>NC_040101.1:26372500-28872500 GCF_003369695.1 Bos indicus x Bos taurus
TATACCTGAGACAATAGCCGGCAAGATCCTCGTAGACGAGCTAGAATACAAATACAACTATTAACTCTCCTCAATTTATAGTGACTAGAACTGGGGGAAAAAGAGCAGAAAGTAAAACTGACAGCAGCTCAAGCTGCACGTGATAAATTTCCTTATAATTAAAATACAACTGAAGAGTCTTATCTCCTTGACCAAATTTAGATTTACAAAATTGACCCTGAGAAAACTGGACCTGAAAAGAATAAAATTATTATGGCAAGAACTAACATTTGAAATGGTCCAAAAAAAAACCCTGCATAATAAATCAAATATGTATTTATTGTACAATGTATAGGGAATAGAACTTCTCATAATGAAATGGAAATGAAAGCCAAATTATTGGAAATTTTCAGATATTATCGGATAGCGAAAGATGATCAAGAAGCTAAATTTGGGGAATTTCCTAGCAGTCCAGTAGTTAGGACTCCACGCTCTCAGTGTCAAGGGCCTGGGTTCGATCTCTGATGATGGAACTAAGATTATATGAGACACAGAGTGTGGAGAAAAATAGTTTTTTTTAAAATTCCAATTAAAATGATCTTATTTATAAACATGGAATCAAAATGTCCTTAGGGGGTCAAAATAGCAAGAATGAGCATTCAGTAGGTCACATTGGGCTGTAGTTATACATGGTGCCTATCACTTGGGCAGCCACCCTCCCTCACAGCCAGGATTTGTAGAATAATCAGGACACAAAAATCCTGTGTCCGTCGGTAGAGGAGAGCATGTCCCCCACATTCCTCCAGCAACAATGTGCAGTTCACTTTCCAAGGGAAACCAAGACGAGAATCACTTCTGAACCGACACCGTGTTTACATTCTTGATGCATATACACAACATCGCCCTCGAGGACAGGAAGAAGACTTTGAGAAATACTGCTGTAAAGACTGTGACCTTCCCCTACCTCCTGGCATCTCTCACCCCACTCTCCCCGCCCTGAGTATTTAACACCCGCACCCCACTCTCCAGCTATTGCTCTAGTCTACACATCGCCATCACTCCTCTGGACCACCAACCTCACCCAGCCTCCTATTCTCGTTGTTGCCTCCTTCCCATCCTTCTTCATCCTGTAGCTGGAGAGAGCTCTCAAAAATATAAGTCAAATTATGTTCCTCTACTTAGAGCCATTCAGTGGCTCCCTGTTGCACTTAGAATAAACCATAAAATCCTCATCCTTTTTGATGAAACCCTTTACATTCTGACGCTGCCTGCATCACCAGATATATCTGTACCACCCGCCCATCTCCCCCCTCACTCCTCCTGCACTACCGGGCTTTTCTTTCTTCCAGTTAATCCCCACCACGGACCCTTTGCATTAGCAGTTCTCTCTAGCTAGGGCACTCTGTTCTCTGGAAGATCCTGCCCGCTCCTTCTTGACTTGCAGATCTCAGCTTCAGTGTCATGTCCTCAGAGAGCCTTTTCTGACCTCCCCCAGCCCAAGATACCACGCTCACTATTGTTTCATCTAGTTCCATTATCTTCACTCATGCCGCATCTTCTGCTTTGAGCTGTGTTCATTTTTGTTGGATCCTTCCATTACACGGTTAGGTTCCATAAAGGCCACAACTGATTTATCTTGTTCAGTATACGTAAGCACCCAACATGTATCTATGGATACAGTGAATGAACAGATGAATGAATAAGTAAAGGAAAAAATGAAGTAACTCAAGGCTACGGAAATTTTAGGAGCTGGTGCGCTGGGAATACCCAGAGAAATGAAATTAAGGTGATCTTCCTTCTCAGCCCAAACCCTTGCCAAAGTCCCTCCGCCTTTCCTTTAGGAAGCCTGCCCCATCCTCCTATGAGTTTCTATATCAGTAATGGACATTTATGGTTCACCCTTGATTGAAGAGTGACATCACCTCCATCATCATACTGTATTATATTCCATGTGATATTACTCCATCTCATGGCCTTGGATCTCCCCAACCAGTGTAAACCCCTTGCAGGTTTGGAATGTAATTTTTGGTGACCTTTGAATCCTAGTGGACACCCAGTAAATATTTCACAAACCATAGAAGGTCAAGGTTGAGAGTGATCTTAGAGATCACCTTCTGGAGATTTCTGTGTGGAGGTAACAGAGCTGAGACCAAGAGACATAAAGTGACCTGCCCAAGGTTGCATGACCAGCCAGACATAGGATGGCTCCTCGAACCTGGCTGTCCTGTTTCCCAGGCCAGGATCTTTTCCACTATATCAGTGGACCATTAGGAAAGCAGATTCCTGGGTACCCACTCAGATCTGGGATAGGGCCCAGAATCAGGTGCCCAAAGTGACTAGGAAATCCCAAAAGCAGTGCTGCTTCTGTGACTTGATGTTGTGCAGTGCTTAGTTAGGAGAAGGCAATGGCACCCCACTCCAGTACTCTTGCCTGGAAAATCCCATGGACAGAGGAGCCTGGTAGGCTGCAGTCCATGGGGTCACTAAGAGTCGGACACGACTGAGCGACTTCACTTTCACTTTTCTCTTTCATGCATTGGAGAAGGAAATGGCAACCCACTCCAGTGTTCTTGCCTGGAGAATCCCAGGGATGGGGGAGCCTGGTAGGCTGGCATCTATGGGGTCACACAGAGTCGGACACGACTGAAGTGACTTAGCAGTAGCAGCAGCAGTGCTTAGTTGCTTAGTAATGTTCAACTCTTTGCAACCCCATAGACGGTGGCCCTCCAGGATCCTCTGTCCATGGGGATTCTCCAGGCAAGAATACTGGAGTGGGTTGCCATGCTCTCCTCCAGGGGATGTTCCCAACCCAGGGATTGAACCCAGGTCTCCTGCATTGCAGGAGATTCTTTACTAACTGAGCCACCAGGGAAGCCCAACTTTATGTTAGGTGAGACCATATGAACTTGCTGACATTCAGGAGCTCTTGAAATACAAAATGGCAATTTCATATGTTTTGAGCTAATAATATGCATGTGAAATGTTGAGCTAGATGAAGCACAAGCTGAAATCCAGATACCAGGAAAAATATCAATAAATTCAGATATGCAGATGACACCACCCTTATGGCAGAAAGCAAAGAGGAATTAAAAGACCTCTTGATGAAAGTGAAAGAGGAAAGTAGAAAAGTTGGCTTTAAAACTCAACATTCAAAAAACTAAGATCATGGCATCTGGTCCCATCACTTCATGGCAAATAGATGGGGAAACAATGGAAACAGTGACAGACTTTATTTTCTTGGGCTCCAAAATCACTGCAGATGGTGACTGCAGCCATGAAATTAAAAGACACTTGCTTCTTAGAAGAAACGCTATGACCAACCTAGACAGCATATTAAAAAGCAGAGACATTACTTTGCCGGAAAAGGTCCGTCTAGTCAAGGCTATGATTTTTCCAGTAGTCATGTATGGATGTGATAGTTGGACCGTAAAGAAAGCTGGGCACTGAAGAATGAATGCCTTTGAACTGGAGTCTTGAGAGTCCCTTGGACTGCAAGGAGATCAAACCAGTCAATCCTCAAGGAAATCAGTTCTGAATATTCATTGGAAGAACTGATGCTGAAGCTGAAGCTCCAATTCTTTGGCTACCTGATGTGAAGAGCTGACTCATTTGAAAAGACCCTGATGAAGATTGAAGGCAGAAGGAGAAGGGGACAACAGAGAATGAGATGGTTGGATGGCATCACTGACCTGATGGACATGAATTTGAACAAGCTCTGGGAGTTGGTGATGGACAGGGAAGCCTGGCATGCTGCAGTCCATGGAGTTACAACGAGTCAGACATGACTGAACTGAACTGAATAATAATCTCTTGGGTATAAGGTGTTCCTTGTAACCAAGGAAAAGACCCTGAGGACAGATAATCGCTCTCTAAGGGAGGAAAAAACAAAAACGAAAAACTGAAAGCCTGAGGAGGAGGATAATAAATAGATTCTCTGAAGTGGAAATTTCAAGTAGAACAGGGAGACCTTCCCTTCCTGGACCAAAAGCTACCCTGAGGTGCCAGGGGGCAGTGTGGGTATCACTGGCCATATCAAGTCTTCATCCCCGAAAACATCATACACAGTAAGGCAAGTCTTTAAAGGTGATGTGTTTTGAGGGGGTCCTCTCACCAAGGGCCACTTCTGGCCCTTTATACAGACCACCTCATCCTCACAGCAGCCTAAGTCTGTACTGTCAGCGTTCCTATTTTACAGATGAGGAAACCCAGGCAGGCAGGGGGCAAGGACCTAGCCCAAGGTCGAGGATGAGAAAGTGATGGAGACCTTGGTCTCACCCACTGCTGTTTTGAAGACGGTCCAGGGAAAGTCATAGGGCCATTCAGCACGGACTTTGAAAAACCACTTCCAGCATGGAGTGGACAGTTGACTAAAGTACCTTTGAGGCAACTTCTTAGCCTGGGGTTTTCGGATTCCAGGATTCTGAGTGTGGTGTTTGGAAGAGGGGGTTCACCACAGGTTCTTTTCCCCCAAACACTCTCCTCCTTCCCCTCTTTCTCTTGCCTTCTGGCCAGGTATACACTGTTGCTGGGGGGAGGATGTACGGGAGTGGGCCCAGGAGTTCAGGATTACAATCTCCTATTTCCACCTGATATCCCCTGGGCACTCATTTATCCACAGGAAATGCTGTGTCTTACAAACCGCTCTCAACACCACAGAAGCAGGCATACTCCCCACCCAACACCACTCTAAAGACAAAGAAACTAAGTCACAGGAGAGAGGCCTGACCTCAGCCAGCCAGTGACAGGGCCAGGACAGGAACCTGGGTCTGTCTGATTTCAGAAATCTGTGCTCTCTTCACAAAACCCCAGAATGCCCATGAAAGGCAGCTACAAAACTCAGCTGTCTCTTCCCTGTTCTTCTCCAGATGTTAACGTGGCCTGAGAGCCAAGTGGAGCTAAGTGGGAGGGAAGGAGTCTAAATTCTTGGTTCTGACTACAAATGGCATGTGCCTCCCGCAGCCCGAGTCCTCACATCAGAGAAGCTGGCAGCCCACATACGCTTATCCCAGGTGGTGCCTGCCCCACACAAAGCAGGGGGTGGGATACGGGGCGTGCCTTTTCCTACTCTGTTGGTCAACAAGCTTGATCACAAGAGTCTGTAATGATAATCTGACAACAGTAAACAAAAGGAAGTTGGGTCGCTCCCTAAGCATTCAAAGTCTAGCCCTGGTCCAACGCTTGCAGTCTTCTTCTCTCCAGGTGAGGTCGGTGGGAGCCTGTGACGAGCTGTCAGCTCCCTCGGAGCGGGGTGAAGAACGCCTCCCCACAAGGTTCACCCCCGGGAGCTACCACCTCCCCAGCAGCCCAGCTCCGGTTCTGGCAGGGACAGGTGCTACTTCCTTTACTTTGCCTGATAATGCTATCATTTCCCTGGCGGGTTCCTTTGGCTGGTTTTTGTTTTTTATGCTACGGGAGTTCTCAGTTAGCCTCTCTCCTCCACCATCTGCTGATGACACCGATGGCGTTCGTGACAGCAGCGACAGAGGCTCTGTCCCGTCTGGGCTCTGAAGCAGCGAGAGGGCACTCAGAGCCTGGCTCCAGACCAGAGTCGCTGCTCGCCCGCTGTGGGCAGACCAGAGATGACAGAGATGGGGAGGGGCTGAGTTTGCTCTTAGAAGAGCAAATAAAATGAAACAATTCCACTCCTAGGCGTTTACCTAAGAGAAACAAATGTATGTCCACAGGAGCCCTTGTACACAAATATCCACAGCATTTTTCTTTTTTACCACCTAAAACTGGAAATAACCCAAACGTCCATCAGCTGCTGGGTGGATTAACAAAGATACATCCTTACAATGGACTGCTACTTGGCAGTAAACAAATTTCCAACACACACAACAGGATTGAACCTCAAAAAGCATTATGCTAAGGGGAGGAAACCAAAGACACAAAAGACTACTTACTGTCAATTCTATTTATGTGAATCTCTAGAAAAGGCAAAGCTATAGTTAAAGAAAAATAAACCACTGGTTGCCAAGGGTTGGGAGCTGGGGAAACAGATTGACTACAAAGGGTTATGAGTGACCTTCGGCGACTGATGGAAATGTCCTATATCTTGATTGTGCTACTGGTTAGTAAGTATATATATTCAAAACTCATTCAACTGCACTCTTAAAATGACCAAATTTTATTGCATGTAAACCCTACTTCAAGAATACTGTTGTTGTTTTTTTTTTTTTTCAATTAAACGGGTTATTCTTAAACCACAAGATGTTTCAGAGCCTTTGGTACATTTTCAATCTTCAGGAAAGAGCTGCAGATATGGCCAAGGTTTTTCAAATTCACTTGACAAAAGATTTAATCAAAAGTTTTACAGAACATTAGTTAAAATCTTGAGGAAACAGGTAGAGAAAATTGCATTAGAAAATTACCAACCTGGATAAAGCATTGCCCTCTCTTCACTATCATCTTTAAAAACTCAAACCCCCTTGAGAAAAAGAATACATTCAGCAGGACCTCTTCATGGGCGCCCTGGTTAAGTAGGCAATTTCCTGCAGGTTGAACACCAGGTATTATTAGCGTAAGTTCACTGGGTGAGGGAGAGGGTCCTGGGAGGGGAAGCAGGAGCCAGAAGCCTGACTGGGCGGGTGCCCTGTATGCTGTGGCCATCCATTCATCCATCATTCACCCTGTGAGGCACTTTGCCATGTGTCAGAGAAGCAGTCAGATAAGTCAGATAAGGTGCCCACCCTCTAGTAGCCCACAGCCTTGCTACTCTGATTGAGAGCTGTCTGTCCCCCAGTTCCAGCACCCATGAGACCCTCTCATCCATGATTTTCTTCTGGGACTTCTATTAGTAACTGCCTTTTCCTAGTAGGAGGGGGGGTGCACCTTCCTGCCCACCTCCAACCGCCGTGATCACCAACTCTAACAAATGGGTCACCCCAAGCTCCCTGATCACCACAAGGGATTTAGCACTGGCCCTGGAAAGCTCAATGGCACCCCACTCCAGTACTCTTGCCTGGAAAATCCCATGGACGGAGGAGCCTGGTAGTCTGCAGTCCATGGGGTCGTGAAGAGTCGGACACGACTGAGCGACTTCACTTTTACTTTTCACTTCCATGCATTGGAGAAGGAAATGGCAACCCACTCCAGTGTTCTTGCCTGGAGAATCCCAAGGACTGGGGAGCCTGGTGGGCTGCCGTCTATGGCGTCGCACAGAGTCGGACACGACTGAAGCGACTTAGCAGCAGCAGCAGCAGCAGCAGCTGGAAAGCTCTGGCAGGTGGCAGTAAAGGGAGAGTCTTACAGCTCATTACATCTCAAGCCACGTGCAAATTCTTCCTACCCCTCCATAGGCCTACCTGTTGCTCTGAACCAGAAAAACTAGATGAGAGAGAGCATTGTGGAGACAGCTGCATGGAACAGGGGTTCCCAACCCCCAGGCCATGGACCAATATCAGTTGGTGGCCTGTTAGGAACCGAGTCACACAGCAGATTAGGGTTAGGTTTAGGGTGTGTTTGAGACAGCTTCAAATCTCCACAGATTAAAGTCAAAGCAGAATATCCTGAGCTTGCCACAAAAGCACTGAAAAGCGTGCTTCCACTTCCAACATCCGATTTTTGTGAAGCAGGGCTTTCTGCAGTGACAGCAATGAGATTACAGAGTAGCCTGGATAATAGCAACACACTTCAGGTGTCACTGTCTCCCATCACCCCAGATGGGACCATCTAGCTGCCCAAAAACAAGCTCAGGGCTCCCACTGATTCTGCATTATGATGAATTGCATCATTATTTCATTATCTATCACAATGTAATAATAAGAGAAGTACACAACAAATGTAATGCACTTGAACCATCCCCAAACTATCCCAACCTCACCCCACCCGGCCCAGTCCGTGGAAAAATTTTCTTCCATGACACTGGTCCCTGGTGCCAACAAGGTTGGGGACCACTGGCATAGAACATGCCTACTTTGCTAAGTGGATGAAGAGCCCTGGTCCAGCAAGCTCTTCTGTCTCCCTTCTGCCTCTCAGGGCTCCCTGACGTGACTACCTGGTTCCTACCCAGAAACTCTAGGGAAGCAAAGCTCAGACCCAAGACTGGGACCCTAGTCTGCTCTTTCTAGAAATAGCTCCAAATTCCTGCACTATACTAAGTTTCCTCCCCACTCCTCACCTAGGAAAGAAGGCAGACCCAAGAGTGTAAAAGACTCTTCCTTGCCTTTTTCTGTATTCCATGCACCTTGCTTGTCATCCAGTCACACTCACACACACACACACACACACACACACACACACACAAACACACACAGACGACAACCCTAAACCACCAAGGCTTAAAGACAGAAGTGCCTGGGAGATGGAACCAGAATTGGTAACACACGACTGCCCTGATCTACAGCTCCTCTACTGCTCAGGGTCTAGAGAGGGTACCCAGAGCCCCAGGAACACGCTCTGGAAACAAACAGAATCTTGGAAACATGCTCTGCTGAAGGGAAATGGTCAGACGTTTTGGCTGCCCATCACTTTCTACACTGCATTCTTGGATAAGAAAGCACCATTTCCTCTACAGGAACCTGGAGTCATGCACACTCCACTAGGCTCCAGGCTACAGGACCTTGCACAGGTGACCCCAGCTCCATCAGGAGATGCACCCACACCAGACCTCACCCAGGACCTGGGGACGCAAGGACTCCAGAATGGCAGCGGGACTCCAGTCTCCAGCAGCAGGGTAAACCCCATGTCCACCTGTGCCCAGCACACATGGCTCTGTCCTCCCCAGGCTGCTGGAAACCACAGGTCTCCTCGTTTTCCTGGACATATTGTTTTTCCAAGGCTGATTCTGCAGACTTCCTATTGTCCCCCCAATGGGACCAAAAGCAGAGCAGTCACTACCATCTCCCCAGCAAGATCACACGTTCCATGAGGGCAGGCTTGGATTCTATTTTGTTCACTGCTCCATCCACAGATAGGAGAACTTCTGGTAGGCACTCAATAAACATGTGTTAAGAGAATGAATCAAATAAATGCATGTGTATACATATCTTGAAAGTGAAGTGTTAGTTGCTTAATCGTGTCTCTTTGCGACCCCATGGACTGTAGCCTGCCAGGCTCCTCTATCCATGGAATTCTCCAGGCAAGAATACCAGAATGGGTAGCCATTCCCTTCTCCAGGGGATCTTTCCTGACTCAGGGGTATATTTTAAGGAACCTGATAAAAAAAAAATTAAGAAAGAAAACAGAAAAGCCTAGCTGCCCTAGGTGATAAACCTCACCCCTAGGAACACGCAGGCTTCCAGAATCACTAGATAAGAAGCACCGTGATGGCCGGTGCTGTGACTCATCTGTGTTACCCTAGCACTTCACGGGAGGTCAGCACCTCAGAGGTGCTCGGGGCAGCTGCACGAACAACCACACAGTGGAGAGGTGACTGTCTGGTGGGGCAGGTGTCTGCTGCTCATATTATGTCACTGGAATGCTTTTCACGGATGTCTCCTGCAGGCTGATGCATCAAAACCATAGCATCAGTGAGGAGGCCAAGGAATTAACTGCCCCAGTCATCTTCAATTTCTTTCTTCATAACAGAATCGTTATCTCAGATGGCATGCCACAGGAGAAGTGGGGCTGCTTCAGATGAGGCGGTGCTCCATAGAATCAACCTCTTCATCTGCCCCTCTATTTCCCCTTCCACCCCCCACCACCATGCAGCCCCCATACCAGGAGCAGTCTGAGGCCACAGCCCAATCCAGACACTCCCCAGAGAGATAAGAGTCTTGGTACCACTGAGCCTGTTTCCAGGTGTGATAAACTTTCACCTCCTGTCCCTGGGTCCCTGGCCGCCGTGAGTCACACTCCTATGTCCTCTTTTGCTGCCTCAGCCAGTTTGAGGAAGGTTTTTGTCACTTGTAGCCAGAGCAGCCTTAATAAAGATAGCCGATCTGTGTGGATGCCGTCACAGGAGCTCCTAAGCCTTTATCGTTTCCCAGCAATCACCCCCATAAGCCCTACTGGGAAACTGAGAGCTGAGGATGGAGAAGGAGCAGCAGTAAAAACCTGTGACCATCTATTGCCCAGCACGTTTCCAGCCTGCAGGGCAGGGGTCCTTTACCCTAGATGAAATTAGTTAACCTCCTTGGCTGTCTTCCAGCAGACACACACACATACACGCACACACAAAGAGGTGGAGATTAAAAATAAAAAGAGAGAGAGAGAACTCTTTCATTCTGGGCAAGATCTAAATGCAATTACAATTCAGTAGATCCATGAGGAAATTGACAAGAGCCAATGCTTTGCACAAGGCATGCTCTGATTTCATGCCGACAAATTATTTTTTAAAGGGCATTAATATCACAAGCTGATGACTTTTAGCCCTGAGCAAATGATGCATTTTAATGCTTCTTTACACACAGCTCTCAGCCCAAGTGAAGCTGTCTTCTTCGGCAAACCATTAGCAAACATTTACATTTCAAAACTCAACAGGACGGCTGTTGTTAGGTTTTCCTTTCTTTTCATATATGCCCGCACAGATAACTCATATTTCACATGCTAAGTGTTGTGTAGCATCCTGTTTCTGACCCCTGGCATACCTTTAGAAGATGGTGGCTCTTGGTTTTCAGGCTGACCATCTAAAGATTGATTTTGAAAGGGAGAAAGAAAGATAGTGGCATCATCAAACACTATTACCTTTGTGGCAGGCAGGCTCTTTTTGAAATGGCAGTGTATTTTCAGGTTCCTTTATTCCTCAGCGCAGGCGAAGGAACCAGACATCGGGTGCCTTCTCCCGCTTGAGAGTCAGAGCAGGATCCTCAGAGAGCAAATTCTAGTGGTTAGTGTTCATCTTTCCAAGTGTGGCCAAAATGACAGTGAACCCGGGGGTGGGGGAGAATTAGAATCAATTAGGGGCAGAAGCTCATTTTCCTCTTTAATAGACACAACTTGGATAAGAGTCACAGAATTAGAGGTTTTGAGTGTGCAGTCAGGATCTGATGCATTTTAGGTCATCATCTTACAGTTCAGTCTATGCTCTAGACTGGAGTCTTCAATGCCCCCCACTATAGCAGTTTGAACATGCAGACTCTGCAGGCAGACAGGTACAGGTTCAAATCCCAGCTCAGCCACTCCCTGGCAGTGACACTTTGTACAAGCGACTCAGCCTCTTCCGTTTTCTCCATCTGTAAAACGGGAATAACAAGGCCACCCAGCTCACTGAGTTACTGCTGATGTGATGATTCCTGTGATAAGGTTCAAACACATTGTTCCTTCCCAGAGGGAACATTTCCATCCATGTTGCTCCACCACCTCCATGGCTTAGGTTCACTCTTCTCCTAAGAATGGCTGTGCAGCTTTGTCCCAAACCTTACAATCTCCTTTAATAATCTGGGGAGGTAATCATTCAGAGAAACAAGATGATGAAAACAACATTGTGTTGAAACAGGTTTGCAGGGGTAGCTGTACAACGCTCTACATTTACTAAAACTCATTGAATTGTACATGCACAGTGGGTGAATTTTATGGTGTGTGAATTAGACATCAATAAAAATAAACAATGGAGAAGGAAGTGGAAACCACTCCAGTACTCTTGCCTGGGAAATCCCATGGAGAGAGGAGCCTGGTGTGCTGCAGTCCACGGGGTGCACTTGGAAGAGTCAGACACAACTTAATGACCAAACACCAGCAACAAGAAAATAAATAACCAGGCCAGGAAAGTTAGCAAGGATCCAAAAGGTTACCTGACAAAGATTAACAAATGGTTTGAAATCCCCCATGTGTCTGAGACTTACGATCTGACTCAAACATTCTCGACTCCTCGTGCCCTTTAAATAAAAGGAGCACCTGACATACACGGGGGTTCCCTGGTGACTCAGACGGTAAAGAATCTGCCTACGACATGGGAGATCCAGGTTTGATCCCTGGGTCAGGAAGATCTCCTGGAGAAGGGATTGGCTACCCACTCCAGCATGCTTGTCTGGAGAATCCCATGGACAGAGGAGCCTGGAGAGCTACAGTCCACGGGGTCGCAAAGAGTCGGACATGACTGGGCAGCTGAAACTTTCACTGACTTGCACACTCTTTCCCTTCACCTGTCTGCTCTGTGTCTAATGTTGGGACAACTGACAGATCATGAGTCTTTAAGGCAAGACCCACCTCCTCTCCCCGCTTCCCCAGAGGAAATGTGCTCCCCTGCTCTCTGCCCACCTTTCCTTCCCCAAGTGACAATGATTGGAAGGAACTCAATGAATATGAATGGCACTGGGGAGATGCGTACCAGGAAACCCAGACCCAGGAGCGATCTTGTTACTGAGCTAGGGGAAAGCTGAAAGAAAACGCAATCCATTCTACCTAATGTTCACTCGCCCTGACAGCTCATCTCTCCCACACACTCATTCCCCCAAATATTTATCTATCTTGCTTCCTCTCTGGGTACACAATGGCCCTAGCTAGCTTGAACGGAGATGACATTCTCCTGAAAAACGTCTTTTGCAGTGATGTGTGCACTCCGTTATTTTGGGAGCAGCCGACATCACTACAGGATGGCTATTTAGAGTCCCTGGGGCATCCTTCGGGTGCAAAATGCCTCTGTCCTTCTTCATTCTCCATCTCTGTCCCACTCAGGTGGGCAAAACACAGCCTGCTTCAAGGTGACCTTAGTAGGAGGGAGAGGACAGCCCTCCCAGGTACCTACAGAGGACACCCCAGCTTTTTGACCCCTTAGGAAGCTGCTGGTGGCTCTGCTTTCTCCTCTGGAGCCCCTATCCCAGTCCCTGTTCCCTGCTTGAAACAGCACCTTAAATCCACTTCCCACTTCCCAGGGGTCTGCTTCCTGCTCACATCTTACCAAGTGTTCTCAGGATAAGTCAAAGTGTTAATCGCTCAGTCATGTCCAACTCTTTGTGATCCTATGGACTATGGCCTGCCAGGATCCTCTGTCCTTGCGATTCTCCAGGCAAGAATACTGGAGTGGGTAGCCATTCCCTTTTCCAGAGGATCTTCCCCTCCAGGGATCAAACCCATGACTCTTACATTACACACAGACTCTTTACTTGCCTGAGTCACCAATTTCTGACTGTGGTTTTCCCCAACAGATTTAAGGTAAGGCAAAGGAAGAACACAAGGAGCAGCCCCATAACCACCCAAGAAAGGAGCTGAGATGGGCAGATTGAAATCACCCTTGCAGTGGTAGGGCCAGCACCACTGACTCAGGGGATCAAGATAGCTAAGTGCTCAGAGGGCCATTCAGGGCCCAGGCTCTGATGGGGACCTTGATTTTATTCCTCACCCACAGACATTAAGGAACAAAGGCCAGCAGACTTCTGCAGAATGGAGAGTAACAGAGACTCCACCAGACACACAGGGTGAGCCTGGGCAGCCCGTGGATGTGTCCTTCCTGCTGACTGGACAGGTTTTAGCAGGGTCTGGTTTAAGGAGGCCCTAACACGCCCATCTCCACATAATCTCCCATCCTATTTTCTTTTTAGGCTTTTTTTTCTGTCTGAACAGAACAACCCTGTGCCTTCCTTTTTCTGAAGCTACTCTGCAAATCTCAGGGCCCAGAAATAACTTCTGGCTTCCTCCTTTTAGGCCTCCTGTTCTCACACCCTGTTTTTCTGAAGTATAAGCAGGTTCAGCATTTTAGCACCTACTTGAGTTAGAATTCATCACCATCCAAGAGGATCCCTGCTCTGTCCAAAGCTGCCTGGTTGGTCATCCAGAACAAATCAGATGCAGATGCAAAGCTTCGCTTCCAGACCCCCCTTCAAGTGCTTACATGTGAGATTATTCTGCCCCAGAAGGGCCAGTCTGGGAGGAGGACAGAGAACACTGCCCATCGAAAGGGCCCCAGGAAGGTTTCCCTAGGTTCCCCATCTATCCTTGGGGAGACCTCCCTGTCAATCTATAGCCACCTGCCTCACTCTGTCTGCACCCCTCTCCTCCCTCCAGCTAGGTCTCTCCTCTCAATAAGACCCCTCGCTCAGCCTCTTGATCCTCAGCTCATGACCACATTTAGCCGCTAATGAGCCCCTCAGACCTTTTGTCCTGCCTTTACTCACACTCCAGCCCCCATTCCCTGCACCCAGAACCACCCAGAACCCTCTGATCAGAGGACCTGGCAGCCCTGTCTGCAACCCCAGGGGTCAGCCATAAGCCCCACATTCTGCCCAGCTTCACCCTCCCACAGCCCTTCTCCACAATAAATCTCATCCCCACCCAGCCAGGGCTTCTCTAGTAGCTCAGTCAGTAAAGAACCTGCTTGCAATGCGGGAGACCTGGGTTTGATCCCTGGGTTTGGAAGATCCCCTTCAGGAGGGCATGGCAATCCACTTCAGTATTCTTGCCTGGAGAATCCCATGCACAGAGGAGCCTAGGCTACAGTCCATAGGGTCGCAAAGAGTTGGCCACGACTGAGGGACTAAGTACCCACCCAGCCAGGGCACAGATCCAGATCCAGACCCAGGCGGCAGCGTCATCTTTGACGCCCTGCGCTCGCTCATCCCCCTGACCATCCACCAGTGAATCCTGCAGATTCTGACTCCCACAGAGGTCCCGCGTGCACGTGCTCTCTTCCCCACCCCAGTGTCTCCGGAATCAGCCTCTCTGATGTGTCCATGCCCATGGCCCCAGCTTCCCGTCCTCCAGAGGAGACAGTGGAACAAGTACACCACTCCCTCCCTGGCTTGATGTCCCCAGTGACTCTCCCAGCACTTGAAATAAAATCCGGACTCCCTCCTGTGATCCACGTAGTCCTGCTAATCCTCAGCTCACCCTTCATGCTTAACGTCCTACCACACTCTCCATGAACAAATGCCTCCTTCATATATTGTATGTTACTCTCCAACTTCCTGTGCTTCTTAAGGAAGAATGGAAGCATTCCCCGGGCGCGTGCTCACAGTCGTCCTGATAGTGATCAGACATCTATACTGCCCAGTAGCACTTGCCCACTTCTCCAACCAAAGCAGAAACTAAGTGCATCATCTCTGCTCTCTAGTCACGTTTTCTACCTGGGGCTTAAGCCTTACCTCCCAACATCATCCCTTTTTCTAAATTCACGGTATTTTCTAACCGTGTCCCTATTCACTACGCAGCAGAAAAGTAAGGCAGGCGGAAGTAATGGAAACTCTTTGGTGCCCTCTTGTGGTCACAGCTAGTTAGCCGGCTGAGATGTGCCCATAAGAAGGTAGGCTTTTCTGTTGCTTTTGGAGAAGGAGAAGGCTGCTCTGGGGTCTCTACAATGGGGAGCTTCAAGCTGGGGAGGGAAGTACTTTCAGGTACCAATCCTAGATATATAGATAGATAGATAGATAGATATAGATAGATATAGATAGATAGATAGATATAGATAGATAGATATAGATAGATAGATAGATATAGATAGATAGATATAGATAGATAGATCTCTATGGTGGATATATATATATCCACCATCCACAGGGGGAGGAATCCAGATCAAAATCCTTTCCAGCCAGCATCTGAGTCTCAGATTCCTGTTTCCTAAAATAAGGGTAATAACTCCAGCCCAACCACCCAAGTAAGTGTGAAGTAACCATGAGATGGAGACTGAGTACTGGATCTACTGAATGTATGTATGTATGCGTGTGTGTGTGCGTGTGTGTGTGTGTGTGTGTGTGTGTGTGTGTGTGTATTCCAGCATTCAACCTTGATATATTCTAAACGTTTCTCCTGTCCCCACACCCTTGCTATTCATACGAGTTTTCTGGAATCACCGAATGAGTCAGGCAGGATGGGGAGGAGGATGGATTGGGGGTGATGTGTGTCTGACAAAGAGGTGCCCATATGCCACTCATCGTCATACAGAAACGTCCTGGAGAAAACGTCAGCAGCAAGCTGTTGCAAGTGGTGAAGCAGAAAGGTCGTGGTGGTTAGGGGGCGGGGGGCGGGGGGGGGGGGGGGGCGGGGGCGGGTGGTGTTGTCACCGTCCTGGGGAAATTCAAAGGCAGATGTTGGGTTCTGGCATTTGCCCAGATGAAAAGCCAAGAATCTGTGATTAAGAAAACTAACCGTAATCTCCTGTGTTTCCAATACGTCTAGAGCCCCTAACTTTAAAATATTCATCTTTGCACCCCTGGAACTTATTAAACTGTTGGACACCAACAGGTACTTAAGAAATAGGCAGTGCATGACTGAGAGTGAGTGAATTTGAAGGAATAAATGAATTTGACTTTGAGGAAATGTGTGCAACTCTACAAGCCTCTAGCTCTGAAGCTGCTTACTTTCTAGTCCTGCCCAAGCCCCTGAAGACCCTATTCTTGTCCTCTGTAAGCCTGAGCTTTTTCATCTCTCTTATTTTGACTACAGTGGGAAAAGGTCATGGCTCACTTTGTCGTAAGTGCCTAGAGTCTTGAAATCCCTCTGTGCACAGCTAATTTTGCATTGTCTGCCCATCACATTGCTTAAACTGAATAAAGAAAACATGCCTGCTTCTAACAGTGAAAATGGATAACCTTTTCCCTCAAACCAACAGTTCTTAACTCTGGTTGGACATTAGAATAAACTGAGAAGCTTATGCACACATACACACACACAAACATACACACACAATCAGTCCTCAGGACCCATCCCAGAGCTATTACATCGAACTTTCTAGGGGTAAGGGCCTGGGCATCAGTATTTTTCCAAAGCTCCCAATATACATGTGTGCATGCTAAGTCATTTCAGTCGTGTCTGACTCTTTGCCACGCTATGGACTGCAGCTCACAGGCTCCTCTGTCCTTAGGATTCTCCAGGCAAGAATACTGGAGTGGGTTGCCATGCCCTCCTCCAAGGGATCTTCCCAACCCAGGGACTGAACCCACATCTCTTTTTCTCATGCACTGGCACCACCCAGGAAGCCCCCTGATATGCATCCAGGGTTAAAAATTGCTGCATGAAGGAGTGGACCCTTGCCCAGAAAGCACAGCCTCACTGACAATGCAGGATGAAGCGGTAGGCTTTAATGTTGCCTTCCAAGCACCCTGAGACTCGGAAGAAAGGGAGGATCCTGAGCCCTAGGCTGGTAAAGATTTCCAGTTCTCACTCCTCCTTGAGCACCTCTCTTGCTGATGGCCAAGAGGGGGATGGGACCCCAAAGGGCTAGATCCGCCTTGTCTGACTTAGGAATTTAGGAATAGTTTCCAGCAGGTGGACTGGCATCAGCACAGGCTCCAGGGTGGCCCTGCCAGGTCCAGCTGGCTTGGACAGAGAGCCATGGTAATGGTTAAGGGATGGAAAGACCTTCTTTTCACAGCACTAACTGGGTGGAAACTGGGCTTTCAATGCAAATAATCTGACATTTGGGGGGTGCTGCATAAAGAACCCACTATTCATTTAAAATTATGTTTTCAACAGCCGCTCATGTATTTCAAACACAGCACATGAACCTAAATTCAATCTGCTGCATTGTAATTTCTTGCTTTTAATTTAAGGCCCCCAGGCCTCAACTAATTTAAGGGACAATCTGGTGATGACAAGGAGACCATCTTCTTACAAAAATGTCACCAGCATAGGGGATTACTTCACAAATGTGGAGCACAGTTGAGACTTTCCAAATCTTACCTACAGTTTCGGAGTCTTTTAAAGCTATGCACCTGAGCCATAAAAAATAGTCTGTCTACTAGGTAGCAAATCATGGTGGTGCCCATCACTTCTAGTCTCCACCAGATCGTTTGTTCTCTGTAATGTCTCTGCGCTCTTACACATTAGACGGCTGCCTTTGAAACCACGGGATAAGCATGAGCACAGATCATCCCTTTGTCATGTTCAAACAGTGATCTGACCGTGTCCCGCTGGCTCTCGGTGAGAACGGCAGACTTCGGATCATCAGTAAGCCCCATGCTGAGATCAGAAGTCCACCCCAGGCACAGGGTACCAATGGCTTGTCACAGATGGATGGGAGAATTGTCAAGCTGCCTCTCTGTGTCTGACAGAGACACTGGGGAGAAGGCCTGTTTTAGGACTCCCTGCAGGATGCTCTGATCTGCAGGCCAGGAACCCGGAGGTGCTGCCTCAGAAGGCAGAGTGGCACTCACCTTGACTGCATCACCCAGAGTCAAGCAGGTGCTCTGAGCTGGTCACCCTGGGGTGCCCCTACACAGAGCGGAGGCCTTGAGAGGACTCTCAGTCCATAATGGAGGGAAGTTACAGCAGTGAACCCTGGCTCTCCGAGGGCTTATCCCTGCGAGCTGCTGAGAAGTAATCTATGCTTTCAAAAGACCTCGACTTTCCCTTGCCTCACCCTCAACCCTCATCCTCACTGCTTTCCCCACTGTCCTCAAAAAGTGCTTGCCACACAGAACTCACAATAAATAAAGTTCCCAAAGAGCAAATAAGCAATCCCTCATTAAAAGCCAACCCATAAGATAAGAGAGAGAAAAATCCAGGCTGGATCCCCCTCTTCTTTCAGAACTTTTGGTTAGAACTCATTCATTCATTGTCAGTGCCTGTTCCCTGACATCACTGCCTTGATGGGGCTTTGCCTGGCCCTTGCAGAGGGAAGAACAAAACAGAAGTTGCTGCTGGGCAGAGTCTGACAGATTCTTACATGAACCCCTTTCTTTGCTAGAAGAGAGAATTGAAAGGCCTCTGAGAGACCCCACAGAGAAGGCTTTCAGTAAACGTTGGTTCGGTGGCAAACAGAACAGCCCTGTCGCAGAGCATGCCGTGAGTCCCCGACGGTGCCCCGTCCAAACAAGAGCCCTGTGGGGACGCAGCCTTCCTGCTCAGATGCTCCGTCCTTTGAGCCTACAGGTTTCGCTGGAACCCGCTCCTAAGTGTCACCCTGGCTCGATGAGCTGGAGAGACCCCTGAAAGTAACCCGCCTGTGGAGAGCCTGAGGCCCTCTGAGTGCCTGAGAAGAGGTGAAGGGAAACCATCTCAGCTTTGGCCCATGCGGAGTCAGGGGTGAATGTGCCCTGTGCTGCGAGATGGGGCCGGCAGGGGTTGTGAGCTCCTAGTGAACAGTGGAGAGGGAAGCACTGGGATTGACCGCAGAAACAGTCTAGGCCCCCCTCTGCCCTCCAGGGCTGACTACCTGAGTGACGGTGGGCACGTTAGGTCACTTCTTCCCCTAAACACTGTCTGTAGTAGTGTCTCCCAAAGTATACTCGCCAGAACACTCCTTGCGGTCCATGTAACACTGTCCTATAAAAATGTTCAGGTATCCCTGCTTCCAAGCTAGTCTTTCACAGTGTGAAAGAGAGCTACAGTGCATCTTGGTGTCATAAGGCTCTGAGTGTTCCTACAGCGGATGAACCTGTTTCCGCCAGCATTGTCCACCTGTGTTTGACAATGACCATGCAGCCTTTTTTCACAGGAGCATCTCCAGGGCAACTAATTTGGAAGAAGGCCGGTGTACAGAGTGATTCTCAACCTCTCCCTGAGGGGCAATGTTGCCCCCAGGGAACATTGTGCAATGTTTGCAGACCTTTGGGATTGTCACAGCTGGAGGTGGGCGGGTTGCTAATGACATCTGATGATCTGAGGCCACGGATACTGATAAACATCCACCGTAGCCAGGACAGCCCCCCACAACTAAGTGTTACCCAGTCCAACATGTCAGTAGGGTCAAGACTAAGAATCTGGTCTACAGCCATTTCAACATTCTCTCACCATTCACTCTTTTTCACCTCTGGCAACCAAACCAGCCCTGCTTCCCTGGGTTCACCCACCTGCCATCTACCTACCTATCCCGAAGCCTTTTCTCATGTCTTGTCCAGCTTGACCTTTTGCAGCACTTGGCGTTGATGATCTCCGTGTTGTTCTTGAAACCCTTTCCTTAGCTTCTGAGACCTTTCTCCTGGTTCTTCTTCAGCCTCTCTGGCTTTGCTCCCTTCCTCCATCCATGTAAATGGAGGATGCAACCTCTTCTCCAAGCCTCTTCTCTCTGGTTCTCCCCTCTTTCCCTGGATGACCATATCTCAAGTGACCACAGAAGCCAGAGACAGCTTCTGCATTTGAACTCCCTGGGAAACCTGGATGAGTAGGAGATGGTTCTGCTTTGGGAGAACTAATTTAGAGAGGGCAGTGAGTGTACTAGTCTGCTCAGGCTGCTGGAACAAAATGCTACAGATTGGGTGGATTAAATAATAAAATTTATTTTCTCAAAGTTCTGGAGGCTGGAAATTCACAATCAAGGTGTTGGCAGATTTGGTTTCTCCCGAGGCCTCTCTCCTTAGCTTACAGATGTCTGCCTAATTACCTCTTCTTGTAAGGACACCAGTCAGACTGGATTAAGCCCACCTAAACAGCCTCGTTTTATCTTAATCATTTCTTTAAAGGCCCTATCTCCAAATACAGTCAAATTCTAAGGTGTTGTGGTTAGGGCCTCAATATATAAATTTGGGGGTAAGTAAACTCTTTCCTGGAAAAGGAAATGGCAACCCACTCCAGTATTCTTGCCTGAGAAATCCCATGGACAGAGGAGCCTGGCAGGCTAAAGTCTATGGGTTTGCAAAGAGTCAGACACAACTAAGCAACTAACACACACAAAACCTTTCTTCCCATCCTTCTCCTCTTCTCCCTCTCTCCAGCAGGTAAAACTGAATTTCCATGAGGTCAATGTACACACCATCAACATGAGATATTTCGGGTACTTGATCTATGCTGAGTTGATGGCAGGTACAATGTCAATTTCAGAGGATACTGAGCTCATAGAGAGCTGAGAAGCTCCACTGGTAGGCAACAGGGGGTAGGGTGGAGCTTCTGAGACCACCTTGGACACATACCTGGAAAAGGAGTAGATATCTCAGAGCACACAGGCCACACAGAAGCTTGAATCCTGAAGTAGGTGAGATGTGCCCAGAGTTATGCTGAGCAGCGAGAGAGGGTGAAGGTAGCAGAGGGTTCACACCATGGAGGCAAGAGAGCAAGAAGGCTGAAAGTGAAGTCAGATCCAGTTAGAGCTTAGAGGAGCAAGAAGGCTAGAATGACGGATGTGGGCTTTCCCCTGTAGATGTTACAAAACCATCCAAAACTGTAGAGTCTAGGAATGTCACAGTGAGGGAGGGAAGAGGCCTGCTTAATGCAAGAGATTAATCCAAAAGATAGCATAAGGTTGCAAACAGCCAGAGACTTAGGGGTGACATAAGACTTCCCGCAATACTCTGCTCAAAGTCAAGGTCAAAAAGGCTTATGATCTCAGTCTGAATACCCTCCCCCAAAATATCAGAACATCACATGACTCACCAGCTTCAAGCCACTAATCAAAGTACAAAGACCAACCTCATGCCAACAAAAATCAATTTCTGTTGTGCCCTTTGCTTTACAAATGATCTAGATTTTCCGAGTGCCGTGGATGTGAAAAGGTAACTTTTCCAATAAGATTATTTCATGCAAGAAACAGTCTCCTTTTCAATAAATAGTTTTAAACCATTCTCCCTGGTTTCTGAATTACACTACACTCTGAAGATATATAAATATCGGGTAGCCGTTTTATTTCCTGTGAGTGGGGAGCTTTGGTTTAATAAGGAGGAGAGAGGCGGGGTGATAGGCTGTTGGAGAGGAAGCAAGATCTATTAGATCATCTCGGCCATCTCGCTGGGCCTGCCCGAGATTGCTCCCAGCTGCACTGGCATATTCACTGCTGCTCAGGCTAGTCCAGTTTTAAATGATTTAAGGGTAATATATTAAAGGCTCATGACCAGCTATAAAGAGGTGCTTCTTCCTGAGACACTAGCAAAGGCTTGGCTGTAATTTTAGATGGATGCTCATCCCACCAGAGGTCAGGGGGCACCTAGCTGTCCTTCAGGCTGTATCACATCAGGGCCACAGAGGTCACATCCATTTGGACTGTGGTCGCCATTCAAAAGAGAGTACCAATGCCGTGTGCATTTATCAAAATTCAAAAGCAACCATGAGCTGTGTGCATTCTTATTGTCCATGACACTCCGTACAGGTAGGTTTCAAAAGGAACAGACAGACATCACAGAAAGGTGCCGAGCAAATTCTGGAACTGATAATATAACTGAAACCAAAAACTTACTACAGGGTTTTAATCATAGATTTTAGTAAAAAAAGAAAAGAAAGAAATCAGTGAACTTGAACATAGGTAAACTGAAATTATCTAGTCTGAGGAGTAGGGAAAAAATAATGAAGAAAAATGAACAGAACCTAACAAATCTGTGGAAAACATAAATGTAACAACATACACAATCAAAACAGCATATATTTTGGGCACAAAAACAGAACTATGAATCCGTGGAACAGAATAGACAGCTCTGAAATAACCGCACACACCTATAGTCAATCAGTCTTCAACAAAGGAGATAAGAAAACACAATGGAGAAAAGACAATCTCTTTAGCAAATGGTGTTGGAAAACTGGAGTCACATGAAAAGCAATGAAATTAGAATACACCCTCACACCATACACAAAAATAAAATAGCTAAAGACTTAAATATGAGCCATGACATCATAAAACTCCTAGAAGAGATCATAGGCAAAACATTCTCTGACATAAATCAGGGCAATGTTCTCTTAGGTCAGTCTCCCAAGCCAAAAGGAAATAAAAGCAAAAAGAAACAAATGCGGCCTAATCGAACTTAAAGGCTTCTGCACAGGAAACGAAACCACAAATGAAACAAAAAGACGGCCTATGGCATGGGAGAAAATGTTTGCAAACGATGAGACCAACAAGAGCTTAATCTCCAAACTATACAAACAGGTCAATTTAAAAAAAAAAAAAAGGACAGCTGGCCAATAGGCACATAAAAAGATGCTCAACATTGCTAACTATTAGAGAAGTGAAAATCAAAACTAAAATGAAGTACTGCCTCACACAAGTCAGAATCAGTTCAGTCGCTCAGTCATATCCAACTCTTTGTGACCCCATGGACTGCAGCACACCAGGCCCCCCTGTCCATCATCAACTCCTGGAGTTTACCCAAACTCATGCCCATTGAGTCGGTAATGCCATCCAACCATCTCATCCTCTGCCATCCCCTTCTCCTCCTGCCCTCAATCTTTTCCAGCATCAGGGCCTTTTCAAATGAGTCAGCTGTTTGCATCAGGTGGCCAAAGTATTGGAGTTTAGTTTCAACATCAGTCCTTCCAATGAACACCCAGGACTGATCTCTTTTAGGATGGACTGGTTGGATCTCCTTGCAGTCCAAAGGACTCTCAAGGGTCTTCTCCAACACCACAGTTCAAAAGCATCAATTCTGTATCCTGCATCAAACCTGAATTCTTGGGGCTGGTGCACTGAGATGACCCAGAGGGATGGTACTACGGGGAGGGAGGAGGGAGGGGGGTTCAGGATGGGGAACACGTGTATACCTGTGGTGGATTCATGTTGATGTATGGCAAAACCAATACAATACTGTAAAGTAATTAACCTCCAATTAAAATAAATAAATTTATATATTTTTTAAAAAATAAAAAATAAAATTATATTAGAAATAAAAAAAAAGCATCAATTCTTCAGCGCTTAGCTTTCTTTATATAGTTCAACTCTCACATCCATACATGACTACTGGAAAAACCATAGCCTTGACTAGATGAACATTTGTTGGCAAAGTAATGTCTCTGCTTTTTAATATGCTGTCTAGGTTGGTCATAACTTTCCTTCCAAGGAGTAAGTGTCTTTTAATTTCATGGCCACAGTCACCATCTGCAGTGATTTTGGAGCCCCAAACACTAAAATCTGTCACTGTTTCCACTGTTTCCCCATGTATTTGCCATGAAGTGATGGGACCAGATGCCATTATCTTCGTTTTCTGAATGTTGAGCTTTAAGCCAACTTTTTCACTCTCCTCTTTCATTTTCACAAGAGGCTCTTCAGTTCTTCTTCGCTTTCTGCCATAAGGGTGGCATTATCTGCATATCTGAGGTTATTGATATTTCTCCTGGCAATCTTGATTCCAGCTTGTGTTTCTTCCAGCCCAGTGTTTCTCATGATGTACTCTGCATAGAAGTTAAATAAGCAGGGTGACAATATACAGCCTTGACGTACTCCTTTTCCTATTTGGAACCAGTCTGTTGTTCCATGTTCAGTTCTAACTGTTGCTTCCTGACCTTCATACAGATTTCTCAAGAAGCAGGTCAGGTGGTCTGGTATTCAGAATTTTCCACAGTTTGTTGTGATCCACACAGTCAAGGGTTTTGTTAATGTCAATAAAGCAGAAGTCGATGCTTTTCTGGAACTCTCTTGCCTTTTCAATGATCCAATAAATGTTGGCAATTTGATCTCTGGTTCCTCTGCCTTTTCTAAAACCGAGTCAGAATGGCCATCATCAAAAAAGTCTACAAATAATAAGTGCTAGAAAGGGTATGGAGAAAAGGGAACCCTCCTACACTATTGGTGGGAATGTAAATTGATGCAGCTACTGTGAAGAACAATATGGAGGTTCCTTAAAAAACTAAAAATAGAGCTACCATATGATCCCACAATCTCACTCCTGGGCGTACACCTGGAAAAGATGAAAATTCTAATTCAGAAAGATACACGCACACCAATGTTCTCAGCATGACTACTTACAATACCCAAGTCACGGAAGCAACCTAAGTGTTCATAAACAGAAGAATGAATAAAGAAGATGTGCCACATATATACATATATACACATTGGACTACAACACAGCAATAAAAACGATTGAAATAATTCCATCTTCAGCAACATGAATGACCTAGAGATTACCACATAAGCTAAGTAAGTCAGAAAGAGAAAGTCAAATACCATATGAAATTACTTATATGTGGAATCTAAAATACAACACAAGTGAACGTATCCACGAAAGAGAAATATACTCAGACGTAGAGAATAGATGTGTGGTTGCCGAGGGGGAGCAGGGTTGGGAAGAGAAGGACTGGAAGTTTGACATTAGCAAATGCAAACTATTGTATATATTGTAGAATGGATAAACAAGGCCCTACTATACAGTATAGGGAACTATATTCAATACTTTGTGATAAATCACAAAAGACTATATATATATATATATATATTTAACTGAATCACTTTGCTATACAACAGAAATTAACACAACATTGTAAATCAACTATATACTTCAATATATTTTTTTAATCATGCTGGGACAACATGATATCCAAAGGCAAAAGAATGAGTTTGGGCCTCTGCCTCACGTCATATACAAATATTATCAAAATGTGTCAACAACCTAAAATACTTAGAAGAAAATTTAGGGATAAATCTTAAAGACCCTGAATTTAGAAATAGATCCCTATATATGACAGTGCAAGTATGAACAAAAAAGAAAAAAATAGATTGGACTTCAAAACTTTACAACTCTGTGCCTCAAAGTGCATCATCAAGAAAGTGAAAAGGCAACCTACAGAACAGGAAAGAGTATTTGTAGATTATTTATCCAATAGCTTTCAAAGACAAACAACTCAATTAAAGAGTGGGCAAAAGACTTGAGTAGACATTTCTCTAAGAATATATAGAAATGAGCAGCAACACACACATTAAGTGGTAATCAACATCATTAGTCATTAAGGAATTATAAACAAAACCCACAATGAGATACCATTTCACACCCACTAGGATAGTTATTAAAAAAAAAAAAAACACACATACACACAAAATCACAAATGTTGGTGAAGATATGGAAAAACGGGAACCCTTGTATGTTGCTGGTGGGAATGTAAAGCATTCAGCTGCTGTGGAAAACTGTTTGGTGGTTACTCAAAAAGTTAATTAGAGCTACAATGTAAATAAGTAAGTCCCTTCAAATTTGGATATGGATATTTGATACAGATCCAAAATAATTGAAAACAAGTACTGAAACAAATATCTGTATACCCATGTTCATAACAGTGCCATTTCACAACACCCAAAAGGTAGAAGCCCAGATGTTCTTCACTGGATGAATGCATAAAAAATTATGACATATGTAGACAATGAAATATTATTGAGCCATATAGAGGAATGAAGTACTGATTTATGCTACAACCAGGATAAACCCAGAGAACATTATACTGAGCCAAAGAAGCCAGACACAAAATATTACATCTTGTATGATTCCATTGATATGAAATATCCAGAATAGTTAAATCCAAAGAAACAGAAGGCAGATTCTTTGTTGTCAGGGACTGGAGGGGACAGGGAAATGGAGGTTAACTGCCTTTTGGAGGTGATAAAAATATTGTAGAATGACAAACAGGTGGTAAAGACACAACATTGTAAAGGTACTAAATTCCGCTGAATCCTTCACTTTAAAATGGTTCATTTTTATCTTGTGTACATTTCAGCTCAGTTAAAAAGAAAAAGTAAACCAGATAAATCAATTTTTGAATTTTTAATAGTTTATTAAAAAACAAAGCTACTAGAAGGTAGAAATCGAATCTCACTCACCTTTATGTGCCCTCACCCCTTGATATTTAGCACTATCTGTCGCACGAAGACAAGAATCAGTGTTTGCCTGAATGAATAAATAATCTGAAGAAAAGATATACATAAACTATGGAGACTTAGAAATTCCCTAATATCCTCCTTGCTTTCTTCATTTGTTTAAGTGTTTCCTTAGATTTTCTTTTTCCAACCACAAGAGCAATACTCACTGGTTTCTACAAGCCAACAACCAAAGTATGCAAAGCCTTTCCACCACCTGCTCACCCCACACTTCAGCACTGCAGCCTCCGCACTCTCACAAACACCGGTTCCGGCTATTAATTAACAGTCTTGTGTGTATTTTACACTTACAAGTTTTCTTCATGAAATGATGTGTGCAACTCATATCTCAGTTATCATCTTGGTATTAGTATTCCAAGAGCGAATTACTCCTGTGGTCTTTTGTTTGTCCATCTCCTCCCCCGGATGCCGGGGATCAGGAGAGAATGATAAGGAGGCATCTTCCCAGGTCAAAGGTATGAATTTCAACAGCTCCATGCACTGCCTAATTACAGAAAGGAGGAGTCCGATTTGAAACTTTAAATGAGAACACTTAGGCAGTTGAGACATTTGGCAACACCCATTTTCCCTCCCCTAATATATGCTATTTGTTACTTTATAACCACCCCTGCCTATTAGCAGAGACTGTCTACCTCCCAACATAAATTTTATCCAGGATTATTTTGACTTAATTTTTAATTCACAGATAGCATTCCATCACCTCCAAACATGTACTTATTTACAATCAACCCTCTCTATCTTCAGGTTTTGCATCTGCTGACTCAACCAACCACTGCTCTAAAGTATTTGGCGGGAAAAACATCCAGAAAGTTCCAAAGAGCAAAGCTTTAATTTGCCATAACCTGGCAACTATGTACATTTTAAATCGTCTAAAGTACACTGGAGGATGTGCATAGGTTATATGCAAACGCTACACTATTTTATACAAGGAATTTCAGCATCCACGGATTTTGATATCTACCAGGGTCCTAGAATCAATCCTCGTGGATATCAAAGCATAGCTGTATTTACTTATTTTTCTTAGTGTCTGCCCCTTGCGCCTCCAGCATGTTACCTCCACAAGGCAGAGATTTTAGCCTGCTCTGTTCATTGACATAAGTCCAGCATCCAGAATACTGGCCAGTACATAATAGGTGATCATATGAGAATATATCATATATAAAGTTCTACAAGATCTCCCCTTTTCGGACCTCTTGTAAAGGTCACCTCCCTCTAGAAAAAGTTAGGGGTATAAATTTGGTATATTTCCTCTCCGTCGTGGTTCCCCAGGAAGATTACAGCTAAATAAGGGAAAGTGGTTCCACCCCTGGGTCGGGAATATCCCCTGGAGAAGGGAATGGCAATGCACTCCAGTTTTCTTGCCTGGAGAATTCCATGGACAGAGGAGCCTGGTGAGCTACAGTCTATGGGGTCACAAAGAGTTGGACACAACTGAGCAACTAACACACACACACACACACACACACACACACACAGGAAGAGTTGGGAGTTGACCAGTTGACAAGGTTCTAGCCTGCCTGGAGCTACCAGTTTCTCATTTCTCTGTGTCCCCAGTGAAGTTTAGAAATAACAGTCCCTTCTTGGGAATCATCCCAAGAGAACTGATAAGCCCCTCTACATAATCTCACTGAATCTTTAGTCCAGCCTTTGGGAGAGGCAGAGGAGGTAGCGCCACATCTTAGAAAGGCATCTGGGAGGCTTCTGAGTGACACGAGGGAACTGACATCAGAATCCCCAGGTCCAACCGCTCAGGACTATGGCCAGAGCCGCACGGAAGCACGCCCTCTCCCTCATGAGGTCGTGTTTAAAATCCCAGTTCAGTGTCCTATTTTTCTACCAGAGCAAGCACTGGTCCCTATTTGGGGACCAATAGAGTACAAAACAGAGGCTCAAGGTTTTTTCAAGTAGTATTGATTGGCCAGCGTTTTGTTGACCGTCTTTCAGTTTGAGTTTTTCTGGTGTTTTCTCATGATCAGACTGAGGCTATGCATTTTTGGCAAAAATGCACAAGTCGTATTTTTGCACAGAAGTGAAGATGTGCCCTCAGCACAACACTCTGTCAGTGTCAAGGTCTTAAGAGGCAAGGAACGACTAAGGAATTGTTATGGAGTACAGAAAATGAACAGGAAAACAACCAAATGCAATGTGGAGTCCTGGATAGGACCCCGGAACCCAAGAAGGGTATCAGCAGAGATGGTTCTGTGCTGAGGTTGATGTCTTAGTCTCGATCATTGCACCGAGGTTATGAAGTCATTAATGTTAGGGGATGTTCGGAAACTGGTACATGGAGACACTGTGTGTGCATACTAAGTCGCTTCAGTCACGTCTGACTCTTTACAACCCCATGAACTGCAGCCTGCCAGGCTCCTACATCCATGGGATTCCCCAGGCAAGAATACTAGAGTGAGCTGCCATTTCCTTCTCCATGGACACACTGTACCATTTTGCAACTTTTTCTGTAAGCCTAAAATTCAATATAAAAGATTTAAAAAGATGTGTTGGCTGTTCCTTATTCTCCTCACCTCTATTTATCTGGAAAGAGAGAGAGGGAAAGATACATCTTTCAAGCTCCTTTAGAGATACAAAGGTAGGAACACCCAAGCCCAACCCAAAGGAGACCTAGATGGCTGCCAATAGCTTCTGGGCTCAGAGGTGATTGACCAATGGAGGGCGGGCTCTTGCTGAAATTCCAAGATATTCCATCTTGGACGCATGCGTGCTAAGTCACTTCAGTCATGTCTGATTCTGTGCAACCCTGTGGACTGTAGCCCCCCAGGCTCCTGTCCATGGGATTCTCCAGGCAAGGATACTGGAATGGGTTGCTGTGCCTCCTCCAGGGTATCTTCCTGACCCAGGGCTGGAACCTGTGTCTTTTATGTCTCCTGCATTGGCAGACAGGTTCTTTACCACTAGCCCATAGTTCTTTACCACCTGGGAAGCCCGTAGTTTGCTGAAATTTTTGTTCCCATAGACTTAACTATGGCCTGACACAGGAACCTGCAGGACTAGTCTCATTGGTCAAATGCTTAACCCACTTGGGAGGCCTTACTCTCCCTTAATCTGCCTAACCACCCACTTATCCCTTCTGTTTGCTGGGGCCCGACATGCAGGGGTAAGCATTTCAGAGGATTTATTCCCCCTTCCATGTCCTCACTCCAACTCTGACCCAACTTGTGCTTAACATTTTTTTCCATCACTTTAGATGGCAGTGGTGTGCTCCAAGTTGTGTGTGTATGAGTGTGTGCATGTGTATATGTTGACTCTAAAACAAGTGATTTTTCCACTTACACTATATAAATGTCAAACCATCAAGCCATACTCAATATTTCTGTAGTATTAGTGAAGTTGAAATCTTGTCATTACCAATTGCAGGTAGCAAAAAATAAAGGACTTCCCACAAACCCCGTCTATAAGTGTCTCATTCATTCAGCAGATATGTATTGGAAACCCCAGCATCACGCACTGTGGAGCAGTGGGGAGCGACTCACTTACAGTCTTCCTTCTACAACATAGAGTAAGTGAACCTTCTTGGAAGGGCCTGAACCCCCTCCCATGACTCACTGGGAGGCCTAGCTTCTTCTCCATCCACGAGATGTGTATCCAGCCATAGACATGCAGAAAGCAAAGGTCAGGATCGATGTGACAGACATTTTAAAGGAATGGAAAAAGGCAATTCATCAGATACGGAAGTATCTAAAAGCAAAGAATTGTGGAGACCATCCTTTGCTCTCATTTCTGAGTACCAAGGCCAGATTCTATCAAGAGCATTAGGTCTCACACAAAGGAGGCCTTTTTCCCCAACTGTCAACCTATTCAGACAAATGGGTTATAACCACCACCTGCTATAACCAAACTAACATGGACTGAAAGAGTTAGCTGCTCAGTCAGGCTCAACTCTTTGCAACCCAGGGACCTCTGTCCACGGGATTCACCAGGCAAGAATACTGGAGTGGGTTGACATTCACTTGTCCAAGGGATCATCCTGACTCAGGGATCAAACTCCAGTTTCCTGCACTGCAGGCAGATTCTTTACTGTCTGAACCACTAGGGAAGCCCTTGGACTAACACAGACTGGGTGTCTTCTAAACAACAGAAATGTCTCTCACAGTTTTGGAGGCTGGAAGTCTGGTGTCAGGGTGCTGACATGGTCAGGTTCTATACCTGCCGAGGGCCTCCTTCCTGATACATAAACAGCCATCTTCCCCATGTAACCTCACTTGGCAGAGCGGGTAGGGGAGATGTCTCAGGCCTCTCCTGCTGCTGCTGCTAAGTCGCTTCAGTCGTTTCTGACTGTGCGACCCCATAGACAGCAGCCCACCAGGCTCCCCCGTCCCTGGGATTCTCCAGGCAAGAACACTGGAGCAGGTTGCCATTTCCTTCTCCAATGCATGAAAGTGAAAAGTGAAAGGGAAGTCACTCAGTCGTGTCCGGCTCTTCGAGACCCCATGGACTGCAGCCTACCAGGCTCCTCCGTTCATGGGATTTTCCAGGCAATAGTACTGGAGTGGGGTGCCATTGCCTTCTCCTATCAGGCCACAAATCCCATTCATCGGGGCTCTGCCCTAATGACCTAATCACCTCCTAGAGGCCCCACCCCCTAATACCATCACCTTGGGGTGAGGATTGCAACATAAAAATTTTTAAACAATCAGACCATGGTATTGATTGACCCACCTCAGTCCCCATTTCCTCTTCTAACAGATTAGGTCCTGGGCTCATCCTTACAGGTAGAAATGAAAAATAGGAAATGATTTGGGCCCAACCTGACATGAACTTGACTGTTGAGGTTCCAGACTGCTGTAGGGGAGTGGAGTAAGGAATGCATCAGCCTTGGGAACAGACCCAAGGACCCAGAGAAAGTTTTCAGACCCTGTCTCTCTTTATGGATATAATGATATAACCACGGTGTTTTGGAGACTACTGACCACAGTCCTGAGCCCCGGCTTCTCCCAGGGTCCACCCCACCCCAGCGGCAGGCTGCTGGGGAGGCTGTGCTGGAAAGGTACTGAGTCAGCAGTGCTCAGAGCCGCCTCCCCTGAATGCTCAGAGCAGCTGCTTAAATGTCTCTCAGCGTGAGTGAGAGGAGCCAGCTAAATTGTTGCCCGACACGTCAGGAGAGGCGGCCGCCCCACATCTGCTCAGCCCTTATTTTTAATTGCTTAATAATAGTGAGTGGGCTTCCCTCCTCCCCCCACCGGGCAAAGCAGCGTGGGGGGCTTTGACATTCAAGGCCTGGCGTGTGGGCAGCAAACGCAGATGAGGCTGGGAAAATGTCAACCACCTACAGCTTCTCTCCCAATTAATCACAGCACCATATGACAGGGCATACCTCTGAGGACGAACACTGGGCTGGCAGTGGGGAGAGCTCACTCCAGCCCCAGCCCGGCTACCGAATTAGCCCTGTGACGTAGCTTGAGCAGCTCACCCTCTGGGAGCCTCGAGTTTCCACTCATTTGAAACTTTTTATTTAAAAGGAATGGGGATTGGAGGAAAGGATAAGGTCTCACAGGCGAGTGATTAAGGGCTTGTGATTCAGACCACCTGGGTCCACTTCCAGCTTCCACCACCTGCTGATGGTGGGATCCCAAGTCAGAGATCTGAGTTATCTGGGTCATAATTCCTCCAATTATTGATACAGAGATGAGCATCACAACAGGACCACACAGCAAGGCGGTTGGAAGGACTTAGAATGAAGCATAACATGAGGTGTGCACTTCATAAAAGTTGGTTGCTATTATTATTCCAATTCTCGTCAACTAAGTCAAGTTCCAAGGGAAGTATTTTCAAAGATGAATAACACATGGAATTTGCCCCCAGATACTCAGCCTTATGGGGAAGACACGCATATGCATAAAATAGCAAGATGGAGGAGGTAGGCTGCCTGTAAGAGAAGGGGTAGCACCATGTGCCAAGGACGGGCAGACCTGTACTGGGGGCTCAAGTAGCACGGCTAAGCCAGTTAAATGGGCTCCACACACTTAACCCACACAGCTATCCAAATGACGTTGTTCCCATCAACCTCAGAGGGACGCAATCTCAGAAAAGTTATAAAATTTGCCTGAGATCACGCCGCTTCTAAGTGTCCAAGATGGGAATTCAAAGTCAAGCCTTAGGTCATTTCCCTTCAATTCTGCACCGCTGGGGAACTGGCAGGGACTGGCAGTTGCTTCACACAGGAAGTAGCATGAGAGCAGACTAAGCCCCCACATTCGTTATTACAGAAAGGCAGGATTTCTGGGTCATGTCCCAAGAATGTTTCTTAGCTACAAAGGTGAGTTCTTTTTAACTTCTCTGAGCCCCAGTTTCTTCACTTTCTGAATAACAATAGTGCCTACCACAGAGCTCATGGGAGGAATTAAGTGAGCTTACACGTGCAAAGCTCTTAATAGTTCTGTCACACGGCAAGCACTTGTGTGTGTTAGTCACTTAGTCGTGTCTGACTCTTTGCAACCCCATGGACTGTAGCTCACCAGGTTCCTCTGTCATTGGAATTCTCCAGACAAGAATACTGGAGTGGGTTGCCATTCCCTTCTCCAGGGGATCTTCCCAACCCAGGGATCAAACCTGGGTTTCCTGCGTTGCAGGCAGATTCTTTACTGTCTGAGCCACCAGAGAAGCCACTGTGTCATCCTCATTGTCATCATCCGTCCTCAGTGCCCCCTGAGCTGGCAGGACCACCTTGATAAAAAGGGAACCTGTTTTCACAAGGGCTCTCTCAAGACCCTCTCCTAGCAGGTGCCTGAAGTGGCTAGTCAGTCACTTGGTCCTGAGGTTAAGAATCTGTCCTATGCCTGGGGTCCTCCTGAAAACAGAAAAGCCACCGAGAATGACTCACACACGCAATTCTTCAGGCTTTGAGAAAGCAGTCCATGCCTCAGGAAGGATGGGTGACTAGGAAACTGAGGCAGGGGCAGACAACAGAAGGGCTGCTACAGATGGGGACTACCAGAAAGGAGAGGGGGTAGAGCTAACTGCCGTCTCCTTCCCAACCCCAAGGGCTCCCTTTCCAATCTGCTAGGAGGCTGCACCCCTCCCACCCCCAGCCTCTGGCAGGGATGGTATACGAGCTGGCCCTCATTAGCATGTGCCACCAGAGCGCAGGGGGTGAGTGATGGCTTCCCCAGAACAGAGGCGTGTTTGATGTTGGCTTGTCAGCCCCACCATCCTTCACAGAGATCCGGGGCCAAGATTCACATCCTCTGTCGGAGGCTCATCTAATACCCTGAGCTGGCCTCCACAGGGGTCCAATTTGTACACCTTCTCCCTGAGAATGGCAGGCAATTTTTCAGGCGCTGGACATAGGGAACCTGTAGCAATGCTCCGTTTTTCCTTGGGAATATCTTAGGGGCTGCAGTCAGGATAGAGTAAGAAGATGGGGAAAGGAGAGAAAGACCTGGAAGAAGTGCATGAACCATAGCCTTTAACCCTTAGAGCACCTGCCCTCCCTCCCCCAGCCACATCTCAGGTTTTCCAGGGAATGTCACTTGGAATAATTGTATATCATTCAGTTATCAATTCAAGACACTAGTCTGTCACAACAAGCAGTTGTTCACCAAGAGAAAAGGATGCCAAAATCTGATTCCTACGAGAAGGAACATCCTCAGATCAAGATGAAGCAGTCTTGTATTTTAGTTGGAAGCCTTATTTTGCCTCTCTCTTCTGTCCCTCACTTGGGTTGCCATGTCTTTAATTTGCTAAGTCCCTCTGATGTGCTGGGCAGAGGGCTGAGGGTTGGGAGACACGTACAGCTGACTGCGGCCAAGTCTCTGCTCTAGGAGCTCTGTGGACCAGAGCCTGCGACTCTAAGCCTGCCAAGGACAGAGACTAGGTCTGGGAGTGGCTCACTCTGCCCTGTAGTTTCACAGTGCCCGGCACACAGCACAGCCTCAATGGCACTTTTCAATGCTCAATTTTAGTAGCATCTTTCCTGCAAAAAATGACATAGAATTCAACAGGAATGAAGTCTTATATTCTTTTCTCTCATCTAATTCGTTCCAAGGGAAGAGCGTTTTCCTCATTTACCATTAAGATTCAACAGTAAAGATGCTACAAAAATTGACCCCACACCACACATTCTGTGTGAAACTGATGGAAAGAATTCTGTGCTGGAGGCCACAAGTTAATGCTGGCTTTGCCCGAAGGACCTGTGAAGGTCCCTGTGGTAACTGGGAACCCCCTGGACCACTCAGCCTGTTGCATGTAGGGCCGGCTCTTCTGCCTGATCTATAAGACTGTGAGGCAGAGGGGGCTCAAAGATGTTTTAAAATGGTGGCTCTCAGCTGGGGTCTATAGGTTCTGCTCTTAAAACCTAAAGCTGAGGAATCAAAATGGTGATCCCAGACATGGGGATTTGGTCCACACAGGTACTAAAGAAACTCAAATTTCCAACATTGAAAAATTAAGAGATTTTACATTTTAAACTCTGGATTTCCAGCTGCTCTTGAAAAATAGGAAATCTGACAACACCAGACCAGAAGCTCAGCATGAAAGCCATCTTTTGTAGCTGAAGAATGGCTCCAGCCTTTAGACTGGGCCTGTGCTCTGCAGGTCAGCACAGTTCACACTGCAGTCAGCTTTTCTCTTTTAAGCCAACCACCCCTCTCCCCTCCAGACCCTGGAGCTGTCTGAATGGGTTAATAAGCCTGAGCAGATTCACTTGTGGCTTATAATGACTGCACATGCCCAACACTATCTAGGAATTCACACTTACAGTTACAAGTAGACTCCCAGGAATTCAGAGGAAAGGGAGTTCAGAATGTTGGGAAAGGTGGAGGGGGCAGGGTGTATGGTGAAGGAAAGGTGGGAGACGTGTGTGGTCCTGCTTGGGGCCCATGTGTAAACCGTTCTGGCCAGACTGGGGGCCTGTGCAGGGGAGCTGGTGGGAGGCAAGGCTGGGAATGGCAAGTTGAGCCAGTACTGTTGGAACAAAGGACCTGAATGCCAAGTACTATTATTCTCCGCTTTTCATGCCAAGAACTCCAGATACAACATAGAGTTTAGGGACTAAGGCTGCCAAGCTCGCCCTGCACACACTTCCACCCCCTTCTTCATGACGAGAGTCGAGGTAGGAGTCTCGGCCTCGGGAAACACATGGCCAAGTACAAAGTTCTGAAAACCACCCTCCACCCTCACAAACTCCGCACTCCAGGTTTCCTCCACCAGCCACAAGCATCTCACCCAGACCCAGCAGCAGCAGCAGGCCAACATCTAGGTTGAATCCTACAAAGCACCTCAGGGGGAAGAGAGAAAAGAAAAAACCTCCTTTCAGCTTCATTAGAGCTCTTGCTTAACTGAGCTAAAAATAAAACTAATTGCTTTTGCTCTTCTAAAGTGAAAAATCAGTTTTTAAAGGATCAAGATTCTGTCCCTGACTGGAGAAATCATTGAATCAGGACTAGACGGGCTGCCAATGAATTATGAATGTAGTAATCAAGTCTTCTTGGAAGGCCAAAGTCTTGGTTACAAATGGGCACTAAAATTAGAAATATGCTGAAGCTGCCTAAAGCAGACCCCTTTTTGTCATTTTTTTTCAAAGAGGGAAGAGGCACAAACTGCTCCTCCTCAGGTATCTGGCTTGTTCTCAAGCAATGCCCCATTCTCACCTTTGAAGGAAACATCTACACAGAAGAGTATAGGAATGCCATCCACACCCCACCCCCAAAAGCCCCCCAATCTCCCCTAATGCTAGTTGTGAAAATGCTTCCTGTTCTCCTCATTCATGATCTGGAATCCCACAAATTAAAAGCATTTTAGGACAGTGAGCAGACTCTTCAAATCCAAGAGAGCAGGGATCAGTCGTCTACATCTTGGTAGGTTAACAGTGATTCAGTCTCTCATCGGAACAAACAGTTGAGCCGACAGGATTGGGAGATGGAGGAGACAGGGTGTGTGTGTCTGGAGGAAAGTGAGAAGAGAAGGGCAGCCCTCAAGGGTGGGGTTCAAGGGAGGACAAGGATGACTAGGGCGGCCTTCTACCCCCCAGCCCTCAACAAGGAAGGAGAAGAGGTCCCTGCAGAAAACTCAAACATGGAGAAAAGCCAACCTAGAGCCAATAGCAATAATAACAGCAACATGCCCTCATGAAAATATGGCACCTGAGAAGGCGTTCCCTTACCTCATTTTGTTGAGGATGGATCCATTTTAAGCAAAAAAACGTGGCTGGAAGGCACTATCTTTCCTCAAACCCTTGACCTTTGGTGCGGCCTCTGGAGACAGGGTCAGTTCTAACCACAAGGCTCCCTGAACTGGAGCTGCTTCCAAGAGCTTACTGGTCCCAGCCCTGGAGTGGTGAGTTAGGGGAGGGAGGTCAGGACTCTGCTTCTCCTGGAGCTCAGGATTGAAAGTGAGCCCAGCTCCTTGATCCCTTGCCACTTGCTGAGCACGAACATATGGGCTTAATCAGTGGTTCTCAGCCCTGATTGCACATTAGATTCACCTGGGAGATTTTTCAATGTTGATGCCCAGGTCTTATCCCAGACCAATTAAATGTAGTATCTAGGAGTGGCTCCAGGCATCACTACGTGTTACAGCTTTCTCATGATTCTATTACTAATATGCAATCTCGGCTGAGAACCAGACTTTTTTTTATAATCGTTTTTTAAAATTGAAGTATAGTTAATTTACAGTGTTGTGTTAGTTTCTGGTATACAGCAAAGCAGTTCAGATATAGATATGTATATTCTTTCTCAGATTCTTTCCCATTATAGCTTATTATAAGATATTGAATATAGTTCCCTGGGCTATACAGTAGGTCCTTGCTATCTGTTTTATATATAGTAATGTGTCTATGTTAATTCCAAACTTGTGCCTATGTTAATTTCAGACTCCTAATTTATCTCTCTCCCCTTCCTCATCCCCTTTGTTAACAGTAAGTTTGTTTTTTGTCAGTGAGCCTACTTCTGCTTTGCAAATAAGTTCATTTGTATCATTTTTTTTCAATCCCACTTAGATATGGAATCATATATTTGTCTTTCTCTGTCTAGCTTACTTTACTTAGTATAATAATTTCTCCATCATACAAGTTGCTGCAAATGACATTATTTCTTTCTTTTTTGTGGCTGAATAATATTCTATTGTATATATACCACATCTTCCTTATTCATTCATCTGTTGATGGTTGCTTCCATGTCTTAGTTATTGTAAATAGAGCTGCTATGAACACTGGGGTGCATTTATCTTTTTAAATTAGAATTTTGTCGAGGTATATGCCGAGGAGTGGAATTGCTGGATCATGCGGTAATTCTATTCTTAGTTTTTAAAGGAAAATCTATACTGTTTTCCATGGAGATTGCACCAATTTACATTCCCACCAACAGTGTAAGAAGGGAGAACCATTGACTTCATCATTCCCATCCATCACCTCTTCTCCATCTTCCTGCCCCTCTTCTCACTTCCCAAACCCAGACTGTGGGGCTTCTCTAGCATGAGAGGCTCTGAAGGTAGCAAAGTCTTCATCTCCCAGAGTGGACACTGTATTCTGGAGCATCTCTGTGTAGCACCCAGCTTCCCCACACATTCCAAATCATTCCATTAGAAGACGCCTTTAAGGCACATCTTGGCCAGAGTAGCAGGTAGGATTCATCCTCAAGCCAACTCTGTCGGACCAAAAGTGAATCTTTGGGGCACTATATTGAGAAAATCCTTCTCAAGAGGACATTTCCAAGTTCAGTGGGAAAGAATACCATCTTTAACTTCAATATCAGCTAAGGATACAGGAGAGGAAAATGGGGGTACAGAAGCCTTAGCATCTGTCAAGCCTAAAAAGTTCCTTTTCTGGATTATAGGTAAAAAGAGACCTAGAGAAAGGAAGCCCCCATTATAACATGCCCCCATTAACCACTTCAATACATCACCAAGTTCACTTAATAGGTACTGTCTGTGTCTAACACTGTAGAACCTTGCTACTCAAATGAGGGTCCACGACCATTGGGTTCAGCATCTGACAAACTGGGAGCTTGTTAGAAATGCAGAATCTTGGGATCCACACAAGAGTAACTAGATTCAGATCTGCATTTTAACAAGTTCTCCGGGGCTTCAGCTCCACAATGAATTTTTTAAAGTACTGTTAGGGAGTAGAGAAGATGGGAATAAGAGTGGGCTCTGCCACAGTCCAGATGAGGAATGCCAAAAAAAAGTCAAAAAAAGAACAATGCTAAGTCTTATAAGAGAACAAAAAAATGCTGCTGAGCCCACAGAGGGGAGAGATCTACATAACCACAAAAGCACAGAAGGTTTCAGAGAGAAGAGAGGCTTTGGGCTGAGTGACACAGGATGGATGGAGTTTGCATAGGCAGCTAGGGTCCTGTCACTCTTGGGCAGCTCGCCCCTCACTTTTTTTTTTTAACTTTTTATTTTATATTGGAGTATAGTTGATTAATGGTGTCACATTAGTTTCAGGCATATAGCAAAGTAAATCAGTTATCCATGTACATGTATCTCTTCTTCAAATTCTTTTCCCATTTAGGTTGTTACCTAACACTGAGCAGAGTTCCCTGTGCTATACAGTAGCTCACCGTGCCCTCTCCTCTCACCCTCTCCTTTTCCAAAGCTCCAGATGTAGATCAACTGTTTCTAGTGGGAGCCTTCTCTTCTCAATGGACTTGGAAGCTTCTTGAAGCCAGAGACGGATCTTTCCCCTGCCCCATCTCCTGCATACGTTCACACAGGACCAGGCTCAGAAGGAACACTCCAACCCTTAAAAAAAAAATAAATGATTGACCAAATGAACAAGGAAGGACTGAAGCCAGGCCTGTAACAACACAGACCCCAGATCCATAAGGGAGGTCCATACCCACTTCCCCAGATTGACCAAGTGAGACTAGGCTGGTACCCCAAATTATCAGACTATGACTTTAGAAAACTTTCTCTAGAAACAAAACCCTCACTTAGGTCTGGTTTGGCTGTGAATACGTTGGGGCCCCTTTATTCTGGAAGAAAATTCTGTGGTCCCAACATTCAATGCTAAACCACAGAGGGAGAGAAGCAGAAAATAAGGCTTAAAGAGATGGGGTGGGACCCCTGCCTGAAGCTTTATGGAGCAGGGCTAACACTCTGCAGGGTTGGTTTCCATAGTCAAGATGTTCCCTCTCATATAGCACCCTCCAAAGGCCCTGGCCAGCCAATCCACAGACCCTATCCACCTCCAGCCCATCCAATAAAGTTAATATACTCTGCAGAGAGTAAAGAGATGTGCAGTATAAAGTGTTATATCATCCTGTATGATGAGAAAGCCTCAAACAGAGCTTTAGAGTCATGGATATTTTCCATATATTTATTATTTCACAGTCCTGCTTTTGTAAACTCTACAAAAAAAAAAAAAAAATGGAGAATGCAGGCTCTGGGGTGATACTATCTGTGTTTAGATCCTAACTCTGGCACTTTTCAGCTATTTAACTAAATAACTAAAGCAAGCTATTTAACTTCTCTATACCACAAGATCCTTATCAATAAAAGGGAGATAGTAATAATAACGCCTATACCACAAGGGTGTCTTGGGATTAGAAGAGCTAATGCATAAGTGAGTTCTTGGTGAAAAAGTGAAAGTGTCAATCGCTCAGTCATGTCCAGCTATTTGAGACCCCCATAGACTGTAGCTCACCAGGCTTCTCTGTCCATGGAATTCTCCAGACAAGAATACTGAAATGGGTTGCCATTCCCTTCTCCAGGGGATCTTTTGACCCAGGGATTGAACCTGGGTCTCCCACATTGCAGGCACCATCTAAGCCACCAGTACACACTACATATTCAATAAAAGTTAGTGATTAGTTTCTGCCTTTGGCTCCTGCCCTGCCCCTTCCTTCTAGACCCATCTCATTACACATGTCTCCCCTGCGCCCACTCAGTGAATGTGACCCCTGCATGTCCAGTTTGTCCCACAGACATCATCTAGGCCTGGTCTAAGGTAGCACCTCATGTTTCAAAGAAAGCAATACCCTCTGATACTTGACTCTTTACACCAATTATTCCCTTAGAGTTCAGTTCAATTCAATTCAGTAGCTCAGTTGTGTCCGACTCTTTGCGACCCCATGGACTGCAGCAAGCCAGGCCTCCCTGTCCATCACTAATTCCTGGAATTTACTCAGACTCATGTCCATTGAGTCAGTGATGCCACCCAACCATCATCCTCTGTCGTTCCCTTCTCCTCCCACCTTCAATCTTTCCCAGCATTAGTTCAGTTCAGTTCAGTCACTCAGTCATGTCCAACTCTTTGCCACCCCATGAACTGCAGCATGCCAGGCCTCCCTGTCCATCACCAACTCCCAGAGTTCACTCAGACTCATATCCACCGTATCAGTTATGCCATCCAGCCATCTCATCCTCTGTCGTCCCCTTCTCCTCCTGCCCCCAATTCCTCCCAGCATCAGAGTCTTTTCCAATGAGTCAACTCTTCGCATGAGGTGGCCAAAGTATTGGAGTTTCAGCTTCAGCATCATTCCTTCCAAAGAAATCCCAGGGCTGATCTCCTTCAGAATGGACTGGTTGGATCTCTTTGCAGTCCAAAGGACTCTCAAGAGTCTTCTCCAACACCACAGTTCAAAAGCATCAATTCTTCTGTGCTCAGCTTTCTTCACAGTCCAACTCTCACATCCACACTTGACCACTGGAAAAACCATAGCCTTGACTAGACGGACCTTTGTTGGTAAAGTAATGTCTCTGATTTTCAATATGCTATCTATGATGGTCATAAATTTTCTTCCAAGAAGTAAGTGTCTTTTAATTTCATGGCTGCAATCACCATCTGCAGTGATTTTGGAGCCCAAAACAATAAAGTCTGACACTGTTTCCCCATCTATTTCCCATGAAATGATGGAACCAGATGCCATGATCTTCGTTTTCTGAATGTTGAGCTTTAAGCCAACTTTTTCACTCTCCACTTTCACTTTCATCAAGAGGCTTCTGAGTTCCTCTTCACTTTCTGCCATAAGGGTGGTGTCATCTGCATATCTGAGGTTATTGATATTTCTCCCAGCAATCTTGATTCTAGCTTGTGCTTCTTCCAGTCCAGCGTTTCTCATGATGTACTCTGCATATAATTATATAAACAGGGTGACAATATATAGCCTTGACGTACTCCTTTTCCTATTTGGAACCAGTCTGTTGTTCCATGTCCAGTTCTAACTGTTGCTTCCTGACCTGCATACAGATTTCTCAAGAGGCAGGTCAGGTGGTCTGGTATTCCCATCTCTTCCAAAATTTTCCAGAGTTTATTGTGATCCACACAGTCAAAGGCTTTGGCATAGTCAATAAAGCAGAAATAGATGCTTTTCTGGAATTCTCTTGCTTTTTTGATGATCCAGCAGATGTTGGCAAATTGATCTCTGGTTCCTCTGCCTTTTCTAAAACCAGCTTGAACATCTGGTTCATGGTTCACACATTGTTGAACTGGCTTGGAGAATTTTGAGCATTACCTTACTAGCATGTGAATGAGTGCAATTATGTGGTAGTTTGAGCATTCTTCGGCATTGACTTTCTTTGGGATTGAAATGAAAACCGACCTTTTCCAGTCCTGTGGCCACTGCTGAGTCTGTGGTCCCTTAGGGTATATTCTCAATAAACTTGAAGGTATTTGATACTCTAATTTAATCTAAAAAGAAAGAATGCATTTTAAAATAAGAATAAAATATACTAGATAACTAATAAGGACCTACTGTTTAGCACAGGAATTCTTCTCAATGCTCTGTGTAATGACCTATAAAGGAAAAGGATCTAAAAAGAGAGTGGATGTATGTATATGTATAACTGATTTACTTTGCTGTACAGTGGAAACTAATACAACATTGTAAATCAATTATATAGAGGAAAACAATAGAATGGGAAAGACTAGAGATCTCTACAAGAAAATTAGAGATACCAAGGGAATATTTCATGCAAAGATGGGCTCAATAAAGGACAGAAATGGCATGGACCTAACAGAAGCAGAAGATATTAAGAAGAGGTGGCAAGAATACACAGAAGAACTGTACAAAAAAGATCTTCATGAACAAGATAAGCACGATGGTGTGATCACTCACCTAGAGCCAGACATCCTGGAATGTGAAGTCAAGTGGGCCTTAGAAAGCATCACTATGAACAAAGCTAGTGGAGGTGATGGAATCCCAGTTGAGCTATTTCAAATCCTGAAAGATGACGCTGTGAAAGTGCTGCACTCAATATACCAGCAAATTTGGAAAACTCAGCAGTGGCCACAGGACTGCAAAAGGTCAGTTTTCATTCCAATCCCAAAGAAAGGCAATGCCAAAGAATGCTCAAACTACTGCACAATTGCACTCATCTCACATGCTAGTAAAGTAATGCTCAAAATTCTCCAAGCCAGACCTCAGAATATGTGAACCGTGAACTTCCTGATGTTCAAGCTGGTTTTAGAAAAGGCAGAGGAACCAGAGGTCAAATTGCCAACATCTGCTGGATCATCAAAAAAGCAAGAGAGTTCCAGAAAAACATCCATTTCTGCTTTATTGACTATGCCAAAGCCTTTGACTGTGTGGATCACAATAAACTCTGGAAAATTTTGAAAGAGATGGGAATACCAGACCACCTGACCTGCTTTTGAGAAATCTGTATGAAGGTCAGTAAGCAATGGTTAGAACTGGACATGGAACAACAGACTGGTTCCAAATAGGAAAAGGAGTACATCAAGGCTGTATATTGTCACCCTGCTTATTTAACTTATATGCAGAGTACATCATGAGAAACGCTGGACTGGAAGAAGCACAAGCTAGAATCAAGATTGCTGGGAGAAATATCAATAACCTCAGATATGCAGATGACACCACCTTTATGGCAGAAAGTGAAGAGGAACTCGAAAGCCTCTTGATGAAAGTGAAAGTGGAGAGTGAAAAAGTTGGCTTAAAGCTCAACATTCAGAAAATGAAGATCATGGCATCTGGTTCCACCACTTCATGGGAAATAGATGGGGAAACAGTGGAAACAGTGTCAGACTTTATTGTTTTGGGCTCCAAAATCACTGCAGATGGTGATTGCAGCCATGAAATTAAGAGACGCTTACTCCTTGGAAGAAAAGTTATGCCCACCTAGATAGCATATTGAAAAGCAGAGACATTACTTTGCCAACAAAGGTCCATCTAGTCAAGGCTATGGTTTTTCCAGTGGTCATGAATGGATGTGAGAGTTGGACTGTGAAGAAGGCTGAGCACCGAAGAATGGATGTTTTTGAACTGTGGTGTTGGAGAAGACTCTTGAGAGTCCCTTGGACTGCAAGGAGATCCAACCAGTCCATTCTGAAGGAGATTGGCCCTGGGATTTCTTTGGAAGGAATGATGCTAAAGCTGAAACTCCAGTACTTTGGCCACCTCATGCGAAGAGTTGACTCACTGGAAAAGACTGATGCTGGGAGGGATTGGGGCAGGAGGAGAAGGGGACGACAGAGGATGAGATGGCTGGATGGCATCACTGACTCGATGGACGTGAGTCTCAGTGAACTCCGGGAGTTGGTGATGGACAGGGAGGCCTGGCGTGCTGAGATTCATGGGGTCACAAAGAGTCAGACACAACCGAGCGACTGAACTGAACTGAAATCAATTATATTCAGATAAAATTTTTTTAAAAAATCAGAAGGACCTCAGTTTGAATTCCAGTTACTCCACTTACTTTCAAATATGAATCTTGGACAAGTTTCTTAAACTGCATGACATTCAGTCTCCCCACTTAAAATAGGTCATAGCTTTTACCTCCTAGGAATATTATTAAGATTAAGTGAACCACTGAGCATCAAGTACATGGAACACAATAGACAGTCAATGGAAGCAAATTGTATAATGACTTTTCAGTTTTCTTTTAAGGATTTTCAATCTCCTCCAAGCAAGAGTCAGCATGTTTTGCTACTGTGACTTTCAAATCATTTTAGGGAGCAAAATACTCCCATTAAAATAAATCAAACAGATAAAATTGGTCCCATCATCCCCTTCCCTCCTGAAGGGTCTCTTGAGACACTGTCTCTGAACCCTTAGAAAACTACCTGCATAAGATAAATTGGAAGCCTTAAATTCTAATATCTGTTATTCCACTAACTCCCAGAAAGACCTTGGACAAGTTACTTCTGCTCTCAGAGCCTCAGCTCTCTCACTATTAAAATGGAGAACTTAGGTATGTGATCACTAAAGACCCTTTCACTTCTTTATAACTCAAGGAAGATTCTGGTTACTGGATCTGCTGATTGGTTTTCCTGTCTTCTCCCCACACCTACCTCAATCTGTTATGCTGAGTAACTGTTTATTGGCACTCTATGAGACAGCTATAGCCCCATCACTAGGGTACAGCTGGTTTTATTAAAGGAAGCAATATAATCATGTGTTGCTCCACACCTGGGCACTTGCGTGTGGCAGAACATTACATGCGACTATCAAAAGAAGAATTAGTCAAGGGCCTGGGAGTGAGGCTATGGCTTTAGCTAGATGGTGAACGAAGCAAAAATGGCATGCCTACCTTTGTCCAAAGACCCTGAAGTATCTTTCAAAATGGAAAGTCAGGAGCTGAGTTCCATGGGACTTTAAAGACCACGTTGCTTCTCTTCAAAATATCCTTAACCTCCCAACTATCTACTATAAAAGAAGATGAACATTTACAAATTACCTGGAGACTTTCATTACTGTCTGGAGAGTATATTACCTAGAAGGCGAGTTGTCCAATGTTGAGTGAATGGCAAGAAGTTGAGTGAATGGCAAGAAGTTGAGCACGAGAAGGCAAATTCTCACAGGGATGGCAGACAGGGGAAAGAAAGTAGCAGAGGGTCTGGCCTAAAACTTAATGAGTTTGAGTCGGTGTAGATCTGGGCAAGATGAATGCCAGAATAAAGCCAAAGATCTTGTCGTTTCCTCAAAGGCTGTCTGTCCAGATCTACACGCAAAGCAGAATGAGGCTTAATGAGAGGTTGAAAATAAGGCTGTAATTGTGAAAATACAGATAAATCATGGTGCGTAAAAAGAGTCCTGAAACACTTTCAGGTCTTGCCTTTAACATATACAAAACAGAGTATACCTCTCAAAAATGGTAGTAGAATCAAGTGGAAAAAAACATATATACATATATTAGAGTCCTATGAAACAATGATTGTTGTTGTTTTTCAGTCACTTAGTCACATCCGGCTCTTTGCAACCCACAGACTGCAGCATGCTAGGCTCCTCTGTCCTTCACTATCTCCCAGAGTTTGCTCAAATTCATGTCCATTGAGTCAGTGATGTTATCTAACTATCTCATCCTCTGCTGCTCCCTTCTCCTTTTGCCTTCTATCTTTCCCACCATCAGGGTCTTTTCCAATGAGTTGGCTCTTCGCATCAGGTGGCCAAAGTATTAGAGCTTTAACTTCAGCTTTAGTCCTTTCAATGAGTATCCAGGATTGATTTCCTTTAGGATTGACTGGTTTGATCTCTGTGCAGTCCAAGGGACTCTCAAGAGTCTTCTCCAGCACCAAAATTTGAAAGCATCAGTTCTTTGGCACTCAGCCTTCTTTATGGTTCAACTCTCACATCTGTACATGACTACTGGAAAAACCATAGCTTTGACTATATGGACCTTTATTGAAACAGTTACATGTTTAATAAACATAAGATGTTATTTATTAAGGTATTGGACCTAAGTAGTGCTTGTGATCAGCATCAGAGACAGATGACAGCTGAGTTAACTGCCTTTCAGATCTTTCTCACCCTCCTAGGCACATCCAGGATTGGCCTTATCCTTGAAATAAATCTTAAGATTCATTTGTCAGGATAGGCCCAAACTGCCTAAAATGCTTACTCAACATATGAGTCATGCAATATATATGCAACATTTCTTCATAAATGAGTAGCTCAGCAGGTGAGCTTACCTAATGGATGGCAGAGTTAATTCCTCAATGCCCCCTTGAAGCTGAGGCAGGAGCCATGGAACACATCAACAGAAGATGACCTAGAGCAGAGGTCAGCAAAATTCTGTGAGGGTCAGATAGTAAATATTCTACGCTTTGCAGGCCATACAATTTCTGTTGCAACTGCTCAACTCTGTCGTGGTAATGCAAAGGCATGCACGCTCAGTTGCTCAGTCACGTCTGACTCTTTGTGACCCCATAGACTGTAGCCCACCAGGCTCCTCTAATGGGATTCTCCAGGCAAGAATACTGGAGTGGGTTACCATTTCCTTCCCCAGGGGGTCTTCCCAACCCAGGGATCAAACCCACATTTCTTGCCTTGGTAGGCAGATTTTTTTTTTACCACTGAGCCACCTGGAAGACCCATAATGCAAAAGCATCCATAGTCAATTTCTAAACAAATGAGTGTGACCATGTTCTAATAAAATTTTATTTATAAGAAAAGTTGATGGGATGGATTTTTCCTATAGGCTGTGGTTTACTGACCTCTGATCTAGAGAGCCAGTTTGAATCATTTTAGGCAGGACTGGGTAACGCTTTACCATCATGCACACAAATTTGTTGGATATAAGGGATATTTAAGACATGTGAATCATCCTTTCATTATCCTGAACCTCAACTTTGGCCTTTATTTCAGATAACCCTTTGGGGGAGAGCTTGGGTAGTCCTAGCTAGAGAACGTAGAAAAGATCAAGAAAAGGCAAAAGGAAAAGAAAGAAGTTGAACAGTTATGAAAAGTTAGTAGAGAACTATGGACATATGGAGTCTTAGAGTTGGACTTGCAAGAGACAAAACACTTCAATTGATAGACATATTTCCATAGAAAACAACAAGATTGGACCACTGAGAACTGAACGACAGAGGGAAACCATGACTGCAGTAGAAGCAGCTTGAATCAAATACAAGGAGAGGCTCGACATCAATAAGGCATTTACTTTAAGCTAGGACCAGCACTGGGAGTTTTGCAAATGTGATTGTGTTTAGTCTTCATCACTCCTCTCCAATAGAATATTACTTATACTAAAACATTAGAGGTCTCAGGGCAGAGAAATGATGTCACTTGCCCAGGGAGATGCAGCTGATGAGTGTGGACACCAAGATGACAACCGAGAAGAATTTAACATCAGAGCCCACACTTGCCCCTCCCCTACTTCCCATTTGCCTTAGATTCCAAACCCTGAGTCACTTAAGGGGATCGAGGGCTCATTTCTGTGAGGCTCCGAGTCCAGAGGGTGGACCCTTTCCTCTTCAACACCTTCCCATTTCAACCGGGCCATCCTGGCCAGTCTCAGCTCTCTCCAGGGCCTTCTATGCAGCTACCCAAATGGGGAATGACTGGGAACCACTCTCTCATCCTGAAGACCTTCTCTATCCCTTCTGTGCAGGTAATTCTGTGACCTTCATTAAGTCCCCTGGGGAGAGCAAGGCTCAGCAATAGACACCGAGGGGAATGGGCCTGGGGGCAGAGGAGGCTGTCTGAGGCCCTGGGGGCTCCCAGACTTATCCCCCACTGCCATCCCTGGTCAAAGAGGGCCTGAATGACCGTTGCAAATTTCATATGAAATCCATCCCTCAGTGCTACCAAGTGTAGGGGCGGGTGGGGGGAATGTTTTAAAGTCAAGCTATAATATGCCTGCAATAAAAGTTTACCAGATTTCATATAGGCTCCCAATAATGAGGGGAGATATTTCAGTAGCTCGGAGAGTGCTGGAAGAGGAAAAGCAATTCCCAGCACCACTTCTTCAAGGTGAGAATCTGCCTCCCCATATGGTTCATAACTGGGAGTTTCTCCCATTTAAAGGGGATAGTATCAAGTTGTGTGTCTCTTTCTTCCTCACTGGGGTTTGTAATGATTCCTCAAATCTTTTGAATGAAGGGTCTTAAAGCACTAAGTTTGCCCTGGAGATGAACGGTGAATAGTTACACCCCAAACCTTGGAAGAGTCCAAAGCTACAGCAACAGAGAGGTAAAAGGGTGAGGAATTACAGGGTGTTCAAGGAGTAAATGAGCTGGGGCAGGGGTCTGATGGGAAAGCTTGTGTCCTTAAGTTGTGAGCTCTGGGAAATGAATGGAGACCAGATCAAAATGTGGCTGCCCTAGACAAGCACCTGTGGGGGCCATGTCCCTATGAGGTGGCCAGAAACTTAAGAGAAAGTATAAAGAAGACGCTCCCGGGGTGCCTGGGGGAGGGGCCCAACTGGGGAGCCAGAGAGGATGCTTGGCCACCTGGAAGCCCAGGAGATGCCTTCAGAGATTTGGGAGAGGGGAGAGAAAGGAGGCAATGGCCAAGTTCAGGGAATAGCACTTGAGGGAGGCAGGCACAAAGGCAAATGTCCCTGGTGTGGGACCAGAAGGAGGGGAGCTGCTCTTCCCAGCTGCCCTCCTGCTCCACCCAGAGAGTAGGGGCTCCTTCTCCCTCTGCAGGAAGCTTATGGCAACCTGGACCAAGAGGCCCCTGAGGTCTGATACAGAACCGCGGAGCCCCATGCTGTTCACTGGCTAACAGGCATCACGTCAAATCTCATTAACAGAAACATGCCCTATTTCAAACTCATGATTGTGCAGACACAGACAAGACTCGAACTGACATGCGAGCTTTCAATAAAAAGAGAGTGTGTTCTGCAAATCAAGAGTGTGAAAGAATTCTGGGCTAGAGGGATGATTAACCTATTTGGAGAAAAGCAACCAGATTTCAAGAACTTGGAATGACACGAGCGCCTCTGTCTGCATCTCAACAGTGTCACTTACGCATGACAGCTGTCTCCCTACTTCAGAGGACCGGCAGACTCTGCCACATAACACTTCTGTCAGCCATCAATTGGTGGTGGTGGCTGGTGGTGGTGTTTAGTCGCTAAGTTGTATCCAACTCTTTCATGACCCATGGACTGTAGCCCGCCAGGTTCTTCTGTCCATGGGACTTTCCAGGCAAGAATACTGGAGTAGGTTGTCATTTCCCACTCCAAGGCATCTTTCTGACCCAGGGATTGAATTCGTGTCTCTTGAATTGGCAGGTGGATTCCTTACCACTGAGCCACCAGGGAAGCCCCAATTGGTGTTGCCACCTGTGCTTAAAATTGTGATAGTGACTGTCTCCTTCTTTTAAAGTCCAGCTCACGTCACCCCTCTCCTGCTCCCACATGAGACCCTCGAGGACTTCTCAGTCCAACAACTTTCTCTAAAGTGTCCAGAGTCTAAGTCACCTAGGTGCCATTTATGGGTTATCTTGAAATATAAGTTCTGTCACATGCCCAGAAGTTACAACCCTAACTAGACCAAGAGTATTAATACTTAGACACCAAAAGACAATCTTTATAGTAATTTGACTTCATAGGTCACCAAGAATTCTGTGTTGGCTAATTGAAAGGGAAGTGTGATTTCCTCAAAAAATCTTTATATAAGGATACTATGACATGCTAAGTCACTTGAGTTGTGTCCGACTCTGTGCGACCCCATAGACGGCAGCCCACCAGGCTCACCCGTCCCTGAGATTCTCCAGGCAAGAACACTGGAGTGGGTTGCCATTTCCTCCTCCAATGCATGAAAGTGAAAAGTGAAAGTGAAGTCGTTCAGTAGTGTCCGACTCTTCACGACCCCATGGACTGCAGCCTACCAGGCTCCTCCGTCCATGGGATTTTCCAGGCAAGAGTACTACAGGAAGCAATTAAAAACGATGAGTTGGGGCCATATATATTGATTGACCTAGGGTGATATTATACTTTTAGTGGAAAAAACTGTTGTAGGTTATGCACATCCTATGATCTTATTTTTGAAGAAAACAAAATTTATATTTTATAAACATTTAAATATGTTTGGAGTGAGCACAGAGAAAAGGAAGGAATAAAATACACCAAACTGCTAATGTTTATCTGGGGGGTGGGGTTGGGGGAGGGAGTTGGCTTTTCCGTTGCAGGTCTCTGTGTCCTTTGGCTGCAACAAACATGCCTTACTTTGTACTCGGAGGGGGCGTCTGTAAGTGTTACAAATAATGCGAAGTCCAGCTGTGTCAGACTGTGCTCTAATCCCGACAGCATCATCTCTTTCCCATGAGGCTTAAGGCCAAGCGTGGCATGGGGAGGGGCCTGGCAGATCATCTGTCTCCTGCCATCCCATGTGGCATCCATGCACAGACTCCCTGGGCATCTTAAACAGTGCCCTGCCTGCCCACTTCTCCTTGAAGGAACCATGGGTGGCTTTGTTCCTTCTGTCCCAGGGACCCCCGCCTGAAACAGCAGACAGCACTTGAAAACTAGACAGTGCCCCCAGGAGGCTGGCATCCATGTACAGCGAATCAGACTCCCTTACTAGTTGGGTTCAGCCAACAGAAGGATCAAGTCACCAGAGGGTGGGAGGAGAGAGGGGTCAGGCTCCTCATTCCTCCAGCTCCCTCACAGCCCAGCCCCAGGCTGGTGATAGCTGTGTTCCTCTGCTGAAAAACCACTGCTCTGCTGGGTGCCCCTTCTTCAGTCTTCTTGGAGTGTGTAAGTGCTTCATGTCTTGGTGGGGGGCGAGTGTGGTAAGTTTCTTGCTGTTACTAATCCAGAGGTATTTCCCATCCTTGAATGGTTCCCTCAAACATGCCTACACTTGTGAACAGTCCCTTTATTAAACTCTCTTCCATCCCCCCCATGAAGGTACCATCTGTTTCATGCCAGGACCCTGAGCTGCTTCCCTGGTTCTGCCACTGGCAAAGGGCTCCAGGGAGCTCCAGAAGACAGCAGGGCTGTATTGAATATCACCCATGTTGGAAAAGACCCTGATGCTGGGAAAGACTGAGGGCAGGACAAGAAGGGGGTGACAGAGGATGGGATGGTTGGATGGCATCATCAACTCAATGGACATGAGTCTGAGCAAACTCTGAGAGAGAGAGCGAAGGACTGGGAAGCCAGGCGTGCTGCAGTCCATGGGGTCTCAAAGAGTCGGACATGACTGAGTGACTGAACAACAACAACAAACATTTTGAGAAGCCGCTCCAAGCTAGAGACAGCCACAGTCTGGAAACACCTCTCTCAGGCAGGCTGTCCAGCCTGAACCGGGCGCTGGGGGGTACAGTAATGGGCACAGCTGAGCATCCTGGGTCTCTTATGCACTAGCCATGGAAAGGTGGTCCATAAGGCCAGCTCACCTCCTTGATGGTCATTTGAAGAGAGGAATCAAGCAAGCTAAGAGAAATGGAACTCTCCATGCCTCTGTGCAGTCTAGACACAATCAGAGGGTGCCGTGGAGCCAGCTGCTGTAACCTGTAGCTCCCATGGCAAAACTATGCTCCTGTGACTCTCATCCAGTGGGTGTCAATCAGGCAAGGAACAGGGAGAGAACAGATGCAAACAAGCCAACTAAAAATATACCCGTTGCTGACTTCGTTAAATGTGCAGGAACATTCTCAGTCCCTGGGGCAATGACGGGACCTCAGGATCTCAAGGGGCACAAGTGAAATGGCAGCTAAAGTAAAATTCAATATAAAAACAACAACAGGAATGACAAATATAGATATCTGATACCAAAAAACTCTGTTCATATTCAAATCCTAATTTGACCTACCACTAACTCCAGTGTTCTTGCCTGGAGAATCCCAGGGACGGGGGAGCCTGGTGGGCTGCGGTCTATGGGGTCGCACAGAGTCGGACATGACTGAAGTGACTTAGCAGCAGTAGCAGCAGCAACACCTAACTATTAATCAAGCTGAACAAGGGTGAACTGTGACCTCTGTCCCCGTTCTCTTCCATCATCCAGCACCTATCATTCAATCTGTGTGTGCTATTAATGCATGAACTCCAGGAAATGTGAGAGGAGACCAATCTCAGGCTCAGTTAAGTTCAGTCGCTCAGTCATGTCCGTCTCTTTGCAACCCTGTGGACTGCAGCACACCAGGCCTCCCTGTCCATCACCAACTCCCGGATCTTGCTCAAACTCATGTCCATCGAGTTGGTGACGCCATCCAACCATCTCATCCTCTGTCATCCCCTTCTCTTCCTGCCTTCACTCTTTCCCAGCAACAGGGTCTTTTCCAACGAGTCTTCTTCGCATCAGGTGGCCAAAGTATTCTTAAGGCAAGAATCTCAGGCTTGTTTCTAGACAGAGCAGGAAGTTACAACCAAGTGGGGCCTTAAAGCCAGGCATAGATGACAACAGACAAGCCAACAACTCCTCTACCATCACCCATCACCCACCCGCCCACTTTATTGGCAGCAAGAAAGCAAAGACAGTCTAAACCCAGGTATAGAACAGCCAGGAAAACAAAGAACTGGTTTTCCTATCCATAAAGGCCCATGTTCTACCTTTAGTCTAGTGAGAACACTGTTTGAATGTTACGGAAGTCAAGATTAAACAGGCTTAAGCAGAAAAGGGGACTGACTGACTGACTCATGTAACTGAAGTCCAGGGGTGGGTCAGGCATGACTGATCTAGGTCCCCAGGAATCTCTAACTCTCTGCCTCCCAGATCTGCTTTCCTTGGTGGGACTATCTTCTCACTATTCATGAGTGGTCCCCAGCAGCTCGAGGCTGATACCTGCTATTAGGCAACTCCAGAGGAAAGTACATGAAAGTTCCTGAAAGAGTCTTAGATTTGAGTCTCAGTGGGATGACCTGTGTCACTTGCCTGTTGGGGGCCGGCGTGAGGCACTCCACCCATGACAAAGGTCATGAGGAAGGAGGCTCGACATACACAAAGACAGGATCAAGCCTCAGGAGTCCCCCTGGAAATTCTTGAGCATCTACCCCCATAACCAGAGCCTGCCTACTTTACTACTTTGTGCTCTCCCCTACACCTCTGACTTTATGGGGGGCTGGCCTCCACCACCTCTTTCAGAGAAGGAGTTAACTTAGAGCTCCAGTTAATAATAATTCCTGGGCGTGATAGGAGTGTTTCAACCTACAAACTCCTCTGAAAGTTCTTTAGCCTGCCTGACAGGCTTGTCTGGCCATATGTGATTGCTCACAGCCTCCCAACCGTGAGAGGTATGAGATGCTTTAAACCTTCTAAAAACAGGTTCTTTAGAGAAGTTAGAAAATTATTAGAATAAGTATAGTGGGCTGATTAGAAATTGTATTGGTGAAGGGTTTTTCATTTGTTGAGCCAATGTTTACTGCTAAGTCTCCACATCCCCTGCCCTTACACACATTAATGAATACATAGAAGAAATAAGTATTAACCTTTGATATAAATCACATTAGACTTAGGCTAAGTAAATTCTTTCCTTAACTAAAACCCACTACACCCTCACCCTATAGGAATGTAACTTTATTTGGGTAGCGTCTGTTTTAAGAATAATCACCCTTGGAGAAAAAAGTGTTCTGGTTGACTGACCACTGTCACAAGGAGAGGGTCATAAATTGTCAGCAGGCCCCCCTGGCCAGAAGATGATGTAACACCCCTAAGACCTCTGTATACATTTGTATGAACCACCTGACTTTGATAAAAGTCAGGACTGCTGTCCCCGCGTGACTTTTGTATAACATCTCAGTGTATAAAAGTAGACCATGGAAAATAAAGAATTGGGATCAGTTCCTCGAAATACTGGTCTCCCCATGTCACTTTCTCTCTCACTCTGGCTGAGTCTCCATTAGGAGCGAGGAACCTGCCATGCTTACTAATTATGCCTGGGCTTCTAAGATCCTGCCCGGGAGGCCTCAGTGTCTCCTTTCCTTCGGGAGAACGGAAGGACGCCTGCGGCCTACGTAAGTGGTGCAAGCTTCTTGTCTTGAAGTTTTATTGGTCTCCCGCGTAAATCAAGCTACTCAGCCTCTTTTCTCCACTGAATTTTCCTACTGAGCTATCCTCATTCTATTACTCTTTATATCTTTGATGAATATTTAAATAGTCACCGAAGCCGTCTCCCCTTCGAATATCCTGGATCAGCCGGGGCTGGACCCTGGCACTTGCCCATCTGTAACCATTCCTATGGCTAAGAAAAGGGAATGCTGATTGGCCAGGCCTGGGTCTTGCACTCACCCCTGGGTCTTGGAAGTAGAGTAGTCTGGCACAGAGTAGGCATTCAAAAAATACATGATGAAAGGAAGAAGGTATGAATGAATGAATCAGTGAATGGCCCAGAAGTGTGAAATTTCACAGTACATTGTGGGACAGTGAGTTGGCTACGGCAGGTGAAAGAATGTAATGGGAAAGTCACGATAAATAGATAGGATCTGATGTGATAGCCATGGGCAAGTTACTCTGCCAAGCAGAGTACAAGCCACAGGACACATGGAGAAGCCCAGATGAGCTGTGTGCCTCTGGAGCTTACAACCTGCCAGGGGCCATGTTCCAACGACCTATCTATTATAACAAGGAAAATGTGCTGGGGCCTACAGGAGCAGGGGCATGTCTTCCCACCTGGGGAGGGAGGAGGGCTTCAGAGACCTTTCTGTGGAGGCATCTATTTTCTATTTGGAGTTGGTGAGTGGGCTAGTTTAGACAGGTGGAAAAGAATGAATGTTTTGGGTAGGAAGGCTGATCAAGAATTATGGGGGCTGGGATTTAGGACAGGCCTATGAGAAGGAGCACCTAGGAAGGGGCCATAAATGGGTTCAGGAGGCCCCAAGCAAAGGCTGAGTCTTCTGGCCAAAGGTTTAGAGCTTTACATTTTGGCCTTGGGGCACTGCAGTGGCTTCTTGAGCCAGTTGATCCCAGTCACCTTTAGAAATAGCATCTACCTGCTCTCAGGGCATCTCAACTCGAATTCACGATCTTAAGGAATTGACAGGATCTCTCGTTCCAGTGGGCTGCTGCTGCAGGGGTGGGTGATTCTTCTCTGAGAGGCAGCATCTTCAGGCTGCAAATTGCCTCCCTGACTTTCAACCATTTCCAGCAGCAACAGCGTAGCTCATCTTAAAGAGCCACATTTCCTGGCATGAGTGATAAACTCAACTTTAAACTGATTATTGAAATCTACAAGCTGTTAATCCAGTGGCTGCAGTGAAGCCCCATTCTCTCCACTGTTTAATCTTCACTTACAATGACAGGATTCATGCGCTCTTTCAGCGGCTCTCTGCAGTCCCTGCCATGCCTTCTCCAGCCTTCTTCCACAGTCACTCCACACAGCAAATACACTCACATAATCTCCTCTCTTCATCTCCCTCTTCTCATCTCCTATCTCTCTATCTCTGTCCCTGAATGAGGCATATCTGGAAATTACTGGCCAAAGCCAGCAAGCAAATCACAGGGAAGAAAATCTGCACAGATGGAATGAATGGATTCATAAGAATCTTTGCTCACCCTGCACAGGAATGGTCCAGTAGGCTCAGATGTCCACTTGGTTTGATGAACCATCTTAGCTGGCTGTCTGGATTGGGTCCCTCCGCAGTGGAGAGCCTTGTCACGGGCTTCCTCAGGGTTACCCAGGAACATCACTGAAGTGAGTGTTACTCCCCTCCCCAATAAGCAGCTTTACTGCAGGTCTGGAGCTCACAGGTGCCAGGGCTAGCACTCATTGGGCCGAGTCAGAGCTGCCCTCTGTCCCCACACCAGACAAACCACAAGCACAGAGGCCCTTGTGTGATTTTCTAGAGCAGGGGCTCCAGAAAGGACCTAAGGAGGTTATTGCCTCCCTCGTATCCATCCTGCTGCCTGAGGCTTTGCCCTCTGGGAACAACACCAAATGGCCAAGACCAGTGTTACTACACATACGGCACTTTCTTCTTCTTCTTCTTCGAAAAGAAGTTATCACACGGAATGGAATGAAGAGAACTGACATAGACAGGGAAACTGATCCCCAGGTACAGGGCTTCTTCTGCCAGTGGGGCGACGGGGGGCCCCCTGCTTATCTTCCTTTGTCAAATTTGGTTCATTTATTCTCCTCAGCACTAGGCTCTCTCCACTCAGATTGGTCCCCCGGATGAATTCTCAGTTAGGTTCAAAACGTGTCACTAGGTGGTATCTGCTTACATCCAGCCAGCCATCAATCAACAGCTTGTGGAGCACTGCAGGCTAATGACACCCAGAGCCCTGTGCTTGACCCTGGGCAAGATGGGTGGGGCGGGAGTGGGGGAACCGTGACACAGAAGAAGTATTTCTTTTGCTGAGAGCTTCTAACTCATTAGACAGGCGGATGCAATCCCCACAAACCTCCCAGATGGCAATTAAATTACAACCAAGGGCATGTGCCAGCTGTCTTAAGGAAGGCTCCCAGATACTGACATGTGACACTTCTACTTATGTCTCATCCACCCAATATGAATGCATCTGCCTTGAGCAGGTTCAGCCGGGCTAGAGCAGGCAGGTAGAGGTGAGGGGTTCAAGAAGGCTTCGTGACACTCAGAGCAGGCAGATGTGTGCACGTGCTTGAGTGTGCGTGTGCGTGTGCCTCTTCAGACTGGCCTTCGCCAACCTTCTCCCTGTTCCCTCGGCACTCTCTGCCTCCCCTCCCCTTGCCTCCTCTCTGCCCACCCACAACGCACTTAAGAACCAGTGGCCTTTCCAGCCCCAGAGATAAGTAATTTATTGTGATTAAAGGCATGCCCCTCACCAAGGGCATCTGCCTCTGCATTTGAAAAGGGGCGATCAATGCTGAACCCCTAGGACTAGGTCTCTAACAGGAAGTACTCAATGATAGGGAGATGGGTTTTCTAACAGCTGTTATAAACCTCCTGTAACTCACACACAGTGCTGGGTAAATCACATCCATTAAATCATTCAACCCTCATAACAATTCTGCAAAAGACACATTCCCAGCCTCATTTCTCAGAAAGGGAAACTGGGGCGTGGAGGCAGGAACAGGGCTTGCCCAAGGTCATCCCATGGTGGAGCAGCTCTGCCCCTTTTCAATACCCTATACCTGGATGGGGACAAAATATCGCAGGGAGGTTGGGGACAGATGGGAAGACATGCTCCTCAGAGCCCCACCAGGCACAGACCTACAGAACCACTCCCTGATCCAGGCTGACCCCACATCTGTCAGATCCTTCTAGAGTCTGCCTCTCAACCCTACTCCCTCTGAGGCCACCCGATGCGAACAGCCAACTCACTGGAGAAGATCCTGATCCTGGGAAAGACTGAGGGCAAAAAGAGAAGAAGATGGCAGAGGATGAGATGGCTGGATGGCATCACCGACTCACTGGACATGAGTTTGAGCATACTCCAGGAGATAGTGAAGGACAGGGAAGCCTGGCGTGCTGCAGTCTATGGTGTCCCAAAAAGTTGGACATGACTGAGCGACTGAACACATTCTAGAGCCTGCCTTTCAATCCACTCCCTCTTTACCTCGTACCCCTCCCTCCCCTCTCCCTCTCTCCCCCTCTCCCCCCTCCTCTTTCACTTTGGGAAGTAATCAAAAAGGCAGGGATTATCCACCCTTGCATTCATACCTCCCCACATGAGCCTCTGGTTTGGGGCCATCCCTAAGCAGTTTTTAAGAAAGCAATCTAAGCCAAATTGAGTGTACCTCCTCACCTGAGATTTTAGCAATGGAGTCATTTCTCTGGAAAATAATGATAATGAAAAATAGCCTCCAATTATTCAAAGCCTATTTCTATGAATAATTCAGGAACAAAGGAGTCCCCTTTTCTGCTTGCCACAGCACTCCTCCTCCAACCTGACCCCTTCCTCACTCCCAGGGTGCTTTTTAATTCTACCCCAAAGACTGTAAATCTCTGCACACTGAAGCGCTCAGAAATTTGGTCACCTGGAAATGGGTGCACGTGTGCTAAGTTGCTTCAGTGATGTCTGTCTTTACCACCCTGTAGATTATAACCTGCCATGCTCCTCTGTCCATGGGATTCTCCAGGCAAGAAAACTTGAGTGGGTTGCCATGTCCTTCTCCAAGGGATCTTCTCCACCCAGGGTTTGAACCCGTGTCTTCCATCCAAGTACTAACCAGGCCCAACCCTGCTTAGCTTCCGAGATCAGACGAGATCAGGTGTGTTCAGGGTGGTATGGCCGTAGATGAACCCCTGTCTTACATCTCCTGCATTGGCAGGTGGGTTCTTTACCACTAGCATCACCTGGGAAGCCTCATCTGGAAATACCAGTTAAAATAGCCACCAGTCTGACATTGTGCTAAGCATGTTGTGTGCATTCCCTCATGGAATCCCCTCTGAATCTGGTGCTACCTACTTATTACAGATGAGGAAGCAGAGGCTCAGAAAGTGAAAGAAATTATCCCAAGGTCATATAACTAGAAATTGATGGAGAAGGACTCAAGCCCAGGAGATGCCAGAGCCTACACCCCCACCAGCACTCCGATGCTGAGTGCAGATGGCCAGATATGGGGTGAGGGGCAGGGATAGAAGAGGGGTGGGAAGTGGTTCCTAGGCTGCAGTCCTGACCACCTCTCTCCTTGTGCCCACTCTCAACTCCAAAGTAGAAGCGCTCTTTCAGCTTGTTCCAGTTCTTTAGGATTTGCACTAAATCGTTCCTCTTCCTGGGATGTTTCTGGACTCAGTTTATAGCATTGGCTTCCTGCAAGATCCATTTGGTGAACAGAAATCTGGGAAAACTTTTCGAGCCCTCTGGCACCCAGGGGCAGGCTTTGCCTTATCTGGAGTCCAGCTCCTCAGAGGAAACTTTATGAAGTTTTATGTATAAGTGAAAGCAGACCCTCCCTCATCTTGTCACCATAGCAACCTATGTCCCATGATGACTGAGAGATGGGAGAAACAAGTGTGCAAACTGGACTTACAGCTTCCTGGTCTAAAATGCTTGTCCATGGATCTGTTCTGGTTCTTTAACTTCTCCCTGTGAGGCAGGGCACATGGTACCTTCTCTACATGCAGCACAGAGAAGGGGCCCAAGTTGGCTAAGACTCTGCCAGCAGACAAAGCCTAGATACCCAACAGTGGGAGAGGAAAGAAGGCACATTGACCCTGTCCACCCCAGTCATGAGTGGGCTCTGGTCAGCTCCATGGCAGAGCCAGCCAGGGCACTCCAGTATCCATCCTGCTTTCTTCCTTAGAAACAGAATTCTGACACCTATTCCCACAAACTATCTCTAGGAATAAAGCCTATATGCCCTGCTCTCCCCGGGCAGCTGGGTTCTGACCACATGAAATGGAGCAGAAATATGTGAAAAACGTATAGGAAACCTTCCTTTTCTTTCCTTCTTCCCATTTGCTGCTCATACGCAGATGTGACGGCAGTAAAGGACCAAAGTCACTGCCACGTTGGCAGGAGAGTCCCTGACCTCATCGACCTGTTGCTCTCCTCCCACCTGCTGGCCCTTCACACTGGCCAGACGCACCTGGGAAATGGAGGACTCCAGCTGAGTGGTCCTTAGTGGTCAGCCTCTGGGACTCAAGTAAGGAACCTCCAATCAAGGAGACACGATGTCAGAAGACCCTTCACCCATTTCTCCCAAAGGTAGAATCCAAAGAGCTCATACATTCCTGCTGGAACCCCCACTCTTTAAACCCACCTCAGCATTCCCTGCCAAAAACATTTAAGCCTGAAACCAATTTGTATACAGACCATTATTTGTACATGCTAAATTTTTGTCATTGCTATTGTTTTCATTTTTTCATTGTGATAAAATACAGATTACATAAAATTTACCATTTTAATTAGTTTTCAGTGCATCCTTCAGGGGCATTAAGTACCTTGACATGGTTGGACAACCACACCACTATCTATCACTAGAAGTTTGTCATCACTCTACACTGAACTCCATACCTATTAAACAATAACCCTTCCCTCTAGCTGCTGGTAACCACTATGCTACTTTCTGCCTCAATGAGCTTGATGATTCTGCTGCTGCTGCTGCTAAGTCACTTCAGTCGTGTCTGACTCTGTGCGACCCCATAGACGGCAGCCCACTAGGCTCCTCTGTCCCTGGGACTCTCCAAGCAAGAACACTGGAGTGGGTTGCCATTTCCTTCTCCAATGCAAGAAAGTGAAAAGTGAAAGTGAAATCACTCAGTCATGCCCAACTCTTAGCGACCCCATGGACTGCAGCCTACCAGGCTCCTCCATCCATGGGATTTTCCAGGCGAGAGTACTAGAGTGGGTTGCCATTGCCTTCTCCTTGATGACTCTAGATACCTCATAAGTGGAATCATACAATATTTGTCCTTTTGTGACTGGCTTATTTCACTTAGCATAATGTCCTCAAGGTTCACACATCTGGTAGCATGTATCAGAATTTCCTTCTTTTTAGAGACATATTTCATTGCATGTATAAGCATATCTTGTTTATGCATTCATTCATAGATGGACACAGGTTGTTCCCACATTTTGACTATTGTGAATAATCTTGCTATGAACGTGGGTGTATAATACTTGTCTGATTTCCTGCTTTCAATGATTTTGGATATACACCCAGCAGTGGGATTCTGGGGCACACGATAATTCCATGTTTCATTTTTTGAGGAACCACCATATTGCTTTTCCACTGTCTCTGCACCATTTCGCGTCTCTATCACTGCTGATTGTTCTTCGTGGCATTTTATGCACCTGTCTGTGGTTTCCTCATCCAATCAGCACCTTCCATGTAAGAACCCCACGTTCTCTTGCCTATAGTTGGGACAGCAGTAACTACTTACGGGAGACCTCAGATAGAAAGACACTGCAAGACACCAAACTCAACCTAGAAAGAAAAACAGCCAAGAAAATAAGTGCAGAGACATGGACTGTAACACAGAAACAACATGCTATCCACAGATTATTTAAGGAAGTCTTCCCAATAAAGATCGTATTTGAGTTGGAACATGAAAGGTGAGAAGGATGCCTACAGCCGGCACTGAGAAAGGAAACTCTGGGTGAGTGAAGCAGTGAGAGAAAAGACACAACAGTGTGAAAGCTTCCGGGGGACCAGCAGGCGCTCAGGGAGGCCAGTACCTAGAAGAACGGCTGTGCATTAGAAGCGGATGAGAGGCATGGCCATCACGATGCTCCAGAAGAAGAGAGTGCACGGTGTGAAAACCCTCAAGTCACAGACAAGCAAGGATACCCAATTAGGCTCCCTCACCTCCTGTGTCCCATCATCCCTTCTGCCGCTAGTAATGCAGTGAGCTGGCTGGGAAACCCCATGACAGAATGATGGGGAAGTCCGATTTTCTAAAAAGCACCGAAGTCAGACTTTATTGGAGATCCACACACTCTCACTTGCACACACACATTATCTTATGCTGCAGAGTTGCTCACGGAAGTCAGGGGTGGGAAACAACACCTTTTGTAACTCTGGGGGAAAGTACTGCTCTTCAGAGAAGCTCAGTTTCTTTCTTCCTCCCACAAGAGCTGTCATCATTCAGGTCTTAATAGCAACAGACTCGGTAAAGAAAGGAAGATGTTTGGGAAAATTTTTACACCTCCTCCACCTCCATTCAGTCTTACATTTGGGGAACAACCAACCACTTCAAGTCACTTTTCAATGTTTCATTCTTTCTAAAAGATTAAAAACAACTCACCTCAAAGCCTTCCATGTTTCTCAATCTATATTTTAGGTTAGCAGTTGTGTTAAACAACTGTTGTTGAGGAATGAACCACCTCCCCACCCCGATCCCATGGGCACCCAACAATAGGCACTTATGTGTCACTCAGCAGGTTGGCTGGGCAGTGCTGCTTCACGTGTTTCTCATTCTTATCCTGGGGTTGGGGTGAGTCAAGCAATGGTCACAGCACAAGAGTGCAAGTCAATTGCATCAGCACATCCCAAGCCTCTGCTTGCATCATTCCCCCTAGTATCCTATTGGCCAAAGCAAGTCCAAAGGCCAAGCCCAACACTGAAGAGCAGGGACATGTAATCCACCTTTGTGAGAGGGACTGCAAAGTGACACAGCATGGGGAACAGATATAGAGAGGGGTAATCCCCTCCCCATAATAAGTAAAGTATCTGCTATTCACCAAGCCCCACATTTGCTGAGTTTCTACCATACGCAAGGCACCATGGAATACCCAGTTGAACTCCATTCAGTCTTCCCTCCAGAAATTTACAACCTAAAAAAAAAAAAAAAAAAAGAGGTAAGTCCATAAAGAGGTTAACACTGGAATATGAAGCAAAGAACTTGGGGTGGCAGTGACATATTCTGTCAGTGAAAGTCAAGAAATACTTTGCAGGAGAGGGAATATCTTAGATACAAGAATGATTTTGATGGATTTAAAAACAAGGACTCTTAGCTCTCCAGTCAAGAACAAGAAATCCAAGATCAAAGACAATGCCTAATGTGTTTTTATACTGTAAACTGCTTTCATAGTACTGGATACTAAGGGTGCAGGGGGTGTTGGGTTCCCAACTTGATCAGGCTGAAGAGAATTCTAGAAGTCACCTAAACTAAGACCTGCATCAGGACCCCCAAACTCTACTAAGCCCTGGGGATCCAAAGATGAACAAGACACAGTACCCTGCCTTAAAGATCAGGCAGTCTTTAAGACTCTCAGAATAGATAAGAGATGTTTGCACATGTGTGCAGGTGTGTGGCTTATGATTGTGGGAAATTAATAGAACCAGTTTGCAACACCAAAACCACATGAAACACAAAACCACAAGGACAGCACTAATGTGGCAGCTTCAAGGACAATGGAAATTTGCTAAGAGGCTTCAGGTCAAGGTCTACACTTTGTACATTTCCCTGGAAGAGGATCTGAATTCTCTGTAAGTGTCTGGAGTAGAATTTCTTGTGAAGCCCCTGAGCTCCAAAGAGTTTGGGTGAAACATGATTGTCTTCCCAAAACTTGGAAATTAGGAGCAAGATTATCTCTTCAGATCCATCTGTTCTCAATTACTTTGGGGAAACCAAGGCAGCATAGTAGACCCTTCTCTTGCTGATGATCCAAACTAACAAATGCTCAAGGTCATCTAGAGGTTAATGCAGCCAGGAATTCTCACTGTGAAGTCTAAGGATGGTGATGAGTAAGTCTGTAAGCACCCTGAAATAACCAATAAAATGCATGCTTTCATGACTACAATTTTGGAGTAAGAATTCATAGCTTTCATCAATCTATATCCTCAGTACAATTATCCTCAGTAGAATCCTCAGTACACCTTCAAAAAAAAGTCTAAAAATTTGGCCCACTCCTTCATTTATTCAACAAACACTGATGCTGACAATTCAGAGACCAGGTACCTAGCCCAGGGAATACAAGCAAGATAAGATGCCGTGCCAGCCTTCAGGGAGGACAATCCAGACATCATCTTGCTCTTTCAAGAAACCTATTAGATAGGTCAGCAAAACTTGAAACCCTTTCAAAATATGGGCCCATCTGGTCACCCAACTTATTCCTTCGGATTCCTCAAATCCTGTCCCCTCACCCACACTACTCTGTCCCTGTCTCCCTCCCTTCCAGCTTGCAACAGACATTTAAGAAGCACCTCCTTTGTGCCCGGCTCTGGGGCTGCATCTTTTTTTAATTGCTGGAACCATGCATTGGACTGAGCCAATTTGAGGCAATTCATCTCTATGGCAAAAGAAAACAAAAAATCTAAGATGTCTCTTCTCCTCTCCTCCCCTCTGCCTGCCACCTTGCCCTGCCCCAGTCAGGGAAAGCTTTGTTTTCTCCTTGAAGAAGCCGTAATGAAGACTCCCCTATGTTTACGGTTTACGGAAGAAGAACATTAGAGAATTGCCATGGTTACAGGCCCCATTCTGCCTCCATTTGAGGACCAGAGGGAGCTGGAGGAAAGCATCGAGCAGCAGCTCCTGGTGCCACTCAGCCTGGAATCATCATCAAAAAAAAATGTTTACATCAGAGGAGAAATTGCTCTTCGAGTAGCAAAGGGAAAACGCCAGGCCTGATGAGATTGTTACACAGAATCTTGGCTGGGTTGTTTCTCCCTTGCTCCCCCTTCCCCCGGCCCCATTATTATTTAAGGTTGTATTAAATCAGGCAGAGGGAGCAGACGACAAAATGCAACTTAGTGTCAGCAGCTCTGGCAGGATGCCCAGGCTGGGGCTGGCCCCGTATCGCATCCTCTTCATCTTCAGCCGCAGCAGCCGAGGCTGCCAGCATCAGCATCTCCCTGCAGACCCTGCGGGAGAACCAGACCAGAGCGCCCCACCCCCAACCCACCCAACTCACCTGCCTCAGGGCTCAGGGGCTCGAGCAGACCATCCTGACTCTGAAACAGAACCAGGGTAGGCTAGAGCTAGGCAGCCAGCATCCTAACACAGCTCTGTTCATTTTTAACTGTGTGTCCTTGGGCAGGTGTCTTTGAGTCTCTGAACTGTGATTTCCCTTCCTTTCAAATAGGGTATAGGTAACCATCCTGAAAGCAGTGCAGAGGAATGATGTTCTTAAGGGTTAGGTCTTCTCATGCCTTGGTTCTCTCACCCGAGGAACAGGAATGATGGCAGCACTCACCCCTGGAGTTGTGAGGATAAACACTGCCTCGCTCAGAAGCGCGGGTAGCTGTGAGGAGGCGCCATCAGTGTGTGGTTACAGCTCACAGCACATTGTTCTAAGTGCCTCTGCTCTTTCAAAAAGCCCAGAGATTGATACATTTCTGCAATAAGGGGTGTTGTTTGGGGTCCAGATGGCAGGAGAGGCTGTTGACATTATAACAGAATGATTTTACACCCCTCTTTCTTCCTTCCTCTTCCCCACCTCAAGCCATCCCCCCGAAGGAACACAGGGATATGGGATTACCATGTGGCATTCCTGAGGGCTTATCCTGAGGGGACCTGTGGAGGAGGCTGGGCTGGAGTAGGAGGTATGAGTGGCCCCTGGGGTTGGGGAAAGTCTTCTTGGGTATCAACCTGAGGATGGGAAGCCTAGATTTCTTCAGTCTCAGCTCCTGAAGGCAGAGCTGTCTTGGGAAGGGGTTCTTGAAGAGGGAAAGCAGGAGCTGAGAGGTCCCAGTGTGGGAAGCCACAGCTGAAGGTGCGGAAACCAGATCTCGTTTGTTAATAACAAGGGACTGATTCATGAGCATGCAGTGTCTGTGCTGAGCGAGCACCAAGCCTGCCTTGTCTCACTGTGGCCACAGGCACACGCCCTCTGAGGCACACGCCCTCTGAGGCACACGCCCTCTGAGGCACACGCTGTGGGGTCCCCAGCGTGCACGTGAAGAGACTGCACGTCATAGCCTCCTGCCTGAGCGCCTACAGCTTACACAGAGCCGAGCCCGGCTTTGACCCCGGATGGTCTGGGTCCCTCCACCCAGTAGGGAAAGAGCTGGGGGCAGCATACCAGTGCCATGGGCATCAAACTCAAACCCTCTGCTGTTTTCCATCACTATTCAGTTCTCTTCATCTTGTTGACACCCTGAGAACTTGGGAAGGTATTACTTGAAAATCTAGCCTTGCCTCAACTGTGCAGACTCCTGGAAGGAGAATTTAAGAGCCACAAGGTAGCTTCATGCCTGTGAGGCCAGGAGTCCCACCCCGACATGGAGATGCTTCACCCACAGGCGGCCCTGGAAGACCCAGACTTCAGTTCTTCCAACAGGAGGGACTCATTCACAAAGGCCTGTGAGTATATCAGTTGGTTTAACTAATCAGCTGAAGTAGAACTGTGCCAGCCGGGAAGGTGTGCAGAGGAAGCCGCCAGGAGCTGTCCTAAGTACTTGACAGGCATCCTAGCACTTTGTCCTCACAGCTATCTGATGAGATAATACTGAACTTGTTCCCCTTGTATGGATGGAGAAGGAGCCTCAGCGTGGTTCAGTACCCTCTCCAAGTTCCTGAAGCAGAAAGTGACAGAACTCAGAGCTGCCCAGATCCAGACTCCAAATCTCATTCTCTGTGCCTAATGGGATCCTGCCCCCACCCCACAAGGCAGAAAGTGAAAAGAACTGTCATAAAAGCACAAGGCAGACATGTCTAACCCCAGATCCAGTGGCTCTTGGGCATTAAGGCAAGTTCCATGTCTTCAGGGAAGTCTGGCCTCATTTGAGGGACAGGACAGCTACCAAAACCATCTGAGGAGCCCAGGGAGAAGGTCCACAGTGAGGGGTGAAGGCAAGTGTCGATACCTATAGAAGAGAGATCCCTGAGGGCTTCTGGGAGGAGGTGAGCTGAGATGAGAGACTCTTCAGAAGACAGAAATGGGGACATGAATGGAAGGAGCAGACGGAAGAGTGAAAAGACCAGTAGACCCTGAGTGGTGAGCTAGAGAAAGCCCCTGCAGTGGGCAGTAAGGAGTGGCAGGAGGTCTCAGAGTTAGTGTGTGACAGACTTCAGGGTCAAGAGTGACCGGGTGTGCTGAGCCTTTGACTCCCCACTTGTCCCAAGGAAGGGCTCTGGGAAGTGGGACAAAGTGACTTAGACAGGGAAGCGCAAGTCATACCCCACCCATCCCCAGCCCCCCTCTCAGAAGGAAAAGCAATTTTCCATCTTAATGTATCCGAGTCCCAAACCTGCTGACCTGTGAAAAACCCTTCCAAGTGATTTATTTGCCTCCTCTTGCTAAGACAACTGCCTCATTATTTTAAGTCACGAACACGGCAGAAGTACATGCTCCCTTCAGGGGTCAGACTGGGCTTCTCATGGGAACCCAAGAAAACCCAGGGAGGCCTTGCTTGGCAGGGCCACTACAGCACTCTGGGGCCACGGGGAAGTCCTCAGAGACCCTGGTTCACAAGGGATTTACCCCAGGAGGTGTCAGACCAAGAGAAGGTCTGGGCTCATGCAACAACCAGAGAAACAATCTCAGGAAGTCTCAGTTCATGTAAGGATGAAACGAGGGCACCGTGTCAGGACAGACATCCTAGAGACGCTCTCGTGGAGCCTGCAGTAGACTCAGCTGGAATTGAAGACAGTCACTGCTTATTCTCAGCAATAGAAATAATCATATCCCAAATAACCCCACCTCACTCCCATTTCCTCCTTTGCTGGAAAAGAACAAGTGTTATAGACGGGTCACTGAATATTTTTGTATACCAACCACACCTTCTGTTTTCAGAGTGGATGTGCTCTCTTCTCAATTACAGGGACAGTTTCTTCTGTAATTACAAGAACAGGACTGTCTTTAATCTTCTTGTGGATCCCTTCTGGGATCTGGCACAAGACTGGCACAGGGTGAAAACTCAAACCAGAGGTGTTTGACCGCCTCATTGTAGAGGCAGAGGGGGCCTGTGGGTGAGAAAACTCACCTGCTGGACTGGCCAGGTAAAGACTGTCTCCCTGCTGAAACCACGGCCTGCCCATTGCCCACACACACAGACCAAGGATGGATGGAGGGAGGGATGGGTAGATGGATGGATGGGTGGATACAGATAGAATTGCCTAATCCTGAGATTTCTCTGGCTCCTTAGTCCCTTCAAACTAACCCTGAATCTTGACTTTCCTTCCTCCTTCACAAGCTCAGTTATTCCAGCCAAGCTGAACCCAAAGTCTAGAGGGGCAGGTTGATTAGTTTTCTCGCTTGCTTATGTTATGTGGTTTAGTCACTAAGTCATGTCCTACTCTTGAGAACCTATGGACTGTAGCCTGCCAGGCTCCTCTGTCCACAGGATTTTCCAGGCAAAAATACTAGAGTGGGTCGCCATTTCCTTCTCCAGGGGATCTTCCTGACCCAGGGATCAAACCCACGTCTCCTGCACCGTAGGCAGATTCTTTACTGACTGAGATACCAAAGTAAATAATGTAAAGACAACCAGTGCCACACCCCAAACATTAGGAGGCCGCAGCCGTCAGCCTCCTAATTAATGCCATTGCCTGCAGGCCCTCAGCAACTTGTCCCTCTGAGCTTTCCACAAGTCATGCCAAGCCCCGTGCAGCCTGCTCTGAGCCCCAGCTAGTGACCTCCTGTCCTGCCCACCCTAGAAACACACACATTTCACACATTTCAGTGTGAGGCAATCCATTGCCATCACATTCTCCAAAATGTGGTTACCAATGCCATATCAGGAAATAGGCTATGTCTTTGAGGAAATGCCAGGATGGTCCCTCTAGTGCAGGGGTCCCCAACCCCCAGGCCACAGATCAGTACCAGTTTGTGGCCTGTTAGGAATTGGGCCACATGGCAAGAGGTGAGTGGCAGGCAAGTGAGCAAAATTTCATCTTTATTTACAGCTGTTCCCCATCACTTGCATCCCCTGGGTCCATGAAAAGCTGTCTTCCATGAAATCTTTCCCTGGTGCCATAAAGGTTGGGGGCCACTGGTCTAGAGTTTCCTTCCCAAACCTTAAGTCTACCCCACCCAAGTTTCACCCCTGATTCCGCAGCCCTCATCGGTCAACTCTCCTCCAACGTCTACATCTTTCTGTCTACTATGTGGGAAGGAGAAACTCTTTCCAGCAGCCTCATGTTTCAATCTCAGTCCATCAGCAAAAGGCATCTTGTGTTAGTTTCTCCCCAAAGGGCATTCTACAAAACATCTGTCCAGTTCTCCTTGAAACTGTCAAGGTCATTAGAACAACGAAAGTCAGAAGCTGTCACAACCAAGAAGGGCCAAAGCAGACATGAGGACTAAATGAGGCACCTTGGATGGAATCCTGAATCAGAAAAAGGACATAAGGCAAAAAACTAAGGAAATCTGAATAAAGCATGCACTTAGGTTAATAATAAATATTGTTTCATTGCATAGGGCAAACATACTGTACTAATGTAAGACTTTAATAATAGGTCAAACTGGGTGAGGAGTATTACTATCTTTGAAATTTTTCTGTAGGTCTAAAAGTGGTCTAAGAATTAAAAGTGTATTTTTAAAAAGCTAATAGAAATACTTGGGTACCAAACCCCACCCCACCCCTGAAACAGCAGCACATACCTCTCGCAGGGCAGAACATATTCAGATATGTCTCGTGCCGCCATGCAGTGAGTGCCCCCAGCAAGTTCAAGTTTCTTAAGGAAAGGACCAGGTCTTCCCTTTCTCTACTCCATGGATAGACTTTAACCCAGAGCCAAGCACGCTGTTGTTGTTCAGTCACCCAGTCGTGTCCGACTCTTTGCAACCCCGTGGACTGCAGCGCGCCAGGCCTCCCTGTCCCTTACTACCTCCTGAAGTTTCAGTAATGGTGCTTAATCAATTACTTGATAATTGTTTAAAAGATCTCACTATCTCAGAAAGCTTTGGAGGTAAGAGGGGATGGTGAACGCTGCCCAGTTTTGCATTTAACTATAATAAGTATTTTCCACAAAGAAATCAAATGACTCTGATAAGTTAAATGAGGCAGATCACTGCAAATTCACAATTAGCTGACCCGCACAAATAAGACACTCATACTTAATACTCATAAATAAGACTCGTCATACTTAACACTCAGTGCATTGTGTTCCTAATATGCCAGGTGTTGTTAAATGACTTCATTTAACAATTCTAAGTAGCAGATAGTTATAATTGTTAAAATCCCCAATTTATAGATGAGGAGAATAGAGCCCAGTAAGACTATAGGTCAAAGTCATATGCTAGTAACTGGTGGAGTTCGATTTTAATCCAGGTAGTTTAGTCTGATGCCAAATCTACTCTAGGCAAATGCATTCTCCTTGTGTTAACTATCTATAGGTCTATGTTACTGATTTCAACCTGTTTCTCAACAAGGTCTGTGGGTTCCACGTTCAAAACTCTGCAGATTCTCAGTAAGTAGGTCAAAATAGACAGGCATGTCTAAAAGTCTGTCTCCAGACTAACAGAGACAGGGCTGCCCACAGCTTTCAGAAGTGCAGCTTCTCCCCAACAGATGGCTTGTCTTCCATCTGCCAGGACACTAGGTTCGGGTCCTGACTCTGCCATCTGGTGACCTTGGCCCCACTCCACCAACCCGCCCACAGCACCCTCAGTTTCCCCCTGCACAGTGAGAGGGTTGGACTAATCCATCTCTTGGGTCCTTTCCAGCTGGAGCACTCCAGGGCTCTTGAGGCACATAAAGGGAGCCCCCAAGGAGCAACACTACCTGGGTCAGAACCTGCAATGGGGGAACTTGTGGACTGGTGTCCGAGGAGGGAGCCCAGCCTTCATCTTTTCACTCCCAATAATCGCAGCTTAAATCCTCAAAGCCCTACTTCCACCATCTCTGAGACTCCAGGGCCCAGATCTAAGCCACGGCCTGGGGCTGATTTCAGGTCCCCCGTAATCACCTGGAACAGGGACAGTCTAGTGTAGGAATTTCTTTGAATAAAACAGATGAGAACAGATGTCTTGAAGATGCTCCCTCAAGGATCCCTTGTTTGGGCCTCCACCCATTTCTGCCAGTGAGCACCTTGATTGTCGGGCTTAGAAATACAGGTAGCAGGTGCCAGCTGGAGCAGCACCTGATCCCTTCGCGACATCTCCTGCAGACACCTGCCCAGAGCCTCCAGAGCTGCAGCTGGTGGTGGCTTCCCCACCAAGGAATGGAGTCAAGAGAACCAGGCTCCCCATACAGACAGGCCAAAGGCCCTGCTTGCCTTCTAGCTGCATCTAATGCCTCTAGAAAAAGCCCAGCCCAGGAAGGGACAGCCATACCTTGCCCTTCCCATGGACTCCTGAAACTTCAAAATAGTTTTAAAGGAATGTGGGCATGTAACTAGAGCATCAGGCTTGAGTTCAGGAGACTTCTAGACTCCAGCCCCCACTTGGGCACTAATAAGATGGGGGCTTTGGGCTTGTCAATCATCCTCATTGGGACTCAATTTCCTCATAGATCGAATTAGTTTTAATTCTACAATTAACTATATAATTAATTGTATCCATATCCAAACTGCATACCCTGTAATGATGATTTAAGAACTCAGGTAGTAGACAACAGCCCTTTCTACTTAAAAGAGAGCTGAACTTCATGCTAAATCCAGTCTCTTACTTTAATTGAAAACTAAACATTTTAGGCATAACAAATTACTGCCACCTTACCTACTGCAAACAATATCTATCTGTTTGTTTTTAGTTCCGCAGGCCTGAAGGCCGGGCCCAGGTGGCCGGGTTTCTCTGCTCTGAGAAACGCAGGTTGCAGTCAAGGTGTCAGCCATAACGCATTCCTTTTTGGTGTCTCTGAGAACAAATCCATTGTCAAATAGCTCCTTGAAGTTGTAGGACTCAAGTTAGGTTTCCTTGCTGGCTATCAGTTAGGGGCTGTTCTCGGCCCCCAGAGGTTGCCTTCATTCCTTGTCACATGGCTCCCTCCATCTTTAAGCCAACAATGGAAAAACTCTCATGCTTGAATCTCCTACCTCACCTTTCAAATCTCTGACGTCTCCAGTCTCCGACTTCTAGATCCAAATTTAAAGGGCTTGTGTGCTTCGGGTCAAGCCTACACCTGATCATCTCCCTATGTTAAACTCAACTGATTTGAGACCTTCCTAACATTTGCAAAGTCACTTCACAGGCATAGCAAGATTAGTTCTTGAATAATTAGGGAAAGGCACATATATCCTAAGGGCCAGGAATCTTAGAATTCTTCCTACAGAGTTTCTGACTGTTCCAAATAAAGCTGCTATGAATACTGTGCAACCAATCAACAGTAACAAAACCAAGCATTTTACACACGTTCAAACCAGGTGGACCTGGGATAGATTCACTCTCGTGTCCTAAACCTCAGTCACAGACACAGTCAGTGAGGCAGAACCACCTGTCACACTGCTGAACCAGCAGGCAGAAAAGGGGGCTCAAGCGTGGGTGGGCTGGGGCGACTGAGCCAGGGAAGGGGACTGATCCAAAGGGAGACTGGGTGGCTGCTTCACCATGGGCTAGAGAAATTATGTCTGGAACTCCAGATAATCACTAGGTACCTTGGGCACTCTCCCACTCTTCTGGTCAATAATCCAGGCTAATGGATTATTAATGGTTAAAGGCAGCAATCTAATAGACTTAGATCTCACAGGAATGAAGCTCACCCACCAGGAGAACTCCACACAGAAGGAGCCTACCCTGCCAGCATCAGGCCTTTCTGAATTTCTTTCTGTCTTTTTCTGAGGGAAGAATCCACCCCCGCCAATCTCACCCAGATGCTCTTTTTCATTTTGTTTTTAAATCACAGGGACATTGTACTACACAGACTTTTGAGCCTGAACCACAGAATCTCCAGGTTGGCAGCCACTTCAAAAATAATTCAGTTCAGCGGTGTCTAGAGCAGTCAAATTCATAAGGACAGAAAGCTCCATGGTGGTTGTCAGGAGCTGGGGGAGAACGGATGGGTTTTGTGAGATGAAGAGAGCTCTGGAAATTGGTTGTACAACAGTGTGGATAAATTTAATGCCTCTGAACTTTAAAAAAAGGCTAAAGTGGTAAATTTTATGTTATGTGATTTTTTTAACTGTGATCAAGTTTTAAAAATTTAATTAAAAATAACTCAAAAAAAATGTTTTAATGTAGTTCAAGCCCGAATCACCACCATTGTTTAACCTCACTCTACAGCATCCTTTCTAAGAGGACTAGTCCATCAACACCCCTGACACTCCATCTAGGCGTGCTGCGTTGTTATTCAGTCTCTCAGTCGTGTCCAACTCTTTGCAACCCCATGGACTGAAGCACACCAGGCCTCCCTGTCCTTCACTATCTCCCAGAGTTTGCTCAAACTCCTGTCCATCGAGTCAGTGATACCATCCAATCATTTCATCTGTAGTCCCCTCCTCCTCCTGCCTTTCCCAGCATCAGGGTCTTTTCCAATGAGTTGGCTCTTCGCATCAGGTGGCCAAAGTATTGGAGCTTCAGCTTCAGTGTCAGTCCTTCCAAAGTGCGCTGTGAACTGGGAGGGGGCGCCAGGGGAGGGGGCACCAGGGGAGGGGAAGCCTGGGCAGGAAGCAGGGGAATGGTTCTTGCCCCCCATGACTGTGCACTGGGGGAAACAGTAAGGGCTCATATTTTAAACACACTCACGTAGACTCTGGGCCAGTCCTCACCCTTCTCCTGCTCTGTCCTCTGTAATAGAATACTTGGGGGAACCTTTCCCAGACTCCTGTGTCAATTGCCTCCCGACTGGGTTGGCCCAATGGGAAACATTAGTAGGAGACTGGAGGGTGGGAGGAAGGAGACACAGCTTGATCCTCCAGCCTGATGGGGGGTTGTGTGTGGTGGCGGGTGGGGGCAACTACATCCTGTGGTTGCTAATCTCTGGGTTGCCTCACCATCCCTTTCAGCTTAGACTTTTCCATCGCATTACACTGTCCAGCATTGTAAAAACTCACAGAGTCTGTTTTCCTTGTTGAACCCTGTCTCCTGACACCAGCTCCTGTGGTTATGTCAGCATCTCAAGCCTAGGAGGCAAAGCATCTCTGGTCCATTGCTCTTTGTGCAGTTCCTCAGTGGACCTGTGCTCCAGAAGAGGGACCAATGACCCCAAGCGGCTAAGGAAGGAGCTCAAGGGTCTTGTGGTCTCAGGACTTGAACTGACAGTCTAAGAGCTCCCCACCTGTAGCTCAGGCTCTGCCACTGCTGTGGGACCTACCATCCCCCCTATGACCAGATGTACTCCGGGACCACTGAGAGCTGAGAGCAGTGGTGTGCTTGGTGGAAGAGGAGTCCGGAGCAGTTCAGGAAGCCAACCACCCCACCCCACTCCCCTCAGGGGGACATGTAAGCCCTCACCAGGCGTTCAAGGTGGTCTGTAGAGCAGCACACGGGGGAGAGGGCAGGAGTTATTCCCTTCTAATCAAGAGCGATCTTGTTCATAGACCTGCACGTCCACAAAAGCCACATATGGCTTTTTCTCATTTCAATGAATTAAGATTAAATAAAGCTGAAAATGGTTCTTCAGTTGCACAAGGCATATATTTCAAGCGCTCACCTTGTGGCCAGCGGCTGCATACTGGACACCAGGGATGCAGGACATTTCCATCCATGGGGCAGTGCTACTGGTAGACAAAGCTGCCTTTGTCAACAGAGAGAGGAATGGAACTCGCATAATACAAATTAACCAATTACAAGTTAACCACGGAACACTCTCTCAGCTATGTGTTTGACCAAAGGATGATGGCATTTTTATGCAGAAATGGCTTTTTAGCTAGACTAGCTGGGGGCTCAGGCAGAGTGAAAGAGGCAGAGGGATTATTTTCTAATGCTTCTTCCAAAAATGCATGCATTAAGAGTTGATGAGATTCATGTAAGCACCAAATCCACTAGAGCGAAGAGACTTTTAGAAATGAAAAAGAGAGAGATTTACTTAAATGGGAAAGCAAAGAAACAACATGTTTACTCTTTACTTGGCTCTTTTAAAAGAAAAGAAACAAAAAAGCTGCTGCTAAAATGTATTTAACTACAGCCCAAGCTTAGCAGGCCAGGAGATGCTGGCAGAGGGCGAAGGAGATATGATATTTAACCTGTCTGTTCTGACAAGAAAATTAAAGACAATTGAGCACAGCATTAAGCCTGGAGAAACAGAGAAAATTCTTTTGTATCATACCTTCTCTCCCTGCAACTCCGAGCTAGAAGGAAATGGTTCTATTTCCAGCTCATCCAAAATCCACATCCTGCAAAGCTAAATAAATACATAAATTTTTAAAAGATTATAAAAAACAGAAAATTAACATGTGATACAGTATTAGTCATATTCATTGTTTTATTACTATTTTGGAATGACTGATGCTGAAGTTGAAGCTCCAATACTTTTTGGCCACCTGATGCAAACATCCAACTCATTGGAAAAGATCTTGATGTTGGGAAAGACTGAAGGCAGGAGGAGAAGGGAATGACAGAGGATGAGATTGTTGGATGGCATCACTGACTCAATGAACACTAGTTTGAGCAAACTCTGGGAGATGGTGAAAGACATGGAAACCTGGCATGCTGCAGTACATGGGGTCACAAAGAGCTGGACACGACTGAGCTATGAACAACAACAGTATTAACTAAAGTACAGATTTTGCTCAAATTTCACAAAATTTTATGCGTGTCAGTTATTTGTTTTCATACCTTATTCAAGATTCCACATTGTATTCAGCTGCATTGAGCAGCTTCAAATGCAACAAATTCTGGTAGATTCTCTGTTCGTTTTCATTCCATTACAAATATGTACCTTGTTATGGCTTCTTAGATACACCCATCATTTAACAGTGGACATTTAATTTCCAAATACATGGGGCTTTTTAACTATCTTTGATATTAATTTCTCATTTAATGTTTTTTTCTCTGCAATCACCCTCTGTTTTTTCAGTCTTCCAACTTTACTGAGGTTTTCAATGGCTAAGTCAAAGATCTCTCTTGGTAAACATCACATTGCACTTGAAAATATATGGGCTATTTTCAAATATCTTTTGATACTGATTTCTAACATAATTCCATGGTGATAAGAGAACAGATTCTGTATGATTTCAATACCTTTAGACCATGAAATGTTTGCACCTTGTTTTATGTCCCTGGATGTGTTCCATTGTCTCCTAGTTTATAGTCTATGGGGACTTGAATAGAATTTGCATCCTACTGTTGTGTGAAAATTGTATGAATCTTAATTATATGAATTGTTAAAAATAAAAGAATGAGATCAATCTATAAATACTGACTTGGAAGGATGTCCATACTATCAAGATAAGAAAAAAGAAAAGCAAGTTACAAATTCTACACACTAACTAGGGTGGGAAGGGCGGGAGGTGTCCAAGAGGCCAGAAAGATAGAGGGAGTCATTTGTAAATCCTTAGAAAATAGACACTTTCCCTACAAACCAAAAGCATCAGAAGGCTACAGGGATGTTGACCTAATCTGGAGAGAAAAGGCCTCCTTCCCAACTCATGAAAGTGGATCTCACTCATAATTTCCTGGGCCCTACCTCCTGGTTCAGTAGACCCTGAGATGGGGCCCAAGAACTTTCTCAGGTGGCACTAATGCTGCCCTTGGGTGCCAGCCATGCTGTGAGAACTACTTCTCTAGATAGAAGTTCTTCCCTGGTGGCTCAGAGGATGACGCGTCTGCCTGCAATGCAGGAGACCCAGGTTCAATCCCTGGGTTGGGAAGATCCCCTGGAAAAGGAAATGGCAACCCACTCCAGTATTTTTGCCTGGAGAATCCCATGGACAGAGGAGCCTGGCGGGCTACAGTCCACAGGCTCGCAAAGAGTCAGACACAACTGAGCGACTTGACTTTCACTTTCCACACAGGGAGGCTCAAGAGAGGATCATGTTCCCCCTGCCCACTCAGGGCTGTCTAAATGAGCAGAATGGGATGCACTGGTTGGGTTCCCTTTATCTTTATTAAATTTATTAAGATGAGTGAATAAGATGGAATTAGTCAAGCAGACCAAAGAGTTCAAAATTAGAAGGAGGATTCATTGATTTGTTCTTATTTAGTATGTGCCATATGCAAGACATTGCTCGGTGCTGAGAGTGATGCAAAGTGTTGAATAGTTAGAGAGACGTCCCCCCTCCAGGTGGTTTATCAGAAGAAACATGTTACACTCAATTCTCTTGCATAACGAGTAGGATGATGAAAGGAGGGAAGCACTGTCACAGTATTGTGGATTTCAGACCCAGGGACACCTGGGTCTGTGTCCCTGCTCTGCTCGCCACACCACCCTTGTCAGATGAGTAAGGGACCATGCAGTCTCTGGTGGAGTGCCACATTTGGAGATGGATATTCTTTTTCCATTATTTGATGAGTTCAAGCAAGACTGTCTCTTCCCAGGTTAGGGTTTTTTTTTTAATGTTACATTAAAATATTATTCATCTTGATTACTGAGGTTTTGGTGCCCTTCCTGCTTAAATTTTGCACCCAAGGTACAAACCTGACTCTCCTTACTCTAATCCTGGCCCTGGTTGTAAGACTGGCACTGGGATGCTTATCTTCCCTCTGAGGCTCAGAGATGTGGAGTGATTTGCCCAAGATCACAAAGTAAGTGCAAAACCATCACTCAAACACAGGACTTTTGACTCCCACATCTATGACTCTTTCCACTAAGTCCCATTTCCCCAGATTCACACCCTCTGGTACCCCTGTTTTCCCACCACTCAGATTCCTTCAGGCAGGTTGGCAGAGCCTATCCCCCACCATGAGAGCCTCCCACCATGCATGCAGAAAACTTCACTGCCCTCTGTCTGCCAACATGCTCGGTCCACACCAGAGAGCCTTTCTTTTGTCTGCTGGGTGTCCAGTCGGAAAATGACAATTCACCTATCGAATCAGAACGAACAACTCGTCAAACCAAGAAAAGGTCATCACTAACATTAATTTAACATTTACCATGGACCGGGTACACTACCCACATCATCTCATTCGATCTTTATGTCAAATCTAGGGAGCAAGGTAGTGCTAGCCTTTCCATTTCAAGAAATGCCCAGTACAGAAAGCTATGTCTGTCCAAAGTCACAAAGGCAGTGAAGAGGAGAGACGGGATTCCAACCTGGACAGTCTGCTCCCAGGGGCTCTATCCTGCCCCGCTGCACCACCCATCAGAGGAGACAGGAAGGTCCTATGGTCCGGCAGATCCCCACAGTGTTTCTAATCACTTCTTTCAGCCAGTGACTGATTGCACACCTACTATGTGTGGGTGCCCAATGAGATTTAAAGGTTATGAGGTTCCAGCCTGGCAGGATTTTCAGGCACCAGAGAGCCTGGTCCTTCGTGGATAACACCCAGATCAGTTTTCTCTCAAAGAAAAAAATAATGACACATTTTTAGCAAGAAAGAAGATGCCAGAAGGTAATTGCTTTGCAAATTACTGTAAGTTATAAACGGATCAATGATTTTTCTCCGAAGTTGGAATCAAAGGTAATTAGCAATATGCAAATCCCACCCCAAGCCCTTTGCTGCCCACAAAGAAGAGGGAGGCACCCTTAGCAGCCATTGACCTTCATTGCAAGGAGCCCCAGGGGATGTTCACCAAATGGGATTTGCAGGCTGAAAAATGAAGTGGGGTGGTCTGGGGCAGAGGAAGCCTGTCCCTGCTGGAGCTGGGGGACCAGGTGCTCTTCAGGACACTTCCAGCAGAAGCCCTGCCTCTGCGCCCAGCTTGGCCTGAGTGAGGACAGCAAAGGAAGAGCTGCTTCAGGTGCGAATTTCCTTCCACACCGCACAGTGAGATGGGAGGAGAGCAGGAAAATGGTCAGGGTTTAATTTCTAAATGAAACCAAAATGTCCATTACCTGAAGGAAGAAGTCAGCTTGGGATGTGAAGAATAAGCACTGGACGGGGACTCTGAAAACCTGGGTACCACTCCGAGCTGGCCTTGAGCCCTTGAGTTAGTCACCTTGCCTCTTAGGTACTCAAGTCTTCATTCATAGATGGAGTGGATTGCACGAAGTATTCTCTAGTGCACGAAGTTCTTGGACTCCTTCCCAGGACCAACTGAACCAGGAGGTAGAGCCCAGGAAATTGCTTGTAAGACCCACTTTCATGAGTAGGGAAGGAGGCCTTTTCTTAACAAATTAGGACAACCCCCCCTGTAGCCTTCTAACTTTTGTTCCCACCAACAAGAGCTCTTGATTTGCCAAGAGTAAAGGATGGGCCACCAGACCATCTCAAAGATGCGCACTAAGCACCCCAGTACCCGTGCGAGCAGGTTCATCTCAAGGAATTTGGGAAAGGCTTCTTGGAGGAGGTAACGTTTGAGCTGGAGTTCAAAGAATGATTCTCTATGTCATTTCCAAGCGATTCACTTGTAACTGTCTGTGGTCATGGAAGTTTAAAGCAGTGCTTCTTGAGCCTTTATGAACATGTGAATCATTGTGGGTGGGGGGAGTTGTCTATAAAACGTGCAGTCCTAGGGTCTATCTCCCACAGATTCTGATCAATCTGTCTGAAATTGGGACTGAGAATTTGCATTTTAACAAGCTCACCAGGGATTCTGGGGCAGCTGGTCTGTGGATCATACTCAGAGAAAAACTGGTTCAATCCTTTTTCATTCTATCTGTACTATTACAAAAAAAAAAAAAAAAAGCCCTAAGAGCTGTTTTCAGACACCTGTCAAGACACTTGACATTTGAAAACGATTCCCAAACCTTCCACAGAGGTCTCCCCTCCCAAGAAGCAAAGCAACAGCTGCTGCCACAACATTGGTGCCTCCAAAAGAATGCAGAGAACTTCTTCAGAGCCGACGCCCCATGTTCCATTCATCCGTTCTAGAAGCGCTCAGGAAGCCAGCTGGGATGTTGTCCCCAGGCCGTTCCCTCAGTCCTAGTCTCCTGGTCCCCCCTGGCTGACTCATGACTGGCTCCATGACTGTGAAGCACCTCATTTTCCTCCCTCCAGTTCCTTCCATCCGTTTTCCCATCCCTGTCAATAAAGGGGGTCTTCACACAGCTCCATTTGGGGAGCATAAGGTGAGGAGGGCACTTTTATGGTAGAGAAAGTCATACTGTGCTGACCAGAATGCTCATCCCTCAGACCTTTGCCTCAGTCCAAAGCTCTCTTCTTCAGAGAGGGCTGCCCCCACCAGCCCACCTACCATCCCCACGTGCACCTCATCTGTGTGACCCCCACACCATCTCATCTCGGTCTCTGGGATAGCCCTTTAAATGATGGTTCCCAGTCCACCATGCCTCCAGGTACCTGTACCTTCTACAGTCATATTCCCTTCAATCTAGGCTGGTCCTGTGACTTGTTTTAACCAAAGAATGTGGCAGAGGTGATGCTGTGCCTTAAGAGGGCCTGACAGCTTCTGCTTCTGTGCTCGTGGAAGGCTGGAGCCCCTGTGTAAGAAATCCAGGCCTCTTCCTAGATATCCTAGATGGAGAAGCCACAGGCAGGAGATGGCCTGAAGCCACATGGTGAGCGGGCGAGCAGGCAGCTGATCTAGCTAATGCCAGACATGGCCAACCTGTCAACCAAATGCAGTCACACACAGGGACTATCAGTAAGCTAAGCAAAAGAGCCACCCTGATGAGTTCAGTCCTGATAGGGCTTCCCTAATAGCTCAGACAGTAAAGAGTCTGCCTTCAATGCAAAAGACCCAGGTCTGATCCTTAGGTTGGGAAGATCCCCTAGAAAAGCGAATAGCTACCCACTCCAGTATTCTTGCCTGGAGAATTCCATGGACAGAGGACCCTGATAGGCTATAGTCCACAGGATCTCAAAGAGTCAGACATGACTGAGCAACTAACGCTTTCACCTGAATAAGTATTGCTCTAAACCAAAGTCTTAGGATGACACATCACACAGCAATGGACACATGATACCATATCTCTCTGTCTCACTATCTTCATACCATCTATCACAAATAAACAAGGAAGTCTCTGCCTCTAGAAGGCAAGTTCCATGAGGGGAGGATCTGTCTGCATACTGTGTCCCTACCCCGTAGAACCTTACCCAGCCTAGAGCAGAAGCCCCTGAGAATTGGTGGGTGAGTTCATCCCTGCTCATCTGAACCTCAGGTTGGACCAGGAGAAAATGGAAGACAACAGTCCAATGCCCGCAGCCTTGCTGCCAGATCCAGAGTCAGAAAGACACGTTGATTTTCCATTAGCAAACTTCATGCTAATCAAAGCAAACTTTAAAGGAATAAGAAAAACAGCTATTGAGGACTTTACGCTTGTTCAGAGGCGCCCCAAACAGCTGGCTTACAAGCTGCGAGTGCAGCAGTTCCCTGGGGTCATGGGAAGCAACAGCCGAGACCAAATGGCACCAATCTTTGCAGGTCCAGAGCCAACAGCTGGCCTCCTGTGCCCCCCTCACGCTGCCCTGAGTGATGACACTTCCCCACCTCCTGCAGAGCACAGCCAGCTGCTGACGCCAAAGGAAGCCAAGGTTTCCCTCTGGAGTGGGCCAGTCGGCTAAATGCGGGACAGGGGAAATTGTGTGCAAAGATGCTTCCTGGCTGCTTTTTGCACAGACAGCCCCCTGACACCAAGCCTTTTACTCCCATCTGCAAGCTCTGCCCTCTTTGTCCTTTGTATTTGCAAAAGCCTGGGATCCTTTCTCTCTAGGTAGCAGTTGCTGGCTAGAAATGCAAGGAGCTGTAAAAGAGTACCCTTCCCAGGACCCCCAGAGTCTCCAGATCTGCTGGCACCGGGATTTTTGAGGGGATATAGTCAACCCTCTTATCTTTAGCCTTGCTAAGTTTCCTTGTCTTTTCTTGGGTAGAGGTTCTCTCTATGTTCTTGTGAGGGTTCAATTAGACAATGCATTTAAAGCAGCAGTTCTCACACATCAGAGCCATTTGGAGGACTGGTTCAAACATAGGTTTCCAGGTTTCATGCCAGTGTTTCAGTAGGTCAGGCATGAGGCCCAAGAACTTGCACTTGCAGCAGTCTCCTAGGTGACACTCAAGCTGCTGGGCCAGGGACCCCACTCTGAGAACCAGTGACTGAACAGAGTAGATATATAAATGTGAACATCTGTATCCATACACGTGTACTCAAGGAGCTCCGGTTTTCCTAGAATTATCCCAAATTTTAGTCAATAGAAATACTTAAGTCCTCTTAAGTTATCCCATACTACAGCTCTCCAGGGGCTGTCAAAAAGACAGCCTTGCAGCAAAGTGGTTGTAAAGGAGAGAGAAGAGAGGATAAATATTTCACAGCTTCAGAAGTTGACATTCCTTATGTGTCCAGAAAGAAACCAAGGAGCGTCTAGAGAGAAGAGAGAGGAATCATAACCCTGGATCCCTTGCCCAGGAAGGGATTACTCACTAATCAAGGAAGAGTGTTAGGTGGAAGGGGGTTCTTAGGGCTGGGGGGTGTCAGTGGATGGATCAGGATTAATTGAACATCCTCAGACTTTAAGATCCACAGGCCTCCTGTATCAGAATCACAGGAACTCAGGCTCACAGATCTCCCTCTAGACCTGCAGGGTCAAAATCTATGAAGGGGAGGTCTAGGATTCTATTTAAATACCCTCCCAAGTCAGCTTTCTATATACTTGAGATATTTCCTCAGGTATCTCAAATCCAGTAAAAGGGGGAAACCAACAGTTAGCATGTCAAGGGTACAGAGTTTAAGCTGGGGAAAATGAAAAAATTCTGCAGATGGATGATGGTAATGGCTGCAGAACAATGTGAATGCACTTAAAGTCACGGAACTGTACACTTAACAATGGTTAAAATCGTAAGTCGGTGTCAGGTTAATTTTACCACAATAAAAATAAAAACCTACTAAGGAGATTTAAAAAATGAAGGAGATAAGCTTCATTACATATGGCCTTGACTAAGCTGTCATAACGTATCAGATGAAGTTCAGAAAGGCAAAAGAAATCATGCTTTAAAAAAAAAAAAAAAAAGAAATCATACTTTGAGGTATCCCTGCCCAGCTGAGTGCCTGCTCTCATTCTAACAATAGACACTTCTGAATGAAGCCAAAGTATCTTCAGGTTAAATAGGAGGCAATATTCCTGGTGAATATACGACTCCCTTTGCTTCTCTTCTGGAGTCCCCAGGCAATATTCAGATTTATGGTAGGGGCTTTCTCAAGCACTGCTCCCCACCCACCCCAGGAGGCAATATCCCTTGCAGGTACATGAAGCTGGAGGGGCCCTCTGCTGTAAATATCCACATCACACTCCATCACAGGTCTCGAACCCACAGCAAATTCATATCGCCTAATCTCAATGCTTGGCCCATACAGAAAGTTTTAAACCTGCAAGACCAGGATGAAGGCAACCCCCTAGAGGATCACAGATGCGAGGAGGCCCAGCCTGGGTTGTAAGTTGTCCACTCCCTCCACCGTCTTCCCCACATCACACACCTGTTTATAATGAAACAAAAGAAAGACCTAGGAAATTGCTCTCATTGTGCTCAGGAATGAAAGAAGCATTGTTTATTTTTCCAAGTTCATCACAGGGATCTGTCAAGTCCCGCTTTAATCTCTCCTCCTCAGCAAAATCATGGCTGAATTCTCCAAACTGTACTCATCTCCCCCTCTTCTTCTTCTAAATGAACCAGAATCAAGGATGTGGCATTTATTATACATGGCCTTGTGTCTTTTCCTGGTATAAATAGCTTGAGAGGGTGCAAAAGTTATGAGGTTTGTAGCCAGAGAGATTTAGGCTTGAGGCTATTCCTGCCACTCCCTGACTGTCTAACTTTGATGCTGAGCCTCAGAATCTGCATCTGTGCTTAGAATTTAGAGAGATCAGTCCAGATAAAGAACTAAGAAGGTGAAATAATAGTTGTAAGAGTGCCCAGCACTGCGGAGCACACAACAGAAACTCTCTGAATACCATTAAGCTTCCAGAAGGTGAGGAAAACACAGTCTCCTTTCTTTTCCCAGAGTTATGGTTCTCAACCGTGTCTGCATATCAGCAGAGTCTGGTGGGTAACCTTGGATGCTCAGAGACCCTGGGATGGAGTAAGCATCTATTCTTTTAGAGCTCCCCTAGTCACTTCCCTAGAGAAAACAGCACACTACTGAGTTCAACAAATGTTCGAGAAGGACTTAATCAATTGATTGACATGCAGTGTGAGTGATCAATATGATTGACAAGAAGGGACTATTCCTAGCAGCCATTGTCACTGTTAGGTTCCATTTTAACAGTGAGAAAGCCCCACAGAATATTAGACCTCTTCAGATGAGCATTAACTGAGCTGCCAAATACTTGCTTTTAAGGCCAAGGATCCCAACAATATTTTTATTAATTATTCACATTTGACAGCAGTGTCTCTTCACTTACGGAGACACCTTATTAGGAAAATAACCATCTACTTTGAGACATACTTTGTTTGCTGCAGCAGTGAAAAATAAAGGGGTCATGGAGGGACTTTGGGAGGAAGAGCTGAGAAGCCCAGTGGTATATAAACAAAGAGCTGGATGGTTACTGAACTGACCCCAGAGTCATGTAATTAGAGTACAGGGGTGGAAATCTCATTAACTACAAAAATCATTAGTGGAGAAAGAAAAAGGAGGGAAGGGTAAAGATAGAGGTATCGAGCTGCCAAGAGAAGGCTGCTCAGAAGGAGGCGGGCACTGCCACTGGAGTCAGTTCTGGGGGGGTCTCTGCAGGGGAGTGAGAGACACAACAGAAGACACGAGAGCTGGCCGGCCCCAGTCCACCTGGGGGTTCCACGAGCGTAGACAACAGGTTGAAAACCCTCAGAGCATTTAAATGGCCACCATCTCTGTCTTCCAAAACCTAGGCTCAGGGTTAAGTGACAGCCCCCCTGCAGGCACAGAGGTGTGCAGAGGTGACCCTGCCCATGCATGGATATAAAGAGTCCTCTGTGATCTGAGAGTAGCCCATGGGGGAGCTGAGAATGAAGTCAAGGACCCAAGTGAGCCCAGTCCCCTGTTAGCTAACCCTACCTGATACCTGCTCCCCAAACCCCAGCTCCCTCCTGGACACTCCAAGCCTGATCCTCCCTCTGACCCAGGTAGATGAGTGCTAATTCATAGCATGTCCCAAGACCTCAGGAGGAATTTGTTCCCTTTCACTAGATTCATTCTGTTCACATACGCTGTTAGTCAGTGAACAGGGATGGACGGACACAGAGGACCATGTGTGATGAATGAATGAATGGTAAATATTAATAACAGCAATAATAACCAGCATTTATTAAACCCATGTAATATGTCAGCAGGCATGCATGCTAAGTCACTTCAGTCATATCCAACTGTTTGTGATCCCATGGACTCTAGCCCACCAGGCTCCTCTGTCCATGGAATTCTCCAGGCAAGAATACTGGAGTGAGTCACCAATTTCTTCTCCAAGGGGTCTTACCAACCCAGGGATCAAATCTGCGTCTCTTACATCTCCTACATTGGGAGGTGGGTTCTTTACAACTAGCGCCACCTGGGAAGCCCTGTAATATGCCAGACACTGTGTTAAATGAATTATATTATCATTGTTTTCTTAAACAACCCATGAAGAAGATATTGGGTTGGCCCAAAAGTTCATTCAGGTTTTTCCATAGCAGCTTACAGAAAAACGTAAATGAAGCGTTTGGCCAACCCAATACTACATTCCAGTTTTACATATCAGGAGCCTGACGTTCAGATTTCATAGCCAAGCCACATGGCCAGGAATCGGTGGAGGTGAAATTTAAGTCCACATCTGTCTGCCCCAGCATTTGAAGAGGTCAAAGCCTAACTGAGCAGAGCAACTGTACTTCTGAAAGAATCAGAACCCTGCAAACATCCAGCTTTGGAGTAGAGGAGGGAGAGAACAGGGGAGAAGAGGCCAGGGGTGCCCAGCAGTAGGGCAAGGCAGGGGCTGAGAGCCTGGTGGCTTCCTGTTCAGAAGAAGCCATCCATATGGGCCAGCGGGTTTTTTACCATTTGACTTTTACTGCCTTTAGACATGCAATGTGTACTGTACTCCAGTGTCTTATCACAGTCTGGCTCACACAACAGTCCTCTCTACAGCTCCTGTGGACAGTCAAACTGGGGCTCCCAGGAAAAGATTATGGGCCTCTAAAGGAAAGCACCCTCCATGGTGAGCTTATAGTACAACATTCTGCTTTAGTCATGTTGATGCATGGCAGAAACCGTACATCGACACGAATTTATTTATGTTATTTAACTTATATGCAGACTACATCAAGTGAAATTCCAGGCTGGATGAAGCACAAGCTGGAATCAAAATTGCCAGGAGAAATGTCAATAACCTCAGATATGCAGATGACACCACCCTTAGGGCAGAAAGCAAAGAACTAAAGAGCCTCCTGAGGAAAGTGAAAGACAAGAGTGAAAAAGTTGGCTTAAAACTCAACATCCAGAAAGTGAAGATCATGGCATCCAGTCCCATCACTTCATGGCAAATAGATGGGGAAACAATGGAAACAGTGACAGGCTTTATTTTGGGGGGCTCCAAAACCACTGCAGATGGTGACTGCAGCCATGAAATTAAAAGACACATGCTCCTTGGAAGAAAAACTACGACAAACCTAGACAGCATATTAAAAAGCAGAGACATTACTTTGCCAACAAAGATCCATCTAGTTAAAGCTATGGTTTTCCAGTAGTCATGTATGGATGTGAGAGTTGGACCATAAAGAAAGCTAAGCACTGAAGAATTGATGCTTTTGAACTGTGTTGTTGGAGAAGACTCTCGAGAGTCCCTTGGACTGAAAGGAGATTAAACTAGTCAATCCTAAAGGAAATCAGTCCTGAATATTCATTGGAAGGACTGATGCTGAAGCTGAAGCTCCAATACTTTGGCCACCTGATGGGAAGAACTGACTCATTGGAAAAGACCCTGATACTGGGAAAGGTTGAAGGCAGAAGGGGAAGGGAACAACAGAGAATGAGATGGTTGGATGGTATAACTGATTTGATGGAATGAGTTTGAGCAAGCTCTGGGAGTTGGTGATGGACAGGGAAGCCTAGTGTGCTGCAGTCCATGGGGTTGCAAAGAGTCAGACATGGCTGAGTGATTGAACTGAACTGATGGCAGAAACCAACACAATATTGTAAAGCGATTATCCTTCGATTAAAAGTAAATTTAAAAATAAAATAATTGTTCACATCCATAAATAAAAGTAAAATAAAACAGTGAAAAAAATTTTTAATAAATCAAAGTACAAAGGGGCTACTTTTTCTTAATCTATTCAAAGATACGTGTATGTGAGCACATGTGCCCATATATGTGCATGTGTAAAATTTTGCTGAAACATGAAACCCAAGCTTAGGATGTGTATAGATTTTCCATTCTCCCTCAACGAAGCAGACAGGCATATAAATTTTAGGATGCAGTAGCCTCAGGTTATCTCGATTAAGAACAGTGGTCATAATTTATTAGTATCCTCTGTACCCTTTAGAAAGGAAAAACCCATCACATGGCCATTGCCAGGGATTTAAAGTCCTTCATAGAATTTTCTCAAGGATTCTTCAGAACACTTACCCACATACTTCCTTGAATAAGAGAGAAGGAATGGAACTGCACGTAGAACCAAAGGACATGCATATACAGCATGGCATATATGCCATATACACCACGGCCTGTCTCATCTAGCATGCCTACAGGAGAGCGGCAAGCAGCCAGGCGGCGTCAGTCTGGTGCGGGGAAATGGGTTTAGAAGACACACGCATGTCTCTGGACCATTCTCAACTTGGACCAGACCTCAGTCAGAACTGTCAACCTCCACAAGTAAGTCAGCAGCTGAGCTTCAGGCAAAGGCAGAATAAAATGTAGGAAGAGACATAGGTCGTCTTTATATCCCATAACCTAGTCTCCGTAAGACTCCAAAACACCAGTAACCCCAGCAGATACCAAAATCCCACACCCCAAACCAAAGTCCTGTCTCGTCTGGTTTGCTATTAACCTGAGCCAGTGAATTCCTTAAATTAACATCATAGGTCATTTAAATGATATAAAGTTCTGCCATTTGGCAGAGGTACTGGGGAAGTAAACAGAATAAAACCGTGCTCATTGACAGGAAACTTGAAGCCAAAATGGGTCTGCTGGAGACTCCTGCTTTCAGGGAACATCAGTATATTTGCACTGGCTCTCACAGATTGTTCTGGAAAACCTCTCTCCTCCATGATAAACTAGATTATGCTTTTATTCTCAGACTAGATCTTCTAAGTTCATGTTCACTAATGCCCCATTTAGCTAAGTCTTCCTGAGCCTGGGGAACCAAGTCCTTCATCAGTATCTTCTCACAGAGTGTGCTACATACCTGCTCACAGGGGAGATTTTTAAACTACAGAGTCAAAGCACTCAGTAGCTGCAATTATATGTGTGTGTACATGTATGTTGGAACACACACACAAATATGTATGTATATATACATATATGAGGCTTCCTTGGTAGCTCAGCTGGTAAAGAATCCACCGAAATGCAGGAGACTCCGGTTCAATTCCTAGGTCAGGAAGATCCCCTGGAGAAGGGATAGGCTACCCACTCCAGTATTCTTGGGCTTCCCTGGTAGCTCAGATGGTAAAGAATCTGCCTGCAATGTGGGAGACCTGGGTTCGACCCCTGGGTTGGAAAGATCCCCTGGAGGAGAGAATGGCAACCCACTCCAATATTCTTGCCTGGAGAAACCCCATGGACAGAGGAGCCTGGTGGGCTACAATCCATGGGGTCACAATGAGTTGGATATGACTGAGAAACTAAGCACAGCACAGCACATAAAGACATATATATACAGCAAATAGCTCTACACACACATACATACAACAAACAGCTACTTATAATATATAGTTGCTAAGGCACATAGATAGATGGCTTCCCAGGTGGCACTAGTGGTAAAGAATCCACCTGCCAATGCAGGAAACATAAGAGACGCAGGTTCAATCCCTGGGTTGGGAAGATCCCTGGAGAAGGAAATGACAACCCCCTCCAGTATTCTTGCCTGGAGAATCCCATGAACAGAGGAGCCTGGCGGGCTACCATCCAAGGGGTCACAAAAGAGTTGGACGTCACTGAGGACACACGCACCACATAAAGACTGAGAAAGATTCCTGGCAGCAAATTTCCCAAAGGAAGAGGGAGAGAAGGAAAAATCACCCCATAGCAAACCCTCAAGATGAGAGTTGAGGCCTGATTCTGCTGATAACGTAGAATCTGTCACTGGGCCCTGTTCTTGCCCAACCCTTGTGTTGTATCCTTTGGGCCTATTAGCTAATTTATACCTGGAAAAGGTCAGTTTTCATTCCAATCCCAAAGAAAGGCAATGTCAAAGAATGTTCAACTACCGCACAATTGCACTCATCTCACACACTAGTAATGCTCAAAATTCTCCAAGCCAGGCTTCAACAGTATGTGAACCATGAACTTCCAGATGCTCAAGCTGGTTTTAGAAAAGGCAGAGGAACCAGAGATCAAATTGCCAACAGCTGTTGGATTATTAAAAAAGCAAAAAAGTTCCAGAAAAACATCTATTTCTACTTTACTGATTATGCCAAAGCCTTTGACTGTGTGGATCACAATAAACTGTGGAAAATTCTTAAAAAGATGGGAATACCAGACCACCTGACCTGCTTCTTGAGAAATCTGTATACAGGTCAGGAAGCAACAGTTAGAACTGGATATGGAACAACAGACTGGTTCCAAATAGGAAAAGGAGTACATCAAGGCTGTATATTGTCACCCTGCTTATTTAACTTATATGCAGAGTACGTCATGAAAAATGCTGGACTGGATGAAGCACAAGTTGGAATCAAGATTGTCAGGAGAAATATCAATAACCTCAGATATGCAGATGACCCCCTTATGGCAGAAAGCAAAGAAGAACTAAAAAGCCTCTTGAGGAAAGTGAAAGAGGAGAGTGAAAAAGTTGGCTTAAAATTCAACATTCAGAAAACTAAGATCATGGCATCTGGTCCCATCACTTTATGGCAAATAGATGGGGAAACAATGGAAACAGTGACAGACTTTACTTTTGGGGGCTCCAAAATCACTGCAGATGGTGACTGCAGCCATAAAATTAAAAGATGCTTACTCCTCGGAAGAGAAGTTATGACCAACCTAGACAGCATATTAAAAAGCAGAGATATTACTTTGCCAACAAAGGTCCATCCAGTCAAAGCTATGGTTTTTTCAGTAGTCATGTATGGATGTGAGATTTGGACCATAAGAAAGCTGAGAGCTGAAGAATGGATGCTTTTGAACTGTGGTGTTGGAGAAGACTCTTGAGAGTCCCTTGGACTGCAAGGAGATCCAACCAGTCCTACCTAAAGGAAATCAGTCCTGAATATTCATTGGAAGGACTAATGCTGAAGCTGAAACTCCAATACTTTGGCCACCTGATGTGAAGAACTGACTCATTTGAAAAGACCCTGATCCTGGGAAAGATTGAAGGCAGGAGGTGAAGGGGATGACAGATGAGATGGTTGGATGGCATTACCAACTCAATGGACATGAGTTTGAGTAAACTCCAGGAGTTGGTGATGGACAGGGAGGCCTGGTGTGCTGCAGTCCATGGGGTCACAAAGAGTTGGACATGACTGAGTGACTGAACTGAACTGATCTGCTAACATTACAAGCATCACTACATACACTGAATTCTGCATGCATTATCTTATTCAGCCTTTAAACAGTCCCAAGTCAGGTGCTGTGTGCCCAGTCACTCAGTCACACCTGACTGTTTTGTGACCCTATGGACTGTAGCCTGTAGGCTGCTCTGTCCATGGGATTTCCCAGGGAAGAACACGGGAGTGGATTGCCATTTCCTCCTCCAGGAGATCCTCCAGACCCAAGGATTGAACCCAGGTCTCCCGCATTGCAGGCAGATTCTTTACCAGCTGAGCCACCAGGTCTTGCTCTGTTTCTGTTGCACAGATGGAGGTGTTGAAGCTCAAAGAAGGAAAGAAATGTTTCTAGTATGGACGGCTTCTGAACTGGAGAGTCAGGTTTTAAACTCCAGTCAGTCTGAACCCATTGCCCTCACGCTATCTAACCTCACGCTATCCTGATTCCCTGGGAAGAGAGGACCTTAAATAAACATTGAAATGCTTGATGCCTGACCACTCTTTAAGCAGCAGCTGTGGGCAGGATGGTTTGGGGGAAACACAGAGTGGAGACAGCAATTCCCTCCAACTGTGCCCGGACCGCCATGCATGAGCACCTCCAAAGTTCCCTGCAGCCTTAGTGACACCGTGGGGGGCGGGGGCATGTGTTCGCAGAGGGACGCAGAGGCTCTCCGTGGGGAATGGGGCAGAGGTGGGGAGCAGGGTCAGTGCCCTGTGGATGTGGTGACATCCAGCAAAGACAGACACACACAGTTGGCCAGAGGCAGCAGCGCACAGTAGAAGCCTGCAGCAGCTGACCAAGCTCCCCTGTGAGCTCTCACAGAGCACCCCCTGCACACACCAGGAACACCAGAGGGGCTTTTGGCAAGGATCAGGTTTCTGCACTAGCAGGAGAGGGTGAGAGCTAGGAAAGCATAGAGGATTACTGATGACCTGACCCACTTTAAACCTTAGGCTGCAATGGCCTGAGGAAACTCACATTAAATGCATGTGAAGAGAAAGAACCATCTGATATCCATCCTGACCTTTTTTTTTTTTTTTTTTGAAATGATCATGACTTCTTTGAAACCAAAAGCCCAAGTTAGATGGCAAAAAAATAATAATAATAAAATTTGCATCAAAATGAGAGTAATAGTTTGTTACCCAGTGCCAGCTTCACCCTAAATTATCCTCCATGTTGATGAGAATCATTGACTTAAAGTCTTTCCAAGAGTGCCAATCAGCCCTGACTGTCCAGGGAAATATCTACTGGCTCCATGAGCAGAACACACACTCCATAGCCCTCAAGCCATGGGAGTATATTCCCACATCCACCGACTAGTACGTTCACAGGCACCCATACAAAAGACCTACCCAGAGACGCAGAGTTGACAAGACCAGCCTAAGGGCTCGGCCGTGCCTTTCCTCAGCAGATGCCTTGTGGAGAAGTGCTGGCCTGTCTATGCCCTGTGGCTTCAGTCATCAGGAGGGGAAGACTAATTAGTCAGTCTGAGCTCCACGGAGGAAATGCTGACAGACTCAATAAGCAGCCAGTGTTAGGCTCCAGGGGGAGTGGGAGGCTGGCCACGTGAAGGAGCAGAGGGCAGCAGGTCCCCGGGCAGGAGAAGGGCAAACGGGCGCTCTCCAAAGAGCCCTTTACCTGCTGATCTCTTCAGCCTGAATTCCAGAGGTTGTTTTCAAGCAATATCACGGAAGCCTTACCAAGCACCAGGCCCTGTGCTTGTGCTGCCTCGGACAGCCATGCCTTTGAAAGGGGAGTGGGTGGTGGGGACAGGCGGCTGATGGCACACGTCACAGGGCTTTGCAGCGTGTGCACAATATACCATCATCCTGGAATGTCAGCTCTCTGTCTAAAGAAGTGTGGGGCAGAGATGCTCAGTGGATAGCCAAACAGGCATGAATAGACTAGAATATAGTGAAACCCTGCAGAAATGTTTAAAATAAAGAGACGATTTTAAAATTAGAGCTGTACTCCCAGACCCTCCTGGGGCATGTTGTCAGCGAGGGTATGTCAGTGGACTCGGCCCTCGTAAAGCAACTCTGAAGGTTAGATTTCAGAATTTCTTCCTTAAATTAAAAACAATAGCTGTGTGATCTTAACTATATACAAATGCATGCTTAGTTGTGAAAGTACACAAATGAGACCTAGAAGGACACATCAGACAGTAAAGTGTGATTACAAATGACTTTGTGTTTTGCTTCTTGTGTTGTTTTTGATTTCCTATTATGCGCATGATAACTTTTAAGAAATTTTTAAAATTCTAAATATTTTAAGAACCTTTAAAAACAACACTAATAATGGCTTAACGCCTTGCCCAAGCTCACCCAGCTCATGACTGAGCTACAAGTATAAACTACATGTTTCTGATTCCACCATTCCATTCAAGAAGACAGCTGGGAGAACACAAGTCACTGTTCATACTAGTAGGAGAGCACTTAGGCTCCTCAGTTCTTCCTTGGTTTTCCCAGGGAGCACCAAGGGAACCCAGGCAGGCAGAGAGAGATGATGTCCAGAAAAAGACGGTGGACAGACTCAGAGAGGAGCAGGTCCAAACAGGATGGGGATATCTGAACAGCCACAGACCTTAAGGAAGCCCTGAAACAAACAAAAATTGTCTGCTCCGCTAATGATCAGGTGTGATGGACACTGGGTTACACAAAGAATTAAAGGTTTCTTTTTCATTTCCTTCAATGTCTCTTTCTTGTTCAGGATGGGGAACACATGTATACCTGTGGCAGATTCATTTTGATATTTGGCAAAACTAATACAATTATGTAAAGTTTAAAAATAAAATAAAATTAGAAAAAAAAAAGTGTCGTGATTCAGGACATCACAGAAGCCTACTGATTGTGAAAAACTGATTTAGTTTTAATAAATATATTTGTACCCTTTCTGGACCTTGTTGGAAACATTAAATTATAGTGGATTCCAAGTATTTTTGAAGATTAACATTCACAAAGCTTGGGTGAGCTTTTATTTCATTTACATATCCTTATTTCCTTGCACATCTTCCACACTGAAAGATATACTACAGGCAAGAAAAGTCAGGTCTGGAACCTGCCCGAGGGAGAGTCTCACAGGGCACAGGGATGCTGGGGCAGACATGGGCAGACGGCCCCCTGGAGGCTGCACCACCTTCCTGCCTGGACAGCCCTGCCTAAAGGTTATAGTTGAGCAGAAGAGCAGAAATTCACCCATCCAACAGACAATTAACCAGCCAGGCAACTGTTCTAGGCACTGGGAACACAAGAGTGAACAGACTGCCAAACATTTTCTGGAATAACAGAACTGATGCAAATGCAGACTCTTGTGTGAGTAAAACAAGCTGCAAGGATATATTGTACAACATAAGGAATATAGACAGTATCTTATAATAACAGTAGAGTATAACCTTTAAAATGTGAATCACTATAGTGTACACCTATAACTTATAATAATATATATCAACTATACTTAAATTTTTTTTAAATAAATGAGAATTAAAAGGTACTTAGATTAGTGCCTGGAAGATAGAAGCACTCTGTAAATACTAGCTTTTATTAAGAACAATAACACAAATAAGAAGATAGAGAACTTATTGTTCACTGAATAGTATTTTCTATATGTTCACTATACAAAAGTTAGTTACCTGTTCTCTGGCCTCCTCTCTCGGGCCGCAAACAGGTGACAGAAGGGGGCTAGGAACACACTGAATGTTAGTGAATATATGCATCAAAGTGACTTTACTACAAACCAAAGAAACCAATGATGTTGAACTCCCTTTGGTTTTTGCACCAGCTGTCCCTTAGAAGAGCTGAATGATGCCTGCATCCATTATCCAGGCACCTGAGGCCACATGCAGGGGTTTCATTAGCATTTCACTTTGTTCATCACCCTTGATAGCCCAGATCATGGCCTTGATTTCCCTCTGGATGGGGCAGTAGGAGTCCCTCTCCTTACAGGATAAAAATAAACAAAGAAAGCAGGGAGGAAGGCAGGGTAGGGGTGAGGAAGATGCTGTAAATTGTGTCCACTGGGTTCAGAGAAAATCGGTTATGGACGCTGTTCACAAATCGAAATGGGACCGGCTCCACCAAGGTAGATGTTAAGTAAAAAGTAAAAGTAAAAAGTTCACAGCTCCTTGCTAACTGTCCTCACTCAGCCCCCAGTGCTGACCATCAACTGGGAGGAGGGGGGCTCATCCTTACAAAAATGCAACACCAAGGAGCGAGTTGATGAGCTGTGGGGAACAGATGTCTTGATTTCCTCCCTGGACTCCTCAATGCTACTTTCAGCTTAATTAGCCAACTGTGCTCTCCTCACACCTGGATGGGACTCTGGATGGGAATCTGGAGGGCTGAGCAAACACCCCCTGGGCTCCTAAAAGGTGGCTCCATCCCTTCCCTACCTTCCAGGCTCTGTCTGAGCCATAGGAGTCTGCCTCTCAACCACACCGCTCCCAGCATTTCTGCCAACGTCTGGAGACTTACTTCACCACGTGTTCTTCTATCTATAACTAACATCTATCCTCACAATAGGGCCCACTTCAAAGGGTTCTTGTGATAATTAATGGAGGTCACAGACATTGGATACTCAGCAAGAGACTGGCCAATGGTGAGGACTCTTCCTACCACTCATCTCATTTTCCTTTCTCAGTAAGAAATTAGAAAACCCAACATATTTCTAACTAATAAGACAAAACAATTAGAAGATACCAACCTGTAAGTTCCTATTTAGGTAGTCTTCTTACAATACCTAGAAGTTTAGGAAAACCAAACCCTTGGAAGTTCATTGGTTTACATAAGGAAATCAATATAATCAAGGAAAATTAAAGCAAATTCAGATTTTTTAAAGACCAGTGATGTTCTCCTGACTGTATTTTATAATCACTCAGGCAACATTTTTGAAAAAAGAATTCCCCAAGCTTATCCCTGAGATTCTTATGAATTAGTCAATGATAGTGTCCCTAATATTTCTTGTATTAAGACATTTATTTTTTAGAGCACTTTAAGGTTCTTGGCAAAATTGAAGGGAAGGTACAGATTCCCCACGGACCCTCTGAACCCACGCATGCATAGCCCCTCTCACGATGAACAGCTCCTATTAGAGAGGTATATCATTTGTCACACAGGATGAGCCTATATTGACACATCATCATCCCCCAAAGTCCATAGTTTACGCTATGGTCCATTCATAGTGTTGTGTATTCAATAGGTCTGGACAGATATATGATGACAAGTATCCATTATTATGATGTCATACAGAGGATTTTCACTGCCTGAAAAATTCTCTGTGCTCCACCTATGCACTCCTCCTATGTCCCTCCTGGCAGCCGCTGAACTTTTGATAGTCTCCGTAATTTTGCCTTTTCCAGAATGTCCTACACTTGGAATCATACAGGATGTAGCCTTTTCAGGTTGATTTCTTTCACTTAGTAATATGCATTCAAGTTTCCTCCACATCCCTTCATGGCTTGATAGCTCATTTCTGGATGTCCCACAGTATACTTATTCATTTACCTACTAAAGGTCATCTTGGTTGCTTGAAAGTTTGGCAATTGTGAATAGAGCTGCTATAAACAACTGTATGCAGAATTCTGTGTGAACGTAAATGTTTACCTCCTTTGGGTAAATTACCAAAAAGCATAGTTGTTGGATAATGTGCTAACAGTATGTTCAGTTTTATAAGAAACCATCAAACTGTCATCTAAAGTTGCTATACGATGTCATATTCCCACTATCAAAGAATGAGAATTCCTGTTGCTCTACATCCTTGCCAGCATTTGGTATTATCAATGTAAATTTTTGCCATGCTAATAGGTGTAGAGTGGTATTTCTTAGTTGTTTTATTTTGTATTTCTCTGATGACATGCAGTGGGATATCTTTTCATATGTTTATTTGCCATCTGTATATATCTTTTGGGTAAGGTATCTGTCTGTTAAGATCTTTGAATTGCTTTAAAACCAGTTCATTTCTTTTCTTATTACTGAGTTTTAAGAGTTCTTTGCATATTTCAGATAAAGGTCCTTGGTCAGAGGTGTCATTTGAAAATATTTTTTCCTACATGATCACAATGTATAATTCTTTCTAAACATTGTTGGATTCTCTTGGCTACTATTTTGTTGAAGATATTTGCATCTATGTTGATGAGAAATAATGTTCTGTAGTTTTCTTTCCCTGTAATGTCTTTGTCTAGTTTTGTAACTAGGGCGATCACCATCTCACAGATTCGGGTATGACCTAAATCAAATCCCTTACGATTATACAGTGGAAGTGACAAATAGATTCAAGGACTAGATCTGATGGACAGAGTGCCTGAAGAACTATGGATGGAGGTTCGTAACACTGTACAGGAGGCAGTGATCAAAATCATTCCCAAGAAAAAGAAATGCAAAAAGGCAAAATGGTTGACTGAGGGGGCCTCACAAATAGCTGAGATAGAAAGAGAAACAAAGGGCAAAATAGAAAAAAAAAGATATACCCATCTGAATGCAGAGATACAAAGAATAGCAAGGAGAGATAAGAAAGCTTTCCTAAGTGAATAATGCAAAGAAATAGAGGAAAACAATAGAATGGAAAAGACTAGAGATATCTTCAAGAAAATTAGAGCTACCAAGGGAACATTTCATGCAAAGATGGGCACAATAAAGGACAGAAATGGTATGGACCTAACAGAAGCAGAAGTTATTAAGAAGAAGTGGCAAGAATACACAGAAGAACTATACAAAAAAGGTCTTAATGACCTAATAATCACGATGGTGTGATCACTCACCTCAAGCCTGACATCCTGGACTGAGAAGTCAAGTGGGCCTTAAGAAGCATCACTACAAACAAAGCTAGTGCAGGTGATGGAATTCCAGCTGAGCTATTTCAAATCCTAAAAGATGATGCTGTTAAAGTGCTGCACTCAGTATGCCAGCAAATTTTAAAAACTCAGCAGTGGCCATAGAACCGCAAAAGGTCAGTTTTCATTCTAATCCCAAAGAACGAGGAAGGCGATGGCACCCCACTCCAGTACTCTTGCCTGGAAAATCCCATGGATGGAGGAGCCTGGTGGGCTGCAGTCCATGGGGTCGCAAAGAGTCAGACATGACTGAGCGACTTCACTTTCAAAAGGCAACGCCAAAGAATGTTCAAACTACCACACAATTGCACTCATTTCACAAGCTAGCAAGGTCATGTTCAAAATCTTCCAACAGTACTTGAAACAAGAATTTCCATATGCTCAAGTTATATTTAGAAAAGGCAGAGGAACCAGAGATCACCATCAGATCATAGATAAAGCAGAGAATTCCAGAAAAACATCTATTTCTGCTTCATTTACTACACTAATGCCTTTGACTGTGTGAATGACAACAAACTGTGGAAAATTCTTAAAGAGGTGGGAATACCAGACCACCTGACCTGTCCCCTGAGAAACATGTATGCAGGTCAAGAAGCAACATTTAGAACCAGACATGGAACAACATACTGGTTCCAAATTGGAAAAGGAGTACATCTAGGCTGTGTATTGTCACCGTGCTTATTTAACTTCTGTGCAGAGTACATGTGACGTGTGTGAAATGCTGGGCTGGATGAAGCACAAGCTGGAATCAAGATTGCCAGGAAAAATATCAATAACCTCAGACTATTGCAGATGTGCAGATGACACCGTTATGGCAGAAAGTGAAGAACTAAAGAGTCTTTTGATGAAAGTGAAAGAGGAGAGTAAAAAAGCTGGCTTAAACTCAGTATTCAGAAAACTAAAATCATGACATCTGGTCCCATCATTTCATGGCAAATAGATGGGGAAACAATGGAAACAGAGACAGACTTTATTTTCTTGGGCTTCAAAATCACTGTGAATGGTGACTGTAGCCATGAAATTAAAAGACACTTGCTCCTTGGAAGAAAAGCTATGACAAACCTATACAGTGTATTAAAAAGCAGAGACATTACTTGGTCAACAAAGGTCCATATAGTCAAAGCTATTCTTTTTCTAGTAGTCATGTATGGATATGAGAGTTGGACCATAAAGGAAGCTGAATGCCATAGAATTGGTGCTTTTGAACTGTGGTGTTGGAGAACTCTTGAGAGTCCCTTGGACAGCAAGAAGATCAAAATAGTCAGTCCTAAAAGAAATCAACCCTGAATATTCATTGGAAGGACTGATGCTAAATGAAGTTCCAATACTTTGGCCACCTGATGCAAAAAGCCAACTCACTGGAAAAGACCCTGATGCTGGGAAAGATTGAAGGCAATAGGAGAAGGGGATGACAAGACAAGATGGTTGGATGGCATCACCGACTCAATGGACACGAGTTTGAATAAACTCTGGGAGATAGTGAAGGACATGGAAGCCTGGTGTGCTGCAGTCCATGGGTCGCAGTGTCGGACACAACTGAGCGACTGAACAGCACCTCCCAGAATGAGTTAGGAACTGTCACCTCTGCTTCTCCTCTGACAGAGACTGTAGAGAAGCGGTACAATTCCATCCTTAGGTGAACCCATCTGAGCCAGTGCTTCTGTTTTGGAAGGTTATTAATTATCGGTTCAAGTGATTTAATAGATGCAAGCCTGTTCAGACTGTCTATTTCTTCCTTGTGAATTTTGGCAAATTGCGCCTCCCTTGGAATTGGTTCATTTTATCTAAGTTATCAAATTTGGGGGCACTTGAATTGTTTATAGTATTGCTTTGCTATTCTTTTTAATGTCCTGGGATGTATATTAATATTCCCTTTTTCATTTCTGATGTTAGTAATTTCTGTCCTCTTTTTTTCTTAGTTAGCCTGGCTAGAGGTTTATCAATTTTATTGATTGTTTCAAAGAACCAGCTTTTGATTTCATTGATTTTCTGCATTGATTTCCTGTTTTCCATTCCATTGACTTCTGCTCTAATTCTTATTCTTTCTTCTGCTTACTTTGGATTTAAGGTTCTCTGCTTTTTCCAGGTTCTTAGAAATTCATAGGTTTCCTAGAATCACATAGCTGATAGATTTTACTTTTTCGTCTTTTCTAATATATGCACTCAATTCTGTAAATATCTCTCTAGGTACTTCTTTCATTGAATTCCACAAATTTTGTTAGGGCTGTGTTCTCATTTTCATTTGGTTGAAAAGATTTTTAAGTTTCTCTTTAGACTTCTACTATGACCCTGTGTTACTTGGAAGTTGGTATTTAGTCTCCATGTACTTCTGTGTATCTTTCTGTTATTGATTTCCAGTTTAAAGCCAGTGTGGTCTGAAGGCAGACATTGTGTGGTTTTTATTCTTTTAAATGTGTCAAGGTTTGTTTTATGGCCCAGAATATGGTCTGTCTGGTGACTGTTCTGTGTGAGCTTGAAAAGAATCTGTATTCTGCTGTTGTTGGATGAAGTTGTATATATATTTCCTCTCCAGTTGATTGAACGTGCTGTTGAGATCAACTCTGTCCTTACTGGTTTTCTGCCTACTGGATCTGTCCATTTCTTATAGAGAAATGTTGAAGTCTCTAGCTTTGATAGTGGAGTCATCTATTTCTCTTTGCAATACTATTGGGTTAGGCCTCATGTGGGTTGATGCTCTATTAAGTTATGAAGCAGTTGTTAAGGAATGCTAATTCTTTTTGGAGAATCCACTTTTTAATTATTATATAATGTCCTTCTTCAACCCTGCTAAGTTTCCTTAGTTTGAAAGCTGCTCTGAGATTAAAATAACTACTCTTGCTTTCTTAAGATTAGTGTTAGCCAGGTCTGTTTTTCTCCATCCATTTATTTTTAATATACATGTGTTTTTATATTAAAAGTAGGTTTTTTCAACAAGGACATACTGTATAGCTCAGGGAATTCTGCTCAATGTTATGTGGCAACCTGGAATGGAGGGGAATTTGGGGAAGAATGGATACATGTATATGTATCGCTGAGTCCCTTTGCTGTCCACCTAAACTATCACAGCATTGTTAACTGGCTATACTCCAATACAAAATTAAAAGTTTAATAAAGGAAAAGAAAACAAAGTAGGTTTCTTTATAGACAACATGCACTTCACCTTTTTTGATCCACTCTATCTCTGTCTTTTAATTGGTGCATTTAGACTACTGTTATTCAAAGTGATGATTGATACAACTGGATTAATATCTATCATATTTGCTACTGTTTTCTATTTGATACCCTTGTTCTCTGATCCTATCTCTGTCTTCTAGTCTTTTTTTTTTATTTTGTGGGTTGTTTTTTTTTTTTGCAAAGCATTTTATTTGATTCCATTTTCTCTTTTTTTATTAACAAATTGGTTATATTCACTTGCATTTTTGAAAACCTGCAGCGGTCATTTTCTGCCAACTTCTTTTCTACTAGTCAGGTTGTCTGTGTCTTCTTTCACCAAGTCCATTCCACGAAAGCCACTTTCCGCTCTCGTCGGGCCATGCTGTGATCAGTTATTCAGTTAATAACTGTATTTTGCACTTAGACTGAGGTGTGATTCTGGCCTTCAGGAGCTGATGATCACAGTCACCATTTACTGAGCATTTATTCTGTGCTAATCACTGTCCCAGGTTCTCTTAATTACTTCAAAACAGAGGCATTACTATCCCAGCTTCATACAATCCTCATTCTACATTGTCACCATCATTTTTTTTCCAAAAGAAATTAGGACAGTCCAAGGTCAGAACTGGGATCTAAACCCTGATGTCCCCGCTTTTTGGCTGGTTGGAAACCTGGCTTTCTTCACTCTGATTTCCTCCAAAGTTCACTTTTTGACCCGTGGAGGAGGGATCATTTGTCCTCAGCCCCAGCAAGTACACACTGTGATTTTTAATTAAATTACTTTTTCTTTTTTTTTTTTTTAATTTAAAAAATTTAAAGCAGAGGCATTTGGGGACAAGCATTGAAAAGGATGACCTCACCCCTTCTGGGCATTCTGATCTAATCTTAGCTATAATGATAGTACAGCTAATGATAATACAGTAGAGTCATCAGGGGCACCAAGCGTTCGGGGGCACCCTGCCCATAGCTGATTCAGTCCAAAATGACCATTTTGACCAAATGACGGCCTTTGATCGGCCACTGCTGGGAATTTGAAATGGAAAAGCTGAGATTCAGCTACAAGTGGGAGCAGATCAGAAGAGGAGTTTAGCTGGATCACACTTATGAAGAAGCAAGAATGCAAGGTCAGGGAGCTCTACTGCTGCTCTAGTCCTGGGGGCAGCCTGCTCCCCACCTGTCCCATGGCCTAACTGACCTGATTTTACTTGGATTCCAGCAGGCTCATTGCCTTAAAATATTTTTCCCCTTACTTAACTCCAGGGGACTTCCATTCCTAGCAAATATATGAGCTCTAAGATAAATTGATTTTGCCTTAAAAAAAAATAGAAATGTACCACCTTCATGAAAATACAAGATCGTCTCTATTGAGCTTCAGCTCATGCACTGACTATAATAAACAAAGAGGCAGGTGGGGGTGGAGCTCCCACCATGCACTTGATCCCATGCCAGGGCTTGGAGTGAAGGACGGACAAAGGTCTGCAGGGGGTGGCAGGCTTATCCTAGTCATCCCAGAGGGAGAGGACAGGAGTGAGGGCACAGAGCCTGGAGGGATCTGTGCCCTAGGGGTTCTTATGCCCAGAAGGAACAGGAAGGAAGGAAATGGAGCAACTTTTGTTCCATGTTTGCTCCTCACTTGCTGCCAGCTCTCTGGCCGCCACAGAGATGGGCTGGGCTGTCTCTTGGGCTGAGCACTTTTCTGAGAGCTGGGAGAGAGAATAAAGCTGCAGCCAAACTTGCTAACACCCTTGCCAAGCCAATAAACCACAGTCCGTGGGAAAGGTGAGCTCACCCAAGGACAGTTATCACTAATGAAAAACTGTACAAGATACAAAAATAGTTTTTTTTAGGGAGCCTTAGGCCCCGTGGGCATCTGCAGTGTCTGGTCTAGCGTCACATGCTTAGCTACTCTCCCAGCCAAATCCTAACCTTCCAATGGCCCCTGATTCTGTAAGAAGACAGAAAACATGGGTCCCATGGCATACCATGAAGTCCTTAAAACGAGAAGAGGGTGGGGCAGTTCTGTCCTCCAGACTCTGTTTCTCCCTCAATTGGCAAAGAGAATTGGGCTGGGAGTCTGGCATTGTGGGGTGGGATGGGGGGTGGAGGGGGTGGGGGTAGGGTGTGAATTCCTCCTCCCACAGGTCAACCTCCCTGGACTCCCATTTCTTTTCCTGTGAGGTGGGAAGACTGGAGGAGACTCCCTTTGGCACTAACTCAGCATCACACAGAGTCAGCAAGTATCTGGTTCAGCTGGGGAAACTGCTGTACAATGACCCCAGGGGCCTCCATCCTTGTTCAGAGCAAGTCCTGCCCTCCATGTCCTGTTAGAGACAGGCTGAGCTGAACACTCCCAGCTACTGGAGCCCCAGCACTTAGCAGGAGGTAAGGCAGAAGCTTTTGTTTCCTGCTCTGATGGTTCACACACAACCCAAAGATGCACAGCAGATGGGTCAGAGAAAAGGGAGTCCCTGGTTAGACCTGGGAAAGCAGTAAAATCATGAAGTAGAAGAAAAAACAAAAATTAAGAGCAGGAGGGATAGGGGGAAATAAAAGGAGAAGAGAGAGAGGTGCCTTGTTAAAGAGCTGCATGATTCTGGACTAAAAAATATAAAATAAAATCCTAAGGGATAAGAGCACTACAAAGGGTCATCAATTCATGTTGATTTATTCCGGAGCCACCAAATTTCATGAGGCATCTATAGCCCTGGCTCCCCCTGCACGCCCCACCCCATCATCCAAGAATGTGCTCTGTCTGCCCGTAGCTCTCCTTCCCCCGTCTCTCCTCCAAACCCTAGCTGCTTCCGAATAAGCCCTCGGTTCTGTAAGCTGTTTTCTTAGATTGCATCTAACATAAAATGTTCCACTAGAATAATTGTGTTTTCATTTCACCGACCAAGAGAAAAGACTTGAGACGCTTTGAAAAAGCAGTCAAGCCCAGGCAGCTTTAATAGGCTGGCAGAAAGAATAATAAGTGTACTTTAAGACAGATTTTAAACAAAGTAGAAGCTCCAGAGAGACCGAGAAAATGACAGAGGGGGAGAGAGAGTAACCACAGAGTGGGTTTCAGAGCATCCCTCTCAAACTCTGGTACCTCACTTGAAATCCAAGACAGGATCTCGGAAAACGAGCTCCAACAACCAAAATCTCCTGCGTCAACAATGTCCATCCAGCAGCCCTGGCATAGATACTATGGCTACAGCTGGCAACTTGGATGGACAACTGATGACCAGCCCTCTGCCATGTGCTGGCTGGCCCATGGGTGACATATGGGGTCACCTATGTCTGCTTTCTCCAGACCAGGCAGGACGTCCTTGGCCTTTCAGGGAATCCCTCTAGGGCTCCCACCCATTCAATTGCTGCATGCCGCAAGTGACAAGACACCAGGGCATCCTAAACCCAAGCAAAGTTTCAACTATTTTATTTTGTTTATTTTTTTATTGAAGGATAATTGCTTTACAGAATTTTGTTGTTTTCTGTCAAACCTCAACATGAATCAGCCATAGGTATACATATATCTCCTCCCTTTGTACTTCCCTCCCATAGCCCTCGCCATTCCACCCCTCTAGGTTGATACAGAGCCCCTGTTTGAGTTTCCTGAGCCACACAGCAAATGCCCGTTGGCTATCTCTTTTACATATGGTAACGTAAGTTTCCATGTTACTCTTTCCATACATCTCACCCTCTCCTCCCCTCTCCCCTTGTCCATAAGTCTATTCCCTATGTCCGTTTCTCCATTGCTGCCCTGTAAATAAATTCTTCAGAACCATTTTTCCAGATTCTGTATATATGCGTTAGAATATGGTATTTATCTTTCTCTTTCTGACTCACTTCACTCTGTATAATAGGTTCTAGGTTCATCCACCTCATCAGAACTGACTCAAATGCATTCCTATTATGGCTGAGTAATATCCCATTGTGTATACGTACCACAGCTTCTTTATCCATTCATCTGTCTATGGGCATCTAGGTTTCTTTCATGTTCTAGCTATTGTAAATAGTGCTGCAATGAACAATGGGATACATGTGTCTTTGTCAACCCTGGTTTCCTCAGGGTATATGCCTAGGAGTGGGATGGCTGGGTCATATGGTGGTTTTATTCCTAGTTTTTTAAGGAATCTCCAAACCATCTTTCATAGTGGCTGTATCAATTTACATTTCCACCAACAGTGCAAGAGCACTCCCTTTTCTCTATAACTATTTTAAACTTGAATTCAGGAACTTTCTTGGAGTGGGCGTGAAGTGGAAGGGAGCAGTCCTCACCATTGGGAATGAAAGACCACTCTTCACCCATCACTATAGAAACTGCCTCCTAACTGGCTTTCTGTCTGCAAACTTGGCCCCCATCGCCAGTCTGCTCTCCTTTCTGCAGCCAGATACTCATCTGAGAAACTTGGACCTGATACTGTCAGGGGAGGATCTTATCTGCTGAAAACACTAGAGTGACTTACCATATTTCAGAATAAGAATGAAATCCTCAACACGACCTAAGGGGGTGACTATATACTCTGTTATCCAAACCATTTGGAGTAAGGGGAGACCCTGTTCCAAATTTTCTGCAGAAACTGAAGCAAACCAGAACTCTCTCCAGAAAACTAGGATATATGGTCATCATCCATCCAGGCCCTGCGTGTTCTGGTCCCAGTCTCTCTCCTTCAGAGTAAGCCACCTTCCTGCTGGCTCTAAATTCTAGCCAAGCTGACCTTCTTGCACTCTCTCATGCTCTTTCCTACCACAGAACCTTTGCATGTGCTGAACCTTCTACCTGGAATCCCTTTGGCCATCCCCTTTAACCAAGCAGCTTCAACTCATCACCCATATCTCAGTTTAAACAATTCTTGGAAGCAAGGCTTTCCCTGATCTCCTCCCCCGACTCACGACCAGCTGGGATCAGATCCTTCCGTTATATGTTCCTGAAGAGATGTGTTCTTTCCTTTAGATCATCTATCTCCCCTTGTGTTTGTTCGCTCATTTGCTTAATAAACTGATTTGCCTCATCAGACTCCACGCGGGCAGGGATTGGATGTTTCTTACTCACATTATGCACTTTGAAGCCAGCACAGTGCCTGGACAGAGTAGGTACTCAATAACTCCATGATGGATTAACAAGGAGGGGATCAAGTTCTTTCTAGAATATGTAGGGGAACTCACTTTTTCCCAGCCCCCAAGCTCTGGATCAACTTCACATCAGGTCCTCATGTGCCCTCACCCTGCCTGTCCCAGAACACCCAGTCCTCTCCTTACTCCTCCATCCTACCTGGTCTCACAGTCTGACCCTCCAGATGGAGCAATGGATTGTGTCCTGCTTTGGAACATTCTTGGAATATTTTTGAATAGTGTCATGAGTTGCAGTTGTGTCTCCCAACCAGTGTAAGCTAAGAACACGATCCTCTTGATGAAGGGAATCTATGAGTTTGGAGCCAACTCTCCACCTGAGTGGCTCTCAGTCTTTTCATTAGGCTTTAGCTCAGTGTTTAAGAGCGCATACCAGAAGACGAACTACCTGGGTTCCAGTCCTGGTTCCACCATTCATTAGCTGGGGACCGTGACAAATTGCTCTACCTTTCTGTGTCCAAATGGGATGATCATTTTGCTACCCTTGTAGAGGGTTTAGAGGTCGAGATGAGTTTTTGTGTGTAAAGTTTTTAGCAAAGGTGGTGTTCTAAATGACATGTGGTAATGTGTAATAAGCAATGTTATTATTACCAGAAACACCTTGTCAGTGATTCTGAGGATGGGGATAAAGTCACAAAAAGACCTCAAGTTATTTAAGTACACGTACCATGGGAGATGCCTCTCCCAATCTCCCCAGCACCCCATCTTGGAAAACACTGCCCTAGTGATTGGAGCCCAAAAAGTGCAGAGGCCCCTCCTGTATCATCACTTGACTTTGCTCCCATAGCTCCAGGGTCAAAAGAATCACCACCTCCCTCCCGGGACAGGCCACTCTTATTAGACACAGCTTTAGTCCTTTATCCTTTCAAGAAACATTCTGCAAGGCTCTAAAAACTGGGGAAGCCCCTAAAGGTGAAAACAAACTCTTTCTTGTCACTACTATAAGCCTAGTGCCCAGCATGGTCCAGACATGTAGGGGGTTCCCAATAAATATTTTTGACTGACTGACTACTTTTTGCCAGGCACAGTTTCTAGGCAAAAGGCAACGGTGACTAACAGAGGCACAGCCTCTGCCCCATGGGGCTTATGATCTAGCCGAAAAGATACAGATATTAAGCGGCCATTACATTACAGTATGCTAAGATAGGGGTGGAAATTCAGGGTACTTTGAGAGCATGAAGGAGAAGCCACTAAACTAGACTCAGGGAGCCAGGGAAGGCTGCCTGGAGGAAGAGGCATTTTAACCTTTAACCCTTGGACTTGAAGGATGAGAAAGTCATCCAAGAGAAGCTGAGATAGGGGAAGGGTCCTACAGGCAAAGGGAACAGCATTGTGAAGTTGCAAAGCAAGAGGAATGAAATATCCAAGGAACTGAAAGGTATCTGGGACAACTGGATGGTTGAAGACAAAGAAGAGAGTGTTTGAGGGAGTTTGGTGAAGGGGCCAGACTGCTTTACACAGCCTAGAAGCGATGCTAAAACGTATGGACTCTATCCTAAATCAGCAGAAAGCATTCCTCAGATATTTATTAAACAACTTCTGTGTATAAAGACCAGATGAGGGGGACTTCCCTGGCAGCCCAATGGCTAAGACTCTACGCTCCCAATGCAGGGGCCCTGGGTTTGATCCCTGATTAGGGAACTAGCTCCCACATGCTGCAACTAAGATCAAAGATCTCACTTAGGGGAGGAGGTAGGAGGGAGGTTCAAGAGAGAGGGGACACCCAGAGTAATGGAAATAAAAGCAAAAATAAACAAATGGGACCTAATTAAACTTAAAAGCTTTTGCACAATGAAGGAAACTATAAGCAAGGTGAAAAGACAGCCTTCAGAATGGGAGAAAATAATAGCAAATGAAGCAACTGATAAATAATTAATCTTAAAAATATATAATCAACTCCTGCAGCTCAATTCCAGAAAAATAAGTGACCCAATCAAAAAAATGGGCCAAAGAAATAAACAGACATTTCTTCAAAGAAGACATACAGATGGCTAACAAACACATGAAAAGATTCTCAACATCACCCATTATCAGAGAAATGCAAATCAAAACCACAGTGAGGTACCATCTCACACAGGTCAGAAAGGCTGCGATCCAAAAGTCTACAAGCAATAAATGCTGGAGAGGGTGTGGAGAAAAGGGAACCCTCTTACACTGTTGGTGGGAATGCAAACTAGTACAGCCACTATGGAGAACAGTGTGGAGATTCCTTTAAAAATTGGAAATAGAACTGCCATACAACCCAGCAATCCCACTGCTGGGCATACACAGCAAGGAAACCAGAATTGAAAGAGACACGTGTACCCCAATATTCATCGCAGCACTGTTTACAATAGCCAGAACGTGGAAGTAACCTAGATGTCCATCGGCAGACAAATGGATAAGAAAGCTGTGGTACATATACACAATGGAATATTACTCAGCTATTAAAAAGAATGCATTTGAATCAGTTCTAATGAGGTGGATGAAACTGGAGCCTATAATACAGAGAGAAGTAAGTCAGAAAGCAAAACACCAATACAGTATGTTAATGTATATATATGGAATTTAGAAAGATGGTAATGATGACCCTATATGCGAGACAGCAAAAGAGACACAGATGTAAAGAACAGATTTTGGACTCTGTGGGAGAAGGCAAGGGTGGAATGATTTGAGAGGACAGCATTGAAACATGTGTATTTTCATATGTGAAACAGATCGCCAGTCCAGGTTTGATGCATGAGACAGGGTGCTCAGGCCTGGTGCACTGGGTTGACTCTGAGGGATGGGATGGGGAGGGAGGTAGGAGGGAGGGTCAGGATGGGGAACATATGTACACCCATGGCTGATTCATGTGACTGTATGGCAAAAAACCACCACCATATTGTAAAGTAATTAGCCTCCAATTAAAATAAATTTAAAAAAAGAGAGAGGGGGGACACACTTATATTTTTGGCTGATTCACGTTGTTGTATGACAGAAGCCAACACAACATTGTAAAGCAATTATCCTCCAATTAAAAATAAATTAAAAAGATCCCACATGTTGCAACTAAGATCTGGCACAGCAAAATAATAAATAAAACAAAAATTTTTTAAAAAGCAGTCACGGCACTGGTGATCCAGAAGGGAAATGAGTCAGATGCGATACTTACCCTCACGGACTTTACAGTTTCATGCAGAGAACAGACATGAATCCAATAATAACTGAACAAATAAATGTATCGTCATCAAGGGTGATGAGCCATCCAGAACAGCCTGCCCAGATCTTTCTGAGATGATGGATACGTGTGGACACAGCACAGATGCCTACGGCTGGTGTGCACTTAGAATGTGACTAATGTGACTGAAGAATCAAACGTTTAATTTTATTTAACTTTTATTATCTTAAATGCAAATTTATTTTATTTTTTTTTTTGGTGGTGGTTTCCTCTTTATTGATGTGCCTCCTACCTTCCCCCACAATTTCAGTCCCTTCCATCTACCCCCAAAAAGAAGGTAGTGAAAAGAAAGGATTGTTGGGGCTCTGAGCCCCTTTAAATGCAAATTTAAATAGCCACAGGAGACTAGTACCTACTGCACTGGACAACATAGAAAAGAATAGACTCGGTCCTGAGAGCAGGTAACAGAGGAACCTGGTCTCACTGGCAGGATCAGGGTAGGAGTCCCAGGAAAGTGACAAGACTTAGGATCTCAATTATGAGGTGGCAAGATACTGTCCACTGGCTTATCCTCAAACTCCTAATATAGAGTAGGAAGAACACTAAAGCTAGAATACAAGAGACTTGAGTTAGAACCCTGGCTCAGGGACTTAAAAGCCAGGTATCACGTTACTTAAGCCCCTGATTTACTCAGGGCCTCAGTCTGCTCATCTGCGAAGTGGGAATCTCTGTTCTACCTAATCTGCAGAACTGTTCTAGGGATCAAACAAAACCATGTATACAAAAAACAGTGAAAATATTAAATACTATTTGAACATAGTATATGATTTTAATATCTTTTTCACTCATTACAAAAGAAATACACACACAATGTAGAAAACTTGGAAACTGTAGAAAGATTTAGAGGTAAAGAAAATTTGTAAATAACATATTTCAGCTGCCTCTTGAGTCATTTTTTTTTTGCATCTGTGTGCGTATATGTATTTTATATTTTATATTTAAATTTTAATATTTTAAATATTTAAAATGTATCTAAAATATAAAATTTTATATTTATAAATTTTATATAAATTTTAATATTTTAAATATAAAATTTGTTATATTTAAAATTTATATATATATAATTTTATGTATTTATAAAATATATTTAAAATATAAAATATTTAAAATATTTAAAATTTATATTTAAAATTTAAATATTTAAAATATTTTTTAAATATTTTATTTTTTAAAATAAACACAGGGGCATACCTACATGCTGTTCTGCAGTCTGCTTTTTCCCCTTAGAGATATAGCATGAATTTCCCCCAAAATCATTAGATAGTTTTCTATGTTCGTTAGTTACTTAGTCGTGACCGACTCTTTGAGACCCATGGACTATAGTCCACCAGACTCCTCAGTCCATGGAATTCTCCAGGCAAGAATACTGGAGTGGGTTGCCACTCCCTTCACCAGGGGATCTTACCAGCCCAGGAATTGAACCTGAGTCTCTCACGTTGCAGGCAGAGTCTTTACCATCTGAGCCACCAGGGAAGCCCAGATAGCTTTCTACGTGGTTTTTAATGTCCGCAAAGCGTTTGGTAAGCTGTTGTCCTTTTACCTTCAGAGCTCATTAATTCCTGCATCAATTCCTGCGTCAGCAGGTTGACAGTGAGTGGAGGGAAGTCCCCAGGTGCTTCCTGCACTGTGGAGCTGGCTCTGGGCCCAAGGACACATTTAAACACCATAGCACGGGTTCCTGAAATTTGTTGCCTTGATGCCCCTGAACCTACCAAATTACAAACAAGGAAGCCTCTCAAGCTCAGCTGATCCCACCCAGAGCTGCGCTCTCACTTCTCTGAGCCCTGGAATCAAGCCAAGCTTAGACAGCCAGATGCACTGGTAATTTCACATCAGCGCTTGGCATCCAGCACTGTGTGGGCAGAACGTCCCAGGGGTGATCATCAGGTCCCCTCGCCAGGCCACCCCAACACTGAGCTATTTGGGGAATTGCTTCCTTTTTTTGTCACCGATGAGCTTCACTGGGCTTTAATGTGTTCAAAGTTCAGGTGGCCCTGGAGCCCCCGGGCGGCACTCCTGCTGAATTGGTTTCCAGGCTGTGCCACTTTAAACATGATTCGAGAAAAATTACTGGAGCCTCCACTCCATCTGTCTCTGGAAATGGTCTTTGTGCTCAGATCATTTGCCAGCGACACTCCATCTCCACAATTACCTCGGCTATTTTATCTTTATCTGTCTGGAACACTGAAGGGGGAGCATCAGATAACGCTGTTATTTAAGTGGCGCGTTCAGCTTAAACACTTTTGCACCTCAGAGTCCAAAACACCCCAGTGCTGCCCTGGCTTCTCCTGGGGCCCCAGCCCCTGCACTGTCTTTAGGTTCTGAACATGATGAAGGAGGGCCACCCATGACGCAGTTTCATCATAGCAAGACTGCATCCTTAGGGATGCAGGGACAAGACTGAGCTCTGGCCACAGCCAGAATCACCTCTACATGCCTTTGGATCCCCAGGAAGCCCTACGAGGGAAAGGTCAAGGAGAGCAAAGGCCAGCCAGGATGTTAGTCTAACTGGTCCCTACCCGTGGATCTTTTTACACACCTCCTTTATATATACACTGTACACACACGAGGAAGAAAGATGCCACCGCGTGCCTCCTGCCTTCAGGGAGATAAAATATCAAAGGATAATGAACAAAACCAGGCAGTACATGCCAGGTTAATAATAACAGCCAGCGATGTTGAGCTCTTACTACATGCCAGGCATTCCGCTAAGCACTTCATCACATTGTCTTATTTACTCCTTGAAACTATCCTATGAGGTGGACATGATGAGCCTCATTTTTCAGACGAAGACACTGAGCTATGGTGAGATTAAACAATTTGCCCCACGTCACACAAGCAGAGCTTGCAGCCAGAGCTTTCTGCTTTATTAGCAAGACATTGCTGCTTCCAAAAGGAGGAGTTAATTGGTGGAAGAGAGCGGGGCCCAACCTCACTTTCTAATAAAGCCAGTCCATTGGTGGATATGAGGGTCAGGACAGAATCTGATCCAAAGAATGTAGGGCAGCCCCTGTGGGTGGTGGACACAGCTCCTCCAGGCTCTGCTCCTCCTCCAGAGACATGTGCAGTCCTTGCATTACCCTCTCTGCCCCGCCTTGAGAGGGAGGCACTCTCTTTCCTTCTATTTCTTTCTCCCTTTAAAATTTCTTTCTCCCACTTCTTCCACTCAAGAACTGGGCCAAAACCAGAGGAACGCTGGCCACATGGGCCTTGGGAGGGCTTAGGTCATTGTTCAGAGGACCTTGAAGTAGATATGCCCTGAGACATCACATGAGTTCAAGGTAAAGAAGGGAGCAAGAAGAGCCTAAAACAGTTCAGGACAGGCCACCGCGGACCTTAGCCTCGTGATGAGGGAGTCGGGGACGAAATAGGAAATGGATCTGGCTTAGGTTGCCAGCCCCTGAGCAGGCTCTGAGACAAGGCTCTGGGGGTGACTCAGAAGTAATAGCAAGGACTAGAGAACTGAGACAGAAGAGGAAGGAAGTGAATACCGGGGGTGTTAACAGGAAGTTTACCATTGGAGGCAATTGGGGCCCAACTGCACAGGTAACTCCCGGCAACAACACACAACAAACTCAGGAGCTGTCCCGCTCTAGGGGTTAGGGAGTTGGGGTCTTAGCCCATCAACACCTTCACAGGAACAGTTGAGGGCTGCTTCCATAGGAGATGACTCCCAGCATGCCAGCCCACCCCACCTGCTCAGGCTAAGCAAGCTCCTCCTACAGGGGAGGGAGCCCAGCAGACAGTCACCGGGGCCCGCAGAAGAGAGCCCCGGCTGGGTGGGCCCGGGCCAGGTGAGCAGCACCAACAAGGTCAGAGCTAGAGTAACAGTAAGTGGGAGGGGAGGAATGTAAGGACGCAGTGCAAGCCCTCAAGCTGAAAGGGCACAGAGGACTGGGAGCTCCCGGTGAAGCCGCGCTGGTGACCAGGTGACACTGGCACAGGCAGGGTGGGGGTTTCTAGGGTCCAGGTTGGGCTGATGCGGAAGCAGCCCAGGGGGCAAGTCACTCGGCTCTCTGCCCCATATGGACCCTGTCTGCAGCCCCTTCGGGGTCCTAGGGATGAGCTGACAGACAAGCCTGGGCCCAGACCCCAGGACATGGAAGGGCATCTTCTAGCTTCCCTCCCTCCTATACTCTGCTCAGCAGGGTGGGGCTGCAGGGCAGGACTCCCCGAACCCTTGACTCCTGACCTGGGGGCTGGATGATTTTCCTGAGACGCTGCCTCCTCTGTTGCAGCCCCGACCTACTGCCTGACCCTGTGACAGTGGCCCCAGAACTGTCACTCTACAAATAATGGTGGTCAGGGTGTGACAGGTGCAGAAGCCAGCATGAGACTCTGAGATGGACATTTGTGATTTCACATTCGGGAAAACCCAGACCTTCAAACACAAGTGCTATTTCAATTTTCTCACTCCCATTCTTCTTTAACCTCAGGCTGAGGGAGGAATAAACCCCCTTTGATTTGTAGACTGAATTCTTTAAAGAGCCAGCTTGTCGTTTTTTTAATTTATACTTTTTCCTTTTGCTTGGGGTGGACACCAGGGGCACAAAATGGGAACGTGGTACCTTGGTCAGATGGCTCGAAATGCCAAAAGTTACTATAGGGAATATCAGCCTACCAATCCATCTTTCCTGCTAATCCAAAAGTCAAATAAGTCCATGGAGGGCTTTTTTTCTAGAATTTCAGGCTCCCTGAGGACTAATTTCTCTGAAAGCTGCATTAAACTAATAGCACCATAAAAGGCCCATTGTGAGATGTAATTGGTTTGCAGGACTTTCCTATAAAAATAATAAAAGACTGCCAAAGGCAGTTTCCAAAGGTCAATTATCTTTGTGTTGCTTGAGTTGAATGGAGGTCAGTCCCAGAATTCCATTTTATAGGCATATTAATCAAAACCAGACTGCCCTACCCATCTGACCCCATCAGCTGTCCGAGGAGTCGTGGGCTCTCCATGTTATGCTCATCTCCTAAAGGACACTGGGCTCCTTTTTTCCCAGAAGGATACAGACCCATTGCCACAGAGAATGCAGAGCTGGGAGCTGAAGTTTTCAAGGCAGAATGAAAGGAAGAAAAGTTACACCCTAAGCACACACACACGAAAAAAAAAAGGAGAGAGAGAGAGTGAGCCAGGCCGTGTGTTTAGAGATTATGTGAGCCAGGGCCCCTGTCTCCAAGTTGCTGGAGAAGTAGTTATGACTTTTGGCTATATTTGATCAAAACCAACTCAGACAGTAAAGAATCTGCCTGCAATGCAGGAGACCTGGGTTCCATCCCTGGGTTGGGAAGATCCCCTCGAGGAGGGCATGGCAACCCACTCCAGTATTCTTGCCTGGGGAATCCCCATGGACAGAGGTGCCTGGCAAGCTACAGTCCACGGGGTCGCAAAGAGTTGGATATGACTGAGTGACTAAGCACAGCACAATTTAAAGTAGCTTAAGGAAAAGTGACCCCATGGACTGTAGCCTACCAGGCTCCTCTATCCATGGGATTTTCCAGGCAAGAGTACTGGAGTGGGTTGCCATTTCCTTCTCCAGGGGATCCTCCTGACCCAGGAATCAAACTGGGTTTCCCGCATTGTAGGCAGACACTTTACCGTCTGAGCCACCAGGGAAGTCCCAAGGAAAAGTGAAAATTTCAGTTGACTAACATAACTGGGAATTTTAAGGATGGCTGGATCCAAGGGCTTGAATGATGTCAACTCGTTGATGAGAGGGTGTTCTCAACTGCCCATGTGTGTGTGAGTGTATGTCCCTCTTCCTCCCCGTTAACTTCTCCTGCTCCCTCTTCCTCTCTTCCCAGGTCTATCTCTGCACTGCGGGCACCAGCTCTCAGACAAGCTCTCTGCCACATGGCCAGCAAGAACAGGCTGCCCTTGTCCCCCATTGAGCTATCTCAGTATAAAGAAATATTTTGACACTGTGTTCATACATCAGTTCCAGGAAAAACTCTGATCATCACTGTTTGGATCACCTGCCCACTCCCTGGACCAATTGTTGTATTCAAGGGGTTGCAATAAATTTGCTCAGACTGGGTCATCTGTGGCAATACTATCTGGAGAGAGAGGGAATATATACAGCATCTTTAATAATTAACTATATCACGTTGAATAGGAGGAGAGGAGTTTCCCCCAAGGACAGGATGCTGGCAAACAAAACTCTGCCACCCAAAGAAAGTTATCCAAATTCAAAATTCACTCTACTGGTTAAATTAAGGTGTCTTCACTCCAAATAATCCATTAATCTATCCATCTCTATTTTTTCCACCCACCCACCCATTCATCCACCCATTCACTCATTTATCCACCCATTCATCTGTTAAGGAAACATTGACGGGAACTGCCCACCTAGGCCAGACACAATGATAGCCACTTGTGTGAGTTGTCTCGCAATAAAAAGTCCTGGTAAGTAACACGGGGCTGCCACCAAAAACTAACCAGGGGAATCCAGGAGGGACCAAAAGGAGGGAAGAGACATTGGTGCATATGTCCTACCAACCTCCCTGAACCCTTCTCAGTGGAATCCATCTTGACTGACAGATTCAACCTCCACCAGGAAGAACCCTGAGTCAGACCAAATACAGGCCAAGATGACTGGCCAGAGACAATCTGGAAACTAACCCCATTACCATAAAACCTGAGACTGTGTACCACATGGCAGAGCAGTTCTCCCCGGTTCCCTTACTCTGCTGCTTTCTGCCCAGACACCCCTTCCCAATAAAGTCTCTTGCTTTGTCAGTATGTAGGTCTCCTCAGACAGTTCATTTCTTAGTATCAGACAAAAGCCCACTCTCAGGCCCTGGAGGGAGTCCCCTTTCCTGCAACACATCCATCCATTCATCCACCCTCCCATCCATCTATCCATCCACGTTTCTGGCAAAAGAGTTGGTTTTACAGGAACAAGATCTTCCCCTTCTTGTCCCTGCTCAAAATAAAATCTGAAAACAATTCCTCTTGCAGGACCTTAAGTCTCTAAAAGAATGAATTATCCCCAAGCCTTAGAGTCTGTAAGTCTCAAAAAGGAGAAATAAAAAAGTATGGAAAGTTATACATCAAAATATTAAAAATGGTTATCTCCAAATGGTGTGTGTGGCTCCTTTTTTTTTTTTTTTTTGTATCATGTTTTCTAATCTTCCTGTAATAAAAACCATATTACTTGCATAATTTAAAAAAGAAAAAGAAATCATGCTGAAAAGCTCTCAGTCTCATTACTCTGATTCTACACTCACCAAGCAACACTTTGGGGACTTAAACCAGTTTCCCAAGTCAACTTTGCTACTAAAGAGAGACCAGGCTGACCATCTCACTGAAAGACAATAGCTATGTCTTTTGATAAAAATAATGTTGCTCAACCATGCTAGTCTAGCAAGTCTTTTCAGGGTCTTGGACTACTCACGGGGTGCTGACCCAACAGCCAGTTTCTTCTTAGCAAAACCTGAAGGCAGCACCCAAGGCCTTGGAGGATAAAAGTGTCTTTGCCTTCTCACAATAGCCCTGTGGTGGCTGGCCACATTAGCGGCCGGCCACAGGGCCATTACTCATTAGCAGCTAAGTAAAAGCCAGTGCATTTTCTATCATCGACATGAGAGAGTAGCCTCTTGATGTAATCAGTGATTGTCTACCCTGAGCATGAAAGGGATGTGACCTTCCTGGGAACAGCAGTAGAAATGTTCCAGCTGGGGCTAGGGGCTGCATAAAGAGTTATTTCTATGTTAAGAATAAAAGTGGAAATTATTAGGCCTTTGAAATAGCTTAAACTTAGATCGTAATATTTCGAATAGGATCAAAGTGCCTGGGTATGGCACAGGACTTTTCATGGAGTCCTTTGTCACACAGGTATGGAAATACACATGGTAGTCAGTCAAACGGAAAAGGCAATGGCACCCCACTCCAGTACTCTTGCCTGGAAAATCCAATGGATGGAGGAGCCTGGTGGGTCCATGGGGTCGCCAAGAGTCAAACACGACTGAGCGACTTCACTTTCACTTTTCACTTTCACTTTTCACTTTTTTGCATTGGAGAAGGAAATGGCAACCCACTCCAGTATTCTTGCCTGGAGAATCCCATGGACAGGGGAGCCTGGTGGGCTGCCGTCTATGGGGTCGCACAGAGTTGGACACGACTGAAGCGACTTAGCAGCAGTAGCAGCAGCAGTCAGTCAAAAGTATTTGAAACTTTTATATCCAGACTCATGTTGGAGCAGGTAGGATTACTGGTCAGATAAGGAACACAAATTTTAAGGGATGCTGGTGCTTCTCAGATAGGAAACCATTAAATGATTGACCACCAAGTTTCATAATATTCACATGGACCCTGAATCTGATATATTTTCCAAGGAAAACAGCCATCACTCAGAAATAAGCTAACATTTCCTATTCATCTCTTACAATTTATATGTGTTATTTCAAGTAGTCCCTTTACAACAACCTTACATATTTTAGAAGGTAGGAAATCAATGACTAAAACTAGTACCTGGAAGAACCAGACTTGAACCCAAGCCTGTCTTGACTCCATCCTGTATCCCTTCCATGAACCCTGTGTGTCCTTCCCTGTCAGGCCCCAAATATGTTTGCATGTAGCATGCACATTTTCAGGCATCGCACGTGTGATAAGCTTGTGCAGTGCTCAGGAGCCACATTTTCTGCATCAACTCTATTAATATGCAGGCAATGGAAAGGGATGCCAAGCGAGAAAAAGTCAAATGAAAAAGGGAAATAGAAGGTAGAGTTAACTCCGAAAGAGTAAAATCAATTTACAGAATCGTTCCACCACATAGAGAGCAGCGGCTGAGCAGCGGGTTCAGGGCGAATCTGGCCATTTCTGGTTTAAATACAACCTCTTCAGAGGAAATTTCCTGAGGTGTCAGGTAGGCATAATTCTAAAATGCAGCGCTAAACATTGGTAGGGAAATAAACCCTGAGGTTATAAATCCCATAAGGAAACAGTAAAATGCCTCTGACTAGATAACAGCATGACACACCAATGTTCCAGAAAGACAAACATAAACATAAGCTGCTGCCTTCTTTAAAAAAATAAGAAGTGGTGACAAATTGACTCTCACTATTTGCCGAGTCCTTCCTATTAGTGCTCAGAAAGTTACAAGGCCCCGGGGCCTGTTCCCAGACAGGGCTTTTCTGGGAGGGGTGCTGGCCAGACCCGGTTTATTTCTTCTAATTCTCAGACTGGGAAAAGTACAAATCTCTCTTTAGAGGTTTATAGAAAACAGAACTGGCTTATTGAGAGTGTGGCTTTTGTCTTGTTATTCTTTACAATAACAAAAGGATTTGGACACACACTTGGGTTCATGAAGTATAAATCCTGTTTAAATCTATAGAAGTTAAAAAGACATGTGACCATTCTTTGGAGAAGAAAGCAGTGCCAGTGTCAAATCGTACTGAGCAGCGCTCCCTACTTTTGTGAGATATTCATGAAGCTCCAGGTCTTCAGCAAGGAGAGTTGAGACTAGGAAACTCATTTCAAATCATATCTCAGGTACACGTCTGAACCAAAATAAGATAAAAATCATTAATTTTTTTTTTCTATTAAGCCAGCCAGCACAAGTGGAATAGTTCTCTTCTTTTCTTATTTGATCCTGAAATCTGGTAAATACAAGAGCCAAGATTCCTGTTCTAAATCTTCAAAGAACTGCACAAAATTGTTCTTTTCCTTCTTCCTTAGCAAAAACAACAAGGTGTGAACAAAACTGTCATTCCACATGTTAATTAAAACAGGGAGATATAATTAGCTGCTACAAGCATGTCTTTCTCATTGCAAACATTAGTGATGCCAAGGAGATTAATGTCTCTATCACTGTTAGGGTAACAGCCCACCTGATGGATAGGTGTGTTCTACCTGTCTTGATTTGGTAACACAATGTCCCAAATTAATTTGTGAATGATTTCCCCAGGATTTTTCACAGATGAAGAAAGTCACAGAGGCTAAGGACATCCTCGGGCAAATCTTCACATCTGTGATCATAAACATCCTTAGACCAAACCACTTAACTTCCTGCAATAACATAAAAGGTGGTAATGCTATGAAGGCAGCCCACATTGACCCTGAAACTCAGGGCAAAGCTGGAGCAATCTCAGAGTGTAACAAACTACGCAGCTAGCACTCAAGGATTTAACCATCTAAACTAAAAACTCCACTGCCTTCGGTCTGTATTTGACCCCATAACAAAACGTTGAGACTCTAGCAGATTTTGTTTAGATGAGGTAATACAAATTATTTGGGCTTTCTAGATGGCCCTAGTATTAAAGAGCTCGTCTGCCAATGCAGGAGACATGAGAGACTCAGGATCCATCCCTGGGTTGGAAAGATCTACTGGAGGAGGAAATGGCAACCCACTCTAGTATTCTTGCTGGAGAATCCCATGGCAGAGGAGCCTGGTAGGCTACAGTCTATGGGGTCACACAGAGTCGGACACGACTGAGTGACTCACACTTTTTCTTTCAATATTGGAGTTGGGAGGGCTTCTTCCAATGTGTCTGCCGGAGCTTTCTTCAGTGAACACATTCTCTGATAGCCTAATACATGATCTTCCCCACTCTGCTTCAACACTTCAGATGTAAACAGTCACCATATGTGAGGTCAAGAGGGTCATATTTGAGGCAACCTGTTGCATTGACAGACTGCAAACATGTATAGGCCTTTCTGTCTTCCTTTTGCTAGAGGTTGTCTCTTATAACTTGTCATTGTTTGTGGTCATTCGCTCAGGGACTCCACAGTATACAGCAACTCCCCTTATAACTTAGCAACCCCTCACCTAGCTAGAGACAGCAATATCATCCCTCCCAGCAAGAGCGTTGGGCTCAAACTACAAAAGTCACAGTAGGTAGGCTATGTGGGACTCTGGGAAACCAGGGAGCGGCTCATCCAAAGGGACGAGCAATGACTTGGCACCATGCAAATTTGTCATAACTAAATGAAGATCCAGTGCTGCCGGAGTTCCCAAATTTCCAAGTGAAGCGTGAAATCTGGGTTTGTATTTCAAATTTCCCAGTTTCTGAAAGTTGACAACCAAATCAGAAAATAATTTTAAACATCATGTAGGCCAAATGAAACACATCTGCCAGCCAGATTGAAATCACAAGAACACAATCTGGAATTCACTTCTCTAAAACCTTTTCTTCTCTGAGCCAGAGGCATGGTAGCTTAGATGACAATGGCAAACACTGTTTGGAGCCTCTTTTTATTTGTATTGCCCATTACACTGGCCTGCAGAAATGCCCTATACACGGGCCTGCAGAAATGCCCTATACACGGGCCTGCAGAAATGGTTAAGTGTCTTGCTGAGAGCATATATTTGCATTTACCTGGATGCTTTCTTTTTTAAATAATTTCAACCAAACTAATTCCTTATTCAAGACTCTGCATGTGTGATCAGTTGTGTCCAATTCTTTGTGACAAGAATGGATTCAAACTCATGTCCATTGAGTCGGTGATATCTTCCTTGGTAAAATTTAATTACTACCATCCCTTCTTGGATTGAGGTTGCACCAGACTAGAATTAGTGATTCAATTCCAAAACCCAGAGTACGGAAAGGGAAAAATGTCACTTGACAGTGGAGAAACCTGGCAAACACTACCCTAACCAAACGATAAAGGTGAATGTCATCGGTGATGTTACATGCCTGCCATGTTCCTCTTGACATGAAGGGATTAGAAGGGCACTTCCCCTCTGTGGTATTCTCCACCCATCCACCCCCCCCCCTTAAAAAAAACCCATAACTTCAATCCAATCATGAGGAAAATATTAGAAAGGTTCATATTAGAAGCATATCTACAAACTATTGTTTAAAGGCAGAGGAAGTAACTGGCTGGGTCAAATGTTGTTGAGAGATTGTATAAGATTAGGACAGGGAGGTTTCTACTGACTTGACTATTTCCACAGGGGTGGCTGAAAACTGAAGCTAGATTGGAAAGGGTAAAAGAGTGGGTAGGACCAAGGATAGATAACGGGTTCAAGAAAATTTTCTGGAAAAACTACTGGGATATGAGTGGAAGGAGGATGAGAAATCAAGGAAGATGGTTGTTGGTTTCTAATGGGCCATGCTAGCAAATATGTATAAGTGAATGAGGATGATCCTGTAGAGTAGGACTGACCAATGATGCAAAAGTTCAGTTCAGTTCAGTTGCTCAGTGGTGTCCGACTCCTTGGGACCCCATGAACCACAGCATGCCAGGCCTCCCTGTCCATCACCAACTCCTGGAGTTCACTCAAACTCACGTCCATCGAGTCAGTGATGCCATCCAGCCATCTCATCCTCTGTCATCCCCTTCTCCTCCTGCCCCCAATCCCTCCCAGCATCAGAGTCTTTTCCAATGAGTCAACTCTTCGCATCAGGTGGCCAAAGTACTGGAGTTTCAGCTTTAGCATCATTCCTTCCAAAGAAATCCCAGGGCTGATCTTCTTCAGAATGGACTGGTTGGATCTCCTTGCAGTCCAAGGGACTCTCAAGAGTCTTCTCCAACACCACAGTTCAAAAGCATCGATTCTTCGGCACTCAGCTTTCTTTATAGTCCAATTCTCACATCCATCCATGACCACTGGAAAAATCATAGCCTTGACTAGATGGACCTTTGTTGGCAAAGTAACGTCTCTGCTTTTTAATATGCTGTCTAGGTTGGTCATAACTTTCCTCCCAAGGAGTAAGCATCTCTGCAAAAGAGAGCTAATAAAACTTGCTGAAACAGCATGTTCTTGAGAAAGTGAGGAGATAAGACCCAGAACACAAGAAAAGAGGTTGACCTTCTAAAGAAGTGGGGACACTTTTCACCTCTTAATGGAAGGAAGTACAGATAGACAAAGCTCTAAGTGAATTTCTATATTGGCTGGTGGAGAGAGTATGGCATCCTCAATTAGGTATGAAACAAGCCATGAGTTAAAATCAGAAGGTAAGGAGAGAGGAAGGTTGGTAAAAAAAAAAAAAAAAAGGAGCATACTCACACTAGGAGCACTGCCAGTCCATTGTAGGTCATATGGAAGGAAAGGAGGAAAAGAGATAAGTAATAACAAAGCAGTGGTGTCTAAGTTTTGAAGGGCTCAGTGATAAAGGAAAACTGTGCATTGGTTATTCTGGAGCATATTTTTGGAAAAGCAGGAAAAAGAATATTTAAAATCAAGACTTCAAGACTATAAATAATTGGAATAATTCATAGTAAGTGGAATAATTGGATGGTGACTTGACACAGAAGGGAGGAAAAGTTACTGGATGTGAGGATCTCAAGGAACTGAGAACCCAGCACATTGTGTGGGTCATCCACACAGCTGTGATGTCAGCAGAAGCAATGAGAGAAATAGGCATGAAAAAAACACAATGAGCCAGTATCCAAGGCATGTGCAGACTCATGAGGAGAGTGCCTAGGATGTGGGTGTGTAGATGAATGAACTTCAAAGGGTTGATGGAAGATACCGCAGGATGGTCCAACTTCAAACACACTAATAGTTTGAAGGAGAAAAGAATAGAAATTAGAAAGGCAGAACAAAGATGATGCCTCCCCCCTATCCTCAACCTGAAGTGGCAGATGGAGTATATGAGCTGTAAGAAGAAAAAGTCTCTACTCAAGAGAGATGCGAAGAAATGAGCCAAGGCTCCCTTAGATCAAGGAGAGGAGGAAAGGGAAGTCTACTCAGACTAAAAGGTTGAGAATGTTGGAAGTTGCTGACCAAAGGTCAGAGTTCAGAGGGCACAATGAGGATAAGAAGGGATAGAAGGCTGGGTCAGTTTGAATAGTATGAGAATGGGATGGCCATGAGCTTGTGCTTCCATCAGGAGGAGAAAGGGCTTCCTTGGTGGCTCAGTGGTAAGGAATCCACCTGCTGATGCAGGAGACATGGGTTCAAGCTCTGGTCTGGGAAGATCCCATATGCCTTGCATCACAACTATTGAGCCTGTGCTCTGGAGGCCAGGAGCCACAACTGTTGAGCTCATGTGCTGCAACTACTGAAGCCGGTGAGCCCTAGAGCCCATGCTCAGCATCAAGAGAGGCCACCACAATGCAACGAATAGTCGCCACTGCTCATCACAACCAGAGAAAAGCCCATGCAGCAGTAAAGACCCAGCACAGCCGAAAATAAATTAAAAAATTTTAATGGAGAAAAATCTCAATATCATGAGGAAGGATATGATCGGACTAGGCAAAAAGGCATATCAGTTCAAGTCCTGCCTCTGAAAATCAACCTCCAGGACCCCAGAGGTTGCCTCCTCTCTCGCTGGTGAGGCCAAGTGTGTCTGAAGACAGACTTCTTTCAATGAGGTGATACTATGTGTACAGCGGTCATTCTCAAGCCTGGTTGTGCAGCAGAACCACATGGGAGCTTTAAAAAAATCCTGATGCCCCCAATGCACCTGGGCCAATAAAATCAGAGTCTCTAGGGGAGGGACCAGACATCAGCAGTTTTGAAAGTTCCCCAAATGATTCCCATAGCAACCAGGTTTGAGAATGTGGATTCCCCTCCCAAAGATTCTAAGGTGTGGCCTGGGCATCAGGGTCATTGAAAGCCTTTGTGATGATAGCTAATACTGTTATTGTTATATTGTACTTATTCGGTTCCCTTGCACCATCACAATGAGAAGGAGGAAAGGAATTATCTTAATTTAAATAGAAAAAACAAGGTTATTCTAGAACTAGAGGAGAGAATCCCTGGCATTCTGTCTCAGATTAATTGTAAGAAAACTAATTGCTTATGTGAAAGAGATGAAATTGACACAATATACTTTAATAGGTGTTCGATTTTATAACACTCATTTAAACAGCAAAACAGAAGGCTTCATAATCTGAGGATTCTTGACTATATTCATTTAGACAACAGTTAAATATTTTTCATAATGTTTATTACCCATTCAATTCACCATTTGGAACAATATTTTAAAATTTTCCAGACTATTACTGGGAGCAAGGAGATGATTTTTAGATAATAGTAATTAAAGCTGACACTGATTAAATAAAAAAATAAAATAAAAAGCTGACACTGACTAAGTACTTATGATTGCCAGGCATTGTGCAAATATCACAAATGGACTCCTGTAACCCTCATAACAATTCTATGAGATAGGTATTGTATTATCCCCAAGTTATAAATGAGAGTCCAAAATCTGGAGAGTCTACTTAACTAGCCTGAGCTCAAAGAGCTATAATTGGAAGGTTATGGATTCAAGTTAAAAGTCCATGTGGTCCCAAACCCTCTATGCTCTTAACCACTATGTCATCCTGTCTACCTACAAGATTCCATAAGCCATAAAAGGGAATTGAATTGTGGGCAGAGATGGAATTAGCCTCTGAGAAAAAGTAGAGACATTCTCTCTTACTTGATAGAATAAAAGAGGAAAAGGGTAGCCAGGGGAAAAAGTGTAAAGGAACTTGAAAGTGAAGAGGAGAAAAATGCAAAAATTCTAAAATTTATAAGGACATCATTACATTTTCTAAGTGTTTAGCACAAAAAAATTATACAGTATAAACTCATACACACTGATGACTAAATACTCTTTCAATTGTCACTGTATCATTAGACAATGACAATTGATGAAAATAGTCACTTTGTCAAAGAGCTTAGACACCGGAAGCTTTTTGTTCTTTTTAAAGTTGTTATATTTATTATAATCATGTGTGTATTAATATCTTTGAAAATATAAATATTAGGACAAAAAAGAGAGCAAAAGAAGGGCGGGAGGGAGGAAACGTTCTTTCTTCCAGTAAAAAGCCAATTAATAAATGGAGAAGGAATGATAGAATAAGAAAATCACCATTCAGCAAAATACTATAACTGCTATAGATTCAGGAGGGAATCATCAATAGTGCTAAAACTAATGGGTAAAATTTAAGGAGGAAAGAATATTGACATAGTCCAAAATTATTTATCTGTTTTATACATATATATGTATATATGTCAGAGAAGGCAATGGCACCCCACTCCAGTACTCTTGCCTGGAAAATCCCATGGACGGAGGACCCTGGTGGACCGTAGTCCATGGGGTCGCTAAGAGTCGGACATGACTGAGCGACTTCAATTTCACTTTTCACTTTCATGCATTGGAGAAGGAAATGGCAACCCACTCCAGTGTTCTTGCCTGGAGAATCCCAGGAACGGGGGAGCCTGGTGGGCTGCCGTCTATGGGGTCGCACAGAGTCGGACACGACTGAAGCAACTTAGCAGCAGCAGCAGCAGCAGCATGTATATATGTTAGTTACAATGAGTTGGAGAGTAAATTTTCAGTGGAGAAACACTAATACCACCTTCAGCAAAATAAACACAGTGATACCACCTTCAGCAAAATATTAAACTTAACATAATCAGAAGGGAAATGACTGTCTCCTGATGTGCTGCAATGAGAAGAACTCAGCATTACTTCTGTGATATTCTGCCAAAATTGTATGACCAAATTATGGGATAATATATGAAATCTGAACACAGTCTCTAGATTAGAAAATATTATTCACAGTGTTAATTTTTCTAAGATTGATTTTACTGGAGTTATGTGACAGAGTTCCTTGTTTTTAGGAAATATATTCTGAAGCATTTGGGAGTAAAGAGACATCTCTCTTAAAAGGGTTCAGAAAAAAAATAGATAAATGAATAAAGCTAAAGTAGTAAAATCATAGCAGTCGGTTAATCTGGGTGAAACGCATCAATGAACACTTTGTACAATTCTTGCAGTTTTTCGGTAAGTCTAAAAACAAGTTTTATTTGAAAAAAAATTTTTGAATAAGACTCTAAGGTAATTCACAAGCAATTAAATATCTACCAAAACAAAGTTGCATTCTCTTTAAAGACAACAATCTAGACACTCAACAGTGTAATACTCACAATATTTAACATCCAATATAAAATTACCAGATTTGCAAAGATGCAGAAAAATGTGACCCAAACCAGAAGAAAATTTAGTCAGTAGAAATAGCCATAAATTCTATAGACAATGTAATTAGAAGACAGGGATTTCAAAACAGCTATGGTAAAAATAAAAATAGCTAATGTACCTAAAGAATGCACGAACATAAAGAGGAAAGAGATGAAAGATACAAAAGTAACCAAATGAAACTTCTAAAGCTGAAAAAATCTGAAATAAGAAATTTACTGAATGAGGTTTCAGTTCAGTTCACTTGCTTAGTTGTGTCCAACTCTTTGAGACCCCATGGACTGCAGCACACCAGGCCTCCCTGTCCATCACCAACTCCCAGAGCTTACTCAAACTCACGTCCATTGAGTCGGTGACGCCATCCAACCATCTCATCCTCTGTTGTCCCCTTCTCCTCCTGCCTTCAGTCTTTCCCAGCATCAGGGTCTTTTCAAATGAAGCAGCTCTTCACATCAGGTAGCCAAAGTATTGGAGCTTCAGCCTCAACATCAGTCCTTCCAATGAATATTCAGGACTGATCTCCTTTAGGATGGACTGGTTGGATCTCCTTGCAGTCCAAGGGACTCGCAAGAGTCTTCTCCAACACCACAGTTCAAAATCATCCATTCTTCAGCTCTCAGCTTTCTTTATAGTCCACCTCTCACATCCATACATGACTACTGGAAAAACCATAGCTTTGACTAGACGGACCTTTGTTGGCAAAGCAATGCCTCTGCTTTTTAATATGCTGTCTAGGTTGGTCATAGCTTTTCTTCCAAGGAGCAAGCAGCTTTTAATTTCATGGCTGCAGTCACCATCTGCAGTGATTTTGAAGCCCAAAAAAGTAAAGTGTGTCACTGTTTCCACTATTTCCCCATCTATTTGCCATGAAGTGATGGGACCAGATGCCATGGTCTTAGTTTTCTGAATGTTGAGCTTAAAGCCAACTTTTCACTCTCCTCTTTCACTTTCATCAAGAGGCTCTTTAGTTATTCTTCACTTTCTGCCATAAAGGTGGTGTCATCTGCATATCTGAGGTTATTGATATTTCTCCTGGCAATCTTGATTCCAGCTTGTGCTTCTTCCAGCCCAGCATTTCTCATGATGTATTCTCTGCATAGAAGTTAAATAAGCAGGGTGACGATATACAGCCTTGACGTATTCCTTTCCCGATTTGAAATCAGTCTGTTGTTCCATGTCCAGTTCTCACTGTTGCTTCCTGACCTGCATACAGATTTCTCAAGAGGCAGGTCAGGTGGTCTGGTATTCCCATCTCTTTCAGAATTTTCCACAGTTTATTGTGATCCACACAGTCAAAGGCTTTGGCATAGTCAATAAAGCAGAAATAGATGTTTTTCTGGAACTCTCATGCTTTTTCGATGATCCAGTGGATGTTGGCAATTTGATCTCTGGTTCCTCTGCCTTTTCTAAAACCATCTTGAGCATCTGGAAATTCACAGTTCATGTACTATTGACGCCTCGCTTGGAGAATTTTGAGCATTACTTTACTAGCGTGTGAGATGAGTGCAATTAAGATACACTATATCAGTTGAATAAAGATAAGGATATTTACAGACTCACAACTAGAAATATGTACCAGAAAACATATACCAATAAACAAAGGGAGAAGTTGGTAAAAGGGTATAAGCTTTCAGTTATAAGGGGAATAAGGTACAAACATTCAAGTAACGTGGTGACTATAGTTGCACTGTATTATATAACTGAAATTCGCTGACAGTAAAACTTTAATGTTCTCACTACTCCTCCCAGATAAAGGTATATATGTGAGATGATGAATTTGTTAATTAATTCAAAGGGGTGGGCGTTCCTTTTACAATGAATATGTATACCAAACCATCTTGTCATACACTTTACATATCTTACCATTTGTCAATTATACCTCAACAAAGATAAAAAGAAACAGTGCAAAAGCAGACAGGTGAAGAGGAATGGATGAGACAAATAGAAAACAAATAGAAAAATGGCAGACCTAAACTAAAGAATATTGATAACTGCTTTAAATGTAATTGGTCTAATCCCTCCAATTAAAAGGGCTAGATTGCCCTCCATACTGAACTTCAATGGGAAAAAAAAGCAATATTGCACTATATGCTATCTATTAGTACGGTGGGGATATTTCACTATAAGGATGTGTGCATGCCAAGTCGCTTCAGTTGTGTCCAACTCTTCTCAACCCTATGGACTGTAGCCCGTCAGGCTCCTCTGTCCATGGGATTCTCCAGGCAAAAGTACTGGAGTGGGTTGCCATGCCCTCCTCCAGGGGATCTTCCCGACCCAGGGATAGAACCCGCGTCTCTTATAGGAGTCTCTTGGGTGGGCAAGTGGGATCTTCACCAGTAGCACCACCTGGCAAGCCCAATAGCTTACATATAATAGGATGTGAAAAACCATAATATAAAAACACCAATAAAACTAGAATGACGATATTAATATTAGACAAAGTAGACTTTGAGATACTCAGTATTACCAGGAATACAAAGAGAAGATTTTATAATAATAACAGGGTCAATGTATCAAGAAGATAAAATCCTAAATGTCTATGCACTAATTTCAAAGCTTCAAAATACAAGCATCAAAACTGACAACAGTGAAAGGCTAAACAGACAAAGCCACAGCCACATTTAGAGCTTTCTCACTCCATTCTCAGCAATCAATAGAACAAGTAGAAAGAAAATCAGTAGCAATTTAGAAGACAGGACTTGAACAACACTAGCAGGCTAACTTGACCCAACTGACAGTTACACAACATTCCACCCCCACAAAAGCAAAATATACATTATTTTCAAGGGCATATAAAACAATTATCAAGACAGTCAATACCCCAGGCCAATGAAACAAATCGCAATCATTTTGGAATAGTTCAAAGCATACAGGACACATTCTCTGATGATAACAGAATTAAATTAAAAATTAGTAACAGAAAGATACCTGAAGAAGCACCTAGATGTTTGTGAAATTAAAAAATATGGTTCTAAATAGTCCATGAGTCAGAGAAACAGTCACACAGGAAAGCAGAAACTAATCAGACTGAATAATAATGAAAACAGAACATATTAAAACGTGGGGTGCATTTTAAGCAGAGCTTAGACAGAAATATATAGCTCTAATGCTAGATTTTAAATAAGGAAAGAGCTAAAACCAATTACCTTAAGAAGCCATAAAAGAATGGGAAAATAAGATAAAATCAAACCCAAAGTAGAAGAAAGAAAATACTAAGTATTAGAACAGAAATCAATTAAATAAAAAATGGACAATAGAGAAAACTAAAACAAAAAGCAAGTTCTTCGAAAATATCAATAAAAGTTTATTGATAAATTCCTAGATAGACTCTCATAAAGAAAAAAAGGAGAGATTTAAATTGCCAGTATCTAGAATAAAAGAAGGAATATTTGTTCGCATGCTAGCAACATTAAGGGTAGTAAAAGAATATTTTGAACAACTTTAAGTCAATAAAGTTAACAACCTATATGAAATACACAAGCTCCTTGAAAGACACAAATTATCAAAAGCAACCAAGATGAAACAGAAAGTCCAAATAACCCTGTGCTGTGCTTAGTCGCTTAGTCGTGTCTGCAACCCTATGGGCTCTAACCTACCAGCCTCTTCTGTTCATGGGGATTCTCCAGGTAAGAATGCTGGAGTGGGTTGCCATACCCTCCTCCAGGGATCTTCCCAACCCAGGAATTGAACCCAGGTCTCTCACATTGCAGGCAGATTCTTTACCATCTTAGCCACCAGGGAAGCCCAAGAATACTGGACTGGGTAGCCTATCCTGTCTCCAGAGGATCTTCCCAACCCAGAAATCGAACCGTGGTCTCCTGCATTGCAGGTGGATTCTTTTTTTTTTTAATTTTATTTTATTTTTAAACTTTACATAATTGTATTAGTTTTGACAAATATCAAAATGAATCTGCCACAGGTATACATGTGTTCCCCATCCTGAACCCTCCTCCCTCCTCCCTCCCCATACCATCCCTCTGGGTCATCCCAGCGCACTAGCCCCAAGCATCCAGTATCGTGCATCGAACCTGGACTGGCATCCCGTTTCATACATGATATTTTACATGTTTCAATGCCATTCTCCCAAATCTTCCCACCCTCTCCCTCTCCCATAGAGTCCATAAGACTGTTCTATATATCAGTGTCTCTTTTGCTGTCTCATACACAGGGTTATTGTTACCATCTTTCTAAATTCCATATATATGCGTTATTATACTGTATTGGTGTTTTTCTTTCTGGCTTACTTCACTCTGTATAATAGGCTCCAGTTTCATCCACCTCATTAGAACTGATTCAAATGTTTTCTTTTTAATGGCTGAGTAATACTCCATTGTGTATATGTACCACAGCTTGCTTATCCATTCATCTGCTGATGGGCATCTAGGTTGCTTCCATGTCCTGGCTATTATAAACAGTGCTGCGATGAACATTGGGGTACACGTGTCTCTTTCCCTTCTGGTTTCCTCAGTGTGTATGCCCAGCAGTGGGATTGCTGGATCATAAGGCAGTTCTATTTCCAGTTTTTTAAGGAATCTCCACACTGTTCTCCATAGTGGCTGTACTAGTTTGCATTCCCACCAACAGTGTAAGAGGGTTCCCTTTTCTCCACACCCTCTCCAGCATTTATTGCTTGTAGACTTATGGATCGCAGCCATTCTGACTGGCGTGAAATGGTACCTCATTGTGGTTTTGATTTGCATTTCTCTGATAATGAGTGATGTTGAGCATCTTTTCATGTGTTTGTTAGCCATCTGTATGTCTTCTTTGGAGAAATGTCTATTTAGTTCTTTGGCCCATTTTTTGATTGGCAAGCGGATTCTTTACCAGCTGAGCTACCAGGAAAGTCCCCAAATAACCCTATATATATGTAAAACCTTCCCATAAGAAAAATTGTGATTTCAGAGAACTTTAATGGAAAATAATATCAAGTATAATATTTAGGGAAGAAATAATACCAGTCCTACACAAAGTATTTGAGGAAATAGTGGAGAAAGATCATTTCCCAATTCAGTTTGTGAGGGCAAGAAAACTTTGAAATCAAAACCAGACAGAGATAGTATAAGAAAATTACAGACCAATAACCCTGATGAACATAGCTATAAAAATCATTAACAAAATGCTATAAAATCTAATTCAACAACATATAAAGATGATGATATGTATAAAAATGACCAAGTGGGGTTTACACAAAGAATGCAAGTTGGCTTAACATTTGAAAGTCAAAGTAACTCATCATGTTAAGAAAATAAATAGGGGCTTCCTTAAAAATAAATGAGAAAAAAAGTATGATTAACTCAGTACATGCAGAAAAAGCATTGATGAAATTCAGTATCCATGCATGATTAAAAACTTAGCTAACAAGCAATAGAGGGGAAATTCCTCAACCTAAGAAAAGGCATCTATGAAAATCCTACAGCTAACATTACAATTCATGATGAAAGATCAAACCTTCCTCCTAACATCAAGAACAAGGCACAGATGCTGCTTACACCACTTTAATCTAACAAATACTTGAAGTCCTAGCCATGCAAGTGTGGTGGTTATGAACAAAGAAACAAATAATAAAAAGCATACTGATTAGAAACAGAGAAAAACTGTCTTTATTTGTAGAAAACATGTTTACATCTGTAGAAAACACTAAGTATTTCCAAAAAGTTGTAAAACAAATTAATTTAGCACTGTCCTCAGATATAAAAGGAATATACAAAAGTCAGTTGTGTTTCCATATACTGATAACAAATGGAAAATAAGATTCAAAACATCATTTACAATAACATCAGAAATGGCAAAATACTTAAGCATAAATTTAACAAAAAATGTGCAATTTCTGTACACTGAAGACTACAAAATGCTGCTGAGAAAAAAATTTTAATCTAAATAAATGGGGATATGTGCCATGTTCATGGACTGAAAATTTAAATAAGTGGGGACATGTGCCATGTTTGTGGATTGAAAGCCTCAATATTGTCAGAATGATCTCCCCAAACTGATCTCTAGATTCAATGCAATCTCAACCAAATTCCCAGCAGGTTTTTCTGTAGAAACTAAGCTGATTCTAAGGTGTATATAGATATAGATAAATCCAAAAACAGTTAAAAGATATCTACAGAAGAAAAAAGTTGAAGATCTTATACTGTTAAATTTCAAGACTTAAACTTATTGTCATCAAAATAGATACATATCGCACTATACCACAGAACAAAGTTCACATATAGGACTATTCAAATAAAGTCAACTGATTTTCTATTAATACAAATATGCCAAGGTAATTCAATGGAAAACGACGGTCTTTTCAGCAAATGGTGCTGAACAACTGGATATCCATATGGAACAACAATGAACCACTACTCTAACCTCACACCACACATAAAATTAACTCTAAATGGACCATAAATATAACATAAAAACTAAAACTGTAATAAAACTTCTAGATAAAAACATATAAAAATCATTCCTACCTTAGAGTCGGCAAAAATTACTTAGGACAAGAAAAGTACAAACTACAAAAGAAAAATAAGGATAAATTAGACCTCAATAAAATACAAAAGGTCTGCTCTTCAAAATACACTATTAAGAAATGAAAAGGTATGCCACAGACCAAGTGAAAATATTTGCAATACATATATCTTATAAATATTTTGTATCCAGAAGATACAAAGAACTTTTACAACCTAATAAAAAGGTTTTTTAAACAGTCAAAAGATTTGAAGACTCTTCACATACAAATGACCAAAACCACATGGAATAAAGTGCTTAACATTATTCATCATTGGAAAATACTAATACAAATATTAACCACAATGAAATATCACTATATATCCAATAGAATGGCTTAAATAAATACTGAGAATTCTGAATATTGACAAAGATTGGAATAACTGGAATTTACACACATTGTTGGTAGGCATGTAAAATGGCCCAATCAGTTAGGAAAACAGTTTGGCAGTTTCTTATCAGGCTAAATGCATGTGTACCCTTGAAAGACTGAAGGCAGGAGGAGAAGGGGGCGACAGAGGATGAGATGGTTGGATGGCGTCACTGATTTAATGGACATGAGTTTGAGCAAACTGGGAGATAGTGAAGGACAGGGAAGCCTGGAAGGCTATAATCATGCGGTCACAAAGAGTTAAACACAACTGAGCAACTGAACAATAAAAACCCTTGAATTGATTCAGCATTTCCATTCCTTCTTATTTACTAAGGGAAATGATAATATCTGTTCACATAAACACTTGAAAATGAACATTCATAGAGACTTTATTCATAATAGCTAAACATTGGAAATAACCCGAATCCTCATCAACTGGTAAATCAATAGACAAATTGTGTTGTTGATATAATGGAATATTACTCAGCAATAAAAATGAATTACTGACAGAAACAACGTGGGTGAATCTCTTTCTCTCTCTCACACACACACACACAAACATTAAAGTACATGAAAAAAGGCAGGTGCAAAAGAGTGCCTACTGTATGATTCCATTTATATGAAATCTAAGAAAGATATAACTAGTATATGATGGAAAAACAGATCCATCATTGCTTAGGCTGTATGGGGCTGTGAATATTGACTGCCAAGGGACATAAGGGCATTCTTGGGGTGGAGGGGGCATCGATAATTGTGATACTTGTTACTTGGGCATATGCATTTGTCAAAATTCACCAAACTATACACTTAAAATAGTGCTTTCATTATATGTATCTCAATTACATCTCTGATTTTTAAAAACAAAATGTATCTGTATATACTTATTTTAGATGTCCAGAAAGACACATTCAAAATTATAAAATAATAGTATTTCAAAGTAATGTTCAAAACATTTAATAATTGAGAATTACAAGCACCAACTAGTCAGAACAGATGACAGGAAAAATAACTGGTACAGTCAGTCTAGGTGAATGAGACGTGTATTAGCCCAGGAAAACAATAGTTATCAATAGGTGGTGTGATTATTGATGCCTTGTTTCTTCTTTTGCTTATTCTCTAACTTTCTATTCTGTATTTTAATCAGGTACTTTAAAGTCGGGGGAGGAAATCTATTTTTAATTATAAAAAAGAAAAATGGTATACCTGTTGATATCACATTTCATACTGTTATAAAATTCTAATGGGTCTCAAAACCCTAATGGAACTTTTAAATAATAGATATGAGAAATGGTATACTAAAACAGCATTGAATTAGAAGTTAAAAATGGATAATGCCATAAAAATATTTCCTATCTACTACAAAGAAAATAGAGAGATATATTTTTAAACTATTTTACCATCTTAATATTCTAAAATGCCCTCCCTTTGCTCCTATTACAACTAGGTCTCCATACAATCATGAGAGAGAATGTGCTGTGCTTAGTGGCTCAGTTGTGTCCAACTCTTTGCAACCCCATAGACTGTAGCCCACCAGGCTCCTCTGTCCATGGGGATTCTCCAGGCAAGAATACTGGAGTGGGTTGCCATGCCCTCCTCCAGGGGAATCTTCCCAACCCAGGGATCGAACCCAGGTCTTCTGCATTGCAGGCAGATTCTTTACTGTCCGAGCCACCAAGGAAGCCCAAGAACACTGGAATGGGTAGCCTATCTCTTTTCCAGGGGATCTTCCTAACCCAGGAATCAAACCGGGGTCTCCTACATTGCAGGCGGAGTCTTTACCAACTGAGCTACCAGGGAAGCCCATGAGAGAGAATATCTTTCCTCAAATTGTCTAGGCTCTGCAATGCCATTCTGCTCTAAAGTCGTGACATGGTATTTTCTGATGGGTATCTTGGCCTAGGTCAAACTTCAGAATCTGGTTGAGCAAACCAGGAAACCAAACAATAGTTACCAACCCTGGATAAATTTTTATAGCAAAATTATAGCCCATCACAAGGAGAGTTGCTGCCGTCTCCTCCTAGCATGGCCACTTCCATCTCTATGGCTTATCACAGCAACAAACCTTTGCTCTGAGCAATTTCTTCAGAGGTAAGCACAATAAAATCCTGGCTATAACAGCAGTTGCTGAGAAGCTATGATCAGCAAATAATGACCAGGGAGTCCCCTTTATCATGTCTCTCTCCACCAACAGAGAAACCATACCAGCTCCCCATCAGCCCAGTGGAGAGTCAGTGACTGGTTTAGCAACAGGACTCCTTTCTGAAATGCTCAAAACCCCAGGATAAACATGACGCTACTGTATAATCTCCTAATGTTGCTTTACAGTGCAGCTCAAATTTGTGATTTTAAAAGCACCTTAGCCCACTGTGAGTTCACAGTTATCTTTAATGATCTGCAAATCTCAGTGTTTTTAATAGCTCATTTTCATACTGTGGCTACAGTGGCAACACCTGTACCTAAATAGTTATTGCTTGTAATACCCTGGGCTGTCAGGACGTACAGTAAATGAGAGGTAGCAGCAGTATCTCCCACCTTTTGCTAGCCTTAATTTACTCTTCCTCCTCTTGAACATAAGCACAAGGAGCTTACAGAGCTGCCGTGTCAGTTCCCAGAGCCTATGTGATCTCAGCTGATGGGACCAAAATCAGAGGTCATCAGCAGAGGCTGACCACCCTTCTCCATACGTGGATAGAAACAAGAAGATGGCAGCAAGAGGCCACCAGGGTCTTTCCCTCTGGAAGCTCTGACTTCTGAAAGTGAAGGATCTGTCCCCAGATCAAAACTACAAGGAAAATAAACAGATGTTTTCATGAAGTCCCCAATATGGCATTTCTGCAAGATACTAAACTATAAATTACATGAGCAAATATAACTTCCTCCAGACATTTTAATGCCATTCACCCTCTAAACAAAGAATCATCTTTATAATTGATATAGTGAAGTATTATGTAATAACCATTATTCTCAATTTCAAAACTTAAGATATTTCTTACGTAATGATAATGGTAGATACTTACTGAACAATTACTATGTGCCTGACATTGCTCCAAGCATTAACTCATTTCATCTTCAATTCAGTTGTTAAAATGAGCCAGGATTTGAACCTGGCCTCTGTCTCCAGAGTCTCTGCCACACTGCGATAGAACAAGAATCACAGACCCCATGACCCTAGAGAAAGTGAAAGTGAAAGTCACAGTTGTGTCTGATTCTCTGCGACTGGATTACATATACAGTTCATGGAATTCACCAGGCCAGAATACTGGAGTGGGTAGCTGTTCCCTTCTCCAGGGGATCTTCCCAACCTAGGGATCGAACCCAGGTCTCCTGCATGGCAGGTGGATTCTTTATCAGCTGAGCCACAAGGGAAGCCCCATCCCTAGAGAAGTGAACCTAATATAAAGCCACCCAAGGGCTCAGAAGGAAGTTGGTTACAGCTATACTTCAAAATGTCCCTGAATAGCTGGAAAACCCTCCAACGCTGCACATGTCATAACTGCCTTACCTCACCTTACCTGCAAAAGTCTTCTGTCTCAACAGAATACAGCAAATCCCCTACACACCAACAAGTTCTGTTCTGAGAACACATATGTAAGTCCAATTTGTTCATAAACCAACAAAGTTAGCCTAGGTACCCAACTAACACAATCGGCTATGTGATACTGTACTGTAGCAGATTTATAATACTTTTCACACAAATAATACATAGAAAACAAACACCAAAAATAAAGAAAACATTTTTAACCTTACAGTACAGTACCTTGAAAAGTACAGTAGTACAGTACAACAGCTGGCATACAGGGGTTGGCATCAAGTGAACAGGCAAGAAGAGTTACTAACTGGAGCTGGGAGATGGTAAAGCTGAAGGATTGTCAGCAATAGGAGATAGAGGACAAGCTGCAATTTCACTCATGTCTGATGCGGAAGGAACACATGTTCACATCTTTGAAAGTTCACAACTTGAGGGTGTGTACACAGGGGACTTAGCATACAGGTGGTTGGCTCTGAGGGAAGACAGCATCTGTGATTTTCAAAAATAGAAATGCCCCCATCGTGATTCTTTAGGTTTAAGGTTTTCTAAGCAAATTCTCTCGTGTATGTAACCATCCTCATGCTCCCACGTGGTATACAAATTGCTGATGATCACAGCTCATCACAGGGTCACCAGCTACCCTGGAGGTTGATTTCCATCTGCAGATCTCAATTGGGATCATGTAGGAGAAGCAGCAGAGGATGATGCTGCCTGACTCAGTTCCCTGGCACTTAACCACTTCTGCTTTCAACAGTCAGCAACTGCCACCTCTTTGTCTAAGATCTGCTTTGCCTACCAGCAGGGAAGACCAAAAGAAGCCCGCCAGAGCAGTCCTTGGTCAGTGACTGGAAGCCTGAGGGTATAAATACCCCAGCTCCCTCACCCTGATGGGACCAACTCTGAGATGTGATTACATTGTTTTCAGAGGCCCCTGCAAGGCCCAGCAAAAGTCTGCAACTGCAGAACTTGACTTCGTGCCTTAGCCTGGTGTCCCACGTCCCCACGCTTAGGTTGTTTCCTGGGATCACTGCAGAATCAATCACTTTCATGGCCATCATTGCCTTGGGTCTACTTCTGGTGGTGAGCCAAGAGGGAGAGAAGAACATGATTTTAGATCCCTCTAAACTCCCACCTCTGTGGATAATCTAAACAAACATCTTGGGATCCTTAAGTCTCCTGCTCCTCATGATGAATGAAATGAAATTATCCACTTATACTATCCTTGCTTATCCATGAGCTACTTACCCCTCAAACATTTTTTTAAAAATTACAGAGGTCAAGTTATTGTGAGAAAGATGGCCAGGGTGTCCCACACCACTGAACACTCTAAACAGGGGAACTTTGAACTGATGCCCACCTAACTGTGGTTTCAAAATAAAGAAAATAACAATGGATTTAGTTACTCAAAATGCTGGCCTGTAGCCTGGAAGCCAAACAGCTCTCTGTCCCTTGTAACTCTGCTCTCCAAATGTGAGGTCTAGGAAGGACAGCTTTTCAGAGGATACCAGCCCAAACCCCTCATTTTACAGTCTTGGTCCTCTGAGTCACACCTTTGTGTTAAACATTTCTCACAGCAGTTTTAAACCTCACATATTCTACCAAAACAAAGATTGAGATCTCTACAAGGCTTCTTTTTATTTTTTATGATGAAGTATTTATTCATATGTCTTTTTGGAATAGGTTTTCATACGCCAGGCCTGAAAAGAAATTCCACACAGAAATCACTCCAAAACACTTTTTAAATAGTTTAGTGTCCACCTTTCTCATCTCATCAATGACTTGTTAATGAGGAAAAATTAAAATAGATTCTTATTAATAAGAATGCACTGCATTAAAAAAAAAAACATTTTTAAATATAAAATCTATGCACCAGTGTCTGTGCAGAGAAATTAGGGTCGAAAGTTTCATCCACACGGAGTATCTAGATGTGGTGCATTGCAAAATAAATCAATGTGGTAGTAACAAAAGATCTGCTTCATGCAATGGTTGAATTGATATAATTCAACCTGATTGAATAGATTTAATTACACTCTGTTAATATCCATGTGGATTAAATAGAAAGTCATCACTCTTCTATGTACAGGACTATAATAGTTCTGCATTTCTTTCCATCCTGGAATCCGAGGACTGATTTCCCTAAATGTCATGATCCAAGGGGTTTCCAAGAGATTCCTCCAAAATGTTTCAGAGTGAATTCCAATGAGTTGTTCAGAAGGACCCAGCCAGCAGCTTCAAGTTAGGACTTCGCCTTGGATGACTTGCTAAGGGGAAATCCACCCCCAGTAAAACGAGGGCCACTTGGTTTGGCCATTGAAAAGGTGTCCTCCATGCTTATTCTGTCCTTGTTTCTGTAAGAGAGGAGCTGAGAGTTAACTTTCTTTTTCCTTTTCTAAGTTTGTGAGTTAACCACTAAAAACTGCTTTGATCAAAGCTTCCAGTTTGAGACAAAGTGGTGGTTTAAATGTAATTAGGTGTTACTGATAACACATAGAATTAGGGAAAGACACAATTAAACATGCCTTCCTAATGTTGATCTAAATACAGATAGAAGGCCTCATTATAGCTCAAGCGCTGGGGCCCAGAGGCTCCTGACTTGTAATCATCTTCCTATTTTATAAAGCATTTGTTTAGTTCCAAAGATCAGTCAGAGGAATCTTTCTCTTGGCTCAATTATAATGACTAATTCATCATTTATCAACTTTTATAAAAGTTTCCGTTTCAGTGGAAACTTATAAATATTTATCACACACACACACACACACACACACAGGGCATTTTCACCAAACTTGGACATTAATAAAATACAAATTTTCCTATAACTTTAGATGAGAAGCAGTTATTATTAGAAATAGTTTAAAATACAGGAAAAACTGAGAAATATAAATAAGATAGTACATTTGGCAATAGATAAAGGAAGAAACTCCCTAAAATCTACAATATATCTTCTATATAGATCTTCTTTAAATGACCCTCCACACATACACACACACACACACACACACACACACACATTCAGGTTTCCTGCAGAAGTATCTTACAGTTATATAGATTACCTATTGTATAATTAGGGTCTTATAAAAAACATCTTTGGAGTCCCTTTTTCAAAATAAAAATTGAGCAAACTACTAAGATTAAAACTAATTAGATTTGACTACTAGAAATAAGTTACTTCAGAGAAGAAAACTCTACTTTTTGCAAAACAATCTGACTTGTACTGCAGACTCCAGGCCAGCCTGGGGTATAGAGTAGGGGAGTCAAGGATAGGTGGGTGGGGGTATATAGGTCAGGATTGGAGCATGAAAAAATGGTGTTTGAGAAAAATGAAAAAAAAAAAAAGCAAAAAGGTAAAAATGATATGAGTTGCTATTTTATAAAGAGTATGTGTGAGGAGAATATCCGTGGAGATTATTCTAAATTATTCCATTTGGAAAGAATCTGTAGAGGATTGGTTCATCAATTCAGCTGTCTCTTAGCAGAATTGATTTCATTATTATAAAAATCATCCTCCATAAATAGGACAAAAGCTTCAGCCTTGAGTGGATCCAGCAAAGAAGACGCCTTCAAGTACTCTGACAACTTGTCTACCTCCTGACCGTTGTTAGATGCAGGCAAGGACCCCCTCCTCCTGACCTCTCTTGCCTCAAATAACCTAAATTTTCCTCTCCAAAGGAACCAAAGCTTAATGCTTCTGGCCTGACCTAAGCCGACTAACGGGAATAATGTCTCCTTTACATGATCTTTTTAATGTATTTATAGACCATCCTAATGACTCCCTTCAGCCTTCTTCCTTTCAGTCTAAACCATCTCAGCACTTTTGTTCTTGCCTGGTCATATTTTCCTTCAGCTCCTTAATCTTTTTTTTTTCCCTGCTGTTCTCCTCCTAAGAACTCATATTTTTCTGTCTCCCTCCAGTTTATGGATCCCAACTAAATGGAACCACCATTGATGCCCTCTGGAGAGATCAATCACAAGGAATAAGTATCAAGGCAAAAGCAGAGAGTCTAGAGCAGGGTACTAGAACTTTCCATGATAGAAAGTAGAAAAACCCTGTACCTGGCCTGCCAGATACAGCATCCACTAGCCACATACAGCTACTAAGTAGGTGAAATGTGACTAGTGCAGTTAAGGAACTGAATTTCTAATTTGATTTAATTATAATTCACTTTATATAAATAGCCACAAGTGGTGTACTGCCTGGGGCAGCACAGTTCTAGTGGATGGGCCACTGGGAGGAGCTGAGCTATCAGACTTTATTTTTCTGGGCTCCAAAATCACTGCAGATGGTGACTGCAGCCATGAAATTAAAAGATGCTTGCTCCTTGGAAGAAAAGCTGTAACCAACCTAGACAGCATATTGAAAAGCAGAGACATTACTTTGCGAACAAAGGTTCGTCTAGTCAAAGCTATGCCTTTTCCAGTAGTCATGTATGGATATGAGAGTTGGACCTTAAAGAAAGCTGAGCACCAAAGAATTGATGCTTTTGAACAGTGGTATCGGAAAAGACTCTTGAGAGTCCCTTGGACTGCAAGGAGATCCAACCAGTCCATCCTAAAGGAAATCAGTCCTGAATATTAATTGGAAGGACTGATGCTGAAGCTGAAACTCCAATACTTTGGCCACCTGATGCAAAGAACTGATTCCTTGGAAAAGACCCTGATGCTGGGAAAGATTGAAGGCAGGAGGAAAAGGGGATGACAGAGGATGAGATGATTGGATGGCATCACCAACTTGATGAACATGAGTTTGAGCAAGCTCTGGGAGGTGGTGATGGACAGGGAAACCTGGCATGCTGCATTCCATGGGGTCACAAAGAGTTGGACACGACTGAGCGACTGAACTGAACAGAGCTATCAGAGGGGCATCCTTCTGTCAGTCAGTATGTTCTCTTTGTCCAGAAAACTGTGTGTGTGTGTGGTGAGAGGATCAAAAGGCCAAAGGAAACCAGGAACTGTCATCTAAATGTGGAATGAGGGGATATTCTGATTTACAAAAAGGGTGGATTTTTACTGGCAAATGAATTTGCACCTAGCTACTTTAAATAGCTATTTGCCACTAATGAATCACAGGGGATGCATTCAGACCCTCTTTCACCATATCCTTGAAACGTCCATGTGGATGACACACCAAGCCTGACTTTCAACTCCCAGTGTGAGCCTCTGCAGAATGAACTCTATGACTTAGGCAATGCCATATAGCCAAGGTTCAAACCTACAGATTCATCTGGGTCCCCTCATTCACCCCAGGATTAGGAAAACAATAACAAAGTAAAGAGAACATTTGTTCTTGGGCATATAGCCATACTGAAACCCAAAATGTTCACCTGACACGTGCAATATCATCTCCTAGAAGAAAGGCGTCCCATGCTGATACCCTACATCAGATACAGAAGTCAGGCACTAGACAGAGAGATGGTTCAGAAACAGTTTATCTAAAACATAGGTGAAAACCATGTGTGTGTGAACTGCTCATAATTACAGTGGTCCAGCTGGAAGAAGCACAAGCTGGAATGAAGACTGCTGGGAGAAATATCAATAACCTCAGATATGCAGATGACACCACCCTTATGGCAGAAAGTAAAGAGGAACTAAGAAGCCTCTTGATGAAAGTGAAAGATGAAAGTGAAAAAGTTGGCTTAAAGCTCAACATTCAGAAAATGAAGATCATGGCATCTGAACCCATCACTTCATGGGAAATAGATGGGGAAACAGTGGAAACAGTGTCAGACTTTATTTTTTTGGGCTCCAAAATCACTGCAGATGGTGATTGCAGCCATGAAATTAAAAGACGCTTACTCCTTGGAAGGAAAGTTATGACCAACCCAGATAGCATATTCAAAAGCAGAGACATTACTTTGCCAACAAAGGTCCGTCTAGTCAAGGCTATCGTTTTTCCAGTAGTCATGTATGGATGTGAGAGTTGGACTGTGAAGAAAGCTGAGTGCCGAAGAACGGATGCTTTTGAACTGTGGTGTTGGAGAAGACTCTTGAGAGTCCCTTGGACTGCAAGGAGATCCAACCAGTCCATCCTAAAGGAGATCAGTCCTGGGTGTTCTTTGGAAGGACTGATGCTAAGGCTGAAGCTGCAATACTTTGGCCACCTCATGCGAAGAGGTGACTCATTGGAAAAGACTCTGATTGGGGGCAGGAAGAGAAGGGGACGACAGAGGATGAGATGGTTGGATGGCATCACCGACTCAATGGACATGAGTCTGAGTGAACTCCAGGAGTTGGTGATGGACAGGGAGGCCTGGCGTGCTGCAATTCATGGGGTCGCAAAGAATCGGACACGACTGAGCGACTGAACAGAACTGAACTGAGCTACATTATTAGAAAGCACAGCTTTAGCAAACCCAGACCTCTTAACAAAATTACCTGTGGTTTTAAATGTGAGTGTGCTTCAGCCCATGCCACGGTGACTGTGAACCTCCTTTGCAGGCACAGCCCCAAACCGTGAGAACAACGTGGGGGAAAACATCACACTAGGTTTCCTCTGCTCCACAGGAGGTCCACCAGAGAGCTGATATTAATGGATCCCTGTTAGGGTCCTAAGGAGGGGTCAAGTCAGACAAGACACCCATCTTGCTCTGCCAACAACCCACTGGGTGATCCTGCAGAAAGTTATTTGCTCAGCCCTGACTTTGTTTACCCCAGTGAGGTCTGTGACTCTGTAGCTGTCCACAATTATTTTTCTCATCAGCAGTTAAAAGGCACAACAAAACTAGAACATTTGACTAATTCTTACTTCTGAATGTATTCTTTACGTTTCTGAGCAAGGTATTTCTTCTTTAAATTCAGCAGTTCGTTGCTAAGTTTTTCGATCTCATACTTGTATTCTTGGCTCTGTGACTCATACATATTCAGCTCTGAAGACAAAACCTAGTATGACAGATAAAGCAGCATTAACAGAAGATACATGGTGAGACAATATCCTTTTCTGAAAAATCTTTTTAATCTGCTGCCACTTACCTTGGTGAGGCTAGAAATACAAAACCATGCCCAGATTTAATGGTTAATCTGCACGCTTCTACCAGTTCCAGGTCTGTATCTGGGTAAAAATCTGATGAACATTCTGAAGACTCATAATCCAATGACCAACTTAATGAAACCTCATTCCCCTGCTTAAAAGGAGAGCTATCAGGCACATCCAAACAGGCTCACATATGAATGGTGTAATGCACTCAAGAATATTGAGAGTCAAAAAAAGAAAAACTCCCAGATATATACTACAAAATTGCTTCTTAAAGCCTTTTTTAAAATGTTCAGAAAAGTCATTACTAGGCAGTGTGATTCATCCAAGGATTATTGTAAAAACTATTCAGAATCATCCTGCCACCACCAGCATTAAGTAGGCACTCAATTTATGTGTTTTCCAAGGTTGTTGTTCTGCTGAATGTCAATCACCTCTTTACTGCACCCTTTGGGACTATTCACAGGTTCTCTCTTTATCGGAGCACTGGGATATTTACCTCTAAGATGCAGAGGGCTATGACGTATGCATGGGGGAGGGTACTACATGTGAGGGGCTGTGTTAGGAAGCCTAATTTCCTGCCTCTTGCTCTGTTGTGTTCAGTAGATGCTACTGGTTTCAGGCTGGACAAAAAAAGAAGGCATTTACTCATCTAAACAGATGTGTAAGGATGCTCAAGTGAAGGGTGTCCCCAACAAAAATCAAGGGGGAAAAGGGGAGGCTATCGTTGTAAGGAACATGTAATAGATGCAACTGTCTTTCCTCTAGCTCTCTATTTTTTAATATTTACATAAAAGGCGATCTTTATCTTTTGAGTGTTCATCTGCTTCTGAACAGGTGTCTTAGCTGGCACTAGTGGTAAAGAACCCACCTGCCAATGCTAAGAGATGTAAGAGACATGGGTCAGGAAGATCCCCTGGAGGAGGGCATGGCAACCTGGCCCAGGATTCTTGCCTGGAGAATCCCATGGACAGAGTAGCCTAGCAGACTGTGGTCCACAGGGTTGAAGAGTCGGACACAACTGAAGCAACTTCACATACTCATACACACTGCTTCTGAATTCCTTCCTCTTAACTGTTGTGATTCTACCTATCCTATCTGACTAAGGATTCTGACCATGTTATCATAAGCTAGAGAAAATGATTTTCATGTTGGAAGAAAATTTGCCTTCATAGTTAAGCTGTTGAAGCTGAAACTCCAATACTTTGGCCACCTGATGTGAAGAGCTGACTCATTTAAGAAGACCCTGATGCTGGGAAAGATTGAGGGCAGGAGGAGAAGGGGACGACAGAGGATGAGATGGTTGGATGGCACCACCGACTCGATGGACATGGGTTTGGGTGGACTCTGGCAGTTGGTGATGGACAGGGAGGCCTGCTGCAGTTCATGGGGTCGCAAAGACTTGGACACGACTGAGAGACTGAACTGAACTGAACTTAGGAACAAAGACCTTGTTTCCAAATAATGAATGTGGGATTTCTTAACAGAGTCCAGATCATGAGGACAAATTGATGGGCAGGCTTGGTACTATGCACTGCTGTATCTTCCACTAGGGGTCACATGTCATTCAGAGGAAAATATCTGTACACCCTGAGATAAAGGGTTAAAGTGACAAAACCCTCCTATGAACCACTGAATGCAACCCATTGCTAAGAGTGCCCATCTGACAGTAGTGTAAAGAGAAACATGTGCTTTTCTAATCTACACCCAACTTCTGAGAAAATAAGTTTTTACTTTGCTTGTTATATTCAATTGTTTAAAGGGATGAAAATAATCAAAAGATTATGCCTCTTGCAAAACTCAAATTATGTCTCAGGATACTCATGTAAAACGAATGCTTAGAGTGGTAAGTTGAAAATTAATGCTCTCATTACACTTCTGTTTCATCTGCCTTTTTAAAGTAAAAGGATGTGATTTTACAACATTCTCTTTGTGAAAGGATTAGTACCATATTAGTCTCACAGCATCTATTTTACCCCAGGCAGAAAGGCAATTACTATTACCATCGTTGCGCAGGTAAATGCCAGAATTCAGCTAGCATATGCTACAGTCTGTGCATGTGTGTGTAGAAGGCTTCCCTAGCATGCCAAGAATATCTAAGTACTTTTTTAGGAGGTAAAGCTGAAAATAGAGTGGGAACACACAGTTTTTGAGAAAACTTTAAAATGTGTAATTGTAAAACATTTCATCGCCCCAGCTAAGGTTCTTGTGTCACTTAGAAGAGAACTTATGCTAACGGAATCCTAAAATGATTTGACTTCCCCTTCATGGCTACTTATTTAGACAGTCTTGAAGCAAGGCCCTTGGGGACAGGAGAGTGGCCTGTGCTTTGTGTACATTTATTTCAGGTAGATGAATAGTAAAAACCTGCTCTGACACAGTGGTCTGCTTCAGTGGGCCATAGTGTTAAAATATTTGGGAGATGCAAATCTTCCAAATCGTGTTGAGATAATCCACACAAACCCTATTCCCCAAATTTCCATTCCATTGCCATCATCCTCTCTCCAACTGTTTCTCCACTCGTTCGTCTACCTGTTTTGTGGGAGTCTATTAGTCTAGGAGCAGAGGGGTAGCTTTGAGGCTTGCCTGGGACTAGAGCACTAAAAAAGCTGATTTCAATGGAGTGCAGCCTTTGGGAGACTGGCTTCTAGGGCCACGGCGGTGGACTTGTCCAGGGGTGTTCCCCAGAGTGTGGCCATCCTTCAGCTAGGAAGGCGCAGAGGCTCCCACTTACTTTAAGCTGCTTGGTCTTCTCGCGCAGTGTGTGGCGATAGATCTGCAGCTGCTCCGCGGCCTCGGGCCCAGGCTGCCGGGCCAGGATGTGCTTTAGTTCCACATACAGTTTCTCCTTTTCCTGGTGGAGAGCATAACCACAAGTGGAGATAAGCAGTCCCATCAAGACAAGGACAGTGACTTTAACAGCATGGTCAGGATGATTTGAGATCATCCTAAGGTCCTTCTCAGCTCCACACTGATTACATTCACTCGTAGATTCATCCAGTCAAGCATCAAGCCATAGAGGGTCCTGGCCCTGCCCACCAGCTGGTCGGCAGCAGCCTTGCGATCCCCAGACTGTGCAGCCAACCACATGGGAAGCCTGCCCTCCAGGGGACTGGCAATCACCACATGAGGAATGGCCTCACAGCCAGCCTGGCCAGGGACCACCCCCACCTACCAGCATGCCCACAGCAGTCAGCCCTGCTACACAGGAGGACACACACAGTCCACATGGGGGTACCATTAGAGCATACAGCTCTGGTGACCAGAGGGGAGTGTGTTGTTCCAAAGGAGATCTCCTACATAAGGCAATTTTCCCAAGACTGGAAAAGATAACCAACGTACCTAACACATAGAAACAAACACAGAGAACTGAGCAAAATGAGAAGACAGAGGAATATATTCCAAATGGAAGAACAAGACAGAACCTCAGAAACATGACTAAAGGAAGTGGAGATAAGCAATCTATTCAACAAACGACTCAAGGTAATAATCGTAAAGATGCTCACTGAACTTGATAGAAGAATGGATGAATGCAGTTAAAATTTCAACAAAGCATTAGAGAATATAAAGAATCAAACACAGACAAAGAATACAATGCTGCTGCTGCTGCTGCTAAGTCACTTCAGTCGTGTCCGACTCATAGACGGCAGCCCACCAGGCTCCGCCGTCCCTGGGATTCTCCAGGCAAGAACACTGGAGTGGGTTGCCATTTCCTTCTCCAAAGCATGAAAGTGAAACTGGGATTTAAAAAAAAAAAAAAAACACCATAAGGAATCAACAGCAGATTAGATGATACAAAGGAATGATAAACTGGAAGACAGAGTAGTAGAAATTACCAAAGCTAAAAAGAAAAAAATTAATTAAAAAAATAAATGAGTACTAGTTTAAGAGAAATTTTGTATAACAACAAGTTAAAAACACTTGCATTATAGGGGTCCCAAGAAGGAGAAGTGAGAAAAGGGCAGAGAAAATATTTGAAGAAATAATAGCTGAAAACTTCCCAACCTGGGAAAGAAAACAGCCAGCCAGGTCCAGGAAGCACAGGGAGTAGTATCAAACAATCAATCTTAACAGGACCATAGCAAGATACACTCACTACAAGTAAAATGGAAAAAATTAAAGATAATAGGAGTATACTAAGAGCAGCAAGGAAAAAGCAACTAGTTATATACATGGGAACTTCAGCTGACTTTTCAGAAGAAACTTTGCATGCCACAAGGGAGTGTCACAATATATTCAAAGTGAGGAAAGGATAAAACTTAAACAATCAAGAATTATGTACCCGGAAAGGTTATCATTTAGATTAGAAGGAGAGATAATGATAAGCCCATGTTTGTATGGTCAATTAAACTATGACAAAGGAGGCAAGGATATACAATGGGGAAAAGACATCCTCTTCAATAAATGGTGCTGGAAAAACTGGACAGGGCGCCTGCAAAAGAATCAAACTAAAGTAGTTTCTCATAAAGCCATAAAAGTTCCTAGAAGAAAACAGGCAATAAACTCTTTGACATCAGTCTTTGCAAACTTTTTTTTTTTTTTTTTTTGGATCTATCTCCTCAAGCAAGAGATACAAAAATAAATAAACAGAACTACATCAAACTAAAATGCTTTTGCACAGACAAGTAAACTATCAACAAACATGAAAAGGCAATCTACTCAATGGGAAAAGATATTTGCAAATGATAAATCTAACAACGGGTTAATATCCAAAATATACAAAGAACGCATACAACTCTACATCAAAAAATAAAAAACTAAGTGACTCAGTTAGAAAACACTGGACCTGAATAGACATTTTTCCAAAGATGACATACAGATGGCCAACAGACACATGAAAAGATACTCAACATCACAAACCATTAAGTGAAAGAAAGTGAAGTTGCTCAGTCATGTCCAACTCTTTGCAACCCCATGGACTGTAGCCCACCAGGCTCCTCCATCCATGGGATTCTCCAGGCAAGAATACTGGAGTGGGTTCCCATTTCCTTCTCCAGCGGATCTTCCAGACCCAGGGATTGAACCCAGGTCTCCCACACTGCAGGCAGACACTTTAACCTCTGAGCCAAAACCACAATGAGATACCAACTCAGAATGGCTATCATCAGAAAAGACTATAAATAAAAAGTGTTGGTGAGGATGTGGAGAAAAGGGAGTATTTTTGCACTGTTAGTGGGACTATAAATTGGTGCAGCCAACTTGTAAATTGGAAAAGAGTGCGGAGGTTCCACAGAAAATAAAAAATAGAACTACCATATGATGCAGCAATCTCACTTCTGGGTATTTACCTTAAGAAAACAAAAATACTAATTTGAAAAGATATATGCACACCAATGTTCATTGCTGCATCATTTGTAATAGCCAAGCTATGGGAGCAACCTAAGTGTCCATTGATAGATAAATGGATAAAGAAGATGCCTTATATGTATACTAAGTGATATTACTAGCCATGAGAAAAATAAAATCTTGCAATTTACAACACCATGGATAGACCTAGAGGGCATTATGCTACGTGAAATGAGTCCCACAGAGAAAGACAAATACCATATGATCTCATTTAAAGGTAGAATCTGAAAAACAAAACAAGCAAAACAAAACATAGACTCATAGATAAAAAGAACAAGTGGGTAGTTGCCAGAGGGGAGGGGGCTAGAGGGATCCTTAGCTGAAGAGGATTAAGAGTTACAAGCCACCAGTTATAACACAAATAAGCCATGGGGATATAACATACAGGACAAGGAAACTAGTTAATAACATTGCAACAACTTCGTGTGAGGACAGATGGTTACTAGACTTAGTGTCACGATCACTTCATAATATATGCAAATGTCAAATCGCTATGTAGTACACCTGAAATGCACATAATATTGTACATCAACCATATCTCAATTTTTGAAAATTGTGCATATCCCAACCCTGATCAAGGACCCAGGATGTGCGCAGCATTTGGATATGAATAGTAAGACAAATGAGGAAGAAAACATCTCTCTCTACCTAAACTTATGATCACATGACTGAGAGACAAAGATGATAGAAAATTTTGACAAAGTATTATGGCCAATAAAAGCAGGGAGTGACTAACTCTGATTTGGAGGAGTGGGGGAAATTTCACAAAAATGTCATTTGAACTGTCCCTTTAGGAATGAGTAGGATTTTTCTCCAAGCAGAGAGAGAAAAGAAGAGTTTTTTATGCCAAGGTTCAGTGATAGAACAGAGGAAAGGTAGTCCAAGGTACTTGGATGCAATCTCAAAAATGACAGAATGATCTCTCTTCATTTCCAAGGAAAACCATTCAATATCACAGGAATCCAAGTCTATGCCCTGACCAGTAATGCTGAAGAAGCTGAAGTTGAATGGTTCTATGAAGACCTATAAGACTTTCCAGAACACCCAAAAAAGATGTCCTTCTCCTTATAGGGGAAAGTGAAAGTGAAAGTGAGGTTGCTCAGTTGTGTCCGACTCTTTGCGATCCCATGGACTGTAGTCTACCAGGCTTCTCTACATGGGATTTTCCAGGCAACAGTACTGGAGTGGGTTGCCATTTCCTTCTCCAGGGGATCTTCCTGACCCAGGGATCAAACCCAGGTCTCCTGCATTGCAGGTAGACGCTTTACCCAGGGGACTGGAATGCAAAAGTAGGAAGTCAAGAAATACCTGGATTATCAGGCAAATTTGGCCTTGGAATATGGAATGAAGCAGGGCAAAGCCTAATAGAGTTTAGCCAAGAGAATGCACTGGTCATAGCAAACACCCTCTTCCAACAACACAAAAGAAGACTCTACACGTGGACATCATCAGATGGTCAACACCGAAATCAGATTGATTATATTCTTTGCAGCCAAAGATGGAGAAGCTCTATACAGTCAGCAAAAACAAGACCAGAAGCTGACTGTAGCTCGTATCATGAACTCTTTATTGCCAAATTCAGACTTAAATTGAAGAAAGTAGAAAAAGCACTAAACCATTCACGTACGACCTAAATAGAATTCCTTACGATTATACAGTGGAAGTGAGAAATAGATTCAAGGGATTAGATCTGATAGACAGAGTGCCTGAATAACTATAGACGGAGGTTCATGACATTGTACAGGAGGCGGTGATCAAGACCATCCCCAAGAAAAAGAAACACAAAAAGTCAAAATGGTTGTCTGGGGCGGCCTTTCAAACAGCTATGAAAAGAAGAGAAGCAAAAGGCAAAGGAGAAAAGGAAAAATATACCCATTTGAATGCAGAGTTCCAAAGAATAGCAAGGAGAGATAAGAAAGCATTCCTCAGTGATCAATGCAAAGAAATAGAGGAAAACAACAGAATGGGAAAGACTAGAGATCTCTTCAAGAAAATCAGAGATACCAAGGGGACATTTCATGCAAAGATGAATACAATAAAGGACAGAAATGGTATGGACCTAACAGAAGCAAAAGATATTAGAACACGTGGCAAAAATACACAGAGCTATACAAAAAAGATCATCACAACCCAGATAATCACGATGGTATGATCACTCACCTAGAGCCAGACATCCTGGAATGTGAAGTCAAGTGGGCCTTAGGAAGCATCACTATGAACAAAGCTAGTGGAGGTGATGGAATTCAAGTTGAGCTATTTCAAATCCTAAAAGATGATGCTGTAAAAGAGCTTCACTCAACATGCTAGCAAATTTGGAAAACTCAGAAATGGCCACAGGACTGGAAAAGGTCTGCTTTCATTCCAATCCCAAAGAAAGGCAATGACAAAGAATGCTCAAACTATTGCACAATTGCACTCATCTCACATACTAGTAAAGTAATGCTCAAAATTCTCCAAGCCAGGCTTCAACAGCATGTGAACTGTGAAATTCCAGATGTTCAAGATGGCTTTAGAAAAGGCAGAGGAACCAGAGATCAAATTGCCAACATTTGTTAGATCATCAAAAAAGCGAGAGAGTTCCAGAAAAACATCTACTTCTGCTTTATTGACTATGCCAAAGCCTTTGACTGTGTGGATCACAACAAACTGTGGAAAATTCTGAAAGAGATGGGAATACCAGACCACCTGACCTGCCTCCTGAGAAATCTGTATGCAGGTCAGGAAGCAACATTGAGAACTGGACATGGAACAACAGACTGGTTCCAAATCGGGAAAGGAGTATGTCAAGGCTGTATATTGTCACCCTGCTTATTTAACTTATATGTAGAGTGCATCATGGGAAACGCTGGACTGGAAGAAGCACAAGCTGGAATCAAGATTGCTGGGAGAATTATCAATGACCTCAGATATGCAGATGACACCACCCTTATGGCAGAATGCAAAGAAGAACTAAAAAGCCTCTTGATGAAAGCGAAAGAGGAGAGTGAAAAAGTTGGTTTAAAACTTAACATTCAGAAAATTAAGATCATGGCATCTAGTCCCATCACTTCATGGCAAATAGATGGGGAAACAGTGGAAACAGTGACAGACTGTTTTTTTGGACTCCAAAATCACTGCAGATGGTGAGTGCAGCCATGAAATTAAAAGACGCTTGCTCCTTGGAAGAAAAGCTATGACCAACCTAGACAGCATAATAAAAAGCAGAGACATTACTTTGCCAACAAAGGTCCGTCTAGTCAAAGCTATGGTTTTTCCAGTAGTCATGTAGAGATGTGACAGTTGGACTATAAAGAAAGCTGAGAACCAAAGAATTTATGCTTTTGACCTGTGGTGTTGGAGAGAGTCCCTTGGACTGCAAGGGGATCCAACCAGTCCATCCTAAAGGAAATCAGTCCTGGGTGTTCATTGGAGGGACCGATGCTGAAGTTGAAACTCCAGTACTTTGGCCACCTGATGGGAAGAACTGACTCATCTGAAAAGACCCTGATGCTGGGAAAGATTGGAAGTGAGAGGAGAAGGGGACAACAGAGGGTGAGATGGTTGGATGGCATCACTGACTCTATGGACATGAGTCTGAGTAACCTCCAGGAGTTGGTGATGGACAGGGAGGCCTGGCATGCTACAGTCCACAAAGAGTCAGACATGACTGAGGGACTGAACTGAAGTGAAGTCCAATTCAGCAGGTGCACTGGGAAGGTGAGGGGAGAAGAGAGAGCAAAGGTTGGGTGTGTAGGTTGGCAACGTGGTTTGGGACCACATCCTTAGGCAACTGGGAGCCAAGGATGAGCCATGTCTGGGTTTGTTTTCAGAGGAATAACTCCAGCAGGAAATCAGAGAACAGAATAAGCCCCAGTACAAGCAGAAGATGAAGAAAGCTGGACCCAAGATCGCTAGAATGGGGAAGTGGGTAGATGTGAAGAGAGTTCTGAGGTAGGACCAGGGAGATTTGGTGAATGACCAGACAAGTGAGGAAAGAAGGAACAGGAGCCAAGAGGACCTCAGAGTCTTTAACATGGACACTTCGGAGTCTGGAGGGTGATGGCAGTAGAGGCAAAGAGGCTGGGACAGGGGAGGATAGAGAAGGCAGGGAACTGTTACTACATTCTCTGCTGACCTTCAGTGGGTTCCTGAAATGTTAAGGTTGAAGCCCTGTGGGAATATCTAGAAGAGGAGTTGAAAGTAAGTTCTCAGACTTGAGAATTGTAGAGCATGTTGGATCTAGAGATGGGTCTTGCCCAAAGCCACGAAGGTGGATTCATCGGCTAGGATGGCTTACAGGGAGGGCCAGGGCAAGCAGAGTTTTGAGAAAACTAGCAAAGAAGGGGTGGGTAAGTGAGAGAGACCCAGAGAAAGAGAATGAGGGAGAGTAAAAAAGATGTCTAAAAAGGCAGGAATGCTTTGAATGGTCAGTGATATCAAAGAGAAGATATCAAGAGAAGAAACAGGAACAGAAGACTGAACACGGCCTCTGGGGTGGGCTGTGAGGACCAGGCAACCTTGGTCAGAAAGGCAGGCGTAACACATGGGGAGCAAAGGTCACAGAGGCCGAAGACCAGGGCAGAAGTAACAGAAAGAGAGTCTTCTAAGAAATACAACATAGGAAGACAAGAGATCTGGACTGGTTTGAGGGAGTAGTAGAAATCCAGGAAAATTAGGATATGCAAATTTGTAGGACTAAAGGAAAGGACTTCCTAGGACTCCAAAGCAAATCATAATTCTATGACTTAATTAAACCAATAAACAATGCAGAATTCCCACCTGTGCTCTGAAGTTTAATTGCTTGTAACATGTTTTCAAATCCTTGAACTAAGGATATTAGATAGGAGCAAAGATTTATTTCTAAGGTATCTCAATTCTGGATTCCCATTTCTCTAAACTGCACTCATGTGAACAAACATTGATAAAGACTGGTGTGTCTGCTCATTTGTCTCTGTACTTACCGCTCACTTCCTTAAGGTAATCAATTATGTTTAAGGAAAAAAATATAAGTAATAGCCATCTCATTAAATGAAACATTCAGTCAAATGGAAACTAATTTTTACCTAGAGCTAAGTAATCTGACATTGTCATCAAATGACTGGTTAGTGAATTTTCTTTTACCTATTATTTAGATGACATTTATTTTCTCTGGCAAAAAACAGATTATTTGATGATGATGTAAGATTTGTTTTAATTTTTCCTTTTCCTGGACAAATTATAGAAAATTTATTACAAATAACATGACTCTACCTTCACAAGAGTGTATTCAACTTAAAAATTAGTCAGACGGCAATAAGCTTCTAGAGAAACAAATACCAAAATAATACTTACCATTTAAGAAATAATTCCAGAAATGACATGGAAACCCAAAAGCCAGCATGAAAAAGAAAACTTGGACAAATAGAATTACAAAGTGGTGATTTTCCTTTGCTGTACAACACCTCCTGTCACACCTCACAATATAACCTTCCCAGTAAATGGATGCAGCCAGCAATGAGAAAGATATCAGGAGGTGAGTCTATTTTCTATAGCCACTTAACACCTGCTCTGATGGAAAAATAACACGTCTGACAAGACTTCAAGATTCAATTTGGAGAGGGTAATAAATATGTGGGGAAACCCATGAAACTGTTTTGCCCGTTTCTTTAATCTCACTGTTCTCTATACCCAGAGTACAGGAAGACTTGAAAAGTAAAGAATCTCCCAGTGATGAGGGGGAGCAATTTGGGGTATGATAATGTCTTAAACCGAAAAAGGTCATCTTATTCCAAGAACCCTCAAACGTTTCACAGGCATAATTCTTTTCAATTGTTCCTGGTAGGGAAGGAGGAATGAGTCACAGAAAAGCCTTCAAGGAGCGAATATCTTTTCCTCACCTCACAGGTGAGAATCACAAGGTCAACAGGAATGAGTGGTATGTGTGATTCCTTCGACAAGTCAAAAACCTCGTCACAATATTCTGAAGGATCACTGTTCCCGTGCAACACCTCCTCTGGGGCTTGAAGACATGTTACAGCCCTGAATATAACCAATCAGGGTCACACTGAGTTACAGAACTCCTAAAGGCTACACGATTACACGGACATGAATTTGAGCAAACTTCAGGAGATAGTGAAGGACAGGGAAACCTGGCATACTACAGTCCATGAAGTTGAGAAGAGTTGGACACAACTTAGCGACTGAACAACAACAACACAATAACACCAATAGGAGAATGGAGCCAGGTACAAAGCAGGTGAGAGGGAATCAGAGGTCAGAGTATGACTCGGTTCCCCCTTCTGTTGACCCAGCCCGTCTGGACAGGCCTTGCTATGTCCTCTAACAGGACATGCAATCTTCATACATAGAGTGGATGATGCTACCACTTGTCCTGTCTTCTGTAACTTCCTGGGGTTTTATTGTGGCTGTAAAATGAAATGAAGTAGGTTTATTCTAAAGGATAACTGAGTGACTGAATAGTGAGGGTCCACAAGCGTGGAGAAGAAATGAAGAAACTGAGTGAATTATCTGAAAATCGCCTGGGTATTCAAAGTCAAAAAGTGCTGAGAGTGAAATAACCCAGGACAAGTGATGCATGTGCATTCATGGTAGGTGGAAAGAATGCCAAATGATACTTCAGGATGAAGACAGTAGAAGAGGGAATGGAGCTTAGTGGTGGAACTGGGAAGAGGGAATGGAGCTTGGTGCTGGAAAGGAGCTGCCAGGCTTCAACATGCATGGACTTGGGTCTATGCTTACAACAGAAAACCTAGCTTTTGATAAAACCAACGTGAAGCCTGGTCAGCATTAACATTCTAGCTGTGTGTATCATACAGATTTGTATTTGGGGAGAACGTGCTAGTAATTTAGATAAACATGGAGTGTTTGACAGATTGAAGGTCTTAAGTACGATTGTTTTCCAATTTATTTCCCTCCTAACCCTCTACAAGGGCCAACCAAGCTCTTCAAACATTGTGCAATGGTGTGTATAATAACCCCATTTAGAGACAAAGCATGCAATTCTATTATATAGAGAATCTATCTTATGCAACAGAGACTCATTAGCTGTCCGATGTATATTGTCTCCATAAGCCAGCAGTGGAAGAACCAGCTGCCTTGTAATACATATCCTGTCCTTCCTCATTAAGCCACATCCATTTCTTTTTAAACCAAGTCAATTAATTTGTCACTGGGTTAGAAGCGCCATATGCCAATGGAACATCATAAGAAAATCATAAATAGTTTATTATTTCCCCACCAACAAAAGATCACATCTTCGGGTCAGCACTTCTTTATTTATTCAGAGTCTGTGCTTAGTGCACATCAATATTACTTGGTAGCATGCTTCACGCTTTAAATTATTTTATGAACAGTTATATTGGGGGGAAAAAAAAGCTCAGCTATTAACACCAAGAGACTAGCCCTCTCTTTGGCTGAGCATAACATTAACCATACAACTTCCATTCTTGAAACGATGCTCTCTTCCTAGACATCCCAGTCTCTCAGGTGGACAGACTGTAAGATACGTTTATGGATTCTTTTGCTGCAAGAATCACTGCCAAGTGATTCTGGATACCAGCACGGCTCATTGTCAATATTGGCTGAGTACAGTGGTAAGAAATTAATTACAGTATTAGCTTCAAATAACGATGTCATTACATGGTGACAGTCTGAACCCCATATTGGAAACTCCAGATATGGAACCACTCAGACTTCAGGTGTTTGTATTTCATCTAATAATAAATTAAAAGTCTCTGTTCCGAACAGTCTATGCAAATAAGAGTCAGTGCTATTCTGGCTATAATTAGAGGAATAAATTGAGTTGTTCACAGAACTCCTTTCCCCACCGAGCTACGCTTTTACACGCACTGTCTGTTTCTTTTCCATGTCTTCTGCTTTGCCTCTTCAGCTGAAAACAGAAGATAGTTCACAGTGTGCAACTTAATGCTCTTCTTCCTCAGCTCACCTACTTGAGGCAACAACTGACTAAGAGGAACTAATTTATTCTGTTTTAATATGAATCTGAGCTTAGCAAATGCCAGTGCATTGATTCTGTTCACCCTGGATTCATCAGTTTGCTTGGGCGAGCATTGGGAATAATTACCGCACCCTGTGGACTAACTCACTCATGCACAACAAGCAACTCTCCTCCTGATCCAAATACACACCCTTGTCTACATCCGCCAGGGTGAAAAGCACCCACTCAGATGTTTAGATGGCACACATTTCAAAGAAGAGACACCTATCTTGCCTTCACTCTTGCTCACTCAATGGGTTCCAGACAAAGGTGATTTTTTTTTTAATCCCATAACCACTACTTCCAAGAAAGCCTACTTCACAGAGTATACAGAAAATCTCATTTCCAAAATGTCAACAGATGCCATTTGTGTTACTTCAATATTTAATCTTTATGAGTCCATTCTTTCTTTCCAATTGAGTTATGAGGCTTTAAGGTCAGAACCACAACAGATTGCTCTAAAGCTCCCTCTCAACCCTACTACTAATCTAGACACATTCGAGGTACTCAGTAATTTTGTTGCTTACAATTTATATTGTCAGCAAACTATGCCCATCATATTTTAGTAGGACACATCAATAGAGGTAAGATATATTTATGTTGCAGAGAACACAATGGCACCCCACTCCAGTAGAGGCAAAGCAGAAGACATGGAAAGTACTCTTGCCTGGAAAATCCCATGGACAGAGGAGCCTGGTGGGTTGCAGTCCATGGGGTCGATGAGGGTCAGACATGACTGAGCGACTTCACTTTCACTTTTCACTTTCATGCATTGGAGAAGGAAATGGCAACCCACTCCAGTGTTCTTGCCTGGAGAATCCCAGGGACGGGGGAGCCTGGTGGGCTGCCATCTATGGGGTCGCACAGAGTTGGACACGACTGAAGCAACTTAGCAGCATATTTATGTTAAGAACTTTTACTTGAATTAGGCCATTGGGTAACACCTTCCTGTTAACAGAGCTTGTATATAATTCAATACTGTGAGCCAATACTGTAAGTTTCATAGATTTGAGCTAAACTTTTCATTGTGTATATTGTATGTAATTGAGGAAATCACTTGATCTTTTAGTTAAATGTTTACAGTGGTTTCCTGATAGTGCAAGTTGTTTCAAATACTTTTTTTAATTCTTAAGGCTCACAAATGTATCCACTTAATTCTGAAGACTGCTTGTATGTGCACATGCACACTGATACATGTAAGAATGAAAATGCAAGCATAATTCTTAACTACAGTCCTCAACTAAATAATGCGCTGACATTTTTAACAACCTCCTTAAACACAGAAATTCTAATTGCACACATCACTCTTTTCCATAATTAAAAATGCAATACACTTTTGCCTCTTTGCTTGGCTTCAGTCCTTTTCTATCTTTCCACCCCATCCACAATTTTTAACAAAAGACTAAAGCCAGATTTAAATTTTTAAACAAAATTGCTTCCCTCTCTCTATAAAGGCATTCCAGAACACTGCCTAATTTATCTAGGAATGCCTGTTTTCATTAGTAGGAAAATAAATTAGAAACTTTGTAAACATATTACATTTCTATCTAGCGTTTGAAAAGGAAAAAATAATGGCTGATACCTTGGGGCTTTCTTGTTTATTAGGTTTATAACAAAAATGTCAGCTAAACTGAACTCTGGACCTATCTTGTTTATGATGTCATGAAGTAGTAAAGCCCCCTGGAGAGGATAGGAGATGCTAGATTTGGGGATGAAATAGAATTACACAGCTGACTTCCTTATGAGCATGGAACCACTTGGTTACACAGTGGTTCTTGGCTTCAGATGTAGATGATTAAGTGTTTTATGAGGCATGGGAGAAATTTGCATGCACTAACCTTCACCATTTTTGTAACAATAGAAAATACTTTCTATTGCTTTCTGATATGAGCAATGCAGACTTTCTTTTTCCTTCTTCTTTAACACAAACTTTCTTGAGAGATCTTTTCACAAGGGACTTTATGTCCAAATGCAAATATATGTTTAAGAAGACCTGTACAAAGCATGGAGGAGGAAATGGCAACCCACTCCAGTGTTCTTGCCTGGAGAATCCCGGGGACGGCGGGGCCTGGTGGGCTGCCGTCTATGGGGTCGCACAGAGTCGGACACGACTGAAGTGACTTAGCAGCAGCAGCAGCACAAAGCATATAATTGTCTAGAGCAGCCTTAACTTTATTACCACGACTACTGGCTTGTTATACCTTTGTACCTTACCGAGCAACTTAATGTATGTGAAGAATTAGCACATGTTACATAATGATCGTGTTGTCTTTTCTTAAAGCTTGTAATGAAACAGGTCTAGATAAATTCAAGCCAAATAAGTTTTTATTTAGTACCACTACCACTACACGCGATTAGTACTAATCACACGCATATGATTATGCCAGTGTCATACATACAAAGACAAGTAAGGTCAAAAAGTTCAAGGAGCTTACTATTCAGTTGAGGCAAAACAAATAATAAGCCATAAAGCAAGACAGTAATGCCAGGCCTACAGAGAGGTGGTAGGCGTGGTGTGCAGTTTGTGAGTAGGTTCAAGGCAGAGATGAGATTCATTTGGTGGACCACAGCGAGGGAAATATCAATAGTTCAGATTGGTCTTGGTTGTAGTATTAGTAGCAGCAATATTTGTATTCATGAATTAGAGAAGGGCCTCACTATCAAAGGACAAATTTAATAGCTAAAGCCACTTGAAGTCCATCCACTTGAAATGTGATCATTTTTCATAGGAAATAGTAAGGAAGCAAATTCAAATGAGATGTTTCTCCTTGAAAAACTCATCTAAAACTCATAAAAAGAAGTTTATCTTGTCTTATTTAATATTTTATATTTTAATTGTAATGATATACTACTTACTAGAACAAAAATCAATTTAAATGATTGGGTTTTTTAACATAACTAACATTTTTATAGCACAATTTGATGTAACTTCATGTATCTGACTTCTGCAATACATCATTTTCTTAAATTTTTATTATTTAACAACCATACAAAAGAATATCAATACCATATACAACTACAAAGCATAATAACAAACTGAATGCTCATGACTAATCAATCCCCAACTTTATGAAATAGAACATCATTAGTACCTAAATCCGGAGAAGGCAATGGCACCCCACTCCAGTACTCTTGCCTGGAAAAGCCCATGGACAGAGGGGCCTGGTAGGCTGCAGTCCATGGGGTCGCTAGGAGTCGGACACAACTGAGCGACTTCACTTTCACTTTTCACTTTCATGCATTGGAGAAGGAAATGGCAACCCACTCCAGTGTTCTTGCCTGGAGAATCCCAGGGACGGAGGAGCATGGTGGGCTGCCGTCTCTGGGGTCGCACAGAGTCAGACACGACTGAAGCGACTTAGCAGCAGCAGCAGCACCTAAATCAGTACATTCCTTTTTCTGTCCCATCCCTGTGACTACACTACTATTACCGTCAGTCAAGGTAAGCACCATTCTGAATCTCATTATTATCCTTTCCTAGATTTTTTTCATAGAGTTTTATCATATACTATTATTTTAATTTTGTTTTGCTTTGAGCTTTATAAAAACATATCCAAGCCTACCTAGTTTCCTTTGACTTGCTTGTTTTATTCATCATGACGGGTCTAAGATTTGTTGATGTCATCATGTGTTTCTGTTCATGCAGTTCACCTGATGTTCTATTGAATGAGAATTCTACAATTTACTCATTCTCCTGTTGGTGGGCATCCGGGCTGTTTTTAAGGGTTTTGTTTTAACCAACAGTGTAGCTAGGAACATTCTCGTGCATATTCCCCAGCTCAGAAGTACACATGCTTCCAGCATATAGAACTAAAAGTGGAACTGCTGCATCTCCAAGACACATGAATGTTCAACTTTGTAAGACCATGTAAAATAATTTTCCAAAGCGTTGTGTAAAAACCCCCACGGATCTCCATCCCTGCCGTTACTTGGTGTCACCAGGTACACCTCAGCACGTACTCAACTAAGCCATACCCACACTCCTGATCCACGGAGGTTATAAAATAGTCTATATTGCATTAAGCTGTGAAATAGGTGGTGATTTATAACAGAGCAATAGATAAACCTCTTTTATCTCTCTAGAAATTGGAAAATTGTATCTCAACGTAGTTGTATATTTCATTTCTCTGCTTAGAAAATAAAGTTGAGCATTTTTTTCATGTTTATTCATCATTCGTGTTTCCTCTTCTGAGAAATGCCTGTTCACATACATAGTTTTCCTGTTTTTCTACTGAGTTGTCTTTCTCTTATTGACTTATGATTTTTAATATATTTTATATAGAGAGATATACAGAGCTTGTGACTTGCTTTCTTTGACTTCTTTAAAGGAACAGGCATTCTTAATTTTAATGTACTTAGTAAGATTTACCTATAATTTATTTCATGGTTAATGCTTTTTTTATCTTGGTTAAGTGCTCAAACCAGTTATTTTTAAAAGATTTCCCTTAGCAGAAATATTCAAAGCCCTCATTAATTCCTCCCAAATCCCCCTAATCCTTTGATATAAAACATTCTTTTGAGGTACCTATACTTTACTTGTTAAATTTTCTTTTTCTGTCAGATACTGATTCATCTTTTGTACGTGATTGCATCATTTTCCTAGTAGCTCTTGCATTGACTTCATGAGAATTGACATCTTTTACAAAGTTTACAATTTTACTTAACAACTGCTTTACATCGTATTTGCACTTTCTGTTGGGTAGTAATAACACTGGACCATTCTCCTGAAAAAGAGAGACCAGTGATGTCAAGATGGGTAGGAGTTAGTCACGTGATGCTGGTTAGGAGGTCTGAGTAATAACAGTCACATAAATTACAAGCTCATTAGTAAACATATTTACATTATGACAACATTCACTTTCCTGCACAATCTCACAATTTGGGGGAATCAGACAAAGAAAATTGGAAAAAGGGTATCGTAAGCCATAGCAGCAGCTCCCATTTACAGAACAGGTATTATGGATGTGCCAGGCATGATGCTCAATATGTATGTTATTTCAATAACTCATCAAAACAAACCTGAGAACTGATTGTTATTATTCCCGTTTGCTAGATGAGAAAGTTGAGGCTCAAAAGCATCAGTGCCGTAGCCAAATGAGACAACTAGAAAGTGGCAGAACCAAGATCTGAACCGATATGAAAAGAATATTTCAAAGACTGAGATATATCCATTCTGCTCTTAAGTAACACATGTACTGCTTCTTACAGCAAGTGGAGAGTAAAAGAAGAGAAAAACATAAGCAAAGGTATAAAGGTAAAGAGTAGGAACATGAACTCCTGCAAACTTACTAGAGTAAAAAGAAGGATTGATGGGTCTTGAGTGACAGGCAGATGACTATATTTTCAACATAAGAGGCAGAAATCATTGAGGGTTTCTTGGTGGGTAATATTAATATATTATTACTATAGTATTTATACAATATTTTTATATTGTATATATGTATGGCTCAAATTATTTACAAGATAAACATATATATATATATATAATAGAGTATTTTAAAGACTGAGATTAAACTATGTATATATGTATAAATTTTAATATTTTCTTCCAAAACTTAGTAGATTTTCTCAAGTGCTCCACTTTGAAGAACACAGGTCTAAGATAATAGAAATGAGGACCTAAATCAAGGTGATGCCTGGGGGCAAAATATAAGGCTAGGAACAGACGCAAGATCATCTGAAGATGGAATTGACTGACATAGTAGGAGGAGAATGGAAGAATTAGACATGACTTTGGTATTTTAAGCTTCTTCATAGCTGGAAAAACTGCCACACCATGAAAATGTGCATGCAAGCCATGGGAAGAGCTGGATTCAGGAAGATGATGAGCTCAGTTTTAAAAAGTGAATCAATAGGACATCCTCTTGACCAACAAGTATTAAGAAATATGAATCCAAAATGCAGCAGAGTCTAGATTAGCCTCTGAGACTGTATCTATATAAAGGTGAAAATCAAAGCCTTAATTAAGAACAAGATCCTAGGAGGAGAAGGCAGTAAAAGCAATATTCACAGATATGCCTCAGAGAATGGTGACCATCTAGGGAAGCAGAAAAGAGGGAAAAGAGCCAAGAAACAAGAGAGAAGAACAGTCAGCAAGGAAGGAGAATCAGCAAACTTGTGAGCCCTGAGATAACAGAAGAAGAAAGTGTAGAAAGTGTTTGATAGCATTAAATATGGTTGAGGTCAACAAGGACAAGTGTTGAAACCACTGGAATTGTCTACTCACCTATTTAAACATAAATTCCAAGAGCTGCTGCACTCAATATGCCAGCAAATTTGGAAAACTCAGCAGTGGCCACAGGACTGGAAAAGGTCAGTTTTCATTCCAATCCCAAAGAAAGGCAATGCCAAAGAATGCTCAAACTACCACACAATTGCACTCATCTCACACACTAGTAAAGTCATGCTCAAAATTCTCCAAGCTAGGCTTCAGCAATACATAAACCGTGAACTTCCTGATGTTCAAGCTGGTTTTAGAAAAGGCAGAGGAACCAGAAACCAAATTGCCAACATCCGCTGGATCATCGAAAAAGCAAGAGAGTTCCAGAAAGTGGATCACAATGAACTGTGGAAAATTCTTCAAAAGATGGGAATACCAGACCACCTGACCTGCCCCCCTTGAGAAACCTGTATGCAGGTCAGGAAGCAACAGTTAGAACTGGACATGGAACAACAGACTGGTTCCAAATAGGAAAATGAGTACATCAAGGCTGTATATTGTCACCCTGCTTATTTAACTTATATGCAGAGTACATCATGAGAAACGCTGGGCTGGAAGAAGCACAAGTTGGAAGCAAGATTGCTGGGAGAAATATCAATAACCTCAGATATGCAGATGACACCACCCTTATGGCAGAAAGTGAAGAGGAACTAAAAAGCCTCTTGAGGAAAGTGAAAGAGGAGAGTGAAAAAGTTGGCTTAAAGCTCAACATTCAGGAAACAAAGATCATGGCATCTGGTCCCATCACTTCATGGGAAATAGATGGGGAAACAGTGTCCTAATTTCTGGGCTCCAAAATCACTGCAGACGGTGACTGCAGCCATGAAATTAAAAGACGCTTATTCCTTTGAAGGAGAGTTATGACCAACCTAGATAGCATATTCAAAAGCAGAGACATTACTTTGCCAACAAAGCTCCATCTACTCAAGGCTATGGTTTTTCCTGTGGTCATGTATGGATGTGAGAGTTGGACTATGAAGAAGGCTGAGCACCGAAGAACTGATGCTTTTGAACTGTGGTGTTGGAGAAGACTCTTGAGAATCCCTTGGACTGCAAGGAGATCCAACCAGTCCATTCTGAAGGAGATCAGCCCTGGGATTTCTTTGGAAGGAATGATGCTAAAGCTGAAACTCCAGTACTTTGGCCACCTCATGTGAAGAGTTGACTCATTAGAAAAGATTCTGATGCTGGGAGGGATTGGGGGCAGAAGGAGAAGGGGACGACAGAGGATGAGATGGCTGGATGGCATCACTGACTGGATGGACGTGAGTCTGGGTGAACTCCGGGAGTTGGTGATGGACAGGGAGGCCTGGCATGCTGCGATTCATGGGGTCGCAAAGAGTCAGACACGACTGAGCGACTGAACTGAACTGAAGACATGGAAGCAACCTAAATGTTCATTAACAGACGAATGGATAAAGATGTGGTATTTACACACACACACACACACACACACACACACACACACACACACACAATGGAATATTACTCAGCCATAAAAAAGAATAAAATAATGTTATGCCATTTTCAGCAACATAGATAGACTTAGAGATCATAATACTTAATTGAAGTAAATCAGAGAAAAACAAATATCATATGATATTGCTTATAATCTAAAAAGATAACACAAATGAATTTGTATACAAATAGAAATAGACCTGTAGGCATAGAAAACAAACTTATGGTTACCAAAGGGGAAAGGAGGAAGAAGGTAAAATAGGAGTTTGATATTAACATATATATACAACTGTACACAAAATAAGTGTCCAACAAGGACCTATTGCATAGCACAGAGAACTATATTCAATATTTTATAATTACCTATAAGGGAAAATAATCTGGAAAAAGAATATATATAATTTCCCAAGCACTCAAGGGTTTCATCTGCAAAGGCCACCTGTCTGGGTCCATATGCATCTTTCCCCTGGATCTCTCTCTCTCTCTCTGGGATCCTTGCATCTTAGTGATTTTTTCAGAGTGATTGAATTAGGTTGCCTGAACCTTTAGTTTCTAAACCTTTGGTTTCTAAAGACAGTGTTCAGTTCAGTTGCTCAGGCATGTCCGACTCTTTTCGACCCCATGAATCGCAGCACGCCAGGCCTCCCTGTCCATCACCAACTCCTAGAGTCCACCCAAACCCATGTCCATTGAGTCGGTGATGCCATCCAACCATCTCATCCTCTGTCGTCCCCTTCTCCTCCTGCCCTCAATCTTTCCCAGCATTAAGGTCTTTTCCAATGAGTCAGCTCTTTGCATCAGGTAGCCAAAGTATTCAAGTTTCAGCTTCAACATCAGTCCTTCCAGTGAACACCCAGGACTGATCTCCTTTAGGATGGACTGGTTGGATCTCCTTGCAGGGGCATGCTTTAATCAAGCACATATCTAGGGCCTCCTAATCTCTTCTCCTTAAAGCCTGGGGGTGAAGGGTCAGGCCAGACAATGAAGGTCAAGCTTCCTCTCACCAAAGTGCCACTGAGGAAGGAAATAAAAAGAAAATCCTAGAACCATAAAAAAATTAATAGGCCTATCATATAAACTATCCCTTGGGGATTAATAGGAAAAGACAGGATGCTTCCAGTTACTCACAAAATAGTCACTAGAATACTAGCTAACACTTACTGAGCATGTATCACAAGCTTTGAAAAATACAGACACTATGTATGTAATCCTCATACACAAGCTCCATTTCACAGATGAGGAAACTGAGGCTCAGCAAGGCTAAGTAACTTGCACAAGCACACCTATGAGTTACAGAGTCAGGATTCTAACCCAGGCAAGTGCGACTCCAAGCCTGGACCAACACACTCCTGGCTTCTTTCCAGTCCGCTGCCAAACAACCTCCCTCCACTACTCTCAGCACCAGCCAGACCAGAGGGAGTGAGAGATCAGGGAAGAACAGAGCAGCTGTATGTAGAGCTGCATAAAGCACCCTACACAACCAAGTTATTCAAACATGCTATGTGTCCAGTGAAAGGTAGTCAGGGATATCTTGCTAACGTGGAAAATTCTTCAGAAAGTACATAGTTCTGAGTAAGCCAACTCAATATCAAAATAAGAAATACTCTAATGGAATTACATACTCGAGTTTGAAATAACTCCAAGTAACTTAGATTTTGTGATTAAATCCTAATAACAGCTTCCAAGCAAAAATAGAACTATGACATCACAGGATGGGCTCAGAGCATGGAGGGCTCCGTCGATGGGCTCAGAGCATGGAGGGCTCCGTCTTTGCTCCCCTTCAGGTTCCCCGTGAGCCCACCATGCTAAATCATCGTCACTCCCTAATCCTCCAGATTCTTTGAAGCCTTCATGCCTTTGTTCTGGCCACTCCTGTCTCCACAAAGTCTAGTCCCACCTCAGTCCCTGGTCAAACACCTTATCCTTTAAGACTCTGCTCAAAGTAACTTCCTTAGGAGGACTTTCTAATTGCCTCTAATTAACTGCATCTTTGGTGTTATCACTGTGCTCTTGGGTATTTTAGCCTTGGATTGATTTAGTCATATTCTTCAGTTCACGATACATTATTCATCACTGGTCCATCTTTAACTTTATATATGGTATAAATAACACTGAAATATCTACATACACTACATCTTCAGTACAACATTTTATACAACTGACTTATTTTCTCTGAATTAATTTCTAAAAAAGTAGAAATACTAAGTCTGACATACTACTAAATTCTCTTCTAGAACATTAACATCAATTCAAGCTCCACCCACAGTATACAGAAGTACCCATTACCCCTAAATTCTCAGGAGCACTAAGTATATTCAATCTTTTATCATTTTTGCTCATCTGATAGGAAAAAAGGATAACTATTCTTTTTTTTAATTTTCACTCCTTTGATTACTAGTAATGTTAATCATATTGTTATATACTTATTAACCTTTCATATTTTTTCCTTTGTGAATTGCTTACTTATGATCTCTATTAAATTATTCATTGAGGTGATCATCTTTTCCAAATTGATTTACAAAAGTTCATTATATACTAAAGATATCGATGCTTTTTCTGCCGTATTTACTGAAAATCTTTTTTTATTTTTTTGTCTTTTCATTTTTAAAGTGTTTTCAGAGAAAACTATCACTTTTCTTTTGTGACTTCTTCCTTTGGTATTACACTAGAAAGTTCTTCCCCAACCTCTAGGTATATAACCTAGAGGGATGCTCATCTAGGTGTACCAGGAGACTTATATAAGAAAGTTCACTGAAATACATTCACAGTAGTGAACGTTTGGGGGGAAAACTAAATGTGCCTTGTAAAAAAATAAACACAGTAGAATATAAATATAGTAGATAAATAACAGTGAAATATACAACAGAGTTACCTGGAACGTGTATGTGATTCATCATGGATATTTCTCAAAACACAATGTTGAGTGGGGAGGAAAAAAACAAAAATGAATAGTAATACATGTACTTTATGTGTATAAATGAAAGTAATTCTCTATGTTGGGTGTAGATGCATCAATTTGTAGTAAAAGCATAAAAACATAGTGAAGGAATAAACATCAAATTCATGATAGTTGTTGCCTCTAGGAAAGGCAGGGAAAACAATGGAACTTTGAAAGGGTACAAAGGGGCATTCACTCAATGTGAAAAATCTACTCTATCTTCTAATCAAAAACAAATGTGCACCCTGGTCTCACCGCAACCACCCTAAAAACCCCAACCAAGTTTCCTGCCACTGCTCTCTCACAGGCCATTTTTGGATGTGCTTGACAGCCACTCTGATCTCCCCCAAAAGCCTCATCGTGTGAGTAATAAACTTTTTATAATACGTTTGTATTAGGTTTATTAGGTACATTATATTAGGTTTATTATAATATAATAAACTTTTTATAATAACCCTCTCAAAAAAATGTGACAAAACATTAATATTTACCATTCTGGATGGGTAGTGAGTTATTTTCTTCTATTACACTCTATTTTTCTGCATTAACATTTTTTCTCCAAATGAAAAAAAGGAGAGCATATCCTACCTACCAAGAATATATAGAAATTCACTTTTATTTTATTCTACATTTGCAATATTTCTTAAAGTTTATGATATAAAATAGGACTCTAAATGAATGAATGAATAAGTGAATCAACAAAAGCGAGTGAAAGAGTAAATGAATGAAAAGAATGAATGAATGGTTAATTCACCTAAATGACTACATAATTCTCTCTCTCAAATTCAGATTATGTAAATACACTCAGTGAATCAGAAAGAATTTAGCAGCCATGCTGACATTCGAGTAGCTGTGGCCATAAAGCAGGTTGATGCCAATCCATACAGTAGCCACTTGCCATATGCGGCTTATCAAGCACTTGAAATGTGGGTTGTCTGAATTGCTATGTGCTGTAAAAATGTGAAATACATACTAAGATACTCTGAACTTAGTAGCCCCAAAATGTAAAATATCACACTAATAACTTAAAACACATTTCATGTTAAAATGATATCTTGGATCAATTGGGTTGAAAGATGTATACTATTAAAATTAATTTCACCTGATTCTTTTTATCCTGTTATTGAAACTACTAGACAATTCACGGTTACAGATAATGGCTTAATTACATTTTTACTGGACAGCAATGAAATAGAAAAACAATGTTGTTTTAGATCTAAAATTGCAGAAGAAAAAAACATGTTCACTTTTCACATATGCCTAATCTGAATGCAAACCATCCACCTCTTTATATAAATAATGACATGAAACTAGATGAAAAAATATGAGGTCATTTTGCTGCACAGCCGACAACTCGGAAAATCAGACCTTACGCAAATTGTTCTATAAAGCACTTAATAAAATTTTAAGGAAGTGGAAAATTTTGTATTAAGTTCTGTAATACAAAGTAGATTCACTTCCAAAAGAAGATCATAAGGTGAGAATGTAACATGGAGAACAACAGCTGGGATGAAACGGCATTTTGTTGCCAGTCTTCTAATGTTTCTGTTGTCCCGAGTGCCGAGTGCTGTGTTGCTCAGTCGTGTCCAGCTCTTTGCGACCCCATGGACTGTAGCTGGCCAGGCTCCTCGGTCCATCGGGATTCTCCAGGCAAGAATACTGGAGTGGGTCATCATGCCCTCCTCCATGGGATCTTCCCAACCCAGGGATAAAACCCAGGTCTCCCGTATCGCAGGTGGATTCTTTACCATCTGAGCCACCAGGGAAGCTCAAAATGTAGTAAATACAGTTGTCCCAGGGATCATCACTATATGAATTCATGTTATTTCAGTGGTCCCGGGGTTACTCTCTTTTTAATGTGGTCTATTTTTGACTGGAAAGTAATGATGCTAATGAAGCCCTCTTGATACTAAGACCCATAAGGACCAGTCACAGAGGAGTACCATGGCCAGGAAAGTTACAAGTAATAAAAAGTCACTTCAGACTAACTTCACAACTTCCTTGGTATCAACTACTGCAAAGGGGACATATTATCTACATCAGTTCTTAAAATCCCCCTTCTCTCATAATCTGCAGCTATTCTCACATTCCTGACCCAACAATTCCTAGAAAAACTTCACTCATGTGCTGTCTGTCCTTCCCTCCTTCACTGAGATCATGATTATGTATCTCAAAAGCCGGGAGAAAACCAGTCAGACAAGGACAGATCCTTTCCTCCAAGTGCAGAGAAGGGGCTGACAGTGAGAGGGCAAAGCAGAACCCTCTCAAGCAGGCAAAAAAGAGGAAAGGTTGTGAAAAAAAATAAAATTAAGTTTATACTTAATATCCTGTCCAAACCAGCCAAAGCTAGGCTAAGGGTCAACATAGGTGTGTGCTGTGTGCTTAGACGCTCAGTGGTGTCTGACTCTTTGCGATCCCAGGGACTGTAACCTGCCAGATTCCTCTGTCTATGGGATTCTCCAGGCGAGAATACTGGAGTGAGATGCCATACCCTCCTCCAGGGGATCTTCTCAACCCAGGGATCAAATCCATGTCTCCCGTATTGCAGGAGGATTCTTTACCATCTCAGCCACCAGGTAGCTAAACATATTAAAAGACCACATTTTATAAAATAAAAGCAAGGCATGGTATAAAAATGTACCTTGTAGCCATCTTTTACTTAGACCTTGTAGAAATGGAAGGATTTCACAAGTCAGAGAGCATCTGCAATAGTCTGTATTAAAGAGAAATTGAGACTTCTCCAAATATGTGCCATTGGGAGACACAGTGATTTTCAGAAATGACACTAAGGGATGCTTCAGTAACAAGGAAAATTTCATAAACAAATTCAGGAAATAGAGTCTGATATACCACTATAGGCACTGGTGTTTGTGTGTGTGTGGGAGGGGGGTGCTTTGCTTTTATCCAGTTGAAATAGTATACCTGAAATTCCATAGCCAGTTTAATATGAATGTCATTACTCCAAGAGCAGGCTTTAAAATGCCCCAATTCCACGTTCCCCTCTCTGAATGCAGGCTCCTCACTTATTATTTCTCTCACTCCTTCGCTCTCTACCCTCCTGGGATATACTGTCACTCAACCTTCCTGCTCCACACTGCCCATTAGCCTCTTCCTGGCTGTATTGTCCTGCTTCCCCTACCTCTACCCAGAGTCAAATACTTGCCAATGCCCTCTGCACTCTTAATTCCCTCCTCCCCGATCTGCACACCCACCGTGCATACACCCAGTTTGACCTCTGCCCAACAGTCGGGTTTCTCAGCTCTCATGCTACCCAGTACTGCCAGAGCCCACTACAGAATGAACATACCCAGCAGGGCCATTACTAAGTCAAGCTGTGCACGGTGACTTGCTTCCTTCCTCTGCTTAGCAATTCTCACTTTCATTCTTGTGAACACCCAGATGTCACCGCCCCCCCACAGCCTCTCTGGACCCCAGGACTCCAATTTCACCTTGGTCACACTCCCTCTCAGCAGATGACTTGATCTGAACAGACAGAGGTGTCTTAAGAGACCCCAATCTTCATCACAAGACATCAGTGTTAATAAATGTTCTCTTCCTTCCTGTCCATGACAAATGAAGAGCTGGATGGCTTCATCCTCTCTCCCAGTATGTGTGTATAAATAAATGCATGTAGAATACACCCAGGGCTTCCCTGGTGGCTCAGATGGTAAAGAATCTGCCTGCAATGCAGGAGACCCAGGTTTGATCCCTGTGTCAGGAAGATCCCCTGGAGGAGGGCATGGCAACCCACTCCAGTATCCTTGCCTGGAAAATTCCAGGGACAGAGGAGCCTGGCAGACTATAGTTCATGGGGTCTCAAAGAGTCAGACATGACTGAGCGACTAACATCACACTAAATACACCCATGCACAAAAACCACACATATTACACACACATACACACCCAGCACACACACACACACACATCATGCCTTCCTTGAATCTTCTCCTCTCCTTCTTCTGGGCTCACTCTCTGCTCTCACAGCCTGACATGCAAATGAATCTCACCCTTTCTCTCTAAAATGTTTACCAAGGATTGAAAGAGCATGTCACTCCATTACACTTGGAGATGCAAAAAAAAAGGTCAGAAGTGTTGCATGATTAATTCTGTGTTTCTAAGTTCTTTAAATCTTTTATAACAGTTTATATTAATGTTTTTAAATTTTTCATAACAGTTTATATGTATATTTTTAAAAATTTCCCCCCAATCCTTCATAACTAAATGTTTTACACAAGTAACCCAAGTCTATTTCCTCCATTCTCACATCTCTTCCCTTCTGAGCCCCTGGTGGCCAGGCTTCCAAGTCCAGCGACCTCCAGAACTGGACTCTTAAAGGCCACCAGGCTTCCAAACCCAGCGACCTCCAGAACTGGACTCTTAAAGGCCACCAGGCTTCCAAACCCAGCGACCTCCAGAACTGGACTCTTAAAGGCCACCAGGCTTCCAAGCCCAGCGACCTCCAGAACTGGACTCTTAAAGGGTACCAGTGGGCAACTACCTTATGGCCACATCCTTCCCTCTGTCCTACTCTTAAAAACACCAACAGTGATGACCTACCCCCTCTTTGAAACTCTCTTCTCCCTTGGCCTCTACTAGATGAGCTCTGAGGTCCATTATAAAACCAGATACACTTCACTGAAATATCCTGCAAATGATCAAATGAGCTTTCCCTTTCCTTCTCCTAAAATCAAAGGAAGTGAGAGGAGCTGCAGAATGGGAGCCTCTATATGCATGTACATGTGTTTGCTTATGAAACATCATCCTCTAAACTGCACACTACACACACTCACACTATCTTCTCCACTGGCTCCACTTCAGGGGAAAGAAAAAGGTGATAAGGCCACATCAGAGTGTACACAACCCTCAGCATTGCCAAGGGAACTTCTTGTCAGCTGTCCTCTACACAGCCCCCTTCCAGGGCCACAGGGCGGAGCTCTCCTTTCCTGAGCTACTTTGCTCAGTTTCCTGCCACTCCACCCTCTCCTGTGAGGAAGAGGCAAAGATAATGTCTTCCTTGAACAAGATTTTGAGAAATGAAGAGGGGTTCCATGTATGGTCAAGGCAAGATTGGACATTCTCCGTGGGGACTTTCACTTTCAAAGACAAAGTCCGCATGTAGAAAACTACAATTAGATAAGCATTCTGGGTGCACATTAGCAATGAGTGAGGGTGAGCATTCAATGAGGTCATGTAGGTGGGAGAATTTTGCAAACTGTAACTTGCTGAGCAAATGTTAAATCTTCTCACTTCATCTATCTCAGAGTTGTTGGAAACAAAATGAGACAATATATGGAAAATGGCTTTGTCAACTTGAAAAGACATTTATAAATTATATTATGCGATGTTTTGCCTCTAGGTAGATTAAGAGTCAGACTATGGCAATATTGAAGAAAATTAAAATACCTGCTAATTTCTTTTAAATCCACATTCATGGAGCAGTTTATAAACTGAGAATTCTAACTAATTTCCATCTTCTCACCTCTTTTCAAATGAATTGATTGCAATAAGCTTCAAATTCTATTAACAACAGAGTCAAGTTCCTGGTGACTCTAAATTACCAGACTTTGGATTTGAGGCCTAAAAGTCAACTTCTATGCCCAGACCACAATAACAAGGCCAGCCCATTTTCTCTCATGACTATTTCCTTCATTTCAATTGCCTTGGGCATCATAACATTGTGATCCTGTTGCAGTAGCCTCCTGGCCATTCACTCTATCTTTAGCCTCTATGATTTTATAGTCCATCCTTCCTGCTGCTGCTAAGTCACTTCAGTCCTGTCCGACTCTGTGCGACCCCATAGACGGCAGCCCACCAGGCTCCCGTCCCTGGGATTCTCCAGGCAAGAGCACTGGAGTGGGTTGCCATTTCCTTCTCCAATGCATGAAAGTGAAAAGTAAAAGTGAAGTCACTCAGTCGTGTCCGACTCCTAGCAACCCCACGGACTGCAGCCTACCAGGCCGCTCCATCCATGCGATTTTCCAGGGAAGAGTACTGGAGTGGGGTGCCACTGCCTTTTCTACAGATGCTCAAAAAATCAACAGTGTTTTTCCTATTCCAACTAATTTTTTTAATAGCTGATATCAAAAACGAAGTGGTGAGTCAAGAAATTAAAACAAATTGAATAATTATTGAAAAGGAAGAAGAAAATCATCACTTCTTAGAAGAAGACCTAAAAACCCTGGAAATTTTACTGAGAAGCTATGTAGTATGGTAAAGTGAAAGTGAAGGTGAAGTCGTGTCCGACTCTTTGCGACCCCGTGGACTATAACCTATAAGGCTCCCCCGTCCATGGGATTTTCCAGGCAAGAGTGCTGCAGTGGATTGCCATTTCCTTCTCCAAGGGATCTTCCCAACCCAGGAATCAAACCCGGGTCTCCTGCATTGCAGGCAGATGTTTTACCATCTGAGCCACCAGGGAAGCCCCTTGTAGTATGGTAGATTGGATACAAATAAGCATGCAAAAATCAACAGCTTCCCAACATGCCGGAAGTAACCAACTGGAACACACAATGGGGGAAAGATGGTAAAGAATCTGCCTGCAATGCAGGAGACCCAGGTTTGATCCCTGTATCAGGAAGATCCCCTGGAGGAGGGGAAAGATTTTTTCACCCTGGCTGCCAATGCCCACCAGAGGCACAATCAGGAAGAGTGAAAGTGGGAGGAGAGGATTACTGGAGTCTCTCATTATTCTGTGATGGTTACTATCTGCAGCCTTTTTATGACATAGAGTTTCTTTCCTATTTTGCTTTGTATTGTTTTCATCTTCTGTTTAAGATTTAAAGAGACTCGTGGTTCAAGTTTCAGCCTGGGCAGCTCTGGGTTTGGGTGGGGACATCGGGGAGATCATGGGAGAGTAAGAGCAGGATGGATGGGATGCAGCCAACAGGCCCCAGGCCGCAGCCAGCTGCACCAACCTGGGAGTTGTCACTGACAGGGATGGAAAACTGAAAGCCACCTCTAACTCTTCTCCTCTCTACTGCACAGACATTCAATTGCCAAGTCCTATAATTGATCCTTTTAAAGAGTTCATGGATTTACTCCTTTCTCCCCAGCCCTAGTCCTGTCCCTTGCCAATATCCTCAGGAATTTGGGCCCAGATTACAGTCATCTCTTAGGGGCTCCTTCAGCTGCAGTCCATAATTCATGTCCCTTTCTGTTTTTCTTTCTCATCACCTTACTGTGTCACACTCTTGACTGGTTAATATCCTACAGAATGTATGCCTGGAAGGCCAACCAATCTGGGCTAGAATACAAGGTTCATCTCTCACTCCAGACTGAATGGGTTTGAGCCCCAAGTCTTCCTCTGGTTAGCTCTGTGACCTTGATCATATTACTTGATCACTCTGAGCCTCAGTTTCCTCATTTGTAAAACTGGCCTAATGCATGTGTGATAAAAATTATTGTGAGTATTACAAATAATACATAAAATATAGGATCCATCTAGGGATTGGACACACAATAATTCAACAGGCATTCAAAACCCATAACTTCTGCCATGAGAGTTGTGGTCATTACCACAATTAGAGTCTACAGTTGCCTGCTGGAGCAAGTTTAATGCCTATGCTTGTGTCTAAGACAATATAATTTGTCCCCACCCAACTTATCCAAGGCACTCCCCAACACAAAACAACCAGCTCTGGGTCCATGCTACTCAGCCCCATCTCCAGAACCCAAGCATCCTCACCCCATCCCAGAACTTTGACTCTTCATCTTCTTTCAGCCTAACGTGCCCTTTTCACATGTTTCCAAATATGCCTACGTCAAGGACTCCTTCCATCACCTCCCTGCCTTGTTTCCACACTGCCTCTTTCACCCCCACCACCACCATCACACACACTTAGCTCTTACCACCCTGTGTGTCCAGCTCTGTCCTGAGCAGTTGGAATGCGTTCTCTCATTTCATCCTCACAGCAGCCCTAAAAACCAAGGACTACTATTCTCGTCACTTTAGAGCTGGAGTCACTGGGGCTCTGAGAGGCTGAGTTGCTTGCCCAAGGTCACAAAGTCAGCCACTGGCAAAATCAGAACTCAAAAACTAGGTCTGAACTCTCAACTGCAACCCCAACCTTTCTCAACACATATTTTTAGGCAATGGCTGGATGAGTCACCTTAATATGTCAAAATCCAACCCAGTCACATCTTCTTTATCCTTGAGGAAGCTAGTTCCTATTACTTTCCCTGCTCTTGCCTCTTTGGCACTTACAGTAGCTTTAAAGAACACACACCATACTGTATACTACTGTCCTATAGCGTGTCTGCACTGGATAATTGGGCACTCACTTTTGTTGGGGTCTATTACAATGTGATTGTGCACAGTTGGGTATCCTTCACTAAGTGGCACCATGAAGGACACTCACAGTTCGTAGAGACCGATCTCATTTCTTCCCAGATATATCTCAGGAATCTTCTCCAATAGAGTACAAATTTCTTGCAGGGAAGAACCACATCTTATATTTCTTTGTGTCTCACAAACTTCTACAGATATTAGAGATACCCTCAAAATACCTTTTGGCTCATAGTTGGTCTAAGCAGGCTTGCTTAACTAGGGGGTGAGGAGTGGGACTGCAGGTCCCTGGAGGTATGCAGGACAAAAGGAGAAAGAGGGAATGAATGATCTTCTGTTATTTTCTCAGAAGAGAGAGCACAGCTGGGTCCCTAAACACACTGAGGAAAGTGTTTCCAGTTGTCAGAAGCCTGAAGCAAACTGGGTTTGATGACGTCAATATAATGCTTATTATACTACATATTTGGCATCAATTCCAGAGAAGACTGTGAGTCAGGAACTCAGAAAAAGTCTCCTGGGCATATAGGCAGCTCCTGGCCTGTCTCTTCTACATTAAATACACTCAGGGTATGGAATACACATTTTTAAATGCATGAAACATGAGCCAGACTTGACACCCATCTATCAGAGCTGCTTTAAGGATAATAAAATCAGTGCTGCCATAATAAGGAGGGGGAACTTGATGACCCACTGGAGATTTCTTCCAACCTAAATGATTCTATAAATTCCCCTAAAATCATAAAAAAGCAGATTAAGGATTCATGTAGGCATTTGGACTATAAATACAAATTAATTTCTGCTCCAGTTGCAGTTTTTTTCCTCATCTTTGCAAGAAGCACCTCTATCTCTGAGATATTTCTGGGTGAAACACCAATATAACAGCTAAAGATAGATAGGACTCCCCCAGGTTCTCACTGGTGACTATTTTCTTCTAATTTCACAAATAAATCTGCATCTTGAAATGCACTGAATTGAATCTTGCTGCTGTCCAGAAACATTTATCACTGGAAATCTGTTTTGTTTGGGGAGTAAGATGTAATTATATACAGATTCAATAAGAACTTAAATGTTCCATTGAGAAATTCTTTATTGAAAATGTTTTGTTTTAACTCTAAGTAATCTGTTTCCATTTTCAGTTACTAGCCATATTACTGCAATCCTTTTTGAATTTTTAAAAAATATTTCCTTATCAGAGCTCAATAACTAGAAATCAAAAGAAAACTATAAACATTTTTAAAAGATTAACTTATCAATTTATATGTTTTTGGTTCACATACTTGCTCTTATTCAATACGAAGTTAGAGACCAAAATAGAAATGAACAAATGGATTACAGATAATGTTTCCAAATGCATAGGGATAAATGCACATCCCTGAGGAAACGTGCTCCATTATGACATCACAGATGTTTCTCCTATAAAAAGAACTATGTCCTGCAGCAAACTATAATTTCCCAAATAAAGGGAATAAAAGATTAAAGAAAAGAAAAACATGTCAGCAATGGATTTCTCAAACCCAAGGATAGCAACCAGATGCCAAGCATATTAAAATACCATATCTGACAAAGGATTTAAAAAAAGAAATCTTGTACCACTTGAATGCTTAAATACAAAGTATTTCCCCTTTAGATATACCAAAGAAAGGAGACTGTGGTACATTGTTTCAAGAATGGCTGCATGTCTCATGATCTTAGTCCTCTCCCACATTTATCTGGCCTTGGTCTTGTGACTAGCTCTGGTCAATGGAGCACCAGCAAGCATAACATAAATGGAGGCTCAAAAAGCACTTGCATGTTGGGGCTTGTATTTTCTTGCTGCTCTTGGTAATCCGGAAATTGATACCAGTTTATTCAAGAGAATAAACCTAGACTAGCCTAGTGGACACATGCGGTCTGTCACTCCATCACTCTAGCCAGCTGCCAGCACCATACATGTGAATTATGCCATCTAAGTTAACCAGCTCCTAGCAACCTGCCAGCTGACTCTAGAAACACAAGTGAGTCCTGGCAAGCCAAACAGAAGAACTGGCTGGCTGAGCTCAGCCTAAATTGCCAACTGAAGAAATCAAAATCTAATAAATGACTTTGTTTTATTTCCCAAAGTGAGTGTGCCTATGAAATATTGAGTTATATTAAGCCATTTATAAGCTAGTAGTTTGGAAATCCTTCTAAAATCTACATCCCATGTACAATCTATGATATTTAGCAGGTATCACTCATTCACTGCAAGCATGAGGCTATGTACTTGATGATAAAAATGGCCTTGATTAATCTATACAAAAACTTAATATGAAAGGTATTATTATAACCTACATTTTACAAATCAAGAACTGAGGCTTAGAAAGTAAGTTGGTTGGGGTTACGTGGTATTATGAGTAAGCCTGGACTAACACATTTTATTTGCTCAAGAGTCAGAGCTCTTAATCACTATGCTTTTCTGTCTGATATCACCTATACCATATGCTATGAAAGGCTTTTCTTGTCCATTGGGCTGGAGAATTGTCGGGGCTGTGATATTCTCTTGAATCTTAAGTGATCAGGCAGAGCAGACACAATGAAGCCTAGCCACCCAATTGAAGATACAGTGAGATGGATGGTGAACATGGTGGGTCTTGCTCTGGCCTGCTGACCTCTGACACAGAAACTGGAAGAGCAAAAGAGCTTCAGCAGAGGGGCAGGAGCTATCTAACATATGACAACCTGGCCCATCAGCAACAAGGGGCCCAAGTCTCAGGCTATGACCAATAAGATGATTAATGCCCCCCTTTCCAGTCTTAGGGGGATGAGTGTGAGGAGGAAAAGGAGTCTTGGCAGGAGTTAGAGAAATGGGTGGGAAGTTGGGCAGAAGCCCCTTTCTTCTCGTGGGTGTAGAAGGTATTCCCATGAGGAGAGAGAAGAGCCTCAGTATGTACCACAGACTTACTGTCTGTCCGTTCTTTGCTAATGAAATCTCTGGAATCAGGCTTGCTTTGCTCTGGATTTCTGACACTTTTTAAATGCCTCAACCCTAACTCAATACTAAAATGAAACAGGGGTGAGGAGAAAGAAGTTGATCAAGTCAGCCCCTTTCGAAAACTACTTGTTTCAAACCACATAACATGAACAAAACCCTTCCTAACCCAATCAAAGGTCTAGCCCACCAGTCAGCTGTGTATTTCCTTAGGCTGGCTGAAATCACAAGTGTTTAAGGTACTTATGGTTGAAGGTATAAACTGGTTTTTAACCTCCATCTGCCTAATGGAGTCTACCAGAGCCAATCTCTTTTTAAGAAACTCTTAAAGCTTGCAGGACTCTAATGCTAGAGGAAGTTATTGCTGGCACATTTATAGAGAACTAGTGAGAGGGAATATGAAAAGGGCTTCGATAATTGGGAACATTAAGTATACCTAGGCGAGTGTGAAGAGACACAGGCTGAGAAACTTATTTACCTTAAATGAAGCTGAACACAATTTTCAGAAAAGACCAAAACATCTGCATATTAAAATCCTGCTCCCATAAAGGAGACCAATGGGTCCTAGACAAGCAGCACGATTGCCCTATCCCTGAGGGCTGCCAATAATGGCAGAGGCATTTTCTGAGGACCCATAAAGCTCTCTGAACTTTAGTTTCTTGACCTGTTAAATGGGGTCATTACAAAGTTTAAGAGATAGAGAAGTAGTTTCTGATTTTAGATTTCTTGGATCTGAATAAGTCCCCTCCCCAGATCTTGAAAGCATCATTTTGCATCTTCTTTTGCTAAGTTTTGACATGAAAAAGAGAAAGACTAATAGGTAATGTAGTGTCTGCTCTGTGTCTGGGATTGTTCTAAATGTTTTACATATATGAACATAATCTCCCCAGCAATGCTGTGAGATGCGCATGACTATCCCCACTGAACAAATGCAGAAACTGAATTAGTGTTTCTGAGCTGGTGGCAGGCTTGCGGGTAAAGAATTTGCCTGCAAGGCAGGAGACACAGGAGACACAGGCTTGATCCCTGGATCAGGAAGATGCCCTGGAGGAGGAAATGGCAACCCACTCCAGTATTCTTGCCTGAAAAATCCCATAGACAGAGGAACCTGGTGGGCTACAGTCCAAAAGAGTCACAAAGAGTAGGACACAACTGAGCAACTAAGCACCCTGGCACGAGCTGGTGGCACCGCCAAGATTCAAACTCCAGTCGTCCAGCTCCAGGACCCACATGCTCGACAACCAGGGAACTGTCAGGAGCTCTTACCAGTCATTTCATAAAGGAAAGGAATGCACAAAAATAAATACAAATGCTATCATTTCAAAAAATAACATCTTACATCTCCAAAGGCAAGAAAGAAGGACATGGGAAAACAGAGGTCCCCAAAACTGAAAAATAAAACTGACTTTATGCTAGACATTATGCTTGACATAAGCAGAGACATTACTCGGTTAACAAAGGTTAGTCAAAGCTATGATTTTTCCAGTAGTCATGTGTGGATGTGAGAGTTGGACTACAAAGAAAGCTGAGCACTGAAGAATTAATACTTTTGAACTGTGGTGTAGGAGAAGGCTCTTGAGAGTCACTTGGACAGCGAGGCAATCCAACCAGTCCATCCTAAAGGAAATCAGTCCTGAATATTCATTGGAAGGACTGATGCTGAAGCTGAAGGTCTAATACTTCGGCCACCTGGTATGAAGAACTGACTCTTTGGAAAAGATCCGATGCTGGGAAAGGTTGAAGGCAGGAGGAGAAGGGGATGACAAAGGATGAGATGGTTGGATGGCATCAATGACTCGATGGACATGAGTTTGATTTGGCTCCGGGAGTTGGTGATGGACAGGGAGGCCTGGCGTGCTGCAGTCCATGGGGTCGCAAAGAGTCAGACACAACTGAGCAACAGAACTGAACTGCACTCATTGCATTACAGACCAAAGAATGTTTGGAAACATATAGATTTTCCCAATCCTCAGAGGAACATTTGGGAATGACTGAGACAGATATATGGAAGGCACTCTGATAATGTGCCCACCAGACACTAATGGTTGCTGTGGTGCTCTGAATGGTTTCTGTGGTGCCACCCTCTCCAAGCGCTCGCACTGAGGCTGTCTCAGACAAACCAAGTGGACAGAGGTATATGGGGCCCGGCAGGCCACCCACATGGATGTGTACACAGCATTAGCCTCCTGTGTTCTGCACAATCTATCTCCGATTGCTCCTTCCGTGCTCCCTGACGTGGAGCAGCATGTGCCAGACAGCAGGAATTCCCTGGGAAGTTCCAGGAAGAGGTGCCGGGGAAGCAGCAGCCCCTCAGGAGCGCACTGGAAAAGAAGCCCCTGCCACCATTCCCAACATGTTAGATATTCTCTGGTGAGGATGGGAGGCTCTGCAGAAGGTATCTCTCCCTCACTTTATTTATCTTCCCTTTGATGTTAAACCAGAGCAGAAGCCTGCAGATGGGCTTCTAGTCCGTAGCTTCAGCTCACACTGTGCCTTTCGGTGCATCGGTCTCTCTAGGCCGGGAGTACCTTCAACAATTTCAGCCCTGTTTGGGAAGAGTGCTCACTTAGCTATCCACTAACAGAGTGGGCAAGAATCATGGCTGGTGTCTGTCACACCACCAGCGACTGGGACATGATGTCAGAATTCACCTTCCACATCTTAAGGCAGTTCATTAATAATTGAACGATTCCTTTGGAATTGGGGAGAGGGAGCAGTCACAGAAATGGGATGGTTAGTGGCTTTAGGAGGAGGTGTCATAGAACAGTGTTGAGAGGCTCAGTTCTGGATTCCAGTGATGGAAGTTTCTAGGAGGAGGCAGGAAATCCTTACCGTCAAGGGCTGGAGAGTAACTGCTGCGGACTTTGTGGGCCATATAGTCTGTGTCACAACTACTCTGCTCTGCTGTGGTGGCATAAAGGGAGTTGCGGACAAGAGATGAGTGGATGAGCGTGGCTATGTGTCAAGAGAGCTGGATTTGTGGACACTGAAATTTTAATTTCGTATCATTTTTACATGTCACACAATAATCCAACAGGCATTCCACCCAATATTGCCGGGGCAACCTTCAACCAGTGAGGGACGGGAGAGAATGGACGGCGCCAGCCTCTCTTCCTCTGATGGGACGGTTCTGCAGCAGTTCCAGTGAGACTCCTCAGAGGAACACCAGTGTCACCAGAACGTGGATGTCCACAGCGGTGACCAGCTCTCTCGCTCCTGCACTGGCTCTTCCCTCCCTCATGCTCTGCTCCCTCCCTCCCGCTTCCTGGGACCACCTCCCAAACCACCAGAACCCTAGCCCTCATCTCGGTCTCTGATTAGGGGAGCCCAAACTGTGACCTCCGGCCACTCTAGAGCCTTGTTCAGAGTCGCACTGAGTCCTGTGCAGAATCACATGACTTGTCACACTGCCCTGTGGTTACAGAACCAGGAGGGCTGTCAAGGCCAGGACTACATCTGTCTCACCAGGGCCCTGGCATGTTAGCTGAGCAGATGCCTGCCATCCATCTGCTGCCCATGCATCGAGAGGGGCAGGAAGCAGCCCTTGGCTTCTTCGATTCAGAAAACACTTTTCTGTTTCAGAAAAGCTTGTAAAATGAAATTAAGGTAGAGTCATTAGCAGCAGGGGAAACGACATCTTAAGAAGACATTTTCTGTTAAGCCCACCTACAGCTGCCCCCACAAAACACACCCTGCCTACTCTGTCTCTGGGCTTACCTCCTCCGAGGAGTCCAGCCTCACTCACTCCTGACCGCCCATCACTGCACAACCCGTAGCCTCCCCCATCTCCTCCCTCCCCGGCTCCTCTTTCCCTTGATTCTCACGCTGTGTACTTCCATCAAGAAATCATAACAACGGACTAGATCAAAGAAATTGAAATAAGTAAAGCTGATCATGCTGCTGGTGCTCCTTTAAATCTCTTTCTCCCCCAGGCCTTGAAGCTAGAGGCTGCAAACTGCCTCCTATGGGTCAAGGGTGGTTGGTTAATATATTTCTGGGAGGCCTGGGTGATGTTCTTAGAGTTGCCAATATTTTAAACTCAGTATAGTGAACATGAAAATCCATATATCTAACTATTCTTGAAAAAAAATTAAAGATTTGATGAGTTGGGCCTAAAATCAGCTGGGGTGAGGTTAGCTGCTTCCTGGAGAGGGGACCCAAAGCCCCCTGTGCGCTGTAGTCCCCACCACTCCCTTCTGACTCTAATTCTCAGGCCTCTTGTCAGTTGCCACTTATGATCATGATACACAAAGTTCACCTTGCTCTTTCTTGTTACCTGTCTGGCCCTGAAGGTGAGGGTATCTGAGCTAAACACTTGGACAAAATGAGTCCCAGCTGCTATACATGTTCCTTGTGTTTCTAAGTGCCTCTGGCAAGGGATCAGAGCCTCCTACTCCAATGCTAGCAGGACTTAGGCCTGGAAGTCCTTCTTGGAATCCCTTCTTGATGTGATGATGATGATGATGTAATGATACCCCAGTAACAGACAGCAGTTACTCAAGGCACATATGCCTGCCTAATCCTGCAGATGCTTTAAAAAAAAAAAAAAAGAAAGAAATCATTACTACCGAGGGATTTGGAGATGAGAAACAAATGGAGCAAAAACAGAAAGGAGAGGGCAGCAGAAGGCCTATCTCAGCAAGGCCTGCATTGCCCTCACTTCCTTGAATGGGGGAAGGTAGCCTGGTGGGAAAAGAAAAAACAAGCCTTCCCATCCATGCTTTAGATTCCAGTTCTGGCAAGAATACAGACTTCTGTACTTACAGATGCTGTAAAGCCAAGTTCAAGAACCATGTCCATGTTCACCCTGAACAAAGGGAGAAATCTGAGCGCACCGCATGAATTAGCCTGCCTCAGCACGCAAAAACAGTTCTCATCAAGTTTATTGATTCATAAACCACAGTATATCCCAGGCTCCTGCAAAGTTAGAAGTTAATAACAAAAATGCAAAGGCAACAGGAAGAATAATTCCCGTAACCTCTCGTAGCTCAAAGACAGAACGCAAATGACCGCGCCACACACTACTTACTAAAGAACCACCATTCTGGCAGTGTCTAATCAGTCACTAAACAAATATTTGTGCGGGATGAAATAATCATTACAACAGATGCAGGAACTGCTTTGCAGAGCTTATGGTCAAGCATGAAAGTCATTAAGCACACAGTTACAATTATCTCATTAGTTACAAGTGTGACAGTGGTAAGAAAGCAAAGTACCAAGAAACCCAACCTAGAGATCGAAGAGGGACTCCTGAGGAATGAGCATTCAAGCTCAGCGCTGGGCCTCCCAGGCGGCACCAGTGGTAAAGAACTTGCCTGCCAGTGCAGGAGACATGAGACGTGGGTTTGATCCCTGGGCCGGGATGATCCCCTGGAGGAGGGCATCACAACCCACTCCATGGCAACCCACTCCAGTATTCTCGCCTCGAGAATCCCATGGATAGAGGAGCCTGGAAGACTATGGTCTACAGGGTTACAAAGAGTCAGACATGACTGAAGCGACTTAGCACACACACACATGCTAAAAGGTGGATAGGAGTTGCCCAGGCAGAGGCTGTCCATCTTCACTGAGCACCTATTATGTTCCTGGTACTATATCAGACACTGGGGTTAGAAAGATGAATTAACAAGTGCCTTTCCTCAAAGAACTCACAGTCTATTGGGGGCAAATAGACTTCCTTTATGTCTGCTGCCAGGACATGATAGGGGCTCTTCAGCACCCTGGAACAGATTAAAGTCATTTAAAAAATGTTCTGATACTCAGAAGAATTCAACCAAAAATCTTCCTAATTGCAAAATGTTCTGTTGTGTATTCAGAGAACCTCTCTAATAATTTAATAAAACAGAATAAATTGAGAAACTGTCAAACCCTGTGGAGCACCTGGGGTTTCACCAAGATAACAAGGCTTGTTTTCTGCAGATGCTCAAGCTCTGGAAGAAAATTCACAGCAGTCCCAGGGCAGCCCAACCATCCAAAAAAAAAAAAAAAGGTGAAATGAGGAACTGGACAGAGGGGAGTGAGGCAGGCTATTAAACTTTGGAGACCTGGAAAAAATGCTTTTTGGTTAATAATATTAATAATCATCACTATAATGATAACGGTAACTAAACACTCTGATCACCCTGTATGAGTATTTACACTCAGTTCTGTGGGTGGGTCTCAGTTTGTGGATGAGAAAACTAGGGATTAGAATAAATGAGAAATTTCTGTTTATGGCATTACGGCATACTAAATAATGCAAAAACTGAAGTCTACAAAGCATTAGACTTGCTCAAAAAAACAACACACCCTTTCAATCACAAAACGGCAGTTGCAAGTAGTTTGATCGTCAAGTGTCAAAATCAAAGCATGAACTGCACATTAAAACAGTAAATAGATACTGCAGCTCTCCCGTGGGGGGCTGACTGGGACATGTGGCCAGACTTAGTGAGCAAGGGGCTTGGATTTGAATGGCCATAAGAGGATAAACGATGAGGCGCTGAGCCTGCGTGAAGTGGGCAGTTCCACTCCACAGAGACTCCTCCACTTAAACTTAGGGACTTAAAAGAGTTACACCTTCAGTGAAAAGAGACAACAGAAAGAAATTCATCCCCTAGGACAGGAAGACCACAATGAAATCTAACTCTCTCTCCCAGGTTATGGGTGGGAAAAAATGGCTACCCTAAGAATTTGTATCCATGGGTCTTCAATCATAAGAGTTCAGAGTTCTGATATATATTAACTGGGTTACCCAAAGTGAGAATCTAATACAAAAAATTATCCCAAGTAAGTGATATTTCCTCAGGCACGTGACAGAAACAAATGAAAGGATACCCCCTTAACCTGGACCATTCCCAAGTTCTATAAATAAAGTCTTTCCGAAAATGAGTTCCTAATCCAAAAGCCAACACAAAAGGAAAAAGTCCACCGTGAACACCATGAATGAAAGTCAGCAGTCACAGCAAACAGTAGGTAAGAAAATCCCATGGACAGAGGAGCCTGGCAGGCTACAGTCCATAGGATCACAAAGAGTCGGACATGACCGAAGTGACATGACATGCATGCAGCTTAAAGGCATACATTGGAAATTTAAATTTGTACTTCTAATTACCATAGAAGAAATAGTAGATGTTTTAAATAGTGGATGTTTTCTGACATCCACAGAAACTGGGGATATTTTAAGACTTACTCTCAAAGGAGAAACTATTTAGGACTGAATGAAAATGAAAATGCCACTTTTCAAAACCTGTGGGAAGAAACTAAAGTTTTTAAAGGACATTTTGCAGCTGTCAATGCTTATTTATAGTAGAAACATAGGCTGAACATTAACGAGCTGAGCGCCAACCTTAACAAGGTAGAAAAACAACAGAATGAATCCAAAGTACGTAGATGGAAGTTAAAAAGTTAGAGCAGTCAATGAAGTATGAAACAAGCTTCCAATAGAGAGGTCTGGCAAAACACAAAATTTGGTTCCTTTTGGCCGGGTAATGAAGTGACAGGAAGCATGGGCGCTGGAGCTGATGGCCTTGACTGAGTCCCTCCTCTTTCACTTACCAGCTACCTGGCCTCAGTCATGTGACTTTTGGCTGGCACTGGTGGAGCCACAGGACAAACCCTGGATCATGGACCCTGGTGCCCAGGCACTAACTCATTATCCTTACAATAGCAACTCTGAGTCGTGTATTCAGACGGGAGTATCCTCCTCCCATAATGAAACTGGGCATTAGTATCTCCATTTAATCCATCCTAAAGGAAATCAACCCTGAATATTCATTGGAAGGACTGTTGCTGAAGCTGAAGCTCCAATAATTTGGCTGCCTGATGGGAAGAACCGTAAGGACATTTGTAAGGACTCTGATGCTGGGATACATTAAAGGCAAAAGGAGAAGAGGGTGGCAGAGGATGAGATGGCTGAATAGCCTCACTGACTCAATGGACATGAATTTGAGCAGTAGCGGAGGACAGAGGAGCCTGGCATGATGCAGCCCATGGGGTCAGACACAGCTTAGCAATTGAACCACAACAACAAACAAATGGAGAAGCCACAATTGGGGGAATATAAGTAATTCTCCTCAAGTCATGAAATAGAAACTGTTAGAACTGATCCAAGACCAGATTTTTCGGACTCCAGAGTCTATCCTCTTAACTACCTGTGCTCGTCTGTAAAAGATCCCTGTTGGCCACTCACTGTGCACTCAGCTTCAGGGAAAATGTCTCTTCTAATGCAAAATGTAAAATAAGAGGGCCAAGTACCCATTGCTCATATAGAGAAGCTCCTACTTTTAGTAATGATAACCCAGTGGTTAAGATTATGAAGTTTGGAATGATAAATAATAACTGGCAATTTTTATGTCAAGCATAATGTTAAACTCAATCCTCTTTCAACATCCCTTCTATTTTTTTACATCTTGCCAATTTTATTCCATTGATCCTCCATCTCCACATCCACATGTCTCCCATCGCTTCTCCCTTTCCTTCATTTCTTTATTGGAAAATTCCAGAATAAACTCCAGACTACATATCATTTCATTTGTAAATACTTCAGTACATCTCTCATATGAAAAAGGCTTTTTTTTTTAAACATAACCATAATACTCTTATTATACCTCATATCATCAACACTAATTTCTTAATATCATCCAACACATATCCCACATTCAGATTTTATTGACTGCAGAGAAAACAATGAGGAGAGACCCACACCTTGTGTGAGGCCAGCCTATGGAGGGCCCCGGGGAAGGAGGGAGCTACTGTGGCTGCTATGTGGTGAATGGTGACCCAGGACACTGAAGTGCAACCCTTTCCCCACATGGGGGCTGGATGAGAGTGATGAAACCTGAGGGGATGACTGAGGGCAGGTAAAGTGAAGGGAGATAAATGAATTCTGTTGACACAATTACGTTCTAGGTTCTGTGCTGCCCACAGAGTGAAGCCAAGGTCTTTCTCGCATTGGATTACTCGGTTTTGCAGGGAGCTATTGAAGTTCAATGGTTAAACTCCTGGGAACAAGTAGCCTTATATCCCAGAATTATCTACCAAGTGCTGCTTAATTTTATTACAGGGGAGAACCACAGACTTCCCCCATATTGGGCTGCCCTCAGGAATCAGAGATAGGGGCTGGGAGCAAAGTTAGGGAGCTTTCCTCTCACTTCTGGGGAGTCAGGACCAGGAGCATTGCTGTGAGTGCACAAGACAGGGCAAGGCACAATGTCAGGGAGGGGGTTCCTGAGCCATCAGTCTTTCTATGTGTGATTTAACTCAGTAAAAGTTTATTTCTCGTTCCTACAAAGTCCATTATAGGGTTGGGGTCTCTCCAGAACAGGTTTCCCTCCCCAGTATAAGGGGCTTGACATTCCAGATTGTTCTGATCTTGTGGCTCCTCTCTCTGTATGTGCTTAGGAGGCAGGAAAAGATAGCACTAGAGTCCTGTATCAACAAATAAATGCTTCAGCTAGGAGGTGAGATACCTGCTCACAACCCTCTGCTCAAAATTATTAATATCTCAGGATCCTGTCTAACCACAACAAGCAAAATGTCTAACCACTCCCTTCTTATTCTTCACTGGGATACAAGCTCCATGATGATGTGCATTTTGTCTCCTTGTCCAGTACAATATCCTTAGATAGAAGAGTACCTGGGCATGTTATTAAATTGAATGAAGGAATGTAATGCCAGCAAGAAACACACCCTTATATCTTGGGAGAAGAGACAGAGTCCCAGGGGTGTAAGGCTGAGGGTGTTGGGTAAGATCTATGCACACCGGAGCTGCAGAGCTGGCTGCGCTTAAGGAATACTACTACCGTTCATCTTAAGAAAGAAAATGAAATCCTGCTGAGAGCGCCAGACCAACACCTCAGGTGGCTTTACACCATAAAACACTGAAGCCGAGGCAAAAGCAACTGAGCAAACCACCACCACGAGCGCTCAGGTCCCGGAAGGAGCTGCAGTGACCACAAATGCATCTCTGAGCCATCAGTCTTACACACCCTTAATGTCCCAATAGCATCCTTTTTTCAGGTTCTCGTATTATCCCATAATACAGATCAAGAACTTCAGGTGCACAGAAGTTAATTCCACACAGCTACAGATTTGCAGAAGCAGGATTACAAGCCAGGCCACTTCACACCAGAGCTTGTATTCTTTATCCATAATCAAACTCCTGGGGTCCAACTTTCTCGTTCACTGACTGGGAATGACAAACCCCACCATCTCCCCAGAACTGTGCAGAGGAAGGGAGGATGAGGGGATAAAGCCACCAGCACAGTATCTGGCACAATGATGATAATGGTGATCGTAGTGACAACTGGTACTTGCAAAGATACAGATACACAAAGATGTTACCACTGTTGATTGCTTCAGAATAACTTACTACATAAAATCTTCAAAAAGATACCTTTTCTTCCATTTCGCTCTCACAAACCTTCAAGAGGACATTTGTGCTCTATGTGAAGGCTAGTTTTCAAAATCAAAGTCATGGCATTTCACATTATATGAAGATATGAAGAAAAGCGTTTAAAAGAATCTAACAAAACTACAGAGAAGTTGGGGGGAGGGGAGCGCACATTACTCAATGCAGTAGATGTAGCTTTGAACTTAATTTTCTAGAATTCTTGAAATATTAGTGATGGCAGCATAAAAGACCAATTAATCAGGTTGTTTGTTCTCTGTGTGTGAGTCCCTGTTGCCATCTACAGTTAAAAATGGGGCATGCAACACTGCCAACTGTCTAGCTCTAAAAACACAGTAGTGGAGATGATGGTGCTAAGGAAATAGGCTTGTTTGATGAGCACAGAAAACAGAAATGGTACCTGGAGGAGCAGCTCTTTTTCGACCACCTCTTCCGTCTTGCTGATGAGACGCTTCTGCAGTGTATGTATTTTCTGTATCAGCTCAAAGGTACTGGGGTCACTGGCCTATTCAAGGGGAAAAAAATAAAGCAGCTGAGATTATCAGGTGCAGAGCACTGAGGTCCCTACAGAATTACTGTTCTATTAAAATCTATTGCAAAGTTATAGACCCAATACAGACAAGAATCAGAAACAAGCAAACAAAACGAAATGCACTGCACGACAGATGAGACAGTCATCAAAACAGACTGACGTTTGGCTAGTGTCGTCTCTGTTGTCCCGAGTGAGCCTGCAAGCGGAAAGTTAGTATGTTTATTCCACCAGGGGAAATAATAACAGCAGCAGTGATGGCAGCTCCTGGGCCTAATACCTGATTCTTTGCAACATCTGAACACTATGTTAAGTGCTTTTCACACATTATCAAATTTTAGTCACTTGACAGTCCTGTCAGACAGTATTACTCTCCCCTTTTACAGAAAAGGCAACTGAGGCTCGGAGGAGGTCATTTACCCATGCTGATAGAGGTCAGAGCTGGACTCAAGCCCAGATACACCTGGTTCTAAAGCCTGGGCTTCTTAATTACTATGCTCTGAAGTTTTCCCTACCATCATTTGTTTACACTGGAATGAGACAGGGTTCCCTAACTCATTCGGTCTCAGGGTTCTCCTTTCATAATTATCAACAAGAAGATTCATTACAACCTACGATGGGGCAAGTTCCCAGGATGTGGAAGTCTGCTAATTATTAGCAGCAGGACACGACCATGGCATTTAGCTTTTAAAAGACATTATCAATCTGTAAAGCTCTGATGCACCTTCAATAATTATCTGTGTACAATTCAAACAAGATCTACTGTTATACATTGATAATTTGTCCTCTAGACATTGAGCCAAAGGTTCACTTTCAACTACTGACATTTGGAATTAATCTAGCAGCTAAATATTTTCAACTGCCTCCCAGAGTCTGTTTTCCAATTTTTTTAATATAAATTGACATGGAATTGGAAACTTTAAAAGATTTGCTCGAAAACACATGGAATAAACTGATGTGACAGTAAATGAATTTACAGTTTTCATCTCTCTTCCCCAGACACATTCATGTTATTTTTAGTTTAGTAAACTACCCCACTCTTGGCATTTGAAGAGGAATAAATGAGGGTCCAAAAGGCAGGAGATATTCCACTGACTATGACTTTGCTTAAGAAATACTAAGAAGTGCCAAGTGATATCCATATTTTGGAAATAGATTTGGCATACACATTCACTTGGCAAGACTGGACACTGTTAAAATTCAGGCCTTGTGTTTACATAACAATTTATAATGCATTATCCTTAACGCTTTCTTCATTTAAAGGAAAAATAAAAATGAAAAACAAAAACCTACTTGGCTGATTTTCTCCTTTTCCTTGCTCCTTCTTATATCACATACGCCTATTCTCCCAACACTCCAACTGTTAACTTAGTCAAAGCCCCTTCTTGTACTCACATTACTGGGTACTACTAGAGGAGATGAGCATCTTTTTATTGAATAAGCAGAGCTTCTCTATTACTGTTATCTGCTGGTGGAAATGAATCTCAGGAGGTCATAAAATAAAATAAGAAGTTTATTATCCATCATCTTCCAAAGGGACTTTGGCTGTGTCCCCAGATCCTAAAAGAAGGATTCTGACGAACACAATTCTAGTTCTTTGAAAAGAGGGCAAGTTTAAAAGTCGCGCTTCCTTTTGGGAAATAAAAGGATGCAAAGGCTTTTAAAAACAAAACCCATCTGGAACAATCTAATTTACATTTGATCCAGTCTTTCGCGTTTTGGGTGACAATGGCACAGATTAAATAAAACTGCCTGTTACTGCGCTTTAGGTAAGAAGACAAGTAGGGTAGAGAGCGATTTGGGAGGAAGGCTCTCCCAAGTGTTACCTCAAGCTTCCTCCATCTGTGCACGTTCATGGGGTTCTCCAGTTCCTCCTCCAGGGCTCGGCATCTCGTCCTCTCCTTCAGGAACTCTCTTTGCGTGTGAAAAAGCTCCTGCCTTAATAAGTCAAACTTTCTTTAGCAAACAAATTCTCTGCCCAGTATTTGAGTATCCTTTCTTTACATGGTTTCGTGCACGCTACATCTTACAGACAAAGATGGATTAGGGAGACTTCGGGAACACTGAGACCAGCCTCCTAAGGCAAGACACAGGTGATACCAATTCTTGCAGAAGGCAAACTTCAGCTTTAGCTTTAGGAGGGAAAAAAAGTACCAGGAACTGATTCTTGATACCCAGGGAATTTTAGAAGTGCATGAAAAGAACCGGGAAAGGGTAAATCATGAGGATTTTAATATATTGTTCCATGTTTCTAAATGTCTTCTACAGTAGCAGCGAGAGAACAAGCTATGTTCTATCATGAGGTACGGCCCTGCAATGCAAGCAACTGAGGCTCAGGTGAAACCTGACACCCATTAAGACAGTGTATCACCACGCTGGCAACATACTGGACTCACCTGGGGAACTGTGACAACATGCCTTTACCTGGACCGACCCCCAAAGGAGTTCTGCTTTACCTGGTCTAGCACGAGGCTTGGGTTTCATAGATTTTTAAAGTTCTGCTGGTAATTCTATTGGAGAAGGAAATGGCAACCCACTCCAATGTTCTTGCCTGGAGAATCCCAGGGACAGGGGAGCCTGGTGGGCTGCCATCTATAGGGTCTCAAAGAGTCGGACATGACTGAAGCGACTTAGCAGCAGCAGCAGCAGCAGCTGGTAATTCTAATGTGCAGCCAGTACTGAAAAATACTGAATTAGGAGTGATCATTTGTCTCATGTTCCACAACTACACAGGTGACTGAAAAAGTCCCGAAGAACTAGCTCTGGCTCAAATACACTTCTCAAATCTCTAGTTAACAGATGACCATAGTCTACAACCATCCACCGGCTGCCAGTCTATTGAACAAGAAGTTTTGTTGGGAGGCAGAGCAGAGGCAAGCACTCAGGTTGACACGGGCAAGAAGGATATTATTATCTGTCCTTGTCTGCTGCAAGTGTGCAGATTACTAATGCCAAGCCATCTCTTTTACTTAATTGCTTCATTTAAACCAATAATACAACTTCCCCTCATTAGCAAGACAAACCATTAGAATTAACTGCATGATGCTCACTCAACAGGGAGCTCAGAAAAAGCTGCTGAGAATTAAAAGCATATTTTTAACACTACTATTTTCTAAAGTGTCATCCGCAGAGAAGGGAAAGGGTATTGGGAACTGTGATTGATGATTTCTTTTGCATCAGACTCTGTGTTAGGCACGTTACATTTTCGTGTTTAACAAATTTAAAGCTCAAATATGTTGTGATCTGCCCAAGATCACACAGCTTGTAGGTGGCAAGTCTGAGATTGGAATTCATGCCCGCTTGCCTCCAATATCTTTATTAAGTTTATTAAATTCCTTTATAAGGAATTCCTAGGTGGCTCAGGGGTAAAGAATCCGCCTGCCAATGCAGGAGAAGCAGAACATTAGAGTTCTATCTCTGGGTTGGAGAGATCCCCTGGAGGAGGAAATGGCAACCCACTTTAGTATTCTTGCCTGGAAAATCCCATGGACAGAAGAACCTGGCGGTTTACAGTCCATGGGGTTGCAAAGAGTCAAACACAACTGAGCGACTGAACATGCACCTCCCACTATACAGATAAAATCTAGTATCAACAAACTGAGAATGGATAGAATTTGGTGCTTTGCATATGTAATAAAAATAACACATGGCTGGCAAGTTTGTGTTAATCACTCAGTCGTGTCCAACTCTTTGGGATTCCATGGACAGTAGCTCACCAGGCTCTCCTGTCTATGGAATTCTCCAGGCAAGAATACTGGAGTGGGTTGCCATTCATTTCTCCAGGGGATCTCCCAGACCCAGGGATCAAACCCAGGTCTCTTGCATTGAAGGCAGATTCTTTACCAACTAAGCCACCAGGCAAGTTTAGTTATGGTCCTGGAGATCATTCAACAGCGTCTTAGAGTAAATCCAATTGCCTCCAAAATGTTAATGGTGGTATCTCTGGATAGGAGACTTATCAGTGATTTTCTAATCCCTTCTTTACATTTTTTCTGCATGCCCCATATTTTCTACAATGAATTTGTATTACTTTCATCATCTGAAATATGAACAACTCTTTAAAAAAGAGAGTATTGATCTATTGATGGTGGCAACTTCCCTTGTTATTCCCGAACGTATTCACTGCGTCTAAATATCAAAACTATCTAATTCGATTAATTTAAAAAGCAGATCCAGACTGTGTCCTTGTCCCAAGGTGGCCAAGGATAGTGTTCATCTACAAGTCTGCGGAGGATAAGATAGTTACTAAGAAAACACCAGACCTATTATTTGGTTTCCTGCAATTGCCCATATAAAACATGGTGATGTTTTCCCAAAGGGAAAGCAGAGCGTGTATAATGTAAGATTTAAAGCAAGAAGAAGGCGCACTAAGCCCAAGCGAAAGCTTCAGAAGATAAATCAAGAGTGAGATGTAAAATTTGGCTGCCTTCTAAGGAAACAGAGTTTTCAAATAGTGATAAAATTAAAATTTCCCCCTCTTTTCATTCTTTGTGTAATTCCAAGAAAAAGATGTGCAAATGTTACCAGGATTCAATTTAAATATTGATGTTCCATCTCTTGCATACTGCCTTATTAAAGAAATTCCAAAGAGCTCATTGGGGGACTTTTTTTCTGAATTGTAACTACTTTGTGGTTATGATTTAACTGAAATTTCTTTCACTAAATCCAGAATAAAGTTTTCAAAAAACACTTTTGCACTTGCTTACGTTCCCCGGAAAGGAAATGAATTCATTTTTTGTGACATAGAATGGACACGATGTAGATTATGGGTTATGGAAAAGTTGTTCTTATTATTTGCTAATCATTTCAACATAAAAAAATTATTTTATGCAACCAGAAAAAGACTTTCAATGGCTGGGACTACTCCAATGGTCCAGTGGTTAAAACTCAGGGGACCAGTGCAGGGGACCCAGATTTGATCGCTGGTCAAGGAACTAGATTCCACGTGCTGTAACTAAGACCTGGTGAAGCCAAATAAATCTTTTTTAAAAAAAGACCTTCAGTGACCAATAGGAGGAACATAAGGTCCTTAGGAGGTCCCCATAGGCTGCTATGCTCTCACCTCCGAGGGGGTCTTCCGTTACCTGAGTTCATCGACATTGGCCACACTCCTGGCAAGAATCCCTTTCTCCCGGCGAAGCTTCTTGATCTCAAGTTTGAGGATTCTCATGTCCTCCAACCTCTGGTTATACTGGCTCTCGCCTTTATTCAGCACAGACTGCTGAATCTTGATCTTCTCATAGAGCAAAGCCAACTCATCATTGCGCCGAACTAGCTGCGACCCAAGGATATCTCTCTCGCTGATGACCTAGAAAGGTAGGGCAGGGCATGGCCACTGGGGGACAAAACGTCTCACGTTTCATTACAGCAGCAGCAGTCAGAGAATCAGTGAACACCCATCCAATGCCCTCATGTGCTAGGCACTCAGTAGGTAAGGCACTGAAAATAGCCTGCTAGACAGCCAATACTGGACTCCTCCCACCAGAGTTGGCAGTCTTGTTGAAAAGAGTACAACAAATTATATTATTAATAATAATACTCTATGGCCCATGGGTTTTTTCCAACATGTTATTGTATGTGTTTAAGTCTGAACATCTTTAGGGTGGGCAAGCTCTTGCCAAGTTCTACCACTCCTTACTGTCTTGTACCACACGCTTCCCTGGTGGCGCAGATGGTAAAGAATCTGCCTGCAATGCAGGAGACCTGGGTTCAACTCCTGGGTCAGGAAGATCCCCTAGAGAAGTGACTGACTACCCACTCTAGTACTCTTGCCTGGAGAATTCCATGGGGAGAGCTCTGGCAGGCTACAGTCCATGGAGTCGCAAAGAGTCGGACATGACTGAGTGACTAACACTTTTACTTTCACTGTCTTGCACAAGCCAATGTCTCTTTTTTTTAACCTGCTAGATCTCTGAAAGCATTTAAGTTTCTAACCCCCAAAATTATGTAATTATTCATTGTAATTATATGCAACAATGATATTATGCTAGAATGTAAACCCCCTGAAGGCAGGGTAACTTATTTTCTTGTTGGTCAGTATATCCCCAGAGCTTAAAGGAGTGGGTGACACACAGGAAGTGCTTGTAAATAGGAGCAGAATAAATGAATGGATATTTCATAATTAATCAACAGGAAGTGGGCCTCTGGGGCTGTTCTGAGAGACTCAATGGAAGAGCTCAGAAAAGAATGAGGTTTTGTGAGGAGCTGAATCAAACAATTGTGTCTGCTGATAGAATCTGCAGGTCTGGGGACGTGTGGTCTCTTCCTACCTGGTCCAATTCCTTCTTCTGTCTCAGCCTCTCCCCATCAGCCTCTGCTATAATTCGCAGGAGTTTTCTCTCCTCGGCTTCCTGCTTTTCAATGAAGTGTTTGGTCTCCAGGGCTTGTTGTCTCAGCTTCTGCAGCTCGGCCTGACGAGTGAAAGACACAGGCCAGTTTCACTCTGTAACAGCACAAACCAGGTCGACAGGGCCCAGATAGATGGATAGTGTGCTTCTTATACTTCCCTGCGATGTCTCGTTTAGCATGCTTTGATCACCCTCGCAAGCAAAGAAAGCTTAACACACACACGTATACACGCACACGCACACACACACACACACACACACACACACAAGGCCTGTAAAGAAACAACAATGCATATTACGGTGATCATGTTTATTCTATGAGTTGTGCCCTTGAGGGATTTCCACCATTTTTCTATATCAGTATAGCAGGATCCTCATTGGTATTCAACAGCAGTTCTCTTACCAGATAAACATGAGGAGAATCCACAAATAGTACAGAGAAGGATGTGGGGGGTGAGCATGGTGGAGGAGGGACTGGGCGGAGGTATATCTGTATGTATCAGCTCCTATAACAATCCTAATATCATCAGCATATCAACTGCAGAGATAAAGTCTATTATAAGCAAAATGTGAATTAATAAAGATAACAACCAAACGACTGTCTTATAAAACATCCTGATGGAACAGAAGAGATGTTATAGTATAAAAAGATATATAGATCCTACTCCTAAGATGATTCCAATCTAGATAAGAAGATGAGATATACAAGTATTATGCAAATATTAACAAGTCCAGGCAATAATGTTTCAGGATTTTTTTTGTCACACAGAGAGTGAATTGATGCCACAGGAGGTCAGAGGACTGCAGCACTTAGGAAGGCTTCCTGGAAGAACTCAGATCTTGAGGTTCTTGAGGCTACATGGAAATCCTAAGAGAAGCAAGGAAAGGATGCTTTGACTGGTAAGTTTCAGAAGGAAAATTCCTCTCATCACAGGACACATTTGCTCCAAATCCTTAAGTATATTTGTGGCTTACAACACCTCTTGCATGATATTAAGTATTGTGCCTAGCTACTCTTGTCCCAATTTCACAAATGCAATTAGAGACAAAGAAGAGCAAATCAACCTGCTCAAGGTCACACAGCTAATAAGAAGCAAAGTTGAGATTCCAGCCTAGTTTTTCATTCCAGAGTTTCTGTTCCCTTTGCTATCACCATACAATAGTTTCAAGTCAAATACAGAAGATGAGTAAGACCTGAGGGATTTACCACCCACTGGAGATGACAAATATAACCAACCACCCTACAGTGTAGAGATGCTCTCCACTGTGAAGAAGGACATGGGAGTACAGGATGGAGTTCCTATTTCTTCCTGGGGATTAGAGAGAAAAACAAGTCTGGGCATTGGAAGTTGACAGTTATTTCTAAAAGGGAGATGTGTGTGCTGGGGGAGAGCAGTCAGTGGTCAGACTCACGTGAACAGAGGCATGCAAACTATAAAGCACCTGGTGTGTTTACCAGATGGCAAAACACCCAATGTGGCTGAGTTGGAGTACTAGGTAGGGGACAGCAGGAAGTAAGCCTGGAAAAAGAGCTGAGACAACCTGAGAAGGGCCTCGTACGCCATGGGCCGTGGAGAGTATGTCCTTGGGAGCCAGAGAGTTAATCATATTAGAGGAAAAAAGAATACAGCTTCGAGGTTCCACGCCCATACAAGGACAGGTGGTATCACAGCCAGGTCAGCACAAGAAGGAAAGACGGAGGAAGAAATCTGCTTTTCACCCACACCTGAAATCACAAGGGAGAGGACAAGACAATATTAAGCCTCCAACTTTTCAATGGCCTGCAGGTCAACATGTGAAAATGAAAAAGTAGTAACTTTTTCCTTCAAGGAAGAGTTGGGTTCCCCCACCTCCACCCACCCAGAAATGTCACAAAAGGGATGACAGAAAACCAAATATTTGCAAGTGAATGCCTATGAACCAACCCAACTCTAGTTGCTACCTGCCTCTAATCCATGAAGACCAAGAGTCATTAATTCCATAGCTCAAATTTATCCAAACAGTACAAGATGCCACACACCTAGCAATAGACCTGTAATGTCACAAACTAAATGCAGCTAGCTACCATAAAACACAGGGTTTCCTTTATGACATTTTGTTTGCTCATTCATGAAATATATGTTGGTCCAGGGATAAGCAAAGGGAAACACTTAGTGAGAAAAGATCTGGTCTGGTATTGTATTTACTACTTTGGGGGATTGCCTGTTAGGAAAGAGAGTCAAGAACCAGCCTTTCTATTTCTGTAATCATTTAAGGTGACAGCGAAGACAGCAATAAAATACCTGTTTGGCTCATGCTTTCTTTAATAAAACTTTTATTTTCCCAGATGTGCAGCATTCACTTCCCTGTTCCTAAGTGCCGAGAGCTGATCAGAATCCATCAGCAGAACAAAATGAAACCACTGTGTTATTAAAATGCAATCAATGGTGTGTAAAAGTATCTGTCTGAAATGTAAAACCATTCGTGTGTTTGGCATTGCTTGGTGCTTTTTCTCCTAATATATCAAAATTCTGAGTGGTCTCCTTATGTCATAAATTTATGGGCTGTAAACAAGATGTGGCGTTAGACGTTGGCAGCAAATGTTAACATCAACAAAATACCGTAGGTCTAATGCATCTAGCAGTTGTAAATCTGAGCTGTCTCATCCAGGAAAGATGGTAACAACTACCGTGCACCCAAAAGCTCATCAAGCAACATTCTAGACGGGACCCGAGGCATAAAGTCGTAATGCGATGGCAGGACGTGCTCTTCAGTCACCACCTCTACAATTACACACTTTTGTGATAGGTGTTCATGGCGTATGTATCACCCAGTCTGGCTGCGGGCATAAATCATATCTCAAGAACCATACTTGGGAACTTCTCCGGTGGTCCAGTGGTTAAGAATCAGCCTGCCAATGCAGGGGACACAGGTTTGATCCCTGGTCTGGGAAGATTCCACATGCTGCAGGGCAACTAAGCCTGTGGGCAGCAACTGTTGAGGACGTGTTCTAGAGCCCGGGAGCCATAGCTACAGAAGCCCGGGCACCCCAGAGCCTATGCTCAATAAGAGAAGCCACTGCAGTAAGAAGCCTTGGCCCCCACAATGAAGAGTAGCCCCACGCACAGCAACCAGAGGGTAGCCCCTGCTCGCTACTAGACAAAGCCCTGTGCGGCAAGAAGACCCAGTGCAGCCAAAAATAAATAAATAAAATTTTTTAAAAAAGAAGCATACTTGAGGGAGTTTGACCCCTTCATACGGGATCCCAACATTCACTGGGTTTCACAGAGATCATCTGTTTATATCCTGCAAAATAAATAGGACCATCTGAAGTCTTCTAACCATGAGAATAATTAGGCTTTCTCTCTCTCTCCCTCCCCCTCCCTCCAACAGTTCCCATCCATGTTGCTCTAGAGAGTCCACTGAGTATTAGGATACGGTGCCCTGAAGCCAGTTGCTAATGTGACGCTGAGCTCTGGACACAGAGAATTTGCTGCTGAATTATTCACCAAGAATCAAAGTGCTGTCAGATTGATGTGGGATGATGGGGTGGTGATGAACAGAATCGAGAGCTTGTTAGGACTGGAAGGCAGACACTCCACATGAGATGGCCCCTTTAGTGCTGATGAAACAAGACGGGGACAGAATGGGCAGATGAACACAGATGCAGCAACATCTACAAGGAACCATTGACATCCTGTCATAACCATCATGTGCTGATAATGTCTAGAATCCTGAGGAGTCTGTAGAGCCTGGCAGCAACTGAAAAAGAAACACGGAAGAAGCAAGACTTTTCTATCAGGGGCGGGGGGGCGGGGGGGTGGTGATGAATGAGGATGGGGATGACTTACGGACAATTGTTTGTCGTGGGCTTGGAGAAGCGATAAATTGGGTTGTCCTGTCAAAAAGCATCTCATGGTCTACCAAACAAGCTAGGGCTTGCCCTTCTGGGAGGGATTATGTACCAACGTAGCTTTGTATAACTCACTATAATAAGCTACATGTTTCCCATGGAGTAAAGTTACTAAAAAAAAACAATCTGCCCTTTCCTCCAGGGTTTTGGTTTGCAAAGCTCAGATGCATGAAATTCAGAGACCTCTGTAAATGTGATTCATCTTTGAGGCTAAAAAAGTTAAGAGGCTGAAACTCAACATTTGAGCTGTCATATTTTTCTAAAGGATGTCAAATGGGCTTAATGATAGGCCAAAATTATCCAGTCAAAGCACCATTGCAAGTCACCGTTGGATAACCTCAAATAATAAATCAAGGAGGCAGCCTTTTTCTCTGTTCCTAATTCTTGCCTTAATGGGAAAAGCTGAGGAAAAGGCATCCTAGTTTCACAGCAAGTCCAAAGCAATCATCTTCCTGTAATCGATGACACAAAGCTATCCAGACCTAGGATTCACCATTTGGAGCAGACTTTCTAGAACAGAAGCCCTTTAATCATCTCCCTTAGTCACCAGCTGCCAAGTCTGCTGGCACAGGACCAAAGAAACAGAAACTTCATTTTATTATGATTAAAGTAATATAAAGTTTATGATTTAAACCTTATTTTATTATAAGCTTTATTTCTTTATTTTATTATGATGCTTCTTTGGAGTTATATGTATAGACGTCTAATGATGGAGGGTGTAATCGAAACAAATATTAACCAAAGTCCAACTAAGGAATCAGGAATAATCCCTTTTTGCATAGGACATTGCTTATTCTAAAGCAGGACTTCGTCTTCCTTGGACCCCATTATGCAGCAATAATTAATCTTTTGAAAAGAGCATTCCTTGGAAAGTAAGAGATGAGGATCAGTGTCACCCTCTGAAAGGGAGAGATGATGTACCAAATCCAGTTACACTGAAGCCTTGCTAAGGCCTCCATGAGGCCTATGAGTGAAGCAGTGTTTGCAATAAGATTCTTCTGATTCAGCCAATGATAAATAAACACCACCCCACCATAGATTTCCAGGGTGGAACAAACAACCTCCTATTAAACTATTAATATGCTTTCAAACAAGGAGAATAAGGGCAAAGATGCAAGGTATTTTCAAATTTTAGAATATATAGTTATGTTTCTTTACATCTAAATAAATTTTAGTACAGAATTTTCTGTTTTTTTCTATCATGAGCTAGAGTGAGGAGATGAAAGTCTTAGGTAAATATATCAATTGCCATATCTTTATTGTAAAGCACTTTCACTACATTTTAATTTCTCTCCATCCTCATGTGCCTTAACTTAATTTAATGTAGTAGTCTATTTCCATGAAGACCTATCATTAAGTTGACAAAACCTATTGTTAAACTGAGAGTGCGTATTTCAGTCTACAGCATCATAGAATCAAGGAAATTTTACATTAAATCTGTCCAATGCTACATATTCATTTTCAAGATAGGAACTATCTTTGAAGATAATCATGTGCAGAAATTCAATCTTTCACTGGCTATAGAAGTTTCTGCAAATGGCTCATAAACATACACATTTAAAAAAATAAAAGTGGCACCATTCTCTTAGAAGTTTCTTTTTAAATTCTTTGGTCAAATGGATTAGAAGGGAAATTTATAGGATTGGCTAGGAAATTCATTAGGTTTAAAGAATATGTATAGTAAAAAGTATTTAATTCAAAGTTTTGATATGGTATGATTATTTGGCATATATTTGGGGGATGAGTCTTTATATTAGTAGACCTAGAATGTTCTAAATTTGTAGATTTAAAAGGATATATCTAAGTAATGTGTGAAGACAAAGGTGGTTCCCTAGAGGAGTGGTTGCAAAGTTCTTAGACTCACAGAAGTAAGGTGATCCATGAACCCAGTTGAGGGCCAAACAAGTAAGGACAAAGTCTGACACCTGGTAGACAACGATGTCGCGGGCAGAAACAGCACGTGCACATGAAGTAAATAAGTATCAGGGCAGCGGCACAAAGGATTCTGCCAGCATTGTCTCATAGAAGCCCCGGGGAGGAGCGTGGGAGGGTTGAGTGCAAACAGAAGGCTGGACTTGAGTTGTAAATGCAAAGAGAGCCTGAAAGTTCCAGGACTTCCTGGGCACTGCTGACCTGCTAGGTTCTCTTCCACTGAGGCCATGATAACCAGCACAGGTAATCTAGGAGCTCAGCACCTCCACTGGCCCCTTCCCGTTCTAGCTGGGAGCACTCCCTGCAGGGAAGACTGACCTCCAGGTGGTGGAGTGCATCCCCCTGGTGCTTTGGTTCTCCCTGCCCCCACCACCCCTGGCTATCCTCACTGAGCACGGAGCCTGGCCCCAGTGGGTCTAATGGACAGACAACTGGTCCACCGCCTTTATTGTAAAGTCTGTACCTTCAACGTTTCCTTCTCCTTTTCTATGCGCTGCTGCTCCAGATGTAGTTTCACAAGTGCCGACTCCTTAGCTGAGATTTCTTCTTTCAATTGATCTACCTGATGGGTCATAATCTTTAATTTTCTCTTCATTTCCGTTATTTCATCCTAACAAAATGAAAGGAGATGTGTTTGAAAGTGAACTAAATAGACATCATCCACTATGGAAGCTCAACGCATAGTCAAGAGCTTTTAAGGGAGATTCATTTAAAACAAGGATTTCCTGATCAATTACAACTGGGTATCTTTGTATCTTGTGCCCATAGACCTCAAAGTATTTCATAGCATTAACTCTCCAAATATTTTCATGAGATAGATGTAAAAATACATAATGAATATGCCATACACATACACACATGCACACACTTTACTCCTCACTGTAAGAGACAATTTGGAATCACAACAAACATTTTTAACTAAAAAATTACAAAGCAAAACTCTGCACTTAAATGACAAGCGTATGCTGCTCCCCTCTGAGTCATGATAACTATTAGCAGTTTTAAAAATGAGAAGCAGGAGAATGGCAATTCTACAAAATAATTAAAACTGGGGCCTCAATCTTCACATCTGATCAAGTTGTGTCATTTCCATTTCAAACAATCTGACAGTTCTGCATAAACTGATCTTTTCTTTCAGGTGAATTCCCCGATTTCTCTCTCAATCTATTGTAAATTCTGCTATTAGAATAACAGAAACTGCTTTAAACCCAGCATGGGAAGGGACAAAATGTAAAGACATAAATATATTCTTTTACCTGAGCCTCAACCAGATTTTTACTATACAGATTCCTATCTGACCTCACAGCCTCATACAGGTTCTGTTGCTGTTTTAATTTAGTCTCTGATTCAGCGATTTTTTTCCTATAGTCAAAAATCTGCATTTCACGGACTTTTATGTCTTCCATGTTCATGAGGACCTGGAGGAGAAAGAAGTAATAAAGATGGTTAAATAGCCCATCTGTGGTTATTGGTTCAGGACAAACAGATTTTGCATCTCAGGGTAGCCAGCAGAAATGCCAGCAATCAGAAAATCTGACAGTGGCTATAATCGTTGTGGTATGACACAGAAGTTCAGCCCAGCTGATTAGGGGCAAACATATACTTTATCTACAGCACCGTTCTGCTAAAGCATGAAGGCTTAGCATAGTTATTCTGTGATCACAAAACAGAACAGAAAATAAATTCTTTCAATTCTGAAAACCTCTCTTGCCCACCCCAACCACCAAAAAAGGAAAGGAATAAAAAAAAGCACAAGCTTAAACAGATCTTAACACAAAGCACTAGGAAGGGTAAGAGATAGATTAGCTGTTTGGCCACAGTCGTGGCTTTATAAGGTTAACCACAAGAAAGAAAAGTGACCTCTGACACTGATAGTAATCATAACTCTATCTTTACCAATGTCAAACTCACTCCCATCAGGGAAATCCAAAAGACTTCATAAAAACATGTGTTCTACTGTGTGCAAAACACTTTGAGGCAAGATGAGATGCAGAAGTACCTGCCTCTTTTTTGCAAGTATGGAAAACCAAGGCCCAGAATTCCACCGTGAGCCAATGCTTCTCGACAAGCAATCCACACAGTAGAAATGACATCATCATGACTCTTAGCTGCAATGACCACGGACATTGATTTTCTAAGGACAATCTTCTAAAATTCCTTAAGAAAAAAAATTTTGCAAGGAAAACTGGTTGAATGAATAGAGCTTATACTTTAACAGCTAGAACACACCAGGAGAAAATTCTTAAGAATATTTCACTGCATTTCAGTGGAATTCTCTTAATTAATGACTGCAGTTGAAGGAAATAAACAGAGGAACATGACAGAGAAAGAAGGAAGGGGATGCACTTGAAATAACACGGCCAGGGAAGCTTCCTTGAAAGAACAGATTTACCTAGAACCTAAAGGTCAAAAAGGATCTCTTTGTCATGGTGATATTATAATCAGGTTTTGGATACCTGTGAGCATCATGTTCCCGATCCCCAGTCATTGCAGAAGCGAATCCTTTTACTCTACTTGTAGAATTAGTATTCCAGAAAATATATTCTAAGAAACCCTCTTCTAATGTTTCCCCAACAGAGTTAATGATGGCTGGTGCTTAATATATGTCCCTTTATATCTTTAAATAGTGAAAGAAATGTTAGTCGCTCAGTCATGTCCAACTCTTTGTGACCCCATGGACCAGAGCCCACCAGGCTCCTCTGTCCATGGAATTCTCCAGGCAATGTTACTGGAGTGGGTTGCCATTCTCTTCTCCAGGGGAATCATCCCAAGATTGAACCCAGGTCTCCCGCATTGCAGGCACATTCTTTACCATTTGAGCCACCAGTGAAATCCAATATCTTTCAAAGTTTTCTTAGATTTATATTTAAGGAAGGATGGAATCAAATTTTAACAAATGTCTTTTTAGCATATATTATTTTGCACTACACTATCAGTTCTATTGATCTGATATACTTAGTAACAAATGTCTTCTTTTACAAGTATTCTGATTTTATTTCTTTATTCATAGTCCCATATGCCATAATTCTAAATAAGTGCATAAATGGGAAATAAACATTTATTTTCTTTTTCTTAGCTTCCCTGGTGGCTCAGACAGTAAAGCATCTGCCTGTGATGCAGGAGACCTGGGTTCGATTCCTGGGTTGGGAAGATCCCCTGGAGAAGGAAATGGCAACCCACTCCAGTACTATTGCCTGGAAAATCCCATGGACGAAGGAGCCTGGTAGGCTGCACTCTGTGGGGTCGCAAAGAGTCAGACATGACTAAGCAACTTCACTTCTCTTTCTTATTTACTTGAACCTTCTTCTCCCTTCCACCCACATCAGTCCCTCATTGACATAGAAAGAAACCAGGTTAATGATCCAGTATGTGTTCTTCCATATTTTTCTTTGAATTCTGCATATTCTATTTAAGTCTACTAATGTCATTATCGTAATAATAGCTAATATTTCTCAGGTACTTTCTATATACAAGGATTTTACAGGTATTAACTCATTTAATCTTCACAAAAATCCTCATAGATGTGCATTATCATATCCCAATTTTACAAATAAGGAAACTGAAGTCAAAAGAAGTAATGTTGTTCACAGCTAGCCAACTAGTGAATATACAGGTTCAGGGCTTTGTTTTCCTTTTGCTTTCTGAATTTGGTCATTATTTTTCAGCACAGTGGGATCCTCTTATATATTTTTATGCACCTTGCTTTTTATACTTTGTGGGAATTCTCCAGTGCAGGTGAACCCCTCCCCTCTGACAGGCATTCATTGGTTTCCATTTTTTTGCCAGTTTGAACCATGCTACAATAAACATTTTATACATGTGTTCTTATGCACCTGTTCTCTTACTTCTGTTGGGATGGATTCCCAGAAGAGGAGTATGTGGCTCAAAAGACATATATATCTTTAATTTTAATAGATACTGCTAGATTGCTTTCCGGAGAAGGCAATGGCACACCACTCCAATACTCTTGCCTGGAAAATCCCATGGGCGGAGGAGCGTGGTGGGCTGCAGTCCATGGGGTCTCGAAGAGTCGGACACGACTGAGCGACTTCACTTCCACTTTTCACTTTCATGCCTTGGAGAAGGAAATGGCAACCCATTCCAGTGTTCTTGCCTGGAGAATCCCAGGGACGGGGGAGCCTGGTGGGCTGCCGTCTGTGGGGTTGCACAGAGTTGGACACAACTGAAGTGACTTAGCAGTAGCAGATTGCTTTCAAAAATGGCTGTAACATTTTACATTTTCATACCCCCAGCAATAGCTTTCTTAATAGAAAACTATCCTTGTGGTTTCAGGATAAATCCTCTTTGGTCATACTGGATGATTCTTTTAATGTACTGTTGAATTTGGTTTGCTAGAATTTCATTTAGGACCCTACATACATATTTATAAGCGACCTAAGTCTACAGTTTCCTTTTTGGTTCTGTTTTAATATCAAGATTTCTGCTAGTTTCATAAAGTGAGCTGAGTACCCTTTTGTTCATTCATTCAACCACTCGCCTACTTATTCATTCACTCACTGAACATGCATTGAGGGCCCATCTATGGCAGGCACTATAAAAGCACCAGTGATGTATAGAAAAATAAGATGCATTCCCTACCCTCAAATTCACTCCTAGTGAGTGACTCCACTGTAAAATGATAATCAAGGAATGGATACAACCAATAATCTGAGATATGCACAGGGTGTTATGAGAGAATTAAACACTGGGAGGATAATAGGGTGGCCATAAACATCTTATCTAAGAAGTTAATATTTGGTATTTACATAATTTGTGAGAACTACCTCTTCCTTCTTGTTCCTAGATCATCCCACCCAAGGACCCATTCATCCCCAAGCTTTCTTCAAGGCCTGGAGTTTTTGTTCACTATCACAGCAGAAGGCATGGGTTAGGTCAGTAAAGTAACGCCAATCAATATTACCCCTAAGACCAACACAACACTGTAAAGCAATTATCCTCCAATAAAAAATAAATTAATAAAAGAGAAAAATAAATGAAATACAGAATTCCAACAGAAAAAAAAAATACCCCCAAGAATATATATATAATACATTTTTCTAAATTCATATAGAGAAAAAAAAATTTTACATAGCCTGGGAATTATCTGATTCTTAAAAGTTTGAAGGAACCCAATTCTAAAATAATTAGACCCCCAGTGACAACACTGGAGCTAATTCTCTCTCAGATGTTTCGGTGGCTTCCATGGTTATTAATCTTTCTATGGTTTCTACTTCTCCTTGAGTCAAGCCTTGATGTGTGTACATATTTTCAAGAAAAATATCTATTTTAAGCAATCTTTTACATTTATGCAACCAGAGTTGCACAAAGTACTTTTTTATATTCATTCATTCATTTATTTGGCTGCACCGGGTCTTAGTTGCAGCACGCGGATCCTCAATGCTTAAGGCGGCATATGGGCTCTTGAGTTGTAGCATGCAAGGTCTTTTATTTGCAGCATGTGGGATCTAGTTCCTTGAAGTGAAGTGAAGTCACTCAGTCGTGTCCAACTCTTGGTGACCCCATGGACTGTAGCCCACCAGGCTCCTCCATCCACGGAATTTTCTAGGCAAGAGTACTGGAGTGGGTTGCCATTTTCTTCTCCAGGGGATCTTCCCAACCCAGGGATCAAACCCAGGTCTCCGGCATTGCAGGTAGACACTTTATCCTCTGAGCCACCAGGGAATCCCTAGTTCCTTTGATCCCTAGATCAAACCCAGACCCCCTGCATTGGGAGTGTGGAGTCTTAGACACTGGACACAAGGGAAGTCCTTGTACAAAGTATTTTATATTATTTTGCTGTTTTATTTTTATTAATTTCCATCACCCACTTTGTGTGGAAAGAAAATGGCCCAAGGTAAGAATACATACAGACTCAGTGGTGAATGGCTTGCATTGTTGGTTAGGGGGCTTAAAGGAACAAAATTAGAAAACTTGAGAAGAGGAGGCCTGCAGAAGAGGCATGTGGGTAGATCTGAAATGAAAAGACATTTCACTCCTTCTTCCATCGTCTCTTTGATCTATCCCTTGAAAATGAGTAGCAGGTGGCCTTTTAAGGTACCACCACTAGCAACTAAAAATGTTTAAGTTAGGAACAAACGGGAAACCTAAATAAGGTATCCATTCCTGGATCTGTTACTTGTTTGATTTTTTTAAAGAAAGACACTATCTTAGCCCCAAATGTAGCCTTTCTATGGACATGACCATCTTTCTTGGGGTCAGGGAAATGAATAGATTGAAAATACTTTGAACAGCATCATCAGCATTCAGAATATCAAGCAGCACATCAGAGAAAAGAAAAAAATTGCTTGTTCAATAACTTTGAGAAATATTACAGTAAGAATAATCCTTTGCACAGACAGAATAATGCTCCAGAGAAAAGATGTAACCAAGGGCATTTCTTTCTGGGGTACCCAGCTGCTGCTGCTGCCGCTGCTGCTGCTAAGTCGCTTCAGTTGTGTCCGACTCTGTGCGACCCCATAGATGGCAGCCCACCAGGCTCCCCCGTCCCTGGGATTCTCCAGGCAAGAACACTGGAGTGGGTACCCAGCTAGCCAGGTTCATCTTTTTGCAAACAACAGTACACAAAGTCTAACTTGTTTCCAGATTCTTGAAGCTGGGGATAATAGGAACCCATCATGATACCAAAAAGATCAAAGGTTATTTTGTTTAAATAACAGCAAAAATTTTTAAAGTAGAGAAACAAAGGGAAAAGACAATTCACAAAGCAATTTAGTTCCAAGTGTTGGGACTCAATTTGTTTTGAGGGAAATCATTCAAACCAATGTCACATAGAGGTTCAAATCCTGAAAATTCATAAAATGTGCAGAGTATTAGGTAGACACAAAACCCTTCATCAGCAAAATGTTCCCAGTTTAAATGGCTATATCAGAGAATGCAGAATGCCAGCTATGGGCCTGGAGCTTAATTAATTGATTATACTTTAGATACCTCAAACCAACTCTGAGATAAATCACATCCAAATGTAGAGAGTTCTATTACAGCCAGAGGGTTGGAGAGCTAGCGTGTGGAGGCCTACTTCAGAGGAGACCAGAAAACGCTTACAGTGCACTCTGAGGGTACAGGCTCAGTTTATAACCTACTGCCTTTTCTCTTCCTGTTAAAACAACCTGCCAATAGAAATAATAGTGAGATAAAAATCAATAAGGTGTGCAGGAAATCTGCAGCCATAGTCAAAACATCCTATGTACTAAGGCAGGAAGAGAAAGTAGGTCATTGAATTTGGAATCTTTTAACTTGCAATTGATGAAATATCAGTACAATAAACTTTTAAAGTAAGTTTTTCTGACTTGGTGTCAATGGTTTGAATGCTGACAATGCCTTTACTTCCATAAGAAAACTGGAAAACTCACTCTCAAAAAAAAAAATCTTTGTGCCCAGTCATGTGAAATTTTAAGTCTTCTCTATTTGTCTTGCTTTCTTATTTTATCCTCTATCTCAAATTCAGGGAGGCATATCTATTTTTCTATCTGTTTTTAATAACATGTTATGCTACAAATGAAAGCTATAATATCTGCCTAGGAGAGCTATAATGAGGATAACAGTGAGAAGAATTATATTTATACCATAATATAAGTACCAGGCATATCATAATTTAATCATTTAATAAATGTTAATAGACTATCATGGTATGTTAACATTATGTGATATTATATAATATTAGCACTTAAAAATCAATTTGGTTTTTTCTATGGATTACTCTGTTCTCCTCCAGGAAAAGAGTGATCCATAGTACACTTATTTCATTATAACATGAAAAGCTTATAATTTGTGTATGTCCCCTTGAAGGCTCTCTCCAGAGTTCTATCCTATTAAAGATGCTCTGTATTAAAAACTTCAAATTAATATTGAAAATACAGAAACTTCATTTTATTATGAAGTACCTATTTAGTGAATGATATTTCTTTGATCAACTTCTGCTATCCTCACTTACTTCTAAATCCTTGAAAGCACATTATTATTCATTTCTTGGAACCTCTGTCTATGAGAGCTTTGCTTGACATTGTTATAAGGCAAATAAGCAGGGAGCTAAGAAACTTGTCAGTAGGAATTCATTGTGAAAAATGCTTTTCAGTATATAAGAAAAGGGAGGGGATAGCTAGAAGTTTAATATTTAGAATGAAAAAGAAGGGGGTCCTAAAATGAGCCAAATGCATAATGTGCAGAATGTTCCCCAGTTTTAATCATTAACTAGGAAAAAATCTTAGCTAAAATTTATAAAAGTCTAGAAAAGAGTAAATATGGTGGACCATAACTTATAATTGGGCTTCTCTAATAGCTCAGTCGGTAAAGAATCTGCCTGCAGTGCAGGAGACCCAGGTTCGATCCCTGGGTCAGGAAGATCCCCCGAAGAAGAAAATGACAACCCACTCCAGTATTCTTGCCTGGAAAATCCCATGGGCAGAGGAGCCTGGTGGGCTACAGTCCATAGCGTCACATGAATTGGACACGACTTAGCAACTAAACCACCACAACTTATAATGCCACTCTTGGTGCCTCTCAATGTAGCTGAAAAATAAATTTATACTGCACCAGAGGAAAAACCATGAAGATAAAAAGTGCTGAATATATACTGTGTAAAATATGTAGTAGGGAGCTGCTGTGTAGCCCAAGGAGCTCAGCTCATTGATGACCTAGAGGGATGGAATGGGGTAGGGGGAGGCTCAAGAAGGAAGGGATATATATACACATATAGCTGACTCACTTTGCTGTACAGCGAAACTAACACTACATGGCAAAGCAATTATACTCCAATAATAAAAGAAAAAAAGTCCAACTATAAAGAACAAGTGCTGAAACACTATTAGTTTTGTCATGGCTTGTCATGGCTCCATGAATATTTGCTCCCACCACCTCTATGGGAGGAGTCTACTTGCCCTTGCTGTTGAGGCTGGGCCTGGACACGTGACTTGCCATAGCTGATGGGATGTCAGAGAACATTAGGCAAGTAGAGACCCATGAACTGTGCTTGCGCAGTTGGGTCTGTCCTTTGCATTCCTTCCATTCTCCATGAGAACAGTGTACACATCCTGAAGGATGAGAAGCACACAGAGAAAATCTGGACCCAACCCACAGCCCCAGGCCAAGCCCAGGCAAGCTCAGCCCAGATCAGCTGACCCTTGTCAACTGTAGGTGTGTGAGTGAGAAAGAAGTGCTTGTTTTTGCATGCCGGTGAGACCTGGTGGTTGTTTATTATGCAGTAATATCATGGCACATGTTGACTGAGACAAACACATAAGGAAAGGCTTGGGATTCTGAGCCATCCAATTCTGGCACAAAAAGGGATCTTCTTTCTCATTTGCAAATGCCAAGTCAAATTAATAAAATGTAATGTAGGGCTTTCAGCAGCTTAGATTTCACCTTTTTTCCCTTCTAAATAAAAATAATCAGAAAGCAAATGTTGACACTGTTTTTGTAGCCCAGAAGGAAGAGGAGATCAGGCCAGCTAAAACTGCCAACGATAGTTAAGATAACATTGTCCATCATGGCAACCTATTTCAAAAGAATTTAAAGGCGAGCAGACCCATAAGTTTAAGAAAGTTTAGGCACTCAGTCATGTCCACTTTGTGACCTCATGGGATAACAGATTACTGAAGAAGAATTTAATATAGATACCTAAAAATAAGTCTTTGGTTGATTCAGTTGTCTAATTATGCTTTCCGTTCACCCTTTCAAAATATATTTAGATACCTATTTAATGAATAAGTAACATAAAGAGCTCAAGAAGACTTGCCCTTGAGGAACTTGTAAATGGCATGAGGCATACTCAGAAACGCAGATACTGTAATAACATCAGATTTCTTCACCTGCCAGAGAGGGGAACCAAGTACAGATGGATTAGAAAACATTTTAAATAAAGCTCCTCTAAGGTTTTATTGGTCCTTGACTGAAGGGCAAGGTTTTTTAGTATTTTTTCTTTGGATCGGGATACTAAAGTAATACATATTCATTTCAGAAAATTTGAAGAACACAAAAATCACACAAGAGGTAAATTAAAAATGATCTGTATCCCTACTACTCAGAAATACCTAGTTTTCACATGTTGATCCATTACCTTCTACTCTTTTTCCTGTTAAAAAAAAAAAGGAACTAGACTTCAGCTTTTTCTTCTTGCCTAACTCTCAGAGGGTACTTTTCTTTATCTTTGTTGGTTAAACAACACACACACATACAACTTTCTCCCAGAGCAAGTCTATGAGATTTCTCCAGTCACTGATTTTGCCAGAAACATGTTCAATCTGCATGTACAGTTCTTTCTTCATCTCCAGAAAATATTTTCTGTTAAATCTTTGATCTGGTGCTCAGTTCCTCCATCAGAGACCAGCAACCTATACGATGCTTTTTATTCCCTGTCCTTATCTCTTATCCACTCTTTGATCATTTTTGTTTTTTGTTTCCACCTATATTCTAAGAGTATGAAGAAAACCTTGGAAGAAAAGCTATGACCAACCTAGACAGCATATTAAAAAGCAGAGACATTACTTGGCTGACACAGGTCCATCTAGTCAAAGCTATGGTTTTCCCAGTAGTCATGTATGGATGTGAAAGTTGGACCATAAAGAAAGCTAAGCACTGAAGAACTGATGGTTTTGAACTGTGATGTTGGAGAAGACTCTTGAGAGTTCCTTGGACTGCAAAGAGATCCAACCAGTCCATCCTAAAGGAGATCAGTCCTGAATGTTCATTGGAAGGACTGATGCTAAAGCTGAAGCTCCAATACTTTGGCCACCTGATGCAAAGAACTGACTTATTTGAAAAGACCCTGATGCTGGGAAAGACTGAAGGCAGGAGGAGAAGGGGACAACAGAGGATGAGATGGTTGGATGGTATTACCAACTCGATAGACATGAGTTTGAGCAAGCTCCAGGAGTCAGTGATGGACAATAAAGCCTGGCGTGCTGCAGTCCATGGGGTCACAAAGTCACAAACTGAGTGACTAAACTGAACTGAACATTCTAAGAGAACTACTCAAGTTTGCACTCCACTTCACTGATTCCATTTTCCACATCAGTTCTTTCTTTATTAACTTACTGACTTCAATGTGGATTTTAAATCTACCATTGCTTGCTTTGGGTTGGTTTGAGGTTTGCATGTGTTTTAGTCTCTTTACAACTGGTCCTTATTTTATCCATCACTTCCTTTCTTTATCTTTGTTTTGTCTTAGAAGTAATGTCATCTTGGACTTATAACCCAGATGATAGTCCTCTATCCTACTGGGGTCACACTGTTCTTAACCACAACAACAGAACATCTATAATCTTCATTTTGTGTGCTAGGGAGCCCAACATGATACCTCGTATCTCTAAGAATTCTTAGAGGAATTATATTTCTCCTATTCACTGTGGCTTTGATTTCCTATTTCAATAGAATTCCAGATTCTCGATTGGCACTTTTCTCTGGCACAGATGGTTCCTTTTCTAGGTGTGTTACCTCATATCCCACATCCCTCATCACCCCGTCCCTGCCCCCACAAAGCACAATCCAGCCACAGGGTTGATGCAGACTGTCACTGTTGCAGGTACAGAGCAAGTAAAGAACTTAAACTTGACCATCGGAGGTCCCATGCTTAGCACTTCCTCGGTCATTCCTGCCCTGGGAACTGGTCCTGTCTCCCAGAAGAGCCCAGCCTACTCTCTCATCTTCTCCTATCTCCCCCCATTTCCTGCTCACCACTGCCGCTCTCCTTCCCAACTGCAAGCAAGTTCGAGGGATTGTGAATTGAGGGCCAGGTGGATTTTCCTCAGTTCACCTCTACTGGCTTTAAAATTCTCATCCAATCTCTTTTCTTCTATTGCAGCATGGCCTTATGTCAACCTTAGTGTTTGATGCCATTAAAACTTTTCTCCTCTGTTACTGACATTTAACAAGCTGAAAATAGCTACATTCAAATGCCGCTTTGAACAAAAATTCTGGGCTGTTTATCTACAAATTAATTATTTACTTGCTTATTTATGAAATGTTTCATAGCATTTACTATGTGCCAGAGATCATTCTAAATACTTTACCGACATTACCTCATTTAATTTTCACTATCCACCCCATGATATAATGACCCCAATCCTTTTTGTCTGCAGACAGATAAAATTTAGGTCAAACCATATAAATAATTTTGCATTTTGTTCTTATCAGATTCATATTGTGACCATATTCCCCATTTAAAAAATATTTTTCAAACATGTGATTTTAATGGCACAAGGCAAATTTGCACAATTTATTTTGAAGAATATTCTTTTATAAAAATCTGTGCATTCTTATTCTTCATATACTCAGTTTTTACAAAAGAAATTGTGGGGTCAAAAGGATAAACTTGGAACAACCCACTTTAGAAGGAGATGAAAATATCAGTTTCATACATCTTCCCCCAGTCCTTGGTATTATTCCTCAACTTCCTATAAATAGGATACATGACAGGGAGCTTTCTGTTTGTGGGAATGAAGTACGTGTGTGTGTGTGTGTGTGTGGCAGTAAAGAAAGAAATATGAGGTGTCAAAAAGACATACATGTTTTTAATAAGATGTCCAGAAGTGACACAAGTTGCTGTAGCAACTGATACACGCTGTCAGGAGTTAAGTAAGAAAGAAAAATTATAGTTGATAAATAATATTTTAAGAACCTGTGCTTAAATTATTTAGGTGAGACATTATGCAACCTTGTGCAGTTAAACATCAGAAATTGTGAAAACCCGTTACCAGGAAAACTTGGTACCAGTAGCTCTCCTTCATAAGGAAAGAAACACACAAGCCTATTTTAAAATCAGTGACAGCAATCTTCTTTTTATCACTCATCATCTGTCTATTTGTGAAACCCAGTTTTGGTACCTACTATTTACAAGCATTTACTATGTGCTGGAAATGAAGAGAAGAATAAGAGAAAGTCCTTGCTCCCAAGAGCTCACTACAAACAAAGGTATAAATAAATAAGTACTCTAGAAGATGGTAAGAGCTCTTCCAGAGATATCAACAAACCCATTAAGTAGGAAGTGACTAGCTCTGCCTAAGGAGTTAAAATAGGTTTGACCCCAGACATGAGCATTTGATCTGGGTACTGAAGCATGAATAAGAATTTTTCATTCCGAGAAGGGGGAGGAAAGGGCTTTCCAGATAAAACAAAGAGCTTAGCCTCTGTTGCATAAGTCAGAATATATGAATTGCTGTGTCCTGCATGGGTTACAGGTATGTGACAAAACACTGATTCACTCTACCCGTAGGTGGGCCAGGTGGCATCCCTGGGTGAGCCCCTCCAGCCCTGCACAGGCTCATCCCCCTCATTCCCACATACTGTAGACATGCTATTTTCTACAATGCTGTGATGCAAAGAATGTTAGGAAGCACTGCCCCAGGTTGCTGAGAGATGACTGAGGTTTGTAAGGCTGGGAGTAATAATAAGATTTCACTGGAATTTTGAACAACTCTGACAGTGTGATGGCAGCCAGGAGTGGTGGGAGACTGACTGCCAGGAAGGAAGACGTAGGAGGTTACAACAGATTATGCGTTCAGATGTAGTCTCTGTCTCACCAGGTAAGGCCTCTCCCTCAGTAGGATCACACTGCTGCCCGAGGATATCAGGCTTGATCACGTAACTCCCTTTGATCAATGAAATATTGATCAAAGGGAGTTACGTGGACTGACCCTTTACCCTTCCTTTGCCAACAGAAGCTCTGAGAACATATCAAAGGTTCACTATTACACAGTTTTCCCTCTGCAAGAGGCCAATACACTCCAACAGAGTCCATCTGCAATGAAGAGGACGTGAAGCAGAGCTGTGGCTGACCCTCAAAGGTCATTAATGTGAACAAAACATAGATCTCTGTTGCTATAAACGACTGAGACCTGAGGGTTATTCGCTACAACTTAATCTGACAGATTCAGAAAACAAAGATCATGGCATCCAGTCCCATCACTTCATGGGAAATAGATGGGGAAGCAGTGGAAACACTGTCAGACTTTATTTTTCTGGGCTCCAAAATCACTACAGATGGTGACTGCAGCCATGAAATTAAAAGGCGCTTACTCCTTGGAAGGAAAGTTATGACCAACCTAGATAGCATATTCAAAAGCAGAGACATTACTTTGCCAACAAAGCTCCATCTAGTCAAGGCTATGGTTTTTCCCGTGGTCATGTATGGATGTGAGAGTTGGACTGTGAAGGAGGCTGAGCACCAAAGAATTGATGCTTTTGAACTGTGGTGTTGGAAGACTCTTGAGAGTCCCTTGGACTGCAGGGAGATCCAACCAGTCCATTCTGAAGGAGATCAGCCCTGGGATTTCTTTGGAAGGAATGATGCTAAAGCTGAAACTCCAGTACTTTGGCCACTTCATGCGAAGAGTTGACTCATTGGAAAAGACTCTGATGCTGGGAGGGATTGGGGGCAAGAGGAGAAGGGGACGACAGAGGATGAGATGGCAGGATGGCATCACTGACTCGATGGACATGAGTCTGAGTGAACTCTGGGAGTTGGTGATGGACAGGGAGGCCTGGCGTGCTGCGATTCATGGGGTCGCAAAGAGTCGGACACGACTGAGTGACTGACCTGATCTGATCTGAATCTGACGGATACAGAGGCTAACAAGCTTAGCCACACTAGAGAACATGAGTGCCTGAACTGATAACTAGTCCTCTCAGAGTCAGTAAATCAATCAGTGGAGCTTTTTACATGATCAAGTTGTAAGAGGAATATGCTGTTTTACAGTGGCTTCCAGCCAGAGGTATGAGGATCACGGGGCATCTTTTACAAGGAAGACATGTCCTCCTAGGGATGGACTGATCACGTGTATTTGTGTTCCTCCAAACTTACATTCTGCAAATATCTAATCAGCATTTGTTTACTCTAAATGGGCAGTAGCTGATTTGCTAGCAGAGCTTATTGCCCACTATCTTAAAGCATGTGAACCACAAGCTGCAATCTGAATAATCTGTCTTTGCAACAATGTGTGGCAATCAGAAATAATGCACTGATGCTCAACCCATACCATGGAGGACTAGCTTACCTTTTGGGTAAGGTCACTGGCTTCATTGATGTACCGATCTCGCTCTTTTTCCAGTTGAAAGATGATCTTTCTCTGCTTCTGAGCTTCCTCTTTGTAGTTTTGGATTTCTTCCTCCAGATTCCTCTTGGCTTGTTCATGGAGCTTTACCAGGTCTATCTGTTTCTGGGTTGCACTGACCGCCTTAAGCATATTCTGAAAATAAGGACAGCACCGAAAAATGTTTGTGGGTTTTGGGTTAAATTTACTTGTTGCCTTAATCCTAAAATAATTAGGTGCATTGTTTGGGAGATGAATAAAAATAATCATATTTTCTACAGATTACTAAGAGCTTGTTATGTTAATTTTGCACAGAGCATTATAAACACACATAAAAAGGCACTGAGAGACAACATCCCCAGGAAGTGGGCTTATATTGCTCCCATATTAGGGGTAGGAAACTGAGAATGAGAAGATAAGCTACTTGCCTACAAGTTCATGGGCTTCCCCAGTGGCTCAGTGGTAAAGAATCTGCCTGCAATACAGGAGGAGCAGGAGACACAGATTCGATCCCTGGGTTGGGCACATCCCCTGGAGGAGGGCATGTTAACCCACTCTAGTATTCTTTCCTGGAGAATCCCATGAACAGAGGAGCCTGGTAGGCTACCGTCCATAGGCTCACAAAGAGACAGACATGACTGAGCACATACACACGCACACACAAGTTCACCCAACAGGGGAGTGACAGAGCTGGAATGTGAATCCCGGGCTGGCTGACCCCAAAGCCAATCTCTATTCCAACGCTAGCCTTTCACTTGTGAAGTTAGAACAGCTGAACCTAATCATGTATCACAGGCTTTGACTGCAAAATAAAATACAAACCTTCTTATTAAAAATACAGACAGCCAGAATTAACATATGATCCAACAACATCACTTCTGGCCATCTACTCAAAAGAACTGAAACACGTGTTCAAACAAAAACTTGTACATGAACATTCACAGCAGCTCTATTTATAAAAGCCAAAAGGGGAAAACAACCCAAAAGTTCATCAACTGGATGAATAAATAAACAAAATGTGCTATATCCATACGGTGGAATACTACTCATCCATAAAAAGGAATGAAGTAGACAGTACAACATGGTTGAAGCTTGAAAGTATTATCCTGAGTGAAAGATGTCAGACATAAGAAGTCACATATGGTATGACTCCAGTTATATAAATATCCAGAATGGTCAAATCCACAAAAACAGAAGCAGATGAGTAACTCCCAAAGATGGGAGGAGGGGAAAGTGGGGTGAGACTGCCTGACAGGTACAGGGTTTCCTTTTGGGTGACGAAATGTTCTGGAAGTAGATTCATGATGTTTTACACAACATTGTGAATGTATAAAATGTCACTACTGGCAAATTTTGTTTTCTGTGTATTTTACTACATTAAAAAAGAATTAACCTGGTTGTTTAAAAAAAAAAAAACAAAACACAGATGCTCACATCCCAACTCCAGAGATCCGTGGATCTGGGATGGGACCCTGGCACCTACATTTTCTGGGGGCGGGGGAAGCTGCCCTGGTGGTTTCTGATGCTACTACAATGGAAGTGCCTTGGTTTGGCTGTGCAAGAAGTCAGGTTATTCCTCTGGAACACAGAATTAATACAGTGCAACTCTGCAGCCATGCGCGTGATGGATCACAGCATGTCTGCTTCTATAGCCACAGCTGAATGGACCCAGAGACTTCCGAAATAGAACCTCTAGATTTTTGTATCTCAGTAGAAGATGTAAACTCAGGAGCTGTTTATTGGCAATAGCTTTTTTCTGCCATTTGGACAGGGAAACAGAGAGAGAGAGATGATTTCACTGAAAGACAGAAATGAAGCCATGACTCAGCTGGAAGTCTAGTGGTGGAGGGAGGGGCTTTCTGTGCATCCCAAGAGTGAAAGGCCAGGTTTTCATCGTTCCTGAGGCCCAGCTGTATCCTTAGGTTCTGTGTTGCTGCTTAGTTGCTAAGTCGTGTCTGACTCTGTGAACTCATGGACTGTCGCCTGCCAGGTTCCTCTATCCACAGGATGTTCCAGGCAAGAATACTGGAGAGGGTTGCCATTTCCTTCTCCAGGAGATCATCCCAACCCAGGGATAAAACCCACATCTTCTACACTGGCAGGCGGGTTCCTTACCACTGAGCCACTTGGAAAGCCCCCTGGGTTCCACGAGGCACTTCGTAATCCCTTCCCAAATCTCTAACCAATACAGACCTGCAGTCAGGACTGAAAACCACTGGAATATAAATTGGTTTAAAAAAAAAAAAAAGGACATGAAACCTTGGTCGGATGATGACGTAGAAAAATGGAAAAGGTCAACTTTACTTTCAAGTACTGAATTAAACATTTGCTCTATGAAAGATAAAGTCCCTTCAACACGACACTGAGAGAACCAAATATATGAACATTGCTGCCTGTCAAAACTATGTCACTCATTCATTGAATGAAGGTGGCATTCCAAGTCAGTGAGGAAAGGATGTATTATCAATAAAGGTTGACTGCACACCTGCAGAGGAGCAGGCACACTGTCAGGCACTAAGGATGCAATGGCTGGGAAAGACAAAAAAAGTTTAAAAAGTACCTGCCTTGTTGAAAAAAATTTGAATTTTCAATGGTGACAGTTTGGAAAGGATGCAAACATTTGGAAGTAGTGGTGGTGCATGAAGTGCTGAAGTTTTATATGATTTTAATTTGTACTTCTGAGTTCATATCTATATTGGGATTCAGAGTAAACAGCATATAAATAAAAAAAAAAAAGTACCTGCCCTCAAGACCAAGCTGATGTAGTCAAATTAAACAAATAAGTGTAAAATTAAAGTGTTAGGTGTCCTATTGTGGCAGAAAATCCAAAAGTGGTTTACCAGAACATACAAAATATAAATGGATTAAATGTTGTATATGTTACAAAAAAATTTTTTTAATCTAACTCCAACAATAGTATTTATATTATTATTTATATTATATTATTTATATATTTATGTTATTTATAAATTTATGGAATAAAGGCACAGTTCTAGGATTATGCAAAAAAAAAATTAATGACTTTCTGAAGGAGTGATCAGAATGTAAAGATACTTAATCTTCTACTCTTTTCTGAGATTCCCTAGTCTGCTCTAAACTACAGGATAATCTACTTCGTTAACAATTATTCATTTCTGGGAAACCTAAAGAAAAATTAAAATAATAAATATTAAAGTAATAAAAAATTGAAATGAATGAATATAGGCTGTATCTTCTTTGATAAGATGAAGCTCTATTGACCAAAAGCCAGCAAGCTGTCTGCTGTGGAAGCAGCCTCCCCACTCTACACCTGGCACATCGCTTCATGCTTCATTCTCCCTGGAGGGAATTCTTGAGCAGGAACACGTACCCTAGACCTGTGAATGTAGTTAATCTCCTCAGAGTGACTGTCAATGGAGGTAATCCTCTGGAAGGGGCTGGGAGAGGAAAGGGGCATGGGGGCAGGGTCTGTAAGCCTCAAGCTCCCCACAGCCTCTCCCTCAGCTTTGGACCATACTGGGCTCAAAGACTAGGAGGAATAAGCACCAGAAGCAGAAACCAAGGCCTCCAGCACTCGGGAAAAGATGGAGGAAAGGTTAGAGACTCATGGTATGGCCAACCGGCCATCCTTGAAACACCTAAAAGTTAAAGTTTATTAGAACTCACTTGTATTTTCTGGATTGGCACAAAATTGCAAATTATAGATATTAAAATCAGAAATCTTGATCAACTGCTTAGGTGCCAAATAAGACACCAGCAATAGGAACAGAAACCACAAGACTCTCTGAAATCCCCTGCTAGTTTATATGATAATTCTTCAAAGTGCCTTTGTGCTCACAGGTGATACTGTGGTTTCAATTCACAGCCAGTGAACATGGATGTGCATAGCTGCGTAGAGGACAATTGAGCACTATTATTAGTTCTAATCTACTTTTGTTTGGCTCAGAGTTTTCTTTCCCCTGCAACCGGTTATAGGCAGATATTACAGCACTAAAGAAAGACATTTATTCACCAGTGTTACTGTAACAAACGCACCTTATTCAATATGTCCCTTTCTCTCAGAAGCTCATCCATTGCTTTCTTATCAAGTTCTGCTTGTTTCTTTGAGGCCTCCACCTCTAAATCACCAGAGAGAAAAACAATAATAAATATAAAGAGAGCCTGCCAAGAAAGAATCTGCCACAGTGACATGAAAACTGCTTTATATATTTATCTGTAGCTATAAAACTGCTTTCTGTTGAGTGGTACATGATCTTCATTATAACTCAGTGAGGTAAGTCTTCCCATCCCACTAAAGAGATGGAAACTGAGGCTTAGAGACCCATACACCAAGGGTCTGCAGCCAGGAGGTGATAGGGCTAGGGTTGGGAGTTTGGTCTTTCTGACTCCAAAAAGTCCTAGTTATTTAGTCCCTAAGTTGTGTCCAACTCTTTTGTGACCCCATGGACTGTAGCCTGGAGAGCTACATGACTCCTCCAGACACAGGATTTCCCAGGCAAGAATACTGGAGTAGGTTGTCACTTCCTTCTCCAGGGGATCTTCCTGACCCAGGGATCAAACCCATGTCTCCTTCACTGGCAGGCAGATTCTTTACCACTCTGATGCTAGGGAAGCCCCCAAAGTCCTTGCTCTCCTGAAATATTTTTTATTATACAAGTAATTAGAAACACAGGAAGAAATTGGAAAATAAACAATTCCAAAAACTAAAGGGAAAATTTTTTTAAAAAATCAGAATCTAGGAGAGGACATATGTATACCTGTGGCTGATTCATGTTAATATTTGGCAGAAACCAACACAACACAATACTGTAAAGCAATTATCCTTCAATTAAAATAAACAAATTTATTTTAAAAAATCAGAATCTACTTAAGATTTTGATGTGCCTCTTTCCTGACATTTTCCTATGCAAATACATATGTGTATATAAATATATTTATATACCACATACACCAAGATGGAGCCATAACACACAGTCTTGTAACTTGCTTTTATAACTAACCAATATAAATAAATACCTCTCTATAATATAAATGTGTATCTACATCAGAACATTTAAAGACTTCATATTTCACTGTATAAAAATGTTTAATTTATTAAGCCAATCCTCATCTTAACACTTAAATTGCTTCTTTTTATTTTTTTGTTGTGCAATTACAAGCAATAATCTTATGAAAGTTCCTGCTCATTTGGTCATCTAGGAGAGGAAGTCCTTGAACCAAAAGTGATTTTCTTTTTAAAGACCTTTTTCTCCAGCTGCCGAATTTCTCTCCAAAAATTAATAGCAGTTTAAATCCATACCCAAACTAGAACAGTTATTACCATTCTCCTTGATCTTTGACAACCTGATAGCTTTTCCTAAACCAGTATGTTTATATTTAATTCACATATCTTTGATTGGTAGTGAGGTCGACTACTTTCTCATGTTTCACAATCAATTATTTGTTTTCTGGTTTTCAAATTGTCCACACTAACTCTCTGCCCATTTTTCTCATGAATTATTTACCTTTTAGTGAATTCGAAAGAGCACCTTATATATATATATTAATAATGATGATACTAACTCTTTGGCAATGTTTTAGTCAATTTGTCTTCTTATACAGAGTCTTTGGGGGCTTCTCTGGTAGCTCAGTGGTAAAGAATCTACCACCAATGCAGGAGACACAGGTTCAATCCCTGGGTCGAGAGGATCCCTTGGAGAAGGAAATGGCAATCCACTCCAGTATTCTTGCCTGAGAAATCCCATGGACAGAGGAGCCTTGCAGGCTACAGTCCATGGAGTCACAAAAGAGTCCGGCACAACTTAGCAACTAAACAGCTATAGAGTCTTTTGTCGCTAAAAAACAACAACAACAACAAAAAACAACAACACTGTGTAGTTTTTGAGAGAAATTGAAAAATTCTAGTCTCTGAATAAAATATATGGTTAAATGAGCTAAAAACAATGAAAAAGACACCTGATGTCTCAAGATACCATTGAACGGTTGAATCAAATAATATAAGAATGCCGAGCTGTATGCATCATAAATGTGTGAAATTTGTGTACAAATGTTGTATTGATTACCAACTTTCAGACTCACAAAGTGATCTCTCCTGTAGGTTATTAACATTTAATTTCATTAAATCTCTCCATCTTGGCTTTACTGTTCCTACATTTGACCTTAACTTTTTTTCCAAAAAAGTAGTTTATTATCTTACTGTCATTTTCTTAATAATCCATACTGCACACTGGTATGAAACAACACCTTTATCTTAGATGATAATCACGGTTCTTTTTGTAGCCTTTCCAATCCTTTCCATTGATCTGTTTATTCACACATTTTCACTAAACTATTTGATTACTAAAGCTTTATAATACATTTAAACACCTGGTAAAGGCTAATGCTCCCTTCTCACTCTTCTTTTCCAGAATTTTATGGCTATTGTCACCTGTTTATTCTTCTGGAGGAACCCTAGAATCAGTTTTCAAGTCCCAAGCAATATAACTCTCTGAAATTTTTATTGGAGATATTAAATGTGCAGATTAATTTGGACAGATTTATATCTATACCATATTGAGTTTTCTCATCCAGGAACTTGGTGTATTGGTCCATTTTTCAAGTCTTCCTTTTTATACCCCTCAAAAGAATTCTGTAGTGTTTTATATATATAGGCCTTACAGATATTTTGGTAACTTTATTCATAGATATTTTATTACTTTAGTTGCTATTGTGAAAGGGGGGTCTTCCATCATACACTGTAACTGATTCTTTGTAGGAAAGAAAGCCATTGATATCTATATATTTCTTTTATAACCTGCCACCCTGTTGAACTCCTGTTAGTTCTGGCAATTTTTCAGTTCGCTTCTTGGATTTTGTGGCAGGAAATCATAACATATGGGGGCCTCGTGCTCCTAACCATTATGTGCAATATCCCTGTCTGATAGGACACATCAAAAGGAAGTGCTCCCTAAGAAGAAATAATGATGCTAACGAGATCCACAAAATAACCAGAAGAGAGAGCACGATGACTTCTTTAAACATGATTTAAGAATGAAGAACTGCGGTCAATACTTAATGGGGAAATTTTTTCTGCAGGCAGCTAAAAACTATTGTCTGCAAAAATACGGAAGTTTTAATATGGGAATGCTTTTGAAATTCACCAAGCCAATTACAAAATGTGCTCTAGCAGTTCTACCTTTGTGTGTGTGTATCTGTCATTGAAGATACTAGATTATAAACTCATGCTACACTGTAAGCATCCTGAGGGCAGGAACCTCCAGGCACCCAATGCCTAACATAATGCCTCCTCACAGCCTGGACTCAGTTTATTGAACGAGTACATAAATGGAGAAATGACCAATATCAACTGCAACTGTGCCTCAGTAAAAGATTGTTTCTGATGTCTTAGAAGGAAATGTATTGGCACTTCTCAAAGACTTTAGTGACAAATATTTCTAATAATCTTATCTAGACATCTAGATTTTACTTAACTTTTAGGGAGGCAATGTACATGTTTATGCTTCTGGGTATGTCATCTCAGTCAGTGAGTTATGGCTGAGTTCAGTGAGGTGTTCCTGCCTCACATTTTCTGGTGCAGTCAGAAGTCAAATCCCAATCCCTCTGTCTCCAAGTCTCTGAGCTGTTTCTACCACACCATATTTAACTAGTATATGCCATATTTTTAATTATATTCTTCTTCAGGAGGGGATAGCATTCTCTCATTACTTTTATAAGCAGTAATATATCTGGATAATAATAGATGACATTTAGTAAGCACTTACTACATGCCAGGCACTGTCCTTTCGATATTAGCCATTTTATCCCCAAAAGCTAAATGAGAAGGAGGTTGGATCTGAACCGAGGCACATCTTCAGAGTCTGTATCCTTAACGATGTTTCTATACTACCTGGCCTCCTGTGGCACTTAAATTTTCCCTCCACAGGTCACAGTGATAGTTGGGTAGAATAGGGATTTGCCATATGGTAAGAGGAAAGGAGTTGGAAGCCATTTATTTTTGTCTTGCTGATTCCGGGTACACTATTGTCTCATATACTGCTCATGGGGAATATTCAAGTTTCATTTCTCCTGCATCTTCTGTGAAAAAGAAAACTGAAGGAAAGATCATGTAGAACCCAGACTTAAGAGTATACGTGTGTGCTAAGTCACTTCAGTAGTGTCTGACTCTTTGTGACCCTATGGACCATAGCCGGCCAGGCTCCTCTGTCCACGGGATTCTCCAGGGAAGAATACTGAAGTGTGTTGCCATTTGCTCGTGCAGGGGATCTTCCCAACCCAGGGAGCAAAACAGTGTCTCATGTCTCCTGCTGTTACTTACTTCATTGACAAATACTGAGCAATACTTTGGGCTCAATATAATCCGTTGAAGAGTTTTTTAAGGTAAGAAAGTTCAAGGTATACAAAATGATGTCTCCTCCATATTATCTACTTACTAGTTTCAATGTTGCTTCACTGAATTCATTCCGCATGGTTTGTGCTTATACGCGTGGAGTTGTCAAAAGACATAAGTCACCAATGAAATTGCTTATAATCTAATAAAAACAAAACACAAAATGATTCTTGGTTTACCTCTCTCTAGTCCCAAGATCTGATTTTTCAGGGTTTCCTTGTGCTGTTCCACCTCTCCCTTTTGATCTTCAATCTGGTGCAATTTCTTATGGATTTGTTCTCTAATTTTGTTGAGCTTCCCAATGTCAAGGCGCATCTGATGGACTTCTTCCTCTTTGGCCTGTAATTAGTGAGAGAGGATTACCAGGGATACTTGGTCAGTAAAGGACCGGTGATTGGATGATGGTAAACTCAGAATCAATAGAAGAACATTCTTTCTAGGTCAGTGCAGAATTATTCTGTGGGATTAAATCAAAACACACACTGTGTAGTTTTTGAGAGAAATTGAAAAACTCTAGTCTCTGAATAAAATATATGGTTAAATGAGCTAAAAACAATGAAAAAGACACCTGATGTCTCAAGATACCATTGAATCATTGAATCAAATAATATAAGAATGCCGAGCTGTATGTATCATAAAGGTGTGAAATTTGTGTACAAATGTTGTATTGATTACCAACTTTCAGACTCACAAAGTGATCTCTCCTGTAGGTTATTAACATGCTGTAAAATATTGGTCTTTTGGATCCACATTGCCACTGTGGAACAACTACATACAATAGAAAAGTCACTGTCCCCTTCCTCGAGTACATTAGTCTTGTTGTTCAGTAGCTCAGTCATGTCTGACACTTTGAAACCTCATGGACTGCAGCATGCCAGGCTTCCCTGTCCTTCACTATTTCCCAGGGTTTGCTCAAACTCATGCCCACTGAGTCAGTGATGCCATCCAACCATCTCAACCTCTGTCGTCCCCTTCTGCCTTCAATCTTTCCCAGCATCAGGGTATTTTCCAATGAGTCAGCTCTTCACATCAGGTGAATACTTGGCGAAGTATTGGAGCTTCAGCTTCAGTATCAGTCCTTCCAGTGAGTATTCAGGGTTGATTTTCTTTAAGATTGACTGGTTTGATCTCCTTGATCTCCAAAGGACTCTTCACCATCACACTCTGAAAGCATGAATTCTTCAGCACTCAGCCTTTTTTATTGTCCAGCTCTCACATCCTTACACGACTGCTGGAAAAACCATAGCCTTGACTAGATGGACCTTTGTTAGCAAAGTAATGTCTCTGCTTTTTAATACACTGTCTAGGTCTATCATAGCTTTTCTTCCAAGGAGCAAGCATCTTTTAATTTCATGGCTGCAGTCACCATCTGCAGTGATTTTGGAGCCCAGGAAAATAGTCTGTCACTGTTTCCATCGTTCCCCCATCTATTGCCATGAAGTGATGGGACCAGACGCCATGATCTTCATTTTTCGAATGTTGAGTTTTAAGCCAGCTTTTTCACTCTCCTCTTTAACCTTCATCAAGAGGCTCTTTAGTTCATCTTCACTTTCTGCCATAAGGGTGGTGTCATCTGCATATCTGAGGTTATTGATATTTCTCCCGGCAATCTTGATTCCAGCTTGTGCTTCATTCAGCCTGGCATTTTGTATGATGTACTCTGCATATAAGTTAAATAAGCAGGGTGACAATATACAGCCTTAACATAATCCTTTTCCAATTGGAATCAGTCCATTGTTCCATGTCTGGTTCTAACTGTTGTTTCTTGACCTGCATACAGGTTTCTCAGGAAGCAGATGTCTTTAAGAATTTTCCACAGTTTGTTGTGATCCATATAGTCAAAGGCTTTAGCATAATTAATGAAACAGAAGTAGATGTTTTTCTGGAATTCTTGTGCTTTTTCTATGATCCAAAGAATTTTGGCAATTTGATTCAGATGATCATTATATCTACTACTGTAGGCAAAAATCCCTTAGAAGAAATGGAGTAGCCCTCATAGTCAACAAAAGAGTCCAAAATGCAGTACTTGAGTGCAGTCTCAAAAACAACAGGACGATCTCGGTTCCTTTCCAAAGCAACCATTCAACATCACAGGAATCCAAGCCTATGCCCTAACCACTAATGCCAAAGAAGCTGAAGTTGAACAATTATATGAAGACCTACAAGACCTTCTAGAACTAACACCAATAAAAAGATGTCCTCTTCATCATAGGGTACTGGAATGCAAAAGTAGGAAGTCAAGAGATACCTGGAGTAACAGGCAAGTTTGGCCTTGGAGTACAGAATGAAGCAGGCCAAAGGCTAACAGTTTTGCCAAGAGAATGCACTGGTCATAGCAAACACTCTCTTCCAACAACACAAGACAACTCTACACATGGACATCACCAGATGGTAAATACCAAAATCAGACCGATTATATTCTTTGTAGCCAAAGATGGAGAAGCTCTATACAGTCAGCAAAAACAAGACCAGGAGCTGACTGTGGCTCAGCTCATGAACTCCTTACTACAAAATTCAGACTTAAATTGAAGAAAGTAGGGAAAACCACTAGGCCATTCGGGTATGATCTAAATCAAATCCCTTATGATTGTACAGTGGAAGTGAGAAATAGATTCAAGGAATTAGACCTGATAGACAGAGTGCCTGTAGAACTGTGGACAGAGGTTTGTAACACAGCACAGGAGGCGGAGATCAACACCATCCCCAAGAAAAAGAAATGCAAAAAGGCAAAATGGTTGTCTGAGGGGGCCTTACAAATAGCTGTGAAAAGAAGAGAAATGAAAGGCAAAGGAGAAAAGGAAAGATACACCCTGAATACAGAATTCCAAAGAACAGTAAAGAGGATAAGAAAGTCTTTTTAAGTGAACAATTTCAAAGAAATAGAGGAAAATGATAGAATGGGAAAGACTAGAGATCTCTTCAAGAAAATTAGAGATACCAAGGAAATATTTCATGCAAAGATGGACACAATAAAGCACATAGGGTATGGACCTAACAGAAGCAGAAGATATTAAGAAGAGGTGGCAAGAATACACAGAAGAACTACACAAAAAACATCTTCACAACCCAGATAATCACGATGGTATGATCACTCACCTAGAACCAGACAGCCTAGAGAATGAAGTCAAGTGGGCCTTAGGAAGCGTCACTACAAACAAAGCTAGTGGAGACAATGGAATTCCAGTTGAGCTATTTCAAATCCTAAAAGATGATGTTGTGAAAGTACTACACTCAATATGCCAGCAAATTTGGAAAACTCAGCAGTGGCCACAGGACTGGAAAAGGTCAGTTTTCATTCCGATCCCAAAGAAAGGCAATGCCAAAGAATGCTCAAACTACTGCGCAATTGCACTCATTTCACATGCTAGTAAAGTAATGCTCAAAATCCTTCAAACTAGGCTTCAACAGTATGTGAATTGAGAACTTCCAAATGTACAAGCTGGATTTAGAAAAGGCAGAGGAACCAGAGATCAAATTGTCAACATCTGTTGGATCATAAAAAACCAAGATAATTCCAGAAAAATAGCTACTTCTGCAGAGTACGTTAGTCTATGACTGTCCGTATGGACAGGACAGGGTGGCATTCATGAGCAAGTGTACATGATATCAAAAGGTATCAAAATGACAATTCTAGCAAAGTAAAGCACCAGATTTTTGTCTCTGGACTTCAAGTTTTATGAATTTTTTTAAAAATTTGCCATTCTTAGAAACTAGTTGATTTTCTGCAAATAAAGAGTGGCAATTATCCTCAGTTTTTATAATGAAGAGACTGAACTTAGCTGGGCATGTTATGCTCAGAGCACTGCTAGAAACAGAATCCCAGAGGTTTAGGATCTGATAACAAAATACTCCATTTTTCAAGGTGCCTCATGCACATTACCAAAGGAGAGAATTATTGACTTAAGTATTTTTAATTTCACCTTAGGGGCTAATACATTATTTTGCCTTCAGTAGTCATTTCATTTCTGCTTTAACATGGAGCATTCTCATAAAGAACAGTGAGTCAAGCCTTTCTGGACTGCTTAAATGTTCCTCAGCCTCAGATCCTGTGGGGTCCAAATTAGTTCATCTAAGATCCCTTTCAATTAAAAAAAAAAATGTTCTAATTCACTAGTTATTCATCTAGGCCTCCTAGTGATACTTCAGAAAAATTTCTAAGACTGCATGCAAAATAATATATAAGATGTACAAATATTAGTAAGTGTGTGTATGTATGTATGTGTGTATGCATGCACACACATGCTTTTATCAGATTCCCAAAAGGGGCTGTGACACAAAAACTGTTAAGATTTACTACTCGAATCAACGTAGTTTTGTGATTAGTCATTGCCCAGTATTCTAACAATACTAGAATAAGGTTTATGGATTTTTCAAAACTGCTGATAAACATAAAGCCACTCTGCTAAGCATGTAGGCAGACAATATGTATCCAAGTATAAAACGGTTATCCAAACTTAATTTGCAAGCACTCTTCAGTGAAGGGAGACCATTCTTGAAATTTACACTGGACAGAAGTGAAAATCATGATTCTGCAGTCCTAAGAGTAGACACCAAACAGTACCAGTCCATCCCCCACCCCTCCCCTTCCATACAAGCAGTGAAATATAATCTGACTTCTTTGTCACTCACATGTGTAAATGGTTTCTAGCTCTGGGCTGCTGGTTACTTGCAAGGCTGAACTACAGAGATGAACATCTGAGCTCGCTTTGGAAAATATCTGCATAATCATATGACCAAGAATCAGCTTTGCAATGTTATGAGAATGGACGCTATTATATTAAACTGCTTCTGGGCATCAAGCAATCACTGTAGGTTTGCACCTGCCTCTGATGGACCAAGGCTAATGCAGGTTATGCAACCAAGGGCTCCCAACAGCACGGATCAACCTGCATTTACACTACTAGGGAATGAAAAAGGGCGTGCCAAAGGAACAGATATGTCACTCCGTGTTTACTTTGAGCTCCAACGCCTTCTGCTGGTTTTCTTGGGATAGCTGCTCACAAACCAAACTGTGCTGTTCGTTCTCTTGCTGAAGTTTAGCATTTCTCATCTGAAACTGCTCCAGCTCCTTTGCGGCTCTCTCGTTGAGTATCTGAAAGATGCAGAACAAGCTGGTTAATGCTTTTACGGGGGCTGCATACCCACACAGGAGGCCAGGCAGACTTCCTGGGACAAGGCAAGGCAACCACCCATTTTTTCATCTTTGCAGAAATGGTTCTCGCTCCCCAGTGAAAGCACAAATGCACTCAAATATGATGACTGTTAAATGGCTGAGGGAAATGATGCCTTCTAATGAATAACACAGAGAGCATAACTTTTTTTTCTGGGAGCCTTGGGAAGCCTTGTTCACAGGTGGTGGATAAATATTTTAATGCCTGTTTGCCATTTGGCAGGCTTCGCATATGCAACAATCGCTATAATCATTGCAAATGAGCTAGAGATTCAAGCAGGCTTTATCGGCTATGGGGCTCAGAAGCTACATCTTCAGAAGCAAATCCTGCATTAACATGCCTATACTTTCGTGAACAGAACCTTTCACTAAACACCAACACAAGAGACAATTCTCCTTAATCCAACTTAAGTCAAAACTGTAGAACAGTAGTGGAATGATTTATAACTGCCTGACTTCAGAGTCAGTTTGATTTTCCTCTTCCTTACTTTGACTATCCTAAGAAGATATGGTTTCATAAATACATATTTATAAACACACATATTTTGGGAGGTCATTTCTATTGGGAAAATACTGGGGAGATGAAGGGATATCAAAAAGGTTAAAGGGGGGGAAGGGGGAGAAGATAGTTTAGAAAACACTTATTCCAATAACTTCCATTCAAGCAAAAGTTAAACACAGAAAGAATCCATCCAACTTCAAGCTTTTCCATGGGTCCTGACTATTGTTTTATGATGACCAAAAACCTCTCAAAGAAAGGTTTTCATGCTCAAAGAAAGCCTCATATTTTTCTCATGTATATTGCACATCATATATTATCTACTTGATTTCTGGCTTTACATAAAATTAATAAAGCAACTGACAAATGAATGTGCTCTAATATCTAATTTTTTAAGTAGAAAAATGCTGGACGGCTTGAAAAATAGTTTGGAAACTTCTGAAAAGGACATACTTTGAAGAAATGACTTTTTTAAATTACATGAATTGGTTCTTTAAGAAATTAGAAAAGACAGATTAGTATTTATGTTACCTTAAACTGTTACTAGAGAGGAAATATTAGAAAACTATCATATTTAGAACGCATAAAGACTGTGTGTGGTTTTCCAGACTTGAAACTTAAAAATAAGCATGTTAAAAATAAATCATGTTATATTTACAGGCTGGAATGCTCTGTCCAGTAGAACTTTCTGCAATGAACTAAATGTTCTCTGTTCTTCGTTATCTACTAGTCCCATGTGGCTGTGAGCACTTGAAATGGTGCGACTGAGGAACCGAATTTTTTATTTGATTTGATTTTAAATAATTTACATGTAAATAGCCATATGTGGTTAGCTACCACATTAGACAGTGTGGTTCTGTAACTGTGACAATAACATAAATGAATCTCACAAACACAATATGAGGAGAAAGACATTAGACACCAAAAGAGTACTTCCTGTATGATTTCCTTTCCGTAAAGTACAGAAGCAGGCAACACTAATGTCTGCTCCGAACTCGGAAGAGAGCTGACCTTTGTGGGAGGGGGTGATTGGGAGGGGGCGCAAAACGAGGAGGCTCTTGCAGTGCTGTTTCTCCCAGGCTGGATACAGGTGACCAAGATGTGTTCAAGGGCAGAAAATTTATCAAGCTGTACACCTGTGACTTATACACTTTTCTATGTGTTACGTTATACATCAGTAAAATGGTAAAAAGAGATTAACCTGTTGGAGTATGGGGTGGGGGGGGAGGAGAGGGCATAGGACAGGGGAGGACATCTCTACCATCAGAGTCATTCGAAGACCAAACACAGCGCTACGTGCTGTGTTACCAACATCCATCAACATCCATAGTGAAGGGATTTGCTGCTTTCCAGAGGAAATTCAAGAATCACCTTTGGCCAGACCCCACGGCGCAGCCCTGCCCAGCCCACCTTCTGCTCTTTCAGCTGCTGCTCCAGCCTCTGAAGCTCCTCCTTGCTCTTCTGCACGTACTGCTGCAGCGCCCTGATTTCCGTCTGCCTGCTGTCCATGTCCATCTGAATCTGCCTGAGCTCCTTCTCTAGTTTTTCTTTCTTCCGGGTCTCCCGTGAAGCTTCATTCTGACGTTGCTGGATTTCTTGTTGGAACTACGGGCATAGAAAGGACAGGCGGGGAAGAGATGAGCCCCTCTCTAGGACGAGCGTCAACAAGCTGAGCTTCTCCCTCTCTCGGATATTTTCAGGGCAGTGATGTTTTAGTAGTATTTCTCCTGTAGGAGAGTCATCTTTGAACCCCACTGTTCAAACTTTTCAATAATATTCTGTATTGTTTTTCAGAGCCTCGGCACCAAATGTATACCCTGATGGTGGGAACAAATCTACAAAGAAAGGTATGAAGTCCAGTTAAATATGGAAGCCCAGAGTTCTAGGGAGGTCAAACATGGAAAGAATTCATCCAACTCTCCATCGATAGAAACAAAGTAAAATGTAGCCAGCTACCCTAAATATGCAAATGTGTTTTCCATGAGTCCTGGATATTGCTAAACACAGTACCATATAGTTTTATCATGATGGCCAAGTTCTGTGAAAAGTCATTCTTTTATCTCAGGCTCGAAGGAGTCTCCTGTTATTCTCCTGAAGCTTGCATTTGTGTACTATCTATTTGACCCCTGGCTTTACAGTAAAGTGTATGGAAGGATTCATAGATGGCTTCCTCACAAAGGAGAAAGCCCAGGGGAACTGCTTCCACCATCCCCAGAGGCAGGGCATCCTGGCTGTCACAGGGGACTCCTTCTTGGGCCAGAAACGTAAGCAGTGCCCTGTCTTGGTGACTTCTCAGGCAAAGGCTATTGAGAAGAATGACTCAAGTAAAACCGCTCTTGCAAAAACCAGAGAAACAAGCAGAACCATGGATGCTTCATCTGGGGAACAGGGGGGTAAATCAGAGAGAGGAACAAGACGGGAAGGGAGACTGGAGAAGGACAAAAGCTCCTTCTGGAAGGTGATGTTTCTCCATCTTTCTCTCCGTGTTCAGAGCAGACCTGGATGATGGCCTGCTCTGCCTCTTCCCTGGACCGCTCCATTTCTTGCTGCTGTTCAATGGTCTGAGCTAAGCACTCTCGCAATTTCACCACTTCTGATAACAGCTGGTCTCGCTCCTTTGTCACTTCTTCTTTGAACTTCAGCAAATCCCGGATACTACGAAAGAAGAACACGAGAGTCAGACTTAGCAGCCACAGCCATCTGCTCAGAGATCCTGTTTATCATCCTCTGAACTCATTTTCAGAGGAAACACTTTTGGTCAAGGATCAACACTATTCAAGTGTGAAAGAGAGTTCTTTATCTCTGACACGGGAGCTATTTGTGAGTTGTTAACTGGAAAAAGAAGACGTTCCAGTAATAATATGCATAATATGATCCCTTTTCTTGTTTTTAAGCAATTACAGTCCATGTGTGTGTGCTATAGGCATTTTTATATCAAGATTAGGCACCAAACTGATAACCAGTTATCTCTGAGGAATGAAGTTTAAAGTGGAAGAGTTGACAGGCTGATTTTTACCTCTGACTTCCCATATTCCTGTTGTATTTGAATTTGTTACGATAAAACTGTAGTTAACAAGAGCTACTGTTAGCTCTTGTAATTAACCCTAAGGAGATGTCAATTTAGGAAATTATTTGCTTAATATATTCACTGGAGAGCTATAACCACAGCTATAAAGTCTAAAATGAAGCAAAAGCCTAAGCAAACAATACACATTGTCAGTTTTTTATTCATTCATTCATTCACTCTCCCAAAGGGACATACCACATAAAATGTTCCCAAGAACAAAATTTGGAAAATGATTAGTGATGCCAGTTTTGGAAGGGTGCACGCATGCCTGCTAGGTCACTTGAGTTGTGTCTGACTGTGCAACGCTATGGACTGCAGCCCGCCAGGCTCCTCTGTCCATGGGATTCTCCAGGTAAGAATACTGGAGTGGGCTGCCATGCCCCCCTCCAGGGGATCTTCCCGACTTAGAGATTGAACCAGCATCTCTTATGTCTCCTGCACTGGCAAGCAGGTTCTTTACCACCTGGGAAGCCTTTTAGGAGGGTATGCAGTAATGTTTATTGATATAAATTGTAAACCAGTTACCTCAGCATTTCAAAAACAATTGCATATGGTTTGGCATGCTGTTCTTCAGAATTAGCATTTTGAAAGTAGAAAAACTGTCTGATAAGACCACTACCGCAGAATTCATCTAGAACAAGGCAGCTACTCGGAGAAGGCAATGGTACCCCACTCCAGTACTCTTGCCTGGAAAATCCCATGGATGGAGGAGCCTGGTAGGCTGCAGTCCATGGGGCCGCTGAGGGTCAGACTCGACTGAGTGACTTCACTTTCACTTTTCACTTTTCACTTTCATGCATTGGAGAAGGAAATGGCAACCCACTCCAGTGTTCTTGCCTGGAGAATCCCAGGAAGAGGAGCCTGTTGGGCTGCCATCTATGGGGTTGCACAGAGTTGGACACGACTGAAGTGACTTAGCAAGGCAGCTACTTTAGAGCTAAGGAACCAGAGAACTTGCATTTAAGATGCTTGTAGCTGACAGTCATCAAATGACTATTGGAAGCACAGTGATTGGGTAATACATACTGACTATCCTTTGCTATGATTGTTTAATAAGGAACCCTCAAAATCGCAAACTCTTCTCCAAAAAGACGACCTGGAATTCTAAGGTTACTGCAAAGATAGACCGCGACATCTAAGTACACTGTGGAAGATAAAATGCAAGCTGGGTTCCTTCATCAGCTCTCCTACTCATCATGTTCTAATTTTCGTTAAAACTCCTCCTAACGAAATCAGGTCCCTCATGTTGCTCTTCAATAGCTACTCTGATTGTATGTGACTTCTTTAACAAGAAAACGGAGTCATTATGAACACCACATCTTCTTTTTATTTTTCCTATTCCCTCCTGCATTTAGAACTGTCTATCACCATTGGAAAAATGTATCTAGAAAGCATAGGAAACCTAAACAGCAGGTAAACATTGCCAAGGATGCCTAAGGAAGTGCATGCTCATTCCTGGTTCATTAAGGTTTTGCATGCCCTGCAGAGTGCTAGGTTCATAGAGGAAAGATCAAGATAGCTTTCTCCCTTCAAGGAGTTTATAGCTTAATGGGCAGAGAAATGCAAATCATTTAAGTACAACATGATAAGTGCCATCTTTGAGGGAAACATTGGGTCCTATGACAGGGTTCCCACCTGGCTCAGGTGGTAAAGAATCTGCCTGCCAATGCAGGAGCCACAGGAGACATGGGTTCAATTCCTGGATCGGGAAGATCCCCTGGAGGAGGAAATGGCAGCCCACTCTAGTATTCTTGCCAAGATAAACCCATGGACAGAGGAGCCTGACAGGCTACAATCCATGGGGTCACAAAGAGTCAGACACAGCTGAGCACACAAGCATGACCTGTTGGGTCCTATGGAAAACAGGGAACACAATGACTCCTCTGCCTGGTCATTAGGTCTGGGGCTAGGGACGAGGCTGAAATAGGGAAGCTGATGGTGATAAAGTTAAGATGGTGCTTAAGATGGGTCTTGAAGGATGAATAGTTGTTTACTGTGTGGAGAAGGGAAGAAAGATCCGTGGCATTGAGAACAGTATGGCCAAACGCATAGAGACGTGGGCAAGCATGATGCTGCTGGATGTGAGTCTAGCAAGGCTGACTGGGGCAGATCTACAAAGGGCTTTGTATGTTCAAGACTTTGGTCTTTATCCTTTGGAAATGGGTAGTTGTCAAGGGTGCAACGTGTTGGCAATGGAAGCATGCAGTAGTACATGTTTGAGGAGCATAAGGCTAGTATGGAAGATGGTAAAGAGGGGAGATGTCTCCTTGAAGGCAGAGAGAACAGTTAGGAGTCTGCTGCCAAATCCTGCAGAGAATGGGGCACCCAGTGGTGATGGGGAGGAGGGGAAGAATGAAGTGATGCTTAGAAGACTGAGTCAACAAGACAAAACTTTAAGGGATGGAGGGGTAACAGGTATGAAGAGCAAACTATTTTCTGGCCTAGAACCTGAGGAAGTAGGAAGGATGGTGGTACGGCTAATCATGGGTCCAAGGACATTTGGGAGGCACTGGGAATCTGAGTAGAAAGTCAGCCATTTCCATTCCATACAAGTTTCATAGAAATAAACTTAAAATCTTTACTCATTTTCAAACTGTATCACTGACTTTATAGAGCCGGAAGTTTGATGTAACCACAAATTAGTCCTGAGGGGACGTCCCTGGTGGTCCAGTGGCTAAGACTCTGCACTCCCAATGCAGGGAGTCCAGGTCTGACCCCTGGTCAGCAAGCCAGTTCCCACATGCCACAGCTAAAGAGTTCACATGTTGCAACTAAGACCCAGAGCAGACAAATAAATAAATAAATGTTTTTAAAAAAAGAATACCTTTATTTAAAAAAGAAAAAAAAATGAAGTTCTTGGGTGTGGAAAAAGGGAGTATTAAAAAGAAAAAAAAAAACAGTAATAGACAAGCAACTATCTCTGGGAACCCAACAAGGGAGTGTCTTACATTCACAAAGAACCAGCAAGCCCCAGGCTGTCTGTTGAAGAAGGAGGCCTCCACAAGTAAAATGACCTACTTGCTATCTTGGTCCATAGACAGTCCAGACCCTTGCTCGACTAGTTTGGTTAGGTTCACTATTTCCTCCTTCAGGGCAAGAATCGTCTCCTTTGCCTTCTGCTCTTTATCATAGGCTGAATCCACCATCTTCCAGGCCTTTTCAATTTCCTAGATGAGCCATGGGATATCAGTGAGAAAAACCAAACTAGGTTCCATATGCAACATAAATTGAATAAATAGAATAATAAAATAAGTACAATATAGAAGTTATTTATAGGGACAGAAGATTATACCTTATACACTATGTCTTAAATGTATATTGACTTACTGCATTGTTTGGCATGAGTTAGTCAATACTGAAGAGCTGTTTTAAAAATGGAAACTGGCAAAGGATATTTCTTGTGTAGGTGAATGTAGTTACAGGGTTCACATACTGCAAGAGTTGCTAGAATTAGTGGGATTATTTCTAATAAAGATGTTAAGATATGTTCACAAAATCTAAAATGAAAGTTTATGTGCTTTCCAAGTCCACATATTTTATAGGAAAAAAAGAAAAAAAGGAATGGTCTTGGACCCAAGTCCTAAATGTGAAGCTCTTCATAATTTCATATTAAAAATATGTTTTGCCCTCAGGCCCTAAGTGAGCTCCTGGATGGCAATGTGAACTTTAGAGCCATCCATGGAAACGAGGCCTTGACTGTCACCTAATTGTACACAATAGCCTTGATAATTCCCATTTCCAGAAACCCAAGCTTAGCCTTCTCATCAAATGCTTATAGGGGAAAAGCAATACTATTCTGAATGCAATGTGGTACACTAACAGAAATACTTAAAAGAGAATCACAGGCTTTAGAGTACATGGATGAAGGACAGTAAATGTTGCAACAGACTTGAGTTTTGCCCTCCGACTTAATTTTCTTGCAAAATTTCATCAAGTGGAATGTGAGCCCCTTTACACAAATAAGAATCTATATGTTTAAGGTGAAAATATTTTACTTTTATGTGACAAGGAATAAAATGAGTGGAAGAAAGTATTTAATTAAATAAATTCATCCCATTACATTAGAAAGAGATGATTCTTGGGTAACTGCAGCACATAATTAATGATTCAAAACAAAATGTCAGTTCATGGGATATTTTTTTCTGTAGCAACCATATGTACTATTTTCAGCAAAACAAAAGAAAGATATTTAAATGAAAATATGATTATATGAGGTTCTTGTCTGAAGCAATTTCACCAATTATATTTTAGTCAATTCATGACTTTAATTTTCAGTTTTTTAATTTACAGTAAAAAGTGGGAGGGAGTTCTCATCATAAAATGATTTAAAGCCTTATATTGGTACTCCTGCAAAGATTAGAAGAAAATAACAATAGAGAGAGAAAGACACTGAAAAAATTGGGGTATGTTTAACTGTATGATATCAAGGGAATTATCTAAACATTTTGTGATTATTTTTCAGCTCTAGGGTTTCGATTATAAAATATCTTAACCTCTTATCATCCTACAGTCCACAAGGAACGTTTGTGTTTCACCTTCAAAACAATGTAACATACTTGAGGATGAAAAAATAAAGTGTAAAATAAAGCCATACTTCCTCAATAACCACTCCTCCAGACTGAATCCCTATTCTCCCATTATGAGAAACTGGGACAATCATTGCAGAAGCAAAAGGGTGATAAGAGAAAAGACCACAAAAACTACCATCTGGAAATTCTCAAGGTAATCTCTCCCAAAATATTGGAAAAAATAGGGATATGAAAATATCTTTAATAAGCTATCACCATAAGGTATTTAAATACTTATCTTTCTTCAAACAAGAGATTCTGAGATTCCTAATATTGCACTTCAGTTCAGTTCAGTTTAGTCGCTCAGTCACGTCCGACTCTTTGCGACCCCATGGACTGCAGCACGCCAGGCCTCCCTGTCCATCACCAACTCCCGGAGTTCACCCAAACTCATGTCCATCGAGTCAGTGATGCCATCCAGCCATCTCATCCTCTGTTGTCCCCTTCTCCTCCTGCCCCTAATCCCTCCCAGCATCAGAGTCTTTTCCAATGAGTCAACTCTTCGCATGAAGTGGCCAAAGTATTGGAGTTTTCAGCTTTAGCATCAATCCTTCCAAAGAACACCCAGGACTGATCTCCTACTTATGGCCAAATGTTTTTGCTAACCCAGTATTTCCTAGAACCAAGTCAGTAAGGTTCTACATTATTTTCTACATAGTGAAATTCACTCAAGCAAATTATTTTCTTTGAAAATGAAAATTTTCATTATTTTTCATAAAATTTTCAAAATTTCCATTATTCCCTAGGCTTAATGAATACATAAATCATGTAAATTTTTACTTAATAACTCTTTTACTAGAGCCCAGAGCTGCCAATATAATGAAAGGATGATGTTTTAAAGATGGGATGCATTTATGGCAGCTCGCCATGGTTCCTTTTCTAGAAGATGACTGACCTTCTTCAGGGATGCGATGGTGGTCTGATCATCCTGAGAGAGCTTCAGGGCAGTGGCGACCTTCGCAGAATTAACCACGATCTCCGCATTCAGCTCTCTGCACTTGGCCATCAGACGCTTTTCATTGTCATAAGACTTTTTCATGACAGCATGAAGCTTCTCATATTCAACCCTAAATTTCTCCAAACTTCTGTCACCTGAAAGTTCATTGAGGACCTCCTGAAAATCCCTTTCGATTTCTTCATATGCAGTTTCCTCCAGCACTAGCTTTTCAGTCTTTTCCTGTTCAAAAAGTCAAAGATGAGAATGAAGATTGCAATATTTACCTCATCACTATTCAGGAATGACTGTTACTATCCGTGAATAAGACCTTCGTACAAGCAAAATAAAAGCTACTGATAAGCAGGCGATTTATATGAAGATCTGCATATACGTGGGCTTCTCTGATGGCTCAGTGGTAAAGAATCCACCTGCCAACGCAGGAGACTCAAGAGACGCTGGTTTGTTTCCTGGGTCGGGAAGATACCCTGGTGGAGGACATGGAAACCCACTCCAGTATTCTTGCCTGGAGAATCCCATGGATGGAGGAGCCTGGCAGGCAAAGAGTCGGACACGATTGAATGAACATAAGCATTCTGCATATATGTATACATAAGCATAAGGATAATATTTCCTAATATTTCCTCCCACATACAGCTAAGGATTAGATTAGATGGGATAATTCACGTTAAACACTTAGCCAAGTGCCTGGCAAACAGAGTTACTCAATAAATTTTGAGAGCTGTTATGATTATTCCAAGCCTGCTTCTTACCATCCCCAGGACTGCAGAGGGAAGCCACAGCATGCTGAAGTCAGATATAACATAGATACCATGAAATCACACTTACAATGAAATCTGTCCAGAATGTACAGTATTCTATTTTAAAATATTCCATCATTTTTACCCCTTTAAAAATTAGCCTAGTTCATCTCCACAAGAATTTTGAAATGCCCCGTGGGCAATGGTCATGGGCTTTCTCCACATTTGCTTTCCATGATTAGCTGGGCAGCAAATTATTTAAAATAAAAGCATATAGATGTAATTTAAGCAAGTCTAACTTAGATGAGAACCAGGATTTAGTTATATAAGAATTCATATTTCCCTAGTCTTGTGGGCAGAACTGTGTACCCTAGAGAAAGGACATGAGTGAGGCGACTTAGCAGCAGCAGCAGAAAAAGGTTTGATGAAGTTCTAAACCCCAGTAACTGTGAATGTGACTTTATTTGGAAATAGAATCATTGCATATACAATTAAGTTGAAGTCATACTGGAGTAGGGTGGGTCCTAATACCATATGACTAGTGTCCTTATAATAAGGGAGGGATTTTTATAATTATGTGGGGTAATAGATGTTAACTAAACTTATTGTGATAATGACTTCAAACTGTATACATAAATCAAGGGGGCTTCTCTGGTAGCACAGATGGTAAAGAATCTGTCTACAATGTGGGAGACCCAGATTCAATACCTGGGTCAGGAAGATTCCCTGGAGAAGGGAATAACAACCCACTCCAGTATTCTTGGACTTCCCTGGTAGCTCAGTGGTAAAGAATCCACCAGTAAGGCAGGAGCTGCGGGAGACACAGGTTCGATCTCTGGACTGGGAAGTTCCCTTGGAGGAGGGCATGGCAACTCACTCTAGTATTGTTTCCTGGAAAATCCCATGGAGAGAAGAGCCTGGTGGGCTACAGTCCATGGGATCAAAAAGAGTCGGACACGACTGAAGCGACTTAGCACACACACACATATATCAAATCATTATGCTATACACCTAAAACTAATACAATGCTACATGTCAATCATATCTCAGTAAAAAAGGTGGGGAGGCATTTGGACACAGATACACACACACACAAGAACCCATGTGACAGGTGGAGGCAGAGATTAGACTGATACAACTGCACGCCAAGGAAAACTCAGGATGGCTGGCCACCACCAAAAGCCAGGAAACGGCAAGGAAGTATTTTATTCATTAGTCTCAGAGGGAGCATGGCTCTGCAGACATCTTGATTTCAGACTTCTTAGTCTCCAGAACCGTGAAATAATAAATTTCTGCTGTAAGCTATCCAGTTTGTGGTACTATGTTACAGATGCCCTAGCCAACGAATACACCTATTTCTTACTACAAAGGGCAAGACAGTGAAGTGAAAGTGAAGTCACTCAGTCGTGTCCGACTCTTTGCGACCCCATGGACTGTAGCCTACCAGGCTTCTCCATCCGTGGGATTCTCCAGGCAAGAGTACTGGAGTGGGTTACCATTTCCTTCTCCAGGGGATCTTCCTGACCCAGGGATCGAACCAGGGTCTCCTGCATTGGAGGCAGACGCTTTAACCTCTGAGCCACCAGGGAAGCCCTACAAACAGCATAATAATAATAATAAAGAATGAGTATGGTTAATATATTTATTCAGGAAATATTGATTGAATATCTTCGGTATATAAGTTGGAATGAAGAGGCTGGAGGAGATACCAAAGTAAGGAATAAACAGCCTTCCCATAGGAAACGTGTACATTAAGAGCTGATGCAGTATGTATGCAGAAAATAGAAGCATGGAGTTTGATACCTGCCATAAAATAGATTCAAAATTCTATGAGGACCTATAGGAAGATGGAATTACTTCCAGCAGCAAGAATTAAAGCCAATTTCATAAAGGAAGTGGCATTTGAGCAGGCATAAAAGGGAGATTGGAGTTTTCACAGGTAGAGGTGAAGAGAAAGGGCATTCCTGGCCCATGGCAAAACTTGATCAAAGACTCAGGGCCAAGCAGGTGTCCGTGATTTGAAATTGGTTAAGAAGTTCAAATTAGCTAAAGAAGTATGATGTGGAGAGGGACAGAGACTAGACAGGGAGTTAGGAACAGACTGGACACCTTGAATAGCATTCTGAGGAATATAGAGCAAATTATTCTGGAAGCCACAGGTAACCACTTAACCTTTTGAGCAAAGAACTGATAAGTTTTGAAAGGTCTTATTTATGTTTGTAACATTATGCTTTGATATCTCCACTAAAACAGGCTTTAAAATCGAAACTATTGCTAACACTGTTGATGGGAATGTAAATTGCTGCAGTCACTATGGAGAACAGCATGGGGGCTTCTTAAAAAAACTACAAATAGAGCTACCATATGACCCAGCAATCCTACTCCTGGGCATATATCTGGAGAAAACCATAATTCATTCAAATAGATACATGCATCCCAATGTTTATTGTGTTAACAATAGCCAGGACATGGAAGCAACCTGTCCATCAACAGAGAAATGGATGAAGAAGATGTGGTACAAGGGATGGGGGAAGGGAGACTCAAGAGGGAGGGGATATATGTGTACATACATACAGCTATTTCACTTTGTTGTACAGCAGAAACTAACACTGCAAAGCAATTAAACTCCAATACTAAAAATTCTAAAAAGATGTGGTACATATATACAATGGAATATGACTCATATTACTTAGCCATAAAAAGGAATGAAATAATGCCATTTGCAGCAACATGGATGTACCTAGAGACTGTTGTACTGAGTGAAGTAAGTCAGACAGAGAAAGACAAATATCATATGTTATCTCTTATATGTGGAATCTAAAAAAAAAGGTACAAATGAACCTATTTATAAAACCAAAATAGAATCACAGATGTTGAAAACAAACTTATGGTTATTGGGGGAAAAGATGCAGGGGAGGGATAAATCGGGAGATTAGGATTGACATATACATACTACCACATATAAAATAGATAACTAATAACCTCTATTGTACAGCACAGGGAACTGTACTCTTACACAATGTGATGACCTACATGGGAAAAGAATCTTAAAAACAGTGGTTACATGTGTATGCATACCTGACTCACTCTGCTGCACACCCAGAAGTAACACAACATTGTAAATCAACTATATTCCAATAATTTTTTTAAGAAACACCTCTATTGCTAGTCAGAGAAATTAACTGACACAATCTCTAATCCCAATAATAAAGTAAAATTCAGATTCACCCTGCAGACTTTGGGTAAGTTGTCTAGTTTACCTTCTGCCTCGACAAACCCGTCTTTTCCAACATAGAGAAAGTTGACATGCTACTGGTCTTCAAAAACACCTGTACTGTTGATCACACTTCTAAATATGATATGCAAGCAAAACAGAGTCTATATCTTAAACCAGATATGGAGTCACAAGCATGTTTATAGAATGCTTTGTGTAACGTTAGTATTAATACTAACATTACACTCAACAGAGGTTTTCTTCCTGACTAAAAAGCAGATTATTGCAAAGATCACAATACAGAAATTCCACAAAGCAGAAAAACTTGTATTAAGGAATGCTGCTGCTGCTGCCGCTAAGTCACTTCAGTCGTGTCCGACTCTGTGAGACCCTATGGACAGCAGCCCACCAGGCCCTTCTGTCCACAGGATTCTCCAGGCAAGAATACCGGAGTGAGTTGCCGTTTCCTTCTGCAAGGAATGGTGCTGCTGCTGATCAATGCTTTCCGCTTGTTGATGTTAACATGAACACACAACAAACATTTATCCCAGCAATGTTCTTGGTTCCCTCCCTGTAAATGGTATTTACCGGTCATGGAACAACAGATTGGTTCCAAATTGGGAAAGGAATATGTCAAGGCTGTATATCGTCACCCTGCTTATTTAACTTACATGCAGAGTACATCATGCAAAATGCTGGACTGGATGAAGCACAAGCTGGAATCAAGATTGCCAGGAGAAATATCAATAACCTCAGATATGCAGATGACACACCACCCTTATGGCAGAAAGTGAAAATGAACTAAAGAGCCTCTTGATGAAGGTTAAAGAGGAGAGTGAAATAGCTGGCTTAAAACTCAACATTCAAAAGACAAAGATCATGGCATCTGGTCCCATCACTTCATGGCAAATAGATGGAAAAACAATGGAAACAGTGACAGACTTTATTGTTTTGAGTTCCAAAAATCACTGCAGATGGTGACTGCAGCCATGAAATTAAAAGACGCTTGCTCCTTGGAAGAAAAGCTATGACCAACCTAGACAGCATATTAAAAATAGAGATATTATTTTGCCAACAAAATAATGGTCCATCTAGTCAAAGCTATAGTTTTTCCAGTAGTCATGTATAGATGTGAGAGTTGGACAATAAAGAAAGCTGAGCACCAAAGAATTGATGCTTTTGAACTGTGGTATTGGAGAAGACTCTTGAGAGTCCCTTGGACTGCAAGGAGATCAAACCAGTCAGTCCTAAAGGAAATCAATCTTGAATATTCATTGGAAGGACTGATGTTGAAGCTGAAACTCCAGTACTTTGGCCACCTGATATGAAGAACTGACTCATTGGAAAAGACCCTGATGCTGGGAAAGATTGAAGGCAGGAGGAGAAGGGGATGACAGAGGATGAGATGGTTGGATGGCATCACCAACTCGATAGACATGAGTCTGAGCAAGCTCCGGGAGTTGGTGACGGATAGGGGAAGCCTGGCGAGCTGCAGTCCATGGGGTCACAGAGTCGGACAGGACTGAGCAACTGAACTGAACTGAACTGAAATGGTATTAACATCAACACTTGATCACTAGCCTAAAGAGTTGTTCACAAGAAAGGTTCTCCCTGTGCACCTGGCACCTAGCACAGGCATGGAAAAATATCAAAGAAAAAAAGCTGTAAAGAAACTTTTACGAACAAAAGAAATTTGTTTGTATTTTCATTTTAAAATATATTGCAATTCAAAGCAAAGCAAAAACAATCTTTTAGCTGTGACCAATAACCAGTTGGTATCTACACTGTTATAGCATATAATAGTATCTACTTCAGAAGCAGGATTTCAACATGAACTGATCAGAAAGGCGCTGTGATGCTCCTTCATACAACACTGATTTGGGTGTGTACTATTAGCTGAGAGTAGGGGAAAAGGGAAAAGAAAAAGCAAGCTGCAGTGAAAAATGAGGCTGCATGGAAATGAAGACTTATGAAAGCAAAAAGTGAAGTTGCTCTGTCGTGTCCGACTCTTTGCGACCCTGTGGACTATAGCCTACCAGGCTCCTCTGTCCGTGGGATTCTCCAGGCAAGGGTACTGGAGTGGGTTACCATTTCCTTCTCCAGGGTATGAAAGCAAACGTGAGGAAAATTTGACTGAGGTCAAATGAAAATAAAAATAGATGAAAAAATGACAGCAGATTATGAAAGGGAAGAGAGGAAACAATTAGTTTATAGTATTGATATCTGGGGCTTACATAGGGAAAATGAAGAATAATGAAATAAACCAAGAGGACTAGTGGGGGGAGAAAAGGAAATAAAGGAAAAAATAAAGGAAAAATTAAAGAACTAGAAGGAACAGGAGGAGGAAATGGGAAGAAAGAGGTATGAATGAGTGTGGGTACTGAAGGTAAGAAATTTGGCCTTGGATGGACAAAAAACACATGAAGAAACGCTCAACATTACTCATTTTCAGAGAAATGCAAATCTAAACTACAGTGAGGTATTACCTCACACCAGTCAGAGGGGCCATCATCAAAAAATCTACAAACAACAAACGCTGGAGAGGATGTGGAGAAAAGGGAACCCTCTCGCACGGTTAGTAGCAATGTAAATTGATAGAGCTAATGTAGAGAACAGTATAGAAATTCCTTAAAAATCTAGGAATAAAACTACCCCAGTAATCCCATGACTGGGCATATACCCTGGAAAACCATAACTCAAAAAGATCCCCTATGTTCACTGCAGCACTATTTACAATAGCTAGGACATGTAAGCAACCTATATGTCCATCTACAGATGAATAAAGAAGCTGTGGTACACACATACAATGGAATATTACTCAACCACAAAAAGGAGCAAATTTGAGTCAGTTGAACTGAGGCAGATGAACATAGAGCCTGTTACGCAGAGTAAAGTAAGTCAGAAAGAGAAAAACAAGTATTGTATATTAACGCATAAACATGGAATCTAGAAAAACGGTACTGATGAACCTATTTGCAGGGCAAGAATAGAGACACAGATGTAGAGAATGGACTTGTAGACATAGCAGGGGAAAAGGAGAGGGTGGGATAAATTGAGAGAGTATCAATGCCACGTATACACTACGATGTGTAAAATAGATAGCTAGTGGGAAGTTGCTGTTAACACAGGGAGCTCAGCCCAGTGCTCTGTGACAACCTATAGGGGTGTGATAGGGGGTGGGAGGGGGGAGGCTCTAGACGGAGGGGATACATGTATTGATTGATGATTGATGATTGATTCACATTGTTGTACAACAGAAACCAACACAACACTGTAAAGCAATTATCCTCCAATTAAAAGTAAATTTTTTAAAAAAGAAAGACATTTGGCAGGGTGGATGAGAGTGATGGAGACTAGAGAGGGAAGCAGATGGAGAGTATAAGAGGGATTGTATAAGGAGAGAGAGTTGTTGACCGCAGGAAGATGGAATTTGCAAGGGCAGACTAGGTGTGGAGGAGATGGAATGATGAGGGGATGTGCAAGGTGTAAAGGAGACCAAAGAAGGAATTAGAACAGGGTATGACGGTAGTGAGAGACGCTGGGACCAGGCCTGGCTTCGTGGGTGTGTGAACTATTCAGATGCAGGAGCCTCCTTGCTAAGATGTCCACCCTTGGTTTACTGTTCTGCTCAAACCTGTTAATTTTTTTTAACATGAGACTCTGCATTTTCATTTTTCCTTGAACCCCACAAACTATGTAACTGATCCTGGCTGGGACTGACCATGTGATGAGAGAGACTGGGGAGGTCTCTGATGGAGTGATGAAGGATTTGAATTAGGGCCATAATGGATGAGGACTGGGACTGGCAAGTAAGGACAGGGATCTGAGGTTGTCCAGGTTATAAATGAGGGTGCTAAGGGACAGGCCGATGGACAGGGGAGCCGGGTGTGCTGCAGTCCACAGGGCCATAAAGAGGCCCACACGACTTAGCTGCTGAACAACAATGGACAGGCAAGGGGTCACTAGAGAGTTGCAGAAATAACCTCTCATCAGTGAGGCTGAAGTTGGAGTGTGTCACAAAGTCGGGGAGTGAAAGGAGGGCATAAGATATTAACACAGTGGTCAGTGACAGCAACAGGGCAGTTAGTGATGGGCTGAAATGAGTAATGGGTGATCAGCTGATAGGGAATCGTGGTGCGACGTGGTCAGTAAATAAGGGTGACACTGGATATATATGAAGCCTTCTTCCAGGTTTCCCCATTCAGCAAGACATCAATATTTCTGTGTATCTCTCCTGTGGTTTCACCTTTCGACTCAAAATCTAGAAGTGGGGGCCTGTCATGTGTGAGGGGGGGACCTTATGAAAGTCCTACCGCACTTTGCACCATGTGAGTTTAACAGGGTCAGGGGTGGGGGGCAGGGGAGGTGTCCACCCAATGGAAGGAGGGGCAAGAAATAATGGACCCAGCGCCAACGGGAACCCGAGGAGGGGGGCGGTAGGGAGTGAGGTTGTGGGAGGGGATAGGATGCTGACTGAGGGAGTATTCGGAATCGGTGGATGTGACACGGGATAGCAGAAAAGAGACGACGGGGAGGGGTCGAAGGAGAGGCGACAGAGAAGGGGGCGCTGACTTCTGACCTCGGCCATCCTGGGGCGCTCTGCGGGTGGCCTCAGAGGCAGCTGCGGAGACCGTGGAAACTGGGCCGCAGGCTGGGAAGGGGGGCCGAAACCCGGCGCTCCGCGCGTCCCCCGGTCTCCTGGCAACCGCCTAGCCCTCTGCGGGCGCTAGCGAAGGTTCGAAAGGGGTGGAGCCTCCGAGGCGGGCACCCGGGCTGTGCTCCTCAGAGTCGCGTGTGCATCCTATATGGGGCGGGACCAGGGCAATGAGCCGCGGTGTCTCTGAGCGGCTGGGAGGAGTCCCGGGGTGTGCAGAAGTGAGCAACACCCAAGACCAAGAAGACTCGGGTTGAAACCCGGGATTAGACGCGGGAGCCGGCAATGGAGAACCAAGGACTGACGCTTAGAAGATGTGGATCAGAGGGTTTGAATGAAGGAAAGGCTGGCAGTCTCCCTCTGCCTTCTGTCACAAAGTGACTCGGTCTCGGGAGCAGGAAATATTCTCGGTTCGCGTCAATTCCAGCCCTTGAGAAGCAGCTACTGTGTGCAAGACATAAGGTGGAGGGGGTGGGGGGAAGAGAACTAAGGTAGAGGAAACACAGACCCTGCCCCCAAAGGCTGTAGTCACTTGTGGTGAGGAAAATAGGGTGCAAAGGTCGAAGCACCCTGAAAAAATACGTGGAGCCACGTCCTGAAAATCTGCCTGGTATCTGATTTCTCTCTTCCTCCCTGCCCCTCCTCCTCCACTCCTTTAGACTTCAGGTGCAGGGTTGGAGTAATTAAACTCTTTAATTAAAGACCTCTCTCTTGTTTCCTTTTTTTTTTTTTTTTTTTTTCATTTTCCCCACACCTCAACTTTAGCCTCCATAGGAATTCATGCTACTGTGCTTGGCTATATGGGCTTCCCCGGTGGCTCCCACCTGCAATTCAGGAGACCTAGGAGATGCTGGTTGGATCCTTGGGTGGGAAAGATCCCCTGGGTAAGACCATGGCAACCCACTCCAGTATTTTTGCCTGGAGAATCCCATGGACAGAGGAGCCCAGCGGGCTACAAAGAGTTGGGACACGACTGAAGCGACAGCCCGCATGCACGTGCCTGGGTATATATTTTTGAAAAAAATGTATAGAATTTTCATTAGTGCGTGTTTTTCATTGTAACAGTGGTATTGGACTTTAAGGATCATCCTGTTTCCTAGTTTTCACTCAGCAATCTTTTTAAGGTTCTGTCCCTGTTTTGTAGGTGTTGTAATCCCAGGTCATTGCTTCTCACTGTGGCACTGCTTTCTGTGTTGGACGTCCTTACCTTTTATGTTCAGCCCCCCAGTGCTGGATACCAAGGCTGGCTCCACCTCTCCAATATCATAAACAGTGCAGCTATGGTCCTTGTCAGTGGTCTTTTATGGACCTATGAACAAACTCCTCTGAAATATATGCCTAGGAGTGCAATTGTTCAAACCAAAGGCGATGCACGAGGCCACCATATTCAACTTGTCCTGCACAGACGCATCCAGCCAGCCAGCCAGTGGGGGCTGAAAAACAGACCCCACCCTCTTGCCCATGTCATGTGCTCTGCTGGAGGAAGACATGTCCTTTCCTTCCCACCAAAGTTTTGTTCCTTAGTCAAGCCATGAACCTATAGGCTGTGATTATCCAGAGGGTATACCCTCTTCAAATTCATACTGTGGTGGACAGTATTTTCCAATGGCACAAAGGTGCCTAGTAGCCTGGTGGAAGCCCTGGGTACTTGACTTCACCAGTACTGCTAGATGGCATACCAGAACTGCTGCCCTACACCACATTCCAGGGTGTCCCCTACTCCATCCTTACCAGCATGCAGTGCTTTACTTATTCATAAACAGTCATATAGTGTTTACTAAGTGTCAGATACTATTCTCAGGGCCTTACCAATACTGATTCATCTAATTAGCCAGGTTCCTAATTTGTGTCAGTATCATGGAATTCATGTCAGCACATTGTTTTAATTTGCATTTCTCTCTGAGTGAAATTGAGCAGTTCTTCGTACATTTATAAGCCACTTGGGGTCCCCTTCTGTGAATTGTCTATTTATAGCCTTTGCCTATTTTTCTATTGCTCTTTTTGATTTGCAAGAGGTCTTTGTAACATCTAGACATTAATCTACTTTCAAAGACTGGCCATGTTGCTTGTGATATCCTTTGTAGAAGAATAATCTTTAATCTTATAGCCCTTCATCCTCTTTATGCTTTTTAGTATAATTTAATAAGTCTCTCTCAATCCCAAGGTTATAAACATATTCTCTATCATCCTCTTCTATTAGCTTACTAATTTTACTTTAACATGTCTAGTTCAATCCATCTGGACCCATTCCCTTCTCCAGGGGATTTTCCCAAGCCAGGGATTGAACCCAGGTCTCCTACATTGCTGGCGGATTCTTTACCAGCTGAGTCACAAGGAAAACCCAAGAATACTGGAGTGGGTAGCCTACCCCTTCTCCAGTGGACCTTCCCGATCCAGGGATCAAACCAGGGTCTCCTGCATTGCAGGTGAATTCTTTACCAGCTGAGCCATCAGGGAAGCCCAATTAGCTTAATAATTTTCCTTTTACACATTTAGTTCTTTAATCCATATGTATATGGTGTGAGATAAGGTTCCAGTTTTATTTTTCTCAATGGAGTGAGTCCTTTTTCCAACATCTTCCCAAATATAGATGGGTCTGTTCTGAACTCTCTGGTTTATTCCCGTGTCAGCACCACAAGGTTTTATTACTATAATTTTGTAGCCAGTCATCATAGTTAAAGGACAGAACATGCCTCCCTGCTCTGTCAAAATTGCATTGGCTATTCATGAATCTTTATTGCCCCATATAAGTTTTCAGGATATTTTTCAAATTCCTCATGACAAGTGTTAATTGGAACTTCATTGAATGTATGAATTAATTTGAGGGAAATTAACATTTGCACAATGATATCTCATTCATGAACAGAGACTGTGTATCTGGTGGACAAATAGAACAAAATATGACTGAGCCATAATGCGCAGGGAAATAGTGAAAGAGGTGGCACATGAAGCTGGAGAAGCAGGTTGAACCAAACTTTAAGCCAAGTTAATAGAAATGAGGTGGAGATGGAGCAGGAAACATGACTCAGGCTGCTCTGTGTTAACAGAAAACTTGATTACAACACTGGGACCAGCTCGTGGGACCACCATAGTCCAGAGAAACTCCATAATAACATTGTTAAAGGTACGCAGCCATAAAGGAAGACCTAGAGGGCCCTGGCCACCCGTATCTCGTACTGGTGTCTCTTGCAGAGCCATGTGTCTTCCCACTGCCTGGGAACTGCCTATGGGACAGTTTCACAAGCAGATGGCCTGCCAAGGTTGCAGCAGTTCAGTGCAGAAAACACTTTGTTTAAGCAACTACTACAGAACAACAGCTCCCAAGGCTGGCCATAGGAGCCACAGCAGTGAGTAAGACAAAGTCACTGCCCTTTGGCTTTAGGGGGAAGAAAGAAAGAAAAACCTACAATTAATTCTAACATGATGTGATGGTGTCATTTACAACAGACTCTGTCAACAGAAAGCACTGTGAGTGCTCGGGGAATCTAGACACTGATACCTGAGCATAGTATTTACCATGTGGGGACAGAAAGGCAGAACACAGACACTCAGGGAACCACTGGAGGTGGACAGGAACATGACATCTTTAATTCGCAGGAAAGAGATGCAGGAGGACATCAAAAAGGATGTATGAGTGAATGAGAGGATGGGTGGCTTGATAAATTAATTTATGCTGATGAAAAAAAAAATGCTTTGTGTTCCAATTTTCCAGATTACAGTCGAAGACTACTCACTACCAGGCTCCCCCTTTGTTGCTGTAATTAAAAGGAGCACTAGGTGGCATCGTACTACCAAAAGTCCTCACCTTCTAGAGCCTTTGGGAGAAACTCTCCAGACTGGGTCAGCCCCTAATTTAGACAAGAGTGCTTCCGTCAATCTCAGGTCTCATTACACCCACTTAATTTGTTTACTGAGCACCTGCTATATCCCTTCACACCATGGAGACTATGAAGGAATAAAGTCTCCCCTCCCTAAAGGAGCAGAAGGGGACGTTAAACATGCAGTGCCCCCCTCCTCCACGCATAAAAATCAGTCCAAGACACGATGCAGTAAGCATTGTCAGGACAGAACATCCTGTGTAATCTGGTCCCGTCAGCTATCTGCTGCCTTCTCCCACCACTCACTTCTTGCTGCAATATCTTCTTTTGATTCCTTGTATATGTCATGTTCTTCCATGCTACCAGTATGGAATAACCGACCTTCCCTCTTCAAACTGGCTGACCGCCACCCATCCTTCCTTCAGCTCTAACTAACTTAGATGACATTCCTGACCTGCCCCCAACACCACACTACCTCTTCAAGTACCTCTTTCTCTGCTTCTTGGACCATCCCATAATGTTAATTAACTATGGATTCAAGGAAATAGTTGTTTCATATCTGTCCTTGTTGTTGAACCCAAGTTCATGTCCCCAATGCACAGTGAGGCCAAACTGAAATATCAGAGTCTCTTTATTTAATGGGCAGACCATGCTCAGAAAGCCAGAACTCCCTGATGATTTGGGGGTCAGGGGCAGGCTACAAAGTGTGTGACCTTTTTTTGATTGGTTGGTGATGAGGTAACAAAGGTGGTATTCCAGGAATCTCAATCATCAACCTTCAGGTTCCAAACAGTCCGGGTTCCTCCTGATTGTGTTTAGAAAGAAGTTACCATCCCCCACAGGTGGATGCCCTAGAAGAGATCAGTTCAGTTCAGTTCAGTCACTCAGTCATGTCCGACTCTTTGCAACCCCATGAATCGCAGCATGCCAGGCCTCCCTGTCCATCACCAACTCCCAGAGTCTACTCAAACTCATGTCCATCGAGTCAGTGATGCCATCCAGCCATCTCATCCTCTGTCATCCCCTTCTCCTCCCGCCCCCAATCCCTCCCAGCATCAGAGTCTTTTCCAATGAGTCAACTCTTCGCATGAGGTGGCCAAAGTACTGGAGTTTTAGCTTTAGCATCATTCCTTCCAAAGAATATCCAGGACTGATCTCCTTTAGAATGGACTGGTTGGATCTCCTTGCAGTCCAAGGGACTCTCAAGAGGAGATACATTATATTATTATGTATACCATCTGAGGAAGAACTAGGACCCTGCTTTATGGCCGTGAAATTGTTTCTCTTTTGTTTCTGCATTCCCTCTGCTCCCCAATTAGTAACTGTTTGAATCTGCCCTTTGGTACTCAGGGAGGATCTAGGAGTTGGAAGCCTTTTTCCTACAATTAAGAAAGGAGAGATAGGCTTTTGTACCCAGGAGGGTACTGCTCAGTTTCATCTTTTCTACCAGGCTGTCAAACAAGAGAACAAGTATCTCTTTCTTTCTTGTTCAGCCTGTCTCTATTGGTGTTATGGGCTAAACTGGATCTCCCTAAAATTCATATGTGGAATCCCTAACCCCCAGTACCTTGGAATGTGACTGTATTTGAGAAATACGGTCTTGGAAGAGGTGAATAAGTTAAAATGAGGCCATTAGGGTGGGCCCTAATGGCCAAATCTGACTCCTGCTCTTATAAGAAAAGGAAATCTGGGCACACAAAGAGACACACAGACGAAAGATACAGCAAGAAAGCGACCATCTGCAAGCCAAGCGGAGAGGTCATAGGAGAAACCAAACCCTCAGACACCTTGATCTGGGATATCCAGCCTCTAGAACTGTGAGCAAATGCCTATTATCTATTGTAAGCCACCCAGTCTGTGGTTCTTTATTATGGCAGCCCCAATAAACTAATACAAACGGCCATCACGCCTCTCAGTACGTAACTATTAAGTGAATGACTATTGAATGAGTTCTGAAATAAGGAGGACCTGTGAAGGATGGATGGTATTAGTAAGGAAAGGTACATGGTAGATGTGGTTCTTAAACTTGACTGTAAGTGATACATGGAGACGTGGAAAAGAGAAATAATCCCAAGTGTGGAAAATAGCACCCAGCAGATACCAAGGTAAAAAGGCAAAAATCCTCTCAGTTGTTCAAGAAGACTTGAGGTAGGAGAATGGTGGGCTCTGTTCAGCCTGTTATCAGCTAAAAAAAAAAAAAAAAGGCAAAAATCCTGCTCCAGGAAGGGTGGGGTCCATATCAGGGACTCGTGGACATTAACGTTGATATGAGGGTCTGGGTGAATGTGGAGCCTTTGGAAGACTAGCAGAGACATAGCTATAAACTCAAGGACCGGGGACAGCAAAGGACGTACCCATTTGCTCTGCTAAATAATTTAAATGTATGATCATGATCTGTAATACATATGCAAAGCTCCTTGTTTAAACCTGGATATCGTTGTTGAGTCACTCAGTTGTGTCCAACTCTTTGTGACCCCATGGACTGCAGCCCTCCAGGCTCTTCTGTCCTCCATCGTCTCCTAGAGTTTGCTCAAATTCATGTCCATTGAGTTGGTGATACTATCTAACCATCTCATCCTCTGCTGCCCCCTTCTCCTTTTGCCTTCAATCTTTCCCAGCATCAGGGTCTTTTCCAGTGAGTCAGCTCTTCTCATCAAGTGGCCAAAGTATTGGAGCTTCAGCATCAGACCTTCCAATGTGTATTTAGGGTTGATTTCCTTTAGGATTGACAGGTTTGATCTCCTTACAGTCCAAGGGATTCTCAAGAGTCTTCTCTAGCACTATAATTTGAAAGCATCAGTTCTTTGGCACTCAGCCTTCTTTATGGTCCAATTCTCACATCTGTACATGACTACGGGAAACCATAGCTTTGAGACCTGGATATAGCGCCTCTTGTTTAGCTTCCTTGGGACTTGCTATGTGCTATGACTCAGTAATAAAAGCAGCATTTTCTGTACACAGTGCTCACCTCTTCAACAGCATTCCATGAGGCTATGAAGTGAAACTCCAGAAAAGCAGAAAGAAACATGGATATGCGCCTCCACATGGAAATTCCAGCTTGCAATACAAAATGACTGTGTCCTAAAAGAAACCTACTCCTCCAATGGATCAGAGAGCTCCTAGAAGCAATTTGCGGGAAAGGCAATGGCACCCCACTCCAGTACCCTTGCCTGGAAAATCCCATGGATGGAGGAGCCTGGAAGGCTGCAGTCCATGGGGTCGCTGAGGGTCGGACACGACTAAGCAACTTCACTTTCACTTTTCACCTTCATGCATTGGAGAAGGAAATGTCAACCCACTCCAGTATTCTTGCCTAGAGAATCCCAGGGACGGGGGAGCCTGGTGGGCTGCCGTCTATGGGGTCCCACAGAGTCGGACACGACTGAAGTGATTTAGCAGTAGCAGAAGCAATTTGGGGGGAGTCTGTGGAGCCTAGAATCCCCATCCAGAAATATGTTCCTCCCACCTCCCCGCTCCACCTCTGGCCATAGCTGAAAGGGTCAGGAGTGGAGACTTAACCCACGTGACCCATTATCTTTCCTGGGAATTTATAATTAGGACCAAAAGTTGCAAGTCGCTCATTATGGAGCCTGGAACTGAGTACGTGCCACCCAAAAGAGGCAGAGAAGGCAGGCTGCATAGAGGGAAGAATAAATGAACAAGAAGGGGATTCCACAGGCTCAAGAGAGGGAGGAAGAATTGGGGGAGGGGCTCCCTTGGTTGTTGATGCCGTTTCAGATGCTGGGTGCAGTCTCTGAGGGGGCCCAGCACACCTGCTCTCTTGGCTTCTGCCAGATATTTTGCATCCTCCTAACAAATTCACCTTATTTGTTTAAGCACCAAGTTTCCACTATTTATCTGCCCACCCAACCCCACCAAAAGAAAAAGACAAAATAGGACCCACACAGGTCCTGTTTGCACAGGCATGTGATGTCGCTGGATTTAATGTCCATGAAATCTAAACACTGCTTTTGGGGCTGCAAACAACACGGGAAAAACTCCAGTCATCAGAGCTAACACTTTTCCTCCAGGCTTTTGGGAAGATTAAAAGCCCACGTGTGACAGAAAATTATCATTTATCAGATGACCCCATGCTCACCTTAAATGACAAAACAGAGTCCCAGCTGGCTAGTACTCTCCAAAACTGTTTGGGCCATATTTTATTCCTTTAATCTGCTTCTTTTCCACACTGCTGCAGACCTAACTTAACAGAACATTTGCTGAGCATTTGACATCGATTCCCAAAGGGTCTTCATACAAATGCCTCTCTTGATACCCTAGGAGGCAGCAAAGCTCAGGCAGATTTATTAGGAAGATTGAAAGTCGGGCACAAGGTGGAGGCAGCGTGCAATCTCCACTGTCTGGGATCATTTTTACAAGGAGACTGTCACAACCCAGTCATCTTAACTGCCCCGCTCCCACTGGGTCAAGTTCCTTCTGGATGTGACTGGATAGATAAGCTAGCTCACTCAGGGGGTGCTTCTTGCCCAAGAGGCCAGGCCAAGGTTGCAGTTTGACGTCCTACCTAAAACTAGTGAAGATTTACACAGACCAACCAGCTAACCGAACCAGCTTGCTGAAAAAGACTGAATCGATCCACACAACCTGTTCCCACTACAAATAACCAAATACACTAAATGAATGAAGAAGTAAATAAGTAAATAAACAGAATTTTTTAAATCACCTTAAGAGAGAAAACTGTAAGCGAAAAAAAAAAAAAATCAAGGCACAAATCCCTTGATGATGGGCCACTGCTCTTGTTTTCTACTATCCCCTGAAAACATCGTATTTTCAACATACATCTAGTCTTAACGTGTGCTGGTGCCTTGTCTAGAATATCCTATGTCTCCTTTGTCCAGTGAGTTTTTTCAAGAGTCAGCTCTGTGCCACCTCCCCGAGGAAGTCTTCCCCTGTTTGGCACACCTTCTCTGTATTACTAGAAAATCTGAGCATCCCTCCATCAATGTACTGTATTGTAATCATGTGTTTATATCTATGTCTGGAAAGACCAGTCTTTTCTTTAATACATCTATGGTGCTGACCCAAAAGAGACATTCAAAACAGAAAGTTTGTTAAAGGAAGGAAAAATGGAAAGAAGGATGGAATGGAGAGAGGGAGAGAGGAAGGAAGAAAGGAGAAATAGAAGCAGCTTATGCACTCAGGCACACAGCAATCACTTTGGGAGTGATTAGTGACTAGCTAAAAGCTATTGGAACATAAACATTTAAGATTCTAAGGTAATTAAATAAAATCATCTCCAAGTACGCACTAGGCCCTCAAATAGAGATATTAAGTATCTCATTTCTCTTCCCATCTTTGATGCAAGTGTCAAAGAACCAAGGCTTTTCTTTTTATCCACAGGGTTCGATGCACAGTAGGCACTCAACAAAAGTTACAATTTGCTTCTCTTAGCAAAGATAAGCATCTGTAAAGTGAAACTCTTTGCTGTCTTAAAGGAATAAATTCTTTCCACCCTGTAGATAGGTTGCTTTATTTCCAATATCGGCTGCCAAATCTACCTAACAGTTTCACTACCGAAAAATGCCTGCTGAGTTAATCTACTGCGGGCAGGTGTTCTCTGAGGCAGTGCAAGGGAGGCAAAGAACCTCCACACTCCCTCTCCAATGCTGCCAAAGGAACTGGAAACACAGCATAAGCTAAATAGGACAATGCAAACATCCAGGATGGTAGAGACCAGCCTAGAATACCACTGTGTTCTAGAATCTAGCACCATAATCTGCAAACTAGGTCTATAAAGAACCAGATTAAGAAATATTTTGGCCTTCACCAGGCCACACATTTTCTGTAGCAGCTATTTTCACTCTGCCGTAAGCACAGAAGTGGCCCAATATATAAATGAATGGGCTTGGTTGTGATCCAAGAAAACCTTATTTACAGAAACAGTGGTACTCTGGAGTTGGCCTGCCAGCCAGAGTTTGCCAACTCCTGATTTAGCACAATGCCTGGCATATAGTAGGTGCCCACATATTGAATGAACGAATGGATGAGGGAATGAAGATTTTTCTAAGGTAATGGCACGGTGATTTGTCTTAAAGCATTCATGTACCATCATTAGACATTAACTACGAGGAGAGCAATGAATACCTCCTGACCAGAAATACACTTGATAGAAATTATCTGACAGTCTTTCCCACTCCAAGTGGTGTGTATGAATGGAAACTTAACAAGTAAAACCACTAACAGCTTTAGAGATGTGAACCAGAAGATCAGTTTAAAGAGGTATTTTTCCCAAACCATGGATCATGACTCTTGAGTAAGTTGTAGCCTGCGTTTTTTTTTTTTTTTTTTTTTCAAAAAAGGATAAGAGATGCAAGGAGAAACAGAACAGGGAATACACCACAGTCTATTACATGTAGTAAGCATAAGGATTGTTTCTAAGGTGACTGTCTTTCATCTGTAAAGTACTTGTATGTGAGAGTATTCACATTCTGGGGTAGAATGTATTTTCAAAAAAGGTTGGGAAAATGTTCTATTATAATCTCATTCTACTATAATCCCATTCTTGAGGAAATTCAGTGTATTTGTACATTTGAAGGGGATTTACTTCTTCATAGCAAAGTAGTTGAAGGCAAAATTCTGGAGCAAATTTCTTGACTCTCACTTGTTAGCTGTGTGATCTTGGATAAGTTAATTAGCTCCTCTGGGCCTCAGTTTCTTTACCTGTGAAATGGGAATGCAAATGATACCTATTATTGTTGTTTAGTTGCTAAGCCATATCTTAATCTTTTGTGATACCTAGAGCCCACCAGGCTTCTCTGTCCTTGGGATTTCCCAGGCAAGGATACTGGAGTAGATTGCCATTTCCCTCTCCACGGGATCTTCTCAACCCAGGAATCAAACCTGAGTCTCCTGTGTTGCAGGTGGATTCTTTATCGCTGAACCACCAAGGCTTTCCAACAATACCTATTACGGTTATTATGAGAATTAAACAAGTTATCAATTGCCAACATCCGCTGGATCATAGAAAAAGCAAGAAAGTTCCAGAAAAACATCTATTTCTGCTTTAGTGACTATGCCAAAGCCTTTGACTGTGTGGATCACAATCAACTGTGGGAAATTCTGAAAGAGATGGGAATACCAGACCACCTGACCTGCCTCTTGAGAAATCTGTATGCAGGTCAGGAAGCAACAGTTAGAACTGGACATGGAACAACAGACTGGTTCCAAATAGGAAAAGGAGTACGTCAAGGCTGTATATTGTCACCCTGCTTATTTAACTTATATGCAGAGTACATCATGAGAAACGCTGGACTGGAAGAAACACAAACTGGAATCAAGATTGCCGGGAGAAATATCAATAACCTCAGATATGCAGATGACACCACCCTTATGGCAGAAAGTGAAGAGGAACTCAAAAGCCTCTTGATGAAAGTGAAAGAGGAGAGTGAAAAAGTTGGCTTAAAGCTCAACATTCAGAAAACGAAGATCATGGCATCTGGTTCCATCACTTCATGGGAAATAGATGGGGAAACAGTGGAAACAGTGTCAGATTTTATTTTTCTGGGCTCCAGGAACACTACAGATGGTGACTGCAGCCATGAAATTAAAAGACGCTTACTCCTTGGAAGGAAAGTTATGACCAACCTAGATAGCATATTCAAAAGCAGAGACATTACTTTGCCAACAAAGGTCCATCTAGTCAAGGCTATGGTTTTTCCTATGGTCATGTATGGATGTGAGATTTGGACTTTGAAGAAGGCTGAGTGCCAAAGAATTGACGCTTTTGAACTGTGGTGCTGGAGAAGACTCTTGAGAGTCCCTTGGACTGCAAGGAGATCCAACCAGTCCATTCTGAAGGAGATCAGCCCTGGGATTTCTTTGGAAGGAATGATGCTGAGGCTGAAACTCCAGTACTTTGGCCACCTCATGCGAAGAGTTGACTCATAGGAAAAGACTCTGATGCTGGGAGGGATTGGGGGCGGGAGGAGAAGGGGACGACAGAGGATGAGATAGCTGATGGTATCACTGACTCGATGGACGTGAGTCTCAGTGAACTCCGGGAGTTGGTGATGGACAGGGAGGCCTGGCGGGCTGCGATTCATGGGATCGCGAAGAGTGGGACACAACTGAGCGACTGATCTGATCTGATCATATGTGAAGTGTTTAGAGCAACATCTAACACAGAGTATAAATTTTAGCTATTATTATGCGGCCTTCCCAGGTGGCCCTAGTGGTAAAGAACCTTCCTGCCAATGCAGGAGACATAAGAGACGCGGGTTCGATCCCTGGGTTGGGAAGATCCCCTGGAGGAGGAAAATGGCAACCTACTCCAGTATTCTTGCCTGGAGAATCCCATGGACTGAAGAGCCTGGAGGGCTACAGTGCGTAGCATCGCAAAGAGTCGGACACAACTGGGGCGACTTAATACATACACGTGCATGCTGTCACTAACCAATAATGTGACCTTGAGTACGTGACCTAAATTCTCTTGGTTTCATTTTTGTTGGTAAAAAGATCTCCAAAGGCCTTGCTGGCAGCAACATTCCAAGAAGGGATGGGAAGTGGTTTCCCAACACAAACCTTGAGGAAAGCAAATGCAAATCATCTTTCCTGTTCAACGACACTTTTGAGGTCTCAGCAAAGCAGCCTGTTTCAGAGAAAAAACCAATGTAAGCCAATTTGTTATTATCTCTCAAAACTGCATGCACAGGTGAATCAGGATGGTAAGAGACTGACCAAATCAAGGGAAAAGCTCTTCTTTCCGTCCATCCAACCCTGCAGGACCAGCGTTGGCCTCCTGTCTCTTCCACTGTCGTGTATTATTCCATACACTGGGATAACCACAGCTGGGGGTGAACAGGAAACCTGTCCCCGTTTGTTTCCAACATTCCTGACTGTGAAGTATAGTGTGAGGCTGCCCTGCAGTTGTTCTGGGGTTGATCACAAGTCACCTTTCACTGTGGAATTTGAAGCCCTGTTTAGCACCAAAGACCATTAAAAAAAAAAAATCCATTTACTTTCACACACACAAAAGAAGTCGACAGAAAAACAGGTGAAGTTGTTACTGATTACTCACAAACAAAATGGTCAGTAATAATGTTCTGTTTAGCCCCATTTGTAATTAAAGAAATGCACAGCAAGACACTGAGATATTTTTTACCTATAAAAGAGGCAAACTAATTAAAGTCAAAAAATAGTCAATGCAGAAAAAGATGCAGAGACACAAACATTCTCATGCTTTTATGAGAGTCTAAATTGGTGAAACTTCTTTGGAGGACAACTTTGCGATAAAGAGCAAAACAGTAAATATGCATAACCTTCAACCAGCCCCAAAACTAGGAAGGTATTGAACAAAAGCAGCCTATATACAGACTTCTCCTTTGAGAAAAATAAAGCCCTATTTGTTTAATTTCTTGTCTTAGACACACATAAAATTATAGTCAGGTAATCTATCAGAGATCAAATTGCCAACACCCGATGGATCATGGAAAAAGCAAGAGAGTTCCAGAAAAACATCTATTTCTGCTTTATTGACTATGCCAAAGCCTTTGACTGTGTGGATCACAATAAACTGTGGGAAATTCTGAAAGAGATGGGAATACCAGACCACCTGACCTGCCTCTTGAGAAATCTGTATGCAGGTCAGGAAGCAACAGTTAGAACTGGACATGGAACAGACTGGTTCCAAATAGGAAAAGGAGTACGTCAAAGCTGTATATTGTCACCCTGCTTATTTAACTTATATGCAGAGTACATCATACAAAATGCCAGGCTGAATGAAGCACAAGCTGGAATCAAGATTGCCGGGAGAAATATCAATAACCTCAGATATGCAGATGACACCACCCTTATGGCAGAAAGTGAAGAGGAACTCAAAAGCCTCTTGATGAAAGTGAAAGAGGAGAGTGAAAAAGTTGGCTTAAAGCTCAACATTCAGAAAACGAAGATCATGGCATCCGGTCCCATCACTTCATGGGAAATAGATGGGGAAACAGTGGAAACAGTGTCAGACTTTATTTTTTTGGGCTCCAGGATCACTGCAGATGGTGACTGCAGCCATGAAATTAAAAGACGCTTACTCCTTGGAAGGAAAGTTATGACCAACCTAGATAGCATATTCAAAAGCAGAGACATTACTTTGCCAACAAAGCTCCATCTAGTCAAGGCTATGGTTTTTCCTGTGGTCATGTATGGATGTGAGAGTTGGAGTATAAAGAAAGCTGAGTGCTGAAGAGTGGATGCTTTTGAACTGTGGTGTTGGAGAAGACTCTTGAGAGTCCCTTGGACTGCAAGGAGATCCAACCAGTCCATTCTGAAGGAGATCAGCCCTGGGATTTCTTTGGAAGGAATGATGCTGAGGCTGAAACTCCAGTACTTTGGCCACCTCATGCGAAGAGTTGACTCATTGGAAAAGACTCTGATGCTGGGAGGGATTGGGGGCAGGAGGAGAAGGGGACGACAGAGGATGAGATGGCTGGATGGCATCACTGACTCGATGGACATGAGTTTGAGTAGACTCTGGGAGTTGGTGATGGACAGGGAGGCCTGGCGTGCTGCGATTCATGGGGTCGCAAAGAGTGGGACATGACTGAGCGACTGAACTGAACTGAACTGAACTGAATCTAGTCCTTGTAACCTAACACATCCCTAATTGACAAATCTAAAAAAAGTGGAGGGGGGTGGTGAGAGGACATTCTCATCTTGCACTAATTTTAACATTTCCCATTAAGCATAATATTGGCTTTGGAGAAGAATTTCACTCTCTACTTTTTTCATACTACAGAAATGTTTAACTGTGTTTGGATGATGAATTTTTTCAAATGGCTCTTCAGATCTTAGTGATGGTCTTTCAGTTTTTTGTTTTTGATCTATTTGTGATGTAATATTCTTTTGATGTGCTATGGAATTCTGTGTTAATATTCTATTTAGAATTTATAAAACAGTATTCACAAGTGAAATTTGTATGTTACTTTTATTTTCCTCTTTTTAATGAGTTATTTTCATTGGATTTTTGCTGGATATATTACCATTGACTTAAGAAAAAAAAAGAATTCTACCCTTGAGGGTTTTTATGTAAATGACTAAAATTTTATTTCTAAATATTATATTTGTACTTTTCCAAATCTGCCCTGTTTTTTTCATAGTGGTATGTTCTATCCTTCTGTCTCTGTAATTATGTTGAACATAACTATTTTAGTCTTTTTCAAGTTGTCCTACTGCCTCAAGTTCTTAAGGAGCTAATTCTCCTGTTTATCACCGATCCAGGCCCTCATGTGGTTCATTTCCTAGTTGAGTTTATAATTTCTTATTATAAACTCATCTCGAATGGGAGTTTTTTATCTGTCAGAGATCAAGAAAAAAAAATTGTGTTTTGCATTCGCTTCTGACAGGATTGGGGGGATTCATCACTTTGGAATCAGCTTCTATGTTCTTTCTGGACTCCAGGGTTCTCTCAACACGTGGGTAATATTGGGACCTCACAACTAATCATGGCAAAGGCAGGCTAGTGGTTTCAGTCTCTATAGCACACATTTTAAAATTCATCCAGAGGCCCCACACAAATCACAAACTTCTTTGGTGTGGCCCTGGATAGTGGGAGACTTTTTTCTCCTAAGATCCTTCCCAGGGTGTCAGCTTTAGGCAGGAGTCTCAAGTCCAGATCTCTGCTTTTCTAGAACCCAAGGTTTGTGTGGGTACCAACCCCAGTCCTTAGCCATTTGTGCTTATATTCATGTCAAATAACCCTATTTGCCTTTGAGTTCCTTCTTCCTGTCTCACACCTAGTGATCCCCCTTTCTTTTTTTCAATTGTTGATTTTTGACCCAGCATTTCTGTATTCAGCAGAGGTTCCCTGAATTCTTGGCCCCTCACATTCCCAGAAGATGAATCTTTGCACATTCCTGTCTTTTTAAAACTTTACTTACTTGGCTGTGCCAGGTCTTAGTTGCAGCACACAGGAATCTTCATTGCGACATGCAGGATCTTTTTTTTTTTTTAACCTGTAGGATCTTTTTTTTTTTAACTTGGGCTTTCCCGGTCACTCAGTGGTAAAGAATCTGCCAGCCAATGCAGGAGACACGGGTTTGATCCCTGGGGTTGGGAAGATCCACTGGAGAAAGAAATGGCAACCCACCCCATTCTTGCCTGGGAAATCCCATGGACTGAGGGGCCTAGCAGCAGTCCATGGGGGTAGCAAAAGAGTTGGACCAATTTAGCAACTAAACAACAACTCAGGATCTTTAGTTGTGGCATGCAAACTATTAGCTGTGGCATGTGGGATCTAGTTCCCTGAGGAGGGATCCAACCAGGGCCCCCTGCACTGGGAGCTTGGAGTCTTAGCCACTGGACCACCAGAGAAATCCCTGTACTTTCCTGTCTTTTAAAAACCTTTCTTAGAATAAGCACAACGTGCTATGGAAACTACATGGGGGAGGGGAGTGTCTAACCCAGGCGTGGGGGTTCAAAGAAGACTTCCTAGAGAAGAAATCACCTATTCGGAGACCTTAAGACTAAGCACACATTAGCCATGCAAAAAAAAAAAAATGTGTGTGTGTACATGGGGGATGATAGGTTAGAGGAAAAGGTGGCGTGAAGGTTGCAGACAGAAGATAGAGCCCATGTGAACATCCAAGGGGGGGAAACAAACCTCAGATCACATTCGGAGAAGCACAAGTTCCAAGAACTACAAGAATTTTAGTGTGGAAAATGGAATGAGATATGTGCTTGGTAAGATAAGTATTAAGAGAGGCCAGTTCATGAACGACTCAGGTGCCTAGATAGGAAAGTGGACTTAAGGCTGAGAACAGAGTGGTGCTGAAGGTGACCATGCGGTCGCGGAGAGTGAAATCAACAGGTCTGAAAGGAAAACAAATGTAATAGATTTGTTGCCCCATCAGTAAATAGAAACCACCGTTAGAAAACGCTGAAACAACTTTGCTTATAGGACAATCCCAGAGGGCATTCAAGCACTGTTCTCGGCATTCTACCGTACATAATATAACCCTGAGTTCTACCCCAAGGACTACAAGGCAGGGTAGTGGTGCTCAATCCAGGGTCCCCACCTCCCAGGAATTTCTCCCCCTACTTGGGGGATGGGTGGTGGGTGAATACCTCACCCATCCAACTGGCAGACATTTTCAAAATCACCACCCTTTCAGGAAGGTTTCCACAGATCACCCCATTCCTCACCTCTCCCCGACAGCCCTCCAAAACTCTACTATAACCGTCTCTGATATAAGGAAAGAACTGTGAGCAGCAGCAGAAGCTTGAAAACAAGAGTAACCTGGGCCAAGGGCCAGGGGGTCTATTTTTAGAACTTGTTCTCATTGCCTGTTTATCTTTCAGACTAAGCCTAATGTCTTCCAGGCGACTGTGAAAGCTATTTGGCTGGCTTGCGGAGGAGAGGAAGAAGGTGATCTAAAACCAAACAGCAGTGGCAATGGTGATAATCATTTAGCCAGTGTGTTCTCATAATTTCCCCCAATGTACCCTCAGTGGCCTTTAATTCCTGCAAAGCCACTTACCTAGGATTTATTCAAGCCCTTCCCAGCCACTTCTAATGGCTGTGGAATTTGGGCAAGTCACAAAGTGAAGACAATAGGCTGTGGATTTCATAACCCATCAAGTCTGACCAGGGTACTACAGTCCGTCCTGGCCTCAGCTCCTCCTTCTAAAATAGTGGCTAACATCCCTACCGTAAACACGCTTTGGACACTAAAGCGCCCTCTACAGATGAAAGTATTTAGTAATAATGTTCCTTTGTGCCTAGTTACTCAGGAAAAGGCAAAGATGCGTTCAATTTGATCATAGAATTTGGTGAGCTATTTTAATCCACTTAGAAGTCGAAAAAAAGAACCGGCGTTGTGTCTCGACTTATATTTCCCTCCAAAGGACAAAATAAGTGGCCCCTGGAATTCCACCGCTTGTAAAACGCGCCGCTGAAAACCCAGTGTAGGCGTGCAGGGACTTAACTCCTTCCTTTCCGCCTGCCCAAACACACTTTTAAGGGCGTCCTCTCCTGATTCCCTGTCCATTCGCTCCAGTTTAAATCCAGCAGCCAGATTCCGTCTTGCCCGATCACCCTCCAGTTCTGCTGGCTCCTGTGGAGTTTCTGGGGTGGTCGATGCGCAGATTTCCGCGCCGGACCCTGGGTCAGCCGCCCCCTAACCCTCACGGTCCACCTTAAGGAGCCTCCGCGGCGGGGAGGAGAGGCGGGTGTTTGTTCTTATATGGAGGAAAAGTTTCTTTGACATCTAGGAAATGAGTAACTCTGAAGTCCTCTAGAGCCCGGCGGATGGGGGCCAGAAGGCGGGAGCCAGCCGAGGTATCGCCGCCCCCGTCCCTCTAATTGTCGGGCGGGAAGCTCAGCCTCAGCGGCGGCCAGACAGCGGATTCCGGGGCCCCCGGGACCCGCGAACGCAGCCGGGACTCGTGCGATCCCTCCCGCCTCGGGGAGCGGAAACCGAAGCCGAAGGTAAGTACCGGGCCCGCGGCCGCGAGGCTCTGCGTCCTCCCGGAGCATTTCGTGGATTGGAAGGAAGAAGAGGGACCAGGGGAGCTGCGCCGGAGATGGAGGCGGATTGGAGGGGCGCGCCCGCTCGGCCCCCCCCCCCCCCCGGGTTGGGACTGACTTGGGGGACTGGGATACGGCGCCCGAGCACAGCGCGGGTGGGGGAGAGGCTGCCCTCTTCCTCTTCGCGCCGTGCGGGGTCCTGCATCCCAGCCTCGCCTCTGTGGCTTCTTCCCGGCCGCGGAGACCCCAGTGAGCGATGTCCGTTGCAGCCCCGCGCGGCGGCAGCCCCTCCTCCCGGCTCACCGAACCGCGATGCCGGAAGCGGGACCACGTTGTTGTTTCTACCGCCCCGAAGATCCGTTACTTTGGACCGTGTGAGCAGAGCTCTGGAGCTGAAAGAGTAGTCGAGTCGCCCTGCTTCTTAGCCAGCTCCCTTCCATCCTTCCTTCCCCCTCCTGGAAGGAGAGAGTAGGTATGAAGTCTTTGTTTTCTAGGTTTAACGTAGTGAAGCCATGAGGTTGCTGGAGGCGGGATAAAGCCCCCGCCGCTTCCTCTTTCTGGGCTATTAGTGGAGGAGACCCCACGCCGTGCAGAACTTTCTCTTGGGGCTGCTGCTAGTCTCCACCTGACCTCTAGTAGCATCCTAGACCCCTTCCCAGTTTCCAACTTCCTGGCTGCGATTTGGAGGAACTCGGATGCCCCAGGACTGGGCTTCCCATCCAGAACGCTCCTTTTCTTTAAAAACAGAAGTGCTGTGTCCCAGGAAGGGCAAGTATTTTACTGAACCCCTAAGGGACCACATTTTGCCTTTTGCTCCTCTGAAAGCTGTGAGAACCATCCCTCCTTATACTCCCCCCACCCAGCTCCCCAAAACTAGAAGAGTACCAAGTACTGGTGGATCCTGGACCCTGTCCTTTTGAATCTAAATCAGTTCAGAGTCCTATTTTTGGTGGGGAGGAGGGAGTGGGGAGGTTTTTCTTTTGGATTTGACCCAAGGTTCTTCCCTTTCATAAACTAGTTCTACTGCTGAGTGGCTGCCAGGTAAAGCAAACCTGTGCAGGGTGCAGTCCCAGGTCCAAGCCAGCCTTGCAAAAAGGCCTGGTGGGCAGGTAGAATTGCTGCCATTCACCTCTCCTTTATAGCATAATGGGCTGTGCTTTTGAGTCCTCCCTCCAGCCTACGTGCCTGAAGTGGCTTTCACTGTTTGCTAATTCCCTGTGTGCTGCTGCTGCCGCTCCAGGCCGTCCTGCCCTCACATTTTCCACTTGTGGGTAACCGTAAAGTGGTTAGGCTGACTCTCCAATGGAAAGAGTTTTGTGCAAGTGCCATCCTCCAGCTCGGTAATTTTCAAAGATGCAGCAGTTTCAAGCTCCAACTTTCGGGTGGCAAGGATCTGAACTTTTAACCTCATGCCATCAGCCCAGAAGTTGTCAGCAAGAACACCTCCCAGCTCCTGCAGCACTCATGAGAGGGACAAAGATGAGGGTTTGTGGGTGAACTTTTTATCTGAGGACAAAAAGTGGAGGAACTTCTGGTAGAGGCTTCTAGCAAAATTGCCCACCTGAGAAGGTATTGTCTGGGAGGAACCTGGTCTTGTGTTTTTTTCCTTCTTGGACCCCCTTGGGATCAATAAAGGGAAAAAGATGGAGGATTCTGTCTGGAGGAGACGTATCTCTGGGTGGAGGGCTGGAGTGCACAGCCCTGTTCTCACTTGTCTGCAGGGGAGAGGTGGAATGCCATGGGAGTTGGGAAAGTGTTTCTTGTCAGGGAGAAGGGAATGACTGGCAGTATTTCCTCCAGAGACGAGAAACCTAGGGGAAGGTGGCTCTGGCCTTCAGGAATTTCCCACTTTGTCACTCGAGAGAAGGAGACTTGCTCTGTCTGGCCTTAGAGATTCACAGGGTGGGAGAAGCAGGAGATGGATTTCACTTACTCAGAAATAAGGAGGAACTTGCTGACAACTGGAGCACCTCAGTAGTTAAGGCATTGCCATCACTGGCAGGAGACAGGTGGCCATCAACAATTATGAAGGAGAGGGTCCCTCCAGAGTCCAAGACTCTGTGGCTCCATGTTTGGGGTGCAGAGTCCCTTCAATTGGAGGGCAGCCCTGGGGGGCCCTTGGGGAAAGCTTCATCCCACGAGCCTGCTAAGGGAGGGGTAAGTGCTCCAGATGTGCTGGACACCTGAGGAGCAGGACCTTACTTGTGGCTGGGACTAATCTTGTCTTGCTGGGAAAGGGATGTACCCGAGAGAGTGCCAAGAGCTGACAATAATAACCTCCAAGACTGCTGCTAGCCTGTTCCGTCATCTGCATGAATTAGAATAAGGTACTTCCTCTTAACAAGAAGATGGCACCTTGGTATCATTTAGAAAACAGGGGCCTCATCTGGGTGGACAGAGCCAAGGCACATAGCTGTGCAAGCTGGCATCTGAGCTTGATTCATCCTTTCCACTCTCCTAGCCAGGTGTTCTTGAGCAGTATACCACCCATACAACCGTACACAGCAGCCTGATAACCAATTACCGAGGGCTTAACATTTGCCAGGCTTTTTTTTCCCCAAAATCACTTTGCCTGTATTAACTCATTTAATCTTCTCAGTAGCCCGGTGACATAGGTATTGGTATCCCCATTCTATAGTTGAGGAAACTCAATCACAGAGAGATATAGTGTTCAGAAGCCTGAAAGTCGCTGAGCATTCACAGAGCAAGAAGCAGGTGAAGTTTCAAAAGGTAGTTTAGTTGGGGCCCCTCGTGAGAAAGAGATAAGAGCGATTGGTCTTTTCTTTGTCAGAGGAAGGAAACCCACTGTCAGCTCCGATGGAGGAAGATGGAAAACTTACCTGGCAGCTGAAGGAAAGGAAAGAGAGGCAGGGCTGGCCCAAGCCTCAGATGTCCTTCCTTTTTAATCACTGGGCAGTGTGACATCGCACATCCAGTCTGGGGCCTGTCCTGAGGGTGGTGAGTAAGTGCTGCCTGGGTGTGGTGCAGAGGAAAGGGGCCATGCAGGGTCCCTGACCTGGGCAGAGAATGCCTGAGGGAATGGAGGATGGAAAAAGTATCTGAACACGCTGTCCTGACACTTGCAAGCTCTATAGCCCCATCCCTGTCCAGTGCTGCTCATCTGCAAACGCCCTTCCCAACTCATCCAGAAAGACTTCCAAAACTGCATCTCACAGCTCTGTATATATGGTCACTTTTTTTTCACCCTATACATTACAGCACTTAATTAGCTGGAACGGAGCATTTTACTATCTACTATCTGTAGACAGTATTTTAAACAAAATAGACTTCTCAGCTAATGGGAAATTCATCATCGCCTTGGAAAGGGACGACTGGTGCCTCGCCGATTTCCCAGGCATGTGACCCGCCCCAGAATCTGGCTCTTAGCTGCACGCGTTCAGAAGCCCTGTCTCCACAATTTTCAGAACAGTTTGGACTTGAGCTACTGAGTCATCTACAGAGAGCTCTTGTACACTACAAAGTGTACAAATAAAATTGCTAGCATATTAATTTGCAAGAAGACTTCGTAACCATTGTAGAGCCAGTGATACTGGCTTCTTGAGTTCTGGGCAAGCCACATGGGAAACTAGAAATCAGAAGGCAGCTTGTGGTTGGCAGAGCTGGATTCAGGTCAGGGGAGGCAGAGGGCAGGGGCAGCAGTGGTCCAATAGCATGGACTCCGTTCGCTTCTGTGGCCCCGTCACCAGTGGAGAGATGCCTGCCAGGTAGATCAGCAGTCCTGTATGTTACGTATATCTCCTTAGCCAGTCCCTCAAGGGCAGTGTTTGCCAGTAGGATGTCTCCCTGTCCTCTTTCATAATTTAGCATTTTTTATTTTATTTACTTATTTCATTTAGTGCTTTCTAAATAGTAGCTCCCAGCTACATTAAGTTGTATTTGCATAAGTTAAATAACTACTATAAAATTTCAGGGTTGTAGGTTCAGGCCACAGGGGTAAATGCAAACCAAGGAGATGGTCAGGTGGCCTGGATGGGTCAACAAGAAGTCAAGTACAGAGCAAAGAAACATGGTCCTTAGTCAACACAGATACTCAACGAACTGGAAGGGCCAGGACTGACCACTTACTGCAGCCCCAGTGTGAACATGAGGGTGATACAGTCCTAAGTCCTTGCTTTGGCTGTCTGAACCACCTGGCCTGCCCAGCTGGCCTCTTTGGATTTAAAAGGTTCTCCCTGGCCTCTGTCCAGGCCCCCTCATGGCTCTTCTTTAAAGCCACAAGCCTCCAGGTGTCCCAGAGCCAAGGAGGTATGACTCACATCGACCTTGACTTAGGGCAGGCTTGGGTTGAGTCCTGGCTCCAGAGCTCAGGAGTTGGGCAAGTGCTTTGACTGTTCCAAGCCTCGGCTCTGTCATTAGTAAAATGTGGACAATGCCTCACAGGGTCTGCTTATAAGCCACTGTGATGGTGCCTGGTGCAGACCAGTGTCTGGCTGGTATGAGCACTTAAAGATGGGAGGTCAATGGAGGATCATCATTCTCTGCCAGATTGGGACCTCGCTTCCCCACTGCTTCCTCCTCTTAGCTCTGGGCAAAGGGCAAGGCCACAAGGACCCAGACTCTCCCAGATGGTGAAAAGGAGATTGGTGCCCTGGTGTGGAGTTCATTCAGAGTTGAGGGTAAAGCTACCCATCCAGACCTTTCCACCAACACTAGGAGAGGGAAATGAGGCATGGCCTGAACAGGCACCCAGAGGGGAGAGAGGGTGAAGTTTTTCTGGGACAGGAAGAGGATCATTTGGTTGTGCCCACGAGGTATACAGGGTCCACCTGGGCAGTTTGGAACCTGGGATGTCTTCCTGTAGGAAGCTCAAACCCCTTCATCCTTGTGGCCCACCCCGTGACATCAGCAGAATGGAAGCACCTCACCAGTGACATCACTGTTGCCCAAGGCAACAGACACCTCCACCTTAAGTTATACTGGGAGGAACGAGAACCACCCAACTGTAAGACACATGTTGAAGGGAAGGAGCGCTGCAAGTGCTACATCCACAGGTGTGTTCCTCGGGATGGGCTAGGGGAAGAGGGCAAGGCTGCAAGTCCGAGGTCTGGGCTATGAGCCTTTTGGTGGAGGGTCTTTGGGCTTTGGGTTTGCTCCAGGCCCGAAGTACTGACAGCTGCCTTCTTGTTTGGGTCTCTGAGCTGCAACTCACAACAAGAAGGATGCCTCCTGAGGGGCTTCTTGTGGCTTCCATGGCTCTGAGCCTCCCTTCTACAACCTGAATCAGTCCACAAAGGGAGTAGGGCGAGAGCAGCCAGGAGTAGTGAAGGGGAGGTCAGAAAAGGGGCTTTCCCTTCTTCTTCACCTCCTCCCCCTAAAGGAAAGTAAGAAACATGGTCTCCTTCCTGGGGAGGCTGACCTAAGAGAGAACCTTCATTCATTGATGGAACAAGTATGCTCTTACTGTGCACCTACAAAGTGCCCGACACTGTGCTGGGGCTTCAGTAGCCTCACGGGGCCTTGTGATCAGATGCACACAGAGGAAGATTGTGCAGAATCCACTGCCCCATGGGTGGCTACCAACTGGAAGTAGAAACAAGGTCTCTGAGTCTGCCTCTCACCCAGCTCTGGCATGCCCCGGGGAATTCTAAGTGGGTTACATGAGACCTGTGGAATGCTTTCCTCCCCAGCAGTTTATGTAGGAATCTGAGGGTGTCTGAGATATACTGGAGATTTGGTGAGTGGTGTTAGCGAGCACAGCCGTGGGTGTCCATGGTGTCCTGCCTAAGGACAGAATCTGACAAAGTCTGAGTGTCAATGGTGAGGGGACAACAGGCAGACTGCCAACCCCAGGTCCTCTCTTGCTCTATGATATTGACGCACAGGACTCAGTTTCTCTGTCTGTTTAATGGGGACAGTAACAATCAGAAGCAGATAATACTCAGTACACTTGAGATCCTCTGATGGAACTCCTAAGGAAAAAATTGAAAACCCACAGTGTTTAACAGACTCACTTCCAGGTGAATAGCACAGCAGGACCCTTGCTGTGCCCAGGAGGAGGGGCTCCCCTTTGTAGCTCTCCTGGGCTTCCTCCCTCCAGGTCACTTCCCTGCAGCGCGGATGCAGGAGCGTCTCCTACCCCTGCCTCAAACCACAGGGAAGGCGTTGTCCTCATAATTGCCCAGCTGGTTGATGCAAAACCACGTGCTCATAACAAAAAGTTCTCCTGGGAGCTTGTTTCAATAGCCTTCTTAGTAGCAGTCTGGGAACCCGCCTGGAGTTCCTGAAAAGGTCCTTTGTTTGCTGACTTTGTTTCAGAGTCACTGAGGAGGTAGGCATGCCTGGGCCGGAGGGGAAGACAGCGGGGATGCCTGGGCCCCACCCTTGTGTGCCTCCTCTGAATGCCCCCATGCATCCATGCCTTTTCCTCCTACTGCCTCACCCCTAAACGCACTGCCCAGGGTCTCAAGAGACCTCAGTCCTCTTTCCCCATGCACTGCGGAGGAGGCTTCCCCATCCTTTGAACTGAAAAGCCATCTCAGATATCCAGGGTCACACACCCAGAATCTCTGGATGGAAGGAGCATCATAGCTTCATTAAGTCTGACTCCTTGCACCATGCCCACATTTCACCTAAATTGTCACCTGTTTTTCCAACGGACAGAAGAGCCTGGTGGGCTACAGTCCATGGGGTCGCAAAGAGTCAGACACGACTGAGCACATTGAGCAAGAGAGTTTCCCTAAATGGTACAGGGAAGGAAAGCCCATAGGTGCGTGTCTGATGTTTCATAGCTCACTGAGCAGCACGGTATCACAGAAGGACCAGGGGCTTGAACGTTGGACAGTCCTGGGTTCAAATCCCCGCTCCGTGATGCTGGTGTGGGTGGCCGCCCCTCTCTGTGCCTCCTTTAGAGGTTTATTGTGAGGATGATATAGCAAAGTAAAGTGTTTTGCATCATGCTTGAATCTCAATAAATGGAGTGCATCAGTTGCTGTTTACTAAGCCCTGCCCTGGGTGTCAGGGCCCTGCAGCTTGTCTGGTGTCCTCCAGAGAGACCAAGCTGCTTGTCACTCTACCAAGGATTGCTCTTCTGCTTCTTCCCTTGCCTGCTTTGCATCTCACCCTGTCATCCTTCATTTGTCTTCCTTTTCTCCAAGGCCCTCAAGCGAGGAGGTGGGTGTCAAGGGGAGAGGTAGCTGAGGGTCAGATAACTTGTGTCGGAGTTCATTCTTGGGACGTCATCGTGGTCGGTGGTGGTGGTTAGCCAGCCTGCAGTTAGCAGAAAGCTGTACAGACCTAAAGTGGCTGTGGTCTGTCCCAAGGGGTGTGCTCACATTTCCCAAGGCACTGACCACTGTTAGGGCTTTACTTTGCTTTTCAGATGGCAGGGTGCCTCCCAGGGGGAAAAAAAAACTTAGAATTTACTTTATCCAGGATGCCCCACTCCACTCCCATTTCAAATTCCTCCTCCAGGGAATGCAGTGAGGTTCTTTTCCTAGTCCTGACTTCATTCATTCATTCAGCAAGCATCCATGCAGCACCTTTAATGCCAGGTATCGGAGACCAGCACTGGTTTCTCCTTCTAGGTGCTCAGAAATGGTGGAGGAGCTCTCATTGTTGCTGCCAGATGGGCAGGGCAGGGAGCTGTGAACTTCCCAGGTGCCAGACTTCCTGCTCTCCCTTGGTGGCAGCCCCTGGGGCCTTTAGAAGAAAACAGGAGGTAGAGGTGACAACTTTCCCTGTCCCCAGGCTTCTGGGGTTGCTGCAGGAATGTAGGCCATCTCACCTCTGCCCAGAGGAGTCTCTAAGATGCACCCAGCAGGATTTTACAAATCAAAACGGAGACCTGGCCTCCTCACCAATACCAATGCCAGTAACAATGTCCTTTACGGAGCACGACCATGTGACTGCCATGCCATGAAGTAGGTGCTATTGTTATAGCAAGTGGGAGAGCCAGGATTCAAACCAGGCCTCTGATTCCAGAGTCTGGCCCTTCTCTAGGAAGCCTCTACGAAGTGTTAAGCCCTTCTGAGCTGAACAGCTTTGGGCTGTTTCTTTCTGGGTAGCCTTGGGGTTGTAGGATGTCCGGTAAGCTTGGCAGTATCAGTGGCAGTTTGCAGCGTATCCCAGCCAGACCCGTGTGTACCTGAATTGGTTCTGGGACACCTACTGTGTGCCAGGTGTAGCCTGGGGTAGAAGCTCGGACAGAGCGTGGGCATCCTCACAACAATGTCATCCCTCCAACCCTGTGGCTGGAAAACCGTGTGGTTGTAGATTGTGGTTTTGTGTAATTCACAGGGAGGGTGACTGTGTTCCTGGGTAATTCTGGGGGCTGTTTTTCTCACAGTTCCTAGGTCCCCGTGGAGGAGGAGGACTGGTTTGCTCTGACTGGTTTGGCCCTAGTGAGGGAGGTCCCTGCAGCGGAGAGCCCAGCCAAGAGGGCCAACCGCAGCTCTTATGTTTTTTACAGCTGGGTTGGCCTCCTTCTTGCCTTTGAGTCTCTTACTGTTCCCCTTTATTAAGATGAAAGGGGTCTTTAGATCTTTGCAGTCACGGAGCAGCGTGTGTGTGTGTGTGTGTGGGGGGGGGGGTGTGTGTGTGTGTGTGTGTGTGTGTGTGTAGGAGGCCCAGAGCGTTTCCTTTCCTCCCCACCTCTCTCCCCCTCTCCCAGCCCAGCTGGGGCCCGGACCTTGTGTCAGGTACGCCCAAGCCTCAGGGGACCAGGGTGGGAACACCGCCTGAGATTTCACTGTGGTGGGGGCCAGTACCCCTCGAAGCCTGAAGTCAGAGGCAGTGGGGAGGGTGGGGAGAGGGAAGAGGCGGGGAGTGGGGGAACTGGCTGTTCTGTGGCCACAGAAAAGCCCCTGGAGCCCATCACTGTGGGTCCTGAGCTGGGCTCTTTGTTCCAACCCAGGGAAGGTGGGGCACAATCAGCTTAATCCCTCCATCCCCTGCTCAGCTCTGAGAGGGGCCAGTGGGTGGGTGGGAGGGCCTTCCCTTCCCTTCCCTTTGTTGTCCTTTGTATTTACTCTTAGCTTCCTGCTCCACCCCCTTGAGTCCCTCCCCTAAGCCTGTGTGTTTGCTGTGGTCTGGAGCCTGCTTCCCACCCCCTGCTGCAGACTGCCCTCTGTGTCCCAAAAGCGGGGTCTGCCCTGAGCATTTGCTGTTGTGCTTGGAGGCCTGGGGTGTAGAAAACACAGGATGCAGGGAGAGACAGCGGACAGTCTGGGGAGCCCTGGTGTGGCCACCCTAAAGTAAGTGTTCATGTTCCCTCCGGGCAGCTGCTCTTGGGAGTGAGATGGGGCCCAGGGGCAGAGGAGACCCCAGAAACTGCAGTTTAAGCCAAGCCAATGTCTGACAGTCAGAAGGACTGCTTCGCTGTGGGACACGGTTAGTACTGCACTTCTGTTGTTAAAATGCACCCTGTAACTTCAAGTCTAGAAACCTGGTGTGGGAACTGGGTTTCAAGGGAAGCCCTTGGGTACATTCCTGCTGTAGGAAATGCATGGAGGGTGTTTATAGATGCCTTTAGAAAGCAGTGTCTCCATATGTAGGGTGTAAGCCAGTGGGTCCCCAGGGTCGCCATGTCCTTGGCACAGTGAGCAGGCGGCCCTGCATATGGTCTCTGCCAGGTGCTCTGCAGAATGTCAAGGCATACAGGCCCGCCTTGACCCCAGAGGAGCCCAACCACAGAAGGCAGTGATATACGACCAGAGCTCAGGCCAACAGCTCCTTGTGATGAAGCAGCAGCCTGGGTCCACTGGGGAGACAGCAGGGTCCAGAACCGCAGGCCTGGCACAGGCCTCTGGCTCCTCTGCTCTCTTCCTACTTGTGTGACCTTGAGCAATGGCTCAACCTCTCGTTGCCTTGGGCTCCTGCCTGGGAAATGGAGCTGCTGCACAGGCAGATGAGCCAAGAACAAAGCCTTGAGGAGCAGGTCTCTATTGGGTCCCTACTTGGGTCACATTTCTGGAGATACCATCTACACTGGTGCCAGATGCCCGCCTACACTTGAGAGGTTTAGTAAATAGGCTGTCTCTTCCCCTTGTTCATCCGTCCCCTTCAAGAAAAGGATTTGTCTCGAGTTGGGGGAAGAGATGATCCCGAAGACTTTGGCAAGTGGTTTCTGAAATGGGCTGACTGTGAGCACTGTACGATGGGGTTAGGTGTGGGCGTTGTAGGGAATGGTGGGGGAGTAAGTCTAGGAGGTGTTCAGAGGACAGTAGATAATTTGAAGTGGCCCTCGCAGGAGAGAAGGGAACAAAGGGGGTCCCCTGACTGAACTAGAGCTCAGACCCGTGTCTCATGGACACAGGATCTCCCTGAAGTGGGGCAGGGAGACCTCCAGGGCCTGGGCTACCTGAGGTGGCTGGGAATTAGGGGAGAGCTCAGAGGAGCTGATTCCAAAGGACGATACCCGGCCAGGAGGGAGAGTGTGGCATGCCCAGTAGTGTGGCACCCTATAGTTGGAATCCCAGGTGATGGCTGGTTTGCTGCTGGTGACCAGCAGAAATGGGAAGCTGGGTGGCCAAGCTGGGATGCGCTGTGAGATTGCATCGGCCACCTAAGGGCTGTTGTAACTAAAGATCACAAACGTGGTGGCTTGAAACAACAGGATTCTGCTCTCTCATAGCTGTGGAGGCCAAAAGTCAAATCAAGGTACTCCAAGGACCACGCGCCCTCCAAATGCCCTATGGAAGAATCCTCTCTTGCCTCTTCCAGCTTCCCATGGCTCCAGATGTTTGTGGGCTATGGAGCATCACTCCAACCTCTGTCTCCATCCTCCACCTTCTCCTCTTTGTCTGTTTTCTCCTTTTCTGTCTCTTTAGAAGGACAGTTGTCTTTGCATTCAGGGTGATCAAGAAGTGTCTCATCTCAAGATGCTTAATTAAATTACATGTGTAAAGACCCTTTGGGCAAATACAGCCCCATTCACAGGGTCTGGGTATGAGCACATGGACTTGTCCTGTTGAGGTGTGCCATTCAACAGCAGTAACTTGTATTCCAGGAGCCTTGGGAAGGATGAATGAGAGAGGAGGGTGTGGGCCCCAACTCAGGGCTTCCAGGAGAGCCCTTCCTTGTCTCTGTGACTGCAGCCTCCTTGTTATCCCTTAGCCCCTGAGACCCCAGGCCTTAGTCTGTCTGTCTCTCCGTCCCAGAAATTTTACTGTGATTTTCCATGATGCCCTGTGGTTCAGGGCCTCAGTGGTGGGGAAGTCAGGCAGCATGCCTGGACAGAAGGAGGCCCTGTCCTTCTTGGGAGACTGCTGGCTTCCCTGCCTTGTCCATCCCTTGCTGGCCGAGGGACGTGCATGGGATGCGGTGGAGGAGCAGGAACAGGAGGGATGTGGGCTGTCCCATCCATCTGGGCAGAGTCCAGCCCATTGCACCTGGACTTGCTGCACCCGGGCTGGCCGGCTGCTTGACCCCAGTCCAGAGGATGGGGTTGGCATCCTGGTGGCATTGTGGAAGCGCCTCCCTTTTCTGAGAGTGGGCCTGGTGGAAACTCCACACTCTGGCAGAGTGAGTAGCCTCCCTCGAGGAGTCTGGCCAGTGTAGCCGCGTACGGCCACAGCAGAGCTCCCATCAGTGGAAAGGCTGCTCCCCCCGCGTGTCCAGTTCCCACGGGCCCATCGGTAGGTAGTCCACCTCCCCGGGCGTGGGGGTGGGTCTGCTCTCTCCCTTGTTCTGCCCTGCTCCCCCACCCCCACCAGGGCCAGGGCCAGTCTTGACCCCTGGCATTTCCCAGGGTTAGGAAGGGGTGGTGAGGGTGCAGCTCTCGGTCCTGAGAGAACCACAGGCCTTGGACTGAAATCTGAGTGCTGCTCAGTGCCTGCCTATTAGACCGCATGGTCACTCTCTTTCCTTCTCGTCCCTAGAGAGGCCATGGGGAAGGCGCATGCAAGCCCCAGGCACCGGCTGGTTAGGATTAACTGAGGGTGGTTGCTGGGGCCGACGGGAAGACACTGGAATGGGGTCAGCACTGGACTAGGAGTGAGAAGTTGAGGGGGGGTGAGCGGTGGGGGGAGGTATTTCAGGGAGTCCCGGATGCAAAGGCTCTAGCTAGCAGGTGGCGGTGTGGCTGAGGGGGAAAAGTGAGGAGAATCCCGGGGTCACAGGCAGCCTTGAGTGGAATGCTGGGCGGGGAGTGGGGGGCGGCAGTGGGCAGGGAGAGGAGGCATGTGAGGGGCAGCAGACTGGGTGGCCCGCTGATACAGTTTTTTTGGCTCACGTGGATTTCAAAGAATTTTTGAAAGAGTGGACAGCAGAGTAAAATTGAGATGCTGGTCAAATGCAGATTTCTGGCTTCTCTTGGAGGAAACAGGAAAGATCATGCCATTTTGGGTGCAGTGTGGTGGCTTCCCCAGAGAAGGCCTGAGTGGCCCAGCTGTCCAGCACCTGCACTGAGCCATTTACAGTGGGGAAGTGTCCCCTCCCCACTCCATCCCCACATCACCACCACTCCTGCCCCCAGGAAGGCGAAAAAGAGATAAAGGAAGGAGCCCAATGGCCACAAAAGTGGCAGGTCTGAGAAGTGGCAGGCTGAGGCCAAGAAGGAGGTCCTGCCCACCATTGGGAGGAGTTAAAGGTGATGCCGTGGAAGGTAGGGGTGTTGCAAAGACACTGAAAAGAGGAAGCCCTGGGGGCCCAAAACTGCACCCTTTCTACCCACTTTCTCAACTGATTTTGGTCCTCTTCCTTCCCCTTTCCTTGCCCGCCCCTCCCTCTCTGCCCAGGCCTCAGGCCAGCCAGCACCCAGTTCCCACCCCGAGAGCTGTTTACCCTCTCCCTGAAATTCCCCTCCCCCATCCACTTGCGGGGTGCAGGTGAAGAGACCCCAGCCTGAAATGCACTGGTGGAGGCTGTCTGCCTTGCCTAGGGGGATCTCTCCTCTCCAGCAGGGGTCGCGTCCTGAAAGGCGGCAGCCAGCGCCTGCAGCGCTGCCCTTATGGCACCGTCTGTGCTGAGTCTGTCTGTCCCCTGGCCCAGAGTCAGGCGGCGAGGAAGGAATGTGTGGAGACCTATCACTCAACATGGCGGGCCATTCCTCCCAAGTAGGTGATAAGCCAACTCCCCCTAACACATTCACCGCCTGCAGGTGTCCAGCCCCGTGTGTGGTGCCTGGAGGAGGTAGGGGTGGGGATGCAGATGATGTTCAGCTTCGAGCCCTTGCTGGCACTGCAGGTAGAAAGGCAGGGACACAGCGTAAACCCACACAGTAAAGAGCAGGGATGTGGCCTGACCCACGGGGTTTGGAAAAGGGCAGGCTTCCCGGAGGAGGGACCCCTGAGCCGGCCCTGAATGGTGGGTGCTATTGAACAGCAGGGAAGCTGATCAGACACCAGCATGAGACATGGCCTCTGCCAAGAGAGAAGAGTGGAATCGGGCATGAGACAGACAGACCGTACGTCACCAGGGCTCAGACAGCCTGCCCCAGGGGCCCAAACTGCAAACCAAGACTCGGGGTCAAACTCGCACTCTGCATTCCACCTCTCTTTGCTTATAGTCCTGTTTCTCCAAGGCCTAGGAAGCTTGGGGTCAGCCAACCTGATGATTTTGGTGATCACCACTGGCAGGGAACCCAGGGAGGTGTCACCAGGCGGGGGAGGTTTCCTATCAGCCCCTGCGGGGATGGAAGGAGTAAAGCACAGAGAGGAAGGCAGGCTTCATCACAGACTGCAGTCCAGGAAATATTGGAGGCCACCCAGTGAAAGTCCCAGACCACCAGTCTCTTCACAAGATAGGGATGCCGCAACCACCTATCTGGTGTTCTGAAAATTAAATGACAAAACACACGCAGAGTAATTAGCTTCCTGTTAGCTGTTAATGAAAACATCACCTTTCACTAATCCTCTTCTGCCTGCGAGGGTCCACAGTCCACCTGGACCACTTCCACCTTTACCCACTCTCCCAGTCAAGTGTGTTGCCGCATGATGCCTCAGTTTCCCCACCTGTAAAATGGGGCTTAGATGAGTACCGCTCTAAATTCTGACTTTCTTAAATTTGTGGGTTTATTTCCCCCTAACAACATGTATCTCATTGGCCAGGACTGTGAAACTCCAGCACAAGGCCAGGGACACAGGAGGGGTTCAGCCTAAACTTTGGACAGTTTGGGTCTCCTTTAGCCACTTCTTTCTTGGGAGGCCCAGAACCTAAGCAACAGGAAAGGGACTCCAGTAACCCCATAGGACCTGGGCTGTCAGTGCGTTCCCCTGCCATCAGCCCACCTCCCTATTCCATTTTGTAAAGACACATAGGTTCTCCTTTCAGCTCTGAAGATGACGCCAGGGCCTGAGCTACATCTGCCGTGGTAATTAGCAAAGCTAATTGCATCTGAGAGGCTAGGTGTGAGGTAAACCCTTGGCGAGTGCCAGGATCTGGGCTGCAGGGACACTGTGGAGTCCCACCCTCCTCCTCCCTAGAAGCCTGCCTGGCTTGGGAAGGGGTGGGTCTCAGACTGGAGTGGGCATTAGAACCACCTAGAGGTGCTGGCCCCACCCCTGGAATTTCTGATCAGTAGGTCTGGAGCTGCACCTGAAATCTGCTTTTCTAGCACATCTCCAAGTGATGTTAGGGATGCTGAGCCACAACCACATTGGAACCACTGTCCCGGGGAGGCGGAGGCCCTGGCTGCTGGGCTGCTAAGAAAGGCACCCCCACTGCTGAGGCCACAGTCAGCCAGCCCCAGGTGAGGGCAGGTGGGTGACAGAGCCAGGCCGGTGTTGATGAACACGTTTATAGGGCTGGACACAGGCTCCTGCTGTTCTCGATTTGTAGTTGGAATTCTGCCTGGAAGGAAAGGGGCGTGGTGGATATGGAACCAGGTCAATGGGCGCAGAGATTTACAGATAAAGAAGTTCCTACAAAGAACAGCAATGAAACTCCCTCTGAAATGCTGTAGCCTACTGTTCATTCTGTCTGCCTCTTGCATGGATTGTAGTGTTTTCACTACTGAGGATCATGCCATCCTCATCTTTGTGGGCCCTGTAGCACCCAACCTTGCACACTATTAAGTGTGGGAAGATCCCCTGGAGGAGGGCATGGCACCATACTCCAGTATTCCTGCTGGGAGAATTCCAGCACTTTTACTTCACTAGGATGTGCTGGGCACTGCTCACAGCAACCCCTGGAACCTTCTAAGTGGTGGGTTGTTACCCCTGTTTCACGGGTGGGTTAACCAAAGCCCAAGATGAGAAGTAATTTTCCAGCCACACAACTAGAAAAGGCACAGCTAGGCTGAGAAAGCTGCTCTGACTGCCTCCACCAAAGCCCAAGCTGCTTCCACTGTGTTAGGTTTGTGCGTGAGGGCTAAGTTGCTTCAGTCATGTCCGACTCTTTGCGACCCTATGGACTGCAGCCCTCCAGGCTCCTCTGTCCATTGAATTCTCCAGGCAAGAATACTGGAGAGGGTTACCATGCCCTCCTCCAAGGGATCTTTGTGACCCAGGGATTGAACCCAGGTCTTCTGCATTTCAGGCAGATTCTTTACCATCTGAGCCACCAGGGAAGCCCCACATCCTAGTGAGGGCTGGATAAAATGAAGTGTATCACTATTTTGGGGGGGCCATGTGGCATGCAGAACCTTAGTTCCCTGACCAGGGATGGAACCTATGCCCCTGCATTGAGAGTGCAGAGTCTGAACCACTAGATCGCTAGGGAAGTCCCACTATTAACCAACTCGTAGTGGCATTTATTGGATTAAGCTGTGGTGAGGGTGCCTCGGGGGCCTGGGGGATGTGGAAGTGAGGGATCCACAGAAGGAAGGGGAGGTCTTAGATTTCTCCCCCAGGGTCTGGGGCTTGCAGCCAGGCTCAGAGTAAGGGTTTGAGTAGACCATTGGTCCGGGCTAACCACACACAGCGCTCCGCCCCAGCCCCAGTGACCTTGGACATTTGCCAGGCTAAGTTTAGCCGTGACCTGCATGGGCTGCCACGCTCTGTGGGCAGGGGCGGGGGTGGAGAGGAACTCAGCAGGTTTCCTCCCTGCTTCCTGGCAAGCAGACCCACAAAAGCCCTCCAAGTGACCCAGGTTTATATTCAAAACTGAACCCAGCTGGATGTCTCAGACTACTTGTATGGGGCAGCCTTGCAGAGGTAAGAGATTTGGGCCAAGGCAGAGGTGGAATACTTAAGTCTGGGGAAAGGGACCCTTTGGTGAGGAGTGTGTGTGTGTGCGCGTGTGTGTGCATGCATGTATCCACGGTTTTGTGAGAGGTTCTAGCTGCTGTCCTGCCCCTGTGGTCTCCAAAAGTCCCAACATCCAGATTCTCTCCCTTATTCTTCTGACCCCCGAGGACCCTGGGGCAGAGTTCTTGCGACTTGGCTTGGGGAGGGGAAGTAATGGAGGCTTCTAGCCCAGCCCCACCTAGTGCGCACTCAGCAGCTCCGTCCTGTTCCCCATCACCTAGGCGCCACAGGCAAAGCCAGCCTGCACAAAGGGTATCAGGAGCAAGACAACAGCTGGGAGCCCATCCCATCCCCAGAGGGTGGAGGTGGTTTAAACTAGAAGTGAGTCAGAGGGAACTCCACCTCCAGGAGGATCCAAGGCTCGGAAGGCTTTGCCGCCCCACTGCCCCCACCCCCACCCCCTGTTACTGGGGGGCAGGGTGGATGGAGTGGTTTACCGAGGAACAGCAGGCTTAGGGAAGCATTTTGTGCTTTCAGAGCACTTTTGAGCGTGTGTTCCTCCATACCCCTGGGACTTGGGTAGGGTTGGTGTGCTTAACAGGTGAGATAATAAGCCCCTAGAGGCCAAGGGGGAAGGAGCTGGTGTTGTAATGTGCTTACTGTATGCTGGGCACTGCTCAGCACCTGAATTGGATGGTCTTGCTTAACCTGAAGGAGGGCCTGCTGTTAGCTCCATTTCACAGGTAAAGCAGTGGAGCCCTAGAGAAGCTAAGTGACTCACCCACGACCCCTCGGCAAAGGACAGAGTCACGGTTCAAACCTGGGCCTCTCTCTGCAGCCCAGGGTCCTTTGTGATTCCTGCTCCTTTTGAGTCTTGCTGTTAACCTTACTATTGCTAGTGTTCTCTGGCTGCCTACATCTCCTGTAGGGGCATTTGTTTGTCCCACTGCATCTGCAGACCCCTGCAGGCAGGTTCATCTATTACTCCCATCCCATTACAGCTAACCTTTTATATGAAAATTTGCTCAGGGGCAAACATTTTGGACTTCCCTAGTAGCTCAGATGTTAAGCATCCGCCTGCAATGCAGGAGACCTGGATTCGATCCCTGGGTTGGGAAGATCCCCTGGAGAAGGAAATGGCAACCCACTCCTATATCCTTGCCCGGAAAATTCCGTGGACAGAGGAGCCTGGCCGGCTGTAGTCCATGAGGTTGCAAAGAGTTGGACACAACTGAGTGACTAACACACAAGCATTTTGCTGAGTGCTTTTTATGCATTATTTCCTTTACAACAGCAGGTATTATTCCAATTTTACAGATGAAAAGACTGAGATTCTGAAAAGTTGAATGGTTTGTCAAGGTCACATATCTAGTAGTGCACATGCTGGTGCTAACCCAGTCTGTCCCCTCTAGAGTCCATCCTCTCATCACAGTGCCGATTGCTCTAGCTGATTTGGAGTTTTGAAACTTGGCTGCCCTAGTTTAGCACATCATCTTATAGCAGGCATGAGGACATACACAGGGAGCCCTGTGGAAGCTGTTGGATAGAGAAGAGGAGGACTTCCCAGTTATGGGACTTAGTGATAGCACCCCACTCCCCAGCTGGTGGCATCCTACCCTGGAAACTGACCTCAAAAATCAGGTGTTGCCAAAGACTTTGGCTGTGACTTATCAGGGCCTGCCTGTGCCCAAATGTGGCCGTCTGTAGTACAGGCCCTTTAGGGCCTCAAAATGCCCAAATTATCTCCTGACTGACTGCTGCCTGTATGTATGTTGTATGTGTTAATCGCCTGGTCGTGTCTCACTCTTTGCAACCCCATGGACTGTAGCCGGCCAAGCTCCTCTGTCCGTGGGATTTCCCAGACAAGAATACTGGAGTGGGTTGTCATTTCTATTACTAGTACTCCACACCTTTATCCTAAAGTTCTGATCCATGTTTATCAGCCAGCCTTACAATCTCATCCTGGACCACCCTGGTCAAATTTTCCACTGATGTTTCTCTAATGTAGAAACCAGAGCTGGCCTGTTCATGCAATTATCCTGCACGCTGCTCCTTGTCTTGGGGCAGAGAAACTGGCTGGCTGCCCCCTGCCCTTTTTCCTCACCCTACCTCTCTCCCAGCCCAACTTCCTCCACTGTCTCCTGTCCTCCATTGACTTCTCAAGTGGAAATGCATAAGTGTCTCAGAGTTCACCTCTTAGGCCTGAACGTAACTACACTGAATTCTGCTGCTGCTGGACCTCCCCAACCCCAACACTTTTGGTTCCTGCTAATGAGGAGGGGTCACCTCTGAGCAGCAGGTTTTACCCAAGTGTGAAAACTCAGGCTACCTACATCCTGGCACTGCCAGGTAGAACCTGCAGAGGTGTTGTTGTTCAGTCACCCAGTCGTGTCCAACTCTTTGCAACCCCATGGACTGTAGTATGCCAGGCCTCCCTGTCCCTCACCATCTCCTGGAGTTTGCCCAAGTTCAAATTCATTGCACCGGTGATGCCATCCAGAGGTGTTCTTAACCTACTGATAGATACCTGCTTCTTGGTACCATTAGGGTAATAACCAGAACATGTGACTTTCAGGGTGCAAATTCAAGGTCAGAGAATGGGGTTCCTATCAGGTCTGTTGGCATGCACTGGGGCAGGGATGGGGGCTCTTGGTTCTCCAGCAATGACCTCCTTTTTCCATTTGCTTTCCTAGCTGAGGTCCCCAACGGGAAGTGGGTGGGGCAAAAGCCAAAAAGGCCAATTGTTACTTCCCAAGGTTCCAGCCAGGGGAAAGAGAGGGTATAATATAAGGGTTACGATGTGAGATAGTCCTTCGAAGACTTTAATGTAGATGGTATTAAAATGCAGATTCTGGTTCAGTGGGTCTGGGGTGGGGCCAAGATTCTACATTTCTAACGGACTCCCAGGGGATGTTGCAGCTGCTCAGTCTGAATAGCAAGTATTATAAGAGGTTAGTCCTTACCCCAAAGTCACTTGAGACCTAAAAATCCTGGAGGAATGGCACGTCTCCTTTCACAATTAAGAAGTCAGGTTAGAAGTTCAGATGACTAGTGAGAGGAAAGTCAATGACTCAGTCACTCTGGTTGTTCCCTAGATTGGCCAGGGAAAGATCCAGGATCAGCCAGGAGAACAGTGTCTGAATTTAGGGTGGGGTCTTCCGATTGGAGTGAGAGGTTTTCACTGGGGGTATATATAAGGGCTCAAGACTGTTTCAGCTGCTGCTGAGTAAACATGCTGTTCACCATGCTGTGTAGGCTTTGGAACCCAGCCCTTCTGTTCTTAAGCACTAGGCTATACTATACCGAGGAATCAGCCATTGACTGAGGGGGAAGAAAGGATGTCTTATACAGGATTATTTTGGTTTCAAGTGTTAGAAAAGAAACTTGACTTAAACAAAAAGAGAATATATTGAGAATTCCCTGGTTGCCTAGTGGTTAGGATTCTGGGCTTTCACTGCCAGGCCCAGTTTCAATTCCTATTGATCTCAGGGAACTGAGATCCTGCAAGCCATGCGGTGCAGCCAAAATAAAAAAGGAATGTATTGATTTATATGACTACAAAGTCCAGAGGTACTGGCTTCAGGCACTGCTGGGTCCATGTTGGCACCTCTCTCTGGCAGATCTCCCTTTGAGGTAGCTAGAGAGCCAATCGGAGAAGGAAATGGCACCCCACTCCAGTACTTTTGCCTGGAAAATCCCATGGACGGAGGAGCCTGGTGGGCTGCAGTCCCTGGAGTCGCTAGAGTCGGACATGACTGAGCAACTTCACTTTCACCTTTCACTTTGATGCATTGGAGAAGGAAATGGCAACCCACTCCAGGATTCTTGCCTGGAGAATCCTAGGGACGGGGGAGCCTGGTGGGCTGCCATCTATGGTGCGCACAGAGTCGGACACGACTCAAGCGACTTAGCAGCAGCAGCAGAGAGCCAATAGCAGGTGTAACCCCTCAGGGTTCCCTGAGCTACCCTAGGCAACAGGGTGAGCCTTTCTCCCCATTGGTCCCAATATATCCTACCTCTGTCTCCCACTGGCCAGAGCAGGTCATAAACTCATCCAGAAACAACCACTGCCAGGGTGAGGAGTATGAAGTAGTCAGGCCGGGGTTATATCCTCACCCCTTGACTGGGGGTGGGTTCATCCCCTCATCCCCTCCCAAATCATGAGGACTAGGAGTAGAAAAGATTCGGTTCCCAGGGGAAGTGGGTGCTGCTCCCACAAAGAGGACTGTTTGGACAGACAGAAACAGGTCCACCAGTGTGGTGGTTTAGCCAGGATGCTGGTGTGGGACTTCAGGGTTCCTGTTCCCAACAAGGCTGGGCTGTGGGTTGGGTGGGGCGGAGGTCCGCGGGAGGGAACGACAAGGGAGTGAGCAGTGTTGAGGAAAGCTAGGTGTGACCATCCGTGTCTCTCTCTCTGTTCCCAGGAAAGCTGCCGCCATGGCCCTGGGGCTTTTCCGGGTGTGCCTAGTGGTGGTGACGGCCATCATCAACCACCCACTGCTGTTCCCGCGAGAGAACACCACAGTCCCCGAGAACGAGGAGGAGATCATCCGTCAGATGCAGGCGCACCAGGAGAAGCTGCAGCTGGAGCAGCTGCGCCTGGAGGAGGAGATGGCGCGGCTGGCAGCCGACAAGGAGGCTGAGAAGGAGGCATTGGAGCGGGTGGCGGAGGAGGGCCAGCAGCAGAATGAGAGCCGCACCGCCTGGGACCTATGGAGCACTCTCTGCATGATCCTCTTCCTGGTGATCGAGGTGTGGCGGCAAGACCACCAGGACGCGCCCTCACCCGAGTGCCTGGGCTCGGACGAGGACGAGCTGCCCGACCTGGAGGGCGCCCCGCTCCGGGGCCTCACCCTGCCCAACAGGGCCACGCTCGACCACTTCTACGAGCGCTGCATCCGGGGGGCCACAGCAGATGCCGCCCGCACCCGGGAGTTTGTGGAAGGCTTCGTGGATGACTTACTGGAAGCCCTGAGGAGCCTGTGCAGCCGGGACTCGGACATGGAGGTGGAGGACTTCATCGGCGTGGACAGCATGTACGAGAACTGGCAGGTGAACAAGCCTCTGCTGTGCGATCTCTTCGTACCCTTCATGCCCCCGGAGCCCTACCACTTCCACCCAGAGCTCTGGTGCTCCAGCCGCTCCGTGCCTTTGGATCGCCAGGGCTATGGCCAGATCAAGGTGGTCCGGGCCGATGAGGACACGCTGGGCTGTATCTGCGGCAAGACCAAGCTTGGAGAAGACATGCTGTGTCTCCTCCACGGCAGGAACAACGTGGTGCACCACGGCAGCAAGGCAGCAGACCCGCTGTGCGCCCCCAACTCCCCGTACCTGGACACCATGCGCGTCATGAAGTGGTTCCAGACCGCCCTCACCAGAGCCTGGCACCGCATCGAGCACAAGTACGAGTTCGACCTGGCCTTTGGTCAGCTGGACACCCCAGGGTCCCTCAAGATCAGGTTCCGCTCGGGGAAGTTCATGCCCTTCAACCTGATTCCCGTGATCCAGTGTGACGACTCCGACCTGTACTTCGTCTCCCACCTTGCCCGGGAGCCCGGCGGGGGAACCCGGGCATCCAGCACCGATTGGCTTCTGTCCTTCGCTGTCTATGAGCGCCACTTCCTCAGGGTAACCTCGAAGGCGCTGCCCGAGGGCGCCTGCCACCTCAGCTGCTTGCAGATCGCCTCCTTCCTGCTCTCCAAGCAGAGCCGCCTGACCGGCCCCAGCGGCTTGGGCAGCTACCACCTGAAGACCGCCCTTCTGCACCTCTTGCTCGCCCGGCGGCCTGCCGACTGGAAAGCCGAGCAGCTCGACGCTCGTCTCCACGAACTGCTCTGCTTCCTGGAGAAGAGCCTGCTGGAGAAGAAGCTCCAGCACTTTTTCATCGGCAACCGGAAGGTGCCACAGGCCATGGGGCTCCCTGAGGCCGTGCGCAGGGCGGAGCCTCTCAACCTCTTCCGGCCCTTCGTCCTACAGCGAAGTCTCTACCGGAAGACAGTGGACTCCTTCTATGAGATGCTCAAGAATGCCCCAGCGCTCATTAGCGAGTACTCCCTCCATATCCCCTCAGACCATGCCAGCCTGCCCCCCAAAACTGTCATCTTGTAGAGCATCCATGACCCAGAGGGCCAGGACACAGGGCATCCTGTGCGTTCACACCCCTGGGGGCACCTGCAGGCCCTGTCCTGGGAAGATGGCAGGCTTTATAGGGTGCCATGGCTTAGCCTGCCGGGGAAGCCAGACCCTATAGCACAGAGCAAATGCAATTCCAAGCCAAAGCTGGTTTGCGTTCATGCCCTTGGGATTTGCCAGTTGAAGCTATTGTCTGGGTTTAGGGACTGATCCTTTGCAGCTGACTTGTGGATCACTACCAATGACAAAGATGATGATAGAACTCAATGGATTCTGAGTTGCGGGACAATGCAAACAGCGATTTGGGTGTGATTCTTTTTATATCCCAGGTCCAGTCTTTACTTGAATATCAACAAAGGATCTACAGGAATGCTAACAGGAACCCAAGTTAAGACCCTGCACCCTGATTTTCCAGTAGCAGCCAAACAGTGGACGTCAATATGGGTATTTGCAGCATTCAATCCATAGCCTGCACTATAGGGATCCCCACTGTGGCTGCCATTTTTATACTGTTTGGAGAAAAGACAGATTCGCAGCCCAAGTGGCTAACGGCTCTGTTGTACGGAAGTGGGTACCTGGCAGAGAGAAGTTGAAGTTGGCCGTTGCTTCAGCTCCACATCTCACTCAGGGTGCACCCATTTCTCTCTGCCCCTTCCCCTTGGATGCTGCGTTTTGGACCCAGTAGGGGCCACATACCATGTGGGTACAAGCTCAGTGGCTCCTCACCCTCATTTGTCTCCACAGCTGGTCTCTCCAGCCACCAGTATGTTGGGAGGTGGAGGCACTGAAGGCGGAAGATGAGAGAGAAAGAGGGCACTCACAGGGTGACTGGGGTGAAGGACAGAGCCTGGTACCTGGGGTGCTGGGGTCTGGCCTGAAGTCTGGCCTTCAGAAAAGATGCCCAGTTCAGAGAAGATCATAGAGATGAGGGATGCCATCGCCCTGGGTTTCCCTCAGGGTTCCATCCTTAGGGCAAAGGGTGCCTGCAAGCAACATCTGTTGTGGAATCCCAGCTCCACATGCAGACCCCCACATTCCCTTGGTTGTTCATTCCAGTGGGGTTCCCTCACTGCACAGAACCCCCCTTTCTGGATGGGCTTTGCTGGCCACACAGATGACCAACACCCGAAGAGCGTGACAGAGCCTTGGCTGACTGGGACACATGAAGACAGACTATAGGCACAGCCCACAAGCCTCAGAGAGGGCGCCTTGGCACTACTGGGCCACGGCCCCGGGGCAGGCACAGAGCCTGTGGTCAGCATTGGCCTCCGCCTCCAGGCCTGGCTCAGGGGGCTTGAAGCTGCTCCCTCCTCCGTTTGTGGCTTCACTAGCCCTCTGGGAGCTCCTCTCTTGGCATCGCTTCAGTCACCCTGCAGAGGGCCAAGCAGAAAGCAAGGATGAGTGCTCCTTCTGCAGCACTCTCCCTCCAGGGCTGAAGCTGCCCATACCGCCCAGACTCATGCCTGATTCCTTGGGGGTGTCGGGCTTACCATGAACGAAGAAAAGATCCTGTCTCTGCCCCAGGAGTGCTCTCACCTAGCCTTGGAAATTTCCAGAAGATGGACAGTTTGCCTGACAGGGTTAATTCGCAGTGGTTGGCTCAGCTGTGATGAGGCATTACAGACTGTAGGAAGCTGCAGGAAGCTTTCCATGTGAGCTGGGGTTAGACTGAGCAGCACCTGGGCTTGCCCCTCTCCAGGCCCACGTGGTCTCCAGCAATAACCCTAAGCACCCATTCTGTGGGGATTCATTTCCAGAGTTGGGGTGAATTTCCTTATTTATTGTCACCCATGCCTTTACTTTCTGATCTTCATCCTCATCTGATGTACTTTGAAGAGACCCCAGTGACCAAGAACCAGTCTCCTTAAGCCAAGATCAAGCCTCAGTCTCCCCCAGCTTCCCCTTTGCTTCCAGAAGAAAATTCACCGAAAAATTACCTTCTGGCCTCTTGTTTATACAGAGACAACAACTCAGCGGGGAAATGGGGATCTTGTATGCACCAAAGCTGCTTCTGAAGCAGGAAGCAGCGGGACTCTTGGTGTTTCATGCTGCCTTATTTATATTAAAGGAAGAATTAAATTCTTGCAAGGAGTAGAAACTGGTCACAGTATTTGTTTTTAACTTCAGGAAATCTGTGAGCTTCCCAGGGCAGAGCTGGGGAGAGGGTGGATTTCCTATTAACAAGAGGAAGCTTTCACTCCCTTTTTTATTCTTATGCTTTTGGAAAACTTTTTAAAATTGCAAAATCGAGTATTTCTGGCCCATCTCTGAGGCAGCCTGCAGAGTTTCAGAAAGGGCCTTTGAAAGCCAGCTATAGGCTGGATTTCAACACAAAACCATGTTTCACACAGCTGATTGTGTGCAGACTGTGGGGGCCTGGGAGTAACAAGAAGCTTTTGGCTTGAAGAAAACAGATTGCCTTCTAAACAGAAGAGATCTAGGCCTGTAGGGCCTTTTCACTAAGGACAACTTTCTCCAAGGAATCTCTTTTCTTCCCAAGGATGCTAGACTTTACCCAGCGTCTGCTCACTTGCTATGCCAAATGCCCAGGACTTTTTCTGTGCATCTTGGCAAGTGAAATGAGTAGGGCTGGCCTGAAGCCACAAGGTTGGTTAGGTTGAAGGAGGACCCCTCGTCCCTCCTCAAAACCCCAGCCCCTCTCTCTACCTTGTCAAAGCACAGCTTAAGTTCAGAACCTGCTTTGTAATCAAACCAGCACTGGTTTGTAATCAAGGCTGACATCAGAATAACATGAAGAGCTAGGTCAAATGCCCAGACACCAACTTGAACCTACAGGGCACCCAGGTAAGGCTCCTAAAGCGCCCTCAAGTGACCGATGATACCCCCTAGTTGGCTGAGCATGGCTTTTCACTTCCTTTCCAAAGCTGTTAGAACACAGACCTGGTAGAAGCCAAGGAGCTTGCTTGGGATCTGTGGTCCAAGGGGAATCTGGCATGCCACAGGCTTCTGAGACTACACTAGTATGAGAAGCAGAGAGGATGCGGAAGGCAAAGCTGGTGAGCACTCCTTTCTGGCAGGTCAGGTCTGGGTATCACTGGCAGGCGACTTCCTGGGCCACACAGCAGACTTCAGTGGAGTCTCTTAAGAGTTCAGTGCAGGAATCTGCCTTCTGCCAAGTTCCCCAGGTGATGCTGGAAGTCCAAGAACTCCTGATAACGAGGATTAGGGAAGGCCTCACGGTCAGGCACTGCCGGAGACTGTTTCTCAAAGCTGGGCAGGACTGACCAGGAAAAGCATTTCAGCCAGAACCATGGAGTGAGAGCAGGAAAGCACCTTGTGTGTGTGTGTGTGTGTGTGTGTGAGAGAGAGAGAGAGAGAGAGAGAGAGAGTTGCTCAGTCATATCCAACTGTGCCTGCCAGGCTCGTCTGTCCATGGAATTCACCAAGCAAGAATACTGGAGTGGGTTGTCATTTCCTCCTCTCGGGGATCTTGCTGACCCAGGGATCGAACCTGGGTCTCCTGCATTGCAGGCAGTTTCTTTACTTTGTGAGCCCCCAGGAAAGCACCATGGACATAGGCAACATTTAAGCCACCCCTGCTATGCAGCAAGCACCCTTCCAGAGTGGGTTTGGTGGCAGCAGTCAGCAAATGTCCCGGAAGTTCTAACTGAAGTCATTCTGCAGACTGTGATTCAGAGCGTTCTCATGCCCTGTCTGGTCTCTGCCCCATGGGATAGAGCCGGAAGATTGTTTGGTTTGGCCAGTGGATGACAAGCAGAGAAAGCCAAGAACCAGTGACAGAGTGTGGGCCTTCAGTTCACCTCCCCCATCCCCTCCCCTGCCTCACTGCCTCACCCTCTCTCACTACCCTGGAGGGACATCTTTCAGAGTTAACATTTTTCCTTGCCATCCAAAGATAGCTTGTTTTTCTAACTCATGGTTTGTTTTTTTAAACAAAAACAATGTAGTCATTATTAAAAAATCCAGCCACTGACCAAAAAATTAAATAACAGATAAAAGCCCCCACTCTTAACTTCTCAACCCGTTTCCCCCAGTGTTAATGAATAGGAAGTGACTTGTGTATCCTTCCAACATCTTTCCGTGTGGGTGCGTGTTAAGTCACTTCAGATGTGTCTGACTCTTTGCGACTCTTTGGACTATAGCCGTCCCCAGACTCCTCTGTCCGTGGGATTCTCCAGGCAAGAATACTGGAGTGGGTTGCCATGCCCTCCTCCAGGGGAGCGTCCCCACCCAGGGATCTAACTTCTCTTACGTCTCCTGCATTGGCAGGCAGATTCTTTACCACTAGCGCCACTTGGGAAGCACGTTTTTCTGTGTATGTGTCACATGTGTCGATGCATCCCTTTTCTTTTTTTTTTTTTGGCCACACTCTTCTGCATACAGCGCCCAGCTCCCCCAAAGCAGGGATCACATCCATGCCCCCTGCATTCAGAGTATGAAATCTTAACCACTGGACCACAGGGGAAGTCTGCCTTTTGTTCTTTTTCACTTAAATTGCACCACAGCATCTTAACTTTTCTTGGACATCTTTTTTGACTGTTTGATCTACCTTAGTCTTTAAAATAGCTGTTGGCTATCACCCTGTGTGATAGATGTACCCTAATTTACCCACCCTCCCCTGAGGAACACTTAAGTATCCTCACTTTTTTTTTTTTTTTTTTTTTGCTGTTTAAACAACACTGCAGTGAACATCTCTGTATTAAACCTGCTTTGAGGTGAACCTCTGCTAATAATTGCTATAATCTGTACTCACCAACTTGTTGCATATGGATTTACCACCAAGCATCTTAAGAATAACCCCTTTATTCTGGGATTGATTTAATCACCATGACTCTGGAGTGAGGAAAGAGCATTTTTTTTTTTTTTTTTTTTTAACCAAGGACTGAGTAACAGCTTGTGTTCCACCCTGGGTCAGATGATCTGTAGGGAACAGAAATATAAAACAAGGGGAGGGCTCTTTCCCCAAGGAACTGGGTCTTTTAGGAAGGTAAGAACAACGTCCACAAAGTAAGCCAGAGAAAAATGAAGTCTGGTAAGTAATTGAAAGTGAAACAATTCGGCTCTGAGGCCTGTGCAGGGAGACAGGAATATGAGCAGCTGGATCAGCTTAGGGTTTGAGCTGTTAAGACAAACACACATCTCTTCATCATTCATCCAGTCATGTGTTCATATATTTGGCTCTTCACAAAACATCGAGTGGCTATCACTGGTATATGCCAGGCCCTGTGCCAGCTGCTAGGAAAACGAAGTGCAAGTGAGACCCTTTGTCCTTTTAAACAGGAAAATGTGAAGAGCCTCCCCAAAGAAAATCAAATCTGTGCGATTGTTGTTCCAGCACCAAATGCCTGTGCTAAATTCATCTAAGCCCCAGGACTGGTTTATTTTCTGCACAATGAGGAACCCTACTTTAGAGATGACAGTGGTGTTTTCTATCCCTTTGGTGTTTCTCTACAGCCCTACAAAGAGACCAGAAGATAAAACTGTCAACAACAAATTCTCTCCCACCAAGATGGAACCACATAAATCTCAGTGATGTTCAAAGATACTTCTTTTTTCCTAGATCAGAACAGGTAGGTCTTAGAAGTTGCAAGGTGAGATTTTTCAGGCCGGGGGTGGGGTGGGGATAGGGAGTCAGGAAGAATTCAGTCTCATCTGTCTCTTTAAAACCCACCGATCCGTAATATTTAAGATTTCTCTTAGGGTCAGTTTATTTGAAATAGAAATAGAAAGCAGAGACCCACTTCCTGCCACTTCTTACAAGCTTCCCTTGGGCCTGTCTTCCCGGAGATGACTCACACAGCCCCCAAGCCTCATTTCTCACCTATTGCTGGAGACGACTGAGCTATGGTAGACCAAAGGTCTCTTGGGACATTGGTTGGACCTCCAAAAGCTGAAAATGGCCTTGGATCTCTCCCAAAAGGCATGGCTGGTGCTGAATCATCCCCCAGGAGTTGAACCTCAGGTCCAAGAGGCCCCTGTCAGAGACCAGGAGTTAACCCATACATGCCCCCAATTCCTGATACCCCCAGAATCAGGGCCAGCAGAGGCGACAGCAAAAACTTCAGTGGAGCCAGATTCAAGGCCAGAGAGGTGGGTGGCGTCCAGCCCCCTTGACGACACAGCTCCCACCAGAAGAATTCCTGAGATGCTCTCTCCACACATCTGTCTCCTCACAGTATTTTGTAATCCTTCAGACAGGGAAGCTACTGAAGCCACACCCCTCCAGGACAGGACAAGACCTCAAGCAGTAAGATTGCTTAGCTGAGTGTTCAAGGAACCAGAGAGACAGGAAGGGAGGTCCCCCGGCCCCTTTCCATGTGTCTGCTCAAACTGGAGGACCGCTGTGAGGTTCTGCCCCTGGGAGACCCAGATTTCTGTGACAAAGCCATGCAAGAACCAATAGGACTGAGATTCCAGACAGTGCAGATGGCACAGGGGCTAAGAGCTTGGGCTCTGTGGTCAAGTCCCAGCAGTGCCACGTCCTGCTCAGCAAGTCAACTAATTTCTATGAGCCATGGTTTTGCCTCCATCTCTTCTGCAAATTGGGAATAATGCTGCCCATCTCGTGGAGTCATTGAGAAGGCTGAGTGAACAGGCCACACGGGAAGCACTTAGCTTAGGGCTTGATGAGTAATAAACAACAAAAACAGCAGCGGTTATTACCCTTGCCCTTAGGAGGGCTCCTTACAGCCAAATTCCTACTTCGTGTTTCCCCCACTGATGATGAGGCTGTCCCTCAGTACCCACTCTCCCCACGTGAGTCTGTCTTCCCTGGGTTCCCTCAGCACACAGCACGGGACCTGCAGGACCTGTTTCCTTCACACCTACCTTAGGGCCAGGCGCATGCTCAGAAATTACACTTGCCCGTAGTGTCAGGGCACTGTGCTTGGCTTCTCTGCCTCCTCTGCTTTCTTGGTCCCTTTGCAGAACAACCACAGCTTAGACCAGCAGTTGCATAGAAACAGTAGAGCCAGAGAGAGGGTACCAGGCAGAGCATCCCTGTTTCTCGGGAGATCAGGTGCTCTTCTGGGCAGCAAAGAGGGGAATCAGCTATGACAGCTGCCTGGAAGCAGCCCCTGGAGGCGGGTGCAGGTTTCTATGTCGTCCGTACACCCCTTCATTCTGTCATCCATGCAATCACATCTGCCCTTTTACAAAACACTGAATGGCTATCACTACTATATGCTGGGCACTGTGCTAGCTGCTAGGAAGTCAAAATTTAAGTGAGACACTATTCTTACCTTCAGAGAGCTCCCAGTCTAGAGAGGTAAGCAGAAGGAGAAGTCAAAGGAGGGCAGGAGGCAAGTGGGTATGGGTGAAGGGGGAGCAGAGGCGTGCAGAGGTTAAGAGCATGGCATCTGGAGTCCACTTCTTGCATTCAAACCTGGACTTCGCCTGTTATTGGCCATGTGACATCTGGACATGTTACTTCATCTCAAAGCCTCGGTTTACCCATCTGTAAATGGGGGTAATTAGCAGTTACCTGAAAGACTGTGAGGTATCACTAGGATATGTAAAGTGCCTGACATATGGCAGGCAAGCACTCAGTAAATGGAAGATTTTCTGTTGTCTGACTCTACCCTGAGCTCCCTCCTCCATACACCCAAAGCCAGTCTTAGATGAGAGCTTCCTCCGCAGAGCCTCAGCTCTCCTCCCCTGGCTTCAGGCTCAGCAGTGCCCCTGTCGCTGCACCTGGGAAGACTGTGTGTACCCACCCCTGCTGCCAGCAGATTACCAGGACAGTGTCCCGGATAAAGACCCCAAGGGCACCTTTCTGTTTAGCACATGAATGGCCAGTACTTATTTCAGGATAGAATTTCTTAACTATCTATCTCCTGCTCTGATCATTTATAAGTTTCCTCAGTATTCATCCTGGTACTTTGCTCCTTGACAGAGATACCCAGAAACACACACACACACACACACACACACACTTTGAGAGGTTTTCCTAAACCCGTGAAGTATAAATGAAATATTCCACAGCTTTGGAAGTATAAACCCAGATTTAGCAAAGTCTGGGGGCTTCCTGGTGGCACTAGTGGTAAAGAATTCACCTGCCAATGCAAGAGATTCAGGAGACATGGGTTTGATCCGCAGGTTGAGAAGATCCCCTTGGGCAGGACATAGCAATGCACTCCAAGGGGAGCCTTGCAGATCGGGGTCAAAAAAGAGTTGTACCCAACCAAGTGACTTAGCACACACACCCCTGCTAGCAGACATCTACCCTCCTTGCTTCCCAGCCCTCAGTCCTGCGCTGCTGGCGGAGGGGTGCCGCACTCAGTCTCCCCAGGGCAGGCAGCACAGAGCCTGCCTCAGTTGCTTGTCCTGCGTGGCTGACGGATGGGCCTGTGAATGGCTCTTTCCCACTGGCTCCAAGCCAGTGAGCTGACTGCTGCTCTCCCTTTGAGGAGGCTGTCTGCTACTAACAAAGTGGGCTGGGGGACTCTTGCTGCCCGTGAAGGCATTCTTGGTTGTGGTGGATCCTTGGGAGGAAATGATATGGCAGAGTAGCCCACAGTTGTTGCCTGGAGCACGTGATAATCATCCTTTCCGTTAACAACACGGTCCCAGCTGCTTTTGTGTTCCATGCAACATCCAAGCTGTCTGGTAGCTGGGCAGGCCTTGCAAACCCCTAACCCTCTCACCCGTGTAAGGTGGTAACATGCTCTAAGAGGGTAGAGAAGCAAGATTCTGAGTACTCCTCCATAACATGGGAGAGAGTATTTATTTTACCATCTTCAGCAACATGGAAAGATTCCAAGAGGCACGATATTAAAACTAGACTTTGGATGCACTGAATGGGAATGGGGGAAGGGAGCATTTGAGATTAAACCTACACACCCAAGTGAAAGTCGCTCAGTTGTGTCGGACTCTTTTCAACCCCATGTACTGTATAGTCCATGGAATTCTCCAGGCCAGAATACTGGAGTGGGTAGTCTTTCCCTTCTCCAGAGATATTCTCAACCCAGGGATTGAACCTAGGTCTCCCACATTGCAGGTGGATTCTTTACCAGCTGAGCCACATGGGAAGCCCAAGGATACTTGAGTGGGTAGCCTATCCCTTCTCCAGGGGATCTTCTCAACCCAGGAATCAAACCATGGTCTCCTGCATTGCAGGCGGATTCTTTACCAACTGAGCCATGAGGTAAGCCCCAAAGCCACCCGAAAACAACTCTAAACCATGGATCAAGCTGTGTGCAATCCTGTTCGGCGAAGTGTTGGGAGAATGAACTCAGAGTTCATGATTGACCATCCGCAGAAGCCTCACTCACCATGGTGTTAGGGTTGTTGTCCATTCACTGAGCATTTCCCTGGCAGATGCTAAGTCCTGACATGGATGATCCCATCATTCTTCAACAACCCTATGGAACAGGTCCTTAGTGGTCCCGTGTTACAGATAAGAAACTAAAGCTCAGAAAGCTGGAGCAACTTGCCCATGGAATTTAATGAGTGGCAGAGTGAGAATTGGAACCCATTCACACAGGCCCCTTCTTATCCTCTATGGTATACCACCTCTTTGCCCAAAGAAGAATTCTTATCTGAACTTTGCAAGAGAAAATCTAGTTGCAGAAAAGCACCAGGAGGCTGCTCTGAGGAAGATTCAAGAATGGAGGAAGCAGCATTTGCAAAGGCTCTAGAGGTCTGACAAGGCGGAGGCAAGCAAAATGTTGGTAAAGACCAGATGCTCAGCCTTCCGGGGACTCACAGATGTGAATGAAAGGGAAATGGGCGGGTGGGGGCTCCCGGGTGGGCCCAGTGCTCACTATGTGTGTGAGGGGAAGAAGGGGCTGAAGGCTAATCGGTGAGAAGCCCCTCGGGCTGGATGGTTGACTGTTTGTATAACTTTTGATAACAAACAGAACCAAGCTGACATAAACCACAGAGGAGCCTAAGGCAGAGCGGTGATGTCCCCTTCCATCAGGACCATTGACTCGGACAGAGGAGATGTGGACCAGGTGGTACACGAGGTGAGAACTTAAGGGAGAGAAACACCCCATCCCCACCCCGACCACCAAAGCTCCAACGTGGAGAAATGTGGAGGTACCTGAGGGGAGTCCCTGTGACAGTGAAGATGCTCCACCTTGGACTTGACTGTTTAGATTTAATCCACTCTAACCCAGCCACTCTGCTTGCTGTCCGCCATCAGAAAGGTTTAGAGCTAGAAGGAATCTCAAGTAACCCTTACTCAACATCCCCACCACCCACCCACCACCATAACCACGGCCAGCTATCCTGATCACTCCCCCTACACTGTGTCAGGATGTAACTGGACTCAGCCCAGATGGGCTTCTGTCCAGAACCGCGAAGAAAAGAAGTCCACATGACTCCTCTGATCATCAGCTCTGATATTAACATCGTCTATGACAATGAGGCTCTTTCAGTGTGGTGGTTTAAACTACTTTTTTCTAATTTGCTGGACATAGAGAACAGATTTCACCCTAAATCCACAGTTCAACATGCTTTTATAAGATATTCTTCAATTGTCAAAAGTGGTTCTCTCTGGGACATGGGATGATGCACAACCTCCTGTTTCTTTTTCACTGAAGTTTTTTTAACCCTGATGTATTATTTCTACCTCCCCTACCGCACCAATAAAATAAGTGGTTATTTTGAAAGCTCCTCATGGAGCCTTATTTTAATTGTCTCTTTTATCCAGGCTAAATGTGCCTAGTTTCATCCAGAGGTCGATAATTCGGATCCCTCTGTGGTCAGACAGATGACATAAAGGATTGAGAAGGAAGTCATGGAAGGCCCAACCTGCACACTTCCCATGGGCACTCTCCTCCATCCTTTATTTCCTGGTTCTCTAAGCTTTCTAAATTAGCACGTGGAGCCTCAGAAGAGAATATCTTTGGTTTTAGCCATCCAGCGACAGGCCTTTATTTGTTGTCTCAACAGCAGTCTTGGTCCCGTGCCAAATGCTGGCCAGCACACAGGATTTACACCTGCAAAGATGATCAGTCCCTGAGTCCCAGGAGAGCCACGGAAGCCGAGCAAGCATCTCAAGGAAATGTGACTCGCAGACCTCACTCTGCGTTGGCTCAGGTGCCATGGCAACAGAGCACCCCATCCTGAGCAGATGGCACAGCAGACTGCCTGGTCACGTGGTGCCTGCTCTGGCAGACTGGCTACCTCCCCGAGCTGGCTCACTCTGTCCAGCTGGCACGGAGTCACACTGGTAACTATTTACATGAGTCAAAATCCACCAGGCGGCAGCAGATGGCCAGGTCAGGATGAGACATGGGGAGTAATGGGCAGGTTTGGGCCGAGTCAGAGGCAGAAGTAGCACACAGCTCCTCCGTGGGCACTAACAAGTCTGAACATTGCTCCACATCGCTCCTGCCACTGCCTGGTCTCAGCGTGGCTAGAGGCTGGGAAAAGATCCCACGTGAACAAAGCAAATGATCACCGGCTGATCTTGAGACCCTGAGATAAAATGGTGTTGGCCAGGCCTGTCCCACTCCTAAGGCACCTGTCGTCACACCTGGCCATCCTCTGGGGCTCCTTATCATCTTTGGAGGAGGGCACATCTGGACAGAGCCCGCCAAGGTGCCATGCCTGCCCAATGGAAGCATTCCAATACATTGGTGTGGCTTCCCTGGAGAACAAATGAAAATTCCTTTAAAAACTAAAAATAAGAGTTACCATATGATCCTGCAATCCCACTCCTGGGCATATATCTGGGAAACATGAAAACTCTAATTCGAAAAGACACATGCACCCCAATATTCATAGCAGCACTATTTACAATAGCCAAGACATAGAAGAAACTTAAATGTGGACATTTAGAATAAAGAAGATGTGATATATATATATATATATATATATATATATATCACATGTTGTTTAGTTGCTAAGTGCTGTCTGACTCTTTGCAATGCCATGATTGTAGCCTGTCATGTTATTTTGTTATGTTAGATCTGTCCATGGGATTTCCAAGGTAAGAATACAGGAATGGGTTGCCATTTCCTTCTCCACGGGATCTTCCTGACCCAGGGATCGAACTCACGTCTCCAGCATTGGTAGATGGATTTTTTTACCACTGAGCCACCAAGGGAGAGTAATGAGTAATATTACTCAGCCATAAAAAGAATAAAATACTGCCATTTGCAGCACCATGAATGGACCTAGAGATTATCATACTAAGTGAAGTAAGTCAGACAGAGAAAGACAAATACTATATATCACTTATGTATAGAATTAAAAATGCAATACAAATGAACTTAGTTGCAAAAGAAAAAAAGACTCAGAGACATAGAAAACAAGCATGGTTACCAAAGGGGAAATGCGGGAGGGATAAATGAGGAGTATGGGCTTAGCAGATACACACTGCTAAACATAAAATAGATAAACCATAAGGACCCTCCTATATAATACAGGGAACTGTGTTCATTATCTTGTAATAATCTATAATGGAAAAGAATCTGAAAGAGAATCTGTATATGTAACTGAATCACGTTGGTGCATACCTGAAATGAACACAACATTGCAAATCAACTATACTTCGGTTTAAACAACCTTTTTTAAAAAGAGAAACCTTCCCACTACAAGGCAAGCAGCTCCAAAGCTCTAGGTGTAAAATCTCAACCAGGATCAGTGAAGAGATCAGGAGCTCTGGTGTCTTTGTCATCTTGGTCACTCACGTGGCCCAGGCTTGGTACACAACAGGCAGTCAGGGGCATGTGTTGGGGTGAATTGAAAGCATCTGTGACGCAAATCCAACAGAATGACCTTTGCCTGGGACCAGGTTTAGGGTATGTGTAATTTTTTAAGGCAGGATGTCGACTCTAGAACATTTTGTGAGCCATTCTGAGCGCCGAGAGCACCGGTGATATTCTGACGTCGTTAGTCCAGGGTGATCTGGGTGTTTCGTTTCCTGCTTTGGAATTCTTTCTGTCACAAGACCTCGGTGTCTCCCAGGCCCACAGCCAAAAAGCTGGAGCCAGAGAGAGACTCATGCACGCCCACAAGGACTGCAGCTCTCATCTGCCAAATGGAGAGTATGTGGACTTGAAGCGCTTTCTTCCTTCTCATCTCTCTCACCAGGAGGATATGCAGGGTACCAATCTGTAGTGACAGCATCAGCGATGGGGCGGCCTTGAACCTCAGCATCAGCATCGGCACCAATAACCTGGAGGTCAAACTGGGGCAAAGGTCATCAAGCTGGGAGGCACACGGTCTCCCTAAACATCTCTGGATGTTAACACTGAGATTTCTAGAGAATGATTAGATGCTACGGGCTACAGGAGTCATAAAATGATTATCAGAAATGATTCTGTCTCCATGTTTATTTGGAACCTTAAAGAAAATGAAGAGAGACTGACTGCCCCACCAAAAGAAGTGCAGAATCACGACAGGCTTGGGAATTCTGGGTGGTGAAGGGGTGGACTGCAAGGCTCAGCAACTTAGCCCGTAGTCAAAGGCACCGGGGTTGTTCTGAAAATAGAGATTCAAGAAGCCCAAGAAGGTGTTCTTATCTGTGAGAAGAGAACAGACTGTGGGATCCTGCTTCATGGCTGCAATCCAGAGCCGGAGCGCAGGGGTGTGGTTCACACAGCTGCAGGACAGGAGAGAAGCGTTAGCCGGTCTGAAGGTGAAGGGGGACGCAAGTCACTTTTTAGACTACAAGCTACAACGGACGAGTTTATTGGGGCAACAGAGCTATCTTAGTTACCTTCCTATCAACTGAGCACAGTCACTTACTGGAGGAAAATCTGACTTGAAATGGCTATGTGTCTTTAGAATCACCAAAGTTGTTGTTTTTAACCCTGCAGTTAAAACACTTGTGGACTGAGTGCTCTGGGGAAATAAGGTATCTGTTTTTTACTGTTTACCAACAAAAAGATGCATTCTTCAGTCATTCTCAGATTTTACTTTTGGGGGATTGAAAAAAAAAGTTTTCAAAAACACATTTTTAAAGAAATGAGTAAAACAATCATGAAACCTTGAAATAATGGAGCTGACTGGGCCCTTTCAGGGACTGATCAGGACGTGTAGGTCTCGGATCTGTAGTGACTTGCCCAGACAGTAAACTTGTTAATGGAAAATCCAGGAGGAGAAGGTTCCTAATGTGTGGTTCAGCTCTGTCCCCAGAGGAGACAGGTTTTGGCAAGGTTTATGTTCTGACATGGTTTAAAATATCCAAGTCTGTGACATCTGACCTGCCCTAAGTGAGGAGCTTATAAGATGAATCCTGGATAAACGCAAGCATGTGCATTATAAAAGTCTAGATGCAGTTCCACCTCAGCAGGACGGCATTCCCCAACACCAGAATAGTCCGGCACCCGCCATGTGACTGGCTGGTGTGAGAGCAGAGCCAGCTCAAGTTCAGGTTCTCCTGTGAGTGTCGTGGGAACAAAGCACATGTCTGTCCGGGGCCCCTGTGTGGTCTCCCTGAGTCTACAGGGCAATTTCTTCTACTTTATCCCTATACTCGTGTGGTGTATATGGCTGGCCTTTTTGTTTCTCTGATATCAAGCATATATTACTTTAAAATCATTTGTTTTTTAAGGGTATGCCTATCTGGAGAAAGATTCCTCCAGTAACTAAGGTGCCCTGTAAGGGATGTGAGGTCCACAGGGTGACACGGCAGGACCAGGCAGAGGGCCACCGACGGAGCTGCAGACAAGCCACCAAAACCCTGTGACTGAGACCGTCCACCTGCTTCTACACTCACCCCCAGCTATGCTGGATGCATGGTGAGGACAGCCAGCGGCTCTGAAACACTGGGGAGGCTCTGGGATGCAGTCTTAGCAGCAGCAACATGGATAAAATGTGTGTCCGCAGTTAGTGGCACAAGAGCACAGGTGCATTTTGAACAAAGAAGCACACAGTTTAAAGCTCTACGTTCCACATTCACGTGAAACATGTCCAGAGGAGGACAGATGGCACAAAGATCATTTGAAGCACTGCTACCCAGTGCGACCCTCGGAATCTATGACCATACAGCTTAATGTCTTACTCGGCTATTCCATATACTTCCAGCCGCTCAAACCAGGGCCAAAAGAGGTAATCAATCATGGATATACAATCTCCGCCAAAGAAGACGGTGTTCTGATAGCCAAGAATCTGGAAGTTTAAACAGAGCAAAAGCAAGTTAATTAACCCATCTGCTAATGTATTTATAGGCACTAAATACAAATATCAAATTAAGTCCCAAAGAAGGAGACCCAAGGCTTGGCGTCGTCTTCCATTTGGTTAGGTGAATGCTTCTACCCTTTTTCTGAGGTTTCTTCCATTTCCTTTAGGGTCTGTTGTCCAGGCCACACTTAGCCCCGCCCTCCTTTCAACCCTGGAGTATCCCAGCGGCTCATCTGATTGGAGGATTTGGAAGAACAACCCGCCTCTCTCAGCCTAGAACAGGCTACCCCCTGTTCTAAGCTTTCTAGGGCTCAGCCCCTGGAGAGGGGCCCTGCCTCTGACCAGCACTGCCCATTACTGGGAGGGAGGGGCCACATAAGGAACCTCACTTGTTGTGGTCGTGCCCCCCCCATTCTCCAGGATCCAGTTTATCTGTAATAAAGGGGATACCATAGCCTCCACATGTCTTCCTCTTTAGCCTTATTTTTCAGCCAATTCAAAACTAAGGCAAGGAAGAGCAGGGCTATCTGATGGGCTCTCTCAAATCCCAATACTGTCTTTCTACCATATTTTCCTTTTTTATTTGAGCTTTTTGAACTTCATATGTGTTGGCCACTCAACATTATCAAATTTTTGCATTAAAACAAAAGTTCTCATTCCCAAATGGGACAAATCAACACAGATAGATGAACCATCAAGAAAACAAACTCTTGACAGAGAGCTAGCCAAAGACATTGGTGGCGGGGGAGTGGGGGACGGGGAGGTACTTGAAAATTTAAAAGGCAATAGTATTTAGCAGAGGTTATTGTTGGGCCAGTTCTTCCCATTGAGAAAAGTATGATGCCAATTATCTAGTTAAGTCAAACAAAAGACTCTTTGGACTGACATAATCCAAATGTCATAACTGGACTCTCATAATGGACTGACATAATCATAATCAATTATATACTTCCCTGTAGCAAAATATCTAGATCCCTATATCCTTTATCTAGATTCCTATATCCTTTATCTGGACTTCCCAGGTGGTGCTAGTGGTAAAGAATCCACCTGCCAATGCAGAAGATGAAAGAGACGTGATTTCGATCCCTGAGTCAGGAATATCCCCTGGAGTAGGGAATGGCACGAAGAAGGCAATGGCAATCCACTCCAGTACTCTTGCCTGGAAAATCCCATAGATGGAGGAGCCTGGTGGGCTGCAGTCCATGGGGTCGCTAGGAGTCGGACACGACTGAGTGACTTCACTTTCACTTTTCACTTTCATGCATTGGAGAAGGAAATGGCAACCCACTCCAGCATTCTTGCCTGGAAAATCCCAGGGATGGGGGAGCCTGGTGGGCTGCCGTCTATGGGGTCGCACAGAGTTGGACACGACTGAAGCGACTTAGCAGCAGCAGCAGCAGCAGCAGGGAATGGCAACCCACTTCAGTATTCCTGCCTGGACAGAGGAGCCTAGAGTGCTGAAGTCCATGGGCCACAAAGAGTTAGACACGACTGAGCAACTGAGCACGTCCTTTACCTAGATTTCAAACTTCCTATCTCTCAGGCTTGATTCTTCATCCTTCAGGCCAGCTTGTTGCTTCTATGAGGTAGTCTAGGGGTGGAGTTAAGAATGAACTCTAGGGCTGGCAGATCTGGTCCTCTCCTGGGTTCCGCCTCTCATTCAACATGAAACCCAGACAATTTACTCACCTTCTCCTCCAAGCCTCAGTGCTCTCATTTGTATAATGGTGGTAATGTTATTGCCCACCTTAGAGGTTACGGTAAGGAATGATGGAATCATGCCCAATAAGTGTGAGCTCTCTTGATGAAAAATCACAGAAACCTCTAGAGGTTACATCTACAGAAAGTAAATCCTTCGCCACCACCCTTTTCAGAAGAGAAAGCAAATATTGGTACCCTAATGTCTATGTCTTCATTATCTCCTGGCATGGCATAGAGGAGTTCCCCTGGCTAAGCTGAAATAATGCTGCTGCTGCTGCTGCTGCTGCTAAGTCACTTCAGTCATGTCCGACTCTGTGCGACCCCAGAGATGGCAGCCCACCAGGCTCCCCGTCCCTGGGATTCTCCAAGCAAGAACACTGGAGTGGGTTGCCACTGCCTTCTCTTTGGATCGCTGCTGCTGCTAAGTCACTTCAGTCCTGTCCGACTCTGTGCGACCCCGTAGATGGCAGCCCACCAGGCTCCCCGTCCCTGGGATTCTCCAAGCAAGAACACTGGAGTGGGTTGCCACTTCCTTCTCCAATGCATGAAAGTGAAAAGGGAAAGTGAAGTCATGTCTGACTCTTAGCGACCCCATGGATTGCAGCCCGCTGTTTGAAGAAGATGGTACTGAAACGGCAGAGCCTGGCCAATGAAAATTTAAAAGAGGCTATTTTCAATCATATGTAGTAAGACCTGATTTACAAGGAAGAGGAACCATCCAGTTTTCATGAATTCCAGAAAGCCCTAACCCTTCTTTATATTCAGGATCAGATAATAATTACCCAAACATTTATCACTGGCTTTGAAACGTATATGTCCAGCTTATTATTGGCCTTCATGGCACAAATCAGAACTGAATCTGAACTGACTGACTCTGGAACTTTTATATAACTCTTCTGCTTTACAGAGCAGAGATGCTCTTGAGAAAGTCCTTATCAAAACAGACCATATATGGGTATTTATTAGAACCCATGATAAGTCTTTTGTTAAGGTGATGAAAATATTTTGAAAATGAATAATTGCTTAGTAATTGATGTTTATTTAGTATATTTTAAAACCTTTCATTTACTCAAAGTTAGAGTATGTCTTTGAATACATATCATCATTTGGATGCAATGAATTTTTAACAGAATGGTACACTTATTCATTCAGACATTAGGAACCATCGAAACTGTTTTACTTCTATTTATCAAGGAAGTCTGTCCTCTGTTTTTTAGGAATATCTTTGTAAAACTACCCTCAGCCGTGTAAACACTCATAGGGACTTCCCTGGCTGTCCAGTGATTAGATTCTGCACTTCCACTGTAAGGGGCATGGGTTCAATCCCTGGTCAGGGAACTTAAGATCCTGCATGCCAATGCAGTGTAGTCAAAAAAAAAAAAAAGCCATTCATAATGTAATTCAACCTTTATCAAGGTATTCATTACAATAAAAAGTCAAGACAAGTATATGGATGAGACTGATGTCTTCTGCCAGCCTCTCCCCTGCCCCTGTGATACATTTACACATTCCCTCAGACTTTCTTAAATCCAAGTGTGACATCAAAATTCCTTGGAGTTCTTGATACAGGTGCAGATTCTTGAGCCCTGCCTCAAACAGGCATTTCTCCACCAGATTTCATACAAAGCAAGTCTAAACGTCCCAGTAGAAAAGCAGTCTTCCTATAAACCAAAGTGCCAGCTTCTCTATAGACACATCACAGTGACCCAGGGGCACATTCTGGCTAGGCCTCTTTGGAAGCTCATTACCATCTTTAGGACCTTCAATAGGAGAGCTCCCTTCTCCGCAAACCTGAGACATTCCAGACATGTACAAAGACTTGTTCCCTGAGAATCACAAAACTTCAGTACTGGAAGGGCCCCTGGATTCATCTAGCATAACTCCCCTTCCATTTTTCCATTTATTTATACCATGCTCACTAGACAAAGGATTGGAGGTGCATTGTATAAAAATGTGTACACTAAAATATTAAATATGAAAAATCATGCTAAGAAAGGCAAAAATAAAAGAACATAAGGTCAAAATAAGGAAGGAAAATGGTCTCGAGATATCAAGCCAAGGCTCCTGCAGAGTTCCTTAATAAATAAAGCTTTGAATTTGACTTGAGTTTCCTGGCAATTCAGAGAGGAAAGCATGCTAGTGAGCTGATTCTTGTCTCCTGTGTGGAAGACACTCTTGCTTAGAAAGAAGGAAACTCTGTCCCAGGGAAGTAAGAGGGCTCTCTGGTTCGTGCCAGAGCCAAGACAAAGACACCATTCTCCTAAGTCCCAGCCTAGTGTCAACCCTGTGTCAACGTCAAATATGTATGTATGAGGACTGTAATCACAGAGGCTTTCCCAAGTCTCTTGTGAATTCTTTGTCTGTTCCTTAAATTTAAGTATCAGCAACAAGCTCAGAATCAGCAAACCCCGAAACCCTCTTTCCTTCTGCCAAGGACCGGCCCAGCTTTGAGAGTCCCTGTGAGGACTCCCCCCACCCCCGCCTCACAATCTTCCTCTTTCTCCTTCTCTCTCAGTCAGGCAACTAACTGATGGAGAGGTGAGATACAATCATGGCAAAAGAGCTTTTCAAAATTCTCTCCTTCCTGTCTCATTCCATGGATAAGACGGTCTTCAGGAAACTTGACTTAAAATAGTTCTTCCGTATTCTCAGTTTAAACTAAGTCCCTTTTGTGGTTGTTCTTCAGTCCCTCAGTCGTGTCCAATTGCTTGCGACCCCGTGGACTACAGCATGCCAGGCTTCCCTGTACTTCACTATCTCCTGGAGTTTGTTCAAACTAATGTCCACTGAGTCGATGATGCCACCTAACCATCTCATCCTCTCGCCACCTTCTCCTCTTGCCCTCAATCTTTCCCAGCATCAGAGTCTTTTCCAATGAGTCGGCCCTTTGCATCAGGTAGCCGAAGTATTGGAGCTTCAGCATCAGTCCTTCCGATGGATATTCAGGGCTGATTTCCTTTAGAATTAACTGGTTTTATGTCTTGGGACTCTCAAGAGTCTTCAGCACCACAGTTCTAAAGCATCAATTCTTTGGCACTCAGTCTTCTTTATGGTCCAACTCCCACATCTTGACAAATTTAGGACAGTCAGAAGTAAAATAATATGACAGTGTTAATTTCCTATGTCTTATCTTTCCTAAATGATCTGTCATCAGAACAGGAAGCTGCAGCTTTGCCTCCACCCACTGAGCAGTGGCTATGCTAATAGCCAATGTGTTTAAAAAAAAAAACAACTCTGTTTTGTGGTATTTCTGTCACCTGCCTGTCACATATAGTGATATTGGTCATTCTTAATGTTGAATAACTTTTCTCACAATGGACTCTCTCATTCTCAGAAATACTGCCCTTCAAGATGGCCTTCTTAGAAAAGATACTTTCCACCAAGGCCCTAGGCCACACATGGCCTGGGGAAGAAACTGAGCCTCTAGCTTCAAGCCCTAGGATTTCCTTAATGTATTAACACATCTTCCATTCAGATTAAGATGTGAGCTATTTCAGGAAAAAGCCATTTGACGTTCTGGAATAGTAGAAAACGTTATTTTTTAAATTTCTCTGTTCTCCAGTTCACTGAAAAATGACTACAGATCCTTCTCTTGGTTCTGGATGTGACTCGGAAAAAGGAATGAGCATGCAAATGAAGAGGGAGAGACTGGTTGGTGACACCTGAGTACGCTGTTTTCACCCCTGAACTTGAACCCTGAAGGGCCGCTTATCTGCCTCGAAGGCCTCTCGGGCTCCCCCAGGCGGACAAAAAGAGGTTCCCGCTAGAGCGCACGTAGAAGGAAGAAGCGCGCTGGGCTCCCCCGCGTGGCCATCGTGGTGAGGCGCACTGGCCAAGGCTCCCCAGCTAGGACGTTCACCAAGGAGGAAAAGGAAATCTGCAAAATTTTTTGTGAGGGACAAGATTATAAAGAGAAGCCCAGACTTCCTCAAACCAGACATCCTAAGAATCATCAGTCTACAGTCTTGGGCGCTCAAGTGCAGCGTCAATAACTGCACTTGTGGTCTTAATGCACCACCTGCCCTGCACACAAGAGAAGTCTCCTGGCTCTAACCAGGACAGCATGCTGGCTCTGGCCTGGCTGGAGGAGGAAGGAAGCGGTTTTTCTTGATGGAAACAGTTCTTATGAAGCAGAACCAGTCCCCTCCTATAAAATACACAAAGCCACCTGCTGTTACATCAGCAATGCAGACCCTAACCAGAAGCAGAAATACTCAATCCACTCCAGGGCAGATATCTTTTGAGTTCGTACAAGATAAGGGAAGATTCTCAAGATTTCAAATTTCAGGTGTCTGCTCCACTGACATACTATAGCTGAGGCTGAGCTAATGAAGATTAACGGATTCTCCTTAAAACAAACCAAGGATACAGAACAAACTTAGAGTATACATAAAACCCACTTCTCTGGAAAGAAGCCTGAGAAGCAGGGTCTGTGCCAAACACACCCCTCCTGCTGGTCACCACTTACAACCAGGAGTTTCCTGTGAAGATTCAGAATGCAACCTGTCAACATTTGGCCACCCTGAAAATTCTATCCTGGAATCCCTTTCATAGGTTTAATTCTTTTTGTTGCAATATATTTGTAAGATAATAGTGGAGGGAAGCTAGTGGGACAAGGCTTGACAAGTCAAATATCTTTAAAGTGATGGGTGGTAGATGAAAATATAAAAGCATTTTATCAAATTTCTGAAGGGGGAAAGGATTTCCTATGTACAAAAGCAGTGGAAGAAATCACAACAGGAAAGATCACACAATATTTTTAATGTTAAATTTCTATATGTACAAAGACGACAAAAACTTAAAACAATGTATCTTAAAAGCAGGCCAATGTCCTTTACATATAAAGAACTCTTAAAAAAATTAACAAGGAAAATCAGGAAGATCTTGACAAACAGATGGGTAGCAGACCATCTGCACAAATAAAACACAAAGAAATGGAATACTTTGGGGAAAACATACCATCTCACTATCAAAGAAATATACATTAAAGCAACTATGAGAAACTACTGTTTCTCAAGACAGGCAAGTATCTTTTTAAATGAAATCTCCCAACAGTGAAAAGGGATTGGTTCAAAGGGCATTTTGACACTCAGAGGGTAGGGGGTATACAGCACAAGTCTTGGGGGAAGCAATTTAGCAACATCCAGCTCTAGCTTCTAAAATGGTCATACCCTTTGATCTGGTAATTCTGTTCCTGGAAGTCTGGCCTAAGGACATATTTTAAAACAGAGAAAGGGCTTTTTATGCAAAGGAGCTGCTGTTTCTGGGAGGCATCATTAATAATGATAAGCAACTGAAACAATCTAAATAACCCTAATGAGTGTGCTGGATACATAATTCTGGCTTATGCATATGGCAAATTATGCAGAATGAAAAGTTATTTTTTTCCATCTTTAATAATTACACATATAATAGAGAAAAATATTCTCATTATTAAAAAAAAGATTCAAACACAGAAAGCAGTATAGAAGGCAAAGGCTCTCCTTTCCTATCCTTGCTCTGAACCACTCTTCTTTCCCACCCCCAGGCTAATCCCCTTCCAGTAGTAGGCACCAGCCAAGTCTGATTTGAGTCTCTCCAGACATTTTTCTAGGAGTTTATTTACATTTGTGCATATAATCTCAGATATGCAGATGATAACACCATCCTAATGGCAGAAAGTGAAGATGAACTAAAGAGCCTCTTGATGAAGGTGAAAAAAGAGAGTGGAAAAGCTGGTTTAAAATTCAACATTAAAAAACTAAGATCATGGCATCCAGTCCCATGACTTCATGGCAAATAGATGGGGGGAAAATGGAAACGGTGACAGACTTTATTTTCTTGGGCCCCGAAATTACTGTGGATGGTGACTGCAGCCATGAACTTAAAAGATGTTTGCTCCTTGGAGGAAACGTTATGACAAACCTAGATAGCATATTAAAAAGCAGAGACATCACTTTGGTGACAAAGGTCCGTCTAGTCAAAGCTATGGTTTTTCCAGTATTCATGTACGGATGTGAGTTGGAACATAAAGAAGGCTGAGCACTGAAGAATTGATGCTTTAGAAATGTGGTGCTGGAGAAGACTCTTGAGAGTCCCTTGGACAGCAAGGAAATAAAACCAGTCAATCTTAAAAGAACTCAACCCTGAATATTCACTGGAAGGATGGTGCCAAAGCTCCAAAACTTTGGTCACCTGATGCGAAGTGCCGACTCATTGGAAAAGACCCTGATGCTGGGAAAGACTGAAGGCAGGAGGAGAAGAGGGTGACAGAGAATGAGATGGTTGGATGGCATCACTGACTTAATGGACATGAGTTTGAGCAAACTCAGGGAGATAGTGAAGGACAGCCTCTGCAGTCCATGGGGTCGCAAAGAGTCGGACACAACTAAGCAATTGAACAACAGAAAAATGTATCTCAAAGACCTATAAAAATAACATGGAAAAATGAGGTTATATAACAAGCACAAATAAACCTTCAATTTTGATGATACTTGTTTGAAAGAAAAATGTAAAAGTCAAACGGCATTTATTTAAAAAGAAGAAAACGTTAGAGTATAAGGCTGCCAACTTAAACTGACCTGTTTGCTTGTGGGTAACATGGACCATTATACACTGGTCTCTTGAGTTGCTTATCACTCAAGACAGTCCATAGATATTTAAAATATTTTCAACTCACAGAAAATCCTGATTGTACAAAACCATGGAGAAAAAATTGTACACATCATCTCTATAATAGAGAGAAAACATCTCTATTAGAATTATTCTGACAAGTTTCAATTTCACTAGAATCTCCTAGAGTCAATATACTGGTATTGAGAGGAATGTATCAAATAATTCAAGCTCAGTGGGCATCTTTCAGATTCTGATATTACCTATGTTGTACTTACAATTCCTACTAACATTCTATGGGACAAAACCCAATTCAAATCTGGAACAATATTGCATATTCAGTGGTCCTTAATTAGCCCTGGCTAGCACCCCACTCCAGTACTTAGCAGCAGCAGCAGCCCTTAACTAGCCAGAATTTCACTGATGCTACTTATTACATCTGAGAGGGTCATTGGCAAGATTAAATAAGAGGAGTATGCAAAGCAACTTTAGCATCATGCCCAGCACGAAAATACAGGCTCACTTCCCTGGAAGAACCCAAACTAAGAAGCTGTGCCTCCATTGTAATATTATACATGTACTTAGCAATCTGTAATTTTCAAAGTTCATCCATCATTCAAATGCAGAGTAGGAAAGAGATGGGTCAACCTATGTTTTCAACTATCTTTGAATTTAAAAGATTTTGTTTCAAGGTTCCTTTCCCTGGCCAAGCATTTAACTTGTAAGAAGGTAACCAGACATGATAAAATCAGTTCAGCTAATCTTTGAAAATAAAGACCATAAAAATTCTCCATGGGCAACAGCTATCAAACTTCTTTTTCAAAGCAAGGTCCCCCTCCCTCTTCAAATTCAAGCTTATTAGATGTCTTGTTAAACACAGTGTCGAAACCAGGGCTGGTCTGGCTGAAGCAGGCTCTAAAACCACCAGCAGACCTCCTCTCACTGGGCCGTCCCTCTGCAAAACTTGTGAACACACCTTTTAAAAGACCCTTTCTTTCTATGAATGTGGAAACGAAGGCACAGAGAGGTCCAGAACTTTGATGAAGGTTCTGGAATCCCATAAAGCCAAGCCCAGGAGCCAAGACTCTTTCTACCTCACCCTACTTGCCTCCTCAGAGTTAAGACCGCAGTCTGAGTTCTCAGGACCAAAGGCTGACACTTCTTACACATGATGCTGAATCCATAAATGCTGAAACTATATAAATCTAAGACAGGCAGCTGTAACTGTAAATAAATTTAACAGCTTCCACTTCACAAAGGTCATATGGAAGAATATTAGTAATCAGCCTTCTTCTAAGGGGATAAAAATAGCATTCCCTGGCTGCCAAAGAATCACAACCCACCCATAGGGGAATTTATCAGTTTCTAGAACAAAGATAATGGAGAAGGCAATGGCACCCCACTCTAGTACTCTTGCCTGGAAAATCCCATGGACGGAGGAGCCTGGTGGGCTGCCGTCCATGGGGTCGCACAGAGTCAGACAGGACTGAAGTGACTTAGCAGCAGCAGTAAAACAAAGATAAAGGAAGTCAAAGGACCACCTTCCAGACTATAAGAGAGTTACAGGGTAAATAGCCCTATTACTGCTAGACACATGGAGGATCTGGTAACAAAGATTACCCATAGACACTCCCCCCTTCTTCCTCTTCTTCTTCTTTTTTTTTTTAACATTTATTTATTTGGCTGCTCAGGTCTTGGTTGTGGCATGTGAGATATTTTTAGCTGTGGCATGTGGGACCTAGTTCTCTGACCAGGGATAGAACCTGAGCCCTCTGTATTGGGAGCATGGAGTTTTAGCCCCTGGACCACCAGGGAAGTTTTCCCCCTTCTTTCTTAATTACAGAACTCTGATATATGCAAGGTGGTCCCAGCTAAGAGATTAAATTTCCCAACTTCCCCTGCAGATACTTATAACTCAATGACTACGTTCTGGCCAATGAAACTTAAGTAATCATTGGACAGAACTTCTAGGCTTGTGTGTGTGTGTGTGAAAGAATAAATCCTTATAAGTTTTTAAATCAATGCTATGCTATGCTAAGTCACTTCAGTCGTGTCCGACTCTGTGCGACCCCATAGACGGCAGCCCACCAGGCTCCCCCATCCCTGGGATTCTCCAGGCAAGAACACTGGAGTGGGTTGCCATTTCCTTCTCCAGTGCATGAAAGTGAAAAGTGAAAGTGAAGTCGCTCAGCCGTGTCGGACTTCTAGCGACCCCATGGACTGCAGCCCACCAGGCTCCTCCATCCATGGGATTTTCCAGGCAAGAGTACTGGAGTGGGGTGCCATTGCCTTCAATACTAGAAGCCAAACACAATCCCTAACCAATATTGACCCTGGACTCCTAAGCAGAAGCTACAGAATCCGTGCAGAGATAGGTCAGGAATGTGGTGATTCTGGGACAGGAACAAGTTCATCACATGCCCTCCCCTACCCCTAGGCATATTTTCAAGAAAAATTCCAGAGGAGGTCAGTGGAGCGCAAGTACCTACAAGTTAGATGACCAGTAGTTGAACTTATCAAAGTCTGACAGGAGAAGTATATAAGTCTGTGAAAGCGGAGGGTGTCAGGGTGACCAGGGTGTGGACCTGCATCACTTTATCCACCACATCTGGCCAGGAGAGGGCCCCGTTTTTACCTCTTCCAGGTTGCAGAACTCCTGACGCAGGGCCAGCTTCAGATCACCGCAGTCTCTCCCGCATCTCAATGCTACCAGACACTCCTTGGTCAAATGTGGGACCTGATCGGAGGACACAGGTTCTGAGCAGAGAAGTCCGAGGGCACTCCGTGCTCCTGCTCTGCCTGACAGTGCAGCCAGAGCTCTGTCACTCTGTCAACAGTGCCACCTGATGGCCATCTCAATGGTTTCAGGAATCCACTTGTCACAGCACTCTGGTAAACAAGGTGCTTTAAAGGGGGCTCTCTGGTACGCCTTACTTGTTCAGCTATTTCCATACTGTACAATCTTAGGTGGGGCATTTTCCTTCTTTAAGCCTCGGTGTTCTCATCTGAAGAATGGACACAAGAATAGTACCCACCTTAAAGGGTGGGACCTGATGAGGGCAGTGATGGGGATCAAACAGATTAACGTTTATAAAATAGTTAGAACCGTGCTTGGCACATGGCTAGGGCTCAGTAGACATCAGTCACTAATATCATTGAGTCATTTTTGTTTCTTTAAAAAAAAAAGCTATCATAAAATTTCTCCATCACATTCTCTCCCAATATCAACAGCTGTCTCCTTTTCTCTCTTCTTCACATTTCCTGGGCAGTCGGCACTCCTGTTCCCCATAAAGGGCAATCTCCTTCTGTGCATTACCTTTTTCACACCCCGATATTTTTTTCACCTGAGACCTTGGAAATAGCTCCTTCAAAGTATTACTAGTTTTCTACTCTTTCAATATTCCTTGTCTCAAGTTACACAGTCATAACTATGCCATAATCATAACTCTTGAGACTGTTCGTTCCACTGGAAAAGTAGTTATTGGCAAAGACTTTAACCTTTAATATCAGAGGTCACAGCTTTACTATAATTCCACACGAGTTATCCTCCTAAGACACACACAGGTATTAAATCAATTTCACCAATGATTTGACTTTTAAAATGGACTGGAGTTTGAGAAAGACATACAAAGTAAAATAGAGTGTTAAGTGTTTTTGTTTTTCTTTAAATGGATATACCTTATAGAATAGCTCCAATAACATCTTTTGGCGAGCTCGCTCGTAAGGGTCATACGGGTACAGCTTCCTTCCAGGGTAAGCGTCATCCAGGTACTCACAAGCGATGACAGACTCATAGATCAGTTGACATTTGCTGTTCTCCAGGACAGGAATTTGGCCAAAAGGATGCTTTGTAAAGTACCACTCAGGCTTGTTTCTCAGGTTAATGTTGATAACTTCATGTCTTATAAAGCAAAGGGAAAACAGGACAGAACAAAAATGAGAGGATTAGGCAGACACTCATCTTTTTTTTTTTTTTCCCCTGAAGTGCACAAAGACCCTCTGTAAGATCTTCGTGTCTAGACCAGGGATCAAACCTGTGCCCCATGCAGCGCAAGTACAGAGTCTTAACCACTGGATTGCCAGGGAAATCCCCAGACACTCATCTTGAAAGCAGAAACAATCAATCTATAAAATTAAAATTTGCAACAAGGTTTTTAAATTGAGGTTTGTACAAAGAAAAATACATAACAACATCATTCTTCAACAGTAGGATGTGTTCAATGTTTTTTATGCCTTATTGCATTCACTCTCCATGATTCCCATGAGATAAACTAGGGAATCATGATGAGGTGCAAACAAAGGAAGGCAAAGAAATCATTTAACACATCCCTTCTGAGAGATAAGGCTCCTTGTGGTTCAATCCCTTGCCCAATATTACCCACCAGGAAGTAGCAGAGCCAAGATGGAAGGCCAGGCAGTCTGACTCAGAGCTCACAAGCTTAACCACGGCACCACAGATTTTAGTACATTTTAAAGTTTGAAAGTACAAATCTGATATCTGGAGACATTTTTTGTTTGCCACAACTGGAGGGAGGGGGATTCTACTGGCACCTAATGGGCAGAGGCCAGGGACGCTGCAAGATATCCAACAACACACAGAACAGCTCCTCCCCCCTCACCAAACACACAAAGCCAGGAATCATCTGCCCCAAATGTCAGCAGTGCCAAGGGTGAGAAACTCTGCCCTAAAGAAGGACTTCCATCAATTCTCAAGCTGCCACTTCATCACTGTGGGTAAAACATCAATCTGTTGTTATTTTTCTTTTTTATTTAAAAAAGTAAACTTTGGGCCAACTAGAATTGAGCAAGAGGGAATAACCTGGAAAAAGCCATAGACACTCCACAGAGCAGAATTATATAATTTTTTTTTAAAGTCTCTGTAACAGTCTCTGCGTCTCTATAACACAAAACTCCAAAGTCATCCCCTAATGATACACACTGGAGGCTGAAGTAACACTTTAGCTTTGAGCTGGCTCCCTGCAGCCTCCCCCGTTCCAGTAAAGTTGCTCTGCCTTCAAAATCCAGACCTGCTTTGCAGGAGCTCGTCTTGCAAAATTACTTCTATGACCAGTGTGCCCCCATTTTTCAGGTGTGTGGGAAACCTCTTGATAGCAGTCCTTTCTATTTCTTTGTTTGAAACTATTTGTTCTTTCATTCAAAACGTAGTTTTAAGTGCCTATTATTGGCCAGGTTCTCTTCTAGCCCATGAATAAGAAAAAGTCCCTGCCTTCAAGAACATACATTTGTGTGTGTGTGTGTGTGAGAGAGAGAGACAGTGTGTGTGAGTGTGTGTGTGAGTACAGGTGTGTGGGTGTTGGGGGAGGGGCAATGGAAGTGAGTCTGGGGAGTGTGGAGGAAAAACAGATAAGTAAGGAAACGTTGTTAGTGCAATAAAGGGAACAGAACTAACCTGAATATAGCTGGGGTGGGGTCTGGGCTGCATTTCATAGAGCTGTCAGAGAAGGCCTCAGTAGCCTCCGCGGTCCGCTCTTTCACAAACTTTAGGGAAGAAACCCAGCTCACCAGAGCATCATTCAGTTTACTCCGAGTGGTCCTAACAGTTTCCTGCAGAGACCTGATTCTGCATTTCAGGATGGCCCACTCAAGAACCCACCTGCCCTCTGCTAACCGTTTATTGACTTCGTCTCAGAAGAAAGTGACAGACAGCCTGTGACACCTAAGCGGGGACCCCCGGATGGTGAACCTATGGGGCCTCCCACCGCTCACCTGATGCCTTTGGCCCGGAGGACCAGGCGCGTCCTGTGCGCGTAGGGACAGAACCTCATGCTGTAGAGGCGGATTACGCCTTCAGGGACCGGCCCTGGGGGGATGCTCCCTGCGGGTGGAGGGGGGACGGGGACGCGGATTAGCTCTGTGTGGAGAGGGGCTCACTCGCCTTCCCAGGACCCCACGAGGGCCGCGGTCCTCCGCCTCCCGGGCCCCAGAGAGGACACCTTTTTTTTTTTTTTCCCTGCACGTGTCTTTTTTGCGGAGGAACCGCGATCCTCCTCGCCGCTGCGCTGATCGGCGAGCCAAGGACCGGCAACCGCCTCTCCAGAGCCAACATCCAGCCAGCCGGCACCCCCAGCCCGCGGACAACTGTCAAGAGGACTCACCTTTCCCCAAGGTCCTGGTCGCGTCGTCAGTCATGCTCTCCCGGCGTCTGCGCAACGACCAACGCTCACAGTCTTTGCCGTGAGGCTTGCTGCCGCCGGCGCAGGGTCCAAGGACGGCAACGTTCCGGCGCGCCCCGCTGGCTCCAAATGCAACTTTGGAGCAACAGGGCCGTGTCGGGGTGGTAGGGAAGTGATCCAGGACGGCAGCTAAGATAATTCAACCTGAGGAGACAGAGCCCCAGATTCAGAAGCCAGTGTAGCAGGAGTGGGAAAAACAAACAAACCTGAAAAGTACCCCTTGCTTTGAACTCACAACATCCTGCGCGGTCTTTTCTCTGCATCAAGAATCTGTGAAGAACAGGCATGTGAATTTCACTTACTCCAAGGGAGTTTAATACAAACTGACCAGGGTGACACTAACGTTTTCTTTCTCATTCTAAGCCCTCCCTCCTGTCCATACTCTGTACATGAGTGTACTTTATCTTAAAATAAGGCCAAGGATTTCCCTGGTGGCTCAGTGGGACAGGACTTGGATCTCTGATCAGGGAAGATCCCATATACCCAGAAGCAACTGAGCTCATGTGCCACAACTATTAAGCCTGTGCCATAGAGCCTGGGAACCACAACTACTGAGTCCATGTGCCCTAGAGCCTGTGCTTGGCAAGGAGAGGCCGCATCGATGAGAAGCCCAGGTACAGCAAATAAAGAGTAACCCCCTGCTTGCCATCTATGCAGCAATGAAGACCCAGCCTAAATAAATTATAAAATAAGGCCAAACTTTTTCATTATCTAGCAGATAAGAAGAAAAACTTAGTGTTAAGATCTTGCATGACCCTAAAGTGTCCCCTTTAATTTTATGTCCTCACTACTCTAGTTCCAGCCTTATTTATGAGATTTTACTCAAGTTGTGAAAAACTGGTAATGAATAGGAAACCAGATATCTAGAGGCAGAGACAAATCTGTGCACTCTCTTCAACTCCCAGTATACATTTCAGAGCAGACCCTTTTTAATTACTAAGGACATACTGCCAACAGCCCAGCAATACAGAGGTCACTTGGATAGCTCCTTCATCTACATGAGATAAAGGGGTTAACTAGCCTTTGCTCTGACCCTGAATCACTGCAGATGGTGATTGGAGCCATGACATTAAAAGACGCTTACTCCTTGGAAGGAAAGTTATGACCAACCTAGACAGCATATTAAAAAGCAGAGACATTACTTTGTCAACAAAGGTCTGTCTAATCAAGGCTATGGATTTTCCAGTAGTCATGTATGCACGTGAAAGTTGGACTATAAAGAGACCTGAGCACCGAATAATTGATGCTTTTGAATTGTGGTGTTGCAGAAGACTCTTGAGAGCACCTTGGATTGCAAGGAGATCAAAATAGTCAATCCTAAAGGAAGTCAGTCCTGAATATTCATTGGAAGGACTGATGCTAAACTGCAACTCCAACACTTTGGCCACCTGATGTGAAGAGCTGACTCATTTGAAAAGACCCTGATGCTGGGAAAGATTGAGGGCAGGAGGAGAAGGAGACAACAGAGGATGAGATGGTTGGATGGCATCACCGACTTAATGGACATAAATTTGAGTAAACTCTGGGAGTTGGTGATGGACAGGGAGGCCTGGCATGCTGCAGTTCATGGAGTCGTAAAGAGTTGAGCGACTGAACTAAAATGAACTGACCGGTACATAAAAAAGAAACAGTCAACATACCCATGTCATGTGAGAGCTTCTGGTAGACAAGGAAATTAGTCCTGATCAGGTAAATGTGACACTCACATAAAGGAAGTATAGTATTTCAAATAGTTGACTTTCATATAAACAGATTCTAAAGGGAAAAGCCATATGAGGAATGTGAAACTCTCTAAATTCAAAGTAAATTATACTAACATGTATTTAATGCTTTATGTGTATTAACTCACTAAATCCTTAAAATAATCCTACAAGGATTCTCTTCTTACCTCATTTTAAAAGATAAGTAAACTGAGACTAGCAAGGTTAAGTCACTTGACCAAAGCCTGATAACTAGTAAGAGGTGGAAGGAGGTTTATGAAGCCTGGAAGTTTGATTTCCAGGGCAAGTCACTCCATCTAGAATCTTAATCTATATCAGAGATGGGCAAACTTTTTCTGTTAAGGTCAAGACAGTAAACATTTTAGGCTTCTCAAGCCATCTTGTCTCAGCTACTAAACTCTACCCTCGTAAGGTGAAAATAGCCGTAGATAATATGTAAATAAATGGGCATGGCTGTGTTCCAATAAACCACTATTTATGAATAGTAAGTTTGAATTTCATATACAGGTATATTTTAACAGACTACTTTTTAGAGCAGGTTCACAGAAAAATTTAGCAGAATATAGAGACGTTTCCTACCAACCTATCCCCACACATGCATAGCCTCCCCATCAACATCCTGGATCAGGGTGGTACACTTCTTACAATCAATGGATCTATATTGAAACATCATTATCACCCAAAGTGTAGTTTGCATTAGGACTCACTGTTGGTGAATTTCACGTAGTTTTCACATGTTATAAATTATACTTCTTCACTGAAATGTTTTCCCCTAACTATTCTTAGCTCTTGAACTGCAAAGAAATGAGCAGTGGGCTTGGCTTGACCCTCTGGCTTTAGTTTGCCCATCCCTGGTATACACTGATGATGACTGGATTAGCAACCAAGCTGAGGATTCCATTGGAAAAGTAAAAGGTTCCTGGGTCCATCTTTCTACTATACTAGAAGAGAATGTATTTTCATGTTGTGTCCCCTTATTCCCACCTTTTCAATAAAACCAACTCTGAGAGCTGGTAAATATTGTTTATTAAAAATACAGCTGACCCTTGAACAACTAGAGACTTCAGGGCACTGGTCCTCCACTGTCAGCCCTTCACATCTGTGCTTCTACACCTGCAGATTCAACCAACTGCAGACCATGTAGTACTGTAGCATATATTCAGTGAAAAAAATCCAGGTATCCATGGACCCTTGCAAATCAAACCCATGTTGTGCAAGGGTCAACTGTATACTTGTATTAATATATGGGAAGTCATGGGGTGAAGGTCTATTTGATGTAGTCAGGGGAGAATGGACAAAGAAGTGGAATGTTTTTCCTCTGAAGGGAAGGAATATTGTCAAGGTTCTCACTTGGCACTATATTCAAACCCTGACCTTGGCACTTAGGCAAGCTATCTAACCTCTATGATCTTCATCTTCCTCACCTGTTAAATGAGAACACGAAGTACCTACTCGATGGGTTTTGAGTATCAAATGCAATTGTTCAGGTGGCTATCTTCAGTATAGTAAGAGTTTAGTCTACTTCAAAATTAATGATTAATCCTAGTGAATAAGGACACATTTTTGATAGTATAGTACATTCTGATTTTATATCCAAAAAGATAAAATGCACTGCGATTGAGCTTTGCCTTGCACATCAGAATTAAAGTTCAACTCAGAACGCTTATTTCACCAGTTACCTATTTAACAACAATTGAATGGGCTGAATGCTGCAGGTTACATTTCAGTTTTTAATCTTACCACTGAACAATATGGTTACCCTAGAAAGGTTTTAATTGTGACATTTAAGTTTAACCCTATTTTCTCATTGAGACTCAGTAAGTACCGCTTGGAAATCCTCTTTGTAAATTTCCCTTGTTTGTTATTATATCATGTTTACACCTCTATTATACTGAGTCACTCAAGCAAGGAATAAATGGTAATTGGGCTACATTAAACCTACTCCAAATTGGTTTCCAGAGACTTGAAGTATGATGGAATCTGTTTTGAAAATGTGGAGATCTTCAGTCCTGGGTGAAGATGTCTTAAGCTTTCTAAGAAAAAAAAGTGCCACCACAGAAATAATCTTTTCACTCTATTTACATGAGTCTCTGTTTTGAGGAGAGGAAATGGGGTTTGCATTTTGCAATTTTTCAAAGTTATTTTGTCATACTAATCTCGGATAGTGGAAGAACTTGGAAGACATTCCTCTTAATGTTTCAGAAGCTTGATTTACATGACAGATTATGTTACTGAGAGTTCCACTATTGTTCACCAAGTTCAAAGAGTTAGACAAGTGAGGAAAAAGGCTCTTTTGCAAATGGGCCTAGATTTAGGACTTTTCCCCCCTTTAAGTTAAAGGTATTCGCTTTAAAGACCTGTTTCTTATTCTCAAAGTAGCTTTTTTTTTTTTATGTTAAAATCTTTGATGAAACTTTCGTGAAGACAGTTGGGCTTCCGTAGTTGGGCTTTCGTCTAAAAGTGTTAGGCAAAATTAAAAATCGGCAATCCCATTCTGGGTCCCCAAATTCATGAAAAAATCTCAAGTTTCAGAATTGACGTCAAACCCCTCTCCCCTTCAATGCTACGCAGGGCCAAGCAACCCACCCGGTGCATGCAAAATGATAGACGCCCCCGAGGCACCTCCCGGCGCGCGGCAAACGGGACCGGATATGGAGCTGGGGGAGGGGGGGGGCGGGTCGGAGAGAGAGGCGGGGCACAGGCGGAATCCGCCCCTTAGAACGCGACTCTATCCGCCAATTGGCTGCGGCGCCCGGAGCTTCACCAATCCGCCAAGCCTTTGGAAGCGCTCCGGTGGAAAGCTGAGCTAATGGGCGGCCGCGTTACAGGCTCCTGGGTACCGGAATCTTGGATCCCAACGGGTATGTGGCTGGCCAAAGTGGAAGCCGAATAGTGGCTGGTCGTGGCACCTCAGCGCCCGGGTCTACATCCGACTGAAGTCCGCCCGCAGCGGACCCGGGCTTGTTGGGTGGGGCAGGCGGACGGCAGCAGAGATGAGTCAGCTCGGAGCGTGGGCATTGGTGGCGGCGGAGGTGGGCGGCTGGAGACCTTTTGTGAAGTCAGTCAGTTCGCTGCTGCCTCCTAGGGTGCGGCCCCCAGGTCGCCTGCATCACCATAGGACGAAAGACCCATTTCATATATGTACTCCTGGGCCCACCCGGACCTACCGAATCGGAAATCCAGGGGTGAGCCTTAGGGGATTGCTAGGCGCTCTTTTAAGAGTATGAGGGCAGGTTGAAACCGCTCCCTAGTTCTGATATAAGAGCCCTGTACTGCGTATGTTCTCCAGCACTTTCCTCCAGCATCTTAAGACTTCAGTTAACCTCAGGACTTTAATTGAATCATCTGTAGAATGAAATGATGCTCTCCGGACCTACTTTCTCATGGAGGTGATGTGATGATAGAAAGTGAATAGTAAGAAGCCCAATGAGCTATGGAAGTGTATAAAGACATTAGTATTTCTGAATTACTCATCCAGCTTTAAAATGGATGTGGCCTTCTCAGCATTTAGTTATATACATGGAACACCTTTTGTGCTGGGCAGCATAGGATTTGGTAGGAAGGATTTTGAAAGGGTTAGTGACTGAAGCCTGAGAGAGCCAATAGGAGACCACCTAGTCACTTGGCTTTGAAGTTAATGTGGGTCTGGACTTCAGTGGCAACAGCAGTTATTACTGTTGTATAAAAGGCATGAAACTGAGTCAGACATGGAAATGAAAGAATGAGGAATTGAGAAGTTCTTAACTCAGAACCTAGAAGACAAACTTGAAAGGGCATCTCTTGCAATGACAACACAGTATCTATTTGGAAATGTCCTATGGGCAGTTAAAAATCCAGATTGACTTCCAGCTCTCACTAGAGGTGACTTAGAAATTTTCAGCATGGAGTGTGATAGAACCCTTAGAGTCATATGAACACCCTGAGACAGGAAATGTGTTTATATTGCTGCAGGGGGGCCTTGAGGAAAGCCCACAGTGTGGCCAAATTTGGTGTCAAATCAGAGGTGATTCAGTAAGACATGAGAGCACGTGGTAAAATAAAACCATGGTATTATTCATATTAGTGAAGGAAAGTATCAGCTATGTCTTCATTGCTGACTCGTCCCCATCAGAGTCCATAGTCATAAGCCTCAGGGCTGTTCTGCAAGTAGAGGTTGAAGAAACCTTGAAAGGTCTTCACGTCAGTGAGGAGAGATGATACTGTGGGATCCTTCTTCATGGCTGCCATCCACAGCTTAAGAGTTGGAGCGTGGTCTACACACCTGTGGGAGATGGAAATAATGAAGGGATGAACTAGGCTAAGTAGGAAGGCATTGCAAAGGCTCCTATAACTCTACAGTTTCATATCATTTTCCTCTAATCTTTTCAAAGCATTCTTTAGAAATACTTCTTTAAGATGTGCATAATCATAAAATATGAGATTTGGAAGATATTGTAGAGGTCCTTGTTTTGTGGAAGAGGAATCTAAGACTAGAGTGAAGTGACTTGCTCAGTTAACCTGAGAACTTGTCCAAACTAAGAGACTGATTTTTTTTAAAATGAGAATGTGAAAGACAATCAAGAACATGACATATTTATTACTCTGTGGTCAGACCATGACTAATAGCAACTGAGCAGTTCTAAGCTCTAGGAAATGGGAGTAAGCCAAGGTGGCTGCTAAACTTCAAAACATGGAGTTTGGGAAACAGTGTGGGACTCTTGCTGGTAAATGGAAGGTGGCATTGGTCACACAATCCTGCCTGATGTCCTTACGAAAATGTGCATCCTTATGGGTTTTTAACCAGGAGGGGAGAAGTAAATCACTTTTCAAACATTTTACTACCTGTTACAGAATTCCCCACCCCTGCCCAGCCCAGAGATGGGAGAAAATGGAGGGTGTAGGTATAGGACATGCTCTGGAAAGTCCAAGTCTCCTCCTGTCTGCTTGTTCCCATTCATGTCAGTTGAATGAGATACATTAATTTTTGTCTATATGAAAGGTTAGTATATATTATTCTGGTTATCACTGTCCTAAATTATGCAAAAAATATTCAAGTGTCTTACTCATTCAACTCCAGAGCTTCCAGACGTTCAAACCAGGGCCAGATGAGGTAATCAATCATAGAAAGAGAATTGCCACCAAAGAAGGTTGTCTTCTTATCAGTCAGAACCTGAATATTAAACAGCATAAGAATACTGTCCATCAGGACTAAAATGGATAAACTGTGCAGTAGTCATATGCTGGAACACTACAAAGAATAGGAATGAACTATACACAACACACACAACCTCAGAAACTTGACCTTGTATGAAAGAAGTCAGACCCCAAAATGTATATTATATGATTCCATTTGTACAAAGTACAGAAATCATCCAAAACTAATATTTACTAACGTTCACTTTGTAAATTCAAGCTGTACTCTTACGCTTTGGGTAAGTCTCTGCATACGATACGTCAATAAAAACTTTACTGAAAATAAACTGGACACAACTAGATTAACTATTAAACAATGCCATGTAAAATTCTTTGAAAACCAAGTACAAAGTATATATCTGAAATTTAAGGAGGTGAATTAATATTATGGTTTTGCAAACAGAAGATTGAGAATATTATCTGGCTAATAAACACCAAAGCATTTTATAAAACATCCATGATTTTTCTCAGGGCCCTTATAACATCCTACATTGTAGATAGATTATATCTACCTGAGTATTTATTTTTGGTCTACTATCAAACCAATTATCTAAACAGTATGGACTGCCTCTCACTTTCTACCTCCCATACTGTTGAGCAGAGTGCCTTGTAGTTACTAGGCACTCAGAATTGTACAATGAACCAATATTGTCTAGGTCTGTCCTTAAATTGTAGGGCCTGGTAATTATATTATGCATAAGTTAAATTAAGTATGATAGTTTCAGTCAGAAGGAAATACTCTCTCAGCAGCCTGAAACATGGAAATAGTACCACTTACTTTTACCGCATGAGTCCTTAACCTGGAGTCTGAAATTAGATGGGAAGAAAATTATATGTCCCCCAACTAACCCCAAATTTAGTAGGTAGTATGTGGATTTTCTACTGCTTGGGGACTTGGCACCTTAAACCTCTACCTTGTTCAAGAGTGAGTTGTAGTTGTACATAGAGATTTTTTTAAATCAGGAAACATGATTCTCTTTCTGTATATATGAGAATATGAAATATGTAACTTTAAAGAAAAATATAAATTACAAAACTGATTCATTACAAATGAATTACAATTCATTACAATCCAATTACAAAACTGGAATACAAAAATCCTAAAAATCAATTAACATTAAGGAAACTGAACTACTGATAAAAACTCTACCCCTATAAAATACACCGGACTCAAATGTTTTACACAAATTGCCAAACCCTATCAAATGGTTTCAGAACTTAGAAAACCAAAGAAAGTAATGGGACTCATTTTATGAGTTGAGAAAATCCCTGATACGAAAACCAACTAGTGAATTCCCTGGGGGTCCAGTGGTTAGGACTCTGTGCTTTCATTGCCCGGGGCCTCCTGGCATGGCCAAAATAACAAACAACCACAACAACAACAAAAAAAACACAAAGATATGATAAGAACAAAGTAGTCTCTTTTATGAACAAATGTGCAATAATCAAATATCAACTAGTTTTAAAATATATATGAAAATCCATTGAAAGCAAGTGGGTTTTACACAGTAATACTGGCATGGTTCAACACCAGAAAAATCTGTCAGTGCTACCATAACTATTCACCAGATTAAAGGGAACATATTCAGTGAACATTTCAGCAGATGTAATAGATGAAGACAAAACACTCAATAAAATCCAACACTTTCATGACTTTTTAAAAAATATTCGCAAACTAGTAATAGAACTTTCTTAATGGGAAAAAAAGCTTTGAAAAAATCTACAGTAAATGGCAACCCACTCCAGTATTCTTGCCTGGAAAATCCCATGGACAGAGGAGTTTGGTGGTTTATAGTCCATGGGGTCACAAAGAGTTGGACACAACTGAGTGACTTCACTCACTTTACAGTAAACTTCAAACTTACTGATAAAAGGTTAGGATGCATTTCCATATGAGACAAGAACTGTGTCTTCCCTCAGTAAAAACCTAAGGCTGACTGTGAATGGAAGAGAATTCCATATAAAGGTCCAAATAGCATCTCTCCCACAAAGGAGGAAAAAACACACCTGGGTTTCCCCAAGCGTGTCTAATGGCAGACTCTTGTGGGAAATGTTCATTATATAATAAACATTTTTATATAATTTTAAGTTTTAATGTATAAAATAATTTTATTTCCATAAAGTTTATTATATAACATAAGTGGAAAAAACCACAATGACTTATGTTCTGATTATAGTTAACGTTTTAAATATATGTTCAAGGATTGAAAACAAGCATGGAAAAACATAAACAGGTGTAAAGCTGTGGAAATTTGGTTGAAATTTTTCCTTAATATTTTGTGTCAGTGCAATAAAAAGTTTTAAAAGCAGGCCCATGACAAAACATTTTTAGGTATTTTGGTTTGTATCTTAAATACAGCAGCTTACAGCTGCTATCTGTTGTAAATGAAAATTTCCTATTTGATGCTATTTCTAAGTACCTTAAACTCATTTTGGAGATGGGAGTATGAAGAAAAGAGGAGAAATGAGTGTGGGTATAATATATCACTTAATCCAATAAGAATCAAGGAGAAGGGATTGATTACCTCCTCTAGCTTGGTGATTTCTTTATGCAATTCTTCTTTTAGGCCAGAGCAGTCTTCCTTATTTTGTGTTCTAAGAATCTTCAATATCAAAGGTGGTACCTAGACAGAGAATAATGTCTTAGTTTATCAGTGTGAGGCTAACCATACTGACCCTGTCACATAAAGGCAGGATAGAACCCTCACAGTCCGTGTCAGGGTATTCTATACACTTGATATGTGCACGAGTTCCTCTTCACAGAGGTTATATACTGATCCTAGAAACAGTTTTGTTACCAAAGATGCTATACTGTTCAGGATTTTATAAGCTGCAAATAAGCCATTTTGGTGAGTCTGAATCAAATATATCTTAAAAGGACACTGAATGGCATGTACTGTACATGAAAGAGACTTGAAGACAATTTGGCAAAGTGAGAAGGAGAAAGAGTCTTTTAGCAAGAATAGAGAAGAAGGTGGCAAGTTTGGGAAAAATAAAAATATTCAGCATGACATGAATATAAAGTATTAGGAGAACAGTGAAGAGATGTAACTTTGAAAAGTAAACAGGGTCCAGATTATGAAAGAGCTCATTGGACATGTCAGAGCTGGCAAGAGCATAATCCTGTTTGTCTTTCCCTCCCAAATCACTGAACCTAGAGTGACAGCACTGATTCAGCTTTAAAAACAAAGATATTTTCAATAGGAGCTGAAATTTCTTAAACACGCACCTTAGAAAAGGACTCCAAGACCATCTTTTGGCAAGCTTTCTCATAGGGGTCGCCTGGCAACAGCTTCTTCCCTGGATATGCTTCATCCAGGTACTCACAAGTGATGGCAGATTCACAGATCAATTGACCCTGACTGGTTTCCAGAACCGGCACCAGGCCTGAGGGATTCTTCTTGAAGAACCACTCAGGCTTATTTTTCAGGTTGATGTTGATGACTTCATGCCTGAAAAACACAGAAGACAGTGAAGACAGTAACATTTTTCTTGTATTCCTGAATAAAATGTCATTGGTCCCATCACCCACTGAGCTGATCAGACCCCAATTTGGGAGTCAGCGTGGCCTTTATTCCTTCCCCCTGCCCCCTCTTCCTCAAATCACCTGGATCAGCAAGACCTGTCAGCTAGACCGTCAATTCAGTCTGACTTCATCTGCTTCTCAGCTTTAACACTTGCCACCTCGTTCAAGACATCACCTGCCTCCTGAATCTCTATAGCAGTCCCACTGGCCCCTGTGCTTCCCCTGTGACCTCCCTATAGTTCATTCTCCACATCCATTTACAAAAGTAAATTGGAGGAGGCCACCTCCTGCTTGCTTACAGCCCTCAAGTGCTCCTCACTGCAGTGAGGATAAACTCTAAACCTCTTCCCATGCCATGTGATCTGGCCCCTGCTTACCTGTCACATGTTTCCTATGACTTCCGGTTTGGTCATTATGATCTGGCCACAATTACCTTTTTCAATATTTCTTGAATTACTTTCTCCATTGTACTGATGATACATAACAAATTACTTTGCTCACTTAATTACATGTTTGTTATGTCACCTCCCTACAATATAAGCTCCAGTAAAGCAGTGATCTTGTGTGTCTTGGTCATATTCATAAACAAACATGTAAGTCAGCAAAGTTTTAAACAGATTTATATGCTATGAAAAAATATATAAACATTTTCAGATTGGTACTCAGTACACACTGGTTGAATAAATAAGTGGAAATGCTTCAAGACTGTCAATTAGATATTCCATTTGGGACTAAGATGTATCTTAATTGCAAAAATAAATCAGCCTACTAATTGAGTTTGTCCACACCCGCTATATAGAATCAATATGATAAATTCCTTTTGCTAATTTGAATAGAAAGCTAGTCATTTTTTATAAGAATATTAGAGAATCCAAAAAATTCAACCACAAAATAAGCTCCCAGATTAAATCTCCATGCATTGATATTTTTTAAAACTGCCACATGGGTAAACACACTAAGTAAACCCATAAAGAAGAAACAGGTGAAGTCCAGACTATACTAAGATTGTTTTTAGATCTAACTTCTCTCTTGTCTGAGAGATTTTAGGGGAAATAAGCGGAAGGGAAGTTTCATATAATTGCTACAGCCAGATCCATATCATTTCAAAGCTGGATGAGTGTTCAATAGAACAGATTAGTTACTCAGAAATAATATACCCTAACATCTTTTGTTTCCTTTCTCCCCATCCACCTCAGAAGCTACAATAGTATTTAGCTTGAGGTACCATTAAATACACAACCCCACCCTCTCCACCATGGAAACAAAGGAATAGCCAGATTGAATACTGGCATCTGTGTGTATGTATTACAGGGTTCGTCTGCTGACAGATTACTGTATACTCAGACACAAGCCACTGTAAGAACAATGAGGCTCCCTGCCAATCAAGATTTCTGCAATTTCATACTGTGAAAAGAAAGGGTAAATCCTGGGCTTTTGTAATAAGGCTCTCAGAACACATATGCATTTTGGTATCTTGGTAATGATGAGCCAACAGGGCGACATACCTGCTGCAACAAGTTGGAAGATGAGAGAAAACCGTGCTTTAGTAGATTCTGTCATATGGTAAAGTCTACCACCTCTCTAATCAAAGTCTCCTGGGACTTAAAACTAACCCATGAACATAGTATGTCAGTTGCTCAGTCATGTCCGACTCTTTGCAAGCCCATGGACTGTGGTCCACCAGGCTCCTCTGTTGTTTGCACTGTTCGGCAACAGTTACCACCCTTCACTCTCCATACGTGCACTTTTATGATAAGATCACTTTAATTTTCCTTTGGAAAACTGTCCCAGAAAGATAAAGTTTTCAATCTAGAGTTCCAGAGGGGCACTAACCCAGAACTCTGTGCCTCCAAATTCAGCTGTCTTGATCCTGAACTTTTCAGTTGTATGAGCACAAGATATGTCATTTTTCAATCCAATTGAATTGGATATCTGCTATGTATTGATAAATGTTACTAAACGTTAAATATTTTGCTATGTATTTAGAATCAGTTTCATCTAAAGACACAAGAGTTACTGAAGTGATTAATCCAAAAATAATTTGTTTTTTTTTCTTTAGAATATATAGCTTACTTTTTTTAGGGAAAAGTATTGCCTGCTTAATTCTCCCTCTAGCAGGCTAAAGTTAATTTTAAAACTCTAAGCATATAGATGAAAAGTTTCTTTGGAATGGGGGCTATGTTTTAAACTCCCACATCACAGGTATTTGATGTCTGTTCAACAGATCCCAAAGGTCACTGGAAGAGAGGCAGTTCCAATGGCTGTTCAAGTCAGAGAAAAGTCAATGACTTGGATATTTCCTGTAGATAACTAGTTTCTGTGGGGCTTCCCCAAAATCTGAATCTTAAGACAGAGACACTTTATTTTATTCAAAAACTCAAGCTATAAGAAAATGCACCATATAGTTAATTCAGCACTCTACCAGTAGGATAGTCAAGGTCTGGACTCTGTAGTAGGGTAAATTACCCACTGTTCAGGAAAGGGCTATATCCTCAGAATAAATGCAAACAATATATAGATAAATAGGATGTGAATGAAATGGGATGAAGGAGAAGGCAGTACAGAAGGATTTAGGGATGTGCCAGAGCTAAAAGAGCCGTTGCCTGTGATTCCCATTCCAGTGATCTCTGCATACCACCAACTTTACTGGAGCCCCAGCTTTGCTGACCCATAAAACGGTTAGGTTAATCTAAACGAGATGTCCTCAACTGGTGCAGTGGTCTATGGCATTCCTTCCACTCCCCACCAGGGGAACAGAGTTCATAGCTTTCTACGCATGCAATAAGTCGCTTCAGTCCTGTATGACTCTTTGCAACCCCATGGACTGTAGCCCGCCAGGCTCCTCTGTCCATGGGATTCTCCAGGCAAGAATACTGGAGTGGGTTGTCATGCCCGCCTCCAGGGGATCCTCCCAACCCAGGGATCCAACTCGAGTCTCATTGTCTCCTGCACTGGCAGGCGAGTTCTTTACCACTAGGCCTTTATCACCCCGCAGAAGGCTGAGAATAGTGTATTTGGCAGTAAAGAAAGCTGTGGGGACCCTATCAGAGATTCTCATACCCCGCCCACGGGCTGCCCAAGCCTCCCCAAGCCCCTGGTTCCGGGCAGGCTGGGAGTGGCCCCTGCCTCGGTCCTCACCGGATACCCTTGGCCGTCAGGACCAGGCGAGTCCTCTGGGCATACGGGCAGAACCTCATGCTGTAGACACGGATCAGGCCCTCGGGGACGGGCCCCGGGGGGGCGCTTCCTGCGGAGAGAAGCGGACGCGGTTACAGCCTGGACCGCAGTGGGGACATCCAGCATCCGGCTGGTTTCCCGCGAATGTGAAGTCTCCTAGGCCGCTCGGCTCCGGAGCAGAACCACCCCACCGCCCCCACCCTCCCCCACCCCCCCACCCTCCCCCCAGCACGCGTCGGATCACGGTCGGCAGGTCTCACCCTTGCCCAGGCTCCTAGCTGATCCTCCGGACATCTCGCCGCCGCACAGATAAAGCTGGCACCGGGGTTCGTAAGGGTTTGCAGGCCAATTAAAAAGTCGATCGCCCCGCCTTCCCTCTTTCCCTCCCTCCCTTCCTATCAGAAGTAAACCAAACCCGCGCGCAGAAGCCCTCCGGGGCGGCCCTGCCCCGCACTCTGCTGCATTCCCCACCCTCTGCAAGAAGGAACACGCCGCAGCCCGCTCGCCTGGTGGGTGATCACGGCCGGACGCCACCCCGTAAGCCCTGAGGCAGCGCCGGCCTTCCGGGTTTGGTGGGGGTTAAGTCTTAATTAAAACATCTCAGGTGGCGACTGTGCCAGAGTTCATCGTGCTGGCCAAGAGGTGCTGACATATCGAGATGCACAAATGACGCTCAAAATCCTCAGAGCCCTTTCCTGACCCCGAAGGATGGTGGCCTTCACTTTGTAAGTGAGTGGATCCACGCTCCACCCAGACCCTGACCTCCCACGCCAGGCGCCCTGGCGGCGGAAGGCGAGCTCTGGCCGCAGTCACGTGGCTCTGACTTAGTTGCAGCTCTTCCTACCCCAAGGTTTCCAATACTTAAGGGCCTGTGGCCTGGGCTCCAGTGCTTGCTCAAGATTCCAGAACATGCTCTCCCAAGGTTCCTTTCCATAGCCCAGGGCCAGTCGTGGAGCCACCTGGAGAGCCTTTTCCCTTTTTCTGTCTGGACTAACTTAATATGACTACTGGGAGGGTTGCTGTCCCTACTGTTACTCTTAGGACACATCCTTTTAATTTTAACCCAAAGGAAACAGTACAAATTTGGATATTACTAGTATCTGAAGGATAATGCTGCTTTCAAAAATCTACTAACTATGGGGATTTTGAAGCTCTAGAAGGCGTACATGCTCAAAGTCAAGTAGGTTAGTGGATTTAGTCTATAGGTCTATGAAAATTGTCTGGCCAGGTCATCCACTCATTCAGCCCCTCTTAATTAGGAAAGAGGGGCTTCCAGAGCACATAATACAGATACTGGAAAAGAGTACATGCTCAATCGCTCAGTCGTGTCTGACTCTTTGTGACCCCATGGACTGTAGCCTGCCAAGCTCCTCTGTTCATGGAATTTTTCCGGCAAGAATGCTGGAGTGGATTGCTATTTCCTACTCTCTTTGGAAAAGAGTAGTCAATGTTTTATTTGACTACTGTGCCATTTATTTATTATTATAAAAAAAGCTGAGCGCCGAAGAATTGATGCTTTTAAACTGTGGTATTAGAGAAGACTCTTAAGAGTCCCTTGGACGCCAGGAGATCCAACCAGTCAATCCTAAAAGAAATCAGTCCTGAATATTCATTGGAAGGACTGATGCTGAAGTTGAAACTCCGATACTTTGGCCACCTGATGCAAAAAACAGACTCATTGGAAAAGACCCTGATGCTGGGAAAGATTGAAGGCAGGAGGAGAAGGGGACGACAGAGGATGAGATGGTTGGATGGCATCACCAACTTGATGGACCGAGTTTGAGCAAACTTAGGGATTTGGGGATGGACAGGGAGGCCTGGCGTGCTGTAGTCCATGGGGTCGCAAAGAGTCGGACCCAACTAAGCGACTGAAATGAACTGAACTGTTCCATTTATTTGGGAAGGGAGAGGCATGGTGTGTTTTTATTTTTTATTAGCTCTATTACTGGAGCAGCAGACTGTGGTAATTAATAAACACATCCATCTTGGAGCCTTCCTGCCTGAGTTTGATTATGATTCCATGCCTGTCTTAGTTTGCTGGGGCTGCCATTATCAAAATACCCCAAACTGAGTGACTTAAACACCAGAAATTTATTCTCATAATTCTGGAGGCTAGATGTCCCAGATCAAGGTGTGAGCAGGGTTGGTTGTCTGGTGGAACACAATTCAACTGCTTCTTGAGTCTGTCTCCCAGCCTTTCATCCTCAGTATGGCTTTTTAAAAACCTCTTTTCTATTCCTAGAATAGATTGGTTTATTGAGTACTTCCCTCTACAGTTCCAACTGACTAGCAGAATGCACAGGAGAAACTCAATCAACATTTCTCAACGGAATGAAGGTAAGAATTTGGCAAGACAGGAAGGAGAGCCCTAAAGAAGGGAAGAGGGGAGGATTGGAGGAGAGGGAAGAAAGAAGGGAAGAGAGGGCAAGTAACGGTCTGAGAGGGAAGGTCAGAAGTAAGGCAAATTGCTAACCTGTCTTATCAGTTACTTCCAGAAGCTGTCCTTGAAATAGCCGAGGGTACACCACAAAGTGTACATTAATTGAAAGTTTTGCATATCAGACTTGGCTTTAAAGTCTTTTAAATTAGCTTTGTAATTTGTAAATTACTCAGCTTTGTAATCTTGGGGAAATTGTCTTATCCTCCCTTTCTTTTTCTGTAAAACGGGGCTAATTGGGGATTTGAATAGTGAATGAAATTATGCCTGCACCGGCGCTTGGACGGTCAGCACTCAACGTTAAAGTCGACTGTCGTTATCTACTAACGTAACTATTTGCCCTAGCCTGGGCCACTGCACAACCCACTGGAGGCCCGCCCCCCTCCTTCACTCGCCGCTCTCCCGTTGGTTGAGACAGCTCAGCGCTGCCACCAATCGGCTTGGTTCGAGGGGGAGCAGCCGAGAGGGCGGAACCAATGGGCGCAGGGGGCATGGGAACCTAAACAGTGAAGGCTTCCCGTCTGCAAGCTGGGGGCAGTCCCGGGCCTCAGAGTAACAGTTAGACTCACGGCCCCTGGCCGGGGTGAGAGACACCGGGCCCTTGGGGCAAGGCTTGGAGAGAGGCCTACAGCGTTACGTCTTTGAAGTGCGGCATCCCCGGCCTCGCTGCTCACAGTTTGGTCTTGAGAAAATTCTTCTCTCAGACTACATCCTCTCCCTTCCCTCCACCTCTTCCCGGTCAACCCCCAATGCCTTCCTGCACACTTCCTTTCTCTGTAACTTTTCTCCCGCCCCTCCCCGCTCCCATCCCCAGCGCGTCCAGTTATTCAGTGTTATTCACTTTAATAACAGCTCTTTCCCGCCTTTGGTGATTTTCCCCGTACTTAGGGCCATCAGTCCCTTCTGTCTCCTATCCACTGACTCTGGATTTGTTTGCACTTACAGTGCATGTGAAAAACATAAAACGCTGCACAGGTGTAAGTTGGCATTGCTTTCCTTCCACATTCTAGAGTGTTACTTGTATTCCAAACAGCATCCACCACGGGTCCTGATTGTACTATTCCCTTGAAGTTTATCTCCAAACCAGTGTCCTTCTCTTGTCCTCTCCACCATCTTTAAGCTTATCTTTAACATTTAAATAGAGGTAGACTCCCCCCTCCTCTCAGACTCTCATTTCTCTAGCTTACACTCATCACGAACTCCTTACTTTAAAATATATTCCCTTTGTGTTCTCACCTTTTTCATCCATGTCCTATGATTATTCCTTTTACTTTCTGCATTTATCTCTAAGTTTTAAATCTAAAATATGGCTACACACGCTCCTTTTTTGTAAAGAAGCAAAATTTCCTACTGGGCTTACAACCATAAAGCAGGCTGTCGTATTCGAAGTTGCTTTTTAAAGTTTATTTTTAAAATTAAAACTAATTTTAAAGGTAAGACCCAGAATGCACCCTGTTTTCTTTGAGAATTAAGCTCTTTTCTCTGTCGTTTTCACATTTTCTTTTCCATGTATACAGGACTTCAGAAATCCTTCCAAAATTTTCTTAGGTTTGAACAGAGATTGTGCTTCACTGGAAAAGCTCTCTGAAGAAGGCTTTTGAGACCTAGAGAATTTTCAGTCTGCATTTAAGTTTCTATAGTGCCTGGACTGTAACTGTCCAGTTCAGAACACACAGCAACCTCGTGTGTTCTTTTATCTGAGAGATTGTTTTGGGCAGAAATGGGGTGAAAAGGGAATAGATGAGTTTCAAAGATGTTAATGATCTATTGCTTGTGTTAGGTAGTTAGACTAGGGGAAAGGAGTTCAAAATGGCGGTGGCTAAAATACGAGGAAGGGAAAAACCTGTGAAAATAGAACAAAGGAAGGTCGGAGGACCGGAGTGAAGACCTCAGGTAGAACAAACAGCACTCCTGGCTAAGCCCAATTTGCGTAAGGCAGGCCCAGGGGGAGGAAAAAACATATCAAAGGAGGAGCCAAAGCACTTTCTCTGTCTCTCCCCAGCGTGGGTGTGCTGTTTATCTTGGTATGCCCTCACGTTTTGAGGATGGATTCTCCTGCTAACTTCTAAATAAAACAGAGCTGTAACACTGATTTGTCTAAGAGCTATAACACGGTCTGTGCAAGACCCGAGAGCTGTGACGCACCAAGGGCTTTAATGTCCATCACTCCAAATCTTTGTGACGAGACAGAACCGAGGAGCATACACTCGCCTGACACTTGCATTATTTAAAAAAAAAAAAAAATGAAAAGTATTTAAAATGTATTTTATTGATGGCGATTGTATCTTTTCCTAGGGAGGTGCAAGTATTCCCCAAGAAGAATGTTCATTTTGTCAAGAACAGCACCATTTGCCACCCTTGTGGGAATTTCATAGTACTTATTAGTATTGAAATCAAGAAAAAGACTGTACTCCAGTGTATGAATGGAACTGTGGGCATCCTGGCAACTAGTGTTCCTTATGAAGTTGTGGTTTTTCTGACCAGCAGCTCTGTTCCCTCATCTACATATACAACTTCCTCTGAAATGACCAGAAAGATCAAATTAAAAGGTATCTTGCAAAACTCTTCCTTTACCATGACCAAAGGATTGTATTAAAGATGTGACCAAATCTAGTTCTTATAAATGTAGGGTTTGGGGGTTTTTTTGACTGGTTGGGTTTTTTTTTTTTTTTGTAATAAGCATTTTTAAGGACCAAATCAGGCTGATCACATAGGATTTAATTAAGTAGGCTAGAGCCTTGCTACTCAAAGTGTGGTCTGCTTACAGTCAACATTGCATCACCTAGGATGGCTGAAACTCTGCTCCCATCACAGACCTATGCATCAGAATCTGCATTTTAACAATATTTCCCCGGTTAATTCATATGCACTTTAAACTTGAGAAGCACTGGACTAGAACACTACTAGAGCACTAACTGCTGTTTTAAAACCCTTTTTTAGAACAGTTTTTTTTTTTTCCCTTTTGTTAGGTAGGTAGAATAGGGAAAAGGAGTCCAAAATGGCGGTGGCTAAAAGACAAGGAAGGTCCGAGGACCAGAGAGAAGACTTCAGGCAGAACAAACAGAACAAACAGCACTCCTGGCTAAGCCCAATTTGCATAGGGCAGGCCCAGGTGGAGGAAAAAAAACATATAAAAGGAGGAGCCAAAGCGCTTTCTCTCGGTCTCTCTCTCTCTCTCTCTCTCTCTCTCTCTCTCTCTCTCGCGTGCGCGCACTCTCTCTCTTTCTCTCTCTCTCTTTCTCCTTCCCCATGCACTCCTCCACTCTCTTCTCTTCGAGTCTTGGATTCTCCTGCTATCTTATAAATAAAATGGAGCTGTAACACTGATTTGCCTAAGAGCTGTAACACGGTTTGTCCAAGACCCGAGAGCTGTGATGTGCCGAGGGCTTTAATGTCCGTTGCTCCAAATCTTTGTTGTGATGAGACAAAGAACCGAGGAACATACACTTGCGTGACACTTTCCTGATGATTTATTGAAAATCTGGCTGAAGAGATGTGTATAACTTCTAAAGATAAGTCTCTGAGCCTCAATTTCCTTTTCTATGATAAAGATAATGGTATCTACTGTCAAGACTGTGCTGAAAAAATTGAAATTATATATAACATATAACCTTATATGTTATGTATAATTAACATATATGTTAACACATAAATTACATGTATAATATGTCACTTATGTAATACGTCAATCACTGTTGTTGTTGTTCAGTCACTCAGTTGTGCAGAGGGAAGGAAGAGACTTTGATCAGAAAGCCAACTGACAGAGAAGATGGCAGGCTAGAGCCTCACAATAACCATCTTATTGGGGTCTGGATGCCAGACTCTTTTATAGATCAGAGAGAAAGAAGCAATGAGGAACTAAAGTCAAAAGGCAGAATAGAGAGGGTGATGCAGTGGGGAAGTAAAGTTGAAAGGGTGTTCAGTCTTGCAAAACATCTCCAAGGGAATGGCCTGCCTTTGGAAGGGGTGTGTTAATCTCTCCTTTCACAGGTGGGTAGGGACAAAGTTTCTCTCCATGTGCTGAACAAAGGCACTTTAGTTTACAGTCAAGCAGAGGAGCAGGGTCCTCCAGGCACACCACTAAGTATGATAATAATAATAAAAGCAATGAAAAAGCAAGTCAGAGAGACAGTTTCCAACATGGAGTCAGAATTGGCTTCCTCCCTGTAGCAATACAAGGTATGTCTACAGGCATACCTTGTTTTATTGTTTGCAAATATTGCATTTTTTATTTTTTTGTGGCAACCCTGCACTGAGCAAATCTGTTGGCATCGTTTGCTCAATTCGTGATTCTGTCCCATTTGGTAATTCTTATAATATTTCAAACTTTTTATTATTATATTTGTTATGGTGATGAGTGATATTTGATGTTACCATTGTATTCATTTTTGGAGGCAATGAACTATACTCATATAAGAGGGAAAACTTAATCTCTAAATTTTTTGTATGTTCTGACTGTTCCATCAAACAACCATTATCCTGTCTCTCTTTCTTCATGTCTCCCTATTCCTTGGGACCCAACAATGTTGAAATTAGGCCCATTAATAACATGACAGTGGCCTCTAAGTGTTCAAGTCAAAGGAAGAGTTGCATATCTCTCACTTTAAATCAAAAGCTAGAAGTAATTAAGCTTAGTGAGGAAGGCATGTCAAAAGCTGAGACAGACTGGAAGCTAGGCCTCTTATACCAAATAGTTAGGCAGGAATCAACGCAAAAGAAAAATTCTTGAAAGAAATTCAAAGTGTTACTCCAGTGAACACACAAATGATACGAAAGTGAAAAGGTCTGGTTGCTGATATAAGTAAGTAAGTGCAGTCGCTCAGTCGTGTCCAACTCTTTGCGACCCCAGGAGTCTGCCAGGCTCCTCCATCCATGGGATTCTCCAGGCAAGAATACTTGAGTGGGTTGCCATTTCCTTCTCCAGCGGAACTTCCTGACCCAAGGATCAAACCAGGATCTCCCACTTTGCAGGCAGACTCTTTACCATCTGAGCCACCAGGGAAGCCTACATTGCTAATATAGAGAAACTTTATATTTCTTCTGGATAGAAGATCAGACCAGCCTTAACATTCCCTTAAGCCAAAACCCGATACAGAGCAAGTCCCTAACTGTCTTTAATTCTATGAAGGCTGAGAGAGGTGAATAAGTTGCAAAAGAGAAGTTTGAAGCTACCAGAGGTTGGCTCAAGAGGTTCAAAGAAAGATGCTATCTCCCTACCATAAAAGTACAAGGTGAAGCAAGAAGTGCTGATGTAGAAGCTTCAGCAAGTTATCCATAAGATCTAACTAAGTGGCTACACTAAAAAGATTTTCAGTGTAAACAAAACAGCCTTATATTGGAAGAAGACATCATCTAGGACTTTCCTAGCTAGATAGGAAAAGTCAATTCCTGGCTTCAAAGCTTCAAAGGACAGACTGACTCTCTTGTTAGAGGCTAATGCAGCTCGTGACTTGAAGTTGAAGCCAGTGCTCATTTAACATTCTGAAAGTTCAGGGGCCTTTATAATTATAATAAATCTCCACCTGTGCTCTATACATGTAACGACGTAGCCTGGATGACAACACATCTGTTGACAGCATAGTTTACTATTTTAAGCTCACTATTGAAACCTACTGCTCAGAAAAGAAGATTCCTTTCAAAATACTGCTCATTGACAATGCACCTGGTCACCCAAGAGCTCTGATGGAGATGTACAATGGGATTGATGCTGTTTTCATGTCCTAACACAACATCCTTTCTGCAGCCCATAGATCAAAGAGTAATTTCAACTTTAAAGTCTTATAATTTAGGACGTGTATGTTGTGAGACAATAGCTGCCATAAGTAGTGACTCTTCTACTGCTGCTGCTGCTGCTAAGTTGCTTCAGTCGTGTCCGACTCTGTGCGACCCCATAGACAGCAGCCCACCAGGCTCCCCCGTCCCTGGGATTCTCCAGGCAAGAACACTGGAGTGGGTTGCCGTTTCCTTCTCCAACGCATAAAAGTGAAAAGTGAAAGTGAAGTCTCTCAGTCATGTCCGACTCTAAGCGACCCCATGGACTGCAGCCTACCAGGCTCTTCCGTCCATGAGATTTTCCAGGCAAGAGTACTGGAGTGGGGTGCCATTGCCTTCTCCGGAGACTCTTCTACTAGATCTGGGTAAAGTAGATTGGAAATCTCTGGAAAGGGTTCACTGCTGTAGATGCCATTAAGAACATTCATGACTCACTGGAAGAGGTCAAAATATCAGTATTAACAGGGGTTTGGGAGAAGTTGGTTCTAACTTTGATGGATGACTTTGAGGGGTTCCAGATTTAGTGGAGAAAGTTACAGTACACGTAGTGGAAATAGCAAGAGAACTAAAACTAGAAGTTTAGCCTGAAGATGTGACTGAATTGCTGCAATCTCATGATAAAACTTGAATGGATGCAGAGTTGTTTTTTTATTGCTAAGCATAGGAAGTGCTTTCTTGAGAAGGAAACTACTCCTGGCAAGAACGCTATGACGATTGTTGAAATGGTAACAAAAGGTTTAGAACGTTATATGAGCTTAGTTGACAAAGCAGTGACAGGGTTTAAAAGGATTGACTCCAGTTTTGAAAGAGGTTTTATTGTTGCTAAATGCTGACAAACAGAATTGCATGCTATAGAGAAATCATTCATGAATGGGTGAGTAAATCAAGCAGACTTCATTGTGGTCCTATTTTAATAAATTGCCACAGCCACCCCAAGCGTTAGCAGTCACCAACCCCAGTCAACAGCCATGAACAAGAAGGCAAGACCCTCCATCAGCAAAAAGCTTATGACTCTAAAGGCTCAGCTGATGGTTATTATTTTTAGAGATAAAGTATTTTTTTAATTACGTTGTATAAATGATTTCTTTAAACATATTATTACACATTTAATAAACTATATTATAGTGTAGACATAACTTTTATATGTATTGGGAAACCAAAAAATTTGTGTGATTTACTTTATAGGAATATTTACTTTATTCCTGTGGTCTGGAGCCAAACCTATAATATCTCTGAGATATGCTTCTATATGGACTGTATCTACTCTTCATCTTTAAAATACTCCCAGTTTGGTTACTTGGTATAGTCTTATCAAAGGAATTGATAGTTAATTCAAACTAGTAGCCAACATTCATGTTGAATCATTAAACTCTAAAGGAATCCATAATAAAATTAGGATTAAATCATCAAGGATATACAGTGTTACTACTGTTATTTAATATCAACTTGGAAGTTCTAGTCAATGCAACAAAATATGAACATATAAAACTTATAGCTAGGAGAAAAGAGATAATGGATAATACAATAATCTTCTAGGACTGATAAAAGAATGCTCAGTAAGATGCTGGTTTCAAAATAAATATCCTTGCAATTAGAAGATTTAAATATTTAGGAGTGACTCTAATGAAGAAAATTACAAGAATCACTGACATAATATTTAGACATATAGAGACATACTCCTGCATGGCAAGTCTGGTTATCATACATGTAGTTCTGATATTCTTTACAGAAAGAAATTCATAGTTTTATCAAATGTTTTAGAGACCAGGAGTACATAAATGAATGATTTCAAGGTTCATCTAGAAGAACAGAAAGTAGAGAATGGGGATAATTTGAAAGAGAATATGACAAGGTAGAGGGCCCTCCTTAGCATTATGGTGCTGTCATCATATAGGGTGTGGGATTGGTTCAGGAGTCAATCAGTGAAAGAATTGAAGAGTGAGGACAGGCTCTGGAATACATGAAGCTAAGTATATGAAGAAGACACTCCCAGAATGATACCCATACACAGTAGATGATATGAATTATTAAACAATGGTGTTAAGAAAAATATTAGAACAAAAGTATCAAGTTAAGTCTTTATGTTAGACTGTGTATCAAAACATAAATCAAACAAAAGCAAGAGAGAATATAAACAACAAACCTATTGAAAAATAGATGAAACTGTGGTAGAAAATTGAAATAATTTAAGGTTGAAGAAGGACTTTTTGCACAAAGGAAAAAAGTGGAAATAGAAAGATTGAGATATTTCATTATATACAAATTTTACTCCTATGAATATTGAAAATACCATGAAAAGTTAAAAGGCAAATAATACACTGAAGAAAGTATTTGGGACAAATATGGCAAAATATTTTCAGACCATTTATGAAATAAGAAAAAAGATATCTCATTAGAACAATGGATAAGGAACTCACCTAAACCACAAAACTACTAATGACCAAAAACATAAAAAATGTTTCATTTGAATATTCATTTTATAAAGTGTCATTTAAACAAAGGTGAGGTTTTTCTACTTATCAAAGTCACAATTCTTTTAAAGCTCATATTTGCTAGCACAGACTGCAGTGAAACTGGGAGCGCTCTTTTCCTAATGGTGGGTATATGAATTCATACAAGCTTCCCGATAAGTAAATATCTACTCTATATCCACTTCAAGAACTATTCAGTTTAAAGGAAATAATCAGAAATAGGGCCACACATTTGTGTGCAAACGAATTAAAAGCACTGTCATAATAGCAGAAGATTGGAAGCAACCTAAATTTCCAGTAATCTGTGAATGGTTAAATAAGTTAAAGATCCCATAAAGAGGTACTATGCGAATGTTAAAATTCGTATTTTTGAAAAATTATTAATGATAAAATGCTCAAAGTAAACAAGCAAAAAAAAAAACTCAATAGAAGTCATGGAATATATGATCCAAGTTCCATTTCTAAAATGAATTATTATGTAGGTTATTTATTTAATCCATGATTATTATAGCTATAAAAAGCAAAGTTATATTAACAAAAAAATGTATTTTTATAAGTAAAAACACAAGAAAACACCAAAAACAAATTTATCAAATTTTGTAGTATAATTAAGGAGTGTTTGTTTTTCTTCTCTGGATGGCTAGTGTGTGTGTGTGTTTTCTTCAAAAGTCTTGTGTTTTGTAAAATAAATGTAAAGAAAATATAAAATTAATAATCTTCAATTATGGGAGGAAGTGTCTGTCTAGCAAGGATAGAAAATTATTCCATTAAAGCCCCTGTCCAACAAGAAATTATATTTATTTTTGCACTGGATCCTCAGAAAATATAAGCTGTTTTTATTGATCAGACTATGCTAAATAAACCCAATAAATGATAAAGTTTAGTGGAATAGTAAGTTCAGTTAAAGTGAAAAGTGTAAAAATGCAGAGAACAGGGCCATTAAAAATATGCAGAATGAGCAATAGAGAATTGAATGTAAAGAAGACAGACATAGGAGAAGGCAAAAGTTGTGTCTATGGAACCACAGTGAAGAACAGCAGCTAAAGGAGGGGAAACTAAAGCCTCACACACAAGGAAGCGGAAGCAGACACCTCCCTGCATTAGCATCCTCACTGTGTAGATTTTAAACACATTGTTGCTAAGACTTTAAAGTCAAGTTTCATTTGTTCAACTGTAGGTACAAATGAGAAAATAACTTTTTATAGTTGTTCTAAGGACTGGAAGATATTAAGCTAAGGGCCAGATATGGCCTAAGGGACAGAGACATGCAATTAAGCTAGAATTATTGCAACTGCCCAGTGTATTTCAAGTTGTTTGAATAACTTCTCTAATTACCATGTTTCATATATTTATGGAATATTTTATGGTTCTTGGGCCATTTCAAGGCACACAGGGACATACATAGTGCAGTGTGCTTAATTCAGCACTGAAGTCATGAGACAGTGACCTCATGGCCTTAGTTCACTCAAAAATCTTTTAAACAGAGATCTTAACTTTGCTCATAGCTTTCTGTTAATAGTGTAAGAAACCAGCCTAGACATTGCACGAGGCAAATATATTTGAATTATGTGAAAATTATTAAATAAAAGAAATTAAACTATAAGGCTATAGTTAACCTGAACATAATGATTAAATCCTTGCACTGTATTTTATATTATAGGCAATGTTCTCCTGGACTCTACTTTCCTTCAGTTACTGTGGCACCTACCTGCCTAGTTACTCCTCCCTTCCAGAATTTGAACTGGCCCTCTGGTAAGTTGCAGCCTCCTGCAGAATTCCTTTCATTGGGTCACATTTTAATTTATCTTTCTGGATTTTATCAAAGCACGTCTACATGAGAAATTGGAACAAGGAAAAATGGAAGGAATAAAAGTCCTAATCATAAGGCTTAATATAATCAGTACTTTCAGGCAGCAAATTGGCAGGGCAAAAGCTAACAGATTAATTACTGTCTTTCTCATCAGTGTGTTATAATATTTCCTTTGTCAAGTAAAGAATACATGAATAAGTACATAAAGTTTCATCTTTTCCTAAAAGGGTACCTATGAATTATTTTCATTATTTCCACTAATGCTGAAATTAAGATGGTCTTCATATTAGAGCCCAGTTTGAAGTAACTGTTTTTAGGGACATTAAAACAATTAAATGTTCAGAGACTGGAACATTATACTGCATTTCCCAGCTGTATAGGAAATACTTGTGAATAAGACACACATCTGGTCTTTGCTGGATCACTTCATGTGGTCACCTTCAAAGATGCATTCACTGTTCTATCCATAATATAAACTCCTTTGGGGGGAAATTTGTCTTATTGAGGGGAAATACTTAATATTCTCAATCCAAGAATGATTGTGAATACTTACATACCAGCATTTTTCATGGAAATATGTAACAATCTTGATTCATAGAATAATATTTAGTTTATGCAGAATTTCTTTACTGTTTGTGCAGAAAAATTTTACTATTTACTGGTGGTCTAGTTGTTAAGGCTCCATGTTCCCACTGTAGTGGACACAGGTTTGATCCCTGTTTCGCAACTATGATCCCTCAATCGGCCAAAAAAAAACCCACAACAACTTTCAGTTCAGTTCAGTTCAGTTGCTCAGTCATGTCCGACTCTTTGCGACCTGGTGAATCGCAGCATGCCAGGCCTCCCTGTCCATCACCAACTCCTGGAGTTTACTCAAACTCATGTCCATCGAGTCGGTGATGCCATCCAACCATCTCATCCTCTGTCATCCCCTTCTCCTTCTGCCCCCAATCCCTCCCAGCATCAGAGTCTTTTCCAATGAGTCAACTCTTCACATGAGGTGGCCAAAGTACTGGAGTTTCAGCTTTAGCATCATTCCTTCCAAAGAACACCCAGGACTGATCTCCTTTAGAATGGACTGGTTGGATCTCCTTGCAGTCCAAGGGACTCTCAAGAGTCTTCTCCAACACCACAGTTCAAAAGCATCAATTCTTCAGTGCTCAGCTTTCTTCACAGTCCAGCTCTCACATCCATACATTACCACTGGAAAAATCATAGCCTTGACTAGATGGACCTTTGTTGGCAAAGTAATGTCCCTGCTTTTGAATATGCTATCTAGGTTGGTCATATCTTTCCTTCCAAGGAGTAAGTGTCTTTTAATTTCATGGCTGCAATCACCATCTACAGTGATTTTGGAGCCCCCAAAAATAAAGTCTGACACTGTTTCCACTGTTTCCCCATCTATTTGCCATGAAGTGATGGGACAAGATGCCATGATCTTTGTTTTCTGAATGTTGAGCTTTAAGCCAACTTTTTCACTCTCCTCTTTCACTTTCATCAAGAGGTTCTTCAGTTCCTCTTCATTTTCTGCCATAAGGGTAGTGTCATCTGCATATCTGAGGTTATTGGTATTTCTCCCGGCAATCTTGATTCCAGCTTGTGCTTCTTCCAGCCCTTTACTGAGATATAATTGATGTATAATTCACTGTATGTATGTATATATATATGTGTGTGTATATATATATATATAAACAACTTTATATGTATATAAACAACTTGATAACTTTTGACTTACCCATAAAAGCATCACTATAATTGGGATAATGAATATATCCATCATCTCCAGAAGTTTTTCTGTGCTCCTTCAGGTCCTTCCTTATTGGCTCTCACCACACATACCCGTACACCACTGAAGCCCTGCCCCTCACTCCCAGGGAATCACTGATGTGCTTATTCACATTCTGGGTTAGTTTGCATTTTCAAGAATTACACATACATTATATACTCTTTCTTTGGGGTCTGGCTTCTTCCATGCAGCACAATTATTTTCTAATTCTCCCATGCTGCTGTGTTTTAGTTGTTGATTCCTTTCTATTCCATGGTATGGATATATATCACAGTTTATTTACCCACTCACCTTTTGATGGCTGTATTAGTTTGCTAGGGTTGCCATTAACAAAGTACCACAAACTGAGTGGCTTAAACACAGAAATTTATTGTCTCAGTTCTGGAGGCCAGAAGTCTGAGATCAAGTGTCAGCAGGATTGATTCCTGCTGAGCTACGATGGAGAATCTGTTCCTGATTGTGAATAACTGTCCTTGTGTTCACATGGTGTTCTCCTTCTGTGTGTATCTGTCTCTTAATTTCCCTTTTTATAAGGATACTAATCATACTGGAGTAGGTCCACATTAAATTACTTCATTTCATTTCATAAAGACCCTACTTCCAAATACAGTCACATTCTGAGATACTGAGAGTGAGGACATCAACCTACAAATTTTGAGGGACAAAATTCAATTCCTAGCAATACTTAAAGGATGAGCTTTGTGATGAGGCAAAGGAAGAGGATTCCAAGCAGAGGAAAGGCATATGCAGAAGCCATGAGGTCAGAAAAATTTGAAGATCTAATTAAGCAATCATAATGATGTGAACAAGAGATCAGCTATGAGAGGCAAGCACAGGAACAGTCTGAGGCCAGCTCATGATCAGCCCTAAGAATAAGTGCACTGCAGTTTATCCTCCAGTCTATCAGCATGGACTGTGATAGCCCTTAGAGTCATTTGAGCATTCTGAGACAGGAAATATGTTTATATTTCTGCAGGAGGGTCTTAAGGAAAGCCCACAGTATAGCCAAATTTGATGTCAAATCAGAGAAGGTGATCCAATAAGACATGAGAACACTTGGTAAAATAAAAGCATGGTATTATTCATGTTAGTGAAGCAAAGTATCAGCTATGTCTTCATTGCTGACTCTTGTCTCCATCAGAGACCATAGTCACAGGCCTCGGGGCTGTTCTGTAAGTAGAGGTTGAAGAAACCTTGAAGGGTCTTCACATCGGTGGGGAGGGATGATACTATGGGATCATTCTTCATGGATGCCATCCAGAGCTTTAGATTTGGAGTGTGGTCTACACACCTGCAGGATTTGGAAAGAATGGAGGGATGAATAAGGCTAAGTAGGAAGGCATTGCAAATGCTCCTGTAACTTGCCAGTTTCATATTGTTTTCCTCTAATCTTTTCAAGTAGTCCTTTAGAAATATTTCTTTAAGATATGCATAACCATAAAATAAGAGATTTGGAAGATATTGTAGAGGTCCTTGTTTTGTGGAAGAGGAATCTAAAACTAGAGTGAAGTGAATTGCTCAGTTAACCTAAGAACTTGTCCAAACTAAGAGACTGATATTTTTTTTAAATGAGAAATTGTGACTAATGGTAACTGTAAGCTCTAGGAAGTAGGAGTAAGCTAAGGTGGCTGCTAAACTTCAAAACATGGAGTTTGGATAACAGTGAGGGACTCTTGCTGGTAAATGGGAGGTGGCATTAGTCACACAATCCTGCCTGACGTCATTATGAAAATGTATATCCTTATGGATTTTTAACCAAGAGGGAAGGAGTAAATCATTTTTCAAATATTTTACTACCTGTCACAGAACTCCCCACCCTTGCCCACCCCCAGAGATGGGAGAAAATTGTGAGTATAGGTATAGGACATGCCCTGGAAAGTCAAAGTATCCTTCTGTTGGCTGCTCCCATTAATCTACTTGATGAGATACATTAATTTTGTCCATAAAAAGGTTAGTGTATACAATTCCAGTTATCATTATCTTAAATTATGCAAAAAAATATTCAAATGTCTTACTCATTTAACTCCAAGGCTTCTAGCCATTCAAACCAGGGCCAGATGAGGTAATCAATCATAGAAAGAGAACTGCCACCAAAGAAGGTTGTCTTCTTATTAGTCAGAACCTGAACATTAAACAGCATAAGAATACTTCTTATTTCTGCATCTGGTAAGGCAAGTCAAGTAAGTGACAGTAGCAACTTTTGCCCTGACATAGTCAAGTTGGGGTTTGTCTGATTAGTTTAAGCTTTAGAATCTCTTGGTTTGGGATAACGCAAAACAGTCTATTTTACTGGAAAGGGGAAAAAAGTAAAACAAGCCACAGAATACAAGATCTTTGCAATACACATACCCAACAAAGGACTGGTATTCAGAATATAGAAAGAACTCCTGGGAATCAATAAGAAAGAGGCAAACAATTCATCAGAAAATTGGGCAAGACTTGAATTTCACAAATGAGAAGTTCCAAATGGCCAATAATCATTTGAAAAAGTGCTCAGCTACATGAGTCATTCAGGAAATGCAAATTAAAATGAAAATGTCATACCACTTCACATCCATCAGAATGGCTAAAAGGAATAAGATGAAGTTAGTAACTCTGTAGACCCACTGCTGACAGGAGTATAAATTGGTTTAGCCTTTTTTTTTTTTTAACATTGTCTCCTAAAGCGGAGTGCATGCATACTCTATAACCCAGTAATTCTACTTTTTGAAAATGTGAACATATAGTCACTAAACCATAGGTATAAGAATGTTCATCACAGCACTATTTTATAACCCCAAATTGGAAATGTTTACTGTCCATTAGGACTAAAATGAATAAATTGTGCAGTAGTCATACATTGCCTGGAGAATCCCAGGGACAGAGGAGGCCGTCTATGGGGTTGCACAGAGTCGGACACGACTGAAGCGACTTAGCAGCAGCAGCAGCAGCAGCAGCATACATTGGAACACTATACAAAGTATAGGAATGAACTAACTACACGCAATATAGATGAACTTCAGAAACTTGATATTATATGAAAGACGTCAGACCCCAAAGAGTGAATATTATGATTCCATTTGTATGAAGTACAAAAATCATTCAAAACTAATATTCTCTTTCTTGATACGGGTGCCAGTTTCATGGTTGTGTTTACTTTGTAAATTCATCAAGCTATACTCTTACGCTTTGGGTAAATCTCTGCATATAATACTTCAGTAGAAAAGTTTACTTAAAATATATTGGAAATAACTAGATTAATTATTAAACAGATGCCAAGTAAAATTCTTTGAAAACAAAGCACAAAAGTGTATGCCTGAAATTTAAGAAGGTGAATTGGTATTATGGTTTTACAAAGAAAAGAACTGAGATTATTGTCTAGCTAATTAACACCAAACCATTTTGCCATTTACAAGATATCCATAGTTTTTTTTCAGGGCCCTTATAATATTCTGCATTGTAAACAGGTTGTTTATACCTACCTGAGTATGTTTTTGGTCTACCACCAAATTAACCGTCTGCATAGTATGAACTGCCTCTCACTTTCTACCTCCCATACTGTTCAGCAGAGTACCTTGAATTATTAGGTACTTAGAATGCTACAATGAATCAATATTGTTTGGGACTGTCCTTAAAACTGTAGTGACTGGTAATTGTATTGTGCATAATAAAGTAAGTATAGTTTCAGTCAGAAGGAAATAACCTCTCAGCAGCCTGAAACATGGAAATGTATTAGTCCTTAACTGGGAGTCTATAAGCACAGATGGGAAGAAACTTATATGCCTCCCAACTAACCCCAAATTTAGCAGGAAGTGTATGGATTTTCTACTGCTCAAAGGGTCAGCACCCTCAGCCTCCACACTGTTCAGGGCCAACTATAGTTGTACACAGAGATTTTTTGAAATCAGGAAACATGATCATCTTCATGTCCATATATACGAAAACTTAGATGAAATGGACAATTTTCAGTAAAAATAGAAATTACCAAAATTGATTTAAGAAAAAATACAACACCCCCCCAAATTAATCACCATTAAAAATTGAACTCTACCCACATAAAAGACACCAGACTCAAATATTTTACAGAAATAGCCAAAAGATATCAAATGGTTTCAGAGCTTAGACATCCAGAGAAAGTAACAACTCATTTTATGAGGTGAGAATATCCTTGATATATAAAAGCAAATAAAGATACTATTAGAACAAAGTAATCTATTATATAAACAAATACGCAAATATTCTTTAAATATTAACTAATTTTAGAATATATATGAAAACCATTTAAAACAATTAGGTTTTATCCCAGTAATACTAGCATAGTTCAACACCAGAAAAATCTGTTAGTTATACTATACTCTTCAGTTTAAAGGGAAAAATTTTTTATGAACATTTGAAAAAATGTAATAGGAACAGACAAAGCATTCAATAAAATCGAACACTCATTCATGGCTTAAAAAAAAAAAAAAAAAAACAGCAAACTTCAAGACTCAGTTGGTAAAGAATCTGCCTGCAGTGCAGGAGACCCAGGTTTGATCCCTGGGTTGGGAAGATTCCCTGGAGAAGGAAATGGCAACCCACTCGAGTAGTCTTGCCTGGAGAATCCCATGGACAGAGGAGCCTGGCAGGCTACAGTCCATGGGGTCGCAAGAGTTGGACACAACTTAGTGACTAAAGAGAGAGAGAGTAATAGAACTTTCTTAATGGAAAAAAAAAAAAAAAAAAAAACGGTTTCTGAAATAATCTACAGCAAAATTCATACTTACTGATAAAAGCCTGCATTTCCATATGAAACAGGAACTGTGTCTTCCCTCAGTAAAAACCTAACGCTCAGTGTGAATGGAAGAGGAATTCTCGTGTAAAGGTCCAAATGGCAGTTCTTCTGCAAAGCAGGTAAACCATATCTGGGTTTCCCCAAGTGTCTGTCTAATTCATGGCATCTCTTTGTGGTGGGGAATGTTTATTATATAATAATAAGTAGAAAAAAGAACATGAATGATTTATGCTCTGATTATGGTTAGGATCTGATAGAGTGCCTGATGAACTATGGAATGAGGTTCGTGACATTGTACAGGAGACAGGGATCAAGACCATCCCCATGAAAAAGAAATGCAAAAAAGCAAAATGGCTGTCTGGGGAGGCCTTACAAATAGCTGTGAAAAGAAAAGAGGCGAAAAGCAAAGGAGAAAAGGAAAGATATAAGCATCTGAATGCAGAGTTCCAAAGAATAGCAAGAAGAGATAAGAAAGCCTTCTTCAGCAATCAATGTAAAGAAATAGAGGAAAACAACAGAACGGGAAAGACTAGAGATCTCTTCAAGAAAACTAGAGATACCAGGGAACATTTCATGCAAAGATGGGCTCGATGAAGGACAGAAATGGTATGGACCTAACAGAAGCAGAAGATATTAAGAAGAGATGGCAAGAATACACAGAAGAACTATACAAAAAAGATCTTCATGACCCAGATAATCACGATGCTGTGATCACTGACCTAGAGCCAGACATCCTGGAATGTGAAGTCAAGTTGGCCTTAGAAAGCATCACTACGAACAAAGCTAGTGGAGGTGATGGAATTCCAGTTGAGCTATTCCAAATCCTGAAAGATGATGCTGTGAAAGTGCTGCACTCAATATGCCAGCAAATTTGGAAAACTCAGCAGTGGCCACGGACTGGAAAAGGTCAGTTTTCATTCCAATCCCAAAGAAAGGCAATGCCAAAGAATGCTCAAACTACCGCACAATTGCACTCATCTCACACGCTAGTAAAGTAATGCTCAAAATTCTCCAAGCCAGGCTTCAGCAATATGTGAACCGTGAACTTCCTGATGTTCAAGCTGGTTTTAGAAAAGGCAGAGGAACCAGAGATCAAATTGCCAACATCCGCTGGATCATGGAAAAGGCAAGAAAGTTCCAGAAAAACATCTATTTCTGCTTTATTGACTATGCCAAAGCCTTTGACTGTGTGGATCACAATAAACTGTGGAAATTCTGAAAGAGATAGGAATACCAGACCACCTGACCTGCCTCTTGAGAAATTTGTATGCAGGTCAGGAAGCAACAGTTAGAATTGGACATGGAACAACAGACTGGTTCCAAATAGGAAAAGGAGTACGTCAAGGCTGTATATTGTCACCCTGTTTATTTAACTTATATGTAGAGTACATCATGAGAAATGCTGGACTGGAAGAAACACAAGCTGGAATCAAGATTGCCGGGAGAAGTATCAATAACCTCAGATATGCAGATGACACCACCCTTATGGCAGAAAGTGAAGAGGAACTAAAAAGCCTCTTGATGAAAGTGAAAGTGGAGAGTGAAAAAGTTGGCTTAAAGCTCAACATTCAGAAAACGAAGATCATGGCAACCGGTCCCATCACTTCATGGGAAATAGATGGGGAAACAGTGGAAACAGTGTCAGACTTTATTTTTCTGGGCTCCAAAATCACTGCAGATGGCGATTGTAGCCATGAAATTAAAAGACACTTACTCCTTGGAAGGAAAGTTATGACCAAACTAGACAGCATATTAAAAAGCAGAGACATTACTTTGCCAAGAAAGGTCCATCTAGTCAAGGCTATGGTTTTTCCAGTGGTCATGTATGGATATGAGAGTTGGACTACAAAGAAAGCTGAGCACTGAAGAATTGATGCTTTTGAACTGTGGTGTTGGAGAAGACTCTTGAGAGTCCCTTGGACTGCAGGGAGATCCAACCAGTCCATTCTGAAGGAGATCAGCCCTGGGATTTCTTTGGAAGGAATGATGCTAAAGCTGAAACTCCAGTACTTCAGCCACCTCATGTGAAGAGCTGACTCATTGGAAAAGACCTGATGCTGGGAGGGATTGGGGGCAGGAGGAGAAGGGGATGACAGAGGACGAGATGGCTGGATGGCATCACTGACTTGATGGACACGAGTCTCAGTGAACTCCGGGAGTTGGTGATGGACAGGGAAGCCTGGCGTGCTGCAATTCATGGGGTTGCAAAGAGTCAGACACAACTGAGCGACTGATCTGATCTGAATGTTTAAAAATATACATAGAACAAGCATAGAAAAATTAAAACAGGTGACAAATTGTGGAAATGTGGGTGACATTTTTCCTTGATATTTTAATGTCAGTGCAATAAAATGTTCTAAAAGCAAGTCCATGACAAAACATTTTTAGGTGTTGTCATTTATATCCTAAACACAGCAGCTTATAGCTATCTGTTGTAAACTAAAATTTCCTTTTTGGTGTTATTGCTAATTACCTTAAAGTGATTTTGGAGATGGGAATATTAAAAAAAAAGAATAGAAGAAAAAATGGATACCATGTATTACTCCCATAAAATCAAGAAGGGGTTGATTACCTCCTCCAGCTTGCTGAATTCTTTATGCAGTTCTTCTTTTAGGCCAGAGCAATCTTCCTTATTTTGCTTTCTAAGAAAGCTTACCATCAAAGATGGTACCTAGACAGAGAAAAATTTCTTAGTTTATCAGTGTGAAGCTAACGATATCAGCCCCTTCATATAAAAGCACCACAGAACCCTTATAGTCCCAGAGTCAGGGTGTTCTGGAAACTTTAGTTTCTGTACTCACAGAGGTCAGGTACTGATCTTAAAAACAGTTTTGTGGGCTAAGATGCTGTAAGAGTCAAGATTTTATAAGGAACTATTAGGAGAAGCCATCTTGTTGAGTTTGAGTCAAACATATCTTGAAAGGACACTGATAGAATTGTTGCTCATTGAATTGTTGAGAGGCGGAACAAACAGGTCTGGAACTGAACTGGACCATTCCAAAATCATGGTGGAAACGGACCTGATGGGAAGCATTCTTTGCCACCAGTGAATTGAGCACTCAGTGCTACAGTTTGTGCCCCTGCCAGATGCTGGACTATAAGGTTAGTGATGCCAGGCTGGAATTGAATCTTGCAATCACCCCAGCTCCTGAAAGCCAGGAGCTCTGCTATCAGCCACTCTCATCAGCAGAACCGGTGCCCCAGCCCATGCCTACTTCTCCACATGTCTCATTTCTGAACTGAACCCTAGCATGTGTGCATGTGAGAGGAAGAGCGTAGATCCCAGGCCTTGGCACGAGCTGCAAAGAGAGCTGGGAAGGAGATTTTCCTGATCTCTACCTTGGGACAAGCATGAGAAGACAGCTCAAAGTGGCTGACAACCTGAAGACTTGACAGGTGTAGCAGCAGATGCTTTAATGCTTGTGGTGGAGGTGTTTGTGTTTTAATGCTCAGTCTTTGGTATTGTCTCACTGCAAGAGACAGAAATCCACTTGTCCCAGTGTAAGTAAACAGGCCCTTGTAAAAGTACAGGAGAATGTCCAGAAAGCCTATCCATGTTGGTACAGCTTGCCTTCATTGGAACTGAAGGTTTGCAGGCAGCCTTTCCTTCCACATTTCCATCTGGGTCTGGATGGTCTTTCATCTCTGCTTCTCCTTGAATGTCTGCTTCATATTATTTGCCAAATGTCAGTTCCCTTTGCAATGTTCTTAACCTCTGCTTTGCTAAAAATTCTTTTTGTGTGTGTCTTTGGTTTGTTAGGTCTCCAGTGATATAAACGTACAGCTCCAAAATCTCAACACCTTTATTGTCTTAGTTTGTGTCTCATTCCCAAGTTCTCAGGAAAATAATTATTGGTCTGGGGTACGGCTGGGGGCGTTTCTGGCTTCCTGAGCTGTGGTCAGGAGGATGGGGTCATGCGGTACTTAAGCCCACCTCTTCTCTGAGTGTGAGCAGGGAAGAAACGGTGGGCGTCTCCAGCTGTTAGCGCCTTTTCTTTCTAGACAGTACAAGGAATCTCAGTATTATGATTCTTTAATTCTCCAATATCTTTCTTGTAAACACCATATCCCCTGTCTATCATCTTCGACAGTGGAAATCTCTAGCATTCTTTCACTGTCATTCTGCTAAGCCAGCCAACTCCCTCTTCCTTCCCCACTGGTTTTTCCCTTTTCAGTGTTTCCTTAGACAATATGTTCTCCCTACAAGTCTCACTTTGTAGATTTTTTTTTCACCATTTCTTTCCCTAGAGACAAGATGTTTCCTATTATGCTGACATATATCCTGATGAACTAACAGAATTATACAGACATTATATAGATATAACCTGATGCGGCTATTCACATTGTCTGCTCTTGGTCATTTCTTTTTTGATACTAACTGTTTGAACTAATCTAACTGTTTGAATTAATACTGATGCTAGTTCAAACACAGGAAGTTCTCTACAGGAATGCCATTACTCAGCCCATAAGGAGCTGTTGCCAACACGCAGGAGATGCCCACAGATAAACACTGTGGCTAGAAGAACAAGAGCCAACACTGAGTATTCACCATGTATTGGACTTCAGGTGTTTTATATTAACCGATTTTTTTCAGTGGCACAGGAACCCTTATTATACTCATTTTATACATGAGCTGAGGTACAGAGGTAAATAATAAATAACTTGCTTAGAGTCACACAGCTAAGGAGTGGCAGGGCTGGTGACAAGCCTAGGCAGTGAGCCAGCAGTAATGGAAACACGGCTCTCATCCTCAGAAGCTCACAGCCCTGGTACAACACACAGGCATACAACTTACGTACAAGTCAGCAGTCCCCACAGACGGAAGTTAGCACATGTGGGAACACAGAGCTGGGTACTAACAAGCTTCTGGAAGACAGCAGTCTCCAGACAGGTACAGTGGTTCCTTAGTGTTTGCTGGGGGTAGCACGGTTGGGGTGGAAGTGGGGGTTGGGTTCCAGGACACCCTGCCCCCAGATAGGAAAATCTGAATGCTCAACCCCCTTATATAAATCGGCATAGTATAGTCAGCCCTCAGCCTCTATGATTCCACTCATACAGGAGTGCAGACTGCACAAAAGAGAACCTGAGACAACCAGGCAAAGTGAGAAGGGGGAAGAGTCTTCTAGAAAGACTAGAGCAGAAGGTAGCAAGTCTGGGAAAAACTTCAGCATGACAAGAATATAAAGTGTTAGGAAAGTAAAAAGGATTCAGATCATGAAAGGGCGCGCGGGACATGTCAGAGCCGGCAAGACCATAATCCTGTTTCTTTCCCTTCCAAATCACTGAACCTAGAGTGATAGCACTGATTCAGCTTTAAAAACAAAGACATTTTCAATAGGAGCTGAAATTGCTTAAACACGCACCTTAGAAAAGGACTCAAAGACCATCTTTTGGCAAGCTTTCTCATAGGGGTCGCCTGGCAACAGCTTCTTCCCTGGATATGCTTCATCCAGGTACTCACAAGTGATGGCAGATTCATAGATCAACTGACCCAGACTGGTTTCCAGAACCGGCACTAGGCCTAAGGGATTCTTCTTGAAAAACCACTCAGGCTTATTTTTCAGGTTGATGTTGATGACTTCATGCCTGAAAAACACATAAAAGACAGTGAAGACAGTAACATTTTTCTTGTATTCCTGAATAAAATGTCAACGGTCTCATCACCCACTTAGCTGATCAGACCCCAAAATTTGGAGTCAGTGTGGCCTTGATTCCTTCCCCCTGCCCCCTCTTCCTCAAATCGCATGGATCAGCAAGACCTGTCAGCTAGACCTTCAAATCACAGTCTGGCTTCATCTGCTTCTCAGCTTTAACACTGCCACCTCGTCCAAGACATCATCTGCCACCTGGACCTCTACGGTAGTCCCACTGGCCCGTCTGCTTCCACTATGGCCTCCCTACAGTCAGTCACTCTATCATGCCTGTGTACTCAGCTGCTAAGTCGTGTCAGAATCTTTGCAACCCCAAGGCCATGGACTGTAGCCCACCAGGCTCCACTGTCTATGGGATTTCCCAGGTAAGAATACTGGAGTGGGTTACCTTTTCCTTCTCCAGGGGATCTTCCAGACACAGGGACTGAACCAGTATCTCCTACATTGGCAGGTGAATTCTTTACCACTGAGCCACCTGAGAAGTCCCCACTCTCCATATACAAAGGTAAGTTGAATGAGGCCACCCTCCTGCTTATTTACAATTGCTCCTCACTGCAATGCGGATAAACTCTGAACCCCTTTTTATGCCATGTGATCTGGCCCTAGGTTACCTGTCACATCTGTTTCCTATGACTTTTGCTTTGGTCATTATGATCTGACCACACTGGCCTTTTTTATATCTCTTGAATTACTTTCTTCATTGAACTTAAGATATGCATCTGAAATTACTTTGCTAACTTAATTACATATTTGTTATGTCACCTCCTTAGAATGTAAGCTCCATGAAAGCAGTGATCTGCTTGTGTGTCTTGGTCATATTCATAAACAAACATGTAAATGAGCAAAGTTTTAAATAGATTCAAATGGTATGAAGATATATAAACATTTTTAGATAGGTACTCAACACACATTGGTTGAATAAATAAGTGGAAATTCTTCAAGATTGTCAATTAGATATTCCATTTGGGACTAAAAATATCTGAGCTAACTAATTGAGTTTGTTCAGGTCTCACTACATGAGAATCAACATGGTATTAATAAAATTCAGTTTCTTTTGCTAATCCGAATAGAAAGTTCATCAATTTTTACAAGAATATTAAGGAATCCAAAAAATTCATCCACAAAATAAGCTTTCAGATTAAATTTCCATGCATTGATTTTTTTTTAAATGGCATATGAGTAAATTACACTAAATAAACCCATAAAGAAGAAACAGGTGAAGTCCGAACTATATTGATTGTTTTTAGATCTGATTTCTGTCCTGCCTGAAAGATTTAGGGGAAACAAGAGGAAGGGAAGGTTCATATAATTGTTAAAGTCAGGTCTCAGGTCCATATCATTGTCAAAGCTGGAAAAGTGTTAATAGAACCAATTAGTTACTCAGAAATAATACACCCCAACGTCTTTTGTTCCTTTATCCCCATCCACCTGAGTAGCTACAAAATCATTTAGCTTGAGGATTAAATACACAATCCTACCCTCTCTCCCACAGAAAGAAAGGAATAGCCAGAACGAACAGTGGCGTTTGTGTGTATGTATTAAAGGGTTTGTCTGCTGACAGATTACTGTACACTCATATACAAGCCACTGCAAGAATAATGAGGCTCTCTGCCAAGGAATTATCAAGATTTCTGAAATTTCATACTATGAAAAGAAAAGGTAAATTCTGGGTTTTTGTAATAAACAAGGTTCTCAGAACACATGCATTTTGGTAATCTGGCACGATGAGCCAACAGGGTAACATACCTGCTGCAGCAAGTTGGAAGATGTGCCTTTCAGAGAAAACGAGGCTTTAGTAGATTCTATAATGATCCAACCAGTCAATCCTAAAGGAAATCAGTCCTAAATATTCATTGGAAGGATTGATGGTGAAGCTGAAACTCCAGTACTTTGGCCACCTGATGTGAAGAACTGACTCGTTGGAAAAGACCCTGATACTGGGAAAGACTGAAGGCAGGAGAAGGGGACGACAGTGGATGAGATGGTTGGATGGCATCACTGATGCCACGGACATGAGTTTGAGTAGGCTCTGGGCGTTGGTGATGGATAGGGAAGCCTAGCACGCTGCAGTCCATGGGGTCGCAAAGTTGGACACAACCGAGCGACTGGACTGAACTGCTAATGCTGTACAGTCAGTGTGCATGCATGCTAAGTCGCTTCAGTCATGTCTGACTCTTTGCAAGCCTAAGGACTGTAGCCCACCAGGCTTCTCTGTCCATAGGGATTCTCCAGGCAAGAATATGGAGTGGGTTGCCGTGCCCTCCTCCAGAGGATCTTCCTGACTAAGGGATCGAATCTGCATCTCTTAAGTTTCCTACATTGGCAGGCAGTTTCTTTATCACTAATGCCACCTGAGAAGCCCCATAGTAAAGTCAGCTACCTCTCTAATCAAAGTCCCCTGGGACTAAAAACTAATCCATGAACATAGTAGACCTCTGTTGTCTGCACTGCCCAGCAGCTGTTACCACCCTTCACCCCTTATCACACATTTTTATAGTAAATCAATCCCGTTTCCCTTTGGAAAACTGTGCCAGTAAGATAGGGTTGTTTTCAACTTAGAAGTCCAGAGGGGCACTCACCCAGGACTTGGTGCCCTCAAATCCAGCTGTGTCTTAATGCTGAATTTTTCTTTTTAAAAAATTAATTTAATTTTTGGTTGCTCTGAGTCTTTGTTGCTGTGCAAAGGCTTTCTCTAGTTGTGGAGAGTGGGAGTTACACTCTAGTTTTGGAGTTACACTCTAGATTCTTCAATTGTATGAGCACAAGATATGTCTTTTTTCAATCCAACTGAATTGGATATCTGTTAATTGCAATAAGAGATTCTAATACAATAAATATTATGATATTTAGATAAGACAATGTTTTGATAAGTGTTACTAAATGTTGAATATTTTGCTATGTGTTCAGAATCAGTTTCACCCAGAATATGATGGAAATCTTACTGCAGTGATGACTAATTGATAAATAATGTGTTTTTTTTACCCTTTGGAATATATCTTACCTTTTTTAGGGAAAAGGAATTGCCTGCTTAATTCTCCCCCTAGAAGACTAAAAGTAGTTTATACATTCTAAGCATATAGATAGAAAATTTCTTTGGAATGGAAACTATCTCTTAAAACTTCCACACCACATATATCTAATGTTTGTTCAACAGATTCCAAAGGTCACTCTAAGGGAGAAGGTTCCAGTGGCTCTTCAGTGTCAGAGAAAAGCCAATGACTTGCAGATTTCTTGTGGAAAACGCCTATGTCAATAACCTTGCTGTGTGGCTTCCCCAAAGCATGAATTTTTAGGCATAGACACTTTATTTGCTTCAACCAATAACCCAAACTATAGAAATATGCACAGTACAATTAACTCAGTACTCTACCCAGAGTCAAGGCCGGGACTCTGGACTGGGATATAGGGCAATATAGCAAGACTCAGGGATCTGCCAGAGCTCAAATAGCTGGCCTTCCTCAGCAGCTGGTTCATGGCCAAATCGGGGAGCAGCCCCCTCCATGGTCCTCACCGGATTCCCTTGGCCCTCAGGACCAGGAGCGTCCTCTTGGCGTAAGGACAGAACCTCATGCTGTAGACACGGATCAGGCCCTCGGGGACGGGCCCTGGGGGCGCGCTTCCTGCGGGGAGAACCGGACGCAGTTACAACCCAGAGAGTGGCAGGGACCCCCAGCCTCCAGCTGTTCCCCGGACCCAGCGGTGGAGAGGTCCCGCGCGCTGCGGCCCCGGCCTCTTTCCCCGGGCGGGTGCCTTCCCAGGAGGTTCAGCCGCACGCCGACCCGCGGCCGAGGGTCGCCCAGATCCCCGCTGCAGATCGCGGAGGGCAGCCTCACCCTTCCCCAGGCTTCTGACCGTTCCGCCGGACATTGCAGCGCAGCACAGGCCGAGCTCCCAATGGAGTTTAAAGTTCAACCAGGAAGTCGGTCGCGCCTCCCCTATTTTTCTCAGAAGTGCCAGGCTGGGGCAGCCGTCAGCCCGCCCTGGGCTGTGTGCGCAGGGACCCGCGCTGCCCGGGCGCTGAAAGGAAATCTGAGCGCAGAGGCCCCTGGGCGACCCGACCCAGCGCGCAGGCGGATTCCCCACCCTCTCCAAGAAGGAAGACCCAACTACCGCAGCCTGGGTGCCTGGAGGGAGATCACAGCCGATATTCCCACTGCAGGCGCCTTTGCAGTACATGTGAAAACTGGAGTCTTAAATTCACCCTCTCTGAGCCTGTTTCTTCTGCAGTATGGTTGTTGGAAGGATTCTATTTTTACTAAGTTCTTAATACATAGTAGGAACTCAATAAATTGAGGTTTATTATGACTACTATAAAACGGATCAATTACAGGAAAATAAGTAGATACTCTGTTGCAACTGCTTACCTTTACTGTAAAAACTTTGATTATTTACATCTTTCTATCCAGAGAAATGATGCTCACATGTTGCTTTCTCAATTTTCTTGTACACATTGCCTTTCACAAAAAGCAAATACTTGTCTAATACACAGAAGGTCATTGATACGTGTACTTAATAAATGGAGTAATTTCCAATATGCTGTATAATCTTTTTCCATGTTTAAAGATCCTAGAAAACCTACTTCATGGGTGAACATTTTAGCGAGATGAGAAAAGTCATCTTTCAGATATCACAGACCTTGGCTACAACCCAAGAAAAGCTGAGAAGCTGGGAGTGAGATGAATTCTTCTTGGAAAATAAATGTCCTTTGTTGTTGTTTTGTTTTCCTGTGGATGGTTCTGGACAGGTTTTGGGTTTTAGAGCTCCATAAACTCAAATAGACCTTTGCTCTTTTGGCCTTTAAGACAAGCTGAGATCTACAAAGGGATAAAACCTCAAGGTGAGGATTAGGCTTAATCTGTCCAGGACTGGTCTAGTGATGATGAGATGGAGATTTGCAAGGAAAGAAAGTTGAAAGAGCTAAAATGGGTTTAGGAGGATTGCAGGCTTCCTAAAAATAGTGAAACACACTGCTTATCATCTTTGGAAGCTCAGGGCTGCTCCTTGCATCACTGATTAGATTAAAAAATTATGGGTCTTAGATTTTATTTCTAATATCAAAAATCATTCACAGTGAGAACTCACCCATTTTCCTCAATTGTCCCTCCAAGTCCATTTTCTGGGATAGTCTGTCTTTCACCTCCAGACTAAGAAAGAAAGAGCACTCCTCTTCCTGTGATCTGCACGGTGTAGAGGTCACGGCATCTCCACCTGAATACCAGCCACAGATATTCCCCAGAAACCCAGTTAGAGACCTCCATTTTCATCTAAAACCCAGTCAGATTGCAGAGAGTAAGACATGCTTTTCCAATGCTTTTTCAATTTGATTTTGTTCAGTTTCTCCTTTGCTCTAGCAAAGGGCAGGTTCGACTTCCCAGGTCATGGCTAATTCCAGCCCAGATCAGTATCTCTTTCCTAGAGTTCACACTTCTTCTCACCTTCTGCCTCACCTACCTGCCATTTACTCTGGGAGCAGTAGCAAGATTTGCCTCCTCACCTTCTTTTCTAGTGATGGCTTTAAAATGCTCAAGTTGTAGTTAAAGGAATATTGTGTTTTCTGGGGGTGGGGTGGGGTGTAGGGAGGGCTTGATGGAACACAAATAAGTCAACTAGTGAGGGAGTGGCAACAGAAACTATCCTGAGCTTAAGAAGTACTTGAGAAGAAAGTTTGACTGTTGTCCAAGCCACTTCTCTCTGTGGCTCAGCAATGTGGGATTTTGTCAGCCAATCAGTGCAGACCCTTAACACCAAGCACCACCTGTGTTTGGCACTCACATTTCAGCAAAGAAATTCTTCAGAGCAGAAACACATAGCTCTACTCTTTCCTCATCCCATGTCAGCAAAGTGCATCACCATCTCTGATTGTGATAATCAGACTCCCAGGAGCATCCTGGATTCTTCCTTCTCTCTTACCCCTCTTTATCAATCCATCACCAAAGCCCATAGCTGTTGTTGTTATTGTTTTTTCATATTTATGTATTTGGCTGTGCCAGGTCTCAGTTGCAACATGCAGGATCTTTGATCTTCACTGTGGCATGTGGGGTCTTCAGTTGTGGCTTACAAACTCTGAGATGCAGCATGTGGGGTTAGTTCCCTGACTAGGGACCAAACCCAGGCCCTCTGCACTAGGAACAGAGTCTTCTTCACTGGACCACCAGGGAAGTCCTGATATAGGTTTTTACCTTTAAAATATTTTTAACACATTGCCTCCTCAATGGCTTTCAACTGGGGGTGATTTTGCCCCCCCCCCCAAGGGAACATTTGACAATATCCACAGACATTTAAAAAAATTATCTTACTTACTTATTGTTGGCTGTGCTGGATCTTTGCTGCTGTGCAGGCTTTTCTCTAGTTGCAACAAGTGGGGGCTGCTCTCTAGTTTCAGTACACAGGTTTCTCATTGCGGTGGCTTCTGTTGCCGAGCTCGTACTCCAAGGTGTCGAGGCTTCAGTAATTGTCACACATGGGCTCAGTAGTTGGTGCTCCCTGGCTTAGTTGCTCTGAAGCATGTGGGATCTTCCCTGATGAGGGATCAAACCCATTTCTCTTGCATTGGCAAGTGGATTCTTTACCACTGAGTCACCAGGGAAGTCCCTATAGACATTTTTGACTGTCACAACAGTAGAGGTGCCCTAACAGGGATGCTGCTAAACATCCTGCAGTGAGACTCACCCCCATATCCAGTCCCAGATGCCAGTAGTGCTCAGCTTGACAACCCTGCTTTGCTTCCCTTGTTAGAATCATGAAATCAACTCCTAACAGATCTTCCTATTTCTATTCTCCTCACTCTCCTACCCAATTGATAATCCTCCAGCCAGAATGATCTTTTATAAACATAAATCTTATCTTGTCATTCCTCTAAATCATTTAATGTCTTCCCCGGAGAAGGCAATGGCACTCCACTCCGGTACTCTTGCCTGGAAAATCCCATGGATGGAGGAGCCTGGTAGGCTGCAGTCCATGGGGTCACGAAGAGTCGGGCACAACTGAGCAACTTCCCTTTCACTTTTCACTTTCATGCATTGGAGAAGGAAATGGCAACCCACTCTAGTGTTCTTGCCTGGAGAATCCCAGGGACAGGGGAGCCTGGTGGGCTGCCATCTATGGGGTCACACAGAGTCAGACACGACTGAAGTGACTTAGCAGCAGCAGCAATGTCTTCCCCTGGCTCTTAGGATAAAGATCAGCATTCACAACTTGGCCTTTACTTGTCCCTTGCTCCTTCTCCAGCCTTCAGTGTTTTCTACTGACCTTCCTCTATTTCAATAACACTGCCCTTCCCAGTTCTTACCATCTGTTGTCCTGCCTTGATACTTTTTAAAAAACTGTCCTCTATTCCTTCCCCATCCCCTGCCCCTCAGCCATCACTCTTTATCCTTTAAATCTCAATGAAAACAGCACATGCACACAGCAATCAGCTCTGACACTGCCCATGCAACCAGGAGAGAATTACACCATAAGCCCTCATAATATCGTTCTTCTTTTCTTCTTAATTCAATCTACCATTCTACCTTTATGTAATGAAATGGATGTCTATTCCTCACTCGCTGGGCCCCACTAAGAAGGAAGTTCTTCTAAGTTCCACAAAGAAAGAAACTGTATCTGGTTTGCTCGCTATTTTGTTCCAAGCGACTAGCACAAGTAATACTCAGTAAATATTAATATGTGCGAGTGAAATGAAGACGAGAAGATGGCAAGATGAGAAGGAGAGACGTAAAGAAGGGAAGAAAGAGGACCAGAAGGGAGGGAAGGAGTGCAGAAGTAAAGGTGGGGAGGGCAAGAGAGGGAAGGGAGGAAGCTAGGACAAACTGCGAATCTTTTGATCCGTTACTTCCAGAAGCTGAATGCCTCCTTGAAATAGTGGAGGGTATATTAGAGTATGTAATTAGTAATCAAAGGTTTGAAGCTCTAGATTTAGACTCGATCTGGCTTTAAGTCCCTCTCAGTTTTGTAGTCTTGGGCAATTACTTCTCTCACCCTGCTTTTCTTTTCTACAAAATGGGTCTGATAGAGGATTTGAATATTAAATGAAATAATATCTGAACCGCCCTTGGAACAACGTCTGGCACGGTCAGCACTCAATACTAAAGCCTGTTAATGCCATTTATTATTTGTGTAATTACTTGTCCGAGGCTGGATCACTCCAGCACCCACCCGGGGCCAGCCTCTTGTTTTGCCCTCCGCTCTCCCATTGGTTGAGACAGCTCAGCTCTTCCACCAATCCGCTTGGCTTAAGAGAGAGAAGCTTAAAGGGCAGAACCAATGGGCTCAGGAGTTATGGTATCCCGGATACGGTGTAAACAGTGGCGGCTCTGCCAGCCCAGCAGCCAGGGACCTTAGGTGGCCGTTGCGGACCCTGGCCTGGGTCAGGTGTTGGCTGCCCCCGGCCGGCTGAGAAATATCTGGGCCATGGCGCAAGGCCGGGAACGAGATGAAGTCCACAACGTCGCCCTTGGCGCGTCCCTGTCCGTGAGGTGCGGCGTCCCTGCGACTGACTCCTCGCGGAAATTCTTCCCTCAGAACTACAACCTCTCCTTACCCTTTGCTTCATCTTGTCCTGTAGACCTGCCGTCCCACAAATTCGACCTCTTCTTCAGCCACCAACGCCTTCCTTCAGATTTCCTTTCTCTGTGACTTCGCTCCCCTCATTTCCTTATTCAATGACAACAGTTCCATCTCTTTCTACTCCTCCCTGCCCCTCCCCCAAACTCACCCCCCACCCCCGACCCCGCCGCTGTCTTACCCAGTACTGCTCTCCTACACTCTTTATTTCTGCCTCCTCTTTCTGGCTATTACCTTCAATAATCTTTTCCTTTCATGTTCCCCACCGCCCACACGCATCCCGGTGACAGCCCTCTTTCCATCCTAATGCTCTTTGGTGATTTTCTCCGTACTTAGGGCCATCAGTCCCTTCCTTCTCTCTCCTATCCACCGACTCTGGATTTGTTTGCACTTGTAGTGGCTTTTGAAAAACAAAACGCTGCGCAGGTGTAAATTGGTATTGCTTTCCATCCACATTCTAGAGTGTTACTTGCACCGTGTTCCACACAGCATCCTTCACCGGTCCTGGCTGTACTCCCTATTCCCTTGAAGTTTCTCTCCGAACCAATGTCTTTCTCTGGTCCTCTATATCATCTTTGCTGCTGCTGCTAAGTCGCTTCAGTCGTGTCCGACTCTGTGCGACCCCATAGACGGCAGCCCATCAGGCTCCCCCGTCCCTGGGGTTCTCCAGGCAAGAGTACTGGAGTGGGTTGCCATTTCCTTCTCCAATGCATGAAAGTGAAAGTGAAGTCGCTCAGTCGTGTCCGACTCTCAGCGACCCCATGGACTGCAGCCCACCAGGCTCCTCCATCCATGGGATTTTCCAGGCAAGAGTACTGGAGTGGGGTGCCATTGCCTTCTCCCTACATCATCTTTAAGCTTATCTTTAACATTTAAATAGAGGTAGACTCTCCCCTCATCTCAGACTCTCATCTTTGTCTTCTTCCTCTAGCTTAGCATTCACCACACACTCCTTACTTAAAAATATATTACTTTTGTGTTCTAACCTTTTCATTCATGTCTACTTACTTCTTTTACTTTGTGCATTTATCTGTAGTTTTAGATCTAAAATATAGCTGCACACACTCCATCTTAGTAAAGAAGCAACTTTCCTATTTGGCTCAGAACCACTAAGCAGGCTCTCTCTCTCTTTTTTTAAACTTTTCATTCTATATTGGAGTATAGTGGCAACCCACTTCAGTGCTCTTGCCTGGAGAATGCCAGGGACGGGGGAGCCTGGTGGGCTGCCGTCTATGGGGTCGCACAGAGTCGGACGCCACTGAAGCGACTTAGCAGCAGCAGCAGCATAGCTGACCAACAATCTTGTGATAGTTTCAGGTGGATCCAGGCTATCTTATTTAAAGCTTTTTTAAACATTTATTTTAAAATTAAAATTAGTTTTAAAGGTAAGGCTAAGGATACACCTGTTTTCTATTAGGATCAAGCTCTTTTTGCTCTCTCTCGTTTTTACTTTTTCTTTTCCATGCATACAAGACCTCAGAAATCCTTCTGAGATTTTCTCAGAGGTTTGAACAGAGGTTGTGCTTCACTAGAAAACTCTCTGAAGAAGATTCTCAAGACCTGTGGAACTTTAGGTCTTCACTTAAGTTTCTTTATTGCCTGAACTGGAACTGGTCTCACAGCAACCTTGTGTGTTCTTTTATCTGAGAGATGGTTTGGGGCAGAAAGGGGGTGAAAAGAGAATAGATGAGTTTCAAAAATGTTCATGATCTATTGTTTGCCTTGTTTAAAACAGAAAGAAAAAGTATTTGAAATATATTCTATTCTACTGATGTGACCTATTTTTTCCCCCCAAAGATGGGTGCAAGGATTCCCCAAGCAGAATGTTCATTTTGTCAACGACAGCACCATTTGCTACCCTTCTGGGAATTTCGTAATATTTATCAATATTGAAACCAAGAAAAGAACTGTACTCCAGTGTATGAATGGAATTGTGGGTGTCGTGGCAACTAACATTCCTTATGAAGTTGTGGCTTTTTCTGATCGACGGCTAAGACCACTCATATACATATACAACTTTCCTGGATTAACCAGAAGGACCAAATTAAAAGGTATCGTACAAGACCCTTCCTCTGACATGACGGAAAGATTTTGTTTTAAGATGTGACCAGATCTAGCTCTTATACATGAAGGTTTTCTTTCTTTTTTTTTTTTTCTTTTGAAAGGTTGTTTTTTCAGTTTTGGTGGTTTTTGTTTTGTTTTTTTGGAATACACATTTATAAGGAAGGAAACAGGGTGATCACTGAGAATTTAATTAAGTAGGCTAGAGCCTTGCTACTCAATATGTGTTCTCCTTACAATCAACATTGCATCACCTCGGATGCTTGTTGTAAATGCAGAAACTCTGCTCTCATCCCGTACCTACTGAATTGTAATCTACATTTTAACCAGATTCCCTAGGTGATTCATATGTACATTAAACTTGAAAGGTGCTGGATTAGAATACTCTATTAGAACAGTAAATGCTGTTTGTAAAACTTTTTCAGAACAATATTTTCTTTCCTTATGATTTATTGAAAATCTAACTGAATGGATATCATATAACTTCTAAAGGATAAGTCTCTGAGTCTCAATTTCCTTATGCATGAAATGAAGATAATGGTATCTACTGTTAACAAATTAAATTATATATAACATATATAATTGAATAATATATAATGTATGTGAAAATATGTGTATATATAATGTGTGTGTGTGTGTGTATATATATATATATATATATATATATATATATATCACATATTGTTTAGTCATGTCTGACTCCTGCAACCCCATGGACAGTACACTAGACTCCTCTGTCCATGCAATTTCCCAGGCAAGAATACTGGAGTGGGTTGCCGCTTCTTTCTCCGTATGTCATATATACAATATCAATCAATGTTTCCTACCATTTAAGTTATTATTAACTCATTCATAGACACAACTGTCCCAGACTGGCCTACTGCACATCTACTGAAGCCCCAATGTAACCATTCCCTCATGTAACACATCTTGGGGAGAATCTCAGGAAAGCTTGAGGCTGTAGCGTCTTAATTCAGTAACTTTTGGTGAAAGAAGTGTTTGGATCATGCCAAGAAATTTATCATTTAATATTTTATTTGTGGGAAATCTGTGTTCTCAACAGAGTAAAATAACATTTAAAACATAACCCTGACTCATGCATTGGGAACTATCTACAGTCATATCTTGTTCTATTATGCTTTGCTTTATTGTGCTTTATAGATACTGTATTTTTTAAAGATTGAAGGTTCATTGCAGCCCTGCATTGAGCCAGTCTACTGGCACCATTTTAACAATTAGTATTTGCTCACTTTGTGTCTCTGTGTCACATTTTAGTAGTTATTACAATTTTTCAAGCTTTCTCATTATTATAATATGTGTTATAGTGATCAGTGCCCTATTCAATAGAATACAGTTAGCGTTGTATTTGTTTTGGGGTGCCACAAACTACACCCATATAAGATGGCAGACTTAATCTCTAAATCTTTTGTTATGTGCTGACTGTTCCACTAAACAACCATTCCCCTGTCTCTCTCTCCCTCTTCAAGCCTCTCTATTTCTTGAGACACAACAATATTGAAATTAAGCCCATTAATAACCCTACAATATTGAAATTAGGCCATTAATAACTTCCCTGGTAGCTCGGTGGTAAAGAATCTGTTTGCAATGCAGGAGGCACTGGAGATGTGGGTCGATCCCTGGGTAGGGAAGATCCCCTGGAAGAGGAAACGGCAACCCACTCCAGTATTCTTGCCTGGAGAATCCCATGGACAGAGGAGTCTGGCAGGCTACAGTCCATAGTGTCTCAAAGAGTCAAACACGACTGAAACGACTGAGCATGTAGCACAATAACCTTACAAAGGCCTCTAAGTGTTCAAGTGAACGGAAGAGTCACACACCTCTCCCTTTAAATCAAAAGCTAGAAATAATTAAGCTCGGTGAAGAAGACATGTCAAAAGCCAAGAGGGGTCAAAAGCTAGGCCTCTTGCACCAAATAGTTAACTAAGTTGTGAATGCAAAGGAAAAGTTCTTAAAGGAAATTCAAAGTGCTGCTCCAGTGAACACAGATCTAAGAAAGCAAAATAGCATCATTGCTGATATGGAGAAAGTTTTAATGATCTGTATGATCAAATAGCCTTAAATTCCCTTAAGCCAAAACCTAATCAAAAGCCAGGCCCTAACGCTTCAGTTCTATGAAGACTGAGCGAGCTGAGGAAGCTGCAGAAGAAAAATTCAAAGCTATCAGTCATTGGTTCATGAGGTTTAAAGAAAGAAGTCATCTCCATAATGTAGAAGTGTAAGGTGAAGCAACAAGTGCTGATGAAGAAGCTGTAGGAAATCATCCGAGAGATCTTGCTAATAAAGGTGGCTAGACTATGGAACAGATCTTCAGTGTATTTAGATGAATCAGCTTTGTACTGCAAGAAGATGCCTTCTAGGACTTTAATACAGAGAGAAGAGGTCAGTTCAGTTCAGTTCAGTTGCTGTCATGTCCGACTCTTTGCAACCCCATGAACCGCAGCATGCCAGGCCTCCCTGTCCATCACCAACTCCCGGAGTCCACCCAAACCCATGTCCATTGAATCGGTGGTGCCATCCTACCATCTCATCCTCTGTCGTCCCCTTCTCCTCCTGCCCTCAATCTTTCCCAGCATCAGGGTCTTTTCAAGTGAGTCAGCTCTTCGCATCAGGTGACCAAAGTATTGGAGTTTCAGCTTCAACATCAGTCCTACCAATGAACACCCAGGACTGATCTCCTTTAGGATGAACTGTTTGGATCTCCTTGCAGTCCAAGGGACTCTCAAGAGTCTTCTCCAACACCACAGTTCAAAAGCATCAATTCTTTGGCGCTCAGCCTTCTTCACAGTCCAACTGTCACATCCATACTTGACTACTGGAAAAACTATACCCTTGACTAGATGGATCTTTGTGGACAAAGTAATGTCTCTACTTTTTAATATGCTGTCTAGGTTGGTCATAACTTTCCTTCCAAGGAGTAAGCGTCTTTTAATTTCATGGCTGCAATCACCATCTGAAGTGATTTTGGAGCCCAGAAAAATAAAGTCAGCCACTGTTTCCACTGTTTCCCCATCTATTTGCCACGAAGTGATGGGACCAGATGCCATGATCTTAGTTTTCTGAATGTTGAGCTTTAAGCCAACTTTTTCACTCTTCTCTTTCACTTTTATCAAAAGGCTTTTTAGTTCTTCACTTTCACCCATAAGAGTGGTTTCATCTGCATATCTGAGGTTATTGATATTTCTCCCAGCAATCTTGATTCCAGCTTGTGTTTCCTCCAGCCCAGTGTTTCTCATGATGTACTCTGCATAGAAGTTAAATAAGCAGGGTGACAATATAGAGCCTTGACATACTCCTTTTCCTATTTGGAACCAGTCTGCTGTTCTATGTCCAGTTCTAACTGTTGCTTCCTGACCTGCATACAAGGTTTCTCAAGAGGCAGGTCAGGTGGTCTGGTATTCCCATCTCCTTCAGAATTTCCCACAGTTTATTGTGATCCACACAGTCAAAGGCTTTGGCATAATCAATAAAGCAGAAATAGATGTTTTTCTGGAACTCTCTTGCTTTTTCGATGATCCAGCGGATGTTGGCAATTTGATCTCTGGTTCCTCTGCCTTTTCTAAAACCAGCTTGAACATCTGGAAGTTCATGGTTCATGTATTGCTGAAGCCTGGCTTGGAGAATTTTAAGCATTACTTTATTAGCGTGTGCTGCTCCTGCTAAGTTGCTTCAGTCGTGTCCGACTCTGTGCAACCCCATAGATGGCAGCCCACCAGGTGATGAGTGCAATTGTGCGGTAGTTTGAGCATTCTTTGGCATTGCTTTTCTTTGGGATTGGAATGAAAACTGACCTTTTCCAGTCCTGTGGCCACTGCTGAGTTTTCCAAATTTGCTGGCATATTGAGTGCAGCACTTTTGCAGCATCATCTTTCAGGATTTGAAATAGTTCAACTGGAATTCCTTCACCTCCACTAGCTTTGTTTGTAGTGATGCTTCCTAAGGCCCACTTGCCTTCACATTCCAGGATGTCTGGCTCTAGGTGAGTGATCACACCATCATGATTATCTGGGTCATGAAGATCTTTTTTGTACAGTTCTTCTATGTATCCTTGCCACCTCTTCTTAATATCTTCTGCTTCAGTTAGATCCCTACCATTTCTGTCCTGACAGAATGTGGGCCACTGGAGAACGGAATGGCAAACCACTTCAGTATTCTTGCCTTGAGAACCCCATGAACAGTATGAAAAGGCAAAAAGATAGGACACTGAAAGATGAACTCCCCAGGTTGGTAGGTGCCCAGTATGCTACTGGAGATCAGTGGAGAAATAACTCCAGAAAGAATGAAGGGATGGAGTGAAAGTGAAAACAACACCCAGTTGTAAATGGGACTGGTGATAGAAGCAAGGTTCGATGCTGTAAAGAGCAATATTGCATAGGGACTTGGAATGTTAGGTCCATGAATCAAGGCAAATTGCAAGTGGTCAAACAGGAGATGGCAAGAGAGAACATCGACATTCTAGGAATCAGTGAACTAAGATGGGCTGGAATGAGTGAATTTAACTCAGATGACCATTATATCTACTACTGTGGGCAGGAATCCCTTAGAAGAAATGGAGCAGCCACCACGGTCAACAAAAGAGTCCAAAATGCAGTACTTGGATGCAGTCTCAAAAACAACAGAATGATCTCCGTTCATTTCCAAGGCAAACCATTCAATATCACGGTAATCCAAGTCTATTCCCCAACCAGTAACACTGAAGAAGCTGAAGTTGAACAATTCTATGAAGACCTACAAGACCTTCTAGAACTAACACTCAAAAAAGATGTCCTTTTCATTATAGGGGACTGGAATGCAAAAGTAGGATGTCAAGAAACACCTGGAGTAACAGGCAAATTTGGCCTTGGAGTACAGAATGAAGCAGGGCAAAGGCTAATAGAGTTCTGCCAAGAGAACGCACTGGTCATAACAAACACCCTCTTCCAACAACACAAGGGAAGACTCTACACATGGACATCACCAGATGTCCAAAATCAGATTTATTATATTCTTTGCAGCCAAAGATGGAGAAGCTTTATACAATCAGCAAAAACAAGATCGGGAGCTGACTGTGGCTCAGATCATGAACTCCTTATTGCCAAATTCAGGCTGAAATCGAATAAAGTGGAGAAAACCACTGGACCATTCAGGTATGACCTAAATCAAATCCCTTATGACTATACAGTGGAAATGAAAAATAGATTTAAGGGACTAGATCTGATAGAGTGCCTGATGAACTATGGATGGAGGTTCGTGACATTGTACAGGAGACAGGAATCAAGACCATCCTCAAGAAAAAGAAATGCAAAAAAGCAAAATGGCTGTCTGAGGAGGCCTTACAAATAGCTGTGAAAAGAAGGGATGTGAAAAGCAAAGGAGAAAAGGAAAGATACACCCATTTGAATGCAGAGTTCCAAAGAATATCAAGGAGAGATAAAACCTTCCTCAGTGATAAATGCAAAGAAATAGAGGAAGAGATTCAGTACCTGGTTTCAAAGCTTCAAAGGCAGGCTGACTCTTGTTAGGGATAAATGCAGCTTGTGACTTGAAGTTGAAGCCAATGCTCATTTACCATTTTGAAAATCTAGAGCTCTTAAAAGTTGTGGTAAATCTACTCTATGTGTACTGTACAAATCCTGTTGTCTCTACACATCCTGGATGAGAGCATATCTATTTACAGAATGTTTTACTAAATATTTTAATATTCAGTAAAATATTTAATGTTTAATAATTTAATATTTCACTATTGAGACCTACTGCTCAGAAAAGAAATTCCTTTCAAAATATTACTGCTCATTGACAGTGCAGCTGGTCACCCAAGGGTTCTGATGAGGATGTACAGTGAGATTAATGTTTTCATGCCTGATAACACAGCATCCCTTCTGCAGCCTGTGGATCAAGAAGTAACTTCTCCTGTCAAGTCCTATTGTTCAAGAAATATATTTTGTAAGACTGTAGGTGCCATAGGGAGTGACTCTTTAGTAGGTCTGGGCAAAGTATTAATAGATTGAAAACCTATAAAAAATATTCACCATTCTAGATGCAATTAAGAACATTTGTAATTCATTGAAAGAGGTCAAAATATCAATACTAATAGGAGTTTGAAAGGAGTGGATTCCCACCCTGATGGATGACTCAGCGGTTCAAGACTTTAGTGGAGGAAGTCATTGCAGATGTGGTGGAAATAGCAGGAGAACTAGAATGAGAAGTGGAGCCTGAAGATGTGACTGAATTGCTGCACTCTCATTGTGAAACTTAAACAGATGAGGAGTTTCTTTTCATGGATGAGCTAAGAAAGTAGTTTATTGAGTTGGAATCTATTTCTGGTGACAATGCTATGAGGTTGTTGAAATGACAAGAAAGGGCTTAGAATATTACATAAACTTGGTTGATAAAGTGATGGTAGAGTTTGAGAAGACTGACTTCAGTTTTGAAAGGAGTTCTACACTGGGTCAAATGCTATCAAACAGCATTGTATGCTATAGAGATATCATTCATGAAAGGAAGAGACTTTGATGTGGCAAACTTCATATTGTCTTCCTGTAATTGCCACAGCCACCTAGCCTTCAGCAATCACTTCCCCAGTCAGACAGCAGCCATCAACATCGAGGCAAGTCCCTCCACCAGCAAAAGGATTGTGATTTACTAAAGGCTCAAATGATGCTTAGCATCTTTTGGTAATCTCTTCTCCAGGGGATCTTTCCAACCCAGGGATTGAACCCAGGTCTCCCGCATTGCAGGTAGATTCTTTACAGTCTGAGTCACCAGGGAAGTCCAGTAATACTGGAGTGGGTAACCTGTATCTTCTCCAGCAGATCTTCCCGACCCAGGAATCGAACCGGAGTCTCCTGAATTCCAGGTAGATTCTTTACCAGCTGAGCTATCAGGGAAGCCCCATCTTTTGGTAATAAAATATTTTAAAATTAAGAAAGGTACATTTTAAAAACATAATTCTATTTCACACTTACTAGACTACAGTATAGTTTAAACATAACTTTTATATGTACTGTGACTTTCTTGTGACTTTCTTTTTGCAGTATTTGGTTTATTGCACTGGTCTGAAGCCAAACCCAGAATCTCCAAAGTATGCCAGTACACGAATGTAACTACCCTTCTTCTTTAAAATTTCCCAAAGCTTTATTATTTGGCTGTTGCCCTGTTCAAGCAATGAAAGTTAATTCAAACCAATAGCCAGCATTCATGTTAAATAGTGAAACTCTAAAAGCATTTACAATTAAGTTAGGACTAAGTCACTGAGGATACCTGTTGTTACCATTAATATTAAGACCAACTTGGAGTTCCCAGCCAATGCAACAAAATATGAAACTGAAAAATTATACCTATGGAAAAGGAGTTAATAGATAATAGTGTAATAAGACTAATAAAATAATGCTCAGTAAGATGCCGATTTCAAAATAAATATCCATGCAATTGGAAGATTTAAACACTTAGGAATGCTTCAAGGAAGAAATGTGACTGATCTCAATGAAGAAAAACATAAAAGTCACTTATACAAAATATTTAAACATAAAAGGTGTATTTCTGCATGAAAATTATAGTTATTATAACTATATTTCTCATATTCTTCACAGAATGTAAATCATAAGTTTATCATGTTTTAGAGAGCCAGGAGTACTTAAATAAATGTTATTCCAGAACAAAAAGTAGAGAATGAGAATAATTTGAAAGAGCTTGATGCCAAGGCCAAGGGCCCTCTTAGCATTATGGTGTTGTAGACAGGTAGATTGTGGTATAGGTGTAGAGATCACTCCATCAGTGGAAGAATTGAAGGCTGGGGAGAGGCTCTAGGATCTATAAAGCTAAGTATATGATGAAGATGCTCCCAGACATGCACACACATGCACAATAGATGATCTGAATTATTCAATGATGGTGTTAAGAAAACTTATTAGAACAAAAGTATCAAGTTACGTACTCATTGTTATCATACTGTACACCAAAACTTATATCAAACAAAAATAAGACCTCATTCTAAACAACAAACCCATCGAAAGTTAGAAAATATGTGGTGGAAAATTGAAATAATTTGAGGACAGAGAAGAACTTTTCACATAAAGGATGCAACTTAAAATAGACATATTTTTGATTACATACAAATTTAAAACTTGTGAACATCTAAAATACCATAAAAATTAAAAAGCAAATAACAAACTGAGGGAAATATTTGAACAAATATGACCAAGTATTTTCAGAGAATTTATGAAATAAGGAACAAAGACAGATATTCTGATAGAGCAGTGGAAAAAGAGCTTATCCAAACCACAAGACTAACAATGTCCAAAAGCATAAAGTCTTCTGTCTCAATATTCATTTTATTTATTTTTCAACATTCATTTAAAAGAGTATCTTAAACTGAGATGAAATTTTTCTGCTTATCAAGGTCACAATTTTTTAAAAGCTTATAATTGCTAGGCAGAGTGTTAAATTGATAACATTTTTGTTATTGTTGTTGAAGGTAGAGGTAAAAAGTGATACAAAGACATGAATGTAAAGAAGACAAACATAGAAGGCAAAGCTTGCATCTCTGGGGCCACACTGAGGAGCAGCAGCTAAAGGAGGGGAGACCAGAGCCTCACATATAAGGAAGGCAGAAACAGATACTTCCCTGTATTAGCATCCTCACTGTGCACATTTTAAACATGTTGCTAAGACTTTTAAAGTCATGTTTCATTTCTTCAGCTGCAGGTACAAATGAGAGAAGAACTTTTTTAGTTGTGCTAAAGGCTGAAAGATATCAAGCTAAGGGCCAGATATGACCTACGAGGCAGAGATATGGAAGCAAGCCAGAATTATTGCAGCTGTTCAAGGTTTTTCAAGCTGTTTGCATGAATAACTTTTATAATTACCATGTTTCATGTATTTATTCTTGGGCCATTTCCAGTCACATGGGGACGTGCATGGTGCAGTGTACTCAGTTTTGCACTGAAGTCACGAGACAGCAACCCCATGGCTTAATTCACTCTAAAATCTTTTAAAAATGGATCTTCACTTTGCTCATAACTTTCTATCAATAGTGTTAGATGTCAGTCAAGACATGTCTTATTCTAGGGCCCAAAGCTCTTGAATTATGTAAAAATTATTAAATAAGGGAAATTAAACTATAAGACTATAGTTAATCTGCACATGATTAAATCCTTATAACGGGTTTTTATATTATAGGCAACGTTCTCCTAGACTACACTTTACTTTCCTTCAGTTACTGTGGCACCTACCTGGCTAGTTACTCCTCCCTTCCAGAATTTGAACTGGCCCTCTGGTAAGTTGCAGCCTCCTGCAGAATTCTTTTCATTGGGTCACATTTTGATCGTATCCTTCTAGATTGTATCAAAGGACATCTACATGAAAAATCTGGAACAAGGAAAAGTGAAAAAAATAAAAGTCCTAATCATTGGCTTAATCACCACTTTCAGGCAGCAAATTGGCAGGGCAAAAGCTAACAGATTAACTACTGTCTTTCTCTTCTTATCAATGTGTTATAATATTCCTTTGTCAGGTAAAGAATACATGGATAATTACATAAAGTTTTATCTTTTCTTAAATCATATGATACCTTTGAATTATTTTATATTTTCCACTAATGTTGAAATTAAGATGTCCCTATATTAGAGCTCAGTTTGAAGTAATTATTTTTAGGGACATTAGAACAATTATATGTACAGAGAGTAGAACATCATACCCCATTTTCCAGCTGTAAAGAAAATACTTGTTAATAAGACCTGTTAATAAGTCTGGTCTTTACTGGGTCACTTCATGTGGCCACCTTCAAAGATGCACTCACTGTTCTATCCATAACATAGACTCCTTCTGGGGGAATTTGTCTTATTAAGGTGAAATATGGAATGTTCCAACGCTGATTGAGAATACCCCTTACATACCAGCTTTTCTCGGGGTTTCTGTGGTGACTCAGCTGTTAAAGAAGCCACCTGCCAATGCAGGAGAAGCAAGAAACTTGGATTCAGTCCCTGGGTAGGGAAGATCCCCTGGAGAAGTAAATGGCAACCCACTCCAGTATTCTTGCCTGCAAAGTTCCATGGAAAGGTTCCAAGGAGCCTGGTGGGTGTCAGTCCATGGGGTTGCAAAGAGTTAGACATCACTGAGTGCTCTCTCACACACACACACACACACACACACACACACACACACACACCAGCATTTCTCATGGAAGAATGTAGTAATCTAGATTCAGAGAACAACATTTAGTTTATATAGAGTAACTTAAAAAAAAATAAAACTACTGAGATATAATTGATGTATAATAAACTATATATATTGGAGAAGGCAATGGCACCCCACTCCAGTACTCTTGCCTGGAAAATCCCATGGATGGAGGAGCCTGGTAGGCTGCAGTCCATGGCGTCACTAGAGTCGGACGTGACTGAGCGACTTCACTTTCGCTTTTCACTTTCATGCATTGGAGAAGGAAATGGCAACCCACTCCAGTGTTCTTGCCTGGAGAATCCCAGGGACAGGGAAGCCTGGTGGGGTCGCACAGAGTCGGACACGACTGAAGCGACTTAGCAGCAGCAGCAGCAAACTATATATATACGACTTGATGACTTTTGACTTATTCATGAAACCATCACCATGACCAGGATGATGAATATATCCATCATCTCCGAAAGTTTTCCTGTGCTCCTTCAGATCCTTCCTTCAGATCCAGGTATGCCACACATACATGTGGCTTCCCAGGGTAAAGCACCCACCTGGCAATGCAGGGGATGCAAGAGACTCAAGGTTGATCCCTGTTTTGAGGAGATCCCCTGGAGAAGGAAACAGCAACCCACCCCAGTATTCTTGCCTGGGAAATCCCATGGACAGAGAAGCCTGGTGGGCTACAGTCCGTGGGGCCTCATAGAGTCAGCCGTGACGGAGTGACTGGGCACGCATGCCTGTACACCATTGCTTCCCTGCCTTCACCCCTGGGGAACCAGTGGTGTATTTTCTCTCACTCTGAGTTAGTTTGCGTCTTATAGAATTGCATATACATTATATACTGTTTTTTAAATCTGACTTCTTCCATTTTGCACAGTTATTTTAAATTCTCCCACGCTGCTGTGTGTTTCGAGAGTTCATTCCTTTGTATTCCATGGTATATAGCACAATCTGTTTACTCACTCACCTGTTAATGATTGTTTTAGTTTGCTAGGGCTGCCATTAACAAAGTACCACAACCTGAGTGGTTTAACCACAGAAATTTATTGTCTCAGTTCTGGAGGGCAGAAATCTGAGATCAAGTGTCAGCAGGATTGATTCCTGCTGAGCTGTGACAGAGAATTTGTTCCTGATTGTGAATAACTGTCCTCATGTTCACATGGTGTTCTCCTTGTTTGTATATCTGTCTCTTAATTTCCCCCTTTCTAAGGTCACTAATCATATTGGAGTCGGGCCACACTAAATGACTTCATTTCATTTAGGAAAGACCCTCCTTCCAAATAAGGTCACACTCTGAGATACTGAGGGTGAGGACCTTAACCTATGAATTGTGGGAGACACAAATCCATCCATAACAATGCTTAAAAGATGAGGAGGAATGAGATTTGTGAAGAGGAGAAGGAAGAAGATTCTAAGCAGAGAAAAAGCATGCGCAAAGGCCATGAGGTCAGAAAATATGGCAAATTTGAAGATTTAATTTAATTTAAGAGGTCGTAATGATGTAAACAAGAGACCAGCCATGAGAGGCAAGCCCAAAGGGACAGTGTGTGGCCAGTGTGTGATCATCCTTGTAAACAGTGACCGTGGAGTTTATCATCCAAATCTGGACACTTGTGAGAATGAAAGGGGTATGTTATTAATAATTAATGCAAAAGGATACTCATCCTCTGTGTAAGTCATGCAAGTTGGCACATCCTTTATCATAGAAGCAATGGGAGTCTATTAAGGGCTTTTACCAGGGATGTGAAAATGACATGATCAGTCTGCATATAAAGATCTTCTGGTCACATCAAGGAGGGAACATCAATTAGGAGGCTTTGGTGGTCCAGATGAGAGATAGTCGTGGCATGGACTAGAATAGTGAGCATAGGGATGCAGGAAAGTGGAGATACTTGGGAGGTGTTTAGGAGGCAGCACCATTGGGCTTGGTGACTGACTGAATGTTGGGCATGGTGCTGAGCGAGAGGGACAGTTGAGGGTTTTACCCAGAGCTGTGACTTGGGAAACCTGGGGACATGATGGTGCTTTTCAGAAAGATATAGAAGGCCTGGGTGGAGGGAGGTTGGAAGAGGCGTTTGGGGAAGATGAGTTGGGACAAGCTGAGTTGAGGGTGCCTGAGATAAAGAAATGGTGATGTCTAGTTGGCAGTTGATATATCAGTTAGGATTAAGGTTCAGTTGCTGCTACAGAAACCCAAATCACCCTAAAGAGATGGCATAAACAAGACAGGAGTTTTTTTCTCCCGTGTAGCAGTTTGGGTATGAGCAGCCTGTGGCTGCTCTGGGGGCTTACCGGTGTCTGGGATCTGTCTCCCCTATTCTGTTGTTCTCACACTCCTAGGGTGTTGCCCTCATCTCTAGTCTAAAGTGGGGTACCAGCCATACATTTCTGGGAGCCACATGGAAGAGAAAAGCATAATGGGGAAAGCACAAACCTTTGTTGGACACGTAGTGTAGGAACTGCACGCATCACTACCACTTAAAGCCCACTGGCCAGCTTGGTCACATGCCACGGGGAGCTACAAAGCATGCTGGGAAATATGGTCCTCACTGTGGGTGACCATGTACCTGGTTAAAAACTAGGGGACTCTGTTACTAGCAAGGAGAAATGGAGAATAGATTTTGAGAGACGCAGTTTGCCTCTATCCTAGATAGCTAGGACCAGAGCTCAGGAGAGAGTGCTGGAGGTTAACATTTGGGGGTTGTTAGATTAGTAGTCAGAGTGCTGAAAGTGGATAGGGCACCTACAAGAGAACCTTGAACAGAACCTAGAGGAATGCCAATAAAAGAGGCTGAAAGCGGAAAAGGGCCTCACAGGACATTCAGAAGGAGCAGTCATGGAGCGAGGACGGACAGGGGCATGGAGGTTCCAGAACGCACCTGAGCCTGAATTCTGAAGAAAGCAGAGCCTGAGGCAGAAACTCACATGCCCCTTCTCTAGGAGAGACTACAGTTTCAGGAAGGAGGCAAGCTAGAAAGGGGGAGGGAGGGAAGGAAGAGAGCCGGTGTGAGCGCACATTAATTCACTGGGCACCACTTAGCTGCTCTGCCACAGGTGGTCTTTGGAGAGGCCTTGTGGAATACTGTGAACATGGACAGTCCCTGGGCCGTGACACAAGGGGCTGGGAAGGGGAGAGGAAGATATGGGAACTTGCCCACCACTCCTGTTACCCCATCAATCAAAAGTCCCCTGCACAGGGTATTAACTCCGCCCCACTTTCAGACTTAGTGCAACCTGAGGCTCTTGGCGTGTAGAGCAGGCATGAGATGAGGTGCAAGCAAAGTGGGCCCATGAAGTCAGTTGAAGCCTATGCAGTTAGACAGCCACCAAGTCAGCTAGGCCCATGTGATCCAGGGCCCAGAAACAGCATGGGGCTGACAGTTAGGGGTTTCACGTAAGAGCTTTGTAGACAGAGTCCAAGAGTCATCCCAGAAGGTAGTTGTGGTGAGCAGAGTCCAGTCCTGTAGAAGTTAAGTTAGACAAGGACTGAAAAGAGCCTGCCAGGTTTGGGATGAAGGTGGATGTCAGTGGATTTGGAGACAGACAGATGGGAGACAGATATCTATGTCAGTGGAATGGTGGTGATGGGGTGCAGATATCCTGGGATGAGGGGAGAACAGGAGTGAGGAAGACGATGCGGTGAGTTTAAACAACTCACTCAGGGAGGTTGGCTCCAAGGGAAGACACATTAAAGTGTGAGATTAGGGGAGGGATTTTTTAAAAGATGGTACAGATGAGCACTTCAGGGTTGACAGAGAGGAGTCAGGAGAGAGGGAGAGCCCAAAGGTGCAAAAGAGAAGGAATAATGGGTAAACTAATGTTCTTAAGAAGTCAAGACCTGTAGGGTCCAGAGCACCGGTGGTAAAACTGGCCTTAAGCAGAAGGGAGGATATGTCTTCCATTGTAACAGAAGAGAATAAGGAAAGAATGATACAGAACTTGGCAGGTTGTCACACTTGATCTCAGAAATTTGGAGGAATTGTCAGCTGATAACCTCTGTTTTCTTCATCGAAATCAAGGCCATTTACTGAGAGTAAGAAGGAGCTGGAGGAGTTAGAGCCTTCAGGAAAATGGAGAATATTAAAAATCAGCACTTTAGAGAATAGGAAAGAGAACCAACCAGAGAAACAAAGGAGGGTTGGAGGTTGTATTGAGGGTCCTCGTAGGTGGTAAACATGAATTTATAATATCACCGACACACATAGTCCTGTGATATTTGTTCCTTTGTTTCAGCAGCTCAGGTTTTCAGCCATATCCATCCAAGGTTGATGTGTTTTCCCAGGCATCTGAGGCAGAAAGTAAAAACAATCCAGGGAATCAGTGATACCAGCAAGAGATTAGTTAATATGATGGATGGGACCTCTGTGATGGGGATGGAAGGAGGTGGAAGCAGGAGGGAGCCAAGAGACAGGGTGAACTCCACATAATTTAGTTCTAGTTTGCAATTCGCAACCCTGAGTGGAGTTCTGGCTCCTTGTGAGGGGACAGCTCACATGAATTTTTCTTCTGTTTATCTAGCAAAGGACCTTGCTCATGATAGGCATTCAAGATATTCTTTCAAGTGGGTAAATGAAGTAATCTGTTTTAAAGTACTAGTATTACCGAGCATAACCCTATGGGCTCTTCCAGGGACAGGTGGATGAGTCCCTAAGACGTGTCTGACTCTTTGAGACCCCACGGACTGTAGCCTGCCAGGCTGCTCTGTCCATGGGATTTCCCAGGCAAGAATACTGGACTGGGTTGCCATTTCCTTCTCCAGGGGATCTTCCCCACCCAGGGACTGAACCCGCATCTCCTGCATTGGCAAGTGGATTCTTTAGTGCTGAGCCACCTGGGAAGCCTACTGTGATTTTTAAAACTCAGTAAATGCTCAGCTGGCATCAGTGCATACAGGGCATCTCAACTTATAAGGAGTACTCATCTGTAGTACTAAGCGATTTAGGCACCTACACTTTTCAGCACATGCGATGGTACTTTCCACTTTCTAGATATAAATGGGTCAAATCCAGATTTGATAAGGAGCATGAAACAGCCTTAGTATCACATTGCAAAGTAATATTTTAAAATAATTGTCTTGCTTTCCTAGGAGGGTACACTATAATTATAAGCATAATTATTTTAATCTTGATATTAAGATAATAGATTAATAAATTATATAATAAATTCTCAAGTTATGTAAGTTGTTTTCAAGTTTTGGGAATAGCCAAAAATTCATTCAGGTTTTCATTCTCTCTTATGGAAAAGCCTGAATGAACTTTATGGCCAACCCAATAATTAGATATATGTTCTCAAGACATGAAATTCAAATGAATTATTTTTCACCAAACTCAACTTTGTCTCAGGAACTGGGAATCAGGTGTCATTCTGTGCAGGAAGTCACAACCCGGTGTAGATGTGAGCCAGATGACTTTTAACCCCATGAATTGGCGCCAGCTGTGCTTGTCAAGTCCAAGTGCAGTAACCGTGTGGGCCATCGAAAGAAGTAACCAGGAGCATTATCTCAAAGCAAAGTAAGAGACTTCATTACAACATAGCAAAGTGGGGATTTTTGTTTGCATTCATGTAACGGGATTGGGTCGATTTGGTGAATTAAATGGCTTTATACACACATCTTAAAACATCTTTTCCCATACTTTGGAGTGGTTGGTTGCATTTTGAAGGGACTCTCTTTAACTTGATTTCCCACTGAGTTTAAATATCAACCTTATCACAACATGGTTTAATTTTCCAAAATTGTATTTACTCTTGCCATTTCAAAATATGCCTATTGTATTAAATATATATGTATTTCTAAAAGAGCGTGTTTTTTGTACCTATTATTTTGATACCCAATTGAAATCTCAAAAATAAGAACATTTTAGATATGGGAAATGTATAGATCATATCTTCAGTCACATTGTCTATAAATAAGAGGGTCGTTGCGTGTAGTGAAGTCATGGAATTGCCTATTTCGATAGGATTGGGTCAAAGAGAAGTTAAAAGACCAATGTCCTGGTGATAGCTGATGATCATGGTACCTTTGTTGAAAAGAGTTCAAAGACTTAAGGTGGTCCTGAGCCTACCATTCTCTCCATACTCCCCAAAGTCAAAGACTAAGGGGACGTTGGACATGCACATTCTTGAAGTTGCAGATTTGAAAACCTGCCTTCTTAAAGAGAAATGTAAAGCTAGTTAATAAAGTTTTCAAACTGGAGAACCCTAAGAGAGGCACTTCTTTCTCCTCAGTATTCTTTATGTCTCAATTTCTTTTTTAAGATAATTAATTGAATAGCCAAATCTGTTTCATGGCAGAGTTGACAACACTGTACCTTTTCATAAAGTGGATAATGCCTCTATCAGATCTTTGCCAGGGCAGGCAAGTAATTTATCGCATTTTCTTTTATTTCCCTTGAATATTTTTCTCTAGTTCTGAATGTTGAGTTGTGATTTTTCTATAAGAAAATAAAATGAGAGGTCAAGTAAGTGGATTGTCCTGGATCAGAAAACAAGCAGGATTTGAAAATACTTAGTTAAGCCTTACATTTGAGTGGTAAATACTATTTTTGCATGATGATTTTTCAAAATTATTCAACAGAACCAAGGACGTTTTGAACTTAACACTAAAGCTATGAGTTCTCTAAACTCATCTTTATAACCATGTTATAGTTTAAAAGTAAATATATGGTAAATCTGAAAATAAATTCCTGATACCAGAGGTTGTAAAGGTAGCTGAGTTTAATCTACATATATGTTAATTTTGGTCCATGTGTTTTTATTGGAGTTAGTTACCAATATTTAAAATTTGAGAAATTTCTCATCAATTCCAGATTATGATATTCTCTTGAAATCTTGAAATCAAAATTCTCACAATTCAGCAACCCTCTTGGTTAGAACTGAGTGGCACCTGCCAGCTTTAGGAGGTGTGTACAGAGAAAAAATTCTTAGATTTTCTGTTTCTTTGTGAGAAAAAGCCTAGTTCTTTTTTAAAAAAGCCTGAGTCTCCTTTACTCTCACAATGAACACTTCATTTCTAACATTTGTGGAGGAAGTTTTCCCCTCTACACCAAACAATTCTCCGTGATACCAGCTGGGTGTTTACGATTCGACTCAATTCTGACACTCTACCCAGAGGTAGAACCAGATTCCACAGGCTAAGGGTTCGGTCCTACAAGACTGCTCTCCCCCTTCCACTTCAGATGCTAGCTTCAGACTAGGTTGTTACCTGTACTTCCGACTAACCAGCTACAGATTACAGATTTCAATGACCCACTCCTGGGGTTACATTAATCTGCAAGAACAAGTCACAGAACTCAGGACAGCACTTACTGACATTTACTAGTTTATTGAAGGATATGATGAAGGATGCAGATGAGCAGCCAAGTGGTGATACATGGGGTGAGGTCTTGGAGGGTCTTGAATGAAGGAATTTCTGTCCCATTTCTAGGAGTTGGTTAGACTGCATCACCCTCCCAGTGTATGTGTTCACCAACCTGGAAGCTCTCCAGACTCCCTACCATTACATGATCAATTATTTGCTCCATTTCTAGCTCCTCTGCTCTCTCTGGAAGATGGGAGTAGAAACTGAAACTTCCAAGCCTCTAGTCATGGCTTGGTCTTTCTGGTGAGCAGTACCCATTCAGGAGCCTTTCAGGAGCCCACCCAGAATCGCCTCAATAGAACAAAAGAAGCTCCTAATGCACTTAGGAACTTATAAGAGTTTCAGGAACTCTGTGCCCAGACAGGAGGGAAAATCCTTTCCCATCTGCCACAGTCCCACCTGGTCACACAACACTAGCCTAACCCCTGGCAGCATTCAAGTTTCCAATTTCTGCTTTGGATACTAACTTTTAAAATGTTTGAAAAATCCCTGTGTACTTGATTCATGACTGTGTATTACCTGTCCTTTTATGATAAATAGTTTTAAATCTACTCTTTTACTTTTGAATGGTTTCTGTTAGTTTTTTTTTTTTTCATGAGTTGTAACACCTCCCACTTTGCTTACCACTTATATGAAGCAGTTCTATCAATGACTAGTTTCTGTTAATCTGATTGTTCTGATGTCTTTTTTCCCCCTACAGGTCAGTAAAACTGCCTTTGGAAGATGGATCCTTTTTTAATGAGACAGATGTCATTTTTCCCCAGTCGTTGCCCAAGGATCCTATCTATGGACCTGTGCTCCCTGTGTCAGCCATTGCTGGACTCGTGGGTGAAGAGGCAGAAACTTTCAGGGTAATGACCTGGCCCCTCTCCTTGTGTGCCTGTTGGCTTTCATGACCATCCCATGAGACAGGCAAGATAGAGAGGATCTTCCTGGTTTTTATTACAGATTAACCCTGGAGACCATGAAAGATGAAGGCTCTGGAGTTCTGAGTTTGAGTTTGAGTGACTAGGAAGATGATGGCCCTTGCTAACTGAAGCAGGAGGCCTAGCTGTGATTTCAGAGTTGGACATACTGATTTTGGAGTGCTGGATGGCATCCAGGTGGAGATGCCAGGTGGAATGGGCAATGTGGACCTAGCATCAGAGAGAAGGCAGGGCTGAAGACGAAATAAGTTAGAGTTACTACTGCAGAGAGGATAGTGGGAGCATGGAGCATGAGGTGGGGGAATGGGTAGGGGGTGAGGGAAAGGAAAGAGAGGGTGTCAGGGAAGAGAGCCAGAGAGGAAAATGTCTGCAAAAGACAGGAGGAAGAAGTAGAGTCTGAAGAGGCACAGTCACAGAAATAGGAGAAAATCCAGGAGAGAATGAGGCCCTGGAAAACAGTGGAAGAAAGTTTCATAAGGGAGTTTGCCAACAGTTACTCATTATTTTTTTCATTCAACAGATACTTACCAAGCTCCTTGTGTATAACAGTCACAGTTTTAGACAACAGGGTCATGTGGTGACCAACCAGGCATAGGCCTACCTCTCGGAGCATCCATTGTATTAGGGAGACAGAGACAAGACATCAGTACCAAAAGTAAAGAGAGAGAGTAAATCGTTGCAAAATGTGGCGAGTGTTATAACAGGATAGATGGGAGATGGGGGTGGAGGGGAGGGAGAGATCAACAGGCTGCTCAAGGAAGGCCTCTGGAGGGATGACTGAAGGACGAGGGGGCATTCCTCCTGCTATAAGCAGGGTGAAGAGTGTTCAGGCAGAGGGCACTGCACGGGCGAAAGCCCTGGGGAGAGAAGAGAATTCAGTATTCTTGAGGAGCTGAGAGGAGAATCCTGTGGCTGGAGCACAGTAAACAGGGAGCTGGGGAGTAAGGCACAGTGATGGTCAAGAAGGAGGCCCGGGACAGAGAGTGACACCTGCAGGGTCTTTGGGGTGAAAGTAAGGAGCTGGATTCTGCTGCGGCTCTGGAACCTGCGTGTGTGAACACTTGTGGGAAAGCTCCAAGCCAAGGAGAACGGAAGTAGAGGTTCCCAAATGCTTCTGACCACTGCAGAGCGTTAGGCTACAGATGTTTCAAATAGTTCCGTGTAATAATTAGTTTATGAAAAAGTCTCTGGCAAGCAAAATTTGTATGCCTATAGTATTTCTTCTAAAGGATGACAGTTACTCACTTTTCCTGATTACAGAAGGTAACTAATTCCTGTTAATAGTTCAAGTCTTAGCCTTGGAAATGCAACCACACTCAGCCACAGTGGGGCAGCAAAGTAAAAACAAACGCGTCGGCCTTCACGATTTACAGCTGGAAAATATGTTTCTTTGTTTAGTTTTTGATACCAAAGAAGCCACATTTTCAACTATTTCAACCCCATCATTCACCCTGTGTACCAACTTCATGGATCCTACATAGAGCATTTAAAACTCAGGCAATTATTCTTATCATTTAAAAAATGTCAAGTAAGAGAAAAGATTGTATGCTCTTAGTATTTCCTCTAAAGGATGACAATTATTCACTTTTTCAAATTATAGAAAATAGCTAATTCTTTTAATAGTACAGGAAATGCCTATACTTTTAATAGTACAGAAATGCCTTCTTTAAATACTTAAATATGGAGTTACCGTTTTTTTTAAATGCTCATAATAAACAGACATATTTCTTTCCTAGGACTTTGTAACTCAGTACATTTCAATTTTTTCCTGAAAACAGAAATTTAATATTAAAGTTTGACATCTCTAAATTATACAGAGACTGTTACTAAAGCCATTTATTTTACATTTAAATTAGAAGTCAATTTTGCCACTATTTAATTCTTTCATCTTATAGATAAATAAGGTGGAAAAAAAAATTGCTAACACATTGAGTAATGTCTATAGGAGTGAAAGTGTAACTAAACTTAGATCTCAAATGTCTTGATTCTATTCCTTTGAATGGAATTTCTTGTGGCCCAGTACCAATGGCAAAGAAATTAGTAAGGATTTGACCTATTTAAAGGTCTTAAAAATTGACAAATGTGGATTTTTATAAAATTACAAATATTAAATAGTCCCCTTATCTCTCTTGTAGCTAATGGTAGAATAGCACATAATAGGCCTTTAAATGGGCAGGCATCACATTACACAACTTATTTGGGGCATTAGAAATGGTATCTAGTAGTAGCGTGGGGGAAATCAAAGGCAGATGTTATCTGGGCAGAAATTGTATCCAAGATAGTGAATTTAATCTGAAGTGTCCAGTTTTCTTTTTCCATCAACCTTGAAAAAAAATTGCTAAACAGAAATTCCTCTTAAAGCTCAAGTATTGTGACACATATTCGGATGCTTACATTTTCTGAAGCAATATTAAGTTGGGCTTGAGTATTTTATGTTTGGTCTTCAAGTCATCAAAATGTTTGATTCCAGAGGACTGAGCAAGGATATGGTGTTACCAACAAATACTTTTAAACACTGTCAGCACCTTTTCTTTTAAAATTTTCAATTTCCATAATTGAAAGTTATTCTTTCTGCTTACACCGTGTAATATCACATTCATTTTTAAATGGCACAGAACATATTTATTGATGAAAGAAAATAATAGGAAGACAAGCCCAGGTTTATCTTAAACAAAACTGCACACAGTACTAGTTTAATATACTAAGGCAAGAAAATTCCAAGTTTTAATCCTCACCCTCTGAGGCATATATGTCCACTAACATGATGAGAACCAAATATGTGTGGTTTTTTAAAAAAATTTCAAGCTCATTGCCATACTAGGAAAGAGCCTTTCTTTTTGTGATTTATAGTCAAATGTCATCAAGACAACCAAAGAACTTTTAAATTATGAAGATTACATAATGGTAGTCACTAACTCTTTTCCCTCTGAGTCAAATCTCAGTTAGATACCACAAAAATGTCATTGATCAGCAACAGTTTAATCCTTTTGAGTGATTTTGTCCATTTTTTATGCCCACTGGGTGGCCAAATTGTGGCTCAAGTTTTATTTTCTAAGGATTCAAGGCTATGGAGGCATGAAATAGACCAACCATACATTAAAGATGACAAGATGACCTGGCCTTTAAAAAGCTTATAGTGAGAAGCGCTTCTGTACACGAAGGACTTATGCTTTCATAGTTCATGGTCCATCTCAAATGACAATTCTCTCTCTGTGCATTTCCTTCACTCCATCAGGAAGAACAAAGTGCTTTCTTGTAGGTTCTCTTGTAATATTTAAATACTCTTCTGCTATAAACTACCATGTTTTCTGATTCTGATGTTTGTTGATAACTACTTCTCCTTCAATAGGTGATTGTCCTATTGAGAAGAGGGATAATCTTAGCAATACAAGAGATCTCTCTGGTACAATATATGGTATATAATCAATACCCAGTAAATGTTTGTGGAAATACTAAAATGCAAAAATTTGTATCCATTGGGAATCCAGTAGAATAATTACTTTGGCAGGGCTACCCCTGCTTTACCTTTCCTAAATTAAAGAGCAGTGTATGCTATTTAAATAACTGAGTATTTATTACAATGGTGGCCTGCATTGTCAAGTTTTGAATGGACAAAATGGCTATTTATATGGGTTTACCATATTCCCCAACCATGAGACCTATTCCAACTTCCCCAGCTTTATTTTTCTCTCACAGCACTTTCAACACATAATATTTTATTTATGTATGTATATATAATTCTTTTTCCTTAATTTCTTTTTGCTCTGTTTTCCCTCACCAAGATTAAGTCCCATGAGGGTATATATATATATTTTTGTTTGTTTGTTTGTTTGTTTTGTTTTGTTCATTGCTACATCCCTGTGCTTAGAACAGTGCATGATATGTAAATATTTGGTAGATGAATGAATAAATGAATGAAATAAATATGGATCTCTCAAAGATATAAGAATTCTATTAATTTGGCCATTAGCTTATTTTAAATGTTTTCTGTTCCTATGGCTATAAGGATGCCTAAAGAAAACAAAGCTGTTATGTTGTAGCTAATGCAATTCTAAATAATAGTATAGTATTTAAAAAACCCTCAGATAGTACTAAATGTTTTGTTATAAACAAATATGTAAATAGATAAATAAGAGTAAAGTGTAGGATGTTTGACTTGTTTAAATAGAAAGGAAAGAATGCCATACTATGTTACTTTATAGTACCCTGAATTCAGAATCTTAGTCAGTGCTTTGGGGGGCAGAGGTGAGAGGGCGTGTCCAAAATATTGTACCTCTGGGAAGATAACCAGGTGGTCCAGGACTTTCAAGGAGGCCTGCTCTGTGTGGACAGAAAGGGGGAGTGGCCTCTCCCCTGCTGGACAGAATGTTTAAAGCTACAGGGGGCATAACACTGAGATATTATCATCAAAGGCAGAGATCAGCAAACTATCACCTGCCTTTATGTGACTTCAAGCAAGCTAAGACTGTTCTTTTACATTTTTTTAAAGTGTTTAAAAAAAAAAAGAAAGGGATATAACAGAGACCTATGTGGTCCACAAAGCTTATTTTTCACATAGTCCTTTACAGGAAAAATTTGCCCTACACCCTTAGTTTTAGTTCCCAAAGCCAGTTTTTTTTCTAGGTACATTCCATAGATTTTGTGCATTTCTCTCTGAGTTTTCCATGGAATCAAAGTCAGGTAGGATGTTTCATGAACTACAGAGGCGTTGAGAACCAGACCAGGGGTCCTCTTCTCATCCTCCGTTACAGAGAGCTAAGCAGAGGGTTGGGGCCAACCACTCCATAGAAAAATCACATTCATGCCCCCTGCCATGAACCAGGAGAGAAAAGGTTGACCCAAATCTTCCTCAAATGGGGTGACTTTCGCTAAACAATGGCTTTTTTAGGTCCAAGATATCAAAAAGTTCACCAAGAAACAGCATACAAATTATTACTCAAGACTTCTGCAAAAAAACTATGACACTAGAACTCTCAATGTGTTGGCAAAAACCCCTAATATTTTTCCTAGGGAATTAAAATGTAGAGAGAGAAATGGAGCAGGAAGAAGTTCATTTAGCTCTGGGCAAAGGGCAGGACCAATAAATGCATGTAGACACATATTAATTTGTTTTCATCTTGGAAATTGTTTTTGTTGAGTATTTCTCTGGCTCTTAGGCATGACTGTTGTCTTAACACAAGGTTTTAAATCTTTCCTTGAAGCCTAAAGACGATCTGTATTCTTTGCTTCACCCGACTATGCACTGCTGGACTCCAACAAGTGACCTATACATTGGCTGTGAAGAGGGTCACCTTTTAATGGTTAATGGAGAAACTTTGAAGGTAACTGTGCTTAATAAGATAGAAGACGGATCACCAAGGGGTAAGAAACTGCTTTGCTTCATCTTCCCAGAAGTGTAGCCATTGGTGATGGTTTTCCACCTGACAAAGGATGTTTTGTTCCGTATTTTTCTCTTTTTAGAGACGTCTTTGATTCCTCCTTCTTCTTTATCCTCTAGGTAGTTACCAAGTCCTCTGGATGTTTCTTTTAGCTACCTATATTAAGTGTTCTATGCTCTAGACTTTCTACTCACTCTATATACGTATTTCACATAATCCTTAAAACAAGTTCATAAGGAAATACATTTTTATCTTCATGATATAGATGAAGAAATGGAGGCATTAAGAACTTAAGAAACATGCCCAAATTCACATAACTAGTAAACTATAAAGCTGACACCTGAACCCAGACAATAAGACTTCAGAGTCCAAGTTCTTACTATGCTGTATCCTTCTGCATACATAGGTGCTCAGTTGCTCAGTTCTGTCCGACTTTTTGTGACCCCATGGACTGTAGCCACCAGGCTCCTCAGCCCATGAAATTTCCAGGCAAGAATACTGCAGTGGGCTGCCATTTCTTACTTCAGGGTGTTTTCCCCACCCAGGGATCAGACCTGCATCTCTTGCGTCTCCTGCATTTGCAGGCAGATTCTTTACCACTAGTGCCACCTGGGAAGCCCTCCTCATAATATGCCTGTTTAATCAGCTAATATGCCCTTCCTTGCCTTCCACAGTAACTCTTTCTCCACGAGACCTTCCTTTAGGACCAACTGCCATCTTGAAAATTACTTTCCGTGGGCTCACTAGCATTTCTGAGAGAATCTGATCTGTTCTCCTTAGATCAAGTGTCCACTCCTGGTCCCATCAGAGTTGTCCTGGGTCAGAGAAGCCAATATCACCTTGTGTGAAGCTGCATGTAGACACTTTGAGAAGGGAGTCTCACCAGGGCAAGTTCTCCAACCTGACCAATGCACTTTCCACTCTAATTCTTCTTATTCTTTCACACCCTGATTTCTGCAGCAACCATAGAGCTGACTTCGTTGAGCTCAATCCATAGTCGACCCAAACCAGGCATCCCATCCCTGCCAAACTGCCCTTCTTGAAGACCATTTTCCACATTTAACTCAAGGATGACTATGGCTTAATTTCAAGCCCTCTCTGATCCTTTCTTACCTGCACCATTAATATTATTTTTGACTACTCCCCAGTATGAGTTTTCTGATCTAGCCAGTCATTTCTTCCCATCATTTCACAGACATTTCACAGCCAGCTCATTCCCTTGTCACCTTTCACTCTGAATCCTCCAGTTTGCAGCTCAAACACCACATCCTACAGCAAGTCTTCCCCATCTACACATCTTCATATACTCCCTCTCCTGTTCCCTGACTCACACTCCACTGTGAAAGTAGAGCCATTAGGTTCAGCTTTCCTATCCCAGCCTACCACACTCCCCCTACCTCACTCTTCCCATTACTCTCATCTGTACTCTCCAGGCCTGGGCCACCCTCTGATCTTATGTTCACAATGCCATCCCTCAGCTCTCTAAAAAATAAGTCTCTCTTCTGGCCGGTCATTCCAGTTTCAGCTCTCCCACTTGAGCCTCATAGAAGTTCTCATCATTCCTGTACTCTCTCTAAATACTGCCTCCTGGCATTGGGAGTTAGCTTTGTCTAGGATGCCATGTCTTCCTCTCTACCTAGTGAAATTATCCATTGTAGAGCCTCTGTGTCCTCACTCCAACCTATAGGCAAACTCAGGTGCCCCATCTGGGGTTCCATCAGACTCACATCTTTGTTATAGCCTCATCCTCTATCAAAATATAATGCCTCCTGTGCCTGACGGTCCTTCCCACTCAGTCAATTGATTTGCTCAGTTGTGTGTGATTCTTTGCGACCCCATGAACTGCAGCACACCAGGCCTCCTTGCCCATCACCAACTCCCAGAGCTTGCTCAAACTGATGTCCATCCAGTTGGTGATGCCACCCAAACATCTCATCCTCTGTTATCCCCTTCTCCTCCTGCCTTCAATCTTTCCCAGCATCAGGGTCTTTTCAAATGAGTCAGCTCTTTGCAACAGGTAGCCAAAGTATTGGAGTTTCAGCTTCAGCATCAGTCCTTCCAATGAATATTCAGGACTGATCTCCTTTAGGATGGACTGGTTGGATCTCCTTGCAGTCCAAGGGACTCTCAAGAGTCTTTTCCAACACCGCAGTTCAAAAGCATCAGTTCTTCAGCGCTCAGCTTTCTTTATAGTCCAACTCTCACATCCATACATGACTACTGGGAAAACCATAGCCTTGACTAGATGGATCTTTGTTGGCAAAGTAATGTCTCTGATTTTTAATATGCTCTCTAGGTTGGTCATAGCTTTTCTTCCAAGGAGCAAGCATCTTTTAATTTCATGGCTGCCAGTCACCATCTGCAGTGATTTTGGAGCCCCCCAAAATAAAGTCTTTCACTGTTTCCATTGTTTCCCCATCTATTTGCCATGAAGTGATGGGACTGGATGCCATGATCTTAGTTTTTTGAATGTTGATTTTTAAGCCAGCTCTTTCACTCTCCTCTTTCACTTTCATCAAGAGGCTTTTTAGTTCTTCTTCACTTTCTGCCATAAGGGTGGTTTCTGCATACGTGAGGTTACTAATATTTCTCCTGGCAATCTTAATTCCAGCTTGTGCTTCATCCAGCCCAGCATTTTGCATGATATACTCTGCATATAAGTTAAATAAGACTGTCTTTCCCACTAGTCATCAACTCTGAAGTTAGGAATAGTGAGTTCAACTTTGGCTCTATAGTTTAATCCCAGAGATTGCTAGAGGGTAAATTGGCACCTCTTTGTGTTTGTAAAGTGAATTATAAAACAATATTTCTCATTTCCAAATTCCTATTTTGCGATGTTTTATACAATTTAGGACTTAGTTGTATATAGTCTTTTTTTTAGCTATACTGCACAGCATATGGGATCTTAGTTCCCCAATCAAAGATCGAACCTGCGCCCCTTGCAGTGAAAGTTGAGAGTCTTAACTATTGGACCTCCAGGGAAGTCCCTGTACATAGTCTTTTATTGCTCACTAATTCCATCCTATATACTATTTCTTATCATTTTCATGATACATATATATTTTAATAACTTTTGTTTAACTTCCAAACAAATGTTTTCTATCTTCTTTCTATCTTCAGTGTCCTTCAATGTGGAGGACACTGGTGCCTTTGAGTTGATATAAGTGGCAAATATATAATCTCATAATCAACAGCCTCAAGGTATTTATATTTTATTGAAGAGAATAAGACAAGTTGACACATAATTGCAGCCAGAAAAATCAAGATGTGAGGAAAGCGTCATAAAGCTCTATGGGAATTCAGATGAGGGAAAAATGCCAAATTAAGTCATGTTGTAGGTGGCATTTGAAATAGCCCTTAAAGGATAGGTTCACAGGCAGAGGTGAGGGTAGGTGAAATTTTGGACAATGGTTTCTGTGTAAACAAGAAAACATGGGGAAGGCTGGGAAACAAGAAGTTGTCCAGTTGGTCTGGAGCATCAAGTGTTATGCAGAAATAGTGGGAATGAAGGCACATCTAAGTGATACCACATCTGACCTTGAATGTCTGACTAAGGTGTTTATACCTAATCCCTCTGACAGTGGAATGACATCAACTCCTGAGTGGAGATGTACCCCAATTGGAACTGTGCTTGCGGACATAAATTATCCATCGTTTAGGAAAGGAGTAGCTGTAAGCAGCAGGCATCTAGACTAGGCCGGAGTCATAGCAACGGACTTCGGTGGCAGTTGGATTAAAGAGAAGAAGCTACCGGGAGGTGAACAGTCTTTGGAGGAAAGGGCACTATGCTTCTTAGCATCTGGCAAAATGCTGAGCAGGTAGTATGTGATAAATAAAAGTCTGGCAGGTGTCTCTGAGCCTTTGATCTTGTAGTTCTTGCAGCTTATCTACATAAAAGCTAGTGTGCTTTTTGTGATGCTCCCCCAGGACAATATTTTATTAATAACAAAGATCTTATAAATCTTGTTTTATTTTTAAAAATCCACTATGTTTTATTTATTGAGGTACAAATTTGAATGCTATAAAATACGCAAATCTTAAGTATAAAGCTTAAAAATGATATAGTTTTTGTCTTTTTTTCCCCCCTGGCCTCTTAAAATCTCTAATTTGTTTCCTTAAAAAAGGAAATATATTTACTATATAATTCCACAATGTTACTCCCATAGATCTGATGATACAGAACATAAAAAAAAACTTGTGTGATTTATCACTAATCATTAATTAATCATTATCATCAGTAACCATTGCAAAGCAGCTTTTATTCTTTATTGTTTGAGAGGCATCATAGCATATATTCTGATAGAAAGTTGATCTGTAGAAAAAGGAATTACAAAGCAATGAGTAGTCCTAGTAAAGCAAGTGAGACTAATTACTCTGTATGGTACTTTTAATTATGTGTCACCTGTTTTACTTTGTTTTTCTTTCCCAAAGTTGAAAGAAATCTTATCAGTCCAGTCACCATGGTGTATCAGAAGGGAGGCGTGCTTGCTTCTGGAATTGTAATGTATTTTTTTCTTCAAAATTAATTGCTTTCAAGAAAATATATACCTGAAGCTAACACAATGTTGTAAATTAACTATACTTCAATTAAAAATGGTTAAAAAATATGTCAAATGGAAAAAGAAAATACACAAAATTTCTATTTGCTGCCATTTACTATGATGAACCATAATATGTGATACCAAGTTCTGTCAGTTTATTAATTAAAATTCTTTTGTCAGGGGTGCTATTATAAAACTTTTTATTACAAATAATATATATATATATACAAAATTATAGAAAACATTATAGTGAACTATCATATGTCTGTCTTATTGCAAATAAACAAAAATAAAATTTAAAAAATCCACCACCCCAAAACATACACACACACACACACTCAAAGGAGTCAAGTCTTCCAGAGTTCACCAACCAGTAAGTGGAGAAGCTGGAAATGGAACCCAAGCGTGGTAACCTCCAAAGTCCTTTCTCTAATTTTTTAGGGCCCACAGCTTCAGTAAGTAAGAAAAGGGGCCATACCATATTACTTTTCCATGTGGTTGTAATCAATGCTAAGGTTTGAAGCCAACCTACAGTAAAATCTCTGGTCTACTGGTAGCTGTCCCAAAACACTGTTAGCTTCGTCTCTTCTTTTGCCACAGATCACACCTCTAGGAACCTAAGGGCAGCTGCGAAATGCTGTCAGAATGAAAGCTCCACCAACAGCAAGCAGTCTGGAGCTCATAAACCTACATTTAGTTCACAATCTCCTCTCCCCAACCTTGCAATGGACTACCTCCTTCTACATTTAGTCTGCATTTGTCCTTCTCAAGTCACCCTTGGTGGGTTGTTTTTTTTAAATCTAGTTTAAAGGGAAGCCTGGAGCGTCTGCTCTGGTGAGGGATGGAGAGTGATAATGAGCTTGGAAGCACCTTGCATGTTTTTCCCCAGGTCCCAAGTCTGAACCAAGCCATCTCACAAATACCTCTTAGTCATTAGGGGGTCTAATCTAGAAATGACGGCGAGTTTGCCCAAAATTTTTTCATTACTGTAAAAATAACTTAAGTTCTTCTTGAAAGTAGTTAAATTAACCTAAAACTGTTTACAACTTACTGATCAACATTTAACCAACCCATTTTTACTGGATACTTGCCCTGTTTCTAGCACTGTGTGAAAACTAGAAAGGAGAATACAAAGGAAATAAACAGCACACTCCCTACCTTTGAGTCATTTAGAGATTTAAGAATGCACAAAATAATAATTAAAGAACATACATGAAGGCTAAGGTCCTTTGAAGTAAGGAGACTGCTGAATACCAGCCACACGGTAAACTCTGCCTCACCTACCCCATGCCCTTTATCATGAAGAATGTGGCAAGGTGATAAATACTAAAGAAGTTCAAAGAAAGGGGAGATTAGTAAAATTTTAGGTAATTGAAAATGTGTCAGAAAAAAAGATAAAATTAAAAATTGACCAGGAAACATGATTAAAAATTGGCTAAATAAAGGGAAGAAGACAGAGCATTCTAGATAATGTAAATATAGATGATGTTTCCAAAAATGAACAGTAAATGCTAATCAATAAATCTTAGCTGATTTGATGAGGAAAGTATACTATGCATGGACTGAGACTAATTTCCTTCATTTATCTCATTGTTTTTGGTTTCTAGGATGGCTTTGTGTATTCTTTACTTATTAAAGATACAAATTACAAAGTAGAGGATTTTCTTGAGGTTGAAAGGCCGGTGGAACATTTGATGTTTTCTCCTAGTTACAGACTGTTGCTGATTCAGACAGACAAGGTATGCTAGATGGTGATTTCTTGATAAGTTTTCAGATATTATTATTATCATCATTGCATGACAGGAATGAAGGGCAGAATGTGCTGCATAATGATCCATTGCTAGTCAAGACTCTAGCTTGCAAATGAAAAATCAGCCAATTTAAAAGTCCAGGCAACACTTGAGTGTTTGTTTCTTCTTTTTGTGCATATATAACTGAAAGCAAACAGGGAATTGATATAAATCTGGGCACTCCCGTGTTGCTACTAGCCTTGTTTTTCTGCCATATCTTAGCTCTGTTTCCTCTCTACTTCCTCCCTTTCTATGAAGATGGTGTCAAAAGAACCTCCGGAAACTCCAGTTTTATATTTTTATCCTCTTGGTGACCTTAGTAGAAAGATAGCAGCTGGAAAAAAAAGGTCCTGTAACCTGGACTTATTGTACTAGCTTGGGTCACTTTTCTACCCCTGGGTCAATTACTATGTCCAGAGGGATTCTAAATTCTCATTGACCAGGCCTAGGTCACATGTCTAACCTTGGAGCCTAGGCAGAGTCATCTCAGTTTAGTTCAGTTCAGAAGCTTAGTCATGTCCAATTCTTTGCGAGCCCATAGACTGTAGCACACCAGGCCTCCCTGTTCATCACCAACTCGCAGAGTTTACTCAAACTCATGTCCATTGAGTCGGTGATGCCATCCAACCATCTCATCCTCTGTCATCTACTCAAACATAAACTGAGATTGTGGTAATGGGTGGTTCTCTAGGGAGAGTATAGGTTCTGTAAGAGAAGAAGGGAGGGAAATAAATGCAGGATAAAATCAAATGCCCACATGAATTATGCTGTTAGGAAGACTCCTAAGTCAGGAATATCAGTTTATATTGTTGGGCAATGATTTCAGATAAATTACAAGTAAAATTGAATGATTTTTTTGCCTAAAAGAAATTGAAACTGAAATATGGAAAGACTTAAGCTTCTGTAATTACCAGAAGTTAAAGCAACTGTGTTAATGATGTTTTAATAAATGAAAAACTTGAAGTATGTATGGAGGACAGAAAACAATTAAAAATGTAACCTAAGAGAAGGGAGAAAGACACAAATAGAAATCATACAAAAGAAAAATATACTTACAAAGTAAAAATTAAATGAATATGTCTGATAGAAGACTGGGTGCAGCCAAAGAGAGAATAGATGAACTTGAAGATATATTGGAAGAAGTTATTCAGAATGTACCCAAGAGACAAAAGTATACGAAATATAGAAGGGAGGGTAAGAGAAATGAATGATATAGTGAAAAGATCCAACATGTATTTGATTGGAATTCCAAAGAGGAGAGTCAGACAGAAGCAATATTTAAGGAGATATTTTCCAGAACTGATTAAAGACATGAATTTACAGCTTCAGGAGGCGCAGTGAATCCCAAGCAGGATACATAAAAAGATATGTATTTACACCTAGACTTACCAGTGTGAAATTGTTGAAAACTAAAGACAAAGAGAAAAACTTAAAAGTAGTCAGAGAGAAAACCAGATTATTTCAAGGGACTTTCAATTAGGCTAACAGCTGACTTCTTTGGCGATAATATAAGTAAGAAAGAGTGGAATGTTATCTTCCATGTAGCTCAGGGATCAGCAAACTGTGGACCCTTGGGTCAAAACCAGCCTCCTGCTTGTTTCCGTAAATAAAGTTTTACTGGAACACAGTCAGACCCATGTGTTTATGTATTGTCTACGGCTGCTTTCACACTGCAGTGATAGTATTAAGTAGTTGTGAGAGACCACACGGCCTGCAAAGCCTAAAATATTTATTGGTTGTCCCTTTATAGAAAAAGTTTGCTGACCCCTGATTTAGTGAAATAAGGTTGCTATCACTGAATTTTATACCCAGGGAAAATACTTTTCAGTATAGGGATGAAAAATGACATTTTTAGAAATGAGCATTTGTTAGTACGTCATCACTAGAGAAAATTCTAAAGAATGTACTTCAGGCAGAAGGAAAATGATCCCAGATGGAAAGACTATGATGCAAAAAGAATGAAGAGCAGTAGTAAATGTGTGGAGAAATGTAAGTGAAGACTGACTGTGTAAAACAACAGAAATAACATGAAGTTGGAGGGAAAGGAGTGTGCTGTGTGCTTAGTCGCTCAGCTGTGTCTGCCTCTTTGCAACCCTTTGGACTGCAGCTCACCAGTCTCCTCTGTCCATGGGATATTTTAGACAAGAATACTAGAGCAGGTTGCCATTTCCTTCTCCAGGGGATCATCCAGACTCGGGGATCAAAACTGAGTCTCCTGCATTGGCAGGTAGATTCTTTCACCCGCTGAGAGACTAAAGGTTTTAAGTTTTTCTGATGTTTATAAATTAAGTATACGTGTTCTGACCTGTAAGGTAACCATAAAAGAACTGAAACATCAGGTGAAATTTCCACATAATAGAGGGGCAATGTGGAAGTGAGGGATGGTATGGGGAGGGAGGAGGGAGGAGGGTTCAGGATGGGGAACACATGTATACCTGTGGTGGATTCATTTTGATATTTGGCAAAACTAATACAATTATGTAAAGTTTAAAAATAAAATAAAATTAATTAAAAAAAAAAGAAAGAGAATGATACAGCAAATGGGGAAAATAGTATAAATAGTAGTATTAGTATAAATAGTACAAATAGTGATCTGAATAAAGATTAATAGGATTTCTGTGAAAAAAAAAAAAAAAAGAAAGCAACCCAAAAGAAGGTGAGAAAAGAGAAGGAAAGATACACAAACAACTGAGAAGAAAATAGGAAGCATAAATTAAAGTGTAATGTTTAAGCTCAAATATACTAGTAATTACAATTAAAGCAAAACAATAATTGATGTAGTTAAAAGGCATATTTTAGCATATTTGATTTGAAAAAACCAAACCTAACTATGCACTGTTTTCAAGTGACATATCTAAAGCATAAGATTGAAAGTAAATTTTTAAAACATTGAAAGCAAATTAAAAATTGAAAGTAAATAAAGATAGGAAAAGATATATCATGCAAACATTAACCAAAAGAAAGCCTTTGAAGATATATTAATATTAGACAAAATAGACTTTTGGGCAAAAATCATTCCTAAGGATAAATGAGTTTATTAATATTTTAGAATAGTAAAAGGTTAAATTCACTAGAAGTCTATAAACTTTTAAGATACATGACTACCAAATAAAATAGCTTCAAAATATATAAAGCAAAACATGACAAAATGATAAGGAAAAGTAAAGTCATGATCTCAACAGATTTTAATATACTTTTCTCAGTACTTAATAGAATAAATGTGTGTACTTAACACAGTAGCCAAGGTGAGAAAAGCATCTCTACTACTCAGAGCCCTCCAGTGATTGCCTATGTTATTCTGAGCAAAATCCAAAATCTTCACTATGCTTTACAAGGTTCTTCATGATGTGGACTCCACTCTCCACCCTGGCCTTATCTCCCATGGGTCTTCTTGTTCACCCTGCTTCGGTCATGCTGGCCATCATGTAAGCTTTTTGTACTCACCAGGCTTGCTCCTCCCTCAGAATGCATTGGCTGTTCGCTCTGTCTGGAATGCATTCCCCAGAGTCCAAGTGAATACCTTCCTCATTTCCTTCAAGTCTTTTCCCTAACCTCACCTTCTCAGTAAAGTGTTTCTTGGACACTCAGGTTTGAATTCTACCCTCTTATTTTGCCATGTCATATGCTGTTTCCCTGCTTTATCTTGTTTTCTTTCTACAATTGTTGCTCTTTAACTTATAATACATATTATTTAGATATCTTATGTATTGACTGAATCCCCCAGTAGAATGTGAGCTCCATGAAGACAGGGAATTTTTGCCTGTCCTATCCTCTGATGTAGCCCCCGCATCCAGACCTGTGTCTGGCACAGTGTATCCACTCCGTATTTGTTGAAGGAATGAATGAAAGGTAAAATCAGTAAATACCTACCAAAGTTTAGACTTTACAGAGTTGTGTTTTTTTACATAAACAAGAATAAAAACATTCATGTTTAACTCAAGTAAATGTGAAGAACTTGTGATCAGTTTAAAGCAGACTTCTTATTGCTAGTAACCATACTATAGTATAGTTACTTAGCAGAGATGTATAAGGTACAGGATAGATTTTTTTTTTTTTTTTTTTTGGAGAGGTGAATTTGGAACCTGAGAATGATAAACAAGTTTTAAAGTAACAGCTTCAGACACACCTCTACAAGTTTCACAAAAGTTTATTTAAAAGTTTCATTAGTACCCATCATGGTCTAGTATGTGATAGAATTTAGTTCATGTTAACAACTTTTTTGGTTTTCCACATTCTTCAAACTTTCTGCATAAATAAACATAGTTTTTGAAGTCAAGAAAAAGTGCTTCATTATGTTTTGTAATCTAAAAAATAAATGCCTGGAAATGGAGAAAAGAAGTCTTACTTGTTGAATATTTTAATTGATTAGTGAACGCAAGAATCAATAAAACAAGTGTTTAGATTTTAAACTCCTCAAGGTCAGGGCCTTACTGAGTTTATCTCTACTTTCCCATCACATTTTCCCACACAGTGTCTTGTTTACAGTGAACATTTAATAACTATTTGTTCAACAGAACACACAACAATGCATTATTTTTTTCTTTTTTGGTGTATTTACAGGGGTCTATTTTTATTTATACTTTTGGTGAGGAGCCAACCTTTGAGAAAGTCCTAGAGGCTTGTGATGGGAAATTTCAGGCAACAGACTTCATCACACCTGGAAATGAATTCTGCATGGTAAGGAATATTGTCTTTGTTCCACAATAGGATTTAAGGATGAGATTTGGAAATTCATGTGCAACCTGTTGCAAATAGGAAGCAGAGTGTCCTCTTGAAGATGCAGTAGAAATGCCAGCCACTTCCATCATTAGATCTACTCCCCAGTTAAAATGACATCATCACATTGTGACTTCATAATATTAAGTCTCTGAACATGACCAAAGCAATTAAAATCTTAAGAGCCATCCTGTTTGTATTCACCATCCAAGCTTTCCAAGCCATATCTTTAAACACATTCGTTGCTAGTGAGTTGTCAACACTCATTAAACTATAAGTGTTTACCCTTTTTCAGAGTGATCCAGCCCCATCTGAAAATGAAAATGAAATAGTTGCTATGCATAAAACATGTATTCAATCTACTTAAAAAAAAAGCCACCTTACACATTTAGAAAAGAAAAATTTTTTCTGATGATTAACTGCTTACCTTTGGTTGATCTCAAGAAATATAATTCACTTTCCATATGATTCATCAACAAATCCATTAAGATTTTGGGAGTTCTAGCAAATATTAATAAAAAGATACATAAACTATGGAATAGGTAACACTTAAGAGTTCTTCCAGGCTTCCCTGGTGGCTCAGATGGTAAAAGCACCTGTTTGCAATGCAGGAGACCCAGGTTCGATCCCTGGGTCGGGAAGATCCCCTGAGAAGGAAATGGCAACCACTCCAGTACTCTTGCCTGGAAAATTCCATGGATGGAGGAACCTTGTAGGCTACAGTCCATGGGGTCACAAAGAGTCGGACATGACTGGGCAACTTCACTTTCAAGAGTTCTTCCAGTTGTCAGATTCTGATTATATGCTTTTTCTTCCAGATATTCTCTGATAAGAATTAAATTTAAAAATTTAATACAAGATTTTCATGTTTAGAATTTAGATACTTGATCCACAACATCATGTACTCACTCCCTCTTATTCAAGAAACAGAATTTAAACTGTATCACATTGCAGTTACTTTAAAATGCTTTCAGTCTTGATCCTGTGAAAGAAGAAAAATGAACAAGACGAACTTTGGGTTTCCAGTCTAGCATGTAAAGAACCTTACAACAGGGGGAAAGAAAAGCTGAATAAACTTAAAATTAACCATTCCTCTCAGACCCATCAGAGAATTGGGGTCATAGGGGAAACCACTGCCCCCAAAATTATAGAGACAGACAGGCAGATGCAAAGAATCATAGCTTACTGGAGCAGATACCCAGAAGTAGAAACCAGCCCTGGAGCCAGCACCCAGGGGGATTACAATGGGAGAATCTGCACATCTCAGACCAAAAATGAGGACCCTAGAGGCAGTTTTGGTTTCTGACACATTCAGCTACAGCAGACAATAAACACAGTCTAACTCCTAGCCAGATAAACATAAAACCCCATATTACAGCCTACTTAATTCATATACTTTTACACAGTACATCATGTCCAGCTTTTAACAAAAATTATAAGGCATACTAAAAGACAGTAACAGTTAGAAGATACAGAGAAAGCATCAGAACCAGACTCAGATATTGTATCTGCAAATAATTACAAAGATGTTGTAATTTATCAGGCCAGAAATTTAAAACAACTATGATTAATATACTAAGGGGTCTTATGAAAACAGTGGGCAACATGAAAGAATGATTAGAAAATATAAGTAGATTTATGGAAACACTAAGAAAGAAAATAAGAAATATTCAAAATATAAAACACTGTAACAGAAATGAAGAGTGCCTTTGGTGGGCTCATCAATAGACTGAATATTGCAGAGGAAAGAATCAATAAGCTTGAAGAAATGTCAGTAGAACCTTCAACACTGAAATTCAAAAAGAAAAAAGAATCAAAAAGAACAGAATATCCAAGAACATGGGACAATTGCAAAAGGTGTAGCATACATGTAATAGGAATGCCAGAAGGAGAAGAAAGGAAGGAACGAACAGAGGAAATGTTTGAAGTAATGAGGGCTGAGAATTTTCCAAAATTAATGTCAGACACCAAACTACAGATCTGGGAAGCTCAGAGAACACTAGAAGGATAAATGCCAAAAAAATTTATACCAACACATATTAAGCGAAGAAAAACTAAAGAGTCTCTTGAAAGTGGAAGAGGAGAGTGAAAAAGTTGGCTTAAAACTCAACATTCAGAAAATGAAGATCATGGCAGCAGGTCCCATCACTTCATGGCAAGTAGATGGGGAAACAATGGAAACAGTGACAGACTTTATTTTCTTGGGCTCCAAAATCACTGCAGATGGTGACTGCAGCCATGAAATTAAAAGACACTTACTCTTTGGAAGAAAAGTTATGACCAACCTAGGCAGCATATTAAAAAGCAGAGATACTACTTTACATATTAAATACATGTTTAATATGCATTTAATACATATTAAATACATATTTACATATTACTTTACATATTAAAAAAACAGAGACATTACAATAAAGGTCTGTGTAGTTAAAGCTATGGTTTTTCCAGTAGTCATGTATGGATGTGAGAGTTGGACTATAAAGAAAGCTGAATGCCAAAGAATTGATGCTTTTGAACTGTGGTGTTGGAGAAGACTCTTGAGAGTCCCCTGGACTGCAAGGAGATCCAATCAGTCACTCCTGAAGGAAATCAGTCCTGAATATTCATTGGAAGGACTGACGCTGAAGCTGAAACTCCAATACTTTGGCCACCTGATGTGAAGAACTGACTCATTTGAAAAGATCCTGATGCTAGGAAAGTTTGAAGGTGGGAGGAGAAGGGGACGACAGAGGATGAGATGTTTGGATGGCATCACCGACTCAATGGACATGAGTCTGAGTAAACTCTGGGAGTTGGTGATGGACAGGGAGACCTGGCGTGCTGCAATCCATGGGGTCGCTGAGTCAGACACAACTGAGCAACTGAACTGAACTGAACTGAAAGGTAATAGTTAATATTTGTTTAAATCAGAAGTATTAACATTGAGATTGCAAAGTAATTTTAATCCACATAAATAAAATGAAATTTTATTTTAAATCATCAGTGATTGATATACTAGAAAGAAATTTAGAACATGCTCCCATAGCAGTCTTGTTTTCCATTTGAGTTTCTTCTTTCTTTTACAGACACTCACACAGTCAGGGGAAGTTTGTGTTTGGGGTATAGAGGATGGTGCTTGTGTCAGCAGGGTTTATCTGAATATCCAAGTAAGTGTGCCTTATAAATGGATTTTTTTTAAATATTTAATTCTAATCCAACTTACCTTTTTGTGTTCACATGTCAACAGTTTGTGGAAATACTTGTTACAGAGACATTAATGTATTTTACCTTATATGTTTAGAGTAATTCTTGTGTATAAAGTATGTTCCACAGCCCAGAGGGTAGAACATAAGGTATTGTATTGGTATATGGGAAAGAACAAACTTTTCCTTGGTGGCAATTATTTCTGAAACCTACTGATTTATATCTCACTCATGCTGCAAATTCACTGTGGATTGACAGGATCTCTTTTCCCCCGTGGTCTTTCAGGGAACAAAGCCGACAGAGGCTCCACCAATTAAAAGCTCCTCAGTACCACAGGATGGGCTTCCCACGTGGCTCAGTGGTAAAGAATCCGCCTGACAATGCAGAAGATGCAGATGAGCATTCTATCTCTGGGTTGGGAAGATCCCCTGGAGGAGGAAATGGCAACCCACTCCAGTATTCTTGCCTGAAAAATTCCATGCATAAAGGAGCCTGGCAGGCTACAGTCCATGGGGTCACAAAGAGTCAGACACAACCGAGCGACTGATCATGCACGCACACCATGAGATGAGAAGAGTTCTGGAGAGTCTTGAACTAGCAATTAAGTGTTTTTAATAAAAAACAAAACATTCCTTGGCTGTAACTAGTTAAGTGGCCCCATCTAACCTCAAGAAGATCAGTTAGAAATGAAAGAAAGGTGCCTCTCTAACCAGCTTGAGCCAAAAATGAAAAAGTGTGGGCTATTGGCTCAATTAACTATAAAGTATAGAGCTCCTCTGGGCTCAGCTGTGGCTTTATCCAGCAACTCAAATGATATTACCAAGGAGCTCGTCTTTCTTTCTGTCTGTGTACTATGTCTTAATTTCATCTAAGACTTCGTGTGATACCCAAATGCCACGAATACCAACCTCACATCAGATCATCAGGGAAGAAAACCTCCTACAATAGGAGGAGGAAGAGAAAAGTTTCTCCTTTTCAGAGGGCTTAGTAGATATATCCTAATATCTTAATAACACCCCTGAACTAATCACTGTGGACAGGGGCATGAGAAATGCTAGTTGGCTTAAAATCTGCCTTGGAAATGAGACTTAGATCTATTCCACTCAACTGAAAATAGAAGAGAGATGGTTTCTTAAAAGATATTCAAGAAATTTTCCACAAGGAAGGTGTATGTATGCTGGGTGGCAAACTACATTTGTTCACCTAAACCTAAGCATAACCTACCATAAGGTGATACCATTCTTTCCACCATGGTCATGATGCACATAAAATAATATTTTAAAAGTATAAAAAGACCAAGAAACAATGGTAAGGCTATTTTTTCTTAAATTATCATTTTTTCTATATTTCATAATTCTCGATGAGATATGGATCTAGATAGTAGGGAGGAAAGTTATAGTCCTTCTCTATTGTAAATTAAAATCTCAACAATGCAAGATGAAGCATCATACTTCATATAAGAGGATGCAAGATGCAAAAGATATATAATTCAATGAGATAAGTAAACTCATCCTAAAAAGTAAAGATAAAAATTCTTACCTAAAAGAGTATGTGTGGACTCCATAATCAGTGTGGCAAAGGTTTATATGTATTCATTTCTGTTAGAATTACTAGAACTAGAAAAATCTTAAAGTTCATCTGATCACACCTCTTTGTACAGATGAGAGACATACAAACCTAAGGGTTTGTATAATCAGAACTTACCTTGCACTTCCTGGCTAAGGAGGGATAGGAAAGTCGCTCAGTCGTGTCCGACTCTTTGCGAGCCCCTATTAATTGGTGGAGCCTCTGTCAGCTTTGTTCCCTGAAAGACCATGGGGGAAAAGAGATCCTGTCAATCCACAATGAATTTGCAGCATGAGTGAGATATAAATCACTAGGGTTTCAGAAATAATCGCCACCAAGGAAAAGTTTGTTCTTTCCCATATACCAATACAATACCTTGGGCTATACAGTCCTTGGAATTCTCCAGGCCAAAATACTGGAGTGGGTAGTCTTTCCCTTCTCCAGGGGATCTTCCCAACCCAGGGATCGAACCCAGGTCTCCCACATTGCAGGAAGATTCTTTACCAACTGAGCCACAAGGGAAACCCAGGAATACTGGATGTGTAGACTATCCCTTCTCCAGTGGATCTTCCCGACCCAGGAATAAAAAACCAGGGTCTCCTGCATTGCAGGTGGATTCTTTACCAACTGAGCCGCCAGGGAAGCCCAAGGAGGGATATAGTTACCATCAAAAGACCCTCTTTCTGCTTCAGATATCTTCCTTTCCCCTGACCAGAAGGGAGAGATTGGGCAACTGTCACAGTTAAGCAGACATCCCTTCACTGAGCTCAAAACCAAGCATGTACATTCATGTAGATCAGCCTTTGTTGGGGAAAATCAGTGATTTCTCCTTACTGAAGATTACTGCTCCCCTCTGGAGAATTGATAAATGGGTTGATCCAGCAGTACAGAGGCTAGATCGCCCTGCCTATGTCCAGGACTGTATTCTCCATGAACATTTTAGGTAGTGGTCCTCAGAGAACCCTGCTTAGCATCATGATGGCAGGATGCCCAAACACTAATACCTTCACTTGATGTTACCTGCCAGTTTTTAGCCTAGTCAACTATTGCCCTGGAATGGAGGGTAATTTCAACTGATTGTGTTGAGGAAACACAGATACACACACACACACTAAGAGCTCCCATAAAGGTTTTCAGCTAAAAAAACCCCAAACCCTCACCACTTTGTTCCCAGTTTCATACTGAGATACCAATAGACTCAACCTGGTTAAGCCTCAGAAAATTCACTTTAAAAAACAAAATGAAAACCTGCTCAATGGAGAAACTGCATTCTAATGAGGCAGGACACCTGAGTTTTCCTCTGAGCGTTGTTATCAGCTTTGGGATCCTGGGGGTAAATTGCTACATTTTCCTTTGCCTCTGCTTTCTAATCTGCAAAAGGATGACCTCAAGATCTTTTCCATTTCTAACATTCTGTTATTTTATTCAAAACAACCTCCAAAATGTAGTTATGTTACTTACAGGGGTCCCCCTCTCTGGTGTTTCTTGTGCCAATAGAGCAATACTGAGTTCGGTTCAACAACAAAGGAAAATCTTATTTTTTGATCAGAGGGTGGAGAGGTGGGAGCTGTCCTTCTGGAGCACACACTTGTGTCCCAGGGAGAGGCTGAGGCTGCTCTGTAGAGTTCTCCTGGGGGAGGGCGGAGTTGCCATGGGCCGGTCCAGCCGTGCTGCTCCCCTCAGGATCAAATTCTGGGTGCAGCGTCTCTGTGCACAGCCACCCTGCGGCCATCTTAAGTCTTGAACTGAGGTGTTACTGGCAGTACGTCTCTGCACGGCCACGGAACTGAGGTGTTGCAGCGGTCTCACACTAAGAACTCTTGTCTGAAGTGCTGGGTACGAGACTGCTGCACATGTACCCTGTGAGCAGGAGAAATTAGACTAAAGCACAAATGAAGAGCTTAGACCTTATCACCTAGTTTTCATCTGACTTTTCTGGGGGACCCCAGTGGGCTTTGTCAGTGAAAACTATAGAGAAATGAATCTGATTCCTAAAGTATCATGACCACAAATTTGTTCTCTTAGATATCATCTTCTGTAAATGACTGTTGGATAAGCAGGAATCTGTGATGCGTTTCTTTGGTGACAGGCCACGTGTTCCATGATACAGTTATTTTTTGAAGTCTTGCTCAGTTATACCAGCATCCCAGGATCTACTATTATCCAGCAGATGAATGCTGATTTTAAAAAATCACTAACACTCAATAAAGATGTCCAAATGATGCTAGGAATATATTTTAAATTTCCTATTTTATTTTTCATTATTATCAGGTATAATCATTTTCTAATCAATTAAGGATAAAAATGAAGTCATGGTTTAAAGTTCAGGCAATTTTCTCATATTTTTATCATTCCAATTTTAGGATAAAAGAATGTGATATATAGATTCCTATGACTTCTTATGTGATTGATTAGCTGAAGAATGTTGAGTGTATAATTTGTAATACCACATGACACTTGCCACTCTTCTTGTTCTGTGGGTTTTTAAAATAAACTGTAGAACTCTTAAGTGTAGGAAAGCAGGCTTCATTTTTTGGTGCAGTGAAGCTGGGGTTTATTTTATTTTTTGTTGAAGCTAATTGATTTATAGTATTGTGTTAATTTTTCAGGTGAACAGCATAGTGATGCAGTATCTTTGTGGAGTATGCTCAATTATAGCTTATTATAAGACTAGTGGGTGTAATTCCCTGTGCTATACAGTGTACCCTTCTGCTAATGTGTTTTATATCTAGTAGTTTATGTCTGTTAATCCCATACCCCTATTTTGCCCTGCCCCCCTACTCCTTGGTTTTCCATCTGTGAGTCTATTTCTGTTTTGCATCTGTCCTAAACAGGCAACAGTTCTGGCTTGCTCTCCATCATCCCTGTCTGCGGCCGTGGGGACTGAGGACGGCCGTGTCCACTTCCTCGACGTCCGGGACGTCGAATCCCCTCATGAAGTTCATAAGGCCTTTCTCTCTGAATCACCTGTGCAGCACCTCCTGTAAGGACCGCCTGTTTCTGGCAGCAACTTTGTCAGGCCTGTCTATTGAGATTTCCACCGAAGTTTTAACTTTTTTTAGGTTTTACATGTGTTGTTTTGAAAATTAGTATATTGACTCAGTTCTACATTCAAGAAATACAGAGGTGTATATAGTACAATACAGTTTCCCACTGTTATCCCCAAATACCCAGTTCTCCTCCTTGGAGACAGCTTGTTACTAGTTTCTTGTGTCTTTTTACTGGACATATTTTATTCACAAACAAGCAGAAAAATAAGTACTTCCTTTTAATTGCATGAATGTGTATCTAGCACTTAGAGTGTACCAGGAACTTCAGTTGTATTAACCTCGTGAGACAGGTATTCTTATTGTCTCCATTTAAGGAAGATGATACACAAAGAATTTAAATAACAATTAATATCACACATGTTGTAAATGGCAAATGTTGAGATTTGAACCCAGGCAATTGGGCTCCAGAGTCATTGCTTTTGCTCTTATAGGGTAGCAAACTATATATAATGTTCTGCACCACAATTTTTTTCACTTAATGGTATATCTTAGAGAGTCTTCTATCCACACATGAAGACCTTCATTCTTTTTTTATAGCTACATAGTATTCCATCACATGGAATACATTCCATAATTTTTGAGACAGTATATTGATAGACATTTAGATGATTTCAAATTTTTTGAAACAGTACTTTTTAGAAGACAGCCTAGAGCCACTGAGTTTAGACTTATATTGTTATTATTATATCTTTGATTAATTTATCATAACACTAAGTATTAACAAGAAATGACATTTTTGCCCTGCTTTACAGCTTGATGTGCTGTTACACATTGTAGTTTACTGAATGTGACACTTGTCAAACATTCAGAAAAGTATTATGCTTGTCCCTGTTTCACAAGTGAGATAACTTAGGTTCAAAAAGAAGCATTTGCCAAGATTCGTCAGCTAGCACTGCAAGGAGCTGGGTCTCCACCATCTGTGCTGTTCCTACAAGCTCGGCTGCCTCTGCAGGGAAGGATCTGTAATCTCTCTCCATTTACATTCCACTCCTCTGTATCGTTTTTTTGGCACCTCTCCTTTTTCAGATGTTTCTCTCTTATCCTAATTTGCATTTCCCACTTTTTCTAATTTGATCAAAGTATAGAAACATTTTGCTACATTCTTCTTCTTTCTGCCAGGACTGGTACTGAGGGGCATTGGAATGCTCCACTCATCTCTAATTTGAGAATTGCTTATGTCCACCTGAAATATCAGAAAGCTTTACTGTCATATTTTGTTCACTTACGATGACATAGTTGCCCGTTTTTAGTGAATCTTCTTGACCATATACTTATAAGTTACAATTCAGAAACAATATTAGCCTAAAATGTAATGATTACATTTTGTATAATCACTTACCTTTTATAAAGTCTGATAATATTAAAAATCATAAACCATAAGAATAATTCGTTTTGGATATATCTCCATGATGTCTTTCAATAAATTTGTTTACCATCTTATGAGTGAAACAAGTAGAATCTGATAATCAGATTTCTTCTTTTCTAGGTATGACCAGAGAGGAATGTATGTATTAGTTGGAACATCAGAAGGACACATCTTTGTTATCAATGCCAAACCCTCAAGTTTATTTGAGATTCTTGGATTCATAGGTACTTACACTGAATTATTTTTTTCCCCAATCTGGGCAGCATGTGGGATCTTAGTTCCTTGATCAGGGATCAAACCCATGCCCCCTACCCTGGGAGCATGGAGTCTTAACCACCGGATCGCCAGGAAAGTTGCCATAGAATGCTTATTAACTTAAGATATTGGTCAATTTATTCTAAAGAATTTAAAGTTGTGGAAATGGGACCATGGTGAAGCAATTACTTGTAGCATGTTTTCTAAAACAGAAACATTTAAATAGCTGTTCAAAGTTACTAAGGAGAATTCCCATATCATATTTAGAGGTTTTGGTACATCTACTTGGTATACAGTTGATGTTAAACAACTCTTCTTGAATCAGGTAATGCATTAATGAAATGGCTGAACGTTTTTAATGTTACTACAAACGGAAGTTGAGTTGGTTTATCCCTGAAATACTTTTTAAAAACATTTATTTATGTATGTGGCTATGCTGGGTCTTAGTTGCCACGCCAGAATCTTTAGTGGTGGCGTGCAGGATCTGTAGTTGCCGCGTGTGGAATCTAGTTCCCCGACCAGAGATTGAACCAGGCCCCCTGCATTGGGAGTGTGGAGTCTTGGCCACTGAACCACCAGGGAAGTCTCGAAATAACTTTTTAAATAGTATTTGATCTCTATTTAATTAAGATATCTAAAGAAAGTTTTGTTACATGCATCTTTACTCTGTGCTTTCACAACCGAGGGCTCAGGTTCAATCCCTAGTTGGGGAACTAAGATCTCACAAGCCATGTGGTGTGGCCAAAAATAAATAAATGAATAAAAATTTTTTAAAAAAGACATTCAGCTTTTTCAGTAATGTGTGTCCAAATGCCCAGGTAAACCACAGAACTGACAGGTGAGATAGCACTTTGGTGATAAATAATAAGAACTAATATTTTTATCTCTGGCTTTATATACCAAATATAAATGTAAAATTTCAAATCTATGTACTGATTTTTAAAAATTGAGTGCCTACTAAGTGTAAAATGCTGAACCTAGGCCCTGTGGAAGCATGAAACTGTCAAGGAAGAAATTTAGTGGAGGAGAAATAGCAGAGTGCTGTGTAGGCTCAGGAAAAGAAGTAATTAATTCTCAGGTGTGAAGAAAGGAGTGGAGGTGAAGAGGAGGCACAGAGAATACGGAGCAGGAGAATTTTCCAAGGATTTAAAGTAGTGGAGGATGGGGCTTGTTGGCATTCTAGCTCAGGACAAAAGTTTGAGCAACGGCACTTGGAATGGTAAGAAGTCTGGCATAACAAGTATATGAGTTTACCAGGTTATGATCATGACGACAAGGTTTGAAACAAAGTGGAGGGTCTTGAACATCATCCCAAGGAGTCTGGACTTTGTTCTGTAGCTAATGACACATCATCAGACGTTTTCAAGATGGGACTAGTGTGATTTGATTTGGTTTTTAGAGGAGGACTCTGGAATCAGTGTGAAGGCTGGAGAAGAAAGGCAAGAGAACGGAATAAAAAAATTCAGAAAAACATTATAGTAACTCACACAAGAAATGCTGTTAGTCATAACAAAAGCTAACATTTATTGAAGGAGTCCTTGTCATGTAATATCCAGTATTCTAAGTACTTGGCGTGTGTTAATTCATTTAATTCTTACAGGCAGCTTTTGTGAGGTAGAGACCACTGTTATGCCCAGTTTAAAGATAAGGCAATTGAGGCACAATGAGGTTAAGTATTTGTCCAAAGCCACGCAGGTAGCCAGGACTCGAGCTCAGGAAGTCTGGCTTCAGAGCTTGTGCTCTTATCCACAGTGTACAAGATCATGCAGCAGTCATGGAAAGGCGAAGGAGTGGACAGCTATGAATGATGGAATTGGTAGAACTTGATAATTGATTGTATGTGAAAGGAAGGGATCAGCAACGACTCTGAAGTTTCTAACCCAGATGGTGGAAGTTTGTGCTGTCATCAGTTGAAGTAAAAACTCAAGGGAAAAGGAAGTTACGGAGGCTGAGGGATAGGGTGAGCTGACAAGCTCTGTAGAGTTGAAGCCAATAAGATCTTCATTTGGAGACATTTACCATTAATTCAGAAATGAAGATTTGTAGTTCAAAGTTTAATGATGGAATTCTGATCTTGAAATCATGGAAGCTCATGAGATGGTTTAAGACAGAGTTGAAGCAAACCCAACTGTGTAATGAGGTCAAACAGGTAACCTAGATATGTAAATTAGATGGCATGGAGTGTGATGAGGACTGATGGCTGACCTCAGAATGGGTACCAGTCCTGCCTAAATGTTCCATTTTTTAACATATCTTGTCATTCAGAGTATAGGATGGGAAAAGCTACTTACGCTGAAGTTGTAGACAGGGAAGACAAGGCAGTGAAGAAAACTAAAGATGGGCGAGAGAACTGGGAGTCACCCGCACCTGGAAGAGCTTGAGAAGGAAGGCTGTATGAATGGTGGACTGTGGCAGAAGTGTCAGGGCATGAGGGCTGGGATGCGGCAGTCACCGTGTGAGCCCAGGGAGAGCTACTCCTTTGGGACAGAGAGACAGAGTTTCAGGTGGGAATGGCAGTCAGAAAAGGAAGTTGGTAAACAGCAATTTCTGCTCTCAGATGTTTGCAGTGGAGAAAAGAGAATTAGTAACTGGTGGGGAAACAGGATTGAAGGAACATTCTAATCTGAAGATAGGGGAGTCTTGAGGCCTCAGTAGGAGAAGACCTAAAAGACCCAAGGAAATCAAAAGAGGTAATTAATAGCACATGGTGTAATGATATATTGGAGGTGTAGGCTCAAAATCACAGATGGAAAGGGTTACATTTTATTCCTAAAAATGTCAAGAAATGAAGAGGGAAGATAACAGAAAATGTGAGATTCAGGATAAGAAAGTTGAAGTCAAGTTTATGTCAGATGTTCTCTGTCTTCCTTGTTCAGTAAGAGGAAAGGCTACCCTATATAACACCTGATGGAGGGGCTGAGATGGGGCCCGAGACGGTGGACACACACAGAGCAGTAGCTGTGTGGAGTGGCAGTAGCGGAGCTGGAGAGAATCCAAGCGGCCCCAGGCAAGGCCCCTTGGTGGGATTCGCTGGCTTACTGTAGGACACACTCATAACAGCAAGTGTATTCCTACCATACCTGCGATACCTTGGCTGTGGCAAAAATGTTTATTCAGTATTGGGAATGGGCAGATGGCTGGAGTGGACATTCAAGAGGCCAGAGCTTGTGGGCACTGTTGAGTAGGGTAGAGCCGGCAGACTCTGGAGGCCCCTCTGGCTGAATGGAAGCTGAGTCCCACCCAGCTGGATTGAATCTGCCCACTTAGACATCTCATGAGGAGAATCCCCCATCTGTTTATCAAAAAATGTTTCTATCACTTAGGTTTAAAGATCACTTAAATATCCAATAAGTAGATTTGGATCAAAAGATTTGTTAAGACAGGTCTATAATGTGATATCTTACCTAGAAATATGAAAGCTTCTATAAACATATCAACAATGACTTGTGTTGATTTCCATTTGCTTTCAGAGATGGGCAAAGGTATTTTACAAATATCCACTGTGTCTCCTTTGGAAACAGACATAGTAGAAGTGATGGTGCTTTCCCCACTTCCAGAAACAAGAAGAAGCAGGCTGGAAATATTTTCTCTGCCTAAAATACTACCAGAAGGTAAAGAAAAGTGAGCAAGCAATTCTGTCCTGGGCACCCAGTTGAATAGTTGCTATAGCTTTTTTTTTCTCTTTTCCAGTGATAGCATTTTTTTTTTTTTTCTTTTAACATGTGAAGAGGTTAAAATGGCCAAAACCTTTTCTGTGTCTTACAAAGTAAAGCTGATGTGACTGCTAAATTATGTGAAATGTGGACTTTCCTCTCAGTTCAGTTCAGTCATTCAGTCGTGTTCGACTTTTTGCGATCCCATGGACTGCAGCATGCCAGGTTTCCCTCTCCATCACCAACTCCCGGAGCTTGCTCAAACTCATGTCCATTGAGTCAGTGATGTTATCCAACTATCTGATCCTCTGTTGTCCCCTTCTCCTCCTGCCTTAAATCTTTCCCAGCATCGGGGTCTTTTCCAAGGAGTAAGTTCTTCGCATCAGGTGGCCAAAGTATTGGAGTTTCAGCTTCAGCATCAGTCCTTCCAATGAACATTCAAGACATTTCCTTTAGGATGGACTGATTGGATCTCTTTGCAGTGCAAGGGACTCTCAGGAGTCTTCTCCAACACTGAAGTTCAAAAGCATCAATTCTTCGGAACTCAGCTTTCTTTATAGTCCAACTCTCACATCCATACATGACTACTGGAAAAACCATAGCTTTGACTAGATGGACCTTGGCAAAGTAATGTCTCTGCTTTTTAATATGCTGTCTAGATTGGTCATAGCTTTTCTTCCAAGGAGTACGTGTCTTTTAATTTCATGGCTACAGTCTCCATCTGCAGTGATTTCGGAGCCCCCAAAAATAAAGTCTGTCACTGTTTCCACTGTTTCCCCATCTATTTGCCATAATGTAATGGGACCAGATGCCATGATCTTAGTCTTTTGAATGTTGAGTTTTAAGCCAACTTTTTCACTCTCCTCTTACACTTTCATTAAGAGGCTCTTTAGTTCTTCCCTTTCTGCCATAAGTGTGGTATCATCTGCATATATGAGGTTATTGATACTTCTCCCGGCAATCTTGATTCCAGCTTGTGCTTCATCCAGTCCAGCGTTTCTCATGATGTACTCTGCATAGAAGTTAAATAAGCAGGGTGACAATGTACAGCCTTGACATACTCCTTTCCCAATTTGGAACCAGTCTGTTGTTCCATGTCCAGTTCTAACTGTTGCTTCTTGACCTGCATACAGATTTCTCAGGAGGAAGGTAAGGTGGTCTGGTATTCCCATCTCTTTCAGAATTTTCTACAGTTTGTGGTGATCCAGACAGTCAAAGGCTTTGGCATAGTCAGTAAAGCAGAAGTAGATGTTTTTCTGGAACTCTCTCACATTTTCTATGATTCAGTGGATGTTGGCAATTTGATCTCTGGTTCCTCTGCCTTTTCTAAATCCAGCTTGAACATCTGGAAATTCACAGTTCATGTACTATTGAAGCCTGGCTTGGAGAATTTTAAGCATTACTTTACTAGCATGTGAGATGAGTGCAATTGTGCAGTCATTTGAGCATTCTTTGGCATTGCCTTTCTTTGGGATTGGAATGAAAACTGACCTTCTCCAGTCCTGTGGCCACTGCTGAGTTTTCCAAATGTGCTGGCATGTTGAGTGTAGCACTTTCACAACATCATCTTTCAGGATTTGAAATAGCTCAACTGGAATTCCATCACCTCCACTAGCTTTGTTCATAGTGATGCTTCCTAAGGCCCACTTGACTTCACATTCCAGGATGTCTGGCTCTAGGTGAGTGATCACACTATTGTGATTATCTGGGTCATGAAGATCTTTTTTGTATAGTTCTTCTGTGTATTCTTGCCACCTCTTCTTAATATCTTCTGCTTCTGTTAGGTCCATACCATTTCTGTCCTTTATTGAGCATGAATGTTCCCCTGGTATCTCTAATTTTCTTGAAAAGATCTCTAGTCTTTCCCATTCTGTTGTTTTCCTCTATTTCTTTGCATTGATCACTGAGGAAGGCTTTATCTCTCTTTGCTATTTTTTGGAACTCTGCGTTCAAATGGGTATATCTTTCCTTTTCTCCTTTGCCTTTCACTTCTCCTCTTTTCACAACTGTTTGTAAGGCCTCCTGAGACAACCATTTTGCCTTTTTGCATTTCTTTTTCTTGGGGATGGTCTTGATCACTGCCTCCTATACAATGTTACAAGCCTCCGTTCATAATTCTTCAGGCACTCTATCAGATCTAATCCCTTGAATCTATTTGTCACTAGATCCTGTCATTCATACAAATCTTACTATCAGAGGAAAAAAAGGATCAACTGTCACTTTTGTAAGTTGATTTGTCACTTTGTGATGTCTCTTTTTGTTGTTGTCGTGTCCAACTCTTGTGACCCCATGGACTGAGTCCACCAGGCTCCTCTGTCCATGGGATTTCCCAGACAAAAATACTAGAGTGGCTTGCTATTTCCTTCTCCACTCTTTTTTGTAGCTTTAAATATACAGAGTCAGATTCATATATGTTACTATGTAGTTACTTTCATTGATAAAATCATAAAGAAAGCTTTCTGGATAAAAAGGTCTGATAAAATAGACACTTTGTTTTAAGTAACAAATATATCTGGGTAGCTATTTTGCAAATATTTAATTATAGAGTATAAGAAAGTCAAAAACCTCAAGGTACTTTTATGTCTTAATTAAGACTGTCAAGAGTTGGTGATAGACAGGGAGGCCTGGCATGCTGCGATTCATGGGGTCGCAAAGAGTTGGACACGACTGAGCGACTGAACTGAACTGAACTGAAACCATAATGAGTTTCATCATGTCTCTACTTAACTGATAAAACATAATTTACTTACTGTTAGTCATGTAATACTCAAGTATTTCTAATGGAGCCAAGTTGTTTTCCAATCATTTTTATCCCCTAATAGTCTCTATATTAACTGAGCATTTAATTTTTTATTTTGCTTTTCATAGTTGTCATACTAATTAAAAAAATAAAATCAATAAATGGTACAAATTATCTATCTTCTTCCCCAAATATTACAGTGTCTGCAAACTTTGCTGATGAACGAGGGAGGCTGAGAGATGAATTCATTCATAAGTTTGTGTATGAGACAGAGCACACTCTGTCCTCTGCGGTCCTGAACTTGTATAGTAACCGAATATATGGCTTCTGTAACCAAGTGCCATACATCTGCAGCTATCTTCTTCCTGAAAAAGTATGCCAAACTTAAGCATTCTGTCTTTTTCTTAGCAGTCAAGATTGGTACATTGTATTCATTAGACCTGATCCACCCTTTAACACTCTAGTCCAGTTAACAAATGTCTTTATTATAGTAAAATAACTTCTTTAAATTAGATATATTAGCATGATTTGTTAATTCATCATAAAATACATTTGAGCAACCTCATACTTGTGGCACATGCATCATACTTGTCAGATAAACACGCGGATGACACAATATTAGTTTAGTGACTTTCAAAACTATTTTAAAAAAATCTATCATTAGAAAATCCATTCTACAGGGGTCAGGAGCTACAGCGTTGATGATTTTCAGTGGAACTTTATACCTGAGTCTTAAAGAAAGTTGCAAACAAAATGCCTCTATGTTTCTAGTATCCTTTCATCATACTCTTCAAACTTCTTCCATATTGCATCATTTCCTGCTACACACACTGACCCAGATTATATCACCCTTCTTTTTCTAAATCCTTCAATCAAAAGCCTTCTCACTCAGAGTAGCCAATTATCAGCAAGGTCTGAAACAAAGACATTCAAAGAAGGAAGGAATGGTTTGTAGTAAGGAGGATTTAAGAAAAGCTTCCTGGTAGAAGTAATAGTTGAACTGGACTGTGAAGAATTGTTCAGATTTAGACATGAGAAGTATTGTGTATAATCTTGGCAGGGAGGTGGGGTTCCTGAAGTAGGGAGGGAAGCCAGATTGGTGGGCATGGGATGGGGAACCACATTCCAGAAAAAAGTCACAACACATGCAGAGGTTTGAAGGTGGGAATATGTGAGAAATGTGGTGGGCAGGGGATGGTGATGGTGGTGGAAATTGACTCATTTATTTTAAGTTGAGGATAGGAGTATTTGAAAAGGATTAGTTAAAAAATCAAGATAGTTGTAGGCTGGGATTTTTAATGGTAGCTGATATACAGAGGAGACTTTTCTTAGTTGGCTGAAATGAACATTTATTTGCAATCAGAGATTAAAAAATGTGGTGCAAATACAGGTGTCCACTTTATCATGTATCAGTTTATTTCCAATGACAATGCTTTTGGATTTGAATCTGACTATATACGCATAACTGCAAGGTGCCACTCCCCTGATCTTTTCTATAATATGGTCATTTTCTTTCATTGGCAGGAACATAGTGGTGTTCACATTCTTAAGCCATACCAAAAAATACAAAGCAAACAATATGGACCTGGAATGCTCTCTCTGTCTCCACATGGATTGTGGCTCATAACAATAGCTAAATGTGGAATTCTGTGTATCCGAGATATTCATACTTTGGTAAACTCCTTTTTTTATCCCCCAATCATGGGATTTGCATCTTGATCTCATATAAGGAGCAAAAGCTCTTAGGAAAGGAATTGGAACTGTTAAGTAAATTGACTCATAACTTACTTACCACTGATGGTGTTATGTGCCAAGGTTTGAGTCTCTAAGAGAGGAAATGCAGTCTCTAAAGGAGATCTGCAAAGAAGGAACATGGGGCAGTAGATGAGCTCCAGCCCATCTCCATCACCACTTATTGTGTGGCGAGAAAATTCACTGAACTGCTCCTTTGCGATATTAGGAAGGCCTTGCTTATTCTCACCCTGTGAGATTATGGTAAGAGCAAAGGAGAGGGTATATGCAGAACTTCTTTGGAAACAGTGAACTGCTGTGCAAATCTGGGATGATTGCTGCTAGCTCCACGGCCTGGAGGGCTTCTGGCCTGGTTGCTGCCACCCTCCCCCACCCCCAGCCTGCGTCTTCCTGTGGTGTGGAAGAACACACAGGGCGTGGCGCGCACGAGCCCTCCCCCACCGCTGCGGACTTCAGGGTCACCCGTCCTACCACCACTTCTGATTTCCATTGTTCTCAGATCTCTAATTAAATGAAAATAATTTCTTCTTCCCTGGTGGAAGACCCTTTTCTAGGTTTTGAGATCAAGTTGTACTGGTTATCAGTACAATTTAATTCTTTCATATTATATAGGGGAAGACCTTAAATGTCTTACAAATCATTTTTAAATGAACAGTTTGCAAACTGGTACATTTTCTCTTATTCAAATGGTTTGTAAATGTATGCTACAACTGACAGTGGCATGACAGCAAGATGTCAGAGTTTTTCTGGATGATTCTGTGCAACATGCCTCATATGGGTGGTTGTTCATGGCAGTACTGCTTGTAAAAGCAACCTGATGTCCATCAACAGAGGACTGGATAAATAAATAAGCATGCATAAATAAAGTATGGAATATTATGCTGTAATACAGCATGAGGAAGTCTTAATGCAACAATATGGAAAGAATCCCAAGACATATTATTATAATAAGTAAGAAAGGCAAAGTGTGTAATACACATATTTTACCTCAGATTAAAAATTGTTTGTATAAAAATTTATTTATATACATTAAAATCCTCTGAAAGGATAGTTAAGGTATAATTATATTGATTGCCTTTGGGAGGTATTGGGGAAGGGGAAGGAAGGAGATTTCATTGCATAGTCTTTTATAGTTTTTTTAAAATTTTGAAACATTTGAATGTATTCCCTATTCAAAAATTTAAAAAAAATTTTTTTAACTATCATGGTTGATAACTAGTGTGACAAAGAAATCCGTTTTTGGTCAAATAATTTAAACCATTGCACTGTGTACCAACTAATGATGTGTTTGGGTTCTAACTAAACTGATTTAATTGGCCTCCTCCATCATTCTTCACTCAGTGCCCATCGCCTCCTCTCATCACGCTCAGCCTCTTTGCACATCGAGGGGACTTGCTTAATCCTTGAAGACATCTGGATTTGCCTGTACTGTCCATTCTCAGCAAGTCTATTCTCCTTTCCATATCTGATTTCCCTACTGGTGACAATAATTCCTCTTTTTCCATATTACCTAGAAAGGAGATCAAATCAATAGTGATGAATGTATTTTGTATTAGTAATTTTCAGTTCTATGTATTACTAAGAGGCTACTCCATCCCAACTAAAATGCTGTTAACAAATAGGAAAAGGTTTATCCATAAGCAAAAGTGCATGTAACCCCCTTAGAAAAAATCCCTGTGGTAAAGTTGCACTTGTAATTTCTGCACTTTGTTCCTAAAACTATTAAGGAAGCATTTACTCGGTGTCGGAGTCATTCTCACCAGGGGCGCGGGATTCAATCGGTGAGAATTTCAATGGATGGACAGAGCATTCTGGTGAATGGGAGAGATGACAACACACTGGTTAACCTAAGATGGAGGTAAGTACAGGTTGCAGTAAGCAACCTCACATAATATGGTGTTTTAAAACTCAGATGTTATTATTTAGGTAATAGCAGGGCCAGCGTAACTGGAGACAACTGCCATTGAAACAACTGTTGTACTAATGATCCCAAGACCAGGGAAGATGCCATGCTATGCGAGGGCCATATAGGGAGGCACCAGGGAGGGTTAGGAGACAGAGGGAGCAGGGAAAACATGGGCAAGAGTCGTCATTTTGGTTTCCATGGTGAGGAGCAGCCAGGCTTAGGATTGGCTAGTTTGGATAACTTCAGTGGGTTCTGGGCCACAGGAGCTGCTGCTAGTTGTCCACTACGTGACCCAGGGATTACTAGGAGAGGAAAATAGTGGCCCAAGTTTGAAAGACCAATAGAGGATTTGCTTGGGGTCGTGGGCTTGTGGGTCTGCATTTGAAAGGTGAGCTCCAGGTAAGTTGTTTACTATCTCCAAGACTTGCTGGTCCTGGAAGGGACAAGACCCCAGATGTCAAAGCATCAAAATACAAAAAATAAAAGGACACAGTTAAGACCTATGTAGTGATCAGTCCTCCCTATCATAACATCTGTTGGAAGAACACAAGGAATGAGGACAACTCTGAACAGTAGATCATTTTTAAAAGTCCTATTTATCCCTAAAAAACCTGACATAGGTATGTGCGTTTCTGTACATGCATACAGATGTACTTTCCTAATTAGACTTTGCTTTCCTAATCAGACAATGTTAAATTAATTTAGACTTTGCTTAAACTAAAACTAAAATTCTAAATAAACAAATAATCGCCAAGCATACAGATAATGGCCAGGGCATAGAGATCATGCAGGTAATGCCCTGGACTTGAAATGTCACCTTATTTGATCTGCCAGTGGACACCACTTATCAATGTGCAATTTGTTTCCACAAAAATACTATTTCATAGTGCTTCCTGTAAGCAAAACAGTAATAACTTAAGTAAAAACTTACTTAGGCACCTGACAACCCCTCTAAATCATCTACAACCATGTTATTCAAGGTGGGATCTGCAGCACCTGTGAGCTTGTTAGAAATGCATATTCTTGGGCCTCATCGAATTTTTGAGTCAGAATCTTTATGGGTGGGGCCCTGGAATCTGTTTTAACAAGCCCTCCAGGCCATGCTGATATGCTTGAAGTTTGAGATGCTCTGGTGTACTGAGTGGAAGTAATAATGCTTCAGTGTGGGGCAGGGACTATGAGGACTGAACAGGGTAAGGTGATTATATACAGTGTGAGGCAGCACAGCACCTGGTACATTCTGAAGCTTCGACCAGAGCAGTAACTCTTCTGTGCAGTGGCCAGGCTGGGTGAGCAGAGAGGACCTGTAGGATAAGGCATGGGGTCAGCCTGGGGAGAGCTGGCCCCAGGGAGATCAAGAAGCTTGTTGTGTCCTGCAGCCCATGAGAGTGCTGTCCTCTAAGAAGCAGGGTCCTAATAGCTTCAGAGCACTGTGGAGAATTGACCACACATTTCTCTGTGTAGAAATGGATAGGTACCTGTAAGTAACACTGCTAAATGTGTCTTTTTCAAATTGGGGTCGCACAGAGTCGGACACGACTGAAGTGACTTAGCAGCAGCAGCAGCAGCAGCCTATGTGTTTTCCTTTTTATTAATATAGGCGGTTTGGAGGAATCTTAGCCAATGATATTCTTGAATATAGCCAGCAACTTACAACTTACCTGAAGACCATCATGGATGAGGAGAATGATTATTTAAGTATAGCAAGAAGAGAATCCTTGGATTTGGAATCAGAATCTGAACATGCAGTTGAGTTTCAATACAGTTTTCTTTCTCCTTCCTCCCTCCCTCCCTCCTTTCTTGCCTTCCTTCCTAAATTGGTATGTTTTCAGATTATAGTTTTGTTTTAGCAGATATTTTAGTAATATTCCTCTTTATCCAGATATCCCATGATTTTCAAAAACAGCATGCACTACATTTAAGAGAAAAATATTCTACATTTTCTCAAAGCAAAATCACAAATATTACATTTCAGACCTAATTTAAAACCATAGTACAAAGTCTATCTGGAAAAAGAAATCTATTACAATTCTGGTGCTTGTTCAAACTAGTCTCTCTGTACTTTTGGATCATGTGCATTATTTAGAATGTGTCTACCCAGAGGACATTTATTCACTCAGTCATTTAATGTTTGTTGAGGGCCTACAGAGTGCTAAGCCATGGTGATATAGCCAAAAACAGTTGGGAAAATGTCTGCTTTCACGGAGCCTACATTCCAGTTGGGGCTTGGGGGTAAGCAGAGAAAGATACATGAATAATCAAATACATAAGGAAAATTAGATAGTAACAAGATCTATTTACTGAATAAAAAGGAGTTGGTGTGATAGTACTGGCTGGGATAGCCCCTGCAAGGAGAAGGTCTGTGACTTGACTTAAAAAAAAAGTGTGGGGGAGGGCAAGTACTCAGGGCAGAGGGAGAAAGAGCTTAGTACATTTGAAGACCTAAAAATAAAAAAGACCTGTGCAGTTGAAGTGAGCAAGGGAGAGTGGTAGGAGCTGAGGTCCTTGAAATGGGAAAAAGAATAGGCAAAGAAGGGCTTTGTAAACCAGGTAGCATTTGGACATAATTTTACATGTAGTGAGAACCTATTAAAGTGTTCTGAGCAAAGGATTTACAGGGTCTGATTTACACTTTTTTAAAAATGATTGCTTCTGCTGTGTGGAATATGATTCCGCCTGCTTTGACAGGCAGCAGATAGGCATAGGAGTGGAAGCAGACAGAGCAAGGAGTTAGAAAGCTCAGGTAACAGCAACAGAGGTAGAAGAGTGTTGTGGAGAAGGGGTAGACTCCAGGCAGGTTGTAGAGGTAGAGGGGACGGAACTCCTGATGAGTTGGACCTAGAGGGAAAGGGAAAGAAAGGACTCAAGGATGAAGCCTAGATCTTTTACTTGACGGTACCACTCACGGAGAAGGGAGAGACTATGGTAGGGGAGCCACTGTAGGGAGAAAGAAGAAAATCCAAAATCAGTCCCCTGGACTGAGCATGAGAACACTGTTAGAACACTGTTAGCATGAGAACATATCCAAGCGAGATACCAAGTAGGCCACGGTATAGATGTTCTGGGCAGAGTCCAGGATGCGAGATATTGATTTGACAGTCGAGGGTATATGAATGGAATTTAAAGCCATAACACTAGGTGAGATCATCATGGAAGAGTGGATGGTGAGAAATACAAGGGGCACTAAGACAGAGCGACTTCTAGAGACCAGGAGAAGAGTTCAGGGAGGCAAAGGAGATTGAGAAGAACCAGTGAGGAGCGGCCAGTGAAGAGAACCAACAGAGTGTGACATCCCAAACTCTCTCAAGACTTTTTGCCGCAAAGGGGAGGACAGAAATAGTGTGGCAGCTAAAAGGGAATGTGGTGGTCAGTGAAGAGCAGCTTTCCTGGGACAGGAGGTTCCAGAGCATGTTTAGATACTGTTGGGAAAGATTCAGTAGAAGGCAGAAATGGATGATACAGAAGGGTGATGCAGAGGCCTCAAAAAGGAAGAAAAGATTAAGATCCTAAGCACAAATGGTGGGGCAGGCCTTAACAGGCCATAGCATCTGGTCTACAGGAACAGCAAGAAGGCCAAGAGTGATTTGGTGATCATTGTTGCTTTCTCAGTAAGGGGCATGGCTGATATAAGGACAGATTGGAAGGAATAAAATTAAGCATTACATCTTGAGCAGGCAAAATGCTTATTAGTATTTTTTTTAATGCAACAAGTGCAGAGGGATTCAAGCAATGAAATGAAGTAGGGTAGGAGGAGAACTTGATGAATTTTTAATTTAAGAAATATCTGTCTTCTTCTAAGGTAACTGAGAATATGCAGTTAAGCACTGATTCATCACAAGAGGAATTAGTCAAAGTTGGTAATATAGAAGAAATTCCATGGATACAACAGAAAAGCCAAGAGGTATTCATAAAACATAAAAGAGGTTTGAAATAATGCTTTGTAGGTGTGTCAAGTAGATTCATTTCCTATGAAAACCCATTGGAAAGTTAGAAAGTGGAGATACTGGTTGGCAGAGCATTACATTGTATAAGTGTAACTTTCCTGAAAGTAAGCAAGCACACCAAACACAGCTCAGTCTTTCTAGATTAAGTTATATGAGCTTTAAGCACCGTACCTAGGCTAATGTGAAACCAAAGAAGTGTCCAGGTGTGCCAAAGCAAAGAATGAACTGTGACACCTCATGTTGCAGTACATTTGAGAGGATGCTGCAAGGTTGGCTTACATGGAAGGGGTGGATAAGGAACCGAGGAAGAGACACTGTGGCTTCAGATGTGCAGAAGGGTGACAGAGGTGGCGGCTGTGTCCGGATTTAGTCTGCTCTCGCTCGATACCCAAGGAAATAGCAGACTCGTTTTCCTTTATCAACTGTTCTGTTTAATTTTTCACTGTTTTCTTACTGTTGGCCTTATCATTGACCTCAGTTCCAAGTTGCTTCAGTGGTCACTTACATAGCAACAGTTTAGACTTAAGCAGAGTATTGCAGTGGTATCATTACTCCTTCATGTACACTTCATATTATTAGTCTTTTTAACTTTTTTCATCATTTTTCTAGAGAAGTGCTATCTGTGTATCTATATACATACATGTGTATCTCTGATCTCTTACTTATCTAAATGATGTACTTGTTCCATTCCAGGCCATCAAAAATGAGGTTAAATTGTTTTCCAACAAAAGGAAAGAGATAAAAAGAGGAATCAAAGCACTCGCTAAAACTGTAAGTGTTGTGATATCACAGCTAAGCTGTGACGACAAACTCCAAAAACATAATGGCATAGGGATGTGAAGCTTCTTTCTTTCCCTGTATCATGGTTCTGGGTGTTCAGGCCAGTGGCTACTCTGTTCCATGCAGTCATTCAGAGACTCTGCTATTTCTAGCACATGGCTTCTAAGGTTGCCTTGCTTGATTTCATCCCACTCAACTGGAAGAGGGAAAGAGCATGGAGGCATGCACTGGGCAAATCTAGAGGTGGCCCTTATTGTTAGATTGAACCACAGAGATTGCTATTTTATGTGGTTCAGCCAAATATACTCCAAATATTTTTCTGTTTTGTCTAAGGCATAGATCTAACTTTTTTTTAAAATAAACATTGCCTTTTACCAATTCATTTTATTGAATGTGGCCTTCCTTTTCCTGCTGATTTGCAGTGCCTCCCTGGATTCCCATGAATATGGAATTGTTTCTAGATACTCTGTATTCTGAAATTGAGCACTCATCTTTTCCTTAGCCAATTCCAAACTATTTTGATTGCTATAGATTTATAAAATGTGGTTATATCTTGAAAGTAATTCTCCCTTTGCTCTTCATTTTCAGAAAATGTTGGCCTCTTTATGCACAATTTTTTATTTGAATTTTTAAATCACTTTGTCAAGCTCTGTAAAAAACTCTGATTTATTTTATTTTATTTTTAATATAAATTTATTTATTTTAATTGGAGGCTAATTACAATATTGTAGTGGTTTTGCCATACATTGACATGAATCCGCCACGGGTGTACATGTGTTCCCCATCTTAATTGAGAATAACTGCTTACAGATTTGGAGAATTTCTTTGCCATCTCTGAAATTTTATACATATGTTTATCTATATTATTTAACATTTATGTTATAAATGTTATAAATCTTTTATATAGTATATAACATATCAATAAGTATATATATATTTTTTCAAATTTTTAACAAGTTATTTAGTGAAGTTTCATAGTCTAAAAGTGACTTTGTGTATGTTTCTTATTAGATCCTTTGTGGGTGGAATATTTTCTATTACATTTTCTAACTGGATACTACTGGATATGAATGTTACTAATTTTGCATATGACCACCTTTCTGAATTCTCTTTTTAGTTGTGTTGCTTTTTCAGTTGAATCTCTTGCATTGTGTAAATGGACTATCAATATCTTCTGAAAGTCATGTGTCTCTTATCAATCTTTATATTTATTTCTTTTTCTTATCTTATGGTAAGGGCTTCTAATGTAATAGTGGTCAGAACGTGCTTGTCTACTAACCTTAATAGGAACATTTCTAACTTTTAAGTGCAATGCCTACTATTTTTCTTAGATATCCTTGTTGTATAGGAGGCTTTATTGTTAATTTTATTGTGAAATTTATCAGATGTTTTGTATTCTTTGTATTCCTCAGATAGACTTTGGTCATTTTAAGTAGTACTCCAGATTCAACTTGCTAATGTTTTATTAGTATTTTTGTATTTCTAGTCATAAATAATATTGGTCTATTTTTCATATACTTTCTTGGTCTAATTATCATATTGGAGTTAGAACAGCATTATCAAGTGATTTGAGTAGCTTTCTACTTTTTTTCCCATTCTCTGGAATAGTTTGTATAAAATGGAAATTCTCCATTTCTTTAAAAAGGATTTGATAAACAACCCCCTTCTCCCCTCCCCCACATACATATAAAACTATCTGGCTCTGATGTCTGTAGCAGAGTTGATTCTTTCCTATTGTTTCAAGTTCTTCTATGGTTATCAGTCTTACCAGGTTTTATATTTCTTTTCAGGTATAGATTTAGTAAATTATATTTTCTTAGAAAACTGTTTGTCTAAATGTATAATATAAAATTATGTAATATTCAACTTTTTAAGTCTCTTCTGATTTTTGCATTATAGTTCTATTTTATTCCTAATGCTGTATGTTTGTGACTTTTATCTTTTTTCTTGATCACCCTATCCAACAGAATTTCTATTTTATTAACATTTCCAAAGAATCAGGTATGGTTTTATTGATTTGACTCTGTTATTTTGAGAGAACGTTATACTTAATTTTATACCTATACATTTTGTAAATTTAGGATTTGATCAATTTAGAATTTTATTCATTCTTCCTTCATTCAGTTTTATTTTTCCTCTCTTTTTTTAGTTGGAAGTGTGGTTTATTTCCTAGTTTTTTCCATTATACTGTGCATGTGACCATAAGTATTCCACTGTGTACCACTTGACTACATTGCATTGATTTTGATATGCAACTTTCTCATCATTGCTTAGTTGTAAATATTTCTAATTCCATTTTGAACATATCAACCAAAGGTTTTCTACAAGCATGTATGTATTTTTCTGTTTTTTATTTCCAGGTTGTTTTGTCTTTTATTTACTTACAGATTGTTTTGCATATCTTTCTGTTGCTAACTTTGGACTTTATTTCACTATGCTCAGTAAATAAAGCTTGTTGAGATTATCTCTGTGACCTTGTACCTGGTCATTTTTTGTGCGTGTTTCATGTGTTAGGAAAGAATATTTTGTTTTCTGGGTTTTGGGGGCAAGGTGGGTAAAGTGTTCTTTAAATTCCTATTAGATCAATCTCATGGTGTTAGTGAAGTTTATGTTTTTGCTGTTTAAACTTATTTCTAGGATGTGATAAGCAGTTTGTCAATTTATCCCTGTATTTCTATCATATTTATGTTAGATGAAAAAACGTGCATGACAGATTGCCTTGATAGATTGCTCCTTTTATCCTTGTGAAATATTTATCTTTGCTTCTTTGGCTGTTTTTAACTGTACACTTTAATTTTTATATTAATATTGTTGCTCTATTTCCTTTTGTTAGCTCTTATTTATATATCTTTTTCAACTGCTTTATTTACAACTTTATTATGTCCCCTAATTAGTATAGAGCTGGACTACTTTCTTTAAATCCTATCTAAGAGTTTTAATGGATGAATTTAGCCACATTGGAGAAGGCAATGGCACCCCATTCCAGTACTCTTGCCTGGAAAATCCAATGGGCGGAGGAGCCTGGTGGGCTGCAGTCCATGGGGTTGCTAAGAGTCGGACACGACTGAGCGACTTCACTTTCACTTTTCACTTTCCTGCATTGGAGAAGGAAATGGCAACCCACTCTAGTGTTCTTGACTGGAGAATCCCAGGGACGGGGGAGCGCAGAGTCGGACACGACTGAGCGACTTAACAGTTAGCCACATTAACTATAATTATTGATATGTTTAAACTTAATCCCTGCCATTTTACTTTGGGTTTTCTGTTAATTTCCAAGTTTTTTCTTTCTCCTTCTTCCCTATCTGTTTGGATTGCTTGTGCATTTTTTGTTATTATTGTTCTTTTCTTTCTTTCTTCTTCTTCTTCTTCTTTTTTTTTTTTTTTTTTTACCATTTTGGGACTTTTTTTTTTTTCATAATTCTATTTTTTTTTCATTTCTATGGGACTTCCCTGGTGGTCTAGTTGTTAAAGACTCCTTGCTTCCAATGCAGAGGACAAGGGTTCAATCCCTGGCTGGGGACTAAGATTCCACATGCTGCATTGTGTGGCCAAAAAAAAAATCAAATTCTAGCCCACGTGCTTGACTTACTATTTTTTTTTTTAAACATTACCTGGTGCCTTCCTGCTTAATGGTATAGAGCACAGAGGCATTGACATTGCCTAGAATCTCAACCCCATCCCAGATATCCTGAATAAGAATCTATTTTGACACGATCCCCAGGTGATTCACAAGCACATTAAGTTGGAGAAACTCTGGTTTAGTGTGTGTCATACTATATGCATGCTCAGTCATTGCAGTCGTGTCAAACTCTGTGACCCTGTGAACTGTAGCCCGCCAGGCTCCACTGACCATGGGATTCTGCATGAAAGAATACTGGAGTGGGTTGCCGTGCCACCCTCCAGTCAAATCCATGTCTCTTACATCCCCTGCATTGGCAGGCGGGTCCTTTACCACTAGCACCACCCAGGAAGCCCATGTCATATCATATCTACCCTCCAGATTACAGTCCAGTGTGCTTACTTTGTTCTTACTTTTTACTTTCTCATCTCCTTCTGCTTCTCCCACTTTGTCTCACTGGTATCAGTTAGAATTATAGCTTAAATTGGTATTTTTTAACTCTTAAAAATGTGTAAATCTTGTTTAGACTTAGTAAGAATTTCCTCTGACTTCAGTATATCCTTAATAATCCTTTCAGAGGGGTAGGTATTAGTGAACTTTCTGGGTCCCTGAATTTTTACAAATTACTCTATTTTGACTTCACACTTGAATGATGGTTTGTTGACTATAGAATTAGAGATTCAAAGTTTTTCTTCCACTTAAAACTTTGATCCAAAGCTATTGATCCGTTGTATTCTTGAATTCAGTGTCACTGATATGGGTTCTTCTCTTGGTCTTATTCTTCTATTTTTGTGATACTCTTTTCCTCTTTGGAAATGTTTAGGATTTGTTTCTTGTTCAACACAGTCTGTTTCTAGTCCTGGGTTATTCATTAAATCTTGACTTTTCATGCTTTATTGTGTCTTTAAAAAATTCTCCCTATTGTTTCTTTAAACATTGTGGCCCCAGTTCTCTTATTCTCTTCTTCTTAAAGTCATATTAGTAACAGGTTCTTCTAGATATATCACACACATTTATTGATTTTCCTTTTACACTTTCATCTTTTTATCCTTTGTTATACACAGGGAGGATTCTTAACTGATTTTTACCAATCAGTGTCTTCAACTGTGTCCATTTCACTATTCAGCCCATCTATTGAATTTTCTGTTTGTTTTGAAGATTAAACTTTTCAGTTCCATGATCTCTTAATTATTTTGATGATACAATATTTTGCATCCCTAGTTACTGTGAAATTCTACTCTTCTTGCTTGATTAACTGTTTTTCTCTGCATAACAAGTTTTCTGCTTATTAAATTTATTGTCTCTCTTCAGTGGTTTTGTTATACCCCAAATATTTGGAGATCTATTTTTTTGATTATTGCATGCTCATCTTTATAATTGAAATTCCCTGTTGTAATTTCACCACAACAGTGCAGCAAGCTTCAGAAGAAGATGTGTAGGAGATCTAACTTCAGCCGATAATCCCAGTCTACCTTTTGCCGGAATACTGTCCCATGGACCCTTGGGCTATGCTGCATCATTCAGATCCAACTGATTTTCATATTTCAGAACCAATTTCCATGCTCTGAAGCATTCTTTCTTCCTCTTTTGATTGCAGTATTGGATTTATTGATTTATTATACACTTCTTTCTCTTGATTTTATGGATTGGGGCAAGAAAGGAAGATTGCAAAGCCCATTCTCAGTCCATTTTGAAACTGAAGTCATTTTTTCCATTATATTGTCTTTGTTGTTTTGGTTGATTTGTAAGGGCTCTTTATATCTTGAAGATATTAATACTTTGTCATATATGTTGTAATATGTGTCCCCAAGAAAAAGAAATGCAAAAAAGCAAAATGGCTGTCTGAGGAAGCCTTACAAATAGCTGTGAAAAGAGGAGAGGAGAAAAGCAAAGGAGAAAAGGAAAGATATACCCATTTGAATGCAGAGTTCCAAAGAATAGCAAGGAGAGATAAGAAAGCCTTCCTCAGCGATCAATGCAAAGAAATAGAGGAAAACAACAGAATGGGAAAGACTAGAGATCTCTTCAAGAAAATTAGAGATACCAAGGGAACATTTCATGCAAAGATGGGCTCAATAAAGGACAGAAATGGTATGGACATAACAGAAGCAGAAGATATTAAGAAGAGGTGGCAAGAATACACAGAAGAACTGTACAAAAAAAGATCTTCATGATCCAGATAATCACGATGGTGTGATCACTCACCTAGAGCCAGACATCCTGGAATGTGAAGTCAAGTGGGCCTTAGGAAGCATCACTACAAACAAAGCTAGTGGAGGTGATGGAATTCCAATTGAGCTATTTCAAATCCTGAAAGATGATGATATGAAAGTGCTGCATCCAACATGCCAGCAAATTTGGAAAACTCAGCAGTGGCCACAGGACTGGAAAAGGTCAGTTTTCATTCCAATCCCAAAGAAAGGCAATGCCAAAGAATGCTCAAACTACTACACAATTGCACTCATCTCACATGATAGTAAAGTAATGCTCAAAATTCTCCAAGCCAGGCTTTAGCAATACGTGAACTGTGAACTTCCAGATGTTCAAGCTGGTTTTAGAAAAGGCAGAGGAACCAGAGATCAAATTGCCAACATCCGCTGGATCATGGAAAAAGCAAGAGAGTTCCAGGAAAATCATCTATTTCTGCTTTATTGACTATACTAAAGCCTTTGACTGTGTGGATCACAATAAACTGGAAAATTTGAAAGAGATGGGCAACCAGACCACCTGACCTGCCTCTTGAGATATCTGTATGCAGGTCAGGAAGCAACAATTATAACTGGGCATGGAACAACAGACTGGTTCCAAATAGGAAAAGGAGTACGTCAAGGCTGTATATTGTCACCCTGCTTATTGAACTTATATGCAGCATACATCATGAGAAATGCTGGGCTAGAAGAAGCACAAGCTGGAATCAAGATTGCCAGGAGAAATATCAATAACCTCAGATATGCAGATGACACCACCCTTATGGCAGAAAGTGAAGAGGAACTAAAAAGCCTCTTGATGAAAGTGAAAGAGGAGAGTGAAAAAGTTGGCTTAAAGTTCAACATCCAGAAAACTATGATCATGGCATCTGGTCCCATTCAGATCAGATCAGATCAGTCGCTCAGTCGTGTCTGACTCTTTGCGACCCCATGAATCGCAGCACACCAGGCCTCCCTGTCCATCACCAACTCCTGGAGTTCACTCAGACTCACATCCATCGAGTCACTGATGCCATCCAGCCATCTCGTCCTCTGTCATCCCCTTCTCCTTTTGCCCCCAATCCCTCTCAGCATCAGAGTCTCTTCCAATGAGTCAACTCTTCGCATGAGGTGGCCAAAGTACTGGAGTTTCAGCTTTAGCATCATTCCTTCCAAAGAAATCCCAGGACTGATCTCCTTCAGAATGGACTGGTTGGGTCTCCTTGCAGTCCAAGGGACTCCCAAGAGTCTTCTCCAACACCACAGTTCAAAAGCATCAATTCTTCGGCGCTCAGCCTTCTTCACAGTCCAACTCTCACATCCATACATGACCACAGGAAAAACCATAGCCTTGACTAGACGAACCTTTGTTGGCAAAGTAATGTCTCTGCTTTTGAATATGCTATCTAGGTTGGTCATAACTTTCCTTCCAAGGAGTAAGCGTCTTTTAATTTCATGGCTGCAGTCACCATCTGCAGTGATTTTGGAGCCCAGAAAAATAAAGTCTGACACTGTTTCCACTGTTTCCCCATCTATTTCCCATGAAGTGATGGGACCGGATGCCATGATCTTCGTTTTCTGAATGTTGAGATTTAAGCCAACTTTTTCACTCTCCTCTGTTTCTCATGATGTACTCTGCATAGAAGTTAAATAAACAGGGTGACAATATACAGCCTTGACGTACTCCTTTTCCTATTTGGAACCAGTCTGTTGTTCCATGTCCAGTTCTAACTGTTGCTTCCTGACCTGCATACAAATTTCTCAAGAGGCAGATCAGGTGGTCTGGTATTCCCATCTCTTTCAGAATTTTCCACAGTTTATTGTGATCCACACAGTCCTATTACTTTATGGCAAATAGATGGGGAAACAGTGGCTGACTTTATTTTTCTGGGCTCCAAAATCACTGCAGATGATGATTGTAGCCATGAAATTAAAAGACGCTTACTCCTTAGAATGTTATAATCAACCTAGACAGCATATTAAAAAGCAGAGACATTATTTTGCCAACAAAGGTCCATCTAGTCAAGGCTATGGTCTTTCCAGTGGTCATGTATGGATGTGAGAGTTGGACTATAAAGAAAGCTGAGCGCCAAAGAATCAATTATTTTGAACTATGGTGCTGGAGAAGACTCTTGAGAGTCCCCTGGACTGCAAGGAAATCCAACCAGTCCATCCTAAAGGAGATCAGTCCTGGGTGTTCATTGGAAGGACTGATGTTGAAGCTGAAACTCCAATACTTTGGCCACCTGATGTGAAGAGCTGACTCATTTGAAAAGACCCTGATGCTGGGAAAGATTGAGGGCAGGAGGAGAAGGGGATGACAGAGGATGAGATGGTTGGATGACATCACCGAGTCAATGGACATGGGTTTGGGTGGACTCCAGGAGTTGGTGATGGACAGGGAGGCCTGGCATGCTGTGGTTCATGGGGTCACAAAGAGTTGGACATGACTGAGCGACTGAACTGAACTGAATTGATGTGTCGTTTGTCTCTGAATCTTTTGAAGCTATAAACTTTTAAAGATATTTTTATTATAGAAATATTCAAATATACATATAAATAGAAGGAATAATAATCTAATAAATCTAATCACTAATAATGTTTCCTATACACCATCCACTAGGGCTTCCCAAGTGGCTCAGTGGTAAAGAATTCGCCTGCTAATGCTGGAGATCAAACCCAAGGAAACTTGGGAAGATCCTCTGGAGAAGAGAATGGCAACCCACTCCAGTATTCTTCCCTGGAGAATCCCATGGACAGAGGAGTCATGGGGTTGCACAGAGTTAGACATGACTAAGTGACTGAGCATGTGCATATACCCATCCTCTCCCATGCACCTCTCGCCATGCACATATACAGTATCCTCCAGGATATTTTTTTGAAAACTATCCTGGATTTCATATCATTTCACCTTTAATTATTTAAGTATATGTATCTAAAAGATAAGAACTCTGAAAATACTTAAGAAGAATACCATTAGCATACCTAAATATCTAATTTCTTAATATCATTACATATTTTTGTTGTTTTTAGATAAGTAAGCTTTTATGAATTAACCCTCTAACCTAATTCTTTGCTTGACAGTTACATTTAGATAAACAGAAAATCTATTTTTTATTGGTTGCTGTCTGAAGAGACTCAAGGAAGCATCTCTTTAAAGTTTAACTGTTTACTCATCTCCAACCTTTCCTACTTGAAAATTCAGGTTCTTGGCATGATGGAAGAAAATGAAGCAGTAGATGATATTGCAAAATTAGAGCAACAAGAATTTGGCCTGGATCTTGAAGAACTGGAAAGGCTGCGTAATGAAAATGAGCAAGAAGTGGAAAAGGTAGGGAAAAACTTTATTTAAGCACCATAAAGATTTAATAAAGAAAGTAAAAAGAAAATGGGAGGGAGAACTTTACCAGAATAATGCAAATAAAATAAAACTTTTCTACCATAATGTGAATAAAGCAAACTTAGTGTATATAATGGAATGAGTCAGAGAAGTTATGGGGAAGAAGAGCATCTAGACCAGCCAGACAACTGTGGTCTCTTCACCATGACTTTATGACAACCATCTTCTGCCATATATTTGAACATTTTTGAAAGTCTCCTCAGCCACCTGAAACCAACTTCAAACATTTTTTGTTTAGTAAGCCCTTTCTTAATTAGAGTTGAAATCATTCTTCCTGTACTCACCGATTCTTCTAATCTTTGAGCACCATCTACACTATAGCCATTGTGAAAGTGGTTGGAGAAGACTAGCAGTGTATCCCCTTTTCTTATTATAACAGATAGGAACCAAGCTAGGGCCTTTTTGAATGTTATTTGATTGTTGTAACAACCCAAAAAGGTAGGTTATTGTTTTCCTCACTTAAGGGAACCAAGTCATAGACACTCAGTCACTTGGTTAAGAGAATACAACTTGAGTCAGAGTCAGGAAGCAGTCCTGGTCTTGCCCACCATGCGTCTGGCTCATCCTCATTGGCCCTGGCCTCACTCGGGCCTGGGATACCACCAGCTTCTCCCAGCCCATTCATCTTGACCACCCTAAAATGAGTTGGCTTAGATGCCTGCTCCCATCCTCATCCTCTCATTGCTTCTTTCTTTAAGCTCATGTCTGACCGCTTGACCCCGTGAACCCGCCCCTCTGGACGCCTGACCACTGATGCAGCCACTGTGCTCACTTGACTCCAACCCATGCCTCTGCCCCAGAGGCCCCACTCCTTGTTTCTTATCAAATTCCTGTGCATCCCTGGAGGAGCTTCCTTGATCCTCTGACTCAGACTTTGGTACACAGATAGGCTCTTCACATGCTCATTTCCCTCATGTTGTTTATTTTTCCTGGACTCTGGGCTTTTGAGGAGATATCAGCCCTACACTGGATGTGATAGTAGAACCCAACAGTCCAGGACAGAACGCTGTTAGCAGATGGCACCATAAATCCACCTGGGAGCAGAATATTTGTCCCTGGGAAGAGCAAGGGATCCCTGTCCTAAAGAGACCAGGCTACTAGCCAGCTCTGGCCAGGATCCCATCAATAAGGAAAAGACCAAAGCCCAATAATGACCACGTGGACATTAATTAATATTAATTAATGCATAATAGTAATACTGTCCAACAGTATTAATATTTTTCTGAAAGGGTTGATCAAGTAGCCTCAGAAGTAGTAAAGGGAAGGCCTGAAAGGGCCCTGGAAATCAGTCAGATTCTGACAACTGATATGCCGAAAGAGCTGTTTATTTAAGAAAAAGTAATTTTAAACTGTTTTAGCCATTACCTCAATGGACAAAATCAAAAACAAAATGCAAATTAAACATGGTATTTGTTCAGACAATGAATAAAATAAAAATAAATCAGTGAATGAATGAATCTGGGAGACACTATTCTCAGCTAGTTTTCTAATAATTCTTCCAACAAAGTGAAATTAAAAAAAAAAGGTCTGCACAACATTGTAAATCAACTACATTTCAGTAAAAAAATTTTTTTGAAAAAATATTCTGAAGAGGACCCTAACAACTAAAGATTGTTGGGTGTCAGTTTCAGGCTAGCTCTTTTGGTAAATTCTATTAAAATAAGAATACTTCATCACTTAAATATTAGGTAATAGAATCAATTAAGGAGATAAAAGCTAATTAAGGTAACATGTTTCTAAATGGGAAAAAGTACATCATACGATCCCCAGGAGTAGTAGAACGTTCATTTCAAGGTGGATGTAAATAAAAGAATTTAGTACAGTAAAGACCCCAAGACAGAGGTCACAAACTGGCCCTTCAGATATGTGTTGACAAGAATTAAGCCAACATTTTTAGCTATTTCAAACTTTCTAATAAAACAAGAATACTTGGCACAGTGGGTTTGCTTCACCGCCTTGCACCAGCCAGCCAGCTCTGGGAAGTGTGTATGGCTATCTAGCTAACACAGCTGTGCAACGGCCCGTACACCTGCCTTGGCTCCTGTGTAGGATCTGCCTGCCCTTAGTGGTGTTCATGTTGACACCCTGGTCCTCAAGGAAGGGAATCCTGAGCCTCCAGACTAAACCTTAGGTTCCCAAAGATAGGGAATACCCCCTCCAGGTACATCTGGTTAAGGAATTTACAGTCAAGCTGTTGTCTTTGAGGTCACATTTTCAACATTGTTTTTCCCTTCTGTGTTCTTTAAGATAAGGAAGGATGTTGAGATGCAAAACCTAGCCAAGAGATATTTGGCTGAAATCATCAAAGAAGAATGCTGGAATTCAATGGCTGTGAAAGGCCGAGCTCTTAAGGTAACAGATGTAACTTCAAGTACATCTTAGCCAATGAAAATTTTCATTGAAAGTCTCATGGCAGAAAATTTTAAAAAGAAAAAGTGCAGGAAAGTCCATACATAGGAAAGCACACCATGCCTTGCCCCTTCCTGTGCTGAATCCGCCTCCGTGTGTCACTTTCTCTGGGTCTTATTCTTCCCTCTCTGCTCGGTCCCCGTGTGCTTCTAAACCAGCATCTCTTAAGATTTGTCTTACACCTCTTTCTCTCTTTCCTCTATGACACCACCTGCATCCAAGTCTCAATATGTCTATTCCGAAGAAGCCACCTCACTCACATTCCACACAGATTGCAAACTAGATCTAGTAATGTTCACATTTCTACCTGTGTCTAGCTTCACATTTTCTAAAGGGCTGTTTTTGTGCCTTTTTATTAAGATTCCTCCCAACGCAGTTTCCCTCTTTGTCTAGGTAACCTAAAGTCCCAGTTTATGCCTGTGATCCTGGAGTAGCTATTAACAGCACCTTTTTCACTTTTTAAATATGCCATCTGTTTAGATCATGAAGTACTGGTCACCCTACATTTATGAGCTCGAGTATTGCTCTAAAACAGGGTTTCTTGAGAACGGCACATTTGGGGCTGGATAATTCTTTGTTATGGGTGCTGTCCTGTGAATTGGAGGATTTTTGCAACCTTCCTAGCCTCTGTCCACTAGGCCCCAGTAGAGTCCACCACACCCATCAGTGACAGTCAAAACTGTCTCCAGACTTTGCCAAACGTCCCTGGGGGCCTGAAGAGGAGGGGACAGGGGCAGGCAAAATCACTTCTAGTTGAGAAGCACTGCTCTAGAAATAGATCTTTCACAAAAGCACAGTATTTTCTTACAAAGGTTACACCAATACTGATGGCGTGCGTTGTTCTTTTTTAAAAACTTCCATCAGCCATTTTGCTTATGCAGGATGGTAACCTATGAATTAGTTTTAATCAGAGAAAACATCTCCCACAGTGCCCCAGATACACATAATTGTACTGAAAATGTATTTTTTTTCATTTTGCTTTTTTCACCCCCAAGTGCTTTCACATCCCCTATGTGGTTGAGAACTTCCCAATGAAAGAACGCACAGATGAGGAGTTGAAAGAATTGAAGAGAGTTTTGCAGCAAAAGAAGATTGAAACAGAGTGTCTTAAAGTACAATTTTAAATATATATATGTGTGTTTATATACGATGTTTTTTATTTCAGTATTTCCTTCATACAGACTTGAGTTGGAATACTACTTAAGATAAGGCTAGATATTGTTTATGTTTGTGTTTGTGGTCCTTGTTCACATGTACAACATATTCTAATGAATACAGGAGCCTATATCTCAATAGTAAGTCTAGAACCTATATCCTAACAACTTTGACCATCCCTCAAATATGATGATATACTTGTAAAAATTATATCTGGGAGTTTGTTCTTGTTCTGGTCATGAATTCTTCATCCACTCATAACTCATTTTTATCATCTCTTATCACTGGGGATTATATTTTAAGATAGTTGGCCAGGGATGAAGTAGAATCTGTTTTGCTGGGATATATGGTTTTCCTAAAGTAGTCCTAGCATTTCCCTCCCAACAATCTCTGTCAAACCACTTAAAAATACTGTCCAATTGGTATAGTTTCATTTCAGCCAGAACTTTGCATTCATTCTTTTTCTGAAACATAAATTGAAGGCATGCTTAATTCTTCTTGCCTACATATAACAGTCCTATGGGAGTAAGTTCCTATAAAACATGAAGAGAAGGTATATTTTTTAATGCTTAAGTACCAAGAAAGACTCAAAATATTTACAAGCAGCTGTCATCCTGACAGAAGAATATGAATATTACACACTATGAAGAACATTTTTTAGTTTCATGATTTATCCACAGTTTATCAGTTTCTGAAGCTTTCTCTTCAGCAGGTTCAAGAACTATCCATCACTTTAAATTCAGTTGCTGGCAAGACAATTAACATTTTTAAATACTTGTTGAAATAATTAAGTTGTCTCAAACTTGCTCTTTAGAGAATTCTTCTTATTGCATAACTCTCATTTCATCTTTTTCTATATTTAGCTACGGAAAGAAATTGTAGAGGTTCAGTCTGCAATTACATTGGTTAAAAAGCATCATGAAGAGGAGGATGAAGAAGAGGAAGAAGATGGGACAGTAAAAGATACCAGCTTGCCGAATTACATGCTTGGCAGTCTGAGTACTGATTTTAGGGTACATGCCTCTTTATTGTCAAGCCAACTGGAACTTCATTCCAGAGAGGAGAAAATCAACCAAATTATATTGCTGAAAGTGGGTGAATTTTTTCTTTATCTTTGAAAACCTCAAACTTTCCATGAAGTGTCCTGCAAAGGCTCAAACTGAAATCAAATGCCAATCAAATGATGTCCTTAAAGTACACAGAGAAACATGCAGATGGCTAGCTCTATTTTCTTTAAACAGGGCTTATGGACAAGAGTTGTTTTCATCAATGTGGAGTGGGTTCTGTGATAGCAGGTTTTGTAAAGAGAACCCTCCACTGGCTAACATCACAAAGCATCTTTCTACAAAGATCTTTGGGAAGCTCAAAGATAAAAGAAATCCTTGAATGCCACCTTCTAGGTAACCCAGATGTCAGTTAGGAACTCCTTGTAAGATCAAGATGTGATTGCTTATCTATCTCCTTAATCTGGGGAAATACCATTTCCTTTCTAAGATTTCTATAATTTCTGGGGCTCAGGGATAAGGTATGGTGTCCTTCAGGCTCTAAGCTCCTCCTCGCTTTCAACCCAACAAGTCAGCTTCAGAACACACCACCTGTACATGCCAACTGAAGGCTTTTGAAAACCCAGTAACTTGAGATTGCACCAATGCAGATGGTTTGATATTTAATGTTTGGTCCTCCCTATTCCTGAAAATCTTTCAGCCCTGTCTGCAATTTGAGTTCTAACTTCCTACTATGTTATTCTGCTGTCTCTTCCTATTTTTTCTCTTCTTCATCTCCTCCAATACCTGAAATTCCTATGTATTTATTCTGAGAACTGTTTAGTTATCTCTTTGGTTGCTTAGCTTCTGCTGACTTATGCCTTCAGTGTCCCACCTTCCTGCCACTTTATTAAAACCTCTTCTCTACAGAAAGTATTTTCAGGCTAGGAGAAATTCTGGTGCCAGCTGCTAAGACCATTTTCCACCCTGCTTTAATGGTTTCATCTTCAGTAGAATAGATACATAGACTGAACTCTGATGATAAAATTAAGTCTACTTTTAGTTTGACCCATAATTCTACTCATCAGTAGAGCTAGGGGCAAAGCAGTTGCCAAACCAGAGATACCTTAGTAATTGGCTGATCCAACTAGCTAGCTTGGGCTCCCTTTCTAGTTAAAAATGACCTGTCCATACAGAGGAAGAATATTGTACATGGTTGTGCTTCTTTGGGAGCTTCTCCAAACAACCTCTACAACCCATCTTCTCTTCACCTCGTCTACCCAAACACGATTCCAAAAAAAAAAGACTTTTCCCAACTTAAATACTGAATGAGAGTGTTAGTAGCTCAATCGTGTCTGGCTCTTTGCAACCCCACGGACTGTAGCCCACCAGGCTCCTCTGTCCATGGAATTCTCCAGGCAAGAATACTGAAGTGGGTAGCTATTCCCATCTCCAGTTGATCTTCCTGACCCAGAGATCAAACCCCGGTTTCCTGCATTGAAGGCAGATTCTTTACCATCTGAGCCACCAGGGAAGCCCAAATACTGAATGTTGCTTTTCAAATGTTCTTATGATGGATTTAAAAAAAAAAAAAAAAGCATACACAAAAGTAGAGAAAATAGTCCAAAGAGCCTCCACATATCCATTATCCACTTCAGCATTTGTTAATATACCTGCACACTGAATTACAATGTACATTTCTGGTATACATTGTGGTGTAACAGTTATGCTGTTGCCTTAATCCTGCTCATGGTCAGATGCCACTATAGATTACTGAACCAAAAAATGACTTAATGCAAACAGTATTTTAGATTAACTTGTGTATAATTTGTAAAATGATTTTGGAGAAAAAGTAAAAATGTGGGCCCATGTTGCCAGTAAGGGTATAATACATGATGTGTTTATAATAACATTGATATTTCAGGATATTATTTACAAGGTAAAAACAGCTTTCAATAGTGAGTTTGATGCCGCATATAAACAAAAAGAGATTGAAATTGCGCGTGTGAAGGAAAAAAATGTAAGGATTAAAGAAATTATTTTAGATCTGCAGTTGGAAGAATCAGTCTGGCAACCAGAATTTGAGGACTGTGAAAAGCCAGAGAGAACACTTGTTGTGGAAAGTAGTGAGGTATGATTATCTGTGTATCATCTCTCGCCTTCTTTCTCACGACATTTTCCAGGCTCTTATTTATTCTTCTTGTTTTTGCTGCTAGAAGCAACTGTATAAGGTAGAAATCTTGGTTATAAGTAACAAAATCAGCTAACATAGCCCCAGAAATAATGAGGATTTCTTTTATGAATCCCATGGAGTCCAGACAAGATTTGGACACCAAGCCTAGAAAGAAGCAGGAACCACATACCAGAGCCTTGTGAGGAGACCAGAGGTGCTCTTTCTTCATCTTTTGATTGACTTCTGTCTGCATTTCAGCGGCCTCTAGTAGTTTCTGTGTTACATCTCCTATATTCTAGAGAGCATCTGGTCCAAATGATAATCTCTTAGTCATAGGTCCAGATTTGCCTGGAAAGAGGCTCTTTGGGCCAACTTGGGTCCAGCACCTATAGCCATAGAGGTTGGGTCACATCATGGGAATGAGACTGATGGAGCTCCAGTAATTATGTAGCCATTACAACAGTGTGGGTTCCAGAGGAAGGGGCTCACTGGACAGCCTTCTTAAAACCTGTTTGGCACTGAGACAGTTACAATTAAATACCTAAAGAGAACATTTCAAATATGACCATATTTCATTTATAAGAAGTGATTCAAAGAGAATACCTTTGCTCACATGAAACAATCTTGATTATTTCAGGGCAAAAGATAAAAGTGTTGCTTAGCGGTAATAGTAGCACTAACAGTCCCTGTTGAAAGTAATCATCTATTTTTCTAACTCTCTCATTTTGGATCTCATCTTCATTCCAAAATAGGAAATTGGTGGCAAAACCTGGGTATTCCCTCTATCCCCCTAATTCCGTCTAACCTCCTCCCAGTGTGTAGAAGGTAACTTTGGTTTGAGTTTTGTAAGAATAACAGCAGGAAACTGCATTTTCTCTTTCAGATTTCAGCTCAAAGACATATTAAACCATGGCAAAAAGCCAAAACAGACTTGCTTGTGACCCGTGAAATGGAGCGATTGCTTCTGACACGGGTATGCAGTTTTTCTCTGGTTGTACCTAAGACCCTTTTTCCTTTCAGGGATACTTGTTCCTCACTTGGTTGAATAGTCTTGTACTTTACTCCACCAGAGAGACACATTAGGGCATTCGTCGTGGTCAGAGGTCACTGGAATCTCAGTGGCTTCTTCTCCCCTCCACGCATGCCACTGCCCACCCTCCCCAGTCCTAAATACAGTCAATCTAACATTGGGGTGGGGCTGTCCCTAGTGCCACTGGAGTGCTCTCTGTCTCAGTGACCCTCTCTGACCCTGGCTCTTTCCCAAGGGCCCTGACTCAAGACGCCGAGCCCTCATGGACATGATGGGAGGAGTTCTGGAAGTCAAGAAGGAAGACATTTTGAGAATGGTGAGATTCCTGGCCATCCTTATGGAAGGTGGAATGGGATGGAGCAAGCTACTTAAACATGACCATTTTTTCCTATGTGAACCTAAATTTTAGAAATTCTACAGCAATAAATACACCACCCCCAGTGCCTCATAAGGGCTTCCCTGGTGGCTCAGACAGTAAAGAATCTGCCTGCAATGCAGGATACCCAGGTTCGATTCCTAAGTCAGGAAGATCCCCTGGAGAAGGGAATGGCAACCCACTCCAGTATTCTTGCCTGGAGAATTCTATGGACAGAGGAGCCTGGCGGGCTATAGTCCATGGGGCAGCATAGAGTTGGACATGACGGAGTGACTAACATTTTCACTTCACTCAGTACCTTATAAACATGTACCAGGCAAATAAGAAGTTTGAAACCACAGGCTTGTCCTCCAATCTGGAAAAAAGCCAACAAATGAACAACTGAAAAAGCAACTACAGTGGTTTTGGTCTCTACAGAAAGCAGGGATAAAAAAAAAAAAAAAAAAAGCAGGGATAAAATTTCACCTGTAATTCTCCAGATACACCAAGGAACATGCCCTTTGATACCTGATATAGGTATCCCTGGAGCTCTGACATAGCTCTAGCTATGAGGATATCAACTTGCAAGTCTGAACTTGTCAGCTCAGAATCAGGGTTCATCCCAAACTATTCACCCTGGCTTAAGTCACAGAAAAACAGTTGTAACATTTTTTCATATCCTTTGGTCAAAGCGTTAGGTCATTGTCTCGCCAGTGTAAAGAACTATACCCTTTTAAAGGGCTCTTTTTTAAAACTGTAACAGTAACTGTGAGTTTTACTGTATTGCTACATTTATATTTAACCTAGATGCTTTCCTTTATTTCTTCAGGTGATTCCTCAGCCTCCGTTCATGGTAAAACCTGATGCTTTGTGGTCTGAAGAGGAAAGGAAGCTCTTCAAAGAGTATGAGAAAAAAGTCAAGGAGTTAAATGAAGAAAGAGATAAGTATAGAAAGGTCAGAAGAGCAGAGAATATGGCCTACGTTACCAAGGGTTTTGTTTCAGTATCTTTTCAAATGACATTTCAAAAGGCATTTTCTCAGTGCCTTTAGTAACCTCAGGATGTTGTTTCAGCTTAAACTCTCAAGAGAATGTGAGGAAGTGAATGCAGATAAATTTAAAGACTTAGAACAATTTTAAACAATAAGAACACACAGCAAAATTGAAGGTTCTTATTGATTTCCCATTTTACATCATTTCAATTCATTTGATCCTCCAGTCATTCTTCAGATGTTTAATGAACTCCTATGACAGTATGTTCAAGGCACCGTAAGGTACTTCTGTCTCTTGCCTACATCAATTTAAGCTGTAGGCTCTTGCTGTATTTGCTCTCAATTTCCAAGAAAAGACTTGAAAGAAGAATGACGCAATCAATAGAATTCTAATTTGAGATTTTTGAAATGCAGGTCTCCTACTTTTCTCTTTCCATCATAAAGAAACATTCCAACATTGAAATTGCTTACAATTCTAATAGAGATGTAAAAGGTGATGGTATACAACCAAGTTAATATTTATCCTTCTGTGAAGAAAGTAAAATCATACCGTCATTCAAGGCAGGACAGTTTGTCAGCTTTATAGAGGCCATATTTTATGAACATCTCCTTTGAACCTATTGTTAACTGGTCCCTGTTTTTATTCACTGCAGTCCTCTAACAGTGCCCTTGCGTTTTATCCAAAATAAGTAGTTCTGAGTGCACTAAAGATGTCAAGAAGTTAACGGAATTCAGATGCCTAAAGTGGTGGCATTTGCTCCATGGTCTTGCACTGTAAAATGGTCTCTTGCCTACAGCTTCACCCCCTGCCCCTTGACCATGCTCACCTGGTAAAAAGTCAGCCTTGATTAAACCAGCACTCAACTTTTTCTGCATTCACACCATACAGTGGGTGAAGAAATATAACAAAGTGACTATAAGTTTTGCTTTTGGAGTTGGACAGTTTGCATCCAATGTGGCTCGTGGAAATGTTATTATCTCTCAAAACCTGTCTCCTCATCTGTAAAATGGCCATTCTGGAACCTTTCTTCTGTACTGTTGTGGGAATGCAAGAAGGCAATACCTGTAGTTTTCTTAGCATTGCCCCCAAACTCAGGAAATGACCCCATGTTAGCTATTTTAAAGAATAAAAATAGTAGTTCACACTCATAGTATTAAGAAAAATTAAAAAATTAAATCACTGTGAGATCATTAAAAAAAAGAAAAGAAAAAATGCTCCATGGTTTCACTCTGATGACCTTAGTCTTTATTGGGTTCTTAAAGCTGCTCAACGATGCTATCCCCCCCAGCTTTCAGTTTCCCCCTGGTTTAACCTGGTGGATCTTTTTTAAAATACAGATTCAGATTTTTTCATTCTGAGGACAGAGAAGCCCCCTGAGATTCTCTATTTCTGTTGAGCAACCACACGGTTCAGCTGCTGCTGCTGGTCGGTAGTCTACACTTTAAGTGGCAAGATCCTAGAGGACCATGCCGTGTGCTCTCCTCTGTCCTCGGACTTCCGACACCTGACCCTCAACTCTCCCCTTGGTTTCGCTCAGAGAAGAGGAGCAACTAGAAGAGATTTTCCTTACCCTTCTCCCACCACATCTACCACCCACCCGCCTTGAATCCATATATCCTTCCTCCCTTTCTGTTCCTTGTGGGTAAAATGGCCTTGTAGCCACCCACGCCTCGTGTTCCACTCCATGTGCTGGGTCCCGTCCCATCCATCTGCTTAATGCTGTCGCTCCAGCCCTCGCCCCCATTTCCCTGCAGCACCAGTTTGCCCCTCTCTACTGGATTTTCCCGTAGATGCATGCTGTAGTCTTAGGTGTTGTATACATCTCTTATATTTACAAAAGAAAAAAGACTCCTTTGTAGGTTTATTTAAAAAAAAAAAAAAAAAAACCTTTGTATTATGGAAAATGTCAAACATATGTAAAAGTAGAGAGACAATATAACAGACCCAGGAGTAACATCTGTGGCTGAAGGGGAAGCCCAGAACACCTCACAAGGCCTGCCCTCCACCTGCCCCTTCCCTTTGGCAAAATGTAAACAATCACTCCCTAGGAACATCTGATGTTCCAACATGTTGACTTTGCTGCTGATTTCCTTTTAGTCTTTAGAAACAGAAATGAAGAAACTTCAAAATTCTATTCAAGAAGGCACACAGAATTTTGATGAACATTTGAAAAGACTCTTTGAAAGGAGAGTGAAGGCAGAGATGGTTGTCAACCAGGTAAATAAAAGCCTCACTTATATGACATTCTTTTAAGGAGCCTCCAAGGCCTTTCACTCTTCTTAGGATAAAGACCAGCACCCTGTCTGGCAGGAAGGCCCTGACCTGCTGGCTCTGCATCCTGTTCCAGCCTCATCTGTACCACCCGCCCCCTCACTTGCCATGTTCCACTCTCTGCCACCTGGTTCACACCACCTCCTTGCTCCCAACTCTGCCAATAATACTGTCTTCCAACCTCTTTGCTTCCTGCACTATATTTACACATCTGTCAGGTCCCAACTAGGTTAGATCTTCCTGTTATATATTCTGTTCTTTTACTTTCTATCACTTAGTACAACTGAATTTTAATTTATTGAGTTACTTTTTAATGCTCCCAAGACTAAGCTCCATGAGGGTAGGGACTGAGTCTCTCTTGTTCATCCTTATATTTCCAGCAACTGGCAAAGGGTTGGGCTCATCCTATATGTGGAATGATCAAATAGTCTACATGCCCCAAAAAATCAGATGAAAAATCTGACTTACTTTGATTCAGCAGTAAGAATGTAAATGAAGTATATAATAACTTAAAAACAAGAAGACGAAGAATGAAGCCTTTAAATTCTGAGGGAAAATTATTCCTAACAGATTCTATGTCAGACCAAACTATTAATTGAATGTAAAAAGAGAGTAATGATATTTTGAGAAATGCAAGGTCTCAAAAATTTTTGAGCACCCATTCTCTGCAAGTTAATGGAAGATGAATCTCACCAAAGCAAAGGGGATCAACCAAGAAAGATGAGAGGAGTTAAGGAAGCTCCTGGACAGTATCTGTATTGTCAGGGTCCCAACAGGAAAAATACCCTGAAAGGGTTACATTTAAGAGAGGGAATGCAGGGACTCCTAACTGAGGTATGGGCAGGGTTAAGGGAAACAGCAAAGAGTGGTGAAACTCCCAGAGACTAGAGGTAATGGGAAGCCAGTATCATGACTAGAGCTAAAGAGGCAAGGGAAGGGCACTATTCCCAGGACCCAGTAAGACCTGTAGCCATGGGAGACGGGCTGTTCCTCAGGAGTTGTGGCCACAGAGAGAAGAACATGGTCACAGGCCCAGGAGGGAGGGAATGGGTGCATATAGTAGTTGGTGGGGGAGATTGAGAATGAGTGCTCCAGCATTAGTCATAGGAGTGCATTAATCATAATGGCCCCAAAGTGGAAATAACCCAAATGTCCAACTGTGAAATGAATAAATAAAATGTTGTTTATTCATGTAATGGCATATTATTCAACAATAAAAAGTACTAATACATTCTACCACATGAATGAACCTGGAAAGCATGCTGAGTGAATGAAGCCAGACACTCTGGGCCACATGTTGAGTGATTCTGTTTATATGAAATGTCCAGAAGAGGCAAATCCATAGAGACAAAGTTAATTAGCAGTTGCCTTGGGGTGGAGGCAGGAAGACCTCTGGAAGGTGTGGGGAGAAATGCGAAATGACTGCTAACGGATTTTTTTTTTAAAGTGCTGAAATACTCTAAAATTGTGGTGTTGGTCGCACAACTGAGAATATAAGTTTAAAAACCACTGAACTACAGACTTTAAAGAACCAAATTGTATGGATTGTGAAAGACATCTTAATAAAGCTGTTATTTTTAAAAGACATATTCAAAACATCCTTTCATATAAGTGAAGTCACTCAGTCGTGTCTGACCCTTTGTGACCCCATGGACTATAGCCTATCAGGCTCCTCCATCCATGGGTTTTTCCAGGCAAAAATACTGGAGTGGGGTGCCATTTCCTTCTCCAGGAGATCTTTCCGACCCAGGAATTGAACCCGGGTCTCCCGCATTCTAGACAGATGCTTTACCATCTGAGCCACCAGGGAAGATTTTCATACAAGACAATGAGGAAATTATTAAAGGCTACTATCAAAAGGAGTCCACTTTAGAAGATCCCCTAAATGGGACAATTTAAGATTCAACAATGATAACAATTGCAATTAATTGAAGCCTATCAAATTTATTAGGTTAATGAATTTGTGATATTTTAAAAATGCCTTCAAAGGATAACAACCAGTTTATTATCTGCTGCTGCTGCTGCTGCTAAGTCGCTTCAGTCGTGGCCGACTCTGTGCGAGCCCATAGACAGCAGCCCACCAGGCTCCTCCGTCCCTGGTACTCTCCAGGCAAAAATACTGGAGTGGGTTGCCATTTCCTTCTCCAATGCATGAAAGTGAAAGTGAAATCGCTCAGTTGTGTCCGACTCTTAGCGACCCCGTGGACTTCAGCCTACCGGGCTCCCCCGTCCATGGGATTTTCCGGCAAGAGTACTGGAGTGGGTTGCCACTGCCTTCTCCAGTTTATTATCTAAAAACTAATAAAGAGAAAGCGTCAGGAATTTACTCTGCTTTTCTGTATGAACTACACTGCCAGGTAACCAAATAGCAGATAGGGAGAAGCATGCCTTTATGAAAGGATTTCAATTAATAAGTGAAGAAGGAATGCTAGAAATACAGTATCACCATTTTGCAGCTCTCAAAGGATTAATGAACCTAAGCACTGAGATCTACAGCTGCTAACGTCTCAGAAAGAAAGACAATTTGACACTACCTGTTTCCTGATCAAAAAACACCATGTCCCCTATGGTCTTTTAAGACACAGGTCTGATCTGTCCCCCGACCCAGCTGCAAATTTTCAAGAAACACATGGGGTAAAGGACTCTGTTGAACTCACCATAAGTGAGCAGTGAGCAAAACTCAGACTAGGTGAAACTACAGATAACTACAAATAAATGTGAGGGAAAGAAAGGGCTGAAAGAGAACCTGTGGATAATAATAGGCTTTCAAAATGTGACAGTTTTTCCAACAGACAAGTTATACAGTCATACCCAGAAGATGCGTATTTGGGTAATAATACTGTAAAGAAACACAAGGAAGTGATTACTGCAAAACTCAAGACAATGGTTATTATTGGAGTTGAGATGAGGATGGGGGCACATGGAAGGGCTGTGGCTAAGCTCCAGTTCTTGAATTGAGTGGTGATTACAGTGGTGTTTTGTCTTAATAATAACTCATTAAACTATATATTTGTTTTATGTGTTTTCCTATGTATATGTTTTATCTTGCGATGAAAATTGAACAAAGGTAAAAACAACTGAGTAGTTATTGCAAGTTTATATTCCCTTTTCCTTGAAAAGAATTTTTCTTTCTCGTGTGTCATAAACTTGCTTGGTGAGTGCCAAGTCTGTGACCCTCAATAGAAAATCCTTTCCCAGGTGGGCACATTGATTGTTTTTCCCCTTTTAAAATATTTCTACAGGAGGAATTGAAAATAAACAACCTTATTTTCTCTTTGCTGTTGGATGAAGAAATAAGCTCCAGAGAAACATTCCTGAACAACTACCTTGCAAGGAAGCAGGAGGAGAGGGTAAATACAGTGTCTGATATCTGAGTATCAGCAGTTTCTGACCAATTGCTCCCACTTGACAAGAGTCCACACTCCTGCCTGGCCCCTTCTTTCTTTCTACATTCCTTCTCAAACGTGTGTGTGTTCCTTGGCTGCCTGTCTGGGACTTTTAACCACTGACTGGCTATGGGACCTTGGACAAGACATTTTCAAGCTCTTGTCTAGGGTGTATTGTTCTTTGTGGGCCATTTGGCACTCTGTTTCACTAAATATGTAAGTAATGGGTTAGCTTATAGAATGAAAAGCTGTAATATTTTTAAAAATGCTAATAGATATGTTTCATGAAAGATACAATGAATACAAAATGCTTGTCACATAATTTTCAAAAGATGTCAGGTTTTATTAATAGTATTAATAAATGATATTTATGAATGAATGATTTAAAGTATCATATGACATTCACTTGTGTTTGCCAGACACGCAAAGGCAGGCTGGGGGATGAGAAAGCCATTTAATGAAAATAAGAAAGGGCTTCAGCTGTATCCTGATTAAGACTTGTTGGCATGGGGAAGCCTGGGGCAAGTTAATTAGAACCTGGGCTACCTATGTGTTTGGTTTGGGAAGCAGATTTGGCTTTCCCTGGTTGGTCCTCAGTTGAAAGTGATGGCAAAAATTAGGAAAGCTGAAAGTTATTGACCAAGTTCTGACAGTTTAGGGGCCAATCACTGCAGAGGTTGTGGTTTCAATTCCTGGCTGGTTGCAGACTGTGAGTCAGTTCTATTTTTATATATGGCCTGGCCATCCTCCATTTACTAATATGTATCCAGTCTCTCAGAACCCAGGCCCACATGACTCCCAAGCCTGTGCAATTTCATCACCCACACTGCTCTGCCAAGGGTGTAGTATGCTCCCTGGTCACTTACACACTCGTGTACAGAGCTGGCTACACTTTGAAACAGGTGATTGGATGTTTGTCCTTTCAAAGCCTCCAGTGGGTTTACTTTCTACTATGAATGTTATCTGTAATTGATACTTCAATTCACATTAATCTTGTACTAGGGAATTCCCTGGAGAAGGCAATGGCACCCCACTCCAGTACTCTTGCCTGAAAATCCCATGGACAGAGGAGCCTGGTGGGCTGTAGTCCATGGGGTTGCGAAGAGTCAGACACGACTGAGCGGCTTCACTTTCACTTTTCACTTTCATGCATTGGAGAAGGAAATGGCATCCCACTCCAGTGTTCTTGGTTGGAGAATCCCAGGGACGGGGGAGCCTGGTGGGCTGCCGTCTATGGGGTCGCACAGAGTCGGACACAACTGAAGCGACTTAGCAGCAGCAGCAGCAGGGAATTCCTTCTTCTTTTTAGTATGCTCAATATTTGTATTTATCCTGAAAACTCTCCAGTTCCAATCTTCTATTTCTGATGTTATTCTAGAACCAGACCACAGAGGCCATCCGGAAGTCTAGAGAAGACCTGGATACGTACAAGGAACACTATGACAACTTACTGGCGGAAGACAAAGTGAGAGCTGTTGCCTCAGTCACTTCCCAGTGTGATAGCATTGCTGCTGCCTGGATTTGGGGAAGATTAAAAGGGATACAATCTAATCTTCTCATAGAATTTTCTCCTACTGTAATTCTCAGTTATGGGTAAACTCCATTCTATGCCATTGTGTATTTCTAAAAATCATTGTGTAAAATAAATGTTTGTAAACTTCCCTCTGGTTTAAACTTTCTCTTGCACAAAAAAAGAGAGAGCTCATCTAGACTTCAGAGCCTTTCAAACTTCAGGTTGCAATCCCCCTTAGCTGGTTATGAAATCAATTAAGTAGGCTATGACCAGCAGATTTATAAATGGAAAAGACTAGGATAGAAAAGCAAACAGAAGAATAGAATGGAATTAACAAAATAGAGGTACCTTGTCTGTTTTATAAATATTATTTTGTGAAACTTCAGTTCTAAATAAAACCCTAGTGGCTCAGACAGTAAAGAATGTGCCTGCAATGCAGGAGACCTGGGTTCAAACCCTGGGTCAAGAAGATTTCCTAGAGAAGGGAATGGCAACCCACACCGGTATTCTTGCCTGGAGAATCCCAAGGACAGAGGAGCCTGGAAGGCTACAGTCTATAGGGCTGCAAAGAGTTGGACACTACTGAGTGACTAACACTTCACTTTCACTTCACTTCAGTTCTAAGTGGTTTCTAAGACTTCTTATATGAAATAATATTTTTAGTTTACTGAGGTGCTTCTTCTTTAAGGTAAATCTTTGTGAAATCCTTGCACAGTGAGTGGTCACCCTTTAACAAGTCTATGTTATAAACCAAATATTCATGGATTTTTAAAAATCAAAGTGATACAATTAATATTTTAAAGAGTATTTTCACAGATAAAAGCCTTCTGAACAAAGTTGCAATCCTGGGAATGATATGTTTTTCTTTAGGTTCTGGATCGCAGCTTTAAAAAGGAATTTTCTGAAATTCCCAGTCATCAGGTGGATATACTCTACAAACTTTTTAAACGCCGACCAAGGTTTGTTTCTCCTTTGCTATCATGTTTCTGAGAAAAAAAAATTGTTATTAGATTTTAGCTTTTTCTCCAAATTATTTCATAATATTCGGTGTAACATCATTTACATGAAAATGTCGAAGTATTTTTATCTTAACTCAGTTTTTTAAAGATTATTATATCTTAACAGTACAATGAAGACTGATGACTTCATTATTTAGAAATTAAGTGTCTAGGTAATCATAGTGCTATTATAGGTTCTGTTTTATACATGAAAGTCGTTCCTGACAAGATATAGATAGCAGACAGATTTATAAACTGTTTTTCCCAAGATGTGTTCTAACACGTATGCATCCCTTGTGGTGTGAATTGGAATTACACATAAAAGGCTTCCAGGACAAAATAAGTTTAAGGAAATACAGGGTTGAAAAAGATATATAATTTTCTTTGCTGAAGAACATTTCAGAACTTTCTGTAGTCTTTGCATCCCACGTGAGAAATAGAGTAGGAAGTGTTTTCCAGACCCTTTCCTCAGAGCATCTCATGTGATTGTGTTCAAGACAAAGTTTGAAAAATGCCAGTATGAATGCCTGACAATAACCATTATCAACATAGTTCTGAAATATCTGATTTTGATACTTGAGAGTACCAAACAATTAATTTCACAAATTTCCAAATTTTTACCCATACAGATTTCTGTAATTTTTAATCAAACATAATGTAGGAATCACGGAGTTTGTCACAAAGGCTTATCTGTGTCTAAGATACAGACTGATTCTCTCACTTTTGACAGATTATATGCAACCTGAGAAATTCAGCCTAGAACAAACCTTGTATCTTGGTTTCCCTGTTTTTAAAGGAGTGAGTTATATATGCCTATGAAGAAAGAAGTGAGACCTATCGAAAGGCAGTAATGGAAAAAGAATAAGCTGTATTGTCCAGCAGCATTAGCTTTAAATACTAACTCCACACCTTTCAGACCTGTGGCCTTGGTCAGTCACTTCTCTCAGAGACTCACTTCCTTCTAGAAAAGGAGGGTAACTATAGTAACTTCACAGCACATTGTGAGGTGCCTTGAGGGTAAGTGCTGGCACAAGTCTCAGTACCCTTCTCTTCCCAGCTGCAGCCCGGCAAACAAAACCAGTCCATAATGTAGATAAAAAAGAGGCACTTCTCCAGGTGCACGCATAGCTGAACACATTCCAGGCTATTCACCTGCAACAAAGACATCAGTAGAGGACATGTGGGCCAGAACCAGGGAACATCCGCACTTCTCTCAGGCATTTACTTGCCTGCTTAAAATGCCCAGAAGGGAGACATTTTCTTGTGCAGTTAACGCTTCCAGTGCTGATTGCAGTTGGGGGACATCTGTCGTCCACTTACGGTCATGTCTGAGGATCCCAAAGATGTCGAAAGGCCCCAGCAGGTGCTTTTCTCTTTGGAGTAATCCACCCACTAACCACAGGGAAGTGCCATGCAGTGTCACACCTCTGCTAAAGGTTATATTATTTAACAGTGATTGTTTTGTATGTGAAAATATGAAACGTTGATGGGCTTTTATTGATAATACCAGGATTCACAAACACAAAATACATGCAGAAACGACCAGTCTTGTGCCTTTTGGAGAGCGACCAGGATCTGGGAAATTGAATAAGGATGCCTTTGCCCAGTTAATGAAAGCCATGGATGACTTGGACAGTACTAATAATATGCCAGAAGGCTTGGACACCTCTGTCTGGGAACATTTCTGCATGACCAGAAGAGCAAAAGTGGAAAATGAACAGAAAGTATATAACATTTTATCATTCTATTGTATTTCATTTCACTTAGTATCCTAGTATCAAATATATAGTTTCTGGTGGTCAGTCCTTCTAGAAAAGCTAATTATTTAGGTTTCCCATTAAGGTAGCAGTTAGTAATATTAATAATAATTATAAAGAAATAAAATATTAACCCTAGTCCGATTGAGGGCTAAGTACAGGCCTACTTGTAGACCCACTATCCAAAATGACGGCCATTAGCCACACATGGTTATTTTTTATGCGAAATAAATGTGGACAGTTCTAATTGAGACATGCTGTTATTGGAAAATATGGGCAGAGTTAGAAGATTTAGTATGAAAAAAAGAATGGAAAATGTCCCAATATTTTTTATATTCTTTACAGGTTGAAATGATAATGTTTTGGATATATTGTGTTAAATAAAAGAGTAAAGTTAATTTCACCTGTTTCACTTCACTTTTGTAATGTGGCTCCTACAAAATTTAAAATTATGTATGCAGCTGGCATTGATGGCTCACATGACGTTTCTCTAGGACAACACTGTTATAGACACAACTTCTTCTGTCTGCTCTGGTCTTGAGTAGTGTTCATCTCTTTTTGCATAGACTAGAATTATATTTCACCAGAACCAACCAGAACAAACGTTATAGTTTTGCTAGAATGTTTTGTTAATGTAAAAAAACAGTAGCAATTTGAGAGTGTGTTTAATTGGGAAAAGACTCCTTCCTCTTGTTGCTTCTTGACCACATCCTGCCTCCACTCCCCCAGATTCCCTAAATTGGGTGCCACATGTGTGAGGCTGTCATATTTTTGTTGAAGTATCTATGACTGTAAAATTTTGTCTAAGATGATAAGATATAAGAAAAATCCTAGCTGCATGCCTATTGTCTTTCAATGAGAAGCAATTTTGACACTTTTGGGGGATACTTTTCTAATTATTCATGGGATGTGCCATGTAAGTTTCAAGTTTCTTATATTACATAATGGCAGGGATTTAAATTTTTACTAATTTATTAGAAAGTTGGACTTAAGTTTTGTAATAAAGTTAAAAGATGTATATTTCTCAAGTTCTTTAAAATTAGTTTGCTTTTATTTCTAAAGCTCCATATGTTCTGAGATGTTTGTGGTTTGATTTCTTCAGGTAAAGCAGAAAGCTGCTGGCTTAATAGAAATGGTGGCTTTCCTACGGAGAAGAACTGAGGATGATGAGAAGGTGCAACATGAAATTGAAAAAGTGTTCCATGAGCTCATCCTGTAATTTGAACCTTTCATTCACGTTCATGTTTTCAAAATATAAGCTAGGGCTAAATTAAGTTGTGTTATCATGGGGGGAGAGTGCTGACTCACGGGTTTACAGCTGGCACTGACTTTACCTATTCGTGCTTTATAGCTTCTCTTGGAGAAAGTGCATTTTGTTATGTAAGACCTTATTTCAGAATGAAATTTACTTTCATGCTCCCTGTTCTTACTGCAAACCATCAAGTTTTTTTTTTTTTTTTTTTACTTTTTAATGTTTTTCCTTTTTAGAATTTGAAGTATGATTTACTTATATTAGTTTCAGATGCACCAATAGTGATCTGATATTGCTATACGTTACTCAGTGATCTCCATGATAAGCCTCGTTAGCATTTGTCATCATACAAAATTCTGATAATATTATTGACTATATTTATATTCCCTATGGTATACCTTACATCCCTGTGACTTACTTAACAAACATGTAAGTTTGGGGAAAGGCTTTTATTTTAATCTCCTTCCACATAAAAATACAAAGAATATGTTTCTGCTAGTAAGTACTTTTAGGCTCAAGCCACACAGGCAAAACAGTGTGGAAATTTAGGCAGATATCCAAGAAATTTCCATCTGTATGCCTCATAAGCTAGTATTTTTCTTCAGGGGAGCTTGTTGCATTTTCCTGAGTGACTAAGATACTGTCTTCTGTCCTTACTTCACTTTTGGCCGTATTTATAGCCACATTGATAAATACTTCTCTGATGTCTCCAAGTTCATCATTAAACATCATTTTCAGATCTAGGTGATAAGCAAGTATATGGATTACCTAAAAATAGATTTGATAAGTAGCATGCAGATTAAACATTGTTAATATAATATCAGAGATCAATACATGAAGTCAGAACAAATCTACCTAAAGAGATTTGTTATTTGGTAGTGTCTCTGATTTTTTCCACTTACGTTCAAAAGCATATTAATCTTTTCTTAATCATGAAGTAAAACTTTATGAATGTGTTTCTGTGCATACCATTCTGTAAATAGCCCAAGTGTAATTCCATATCCTCAAGAAAAGAAGTATCACAGAGATCTCTAGGACAGCTTGTCATTGGAAAAATATTTTCCACATTAATCTCCAGTGTGTTTCCTTTCAGCTTAAGGAAAATTAATTTTGAATTTTATATCATACATATTTTATTGAATGTATATATCAAATTATAGGTGAAATTTGAAATATAAATATGTCACAACTACTTATTTTGAAGTCTTTTTCAATTTAGATTACAGGAAGAGAAAGTGAAATTCCAGTTGAATTTGACGATCCAAATCCTCCTTAAACAAGGACAGGTAGAACTGGAGAATTTCCAGTTAATGCTGGATTATTCTGATGCAATCCTCATCAACAAGATCATAATTGAAGACTTGAATTCTGTGATTCGGGTAATTAGCATTTTTTAAAAAGAAAAAAACATGTCACCTGCTGTGCCAAATATTTTTCATGTTCCCCCATTTCTATGGGAAATCATTCAGTTGAGTCAGTAGGTGATTCCTACCCTGAAGAAGTTTACACGTGTGTCCAGGCCCCACATCTAGACATGGATATATTTTCTAAAAGCTTCCCAGATAATTTTAAGGTAAAAAGAAGTTCAAGACCATGGAGTTAAATGTTCATTCTACTATACCATCATTTTGTTAGAGTCAATTTCCTCACCTAATGATGTTTGATAAGCTTAGATTATTAATTTCAGATCTTGCTTGTTTTTTAATATAAACATCTAATGTTAAAAATTTCCTTCTAAGCACTATTTTAGCTACACTCTACACATTTTGATAGTTTGTATTTTTATTTTCTTTCCATTTAAAATATTATCTAATTCCTCATGTAACTTTCTATTAGAAGTTACTATGGATTATTTAGAAGTATGTTATTTAATTTCCAAATATTTGGGAATTTGGGGCTATTTGGAAATTATGTGCTAATGTTGTTACATGTATTACTTGCTCGTAACCCATATTGCATTACTCTTGTTCCTTTAAGCAGTCAGTTGTCTTTTAGAGTGATTAAAAATAAAGAAAAAATGATTTTCTATTTCCCTTCAATTTCACCATTTCAAGAGATCTTTCTTTGTGTGGATTGAAGTTTCTGTTTTGTATTATATACCTTCTGCTTAAAGAACTTTTAACTGAATTGTCTGCTAGTAATGAAATCTGTTTTCCTTTGTCTGAAATTGTCTTTGGTTCACCTCTATTACTGAAAGGTATTTTACTGGTTTCCCTGGATTGACAGACTCTCTCTCTCTCTGTCTTTTCACTTTAAAGTTGTTCATCTTCTTCTGGCTTACAGAACTTCTGATAAGATGCCTACTGTATCTTTTTAATCTTTGTACCTCTTAATATAGTGTGTCTGCCTTTGAGATTTTCTCTTTATCTTTGATTTTCAGAAGTCTGAACATATGTCTAGGGGTGTATGTGTGTGTGTGTGTGTATGATCCTTTTAATGTATTCTTGACTTTGGCTTGCTAATATATTTTGTCCAGGATTCTTGCATCCATATTCATCAAGGATATCGACTTACAATTTTCTCTTATTGTGGTGTCTTTTTCTGGATTTGATAACAGGGAAATATTGCCCTCATAAAATGTTTGAATGTATTCCCTTCTTTTCAATTTTTTTCTTAAGTGTTTGAGAAGGATTTATGTAAGTTCTGGTATGTTCTATTTTCACTTACATTCATTTAAAAGTATTTTCTAATACTGCTTATGATTTCTTCTTTGACCCCATTGAATATTTAATAATATATGATTGAATCTCCACATATTTGCAAATATTCAGGTTTTCTTTCTGTTATTGATTTCTAGTTTCATTCCTTTGTAGTCAGATCAGACACTTTGTATGATTTTCATCTTTTAAAATGTATTTGGATTCATTTTATGGCTAAACATATGGTCTGTATTTGAGAATACAGAATAGTGTATATTCTGCTGGTACTGAGTGAGGCATTCTGTGTATGTCTCTTAGGTCTTGTTCAAATCCTTTATTTCCATATTGATCTTCTATATACTTAAAAACCATGAAATAAACAGTTCCATGGAAGAGGGAACCATGCACTATATCAATTACTTGACAAGAGCATGGTTCTCAACACTCGGAGTGTTGGTTCAGGAGCTCAAATGGCGATGGCTGAAGAAATAATATGAAGTGAGGAAGTTGAGACCAGGACTATTAATAAATCTTATGAAAAAATTGAAAGGAAAGCAGAGAGGAGATGTAGTAGTTTGACAGAAGTGTTTCTCAACCTCAGCACTATTGACTTTTGAGCTGGATGGTTATTTGCTGGAGAGAGCTCATGTGCTGTGTATTGTGTGGAGTTTAGAAGCACCCCTGGCCTCCACCTACTAGATGCTCGTAGCAATGCCTCCCCTTCCAGTTGTGTCAGCCAAAATGCCTCCCAATGTAGTTGAATGTCCGCTGGTGGGGCAATGTTTTGCCCATTTGAGAGATACTGCTGCAGAGAAATGTTTGACCTTAAGATTTGGGATCTGGTGTTGACAAGATCAAGGGTATGTTCATGGGATCTGGGTGGCTGAGCAAACAGAAAATATCATTGAAAGTGAGAAATTCGAGGAATTGAGGCCAAGCAGTGATCAAAAGATAAAAATAATTTTTAAAAAGAGTAGTAGTCTTTTTAAAGACTGCTGCTGCTGCTGCTAAGTCGCTTCAGTCGTGTCCGACTCTGTGCGACCCCACAGACGGCAGCCCAACAGGCTCCCCCGTCCCTGGGATTCTCCAGGCAAGAACACTGGAAGGGGTTGCCATTTCCTTCTCCAATGCATGAAAATGAAAAGTGAAAGTGAAGTCACTCAGTCCTGTCTAACTCTTAGCGACCCCATGGACTGTAGCCTACCAGGATCCTCCGTCCATGGGATTCTCCAGGCAAGAATACTGGAGTGGGTTGCCATTTCCTTCTCCATACTACTTTTTACAAAGAGAAGTAGTCCATAGTCTAATGATCTTGAAAAAGCTAAGTTCCCTAAGGAGAAGAGAGGAAAAATATAAAATGTTAACTGATGAAACTCACATGCAAATTTATTTTAGAATCTTAGTAGTTTCACTGTTAGCAATCTGGGGGAACATGAAAATATGAAAATATTACTGAACTTCATGTAGTCCATTTGAAGTGAAGTATAGAACATCCAAATGATTAAATATTATATTTAACCTATTCAATTCTCTTATTTTCTCACTAGCTACCAACCAGATACTGTTGTGCCTAGTGCATTAAACTACAGTCCTTTATCTTTAGTGTCAAGAAGCAGGGGAGAATAGGGGTACAAACATGTACAGATTGATGATGGCAGAAGGAATTCCTGCCTAATCATTGACATAAAAGTAAACTGGCTATGCCAAATTATCTTATAATCCTTTCTGTTTAGTAACTATTTTGCTTTATATCATGATCAGATTGTGCCTGTGAAGTAATTTTTAATGTCTGCTACATTTTTAAAAGAAGATAGAATTATCTCTGCATTCCAAGTGTTTTCTAAGAAAAGCATTCAGCTTCAACTATTCTGAATGCAGAATGTTAATACGAATGCCAGTTGTGTGTGTGATTTTTTTTTTAAGACTCAAGGACAAAAGAAAGTTGCTAGCATGATGGAAAGTAAAGAAGTCCATAAAGGAATATTTCAGATTGAGTGGGAACATAAGAAGATGGAGATGGAAATGGAAGATCTAAATCAGAAGGCTTGGGATATTCAGATGCTGTTTTTTTCAAGAGATCGTCAAAAGGTAAGTTCTCCCTGTGCCCCACTATATAATTTTAATTTCAGTCATTAAAGTATTCACTCATTCAACCAATATTTAATAAGATGCTCTGTGATGTCAAGCATGTCCTATGCATAGTATTTCATAATGTGACTCTGGATTCTGTCTGTTTCTTCTGTAGTTTACATTTGCTGCCTCTGGTTCTTTGTGACCCAGTCAGTAGTATAGTTCTATCTTGCAGTTCACCAGGAATTTCCTAAATGTTAAATCTAGTGATCCCTTTCCCAGTCATCACCATCCCTGTAGTATTTGACATTGACCATCTTCATTCCCTCTGTCTCTTTTTTTTTTTTTCTTTCTGGCCAGGAGCATGTGAGATCTTAATTCCCCAACCAGGGATCATATGTACATTTCCCCACAAACTCCCTCGCACCCCACAGTGGAAGCAGAGTTTTAACCACTGGACTTCCTGGGAGGTCCATCTTCATTTTTAATATTGCCTGTTGTTTTGGCTTTGATCATCCCTCCTTTCTCCTGTATTTCTTCCAACATGTCAAATCACTCTGCCTCTTTTCCTGATTTCTCTTTTGTTTCTACCTCTTAAGTATAGTGATTAAGATTCTGCCCTCAGCTCTGTGTTTCTTTCCGCGTCCTCTCCTTTGATGACTTCTCTTTTTCTAACTTCCATGATCACTCCTAAGACTCATCCAAGCTTTCTGGATTCCAATTCAATTCCAGTCTCACTTCTCTGAACCTGACCTTTCTCAAGCATTATTTCTGTGTGATCTCCCAACAGCACCTCTTCTTCTTTTGCTTATTTCTGTTCTTTCAGCCATTCACTTGGGGTTAAAGTTGCTGTCCTCTGATTCCTCTGCTTCCCTTGTCTTCCAAGCCTTGCCTAGTGTATCCATTTATTCCCTCATTCTTTGGGCCCCTAGCCTTTACCTTGCTTCAGTTCTTCCTTTTCAATGGTTTCTAGTATTTTATAACAATCTTCTAACAAGTCTCTTGACTTTGGGTTTTTCTCTATCTCATCTATAGATTCACATTCCTATTCAGCTCTAACATTCCTACTCTGCTCTATTTTAAACTTCCTCTTCTTACCTGGCCAATGAATTTTCAAGTTCTTAAGTGGTGTTGAGTGTCCTTCAATCTTTCTCAAATTCATTTCCCCTGTTAGTCTTTTACACACCAGTATTTTCAAACCAAACTGATTATATTTTCTAGGATTCTACCTCTGTGCCTTTGCAATACTGGTTCTTCTACCTGGAATATTTTTCCTCAATTTTTTTCACATCCCGAATCTACTTTTGAAGGTCTGGTTTAAATGCCACCTAATCCATAAAGCCTTTTGATTTCCCAAGCTCAGAGAAATCATAGCCCATCTCAAACCACCTTTTAATTTGCATGTCACTTATGTATCTTCTGGCAGTGTATCATATTACTTATTCTCTTCTTCTTGATGTCTAGGTCATGTTATCTATCTTTGTTATCTCCCTCAGTATCTTTAACTATTAGTAGGATATTGTTAATATGGAACTCATGAGACACTGTCAAATAAAACACAGTAAATATCTGGTGAGTTGAATAAATGAATGAATGAGAAAATAAACTAGGCATTGGTAGTTATTAGTATATAGGTGAATGCATCAGTAACTGAACATGAGTAAAGATTATGGCACAAAGTCAAGTCAATCCTCACTTGGATAGATATTTTTTATGAGAAACAGAACTTCCAAAACTAAGATAATCTTTATAAAATTATCTCTTGGAAGAAATATAGAAAAATATACTTACTTTGTGGTTTCTTTTTTTCCTCTCAAAGTACCTAAATGAACCAAACTATGAGACTCTGATTGCCATTCAGATTGGAATAATGGAGCAGACTATTGCTGTTTTAGATAAGGTAGGAATCAAAGATATTGATCATTATATTTCCAGTATTTGTGAATGATATGAACAAAGTAATAGTTTTCAAACCATGAATCCAAATAGAACCTATAAAAACTTGGTCTTTTATAATGATATTCAGGATGTAATTCAGTTCGGTTGCTCATTCATGTCCGACTCTTTGCAACCCCATGGACTGCAGCACGCCAGGCCTCACTATCCATCACCAACTCCCAGAGTTTACTCAAACTCATGTCCATTGAGTCGGTGATGCCATCTAACCATCTCTTCCTCTGTCCTCCCCTTCTCCTCCTGCCTTCAAACTTTCCCAACATCGGGGTCTTTTCAAATGAGTCAGTTCTTTGTATCAGGTAGCCAAAGTATTGGAGTTTCAGCTTCAACATTGGTTCTTCCAGTGAACATTCAGGACTGATTTCCTTTAGGATGGATGTAATTAGAGGTCCCTAAATAGTGTCTTTGCAACCATAACCATTGTGATAGCCTGAAGGACTTTAAAAAATATTTTAATTTTATATTGGAGTATTGTTGATGAATAATGGTGTTAGTTCCAGGTGTACAGCAAAGTGATTCAGTTATACATATACATGTATCCATTCTTTTTCAAGTTCTTTTCCCATTTAGGTTATTACAGAATACTAAGCGAAGTTTCTTGTGCTATACAGTAGGTCCTTGTTGGTTATCCTCTTGCTTTCCTTGGTGGCTCAGATGGTAAAGAGTCTGCCTGCAATGCAGAAGACCTGGGTTCAATCCCTGGGTTGGGAAGATCCCCCGGAGAAGGAAATGGCAACCCACTCCATTATTCTAGTCTGGAAAATTCCATGGACGAAGGAGCCTGGCAGGCTACAGTCCATGGGGTCACAAAGAGTTGGACACAACTGAGCGACTTCACTTGTTGGTTATCTATTTTAAATATAGAACTGTGTATATCTCAATCCCAACCTTCCATTCTGTTTCCCCCCCACCCTTCCCCAGCTCTGTAACCATAAGTTTGTCCTCTAAATCTGTATGTTTCTGTTTTGTAAATAAGTCTATTTGTATCATTTTCTTTAGATTCCAGGTGTAAACAAGATCATATGATATGTCTTTGTCTGACTTACTTCACTTAGTATGATAATCTCCAGGTCTGTTCATATTGCTGCAAATGTCATTATTTCATTCTTTTTAATGACTGAGTAATATTCCATTATATATATGTACCACATCTTCATCCATTCATCTGTTAATGGACATTTAGGTTGTGAAGCACTTCAACATCCTTTGGGGCTACTGGAGTGTAGGTCAATTTCCTGTTTCACATTCGGTTATGATTTTATGTAGTAGAAGTGTTGATAGTTTTTCCTAGCCATTGTAAAGGCTTTGTTTTACCCTAACTGCCTGAGCACTCAGTTTTGAGTGTTTAACATATATAAGATGGAAACAAAGTATTCTCCAGGCTGTGTTCTTAAAATCTCTCATTTCTAAGAATATATAAAGTTTCTTCTAAAATGTGTATTAACAGACCATTCTATCTTTCAACAAATAATTTAAGTACCTACTGTGTGTGGGCATTATGCTAAGCACTAGGGGTATGGTGGTAAGATATCTTAATGATGACAATGTATTTAAATTTTAAGAATAATATCTTTATAAAATATTTTCTTTCAAAATTATTTTTGTGGGATGTCCTGGGAACAAAAATTTCAGACCCACAAAAAAAATGTGGAGAACTGCAAAAAGCTGCTTAAAAAACTGAGAAGGTACAGCAATCAAAAAGATATAGCAAATTATACCCTAAGTTGCAATTTACGAGAAGAGCTGGTGGCTGTCTCAGAGAGAAAAGACATCTGTAATGCAATGGGTAAGATTTTTTTTCTTTAATTAACTGTCAGTTTGTTTAAAAGTAATCAGAATTCCTAAAATCTGTACAGTGGTTATAAAACTACCAGTATTTGTTCCATATGTTTAACTATTTCAGAGTGCTGTTTCTGTATTTTAAACTGTAGATAATAATTCAACTAATTCCTTCTTCATTTTGGGGATAGGGTCTAAACTGACCTGTGAAAAGATTTCCAAAGAACGATACGAAAACATGATGAGACAACAAAAGTTAACAAAAATTTCAAAACAACAAGCTGATCAGATTTCAATACTACAGGCTGAAGTTGAAAGATTAAGAATGAAAACATTTCCTGCTCTTGTTCAAATGTAAAAATACTGTGGAAAATGTAAGATCAAATCAATCATTTTAAAAATAATTTCATTTGGTTAAAATGATTTCTCTTATATCAGAAAATTTAAGTAGAATCTTCTCTTAGTGTCATATTTTTGATAGCAAATTGTTTGATTTTAGTCTTAATCATTATAAAAATGTTTGTCCTGCATGAATAAATGTCTAAAATAACATGAATTATTTTTATTCAAGAATGAATAAGATTTTATCTCAGAATATTCAAGATCTATTTTATTCTTAATTAAAAATATTTTCACAGTAGTAGTATAGACAGTCTTAAAGACAAAAAATTATTCTTAGCCACTACTGCCATTTCTAATTTTATAGAATTACCAGAAACATTATGAGATTATGATTTTTATCTTTTATATTTTTCTGTATTTCCCATTTCCTTCTGTAAGCATTTCTCTATAATTGGAAAAAAAATCATAGAATGTTAAAGATTATTCCCTCTGCTGTCAATGTGAACAAAGTGGTTTACTTTTACCAAGCCCTAAATCATTTGTAAATTACAAGATATTTTCTACGTAAGCATTCTAGACATAATCATCTTTATCTCATATTTATTACAACAGAACTTAACTTTGTGTCCCACCCAACAGTTTAGTAAACAGAAAAAACACGTTTTCTCATTTTGTGATATTGTGATTTATAAGAAATATATATTTGGTCTTCGACCCCATTCCTGGCACAGAGATCCTAACACACTTGGAATTTCCTAAGTGATGAGAGAGGTACAGGTGTCTTGTTAATGAGGTGACTTTTGGACTGCACGTAAGGATGGGGGCTGGTTGCCCGAACCAACGCTGTGTCCCAACCTCCAATCCACCTACCCACCCTCCCACCCACCTCCAGGGAAGGTAAAGGAACTGGAAATTGAATTGATCACCAACGACCAGTCATTTAATCGATCATGCCTATGTAATGGAGGTCTCCATAAAATCCTACAAGGACAGGGTTTGGAGAGAGTGCTGAGAGCAAGTAAGCTCTGAGTCTTTTCCCATACCTTGCCTTATGCATTTCTTCCATCTGGAGGTTCCTGAGTCAGATCCTTTTATATGGTAATTTGGTAAATGTTTCTCTGAGTTTTGTGAGCCATTCTAGCAAATTAGTTGAGCCCAAGGAAGGAGTCTCAGGAACCTATTTACTGCCAGTGGGTCAGAAGCAGAGTTGACAATCTGGGCTTTCAGTTGACATCTAAAGTGGAGGGCAGTCTTATGGGACTGAGACCTTATCTTGTGGAATCCGATGCTATCTCCAGATGTGTCAGAATTGAGTTGAACTGTATTACAGGACATCCACATGGTGTTTGAGAATTGTTTGGTGTGGAGAAACACAGCCACAAGTGAAGGAATTTGGTGATAGGAATTCTTATATTTCCATGAAATAGTTTCTCACTTTATTCATGTAGATGATGATAAGTAATGAGATTAACTGTTCAGAAAACTGCTTTGCCTTTCCATAGCCTATGGACTGCATTCCAAGGTGATAATCAGCGGGATCATTGACCAAAATCTCCAAATGGTATCAATGTCTCATCGTTCTGCAATTCGTAAATTGTTAAGTTTAATCTGCAATACCATATCCAGTGTACACTGGTGTAGGTAAAGCCAAGAGAGCAATTATAAAATATTATATTTAGAAAAAAAATTGTTTAGAAGTTTTAAAAACTGCCAGGATATACCATAATTGATCACCTGTTCAGTGATCACCTGTTTAGTGGCAATAGTAAGAAAAATAAGAGTCAGCATCATTTTGACAGCTCCCCTTCTTAGCCCTAGAATGAGTCCTAGTCAGTTTGGCTGATTAAGCATGGTAGTGTCCATTAGTAACATTTCCATGTCACCTAAATTAACTGTTGGAGCCTCCATTTGCTACTAGTCAAGGCCACAAATATCACTGCACAGTGCTCTGTGGATTGCTGGGTCTTAAACAACCTGTGTGGTTTCTGTTTCTTAATGTCCACCCTGAGTGATCTTGCAATGCTCCTTGCTTAAATGCCTCATCTTTGTGGCATAGATAGAATGGAAATTAACAAGAGTCTCTTGCCCCCAAGATGAATTCTAGTAGCATAGCAGCACTTTCAACAGGAGGCATCTTCTGGTTTGAGGGTGTTGGTAGGTGCTTTGGAAAGTCACATGGGTCATGCAACCCAGTCCCCTCTTGATTCTTCTTAGCTTCTGCTGAACTAACAGCAGTTATATTCATATTTTTATAGCCCTTTAAAATATTATCTATTTTATCAAGTAGTAATATAATTGACTGGGTCAAACATAACATGGTTTTGAGGATAGGACTTATGAGCTCTGTTGCTGGGTTGCTTGGGATAACCACTTGATCTTAAAATTTCCTTGTCTTTAAAACTGGAGTGTTTGGTAATTATAATACTCAAATGAGTTAACATATTTTTAGAAATATGGTCAAAGCAAGTGCTAAGTGTTAGTTTTCATCTTAATGGATAAAAATAGTTCTTATTCACTAGTTCTTTAAAAATATATATCCTATTAAATGGAGGTGAAATTAACAAATTATTTAAAAGGGGACTGCTTCAAGGGCATCCCTAGGCCCCAAACTCTCCCATTATTCCCATCCATACTCCATGATCTCCCTCCACTTGTAGAAATGCCCACTGAGCTGCTGGAGCCCTCAGCCAATGCCTTAGAAATACCCCTTACTGTACCCCCACCTCCTCCCCAACTCTCCCAAACCAGAGTCTCACTGATGCTGTACTTCTTACAAGTGGACATCTGAGGGTGACTCCAGATGTGCTAATCAGCAGTGGGGCAGCTGCAGTCAAATGCCAGCACCATCACCAGGGAAGCCACTTCCCCAGCCCCACTTAGGACTTCAGGCTGAGCAGTAAGAAGCAGTGGAGGCTGGTCAACATAGCTTCCCAGGGATGCCTATCTGGGAAAACTAGAGCCAGGGAAGGCCCATGTGAGGACTGGGCCAGTCCTCTTGGATTCACAGAAGCCGGTGACAATGGCAATGTCTAGAAGGTAAGAATTGGGGCGGGGGGCGGGGTGGGAAGGGTGAGTTACATGGGCACTAACAGAATGCATACAAGAACAGAGTCCTGATATGCCAACATCAATAGTTTGTTGGCTCATGGGGAAGGACTGGATTGAAAAAAAGGAGCACTTGGGAGTGGAGGGGGAAGCTTAGGGTAATAGCTATTTACCAAGTAGTAGGGAAGTACTTTTTTTTTTTAAGATTTTTTTTTTTTGGTTGGGTGTAGAGGGAAACTAAAACAAAAAAACCCAAGCAAAGCTGTGTTAGCCCTTAAAACGGCCCAAAAACCCCAGAAAGTCCTCAGGAAGACTGAACCAAGAAACCACTGACTCACAGAGTTCTCTCTCTGCCTTTCCCTCTAAGGGCACACTTAAACACACAAGCTTTTCTGCTTCCAAGTTCACATACAACCACTCCAGTCACAAAGAGACAGGCTTTCTTTTCTTTATAGTTTCAGATTCTCAAGGACTGGGCCAGATTGGGTCATATGTCTGTCTATGGCCAGGATAACAGACTAGGTACCGGCGGGTTTCTGGCTGAGTCACTGTTAATGGAGTAAAAGTGAAAGTCACTCAGTAGTGCCTGACTCTTTGCCACCCCATGGACTATACAGTCCCTGGAATTCTCTAGGCCAGAATACTGGAGTGGGTAGCCATTCCCTTCTCCAGGGGATCTTCCCAACCCAGGGATGGAACCCAGGTCTCCAGCATTGCAGGCAGATTCTTTACCAGCTGGGCCACCAGGGAAGCCTATTAATGGAATAGATATGCTAACTTTAACCTTTTTCACAGGTATGATTGTAAAGGCAGATGAATATAAAAGACGCTGTATACCATGCCTTGAAGTGGGAAAATGAGCATATGTGGTTTTATAAAAAATAGATGACCATTTCACTAAATGAGATACAGAATACAAGTGACAAATTTGAAGAGACAGAAATTAATATAATTTTGAACATGAGTTTAAATACCTGCTATACCATCCAGATAAACATGTGATAAATGGGTGAAAACAAGGCAGAGGCATAAACTTACGGGAGGCAAGTATTTTTAGGCAAGTTTACGTTTAGACGTTCACTAGATGGACTAGTGAACATTTAAAATAAAACGTTTTACCACAATAAATAAAATAATGTATTAAAAAACTCGTTTCCACAATTCTCTAAATTATCTTAACATGATTTAATTAAAAAAAATTTTTTTTCACCTTTCTTTAACTGGCAAGTTTTCTTTGGGAAATTTATTCAAAACACTAAATTTTCATTTTTGAACCTTGTTTATATATAACAGAGGCCCTAAATTGATCCAGGTTCACCAGGATACCTTTCTCCAAGCCCTAATGGTTTATATCTTCCCTTTAAAATGTATAAGTATCTTTTAATTAAGTTGTCATTCACAAAGATATTCTGGAGAAAAAAATTATGAATTAAACACCTATAAATTCTTCTTCATTTCTGTTATAGTGTAGCAATTTATCATCTAACCCATAATGGTCTATCAGCTGAGTAAGGCTTAGTTTCTTGTTCTCCTCAGACATAGCTGACTGCAACTCATAAAGCAACTGCTGGCTACAGCTTCTCCACTTCTCTATTAACAATTGTAACTGAGACAGGTCATTCTGAAACAGAAACAAAAAAAAGGCACAAATGTATGTCATCCTATTTTAACTTACTTAATGAAAGTTGTTAAATCAGTCAATGAATAGTAGGTTTAAAGGGTAACACATTTGGACATGAATGGGACGTCTACCCAGGAAAAAAGAAAAATGGTTTTAAGTAAAAATCTTACCCTCAGAGAAAAAAATAAGGCAAAACTATGTAAAGAAGTAACAATATAGGTTAAAAAATATCTACTTTTTCTACTACAGCTATACTTTAAAAATTACATTCAAATTAATATTTTTCAGTGTCACAATTTCATAAAACTCAAGTAGTTGTATTTAGAGAAATCCTAAAAATTCAAAAGAGCAAATAAGATATAGCATTCCATCACTGATTACAAACTGGAAAAGAGCCATTACAATATAAATGAATAATCCAGATAAATAAGGGTCATCTTCCAAGTGCCCAAATTCTATTTACTTCAACCTACCTGGGTCGAGATCTAAAATTTATTATATTTTTGTTGTTTTCTTAAAGAAAATGCTTGAAACATTTTAATAATTGGTTGGTAATAATTTAATAACAAAATCATTACTAAAAATACTTTTTATTGTACTCTGTGGCCCATTTTTAGCCTTTTTCTCTTCACTGTCACTGTTGCTTCTATTCTCATTGCAATTTGCAGCTAACATTTGAAACTTCTAATACTGCTGTGGGATGGAAACGAGAGAGAAAAGCTTCAACTGAATATTAAATGTGGGCCGGAGCTTTCAAAAATGTATACCTGGTGTTTAAGACCTCTTTTCTTAATCTATGACTTATATTTGAGTTAAAGTTGTTGGAAGCCAGGTCTCTTGGTAATTGGCTTATTTCTCAGTATTGTAAAATAAAGTTGTATTTTCTTTTTGAAATACTTTCCTACCATTTATCTAAAAACAAACAAAAAAATTATTAGGCAATGGCTCTGAAATTCTTCTCACCTTTGATCTATACATTTTGACTAGCTTCAGCCTCCGAAGAAGGTCTTCTTTCTCTTGAATCTGCTTCATCAATTTTGCTTTTTCTTTGTTTAGTTCATGTTTGGCAAGATTCTCATTCATAAAGTCATTTTGGAGATCACTGCATGACTCAGTATCAAGTGATTTAGATTCACAAACATTGATATTCTTGAAGGTATCTTTCAAACATGTACTTTCTTCAAATTCACTATCTATGTGTTTAAAATTTTCATGAAATTCCAAACAGCTTTCTTCTGTTGAAGGTGCTGATTTCTCTGAAAAAGTCTGATCATTTTCCTCACTCTCTACTTTAAGCCGTTTTACCACACTGTAACAGGAATTAAATGAAGATCTGGTTTTCCTTAATCGTTCTCTAAGGGTTGCACTCATAGGCTGAAAAAATGCATCAAACGTTAATAATGTCAGTCAAGAAAAACATTCTTGATATAAATAAGTCTACTAGGAATCAAGACTAATTTCTGTGGTAGACACCACTAGATGGCTTTCTGTCTCCATATATCTAAAGTAACCATCACAAAATTTCTTTCAATTTCTGGAAGCACCACTAAGTTTTATTCTCTTTTTAAGCCAGCACCCTTCTAAACTATCATTGAGACACTTATCTCAGTAATCACAAACATTTGTTCAGCAATTAGTCCAAGCCTGATACGGTTAGGTGCTTAGTTACAAATTAAGGAAAAAGATCTTTCCACCAAAGACCTCCATGACATCAAACTTTTTGTTTGGAATGCTGTAATAACCTGAACTGAAAATAAATGAATATAATTGAGTCAGGATGAAAATCTAAGGGGAAGGTCCAATACATTTTCTAAAAGGAAACACCTAAAATGATTTGTTAATAAAAATGGTACTTATTAACCTGCTGCTAAGTCACTTCAGTCGTGTCCGACTCTGTGCGACCCCATAGACGCCAGCCCACCAGGCTCCCCCGTCCCTGGGATTCTCTAGGCAAGAACACTGGAGTGGGTTGCCATTTCCTTCTCCAGTGCATGAAAGTGAAAAGTGAAAGTGAAGTCGCTCAGTCCTGTCTGACTCTTAGCGACCCCATGGACTGCAGCCTACTAGGCTCCTCCATCCATGGGATTTTCCAGGCAAGAGTACTGGAGTGGGGTGCCATTGCCTTCTCCAACTTATTAACCTACACACTGTTAATTAACAATGTTCAGTAGACTTAAAACCACCATTACTGCAATACTTAGAAATATACATCCAGTGAAAGAACTAAGATTTTCATACTTGTTTTCTTGAACTACTTGAATTGGGAGATGGTGGATTGGCACCAGCTTGTGGAGTGCTAGGTAACATCAAAGCCGAGTTTGATGGACTTTCCATCTTGAAATCTTGCTTTACTTCTAAAAAACAAAAAATAATCACAAAACATAAATCAAATTCGCCCACACCTCTATATATTCAATTTTAAACAAATTATTGTATATAACAAGCCAGGTAACTTCCTTCTTTCACTTAGCTGTGATTCATTCTTGCTTTTTTGTGTGCAATTTTCTGTTTACTTCTCTAAATTAGATTGTTGGTCATTATGGTGACTACTAGTTTTTTCATGACAAGTTACCCAGCTAGCCTCTCAGATAAGAACTCTCCATTTGTTTTTACTGACTGATAAAATAATGATAAAAGTCTCAAAACCTGCCATTATGGGGCTGGGGGGAGGAGAATAACAGTCAGGAATTCTTTAATCTCATTAAGCCAGTTTCACAATGAAGGAAAATGTAATTGAAATCTTTTAGTGCTTTAAGTGAAAATCGCTCAGTCGTGTCCGACTCTTTGCGACCCCATGGACTATACAGTCTATGGCATTCTCCAGGCCAGAATACTGGAGCGGGTGGCCGGTCCCTTCTCCAGGCGATCTTCCCAACCGAGGGATTGAACCCAGGTCTCCCGCATTGCAGGCGATTCTTTACCAGCTGAGCCACAAGGGAAGCCCAATATTTTCTTTAAAATTTTTTTTAAAAATATTTATAACTTCTTTAAAGTGCTTGTCGGTTAGTTTTTAAATTGAGTTCATCTTATGCCTTTATCTATTGATTACTCTTCCTCTTGATTATGGATCACATTCTATTTCCCACTATTATCCCACTTAAACATAATCAGACCTGTTACATTACCCTAATTCCTAGAAGCTGTGTGCCTAAAACTAACGACCCCCGGGGGTGAGGAATAAGGAGCACAAGCACAGGTAAATTTACTCCTGTCTGCATGGTTTTCAACTAAATAGCGAAGAGACCGTGAAAAGGAATGACTGAAGTTTCTCAAAGGCTACAGGGTAAAATACCAGAGGAGCCCTTCCTCCCCTCCCGCCACTACAGAAGGCCCACACGAGCCCTCGGGACACCCAAAACCTGAGGTGGAGCTGAGAGGTGCAATGACAGCGGAAAGGGAGCAGTATTCAAATCCCCATCCGATCCCCGAAAAAGTTCAACTGTCAGACACCCACTCCACACCCCGCACGGTACCTCCCTCAGCCATCCCCAGACAGCACCGAGGGCGCGCCAGCCGCGGCGGCGTCTCAGAGGCCGGGCCGCGCGGGAAGAGGAAGAGACGCGCGATTGGCCAGATTGATTGACACGCAGCTCCTCTTCGCCCAGCGCCCGGAGAGGCGGGACTGCGCGCGCGCGCGTTCTCAAGACTCCGCAAGGGGGCGGGAAGAAACGGAAGGGCCGAGACGCGTGATTGGCCCAGTTGACCGAGACGCGCGGCTCTGAGCTGTCCAGCGCCCGAGAGTTGGGGCACTGTGCGCGCGGCCGTTTGTTGGGAAGAGCTTTAAAGCAACTAACGGTTCCCATGAGGGGCGCGCTTTTCTTCGCGGCTTCTCCTCGCTCTCCTTTTTTTAAATACCGCCTTCCTTTGCTGCTTCCTGGTTTTTGTGTTTCTAAAGGACGCCTGAGAATGCCCCTCCTGTTCTGGCTCCCGTCAATCTCTTCGCGCTCCCCACAGCAAAGGCCTTTTTTCAGACTCCACGGGACCCAGAGACTCCGGGCCTGCTGTGTGTTGTATTTCCAGCTTGTAAACTCCAAAGGCAAAGACTACATAAAAAAGGGTCAATGGCCCGTTGACAGTCAGACACATTAGAAATCTAAGAACCCCAGCGGATGCAGTAGAGCTTCTTTTAGACTGCTGCCTCAAAGTCTGCGGTCCCGCCACGGGCGGGTTTTTTTTTGTTTTGTTTTTTTTTTTCCTTCTTTTGGCTAATCTACCTGAAAATTTAGATTTCTTAGCTTGGCTCCGAATCTTTTCGTCAAATCTGAAAGAAAATGTAGCCCAAGGAAAGTCGTTGGGGTGCAATACAGGAAGCAGAACAATGACGTAGATTAGGTTGGTCCAAACCCTGGCTGAATACTGGGCAGCGGCATCCTCGGTCTAACCTTCCTTGTTTCCTGTGTAGCGAGGTTCCGTTGCTGTGCAACAACAAAGTGAACTAATTGGGTGGAGCACTGAGTTTGGGAAAAGACAGTTGAGTAATTTCTGAGTCACGTGGGAGTTGGGAATTTTAGCGGGGCAGTGTTTTGAATTCTAAGGAATAGCCATTTTAAACGTTGGCACTGTCTTTTTACTAATATCTGATATAAATGGCTTAGAAGTAGCAAGGACCCAGAAGGAATAACTGAGTGCTAAACAGTGGAATGTATCCACAGAACTTGAAGACCACCTAATGCAGTGATTAAGAACATAAATGTTGGAGCCAAATTACTTAGGTTCAGATCCCAGCGCCTTTATTTTGTGTTGTTTGTAATGGAGTGTGTCTCTGTCTCAGCTTCCTCATCCATAAAGAGGGGATAATAGTATCAATCCTAGGATTTGAAGAATTAAATGAGAATTCAGGACAGGCAGTGAAAAGCAGCAATAGATATCTAGGAAGCACTCAAAAGTTGTTATATAAGGAACTACAGTATAGTCATCATTCTCTAATTGATCTAAAGGAATGCATCATATAATCCTTTCATCCATCCCTTATCTCCCCTCAAAAGGCCACAGATTTTTAAAAGATGGAATGATTTGTAGGACGTAAGCCATAAATAGCAGAAAACTTGGAGCTGCCACATATAGTTAAATAATGTATTATGATTCTTCTAAAATTTTCAAAAATTATATAAATCTCAAGGAATTTACAAAATGAAAGTGAGAAGTTGTGATTTTGGCTTGCTAAGCCACAGATCCAAGTCTGTACATTTATTTCTCCCTTTATGCATCCATTGGCATCAGTTACACTGAAAAAAGCAGAGTGATTTGTCCTGACACTAGAAGCACAATGCACACTCTGCATATTCTTTACACCTTGGGGCATAACATTGGGTTGTTTTTATGATTCCCTAAGATCAGCTGCTCCAAAACCCTTTTATCATTATAACCTAAGCTTAGAACTGTGTTTTTGCTGGCTCCATAAATGAAAACATCTTGCCTAGCAAATGTTCTGACTTGCTTAGTATATGAACCTGTATATTAAATGGATTGTTTTGGCCAGATTTTCAAAGAACTTCAGGAGTACTCAGAAGAACCTGTATTTCAGAAATGTGCATTTGTTGACCTACATCTCTGATTTCCAGTGTTGTTAGAACTGAACAATTTTCCCATGCACAAGTTTGCATTTTACTTACTCCCATTACATACCAAAGTGTAAATAGACCTTTCACTCTCAATTTACTGTAAGGGATCTGGAATATAGCCTCTATAGTTTTCACTGTATCTTTAGATAAGGCCTAGCAATCATTTCCATGTCTTTCAGAGCCTGAAGTTTACTGGCCTGTAAGTAGTTGTTTCCCACACATGACATTGTATGTTTCATAGTATGTTTCAAACATAGTATGTTTCATTGTATTCAAACTTCAGGCAAGGAAAAATCCTGCCCTAGAGAACCAGAAGGCAAGGATCCTACTCCACCATAAATAACAATTTGAGCAATAGAATTCAGTGATGATAGTAATTAATATTAACCTAAGGCAGGCTTTCTCTGTGTGTTTTTAAATTTCATACCCAAGGCTACTGTTCACCACTTTGTTATTCATCAGGGTGTGGTGAAATGCTTCTGTCCATTCTTGTCTATGATTATTGTTGGTGAGATAATGACATAAACCGAAAAACCTTTATGCGGGTTTTTTCTTTTTTAATAGCAAAAAGAGAATAGTGAATAGTCTCTCTGTCTCTCTGTACAGCAAAGCACACATACATACACACACACTCTTTTAAGCTACAATTTAAATTTTTATTATACTAATTTTTTTTTAATTTTTAACATTACTTTAATAATCTTAACAGTCACCTCCGGATGATCTAGATTCCATTCCATTGACTTTTCTTATTGACAACAAAGTTCATATTGTGTAGACACAGTATCCATAGGTATTTTTTAACAATTAATATATAAATACACACTTTTAAAACCAGAATTCAAATTCACTTGGGTGAGATTAAGTTGATTTATAAAGTGCATTAGAACAAGTTAAACTGTATAACACTCACAAGAAGGTCTACTAAATTCTCTCAACTAGCGTTCAATATTTCTTATGACGCTGGTATATAAGTTGAAAGACTCTCCTCTAGGGACTGTCATACAGAGTGAAGTAAGTCATAAAGAGAAAAACAGATATTGTACAATGTTGCTTATATGTGGAATCTAGAAAAATTATAGAGATGAACTTATTTACAAAGCAGAACTAGAGACACAGACATAGAAAACAGACATATAGCTACAAGAGGGGAGGTGAGGGTGGGAAGAACTGGAGGATTGGAATTGACCTATGTACACTACTATGTATAAAATAGATAACTAATGAGAACCTACTGTATAGCACAGGGAGCTCTACCCCTCTACCCAGTGCTCTTTGGTGACCCAAGTGGGAAGGAAATCCAAAAAAGAGGGAATATATGTATACATATAGCTGATTCACTTTGCTATATAGCAGAAACTAATACAACATTGCAAAGCAACTATACTCCAATAAAAATTGATTAAAAAAACTCTAGGTTTCTCCTGCCATGAATTCAAGTCTCATCCTATAGACCTATCCATGATGAAGAAGATGTATTTTAGTGTGCTGTTATCTCATAAATTTTCCTTTGAATAATTGACAAACTAATTCTATTTCTTTTCACTATTGCTTAGATATCTTAAATGGAATTCTGTAATGTTTAATTAATTTGCTTATAGAGACCATTGAAGACTGTTACCAAAGGGTGTTCTTTGAGAGTAAACTCTTTAATATTTTTTCATCAGGTTAAAAAGAGAGGATTTTATTTTCAACTTCAAGAAGGAAGAGCCCTTGAATTAGATATTAGGCATGCCTGAATGGTTGCCTCACTGAGTAGAATGACTACTTCAAGCAAACAGATATGTGGAGGGTCAATGATAAAAACCTGTTCACCACCAGGCAACCATAAAATTGATCTGGTAACTAATGTTGAGGGTAGTATACTGAATAAGAACCTAAAGAGATCCTTTCACATGAAGTTCCTGTCCTTTTATTCTATTAGATCTGGCATTTTGTCAAGTGCATTAGAGACTAGAGAAGTAAGAGTGTCTATGATTCACTGCTATTAGTGGGGTGTGTTCTCTTGGAGAAGAATAGAGTGATTCAGGTTAGATTAATAACTGTGAGGAAGGGGGTAGGGTGTGGGTGAGTGGGAGGGTCGTGGCAGAGGAGCTAGATTGTGGAAAAGTAATGGTAATAAAAGTATTGCTCAAGGCCACATCTTTCTCAGATCCTTTATTAACTCAGAAATGTCACTGCTACATCTATTCAGAGGGGAAAAAAAGGCAATAGATGTCAGCAAATCCTCAAGCAACAAAACATGTCTTATAATCATCTTCAACCACCTGAAGTTTGAGAGATAACAACTCCCAAGATAATTTCACAGTATTGAAATCTGTTTGAAGTGCCGACAAAGAAGTCAACTCAGTTTTCTACTCTCACCTCTTATTACTGTTTTAGTCTTGAAAATATAAAAGATTTCTTTTTGGTGATGCTTTTTTAAGATGAAGGAGTAAGAATGTCCATTGCTCAGTGGCTAAGTTGTATCCAACTCTTTGGGACTCCATGAACTGTAGCCCACCAGGTTCCTTTGTCCACAGGATTTTCCAGGTAAGAGCACTGGAGTGGGTTGCCATTTCCTCCTACAGGGGATCTTCTTGACCCAGGGATTGAATCATATCTTCTGTATCTCCTGCATTGGCAGGTGGATTCTTCACCACTGAGCCTCCTGGGATGCCTTAAGAATGTATATTAGTACCAGGAAAATAAGGAGTTAAGAGACGATTCTACCATGTTCTAGGACACTGTTGACCTTTTTGGCTTCTGCTCTTCCACATCTTGGCAAACTTTGATGGTAATTATGCATGGTAAGTTGCTTCAGCTGTGTCCGACTCTTTGTGACCCTGTGGACTGTAGCCCACTAGGCTCCTCTGTCCATGGGATTCTCCAGGCAAGAATACTGGAATGGGTTGCCATGCCCTCCTCCAGGGGATCTTCCCGACCCAGGGATGGAACCCCTGTCTCCAGCATTGGTAGGCGGGTTCTTTACCACTAGCACCATCTATAGCAGTAGAGTAAATCTGTGAATTATTGTATAACCAGGAATTTTCTGGTCCAGCTCAGGATCTAAGGGCTTCCCTGGTGGCTCAGACAGTAAATAATTTGCCTGCAATGCAGGAGACCCAGGTTCGATCCCTGGGTCAGTAAGATCCCCTGGAGAAGGATGTGGCAATCCACTCCAGTATTTTTGCCTGGAGAACTCCATGGACAGAGGAGCCTGGTGGGCTGCAGTCCATGGGGTCACAAAGAGTCAGACATGACTGAGTGAGTAACACTTTTACTTTCTTTCAGGATCTAAGAGCTAAACCAAAACTTGATCCCTTTGCCACCACTCCCAAAGGCAACATAAGATGTCTTATATTTTCATCATGGACGTTTATGAGCAATAGGAAACCCACTGAATGCCAGAACCTCTGACCATGAGTTCTGACTCCCTAGGGAGGATCCCCTGGAGAAGCATGGTCAAAGGTGAGGAAGACAACTTGACAAAAGCATCTCTTCCTTTCCTTGATCCTCTCCCTTCCACCTCCAAAATCATGGCTAGTGCTCAGTAACCCCACACTGTGTCTAAATTACACTGCTTGCCAGTGATATCAACATTACCCAGCTCTCCACCTCTATCACACTTCTGTGGCTCTCCAAAAAATAATGTATGAAGTTTAATGATGATGTTGATGACCCACATTTAGCAAATGATATCACTATATTTTGTAGTCAAAATATATCCCTCCCATAGATAGGATCTTGGAAAAAGAACATAGAATACAGCCTATATTCACCCTCACACGGTTCTCCAAGACTTCATTCAGCTATTTAAACTTTATTAACAGAAGATTAAGACAGGTAATACTTTTCATTCAACAATGTACACTTTTAGCTCAAACTCTTCCCAAGTTTCCACCTCCCAAAATTTCCCCATATGTCACTATGGTTATTATTATAGCAGCTATCCAGTACATATATCATCTCAGTTATTTTTCACTTTTTGTAAGTTATGAATTCTGAGTCAAATTATCCTTTTCTTTGTAGCCACTTTCCAACTTTTATCTTCTTTTTAATCATTAAGAAAGTTACTTAATTTCTTGTCAATACTCCACAGTACTCTATTGTACTGTTTTTACTCTCTTCCTCATACTTGTTTATAACTTGTGAATCTGTACCTTTTTAATAAATGCTGGATATTGATAACTCAACCTTTATGCTGCCAAAGATGTGCTGAGAGTGAAATTCATACCAAGTGCAGGAATAACACTCACCAGCAAAGATGGTTTTCTTGACAGGCTTTCAAGCCTGTCATTTGGCAGGAAGCATCCCTTGATACCAAAGAACATGGAGCTGGGTTTTGGAGGGTAAGCAACTAATCACGTACATATTTGTTAAGCAAGTTCCTAAGAAATTATAAATTATAAACTGCACAGTTTTAAAGGAAAAACAACAGCAACAACAACATTACTACGGGTTGGCATTCTCTGAAATGCTTTCGTAGCCTGACTCTGGGCCATTGAAACAGGGTATTTTGAACGTGCATGTACAAGTTTAAGATTTTTGTTAAGCTGCCAAATATTTTAATATAACAATAATTAGCATAAAGCTTGTGCAATTAAGCTACCCCAAAAGTAATGAGTTTGAATCTTTGGCAAGATGCTCCTCTTTAAAAAAAAAAAAAAAAAGCAGTTTCCCAGTGCATATTATTTTCACTCAAATCTATTTTCCTGAGGTTTTGAAGGTATGTAAACCTGACTTTATTTCATTCTAATAACTGTCTACAAGGATAGCAGTTTATTTTCAGTCACTAGATTTTAGGATGAATCAATCAACCAGTTTTACCCACCAATACAACCCTATAAATACTTTCCATTTTTATAGTTTGAAAGAATCAGGTTTACTGTTCCCCTCAATCTAGGTAGATTCTTCTGCACTCAGAATGGGATTAAGTCCCCAAAGTAAGCTCTGGGAAGAGAATCCATTTCAGAAAAAGAAGTTCATGGATATCAATGATATGAAAGATGTGGTGAGCCAGTACCTGGAGTCACTTGATTTTAAGGAGTGAAAGTAGCATGTTATCACAGTTGAAAGACTACTGGTAAGAATTACATGTGGACTATTGAGAATACCTCTGAGACTCAAACTGGACATTTACAAGTACTAATTAGCAGTTCTCAAGGCAGACCTTGCAAATGCATCACCTTTCAATCAATACTCAAGCTAATATTACAGGAAGCTCTTCTGGACCACTATGCTGGTAACTGAAGCTGTCCTCAAGAGCTCAAAATTGACTGCCAAGAATTATGTAGGAGGAGAGGGAAGGAGAAAGGGAAGGGAGTGAGATATTTTTACTATGTGTTTCTTGCCCTTAAAAAAAAAGCAAAACAAAACTTCTGTATTTTAAAACACAATTTTTATAACAGATTACCGATTACTAGGCTTGTTTACCCGAGAAGGCAATGGCACCCCACTCCAGTACTCTTGCCTGGAACATCCCACAGGCAGAGGAGCCTGGAAAGCTGCAGTCCATGGGGTCACTAAGAGGCGGACACGACTGAGCGACTTCACTTTCACTTTTCACTTTCATGCATTGGAGAAGGAAATGGCAACCCACTCCAGTGTTCTTGCCTAGAGAATCCCAGGGACGGGGGAGCCTGGTGGGCTGCCGTCTATGGGGTCGCACAGAGTCGGACACGACTAAATCGACTTAGCAGCAGCAGCAGCAGGCTTGTTTCCTCCATACTACAAATTATTCTGCAGATTTAACCTGGGTTTTGAGATCCAAATAGCAGATCAAACACCATGAGAACTGAGCCCACTTAATTAGGGCGAAATTCTGAGAAAATCATGATTTCCTCCTTAACGAGAAATGCATACTTTGTGTTCTTAAGAGCCTTTGATATAACTGACTAAAAAGGATATGGAAGTTCATGATTTTATGATTAACGTTTTATGATGTAAACATGAATTTAGTAGATATACATGTACTTTCTTAGGGCTGATATAGTATTCTAATAATCATGTTAAACTTGATTGTATCTTATAAGCGAGATAAGCCACATTTTACCATAGGTGAAGTTTTAAGTTAGTAAAGCTGTTAAGCCACAGACCTCACCTACTTGATTCTTCTTTGGCCTTCCAAATCTTTTCTTTGCTGATTTTGTTGCTGTATGCAGTGAATTGCAAGTGAAATGGGCTGTGGTCACAAACTGTGAAGGAGAGGTTGCTTGCATCTGTACTAAACATGATATAATCTTGGGTTGTCAGTTTAAATTGGGGAAAATGGGGAAGCATTTGGGATTTTTGTTTGAACACAAGTTTTACTGAATACAAATAACATACGTTGATGTTTACAACTCTTTTCCTCTTACAGGTTTCTCAAGAGGCAGGACAGGGAGTCTGGTATTCCCATCTCTTTCAGAATTTTCCACAGTTTATTGTGATCCTCTTGAGAAACCTGTATGCAGGTCAGAAAGCAACAGTTAGAACTGGACATGGAACAACAGACTGGTTCCAAATAGGAAAAGGAGTACGTCAAGGCTGTATATTGTCACTCTGCTTATTTAACTTCTATGCAGAGTACATCATGAGAAACGCTGGGCTGGAAGAAGCACAAGCTAGAATCAAGATTGCCGGGAGAAATATCAATAACCTCAGATATGCAGATGACACCACCCTTATGGCAGAAAGTGAAGAGGAACTGAAAAGCCTCTTGATGAAAGTGAAAGAGGAGAGTGAAAAGTTGACTTAAAGCTCAACATTCAGAAAATGAAGATCATGGCATCCGGTCCCATCACTTCATGGCAAATAGATGGGGAAACAGTGGAAACAGTGGCTGACTTTATTTTTCTGGGCTCCAAAATCACTGCAGATGGTGACTGCAGCCATGAAATTAAAAGACACTTACTCCTTAGAAGGAAAGTTATGACCAACCTAGATAGCATATTCAAAAGCAGAGACATTACTTTGCCAACAAAGGTTCGTTTGGTCAAGGCTATGGTTTTTCCTGTGGTCATGTATGGATGTGAGAGTTGGACTGTGAAGAAGGCTGAGCGCCGAAGAATTGATGCTTTTGAACTGTGGTGTTGGAGAAGACTCTTGAGAATCCCTTGGACTGCAAGGAGATCCAACCCGTCCATTCTGAAGGAGATCAGCCCTGGGTGTTTTTTGAAAGGACTGATGCTAAAGCTGAAACTCCAATACTTTGGCTACCTCGTGCGAAGAGTTGACTCATTGGAAAAGACTCTGATGCTGGGAGGGATTGGGGGCAGGAGGAGAAGGGGACGACAGAGGATGAGATGGGTGGATGGTATCACCGACTTGATGCACATGAGTCTGGGTGAACTCCGGGAGTTGGTGATAGACAGGGAGGCCTGGCATGCTGCAATTCATGGGGTCACAAAGAGTCGGACATAATTGAATGACTGAACTGAAACGGCACAGTCAAAGGCTTTGGCATAGTCAATAAAGCAGAAATAGATGTTTTTCTGGAACTCTCTTGCTTTTTTAATGATCCAGCGGATGTTGGTAATTTGATCTCTGGTTCCTCTAACTTTTCTAAAACCAGCTTGAACATCTGTAAGTTCACAGTTCATTTTGTATTGCTGAAGCGTGGCCTGGATATATGTTGGGCTGCTTCAGAGAACGCTAATTCTATTCATTCTGCTAACTGAGCTTTTTCGGAGAAGGCAATGGCACCCCACTCCAGTACTCTTGCCTGGAAAATCCCATGGACGGAGGAGCCTGGTAGGCTGCAGTCCATGGGGTCGCTAAGAGTCAGACAGGACTGAGCGACTTCACTTTCACTTTTCACTTTCATGCATTGGAGAAGGAAATGGCAACCCACTCCAGTGTTCTTGCCTGGAGAATCCCAGGGACGGGGAAGTCTGTTGGGCTGCCATCTATGGGCTCGCACAGGGTCGGACACGACTGAAACGACTTAGCAGCAGAGCTTTTTACCAATAGTACAACCTCTGGAAAAAGTAGAGAAATGTGAGTTGTTTCAGGGACAACAGAAGAAGGTAAGTAAGTTTTATTTATCTGAAAAACTGAGATTGCTTTTATTTTGTCCCATTTATTCATTTTATTTGCCTAAATATATTTTGTCTCTCACTCCTCCTCAGCATCAGTAGCACTGCCCAAGCTCCAGCCTGGGTGCCTGCACGTCCCCTGACTCCTAGACTTGCACCCTGCTTTCTCTGTGCATCTCACTTACCAGGTCCATCCGTTCTGTACATTACTGCCAGGACGATTGTTCCAAAGATGTTTAAGTTTTCCAGTGACACTCAAACCTCTTCCGGATAAAAATCCAAATTCCTCACTAAATCACTCAAACATACCTTTCCAATTTGAGCTGGTACCATTTCTCAGCACATACCCTGTACACAAGCCTTCTTGAATCACGTGCTTGCAGTTCCCAAAACAGACCAGGCTCCTCTCCTGCTTGTCATCTAACTTGGTTCTTCTGCCTGGAAAACACAGGCACGTGTGTATGCTTGCACACAAGCATGCCTATGAACACATATGCACCTCCTTCTGTTTGATTTCTCCTCACACCTCACTAGGATCAGAGTCGAAATCTCCTTTCTGTCTCACTTCCCATTAACCCATGTTCTCCTCTGCCCAAGTCATCTAGCTAAAGTTAAATGCTTTTCCTCTTTTACAGCACCCAATAGGTTTCATAATACATATTCTGCTTTATTGACTATGCCAAAGCCTTTGATTGTGTGGATCACAATAAACTGTGGAAAATTCTGAAAGAGATGGGAATACCAGACCACCTGATCTGCCTCTTGAGAAATTTGTACGCAGGTCAGGAAGCAACAGTTAGAACTGGACATGGAACAACAGACTGGTTCCAAATAGGAAAAGGAGTACATCAAGCCTGTATATTGTCACCCTGCTTATTTAACTTATATGCAGAGTACATCATGAGAAACTCTGGACTGGAAGAAGCACAAGCTGGAATCAAGATTGCCGGGAGAAATATCAATAACCTCAGATATGCAGGTGACACCACCCTTATGGCAGAAAGTGAAGAGGAACTGAAAAGCCTCTTGATGAAAGTGAAAGAGGAGAGTGAAAAAGTTGGCTTAAAGCTCAACATTCAGAAAATGAAGATCATGGCATCTGGTCCCATCACTTCATGGCAAATAGATGGGGAAACAGTGGAAACAGTGGCTGACTTTATTTTTCTGGGCTCCAAAATCACTGCAGATGGTGACTGCAGCCATGAAATTAAAAGACGCTTACTCCTTAGAAGGAAAGTTATGACCAACCTAGATAGCATATTCAAAAGCAGAGACATTACTTTGCCAACAAAGGTTCGTCTGGTCAAGGCTATGGTTTTTCCTGTGGTCATGTAAGGATGTGAGAGTTGGACCGTGAAGAAGGCTGAGCGCCGAAGGAATTGATGCTTTTGAACTGTGGTGTTGGAGAAGACTCTTGAGAATCCCTTGGACTGCAAGGAGATCCAACCCGTCCATTCTGAAAGAGATCAGCCCTGGGATTTCTTTGGAAGGAATGATGCTAAAGCTGAAAGTCCAGTACTTTGGCCACCTCATGCAAAGAGTTGACTCATTGGAAAAGACTCTAATGCTGGGAGGGATTGTGGGCAAGAGGAGAAGGGGACGACAGAGGATGAGATGACTGGATGGCATCACTGACTCGATGGACGTGAGTCTCAGTGAACTCCGGGAGCTGGTGATGGACAGGGAGGCCTGGCATGCTGCGATTCATGGGGTTGCAAAGAGTCGGACATGACTGAGCGACTGATCTGATCTAATCTGATATCATCATGAGAATTTGAGATCAAGGACTGTGTCTTTGATCTCTGTATCCCCAGCACCTGCACAAAAGACTTAGCAGACTTTGGGAGGTTCAATTGGGAGATAAAATGCTAAGGGTACAGGGAAAGTGTTTAAGGAGTTCCCAGAAGGTTGAGTCAAGGAAGGCTTCATGGGAAAAAATGATATTTGAGCTATATGTTATTGTCTTCACAACAATCCAGATATAATCTTCCTTCCTACTTTTCAATCAACATCTTTTTTTTGTAACTAATTCTGTTAAATATATTCTGTAAGTATATAAACCCAATTACAGGACACAGAGACACCTTGGGTAATAATATAGTGATAGATTGTGACTGAGAAACTGTTGAACACCTGATGTAAGGGCTTATTGACAGGCTTATAAATACAATGGATTGTTGTTTTCCACCCTTGTTGCCGTATATTGAGTCATGAGGAAGCATAGGTAGCAGTTAAAAAGAGAATGGATAGTAGAGTCAGACATACCAGGGTTTAAATCTCAACTCTGCCTTTATAATCCATGTTAACTCATGCTCTCAGTAAAAGTGTTTCCTCATACTATATAAAATGGGGTAATAATAACTATGCCATTAAATCTAGTGAGGCAGATGAAGTGCTTAGTATGGAATGTGGCAGACAGTAACCCTGAACACAGGGATGGAGGCGGTAGTGCTGGCAGTGGAGGTGGTGATTACCTGAAGTCACCACTTGAAAGCTGAGGATGGAAGCAGGTGGCAGGGGCAGCACAAGAGAGATGCTTGATAAGGGAACTTTTCTCATCCGTTTCATTTAGCCAAAATTTCTCAAATTGTGCTCCAAAAGAACATTAGTGTTCTATGAGCTGGTGTGAGGTGTTTCACAGGTAAAATCAAAATTAGGGTGATCATTTTTAAATATGTAAGAAAAATTAAAACAATTTTTTTTTCTGTATACTCATCTTAAAACTTCAGCATCTGTTAATGGATGACAGATAACAGGATGGATAGGTAGAAAATTCATGTTAAGAAGAAACATCAGTAAATTGATTTGTTTTATGTGTTCCTTCAATATTTAACAAATGATTGTTTCATAAAGTTTTTTAAAGTTTGGTCACTTTCTTGCTGATATTATTGCTCCTAGTGCCAAAATTAAATGTGATTTTATTTCATGCTATTCTGCAAAAAGCATGAAATCCCCAAATCACCATGGCATCCCCCTGCTCCACCACTTGCAGAAGCACATGGTCTGTTATTGCCAGCATCCCTTTGTCTGAAGCTCTAGAGTCCTGGTTTTTAGGGCACAATTTAGACTTTACTAAAGTATCCAAGGAGAACCCAACCCTTCATCTCCTAAGTCTCTTTTATATTAGAGAAACACTGCCTTACAGATACAGAATTTTAAAGAAAAAGATCTGTTACACATTTCTGTTACTTATGGTAGAGGCTGTGAATGAATAAGTACATCTCTACCTCCTGGAGTCACTGTACAGGAGGATATCCCAAGGATTGGGATTAGGAAACGGGAAATGTCAGAGAAGTATGTCCTGTTTTAGCCTGTGCTCTTCACCAGCCATCTTCAAGAGGAGAGAACAGTCAAGCTCACAGTTAATGATTGAATAGGTGGGTGCTCAAATTTGGAAAACATGATGATTAAATCTTGACTCATCTTCCTCTCAGAACTCCTCTGAGTCTCAGAGTAACTTGTCTGTTGCTTACTCTTGACAAGTAGGTGAGTCTTGCACATTTCTAGGCATTGACTGGCATGACTGATTGCTGAGAACTGCAGGAAGCCAGTCTGCTGAGTAGCCTTGAACAGCCCTCATCTTTTGGTGGGGCTGCAGGGTTACTTCTTGCACGTTTATCCTGCTGAGCCTACCATGTTTATCCAGAGGCATAGAAGAAAAGTATTTGAAAATCTTATTATCCAAGGATAAAATGGCTCAAAGAACATGGCGTGAATTTTGGGACCCAAGTCTAGGTTTCTCCACATAGACTCATACTATTGAAGCAAGCCCTGGATAAACACTTCAGTTCAAGTCAAGTTGCATTTTGCAAGTAATGTTTCACATTCAAGGATGTGTCATGATTATAATTTTAATTATTTGTATTTTTGCTAACTGCTTATCTCAAGGGTTGACTTCATTGCTGTGAAGTGGAATCTGAAATGCTAAGAAAAAAATGAGGAATACCAATCTCTCTTACCAAGGTTTCTGTAACCCAGACCTGTTGGATTTATAAGAAAAGCCTAAGTTTTAAGGTAACAAGCACTTCTATGTCTTAGCTACATTTTATATACTATATATATATTTATTTAATTTTTAAAAATCCTTAGTTTTAAGGTAACAAGCACTTCCATACCTTAGCTACATTTTATATACTACATGTGTGTGATAGTCACTCAGTCATGTTTGACTCTTGGCAACCCATGAACTGTAGCCTTCCAGGCTCATCTGTCCATGGGATTTTCCAGGCCAAAATACTAGAGTGGGTTGCCATTTCCTTCTCCAAGGGATCTTCCCGAATCAGGGATTGTACCTGGGTCCCCAGCATTGCAAGCAGATTCTTTACCATCTGAGCCACCAGGGAAGGTATAATATTATATATATATATATATATATATATATATATATATATATATATATATAATTTTTTAAAATCCTTGTATGAATAGACTTTATTTTTAGAGCACTTTTAGGTTTACAGAGATACTGAGTAAAAATTACAAAGAGATCTCAGATACCTGCTCACTTCCTCTTCCCACCAACAACATAATTTCCTCTATTAGTAGCTAGTGTCATTGGTGTGGTGCATTTGTTACAATTGGTGAAAGAGTATTGAAACATTATTATTAAAGTTGCAGTTTACATGAGGGTTCATTCTTTGGGGTATACATTCCATGAGCTTTGACAAATGTGTAATGAAGTATATCCACCACTACAGTTGAATGGATTTTAAATTTAATTTTAGTTTAAGTTGGTATTTGGTTTCTTAGCTACATGTAGTTTCTGTAATAATTATTCTTTCCCCTTGCTGACTGTTTCCCTTTTAGGATGTAAATTTCTTTTTATGCCATTAGCCATTGGTTTGAATTAAGTAATATCAAGTTAAGGCTTTAGGGTTAAGAACTTGGGCAAAAGAAGTTGCTTCCCAGGCAACTGGGATTAGGGATAGCCAACAGTTTTAGGGATAGCCTACCTTCCACTTGTCCTTGGCAGTTAGATGTGTCAACATTCTGGTGAAAGATTCTATTATAGTGTTTCAAGGAAGACTTGCCATAGGCCATTCTACCCTCAGTCCCCACAGTGAGGTTCACTGAGTCACGCTCTGAATCAACACAAGAGTTGGGACAGGATGTGTACGCTCTTGCTCCTGGCACAGTCATCTCAAAAAGCTTAGTACATGTTACCATATGAATATAAATCATACTCACCTGGAGAGGATCTGGACAGCAGATTTCTTCTCCCTCTACATTCCCCAGGGCAGAGCCTCAGAAATGACTAACATTATGCCAGGAATGGAAGAGAACTGTTCTTTCCTGCCTTAGTTTACTAAGGACAAGCAGTATTGTGGTAGCTTCTAGCAGGTATGCAGGACAACGGGGAAATCTAAAGACTGCATTTTGGCCTTAGAGTGAACTTTGTTGGATATATAATTATGGATACTGGATTAGAGAAACATCCACTTCTTTAGTCATTGAAAAGAACAACATACTAGAAGTGTTGATTATTTCCTGAAAGAAGAGAAAGCAGATGTACTCACAGGTGTTCAGAAACAACCAAAGAACTTGTCACATAAACACAATCCCCAGATAGAAATGAAACCCAAATAGAAATAATGAAAGTCAAAGATCACATCCAAGGCAACTCATTGTTGTTATGAGATGGATGGGTTCACTAACATTTTAAATCAGATAATACAAAAATTACACTGGTACAGTCTCATTATAATACTAATTTTTCTAAATTAGAACTTCAGGAAGGACTGGATTGATATGCAATGACCTGAGGTTTAATGAAATTTTTCTTCATGGGAAATATTAAAATGAGAGAATAATGGGGAATTATTTAGAATTCCCCATAATTTTATTTTTCAATTTATTGAAAAATAAAACCATTTTTCAACACTTTTTTACCTACTTGTATACCTACAAACATGATGATAATTACCTATTCAATAATTTAGTGTCTTCAACCACTACAACCAAGCAGTGTGTTACAGGAATTTGAGGTGCAGCAAAGCAAGGGTGACCTTTTTACATTCGCTCATTTGGATTGTCTCCTATATTGTATAACAAGTATTTGTTTACTTGAAGCTTATGTGAGTTCTCAAAATATCGTGAATTATATGTTTTTCCTCTATTACTCATCTTTGTTGTTTCTATCCACCGGATCATAAATCTTATTTAGAAACAGCAAATATATAGACATCTCTTTCTTTACTGACAAAATTCTTACCTAGTGATACATCATGACCTGTTGGTTCAGGTATGGCTGAGAAAGTCACTGAGATACCAGTAGGCTTCCCCATTCTGAGGTCAAATCTGTCCTCTAGTGAATGCCATTAGCTGCTTTCGGAAGAGCAAGGTTCTCAGATGTATTTCAGTTCAGTCACTTAGTCGTGTCCAACTCATTGCGACCCCATGGACTGCAGCACACCAGGGTTCCCTGTCCATCACCAACTCCGAGAGCCTGCTCAAATTCAAGTCCATTGAGTCGGTCATGCCATCCAACCATCTCATCCTCTGTCTTCCCCTTCTCCCCCTGCCTTCGATTTTTCCCAGCATCAGGGTCTTTTCCAATGAGTCAGTTCATCACAGCAGGTGACCAAAGTATTGGAGTTTCAGCTTCAGCATCAGTCCTTCCAATGAATATTCAGGACTGATTTCCTTCAGGAGTGACTGGTTGGATCTCCTTGCAGTCCAAGGGACTCTCAAGAGTCATCTCCAACACCACAGTTCAAAAACATCAGTTCTTTGGCACTTAGCTTTCTTTATAGTCCAACTCTCACATCCATACATAGCTTTGACTAGACGGAACTTTGTTGGCAAAGTAATGTCTCTGCTTCTTAATATGCTGTCTAGGTTGATCATAGCTTTTCTTCCAAGGAATGTCTTTTAATTTCATGGCTGCAGTCACCATCTGCAGTGATTTTGGAGCCCAGAAAAATAAAGTGTGTCACTGTTTCCCCATCTATTTGCCATGAAGTGGTGGGACCAGATGCCATGATCTTAATTTTCGGAATGTTGAGTTTTAAGCCAACTTTTTCACTCTCTTCTTTCACTTACATCAAGAAGCTCTTTAGTTCTTCACTTTCTGCCATAAGGGTGGTGTCATCTGCATATCTGATGTTATTGATATTTCTCCCGGCAATCTTGATTCTAGCTTGTGCTTCATCCAGCCCAGCATTTTGCATGATGTACTCTGCATGTAAGTTAAACAAACAGGGTGACAATATACAGCCTTGACATACTCCTTTCCCAGTTTGGAACCAGTCCATTGTTCCATGTCCAGTTCTAACTGTTGCTTCTTGACCTGCATACAAATTTCTCAGGAGACAGGTCAGGTGGTCTGGTATTCCCATCTCTTTCAGAATTTTCCACAGTTTGTTGGGATCCACATAGTCAAATGCTTTGGCATAGTCAATAAAGCAGAAGTAGATGTTCTTCTGGAACTCTTTTGCTTTTTTGATGATCCAACAGATGTTGGCAATTTACTGTTGAAGCCTCACTTGGAGAATCTTGAGCATTACTTTGCTAGCATGTGAGATGAATGCAACTGGGGGGTAGTTTGAGCATTCTTTGGCATTTCCTTTCTTTGGGATTGGAATGAAAACTGACGTTTTCCAGTCCTGTGGCCACTGCTGAGTTTTCCAAATTTGCTGGCATATTGAGTGCAGCACTTTCACAGCATCATCTTTTAGGATTTGAAATAGCTCAACTGGAATTCCATCACCTCCACTAGCATTGCTTGTAAGACCCACTTTACGTCACATTCCAGGATGTCTGGCTCTAGGTAAGTGATCACATCATAATGGTTATCTGGGTCCTGAAGATCTTTTTGTATAGTTCTGTGTATTCTTGCCACCTCTTCTTAATATCTTCTGCTTCTGTTAGGTCCATACCATTTCTGTCCTTTATTGTGCCCATCTTTGCATGATATGTTCCCTTGGTATCTCTGATTTTCTTGAAAAGATCTCTAGTCTTTCCCATTCTATTGTTTTCCTCTATTTCTTTGCACTGATCACTGAGGGAAGCTTTCTTATCTCTCCTTGCTATTCTTTGGAACTCTGCATTCAAATGGGAATATCTTTCCACGTTGTCTTTAGGTGACTAAAACTGCACTAAGGTAAACAGGGTCCATCCACAGAGTTAATGATCTCTGGAATATCACATTCATCTAAAAATAAACTGTGTGCTCATTTCATTTACTGTGTGGTGGATGTCATCTGCCTTAAGAATGAATGCACTGTTCTTCTCAGATGAAAATAATTCTTGGCTCTGAACTCTAAATTTTTAGAACAAAAAATAAATAAATAAATAAATAAATTTTTAGGACAACTTTTTGAGTTGTGTGGGGAGGTACTGAGCCCTAATCAATAATGTTGCCTAATGCCTTGTGAGCAACATACCTGAAGGCAATAGGCTGAATTGTGTTTTCAGTATTCACTGATGTTGGAAACCTACAGAAAATTCTTAATACAGTCTATAACATGTGAATAAGCAACTCTGAGTGCCCATACTGTTTTGTTTAAAAGATTGCAAAAAAGAATATGCTTCAAGTTTCTGGGCCAGGGTCTCACCTGAAAGGGACCACCTTTGATTTTCACATCCTGCTTCATTGCTGACTGAGGGAGTTAGTTCACAACATCTTACCCATTCATATTTTAGTGAAATTCTCTATTCCAATAGAAAAACCTCTGCCAGGGATGCCAAAACTCTGGAGTGTACAGATTGAAACTCAGCATGTAAAGGCAGCTGCCTTAGAAATGTTGTTGTTCAGTTGTCCAATTTCCAACTTTTTGTGACCCTGTGGACTGCAGCATGCCAGGCTTCCCTGTCCCTCACCATCTCCCAAAGTTCACCCGAGTTCATGTCCATTGCTTTGGTGATGCCATCCAGCCATCTCATTCTCTAATGCCCTTTTCTCCTTCTGCCCTCAATCTTTCCCAGCATGAGGGACTTTTCCAATGAATCAGTTGTTCGCATAAAATAACCAAAATACTGGAATTTCAGCTTCAGCATCAGTCTTTCCAATGAGTATTCAGGGTTGATTTCCCTTAAGATTGACTGGTTTGATCCTCTTGCTGTCCAAAAGGACTCTCAGGAGTCTTCTGCAGCACACAGTTCAAAGACATCAATTCTTCAGCGCTCCACCTTTTTTACCAGCTCTCACAACCACATGTGACCGCTGGGAAGACCATAGCCTTGACTACATGGACCTTTGTTGGCAGAGTAATGTCTCTGCTTTTCAGCACACTGTCTAGATTTGTCATGGCTTTCCTGCCAAGAAAGCTATGACAGGTGCTTTCACTGGTTTAAACAAAAAGAAAAATCACAGATGTCCTTTAAGCCTCTTTTTGGAACAACTATTGAAAACAAATAATTTTTCTGGAAAATGCTCTTTTCATAGCTCTAAGCACCCTTCAAAACTACCTGATGTCAGCATGATTTTACCAAGCCCCTTACAATGACGGAATATTTCTTACACATTTCCCTGTAGGCTAGAATGTACCTCCCACAAATAAAATCAAGGAGTGCCTGCATCTTGCCTTTACCTGAAAATGTCTTGGGGTTACAGTTATGACATGTCATCATTCAAAGAGATTAGAGCATCAGACTTAAAATAAGCTGGCAACAGAACCCAAAAAGAAAACACACAAAAAGTTACAAGATTGTAAAAACTCCAGGACCAAAGAGCAAGCAAGATCTTGTCCCTTTACCTACTTAAGGGAAAATAGGGAAGCATTCCCCATGGGAAAAACAAATGAACCCCAACCCCAGAGCTTCATTTCAGAGCTTCATCTTGAGAACTAGGAGGTTAGGAACAAGCTCCTTTTCTATTTTTGTCAGCTGGTATACAGAAACATGCTCCATAGTGGAAAATGGCCCGACCACCCCTATCATCTGCATGTACAGGAATGGCTAAAAGATGGAAACGTGCCCCTCCGTCACTTCTCTCATCACGCTCAGAATGTGTCTCAGAGTCTAACCCAAATTGGAAGCTGTTAATACAGCATTGGAAGGGAAGAGGACTAAGCTGGAAAAGTGTTCTGACTTTTCCGTGGAGGGCTGTAGATGCATCCAATCCCTTCCAATTTGAGGAAAAACAATCTAAAATATACTTATCATCATCCCATCCACTGTCCTCCTCTCCTCTTCCCTCTTTCATTTTCTTTGTTAACTTCATGAACCCCATCTTTATTTTACTACTTTTCCCTCATACTTGTTTTCTGTTCTCTTTTTCCTTGTTTCATTCCTCATTCCATTGTAAATATTTTCTGAATAGTCACAGGGGGCCTGATACAGACCCTGCCCTGTAGACCATCACGACTATGACTGAGGAGAGAGAAGGGGAAGTAACAAGTCTGGTTTTTAACATGGTGAGTTTAAATGCAGCAGGGCATCTGTGGAGGTAAGTAGGAGTCGTTGTGAATACTAATCGGGAGCAAGAGAGGGAGAGAGAGAGAAAGGAGTTTTATTCAATGCCCCTTATACTCCAGGCACTGTGTTCAATATTAGGAATACAGTGAAAAGATAAAACTCGGCCCATTTCTCCAAGGACTTATAAAAAAAAAACAAAGTATTTTAAGAAAATTCAACTGTTACAAGACACAGAGAGAAAAAAAATGGGCAGATGCTGAAGACACACACAGGACAAGTGACCAGAGGTACCCCCCCTCCCTCCCCCCGCAGGGGAACAGGGTCAAGTCAGACTCTCAGTTTCATTAAGCAGAACAGCCAGAATGGTGTCCATAGACATTAAACTTGAGGTTGGCCCTTGAGGCTCAATCGATATCAAATTGTTTTCCCCAGTCTCACCCATGGGATGTTAGCTTTTCTGATTTGTGTTCTTCTTTCTCTAACTGGGTACTGATCTCTGAGTGGCAGAACAGTTTCCACCTTTATATGGGGAGAGGAAATCCATGGCTACCTGTAAGATCTTCTCTCCAAGTAGTTTAAAGAAGCTTAGGTTCTTTAGCTTTATTGTCAGGCTTAACACTATACTGATTTTGCAAAATAGCCAATGATATCTTTACATCTCTTCCCATGAGTTTTCTGGGCCCTAGAACAAGCCTGAGGGTATTCTGGGGTGATAAAGCTGGCAATCTGATGGGCTGTAAGAACTAGGAGTACAAGTAGATCATTACTGTGGAGTTTTTGTGTGGTATGAGATCAAATGAAATTAACTTTCTGTTTCAGACTTTCCAGCTTTTGTGATAAAACCCCCTTTGAGTATTAACTTATCAGATCTTGAAACTAATGCAAGTTCCCTCCCACCCTGAACCACCCCCAGCCCCTTTTGTCTGAGCATCAGAGAAAACTCTCCTCTTTCTTCTGTCTTCCATTCGTGTCTCTCTCCTCACCTAAAAAATCTTCATAGGTAGGTTGAATAAATTAAGTTTCATGTAAACAACTTAACTCACTCAATCCTTTCTCAGATGTCTGAGTTAACCCAGACAAACCAAAAGTGGAAACTCAAAGGTCACATACCTGCTACATTTTTATCCCTTTAAAGGAAAAGTCCCCTTTTGTGCTTTTCCTGTGCCAAGAACCTTACTCTCTACCGACGAGTTATCCCTAAGAAAGCAGACAGCCTTGAATATTGGCAAGGCTTCTATATATAGTAAATGGATATGGCAAGCCATCAACTGGGATATTTCTTTTCAGTCTGGGTTTGTTTCCCCAGGTTTTCAGTTTAGATTGGTGACTTCCTTTCAAAACTACCTATTAAAATGTTATTTTAAAAAAATGGTGTTTAAGTTATGGTAATATATTGTTAACTGATTACTTCTTGAACCTCATAACACTCTTGAAAGTTACATAGGATTATTATGAAATACTTATATTGAAGTTACAGTTGCTTCTTGTTGCTTCTAGGGAAAAAGAAGGACTGCTTCTTGGATCTTTACCTTTTTGCCATTGAAAAGTTTAATTAAGTTCTTTAGCTATTCCAGAGAGGTGGAGTATTTGAGATAATCAGAAATTATTAAATTTTAGTACCCCATTTCAGGTACTCTTCCTGATGCAGTTATTTTAATATAGATGAAATGCATACAGTCTGATAAATGTAAGTGGCAAAAACATTACCTTATACAACATATTTGACTTTATGCCACACTAATTATCCTGCCCTTTCAAATAACCTGTTAGTATGAAGGAGATCTGAGCCCATTTCTTCCAAGAGAAAATAGTGGGTGGAAAAAGTCAGCAAAAGCAGGATTATTCTGTTTAACCTCATAACTGAGAATTGTTAAAACTTTCACAAGATTTTAATAGCATAGATTTGGACCACAATTTTGGGTGTGATTCTTGAAGTTCCTCAGTATTTAGGATAGGTAAAAGCATCTTAAACAACTTTCTCAAATGCCATAGCATGAACAAGCAAACAAAAGATCTGTATCCTAGTCCTGACTCTACCATTAATTACCTTCAGCAACTTATTCAGTCTATTTGATTATCAATTTTCTCACTTGCATCATTGTTGATTGATCTCTAAGACCTCTTTGAGCTCCAAGATTTTATGATATTAATATTAGAACCATGCCCATTTTAAACCAAAATTAGTCTCAGAGTCTAGTGTTCTTCGGAGAATGTTTAATCTCTTCATGGTACTTGTGAAAACTAGGTGTCTGTGTGGTCTTCACAATGAGGGAGGTACATTTGAGCCTTTACATTTGCGTGAGTCACTCTCAACTCTTGAAGATATAAATACCTCTTCTGAAGGTCAAATATTTTGTAGAGTTTTATATCATGATACTTGTACTTTTGGAATCAACTGGTTGGAAAATTAGGCTATGCCAGAGGGCTACGTTGACTCTGATAATGTTAAAAATGAATTTGTATTTTGTTATTCACAATAGCATTTACATATATTTAGAGAATACTATTACTTATTATGTATCTATATATGAAGAAAACTATTATTTATTTTTAGGTATCAGTGAGGATGCTTTCAACACCAATAACCATATTGGCTTAAATGATAAGAAAGTCTATGCTTGCACATGCAAAGGATCCAGAGGTAAGGTGGCCTCAGGACTGTTTATTCAGGTGCTCAAGTATTGGCACCGAGAAGCAAGGATGTTTTCAATTCTTTTCCCCTCGCTGTAGAGATCTGCAGAGAAGGCAATGGCACCCCACTCCAGTACTCTTGCCTGGAAAATCCCATGGACGGAGGAGCCTGGTAGGCTGCAGTCCATGGGGTCGCTGAGGGTTGGACACAACTGAGCGACTTCACTTTCACTTTTCACTTTCATGCAATGGAGAAGGAAATGGCAACCCACTCCAGTGTTCTTGCGTGGAGAATCCCAGGGACGGGGGAGTCTGTTGGGCTGCCGTCTATGGGGTCGCACAGAGTTGGACACGACTGAAGCGACTTAGCAGCAGCAGCAGCAGCAGGCCTTTTCCCAGGACACAGAACACAAGTACTGGTCATCTATAGCAGGGCACACAGAAAGACCCCAGTCACCTTACAATGAGGTTAAGAAAAATTCAGGTAAAAGTTTTAATCAGTTTCAAAGCCTTTTTTTCCCAACTGCATATGAAACATTAATAAAGGAAGACTTTTTTCCAGGGCATAAAACAAACCTCAACAAATTTAAGGGAACTGCAGTCATACCAAGTATGTTCTCTGACCACAATGTAATAAAACTAGAAATTAATAATGGAAAGTATTTGGAAAATCCCCCAAATATTTTAAAATTAAATTACTCTTGTGTCAAAAAGGAAGTCACAAGGGAAATTAAAAGATGTCTCAAATGAAATGAAAACAATACATCAAAATTTGTGGGAGACTGTACATACTTAGAATATTTAGCAGTAATGTTTATATTACACATTATAATGTAATGTGTGGGTATGCTCAGTTGCTTCAGTGGTGTCCAACTCTTTGTGACCCTGGACTATAGCCTGCCAGGCACCTCTGTCCATAGGATTCTCCAGGCAAGAATACTGAAGTGGGTTGCTATACTCTCCTCCAGCGGATCTTCCCAACCCAGGGATCGAACCCATGACTCCTGTATCTCCTGCATTACAGGTGGATTCTTTACCTGCTGAGCCACAGGAGAAACCTGTAAAGGTTATAATAGATGAGAAGAAAGATCTCAAATCAATTATGTAAGCTTCCATCTTAAGAAACAATAAGCAAGGAATGCCCTGGCGGTCCAATGGTTAGGACTCCATGCTTTCACTGCCAAGAGCCCAGGCTCAATTCCTGGTTGAGGAACTAAGATCCCATAAGCCTTGAGGTGTGGCCAGAAAAGAAAAAAAAAAAGACTAGAATCAAGCAGAAGGGAGGAAATAATAAATGAGCAGAAATGAATGAAACTGAGACTATGAAAAAATAGAGACTTCTGGTTTTCCAGTTCTACATGTATGTAGCCAACATTCAGGCCTAACAAGTAAATGTCTGAATACACTGAAAAAGCGACAGGTCTTCTTGGATCCCTAAGAGAGGGGAGAACACAGAGCAAACCACTGCCCCCAAGATTGGAGAGTCAGGTGAACAGAGGGAGTCATGTTTTACTGGAGCAGAGATTCATGAGCAGAAACGACCCCTGAAACAGGTGCTGGTTTAGGAAAACCTCAACTGTAGCCAGCAAACTGCTAAAGACTCTGTGTGGACAACTCAGAGGGTTGAAAACTCCAGAGGGACCCAGTTATAGGTAGCGCCATAATATTGTGAGATTAACTTTCAGGTGTTTGACCTCATTCCCATAGTAAATATTGGAGGAAAAATCCCCTTTTGCTTCTGGCAGGAGGAAAAAGGAATCATGTTGAAAGATACCAAAGAACTCATTCTTAACAAGGCCCACCCTCAGGGAAAACAACTAGAGCCTAACTTGCTGGAGTATTTTCATGAGCCTAACTGACCTGGAGAAGGGAATACTGAGCTCCAGCCAACTCTAGCTATTCTGTCCCACTTACACGGATAGAAAAAAAATCCAAATAGTTGTAAAGTTCGCAGTCCAAAGGCGTAAACTTTAAGATTGAGACCTAATCATAAGACTAAAGAACGCTCCCCTCTCCCACACCTCACCACCATATACCTAGATGTCTATTTACAGCTATTCCTTTTACCTGGTACGTCGTGTCCAGCTTATCAATAAAACATTAGAAGGCACACCAAAAGGCAAAAAACATAATATGAAGAATCAGATATGCATTAGAACCAAATACAGCAGAGATTTTGGAATTATCAGACTGGGAATTTAAAACTACTACAATTAATGTGCCATTGGCCCTAATGGATGAAGCAGACAGGATGCAAGAACAGAGGGGCAATGTAGGCAGAGAGATGGAAATATTAAGAAAGAACCAAAAAGAAATCCTAGATAATAGAAAAAAATCATAAAGGAAATTTTAAAATGCCTTCGACAGGCTTATTAATAGACTAGACACAGCTGAGGAAAGTGTCTATGGGCAAGAGGGTATATCAATAGACTTCACAAAAACAGAAAAGCAAAAAGAACAAATGACTGCAAAATATAGGTCTGTGAAACTATTGCAAAAGGTGCAGCACATCTGACATGGATACAAGAAGGATAATAAAGGGAGAAGGATGCAGAAGAAATATTTAAAGCAATAATAATGGCTGAGAATTTCCCCAAATTCATGTCATACACCAAACCCCAGACAGGAGGCTTAGAGAACACCAAGCAGGATAAATGGTAAAAAAAAAAAAAACAAAAAAAACTACCCATCGGCATATTATTTTCAAGCTACAGAAAATAAAAGATTAAAAAAAAATGCTGAAAAGTCAGAAGAATACCTTACCTATGGAAGAACAAAGATAAGAATTATATCTGACTTCTCAGAAACCATACAATGAGTGGATTGAAATATTTAAAGTGTTGAGAGAAAAAAACCCACTACAGACTGGTTCCAAATAGGAAAAGGAGTATGTCAGGGCTGTATATTGTCACCCTGCTTATTTAACTTATATGCAGAGTACATCATGAGAAACGCTGGGCTGGAGGAAGCACAAGCTGGAATCAAGATTGCCGGGAGAAATATCAATAACCTCAGATATGCAGATGACACCACCCTTATGGCAGAAAGAGAAGAAGAACTAAAGAACCTCTTGATGAAAGTGAAAGTGGAGAGTGAAAAAGTTGGCTTAAAGCTCAACATTCAGAAAACTAAGACCATGGCATCTGGTCCCATCACTTCATGGCAAATACATGGGAAAACAGTGGAAACAGTGGCAGACTTTTATTTTGGGGGGCTCCAAAGTCACTGCAGATGGTGACTGCAGCCATGAAATTAAAAGATGCTCCTTGGAAGAAAAGCTATGACCAACCTAGACAGCATATTAAGAAGCAGAGACATTACTTTGCCAACAAAGGTCCATCTAGTCAAGGCTATGGTTTTTCCAGTAGTCATGTATGGATGTGAGAGTTGGACTATAAAGGAAGCAATATTGTAACAAATTCAATAAAGACTTTAAAAATAGTCCATAAAGAAATCTTAATAAATAAATAAATAAATGCACCAATTAAAATAGATTGTCAGAGTGGACCAAACACAAGACCAGCTCTTTGTTGTTTAGAAGAAACCCACTCTCAATATAAAGATGCATGTAGATTAAAAGTACGGATGAAAAATAGAACAACTGAGACTTTGTTTTGTTTTGTTTTTGGCCGCACTGTATGTGAAAATTCCCAACCAAGAATTGAACCAGTGCCCCCTGTGTTAGAAGGACAGAGTTTTAAGCACTGGACTACCAGGGAAACACAACATAACATGCTAACAACTTAAAGAAACCAGAATATTCATTCATTTGGCAGACAAACCAAGGGAAATTATTAGGGGTAAAGAAAAGCATTTCATCATGATAAAGAGGTCAATACTATAAAAAGGTGAAAATGAAAGTTGCTCAGTCCTGTCCAACTCTTTGGACCCCATGGACTGTAGCCTGACAAGCTCCTCTGTCCATGGAATTCTCCAGGCAAGAATACTGGAGTGGGTAGCTCTTCCCAGTTCTTAATGTGTATGCACCTAACAGAGCATCAAACTACATGAAGCAAACATTAACAGAATTTCAAAGAGAAATAGATGAATCAACTATCGTAATTGAAGACATCAACACTCCTCTATCAGAAATAGACAGATTCAGCAGGCAGAAAATAAGTAAGGACAGTATTGAACTCAACATCATTGATCAGCTGAATATAGGTGCTATCTATAAACTACTATTTCATCCAAAAACAACAAAATACACATTTTCTCAAGATTCCATGGAACATTCACCAAAATAAATCACACTCTTGGCAATAAACACACCTAAACAAATTTAAAATAAAAGTTATATAATGTCTGCTCTCAATTACAGTGAAATTAAACTAGAAATCAGTAACAAGTATGGAAGCCTGATACAACATTTAAAAATCAGTTCATGTAATCCATTACATCAGTAGGCTAAAAAAAAAAATCACAATTACATCAATGGGCTAAAAAAAATCATATGAACAATCATATACATAAAAATCGGTTTATGTAATACATTACATCAATAGGCTAAAAAAAAAAATTACATGATCACATCACACCTAAATTTGTTTAGGTGTGTTTAGGCTATAAACACACCTAAACAAATTTAAAATAAAAGTTATATAATGTCTGCTCTCAATTATAATGAAATTAAACTAGAAATCAGTAACAAGTATGGAAGCCTGATACAACATTTAAAAATCAGTTTATGTAATCCATTACATCAATAGGCTAAAAAAAAAATCACATAGACACACAGATCAATGGACTATAACAGAAAGCTCAGAAATAGAACCAGATTTATGAATAGTTGATTTCTGACAAATTTACAAAGGTCACTCAGTGAAGAAAGGGTAATCTTTTCAATGAATAATGTTGGAACAATTGGACATCCTTGTGTTAAAAAATGAATCTTAATCCATACCTCTCACTTGACACAAATTAACTCAAAATGATTCATAGACATAAATGTAAAGCTGAAAATAATAAAACTTCTAGGAAAAAAAATGAGAAAATCCTTGTGAACTTGGATTAACCAAAGATTTCTTACACGTCTCCAATAATATAATAGAAAAAAAAGATAAATTGGACTTCCAAGAAACTCAATAAAATGTCACTTCTAGCCATGAACTAAGATAAAATATTTGGAAAAACACCTATCTGATAAAGACTTGTATCCAGAATATATGAAGAATTCTCAAATTCAATAATAAGAAAACAACCCAATTTGAAAATGGGCAAAGATTTGAACAGACACTTCACCAAAGAAGATATATGAGTAGTAAATAAACCCATCCACATCATGATGGTCCACGTCATCAGTCACCAGAGGAATGCAAAGTAAAACCATAATAAAATCCCACTCCACACTTAATAGAACGGCAAAAATCAAACAAATGGACAATACTCAGAACTAATAAGAATGCAGAACAATGAATTCTCACATGTTATTGGAAGACATGCAAAAAGGTACAAACACTTTTTAAAGCAATTTGCCAGTTTCTTATCCATTATCTGTATTTATCTCAGTCAGTATTCCACTCCTAGATACTTACTCAAGAGAGATGGAAACTTACATTCATATAAAATCTGTACATGAGATGATAGCAACTTTATTCATAATTAAACAAAAATTGGACACAATCCAAATGACCATCAATATGTGAATGTGTGAAAATTGCATATCCAAATAATGGAGTATTAGTTTGTTATAAAAATACAAAGGAATCATGTGCATAATGATATGGATGAATCTCAATTGTTAAGTCGAAGAAGCCAGGACATTTTGGAAAAGGCAGAACTATTGGAACAGAGAGTAGAGGAACAGTCACCAGGAACTGGAAAGTGGGGCTGCAGTGGAGCACAAGGGATTTGGGGGTATGATGGAGCTGTTCTGTATCTTGAATGTGGTGGTGGTTAAACACCTATATGCATTTGACAAAACTCATAGGACACTTAAGGCAAATTTTACTGAATGTAACTTATGTGACTTACATCTGATTCTGGCAGATGGCTATAACACCAGATCCTCCAAAACACAAGATGGGAACCACTGGTGTAACAATAATTCAGAAGCTTTCAAATGCATGTTATAATCAGTGGAATAATGTCAGACAATGAGATCTGATTTTCAGTGTGAGTCTACGTACAGGAGTTAATACCCATGAGGAAAATAGTGGTAATCACAAACCAGATAATAGGGTGTGGTCTTCATCTTAACAAAGATAGTCCTTGTGGGGACATGTTTTGTGAGAACCAAACCCATCTTCTGAATCATGGCCTACAGTACAAAGGAAAGCTCATCACCTGACACAGACCTTGCAAACCTTTGGGCTAAAAGCCAATAGAACGCAGTAATAAAGCCCTCTGTCAGGTGGTTTCCTGCTGTTTTGTTAAATTGTTTTCTCTTGCTTCTCAATAGAGATCAAGCCTAATACAAATTTTAAATAACTGGCTTACTTATATGCACTTTTGAGTGCACATCTTTGTCTGAGCAGCATTGAACTTTTCATCCCCTTGATGCTTCTGACATATCTCCCATGTCACTTCTGAGCAAATAAAGTGCAAATATCTTGGTTTCCCCAGTTCTTAGAAAGGCTTAACACCACCAGGGTAGGCAGGTCAACACTGCCAAATGTAAGGCTAGAAATCACTTCTCACTCAGACAAGAGGATTTTCATTTCTTCCATGAATGCAGGAAGCTTTTGGATTACAAGCATATTTTTCTCTGATTATGAAAGAATGGCATCTGCTAAGACCCACACGTTACTTATTTTTCTTTGGTCCGTTCCTGACTTTTGGTAAAACTATCTATAAATGTTGAATTATTAGAAACAAGCTGCAGATAACTTAGTAGGGCATGTGTTAGCCATAACACATGGTGGTTTTTCACTTATTAAGTGTATTACCTATTGTTCATAAATTCTAATATTATCCTATTGTCTTAATATCTACATTTTTCAAGACAGAAAAGTAAATCATTTTTTAAAACCTCGTATTTGTAATGTGTTAGGTCATGAACATAGACAAAATGGAGACAGAGAAGAATCCAAACCAAAGAGGGTGACTTTTTTTTTCTGTATCCTTCACTGAAATGTAAGCTCTAACAGGTAGACTTTTGAGGAAGGTAACTTAGTAGGAAAGGGGAGGGAAGGTGCTGTGGTGTGTGTTTGGTTTGGAAAACTCTCAGCGTCTTCCTAGGCCCTGCCCTCTCTCTCATTCAACAGGAATCGCTAGATGTCTTGTCCTAGCCTCACTGATACACCTGGGTTCCTTTCCTTTTTCACCTTTGCCTTGCTAAACTTGAGGCCCTTATTGTCTTTCACCTAAACTATTGCTGCCATAGTCTTCTGATCAGCCCCACTATCCCATCTCTACTCTTATTTTACTCCACACTATCACCAAATCCATCTTTAGCCCAGTTCTCATTTTATTTTTTTTACTTCCCACAACTGTCCTTCACCCACGGAACAACACAGACCCTCGCAGACTGGCATTTCAGATTCCCCATGCTCTGAAGGCCACACCCATGCTTCAGAGCTCTCCCCGCCTACTCCTCTTTCAAAATATGTTTCACCTTCCTCCTCTCCTCTACTCTCTCCTGGGTCTGTGCCTCTCATGATGGACTCTGTACTTGAAATTCCATCCTCACCCCCATTTTCTTAGGACCATTCAGCCTTCAAAGTCCAGCTCAAATAACACCACTTTCATGAAGCTTTTGCCCCCAGCTGGAAGTGGATTTCCATAGTTCTTCACTCTCTTGTGAGTTATTCTTCCCTATATTGTTATTATTTGTCCACGTGGTGAATTTAACCATGTATCTTTCCTTTACATTGTGAGTGCCTCGAGGGCAGGTTTTAGAGCTCATTCTCAATGGTGACTATACACCTAATACCTTGTTCATGGTAGATTCTTGATAGATGTTTCTTTTTTCATTCTACAAATAAGTGTGAGTTTTGAATGGATAAAAGAATCAATAGATCTGAAATTAGAAGAAAGGAAACGAGGGTGCTTTGTTATTATAATAAAGGCAGCAAGGAACAAAATTTGGGAACAATTCAAGAACCATTATAGAAGAAGAGCAGATGGAGACATTAAGCTAATAGTGAAGGGTAGGAGTTGGTACTACTTTTTAGCTGCACCATTCCAAAAGCCAAACCTCTCCATAGACTCTGACATATGTTGCTATCATACTTGTTTACAGGGAAGTCTTATTATCCATGAGCACTTGCTAACCAAAGAGAAAGCTAGTAGGAAATATGATCTTCTAGCCTTAGAAAGGTAGTCTCAAACAGTGGCAAATAATTATTGTGTCATTTTTATTTTAATGTGTAGGAATTCATTTTTTAAATTTAGCAGATTTACTGTCCACAAAAGAGCTGAATCAATGATTATGGATACTGAAATTGTCCACTAAATAGAAAACTTTCTTCTCTCACCTCCTTCTCATGAACTTCACCTCCTTCTCAGTGAACTTCACTTCATGTTGTTTCTTAGAAATGCAAGGCAAGTGTGTCCCAAAGCTTCAGGATCCCCAGATGAAAGTGTCATAAGAACGCCATGTCACTTTCACGTGTTTCTGTTTTATGGGTAGAGGCTCAGAGATTAGGTAGAAATCCATCTATAGGGTTCACTCCTTTTAACCAAACAAATCAAGAGAAAGCTATGATTGGTGAGGTAGTAACTATCCATTTGACAAAAACACCGCCCTGATGACAAAACTTGGATTTACACATCACTTTTCAGAAACTCGTCAGCCATGGAAAATGGGGGCCACCTACACTCTTGTTCACTCAGTGAGGGATGAAAGTGGTCACCAGGTGCCAGTCTGGGCTACACGTGAACAGACATTTTTTCCTCCCCAACCTATTTAAAAGTCAGTAGGTAATCTGGGCAGGGTGAATATTTTTTCAGTTGCCTCTTAAGGAAATTTTCTTTCTGATGCATCAAAAAATTGATTAAATGACTCATCAACATAGCTCCAAATGGAGCAGGAACAAGGAACACCTTTCCGGTGTCTTAGTCACTGCTATCTCCTAAATCTCGTTCTTCACTTTAGCAAGAATTTTGTTGCTTCTTGGTTTAAGTTAAAGCATTTAGAAGACCATTATTTCAGTACCAAGCATATGGTAGGAACATGTTATATGAGTGGTGGGTGAACACAAGGTTTCTTTTACTCCATGTACCAAGATAATGTCTTATTGCAAATGATTTTGCCAAGCGCAATAAACTATGAGCCTAGAGTAACTAGAATATAAGGACTTAATTCTAATTTTCTTCTCCTCAAAGTGCCTAATACAAGACTCTGTAAACAGTATCCACATGCACATATGAATAGATGGGAGCATCCATACACACCACAAACACACATACCTCCATACACACAGCTATTGAGTAAGCTCAGAGGATCCTGGATGAAATACTTTGTGATTTATCTGTTTTAGATCTGACTTTTTCATTGTCCCTGGAGAGTACCCATATTATTACAGAAACCCAAGGGAAGGAAAAAACCCGTCATGCTGATTCCTATGGTTGGTTAGCATGTTTGGTTTTATATAGTAGTTATAGCTGAATAATAGATTCTGTGGGTGTCAAGTCCTAATAGACAGACTTTTATCTAAAGTCATCAATGAATTATACCAGCACCATAATGGTGTCGACTGAAAATATCCCCACAATTCCAATAATTTTAGTTCTTATTTAAGAACTTATTTCACTTGTCCTCAGCCTGACCTGTTCTGATACTGCCTATTTCAATTCAAAGCTATGGGCATACTTATATTTTAAGATACAGTACACAAGGGTTCAAAAGTCAAGTGGAATATAGGCTCTGCCACTGTGTAGAAATCTCCCATCCTCCTCCTGTTTGTCATTACTCTCACACCACTACCATATTCAACACTCCTGACACCACATGCATTTTTATCCCCACACTAGTCAGTGTTGCTACAGTCGGATATCCAACAATTCAATCAGTGAGGATGCTCTCTACCTGAAGACAGCATCAGATCCCATAGGTTAAGGGCTCAGTCCCACAAGATGGTTCCCCAACTTCAGATGCCCATGGCAAGTCATAGGCCCCCAGGTTGCTCACAACTTCTGTCCAACTTGGCTACAGATTGGAGGTTTCCATTACCCTCTTCCCCTTGGATTTGATTATTTGCTAGAACAGCTCACAGAATTCAGGGAAACATTTTTGTTTACCAATCGTTAAAAGATATGATAAAAGATACAGATGAACAGCCAGCTAGGTAAAGAGATGCATAGATAGGATGAGGTCTGGGAGGGTCCTGAGAGCAAAGCCTTCTGTCCCCATGGAGTTGGGGGAGGATGAGGCGTGTCATCCTCCCAGTACGTAGACGTGTTCACCAACATGGAGACTCATTAAATCACATACTATTGGGATTTTATGGAGGCCTCATCATGTAGGTATTATCAATCATTAACTTATCTCCTTACCTATTTCTGGAGCCACTGATTAGATGTAAGATCTTTGGCCTGGTGACTAAACCTCTCTGAATTTCACCCTTCTCAGCTATAAAATGAAGATAATAACAGTATATACCTCTTAGAGTTACTGTAGAGGTTAAGAGTTACTGTAGAGGTTAAAATAATTGTGTAAAATATCTGGCACATAATACATATTAGAAAGATTAGTTCTACTCTCTCTTTTCTCATAATGGTATAAACACTCAGTCAGTGGCTGCATAGAGTTATTCCCTAATGTCAATTTAAGAACATTTGTAAAGTACCAAAAAAAAACACCTCCCTACCACAGCTTATGAGACCTTGTGTGATCTAGTCCCTGCCTATCTCTCCAGCTTCTCTTCACTGCCACCCTCCCTTCAATTGGTGCACTTAAATATATTGCTCCATCACTCTTCCTCAAGCTCACCATGTGTCTTTCACTTAAGAGCCTTCTCTTTCCTTTTTCTAGATTCCAGAACTCTCCATCTCTCCTTTCCCCTGTGTAATCTCTTTTCTCCCTTCACCAGGTTAGTGTCACTTTTTTAGCAGCACTTTCTTGTGTATCCTTTAAGATTGTGTCTCCTCTTTTGCTCTCTTACAGTATCCAGAATTCTTCTGTATAGTAGTTATTACATTCTTAATTGTACATTGGTACATATGTGTTTGTTATGTGGATAATTTGTTATGAATTGTCTCCTCTCAAAATTCAGATGTTGAAGCCTAGCCCCCAATACCTGAGAATGTGATAATATTTGGAGATATGACCTTATAAGAAGCAATTAGGTTAAAACAAGGCTGTTACTACTATGGAGAACAGTGTGGAGATTCCTTAAAAAACTGGAAACAGAATTGCCATACAACCCAACAATCCCACTGCTGGGCATACACACCGAGGAAACCAGAATTGAAAGAGACACGTGTACCCCAATGTTCATCACAGCACTGTTTACAATAGCCAGGACATGGAAGCAACCTAGATGTCCATCAGCAGATGAATGGATAAGAAAGCTGTGGTACATATACACAATGGAATATTACTCAGCTATTAAGAAGAATGCATTTGAATCAGTTCTAATAAGGTGGATGAAACTGGAGTCTATTATACAGAGTGAAGTAAGTCAGAAAGAAAAACACCAATACAGTATATTAACGCATATATATGGAATTTAGAAAGATGGTAATGATGACCCTGTATGTGAGACAGCAGAAGAGACACAGATGTAAAGAACAGACTTTTGGACTCTGTGGGAGAAGGCGAGGGTGGGATGATTTGAGAGAATAGCATTGAAACATGTGTATTATCATTTGTGAAATAGATTGCTAGTCCAGGTTTGACGCATGAGACAGGGTGCTCAGGGTTGGTGCACTGGGACAACCCTGAGGTATGGGGTGGGGAGGGAGGTGGGAGGGAGTTTCAAGATGGGGAACACATGTATACCCATGGCTGAATTCATGTGAATGTATGGCAAAAACCACAACAACATTGTAAAGTAAAGCACCTCCAATTAAAATAAATTAAAAAAAAAAAAAGGCTGTTAGGTAAACCTTAATCCAATCTGACTGGTGTCCCTATAGTAAGAGGAGATTAGGACACACAGATCAGAGATGCACATGAACAGAGAGGCCATGCAAATATAGAAAGATGTTGTTGTCATTCAGTCACCCAGTCGTGTCCAACTGTTTGTGACCCCATAGACTGCAGCACTCCAGGCAAGAAGATAGCTGTCTGCAAACCAAGGAGCGAGGCCGCAGGATGAGCCAAGCCTGCCAATGCCTTGATCTGGGACTTCTGTCATCAAGAGTTGGGAGACGATTAATTTATGTCGTTTAAGCTTTTTTTAAAAAAATTATATGGAGTTAATTTGAAAAGCTAATTGGTTTCATTCAATGATGAATCAAACAGCATCCCATTCAGTAAACAGAAGGGTTCTCCTAGGGGCTGTACAAAATGGAAGGCTTTCATAGGCAGAAGGAGAGAGGGGCAAGTATGTTATTCAGTTCATTTCAGTCACTCATTTGTGTCCAACTCCTTGTGACCCCATGAACCGCAGCACGCCAGGCCTCCCTGTCCATCACAAACTCCCGAAGTCCACCCAAATCCATGTCCATCAAGTCGGTGATGCCATCCAACCATCTCATCCTCTGTCGTCTCCTTCTCCTCCTGCCCTCAATCTTTCCCAGCATCAGGGTCTTTTCAAATGAGTCAGCTCTTCGCAAACTATTGGAGTTTCAGCTTCAGCATCAGTACTTCCAACGAACACCCAGGACTGATCTCCTTTAGGATGTACTGGTTGGATCTAGCAATCCAAGGGACTCTCAAGAGTCTTCTCCAACACCACAGTTCAAAAGCATCAATTCTTCAGCGCTCAGCTTTCTTTATAGTCCAACTCTCACATCCATACATGACCACTGGAAAAACCATAGCCTTGACTGGACAGACCTTTGTTGGCAAAGTAGTGTCTCTGCTTTTGAATATGCTATCTAGGTTGGTCATAACTTTCCTTCCAAGGAGTAAGCATCTTTTAATTTCACAGCTGCAATCACCATCTGCAGTGATTTTGGAGCCCAGAAAAATAAAGTCAGCCATTGTTTCCACTGTTTCCCCATCTATTTGCCATGAAGTGATGGGACCGGATGCCATGATCTTCGTTTTCTGAATGTTGAGCTTTAAGCCAACTTTTTCACTCCCTCTTTCACTTTCATCAAGAAGCTCTTTAGTTCCTCTTCACTTTCTGCCATAAGGGTGGTGTCATCTGCATATCTGAGGTTATTGATACTTTTCCCGGCAATCTTGATTCTAGCTTGTGCTTCCTCCAGCCCAGCGTTTCTCATGATGTACTCTGCATATAAGTTAAATAAGCAGGGTGACAATATACAGCCTTGACATACTCCTTTTCCTATTTGGAACCAGTCTGTTGTTCCATGTCCAGTTCTAACTGTTGCTTCCTGACCTGCATACAAGTTTCTCAAGAGGCAGGTCAGGTGGTCTGGTATAAGTTATTGGCTTGAAAAAGAATTGTTCCAGGCCAGGTCATCTTATGTTGAGAGTAAGGGAATGGCAAGGGTCTTTTTATACAGATTACCTCACTAGGGCTGATCAGGAAATTTCAATGTCTGTTTAAAAGTCACATACCTGGAGAGGTTGAAACTGCAGTTAAATCTCATGTAGCTGTTGCTGGGGCAAATGAGGGGCTTCCCTGGTGGAGCTAGTAGTAAAGAACCTGCTTGCCAGTGCAGGAGACATAAGAGACGTGGGTTTGATCCCTGGGTCAAGAAGATCCCCTGGAGGAGGTCAAGGCAACTCACTCCAGTGTTCTTACCTGGAGAAGCCTGGTGGGCTACAGTCAATAGGGTCCCACAGAGTTGGACACAACTGAAGCAACTTAGCACGCTAGCATGGGACAAATGGTTTGGGTCTTTTTTTTTTTTTTTTTTTTAGCAAATCCCCTTTTGATAAACTCTAACTGAGAGACATGGTCAAAATTTAAGGCATTAGTGCCACTCTTGGCCACCACTCTGTAGTTCTTGCAGCTTCGTTAATCCTGGGTGTGGTATCCTGAGGTCCTTCTCTTTGGTTTAATCCCTGTGACAGTCACAGGTCCCTGTTCATAATCCTTAAATCGGTCATTCTCTTCCCTTTTCTGACATGCCAGTCTTACGGAGATGATTTGCTTGGCAGTTAGTGGCTGCGAACATATATTACAGTTTTTGAGAGGGTATGATGCACCGGGGGATTTTTACAATAACTATAAATAGATCAATTCCCAGGGTTTGGAGTGCACTTTTGGAGCCATGGTCCCCAAAACCCAAACCAATCAGAATCAAATAAAAGGACACCATCAAAGAGTTATTTCTAAGCCAAGTGGCTTGGTCAGTGATTTTTTAAATTTTATTTCAATTAATTTTTATTGGAGTATAGCTGCTTTACAATGTGTTAGTTTCTACTGTACAGTGAAGTGAATCAGCTATACATATGTGTGTGTGTGTGTGTGTGTGTGTGTGTATATCCTCTCTTTTTTAATTTCCTTCCCATTTAGGTCACCACAGGCTTCCCTGATAGCTCAGTTCGTAAAGAATCCGCCTGCAATGCCGGAGACCTGGGTGCGATCCCTGAGTTGGGAAGATCCCCTGGAGAAGGGAAAGGCTTCCCACTCCAGTGTTCTGGCCTGGGGAATTCCATGGACTGTATAGTCTGTGGGGTCGCAAAGAGTCGGACATGACTGAGCGACTTCCACTCACTCAGAGTTCCCTGAGCTATAGGGTAGGTTCTCATTAGTTATCTATTTACTCAGTAATCATTTGTTTTGTGTGTGTGTGTGTGTGTGTGTGTAATAAAGTTTTATTAAAGTATAAAGGAGATAGAGAAAGCTTCTGACATAGGCATCAGAAGGGGGCAGAAAGAGTACCCTCAGTAATCATTTGTAACCAAGTTTCAGCTCCTCACAAAGTGCTAATCCAGGTGCCTAAGGTAGTGTTGGCCACAGCGTAGACACCTCCTTACTCAGCTAAAAGAAAACCAAGGACTATCCGATTATCAAGAACAAACTTGGCTAGAGAGTCCAGTGATTTTTGCTGGGAAGCTAATTGCTTAGCAAGAAAATCTGCTTTATCATCAAGGGTTAAGGAGAGGTCTCAGGAAGATAGAGGGAGGAGAGAAATAGGTGAGGGAGATTAAGAAGTACAAAGTAAATGACTCACAAACATGAAATGTACAGTGTGGGAAACATAGTCAAAAACTACATCATACCTCCATACAGTAACATAAATAGACTTACGGTGGTCACTTTGAAATGTATAGAAATACAAAATAACTATATTGTGCACCAAGAACTAACATAGTGTTGGCCAACTATATTTCAAAAGCAAACTCACTCAGAAAAAGAGGTCTGATTTGTGGTTACTAGAGGTGAGGAGCAGGAGGAGGGGGAAATGAATGAAGGCGGTCAAAAGGTACAAACTTCCAGTTATAAGATATATAAGTACTAGCGTTTCAATGTACAGCAAAATAAATGTAATTAACACTGCCATATGTTATATATGAAAATCATTAAGAGAGTAAATCTTAGGAGTTCTCATCACAAAGAATAAATATTTTTTTCTATTTCTTTAATTTCACATCTATGTGAGATGATGGACATTCACTAAATTCAGGGTGATAATCACTTCATGATGTGTGAAGATCAAGTCTCTCATCTGTGCATCTTGAACCTATACAGTGCTGTATGTAGATTATATCTCAATAAAACTGAACTAAGAAAAAAAGAGTTTCAGAGAGGTTACTGATCATAGTAGTCTCACTACTCCTAATCAGAAAACTAGGCTGTGTTCACTGCTAACGACAGAAACTGTGAATCAGGAAAAAACTCCCGGTCAGTCCTTTCCAGAATAGTTAGGGACATGGTTAGATAACCTAGGAGGCACTGCTCCTGCTTCAGCCATTCAGGCACCCATAGGTCCACTCACAGGTTACAACCACAGACAAAAGCGAATCCTGTTGGGGCACAAACTTGCTTCCATGAAGGCGGCACTGTTAATGGATTCATTTGTAAGAACTGTTGTGTGAGCCCCTTCAAGTCAGGAGTTGGTGAGATTTTTCTCTTAGCCTGAAATAAAAGTTGCTCTAAATTTCAGAGGTTACTCCCCTTATCAGTGTCTTGGGAGATACCGATGAGGGAGTCATCTTTCTAGGTCAATGTCAGAGTAAAGGAAAGAGAAGAAAGGGTTTCATGTTTAAGTAGGAGGTCTTAATCTATCTGTGGTGGGAAGGGGCTTTGGACCATTGGTCACAAGGCTGGGATCAAAGCAGGCCTCTGCTATTATTTCAGGTAAGTGGCTAGAGCGAGAAAGGCCACCGGAAGTTCCTCTAACTGTGGGGCAGAACTGAGGTGCTAAGAGCTGAACCCTAATTTTGCTTCCAGTTGAGCTGTACTGACCTGGATATTCAGCAATCTGACACGTTTAACTGGCTTAATTAGGAGCAGTTGGCACAGCCCAAGCCCCTTCCCACCACAGTAACTGAGCACCGGCAGGAGCCAGCAACAACCGGTGGTTTCTTTCTCACTAACAAGCTTACATAACCCACTCCAGTGTTCTTGTCTGGAGAATCCCAGGGATGGGGGAGCCTCGTGGGCTGCCGTCTATGGGGTCACACAGAGTCGGACACGGCTGAAGTGACTTAGCAGCAGCAGCAGCAACAAGCTTACATACAATAGAAATGGCCTTAGCTTGTTGTGGGGGTCATTAATTGCCCCAAGACCATGCCTCCCTTTGGCTGTTCTGAGATTTTTAAATTGTTCCCAAGGAGAGTGAGTTTTAGGGAAACAAACTTGCTGGAGTCATCCAGGCTTCTCATTGGGATTGGAAAGTCAAAAAGCCCTTTGTTTTTGGCCAGTCTTTGGCTGTCAGCCCTCTCTGTGAGCCATCAGCTCGAGGCTGGGGCCTCCTGCCATCCGTCAGCATGGGATTCTGGATGGTGAAGGGAAGAGGATGTCTGAACGGGAGCAGATCTTTATTGTCTCCCAGGGCATGTCTTGTTTGCCCAGCTCAGTCCATCACTCTCCAAATCAGGGCCAGGGACAGTGGAGAGCTTGGGCAAAACACTGGAGCCCCAGGACATGTCACCAAGGGAGGTGCTTAGGCCTCACTGGGGCTGCCAGCACTCGTTCCTGAGCCAGGGTGGGTTCTCACTGCTGCAGCATCTGGGAAGGTATCACAGTGCAGAGTGTGAGCCCATTCAGGCCCTGGGTGGGTCTTTGTCAAAGCAACAGAAAGGACTGGGTCCACCCCCATCAAACAGCCACGAAGAGGTCTCAGCCTGAAGCTAGAAGGTCTCAGGTGAGGAGAATCTCCCAAATTGGTGATTCTTAGTCCTGTCTGCTGGAGAAGGCAATGGCACCCCACTCCAGTACTCTTGCCTGGAAAATCCCATGGATGGAGGAGCCTGGTAGGCTGCAGTCCAGGTGGTCTCGAAGAGTCGGACAGGACTGAACGACTTCACTTTCACTTTTCACTTTCATGCATTGGAGAAGGAAATGGCAACCCACTCCAGTGTTCTTGCCTGGAGAATCCCAGGGATGGGGGAGCCTGGTGGGCTGCTGTCTATGGGATTGCACACGACTGAAGCGACTTAGCAGCAGCAGCAGAATTCAGGATTCAGTCTAGTTTACATTTATATAACAAAACCTCAAAGATAATTAACAGGGCTAGAATCTAATATCTATTCAGGCACAAACATATTTCTCTTTATATTTTTCCCAAGCATAATCTCAGTGAAGCTAACTTGTTTATATTATATTTGGCCTGATTATTGATGAAGGTGCAAGAAGGGAAGGCTACAACCCATCCAGAAACCATACATGCAACAACAAAAACATATTGATCACCTGTACTAAATGACAACTGAGCAAAGTCCAGGTAGATACACTCCAAGGACCCAGAAGGAGGAGTTCTGAGGCCTCTGGGGACAAATAAAAAGTTTTCCCTATTGTGGATTAAGAAATTTGAAAACAAAATGGATTTTGCCAGGGAACCAGGAAGAACCAAGCCACTGCCTTTTTTTTCCCCCACAGCCCTTTCTGTTCATTTCGTTTACAGCCATTGTTTACCCATTTTAATGTCTCCAATTCAAGAGCAGACTGTTGCCATGTTACAAGGACATCCGAATGTCAGAAGTTAGGCAACGAGGGGTCATTTTCTGCAGCAGCAGAATGGGCCTCACCCCCAAGGGCCACAATCGCTATAGATTCTATTGCTGCTGCCCTTGCATGAAAATCAGCCAGGGAATTTCCCTGATATCATGTTCAGTCCTTCTAGTGTGAGCCTCGATTTTGATGACAGATGACATTTTATACCAGGCTGCGTTAGACTTCCAGGAATTTAACATAATTTCTGGAACACTTACAGCATCTACCTCCGAAGACACAACATTAAGAAAAAAAAAAAAGATCTTAATGTTACTTCTTATCTGGCAATGCTTCTCATGTAATTTAATATATGAAGAAAGTCTAACTAGTTTAACAAATCTTTTGGGATGTTCCAGGGGCCCTCTGGAAAAATCCCAAAGTTTTTTCTAGATCAGAAAGACTTCATTTTTGGAACTTGATTTTGGAAACTTTGTCAGAAATGTCCAAAGGGTTGGACACTTGACTAAACAGGATTATGGATCAATATAAAACAATTCTTAACTATTTAGTTAGCAGATGAAAGAAAATTTAAGTTCTACTTTAACATAAATACACTATGATGTTAAACTTTAAATTTTAAAACCCTTATAGTAAAAATTGGATTTTAACCAGTTTGATTACATGAGGTGCAATAATTTTTTTCCCTTTCTTTCTGTATACATTTACTCTGTCCTTCATTTTCTTCCCTTTCTCTGAAATAAACAGATATTCTAGTTTAGACAAAATTACTCTCACTTCCTCTTAACAAAAATGCATCTTCAATCCTCATTCCTTTTCTTAGCCAGAAACACAATCTACTTTCCTGGCATATGGAGATGCTTTGCTTTTTGTTTTCAGTAGCTTTAATAATGTTAGTATTTTAAACCCTTAATTTCTAGTGAAAATTTAGGATGTAAACAATTTTACACTGTCTCATATACCAGCATTCTTTAGATTGACAAATTTGTGAATATGTTTCATTATTTCTAAAAACGTGCTTCTTCACAATGTAAACTTTCACTGTGAAAAAAGGACGTGTTTTCTAACAGAACCAAGTTTACCTTTAGTTCCTCTAAAAAGAAGCCCAAAATAGATAAACCTATGTTCAATAAATAATATTTTAGTTTTTTTGAAACACTCTATTCAGTGAATTTCTATCATTAACCTTGCTTTACCAAAACTCTAAGGTTCCAATTTACTAAAATATTTTAGAAGTTAGTTTTAAGTACATATGCCAGAAAATATAATTGTTAAAATGTTTATAAACTCTTTTCCCAAACTAAATCATTTGGTCCCAAAAGTGGTTTGTACTATCTGAACTTCATTATATCTATTTTTCTTACTGATAAATTTGTAAACAAATATAGAATAAAAAGTGTTAATATTTAATGCTGATAACTCTAAAGACATGTCTGTTTTAATTAAACCAACAAACTTTAACTAGATTTTATTTATGAAAGATTAATTTTAGATCACATGGACTTAAAAATGAACATTTGGGTTAGTCTCTATATTCTGAGAGTTGTGGAATACCCAACTCTTAGTTTATATAAGCACTTGAGTTTAAAACAAATTAAATACAGCTCTTTTGCAAAATTATTTTTGGCAATAGCAGCCATAGGTACAAAGTATCACACATCCATAACATGTACATATAGACACACATAGACATGCCAGCAGAGATCTTATAGCAACTCATATTTGTGGAGAAGACACTTGAGTTTTTGCTTTTTTTTTTAATCTTCCCAATTTCCAAATACTTCTTCCCCATTTTTTTTTCTGATGAGAAATATGTGTATTTCAAAGAATGGCTCTTAGGTTCTAGAGAAGATGAGGGTAGAAAATTCATAGAGAAGGTATCCAAATTTTCTCCAAGATGGAGTTTGGGGGGCATATTTACCAGACAATTGTGTTCCTAATGTCCTGATATCTACAACTATTTTGAAATGAATAAAGGAGGTTTGAGAATTGACAAAAAAGGATTGGTGCACCCATCCACCTATGGTTGGAATGTCTCTTTCTCTCAATATATTTAGCTTAGGGGAAAAGCCCTTTAAAAAAAAATTCCTAGCAGGCCCTGAATAACAGCTTCCAATCTGGCCACATTTCTAATCATAAAGTTATTAAATCCTTTCAAATATCTTGTCAGGTTTAATTTGGGACCAACTGAATATTTCTGGCAGTATTGAACAACCCAATAAATTTTAACTTTAGTTCCCCCTTGGCTGTTTAAGGGAATAATGCATCAGTTTACCAGAAAATCCCTTCGTTTTGTCAACTTTGGGAGGATTCTATATCAGGGCACCTAAGTTGATGTTGAAGAATCTGCCTAGGGCCTTTGAGGACAATCTTTTTTCCAGTGTCTCTTTCCATTGTTTATAATTGAAACATCAATTTCTGGGCCAGTGTTTTGATGAACTTCTAGAAGAGTGTAATGGGGGAGGCCTAGTTGTTGTTTTAAATACTGGCTGTGTCTTTCATTTTTCATTAGTCTTTTACAAAAAAACTTAATGAAACTGTTTTGAAATTTCAAAAAATTTTAGAGGCTTCATCATACTAATTAAAATAGGTATTCCATTCTGTTTGATTTGGGAACTCTTGCTTTTAAGTGTACTTTTTTTTAAATTTAAATTTATTTATTTTAATTGGAGGCTAATTACTTTATAATATTGTATTGGTTTTGCCATACATCAACATGAATCCACCACGGGTGTACACGTGTTCCCCATCCTGAACCCCCCTCTCACCTCCCTCCCCATACCATCCCTCCGGGTCATCCCAGTGCACCAGCCCCAAGCATCCTGTATCCTGCATCGAACCTGGACTGGTGATTCGTTTCTTATATGATATTATACATGTTTCAATGCCATTCTCCCAAATCATCCCACCCTCTCCCTCTCCCACAGAGTCCAAAAGACTGTTCTATACATCTGTGTCTCTTTTGCTGTCTCGCATACAGGGTTATCATTACCATCTTTCTAAATTCCTTATATATGCATTAGTATATTGTATTGGTATTTTTCTTTCTGGCTTACTTCACTCTGTATAATAGGCTCCAGTTTCATCCACCTCATTAGAACTGATTCAAATGTATTCTTTTTAATGGCTGAATAATACTCTATTGTGTATATGTACCACAGCTTTCTTATCCATTCATCTGCTGATGGACATCTAGGTTGCTTCCATGTCCTGGCTATTATAAACAGTGCTGCGATGAACATTGGGGTACATGTGTCTCTTTCAATTCTGGTTTCCTCAGTGTGTATGCCCAGCAGTGGGATTGCTGGGTCACTTTTAAAATGATCTTGTCTGTTTGAAATTTTCTTCATAATGACCATTGTAATTCTAGCTTGTTTTTTGTAAAATCTTGCCATCTTCAACTTCCATTCCGGGCCTATTGATGTTAAACATAAAGCAAATGAGTGTGCCATAAGGTGGCTCACACAACTCTTTAGATATAAAGTATCCCATTGCTCTTAACTAGGCCTTTGAGTTTCTTGGAGCCACACTAATAATCTGGGGCATGGAGAAAGAACTGAATCCACAGGTCCCCCAAAATGGGGACTGTGGAATGATTCCAAATAAAGGGCTACCACTGCCACCAGTAGTTCCCAACATGGGATCTGGATCTGGTGAAAAACCTCACAGGAGTTTCTTTTGGTTTTCTAGGTACCAACTGAGCAATAGCCTTTATCTGCACAAAACAAGACAAACACCTTAATGTATTGGCAGCAACTAAGAGATGTTCACATGTCCTGGCCAGAAGACAGCCTTGTGTGCACCACCATCAGTTCCCGTGGAACCTTGGACTGGGGAAAGGATTGGACCAGCAAACCCCAAGGAATGGGGCCTGCGATCTGCTTCCACATAAATGGAAAGCTCCAGTTACCAGCAGCAGCTACCAACATGAAACCTGAGGAAGGATTCACAACAGAACTGCAGACCAAACTATCAGCAGTGTTCAGTGTGGAATCCAGGGACAGAGCCAAGGGCTGGATTTCCCACCTGGGCAACTGTGGTCTGAAAGGTTAGAGGCTGGGCTGCAGGCAGAACCATCTGCCAGTTCAGTTGGGTTCTGAGTAGAACCATCTACATGCTCAAGCAAACTTGTCCTGAGGAGGAAAGCCGATTAGATTGGGAGCTTGAATGCAAAAAAGCATAGCTTAGCAGAGAGGAACTCGCCAACATCCCTTGGAAACAGTGAGAAAGGAGTGAACTCAGAATGGGTTATGCGGCACCAGGCCTGAATGTTCTGAATGCCTTCAGAAGTTCACCTGGATCCCACTGCTGCCACCAATCTGTTAAAAAAGAAAAAGTTAACAGAGTAGATTTGAAGGTCTAATTGGCTTTGTTCAAAGATTCAAGAATCAAGGAGCATCTGGTCCAATAAATAGAAGCTCTCTGAGGGGCTGTACAAAATGAAAGGTTTTTATAGACAGAGGAAGGTGGGCGAGGATGTTATTAGCAAAAGATAAGAAAGATTGTTTCAGGCCAGGTCGTTATTTTGGTGGAAAGGGAATGGCATGGTTCTTATTATGCAAATTACCTAAGTGCTGATTAGGAAATTTAGGATTGTCTACTTAAAGATTCCATTCCTAGGAAAAGTGAAAACTGCAATTAAGTCTTGGTTTGCTGTGTTGTTGGGGCAAATGACTCCATCTGGGGCTTGCTGTTTATCTTTAGCAAGGCCAGTGGTATTTTGTTACAGCAGCCCTAGCAGACTAATACATTTAAGACCTGTCTGCCTCCACTGGACCCTGAACTCCATAATAACTGAAAATATATCTATATTTCACCACCAAATTCTCAGTTCAATGTCTGACTTCAAGTAAGAGCCAAAAAGCCAGTATATCTTTGTTTAATTCATGAATTAATGAATAAGTGAATGAATGAGACAGCGTTATGTTAATTTCATGCTGAAAGCTTTCCATCTTCCAGATTCTTCAATACTCTTCTGTGAGATGAACAGCAGACATGATGAGTAACTATTTAGGGAAGTCAGGAACATTCCAGGAGACAAGAACCCAATAGTGTCACATTCTAGACCATTGAAAGTATTCTGAAATGAGCAACTGCAGTGCAGAAATATTGGGAGCTTATGAGTGAGAACCCCATAGGGGGTGCTTGTAGTCTGCTACTCGTCCACTCAGTATGAGTACCCACAGTAGCATGGTCCAGACAAGCATGGATACTATGCTACCAGAATCCCACAACTCCCCTCTAGGATCCAGGAATGATGCCTCAGATCAAGGAATCCAGATTTGGCATTGGGTCCCAAGAAGATGTTATGGCTCCAAAGAACTGCCTGAGTGAGTTCCAGGGTCAGATTTCCCATATTACCAATACCAAGAGTCTCAAGTAGTTTTAGGGGGGTCCTAGAAAACCAGATGCCATCCAGTGTTCGTGAGAACTTTCTAGATTGGTGCAAATTGGCCCTCCAGAAAAGTCTAAGGGTCCTATGAGTTGTACCTGGAGTTACAGGGCCTCTGGGAGTTCATATGTGTCTTTGCTTGTATAGAGACTACGTGGATGCTGATTTGAGGGTCAAGAAGGTCCTTAACCCTCCCCAACAGTATCTCTTTCCATTATTAGCTGGCTAAATGCCTAAAATCCTGTTCCTCACTTCATTCTGTGGGGTCAGTATTACTTTATCTGGTTACTTTAAAAATGTGAACCCTATGCCACCAAATTACTCTGTATTTTCAGTCATTAACATTTTACTTTGAATTAGTTCACCACTGTTTCCTTAAGGTAAGCTTGACCTGGGTTGGGGCAGAATCAGAGAAAGAGGGAAAAGGTATATATAGGGGAGTTAGTTAGTTAGTGTTAGTTGCTCAGTCATGTCTGACTCTTTGCGACCCCATGGACTGTAGCCTGCCAGGCTTATCTGTCCATGGGATTTCCCAGGCAAGAATACCAGAGTGGGTTGCCATTTCCTTCTCCAGGGAATCTTCCTGACCCAGGGATAGAACCGGGTCTCTTGCATGGCAGGCAGATTCTTTACTGTTTAAGCCACCAGCATTTGTCCGTGATATATAGGGGAAACAGATCTCAGAAATAAATCCTGTCAACTTCATAGTTTTTCTAGGGCTCAGGCTCAGACCCTGACCACAGGTCCCCCACGGGCCTGGATACACCACGAGTCACACACATTGGGATTTTGACTATTCCCATGGCAGCTGGGTTTAGAAAAGGCAGAGGAACCAGAGATCCAATTGCCAACATCTGTTGGATCATTGAAAAAGTGAGAGAGTTCCAGAAAAGCATCTACTTCTGCTTTATTGGCTATGCCAAAGCCTTTCACTGTATGGATCACAACAAACTGGGGGAAATTTTTACAGAGATGGGAATACCAAACCACCTGATCTGCCTCTTGAGAAATCTGTATGTAGGTCAGAAGTAACAGTTAGAACTGGACATGGAACAACAGACTGGTTCCAAATCAGGAAAGGAGTATGTCAAGGCTGTATATTGTCACCCTGCTTATTTAACTTATATGCAGAGTACATGGAGAAGGCAATGGCAAGCCACTCCAGTACTCTTGCCTAGAAAATCTCATGGGTGGAGGAGCCTGGTAGGCTGCAGTCCATAGGGTCGCTACTAGTCGGACACGACTGAGCGACTTCACTTTCACTTTTCACTTTCACGCATTGGAGAAGGAAATGGCAACCCACTCCAGTGTTTTTGCCTGGAGAATCCCAGGGACGGTAGAGCCTTAGTGGGCTGCCATCTACGGGGTCACACAGAGTCAGACACAACTAAAGCAACTTAGCAACTTAGCAGCATGCAGAGTACATCATGCAAAATGCCAGGCTGGAAGAAGCACAAGCTGGAATCAAGATTGCTGGGAGAAGTATCAATAACCTCAGATATGCAGATGACACCACCCTTATGGCAGAAAGTGAAGAAGAACTAAAGAGCTTGATGAAAGTGAAAGAGGAGAATGAAAAAGTTGGCTTAAAACTCAACATTCAGAAAACTAAGATCATGGCATCTGGTCCCATCACTTCATGGCAAATAGATGGGGAAACAATGGAAACAGTGAAAGACTTTATTTTGGGGGGCTCCAAAATCACTGCAGATGGTGATTGCAGCCATGAAATTAAAAGACGCTTACTCCTTGGAAGGAAAGTTATGACCAACCTGCTGCTGCTGCTAAGTCACGTCAGTCGTGTCCGACTCTGTGCGACCCCACAGACGGCAGCCAACCAGGCTCCCCCGTCCCTGGGATTCTCCAGGCAAGAACACTGGAGTGGGTTGCCATTTCCTTCTCCAGTGCATGAAAGTGAAAAGTGAAAGTGAAGTCGCTCAGTCATGTTCGACTCTTCATGACCCCATGGACTGCAGTCTACCAAGCTCCTCCGTCCATGGGACTTTCCAGGTGAGAGTACTGGAGTGGGTTGCCATTGCCTTCTCCATGACCAACCTAGACAGCATATTAAAAAGCAGAAACATTACTTTGCCAACAAAGGTCCATCTAGTCAAGGCTATGGTTTTTCCAGGAGTCATATATGGATGTGAGAGTTGGACTATAAGGAAAGCTGAGCATTGAAGAATGGATGCTTTTGAACTGTGGTGTTGGAGAAGACTCTTGAGAGTCCCTTGGACTACAAGGAGATCCAACCAGTCCATCCTAAAGGAAATCAGTCCTGAATGTTCATCAAAAGGACTGATGGTGAAGCTGAAACTCCAATACTTTGGCCACTGATGCAAAGAACTAAGTCATTTGAAAAGACGCTGATGCTGGGAAAGATCGAAGGTGGGAGGAGGAGAGGACAACAGAGGATGAGATGGTTGGATGGCATCACTGACTCAATGGACATGAGTTTGAGTAAACTCCGGGAGTTGGTGATGGACAGGGAGGCCTAGCATGCGGCAGTCCACGGGGTCAAAAACAGCTGGACATGACTGAGCGACTGAACTGAGCCAATCTGATGGCAGCGAGGGAGGGGAATACCAAGCTGTGGCAGTCCTCTGGCTATAAAAGGTAAGGAGGAGTAATAAAAGGTCATTTCCTTTATGCTGAACCTTTGTTCCCTTTTCCCATGGCCCATAAATGGTTAATCCCATAGCTCTAAACTGGAGAAGCTTTCTGCCTCCTGTAAAGTTTGATTCCTGGAGGCAGATTTTTTTTTTAATCCTGCAAGTGTCAGATAATTGGAAGGGTGGAGTCATGCTTTAAACCTCGACACACCTTTGTCAGGACTTGTTTGGAAGCAAAGAACTGAAAGAAACAAGGGGGAGAGAAGTGAACATTTTTGAAAGATCACTCAGCTCTAACACACCTTGGCTGGGTCTGGATAAAAAAAAAAAGTGGGAACGGCAAACAGTCTAGAAGAAAACGTCAGGGGAAGAAAGAAGGGGCATTTACTCAAAGTTGTTTCCGATTCCTTCAGCATCTCAAACTAGGTAAGTCATAGGAACTTGGTGGTTCTTGCTCCTTGTGAGACTTTAATTTGAGGTTTGCCGCTGAGAACGTGAATGTTTGTCGGAGAATCTAAGATGACATCCTTTAATTTCCAGTGTTCTGTTGATGTGATTAATTGATCATAAATGATTAGTTTGACTTATATGTTCTACTCAGGGTAGGTCTTTTAAAGGGACAAGAAAGTTTTGACAGTGGGAAAGAGAATAAAAAAGCCAGTGAAGATAAAGTGAACTCTGGTGACAAAATTTCTTTGGTATTGTTTTCAGTATTGTAAAATGACTTGTGTTAAACTGTTTTGTTTAGAATATAAATAGTTTAAAATTCCTTCTCTCTCAATCTGGGTTTCTCTCTCCTTGTCTCTCTCCACCCTTCTCTACTTTCCCCCTCTCCCCTTGATAGCAGAGAACAGCTCAGAAATCAAAGTGGGGGTTTGAGTGGGGGTTTCTAGAAGTAACCCCTGAGCACCAATGTGCTCCCCCAGAGTCTGTGCTGGCAGCTTCTGACTAAGCTCAAGGGGTTGGCTGAGCTTATCACACTCTACACTTACCACCCCTAATCTAAAGTAAAGTGAAATGTCTGAAATGATATAGTTAATCCAGGAACTTCCTGGAGTCTAACTTGGAACAAGAAAAAAAAAATTCTGTCACATTTTACAGGCCAATGTAGACCAAAATAAATTCATTTTGGGATGAGAACTACCAGTTTAGGTATCTCACAGACCACATTAACTACTAACTGACAATTTACCACTTTACTTTTTTGAAGTGTTGGCAAATCCTCTAGCGCCTCATTTCTTTGAGAAGCAGCTAATCAGTAGCTTAATAGTTGGATTTGTTCTTTCCATAAAATGTAGGGAGATTTTTTAAAGAAATCTGTTTGGAGAGCAGAATCGTTTCTCTTACCCCCATATGCTTTCTCTTAGAGCTAAGGCACAAATCTAAGTTGAAACTAAACTAAATGTACAGCCACCAGTGGAGCCCTTTTGAAAATCAGAGAAGGCTTGCTTTACTCTCAGCCCCTTCAAAACACTCCCACGAATCTGATCAGAGTTAACATGGGGGCACTTAAAGCAAGGAGTCTTGCTTGAAGCTTGGATAGAAACCCAGATTGCTGAAACCGCTCTGACCTAAGAACTAACCACATTTTAAAATTATGCCTGACCAAAAGAAGTTTGCATCTGCCTGGTTTGGCTCATTTGCCATTGTTAATGGTAGCAGGATTTAACCAAACATGGCTATAAACAAGCAGCTTAATCACCAAGCTAGGGCCCAAGCTCCCCCAGCCCTGGTTATGAAAATGGAGGATGCTAAATGCAGAGGTGGGGGCACCCATTGCTTGCCAGAGGGGTGTAGAGACAGAAGCCTCTGAGACTATCAACCCTAGGGCATGATAGGCTTGATAGGTTGATACCCCCTGCAAACTGCTTGGCCTGTCTGTGTTAACAGGGCAATAGCTAGTGGGTGGTTTTCCCACATTTTGGTTATTTTATTGTTTTAAAATGTAAAGTGTACAAAGATTGGAGTAACAAGAGCTGTAAGGATACCTATGATTCCTTAGCAGAGGATAGGGACATTTATTCCTAAAATAGAAAAACATTTCCTTCTCTGTTCCCTTCTTTGTGCTAAAGACCAAGTGTTTCGTGAATTGTTATAAGAAGGTCGGTTGAGATGGTTTTCTCTTGGTATCAGCAATTTGGCCTTGTTTGTGCCTGGGTTACACCCCATCATCAATAGGAATAGTTTTAGGTCGATGTGACACCATTTAAATGAAGAGGAAAGGAAAAAAACTCATAAAAGTAGGAAAATGATTCTGAATTGTGTTTTCTTACATAAGAAAATGGCACAGGATCATTGTTATGTCTTCAAAAGAACATTATGAAATAACCACGAAGCAGCCCCTTAGAACTATGAATGGAAGTTAACATAACTTTGGAATTGAGAACTTGAATGACTTGCTTATCCTCAGTTCTAGTAAAGTGGCCCAAACATCCCAGAAGTTTAAAATTATGCTACTTGACTGTGCTCTCGTTAAGTAGTACTTTTGGGGCAAGGTGTTCAGATAAGCACTGCTGGGAGAGGCAGGCTCAGCCACGAGTCTGGGCATGTACTTTTCTTTCCCTTATGTTACACTTTTTAAAAACTCTCGGCACTTAAAATATTTAAGAAGGAAATCCTGTGGGAAAACTGTAGCCCCATGGGATGATCCCCATCCAGGTTTGTGCCTCAACCCATCATTTTCGCTTTGATAAGTCACAGAAAATTTCCTCTCAGCTCTGGTTGAAAGGCATTTGTCTCCTGATACATCCCTACCATTTCTGACTATTGGTCTGGGTAAAGCCAGCAGAGCTCCTTCCTTATTTCAGGCCCAAGAAATCATTGTGTAAGGCCATGGGATGCAGCCATGTAGGAGCTCCAGGCTGAGAGAGAGGTTGCATCTACCTTCACCCACCCAGGGGCCCTTCTATCTCTAGAGCACTGAGCAGTAAGGGCTCCCCTCCCTCCCATTCTGGAGGGGGGCATCTGATTTCTTAGCAGGCTATCTCCTTGTGCCTTCTGGAAGTTAGGGAACTCTTGGCTTTTTTTGTTGCAAATCTTAAGGGTTCATCATTGGGACCTAAGAAAAAGATAGCAGCTACCTAGAAATGTTTGTTATATTTTTAGGTACAGAAAGAACAAGAAAACACTTGCCAGTTTGGCTGCCTAGAAGCTCTTATCAAATGGACTGGAGCTATCATCAGTCTGCCTTGATGGCTATAAGTGGAAACGACCCAGCCAATCCAAATTTATAGCTGCCAGCAGCAACTTTCATTTAAGGATGGTAATAAGTGATAACTTGTGGAAAGTTAAAGTTTCCATAGGTTGCTATGAAATATTATCCTGAAAGGAACTGTTTATAACAATTCAGGTGCTGCCATGCTAGGTGGCTCCCCACTGGCAGCCAGGGGCATGTGAACATTTAATCTCCAAAATGCCTCCTGGTTCATAGCTGATGATGAATTAAAAAAAAAAAAAGAGGTGGGGGGAGCTTCAGAGATGCCAAAGGCAATTAATGCTTAAACGGTGGATTTCAAAGAGGGTGTCAGGTTGTACGTAGATTGGTGGGACATAGGCCTACAGGAGTACAGACAGAGTCACAAGTCAGGTTTGGCCCTCTGATAAAGCTGGACTCCACTGTTAAATTGCTCATGGAGCCTCTGCTCTTCGGCTCTGGGAAACATACCTGCAAAGAACATCTGTGTCTTCTTAGCTGCAGCCAGGAATTTTTCCATGATGCCTCATTCCTTGCCTAGAGCTGCATTTAAAAAACCCCGGTGAGCAAAGAGTTGGCACATTCGATCAGGCTCTGACACTAACTGTGCGGATCTCGGTAGATTCCACCAGGCAGTTGACCAGTTGGTCTTGCGTGGTCTTGATTTTCAGTGGGGAGCTCACCCCGGGCTGCATTAGGACTTTTGTCGACCTAGATACTTTTGCCTTTGTGGATGTCCTTCCTCCATTAAAAAAAAAAAAAAAAAGACTTGAAAGAATATACTCCAAGTTAGAGTGTGTTCATTTTTCCGTTTGATTTGCGGGCCCCTGAAAGTATGATGGGAGTAGGCCCTGTGTCCATTGCACCTAGTGGATAAGTAGACCATAAAGTCACCAGGCAGGAGAAAAAGACTGAAAGGAGAGATCTTCAAGAAAGGGGTGTCCTGGGTGGGAGTAGCTTGCTCCTGAATTCTAAAATCCCAATCTGAACTGCACCCAAAAGATCAAGTAGGAGGAAAGGAAGGTTGGGCAGAGAGAACCCCAGGGAAAGCCAGGTTTCAAGTCCTTGCAGAGCCTGAGACTGGTGACTACAGCCAAAAGCACCCAGTTGGAACAGGGATCCTTGCCTTGGTCTCCTGAACCATGCTCCTCCCCAGCCCAGCCCAGCCCCGCCCCACCCCTAAAGCCTTGCCTCATCCCATCCATGCTTCAGGACACAGTGGACAAGATCTCAGTGATTTTTTTCTGCCCCGAGTAAGAGTGAAGGGAGAACGCAGATGACTTGTACAAATCTTTTCCTACATATTTCAACAGATTTTACATTGACTTTCTTGTTTTTTTTTTTTCCTACATAAGTCTGTAAAGAAGCATAGTAGGGCTGTTGTGTTAAAGAGAAAATTTCATGTTGTGAAGTATAAAGTTCCACACAAGTATGACAATCATAATAATTTTTATCCTGATTTCAACCCATCAAACATCATTCTCACATCTGAACTCTAAATAATGAAGCGTGAATGTCTTCTATTCACAGAGCATTGTATAGAACACTGAACATTGTGGGATACATCAAAATGAATTAGCTGAAAGCACCACATGCTTTGGGAGATATTGTATTACTTGACAAAAAGTGGAAGTTTTATAGTCAAATGTCAGGGTGCCAGATCTATGTAAGACCTTTAATGCTCAGCAGGGTGCAACCTGGTCAACTGGACCCTGAAAAAAAAAAAAAAAAGATCTCAGTACAAAAGAATAGGATCCAAGCTGGAACTATTAAATTACTCCCACACTAATACAAGAAATGGGAATGACCCTTATTAAAATCTATGCACACGAAAGAATTATGCTTTGAATCATGGGAATCCAGTTTTAGTTCTCAGCTTGAATAGTAGGGACCTACACTTATGAAAAGGGGTGGTAACGGACACGGCTAGTCCTGGTTTCTGGCTTTTTCTGTAGGTGGCGATGATATGGACATAACCCAGAAGAACAAACGGGATGGCACTGAAGTCACTGAAAGAAGTAAGAGCGTGATAAATGTCATTATAAAAGCGATCAAAAATTTGGAAAAAGTTAATAATTCATTCCTAATTCTACCACAACTACTGTATCTTTTTTTCTATTTATGTTTTTTGTTTTTAGTTTTTTCTTAGTTTTTTGCCTTTTTCACTGTACAATTTTAAATGTATTCCTAAATAGGCTTTATTTTTTCCTTTAAGAAGGCTTTTGTTGATTTTTTTTAATACACTTGTAATTGAAATGTGTTCCATTTTTTCTTCAAAGACCAGAATTGCCATTTCAATGTTACAGTTTTTATAACCAGCATTTGTAATGATTCCATAATATCCTGTTGAATGAATTTGCTAGAGTTTATTCAGTCGTGTTCTTATTTAGGGATACAAGGTGATGGAAATCCAAAAGAATAATATCCCCATTACTGGGACAAAGTTGGAATCACACTGGTGTCACAGTTGCAATCTACACTGAAAACTGAAAACAGGCACATTTCTTGTGTGAAACTGCCCAGATGATAAATTCAGAGACATTTAAACTGTCCCCTTAGCAGCTCTAACTCTTTCATCTATCCTGTGACTTTCATATATCTCCAATAAAAAACAAAAAACAAAAAAACTCTGCGTCCACAGACTTGGAACTCTTAAGTTAAGAAATAATTTATTTTTATGTGTCATGGAATCCCAGAAGTCCACACAACAAGAGGTTTAGTGAACGCTCAAGGACTATTATTCAAATCAAGCTGCCATTTTTGTCTCTACAACCATTTCCTTTTATGCATGTGATGCTGCTTCTGCTCCTTTAATAACCCCGTGTTGCTGCGAAGACAACCAAACTAATAGGAACACGCAGAGTGAAGAAAGAAAGGGTGACGGGTAGGAGCAGTAAGACCCGTGTGGGAGGGAGCAGTTGCCAGCACACCAAGTGACGCCCCACCATCTCCTTCATCATCTTCTTCATCCTTTTCTTTTCTCTTCTCATGAGCCATACCTGCATACATACCACATATATGCATATACTTGGGCTTGTGCACACACATATGCATGAGAAGTGTGATTTCAGAAAACAGGGGGCTCAGCTAAATAGGGGCACCTGATGTCCAACCCAGAAGGAGGTAGTGGTTGGTGATGGTCACAGTCAGAGCACAAAATTGGCCCAGTTATGGTTTCAGAATCTACCCAACCCCCATGCTGCTGTAGAGGAGAGAGTGATTCAGGAAGGCAAGAGTTTATTCTAACTCAGTTTATTCTAACTGGTGTTTTTAAAAAACACAAAAAACTTTTATGACCTCCATAGCCTCACCACGGTGGCACTTGGCACCTTCTCCATTTCAGGAGGCAAAGGGACTGATTCTCAAGTCTGTCTTGGATATTCACCTGTCCATGATTTCACCAAGCACCAAATGTGACTTATCAACCCCCTTCCTTCATACATCTCCTCACACTCAGGCATGGCCCTGAAGATTTTAGAATGAATTATGCGCCCTTGAGATACCCCCAGATTCACAGAGAAGTTCAAGGTCATTATCCACATCACAGTGGAATCAGCCAGGAAGATGTACTGGCCTCAGCTGGACTGGGTGACAGTTCAGAAGGGACAGTGCAGAGAAAAGTGGCTTGAGGTTCTGACCCTTCTTCAAAGGTGAATCCAGGCCTGAGCTAGATCTAATTGTTAGATGAGAGACATTAATGCACGGTAACTCATTTTTCAAATCAGTGGGTTACTAACTACTTTTGGTCCCAAAGAAATATAAACCTATTTTCTAGGTACATTAAGTCCCATTGTTATTGCACCTATTTGCTTTTACAGAAGGTCAAATCAAATCCCTTGAAGCACAAGTGTATAAAAATCTACCTTGAACCTAACTTAATGTGCTGAGCTTATGAAAGATGCAAGACCTTGCCAAAGTGGAGGAATTTCAGTGCATTATGTAAGATCTCCTCTTTTCTTTGTCTTTTTCTAGTCATCACAGAAACAGTAACTACAAGACTTACATCCTTACCACCAAGTAAGTGACTTATTTTGAGAACTTGCATCTCACTAAGGCTCATGTGAAGGGCTCCACGTGTAACCTTTCTCATGGGCTCTCACTCGTCAGTCCAGCAAATCCAGAATATCGGAAATCTTTTTTTTAACAGCTGTGTTGACTTTAACTTATATCCCACGGAATCCACCAGTTTGAAGTGTGTAATTCAATGGTCATTAGCACGTCCATAGAGTCATGTGGCCCCAACAATCTAATTTTAGAACATTTCCATCCTCTCTCCCCTCTCCCTGGCCTCTAAAATACACAAATTTGGTTTCTGTCTCTATAGATTTGATTGGACACTAAAATACCAGAAATCTTCTCCAGCCTGGGCCTAGGTTAGGAGGAGGAAACCATAGTCAGGCTTCTGTTTGAATCTGCTCTTCTCTCAGGAGGTCGCTGGGGTTAGTGGGTTCTATAATGGAGATCCAAGCCCCTGAGCTAGCCCTGCACCTCCTGGGAATCCTGGTTCAGGAGGGGATGGGAAGCCTCCGCATCCACACACAGGTTGGAGTGTGATGGGCTGCCAGGTGAAACACCATCCTCACAGCGCTGGCACTCGGCCCTCTGACACTTCCAGTGGCTGCCAGGTCCAGGGCACTGGCCAGGCATTCATAAAAGTCCAACCTGGGCCCAGGCCTCAAGGAGTTTTCATCACTTGCTGACTTTTCTAATATTTAAATTATCCTAATCAGCAATCACCCTGGAAACTTTCTTGTGGGTAGAATATTTGCTCTTGACATTTGTATCAAAAACAAACAAAATGAGATCCGGTGGGAAAGGGGCTCCAAACCAAGAGGGTCGTGGGTGAGAGGCCAGGGAAGGCGGGTGAGAGGGGCTGCTGAGTCCACTTGTAAAGTCACCTGCTCCTCGTTTCTGCAGAAGGGGGGACCAGCAATGGCTATGCTAAAACAGGATCTCTGGGTGGAGGGAGCCGGCTGGAGAAACAGAGCCTGACGCATGGCAGCAGCGGCTACATAAACTCAAGTAAGTGCCTGCTGGTGGGAGGGGCCGGGGAAGGATAGATGGGCAGGGAGAGGGATCATTACCACTGTTTGTCACCCATTCCAAATGCCCCAAGGAGCTGTGAGGCCTATTTCAAAAGGGATCAGTTGTCATTATGTCCCCAATATAAATAACACGATTAAGAAGCCTTCCTAGAGAGGTGACTCCTTTCCCAGTGAACTACTAACTCTCTTTAAGTCATTTCTTTTAGAAAAGGGTATCCATGTCTGAGGGTTTACAGTTTGAATTAGCAACAAAAAAAACAACAAAAGAAACTTAAGGATTAGGTTACTGTGCTAAGGAAATCCGGTGACATGCAACCCCAGACAGTGTGAGTTTCCACTGGGCAAATCCACAGACCCAGTGGATCTCAAAGAAATAATATTTCCTGGTAACTTTCAACCGAAACACAACAAACAAAGCAGGGAAAACACATATACATGCACATTGCCTCTAAAGCTATAGTTTTAAACTTTTTATTTTATATTGGAGCATAGCCAATTAATAATGTTGTGGTAGTTTCGGGTGGATGGCAAAGGGACTCAGCTGTACATATAAATGTATCCATTCTCCCCCAAACTGCCCTCCCACCCAGGCTGCCAGATAACATTGAACAGAGTTCCCTGTGCTATATAGTAGGATCTTGTTGCTTATCCATTTAAGACACCACAGTGTGTACATGTCCACCCCAAAGTGAAATGAAGTGAAAGTTGCTCAGTTGGGTCCAACTCTTTGCAATACAGTCCATGGGATTCTCTAGGCTAGAATACTAGAGTGGGTAGCCTTTCCCTTCTCCAGGGGATCTTCCCAACCAAGGGATCAAACTCAGGTCTCCAGCATTGCAGGCGGATTCTTTACCAACTGAGCCACAAGGGAAGCCCATCCCAAACTCCCTAACAATCCTTTACTTCCATTCCCCATTCTCTCCCCTTGCCCACCCCGCCTCAACCTGCAACTGGAAGTTCATTCTCTAAGTCTGTGAGTCCAAAGTCATTTTTTAAATCTTGGAATGACACTGAAGAGAGAAGACCCAAGATATGCAAACAGCTGAGCTGCTAAAGAGCTGCATATGTCCTTACCTGTGGAGAAATATTTGCATGTGGGGTTGTATTCCAGCGCACCCAGCAGTGGTCTACAATTACAGGCCAGGTCTTTAGGAAGCATCCTGCTTCTCCACTTCCATGCACTTTGGCTACACACAGAAAGGACCTCCCTGCCTTTCAGGGTTCTTGAAAAGGGCAGCAGCAGTAATTACACCTCCATTTCTGAGCACCCTTTCGGTCACGCTCTGCTGAAGGCCTCTGGCCCCTCCACAGGGCCCTCCTTCATTAGGACTGACTAGTGTGTCCTAGTATAACTGTATAAGCGTATAAGCTAGTATACTAGCGTGTACCTAGTATAACTATATGTCACCCCGTGAAGTGCTCTGAGGGTTTATGTCTTTCCCCACTTGTAGGTGGGAGCTTGCGAGGCAATGCCTCCACCTCCAGTTACAGGAGGGCCCATTCACCTGCCTCCACTCTGCCCAACTCACCAGGCTCAACTTTTGAGAGGAAGACTCATGTCACCCGCCATGGAACATATGAAGGTACGGGCCCACAGACTTTAAGAAAGAACTACTCTCTCCCCTCAGTAGCTTCTCTCATCCTTTGAATGAATTAATTTATTTTGTCCTAAAGTAGAGCCTCTGGCATGACTTTCTGGTGGGGCTACTTCGCAGGCAACAGGACACACAGGACTTGGGCTCAGGGAAGAAGTCAAGGCAAGACACCCAGTGTGGGGTTATCCACAAAGGGTTGTTAGCAGAAGTTGGAAAACTGAAGGAGTTTGTCAGGGAAGAGAGTTCAAAAGCAGAAGAGAACACAGAAAGATAAAGTTTGGGGGGAAATGCACAAAGAAGAGCCAGATCACAAAAAGGAAGAGTCAATTACAATGCCATTTAAGTCAGAGAGAAAGGGGGCAAGCTCATGATCAAGGAGGAGGAGGTGAGAGGAAGACATCTGGGGTCTTCTCCTAAGGTTACTGGAATTCCTGGTGGTCTACATAAATCTAGAGTTTTAGTGGAAAACAGACGAGCCCGGTGCAAATGGGTCTAATAGTGAATGAGATGGGTACTGGTGATGAAAAAGCAGGGTATCCTGCTTCTGGATATCCCAGTAAATGATTTTGACCCAGGGCTGCCAAGGGTAGGGAGAACTCTAAATCCAGGCCAGGTGGAGGGGATCACCACAAGTGCACCCTGCTGCTCTGCCAGCACTGGTCTCTTCATAACAAGCCCCACCTCCGGAACAAGCCGCACAAGGTCAGAGAACTGCTGGTGCCAACAGCACGTTCATTTGATCAGAGATGGGCATCGGCGTCGGCACTGCATAGGGCAGAGTTGAGGAAGTGAAAACAAAAAGGAAATGAAACAGTTGTTTTTTGTTCAGACCTCGTCCCACCGAAGTAGATCAGTGACCAGAAGGAAGTGCCGCAAGCAAGTCCCTTGGGCATAATGTGCTTAAATCCTGGGCTGAACACCCAGGCTGCAGAGGTGCAGAAAGGACCCACCCTCTCGGAAGCTATTTGGGTTTAAGTGGCCATTTGTACTGTTTGTCCTTTCTCCAGGGAGCTCCAGTGGCAACTCTTCCCCCGAGTATCCTCGGAAGGAATTTGGTATGTCCTATCCTTACTTTCTAAAGAAATGGTTGGTCAACCCTGGCAGGGATGGAGAGGGAGCATCATGAGTTAAGTGGCTTCTTCTAGAAGAGTCTGACCTCTGCTGACCTCTTTTTCTCAGCTCTTTATCCTAAAGCTTCTTAAGGGGATGGATGGTCAGACGTATCAGTTTGCCGTCAAAAGTCTTTGCTCATGAAATGGCAAGCTTCTCATACAAGGCGCAGGCTTGGGCAGATAAGCCCTAAGGCCAGGCAACAATCATAGCGTTTTCCCTTCCACAGGACCCACAGAGACCTTCCTACAAAGGGGAGTAGGGGTGAGGATGCACAAATATCAAGCATCCCAGCACCTCTACCACAGCAGCCTTAAAGGGGCACGTTTTAACCAAATGAAACATGAGGTGGGATCTTAAATCTTGAGTCCACAGTCTTGGGTTCCCACTGTGCGTAAGAATTGATGATATGAGTGATTATAATTTCATTTATTTACCTGCCTACAGTGCAAAAACCAAGACAGTCTCTAAAAAAAGCTAAAGGAAAGACCTGGCAGTCTTTTGATACATTTAATCAATGTGATCAACCAGTCCAAATGGATCATGATTACCTTAGTTAACATTCTAAGTGTGAGCCAATTTAACATTCATTTGCTAACTTAACACCCTAAACACACTGGGGCTTACATAATTTTCTCTTCCCTTTGGCCATGTGGGCATCATTTATTAAACATCCACCATCCATAAAGGTTTCTATCTGGATATAAATGCACTATGAAAACAACCTCCCCACCCAAATAGGTCTGCCTCCATGTCACAGATATTTAGCATGCCACCTCTCATATATGCCTAATATTACTTTTCTTTGTTTCTCAGCATCTTCTTCAACCAGAGGACGGAGCCAAACACGAGGTAATCTCTGTCACTGGGTTCAGTTCAATTCATCCAATTAGTATTTTCTGAGCATCTAACATGTGTCCAGACATGAGCCAGGAAAAGTGAGGAGTAAAGAATGAATAAGCCACGGTTTCTGCCCTCAAGGAGCCTGTAGCACCTGGGGGTCCCCTTTGGGAAGGGTGGGCTTTTAACAGCAGTCTAGCAAGCGTGTGGAGTGGTTCGCTCTGCTGTGGATTGTCTGAAGGTGCTAGCATCACATCTCATTTCACGCCCAGTCTCCTGGGTGACTTTAACAAGTTGTCCTGTAATTGCATTTACACAGCAAAAAAAAAAAAAAATGAGCACAAGCCCCTCTTTTGCATTGTTCCAGGGGACGAAGTTCTCTGCGAGAGTTTTACACTCTCCACAACTGCTTGTGGATAAGGCCCTAGGAGGGAATGTGGTCCTGGAGAAAGCTGCCCTTGATTTATCTGATGAAGGTGGCAAGAAGTGTGTCAGGGCAGTGCTGAAGGCAGGATTCCTAGGCCCTGGGCATTCATAAGGGCCAGTCTAAGCCTCCCAGGGGCCTGGAAAGTTAGGCACATACCAACCACGCATAACTTGATAGTTGATTGATGTTGAAACTTAGAATGTTAAATCACCCACTTGCTGCCCTAAAGAGGCCAAGATGGCTAAGGAAACACTAGAATTCTCTTGCTATTGGCTGAGAAACCCTAGAGACAGGAGAGCAGCTTGGTTCTGGTAAAGAGGAGTGGGGCCTAGGAAGTTGTTCTGAGTCGCTCAGTCGTGTCCGACTGTCTGCGACCCCATGAACTGCAGCCTACCAGGTTCCTCTGTCCATGGGATTCTCCAGGCAGGAATACTGGAGTGGGTTGCCATTTCCTTCTCCAGGGCCCTAGAAAAGGGGTCGGTTATTATCGATTATGATGGCACCTCCAGGCTCAGCCTGGGGTTTCCTGCTCTCAGCGGCTGGTGGGGTGGGAGCGGGCGGGGGGAGTGCAGTTGTGATCCAGGGTAAGGAGAGGACACCTCTTTCTAAGCAGCACTCATCCAGGGCACACCTAGGTTTTCTGTCCCCGGATCACAGAGCAGCCCAAAGATGAATGTGCAGCCCAGAGCTCAGTGTAGGGCACTGTGAGCCCAGCTCCTTCATTCACAGCTGTTCCATCTCTTCCCTGTACAGAGAGCGAGATCCGAGTCCGACTGCAGAGCGCATCCCCATCTACCCGCTGTAAGTGCTTCCGTCCTGGGAAGGACCCAAGAGTCCAGGGCTCCCGCTGTGTGTGCGCAGCCACTCGTGCCATAAACAACATGTCTAAGGTTGTGACAGGGGCCCCAGGCTGCGTGCAGGGGTGAGGAGCTGAGCAAGTCCCGGTCCCTGCTGCGTTGTAGTTCACGGACAATAAAGCACCGGCCATGACAGCTCAGGGACAGAGGGAGTCAGGGCCAGAGGAGTCTTCCCGGGTTAGTCAGTCACTTGAAGGGAGACTGAAGGAAGGTCTCAGCGAGACGAGTGGGCAGAGACATGGGAGGAAGTTTCGGTACACCTGAAGGAAAAGGAGCAGGAGGGGACTCAAGGAGGTCTGACATCCTTCTCACCTTCCAGAGAAGGCAGAAGTGTGAGAGTTCGAACTTGGTTATCTCAGATGTCAGGGGTTCCCTTGTCTCTGTTGACCGTGTGGCACTCCTGTTGTGGGTGGGTGGGAGCCAAGAACAAAGACCAGGAAGAGAAAGAGCTGGCTTGGGTGGCTCAGGAAGCAGAGACTGGGACTTGTCCCAAGAGCTCAGAGCCTGGGCCTTGGGATCCAACTCCAGGCCTGACACGGTCTCACCTGAGTCTTTCCAGGCTTGGGGAGGGGGCTGTTGAGCACAGTCGGGAGCTCTCAGGGGCGGGGGTGCCTGGCAGTCCTCCGGCACATGTCATCAGCAAATGCCTCCTCTCACACGTTGCCTTTGCACAATGCCGCCCTCCTCTCCTCTTTGCCACCTTGGGAGGCACAGCGTGTTTTACTCCACTGAATCTCCTCATCGCAAATCCTATCAGCCAGCGGGTCTGGAAATTAATTCACAGGAGAGCAGCGTAATGTTTAAGAGTTAAGGGACACACATTTCTTTTGACACTTCAGAGCATAAAGGTCAGAGACCCCACACCCGAGGCAGCCTCTGCCCGGGATGAGACCACCGCCGAATCATTTGTTTCAAGGAGTCTTGTTCTCTGGCTATCCCAGGTGTGAATGCTCCCCCTCGATCCAGGATGACAGGGTCTTCCAGCCACAGAATCTTCCCTGTGATGTCTAATTAGGAAATATCTACTGAGGACTTTGACCTCCTTGTAGAGCCACTAGATTTATGAGGCCATTAACATTACAAAGTGCCAGGTTAATCAGTGCTATAAATTGGCAAAATGCAGAAATGACAAGGCTAACCAGAAATGTCCCAGCAGGCGAAGTGGATGCTTCGTCCTCCCTGGGGCTCAGGGTGCCGTGAATGTTCACCACTCACGGACTTGGGAAGGAATCCCAAGCCTAATGAAAAACTGGGGGATTCCTTTCAGGGACAGAATTGGATGACGTCAAGCGTTTGCTCAAGGGGAGCCGCTCAGCAAGCGTGAGCCCCACCCGGAATTCCTCTAACACACTCCCCATCCCCAAGAAAGGCACCGTGGAGACCAAGGTGGTGACAGCAAGCTCCCAGTCAGGTAAGCCCCTCAGCCCCAGGCTGCTGTGGAAGGAAGGGAATAAGGTGCAGGTGTGCCCGGGCAGGCTTTTCAGGATGCAGTGGAGCCTTCGCAAAACCCTGAGCATTGCTCTTCCTGCAGCGTGAAACGTGGACTGCATCCTCCTCACCTCACCTCCATCAGCCTTCCCGCATGCAGGCCATCGTCTGGCTCTAGAGCCTAGAGATTCTCCCAGGAAATTCTTGACATGTCCTGGGAATGTGTTGGCCAGGTTCCCCAAAAGAAGAATATCGGGGAAAGTTGTAGTGTTTTCTGTCCTTCATTCACTCACCCGATAAACATTTATTATGTACTGTCTCTATTCCAAGCACCGGGCACTGAGGAAAGGCAATGAGCAGGGTAGACTGAGGGGAAGACAAGCAGGATGAGTGTAGTTCAGCACTCATACATCATGTGCCTGCCAAGTGCAAGGTGGGTTCTGTGGGAGGCAGAGAGATGAATCAGCAGGTCCCTGGGGGGAGGTGAGGAGAAGCCAGTTCTGCTATATATGAGGTGAAGCTTTCCTCTCACTACTGAAAAAAAAACAAAAAAAAAGCTCGAGATAGTCATCTTTTGTTTTTCAATATAAAACCAAAACCTCAGAGTAGTTTGTGACCTGTGTGGCTAACTCCCACTCAGGTAACAAATAGGCAGAATTGGCTTCAGATTTGAGATGCGCCCAAGGCCACTCAGGGTAACAGCATGCCCCTTGGGCCTGGTTGGCACAAAGAAATGTTTAAGGAGCATTCAACAGGAGAAGGCTGCCACCGGTACAGAGCGGCCTCGGAACTGAGGACTTCCCTTCCTGCACTGCTGTCTGGAATTCTACTGTAAAGGAGTCGTAGCTCCATGGCATCTGTGAAGGGGGGTCAGCAACAGAGAGAGAGAGAGACCATTGCGGGGACAGTGCACTGGGAGGTGGTGAGGGGGGCTTAGGAGGAGAAATGGGTGGACCCTAGAGCAAAATTTACCTACTTCAAATTTCATCAAGAGCCAACAAGAATTTCTGACCCAAGAGATCAGGTTTTCACCAGCAACAAGATTTCAGACAGAAGTGGGATGACCAGCTCCTGCAGTTTCCTTAGACTGAGGGAGTTGCCAGGACTAGGGACCTTCAGGGCTAAACTGGGAAAGTCCTGGCAAACCAAGCCCACTGGAGCTCCCCCAGCGCGGAGAATGGGTTTGTCTCACTGGGGTGTGCATATGTTTTCAGTGTCTGGCACCTATGATACAACCATCCTGGATGCCAACCTTCCCTCCCACGTGTGGTCCTCCACGTTGCCGGCGGGGTCCTCCATGGGCACCTATCACAACAACATCACAACCCAGAGCTCATCCCTGCTCAACACCAATGCCTATTCTGCAGGATCAGGTATGTGGCTCGCGGCTCACAGCCCCTCCCTGTCCTGACCCCTCCACATCTCACGCTGGAGCTGAACGGCCCCACCGGCATTTGCCATCCCCATGCCTTCCTAGAAGGGCTTCCTGTGGCCAAGCAGCCCAAGATTTTTTCACTGGAACTTCAACTTCTATGCTGATTCCTCTGGTGGGTCCCCTATGGAAAGGACTATGTGGTAAAGTGTATCTACCTATAGCTATATCTATATCTTTATCATGAGAAAGAACATGAAAACAAATATAAGGATTAACTGTGTGAACTTGAGAGATCATTTAACTTCTCTAGGTTTTAAGTGCCCTCTCTATGAAGCAGTCACGAACGAGAAGGGCTTGGCTGGAATCGATGTCCATTCAAAGCCCCACCAACCTGCGGCTGCCCACTGGCTATTATGACCCAAGGCACACCATGGACTAATGATTGGTTCCATGCTGCAAAGCAGGAGCCCAAGGTTTTCCTAAAAACAGTAGTGTAACACAGTGCGACGCTGGCCTTTCTTCCAGTGCTTCTCGCCCCTGTTCTGTGTGGATGTACTCTCACCAACCTTCTTCCCTCCCCCGCAGTCTTTGGAGTTCCAAATAACATGGCCTCCTGCTCCGCAACTCTGCAGCCCGGAATCAGCACCAGCTCCTCAGGTCAGTGCTTGCCAGCCTGAAAAAAATGGTTGCTCTTGCCTAGTGAGGGAAATGGAATGGTTTGTAGGGAAGATGTTCTTCCTGACCAAGAACATGAGGACTTCCTCCATACACACGGCAGCGCAGAACAGTAACCAAGGAGCTGCGTTAGAAGGCCCAGAGCCTGCCCTCCATCATAGAAGCAGCTCAGTCCCCAAGGAAAAGGGGGCCAGAGGCTGCACTTACGTGCTTATTCTGTGCCTGTCCCTTTATCTAATAGGAGAGGCGGAGAGATGGAAGTAAAGGGACTAAGTGAGGCAGAGCTCGCGACATTTTTAGGTGGAAAGCACTGTTAATTTAGAAAGAACTTAACTGCATCTTAAATGTTGTAGTTCCTTGGGGGCTCAAACAATGTTACTGCTTTGCTTCCAATGCAGATGTATAATCTTTTAAAAGTATTTATTCACTCATCATAACCTATATGTGAATAAGTTATCAGCCCATTTCTTTTGTTAAAGGAATCTGCCTTCTTTCTGTGATATCACGACTAATATCACATAGTGATGTAGGCCGTTTTTATTTTCCTTGACCTTCTTAACTTCTGATTTCAACACCTCCAATTAACTAGTGTCCCACAAACCCAGCAGATACCAGATTCAAGCTTTTTTCCTCTTGCCTTTGCTAGTTTACTCTGCAAAGTCCTCACTCAGGAGGGTGGGCTGATGTTGGATTTTGTGCCCCAAACTCCAGATAGGATGGAATACAAGAAGCTGTTAGCTAGGGAGGAATGAGCTTCTACACTGTTAAAAACAGACAGCCAACCAGTCTTTGAAATACTACTGGGGGTGAGGGGACTTCTATGTGCTTGAGTCAGAAGGAAAAATAGGGTCCTTCCCTGTTAGTGCCTCAGCCATTGTGTCTGGATCTGCAGTTCCCATGCTGTATACCAAGGCACCCCCGGGTCCTGCAGGGAACCCCTGGGATATTTGAAATTTTTGAGGCATACTGTAACATCTGTCAGACCCTATGCAAACTACTACTATTAAGTTGTGTGGACCTAAGTTAGTCAATAAATGGAGCTTAGGAATTTTCTGGATGGGGCAGTGGGAGGAAGAAACAGTGTTTAAAAAATTACCATGTCAGTAAGAGTGTGGGAACCGAGAAAGTTCAGAATCTCTGTCATATGCAAGAGCACTCATCGTGAAAGTGGTTTAGGGGGCTCCTGGGGCTGGCTGCCTTACTTAGAGGGCCTCATCTATGTACCTGCTCTCACCCATCCTCAATTCCTCTCAGTGTTCGGCATGCAGAACAATCTGGCCCCCAGCTCATCCACCCTGTCCCATGGCATGGCCGCCACCTCCACAGGTCTGTAACTGGGGTTTGGAGCCTAGGGGCTGGGAAGCAACGCCTCTTTGCAGCTATAGGTCACAATAGGCCTTTTCAGCAGTGGAATTAGTGGGACCAAAATGTCCCTAAAAGTCAATTGACCTTTGCCACCAAAGAAACAAGCCTCCATACACTGACCAGAGATGCCAGTCTCGGTCAAGTGCTGGCTCAGACGCGAGTGAGAGCCTTGCTGGGGTGTGTCCTCTGTGTCCCCACGTCTCACCACTGTCCTTAACTGCCCGCTGTCACTGCATATCAGTCATTTGGCTGACTTTCTAGTGCACCCCTCTGTGCAAACGTGGGGGAGGCAGGGCAGAAGAGGCACGAGCCTCAGCCTTTGCCCGCAACTTGCTTACTGTTTAGTTGGAGGGCTTCTCTGGTGGCTCAGATGCTAAAGAATTTGCCTGCAGTGTGGGAGATCTGGGTTCAGTCCCTGGGTCAGGAAGATTCCCTGGAGAAGGGAGTGGCTATACACTCTAGTATTCTTGCCTGGAAAGTCTCATGGGCAAAGAAGCCTGGCAGGTTATATAGTCCAGGGGGTCGCAAAGAGTGAACGTCTCACACATATGAAACATTTGGGGGATCCTGTAACAGAGCATGAATCAAGGTGTGCCGAGCAGGTGTTGGTACTGTAGGAGTTCAGAAGGGAAGTAGATGTGTGTGTGTGTTTGAGGAGGGGGGAGTCTAAGAGGTCTTCATGGAGGAGGTGGCCTTTGGGACAATCCTCCAAGGATGAGGATTATATCATACAAAGTTTCATCTAAGTTGTTGTCCCCATGGCTGGAGAGAGTTGATTTCATGATTCATTATTATTCTGTTCATTATTATTGTTCACTATCATCTTCCTCTCCCCTGGGGAGGCTGCCTGTCTCCAGGGCAGGTCAGCTGCTTCTACACAGTGCGGAGCTGCCTCCTGTGCCCCACTCATTCAGTGGTTCTTGTCTTGCAGCATATGGTGTGAAGAAAAACATGCCCCAGAGCCCCACTGCTGTGAGCACTGGGGTGTCCACTTCTGCAGGTAAGTGCTGTCGCCAGCTACCGGAGGCAGGCCAGCACACAAGAAGGTCTGTTCCTTAGTCACATGTGGCAGGAGGGGACATAACCCATGGGTGGCCCAAATGGGACTACAAATGGGAGGTCTACAAATGGGACTCACCCGAGGGCCTCTTGGTTTTTCCAGAAGTGAGCAGCTGGGTGTGCCTCTCACCTTACCTTGGCCTTCCTGTCCAAGGGGGCCATGAAGCTCCACCCTCCATACCTGCCCAAGGTCAGGCCCACACAGCCCAGCCCCCACCACAAGAGCCAAGGTGCCCCCTGGAAGCTGCCACACCCTCCCTACTTTCTGTGGCATCTTTACCAACTCGGGCACATGACACATGGTAGCCTGTTTTCTCCGCTGCTATGATCCTGGTGTGTTTCCCTCCATTCAACAAGTTATCCATCCAAAACCTGTTTACCAAGCACCTGCTTTGTGTGAGACAGTGTTCTGAGTGCCAGGAGTAGACACAGGGGCTTCCCAGGTGATTCACTGGTAAAGAATCCACCTGCCGATGGAGGGGATGAGGGTTCTATCCCTGGGTTGAGAAGATCCCCTGAAGGAGGAAATGGCAACCTGCTCCAGTATTCTTGCCTGGAAAATTTCATGGACAGAGGAGCCTGGTGGGCTACAGTCAATGTGGTTGCAAAGAGTCTGATACAACTTAGCGACTGAACAGGCAGGCGCTATGCAGACACAGATGAAGAGGCTAAGTTCCCATTCTCCCCAGGCTGACAGTTCAAAGTGGATAACAGACAAGTGGACAAAGTATACAATGTAATTACAGAATATGACACGTAGTTGAAGGACAGACATAGTGAGGTGGTAGAGACAGGGATGTGTGCATGCTGGATGCGGTGGTCTGGAAAAGCTCCCTCAGCATGCAAACACTTGAGACTTTCCATCAGAAATGAACCTACCAATTAATTAAAGAAGGGCCTGCCTGGCATACCAACTTTGGCCTATTCACTGAAGATCCTACAGAGTCCAGATGGGAGCCAGCCCCTCAGGCCAGCCCCCAGTGCTTCTGATGTTGACCCAACCTCCTGATGGCCAGGCCCAGCCACGCAGGGGAAGATGTCTCTGGTCCCCAAGATGCTTCTCAGTAATGGCTGTCAGTGTCAGCGAGAGCAGGAGCCCCTCAGACACACCCACTTATCCCTTTCTTTTCCTCCACCCTCCTTTTCTTCTCCTGGTTACTTCTTCCCTTTTCCTTTCCCTCCACCTTTTCCATCCTCATCACCCACTTCTTTCCTCTCCAGCCAGCACCACAAATGTCCAGAATGATGACCTCTTGCACAAGGACTGTAAATTCCTGATCCTGGAGAAGGACAACACGCCCGCCAAGAAGGAGATGGAGCTGCTGATCATGACCAAGGACAGCGGGAAGGTCTTTACAGCCTCCCCAGCCAGCGTCGCTGCAAGTACGTGGGAGCCCATGAGACTCAGGTTTTGGAAGAAAGACAGTGTAGGCAAATGTCCTAGCAAGGTGGTATGAGATGTTTGAGTGATGAAACCATAGTCACTCCATTCAAATGAAAACTGTCTGTTGAGTAATGTCCCGGGGTCTGCCTTGAATGCAGACAAGCTAGGAAAATTCCAGCAAAGAGCTCCTAACAGGGTCTTTGGGCAATAATAAGTTACCTAACCACAGGCCCAGACTGGGGCGGGGGGGTTAACCCCAGGAAAGCAGGGCCCTCTTCCTACCAGGCCAACCTCCACCTCTGCAAGCGGGAAAGGATGTGGGTGGGGGAGCGGGGAGAGAAGATCCAGGATCATCACGGGTTGTGTGCACAGCTTCTTTTTCAGAGGACACCCTAAAAAAGGAAAAACAAGCTGCATACACCGACACCTACCTAGTGTCAGAAGCTAACGGTAAGAGCAAATCTGATCGCTGTCCACTTTGGCCGTTCCGTCTGTCATTGATCTGTCTTCCGAGACCTCAGACCTCAGAGTGTGGTCCTGACCAGTAGCATCATCAGAGCCAGGAGGATGTTAGAAATGCAGAGTCCTGGGCCCTAACCCAGACCTGCTGTGTCAGAGACTGCATTTTCCCAAACTCCCCTATTGATTCGTGTGTGCTTATCATGGAAGCAAAGACTTCCTGTGGCCCTTACTAGTCCTCCCATGACTTTCAGAACTCATAGAAAAAAGCTTTGCAAACCACTTGCTAGCTTTTTTTTCTTCCCGAATACCTGGATTCTGTCCTGGATTACCATATTTCTTCACATGGTGGTTCTTGTGAATCTCTCCAAATCATGGATTTCAGGGAGCTCAATAAAGGAAGAGAAAAGTTAAGCCACGGAACATTTTTTTTTTAATGCAAATGAAATCAATTACAATCCTCTCAAGGTGTAACACTAAGTCTTCTACTTTTTTTTTTCGAGATACTTACGTGTTTCTTCTTTGATTATTTGAAGCTAGGTCTTCTAAATTAGCAGTTCCTTACATGGGTGGAGGTTGGGTTGTGGAGCCAAAGGACCCTTTTCAGAACCTGGTGAAAGCTGTAAACACTTTTTCCAGAAAATCTCACATACACCCACAAACTCAGTGATTGTATAGCATCTGGGACTCACTCTCAGCCCTCCTCCCAGCCCATCTTTGCCTTTCTTTTCCTTCCAGTTCAGGTTAGGAACCTGTGTGCAAAGCCTTTTAACCAAGACATCAAGAGTCATTTCTCACAAGCACATTTATTGTTTGAATGCCATGGTCACCCCTAGTACATCCTCCAAAAAATGTCTTGGGCTTTAAGGTCACAAAAGTTTATTACAGTGTATTTTTGCCCACTGTGAACTGTTTGCCAAGCCAAGTCTTCATCAACATAATTATTGCAGTATGAGATCCGTGAGGACTGAGTTAATGGTGTTCCTGCACATGGCTGTTCCACGAGGTCCCTGGGGCACACCTACTTCAAGCCCCTCTCCAGGTCTACGCACAGGCTGGACCATCCTGTGGGCTCCTGCAGTTTAAGGGCACAGCCAAAACAGTGATCTCGGTATTTCTTTCAGGAGATGTGAAGACTGTGACTGCAAAGGGCAACGGGGCCTCTGCAGGTGAGTAAGAGCGGCGGGTCCCACAGCATCAGGAGTGGAGGAGCTGGCGATGGTGAATGGACCAGATAACAGCCCCCTAGCCTGGAGCCAGTGCACACATGAACACCCTAGCTCTAGAGTTTCCCCAAAAGCCTTCAAAGGGAGTGGGGTGGAGGGCGGTGGAGGGGTTGGCTGGGGGCCAAAGCAGGGCTGCAGAAGGAGCTCAGCTCAGGAGACATGCTCACAGTCACACTGTACCTGCAGAACGCCCACTGTCTGGGTGCCTACTGCCTGGGTGCCAACTATCTGTCCAGGATCTGTCAACATGGCAGGAGCAATACAGCAGGGCTACTGGTGGGTCTTACAAACCACTCTCCTCCCCTTGCCCACACACCTTCAAGGTGACCCTAAGATCACACACATCTCCAGTCCCTTACACCTTCCTCACCTGCTCCCATCATCTTGTGAGAGAAGGAAATCAAGGAGTATAGGCCCACTTTAGATATTAAAAACAAAATACACTTTCACTAAAAAGAAAGAAAAAGCCTCCTGGCCACCCTTTAAGTGCTGAGTATAGTTCTAGGCACTGTGGGGATTACAAAGAAAGAGGCTTGTGAACTGAGATGTGGAGATGGGGATTATTCAGATTTGGGCTTAGTGAAATGCAGAAGGTGGTGGCAGATCCATATTAATAATCAAGAATTTTAACCCTGATGCTCTCTGCTACATCCTCTGCTAATTACACTGCATGCCTTATCTCATTTAACATCCATTTCATGAAGAAAGGTCAACTTTGAACTCCATTTTATAAAAAGAGGAAACAGGGACCTTCTCCTTAAGGGACCTTAAGGGACTTTAAGGGACCTTCTCAGGCTCACACAGCTCAAGCCCAGGATTGTCAGACCTCTGCTCAGCACCAGCCACCACAGCTCCATGTTTATTCCAGGAGCCAACCGGGACCTACCTGCAAGCCCATTCATATTCACTCAGGCCTGCAGGAAATCACCACAAGTTAGAGAATTTGGAGGGAAGGGGCGGGGCACGAGCCGCCGGCATTCACCTTACCCTTGCCCTCTCTTCCACAGACATCCACGGCTACGACCACCGCCGTGGTGGTGGAGGCGGCGGCGGCAGCGGCGGTGCCCTTGGCAGTGGGGCCGCTGGTGGAGGGGGCAAGGGCTCGTGGGGGGCAGCGCCTACCTGGTGCCCCTGCGGCTCCTGGTGCAGCTGGTGGAAGTGGCTGCTGGGCCTGCTGCTCACCTGGCTACTGCTCCTGGGGCTGCTCTTCGGCCTTATCGCTCTGGGTACGTGTGGCAGCTCCCCGCTGCCTGTTCAGAAGGGCAGGAACCAGCAAGTATCCCAAGTGTCAGGTGCCAAGGGGCCTGAGATCATGGGTGCAGACCCCTTGTTCTTGCAGATGAGGAGGCTGGGGCTCCAGGAGGCCCCTGATCAAGGTCCTGTGACTTCTCCATGGCGGAGCTGAGTCTCTAAGACAGCTTCTGGTTCTCAGGGGCCCAGGGCCCCATGCCAGTGGCATCCTGCTCCAAGCACCTGGCTGCCCTTAATAATCAGGTCAGACCTCTCATAGCCTTTCTACTTTCCACGTTCCATTGACTCTCACACCAGCTTCCTTGCGAGACTTGAGGGCCAGCTCTGTCACCATGGCCAGGCTTCTTCAAGGCTCAGTTCCAGTTTTGAGTAGATCAACCTGCTGGTAGCCACGGCAGACTATCTCCCCAAAAATATTCCAGTAAAATGTCCCTCCAGCGTGAAGAAGCCACCACTCCACAGCCCCCATTTCAGCCTCCCCTGGAGCACTAGGAGGGCACTGGCTGGCAGGCTCCTGTGCTGATGCTGTCTCTGTGTGTCTGTTCCAGCCGAGGAGGTGAGGAAACTGAAGGCACGTGTGGAGGAGCTGGAGAAAATGCGGGGCCGCTTGTCTTACAACGAGAAGATGGAGAGGAGCAGCCAGGACTCTGTGCAGGGGGTTGCGCCCAGGCTGGGGGAAGGTTTAGGAAAATCTGAGCTTGACGACTACAATCTGGAGGACGTCTGGCAATTCATGAAGGTCAGGCTGATGACAGAACAGGAAAATGGTGAGCACATCACAGGGGGAAAGGCCAGCAGCTCCCAGTCCTGGCTCCTGTATGTGGAGTGGTGTCTGTTTAGGGCAATCCCCAGCGCTCCTCACTCAGGTCTCTTGACAGCTCTGGGAGGGAGGGAGGACCCATATTGGTATCCCATTTTATGGTTAGAAAACTTGAGAGCTGGGGAGTGTTGTCCAGCCTGCATACTTTAGAATCAGGTAGCTAGCCCTAGCCTGTTTCATCCCACCATGCCCCTGATCCCCTTCAGGTATGTGTGTGTTGTGCTTGTGTGTGTGTGACACAGAAGATGTGCAGCTAACTCTGGCTTTGCTGTCTCTTGTAGGAAATCTCCGAGGAAGCCCTGGGCCTAAAGGTATCGCAGTGGATGGAGCCCTTTTCCTGCACTTGGAGCCAAGTTTTCTGGGGGTGGGGATTGGGTGGGGGGGGAGGGGTTGGAAAACTTTTTATTTTTCAAACTAAAGGATGAGCAGTGGAAAGATCTTACAGAATCTGTTGGGAGGGCTGAGAACTGGCTCTACCGTCAGAATATCTTAGAATGGGAAGGGAGCTAAAGTGTCGTCTAAGAGAGGCGAGTGACGAGCCCAGGAGACACCGATGGTGATGGAGAGGAAGCCACGCCACACGCCAGCTCACTATGGAATGTCATTTACATGCTGTCCACTGACCTCTAGGAGAGAATAGCCCTTGGCTTCTCACCACATCTCACAGTTTTCATGTCTCTCTTATTTTAGGTGACATGGGAGTTCAAGGCCCTAAAGGTAAATAGAACACGTAAATTTTTACCTTAGATATTAGTGAGGGTTGACAGTTTAAAGCAGTCAGCAAGTGCCAGAAAACACACTTCCCACCCTCCCTGGCCATCCCCCACTTGTGATAGGACCATGAATTGTGGAGCAGCGTGCAGACCCGCAGACTTTTGGGGAAGGGGCAGGGAGTGGGGGAGGTGTGGGCTTCCCAACAGAACAGAGCTGCGCCCCTGGGGCAGTACTGTCGCTGACCCGATCTCAGGGCTTCCCACAGCAAGGACCCTGAGGAGGCCTGTGGTCTGAATCAGCCCAGGTGGTTCCAAGGCCAGGGGTACACAGACCATTCTGAGAATCGCTATTGGAGATGGCAGGGTCACCCCCTCTCTTCTCAGCTTCACCGCCCTTCCCAAGAGATCCCAGTGCAGGAACTGGGGTTCCTCTACTTGGCGGCCTCCCAACTTGAGGATTCCCTGCCCCCCACGCACACTCTGGGCCTCCACCTCTGCACTCCACTCCCCAAGGCTCCGGCTTGCAGGCTGTGAACACATCCTGACCGTTGTCGACTGAAAAATACAGTCACAACCTGAAAGTGGAGAGTTGTTTTGTTCGGTGGGAATGTTCAGGACCCTGAGCCCGGAAAACAGCGCGTCAGGATCTCTGAGAGAACTGCTCTGAGCGGGTAGTGGGGGTCAGGCTATATACAAGTTTGCAACAAAGGGAGCAGGCGGTCTGAACATCAAAGACCAGGTATCCAGTTAAGGAAGTGAGCACTCTGTGTATGGAAGGAGGCAAGCCTCTGGGCTCGCTGAATTCATTTCTTTCGTGTGCACCCAGCTGTCTGGGCTCAATCCTGTTTCCTTGTTCACCTTGCTTCTTGCATCCCCCCAGCTCCTCAGCAATCACCGTGGGCATGGCAGCATCTGCTGGATCGCAGTTTGGGGAGTCCTCATCCACATTTGGAGGCCAGAAATCGCTGATGGCTGTGAAATTTCTTGTTCATTAATATAGGAGATATTTTCATTTCACACCATCATGCAGTCAAATCTGAATCACAGATAAACAATAACTCATTCTTCACTATAAGTATGCCCCACACACTACAAATTTGTTCAGTGTTTATCTGCAATTCAGACTTAACTGAGCGTCCCATATTGCGGTTTGGCCATCCTACCTGAATTCCACCGGAGGCTCCCTTAGGTGATCAGCCCGGGTCCTCTACTTGACTTTTCTTTCTCCGTTCCCACAGGAGACCGCGGGTTCCCTGGAACTCCAGGTGTGTAGCCTCTGAGGGTGCTGCTAGGGTTGCGGACTAATGGGTCCTGGCTCCTGGGGTCTGGGAGGAAAGCAAGGCTGAGCTATTCTTGTGTGTCCGCAGGTATCCCTGGGCCCTTGGGCCACCAAGGTCCGGAGGGACCAAAGGGACAGAAAGGCAACGTGGGTAAGAATCACGTCTCTGTTCACTTATGCCCTCATTCATTCATTCATTCAGTAAATGTTTTTGTTAGGTACCCGCTGTGTGCCAGGCCCCCTTTTAGGTGCTGGGGAGAGAATGGCGAACAAAACAGAGAACGCCTTTCTACTTTTGGGTGCAGATAAACAATAGACATGATAGATAAGTGAAGTATACAGAGGGAGGAAGTCACTGGTGAAATAGGAGCATAGAGCCCGGGGGCCTGGAAGGGCTGAGGGGTAATTGAAAATAAGGCTGGCAGGGAAGGCCTCGCTGAGACGGTGCCATTTGAGCAGAGATGTGAAGTGGGAGAGGGAGCAGGCCTAAGATGATCCAGCAGGACCTTCCAGGCAGAGGGGGAAGCTACAGGCCTGGGGCAAGGGTCTAGGAGCTTGGGGAGGAGGAGGAGGAGGAGGGTGTCTGGAGCCCTCAAAGGAGGCCAAGAGTCAAGAGGGAGGGGCCTTGGAGACCTTGCAAGGATATGGCTTTTATTCTCAGTGAACTGAGAAGCTGTTTGCAGGTTGGGGCAGAAATGGGACATGATCCACTTGCATTTTCAAGCTCTCTGGCTTCTGCACTGAGTCTGGGCTGCAGAGGGAGAGAAGTAGGGAGATGGGTGTGGAGACTCCAGGCAGGCGTCCTGCCAGCAAGATGCTGCCTAGCTGGCGACTAGCTGAGGTGGGCATTTCTGTCTTTAGGTGAGCCTGGCATGGAGGGACCCATGGGCCAGAGAGGGCGAGAAGGCCCCATGGGACCTCGCGGTGAACCAGGGCCCCCTGGGTTTGGAGAGAAAGGAGACAGAGGTAAGAGGCGATTCCTTCACTGGGAGGACTGGGTGCATCCACTTCCTCCTCACGTGGTTCTCCTTCCCTCCCTCTTTCACCTGCATTAGCTGAGCACCTGCTTTGAGCCAGGGTCTGTGCTGGATCCTGTGGTCTAAGAAAGGGGCATGGGCTGGGAAGTGGGTTCAGGCCCAGAGGATCCAAGACCACCAGCGGGGTGGGAAGTGTTTTCCACCCTGCAAAGGATACCACATGGGCTGAGTGGGCAACTGAAGTTGGGGGGGGCCCTCTCAGAGTGCTTATTTCTCCCCAGGGGATGCTGGTAAACCGGGTATTCCGGGCCCACCTGGTGTCCCAGGCTCTGTCGGTCCCAAAGGTAAGTCCAGTGACCACACAGTGCCCAGGTCTGCCATGTCCAGGAAGGATCTCAGAGGTCCAGGCACTGGGAGCCCAGACAGCCCTAATCCACAGCTCCAGGGCTGACAGGCCCAGAGAGGGTCCCCCTCCCCAGAAAAGAATCCCTGGGTGTCAGGATTGGAGCTGTATTTTTGGCTCTGTGGTGAATTTGGGGGTTATGCCTCCATCTTTGTTCAATGACCCTGTTATGTGGCCCCTAAGTGGGTGAAGTCAGACAATTTCCTTGCCAGTCAGGGCCCAGAGGCAAACATTCGAGAGCAATCTGTCTGGACACGCCAAGGGATAGGGCCTTCTCACAGTGCGATGTCCAGCTGGTCCCCTCTCCTCCCTGCCCCTGCCTCAGCCCAAACGCTCAACTGGGAAGGAGCAAGGGGTCTCTTGATCCTGGCAGCCACAGCCTCCTCCTAAGGAGGACTTCACACTGGGGTCACTCCTGGACCCGCCGACTCTGGGGTCCTGGTGCGCACGCGCAGCCCTCACCTGGGGTGTACGCCCCACCCCCGCCACATGCCACTCCGCATGGGGTCAGTGTCCTGGCCTGTACCTGACACATCTGGTCATTACTGTCGCGTTGTCCTCCTCAGGTTCCAGTGGTTCTCCTGGCCCGCAGGGTCCCCCAGGTCAGTGGCCTTCTTCTCAAAAATAGATGCTATTTCTGAGGCAAAGAGAGGGCGGTTAAATGGAGAAACAAATATTCTTAAAGCCAAAGAAGCAATTCTAAAGACAGCCTCCTGGAGACACAAAGCTCACTTCTGCCTGTGTGTCCCCTGTGGCTAAGGTCAGGTACAGTGGGTCCCATGAGACTCTGTTCTTACCCGACTTGGGGCACCAGACCCTCCAGCCCTCCCAGCAGGCGGCTCCCATCCTGCCGTGATCTGAGCGAAGCGCCTGCCTCCCCTCATCCCTGTGGGCCAGAGCTCGTGCCAGGCGTCTCAAGCTGCAGCCCACACTGTCCTGCGGTCCAGCGTCTCTGCCAGGGTGCCCACAATGGGCTCTCATGCCTGGGCCTGGGAATCGCAGGGGCCAGGAACCTAGTCCAGGATGAAGCAGTGGGGACGTGGGAGGAGACCGTAAACAGCAGCGCTTGGCTTCTACCCCAGGGAGTGTGTTTGTCTGCGCATGTGTGTGCCCAGGAGGTATGTGTGTGTGGATGTAGGCATGTATCCGTGTGCGTGTCCATCCCTTCCAAAGCTGGGGACACTCCTCCACCCATGTGGTTTCCTCTGTGTGCAGGCTCTATAGGTCCCCAAGGACTCCGAGGTGAAGTGGGACTCCCTGGTATCAAAGGTAAGCTGGGTGGAGGGGCTGGAGGGAGGGGACATTAGCTTAGAGATGCAACTCACTCAAGAAGGAGGTCTGGGGCACAGGGAGGGTCTGGTGGACATGCCAACAGCCTGTGCAGGCTGACAGGTGATATGAGGGGAAGGGGCAGTCAGGACGGTGGGGGAGCCTGACTTCAGACACAGATTCTGCCCCTTCTTGTTCGTCCCACCAAGGCTCTTCACACTGAGGTGACCATTTCCTTTTCAGGTGACAAAGGACCCATGGGACCACCGGGGCCCAAAGGTATGTTGCTCCTGCTGCTGCTCGGACATCACCACGGCCTGGGAACCCAGATGTGAACCCTGCCCCGGGGTCTTGATGACCAGACCCTAGGGCTGGGAGGGATCCAAGACTCTAGTCCAGCCTCTCAGATAGTGCTGCTGAGGCAGAGAGGGGAAGCAGCACCAGCGTCACAGCGCTGTAGTCGGGTGGTCCTCGGAGTGGCAAGGACACAGCCCTGAGGCCTCTCCCCACTAGACTGGACTCCTTGTTACCCCCAGCACCCACTGGTGAGACAGAAAGGCCTGGGTCAGTTTGCAGGTGGGCCCTGACCCAGGAGAAATCTATCTAGCTTGCTTTCTGGGTCTTTGTTAATGCTGAGTTCTCGCCAACATTCAGCTGACAGCAGCTTCCAGATACTATGGGAACTGTTCTGCAACCAGGGTTCCCCTTGCTGAGTGAGATTCTTTTCCTTGCTCCTGACTGATGCTTGCTTTCTCTACCCCTGCCCCCCACCCCATGTTTATTTCAGGTGACCAGGGTGAGAAAGGACCCCGAGGCCTCACAGGTCAGTCCCACACAGGAATCTACTGTTACTTTAAAGACTTTTTATAAATCCATTGGATACTGTAAGCGGGGGAAAAAAATACAGAAGCATCAGATAGAATCTCTGTCTAAAAACCTTCAGAGGACTTGCAATCTGGACTGGAGTATAAGCCAGCATCAGCAATATATGTTTGGGAAAGGAAAGATAGTTTATGATTGTCTCTGATTCTTTTGAAGAATTTAGTTGCCTTTACACTACTCATATCCCTTTCTCCTCTCACCTCCTGCCAGCTTGCACGATTGAAAGGAAATAGTACTAGTGCTTTGGCCACAGGAGGTAGCTTTTTGTTGCCAAGGAAATGAGACTCATACACAGGCCCCTCCAGACCAGGCGTGGCCTCTGGGCCAGTCCATGCCTGCTGCCAGGGGTGGGAGGCCTGACTTTAGAATGAAAGCAGACGCTGTGTCCCCAGCCTCCGGTTGGCATGCCAAGTTCCTCTGGTCAGAGAGGTGGCAGGCTTCAGGGTGTCTGGCAGGGTGGCATGCTCTATTATGGTCAAGCTCCTCCATCACCTAGTCCACTTCCTTTGCAGGCGAGCCTGGCTTGAAAGGTTTACCTGGTGCCGTGGGTGAGCCCGGGGCTAAAGGAGCGATGGGTGAGTGTCTCAAAGCAGCAGGCACCATGGGTCTGCGCCGCTGCCATCATCATCATGCCCTGGAGCTGAGATCCGTGTAGAGCTGTGTCTCCCATTCTCTAATCAATCTGTCCACGCCTGGCAGAGACTCCACTTACAGGCTATTCCTGGATCTGGGCATCCTCTTGGGGCTCACAGAGCTGCCACTGTCTCCGACAGCGTCTTACTGCTCTGAGGGTGGGGGGCCTTGGCAAGATATGGTCCACCCCACTCCCCTGCCACCCTCCTCCGCACCCCTCCACCCGCCAGTTCCTGCCTCCAAGGTACTCAGGCCCCTGGGGAGGATGGGCAAGAGCTGAGGTTCTTCAGAACCCGCAGAATTCTAGGCACAGCCCTGATACTCCAGGGCTGGTCTCACAGCCAGATCGCAGAGTTCAGTCCTTTGGCTGACCCTTCCTGAGGGGCCTGTCAGCCAGGACAAGGAAGCTAGCCAAAGACCCCCCAGGTGGCCAGGCATTTGGCAACATGTCCCAGAAGGGTTTAAGCCCCACTGATGGGGATGTGGTGCGTTGATGATCTCATTCATTTAACAAACTATTAGGAAGTGCTGATGGAGTTCAGGATGCTGTGCTGGGCAATAAGATGCTTTACCTCCCTCGAGGGGAGATAAAGCTCGTGTGAGGTGATGAGGGTCATGAGAGGTACAGGGTGCTCTGAAGAAACAGCAGAGAGAGAGGTTTCTTCCAACCAGAAGAAGGGAGGAAGGGGCTCTTCAGATGGTTTGAAAAAGTAAAGAAGATTTTAACCCCAGAGGCAGCCATATGAGTGAGGAAAGACGGAGAGGTGGCAAAAAGCAAGAGCTGGCCCCAGATGGACATGACTTTGGACAGAGGTTAGAATGATGCCTACAGCAGAGAAGACAAGATCTTAGAGGGCTCTGACCTCCAGGCCAACACACATTGAGCATCTTGTCGGGGACATGCAGTGTGGGCCATGGAAGAGTTCTCGGCAGGAAAAGAGGCATTAGGAGCAGAGGACAGGGGAAAGCTGTGCCCAGCAGTGTGACAAGGACAGGGCTTCTTCCGTGTCTCATGGCTGCTGGAGGGGCTGCATGGGCTCCCCCTCCCCCACCTAGGAGACAGCTTGTGAGGCTGTAGGGTGGTTGAAGGAGGAGTCCCAGGGAAGCTCCCAGAGTCACTGAAAAGCTTTGATCTGCTTTCCCAGGACCCGCTGGCCCTGACGGACATCAAGGCCCAAGAGGTTGGTCACGGAGCTGCTCTCCTCACTCTCCCCCCTCCCCCGCCTACCCTTCTGAGTCCCATCCACCTCCCAGCAGGCAGCTCCCAGCACCCCAATCACAATGCCAGGGGGTGTATATCACAGGGAGGTGTGCAAGGCCCGGGTCTCACCCACTTCCTCCCTTCCATCTGCTGGCAAGTTATTCAGTAGAACCCCAAGAGCGCCCAGCTCCCAGGTGCGGGCCAGCCAGCTTGCCTAGAGGGAAAACTCTCCGTGTGGCACTGCTCTCTCTAGGGGAACAAGGTCTTCCAGGAATGCCGGGAACCCGGGGCTTACCAGGACCTTCTGGGGACCCAGGGAAGCCAGGTAAAGAGCAGGAAGGGGGAGCTGGCCGTGCTGTGTGTGTGTGCGTGTATACCTTTCTGAGTCCATTTTCCTCCAGAAGCTCATCAGGAAAATGCTGGCTGGAGCCAGGCATAATGGCTGTGGGTCCTGACAGCCCAGTCACCAAGTCTGGCAACTCAGGGAAAAAAAAACACCACCAAAAGCAAGGAGTTCTAGAAAGCATCAAGGAGTCTCTTAAAAATGGCAGTTTATCACCCACTCGGTTCCTGGTTCCTCTGAGCCCTCCAGACCTCCTCAGGCCATAGCTGGGACAGTCACCAGCGGCTGCCAGTCTGGGAAAAGAAGCCGCTGTTAGGGTCACCACCAAAGACCCAACAGGAGCAAGATCCCCAGAGCTGCAGGAGGGATAAATCAAAACAGGAAAGAGGGCGGATGGCAATCCTCCGAGGCCTGTGAGGAGCAGGGGGCCCCCTGGCTCCTCTGGCCGGTACACAGATGGGGAGTGCCAAGGAGATGGCCTAGGGGGCAGCATGAGAGTCAATGAGTGTGTGAACTTTCTGGGTTTGTAGCTCTCAGACACCAAAGGGTCTGAGACCCCAAAAAGGCTAAGGACCACCCCCCAGTGGAGCAGTGGGTCGGAGAACTGCACATCACCCAGAGGGTGACGAGGACCCTGGAGTCCGGCTGCCCCACACACAGGGTTCATCTCCCTGCACCGCTCCTGGGCTGAGGCAGGGGCTCCTCAGCCCTTCAACTCTCCTTTCATGTCTTGTTTTGCATAGGTCTCACTGGACCCCAAGGACCTCAGGGTGAGTTACTGGGTCACTCCCACCCCTGGCATTCTGCAGAAGCTTCTCCAGTCACCAGAGTGTTTCCACTCCTCCCCTCACCCTCCAGCAAGAATGGGTTCAGGTCATTTTACTGAGTCTGAAGAAACACCTTAGGCAGGAAAAATACTCACAGAACAATCTAGAAAGGCATTCTGGAGAGATGAGGTTAGATCACAAGCAAATTCTGTCTGCCTGAGCCTGGCCCCCTATGGTGCAGGGACCACCTCCCCACCCCCCCCACCGACACACACACTCCCCCCCACCCTGTGAGGAGGCTCAGAAGTCCCGTTAGTCCCACAGAGACCACAGCCTCCATGGCTCAGCAGGGAGTGGGTGTCGTGTCATGCAGAAGGGCCCAGCCTCTCTGGGACAGCGCCAGTGTCCAGTCTGTCCAATAGCTGAATAGTGTGCACCCACCTGGATCTGAGAAACTGTCACCACACCAGCCCCAACTCTTAAAGGAAATTAGGCAAAGATACAAAATAAAATCAAACAACATCTCCCCCAACAGTTCAGCACACAGGGACTTGTTTCTAATGCTTCCTGGTGGAATTCAGTGGATGAAAGCAAGAGGCAGTGTTATCAGATATAGGAATATATAGGAATGTATCTGATATATCAGATATATAGCCCAGTCCCTACTCCCCGAGGCTTCAGGGGATCCCCCACAGCAGGGTCCATGCACCTCCGCCTCTCTCCAGCCCAGCTGTTGCCCCATTTCCTAGAGATGGAGAAGGGCTCAGAGCAAGAGACTGCCTGAGGGGCCTCTGGGCCCAGGTGGAAGTCAGTCAGCTGGGCCTGCAGGTTTCAGTGCGTGATTGCGGCCTTGCTAGGTGACCCAGTGCTAGGTGCCACCACAGGGTGTCTGAGATTGCTGCCCTTCATCATCCTGACTCACTTGTTTTCAATCACATCAGGAATTCCTGGTACCCCCGGCCGACCAGGAGTTAAAGGTAAGTGGCTTTGCAAACAAACTAGACAGTCACTAGTCATTTTTGCAGGAGGCCCCTCTCTGGCAAGAGCCTGGATCAACAGTGGCATCTAGTGGCTTCAGAGGAAGGCTGTGAGGTTGAGGAGCCAAGGATTCTTCTGATCAACTAAGCCCTGAATCTTCAAGCCCCACTCTGTTCCCCACAATCTAGAACCTCACTTTGGTGCCTGGGTTTCCCCCAGCCTTTGATGAAGGAGGATCTGGAAGCATGCTGCCCCCACCCCTGAAGGCCTTTCCATCCCACCTCTAAAACACCCCGAGAGTGCTCCATCCCCTCACTTAGGCTGGTCCCCCCGTAGTGTGACTCTTCCCTGGGACAGGTTTTATAATCCACATAGACCTCAGTGTAACTGGGACACTGCCACCCCCTTTCTGAGAGGGGGCTTTCATTCAGGAGGGTCTCAGAAGCTACTGAGAGGGCAAAGTCAGAGTTCTGGGGGGAGCATCCTCAGGACTGGACCCTTCCGCGTAGGGCAATGCTAGCATCCGCCCCCAACCCTGGGCCAGTCCAGGACAGGCATTGCTCAGGGACGGTCCTCTCCTTCTGTCCCTGTGAGCCTACCATCCTGAACCCTGACATTCCATAGAGCTGCCCTCTGTCACCGTCACCTTGTGGGGACCTACTTTCCAGAAACTATTTCCAACTGGTTGGGGCCAAGGAGTTCTTTCAGCACATCCTGGCCAAACACATCTCCAGGTCCACAGATCTGCTCAGGGAGAGGCCTGGGATTCTCCAGGAGAGCCCCCCGCCTTTCTCCAGGGGCTATGGCTTTCTGTCCAGTGTGCACAAGAGGCGGACATTGTACCTGATACTGGATTGTGTTCCAACAAAAATAACTCAAGTACTTTTCTTAGATTTGACCCCCAGGGGCTGGCAGGACACAAGTAGAGACCACCCCTCTGCTCCCCCAAAGGGGGAAATCAGCATCACCCCTCTGTGTGTGGATGACTGAATACCCACAGGCCTTGGGAAATGACAAGAAAGTTCCAGTCAAGGACCCTTCCGTCCTCTACTTCACTCTCTTGGTTCTCTAGAATCTGTGGGTCTCCAGTCCACAGAGATCCCTCACTGAGATGGCCTTGAGAAAGTGTGAATCTGCCATCCCCGTCTTGGAAGTCTCCCATGCACATTTGCCCTTTCAATCCTCTGAAACACAGGGCAGAGAAGACGTCTGTTAACCTTTACATAACTCGGGATTCCTCAGACCACAGACCGCCACCCCCCACCACCACCACCTTAACTTTGCACGGCCCCTATCCTGTCCCGGGGAATTGGCACCTGAGGAGCATGGGAACTAGACTTGACCCTGCAGGCTTACTACCTCTGCTCTTTGACCTCTCGGTACTCTTTCCACCTAAAGAAATTCCCAGTAAGAGCCTTCGATGCCCCTGGTGAGAGAAGATAGACTATGGGAGTGGGAATGATTCCTAAATTGGCATATTCTGGCCTCATCAAAAGGCACACTCTCCAACACCCACCAGTGAAGCCCCTTTGCAGAGACCCAGCTTCGTCCAAAAGCTATTGTGAGCCAAGAAGATTGACTCTCTGGCCTCCAGGGTCTCCTGGGCACAGACTGGTGCTTAATGCATCCTGCCTGTTCCCCTTCAGTTAATTCAAATGCCTTTAGCCTGAGGGTTAGGAATGGGTCTCAAATGCAATCAGAAGCCTTGAAAATGATTTATTGAACCACTCTCCTCTTCCTCCCCTCCCAGGTGAACCAGGAGCTCCAGGCAAGATCATGACTTCAGGTAGGCAGGCCCTGCAGAGGGTACTGGGCATCTGTCCTGGCTCTGTCTCCACACCCTCCACATCTACAGGCTCAGTGCTTTGGGCAGAATGCAGTGCTGGCTCTGCCAGTCAGAGGGAGGAGGGTGGGGGAATTTTAGAGGTTGTACTGGCCCAACCTGGCCCACAGCCCGGCCTGGTCCCTGTGCCTCTGAATGAGGAGAGTGGGGCTCAGCATTGAATGTGCCTTCTGTTTACAGAGGGATCGTCGACTATCACTGTCCCAGGTCCCCCGGGACCTCCTGGAGCCATGGGACCTCCGGGACCTCCAGGAGCCCCAGGTCAGTCTGTTCTCTTGCTTTGCCCCAGGTCAGCATCAGGCTTGCTGATGTTTGACTACAGTAGCGTTCAGTCAAATCTGAAACCTGGGTTGGAACCCGGGGAAGAATAGGAAGAGGCTGAGAAAGCCCCTCCCTGGCAGCCTGGTGAGCCCTGATTACTCCCCAGCAAGTATCCCAAGCCCTGAGTGTGCTTTGCTTCCACAGGCCCCACAGCACCACTTCAGGCCCCAGCAGGTAAACGATGTGCTTAGGGCCATGCAGCCAAGAAGTAGCTGAATCAGGGTTCGGCCCAGGTTCCTCTCAAGAGTCTGTCCTCAAATTGTTTCCTCTTGGAAAACAACTTGATAACATGCATCAGGGGCAACAAAAATGCTAGGAGTCTATTTGAAGCAAACATCCCTAAATTGTCCAACAATAATGAGATGGCTACAAAAATAGGAAGACTTAAAGGAAAGATGTTTAAAGAGGAGAATACTCGATAATGGGCTTCCCTGGTGACTCAGTCAAAAAAGAATCCGCCTGCGATGTGGGAGACCTGGATTCTATCCCTGGTTGGGAAGATCCCTTGGAGAAGGAAATGGCAACCCACTCCAGTATGCTTGCCTGGAGAATCCCTATGGACAGAGGAGCCTTGCAGGCTATAGTCCATGGGGTCACAAAGCGTCAGACACGACTGAGTGACTTAGCACAGCATGCTCAATAATGTGTGCTCGGTGGTTGCAACTACATTTTTATAAGAAAAAACTGTTGGAAGGAAATAAAACAAAATGCCTGCAAGTTAAAGAATTATGGGTGATATTTTTTTTATTTATCTAAAATGCATGTTATTTTTTTATGTCTTTTTCAATTATTTAAAATGTTTGTGTGTAAGTGAAATACATTATTTAACATGACCAGTGCAAGAAGACCAGTGCCTTCTCTCCTGATAAATTCCAGTGACAGAGGGCACACTGTGGGCGTTTAGAAATCTCGAATCATCAGAGGACAGTGTCAGAGTCCTGCCCATCCCAGGGCCCCAGGGCCTGGCAGAGAATTTCTCACCAGAACAGACCACAGGGCTGGTCTCAAATTGCTTATTGCTTTCAAATAAGCAAGCTGATCACTTTGGGCCACTGTTCCATGCCTTGTGAGAAAGCCACTTATGTACCTAGGCACCTGCCTTTTCTTCAGTTCTTCTAGAACTCTGACCCTCAAGGTGTGGTAAAACCTATTCTTCCCCAACCCCATTTCCAGGCCCTGTTGGTCCAGCTGGTCTTCCAGGACAGCAAGGTATGTGTCGCTCTGAAAGAATGCATGACCATAGGCTGTGGGGAGAGCTTCCTTCCCAGGGTGGAAATATGCCCATCTTTAAAATGAAATGAGAGAGGTGCATCCCGGGAAGGGAGGCGAGGGGGCCCCCCAGCTCATCACAAGGCCCTTGCAAGGCCTCAGCAGCCAGAGGAGACACCTCTTCCCACCCCCTTCCATGTTTCTGAGGAGGTAGGGGTTCCCCTAGAAAGGGAGATTGAGGCTCCTGGATCAGGATCTAGCTTAGCAGTTTTCACAGGCCTCAGGCTTCTTGTGACCAGATCCTGAGAATCAGGTCACTGTCCAGCAACTTAGCCAAATATCCAGACTGTATCCAAAATACCATCTGGCTCCAGATCCTCCATTTCTTCCTGGGGTGTTTCTGGTTCCCAGCCAACACTCTGGCCCCACCCACACTTGGCTCATTCCCGCCCATCCTCAGCTCAGCCCCACACTGACAGATTGTTGAGAGCGGTGACCCCCAACTCTTTGTCCTCCCCCCAGGCCCGCGAGGGGAGCCGGGCCTGGCTGGCGAATCATTCATGGGCAGCAGCAGCTCCTTCTCTGAGGTCCTGTCCACCCGTGAGTACCACCGTTTTCTCTGGGACAGGTGGCGCGGGGGTGGGAGTGGGGAGGTGGCCGAGCATGGGGGCCTGCGGCAGCTGCACCCGGGAGTCATCGTGAGCCCCAGCGTAAGGATGGCCAGCTCCTCTGAGACGCAGTGCTAGCTGAGAGAAGAGAACAGAGGGGCTTTATCAGCCATGGAGATGAGTCACAGGGGCTGGCGCAGCTGTCAGACAGCTTCTTCGGATTCCAGGAGGACCAGGGCCACATGGGGTGTCTGCACCCAGCCCTGCGGGTGTGATGAGTCCTGGACCTCCCCACCCAAAACCGCCACAGGGGTCCCTGGGTTCTCAGCCCCAGACTCGGCCTGGCAGGGCTGACTCCTGGGTCCTCCTGTTCCCCATCCTTTAAAGAGCCCAGGCAGAGATGCTGCGGGCCGCCCTCCCGGACACCTTAACAACTGGACACCTTAACAAAGACAACGCCGGCCCCAGTCCGGCAGTCGCCATGTGCCTGCCACTCTGCCTTGGTGTCCCAGAGAGCCTGTGCAACGCCCTGATGATACCGGTCTCGGGCCTCTGGTTTACAGCAGAGGGAACTGAGGCTGAAAGAGCTCAAGATCTTGCCCCAAGTCACAAGCCAGCAGTGGTGAGGCAGGACTTGAACTCAGGCTTCCTGACACCGAAGCCATGCTCCTGCTCGTCACTGCCACACCGGCAACAGCCACCAGGGAGCGCCACTCAGCCCACCCTGCTCAGAGCAAAAGGCACCTCTAGCCAAGGGTGTCTTGGAGGGTCCCAGGCCATGACCCATGACTTGGTGTGGGGTGTGAGTAGAGTTGCTGATGATCCTGGTGAGGGGTAAGGCTGGCAGAGAGAGCAGTCTCATGACAGCTTTTACTCATTTCTGGTTTCTTCTTTCCACAGAGGGTATTGATTTACGAGGCCCCCCAGGCCCACCTGGACCTCCCGGGCCACCAGGTGAGCACTCAGGGGTCTTTGGAAGGTGGGAAATCTTGGGGGCAGGGCAGGGCTCAAGGCACTTAGTGAGGAAGCAAGATCCTGGGTTCAGCATTGCTTCTTCCTTACCCTTTTCTACAAGACTGTCCATGCCAGGCCCCCCAGGACCCCCAGGCCCAGCGGGTGAGAGCGGGGTAGGTGGGAGACAGTGGGACCAGAGCCCGGGCTGCTTCCTGGCTGGTTCTTAGGAAGAGCTTCTCTGCTGCTCCTCCTGGGCAGAGGGTTCCTGGCCACCTCTTGGAATTGATAAGTCTTGGGCGGTTCTCTTTTCTAGGGGAAGGCTTGCCAGGCCCACCAGGCCCACCAGGATCTCTCCTGACCAGCTCAGGTAATGCTGGGGGGTCAAATCACTCCTGTTCTCCACCTCGGCCCCAGCCCCAACCCCAACACACGCTGCGGTCACGGGCATGCAGTCTTCCTGACCTACTGTCCACGCTCCCTCCTTCTGACTTGCCACCATGGATGTGTTTGCATAAACGCCGTGCTACCTGCTGCAGGGAAGGAGGGTGCTGATGCCAGCCCAGCCACCCTGAGAGCCCCTGGTAGCCCAGCCTGGGGGAGACAGCCGATTCTGTTGTGGGGAGCTTCTGGCTGACTAGAGAGACCTAATTCCTATCATCAGGGAGTCCAGTTCTGATAAAGCAGGCAGGACACATGCTCCTGACATGAGATAAATGCTGACCATAGAACATAGAAGCATACGGAAATAAGTTTAGGGCAAACTTGAGCCCAGAGCTTATCCCTCGCAGAAAATGCATCCGTCCATGCACCAGGCTTTTCATTCCTTCTTTACTTTTAAGTATTTTTCTATCCAACTTCCCGACCAACCATCCATCCATCCATTTGACAAATGTTGATCATCTACAGAACGACTGGTGCTGTTCTAGATGCTGCTCCCTCGCAAACATCATTGCGTCCACACTCAAAACTATTTCTTCCCTCAACAGAGACTTTCTTCTCTGGCCCTCCAGGCCCACCTGGCCCCCCAGGCCCCAAGGGAGACCAAGGTAAGAGCAGTGTCTTAGGGGGCCCGGGAGTCAGTGTGCCCCTGGTTGGCCTGCTGGTGGCCAGAGGAATTTGGACAAGGCTGGACGAGCTGGGGCAGGTCTTCATTCTCCTGCCACACCCCATTAGGAGCTCAGCAGCTTGGAGCAGGGGCCGGGGGTTGGTCAGAAGCTCTGCAAAGCATGTCCACCTCTGCCTTGTCCTGTTGGAGCAGAGGTGTGGGGAGCCCCAAGCCCTGAGTCTGCTCTGGGCCCAGAGCCCTGTCCCGCCCCCTCCTCGGGCCCCTTGAAGTCGCAGCATCTGGTTGGGACATGTCTCACAACTGTCTGCTTTCTCCCCCAGGCCCCCCAGGCCCCCGAGGACACCAAGGTACAGGAGAACTGGCCTCAAACAATCCTAGGGGGTGGAGGCTGACCTTCCGAGATCCCTGAGCTTCTGGGGTTTGGTCCAAATGAGTGATCAGAGGGTGTCTGTGGTTGAGAATTATGTGCCTGCGTGTGCGTGTGTGCACATGTCTATGCGGCAGCTCTAGGTACTGCCCGAGGGCCGGTGCTGCCCCAGCTGTGTCATAAGTCTTAGGGAGCCTCGGGAGGGAGGTGGTGTCTTCGGTGGGGCATGAGGAGAGGGACGCGGGCACAGCTGACCGTCCCCTCTCTGCTGTGTCCCTCAGGCGAGCGAGGCTTCCCAGGGCTGTCAGGCTCAGGTAAGTGCTGAGCACCGCCGTCCCCCCGACTGGAGCCTCTCCCGCCCGCTGACTGCACTGTGTTGTTGGCCTCCAGGCTCCAGTTCTCTTGGACTCAACCTGCAGGGACCACCAGGCCCACCCGGCCCTCAGGGACCCAAGGGTGACAAAGGTCAGTGCAGGCAGTGGAGAGTGGGAACAAGGCTGGCTCCCAGAGCCCGAAGAGAGGGCAAGGACTAATTGCTAGTGCTCCAGCCGTGGGAGGAAGAAGAGGCTGAAGAAAGGAGAGCCTGAGGGAGAAAGGGACGGGGTTGGAGGGATACAGTCTCTGCCCAAGGAAGCTGTGGTATCATTTCAGAAATGAGACTGAGAAACATGGGTCAGTTGTTGAGTCACAATTTGATATAGAGTGGTTGAGCTTAACCAGGGGAGGCTTCCTGGAGGAGGCAATGCAAACAGCTTCTTGTTTTGGATTCCAGGTGATCCCGGAGTCCCAGGGGCTCCTGGCATTCCTGGTGGGCCCTCTCGAGGTAAGAAGCCAAGGTGCCCAAAATTCTCCCCGTCTTCAAGTGAGGTTGATTGTGCCAATAAGGATATTAATTAACTAATTCATTCACGAATCCATGATTCAGTGTTAATGAGGTACTTTCTCTACATGCTAGATTCTGAACTGCCCCTGAGGAGGTTACAAGATAGCAGGGGTGGGAGACAAGGATGCCTGCACGATAAAGATGACTAACAATGCCGATGACAGTGATGGCGAGAACAGAGATCGGGAGCTAGGGGTGCAGGGGTGAGGAGGGCTGTGTGGGCAGTGCACAGGCTGTCGAAGGAAAGGGAGGACTCAGCCTGGGAGAGCTCCTAGGAGCTCGTTGCCACTGTCCTAGTTCTCCTGAGAAAGACTCTCTCCTCAGACTGTGAAGGCATTGCCTGTGCTCTTTGGTTTGACCCCAGAGAGGACAGACCAACTCAGTGGCCTTCTCTCCTGCAGGGGGATCGTCGTCAAGTACCACGTTCATGCAGGGTCCTCCAGGCCCACCAGGGCCCCCCGGGCCTCCAGGCTCCCTCAGCAGCTCTGGCCTGGAGATTCAGCAATACATCTCTGACTACATGCAGAGTGAGTACCCCACATCTGAGTGGGGCAGGATGCGTGTGTATGTGTGTGCACAGGTGTGTGCTAGGTGTGCAGGTCCATGAGCTCCCTAACTCCCACCTTCTCACACCTGCCCACGCACATAGACTTGTACATGGACATAGAGCCCCAGTAGAGGCTCATATACACAAACACTTTTCCATGTGTGCACACACACACACACACATTCACCCCTGTGTGCGTGCCCCAGACTGCATTCCTGCACATTCCATGGAGGTGAGGGCATGATTTCCACACACATGGGTGCCAGAGCTTGGTCAGATGTGTCACCGACTGGGGTCTTGCTGGCCCACAGCCCTCAAGATCCACCGGGCCAAGCACAGACTCTGCGTCAGTTTCTCCATCTGTAACAAGGGGGGTCCAGGCTCCCTGCTGGACCTGCCTTGGCCCACGAGTGGGTTAAGTGCTCAGGTCACCTCTGTGGGGGAGACGCGCCCTCTTGGGGACAGGCTTGACTTGCTTTCTTTGTTGGCAGGTGACAGTATCAGGTCTTATCTGTCTGGAGTTCAGGGTCCCCCAGGCCCACCTGGTCCCCCCGGGCCTGTCACCACCATCACCGGTGAGACTTTCAACTACTCAGAGCTGGCCAGCCTCGTCGTGAGCTACTTACAGAGTAAGCCTCTTGCCACCCCTGTGATGACAAGCCTCCTCCCAGGTCCACGGTCATTCCTGGAGCCTCGTCTCTTAATTTGCTGCTTGTTTTGCCCTTTTTGTGAATGTGATGCTCAATATTAAATTCATAGTAATCAGGCTGCTGGATCTAGCTTCCAAAAAAGGTTTGTTCAGATTAAGAAAAATAGAAATTATAAATATCCTGCAAATGCCCCATTCATTCATTTCCCCCCAAGGGAAGCAGCTGGGTGACCAGGCCTTTGATTCTCGAGTTATGAGGGCACTGCTTCAGTACCAGCGAAGCAGGTGACCCGGTTTCCTTCCCCACAGCTTCCGGCTACAACATCGGCACATCCTCCACCTCCATCTCTTCTGAAGACATCCTGGCTGCGCTCCGGCGTGAGTTGCCTGGGGGGGGCAGTGGGGGTTGGGGGGCTGAAGGGTGCCCCTCTCTCCTGGCTGACTTATCAGGCACACTTGGCGGTCCCTCGGGCCAAGGAGCCACTCCCACTTCGCTCCCAGCAGTCAGCTGGACAGAGGGTGTCAGATCTCCCCTGAGGGATGAGTGTAGCAGGTACCCCTTCAGCTACTGGCAGCTTGCCAATGTCCCAGCTCACACATCACTTGGGCCGGTCTGCAAGGAGGCCAAGCTGGCCAGTGGCCCATGGCGCCTCCTCTCCTTTCAGGAGATGATGTGCGTCAGTATCTACAGCAGTACCTGATGCCGCAAGGAGCCGGTGGAGATTGGTTCCTCCAGTCTCTGGATTATGCAGAGCTGAGCAACCGCATCCTCAGCTACATGTCCAGTGAGTGTCTGCACCCCTGGCAAGGGGGGCAGGAGGGCCTGGGTGGGCATGCAGGGGCTAGACATCCCTGACCCTCTCCCACTAGGCTGCACCTAACCCAGAGGAGGGGTGGTATTCAGAGCAGTTCAAACCTGTGCCCCAGAGCAGGTCACAGAGCCTGGCGAGGGAAGCCAGAGCGAGTGCCCCGGGCACTGTTCTGCAAGGACTGTGCACACGACTCACATGCACACTTCTCTAGACACATGCCCACCTTTGCATGCACGCACACATGCACACACCCAGCAGGAGAGAGCTGACCTGCACTCTTCCCCAGCCTCAGAGTCCCTCCTCTGCAGTGTCCTTGCCCAGGATCTCACGCCTGCGTCTCTGCCAGTCTCTCCCTATTGCCCCTCTCACCCCTTTCCCGGCCCCTACTTCCATTCAAGTGGCTTCCATCTGGCTTCCTCTCCGATATGGTGTTTCCACTCTCCCTTCCCTGCCTGACCTGCATCCATCACAACTTGGGATTTCGTTCCTCAGGCACTGGAGTCAGCATCGGGCTTCCTGGCCCCCCGGGGCCCCCAGGCTTGCCGGGCACATCCTATGAGGAGCTCCTCTCCTTGCTCCAAGGTAGGGCTGATCAGGGCCATCTGATCAAGTGCTTCAGGGTGGAGGGCAGAGCCCCTCGGTCCAGGCCTAACTGATCCTTGCTCTTCCTCGGTGTCTCAGGGTCTGAATTCAGAGGTATCGTTGGGCCCCCAGGTCCCCCTGGGCCCCCAGGGCTCCCAGGCAGTTCATGGTCCAGCATCAGCACGGAGGATCTCTCATCCTACCTGCAGAGTAAGGAGTGAGGCAGGCGAGGTGCTCTCAGCCCTGCAGGGGGAGATGTGGCGAGGTGGGGGTGGGGGTGGGTTGGGGAGACTGTGCTCTGAAGTCATGGGAGAGCTCGGGCCAGCAGATGACCAGGTGCCCAGCCGGGAGCTCTGAGTCCCAGAAGAGCTGGGGGAGGGGATGTGATGTGGGTTGAATGAGGCTTGGGACTGGGGGTGGAGGGCAGTGGGGAGCACTTACTCTGGAGGAAGCCAGGACCCGGGTGTGTGGGTCTCCCTCTGCCTCCTTCTAGAGGGCCCCAGGCTGGGAATTCAGTGGTCCTGGTGATGGATCCCTGATTCTTCTCTGTCTCTTGCTTCCTGCTCAGCTGCCGGCTTATCATCCATCCCAGGCCCTCCTGGTCCCCCGGGTCCCCCAGGCCCTAGAGGGCCCCCGGGCATCTCAGGAGCTCTGGCGACATACGCAGCTGAAAACAGTGACAGCTTCCGGAGTGAGCTGATTAGCTATCTCACAAGTAGGTGCCCCTGACGTCCCTGTCCCTCCTCTGTCCCCTCCCAGTCCGGGCTTCTCTCTATGAAAGGGTGGCCAGGGTTTGAAGGGCCTGGTGGCTAAACACCTTAGCCACCCCAGCAGGAGAAGTCCGGCTTCTTCTCAGCCCACACTCCACTCGGTGCGAGTTCACATCCTGCTAAAGGGTGTCAAGAACCAGCCCCCCACCCCAGTTCCCACTTCTTCCTCTCCCCCAGACCCAGCTCCCAGTAATGCCGCTTCCTCCCCCCAGGTCCTGATGTGCGTAGCTTCATCGTTGGCCCCCCGGGTCCCCCTGGGCCCCAGGGGCCCCCCGGGGACACCCGCCTGGTGTCCACGGACAGCTCCTACAGCCGGAGTGGCAGCTCCTCCTCTTTCAGTAGGGACACCTCCTACAGCTCCTCCATGGGCATAGGAGGAGCCAGTGGAGGCTCCCTGGGCGAAGCGGGAGCCTTTGGCATGGACATGGGCCGAGGCTACGGGGCCGCAGCCGAGAGTGGCATGTATGGCGGCAATGGCAGATTCGGGACCAGCTTTGCCGGAGGTCTGGATTACAACGAGCTGGCTGTTCGGGTGTCGGAGAGCTTGCAGCGTAAGTCGGGCCATGAAGCCTCAGGGCTGTGGGGTTGGGAGCATGAGAGCACCTCCACGCTGAGGAGGACAGCGGTCCTGGCATCAGATGGGCCGGGACTGAAGACGAGCTTAGTTCAAGTGGCCCAGTCAGCACTGCAACCTGTGCTGCAGGGAGCAGAGAAGCTGGGGTTCCTTTGTTTCCCCTTCTTACTTGTGCTTCTCAGAAGTGTCTATGACTGTGGAGGGGGGCTGAGGGAAGGTTGGTGGCTAAGCCCTTTCCCCTTGTGGCTTACCAATACAACAATGTATAGTAAAAGGCCTGCAATATAAGCCCTTGGAGGTGGAGACCTGCTCACCAACACCGGAGACAAAAGAAGTTGCAGGGCTCCTTCCTCGCTGCTGCATAAGAGTCAAAACTGTACTGGGAGTTAGTCAGAGGGCCCTGCGCTCCCACCTTGAAGAGGGGGCCGGTGACCCCTACTCCCTGTGCCCACCACACTCTGTGTTTCACAGGTCAGGGGCTGCTCCAAGGGATGGCCTACACGGTGCAGGGCCCCCCAGGCCGGCCTGGGCCCCAGGGGCCCCCTGGCATCAGCAAGATCTTCTCCGCCTACAGCAATGTGACTGAGGACCTCATGGACTTTTTCCGAAGTAAGGGCAGCCCCCATTTACCTTCCCCAGACTTACCTTGCTGCACAGTCTCACGAACCAGAGTCCCGAAAAACCTCATTAACACTTGAGATGCTAAAAAGCTGATAAACTTGGTTTTCCTCTTACAAGTCCAAACTCTACCATTATCGACAAATCACTTTACTTGCCAAGCACCCGGGTGATCTCTAGTCTAAGGCCCGCTTCTCCCCCTTGCAGCTTATGGAGCCATCCCAGGACCCCCTGGGCAGAAGGGAGAGATGGGCATCCCTGGACCCAAAGGTAAGTGGTGGCTGAAACAGCCACCTGTGGAACGACCACCCCTGTGGGAAGCAGCTCCCTTGCCAGAGCCATGGGGGAGTGCGTGCAGCTCCTCCTGTGGGGAGGAGCCCTGTACTGTGCCCCCACTTAGCTGTGCCCCCCTGTCCTCCTAGGTGAGAGGGGCCCTGCTGGGCCACCAGGTCCTCGAGGGCACAAGGGAGAAAAAGGAGACAAAGGTAAGGCTCACGACTATGGTGTGGGTTTCTGGAGGCCTGGGAGACAGGCGGCATGTGCCACAGCAAGCTTGAAAATCTTAGGCAAATGCCAGTTACTACAAGGAGACACTGCCAACAATGTCAATTGTGTAACAATCAAGTGAACCACCAGGGGGAAAGGAAGGAGAGTGTCAGTGCAAGGAGGAGAGGGAAAACCAGGCTGGTAATGAAATGGGGTAATCCATTTAAATCAGACAGTCTTACAGAAGAGTTCATCTTTCAAGCCAGTTTTGCAGTGGTCACACTTGCTGTGATTACCCAAGAGAAAGTCCCCAGAGACTGCAAGGCATTTCCTAACTTCCTGTTCACTGGCCCACTTCTAGGTGACCAATTCTACATTGGGCGGAGGAGGAGAAGCATTGCCGTCAAGCCATAAGCAACCCATGGTGGAAGAGCCCCCTGGACCAGTTCTTGCAGTGGCTTATGGCACTTAGGTCAAGACTTCTCCAGAGGGTAAAAGCTGGAGGCTCACTGTCTTACTGACACAGCAAATAGTCAACTAGAACCCTTATCTTAGTCTGGGACAATGTGTATGTCTGCAGAATTCAGTCCAAGATACACAGTCTGAGACAGCTTCACAGGGTGGACTCGGGAGTGGCCACGTGCGGTGTTGTAGGATGAGGCCGGTCTCCCTGCTGTCCAGGCCCGAGCGCCTTGGCTTCTTTTAACACCAGCCTAGGAAAGCCAGATACATAAAAGCTGTTTCAGGCGCCCTTGAGCTTTTCCTTAAAAACAAGCCCAGAAACTGGAAGACGGGATTGGGGTACCACTCGAGGAGGCTGTTTTGGTTAACGCTGCAGGGCTGTGCTCCCAGCTCCTCTCTCTCCTCTTTACCCTGCATTCTCTAGTCGTAACAAACAGAATCAGCTGGTTGAGAAGAAACTCGCGCAACTGAAAAAATTAAGAAATCTACTTCCCTTGAAGGTGGTGACAGGGTTTCTACTAGTTCTTTCTCACTGTGTATCACGTTTCCACTTACTTAGGAAGTCTGTTTGATTGCAGCTATGCTGTCCCGTAGGTCCACACTAGAGCTGATAGTATGTTACCCTGAACCAGGCTGTGGCAGACAGGACGAGAAGGGCAAGGGGCAAAGAGGAAAGAAGGGGAGGGGAGGGAGAGCAGCCTGCCTGCCGGGGAAGCCAGCACCCCTGCTCTGCACCTAGGAAACGCGTGGGGGACTGGGTGCAGTTGGTTTGAAAGCACTTTTCAATGTCTATAAACATTTACGTGGTCTGTTAGATGAAGAGTCATTTCAATTGCAAAATCTCCAATTAAAGGGCTTTTTTCTTTTTTAACATTATGTTTTAATGTGATCTATCTAACCAAAAAATAAATAAATAAAAGCGGGGCGGGGGCGGGGGGCGAAGGAAGAAAGGAAAGGAGGCAAAGAAGGAAAAGAAAATAGTTTTTGGTTTATTAAGTTTGACGTTTTACTAATGAAAACTTACTATGCATAATGAATGACTGCATCGTGCCTTTTTCATATTTTAGTTTTACCTAGAGGCTTGACTCAATTTGTCTTTGTAATAGTAGCCTTAGCTCAAGTATTCATATCCCCGTTAATGATTCTTATCTTGATTAACCAAACTTTTGAGTTTTGTCCTAGTTGAGACTTACCCATCCAAGCTATCCAAAGTCTTCACAGAATCTGACACCCAAGAGAAATAGGGTAAAAGCCCCAAACTGCTAACTTCTCTGAATAGAACCCAGATATGAGATATGTCCTCAGCTGGATGGAAGTGGGTCTTAGCCTCTTTTGTTTCATTAAAAAAAAAAAAAAACAAGTCAAGCATGAGTTCTGCAGTATGCAATGCTCCTGGATTAGAAAGTGACACATGGTGCCTCCCTCCGGCCAAGCTGACTACTCGCCAGATGATGCTGCCTAATGTCTACTGATTCTCACAGAACGTATTAGTGATGAAAAAAAACAGGTTATTTTTAGCAGAAATGAGTCATGTGGTTTGTGAAATGTTTGAGAAAAATAATCTATTTCAAGGGAAAAAAAGGACATTAAAAGAGAGGTATATATATACACATATGTTGATGGAAATATTTTAAGCACCACTCAAAGGAGGGGTTTGCTTGACAAAAGCCACTCCCTCCAAGTTAGCAGTGAAAAGGACACTTGTGTGTGGTGAGTAGACACTCTGGAACAATGGTACCTCTGATTGTCCCGGTCAGACCATCTGGAGAACTGCAAGCTTTAAAATACAGCTAGGATTTTTAAAACGGCTACAGAACATTCTCACGCAGGACAATCTAGTTTCAAAGAGTCTCAATAAAAGACTGCTTCCCAAAGTAGATTAAGAAATAACTTTATTTTTCATTTGTCAATCCCATGATTGAAAAGACATGTTGCTCCCAAACAGACAAGAGGCATTTTCTGAAACAAATTCTTTCTGAAAAATGTAGCTTGTGGAGTTATTACACTGCAAATCAGAGAAGGATCACAAAAAGCTACAGCCAACATTTAACACTGGTATAACACTCTACCCCAAGCTGAGCAGCAGAAGTTTTAAAGCTGGATCAAAACCACGTCAGCCATAGGCTACCAACAAGAGTGGCATTAACTGCTGTGCCTTCAACTTAAGAAAAGCACTGAAAACATCCCATTTCCTATAAAAGATCATTTCCCAGAAAAGAATGGATTTATTCAATCAGAAGCCTATTAGAACTGGAACTAAAGAGCTCTCCTCCTCCACCTCAGTTGTCCATTTTCCTTCAGTCAACAGTATCTCTAGCAAATCATTTGACAGATTTGGCTTCTCAGAAGAGTCTTTGTCATTTCAGCACAGTGTGGAATGGGGAAAACTGCAGTTACAAGGGAACTAGGAGAGTACAAAAGGACAGTCACTTCTGAAGCTCACTGACGCTCAGGAAGTCAGAGGCCCTCTGTGACAGTGAGTCTCATGTGCCTGAGAGCTTTGTGCTTGAGGAGACACTCCTTAGAGGTAGCTCTGGTTCTAGTTTATATTTAATTACAATTTGCTGTATCCTGTCACAGGGAAGTGTTAACATTTTCAGCAAGGTATAAGCACTCCAAATTTCCTCTTTACCCACCCTATAGCTTCCTCACAGAAAAGGGTAAGAAAAAGCTTAACTGACTCCATAGAGTTATAGCAGCTAATTCAGCAATTCGCACCTAACCATGGATTGACAGGACTAGGAAAGGCAACCTGGTGCAACGAGCTGCATGAGCTAGGCCTGCAGAAGTGTGGTGGCCAGCGTGTCCACAGCACGCAGGGACGGGGCGAGGCCGAGTAACTACGGGGCACGGATGGAGAACTGCTTTTACGCATTTCCTAGCACATTCTGTCACAGCAACAAAACCACCAAATCAGGAATGGATTTGACTGTATTCTTCAACTGCAAAGGTGTCTTTGCCCCCCCAACCTCCTATGTACACTTCATGGAAGAAAGAAAGACCACTCTTCTGTATGTGAATACAGGGCCTAGCAGGAAGGGGGCAGGGATGGGCACAAACAGCACGGTCTATAACAAAACACTTTTTGCAAAGATTTATGTAACTCTAAGTATTAAAATGAAGGTTTTACCTCTACATATGTATCATTCTGTAGTCCTGCTCCCACATGAATATGGTCTGGTCATATTTGAAAGAGAACTCGAGTGTGAACAAGGAATCCAAAGGGTAATTTTACAGAGATGCAAGAGCTGCTAATAAACTTACCAGAGGGTCCATCCTTCTACTCTGAGCCTCTTTCCTTTATTCAATTCTCTGAATGTCAAGTTGAAAGGAATAAAAAGAACCAAATATTCAGACCAAATTAACTATGGGCCATAAGCCATTCATCACATAGGATATCACTTAAATGATACTGAAAAAATGTCTACTGCCTGAAGTATTCATTTTTAAAAAGTCAATATACTGAAAATCTCAAAGGAGGAAGTGGTAGGAGAACCTTCTTCCTCTCCTTCAAATAAATCATTAAATACACTGGGTAACATTATACTGTCATTTCTATCATAACAATATAAACAATTTCCATCATCCTGAACATTATAAAGATATATATATATATATATATTTTTTTTTTAAAAGGCTTTCAAAACATTTTTCAGTCCAGCATTTGAGAATAAAGCGTTCAAAGTTTTGTATACAGTAACACATTCATGTGATAAGTGTATGAATTTACAACCATACATAATATATATATGTATATATATTTATATAAAAAACAAACTTGGGCAGAAGTTAAGGCTACCTACAAAGTTGTCCAAGTAAATTATGCTTGTCAAAACAATTACAAAATTAAAATCACATGCATTTTTAAATCATCTATAAACCACTGACAAAATAAGGTTCAGCATTCAAAGTTTTCAAATTAACTGTAAGAAAGTGCTACAGATATTTACATTTTCTTAACATGAATCAGTGTTCCCACAAAGTTTCATTTGCATTTTTCACCAGCCTCAACTGTAACATTACTAAAAACTGACATTTCTACAATTTGGTACCTAGCACTCATTAATAGTCTGCAAACGGCAGGCAGCAAGCTTCATCTACAAATGTGCTGTCTCACAACCTCAAAATATGGTTTGTAATACTGTTTGACCTGACACGTGCTTGAAAATCTAACCCTCAAGAGGACTAGAGTGAACATTTCATTAATAATTACACATATCAAGCAGCCACAGGATAAAGGTTTTAGGACTTTCCCACTCAAATCATGTAAATAATTTAAACATGGAAAAAACAAAACCAAAATATGAATGACTTTATCTCAAAACAATAAAAAGTCATTTCTGGTATTTGCCTAAATATTTTATTTAAATTCTTCCTTCAAAATTACTCTGAACAAATGCCTCTTTTGAGATTAATTTCAGAAAAATATATTCATAAATATAACTCAGAGCCTGCCGGCCTATGACAGAATTTTAAACAGAAGTTGCTAAGATGGGAGAAGCCATTTAACCAGCTCATGTATTACTTTAGGAAATAAGCTGAGATAGCTAAATCTATCTTTTTTTAATTTGGTGAGTTTTATATTTTCAATTTGGACATCTAAAAGCTACCTTTTATTTTTTCATCTTTCCAACTTATACTTTAGGATGAAAACTTCTATCAAATGGTAATACGAGCAAGATTTAAAAAACAATAATGCTTAATGCTAAGGGTGTTTTGTCCCTGTTGAATCAAAAGGAGGAAATGCTATTTTAGACTGAATTGAAATTTAGTGTTTTAGGCACTATTTTATATAATAAAGCTAGCACCCTTAATTATTAGTTTATGTCTAAACAAGTAATTATTTTAGACAAATTACTGAAATAATTTTTCTCTTTTAAAAGAGTCCGATGCTAACATTTAAAGAGATTTATTTACTGAATCAATATCATATTTTGAGCCACTCAAAATTTTTTCATGAGAGCTACTTCACCAAAAAATTATTCCAATTCTCCACAGTGTAGAGAGCTTCAATTATAGATTTTAGACATCACTGAGAAGTTGTCATGTAAAAAGATATTTACTAATACTTAAATGACGTAACAGTTTTCTTTAAATAACTTTCAGGTAACAGTATCTAAATAACACGATTTTTAAGAGCATATGCAAAAATCACCTTAGGGAATTACTGTGAGATGCTACTTTGCCAACATGGCCCAGCATCTGTCTTAGTTCCTTCCCCTCCATCGTTACTAAACAAGTAAAACAAACAAAAAACACCGAGAAGGTGAGGCAGGTGATTGTCTTCGTGAGCTCTCTGATAGACTACGGCTAAAGATGAAGAGAACAGAATGACGTACTTAAAAAGCCAAACCCAACCACAGCATGCTTCCCTCTGTTACGATCCAGTGGAATGCAAGCTAGGAATGGGGTAGAATTTGGAAATCCGGCTCTGTGTCGATGGGTTAAGGCATTCAGACTCCCCGGTCATTTTAAAGAACACTTCCTGTTCCTGTAGTTTCCTAGCAAACTCTTCTTCCAGTGTCTTAAAAAGGAAGGGAAAAAGAAATAATGCACTAGTATTACAAACAGAATTTACTCTGAAACAGTCAAGACAAAATCACTTGCCCCAAAGTCTTTGTACGTTATCCTAACGAAGAAGACGCTGTTCAACACCAGGACCACAGGCTGCGCAGCTCTGGGTTCAAGTCTTGGCTCAGCCACATGAAACTTCAATTACTTCTCTATATTACAGAACCATTTCATTCTTCTGCTGTGAAACAGGGATAATACCATCTACCTCACTGGGTTGTTATGTGAGGATTAAATGTGTTAATAATGTACTTAACCCATATTAGGCACTCAGCAGATGGCACCTATTATTAACTACTATCCGTCTCTTCCACATGGAACTTCAGCATTTTCTACGTTTTATTTTGATTACTGATATGCATGTCTTCTCTTCTACACTGAGCCACAGATTAAAGATAAGACCTAAGGCAGATTCATCTTTACATACAGTATGGAACAACTATATTAAGTACTTGCTAAGTATCTGAGGTAATCAGTTACTTTATGGACAAAGTGACTCAGGAGAAGTCCTGCTGCAGAAAACAAAGTACAGGAAAAGACAGAAGGACACAGGCAAGTTTCTCAGAGGAAGACTGTGAGCTTGGTTTCAATGGACAGATAAGAATTTGACAGACAGGATGGGGAAGACACCCCAGGGAGGGTGAGCTGACACAATGCAGAGGCAGGAAGTTGGAGCTGCTGTGAGTAATGGTGATCACACCCAGCACTGGACCAGAAACTGGGAACAAGGTGGCGAGCGGGAGGTAAGTCAGGAGGGCTGACGTGGCCAAAGTGTGGCACCGTGAAGGCGTCAAAGTCCAAGTGAGGTGTTTACATTCTGTTCTGATGAAACTAAAGATTTACCAGTACCACTATGACAGCATCAGAGATGCTCCTGAGGATAAACACTGGTGACGGCAGCCAAGGACGAAGAGAGGAAAGGGAACAAGAGACCAGGTGGACCTTTAGGACATTACTAACAATTTTAAGAAGGAAGACAGCAAAGGGAAAGAAAGATTATGAAATGAGAGTCCAAATTATTTGTTATCTGCCTGAATGTGGGGTCTGATGGAAATGAAAGATAATTCAGGTTTCTAGCCTAGATGTCAGTTAAGAGGACAGGAATATTGGGAAGAACACCCGATGGTGGGTAGGACTGGAGAGAGGGGAAAGGTGAGATGGAGACGAATGAAAAGGGTTACTGAGTTTAGTTTTACCTCCACTGAGTTTACAATCTTTAGTCAACACTGAATAACATTCAACAGGCATGTATTGATCATTTACAATGTGCAGGAACTGTTCCAGGAGCTGGGTATGTAAGAGTGAACAGAGATACGATGCCCCTGCCCTCAAGGAGCTCACATTCTGGTGAGAGAAGACAAACAATAAAGAAATGTGTCTGGTGGTGATAAATATTATGAAGAAAAACAAAGAAAGGTGAGGGGACAGAGGAGTGTTCAAGGTGGGCACTGAAGCTATTTTATACAGTCATCTAAAAAAGAAACCTCTGATGAGATGATAATGGAACAGAAGGAATAAAATGAGGAGGAATGGAACATTCAGATGGGACATGGGAACTGAGAGCGTGAACCAATAATAAAAACAATAAAATTACAGCAATAACAAACACTCACTGATCCTGACCAAATCTTAAGTGCTGTAAAGAACTGACAAGGACTGTACACACAGCTTCTGTTTACTGTCTTAACAAGGCCAATCAGGGAGGCAGTAACATCCTCATTCTACACACGAGGAAAACGGAGCTCAGAGGTGTTAAGAGAAAAAATTAACCAGTGTCAGCATTGAGACTCGAACCCAGACTTGCATCACTTTAGAATTTGTATTCTATACAAGTTGTGGAATTGTCCTTAAATATGCCACAGCTGAAGCCAGGACAATCTGTAAGATCATCATGCAAAGAGCAGAGGTAAGAATGCAAAATGGGAAATGTCCACCTTTCAGGTGACTGGATGACATAGAAAAGTGATTAAAAAAAAAAAAAAGGCACAGAGAAAGAAGAGACTATGTCACAAACTTCAGGTGAGACGAGACTTTTAAGAATAACAGGTGGATAATGCCACCGGACTGTGACCACTGTCAACCAGTTCAACTGGGGAGGAATTCAAAGCAACAGTTAGAGTGAAAGGAGGAACTGGAGAAGGGAATTCTCACTTTCATCCCATGTGTACCCTTTGAATTCAGAAACACATCAATGTACCACCTATTCAAAAACATAACAATAAACAAAATTCAAGTTTAAAAGCCACACTATCAGCTCACTTGGTCAGTTCTAGAAAGTTTTATCAGCACATGATAGGAACTAAATATTATTTCCTTGATTAACTGACTGGATGAATGGAAGAAAGGAATGGTTGAAATGTGTAGCAGGCAGGAAGCCCAAGAGAAAATAAAGGTTTAAGTTTGAAAACTGAGAGAATCATATAAGGAATAGAAAAGACAGAGTTCAAATGGTTGACCAGCTGGGCCAGGCTAGCAGGGAGTCAAGTGCACATAAGGAAGATGGTTGGCTGGTTGTGGGGTAGGAAGCCTTTCTTACTTTCCTAGACTGTCAATGAACACAGCACGTAAGAGCCTTATAATCTGGCTCCAGTTCATCCATCCAGACTAAGCTGTCATCCCTTCCTTCTCTCCCTCCCTAATGCCTACACACAGGCACACACTGCCTCTCACCCTACCATGACAGGGAGCCACATGTGATTCCTGTACACATCATTTTCACTCTTTCTCTTCTCTGTACTTAAATTGCCCCATCCCACTCCAATCTGTCTGTCCTTCCAGCAAGCTCTTACTCATCCATCAGGCCTCATTTGGCTCACAAGGCATCTCCTCTCTCACGCCTCCTGCCTTCCCCGGGCAGACTGAAGTACTCCTGCTCTGTTGCTGGTACACTGTGCTACTCTACTCTGTACCGTGTACTTACCTCCTTCAGAGAAACGCTCCTACTCATCTGCAGCTGCTCGTCAACTAGATTCTGAACCTTTGGGACTTGGACTCCTCATCTCTGTGTCTCTCGTCCCTGACACATATTAGGTAAAGAGCCAACAGCTAGGAGGACGAATGCAAGTGTATTTTAATTAAAGCTTTTAAAATTACCTTTTTCCTAGGTCTCAATTTCTCTCTCCATTCCTTTAATTCTTGGCTGTGTTCCTCATCTAACTCCTTTAGTTTCTGAGTCTCATGTTCAACCAAGAGGTGACATTTTTCATTCTGAAAAGAAAGTTTGAATTAAAAAAATTTCAGATGACATTAGCAATTTTTCACAAATACAATTATCTTCCAAAATAAAAATATATATACATTCATCAAACATAAAGCTACTACTGAGGTTGAAATTGTCTTCTAACAACCAAGGACCAAGAATTATGAAATGAGTCATAGTTTCACTTTTGCACATTTAGAGGCTAGATCTGTTACTTACCATATAAAAAGAACTTGACTGGAAAGAACTAGTTTGATCCTGATTTCCCATTCTAAGGTTTACTCACAAAACTGACACTTCAGAGGGCACCTTGCAAGCATTTTATCCAATGGTACCAGAACACGGGATTAGAAACTATTTTCTGCTCTAGAAAATTAAGCAAGTATATACGATATCCACAATGTATATATACTACTCTGAAATTGTAAACATTTTAGAAATTATATATCAGGAGAAAATTTCTCATATATTGATCGCTTTTTTCAAAAACCTTGAAGAAAATGAACTATTTATACTGAAATAAAAGAATTTTAAAATTCAGAACAAAACAGCCTACATTATTTTCAAAACTTTGTTCATCTTCTTTGCAAAATACACTACAAATTCTCAATAGTACTTTTGAAAGATGCAACTTCTTATATCATAAATTAGCTTCATGTTTATACTAATCATGGCTGTAGGAAATCTCAACAGGTGCCCCTGATACTAAACTGATCTTCCTTTGGGTCTACAGAGGAAAGAAAACCTTTACGTTCTGGGATCTTCTCAAGCCATGTGCAGCTTACTGTGAGTACCTATCACTTCCTTAAAGCCAGCCACCGGTGCTGCTGGTGCTGCCTCTACCACCAGCTCTGCCTTCTGGCTTCTGGAGCTGACCTGCAGTTGATGCAGCTCGCGGACGTTGGCTTCACACTGCAGCTGAAGATCCCGCATTTGATTTTCATGTTTTTGATGCTGAGCCATTCTCTCATTCTTCTGCCTCTTTTCTTCTTGAGAAGCAAACTATAAAAAAGAAAAACAAGATAAATATGGTTAATAGGCAATGTAATTTCTGCATCTTCCAAAAGTGTAATTAAGGAATTTAACAAAGCTTAAAGTACAATAAACTAAAGCTACAAGTAATAATACGCTAGGACTCAAAGCTGGAGTCTACATCATGGCTTTGGTTGGGGTAGGGAGGTGGGGAGAGATTTCTGATTCAAACCTTGTTTCTCCTATCTGCTTAGTGACCTCAGTTAATTTGTGTGTGGGAACTGTGACTACAGAAGTACAGTGAGGCCGTATGTTTGACTGTAAAGCTGGTCAAATCACCTTATTCCCAGGGCCGGTCTTGGGATCAACCTGGATCTTGTGCGGGGCCTGGGAGACAGCAGCTCTCTGTGGCCAGCACTGGAGGAGAGGGAGCTAGGACACACCATGTGTGTACGGAGCCATGGTGAACATCAACAACCCCAAAGTGGCCCCAATGTTTACAACACAATTATGTGGTCCTTCTAAAGACCATCCAAAACTTCTACACCTAAAAAAAGAAGAGAGTAATCTGCTTATTTACTTGTTTAATTTTGTCACGGTCCTGATCTGGCGTTGCTGTTGAGTTAATTCTCAAACTCTTCTTAAACATGGCCATTCGAGTCTTGGCTTCGCTACGCTGAATCTTAGGCAGTCTTGCTCTTTCTTGAGTCTGTCTGTTTTTCAATTCCTCAATAAGTCGTTGATTGTAACGCTGCATTTGTTCTGTTTCCTAAGAAAGTTTCAGAATCCAGTGATATTGAGATAATTTAATACCCAGTACCCACAAATATGCTCAAACATGTCATTTTGCTGTTGTTCCCCAAATTATTCTCTCCCTTGTTACATTCTGATCAGTAAACCATTAGGACAAAAAAAAAAAAAAAAAGAAAGAAAGAAATTTATAAGAAAAATAAAGCTAATAGTAATAAGAGTCTTATGTTAACTCTCTTATACTAAATACAGGGAGTCCACATTTTTAAGATATCTGAATTAAAAAGAAGCCAAAATAGCTACCTTTGAGAGACAAGATGAAGACTATAATGTGTAACAGGTCTTTAAGCACTGTTTATTAGTTACCTTTCTTGGAATTTGTAGAAAAGAAGTTTGCAATAATGATCAACATATATTAATTACTCCAGATTTCATCAAATAAATTTTAGGACAAAAGAAAGGATACTTAAAACTTAATTCTGTAAAAAATATAAGTTTCAAAAATAAACAGCTCTGCAAACTTTAAAATGAACAAAAAAGTGAACAAATTTCTTTTCATTAACCTTCTCATGGCGCTTAAGTAGCTGGTGTCTTTGCATAAAATACTGATCTTTAAGTTGCTGTTTGAGCAGCTGGTGTTTTTCTTGTAAGTGTCGTTCTTCAAGCTCCCAAATCGCAGCTTCTCGAGCTGGAAGGAGAAGGTAATTTTCAAAATGTCACTTTGCTCTTTTCACGAATGTACTCTGGTCCTTGTTTTAATATTTACATAAAAGTGTTCTAATACACTAATTAATACACACAAGACATTCTGAGCTATAAAAGAAATATTACCAATGTAAAGATAATATCCATTACCACTTTCCATTCTGTTCTAATGTCCTGTAAACAAAGAATGCCCCACTCCCAACACTAAAATTCCATTTAATCATCTCAGTGAGAAAGAAAAAATACCCAAGGTATTTGTTCAAGGAAATAAGTGCTTAAAATTCCATTCTATCATGTAGCCAATTAAGTATACCATTACAGGGTATAAGGAACACCTAAAATTACTTAGGTGTATTTCTAGCATCACCTGGACAAAAAGATGTTTTAGGGATTATATGTTTACTTCACTTCTATTGTTCACTTCTATTGCCATAAAGGAATTCTATGTCCTGCAGTAGTTCTGAATTTTATAAAGTATATTCCTCTTATTTACCTTTTTATCTTTCCCTCTACCACTCTAGCAAAAGAAAGCATTCAAATAATTTCCAAGCATATCTCTGCAATGTTTCAAGACATATTATGTATATACATATGCCACATATTTCATATACCTCTCATGAGCTGCTGCTTGTTATTCAGGCACTCTCTTTCAATATTGGCTAACTCTGCCTTCTGCTGTTGGATGATCTTTTTCAGAGAGCCATCTAATTCTTGTTGTTGCTTCTGAACAAACTCTTGTTCCTAATAGACATAACCATCAGTTAGTAAGTATCTATGGAGCAAAACATCCAGTTATCTATGTGGCTGTATGTCTCAGTGATTAACAAGATTTCTGAACCAAGTTTCTAAAGTTAACTAGATTTAAAAATTATACAGTATAGGCATAACATGTTATTTGTCACCCAACTCAAGACCAGAAAGAAAGTACTAGCATATTTAATATTGTGAACTCACTACTAAGAATAATACACACAAAAGAAGTCTATATAAACTACTCATGATTAAATGCCCAATATGCTGACATCTTTGAGAAAAAAATAAACTTACACCTTCTAAAACTGACTATTCAATCCACTAGAGTGTGGCTACAATAAAAATGAAAAAGAATGCCTTTTAGGAAGGGGGGCAATAAAGAACAAACAAGTAAAACAGGAGTTGGGAATTTTAAAGTCTGTATTTTTCTATTAACAGAGTTAGGAAGCAACACCATGGCTATACTAACAGAGAAAGACAGTGTCTGTATCTCCAGCCTGTGTGTAAGAAGAGCCATACTTTAAGGACTTAGTGAGAAATAATGCTTTGCTAGAGAAGCAGGAACTAGAAACAGGAAAGACAGCTACACTTTATAACTCTACAAACAAAATTCCTTATAATCAGAGAATTCCACCAACATGTTTGGGAGTCACTCATTCAACAAATATTTACTGAATACATACTATTTGCTCAAATGCCAAATTTATGCTTTTTTAAAAATCCCTCAATTACTGTATAAGGAAAGAAAAGGTTAAAGGGACTTATGGTTGCTATGCTAGATTATACATTTGTGGATGGAACAGGAACAATACCCATATTGAAGAAATGCAAAATTTTCAAGTAACCAATTGGATCTCTATCCCTCATTTGGCAGTTACGGTAGCTTGTGATTAATTCAAGGGATATTCTTATCAATTTGAGTGTGGGTTTAGAGCTTTAGGGTTGAAGCAGCACTTCACCTATAATCCCTTCTCTTGTATATCTAAGAGATGATAAAAACCTCAGGATTTGTTTTGGAACCATTTTTCAGGCCTTGGACAGAGTCTGGCAGCATCTGGACCACCACCAGCCTGGTCTTCAATGCAGAGTGAGCCTGGCAATGTTCCTCAAGATGCTTCTCTTACTACTGATTCTCTGGAAATGAGAATCAGGTCTCACCATCCATGACATCCTGTTAATTTGCTGTCACAAATGCTGCTGTATCATCTGCATTGTGATTTGTATTTTAGCATGAATACAAATGTACAGCAGAAAGACTAGTGAACTGTTTCTAAGAAGTACAACTGCCAGTAGAGTTTTGTATCGATTATGATCTTTTGTACTGCGGACAAGAAATGTATTTATGTGTCATTAAAAAAAGACACAATGTACATTGTCAGCTTCATAGATAAAATTAATGCTGAGCATTTATACAAAAAAAATTACAAATGCCAACTTGACTACAGTCACATAACTTTATCATAGCAAAAAAGAAAAGAACTCAATGACTATTACAAAGCTAATTAGATTTATTTAATAAGACTGCAAAATCTCCATCCTATCATAAGCAGTTATAACAAAATAAGTTGTTCAAGCTTCTCTTTTCTTACAGTAAATATCATTTATAATAAAAATTAAACTGATTCTCTAATTTCACTGTAAAATTTCTATATGTAAACTTGTTTAGTAAACAATATAACCTGCAGATACAGCAAAAATTTTATTTTGTTCAGTATTTTTATCATTAGTTTGCATAGATAACTTAAAAAAAATATGTGTGGACAAAAATAATTGGTCCAAATTATCATAAATATAAATATTACATTTGGACAAAGAAATCAACTGTAAAAGATTGGACAAATAAGTACCTAGGTGAAAATAAAAAGGTAAATACAGTGAACCCTTCAACAACACAGGTTTGAGCTGCATGGGTCCAAATAAAGGTGGATTTTCCACTAAATTTGCCCTAAGCATCATGTGGTTGGCTGACTGTGCAGATGTGGAACTGTGATGTGGAGGACCAACTGTGAAGTTGTACGTGAATGTGCGATTGCGTGGACGGTCAGCACCCCAAAACCCAAATTGTTGAAGGGTCACCTGTATAAACCAGTGCCATTAAAAAAGTGAATGTGATTTCTTGTCAAGGCAATTTTTGGTTATATTATTGTATTTGTCTAAATTAAGTAAGAGTTCAGTTCAAAGAAAACCTTTTTCAAGCACTTAATAAATGCTGGGGTCTGTGCTACTTCCATGGTTACTAAAATCAATAAAAGACAGCATTCCCTTCAAGGAGCTTCCACTCTATTGGTCCCAAATTGGTTTTATCTGTCAGTCCCTATAAAGCATAGTGGGCCCCTTCCCTCAGTAACATACTTTCAGAAGTTCCAAAGTAAACCACAGAGAACTCAAAGCAAGGAATAAAAGGATCCAGAAATGAAGATTCAAAGTGAATGACAAAGAACTGCAGAAGCATGCCCTGAAGTGGCCAGTATATAAGAGGGAAGAAAAGAGCGAAGACTGTTATCTAGAAGCTGGCACAACTAGCACCATGCTTCTCCAGAAGATAAAACACAGATCAACAGGTAAGAACCAAGGCACATAAACGATGGAAATGTTTCCTCATCTTCCAAGTCTGCAAAGACATCAACTGCCTTACTGAGCTATGGGCTTGAATAATTAAGCAGAGTGTGGATGATTACACAGCCAAAATATATGCAACTGATGTTTATATTAAAGCTTAAAAATACCTAAAAGGGTCCCTTATTCATTAGGTATTCTTGATACTGATTTTCAATATGGTTAAGATTTGACTTCCATCACAGTTATCTGTCCCCTTTCTTCAACACCAATATAGTTAACTCCTATTTATTGAGCCCTTAGCAGTAGCAGCAATGTTAGTCACTCAGTTGTGTCCGACTCTTTGCGACCCCACAAACTGTAGCCCGCCTGGCTCCTCTGTCCATGGGATTCTCCAGGCAAGAATACTGGAGTGGATTGCCATTCCCTTCTCCAGAAGATCTTCCTGACCCAGGGATTAAACCTAGGTCTCCTGCGTTACAGGCAGATTCTTTGCCATCTGAGCTACAGGGAAGATCAAAGTCACTCAGTAGCGCCCAACCCTTTGCGACCCCAAGGACAGTAACCTACACCAAGCTCCTCCGTCCATGGGATTTTCAAGGCAAGAGTACTGGAGTGGGTTGCCATTTCCTTCTCCAGGGAATCTTCCCAACCCAGGGATCAAACCCAGGTCTCTCACATTGTAGACAGACGCTTTACCGTCTCAGCCACCAGCGAAGTCCAAAGGGTCCCTTACATGCTAATGAATATATTTTATTATCATAAAAGAAATGAAGATTTAGTATCACTGAGCTTTCATTAAAGTTCCTAACTTCAAAAGCCGAGAATAATACATTCACAGGGGAACCTGTAATTAGAAATTACTTAGGATCTAAAAGAAAAGTGATCTTACATTCCAAAAAGACTGCACAAACTACATTCACTTTAATAAAATAACAACAGATCAATTCTATCACTAGGAGTAACAATTTCAAAATGGACATACAAATTGTAAAATGAGTGCCCTTTAAATGTACAAGTTTTAATTCTGATATGGAATTTTATTAGTCCGATAACTGTAAACGTTAAAAATACAGCTTTGGGTTCTAGGAAACTATAAGGAAGAATTATGATATGTGGGGCTATTTGGATACAGAATTTGATCATTTTAACTTAAAAGAAAAGTGTAAAATGGTAATGATCAGAAAAGTGTTTGTATTCATTAATTCCTCCCTCTCATCATAAAATAACATTTTGCTTACTCTTTTAGAAAACAATAGAATCCAATGGCTGTCAATAATAAAGATAAATAAGTAATTTCAAGAGAGGGGGAAGAAGGGGTTGAAATCAAGCTGTATTCTATCTATTCCAGTTGTGTATATCAAACATCACAAACAAAATTATAGTGTTAAATAAGCTACTCATTTCCCTATAGAAACTGTGAGAAAGAATACAGCCTGGAATTCCACACTTAATTTAAAACTACAACATGGAGAATAGCGACCCACTATTCATAATGGGACAATTTGAATAGTGAAAACTAAATGGAACTGAAATCACCACTTTTAACATGGCTTTTCTGACCATAACCATAATTAAAATATCTACATAAACATATATGCAATCAAAACGTCACTTCACACGAAGATAAAAATCTAATCACAGCATTCATTCAATTTCTCACATGTGCAAAAACACAGAAAAAACTATTGGGAAGACATTTCTTGAAAAAAAGAGGAAAATCTCAGATTAAAATCTGTGGTGGAGTAGACAGAAAAAAGAACACTATAGTAGAAGTGTTCTAGTTCCAGCTCTACCACTAATCTCTTTTGCAACTTTAGGCAAATCACTTAGTCTTCTGTGCTTCGATGTCTTCATCTGTAAAATGGGTACACGCCACCTCCATATTAGGGGGTTGGCAGTGAGAATTGTGAATATTCTTCAAAGAATACTATACTATAAAGTTCATGTCGGGTTATTACTATTGACATTGTCATTTATCAATCTTATAGATTTATAACAAATGAAACTAACAGTGAAAAGGCACATGTGAGCCAAAGAAAAGCAGGTAAAACAGAAGGCATCCTCCTGTAAGGCACGGGGGACTTACGTCCTGCATTGGGGCGTTGAAGACTGCACAAGATGACAACTGAAAAGACTGAATCATGACCTGAGCAACGCCCTGTGGATCAGAATACAACGCGCCTCCCAGGTGAGAACAGAGCTGAATGACTTTTTGTAAATGGCAAGAATAATTATACAAACGCTGAACTTCCTGAGGCATGGAACAAGTCAGTTAACAAAAGGGCCTGTAGAATGAAGGATCTGGACTAGATCAGTGGTTTCCAACCTCTATAGTTTGTTGCTGTTGTTTTTTAAACCAGCTGAACTCTCTTTTTAAAAAATTCGTCTAAAAAATCTCAGTTTATAAAACAGATGAAAAGCGGTACTGCTCTGGAATTAGGAGTACAGAGCTCTACTGTTCTCATTTCTGAAGAATTCTCAATGTGCTTCTTCCAAACTCAACAGCTCCTAGGAGTACAGTCTGAAGACCACTGGACTAGATTATCAAATAAATTCTAGTTTCATGGCTATATGGTTATTATTCATAGTCTTTAAAAAGTTTAAAATATTAGACTCTGTAAAGTTATCTAGCATTTTCATCAAAAGCAGTAGCTAAATATAAAAACTTTTGAAATCAGTTATTTACTAAATTTGTCATTAAATTTACAGAAAGAAATTTACTACTGATTTTAGCTTTAGTCGGAAAATACAGGCTAGCATCGCAAACTATATGAAAAATCACCTACAAAGTTTTATTAAAGCATTATTAAAGCACTGGATCACCTGATTCAGTCAACACTAAATTCTTACTTTCGACTCTATAATAGAGTCTGACATACTGCCTTTTGGAATTAAACTCCATATCCCTTCACAAGGCAAAACCAAATTGTTGTTATCTGGCGTGAAATCTGAAATTATCCAAAAACAGATGTGGGGCCAAGAAGGACTTCCTCTTCAGCTATCAGTAAGACATGGCTAACGACCACTGGGCCAAGCCAGTAAGAGTTCAGACCAGGCACAGAACAGGTAGCTTAAATACGAGGCAGGATGACATGGTTCAGTGTGTGAAACGTGGAGGCAAACGTGCCGAGATGAGAATTCCAGCTCCACCATTAACCAAATGTGTGAACTTGGAGAGACATTCACCCTCCTGTGCTTTCGTCCCCTCACCTGTAGCATGTGGGTCGTACGAGTAACTACCTCCTATGTTGTGAGGCTACACGAGTTCATACAGGTGAAATCAGTACGACCCACAGTGAACACTGCGCCTGCGTTATCACCTGATAACAGAGATAACCTTGGAGATACTGCAGGTTCAGCTCTAGCCCACGCAATAAAGCAAAACACATGAATTTTCCCAAATACATTAGTCATGTTTATGCTATACTGTATTCTATTAAATAAAGTATGCAATAGCACTGTCTGAAAAAAACAACATACATACCTTAATTAAAAAGTAGTTTATTGCTGAAAATGCTGACCATTACCTGACCCTTCAGTAAGTTGTAGTAGTAACATCAAAGATTTTAGATCAGAGATCACCATAACAAATATAATAATAATAAAAAAGTTTGAAATACTGTGAGATTACCAAAAGGTAACAAAGAGACATGAAGCAAGCAAATACTGTTGGAAAAATGGTGCTGACAGACTTGCCTGATGCAGGGTTGCATTAACCTTCAATTTGTGGGGGAAAAAAAAAACCACAGTACTGCAAAACCACAAAGAAGCAAAGAACAATAAAAAGAGGTGTGCCTGTAGCAATTCCCATACTAGGCCAAGACAAAATTTTGACTCACAGGAAAAAAAAAATAATAAATTTATTTAAATAGCCTAATTTTATTAAAATTTTAAAGTTCCAAGATATTTTTCTTATTTTTCATGGTGTTAAAATAATTCCTAGTTTGAAATGATAGTGACAAGTAAATGACAGTTTCAAATATCCTGCCTTGACAAAAAACAACAAAAAAAATTTTAATGACAATGCACTGGTCATGGTCCCCAAAGGTTTCTGTTGGTTTCTATATTCCTTTCCATGAATCTATAAAATTCAAAAGGCTGGGATCCAACTTTTTAAATTATATAAAAACCCACATTCAAAAGGAAATTTAAAGCAACAAATAATAAATAATCCATGTCTCTTCTCCCTTTCATTAACATTTGTAACTACAAACTGAGCTCATTTCTCTCTTTGCCTCCAGGCTGAGTACAAACTTAATTAAAAGAAAGATGATCCCAAGTATAAAAGACCTCGTAGAGTACTGTGAGGTAATTCTAGAAAATTCTGTTGAAAATACCAATTTATCTAGTTTTGTAAAGAATTTACCCATTAACAGGTTCAGCCTTATTATAACCTAAAATCAAGTTTACTTAGGTAACAACTATTTTTGTAACTGCTAGATTCTGAATCAAAAAGAACATACTTAATATTTAAAATACGGTTTTAAGTAGCTTATATTGTTGAGTTTAACAGTAATAAATGTTTGATCTACCATTTAACATTATCATTTACCAGCTTGTGGAGTCTTATTTCCCTAACCAGGGACTGAACCCAGGCCACAGTAGTGAAAGCCCAGAATCCTAACCACCAGGCCAACAGAGGACTCCCAAATTAATGGCCTTTTAATATGCATTCTTTTTGTACGCACAAAGCTTATATACTCACCCTCTATATTTTTCTGTCCTAAAAGTCTTCTATCAAACATTGACATTACCACTTAAAAATGTAAGCTTCCATCACGATTAAAATAAGAATACAGTGGATTATACATTAACATACATGTTTATTTCATCTGCAGTCAGCTTTCTAAACATTTCACTTAATTTCATATTAGCAACTTAAATGTCACCATTAGTGTGAATTTAGCACTACATAAAGAATGCCCTGGGACCCTTTGTCTGAGGAGATGTCAACATCATATAATAAGTACAGAATTTACCCTTTTAACCATGGTTTATTGAGCTGTGAGAATAATGCCGCTTTCTGTTTTTAGTAGCATTAAGCTGCTGCTGTTACCTGAGCATGCTGGCTTTGTGCAAGCTCCTCTTTCCTGCGTTTCATGAGCTCTTTTCTCAGCTCTTTGGGTGCTCTCTCCACTTCATTTATAACCTACAGTGTATAAGCATGCAGGAGGTGGGGAAAAATACTTTCTCCACAGCAAGCATTTATGTGAGCAGACAAGCTACAAGTCAGATAAAGCTGTTAAAAAGTTCCTTTCAACATGCATCAGCACAGGTGTTAGTTTGAAGAAAAAGAAATGAAAGGATAGAACATGCTTAATCATAATGCAGAAAGGGACATTACACCATATAAAGGTTAATTAGCTGCTTAATTATCCCTACATATCATTCTCTCTTAAATTTGAAGGTGATCAGTAAAGAATTACTTGCAGCACTGATGCTGAACTAAAGGCAATAAACCCAACTGACCTTGAAAGACCATAAAATTATAAACGTATCTATTGACATTGTCTATTGACACTGTTTGATATACTGGATATAAGGAAAACTAACACCATTCATTTATAAAACTGCAACATTTCATGATTGGCTTGATAAAACCACTGAGATAATTCTAAATGAAATCCACTTAATGAGATCAAAAGAAAAACAATAGTAAGCCTTAGAATAACACAAAGGAGAAATAAATGCACACCAAGTTTTCTTTTTTTATAAAACACCATTTTATACATGGTGTGATAAAAATGAACATATTTGAAAACTTTGGGGTTAAATTAGAATAACATTCTCCTTTGCTGATAAATTAAGCCAAAATCAATTGTCAACTTTAAAGCCAAAATCAATTGTCAACTTTAAAATCTATAATATAAAGCCCTCAAAAAATAAGTTTAGTATGCTATGATTTATTATACCAGATAAATATATTATAAAATAAAGTGTATTTTAGAGCTCCTTCTTTTAATCACTTCAAAATCCGAGACGTGTATTCCACCTAAGAACAAATCTGTAATCCAACTATGAAAGACGGTCATGTGTGTATAAGTAGAAGCACCAAAAGCAACCAGATTCCAAATCACCACATGCCATTTACGGTCTGTGAAACAGACTGATTTTGATTTAACAAGTGTATTTACAATTTCCCATCAGTAATCTCTCATGAAACCAAATCACCATTAAAAAGAAGAGACTCCCCAAATGCAAGAAGTTTAGCAATAAGGAAAAAAATACATAATTATTTTAAATATGCATATCACGATCTCAAACACGTTTGATGGCTAAACCTCTCCTACTCTAAAACAGTAACAATAACTAGAAACATTTTTATCTCTAAAATTAAATCACATATTTACCTACAAAATTTTTAAAATTTAATCTGATATTAGAAAGCAACCTTTTAATAAAAACTATCCATCTATCCATGGTTTATAAGAAAAATTAACATTTGGTCTCAGTAAAGTCATACATCATGGTATATAAAGCAATTCTATATGAAATAAAATAAACAGTAACAAAACAGTAATTTTTAGAAATGGAAGCCACATCAAATGGCTATATACCATTTCACTCATCTTTACCTAGAGAAATCAAAGAATGTACGATTAATATTTGATTCTATCCTTTTAAAACCAGATCCTGAAGTTCAGCAATATGATATTCCATTTTCTGCATTTCATTGTTAAAATCAATGAATCTGAGTACTGGGGACATGCAACAAAAGTGAAAATGTATTCCCTAGTTTGGTTGATGTTAGTTTGCTCCAAAACTAATAAATCTGATCATAATATTGTCCATAAAGATAAAGATAAATTCTCCTCCTACACTAAAGGAACAGAATAAATTATAAAATTATCTCTCAAAACTGCTAGTATGTAAAAGTTCTTAGTTTTATTTTAATTGGGGAAGAAAAAGACACATTAATACAATAATAAAAATAATAATAGTAAATAATACCACAAAAACAGATTCTATGACAATATGGAACAGTTTCAGGAAAAATGAAAAAATTCATTCTTGTCAAATGACTTTACAGATATTTTCCACCTGTGATTCTTCAAAGTATCTCACACTTTGATAAACTTGGAGATATTATTTCAAATTTCAAGTTATTCAGCTTTTGTTTGGACACAGTATCTCAGAAAGGTACTCAAGATAATCAAGAAAAAATAATTTTTAAGCATGAATTAAATATTGCAAATAAACACTAAATTGAAATATTGTTGCCACCTGCAAATAGATCATAGCATGTTTTCTTGGAAAAAACATCACTATGTCAGGACTTGAATATTGCATTAATAAAGGAGGAATGATAGGTTAAAAGGAAAATGGATTAGACTCCATTTGAAGTCTTGATTCAAGGGTTAGCTGGATATTTAATGTGTGTTTATGAACTTGAAAAGGTCATTAAAACCTTTTCTACTCCAGTTTTCTTGGCAGTAAAATTAGGTAGCTTCTAGCCTTACTGCTACCCTACATGACTGCTGGGAAGACTGGAAAAAAAAAAATTAATGAGTGCCACTTAACTAACAAGTATTATTTTTTACTCCTTAAACACATGTACATTGAAAAGGGTAGTTACACTTACCTCCTTCTTTCGGTTCTTTAACATATTCTGAAATTTGGACAACTCTTTTTCTTGTTCGCCTTTAATGCGTTTGGCTTCATCTCGTAAGCGATTTGTGTGTTCCTGTTCTAGACGTTCAATAGTTTGTTTCTGCTGTTTTTCTAGATTTTCAATCTCCTGATCATATTGTCGTTTCTTGCTCTGTAAAATGATGTAGCTCAAGATCATTTAACATTAATGCTCATATCAACTTATACTGAAAATGTTTACTAAGAGCACATATTGATAACTGGCATTTAAACTTAGTGATAAAATACGTACCCTCTGCAATACTGAACAAGTCAAATTCACTAAAATATGTTTTAAAATTTTTCAAAAAGATGAGCATTTTCATTTTTTTCTAATAAGGAAAATACTTTCTTCTATTATATAAGTATAGAATATTCAAAAATTATAGACAATCCAGAAGAATATCCAATTGCTATGAAATACTAAAGAAAAATTTCAATATTTTTCCTATATGATTTTTGATAAATCAAAGGTCATATTTGAAGTCTATTTTAAGAACATACCATTACTTGTCATTTTTAGACTTACTCTTCCTCATCAAAATTCTTAAAATAAACATCCTATTTCACTGAAACAAACCTTTTAGAATTATAAAGCTATTCTCTCAACAAAAGATTCCTGTTTATATAATACTTGAATAACACTGCAATGTTAGACATAGGTACTTATTTGTAAAGAGTGTTTTCTTTTAAAAAATTAAAAAGTAAAATATTTTGGAAAATATGGGGAGAGGAGAAACAGAGTTTTTATAAGGTTCTGAAAAAACAGAATATACTGCAAAAATACTCAGTGAAAACAAAAGCTCATTATTTCCTTAGGAATTCTCAGTTAGGACCCCAAAAATGAAATCAGCAATGCCAAACTTCACACAAAACAATCCTTACCACTTAAAAAACATAAGAACTATAATCAACCATGAATCCTATAACATTTCAAATGATCCTTTTTTCTAACCTACATTAAGCTAGATGTTCAACGTAAGTTATTGAAATTTTATATCATGTTAACAATTTCTTTTCCAACTTTGGACACAAAGTAAAAATTTAAAGACTCAGTGACAATTACCCTTGATAAGTCAGCACTAACTTCTCTAGCAGCTGTGAAAAGGGATGTGGAAGCTGAACTGTAGTAGCCAGAGAAGTAAGCATATTCTGAAAAATCCCCCAAGAAGTTCTAATACTCAACCGATTTTGAAGACAACTGTTCTAGAGCAGCTTAAAATCTTGGATTCTGAGAGGTAAAATTTTAGCAATAAAAAGTTGTCCAGCAATTGACATTTGCAAACCATCTATTAGCTTCATGATTCCAGGTTTCCACGACAGATTTTAATCAAAGAAAAACAAAGACACCCAACACACTGTAAGTCAGGCAAATGGCCAAAAACAGGAAGAAAAGAAAAAGAAAACACCCAGAACACCAAAGAGACAAAGGCCAAAAACATATCACAAAGCCAGAGAAATCTAGTAACCAGAGAAGAAGTTCTAAAACCTCCCAGCAGTGATTTTTTTAAGCAGTAAATTTCTTTATGAACAAGATGGTACAAAATTCCAAGACTTTACCATCATCTCCTGCTCAAAACGTCGGAAAATTTGCTCTCGCTGTTGCTGCAGTTTGCCATTGAGCTGCTGTTGGGCTCTTTGTTCTTCTTTTTGAAGAAATCTTAATTCCCGAAGTTCCTGACGTCTGATAAAATTTAACGGTGACAACAGAAAAAGAGGAGCAAAAATTACACCATTGAAGTAATGCTTTACAAGAAAAAACTTGAAAACTAACATTTTCTTCCAATGGGAAAGTAGTAAAACAGTAACTCAAAACTAGCCAAGACTACTTGTTTCTCTATTCTTCAGACTCTGCAGAGACCTGAGAAGTCACAAAACCAGCTGAAGTCACGTTGTTCCTCTACTCACCTAAGAAACCGCAACTCTTCAGTTTTGGAGTCACTATCAGTAACTATCTTTGACGTTGTTACACTTACTTCTACACCATCAACAACAAATTTGCGTGTTTTCTTCAATGTTTTCTTTTGTCTTCTTGTTTCCTGAGGAAGATTTATTTTAGTTAGGCGTTATATGGGGAATACTAGAGAAGGAAAACATATTCTTAAAAAAACAAAAACAAGAAATGGAACTAACTGCTATGAAGACTACACATACAAAGCTGAACAGAAAGCAGTAAGACATCTCTGAAACCAGTTATACCAAATACACCTCATCTGATTTTCACATGACTTTACAGATGAAATCAATCTTTTTCAAGTGAAATTATGCATTTTGATGATATGCATGTATAATTCTTATGATACCACATCACAATTAGCCACAAGTGGTAATGACCAATTCACAAAATGAGTAATTAGTACAATCTTTATATGTTAACCATCTTTTCTTCCTCTTTTTACCTGGTAGGTTCTCAGACACCTCTGTTTTTCTGTTTCAGAAACACAACACCATTAAAAATGAATTCCTGAGGCACATCCCTCAAAAGAATCTAAATCAGCAAGTCTGAAAAGGCTGAGGCTTTTATTTTGAAAAGGCTCTCAGATAACTTTAAAATACTGCCACAACTGAGATTCAAAATTCATTTAATCAACAACAATAATATCACCAGCCCTCCTTCATTTCAGGGTCAGAGATGGAGTGATTTTAGAGTTACTAGAAAGACAGCACCTCCACCACACCACCCAAAGCACCAGATCTGCCAGCTAGCTTCTGCCTGAAATCCTTTATCAAGACCAAACTCTTCATTCCTCAACTGGTATCCAAATGTTTTTTAAAGGCAAAGAGAAATAACAGAAGTATGTAACACTGATAAACATATAAACACTGAGAACAGATAATTACTTAGTTGTGATAGGTGGAAATGGTTAGAAAGCAGAGGGATCAAAAGGAAAATGTGAAAATACTACATTTAAAAGGCATTAGAATTTTTAAGTTGGTCTTTGGCACTTTGCAGTCTTCACCCTCTTACTGTTCCACTCTCGAGGTTTCCAGTATCCTCACACTGCTCTCCCCTAAGCTCTGGACTATGGCCACCCTATCCAGACATCTTCTAAAACCTAAAGTGGGCATGCTCCAAAATTAACCTACCTCCCTGTAACCTCCAAATTCTCCATTTCTTCAGTTCCTACTAAAGCATCCACAATTAATGTTGCCTTCTCACAGAAATATTTGCTTTTTTTTTTTTTTTTTTGGATAGGCTAACTATAACTATTAAGTTTGTAAATGAACTTCAGAAAAATGGAATTTCAGGCACTGAAACAAAATAAACTGAAAACTGAAGACCATCTAAGCAATACATGTAGTGATAATCTGGGGCATTATAGGCAGGCGGATCAGCCATGCCCTGGAGTCCTATCCCTAAGGTCAGTTCTAAGTTCCTGCTTTTCTGCCACCTGTCAATCCAGAGTCTCTAAGCAGTCTGTGGCTCACTTGTGTCAGAATTCCATGGGATCTTCTGTTACAAACACTGATTCTCCGGCCTCAGTCCATACTTCTACATAGCTCTCCCTAATGATTACCTTTTTAAGCACACTCAGATTGGAGAATTATGCTCTAACAGCTCCAAGCATTCTGGGTTTTAGTGTTTGGTTTGGTTTTCCCACAATCATTTACACAGCAACAGAAATGGCTATGACTGAGGAGTTAAGAGTGGTCATCTGCATGGCCAGTAGTAAATCAAGAAATGTTTAAATCCTCAACATTCTTTAAAAGAGATCATTCTTATAAGCCCTCTATTCTGTCAAATATTACTGATTCTTGCTAAAATTCTACAAAGAGATGTGCAGTAGGAAAACCCAAATACCAGTAAGCAATTTATTATACTATTTATATTGAGTTGGCAAAAATAGGTAGGTACTACCAAAAAATTTAACGATTACATCCAGAATCTCTCTAGTTTTTTTTTTTAATTGATTGCTCTCATAGCCCTGAAGAATTTTATAGGGTTAATACTACACTGATTTAGTGTTGGTCTGTTTGAAAGTCATCAGTTTTACATAAACTCTCAACTGCCAAAACGACAAAGACAAATCCAAACAAGGACCCATATACACTTACTTGTAAAGATATTGATCCACTGTCTTTAGTTTTGCTTAGGAAGCTAGAAATGGAGAGATTCAAGTCAATGCTGCTATTATCAGCAGTGGAACCAGTGCCTGAATCAGTATCATTTTCCTTTTGATTTTCAGATTCTGGTAACATGGTTTCAGGTTTTGACAAAGCACCTATTTCTCCTTTATTTTCTGCATCTTCAGGATTGATATTAATACTGGGTACTGGAACAAGCTGAGGTTCACTGGGCTGTGGAGCGGCAGTGACCTGAGGTTCTGCTTTAACTGGCACTTCACATGGAATTTCTTTTTGCTCTGTGTCCATCTCAGTAGTGGCTTTATGAACATCAGGAGTTTCATTTTCTAAAGCTTTCTGGTCAGTATCAGTCACTACAGTTCTGACCTCTGTTCCTTCAGTGCCACTTGATTCAGTAATCTCAACATCATTTGTCCCAACTTCCTCACGGGTCTCCAATCGGTTCTCTGAATTGCTGATTAGTTGTTCCTCACCTTCACCGTCTACAGATTTTTTGTCTGTCTCATTAGTTTCAACTCTCTCTTCAACAGAAGCTTTCTCAGTACCACCAGCCTCAGGACCCTCCGTGGCCTTGATCACTAATGTCTGGCCTACATCACCCACTTCTTTCCCATCACTACGCTGAGCATCCTCAGCACTGCTCTCAGCTGCCCTCTGAGCAACATCTTCTGCCTCATTTGTTCCTATCACTTTGCTTGTATCACTGATCCTATCTTTTTCAGTTTTGTCATCTTTTCCCAGTTTCTCTTGGATGTCTTCCTTTGTAAACTCAACTTCATTTTCAATTGCCTGAATATCTGCCTCTTTTTCTCCAGTCTCTTCAGAAACTAAATCCATTCCTTGGACAGTAGTATCTTCAATTTCTTCAGAATTTATAATCTTATTTTCAAATATCTGCTGCTTTTCCTGATCTGTTTCTTCTTCAGGTTTCAGATTCTGTTCAGTATTTGTTTCTGAAGTTATCATTATGTTATTTTCTTTTCCTTCACTGACTGAATTAATGTCCACTGCCTCATGGTCTTCTGTGTCAGGAAGATTTTCAAGCTTGGGTCTCTTCTCTTCTCTTCCATTTTCCTCAATTACTGCTGCTTTATTATGAAGTTCAGCCATAGCTTCTAAATGAGTATCATTAACATGTTCATCAGTACCCACCACAACCTTTTCAGGTTCATCACTGGTGGGTTTTTCAGTAAGAATTTTACTGTTAAATTTATCTTCAGAAGTATTACGTTCTGTTTTTTCTGAGACCGATTCCAAAATACAAGCATTTTGTGAAAGCTTATCTTCTTCAGAGCTGGCAATACTCAGGTCAGAGGAGGCACGCTTACTGGCAGGTATTGGCTAAAAAAGATTTTATACAGTTTTAGTGTTAAAAATGTATAAGATGGTGACCAAAACAATATTTCATATATGTGTGTGTGTATATATATATATATATATATATAAATGATGAATTCATATATATAGTGATTTAATATTTTTATTCAGTAAAATCTGATAAAATTATAAAAATAACTTAAAGAACTGACAAATCTTCACATAATAAATATGACAAAAATGGATAGCAAGGAGCAAACTTGAAAGCAAGGAGAAAACTCAATAAATCTTCACCTCTAAATTAAAGGTTTTTGTATTGCTACCCAATAAATCAGGCTTCCTTGGTAGTTCCGCAGTAAAGAATCCACCTGCCAATGCAGGAGACACAGGTTTGATCTCTGGGTTGGGAAGACCCTTGGAGAAGGAGATGGCAACCCACTCCAGTATTCTTGCCTGGGAAATCCCAGACAGAGAAGCCTCATGGGTTACAGTCCATGGGGTTGCCAAAGAGCTGGACACGACTTAACAACTAAACAACAACGCAATCAATTAATTCTTAGACATACATGCAATCGTAACTCAAAATTCAACTCTAAAAATTACCAAAACACAATTTTGTTTTTAAATACTGACCAGAGAATTTTCTGTTTCTTCGTCGTCATCCTCCTCTTTGCCATCTTCAACTTCTTCTGTAACTTCAGCCTTTGCCTCTGCGATCAACTCCCGAATTGGTTTGTTGGAATCAACGGTCACAAAAGGATGCTGTTTGATCGTTAAAAAGAGCTCACTTAGTAACAACTGAAATGCTTGTGGAGTGAGTTTCATATATATAAAACACATTCTTATGTGGTAAAAACACTGACATGTAAATAGGAAAAATATAAACAACTTCAGATGATAGTACATCTGGGATAAGATGGTGGGGAAGGGAACTGAATAGGAATAGGAGCCGCCTGCAACTCTATCTGCACATGTTTTTTAAGAATCTGAAAGAAATATGTCAAAAATGACAACACATTACTTCTGGGTAATAGCTTCATGTACTCTGCTGTATGTCTGAAAATTTCATAATCTAAAACCTAAATTAAAATTAAACCAAGTTTCAAATAAAGTACTAGTTCTTAAAAAGTAATAGTATGCTTACATCTCATATAAAACCTCAATAATTACAGAAAGCTTTAAAGTTCTGTTAAAAGTGAATATAAACACCTGTTTTTTTTTTACATAGTTCTAATGTTTTTAAGAGTAAGAAGATATTTTATTCATCTCTGTACTCTGCACTTAGTGTTTGGCACAGACTAAGGTCTTCCAGTGTGGAGGAAGTGAAACAAGAGAAGATGCATTTGAAGGTTATACTTGTACAGACAGAAAGGCAATTTTTCTTGCTTCTTCCTCCAGATAAATAGCAACCTAAAAAACTATAATGGAGGAGTTGTACAATAACTCAGCCCTGGGTGTTCTTTGGAAGAATGATGCTAAAACTGAAACTCCAGTACTTTGGCCACCTCATGCGAAGAGTTGACTCACTGAAAAAGACTCTGATGCTGGGAGGGATTAGGGGCAGGAGGAAAAGGGGATGACAGAGGATGAGATGGCTGGATGGCATCACTGACTTGATGGATGTGAGTTTGAGTGAACTCCGGGAGTTGGTGATGGGCAGGGGGGCCTGGCGTGCTGCGATTCATGGGGTCGCAAAGAGTCGGACACGACTGAGCGACTGAACTGAACTGAACTGAACAGTAACTGCTTCAAGATCCGTCATTCTACTTGTCTACCTGTACTATTGTTTGACAAAATTTTATTTCAATTGGAGGCTAATTACTTTACAATATTGTATTGGTTTTGCCATACATCAACATAAATTTATATTAAAAAAATAAAATAAAGATTAAAATAAATAAATAAAACATGAAAAAAAATCTTATTTCAAATATTACAAACAAGTCCTGCTATAAAACAAAATTATTCAATCACTTCAACCCCATTTTTTCTTAAAGTTAGCAATATTTACTAAACATTTACCCTCACTGTAAGAGACACTAAAAAAAAAAATTAATTAGCTCACGGCCCCTGTCACCAAGGTACTTGTTTTCTAGTAATGGAGAAACTGAATGGATGTGATTGACAAAATGGAAATAACTAAACAAAATGAAAAGAACACAAACTGAATCAGAAAAGCATAGGAGAAATTACTTAAAAGCTAAATAAATGCCTCTTAGTAAGGGGCCCACACGTTTGTAAAGTAAATGTTAACTACTCGATGTATCCTGTGTTTGCACAGGAAAACTGAAGGAATCTGAATCTGTATTCATCTTAAAGAGGTGCTGCAACAGCTATATGGTTTGCCACTGTCACACTACTCTTATTTTACCTGCAGCAGCTGAGATGTAGTCCACCTGGAATCCACATTCTTTTCCAAGCATTTCTTTAGGAAGTCCTTAAAATTTGAAGACCTTCAAAATAAAATTTTAATAATGACATTCTATTTTATTTTCTTGTTATTAAAATCAAAACTATGATAAACCATGGTTAAGTTCTATCATGTATGTAATAGTATTAACTCAGCATAAAACTAGTTCATGAGAATATCCATAAGTCACTCATTTATAAATACAAGTCACATGTATGTAAGTAGGCTTATAGTCTTAAGTCATTGAGATACAGTCAAATGTTCATAAGGAAGCTAAAAATCACAAAAATTCTTCCATTATATTAACCTCCACAAATACAGATCACATATATGCCTTAGCTTCTCACAGAAAATACTTTTTCATGTAGAACTCCAATCACTGCTATTTTCAAACTGATGGGGAAAGTTAATTATACACATTTATATAATCCTTAAGTCTCGAAAACACACCAGTATCAGTTTTCTATTTCATACAACCTTCGTACCATGTACCTAAGTTTAAATACCCTTGGAAAGCTAGAAGAATAAAGTTTCAAGTTTTGCTTCTTAAAAAGTTTTGTTTAGGAATATTTTACCATTTTGATGGCTGTGCTAATGTAGGGGGCTCAGATTTTGCTATTTTTAGCAGCACTCTCATTGGATTTAATTCATGATGAGGTGGTTCTATCTCAGCCATTTCTATTAAAGTGATACCCAGGGACCAAACGTCGGCTTTGTAGTCATAGGGTCTGTCCTTTGATGTTTCACACATGACTACCTCAGGAGCCATCCTATGAAGACAGAGAATTGAAAATTAAGATGTTTAACTTAAAATGGTGATAAACCACATAAAATGTGATAAACCACATAAAAGACAGACAGTATAATCAAACATGGACAAAATTAACATATAATAACTGCTGACATAACTAATGCAGCAAATCCATAAAACTGAATACATACCAATAGGGTGTGCCAATAAAGGAATCTCTCCTTTGAATTGTCCTTGTGTTTTTAGCTGATACTCCAAAATCCGCTTGAAACAAATAACCATACAAAAGTATTACTGATAGTTTTTAAGCAAAGTTTGCTATATTCAACTTAAGGGAGAAGCATATCAAGTCTTTAATAAGACCACTGTCATTAAAGGGTAAGAAAAATAGAATTGGAGTGACAACCCACTCCAGTATTCTTGCCTGGAGAATCCCTATGGACAGAGGAGCCCGACAGGCTATACAGTCCATGGGGTTGTAAAGAATCGGACACAGCTGAGTGACAAAGCACAGCACACAAAATGGAAAGAGAAGTAACTTCCCTCTCACCCTAATTTTGACCACGCTCTTTCTACCATATCTCCACCCACCCCACAAAAAAAAACTGCCACAGAAAAGATTCCATCATTAATACACTTAATACCACCATCTTTATACATCTTCAGATCACAAATTCTTCAGAACTGACAAAAAAAATAGTAATTTTAAAACAGACCAGTCTGTCCATTTCAAAATAAATGTCCAGTAGTGCTACATGTTACAATTAAATTGAAGGACAGTTTTTCTATAGTGTGAAAGACAGAAATTACACCAAAGAAGCCTTAAATGACAGCATGCCTGCGTGCTCAATTGTGTCTGACTCTTTGGGATCCCGTGGACTGTAGACTGTCAGGCTCCTCTGTCCATGCGAGTCTCCAGGCAGGAATACTGGCCTGTGTTGCCATGCCCTTCTCCGGGGGATCTTCCCGACCCTGCATCTCCTGCGTCTTCTGCATTGCAGGCAGATTCTTCACTGCTGAGCCACCGGGGAAGCCCAAATGACAGCATATGTCTTGCTAATTCCCTCATAATATTACATCACAAAGAAAAAACTCAGGAATGATGTTTTCTGATTTAAATCATAGGGCACAGCAACATCATAACTTTATCAGTTTTTTCTCCTTTTCAGCTTAGAGCTTGATCATTAATAGCAACACAAAATTGCTACTGCGGCATAAATTACCTCATGCCATATACATTTCACTCCTAAAGTTTCATCTGACATGCCACAATTCTCAAAACTGAATAAATCCCAAAGATCTAGTATTTGTATTCATGCCCCAAGGTCTGGCACAGAATACACACAATAAATGGCAGCTACTATCACTAATAATATATGTAATTTTAACCTCTGTGATACTTTGGCAGTAGAACTTTTAAAACTCATGAAATCCTGCCCTGTATTCTAATTATTTGTATCTATTATATAGTTTTTTTTCTTTTTTTAACCAGGTAGTTCTGCTTTAAAACACCCTGGTAGCTGCCTACTGCCTACAGAATGATGTTACACTTCCTAATATGGTGTTATGAGGGCTTCCCTGGTAGCTCAGATGGTACAGAATCTGCCTGCGATGCAGGAGACCCCAGTTCGAGTCCTCGGTCAGGAAGATACCCTGGAGAAGGGATAGGCTACCCACTCCAGTATTCTTGGGCTTCCCTGGTGACTCAGACAGTAAAGAATCGGCCTGCAATGTGGGAGACCTGGGTTTGATCCCTGGGTTGGGAAGATTCCCCTGGAGGAGGGCATGGCAACCCACTCCAGTATTCTTGCCTGGAGAATCCCCATGGACAGAGGAGCAGGCTACAGTCCATGGGGTCACAAAGAGTTGCACACAGCTGAGCGATTAAGCACACAGTCAACTCAGTATTTACTCCATTTCAGTGTTTTTTGAGAACCATTAGCAGTCTTTTTACTTTTTTCCCTCAGAACATGACTGGGAAAGGAGGTCCAAAGCCAGACCTAAACCACAAATGCCCACCGCCAACAGCCGTACCTCCCTGAGCACTCTTACGAGCAGGCGGTAACCTGAGGAGGGACAAGAGGCCACCTTCATTCTTGTGCGAGGGGGAAATTAAGGTCATTAATAAGTACTGTACAGTTCTACTTACAATAATGTGGCAGATATATGTTGGCCTGTTGAAATAGCATTTACATATTTATCTCCATTTGCAAGAATGTGATCTGATAATAAAAATTTGGTTATTGCAATGTATATATGGCTCCTAAGGATACTACGGTTCTATAATATCTGTGTATACTTAATACAATGTCACAGAAATGGAAGACATTCTGTATGCATGAATTAATGAAATAAAGTGCAACTATTTTAAATGTCAACCAACGCAAAACTATTTCAGCATCCTAAATCTTCAAAAATATAGTTATTTTTAATGGCATGTATTATTTTATACAAAAGTATACTGCTGTATTCAAATAAGATTTTAGAACACTTACAGAAAACATGTACCAAAAATAGATCCAAATTATACTATTTCAAAACAAGCAATAAGACTTTAAAATATGATATAAGACATAAAAAAGTAACATATATCAGCATTTTAAACCTCATGAATGAGGTGACAGAACACAAGAGAAATTAGAAATAAAAAACCATTTTAGAAACAAAGACTAAACTAGGAGGAATGCAAGAGCAAATAAACACAACAAATTCACACCCACTATCACTTCACACCCATTAGGACGGTTATCATCAAAAATATAGAAAATAACAAGTGCTGGTAAGGAGGTAGAAAAATTGGAACCCCTGTGCATTGCTATGGAAGTGTAAATTTGTGCAACCACTGTGGAAAATGGTACGATGGTTCTTCAAAAAATTAAACATAGAATTACCATACAATCTGGGTATCTGCCCAAAAGAAATGATGGCAGGAACTCAAAACAGATATTGTACACCATGTTCACAACAGCATTATTCATAGAAGCCCAAAGGGGGAAGCAACCAAAGTCTCCATCAATGGATAAATGAGTAAGTCAAACGTGGTGCATACATATGCTGATAACAGAACATTATTCAGCCTCAAAAAGGAAGAACATTAACACATGAATTTGAATAGGACATATGTAGGAATTCAGGAGAGCCTTGCTCTGTCCTTTGGAAGGGCCTAGAATGAAGGCCAGTCCAGAAACTATAAGCATACTTAACATTCAGACTGTGGTCTTAAAATACCATGTCCTACTAAATGAAAGAATACAAAACCACACAGACTCTTGCCAAAAAGTCTTTGGATTTATCTGCAAACTGAGGGAAATACAGAGAGGAAATTACTTAAGGCATCAAGAGTATGCAGCCAGCAAAATGCAAGATAAGAGAAACTACAGGTCTAACAGCTCAGGTCCCACAGAAGAGTGTTTCTCAACTTCTTTTTTCACCTCTCCTAAAGAGCCTTTTTAGACATTTTTCTCCGATCCTCTCTCCTCGTGAAATTTTAATGTCACAGATATACTGTATATCTGTTCATGTACTATCAGTGGGCCTTTGGAGGGTCACAACCATGGTAATACTAAAATTTTATTTCTTTGAGAAAGCATGCCATGAAAACGCATGCCATAGATAAAACATAAAGAGAAGAAAGGAATGGTGGGGAGGGGGGTATGACCCATAAATCAAAAGAGACTTCAAAGAAAAAGCAGGTTTTAAACATGGACAAGTCTAAAGTCTAGAGATGAACACTGGGTGATAGAGCCATGAAGAAACACAGGGAAGTGATTACTATAAAGTTAGTATACAGGTTACCTGTGGAGAAGAGGACAGTGACTTGAGATGAGGCACGTGATGCAGCTCCTAAGGTGCCTGACATACTTCCATTTCTTTATCTAAGTGGTGATTACAAAGCTATTGCGTACAGAGCTACAAGTCAATAAGCTACACAACTCTTAATGTGGTTTCCTGTATCTGTATGTATTTCTCAAAAAAAAAAGTTAAAATTTAGTACTATATCAAAGGAGAAGGTGATGGCACCCTACTCCAGTACTCTTGCCTGGAAAATCCCATGGACGGAGGAGCCTGGTGGGTCCATGGGGTCGTGAAGAGTTGGACACGACTGAGCGACTTCATTATCACTTTTCACTTTCATGCATTGGAGAAGGAAATGGCAACCCACTCCAGTGTTCTTGCCTGGAGAATCCCAGGGACGGGGGAGCCTTGTGGGCTGCCGTCTATGGGGTCGCACAGAGTTGGACACGACTGAAGCGACTTAGCAGCAGCAGCAGTATATCAAAGTATACCTGCTTAGAGGTCATGACAAAGTAAAGTGAACTATGATCACTGGTATCAGCATGGCCTTTGGGTATATTTTGTCCTTTTAATATCTGTCCAAAATACTCAAATTCAGGCTTCATCACCAGAGGTTTTTTCTTAATTCATATCTTGCTGCTACTACTGCTGCTAAGTCGCGTCAGTCGTGTCCGACTCTGTGCGACTCCATAGACGGAAGCCCACCAGGTTCCTCTGTCGCTGGGATTCTCCAGGCAAGAACACTGGAGTGGGTTGCCATTTCCTTCTCCAATACATGAAAGTGAAAAGTGAAAGTGAAGTCGCTCAGTCGTGTCCGACTCTTAGCGACCCCATGGACTGCAGCCTACCAGGCCCCTCTGTCCATGGGATTTCCCAGGCAAGAGTACTGGAGTGCGGTGCCATTGCCTTCTCGGAATTCATACCTTGGGGATACTTAAAAAGGACTGTATCTTCTATCTGTATGTATATATATGAAATTCATTAATTTCCCATCTAAAGTCTGTATCTATTCCTCCTTATGAAATTATCATTTATTTCCTCAGTGCAAAAAAAAAAAAACTATTTTCAATCTTATACTTAATTTAGCATCTTTTTTACACTTAGTTACTTTGTGAGCTTAGCCAAGATACCGTATCTACAAAATACAATATAAAACTAAAGACGGAAAAAGAAAACAACTAGATATGAGTTTTGGAAATGAAGACAAAACTAAATGGTTTCACATAATGTGTCATTTTCTAAATGTATTGTATTTATAAATATTAATTCTACATATAAAAATTTAAGGGAAAAATTATTAGGCAGTCTTTTAAAAGTGTATCTTTTTAAAAATAACAATCCATCCTTTCCTATTGTTTAAAGAGTCTTTATATTAGGTGCCTATACTTAGAAATTCTGGGAGTTAATGAATAACTATTTGCCCAAGTTTTTTTTTTTTTAGCCTCACCTCAGTCTTGCGGGATCTTAGTTCCCAGGCCATTGGCAGTAAAAGCACCAAGTCTTAACCACTGGATTGCAAGGGAATTCCCTCCAAGAAGTATTTTAAAAATCGCTGCTGCTGTTTAGCCACTAAGTCGTGTCTGATTCTTTGCGACCCCATGGACTGCAGCTCACCAGGCTCCTCTGTCCATGGGACTTCCCAGACAAGAATATTGGAGTGGGTTGCCATTTCCTTCTCCAGGGGATATTCCCAACTCAGGGATCAAACCCACATCTCCTGTTTGGCAGGCAGATTCTTTACCAATGCACCACCTGGGAAGCCCCAATTTAAAAAATTAACATGAAGTAATTCTCATGTTTTACATATTTTAACGTACTTCTCTTTGTTTCACATATTAATATTTGAGTCCTAACAGAACAATATTAAGTAACAGACATATAGGGAAAAACCTCACAGCATAAAACCAAATGGTTTATCTAAAAGAATAAACTTACCCAACTTAATATCTCCATCTAAGGTAAAAAGAATGTTGCCAGCCTTTAGATCTCTGTGGATGATCTTATTATCATGTAAGTAGTTCAAAGCCTCTAAAGTTTGCTTACAAACTACTTGTATTTGGGACTCAGTTAATGGTCTCTCAAGCTCTGCAACGAAAAAGTAAAAAAATAATCATTTTTGTACAGTGAAAGTGTATCAGCAGGTTATATACCTTTAATACCTTTACTGTCACTGTTGAAGATTATATACAATGAAATGACTTTTTAAAAAGTATAACACAAATATTAGTTTCTTCACATATTATCAGTTCAGTTCAGTTCCGTCGCTCAGTCATGTCCGACTCTTTGTGACCCCATGAATCGCAGCACACCAGGCGTCCCTGTCCATCACCAACTCCCGGAGTTCACCCAAACCCATGTCCATTGAGTCGGTGATACCATCCAGCCATCTCATCCTCTGTTGTCCCCTTCTCCTCCTGCCCCCAATCCCTCCCAGCATCAGAGTCTTTTCCAATGAGTAAACTCTTCACATGAGGTGGCCAAAGTATTGGAGTTTCAGCTTCAGCATCAGTACTTCCAATGAACATCCAGGACTGATCTCCTTTAGGATGGACTGGTTGGATCTCCTTGCAGTCCAAGGGACTCTCAAGAATCTTCTCCAACACCACAGTTCAAAAGCATCAATTCTTCAGCACTCAGCTTTCTTCACAGTCCAACTCTCACATGCATACATGACCACTGGAAAAACCATAGCCTTGACTAGACAGACCTTTGTTGGCAATGTCTCTGCTTTTTAATATGCTGTCTAGGTCATATCTTTCCTTCCAAGGAGTAAGCGTCTTTTAATTTCATGGCTGCAATCACCATTTGCAGTGATTTTGGAGCCCAGAAAAATAAAGTCTGACACTGTTTCCACTGTTTCCCCATCTATTTCCCATGAAGTGATGGGACCAGATGCCATGATCTTCATTTTCTGAATGTTGAGCTTTAAGCCAACTTTTCACTCTCCTCTTTCACTTTCATCAAGAGGCTTTTGAGTTCCTCTTCACTTTCTGCCATAAGGGTGGTGTCATCTGCATATCTAAGGTTATTGATATTTCTCCCAGCAATCTTGATTCCAGCCTGTGCTTCCTCCAGCCCAGCGTTTCTCATGATGTACTTTGCATATAAGTTAAATAAACAGGGTGACAATATACAGCCTTGACGAACTCCTTTTACTATTTGGAACCAGTCTGTTGTTCCATGTCCAGTTCTAACTGTTGCTTCCTGACCTGCATATAGGTTTTTCAAGAGGCAGGTCATCCTGGAATGTGAAGTCAAGTGGGCCTTAGAAAGCATCACTACGAACAAAGCTAGTGGAGGTGATGGAATTCCAGTTGAGCTATTCCAAATCCTGAAAAAAAGATGCTGTGAAAGTGCTGCACTCAATATACCAGCACATTTGGAAAAGTCAGCAGTGGCCACAGGACTGGAAAAGGTCAGTTTTCATTCCAATCCCAAAGAAAGGCAGTGCCAAAGAATGCTCAAACTACTGCACAAGTGCACTCATCTCACACGCTAGTAAAGTAATGCTCAAAATTCTCCAAGCCAGGCTTCAGCAATACATGAACCATGAACTTCCACATGTTCAAGCTGGTTTTAGAAAAGGCAGAGGAACCAAAGATCAAATTGCCAACATCCGCTGGATCCTCGAAAAAGCAAAAGAGTTCCAGGAAAACATCTATTTTTGCTTTATTGACTACGCCAAAGCCTTTGACTGTGTGGATCACAATAAATTGTGGAAAATTCTAAAAGAGATGGGACTACCGGACCACCTGAACTGCCACTTGAGAAACCTATATGCAGGTCAGGAAGCAACAACATTTAATTTTAAAATTTTATCATGGTCATCTAAGAATACAAAAATTAGGCTGATTTAACTTACTGAATGTTACTCAACAATAAGATAAATATACATGTATAAATGTTTGAAATCCACTGACTTTTTTAAAAGTATAATTTAAGATATAAATGTAAGGAACAAAAAGGCATTTACCAAGCATCACAGCATCTACTGCTCCACCAGCACAAAATTCAATGAGGATCTGCAGGCAAATAAAAAGCACATGTCTAACACCACACTGATTCTGAGTATTTTTCCTTCAAGCTAGCAAAAAATATAAATAGAGAGCTATCAAATAACCTAAGTTACATAAACAATATTATGCTAACAACCATGAAGACTTCCTTTGTAAAAAGAGTCACAAGTCTTGCTGTACATTTGAGAAAGTACAAAGGGAACACACTGTGGAAGTATGCGCATTTTTGTTCATCACAACTTGTAGTGTCCCAGGTTCTCTAAAGTTATCTGGTACAGAATGTTTATTAAGGGCCATATTATACATCCACGCCCTCACCACTCAAAGACTTTATACTCTCCTTTCTTAAGGTAACTATTGTGAGTTAAATGAACAAGAATATTTTTTAACTTTACTAACAGGAATACATCCTGAAAGATTGCTTTTAGTTTTCTAGAAACTTGGGGAAAACACACACAAAAGCTTCAGATACTAGCTCACTTATCACATCCTACTGGATGCCTTCCCAAACCTCCCTGGTACATAGCACCATGCATTTTTCCTTCTTAATCCTCATCACAGTTTTCATTTTGTATTTTTATGATTCTTCAATTAATTCATGTCTCTCTCTCCCTCCCACTGTCCCTCATAGTTGTCTAGCTGTTGCTTTTAATTACAGAGCTTAACAAATTGTATAGATTCATAGTTTTTTCTCCTCTATAGAACAACACTTTATTTTTCACAGGAGCTTATTTTACAATAAGTTGTTTTTCAAATTCATTATATCATATGAAAAATAATTTGGGAGACAGATCATTATTATCCTACAGTGGAGTAAACAGACTGATAAAGATTAACTGATTTATCCAAGCTCCTGCCTAGTATCACCAAAATAAAAAAGGAAAGGTCTTTTGATTTGCAGCCAGGTACAGCTTATACTATCTACTCTTCTTTTGTAATACTTTGCTTATTCCTTTAAGGAGACAAACTAAAACTCCATTTTAAAAAGTCCTCTTGTATACCTGTGGCGGATTCATTTTGATATTTGGCAAAACTAATACAATTATGTAAAGTTTAAAAATAAAATAAAATTAGAGGAAAAAAAAAAAAAAAAAGATAAAGGAGCCAATAAAAAAAAAAAAAAGTCCTCTTGATTAAATTAGTATTGGTGCAGAGCAAGTGACTGACTGGTTATTATAAATATTAACATTTTATTTATATATTTATTTATGCCTAACATTTTCTAAAAATGAATAAAATTTTTACATACAGACCTGGCCACAACAAAAGAAACTTAAAAAAAATTTAAATACTTAAATTTAAATTAAGAAACTTATATAAGACACATCAAACTAACATTAAAAAACAAATAAATAAATTAAAAAACTGGGGGGAAAAAAAGACTTGAGAGAAAGAAAGAAGTTCCAACTGGAAAAAAATATTAATTCAAAACAAAAAAGGAATGTAATTTCGTTATTTAGGAAATTTTAAATTCTTCACCAAGTTTCTACATTTCAGTCCAATGTCAAATAATCATGAAACACGGTGTTCTAAAATACACATCTAAACATCTGTTGAAGCTAAGGATATGTTGCTATGTTGTTAATCATCCTCTTATCAATGGGTCAATTCTCACTCAAGAAGCATAAGTAACTAAATAGAAGAGGTAGTTCAAAGAAGGTCTACACAACTTAGAAATCTCTTCAGGACGATTAACTTATTTTGGCTATTCCTACAGATTAACCAAAATACTTACCCAAAGATTATTCTCATAATAGAAGGCATCTAGAAGCTTGACTATATTAGGGTGATCACAAGATGCTAATATATCAATTTCAACCATGTAGTCTTCAAGTTCTTCTTCAGATTTGGTGTCAATCACCTTTGCAGCAGCTAAAACATTGGTCTCTTTATTCTGAGCCTAAAAACAAAAGTATCATTATGTCCACAATTACAATGCATACTTGATTTATAAATATTATTATTTTTTAATAAACTTTATTTTTTCTTTTCAGTTCACAGCAAATCTAAGCAGAAAGTACAGTGCAGTTCAGTTCAGTCGCTCATTCATGTCTGACTCTTTGTGACCCCATGGACTACAGCACGGCAGGCCTCCCTGTCCATCACCAACTCCTGGAGTTTACTCAAACTCATGTCCATTAAGTCGGTGATGCCATCCAGTCATCTCATCCTCTGTCGTCCCCTTCTCCCGCCCTCAATCTTTCCCAGCATCAGGGTCTTTTCAAATGACTCAGTTCTTCACAGCAGGTGGCCAAAGTATTGGAGCTTCAGTTTCAGCATTAGTCCTTCAAATGAATATTCAGGACTGATTTCCTTTAGGATGGACTGGTTGGATCTCCTTGCTGTCCAAGGCACTCTCAAGAGTCTTCTCCAACAGCACAGTTCAAAAGCATCAATTCTTCGGCGCTCAACATTCTTCATACTCCTACTCTCACATCCATACATGACCACTGGAAAAAGCATAGCCTTGACTAGACGGACCTTTGTTGGCAAAGTAATGTCTCTGCTTTTTAATATGCTGTCTAGGTTGGTCATAATTTTCCTTCCAAGGAGCAATACTCTTTTAATTTCATGGCTGAAGTCACCATCTGCAGTGATTTTGGAGCCCAAGAAAATAAAGTCTCTCACTGTTTCCACTGTTTCCCCATCCACTGCCATGAAGTGATGAGACCAGATGCCATGATCTTAGTTTTCTGAATGCTGAGTTTTAAAGTCAACTTTTTCACTCTCCTCTTTCACTTTCATCAAGAGGCTCTTTAGTTCTTCTTCACTTTCTGCCATAAGGGTGGTGTCATCTGCATATCTGAGGTTATTGATATTTCTCCCAGCAATCTTTATTCCAGCCTGTGCTTCCTCCAGCCCAGCGTTTCTCATGATGTACTCTGCATACAAGTTAAATAAGTAGGGTGAGAATATACAGCCTTGATGTACTACTTGCCTTATTTGGAACAAGTTGTTCCATGTTCAGTTCTAACTGATGCTCCCTGACCTGCATACAGATTTCTCAAGAGGCAGGTCAGGTGGTCTGGTATTCCCATCTCTTTCAGAATTTTCCGGAGTTTCTTGTGGTCCACATAGTCAAAGGCTTTGGCGTAGTCAATAAAGTAAAAATAGATGTTTTCCTAGAACTCTCTTGCTTTTTCGATGATCCAACGGATGTTGGCAATTTGATCTCTGGTTCCTCTGCCTTTTCTAAAACCAGCTTGAACATCTGTTAGTTCATGGTTCATGTACTGTTAAAGCCTGGCTTGGAGAATTTTGAGCATTACTTTACTAGCATGTGAGATGAGTGCACTTGTGCAGTAGTTTGAGCATTCTTTGGCACTGACTTTCTTTGGGATTGGAATGAAAACTGACCTTTTCCAGTCCTGTGGCCACTGCTGAGTTTTCCAAATGTGCTGGCATATTGAGTGCAGCACTTTCACAGCATCATCTTTCAGGATTTGAAATAGCTGAACTGGAATTCCAACAACTCCATGAGCTTTGTTTGTAGTGATACTTTCTCAGATCCACTTGACTTCACATTCCAGGATGTCTGGCTCTAGGTGAGTGATCACACCATCGTGATTATATGGGTTGTGAAGATGTTTTTTGTACAGTTCTTCCGTGTATTCTTGCCACCTCTTCTTAATACCTTCTGCTTCTGCTGGGTCCATACCATTTCTGCCCTTTATTGTGCCCATCTTTGCATGAAATGTTCCCTTGGTATCTCTAATTTTCCTGTAGAGATCTCTATCCCATTCTATTGTCTTCCTCTATTTCTTTGCATTGATTGCTGAGGAAGGCTTTCTTATCTTTCCTTGCTATTCTTTGGAACTCTGCATTCAAATGGGTATATCTTTCCTTTCTCCTTTGCCTTTTGCTTCTGTTCTATTCACAGCTATTTGTAAGGCCTCCTCAGACAACCATTTTGCCTTTTTGCATTTCTTTTCCTTAGGGATGGTCTTGATCCCTGCCTCCTGTACAATGTCACGAATCTTTGGTCCACAGTTCTTCAGGCACTCTATCAGATCTAATTCCTTGAGTCTACTTCTCACTTCCACTGTATAATCGTAAGGGATTTGATTTAGGTCATACCTGAATGGCCTAGTGGTTTTCCCTACTTTCTTCAATTTAAGTCTGAATTTGGCAATAAACAGTTCATCTGTGCCACAGTCAGCTTCTGGTCTTGTTTCCACCGACTGTATAGAACTTCTCCATCTTTGGCTGCAAAGAATATAATCAATCTGATTTCAGTATCAACCATCTGGTGATGTCCATGTGTAGAGTCTTCTCTTGTGTTGTTGGAAGAGGGTGTTTGCTATGACCAGTGCGTTCTCTTGGCAAAACTCTTTTAGCCTTTGCCCTGCCTCATTCTGTACTCCAAGGCCAAGTTTGCCTGTTACTCCAGGTATTTCTTGACTTCCTACTTTGCATTCCAGTCCCCTATAATGAAAAGGACATCTTTTTTGGGTGTTAGTCCTAGACGGTCTTGAAGGTCTTCAAAGAACCGTTCAGCTTCTTCAGCATTGCTGGTTAGGGCACAGACTTGGATTACTGTGATACTGAATGGTTTGCCTTGGAAATGAACAGAGATCATTCTGTCATTTTTGAGACTGCATCCAAGTACTGCATTGTGACTCTTTTGTTGACTATGACGGCTACTCCATTTCTTCTAACGGATTCTTGTCCACAGTAGTAGATATAATGTACACAAACTAAATATAACGTAGCAGAAAGTACAAAGAGTTGCCACATACACCTCTTCCCTATTCATGCACAGCCTTCCCCACTGCCAACATTCTGCACCAGAGTGGTACATCTGTTAAAGCTGAGCAATCTGTATTGACACATCATCATTACCTGAAGTGCACTGTTTACATTAGCATGAACGCCTGGTGTGCCTTCTATGGGTTTGGACAAAATACATGATATGTATCCACCATGTTAATATCACACAGAATAGTTTCACTGCCCTAAAAATCTCTATGCTCTGCCTATTCATCCCACTCTTTCTCCTAACCCCTTCCCTGATCTTTTTACTGTCTCCATAGTCTTCTGTTTTTCATACAGTATGTAGCCTTTTCAGATTGGCTTCTTTCACTGAGTAACATGCATTTAAGATTCCTCCACATCTTTTCATGGTTTGATACCTAATTTCTTTTTAGTGCTAAATAATAGTTGGATACACAGATGCAGCAGGCATGTTTATTCATTCAGCAACTGAAAGCATGTTGGTTGTTTCCCGGTTTTAGCAATGATGGATAAAGCTGCTATAAACATCTGCATGCAGCTTTTTGTGTGGATTTAAGTTTTCAACTTCTCTGAGTAAGTACGAAGGAGCAGAATTACTGGATCATATGGTAAAAGTATGTGTAGTTTTGCAAGATACTGACAAACTGTCTTCTAAAGTGGGAAACAGTGGAAACAGTGAGACTTTATTTTGGGGGCTCCAAAATAACTGCAGATGGAGACTGCAGCCATGCTTGCTCCTTGGAAGAAAAGTTATGACCAACCTAGACAGCATGTTAAAAAGCAGAGATATCACTTTGCCAACAAAGGTCCATCTAGTCAAAGCTGTGGTTTTTCCAGTAGTCATGTATGGATGTGAGAGTTGGACTATAAAGTCCAACTTTTTTTTGAGCACCAAAAAATTGATGCTTTTGAACTATACTGTTGGAGAAGACTCTTGAGAGTCCCTTGGATGGCAAGGAGATCCAACCAGTGCATCCTAAAGGGAATCAGTCCTGAATATCCATTGGAAGGACTGATGCTGAAGCTGAAACTCCAATACTTTGGCCACGTGATGCAAAGAACTGACTCACTGGAAAAGACCCTGATGCTGGGAAAGATTGAAGGTGGGAGGAGAAGGGGATGACAGAGGATGAGATGGTTGGATGGCAGCACGGACTCAGTGGACATGAGTTAGAGTAAACTCCAGGAGCTGGTGATGGACAGGGAGGCCTGGCGTGCTGCAGTCCATGGGGTCGCAGAGTCGGTCACGAGCGAGTGACTGCACTGAACTGTTGCTCCCCACCCTTGCCAGCACTTGGTTGTGCTGGTGGAGGTTTCTGTCATTCTAATACGTGTGTAGTGGTATCCCCTTGTTTAAATTTACAACTCCCTAATGACAGATGATGTTGAGCATCTTTCCATATGCTTACTGACCATCTGAATACCTTCTTTGGTGAGATGCCCAAATCTTTTGGTAATTTTTTAATCAGACCAAAGGTTTTCAAACTGTTGAGTTTTAAGAATTCTTAATGTATTTTGAATTACAGTGCTTTATCAGATATGTCATTTGCAAACATTTTCTCCCAGTCAGTGGCTTATTTTCTCATTCTCTGTTATACTTATTTTTTAAAGGTAGTCTAAACATAAATATTAACAGATACATGCTAAGTGCTTAATACCGATAGAATTTCAAGTTGCAGGTTCTACTGGATCAGACTGTTAGGGTTCAAATTCTGATTCTGCCACTTAATAACTATGTTGTTTGGGCAACTTACAAAATCCTTCTCTTAGACTTAGCTTCCTCATCAATAAAATGTACTTACAACTCACAAGTTTGTGAGAATTAATATAACAGATATTTGCCAAGGGAAAAAATACATATAAACATTTAATATACTGCCTGCCATTCATAGTAAAAAGGATTCGAAAATGTTATCTCGAATTATTACTATTATTAGTTAATCCGCAAAATGATACCATGATATATTAGCATTCCTGCTTTAAAGGAGGATAAATAAACTTAGATTAAAATGCTTCCCCAAGGTCAGGAAGAAGTAAGAGGCAGAATCGAGATTCAAATCCAGGCTGTTTCTAAAACTTTTTCTTTATCTTAATCATTACCCTTCCCAGTTTTCCTATATTTCCATCAGTTTAATCATTTTTCATTGTTTTTAGTACTTTAACTTTTCCATTTTCTTTCTTTAACTGAATAACTTCTCATTTCCATTTATTACAAAGGAAAGGTTTCCAAATGTGTAGTAGAAGTCAAGATCATTATTTTAAAGTTAGGAATCAAATCATAAAATACTAACTAGGTTTTTTAAAAAATTACATGGACAGAGGAGTCTCGTGGGCGACAGTTCATGGAGTTGCAGAGCTGAACAAGACTGAGTGAGCACACACACAAAGGTCTTTAAAGGAGATTTTCAACATTATGCATGTTACCATCACTTCAGCAAATCTATCATTTTATAAGAAAAAACAGCAAACTTTCAAAAGCTAGTAATAAGTGTCTTAATAAATAAATCTCCAATTCCATTTTAATAATTTATAAGGAGAAAATTTTATAAAATATATATATACATGCAGAAAACATTCATCTAAGCACTGTTTATAATAAAGAAAACTTAATCAGCCTAAATGTCCATTAACAAAAACCTACTTAAATCATTCAGTATGCCTCTATAATGGAGAATTATGCAACCATTAAAATTAACTGACTAATCAATTAATATTTCTTAAGACAGAACAAAAATCACAATATATTGCTGAATGGAAGAAAGCAACTTACTAAATAGCAGGGACGGGGGGAGCCTGGTGGGCTGCCGTCTATGGGGTCGCACAGAGTCGGACACGACTGAAGCGACTCAGCAGCTGCAGCAGCAGCAAACAGGAAAGGTATGCGATTTTACAAAAACTACACATACATTTTTACATAGGGCCTGGAAAATCCCATGGATGGAGGAGACTGGTAGGCTGCAGTCCATGGGGTCGCTAAGAGTCGGACACGACTGAGTGACTTCACTTTCACTTTTCACTTTCATGCATTGGAGAAGGAAATGGCAACCCACTCCAGTGTTCTTGCCTGCAGAACCCCAGGGATGGGGGAGCCTGGTGGGCTACCGTTCATGGGGTCACACAGAGTCAGACACGACTGAAGTGACTTAGCAGCAGCAGCAGTTATGTAAGAAATACTTGGAAAGACATCATCGGGGGATGGCAGTTTCACGTGCCTTTGACTTTCTCTGTATTTTTCACACTGTTTACATTTTTAAATGGACATGTATTATTTTTATAGAGGCAATAAGGTACTAAAACATCAGTCTATGGGATATTTCTTAGGGATCTATTACCTAATCTTGGAGATGATGATGGAAGAACAATTAAACTAGGTATAAGCCTCTATGTGGAAATTCTCCTAAGTAGACTTTGCTTCATTTTCCCTCCTTAGGTAAAAACAGAGGTAGAAATTAATGCTAATTACTAACAAAGTAACCCTAATGTTTAGGGTTCAGAGAATGGTGGTGTAGTCACTAAGTCATGTCAGATTCTCTGTGATCCCAGGGACTTTAGCCCACCAGGCTCCTCTGTCCATGGATTTTCCAAGCAAGAATATGGAGTGGGTAGCCACTTCCTTCTCCAGGAGATCTTCCCCACCCAGGGATTGAAAGCTGGTCTCCTGCATTGCACGCGGATTCTTTACTGACTGAGCTACCAGGGAAACCCATTATCTTATGTTCTGCAAAGAAAGAAAAACTGCTAATAAACTATGACAGAAGTTTGTCATTTAGAATTTTCACATTATTCCTTTTTAAGAGCTCTTTTGGATAGAGCTAGAGAAAAATTGCTATTGTATATTATCTTTGTAAATACAGGAAAAATAAAACACTTCTTCACACTTAACTCTTCTGAGTCACTTTTTCACTCAGAACTATCTAATGTCTGTGTTTTCACACAATATTATTCTCTGGCCACGAAAAGCTTTGGTGATACAGCATTTCTTTAAAAAGTATTCCTCTACTACTGTCTCGAAAATTTTCTTTGAAGCCAACTACCTCCTATTTTGAAATCATAATGCTGATATTCTCTTCATCTTATCACAGATGCTAAAAGAAGCTTTTAGATGACAACCAGGACTCACATTCTTTCTTCACAACATTCTTAAATGGTTTACTGATTGAAACATCAACGGGCTGCAACTGTATAATACCGGAGATACAACTACATTCACAATGCACGATGACACATATCACAACTGCCGCCTGGCGAACAACGTGAAGGCATCAAACAATAAATCGGGACTTGTCCCAGTCTCAGAAATGTTCAAAAGCTGAAGGTCTATCATAACTGGGTGAAACATGGCATTAAGTTTATCTACGAAAGACACTTTAGTTGAAAAAATAATACATGGAACTCACCCTCCCCCAAGTCAGGAAATAAGTCAGTGAGAAATGTCCTTCTCTCACCATTTTAATGTAACACTTTGGGAAGAAAGAGAGCAGAGCAACTGTCCTTGAAAAGGAACACTATAAAATACAAGCAGTGGTAAGAGACCAAGGATATTGTGAGGAGAGTTAAAAAGTCATCCTTCTTTTGCATGCCTCTACCCATGGCAGGAGAGATTTTAAAGACGTATCTTTCACTTGTTAATAGAATGGCATGAAAGAGGAAAAATAATTAATACTAGATAATCTCTAAGGTTCTTTGTAGCAACAAATTTCATTATTCCATTGCCTTGGATATACTGATTAAGTCAGTGATAGTACCATTTGGTTTAATATAAATACTAAATAAATTTTACATTAGAAAATACAGTGCCTCTTACATTACTGATTGAAAATATTCATCACAATCTGGTTTGAGAGAACTCTAAAATTCAAAACTGAAATAAATTCATGTGTGCAAAACCATACTTTAAACAAACATAATGCAAATAAGGTGTTAAAAAGAAACAATCACATCTACTACCTAAAAGCATAAAAATTCTAGACAAAATTTTAACTAAACAAATGTTAATAAAAACAAGAATGAAATAACAAACACTCAGATGTTATTTTAAAGGAGCTATAATTTCAATAGGTAAAGTTTTCAAAAATCAGTGATGATCACTTAAAAATCACTATGTTTTTATCTTCACGAATCACAGGCACCAAAGAAAGAGATGGCAATGACACAAACTCAGCAACTTGGAGGAAAAGATTCTGCAAAGCTGAAACTCAGATCCCTGAGGACAGAGTGGTGCTCAGCTGCTGCTGAGTCTCTGAACTTGGAAGAGGGATCTTGTGAGACCAGGGTACCTTTTGAGGAAGAAAGGACTAGCCAATCAGAGCTGGTGTTTGTAAGGGTTATGATAAGACTAGCTCTGTGAGTGTTAGAAAAACTACAAACTGAATCTGGGACAGCTATTGCTGGGGTGAGAAGTTCCACTAGGATGATGGTCAAAGTAACAGCAAAGCGACAGGGAGCCACAGGCAACAGAAAGATGTAGGCTCTTTCTCCGCCTCCTTGCAGCCTTCCTGTAGTGTTCAACGCTTCTGAAACCTAAAAGTGAGCACCTGGCAAGACAGAAACAGTGATCTGCAAAAATCTCAGAACAACGTCACAAAGCAGAACCACAGAAAGGGGTGTTGGGAGCTGAGGATTACAGATGGGAGAACTAAGACACAGTAGTATTAAATATTTGGTTAATAAATATTCAAATTTCCAAAGAGCAGTTTGGGAAAAAAAACAGCACTAGAGAAAGAAGATAGTTTTAGACTGTTTAGATACTATTAACTGTTTTATATTACATGCTAATCCTGGTGATCTTCTCAGAAACCAGATGAGATTTTGGTAGGAATAAGAGTGAATATCAGATAAGAATAAAATTACTCAACATAACTTAGCAAAGATACACAGTTAATTTCCACTATTTATTCTCATTTGTTCTATAGTCACTACAAACCCTGAATTAGTGAATACTGAACCACTACTCCTAGATGAAATACATACACACATTCTCCCACACAGACCTTAGATCTCAAACAACTCATCCTGGTAGATTCTATTTGTTTCACAAAAGACAAAATGAAGTTCAGAAACGTTAGGTGATTTGTTCGAGGCTGCCCCAACAACAGGTGCCAGAGTTTGGGTTCAAACCCCATCCAATGGGTCTCAAACCAGGAGCCTCTTGCACTACAGTACACAGCCCCGCCTGTCTCCATCCTCCGGACCTCTCTGTATGAGAGGTGAGACAAGACAGAACACTACCAAGTTCGAGCTCAGCACCCAACAAGGGCATCCAGGCACTCACATCTTATATAGCTTTGCACGTGTACACAAATAACTGCGAAAGCACCGCATGTACAGGTTTGGGGGCTACAAATAGATTTTAGTAAGTAGATAAATTTGCAAATAATGAGGATCAGCTATACAGTATACTCTTACATTAACAGGTAGAAAATATTACAGATATCCTTTTTTAAAGGATTTCTCCACTGCAGAGGACACAGGTTTGATCCCTAGTCAGGGAACTAAGATCCTGCATGCCATGTGGTGTGGCCAAATTAATTAATTTAAATGCTTTTAAAAGAACACATTTTCATGCCATTTCCTGAATTCTGCAAAAAAGAAAAGAATATACTTTATATTCCCAAATGCTACTTTATTTATATTGCTCTGGTTATTTACGGAAAACTTAGTTATTGGTCAGTCAAGATACTAACAACAGAATGTCAATAGTAAGTTAATGTTGGTTAAATCAGTAATTTCTAAAATGTTTTACCAATTCTCAGATAACATAGTTTTCCCATTTATTTCATGGACTTGCTGACTCTGAGCAGCATGAATAAATTGCAACATTTTTGATAATTCTGTGATAGATAAGCTTTAGGACTTTGCAAGGGTTACATAGTTGAAAGGCTGAAAAAATGAGAACACAAAAAGAATTTTTTAAAAATATTTTGAAATAGGACAAAGACATACTACCTCTGGAAATTAATTCAAGAAAAATAAAGACTTTTAAATGGTAAGGAAGATCATTACCACACAAACATTCTCAATGTTAAATTATAAAAGTAAAGGGCCAAAACAAGTTCTTGTCAAGATAAGAAATTCAACACAATACTAAGATTTTTATAAGGAAAAAAGATAAGCCAGCACATTAAAGCCATTTTTACAATTCAAACTTTCAGTTACCTCTTTTAAAACATAAATGTATATATGCCAGGAATTTGGACTTCAGGTGGCATTGAGTACAAAATACAATGCAGCATTTAATAAACAGCAGGTAACTTCAGTAGCATAATGCAGAAGTAGTTACCCATTCTGAAAAGAGACTGTCTTTCTTCTTTCAGAAAAAGAGAAAAGTGAAGACTATATAAAGGGAGAAAAAATGAGAAAAGAAGAACTGTTAAGTGAAATAAAGCAATGTGCAGAACAGTATTTAAAAATATGATCCTTTCCTTTTGTAATCTGAAAAATCCAAACCTACAAAGAAATGGAGTAAACAGACAGTGACCAACCACACAGCCCTCACCCAGAGTTACCAGCTGTTAACATCTGTCATCCTTGCTTTCAAATCCCTCTCTTGTAGACTGTCCCACTATTTGGATTTGTCTGTTTCCTCATTATCAGATTCAGGTTAAATATCTTTGATAAAAAACACAACATTAGGTGATGATACAGTTCCCAATGAGTAGCACCAGAAAACACAGCTTATCTTACTACTGTTGATTAACCCTAGGTTTGATCACTTAAGATGGTATCCATCAGCTCTCTCTACTGTAAAGGTGAGTTATATGGGGTGGTATCACGATACTTATGGGGTGAAACCCTGTTCCTCCACACTCTTTCACACAATGATTTTAGTGTCCATCCATAATTTTTGCCTGAATTACTATCGTATGGTTGCATGAGTTTTTGTGAATTATATCAGTCTTTATATATCAACTAGTTAGCATTCCTCTAGCAGGTTACTATTTTGTTGTTGATATTTTTGTAGTTCAAACTAACCTGTACTCTTTGGCATGTCCCCATTAATTTTTGACCATATTCTTTGATTTTTTGAGCATATGAGCATAAAGCTCATATTCTTGAGCTTTCTGGTACAATATCCCGGGATTCTCTGGGAAAAAATGAGGAGTGGGGAGGATTTTACTTTTCAATTTTATCACTTCTGTACTTCTCTAGTTTAGGCCTGGATCAGACATTTCAATGAGTCCTGGTTAGTTTTAATGAGGAATGGTATTTAGAAACCCAGAGCTAGGAGTATTAATGATCATAATTTCTAGGCCTTTGTCGGTGGAAAATAGGAATATGTATACATGTATTGCAGCCATGAAATTAAAAGATGCTTGCTCCTTGGAAGGAAAGTTATGACCAACCTAGACAGCATATTATAAAAGCAGAGACATTATTTTGCCAACAAAGGTCCATCTAGTCAAGGCTATGGTTTTTCCAGTAGTCAGGTATGGATGTGAGAGTTGGGACTATAAAGAAAGCTGAGTGCAGAAGAATTGATGCTTTTGAACTGTGGTGTTGGAGAAGAGTCTTGAGAGTCCCTTGGACTGCAAGGAAATCCAACCAGTCCATCCTAAAGGAGGTCAGTCCTGGGTGTTCATTGGAGGAACTGATGTTGAAGCTGAAAACTCCAATACTTTGACCACCTGATGTGGAGAGCTGACTCATTTGAAAAGACCCTGATGGTGGGAAAGATTGAGGGCAGGAGGAGAAGGGGACGACAGAGGATGAGACGGTTGGATGGCATCACTGACACAACGGACATGGATTTGGGTGGACTCCGGGAGTTGGTGATGGACAGGGAGGCTGGAGTGCTGCGATTCATGGGGTCGCAAAGAATCGGACACGACTGAGCGACTAAACTGAACTGATTGTATGTGTGTACATGTGCACACAAGTGAATGTGTTATATCGTAAGTTCAAACTAAAACCTCTAGTTCAAAAATCAGCATCACAGGGTTCTTCCTTACATTTCAAGCTTTTAACCCCTTTCTCTCAGTTATAACCCTAGTTCTTAAAACAAAACTATATTAACTAATTTGTTCTATCCTATAGTATATATAAAGTATTTTCAGAATTATAACATCAATATCACTACTACTAATAAACCTAGTTTATTAATAAACTTAAATTAATAATAATAATAAATCAAGTTCAAGCATTCTTTCCTATTCGTTTTATCCTTTAAATATATCCCACTAGTCTTGACCCAGAGGGATGGGATGGGGAGGGAGGTGGGAGGGGGGTTCAGGATGGGGAACACATGTACACCCATGGCTGATTCATGTCAATGGATGACAAAACCACTACAATAAAGTAATAAGCCTCCAATTAAAATAAATAAATTTTAAAATAAATAAATAAATATATCCCACTAGTCAGAGTACTCTACTCAAAAATCATTTCAAGCACTTTTCCAGTATGCCTATTTTATCAATGTGATATGCAGTTGAGTTCACCTGTACATACATGTGTGTGTGTGTCAATATATTTTCAGTTTTACAAACAAGCATTCATACATATGCTCAAACAGGCATAAAATTTTATCTGAAAAGACACACAGATATTGTTACAGTGACTGACTTTGGGGAAAAAAACTGGTGGGAAACGTTTTCATTTTTCAATTTTATCATTTTTGTACTGTTCAACCTTCTAACCACATTAGTATCCCCTTGAATTTTTGTTAACAGGTTACCTAAAAGATATAACCTAAAAGGTATTATTTTTATATAGTCTTCTATATACTCTGCATAACATAATACAATATTTTATATTAACAATATATATTATAATATTTTATATATTAATATAACATTTTATATAGCCTTTATACTCTGCATAATATAATATTTTATATTATATTAATATAATATATATTATAATATAATATATTATTTCAAGAATAGTATTCAAATTTTTAGAAACAGATAAAATATATTTTAGGGTTTTTTTTTTTTTCAGGTGGAACAGGCCCTTCCCTGGTGGCTCAGTGGTAAAGAATCTGCGTGCCAATGCAGGAGACGCGAGTTTGAACCCTGGGTTGGGAAGACAACCTGGAGAAGGGAATGGCCATCCACTCCAGTATTCTTGCCTGGAAAATGCAATGGACAGAGAAGCCTCGTGGGCTACCGTCCATGGGGCTGTGAAAGAGTCAAACACAACTTAGTGACTAAACGACAAGGGTGAATAGAGCTTCATGTCAATTTACAGAAAAAAATTAAATTCCAGATAAATTAAAATTAAAACTCTTTATACTATTAAAAGTCAAGAAGAAAATATAGATAAATATGTATCTAATTCCTGGGTAGAGAAAAGTTTTTCTAAGCATGAAAGCAAAGAAGAAAAAAGGCAAAGAAACACACTGACAGATTTTTTTAAAATAAAGAACACTATGTCTTTATATCAAAAAAGCAACAAAAACTAATTTAACTAAAATAAATGCACCATTATAATAAAGTGCTAATTTTCATAGTACATAAAATGTACTTTCAGATCAACAAGAAAACAAACAGCTCATCAGAATATGGATAATTCAATTATTTTTAAAGTGGCAATATCATTAGAAATCAAAGATATGGAAAATGAAATAAACATACTCTTTTTGTCTAGCGAAAAAGTAAATATTTTTTAAAAGGATAAAAACTAACCTTGAAAAAGGTCAAGGAACAAAAAGGCACAGAAATAGAACATTGTTAGGCTGTTTAAACAGGCATAACGTATGTACATGTATGTTAAGTATACAGAAAATATCGAGGAACATATACATGAAACTGACGATGGGGAGTTCCCTGGTGGTGACTTTCACTGCCATGGCCTGGATTCAACCCCTGCTCAGGAAACTGAGATCCTGCAAGTCCTGCAGCAAGGCCAGAAGGAAAAAGGAAAGAAAGAAACCATGGTAGTTGATACAGAAACCGAATAGTTACATTTACGGAGAGAAGAGAAGGAACAATAATTAGAGTGATGGCCAAAAAGACTAACTTTATCCCTAATAAGTTAATATTCCTTATCAATAGAAATTTGTTGCAAAACTAAAAATTAATTTTAAGATAGGTTTATACATTTCTAGAGTTAACTTCACAGTAAACATTAAGAAATGATCATGTATTTTGCCCTAACAATTCTAAGAATTTATCCTAAAGAAATAAGGAATGTCAGAGAGATATATCATGAGTATATGGACATTTGACATATGCCAGAGGCACTGAAAAGCAATATGGCTTTAGGGTGATCTTTTCAGTAAATGGTGTTGAGACAACTAGGTATCTACATAGAAAAAATGAAACTGGACTCCCTGTTTCATACTGTAGACAAGAACCAACATCAGTTTAATTACAGACCTAAAAGAGAAGACAACACCATAAAACTTTAAGAATGTAACACAGAAGGACAATTCATCACTTTGGGTAAGGAAATTTTCTGAAGACAAAAAGCACCAACTATGTATAAAAAGCTAATAAACTGAACTACACTAAAATCTGAAACATCTATATAAAGAAGGCCATCATAAGGAGAAACAAAAGACATACTGTAAAGCAAGAGAAAAGAAGGTGCATCACATATACCTTGAGAGAATTAGTATCAGGGAGTACAGGCTCCCGTAAGCCAATGAGAAAAAGAACCCAAAAGACTTTAACATGAGCACTTGCCAATAAGTATATAAAAAGAAACTCAATCTCATTAGTAATCAGAGAAATAAAACCCCAGTGGGAACAGGAATTGACTGTAAATGGGCACAAGAGAGCTTCAGGTGGTCATAAGAGGATTCTAAAGCTAGACTGCAGTCATGGTTGCACAACTGTACTAATTTATTAAAACTCACCAAATTATATACATAGAATGGGTGAATTCTGTGTTTTATATACATTGATAAAGTTATTTTTTTCATCGGCAACAAATAGGAAAATTCACTGGAAAAAAATACCCAAATACATTCAACAGGCATGAAAAGGTACTCAATTTTTTCAGTCATCAGGAAAATATAAATAAAACCACTTCTCACTCACAATAGCTAACATAAAATATTAATAACAGTGGCAAGTGTTGCTAAGGATATAGAACAATTCAGAATACTGCCACCCCTACTGATGGGGTGTAAATTGGTACCACCACTTTAGAAGACTGGCAGTATCTTCTGAATCTTAAAACACACGTAGCCAATAACTTAGAGAATCCATTCCCAGGTACTTATCCAATAGAAATGAATGTAAATGTACATCAAGATGTATAACAATATTCACAAGTCTTATTCTTAATATACAAAAAGTGGAAACAATCCAGAAGTTCACCAAAAGTAGAATGGATAAATTTTAGTACCTCATATATTGCAATACTATAGAACAATGAACAAAAAAGATGAGAGGGCTATTACATACAACTAGAGACGAATTCTTACTCATAATGTTGAATAAAAGATGCCAGACACAAAACACACGTATACTTACATTTATATGAAGCCCCAAAATACACCAAAATGCTGCAGTAGTCTAGGTAAGAGAGAATGGCAGTTATGACTAGTATTACAACAATAAAGAAAGAAAGGAGGAGACAGATTGAAGAAATATTTATAGGTAAAATTAACAGGCTTGGTGATTGATTGGGTCTGGGGGATAAGGAAGTAGAAGATGTTAAGAATGACCTCCAGGTCCCTGGTCTATGCAATTGGTAGATGAAGATGTCAATTATTGAATGAGGAACACAGGAGAAGCAAATTTGGGACTGACATCAGGAATTCAATTAATTCATGTTTTTTACTTGCTGTTTAAGGAATCTGTGAGACATTCACAGAGAAGGCAATGGCAACCCACTCCAGTACTCTTGCCTGGAGAATCCCATGGATGGAGGAGCCTGGTAGGCTACAGTCCATGGGGTCGCTAAGAGTCGGACACGACTGAGCGACCTCGCTTTCATTTTTCACTTTCATGCACTGGAGAAGGAAATGGCAACCCACTCCAGTGTTCTTGCCTGGAGAATCCCAGGGACAGAGGAGCCTGTTGGGCTGCCGTCTATGGGGTCGCACAGAGTCGGACAAGACTGATGCGACTTAGCAGCAGCAGCAGCAGTGAGACATTCAAGTGGAAAGCTCTAATAGATAGCTCAATAGGTAGATCCAGAGTTCAGAAAGGAGATCTCGAGATAGAGACCAAAATTGCATGTAGATGGTAACTGAAGCCACGGGAAAAGATGGGCTCTCAAAAGAAAAGATGAGGGCCTAAATCCAGCCCTGTGGAATCCCAACACTGAAAGTCAGGAAGAGCAAGAAGAGCCAGCAAAAACATCTGAAGAGTAGACACAGAGGTACGAGAAAATTCAGGACTATGGTGACCTAAAAGCCAGCTTTTTAAAGGAAATGATGGTCAAAGGTCTCAAATGCTCCAGAGAGAGGTCAAGTAAAAGAATTAAGTGTCCATTTAACTCTTTTACTTGAATCCTAAGACCACAACAAGAGCCATTTAATTAGGTGAACAAGGAGATGTCAAATAAAAAGAACAAGAAAAATGTCACAGAACTGAAGAACATGAGTCTTTAAACTGAAAAGACTAACCAAGAGCCCAGCAAAATGAAAGGAAGAAAAAAAATGCCTATATCAAAGTACATTACCATGCACAGAGGATAAAATGCAAATTCTAACAGCTATCAAGAGAAAAAGGTCACAAGGGACCAGAAAACAAAATGGCAACGGACTTTCAGTAGCAACACTTGAGGCCAAAAGGCAATGAATGGAAAAGTCTTTAAAATCCTAAGAATAATGTACTTTTGAACTAGAATTCTACAACCAAACTATACATCAAGTGTGACTTTATAATAAAGACATATTCAGACAGGCCTAGTCTTAAAAAAAAAATAAACCTTCCATGTATCCTTTCTCAGAAGACTACTGAAGGATGTATATAACCAAAACAAGGAGGAAATTCCAATACAAAAACAAAGCATTTAAGACACTCCCAAAGTAGTCTGAGCTCCTAAGATTCTAGAGACGAAAATTATGATTCATTATTGACATGGACCAACAGACTGGTTCCAAATAGGAAAAGGAGTTCGTCACGGCTGTATATTGTCACCCTGCTTATTTAACTTATATGCAGAGTACATCATGAGAAACGCTGGACTGGAAGAAACACAAGCTGGAATCAAGATTGCCGGGAGAAATATCAATAACCTTAGATATGCAGATGACACCACCCTTATGGCAGAAAGTGAAGAGGAACTCAAAAGCCTCTTGATGAAAGTGAAAGAGGAGAGTGAAAAAGTTGGCTTAAAGCTCAACATTCAGAAAACAAAGATCATGGCATCCGGTCTCACCACTTCATGGGAAATAGATGGGGAAACAGTGGAAACAGTGTCAGACTTTATTTTTCTGGGCTCCAAAATCACTGCAGATGGTGACTGCAGCCATGAAATTAAGAGACGCTTACTCCTTGGAAGGAAAGTTATGACCAACCTAGACAGCACATTCAAAAGCAGAGACATTACTTTGCCAACAAAGGTTCGTCTAGTCAAGGCTGTGGTTTTTCCTGTGGTCATGTATGGATGTGAGAGTTGGACTGTGAAGAAGGCTGAGCACCGAAGAATTGATGCTTTTGAACTGTGGTGCTGGAGAAGACTCTTGAGAGTCCCTTGGACTGCAAGGAGATCCAACCAGCCCATTTTGAAGGAGATCAGCCCTGGGATTTCTTTGGAAGGAATGATGCTAAAGCTGAAACTCCAGTACTTTGGCCACCTGATGCGAAGAGTTGACTCATTGGAAAAGACTCTGATGCTGGGAGGGATTGGGGGCAAGAGGAGAAGGGGACGACAGAGGATGAGATGGCTGGATGGCATCACTGACTCGATGGACATGAGTCTCAATGAACTCCGGGAGTTGGTGATGGACAGGGAGGCCTGGCGTGCTGCGATTCATGGGGTCGCAAAGAGTCGGACACGACTGAGCAACTGATCTGATCTGATTGACAGATATTTTTTAAAAAGATCTAGAAATAAAACAGATGCATAGATGGAAAGACCAAGTATGATGGAGATGTTATTTTTTACAAAGTTAATCTATAAATTCAATAAAACTCCTTCAAAAACGTACAACAGGTTTTCTGTGTAACTTGTGCATGCGTGTGTGCAGGCTCTGTCACTTAGTCGTGTCTGACTCTTTGCAACCCCACGGACTGTAGCTCATCAGGTTCCTCTGTCCACAGGATTTCCCAGGCAAGAATACTAGAGTGGGTTGCCATTTCCTTCTCCAGGGGATCTTCTCGACCCAGCGATCAAACTTACATCTCCTGTGTCTCCTGCATTGGCTGCTGCTGCTGCTGCTAAGTTGCTTCAGTCGTGTCCAACTCTGTGCGACCCCATAGATGGCAGCCCACCAGGCTTCCCTGTCCCTGGGATTCTCCAGGCAAGAACATTGGAGTGGGTTGCCATTTCCTTTTCCAATGCATCAAAGGGAAAAGTGAAAGGGAAGTCGCTCAGTCGTGTCCAACTCTAGCGACCCCATGGACTGCAGCCTACCAGGCTCCTCCATCCATGGGATTTTCCAGGCAAAAGTACTGGAGTGGGGTGCCATTGGCAGGAGGATTCTTTACCACTGAGCCACATGGGAAGCCCTTTGTGTAACTCAGTTAGGCTAATTCTAAAATGTACATGAAAGCCCTAACGGCCAAGAATATACTAGACATTGCTGAAGAAGAGGAAAAGGAAGTCTTTCTCTAGCAGAGATTTGTTTTGATGCTTCCCTAATTAAGACAGTGGAAAACCGATAAAGGAACAGACAAACAGATCAATGAAGAGACTAGAAACCCCAGAAACAGACACATGCTACAGAGCAGTGAGGAACAGTCTCCCCCAATGACGAGCCATGGGACAAGTGTGTGCCCACTGTAGAAAACAAGGAAATTGGACCCCCGGCCTCACACTATTTGCAAAAATCTTCACTAAGTGGGTTGTAGACATAAATGTTAAAGGCTAAATCATAAAAGCTCTTGGAAGATAAGATAGCGGTTTATCTCCATGATCTAAGATTAGGAAAACTTTTCTCGCCTTTTTTTTTAATTCAAAAATCGAATTGGCTGTATTAGGTGATTCATGAATCAGGCAGCATCCCATCCAACAACTGCAAGGGTGCCCCAGGAAAGCACTTCTCAAATACAATACAGAAAGCAGTAACTGAAAAAGAAAAACCAGACAAGATGAAGTATGTTAAAACCAAGAATTTCTTGTTCATAAAAGACACCGTAAAGAAAATGAAAAGATGGGCACAGAAGAAGAATGTATCTGCAATAGCCATAATCAGCAAATGGATAAAATCCAGAACACACAACAAACAAACAAGAAAAAGACATCCAAGAGAAACACGAACAGGACACTGAACACAAAAGAAGAAATCCAAGTTACTAACAATCCTATGCAAAGAAACACTTAGTAGTAGTCAGAGAAAAGATGAATTAAAACCACAGTGCAAAATAAAACATCAGATTGTCAAAACTAAAAAATTCCAACAATATCAAATGGTGGAGAGAACGCAGAGTAAGGAAAATTCTCATAGGATGCTGGTGGGAGTGTAAACCGGTATACACTACCCTATAACCTAGCAATTCTACTTCTAAGTTAAGTCTTGGTGAAATTCATGCATACATGCACCAGTATAAAAGCCAAAAACTGAAAACAACTGATATAGCCAACAGGACAATGGTAAATAACTGGTGATATAATCATATATTGGAATTCTATGCAACAATTAAAATTAACTATAGCTCTAGTGATAAGAAAGACAAATCTCACAAACCTAAAGCTATTCTGAAAGAGGTAAGACACCAAATACACTCAGTACACACAAAAGTTATGATGCTTAGTTATACACTGCTAAGTAGTAAAGTATAAGGAAAGCAAAGAAATGAATAACTTACAGACAGGATAGTGGTTTCCTTTAGTGGGAGAGCAGAACCAATTCAGAAAGGAGGTGAAAAGGATTCTAGAACACTGGCAGAATTCCTTTACTCTGACGGTTGTCAATATTGAGTTCACTTTATTACTGTTTGCTAAATGTACATCTATGTGTTGTACTTTTCAATATAATGATTATATGTTTCACTATTTTTTAAAAAGGCGCATGCCCATCTGGGTCATAAAATGAATCACTTTTCATCCAGCGCAAGTCAGTAACCCAGCTTCAATTCAACAGATCATTTTACGGCATTCCTTCTTTTTTTTCTGTTAAAAGCAACAGAATTCCAAATGTAAAAAAAAAGTGAGGGATATTACATATCTTCATTTATATGTCAAATAATACTATTAAAAAAAGAGAAAATAAATTTAAAATCAGGAAGCTCTTTCAAGCAAGAGAGTAACTGTTACAGAGCTATGTAGTGCAGGACTAAGTGGAAAGAATACAACTATATGATGAAAAAATGTTTCAAACTAAATACACAAGACAATCGCCTATTTAGAAATTAATCTTTGTAAACAGTTATAAGCATATGCGAGTTGGAATCAACTTCAGAAACAGCTTTCTGTTGCACACTATACATACTATTGTAAGGTTTGATTGCTTTTTCTCCTACACGGAAGAAGTTTATAAATTTTTAAACGTTCTAGGGAATCTTGGACAGGAAAAGAGGTTATGAAAAAGACGTAACAAGTGAGATAAGTTTAAATTTTAAATTTTCTGTTTTAAAAAGCTCCCAGCTTACTCCTTGGAAGCATAAAATAGTGAGACAAAAACAGAAGATGCAAAGAACTCCCATTCTTCAAATATCACACTAAAATATATACCAAGCCCACAAAAATTATCCTGACACAGTCTTACAGTGTTAAACTACATGGAGTAAAGCTCTTATTTTTCAGAAAATTTTCAATAGGTATCTCACTATAGGAAGACATATTCACTTTGCAATGTCATGAAAGAATTAAATCACAGAGTATTAGCATATCAACACAATCTGCCTGTGCCAGAAAATGGTTTTACTATCTTCCTAGGTCCCTTTTCCTGTCCCATCCCATATTTCGCTTTCAAGCTCTAAATATAACAACAGTAATTTTCTGCCATTTCCTGAGCCCTTTTTCGTCTCTTACATTTATTATTTCCTTTAATTCTCACATACTGAGGAGTAAGTTTTACTGATGAGAAAAACAAGACATGGAATGATTAAGTAACTTACCCAACGTCAGAGGTTGCTATTGAGGGAGCCAAGATACAGTCCAACTCCAGAGCCAGTATCTTAATACTACACTGTTTCTATTCAATAAAACATTTATACCATGAAAACTGCCCATAATCACCTACTGCCTTCTAACTACCAGATCCCAGATACCTCGAGGATTTATTACTGCCTTTCCTAGATAACTGCATACTCACACAACATTAATGGGTAAAGGAATCTAAACATTTAGGGAAATCTATGATTTTCCAGCTAAGAAAAAGGAGGTCCAGAGACATTAAGTGTCCTGTCCAAGATCTCAAAGCTTGTTTGCAACAACCAGCAATAAAACATAATTCTTAACTCCCAGAAGCATCTTCCCACTGCACTAAAAGCCCTGTCTACCACACTTCTAAGGAAATGGCAACCCACTCCAGTGTTATTGCCTGGAGAATCCCAGGGACAGGGGAGCCTGGTGGGCTGCCGTCTATGGGGTCGCACGGAGTCGGACACGACTGAATCGACTTAGCAGCAGCAGCAGCACCACACTTCTATACTGTAAGCTCTTGTTGAAATCCACACCCTCCACATTAGGTACTGAAGTTTACTCTGCCAACTTTCACAGCACACAAGAGCATCAGCAGCACTCACAAGCAGGTAACACACATTCTTTCATTTCAACAAACAGAAAGAGAAATGCACTATGTGCTAAGGCAATAGAATTAACCCAAATGTGTATCAGAATTTGGCCCCTGGTCTTATCATAATAGCATAAATACATTAACATGTGTGTTAATAGTGCCATAGTAGCAATGTGAACAACGTGTTTTGAAAGCACACAGAAGAGAGTAGGCATTTCAGACTAAGAAGGCGGGGCTTTGAGATGTGTCAGAGCCAGTGTAAAGGCAGGGTGGGATGGTGCTTAGAAAGAAGGGAAAATGATATCACTTCTACCACCAGAGGTTTAAGTTAAAAAAAAAAAAAAGCAGTAATCATAAACACAGGGTCAGAAGAGCTGAGTTCAAATCTAGGCTGTGACTGGTGTGAATGTGAACAATTTCTGTGTCTCAGCATCCTCATCTATGAAATGGAGATACTAGTGACCTGCATGTCTCCCAGGACTTTTGTGGGGGCCAAATTAGTGTAAGTTAAACATAAGTTATTTATACTTCACATCTAGGCAACCCTGTGGGTCCTTCCCCTTAAAAACTGTCTCATAAAAACCTCACCCTTCAGATGAAAATATTCCAATGACATCATTCGTATACTCCTTACAGGATAGTAAACATTTAACACAAATGCCCTCAGACTAAAACAGCAAACTTCCTTCTACTGAGATGAATATCTGGGTATAAAAAATATTTGTGTGTATATATATTGGGGGGGGGCGTGTTTTTTAATTTCTTAAGCCCTGGAATGGATTTCTAGTCAGTGCTTATTATATTTAGAAACTAGTATCTGATGCAGGTTTCCTTCTGGAAATTTTCTATCAGAAATTACATTCCATTTTACAGTATGCTGTCAAGCAACCAACTCAAGAATAGTCTACAAGTAGCAATCGCTTTGCTCTCATCCCAAGAGACTGGTTATGTATAAGCTACAGATACAACCAAATACATACCCCGGACCCCAAAAGGGAACTATTTTAGTATAAGCATATATATGAATGCAAACAGCTTCACAGAAAAATAGAAATCCACTTTAAATGAATGCAAACAGCTTCACAGAAAAATAGAAATCCACTTTAAAGTATAATGAGTTTCTGATATGAAAACATTTGAGGGCCAAACCAGACAGACCCCTCCTTTTAATGTAAGAACACCCTCATTTCCTTTAACCTTTAACAGAGTAGACTGTATCCCTTGCCTCTCTTTGGCAACCATTCTTTAAACTACATCCAGGCCCTATTTTGTTCAACCTTAAACCCTACGTCTTAGCTACTCCTCGGATGGTAACCTAAATAAAGTTTCAACGTACGTTTACGAAGTCAAAAGAAGGTCCCAAAGATAGGAACGGGACGCGAGAGCGAGAAATCCTCGTGCCACTCCCGGCCGCTGGCTGTTTGATCTCTCAAGTGTAACTTCCCTTTTCTCCCTCTTACCTTGTACACTTTTCCAAAGGCTCCGTCGCCCAATTCTCCTATAATTTCCCAAAACTCCTCTGGGTTCAGGTCCCTCTTCACATGTTCGTACTGCTTCTTCTTCTTATCGCTCCCCAACTTGAAGATCTTACGGAAATTGAAGAAGGACATTTTCCCTCCCCAACAGAGTTCCTCACACTTAAGGATCAAAAACAATAAGAGGCAAAGTTTCTCCTCCCTCGTCTCCCGCGCGAGCCCGGCGGGCGGCGGCGGCGGGCGCGGGCAGTTCGGGCTCCCGCCGCTCCGGCCAGGCGGTCCCGGGGGAAGGCGGGGCGCGACTCCCCCTCCGGCCCACGGGGTGGGGGCGCTGCGCGGCGGCCCCTCCGCCGAGCCCGGCCCGCGAGCTGCACGGCTAAACGCCTGGCCCCCGGCCGGCCCTTGTGGGGCGGCACCTGCCCCGACGCTCGTCCCCACCCGGCCCGGCCCGACGGGTCCGAGCGGTCCGGACGCCAGCGGCCGCGGCGGTTAGGCCCTTGTCAAAGCGAGTCTCCAGGGGCGGCGGCTACTCCGGGCTAGGGACGCAGCTGGCGGCTCTGAGGCGAGCAGTCGGCTGGCCGAGCTCTCCTGCCCCGGGCCGGAAACCCCGGGTCTCCTCTGCAGCAGTCAGCTCCCGCGGCTCGAGGCCCGCGCGTCCCCTGGGCTCTGGGGCGCAGCCGCCGCCGCCTCGCTCCCTCCCGAGCCCACGCAGCCTCTGCCTGGAGCGCGCACCAACGCCGACGCCGCAGCGCGCCCGCCGGCTTCCCCGGCCGCGCGCTCGGCTCTCCGCGCGCTCGCGCGGGGGTGGCACCTCTAGCGCCGCGCACGCGCGTTGAGTCCCGCAAGCTGGCTGCCCAAAGAGGCTTGCTGGCGCCCTACGCCGGGTGCGAGGTGGATCGTAGAGCGGGCAGCGGGTTGATGGTTCCCCGGGGTTTGCCCTCCAAGCCCCAAATCCTTGTCAGTCCACGGCTTTGACGGAGTTGCCCTTTGCGCACGACCCTCTTGGTTGTGCTAGCGGATTTTGCCTCCATTCTGGATCTGGGAAAATGTGTAAAGAGTGAAAGCTGAGCTGCCCGGATCTGGACTTTTTCGCTCTCAAACGAGCCCCAGAATAGAGTGAGAGGAAAGAATATGCAATGGCTGTTTGCTTAGGATCCAGAATTTATCAGCTCTCTGACCCTGGGCGGGTAACCTCTCCGAGCCTCAGTTTCTTCATGATGAAGTCAAGGTCCTTAAAGTCCCGATCTGGGGATTGTGGCGAGGAGTAAAGGCAATGGAAAAAATCCCTATGCACTGTGCCTGCGCTGGTAAATGCTCAATTTCAGTTCTGGCTGTTATTAAAAATGTGCACGTAAAATAGACATAAATATATAAAAGTTAAGCCGACTTCTTAAGTGATGACTAGGGCATTCTTTTGAGGCTAATCTGTCTTCTGGCCACTTCCATAGCCATCATCCTGGTATCACCCTTCATGACTCCATCTGAACCGCCAACTAAGGCCTTCACTACCTGACCTGTCTCCTGCCCCCTTGTACAGCACTAGTGGAAGACTACCTACTGTGGGCGCTGGCTAGGATCTGTCAGATGGTGCCTTCCCGTCCTCAGAAGAGAGCACTTTCAAGGCAGTCGCTGATTAGTCATCGTGATATCCAGGTACTATACCAACATTCCTGGCATATGACAGGTAAGCCGGTCTCGTGAATGAATGAATGAATGAATGTTATCTGGAGCAGAAGACATATTGCTATGTAACCCTACCAACGGAGAAGGCAATGGCACCCCACTCCAGTACTTTTGCCTAGAAAATCCCATGGACGGAGGAGCCCGGTAGGCTGCAGTCCATGGGGTCGCGAAGAGTCGGACACGACTGAGCGACTTCACTTTCACTTTTCACGTTCATGCACTGGAGAAGGAAATGGCAACCCACTCCAGTGTTCTTGCCTGGAGAATCCCAGGGACAGGGAAGCCTGGTGGGCTGCCATCTCTGGGGTCGCACAGAGTCCTACACGACCAAAGCGACTTAGCAGCCGCAGCAGCAGCAACCCTACCAAATCATTTTGCCGTCCAATCCCAAAGTGACATAACAAAACCCGGTTTCCAGTAAGAGGAATATGGTGATTTTGTTTCTCAAGACACTATATTTTTTGATAGTCTTATAACCTATAATGGAAAAGAATAAAAACGAACATGTATATATAATATATATACGTATACCTGAATCACTTCACTGTACACCTGAAAATAACATTGTAAATCAACTATATTTTAATAAAAATTAAAACTAAAAAATAAGTCGTTGTAAGGAATAAATAAAATTAAACTATATACTTTTGTGTTTTGACAAGCATAAACACCTGTGAAAACAATGCCATAATTAATCTATTTTCAATTGCTATCATTTATGTAGGTGGCTTACATGAAAAGATAATATGTGCTCATTGTGGAAAATGAAGAAATACACAAAAAAATTAAAAGTGTTATAGTTCTACCATTTAGAGATAACCATTGGCAAGACTTCATCATATTTCCAAACAGAACTTTCTGGCTGTACATTAATTTTTTTTACATGGATAAAATTATACTGCCTATAAAGATTTGAAACTTGTGCTTTTCATATTTCAGTGATTAGTGTTTTCTTCCATCATGAGATATTTAGTAGATTACGTACCAACTTTTCTCTGTTTCAGATAAAACATTGATAAATATCTTTGTTCACAGATCCTTTTCCACATATTTGATTATTTCCTTAGGATAAATTATAAGAAGTAGATTTGGGTCCAAGGATATGTCTTTCCTTTTTTTGTTCTTTTCAAAATAGAAAAACCTTTACCATTTTCTCAATTAAAAGATAGCATATTCTTGTTGTAAATTAAGTCAAATGATACAGAAATGATAAACTAGGAAGCTGTCTATAATTCTCCCCTCTTGACTTCACCCTACCCAACTTCACCCCCAACCTAACCATGTTAAGAGTTAAAACCTTATGAGCAGGAGGGAACTTTGAGTGGTAATAAAAAGGTTCTAAAACTGGATTGTGGTAATGATTGCAAAACTATAGGCATTTACCAAGAATCATTGGATTGTAGACTTACAGTGGGTGAATTTGGGGCTTCCCTGGTGGTTCAGATGGTAAAGAATCTGCCTACAATCCAGGAGAACTAAGTTTGATCCCTGGGTTGGGAAGATCCCCTGGAGAAAGGAATTATACCAAAACTAAACTACTTTTAAAAAGTTATAGATGTATGACCAAAAAAAAATGACCAAATTATTTTCTGTGCATATGATTTTTAATATAAAATGACATCTGATATGGATCATGGACATCTTTCTATGCCAGCACAAATAGATATATCTAATCCTTTTTAATAGGGATGTAGAATCCCAGTATATATAGCTGTACCATCATTTATTGAAGCATTTCTCCACTGGCAGGCATTTAGGTGGTTTCCAGTTTTTTGTCATTACAAACAATGCTGCAGTGAGCATGCATATACAAGCATCTTTGTGTATTTGTCTGATTATATTTCTTTAAGATAAAGTTCAAGAAGTGGAACTGCTGACTCAAAGAACATAATTTAAAGTGCTTTTACCTGTTGCCAAATTGGCCTCCAGAAAGATTGTAGAGTGCTGCTCTCTCTTCCTACTAACAATCTATGTATGAGAATGTCAGTTTTACCAGACTCTCAATAGCACCAATCCGTCTTTTTAATCTTTGCCAAGATAGTCCAAAATTATCTCTTATTGACATTTCTCTGATTATTGGTGATGTAACCTTTTCAGGTATATACTGGCCACTTTTACCTCATATTTTATAAATTGCTTCATCATATCAATGAATAATATCAAATGACATTGTCATTATTGTATAAATGAGATGATCAAGAACCTCACTAATATACTTTGGTGAAATGATCATGGAGAGTTAATAATAGCTTTTATAGCTTTTCCATGGAGCTACACCCACAGAAATTATTTAATAATGCCAAGTGAGACGATATTTAGACAGATTCCAATTTTCCCAGTAATGACTAGGATTCCCGTAATATCTAGATGTTTGTGTTATCTGTAAAAAATAATTTGGCTCCCTTGAATTTTTAATCCTTTAAAAATTAAGCTTAAACAGTGACCACGTGGAAAAAATATATATATACATATATATAATATTCATTTAATACCCAATGTTTTGTCACTAACACTCACTAACAGATTGGTAAGAGGAGAACTATTTTCACAATTTATCAGATCACTAATCTTCACTGATAACAGCAGGGATACCACTGAAAATTAGAAACTGAATATATATGGACTGCTTACTACATGCTGGACACTGCGCTGTGTGGTTTCCATGCATCATCTCATTTAAACCTCATATCAACCCTGTGAGGTAGGTTCTGTGATAGCTCCCACGTAAAAGTGAGGAAAACTGAGACACCATTAAATATAAATAGCATGGTCATGGCCTCAAAGGTAGTAATGGAAGACTCGAACTTGAATGCAGATCTCAGTAAACCAATTCCTTAGCGTTTAACAACTCCACTGTGACTCTGTCCTCATCCTTACTGAGCTTCTGTAACAGCTGTCTCACAGGATTGTTGTCTCTGCTATTTCTTTCTCCTTCCCTTTGTAACTTGAAAGCATCCTCTACTCATGGTCTCCACTTTGTGAGCTCCCAAACTTTGTGTGTGTGTGTGTGTGTATAAATATTTTTACATATAAATGTGTATGCGTGTGTGAAAGTGTATGGGTGCTGGGTATGTTTGTGTGTGAATGTGTATATGTTGTGTATAGGGATACGTGTGTTTGTGTGTGTGAGCATGTATCTCTAAAGGTATGTGTATGTTTCTCCCTCTAGACTGAAAACACTTGGAGGGCAGGGACTGTGTCTTGCTCATCCTTACACCCCCTGCATCTAGCCCAATGTGTCTGTCATATTCTATATATTTTTGTCAGATAAGGAATGAAAATAAAAGAACTTTATACCTAGTGAAAGCAAACTACATGTCAATTCCTTTTCCCTTCCTTTTTTCTAATTTAAGCAGTAAATTTGCCAAGTTCTTTAAATATTGCTGTAGAAGTTACATGGAAGGAGAAAATACCTTTTGTGTACAAGTACCCTGTGGTATAAATATGTTTTTCTATCCTTGTGGAGTTACAGTTTAGGAAGGAATTTTTTCAGATATTTTAAGAAAGCAAACTGCAGTTATGACAATTATTCTCCTGAAATAGAGTTTGTGTGTTATTCACGAAAATCCAAACCAGATTTTTGGTCATTTTTTTCCTGTTTTAAAAGTAAACAAATTACCTGATTTAAGCTATTTTTTATTCAAAAAGGGAATCCAAAAATATCCTCCCTTCTCCTTCATCTCCCTTTCTGCCTCATACAGAACTGTTACACTTACACTCCCACCCTTTCCTCATCCCTAACCACTTCTGCTGAAATGACTCATAAGCATTTCACAGCGTAACAAGTCTTAACATATTCAGATCTTTAGGAAATTAAAAAAAAAACCCACTATACAGACATACTTCTTTTACAAGTGGTATTCAAATTCCAATGTAAAAATCTAGACAGCGTAACATCTTTTGAACTTTAAGGATTTGAATGATCCATATCAAATTTATTTCATTCAGACGTTAACTAGCCACATTATTCAGGCAACAAAGCCTGTGAAGTCAGTCAAGCCTGTAAGGTTGATGATAGAAGTATTTGTGCTCATCTATTGCTTTATGCTTTTATGTATTACATTTCTTCTATCTTTGCTACATAAGATGTATGTTGGGTGGGATTCTTCTGAGGACTGGCTCAAAATTACTCGTCCTGGAATTTCCCTGGTGTTTCAGTGGCGGTTCAATCTCTGGTCAAGGAACTAGACCCCACATGCCACAACTAAAGATTTTGCATGTCCCAGCTAAGACCTGGTGTAGCCAAATAAATAATAAATAAATAAAAGTAAAATATATTTAAAATAATACTTCTCCTGTGATTAACCAGTTCTTTGGGCAAGTCACTACCCTACACCCTGAGGATTACACAAGTTTCACTTTTAACAGAGGTGGCTTCAAGGAGATAAAATAATTCAGAATGACCCAGAAAGCAGGATAACACCCAAGGTATTCAAAATTGTGCAGTATTATAGTTTGCCTCTTCAGAATGATCATATGATCTTTAAGAGCCTTCTCAACTACAAACTTCTGTTTTCATGAAACCCCTAACTTCAGTTGCCTTGTATACTAGTAATTGTGTCCATTTTTCTGACACAATTTTGACTGAAGAGTAAATAAATGCAGTTAGGAATTTTAAAAAGAAGGGCATGTCTGCCAAAAGTCATTGAGAATCTCTCTGAAAACTCTTCTTGGGATAACCTTTAAGAAATTTACCTAGTAAGACGTCACACTGTCACATGCTGGAGGGAAGAAGGTATGTTTTCAGAATAAAGTCAGTGGCTGTCTTCCAAAAGAAATTTTTAGGTTTTTCCTGTAAAGAAATAACTTACCACCCCCTTGTTACCATCTCGTATTTCTTCCTCTTCCTCTTCTAATCTTTTAGAACCTAGTACCTCACCCAAGGTTTTAAAGAAAACTTTGTTATTGCACATTCCTGTTTCACAAAGCCATCACTGCAATTACAAACCACATTTTGTGGCCTATTACAGTAAATCATTAACACTATCATGAGATGCTGCCTGTTTGTCTGGGTGATTATAATTTTTGTCTATTCTTGTGACCCATATTTTTTGTTGCTGCAGGAAGAAATTAACCAATATAGATTTTTATTACAAGCATATATATTCTCGACTTTTTATCCATGGGAACTTCACAAAATGGCATCTCTAACAAAAATGAACAAATTATGTGTGACTGAAGGTTTAGCTGCATAAACATATGTAGAGTTGAGTCTTTAAATCCCTATTCAGAATTGCTATCTTTCATTCACTCCTTCATCCAATACATAGTCTCAATTTTCTGTTATACTCCAAGCAGTATTCTAGAGACTGAGGAATCAGTTGAAAGCAAAACAGAATTAATAATAATAAAAAAATAAAAACATGAAGCCTCTTAGAACTTATGTTCTCGATGATTAAGTGGGATTTAGACAAATAATAAAGAAGAGATAATATCTTTAACCCAGTGATTCTTAACTAGGGTCTAGGGGTGATCTCACTTGCCCCCCACCCAGATATTTGGCAATTTTTACAGACATTTTAGTTGTCACGATAAGGGGATGAGGTGTTCCTAGCACCTAGTAGGTAGAGGCCAAAGATATTGCTAAACATTCTGCAATGAACTGGACAGTTCCCCATCTCACCCCTAACAGGGAATTATCCAGCCGAGGTTGAGAAACACTGAACTAATCTTTAATATTAGAGTCCTGGATGTTGATTGCCTTTGAGAGAGTAGTGAGTGGAAGAGGACAGTGTATGGGGGTGAGTAGAGGGTGACTTCTGCTTGCTGATTACATGGATACACTTATTATGCAAAATTTCTCTTAACTCAAAAAAATTCTCTTAACTCTGCCCTTATGGTTGGTGCATTTTTCTACCTGTATAATTTTAACATACACCCACTACATTTTTTGAAACTCCTCCCACCAAGAGGTGAAGGATCAACATTTCATCCCCTTGAATCTTAGATCTGTGACTGCTTACCTAATATAATACAGCAGAAGTGACACTATGCAAATTTCCAGACCCAGACTTTAAGAAATTGGCAGTTTCTACTTCCTGCCATTTGGAATGCTCACTCTTGGAACCCGGCCACCATACTCTGAGGAAGCCCAAAACAACCCATGGAGAGGCCCATGTGGAGGGAACTATATGGAAGGAAAGAGAGGCCCCAGGCTGTCAGTCCTTGTTGAGCTCCGCCTGACAGCCAGCATCAACGTGCCAGCCATGCTAGTGAACCATCTTAAAGTAGATCCTCCTGATGTTATTCAAACTACCCTAGCTGACATCCAATGGAGAAGAACCAAGCCTTCTCCACTGAGCCCTGCCCAAATTGCAGATTCATGAGCTAAATAAACAACTCCTTTAATTTAAATGACTACGTTTCAGAAAAGTTTCTTAAGCAGCAATCTATAACTGAATCAATGTTAAATAATTCAGAATTTTACTTTAAAAAAAAGAGTACTACAACCCTATAAAAAGAGTATCATAGCCAAAGATGGAGAAGCTCTATACAGTCAGCAAAAACAAAACTGGGAGCTGACTGTGGCTCAGATTATGAACTCCAGATCAGAATTAAACTGAAGAAAGTGGGGAAAACCACTAGGCCATTCAAGTATGACCTAAATCAAATCCCTTACAATTATACAGTGAAAGTGACAAATAGATTCAAGGATTAGATCTGATAGACAGAGTGCCTGAAGAACTATGGACAGAGGTTCACAACATTGTACAGGAGGCAGTGATCAAAACCATCCCCAAGAAAAAGAAATGCAAAAAGGCAAAATAGTTGTCTGAGAAGGCCTTACAAATAGCTGAGAAAGGAAGAGAAGCGAAAGGCAAAGGAGAAAAGGAAAGATATACCCAACTGAATGCAGAGTTCCAAAGAATAGCAAGGAGAGATAAGAAAGCCTTCCTCAGTGATCAATGCAAAGAAATGGAGGAAAACAGTAGGATGGGAAAGACTAAAGATCTCTTCAAGAAAATTAGAGATTTCAAGGGAACATTTCATGCAAAGATGGGCTCGATAAAGGACAGAAATGGTATGGACCTAACAGAAGCAGAAGATATTAAGAAGAGGTGGCAAGAATGCACAGAAGAACTATACAAAAAAGATCTTAATGACCTGGATAACCACAATAGTGTGATCACTCCCCTAGAGCCAGACATCCTGGAGTGCAAAGTCAAGTGGGGCTTAGGAAGCATCACTGTAAACAAAGCTAGTGGAGGTGATGGAATTCCAGCTGAGCTATTTCAAATCCTAAAAGATGATGCTGTTAAAAGTGCTGCACTCAATATGCCAGCAAATTTGGAAAATTCAGCAGTGGCCACAGGACTGCAAAAGGTCAGTTTTCGTTCCAATCCCAATGACAAAGAATGTTCAAACTACCACACAATTGCACTCGTTTCACATGCTAGCCAAGGTCATGCTCAAAATCCTCGAAGCTAGTCTTTAACAGTACATGAACTGAGAATTTCCAGATGTTCAAGCTGGATTTAGAAAAGGCAGAGGAACCAGAGATTAAATTGCCAACATCCATTGGATCATAGAAAAAGCAAGGGAATTTCAGAAAAACATCTACTTATGCTTATTATGAGGATCACAACAAACTGAAAATTCTTAAAGACATAGGAATACCACATCACCTTACCTACCTCCTGAGAAACCTGTATGCAGGTCAAGAAACAACAGTTAGAACCAGACATGGAACAAAGGACTGGTTCAAAATTGGGAAAGGAATACACCAAGGCTGTACATTGTCACCTTGCTTATTTAACTTATATGCAGAGTACATCGTGCAAAATGCTGGGCTGGAAGAAGCACAAGATGGAATCAAGATTCCAGGAGAAATATCGATAACCTCAGATATGCAGATGACACCACCCTTATGGCAGAAAGCTAAGAGGAACTAAAGAACCTCTTGCTGAGGATGAAAGAGGGGAGTTGGCTTAAAAGTGTTAGTTGGCTTAAAACTCAACATTCAAAAAACTAAGATCATGGCATCCAGTCCCATCACTTCATGGCAAATAGTTGGGGAAACAATGAAAACAGTGACAGACTATTTTTTGGGGCTCTGAAATCACTGTGGATGATAACTGCAGCCATGAAATTAAAAGACATTTACTTCTTGGAAGAAAAGTTATGACAAACCTAGACGGCATATTAAAAAGCAGAGACATAACTTTGCTGACAGAGATCTGTATATTCAAAGCTATTGTTTTTTCCAGTAGTCATGTATGGATGTGAGAGTTGGACCATAAAGAAAGCTGAGTGCCCAAGAATTGATGCTTTTGGAGATGATGATTGATGGTGTTGGAGAAGACTCTTGAGAGTCCCTTGGACTGCAAGGAGATCAAGAGATCTCCTTGATCTCCTTACAAGGATTGATTGGTTAATCAATCCTAAAGGAAATCAGGCCTGAATATTTATTGGGAGGACTGATGCTGAAGCTGAAACTCCGATACTTTGGCCGCCTAATGTGAAGAGCCAATTTATTGGAAAAGACCCTGATGCTGGGAAAGACCCCTGATGCAGGAGGAGAAGGGGATGACAGAGGATGAGATAGTTGGATGGCATCACTGATTCAATGGAACTGAGTGTGAGCAAGCTCCCGGAGATGGTGAAGGACAGGGAAGCCTAGCGTGCTGCTGTCCATGGGGTTGCAAATATTCGGACACAACTGAATGACTGAACAGCTACATTCAGAATAGTATACTAACCAGTTTCTCAGGTACCCTTGTGATCATCCTTCTTTAGCCTTACAGATGCTCCACTGGAACCTGACCTCTGCAAATAGAGTTCTCCAGTCTGCCTTTAATCCACTATTACCCTAGATCCTCAGTGCCTTAAATTCAATCCACTGGCCTTACTGTCAAGTTTTAGCCACCCCGTTCTATGCCTGATTGCTGGAAAAGTTATTTTTTGTTTGAACCTTCATGTTCAAACTGCATTGACTCTAATCAGCTCACTCTCAAACCAAAGAAGTTAGAAATGCTGGTTTCCAGATTTCTCTTTGGCTTGGGGAAGGACACTTGTGTGGCTTTTGCACACCTCACTAAAGCACACTGCCCAGGGGGTAGGAGAAGGCTGAAATCCAGCACACATTTTTTTAACCAGGCTGAGTGCCTAAGAGTCTATCAGCCCAAAGGCATTTCTGGTTTTAACAAAGATAATTTAGAAAGTAATGGTATCACTGGCCTCTAACATAGACCTCAGGTGTCATCATTTAAACATCAAGAATATTCCATATTCCCTTTCCATCTTTTCTATTGTCTTAGGCTCTGTGCTATCCCATGGCATTTCAGACAGGTCTTTCAAATATGAGACATTCGACTGGGTGACCTCTAAAGAATTTTGTGCCTCAAGTTCTATGATTCTATATTCCATTTCTCCTATATCCCCTCTTTTTATAGACTTAATGCCCTGTCCCTCCACCTGAGAAGTCTAGTCTCTACAGTCCTCTATTCCCTGCTGCAGCAGAAGTTTCCGTTCTTTCCAACCCACCCCAAATTATCCCCTTTTCTAACAGTCTCATATATAATGTGCAAACACTCAAATTGTAAAGGTAAATCCTATTGACTTCTATTACAACTTTTTAAAAAGTTGAAAGCTATGATTACTTTTTAATTAGTTTTTTTAAGGGAAAACAAAATAATTTTAACATGTTGTATGTTCTTGCTCAGAGAGCGAGTTCACCCTTGCTCTGCCTTATAGTTCTATCCAGACAACACAGGAGACCTGGGTTCAATCCCTGGGTTGGGAAGATCCCCTGGAGAAGGGAAAGGCTACCCCCTCCAGTATTCTGGCCTGGAGAATTCCGCGGACTGCATAGTCCATGGGGTCACAAAGAGTTGGACACAACTGAGAGATTTTCACTTTCACTTTTCAGACCCTCTAAAGATGGGTGATACCCACCTGCATTGGTGAGGGTGGATCTTCTTTACTCAATCTACCAATTCAAATGCTAATCTCTTCTGAAACACCTCTACAGACATACCCAGAAATGATGATTTACCAGCTATCTGGACTTCCCTTAGCCCAGTCAAGTTGACACTAAAATTAACCATCATGTCATACAATGGGATACTAATTAGCAACAAAAAGGAATGAACTATGAGATGCACACAATGACACGAATGAATCTCAAAAACTGAACAGTGTGAAAGAAGCCAGACCAAGAAGAAAAAAAAAAGTACATGGAAACTAAGATGCAAACTAAACCATAGTGATAAAAATCATGCCAATGGCTGTTGAGAATGAGGAGAGAGAGGAATTACTCAGGGACACGTGGAAGCTTGCGCAGGGTTGGAGGGTGATAAGTGTGTTCATTATTTTGATTATGGTGATGGATTCATAGGTGAATCTATATGTCAAAACTTACCAGACTGTACACTTTAAATATGTGCTATTTGTTGTGCTTTTTACACCTCAGTGAAACTGAAAATTACATTTTAATGATGTTATCCAATCAATCAGTAATTTTAGTCAATTATTATGACCTTGTATCTTATTTAAAGGCAACTCCTGGGTTTCTCCTTAGTAATAGTAATAATAAACCCCGGTTTATATACGGCTATACAACTAAGTTTACAATCAGAGTCCCTAAGCAAAACATTAAGAAATGGTCTTTTGATAACTTTGTTCATTGAATATTTATTTTCATAGAAAAGAAAAATGGTAGCATTCAGGGGCGACCTGAGCGGGCTTCGATACATCCATCATCTCCATTGGCAATGACACCTTCCATTCTTTGAAGTGGACCAATGTTTTAGACATGGTTTTTCTCAGCGTTTTGTAAATGGTTGGAAGTAGATCCTCCAGCCTCCAGTTCCAAACCAGTAAGCTCCCAACACATACAATTCCGTGTCACCCCTGGGAGAGATCTCCCCCTTTTAGTGACTCTTTCTATAATGTGGAAGCCACTTTGGTGGTTTGTATACCTGTGATTAGCACTGATAATTATCCTGAGATTCATTGAACGTTTTGTTTCTAATTGACATTCACTAAATTTCTCAAAATGTAGGCTTCCAGCAGAACCCTGCAAGTTCTTTGCTCCCACTGAAGCTCTCCGCCTCAGGAAACCATCTTAATTCCACTCTACAGCTTTGCCTTTCAGATGTTTGCTGGTTCACATAACAACAAGGATTAGGGAATTACTAAAGGATAAAGACTGCTTTGAAGCCAGTATTATTGCCATCCAACCCCAGAACCGATCTTGCTAAACCCACAAACTCAGAAGCACAAGCTCCCTTCAAGAGAGCTTTCCTTTGTCTTCCTCTCAAGCCACATGATTTACTTTCCCAAAGGGAGGTTGTGTTCCATTATGTTTTGATTGCATCCAGATTCTCCAGATAAACTCATTTACAAGGTGGTACACTCCTGTAAACCAGGCCAACTTAATTACTTTCAAATTACTCGCCCCTTTATTGAACAGGCAAAACAAGCTAGCTTGATTATTAATATAAAAACACTGGAAGGTGATATGCTTCTTCAGCTTCAATAAAACATTATTTGTGTTAAAGAATGAGGGTTTCTGTGTAGTCAAAGTATTACTTCTACGTGTACTACTGCTGCTGCTACTGCTGCTAAGTCGCTTCAGTTGTGTCCGACTCTGTGTGACCCCACAGACGGCAGCCTACCAGGCTCCCCCGTCCCTGGGATTCTCCAGGCAAGAACACTGGAGTGGGTTGCCATTTCCTTCTCCAATGCATGAAAGTGAAAAGTGAAAATGAAGTCGCTCAGTCGTGTCCGACTCCTAGCGACCCCATGAACTGCAGCCCACCAGGCTCCTCCGTCCGTGGGATTTTCCAGGCAAGAGTACTGGAGTGGGGTGCCATTGCTGCTGCTGCTTGCAGTATTCCCTTAATTCCCAAGGGCAGGTAGCATATTCTGAGGATTTAAGACCACTGCAATGAGTGGGTGGAAGCAGAGTTTGGTTTTTTTTTTTTTTTTAAGTGATGCTTCTAATATAGAAGACATTTCATCTTTTACAATTTGCTGAATATGAGAAATTAAGGGCTCAGGAAGACCAGCAATTATATGGTTTTGGTTGATATTTTAATATGAGAAGGCGAGGTTTGAGGAATAAGAGCCAAAAGCCAGGGCCATTCTTAGCTGGATCAGTTGTCTATAAAACGGTTAACTATGTGGCGTTTTCCTGACAAATTCAAAATGTTATTGAGCCTACAGAAAAATGGGTTTTGCAACAGCGTGCGTGTGTGCTAAGTTGCTTTAGTCGTATCCAATGCTTTGCAACCCTAAGGACTGTAGCTCTCCAGGCTCCTCTGTCCATGGGATTCCCCAGGCAAGAATGCTGGAGTGGGTTGCCATGCCCTCCTCTTTTCAACGGTAGTGCTGTTAAATATACCACTCAGTTCCTTCTTTAGGAGGAAGAGACTGGACCTTCCCTGGCAGTCCAGTGGTTAAGACTCCACACTTCCACTGCAGGGGGCCCAGGTTCAATCAGTCCCTGGTCAGGAAACTAAGATCTAGCATGCCATAAATTTCAAAAATAAAATTACTGGGAGACTTATTCCTTTGCATGATAGGAGACCAGATTTGACTCAGCCACTGAGTTTCCTCTCCCGAGGTTACATCTTCCTATGACAGGCTTACTGTTGACGGGTTGGTGCCAGGGTACATCAAGACTTACCTGGCCCTCTCACTCCAATGCAGGACAACTCTGAAGAGCCACTCCAGCTCCAGAGATTCCAAAAGGCTTAGTTGAGAGTATTGTTGAGACAATTTCATAGCCCACCTTCTTCCTGCCCAATCCTGCTTCCTTCCCTTCCCTTTCACAGGAGCTGAACACAACTGTGCATGCCAAGTAATAAACTTGCAGCACAGTTATCTCTGTCTCACAGCTGGCTTCCCTCAAACTCCCTTATTCCCAGCTGTAGTAGATATAATTGACATATTGTATAAATCCACTGTATGACCAGTATATACATATATACATATTGCAAAATGATTACCACCATAGCACTAGCTAACACCACCATCATGTAACATAATTACCATTTCCTTGTCTGTGGTAAGAACATTTAAGATCTACTCTCTTAGCAAGTTTCTAGTGTATTTCATGCATTGGAGAAGGAAATGGCAACCCACTCCGGTGTTCTTGCCCAAAGAATCCCAGGGATGGGGCCGGGGGGGAGCGGGGGGGGCCTGGTGGGCTGCCGTCTATGGGGTCGCACAGAGTTGGACACGACTGAAGCGACTTAGCAGCAGCAGCAGCAGCAGTGTATGATATAATAATAACTATAATCACAAAGCTGTACATTAGATCCTCAGAACTTACTCATCTTACAGTTGAAAGTATGTTCTTCTTTGACCAATATCTCCCCATTTTCCCCCACACCCCAACCCTGGTAACCATCCTTCTGTTCCCTTCTGTGAGTTCAGCTCTCCTAGATTCCATGTGTAAGTGATATCACACAGTATTTGTCTTTCTCTGACTCATTTCCCTTATGTAATACCCTCATGGTCAGTGAACATGGAACCCAAAACGCCTCCTGTCTGTTTTCATCTTTTTTTTTTTTAATAAACAACCAAACAGAATATAAAATGGAAGATTAAAATCCATACCACTACTCTCCTAGTTTCCCAGAAGGAATCATTTGTTAACTATTGTTCATATATCCTTCCAGAAATGTCCTGTAGCTCCACAAACACACACATGTATGTTCCCTTTTTTTTTTTTTTGCACAAATGAGAGTATAATATGTAAAATGTTGTGCAATCTGATTGGTTTCATTTAGATACATTCCATATATCCTTTCATACTAGTACATACAGATATCTTCCTAGTGGCTCCATATTACACCACTATATAGACACACTTTTTTTTTTTTTTTTTGGCCGCACCGCAAGGCATGTAGGATCTTAGTTCCCTGACCAGGAATCAAATCCACACCCCATGCATTGGAAGCACAGGATCTTAACCACTGGACCTCCAGGGAAGTCCCGATAATTTTTTAATCAGACTTTCCTACACTAATATGTAGATAGTTTTCTGGGTTTTTGTTTTTGTTTTTTTTCACAAACATTGCAAAGGACACTTTATAATGCTATCCTTGCCCACTTGTGTAGTATATCTAAAGCATAGATTCATAGAAGTAGAATTCCTAGATCAATGCTGCGAGAACATTTTTTTAATCTAAGATATTGCCAAACTGATTTCCTAAAAGGCAGTCCCAATTTAAATTCCAGAAATTCCTAAAATCAATGCAAGAGACTGCCCCTTTTCCTTGCACTCTCACCAATTGTGGGCTTAACAAAAAGGTTTTCATCTTTGCCAATGATAATAGGTGGGAAATATTACTTTACACCTGTAGAATGCATTTCTTTGAATTTTTAAAAAGATGTCCCTTCTGGGTGAATGAAAAAAAAAATTTTTTAAGCATCCAAAATCTTTTTAATAACAAGGTAGGATCTGGGGTTAGTTTTTGTAGCTACTGCTGGTCCATCAGCCTGGGTGAATGAATTTTAAAAGTTCCCTCCCTACCCCCAACTTTCTAAATGCACACCAACCACAACAGAGTGTAACATTTTCCATTCAGGGCTCCATTTCCACACCGCTCCTCCCTTGGTCAGTCACCTTTGCACATTGTCCAAGCTGAACGACTCTACCTGGCAGCTCTGGAAACTCATTGTTTGAAATTACATTTCTTTAACTATGAGTTATATCCATACAATTCTTAGTACTTTTCTTGGCCTTTTTTTTTTTTTTTTTTTTTCATTTTTCTTTATGGAGAAAATGGTTATAAGTACCTCAAAACCCACTAAGATGATATTCTCATGATTCTGTATAACACCCCAATAGAACAAATGAATAGTAAATAATGGGTCATTTGCTATCTTATTTACTGTATTGGAACAAGTTGTCTTTAAACTTAGTGATTCTTAGCCATTAACTCTTCTGCGTTTGTTGTTCAGTCACTTGGTCGTGTCTGACTCTGCAACTGCATGAACTGCAGCAGGTCAGATTTCCGTGTCCTTCACCATCTCCTGGAGCTGCCTTAACTAAATTTATATATCCAAAAATGATAGTATCCAAAGGTATGAAGCAATTCCTAGGTACTTATGCTCTTAAGTACTCTAGAAATAATGACAATACTAAGAAATACCAGTAATCAAGTGTCTGATGTGTGATGAGTAGATTAAGAGAAAGTATAGCCTAGAGGCCTCATGCCCAGCTTTACTTTGATACACAGCCTGAGGTCTCATTGACTCTATTCTGGCCTCTAAGCAACTTGGAGAATTTACTTCACCTCTGAACACCCCTTGTCCCTTCTGAAATGTGGATAATATTAATAATAATAGAACCATCCTGATGGGGTTGTGGTAAAGATTAAATGATATACAAGAAACCCTAGATATGATACCTGCTACCTAGTAAATTGCTCAACAATTTTGATCTATTTTGACTGGACATTGTACATACATTATGTGACTCTCTTGATTCTAACCACAGAATTTCAATAAGCCTCTATATAGCCTGCACAATAATATCATGTTTGAAGCTGTGTTCTCTAAAACTGTAGAGGAACCCTGGGGCTTCCATAAGGAAAAGGATGGAGAGTGAAAAATTCCATTTTTATCTATTATACTGTTCAAAGAAAGCTTAATGTGAAAAAAAGAAAGTTTCTTTTTCCTTCTTTTTTTTTAAGTGGAGCTTTCTCTGAACCACAGGGGGGAAATCCTGGCTTTCAAGGTCTTCCAATAGTTAGGCCTCAGACCTACTTTTCCAGACTTATCTGCCTTGATACTTATCATCCTATCCACTACAATGGTGTATTGCTGCAGGCACACTAGATTCTTTAGAGATGAGCCACCTGCCATTTATCTCAGAGATATTTTCTTCAGAGACTAACAGAGTGTCTGACACTTAGCAGGCCTTCAGTAAACACTGGTTAAATCAATAAATGAATCAGTCAATGAACCCTCCACTTCAGTTAAATTTGTATTCTGGACACCTCTCTTGTGTCTTGTATGTCTCTCCTTCCTGTCTTTTGTTTGTGAATATTTCCTTGTCCAGAGGGATGTTTACTATCTCACCTCCACCAAATTCTTAATTCAGTCTTTAAGGCTAAAGTCAAATTGTGTGTTTCCTATACACCCAATCCGGACCCTTATAATTGGAAGGCTTTCTCCCCTACACTCATATGCTGGATGAGTTGTATGTAATTCACTCTGTGCTGTAGCATGTATTAGTTTCTAGTAACATTATCTGCATATCTTGTCTTCCTGTCCTGGAGACCAGTGACCATGCCTTAAAGTCATCTGTTTTCCTTTATTGCTTCACCCAGTCTCAGTGTGCTCAACAAATATTTAAGGAGTAGCATACTCTTGAGAGTCCCTTGGACTGCAAGGAAATCCAACCAGTCCATTCTGAAGGAGATCAGTCCTGGGTGTTCTTTGGAAGGAATGATGCTAAAGCTGAAAGTCCAGTACTTTGGCCACCTCATGGGAAGAGTTGACTCATTGGAAAAGACTCTGATGCTGGGAGGGATTGGGGACAGGAGAAAAAGGGGATGACAGAGGATGAGATGGCTGGATGGCATCACCGACTCGATGGATGTGAGTTTGAGTAAACTCTGGGAGTTAGTGATGGACAGGTGTTGGGGGCCAGAGTGAGGCACTCCGCCCATGGCAAAGGTCATGAGGAAGGAGGCTCAACTTACGCAAAGGCAGGATCGAGCCTCAGGAGCCCCCCTGGAAATCCTCGAGCATCTACCCCCATAAGCAGAACCTGCCTACTTTACTACTTTGTGCTCATCTATACCTCTGACTTTACGGGGGGCTGTCCCCCACCACCTCTTTCAGAGAAGGAGTTAACTTAGAGCTCCAGTTAATAAAAACTCCTGGGAGTGACAAGAGTGTTTTAACCTACAAACTCCTCTGAAGGTTCTCTAGCCTGCCTGACAGGCTTGTCCGGCCACATGTGATTGCTCATAGCCTCCCAACCGTGAGAGGCATGAGATGCTTTAAACCTTCTAAGAACAGGTTCCTTAGAAAAGTTAGAAAACTATTAGTATAAGTATAATGGGCTGATTAGAAATTGTATTGGTGAAGGGTTTTTCATTTGTTGAGCCAATGTTTGTTGCTAAGTCTCCACATCCCCTGCCCTTACACACATTAATGAATATATAGAAGAAATAAGTATTAACCTTTGATATTAACCACATTAGACCTTAGGCTAAGTAAATTCTTCCCTTAACTAAAACCCACTACACCCTCACCCTATAGGAATGTAACTTTATTTGGGTGGCGTCTGTTTTAAGAATAATCACCCCTGGATAAATAAGTGTCCTGGTTGACTGACCACTGTCACAAGGAGAGGGTCATAAATTGTCAGCAGGCCCCCTGGCCAGAAGATGATGTAACACCCCTAAGACCTCTGTATACATTTGCATGAAGCACCTGACTTTGATAAAAGTCAGGACTGCTGACCCCGCGTGACTTTTGCATAACATCTCAGTGTATAAAAGTAGACCATGGAAAATAAAGAATTGGGATCAGTTTCTCGAAATACCAGTCTCCCCATGTCTCTCTCTCTCTCTCACTCTGGCTGAGTCTCCATCTGGACCGCGGAACCCACCAAGCTTACTAATTTTGCCTGGGCTTCTAAGATCCGACCGGGGAGGCCTCAGTATCTCCTCTCCTTCGGGAGAACGGAAGGACGCCTGTGGCCTACGTAAGTGGTGCAAGCTTCTTGTCTTGAAGTTTTATTGGTCTCCTGTGAAAACCAAGCTACTCAGCCTCTTTTCTCCACTGAATTTTCCTACTGAGCTATCCTCATTCTATTACTCTTTACATCTTTAATTAATATCTAATTGAAGCTATTGTATCCTGATCCTCACCGACGCCGTCCCCGCTTCGAACTCCCTGGATCAGCCGAGGCTGGACCCCAGCAGACAGGGAGGCCTGGTGTGCTGCAATTCATGGGGTCGCAAAGAGTTGGACACAATTGAGCAACTGAACTGAACTGAACTTATAACGAATGAATGAATGTTTTGGCCCTTGATATCCAAGTCAGGGTAGCCCCAGAAAAAATGAGGGACACACAAGAAATTAAGAGTGAAACAACGTTTATCAAAAGTTTCCAACACTGACCCCTGGCAATGAGCACTCTTGCCCCTGGCATAGGTGATTAAGGAAATCCTCAATTTCATACACTAAGGGACAATCATATCGATTTACAACAGTGTTCTTGCCTGGAGAATCCCAGGGACAAGGGAGCCTGGTGGGCTGCCGTCTATGGGGTCACACAGAGTCGGACACGACTGAAGCGACTTAGCAGCAGCAGCAGCAGCAGCAAGCTTAAATTCAGGTGGCTCCAATGGTAAAAAATCCACCTGCCAATGCAAGAGATGTGGCTCAATCCCTGGGTCAGGAAGATCTCCTGGAGAAGGAAATGGCAACCCACTCCCATATTCTTGCCTGCAAAGCTCCATGGACACAGGAGCTTGGCAGGCTGCAGTCCATGGAGTTGCAAAGAGCTGGACACAACTGAGCAACTGAGCAGGCACACGCACACAAGCTTAACTTCAGATAACAAAGCAAAGATAAAAGGAAGACTTTTTTTTTACTCTCTGCAACTGTACAATGAATATGTTTGGAGAGAAACCCTTCTTTCTGCAGCATCCACTATGAAGTAGGGCAACCTAGGCATCTATGAAGAGCAGTGTTTCAGATACCCATGGCTATGTAACAAATCAACCCAACACAAGGCAATTTAAAATATCCATATTATACTGTGTCTCTCAATATTGTATATTGAATAGATGTCTACTTCTCAGGCTCAGTTGTGGTCACTTGTGTGGCTGTAGTCATCTGACCACTTGCCTGGAGCGACAGAGTCCAGGATGGTCTCACTCACGTGTCTGGCAGTTGACGCTGGCTGTATTTCGGGGCCCAATGGCTGTCCTCCAGGTGTGCTAAACTGGGCGTCTGCACAGCATGAAGCATCTCAGGGTTGCAAGATAGCAAAGGCAGAAGCTGCAAGTTCTCTTAAGATCTGTGTCCTGAAATTCACACAGCATTGCTTCTGTCATGTTCTATTAGTCAGAGCAAGTCACAAAGCCAGCTCAGTTTCAAGTGGTGGAAAATTGGACTCATTTTGTTGATGGGAGAGGCAGCAAAATCACATTTGGAAAGGGACATGGACACTTGGATTCATTGGGGACCATTATGATGACCTACCACAGGCAGTTCCAGACACTCATTTATATGCCCCATAATTCCAGTAAGTGAGAACCTCCTAACTACTTTGGTAGTCAGTACAAAAGGGACACTGACTTCTTATTTAAAAAAAAAAAGTAATATAGACTCATGGGAGAAATTTTAGAAATAGTATCAAAACAAAGGAAAGAAAATAGAAATCACCTGTAATACCCGCCCCTGCAAATAACCATTGTTAAGACTTAGGTTTATATCTATCCAACCTTTGCTCTAAAAAATGGATAATTATACACTGCTACATAAGCTATATATTATGGTACACATTCTTACCAGGTGCTGTGCTGTGCACTTGGCATAGATAATCTCATTTAACACCCACCATAATCTTATGTCTGGAAAATCCCATGGATGGAGGAGCCTGATGGGCTACAGTCCATGGGGTTGCAAAGAGTTGGACACAACTGAGTGACTAACGCTTTCACTTTTGTAATCCTATGAGATAGATGGATGCTATTATCTCCATTTTCCAGAAGAGGAAATTTGAGGCCTTGGATAATTTGCCTAATGTCATATAGACACACATATGTATGTGTGTGTATATATATAAAGCATACTACTGTGAACTCTGTTTTCATATAATATTCTCTCATGCAAATTTCCTTTCTTGCTAGCTTTGAATCAGCTAAATCTAAATTGGAAAGCAACAATGACTTATACAATATCTGAGATTCTGGTTCTTAGCCATGATTGCTTCTTGAGCCTGTTAGGTGGTTGCAGATTAGAACAAAATAATGATATATGCCCTTTGCTGCAAAGTGGTAGCTTTGAAATGTTAATCTTTCATAAAAGACTCCAGGCTTGATTTTGGCAAAGTTGGTTGGTGGAGAAAATAGCATCTGAATTTTTTTAATGTTATGATACATTTCCTAAAAGCCCAGTAGCAGAGTGCAAAGTTGGAACATGTTCATTTTTCCAGGAACTAAGAAGTGAGAAATAACAGGCATCAGGGACCACAGGAAAATCACAGATCTTTTCAGGTGTTTCACTGGTCACCTACCTCGCAGTAAATGAATGTGTCCTTCCAGGGCACACACCTTACAGTTCTATTTTTAAGTTCCAAATTTTGTATATTCTAGCGCAAAAATTGTCAGGGGTTTGTGATAAGTGGGAGGAAAGTGACAGGTGGAAATGTTCGGGAAAAGAAGCACAACAGGTCTCTCTTGACATGAAACTGTAGATTAATAACATGCTATGCTATGCTAAGTCACTTCAGTCGTGTCCGACTCTGTGCGACCCCATAGACGGCAGCCCAGCAAGCTCCCCCGTCCCAGGGATTCTCCAGGCAAGAACACTGGAGTGGGTTGCCATTTCCTTCTCCAATGCATGAAGGTGAAAAGAGAAAGTGAAGTCGCTCAGTAGTGTCCGACTCTTAGCGACCCCATGGACTGCAGCCTACCAGGCTCCTCCGTCCATGGGATTTTCCAGGCAAGAGTACTGGAGTGGGGTGCCATTGCCTTCTCCGATTAATAACATGAGAAGTTGTGAAAACGGCAAATAGATGAGAAGCAATGGCGGTGGTGGTTTAGTCGAGAAGTGGCGTCGAATTCTCTGCAACACCATAGACTGTAGCCTGCCAGACTCCTCTGTCCATGGGATTTTTCCAGGCAAGAATACTGGAGTGGGTTGCCATTTCCGCCTCCAGGAGATCTTCCCAACCCAGGGATCGAACCCACGTCTGTCTCTGGCATTGCAGGCAGGTTCTTTACCGATGGAGCCACTTCGGAAGCCCTATGAGAAGCATGTAAATGTATAAAATAAAGCAATTACTTTGGAAATTTGGTGCTTATCTATTCTTGTATGGAAGAGGATGATTTATTATGATTCGCTTCAATTTCTACCTATCAGAAATAGAAGATTCAGTAAGCTTTGCTAGAAAAACTTTTTAAAAACTAGGGTAATTATTAAAATCATACTCATAATTCATTTCTAGCTAGCAATATAATATTGAAGATAAACTTATGAACAAAGCATTTTACTAACAAAAAGGAAAGATATCATTGTGTATTACACTTTTGAAGAAAGATGTGAGAAAAATAAACTAACTAAACAGAATGGAATTTCTATGTGCTGGTTGCTATGTAGCCCTCCTGTGGATTTCTACCTTTGTGAATACTTAACCTCTATTTCAAGCAGTCCCCAATGTCCAATCAAGTAGAGATTAAATATTATTGGTTTGGCTTTATTATTAAGGCACAATTGGCAAACAAGTTCTTTTTCATATGCCAACTACAATGGGTTAGAAATGGCTGACTAGAACACTGAGTTGAACCGGGTTCTGAGTTTCAGTGATCAAGTTCAGAAGGGATTCTGAGATACTTTATTGGCTTCTGCCACTGGTACAGGGAGTGGCAGCGTGAATGCCCTTGTTGTCATCTCTGCTACAATGTAAGGAAATATTTCTTTACATGAAACATTTGTTTAATTTTAGCTTTTTCTTCACAATCACTCAACACATATTTATTGAGCACTAACTTTGTCCCAGAAAATGTTCTAGGTGCTGAGGATACAGCAGTGAACAAAAATACACACACACACACAAACTAACATTTGAATATACTACTTTACTATTTTCAAAGGTCTTTTCTAGAAGGTATCTCATTTAATCCTCACTATAGCCTAAAAAAACAGATGAAATAGGTGATGATATCTACATATTACAAATGAGACTGAAGCATAAAAAGTTTGAATATACTTCCTTAGCTTAAGTATACCCACCAAAACAGCATAGGGAGAAAAAAAAAAGAGCAAACAAATACTTGTGAACCACTAAAGACATTTTCATTAAAATAAAGAATAAAGTTAACCATTTCCATTTAATAATGTATAAAAACAATATAAGAACTAGAAAGGAAGAACCAAAGCTGTTTTTATTTATGGTCTGTAGCTTATCTATAAATTCTAAAAAGTCTACATATAATTGATATCAGGGCAAAAGACTTCTGGATACAAAATCAACATATGAAAATCAATAGAATTTCTATGCATCATTGGTACTAACCAGAAAATGTAATAGTAAAAAACCTCAGGTTATTTGTAGAGTATGACAATCTCAACCCAAAGTTTACATTGAAACAAAAAGGCTCAACAATAGATGAGACAGTAATGAAGATCAAGATAGAGGAATATCCAAACTACCAGATATCAAAACCTATAGGATTATAGCAATTAAGACAGCATAGCCCAGTGAAACAGAGTAAAGGGCCTATAAACAGAACCCTGCATAAATGGAAATTTGATATATCGCAAAATTGTATTACCATCAATTGAAAAGATAGACTTGTCAATAAATGGTCTTGAAGGGAGTTCCCTGGTGGCCTGGTGGTTAGGATTCCAGGCTGTCACTGCCATGGCCCAGGTTCAGTCACTGGCTGGGGAACTGAGATCCCATAAGCTGAGCATCATGGCCAAAAAATGGACGAAAAGCCCTGAGAAATTGGGTATTTTTATGGGAAAACAAAGTTCATAACTTACTACACACACACAAACACATGCATACAGGCTCAGAAACTTTTACAGATGGATTAAATGCTTAAAAATGAAAAGTTTTTACAACTTTCAAAAAGAAATACAGAAAATATCTTAACAACCATGAGACAGGAAAGAATTCTCACATAAAACAGCAGCAGCAGATTAATAAACATAAATTTCTACCTAACAAAAATATTTTAAGCAAAGTAAAAAGATAAGCCACATATTTGGAGAAGGTATTTCCAGTGAATGTAACTGATAAAAGATTAATTTCCAAACTAAAAATGTATTTCCACAAAACACTAGAATAAGGAAGCCCACCACCTCCATCACAAAGGAACAGGCAGTCTCAGAAGAACTCAAGGACAAACAAACATTTGAAAAGATGCTTGCTGCTGCTAAGCTGTTAAGTCGCTTTAGTCGTATCCGACTCTGTGTGACCCCATAGATGGCAGCCTACCAGGCTCCCCCATCCCTGGGATTCTCCAGGCAAGAACACTGGAGTGGGTTGCCATTGCCTTCTCCAATGTATGCAAGTGAAAAGTGAAACTGAAATCGCTCAGTCGTGTCCGACTCTTCGAGATCCATCGGACTGCAGCCTATCAGGCTCCTCCATCCATGGGATTTTCTAGGCAAGAGTACTGGAGTGGGGTGCCATTGCATTCTCCAGCATCACTCATAATCAGCGGAACGCAATTTAAAACACTGATTCCATATCTTCAAACTGGTAGAAAAGCTTTAAAAGCTAAGAAAACTCAATGTCGATGAAGACGTAGAGCAAGAGAGATTCTCAAACACTGATCTGTATAGTCATTCAGGGCTACATCAATCACCCAGGCTCATGGAGGATCCAGATCTTCCAGTACTACCATTTTAAAGCATGGCTTCCACAGTCTCTGCAGCAGGAAAGAGAGCTCAGAGAATTAAGGGGACGACAGAGGATGAGATGGCTAGATGGCATCACTGGCTCGATGGACATGAGTTTGAGTGAACTCTGGGAGTTGGTAATGGACAGGGAGGCCTGGCATGCTGCAATTCATGGGGTCGCAAAGAGTCGGACACAACTGAGCGACTGAACTGATGCTTACTTTGGAACTTACACACACACCACATCTGTTTACAGCCCACTGGTAGAACTAGTCTTCTGCTCCCAATCTGCCTGCAAAGGAGGCTAAGAAATGAAGTTTTTTTGAGTGTCCCAGGAAGAGGAAAATGAAATAGGATTTGATAAACATATAGTGTTCTCTCCGTTATAATTGATAAAAGTATTACAATTTTATAAAAAATGGGTGGTAGATAGAAATTAACTGGGTTCATTGTATCATTCTTTATATTTTTCTGTAGCTTTACATTTTTCATAATTATTTAAAAGGGAGGAAAATGAAGAAAGATTAAATGACCCATCCAGAGTTACAGAGCTAATAAGTGGTGAATTGGACTAGAACTGTTCTCCCTAGAATAAAATTTTCCTCCCAGAGGCAAATTCAGGTACTAAAGTCAGATTATTCATTTAAGACATATTTATGGAGTTCCCATTATATTCCTGTCCTTGAAGAGGGCACAGAACAAAGGTAGGAGAGACTGACACATAAATTATTATAACGCATTACAGTTATCACAATGGAACACGAAAAAATGTGTACAAAGCTCTCTTGGTCATTAAAACCTGGTAACAAATTCGCTGGAAACTTCTTCATGATGGTTTTGAGTCCCAGAAAATTTTTAAATGTGCACTAGCAGTGCATGAGGTCAATGTAATCTTCAATTATGAGAGCCGAATTTTAGTGGAGAGTTATTTCAGGAAATTCCTGAAGCAAAACTTCACCATGAACTCCACCCAGTTCATATTCAGCCTGTACAGACTTGCAAGGGAGGTGCTGCTAAAAAAAATATATATATATATATGTATACACACACACACATATATATAGCCTTCTTTGACCTCACTTCTTCAAATAAGAAGCTCTTTGCTCTTGCACACAAAGGCAGAATAGAGTGAAACAACGAAAAGGAAAATTGTTCACTTTACTGGTATTGAAGCCACACTTTGTTGGAGGATCTAGGCTGACAGCTCTCAAAGCATGGCACACTTGCGGAGGTCAGAAACTGACAAAAACTAGTGTCTTTTCTAGACTGTCCTCCATGACCAAATACACAGCTGCTTCTGACAGTTTATATTATTGTCAGAATAATATTCTCCTCAATACAGTTATAAAGTATTCCCCTTATATACACAACTATGTTTATTCAATGAGTTCCATAATCAAGTTCATTCATTTACCCAACACAGAAGTTTGAGCTGGGCAAATAGTGATCAGCAAAACAGACATGTTCTCTGACTTCTTGGAGCTTATAGTCCATTTGGGGAAAGAGGCATTAATCAAACAAGTACACCAATAAGTATTTTTATACATGGACAAGAGTTATGAAGAGAACTCACAAGAGTTCTGTGAGACAGAATAGAGACTTCTAAGGATGCTAATTTAGAATGAAGGGATTCAGGGCTGCCAGTCTGGGGCAGTGACTGGTGGTAGATTAGACTAGGGAAGTTGTGGAAGAAAGTTGAGATATGTGATATCTTTTGATAGTTACATTGCTAAGATTTAATGATTCATAGATATGTAGATGCAGAGAAAAAAAATGTCTAAGATGACTTTCAGGCCCAATCCTCGATAAAAAAAATCCTCCCATATTCTTAGAATGTTTTTTCTCATCTATTGCTTAGGTCTTGGTGCTCAGACAGAATCACACACTACCGGCTTTCTTGGTTCTCCAGCTTGCAGATGGCAGATCATGGGATTTCACACCCTGCATAATCCCATGAGCCAGTGCCTATAATCTTCTCATACGTGTCCGTTGATCTATCTGTATATTCATCCTATTGGTTCTATTTCTCTAAAAAGCCCTAGTACAAATACTATACTCACTGTTCTGCACCTTGCATTCCTCACTTGTTATATCTGAAAGATCTTTTCATATAGTCTTTTTAATGACAGTGTATAATTTGAATTGACCTGATTTGACTTAATTTGATTATTCTGTCCTTCATGGATGGACATTTATCTTGTTTCTAATTACAGGCCATTACAGAAATGCTACAGTAAATAATCTTTACATACCTCACTTCACACATAGATAAGCTTCTCTACAGGAAAAAAAAAAATCCTATAGGTAGAATACAGAGTCAAAAGGCATGTGCGTTTGTAATTTTGGTAGCTATTGTCATAATTCTAAAGGATACTCCAGTTTACACTTCTACCTACAATATATTGAAGTTCTTTCTTTCTCACCTTCTCACCTACATTTATGTCATCAAACTCTTTGATCTTTGGCCATGTGAGAAGCGTAAATTGCATGATTCTAACATGCATTTCTCTTAGAGTGAAATTGAACATCTTTTCCTATAGCTCTAACAGTGGTAAGGTTTCATATTTTCTGTGAAATGTGCACATATTTTATGTGAAAGAAACTTTTCAAAGTTAAAATGAATAAAAAGTGTTATTTGATCAACTGTGAGTAGGTAGATTGTCAAATCAGGTTGTACCGTCTTTTGAACATGAAGAAGCACAGATCAAGTTTGATGAAGTCATTAACCAATTTACAGATATTAAGTCTCAAAATGTTATTACTTATTATTGAGCTTGAACAAAAATTGGCATATGCTTTTTCCTTTTTTTTTTTTTTCCCCAAAGGAACAAGAGTTCATCCATGGAACAACATGAGTGGATTTTAAATGCATATTGCCAAGTGAAAGAAGCCAGAACGGTAGTTTACATTCTGGAAAAGGCAAAACTCTTTAGAGATGGAAAACAGGTCAACCGGTCATTGCTAGGGATTTGGGAAGAGAGGAGGACCAAGCAGGTTATGAAAAGGGGATTGTAGGACCATGAAACTATTCTGTGAGTTACTGTAGTGGTAGCTACATGGCACTATCCCTTTGTAGAAACCCATAGAACTTTACCATCTGAGCCACCCGTGCAGCTATGGATATCCCCGCCTGTCACACGTGAGACCAGGGTTCAATTCCATGACAGGGAGGTGACTTCTTTGGAATTTCCCTGGTGGATCAGATGGTAAAGAATTTGCCTGCTATGCAGGAGACCTGGGTTCAATCCCTGGGTCGGGAAGATCCCCTGGAGAAGGGAATGGCTACCCACTCCAGTGTTCATGCCTGAAGAATTCCTAGGACAGAGGAGCCTGGTGGGCTATAGTCCATGGGGTCGCAAAGAATCAGACAGGACTGAGCAACTAACACAGAACTTTACAGAACATGTGTGAACCGTAATGTATACAAATTTTTAAAAAATCAACTAAAAGAGAGGGAGAATCCTGGGATGGAATATAGCCTGTGACCAGAGACTCTAACTGTATCACTATTATGCAATATATCCTCACTACAGAAATGGGGGAAAAGAGATGCTGACCTACCTAGCTTTGGAAATGACTGGAAACTGAAAGACTAAAGACAGAAGAAACAGTACATCACACTATGTTATGGTTGGTAAAGGTGCTTCTTCAGGGGAACAAGTTCCAAAACTGCTATATGTGTGTGAGAGAATAATTAAATGACTGACGAGTGGTGGGAGCCACAGTCCCCATTATCAGTGAGAGAGGTTACAGATAAGCAAAGAGAGGAGGCTAGAATGAGCCCTGTGGTTTTGGATTAGACTGGGAGACATTCGTATGAACTCATGTTAATAATCTCAATGTAGATATTGATGGACACAGATTTAACTTGTATCCTGCTGCTGCTAAGTCGCTTCAGTCATGTTTGACTCTGTTCGACCCCAGAGACGGCAGCCCACCAGGCTCCCCCGTCCCTGGGATTCTCCAGGCAAGAACACTGGAGTGGGTTGCCATTTCCTTCTTCAATGCATGAAAGTGAAAAGTGAAAGTGAAGTCGCTCAGTCGCGTCCGACTCCTAGCGATCCCATGGACTGCAGCCTACCAGGCTCCTCCATCCATGGGATTTTCCAGGCAAGAGTACTAGAGTGGGGTGCCATTGCCTTCTCCAAACTTGTATCCATATATATATATACATATATACATATATACATATATATATGACATAACATAATAATCTATATCTACATATCTAGATATGTTCTTGTATGCAGTTTAGTACACATGCATGTATTTCTTAGCTCTGTCTGCTGAAAGGGCTCAGCAGCTCTAAAACAACCACATTTTAGTAGTAACAAGCAGCCACAGTGCCCAGATCTTGGTTTCTGACACCATTCTATAAAAAAAGGAACCAGGACTCCTTGGAAAAATGGCTGATTTTAGGACTGAGTCTGGGAATATATATGATGAGCCTGGGGCATCTTATAGTGCTAGAAAATAAGGAAACACTCAAAATAATAATAATAATAAAACTGAGTATACATCAAAGGGACACCAAATCTAATTGCAGGAGCTCCCAAAGGCCAAAGCTGGAAAAATTGGGGCAAAAAAAAGATTTAATCCAAAGCATAAAATAAATATCCAAGGGCCTATAATACAAATATAAATAAATGATTGAATAAATAAAATGGGTGAGAAGAGACAAATCTCCCCCATACAAAAGAATCCTAAATAATCCCCTTTCCACTTGTTAAGCGTGGGTTACACTAAGTGATTTGCTTCCAAAGAGCACAGTATGAAAAGGAGAGGGAAGGAGACTCCCCTGGTGGTCCAGACGTGAAGACTCCAAGCTTCCAATGCAAAGGACAAGGGTTTGATCCCTGGTCAGGGAACTAAGATCCAACATGCTTCACAGTGAGGCCAAAATATATGTATATTGAAAAAGAAAGAAAAAAAGAAAAAGGAGGGGGGAAAGTAGCCCCACAACGAAGAAACCTAGCAAACACTACTTTGGCCAGGTGATCAGAGTGAACACTATCAGTAATAAATCATGTGGATAGCATGGACTTTTGATCATTAGGTATTGAGAATGACTTGATTTCTGTGGTCTTCTTCCCCAAAACCTGTAACACCAGGAGAACCATGAGAAAAAACATCAGACTGGGGAACAATCTACAAAATACCTGACCAGTACTGCTCAAAACTGTCAAGGTCACTGAAAACAAGGAAAGTCTGAGAAACTGTTATGGCCCAGAGGAGCCTAGGGAGACAAGGCCACTAAATGTAATGTAATATTATAAATAGGATCCTGGAACAGAGAAAGGATATTATGGAAAAAACTAGAAAAAATCTGAATAAAGTATGGGTTTAGCTTAAAAAGATGTGGCAATATTTTTTCATTCAGATCAGATCAGATCAGTCGCTCAGTCCTGTCTGACTCTTTGCGACCCCATGAATCGCAGCACGCCAGGCCTCCCTGTCCATCACCAACTCCCGGAGTTTACTCAAACTCATGTCCATCGAGTCAGTGATGTCATCCAGCCATCTCATCCTCTGTCGTCCCCTTCTCCTCCTGCCCCCAATCCCTCCCAGCATCAGAGTCTTTTCCAATGAGTCAACTCTTCCCATGAGGTGGCCAAAGTACTGGAGTTTCAGCTTTAGCATCATTCCTTCCAAAGAAATCCCAGGGCTGATCTCCTTCAGAATGGACTGGTTGGATCTCCTTGCAGTCCAAGGGACTCTCAAGAGTCTTCTCCAACACCACAGTTCAAAAGCATCAATTCTTCGGTGCTCAGCCTTCTTCACAGTCCAACTCTCACATCCATACATGACCACAGGAAAAACCATAGCCTTGACTAGATGAACCTTTGTTGGCAAAGCAATGTCTCTGCTTTTGCATATGCTATCTAGGTTGGTCATAACTTTCCTTCCAAGGAGTAAGCGTCTTTTAATTTCATGGCTGCAGTCACCATCTGTAGTGATTTTGGAGCCCAGAAAAATAAAGTCTGACACTGTTTCCACTGTTTCCCCATCTATTTCCCATGAAGTGATGGGACCGGATGCCATGATCTTCGTTTTCTGAATGTTGAGCTTTAAGCCAACTTTTTCACTCTCCACTTTCACTTTCATCAAGAGGCTTTTGAGTTCCTCTTCACCTTCTGCCATAAGGGTGGTGTCATCTGCATATCTGAGGTTATGATATTTCTCCCGGCAGTCTTGATTCCAGCTTGTGTTTCTTCCAGTCCAGCGTTTCTCATGATGTACTCTGCATAGAAGTTAAATAAACAGGGTAACAATATACAGCCTTGACATACTCCTTTTCCTATTTGGAACCAGTCTGTTGTTCCATGTCCAGTTCTAACTGTTGCTTCCTGACCTGCAAACAAATTTCTCAAGAGGCAGATCAGGTGGTCTGGTATTCCCATCTCTTTCAGAATTTTCCACAGTTTATTGTGATCCACACAATCAAAGGCTTTGGCATAGTCAATAAAGCAGAAATAGATGTTTTTCTGGAACTCTCTTGCTTTTTCCATGATCCAGTGGATGTTGACAATTTGATCTCTGGTTCCTCTGCCTTTTCTAAAACCAGCTTGAACATCAGGAAGTTCACGGTTCACATATTGCTGAAGCCTGGCTTGGAGAATTTTGAGCATTACTTTACTAGTGTGTGAGATGAATGCAATTGTATGGTAGTTTGAGTATTCTTTGGCATTGCCTTTCTTTGGGATTGGAATGAAAACTGACTTTTTCCAGTCCTGTGGCCACTGCTGGGTTTTCCAAATTTGCTCGTTAACAAATGTATCATACAAATGTAAGCTGTTAATAATAGGGGGAAATGGGTGAGAGTATATGGCAAAGCTCTGTACTTATTTTTACAACTTTTCTGTAAATCTAACACCAGTTTAAACTAGTTTATTTAAATATGAAAGATAAGATTGATAGGTGGAGAGAGAAACAGATAAGTGGGTAACTATCTGATAAGTCAAGGATTGTAAATTTTTACTGGTAAAAATCTATGTGCTAGGTGTATATGTTCATTAAAACTTCTTCAATTTTGCTATATGCTTGAAAAAATTTGTAATAAAATGGAAAAATATGTTTATGGGATTAAAAACATTCTTTTTATCTTTTTCTTTTGCTATAATCTTTCCTTCTGTTTTCCTTCTGTATTTATCTATAGGACAGGCCTATGATACATACAAACTACAAAAAAAGGAAACTTTTCCCTGCTGCATTTCTCTCCTGGCCATTATCACTGTTTGTTCTGTTTCATGATTATTACTGAGAATAATTTGATCAGATGGAAGGGTGATTAAAACTGATCCCCTCTGGGTATCACATCATTACGTACGGTACTGCTGAGTACAAGTGAGTATAGGTTACCCAGGGTAGCTCAGTTCCTGTCTTGGGGGAAGGCTGTGATGGAGGGAGGTCAAGGCCGTGACGACAGTTTAGCTGGGTTGTCTGTGGGGCTCTGACAGCCCAAAGGGCAGCAGCTGCAGTGGCAGTGTGGGGACTGGCAGCCTTGGCAGGGGCTGCCCTGCCCCTGGGACAGCAAGGGCATCTGCAGTAGAAATCAAGTGCTTTGGGGTCCCCGGCATTGGCTGCCTTGGCCAGACAGAATCCCAGGGAGGTGGAACAGAGCCAGAGGAGGGAAACAGTGATGCCACCTGGTATCTGGGAGAAGAGCCAGAGAAATATGATTTTTATATCAGGATCCCAATTTTTACCCCCTAGTCAGGAAACGTGGGTTAAAGCTTTAGCAGCACCTTTATATTTTCTATGCAAATTGTTGGAGAACAGTTGTGAAAAGCATTAATGTTTTGTTGCCTTTTATAACTCATTTGGCTCTTTCTTTTTGAACAGCTCCTCCCCGCCTTCCTAATATGAATAATGAGGAATTGGACGTGCAACCTATTGTCTGCTGAGGTCCCTCTGCCCAATCCAATTTGGGCTCTATTTCTCTAGTTTTCTGAAAGTTTCCAGGGTATTTAGGTTCTCTGTTGCCTGGGGGTTTAACTTTTATATTAGAGTCTTCATTTTGTAGCACAAGAATCTGAACATGAAACTCCACTGCCTCTCGCACCAGCGGTAGGAGGTACCCCTTCATTGAAGATGCTAGAAGGTGATGGAAAGGGGGTTTCCAAGGCAATGCAAACAACTTCAAATGCACTGGTCTGCTGGCTAGAAAGGCTCAAGAGGCAGGACTGTAGTCACCACATTCTGGACTTGTTTCAAAGCCCCAGTCAAAGCTAGAAGTCTTGCTGTTGTAGTTATTTAGTTACTAAGTCGTGTCTAACTTTTTGTGACCCCATGGACTGTTGCCCGCCAGGCTCCTCTGTCCATGGGATTTCCCAGTCAAGAATATTGGAGTGGGTTGCCATTTCCTCCTCCAGGGGATCTTCTTGACCCAGGAATCAAACCCCAGTCTCCTGTGTCTCTTACATTGGCAGATGCATTCTTTACCACCGAGCCACCAGGAAAGCCCTAGAAGTCTTCTTCAGTTCAGTTCAGTTCAGTTGCTCAGTCGTGTCCGACTCTTTGCGACCTCATGAATCGCAGCACCCCAGGCCTCCCTGTCCATCACCAACTCCCGGAGTTCACTGAGACTCACGTCCATCAAGTCAGTGATGCCATCCAGCCATCTCATCCTCTGTCGTCCCCTTCTCCTCCTGCCCCCAATCCCTCCCAGCATCAGAGTCTTTTCCAATGAGTCAACTCTTTGCATGAGGTGGCCAAAGTACTGGAGTTTCAGCTTTAGCATCATTCCTTCCAAAGAAATCCCAGGGCTGATCACCTTCAGAATGGACTGGTTGGATCTCCTTGCAGTCCAAGGGACTCTCAAGAGTCTTCTCCAACACCACAGTTCAAAAGCATCAATTCTTAGTTACCAGCAAAAGGGCCAAAGCAGTATTCATGAGCGTGGATAAGGCTGCCTGAAGAGCCCTAAGGGCCTACCAGGCATTGTGTTTCCTTCTCAGTAGTGGAAGGCATGAAATGAAAATTTGTCCTTTACTTTGGAGAGAATGTCCCAGCATAGCCCATCCTCTACACCCCTAAAAACTTCACTGATATAGAAGAGCCCTGGATCTTTGAAGGGCTTAACTCCCACCCTCTGATGCACAAGCATCTCACCAAGGCCTTCAGTTTACTGACACTTCCTGCTCACCTAGTGTGATTAATATGTTATCATTGATGCCGAAGACTGATTTAGGATATTTTCTCCAAACTTCCCAGTGTCATTCTAGCAGTGTGATGGCAACAACTGGGGTTCTTGCCTGAATAAACTCCTATGTCACAGGTGAATGCTCTCTTTGGAATGAATTCTTCCTCCTCCAACTTTATATTCTTAGCCCCCCTTGACCACATATACCCAGGCTCTCTCTATATTCTTCCAGCTTCTACCAATACAGCTTTTTGAGACATAATGTCTTTTTCTTCTCATTGCTTATGTTGTGACTTAACTCAAGTTATTGGTTTTTGGGTGGAGAGTGAAGGTGGCAGAGTAGGTTAAGATCCTTTGAGGAAAAAAAATTTTTTTAATTTTATTTATTAAACTTTACTTGATTTCAAATATTGTGTTAGTTTCAGGTGTACAGCTTCAGATTATTTTCCATTATAGATTATTACAAGATATTGAATATAGTTCTATGTTCTGTATAGTAAATCTATTGTTTATTTTATACACAGTGGTGTATATCTATAGGAAGTGTTTTATTATAAGGCAAAAATCTCTGTATCAACTTCAAAAGCTAGAAGTGCTAAATTTTAACCTGGAGAGCGGGCCCATTCTGGAGGCCAAAGGATTCAGAGGACACCTGGAGAGTCAAGATTTACAAGGACATTGACCCACAGGTCCTCATCCCATATCTCAGGATCTCATTCCTTTTCAATTAAGGTCATGACTTTGACATAGCTGACTTGTTGCTGCTGCTACTGCTGCTGCTAAGGCACTTTAGTCATGTCTGACTCTGTGCGACCCCGTAGATGGTAGCCCACCAGGCTCCCCCATCCCTGGGATCCTCCAGGCAAGAATACTGGAGTGGGTTGCCATTTCCTTCTCCAGTGCATGAAAGTGAAAAGTGAAAGTGAAGTCGCTCAGTCATGTCCGACTCTTTGCGACCCCATGGACTGCAGCCTACCAGGCTCCTCCGTCCATGGGATTTTCCAGGCAAGAGCACTGGAGTGGGTTGCCATTGCCTTCTCCAGCTGACTTGTTAGGACTGAGAATTCTGTCTTCACTGGAGCTCTGCTACCTTGTAATTTAAGTTCTAGGCCTTAGCCCCAGGAGATCTCGCCTCTCAAACTGGTGATTAATCACTCTCAGCCTTTCTTGTCTCTCCCTAATACATTGATAGCGGCCAGTAAAACCCATTGTTTTACTGTCCTTAAATGACTACTTTCCCTGAATCTCTGGGTGCCCGGGATGCGGCATTCCCTCCAGTGCATTCCCTTCCACTAGCGTTCCACTCCTGTTCACTGCTGGCCAAAGTTTTACAGTTGCACTATTTTGTCAGTGATTCCACCTACCACTGCTAATGCTAAGTTGCTTCAGTTGTGTCCGATTCTTTGCGACCCCATGAACCGTAGCATGTCAGGCTCCTCTGTCCATGGGATTCTCCAGGCAAGAATACTGGAGTGGATTGCCATTCCCTTCTTCAGGGATCTTCCTGACCCAGGGATCGAACCTGTGACTCTTACATCTCTTGCGTTGGTTGGCAGGAGAAGGCAATGGCATCCCACTCCAGTACTCTTGCCCGGAAAATCCCATGGACGGAGGAGCCTGGTAGGCTGCAGTCCATGGGGTCGCAGAGTCGGACATGACTGAGCGACTTCACTTTCACTTTTCACTTTCGTGCATTGGAGGAGGAAATGGCAACCCACTCCAGTGTTTGCCTGGAGAATCCCAGGGACAATGGAGCCTGGTGGGCTGCTGTCTATGGGGTTGCACAGAGTCGGACACGACTGAAGCCACTTAGCAGCAGCAGCGCCACCTGGGAATAATAGCGCCACTACCTTCCACTGCTGCTGCTAAGTCGCTTCAGTCTGTCCAACTCTGTGCGACCCCATAGACGGCAGCCCACAGGCCCCGCTGTCCCTGGGATTCTCCAGGCAAGAACACTGGAGTGGGTTGCCATTTCCTCCTCCAATGTATGAAAGTGAAAAGTGAAAGTGAAGTCGGTCAGTCGTGTCCGACTCCTAGCGACCCCATGGACTGCAGCCTACCAGGCTCCTCCGTCCATGGGATTTTCCAGGCAAGAGTACTTGAGTGACCTACCACTAGTGAGGGGTTTTTATTACCAGCCTGTAGCCGGTATATTAGGGAGTGCCTGCAGGGGTTGCCCCTGCAAGGGAGCTAGGGAAGCAGGATTGTGTAGAAGGAGAAGTTGAATTGCAAGGAGTTGTAACAGAGGCTTCAGTTGTCACCACAGGGATCTCCAGAGAAGGGATGGCCAATCAGAGAAGTCCTGAATTGAGGACTGGGCTCCATCAATGGCTTACAGTTCCTGGGGACAGGCCATAATTTGGAGTGAGGCAATTGTCTGAGTACAGTCTCAACTGTAAGCTGACACTACCAGCAACTGGTGAAAAGAGTGCCCTAGTTGTGACATGAGCATCTGGGTGGATACTGGGGCATCTACTCAGGTAGGATGGCCAGGGCAACCAGGGCCGAGGGACCTCCCAGGACACACAAACATCAATGCTGAAATTAGAACAGTCCCAAACAAATCAGGATATTTTGATACTCTAGAATCCCTGAAAATACTAACAGGAGCTGCAAACTTGCCAGTGACATATTTCTCAATAATAATGAATAGTACCAGGAAAATAAAAATCAGTAGTTAAGATGCTGGGTTTGATGAATATTTAAGGATGAGCTTAACTACAAAAGGCTACTAGAATATTTGTAACAGCATTTGACTTGTAACTTTAGTGGATGAGTCATGGTACAAGAAAATCAGTATCTCTTCAGTCAAGTCCTTGACATGAAAACAGAGAAGTTACTCAAATAAGACCATTACAAGGAAATAAAAGGTCATATCAGGGACTTACCTGGTGGTCCAGTGGTTTCATCCCTGGTCAAGGAACTAAGATCCCACATGCAGCAGAGCAAATAAACCCACCCGCCACAACTACAGAGCCTGTGAGCTCTGGAGCCCATGCCCCACAACTTGAGAGTCCATGCGCTGCAACAAAGATCGCAACTAAGTGCCACAACGAAGACCCAACAAATAATAATAAACAATTTATTTATTTATTATATATATGTAAAGCTCATCCTTAAATATAAATTATAAATAAATAATAAATTTAAATGTTTTAAACTTTTCATTTATTTTTTAAAAACATTTTCATAAATTTTTTTTAATACCATATCAGAAAAACTAAAAACATCAGGCTGTTTTAAAATAAAGGCATCAGGTTGGCTAGCAATAGCATCAGAATCATCTGAGATCTGATTGCAGATGCAGAGTCCCACCAGCAGAAATACTGATTTGGCACCCCAAGGTTGGGGAGGAGACCCTAGGGAACTGCCTTTTTAATAAGTAAGTGACACCAGGTCACAGTCTAAGAGAAAGGCACTACTTCTTTCTATCACCCACTTCTTTGAGTCTATTGACTAATCACCAATTATGTTTTTAAGTTTCCAGAAAGTCAGGTTGCTAGATAAAGTATAGGATACCCAATTAAATTTGCATTTCAGATAAATAATAGATAACATTTTGGTAAAAAGATGTCCCATAGGAACATAAAATAGTAATATAAAATATAATGGCATAGTAATATAATGTTTAATAAAAATATACAAGAATATTATTATAAATTATATGATTAAATTTAATAGTATGAAAATTATGGGTTCTATAATAAAATATAATATAAATTATTAATAAGAAGAAAATTTTCACTGTTTATCTGAAATTCAAATGTTGTGGGCCATCCTGCATTATTATTTGCTAAATCTGTCAACCCTGCTATTGAGGGAATTTCCAAACACACAGATGCAGCAAGAATAATAGCAGAAATCCACATGTAACCATCCCTCTGCTTAGGCAATTATCAATATTTTGCCCCAATTATTTTTATTTAAATTTTGTGCCAACCATTAGGTTCTACACTGTGAGAGATACAGAAAAGAAAGATATCCTTAGTAGCCTATGGTCAAGTTGAGGGTACATGATAAACATTCAGGAAGTGCTAAAGCATATAATTCTGACTGTAAGTTTCACAAGAGTTCAGGGAACAGAGCGTCTGTGTTGACTGGGGTGGTCTTGGATAGTGTGAGCCTGGAGCTGAGATTGCCTTAGACCTGGTAAAAGCAATCTGTATAAATAAGGAAGAAGTGGGCAGGATTTCCAAGTAGAATAACCAGCATGACCAGGTCATATTCACTTTGCTCTATATAAGTTTCTCTCCATTGAAAGCACTCATCCCGCATACTTCACACTTTAATCTTCAGGGTCCACAGCAGCTGTCAGCCATCAGGCTAATAGACATCAAGCACTACCGCAAATTACATCATCTGAACCGATTAGCTCTTGAACATGTCAGCACAATGGCTATTCAATCTTCTCCGGGTGACTCGTTAATTAACCTCTGCAATATGCTGTCTTTGACATCATTGGGGAGTTCAATTTTTCCTTGATTGAAAGTCGCCCTGGGGAGAATTATAAATCGATAACAGAAACAAAATTCTATTCCATTGGCCAGCTTTGTGATAATGATTATGAAATGCTATGACTACCTGAGCCTATAGGCACAGGTCAAATAATTAAGAAAAGTGAAGGCTGATGTTGTCTGTATCTTATCACTTGAATTACATTAAAAATGGTCTATTTTTCTACACAAGTGACAGTAACACAAAATGTGGGGTCTTATAATTTAATAACTTTTCACGTTTTAATTCCTCTCAACTTTAAATGCAATTAATTCAAAGCTAAGGATGAAAAAATTGTTAATATTTTATTGAAATAAAATATAGATGAAGAAACATTAAATGACCAGTATCCTCAGAAGAAGGCTTCCCAGGTGGCTCAGTGATAAAGAATCTACCTGCCAATGCTGGAGACCCAGGTCTGATCCCTGGAACAGGAAAATCCTGTGGAGAAGGAAATGGCAACCCACTCCAGTGTTCTTGCCTGGGAGATCCCATGAACAGAGGAGCCTGGTGGGCTACAGTTCATGGGATCACAAAGAGCTGGACATGACTGAGCGACTGAGCACTCACACACACATCCTCAGAAGCTCCTCATGGTTCCTTCTGGAAAGGCACCACCCTCCCCCAAAAATAACCACTATCCTGACTTCAAGCAACATAGAATACTTACACTTGGTTTGCATTTTTTGTAAATAAAACATACGGTATACACTCTCTTTTGTATCTGGCTTGTTTCACTCAGCATCACATTTGTGAAATTTAAGGGACGCTAATTTTAAAATGACTTTTGTTATTAAATAATATATACTCGACAGTAAAAAATTGGAAAACACACCATCATTTTTAATTCGTTTAATGTCTGTACATAATTTATTTGATCAAGATTATAAGCTTTTACGAAAGTCTTGCGTTAAAAGTTCTCATTTTTTAAACTTTTAAAGATGGCATATCTCCATCTTCTTAAAATTGAAGTATACTTGATTTCAGTGTTGTATTAATTTCCACTGTATAGCAACATGATTCATTTATATATGTATATAATATATATATTCTTTTTCAGATTCCTTTCCATTATAAGTTATCACAAGATATCAAATATAATTCCCTGTGCTATACAGTAGGTCCTTGTCATTTATCTATTTTATATATAGTAGTGTGTATCTGTTAATCTCAAAGCCCTAATTTATCCCTATCCTCCCCCCAAAAAGTTCTCATTTCTTTTGATGTTTTTATTAATGATTTTATGCTGGCCTGTTATTATTAACTACTAATCCCATTTCTCCAAAACATAATCCTTAGTTCCAAATGCTTCACAATCCTTGCAGAATGTTTATAATAAGAAGGGAAATATAAGAAAAGACACAGATAGTTTATTTTCCAGCTGGTGTGCTCTCTGGTAGCTGGTTGCCACTAGGGAAGTGGTTGTGTTGCCAGCTCTGCCCCTGCAAAGACACCTGTCATCAGTCAGAGTGGCGCTCTTGGGCTTGCTCAGAAGAGTGGGTGTACATCTAAAACTTAAGGTCAAGAGTCAAGATTGGATCGCTTTTACTTACCTCATTATGAGTTCAATTCATAATCATCCATCTAGCTCATAAACTACCTGGTAAGCCCAGGAACCTCCAACCTTGGCAACAGATCCTGTAGATTTGTGGCTTAATTGACCAGGCATAAAGTAGTACACAGGTGACTGTCACATAAGTTTACATACCGCAAACCACAGCTGTGCCTAGCATTGTCCTGAGATATACGCTTTTCTCCCCAGTTTTCAAAATTGTAGTAACAAACACACAAAATTTACCATCTTAATCATTTTTATGTGTATGGTTCAGTGATACTAAGTACATTCATGTTGTTGGGCAACCATCACCAGTATCCATCCCCAGAACTCTTTTCATCTTGCAAAACTGAAACTGTGCATGTGTGCACTCTCAGTCGTGTCTGAAACTCTGTACTCGTGCACTAATAATTCCCTCTTTGCTCCTCCCCCCAGTCCCTGGCAACCACTGTCCTTCTTTCTTTGAGATACAGACTTTTAAAATACAAAATTCAAAATTATTTCTTATTCACTCAAGCCAGGCTCTTGGAACACAAGTTTTACTTATGAGAAGTCATTCTCTGCCCTCTAGGCTGAACCCAAGCTCATTACCTCATGCTGTCTTCAGCTTTCCAGAGGCCATCCTCCTAAGGTTTGGATCCCCTTTGGTGAAATTAGACCACATATGCAGGAAAGAGGAGCTACTTGTTTTAAATGCAAGGTCAGCCTCAGCCACCTCTTAATGTCAATTCCAGTTCTTCTCATTCCAGAAAGTTCTCCAATGGTTTGCACTGGTATGCACAGTGCCTTCTGCTGACTTAGGCATCTTCTCAAACTCCATAAAGTAGGATGGAATGTGAGTAACTGCTTTCTCCAACTAGGTAAATTTCTGACCTTGTTCTAAGATTCAGTCCTTTATCCCTATTTCTTGGCTTCCTTATCCTGCTTGATTGATCTACTATTAACCAAAAGCTGGGATCATTGAGAATATCAGCAATGATCTCTCTAAAATGTAATCAGAAAAGTAGACAAAAGTGACCAAAACAGGACTTCCCTGCTGTCTAGTGTTTAAGATTCTGTGCTCCCAATTCAGGAGGCGTGAGTTTGATTCCCGGTTGGGGAACTAAGATCCCATGTTCTACAAGGTGTGACCTAAAAAAAGAAAAGAATGGACCAAAACAACCATATCAGCACTCTGAGAATAGATCAAAGGCACGCAACTATCTGAAAAGTGCTCATGCTTCGACTTCAGGTAAGAAAATGAAAGTCTGTGGCATTGTGGCCCCTGCCATTTCCTTCCCCATTCTTAGATCCAGGTTGGTCAATCTAGAAGTTCTGTCCAGACAGAGCAGGCTGTCAGTACCAAAAGCACCTCTGCCACCATTGAAGGGGCTCATTCATTTTGAAGTGCCCATACCTCCAGGAAGAAATGAAGATGACCAGAGATGATAATTATACGGGCCAGTATAAAAGACTGCAGTTATCTATTTCTTATGCCTCAACTTCTTTAAAAGACATACAATTATTTAAAGCAATAATTATAACATTGTGTTGCTGGTTTTATAACTTACATAGATGTACCCTATATGACAATAATAGCACAAAAACGGAGAAGGGAATAGAGGTATATTGAGGCAAAGTTTCTACATATTTCTAGAATTTAATTAGTATTAATCTGAAGTAGATTGTGATAAAATTGAGATGTATATTAAAATCCCTAAAAAACTAAATTATTTTTGAAAATTAACAGAATTTAAATGTTACAATGAAAATATTTAACATAAAAGAAGCCAGTCAAGACAGAGCAGAAGAATGAAGAAGTGAGTTGAGCTATAGAAAACAGATAAATGATGAATATAAATCTGACCATATCAATAATTACATTACCTATGAAATGTCTAAACACTCAAATCAAAATGAAGAGATTGTCAGACTGGATAAAAAGGCAAAATCCAACTACGCTGCCTACAGAAGACACACCTATGCAAAGACATAAATAGATGGGAAGTGAAAGGATGGAGAAAGATATTCCATTAACAGTTACCATTTGAGAGCTGAAGCGATTATATTACTATTAGTCAAAATAGACGTTAAGAAATATTACTCGAGACTAAGAGGGACATTTCAAAATGATAAAAGAGTAGTAAGGAAAATTTAACAATTATAAATGGACATGCACTTAACTAGAACTCAGAATACATGAAGTGAAAACTGACAACTATGTCAGAGATAACCCAAGTGAAAAAGGGGGAAGCAAGGTTACTGTTTCCTAATCCCACCAACTCTGGTCCCCCACCTTATTCTCTGAAGTTACATAGCATTTATTACGACATATTGCATTCATGGGTTTACTTGCTTAGCTTACTCAGAGCCTTTTTGCCGTTTGTATGCTTAGTATCTAGAATTCCTTAGCACATAGGGTTCATTTCAAAAAGTTAATTAATAGGTGAATGGCATCAGGCAGACAGGGGAGAAACAAAAGAGAGTTCCATATTCCAGGAACTCTCAGTTGGTTCAGATGCCTTTAGTAGCATTTCCCAAATTGAACACCTTGAGATGTTATTAATAATAGAGTCTGGTGCTCAAACTTGACCTACTCTGTCAATTTCTTGGACATTCTCAGTGCCCATTACTGAGGTGAAATCTATTTTCTTTTGTTCTCAATCTCATTTGTCTAGATTTTTATTAATGTCTTGAGGAAAAGCAATGAAGATGCCGACGTAGAAAGTATAGCTATGAGGGATTGGTGGGGTCCCAGCCCATAGAGCTGGATTATACCCAGGCAATGAGGAACTAGGTATGAAATACAAGGAAATTTGAACTTTATTTTGCAGACTACATATAGTCATTGGAAGATTTTAGACAAGGGAGAAACATTGTCTAAATTGCATTTTATAAGGATCATCCTGGCGGGAGCATAGGTGATAAATTGGAGGGAGGCACACCGAGAGGCAGAAGGACTAGTTGGGAGGTGGTGGCAGTGATCCAGGCCATAATGATGAAAGCCTGGACTGAGGCTATGGTAACAGGAGCAGGGAAGAGGGACTAAATTAAGAGCACGTATCTAGGAAGCAGAGTTGACAGGTCTTTGTGATTAATTGCATTAAGGGTGAAAGAGATGGAGATATCCATAAAACATTCCAGTTTTCTGATTTAGATGGTTGGCAGGTGGTGATAATATTCACATGACAGAAAAGAGAGAGACAGAATTGTGGGGCAAGAGGTTTAGCCTGCAGTACCCAGGAGAGTCCAGTTGGAACTTCAGATGTGGAGCTGAGGAGAGTTCTGGGCTAGATGTGAAGAGGGGAGAGTCTCTAGAACAATGGTTCTGTTGAAGCCATGGGTTTGGATTAGGCTACTCAGTAAGAGGACATGGGATGACAAGGAAGTGGGCAGGAAACTGGACTTGAACTTCCCTGGTGGTGCAGTGGATAAGAATCTGCCTGCCAATGCAGGGAACATGGGTTTGATCTCTGGTCCAGGAAGATTCCACATGCCGAGGGGCAAATACAGCCCCTGTGCCACAGCTGAGCCCTCACTCCAGAGCCCATGTGCTGCAACTACTGAAGCCCACACATCCTAGAGTCTGTGCTCCACAAATAAGAGAAGCCACCACAATGGGAAACAGATGGGGAAACAGTGGAAACAGCAGCTGACTTTATTTTTTGGGGCTCCAAAATCACTGCAGATGGTGACTGCAGCCATGAAATTAAAAGACACTTACTCCTTGGAAGGAAAGTTATGACCAACCTAGATAGCATATTCAAAAGCAGAGACATTACTTTGCCAACAAAGGTCCATCTAGTCAAGGCTATGGTTTTCCCAGTGGTCATGTATGGATGTGAGAGTTGGACTGTGAAGAAAGCTGAGTGCTGAAGAATGGATGCTTTTGAACTGTGGTGTTGGAGAAGACTCTTGAGAGTCCCTTGGACTGCAAAGAGATCCAACCAGTCCATTCTAAAGGAGATCCTGGGTATTCACTGGAAGGACTGATGTTGAAGCTGAAACTCCAGTACTTTGGCCGCCTCATGCAGAGTTGACTCACTGGAAAAGACCCTGATGCTGGGAGGGATTGGGGGCAGGAAGAGAAGGAGATGACAGAGGATGAGATGGTTGGATGGCATCACCAACTCGATGGACATGAGTTTGGGTAAACTCCAGGAGTTGGTGATGGACAGGAGGCCTGGCGTGCCGCCGTCCATGGGGTCACAAAGAGTCGGACACGACTGAGTGACTGAACTGAACTGAACTGAACCACAATGGGAAGCCTGCACACCACAACGAAGAGTAGCCACCCCGCTCACCTACACTAGAGAAAGCCATGCACAGTAATGAAGACCCAGCACAATCAAAAATAGATACGGTTTTTAGAAAAGGACATTGAACTCTGGGGAACATCAACACATAAGAGATTAACAGAGGAAGAGGACATTGCAAAGGAAGCAACAGAAAGGTAGAAGAGGCACCCAAAAGGATACCAGGAAACCAAGGTGGGTAGGAAGAGAATATAATCAGCTCATCATTCCAAAGCTAGAAAATCAGGAAAAAAATGAATGATAAGGAAAGGAAAGTACCATTTGAGAATTTGAATATAATTGTTAACTTTAGGAGAGGAGTTTCAGTGGAGTGGTGTGCTGGAGTAGAGTTAGCTGAAGGTTAAGTTAGGGTGAGCCAAACAATGATATACCAAATTGGAGATGAGGAAGTGTGGATAGGGAATATGTATGACTCTTCCAAGAAACTTTGAACAGAGAGCAAGAGAGTGCGAGAACAGTAGTTCAAGGGCTGGGGTTTTCAGAAAGGCTATTTTCTTAAGCTTAAAAGAGAGAGGTGAGCCTGTGGATGTGCCCAGGGGAAGTCAGAGAGAGGGAGACGGTGACATCGCGGTGGACTGAGCAAGACTGCTGAGGAGGCAGGACAAGTGGTACAGGTGAGGCCCCCAGCAAGATAGCCAGTAGTGTTTTTTTACTCTAGTCTTTTATTATCATTTGGTAAATATCCCTTGGCACAATTTTTTGAATAGATTCAGTAAATTGGGTAGAGAAGTCTTCTTACATATTTTTGGGTTCCTTACCATAGTATGTTAGATTCAGCAGGAACCTCTGCAATTAAAAAAAAATGTTAAATCATTCCTCTGGTAGATAACAACACTTTACTGCTTACAGGGAAGAAAAATAGAACCTAATTCAAGCCCTTCTACAATCTTGATTTCCAGCCTGTTCCTGCTAGCTGCTCTCCTGGGTCAGTCTGCCTTGTTGGCTTGCTCACAGATGTGCCATCCTGCTGTGTTTGCCCTGCTCCCAGCCCATCACCATATTATCCCTCTTTTTACATACAGGGAGACTGAGAATAAAATTCCAACCTCTTATGGCCTGTGAGGCCCTCTGGGATCTGCCTCCTGCTCGTGTGCCAATTATGTATGCAACTCTTCTCTCCATCCTCTCTTCTGTTCCTCCAGGAGGGAAGTCCTTTCCCACCTCCATTCACCCTTACTTTGACCACTGCCTGGGATGCTCTTAGCAGTTTTCATGGCTGACTCTGTCTCATCCTTCAGGTCTCCTCTCATCCAATCAAAGCAGATCTATATAACGCAGATCCCACATCCCATTATAAGTGATCATAACATACTTCCAATTTCCTTCAAAGCACTAAGACCAATCTGTATTTGTGTTATTCATTTATTTGTCTACTGTCTTTCCCCTTTCCCTCCAACAGAATGGAAGCTCCCTGAGGGCTGTACTCAATCTGTCTTATCTCCTTTTTACCCACCAGTGTCCAGTACAGTGCTTGACAAATACATTTCATGAATGAATGAATCGTTCCTCCACAGTCTCAAAATCCAGCTTAAATCCCCCCTCCATAGTGAAAGATGATAACAGCTTATATGTGCTTATAAGATGTTATCATCACTCACTATCACAGCTGGACACACTTTGAGTGCTTACTTTGTTCCAGTGGTTACATACATTATTTTATTTGATAAGCCCCCTTCTCTTCCCTTCCAGTTTACCTTCTGTAACCCACGTATTAGTTATTAGTCAGGCCACACAATTTAGCCTCTTGTTTTATTTAATATATTACTCTTTTTGCTCCAGTGAAATAAAAATTTCTAGTGCTTCCCCATAGCACGCAGAGAGTATTTAAAGTAGGCTGAGTGGCCAAAAATGCCACCCCACCCCCCAGGGTTATAACATTAACATAATAGCATTGATGCTGCTGCTGCTGCTGCTAAGTCACTTCAGTCGTGTCCAACTCTGTGCGACCCCATAGACGGCAGCCCACCAGGCCCCGCTGTCCCTGGGATTCTCTAGGCAAGAACACTGGAGTGGGTTGCCATTTCCTCCTCCAATGCATGAAAGTGAAAAGTGAAAGTGAAGTCGCTCAGTTGTGTCCGACTCTATGCAACCCCATGGACTGCAGCCTACCAGGCTCCTCCATCCATGGGATTTTCCAGGCAAGAGTACTGGAGTGGGGTGCCATTGCCTTCTCCGAATAGCATTGATAAGCTGTCTTTATTATAAACTTCTAACTGCTACTCTACTAACGTAAACTTCAAATTTAAGTCAATGTGCAAGAAAGCACTCTATTCTACCTGTTAGGTGTAGAAAACAGTTAAGATAATATGGTTTGTGCTTTGAGGTAGAAGATATGCAGTTCAATCCCCTCATTTTCTAGAAGAATTTATTAAAGTCTCAGTTTCTGGAAAGGATTGTCTGGTCTGTCAGAAATGCTTGCAAAACCAAGTTATTTCACTCTGAGAAGGGTTCCTAGCATTGTGTCGATGGTTGGGTTTAAAGTGTCTGCTTTGCAGTGCTGTGGAATCCCAGCCAAGAGTCCTCCAGGCCCTCTGCACATGTAAGCATGACTTGGAACTTGGAATCTCTCCTGATGGTGATAACAGAGAAGACAGTGACAGTGAAGTCGCTCAGTCGTGTCCGACTCTTTGCGACCCCATAGACTGTAGCCTACCAGGCTCCTCTGTCCATGGGATTTTCCAGGCAATAGTACTGGAGTGGGTTGCCATTTCCTTCTCCAGGGAACAGAGAAGAGGATCCTTGCAAACTCTTCCAGATGCTTCAACAGTCTAGAACATTCTATTCTACACTCAACTACATTTTGAGCTCGGATCAAAAGGAACATCCTTAAACTCCAAGGAGTCCTTTCATGGTAAATGATGACTTCAGGGGCAGTCTGTCCCTGGGTATGGGGCCACACCTACCAAATGGATGTGGCCGTCCCCAAGGTCATTAATAAGCTTGGAGTCCTGAAGGGCCTTGGTTTCTAGCACCCAACCCTTAAGAGTCATAAGAGTCATTCCTAAAATGTTGGGCTCTGCCTACACTCAATAGTGATTTTCTTCTCGAGTTCCACCCTGGGACAGATGTGTGTAGTCAGAAATGTCACCCAACCTGTCTTTCCCCACCTTACAAGTCAGCTGGAAGCACTCATCCTACCCTACTCATATTGGGTGTCCTTCCTTGAAGAGAACCTCCCCCTATTAGAAAAGTACTTCTCTTAATTAAACCTCAATCTTGATAGACTCAACTGTTCATCACAGGGGATGCTCTTCTTTACCAAGGATTCTGTTTTTTAGCTTCTTCAGTGGCCAGGGATGTAATTAAATGCCATTGTTTCAATGACACACATTTTCCGTTCCAGCTGCTTGAAGCTCCTTTTCTGCTAAATAGTTTGGCAGTTATCTCTTTGGCCACCACTTATCTCCCGTAGGCATGGCCTTCCAGCATGACCTGTACCCTTTCTGCCATTTTACAGAGTCCCTGTAAGTTAGGAAGAACTCTTGCCATCTCAAGCAATGTCATGATGTGGCTTATTTATTTATGAGAGTAACATAGCTATCTTTTCTCACTTTTAATTGGGGATACAGGGGACAAGCACCATCAAGGTGGCCATAATTTACCAAAATGGCAGTCTTCAAAAGTCTTAAACGCACAACATTCTGGAGTACACACAGAATAAGAGCAAAGGAGACAAAATTTGTCATGCTCTTGCAAAGAAGGCTAGTCTCTGGCAGAGCCAAGGCCTCACATTCACTCAAGAACTCGAGTTTAGGTACCAACATTATCTAAAGTGAGACTGTATAGTATCAAAGAGTGGGTGTGTTAGTAAATCATTTATCAAGTGTAAATAAATATTTAAAATACCACAATGTAACCCTGCTTTTGGTATTGCTTTATTTGTTCATTTAACATATCAGGGAAAGAAAAAAGTCTGACCCAGTCCTAACCTCTTGGAGGTCATGGGTCAGGGTCCCACCACTAAGTTGGGATGAAAGGGGGACTTAAGAAGGCGGGGATTGGGCAGCAGGAGTTTTAGGGCCAGCTTCCAGGCCTCGGAGATTTGGGTTCTGCACTTCCGCGGAGACTCAAGAAAGTCGCTGCTAGAAGCAATGGGCCCCGCGCAGCCCTTGCCAAGGCCGGCCACCACCTGGAAAGGAGCACCTGGCTAGGCCGCAGCGGGATGCAAAATGGGGCGCGGCCTCGTTGGGAAGGGGCGGAGCCGCGGACGGCCAGAAGGAAGGGCCTGGGCGGGGACACAGTGGTAGGTCCCGCGCGCGGGAGGGTGTCGGGCCCAACCCCCCAACTCCTTAGCTGGGAGCACGGGAGGTGACTTCGACCTAGCGCTTCTGCTCCGGGCGGGGTTGGCGGCGCCGCCTCCAGGCTTTGGGCGCCCGCGGCCTCTGAGCGCCGGACGGGCCGGGCATGCGCGCTCCGAGGACCTGTGGGCCGACGGCGCGGGTGCGGCGGGAGGGGCCGCGACCGGGTCTGTTTTTCGTTTCCTTTTCCTCCCTGTCTCAGTCTCATCCCCAACACCGGAAGATGCAGGGGCCTAGCTACAAACGGTCCCAACCCACTCTACCCCCTCTCGTGTCTGGCCACGAGGGTGCCCATTCCTCTCTGGAACCCACGTATTAAAGCGGTTTCGGGGTACGCATATATGGTCTTATGTCCCCCAAGTGAAAAGTTGGTGTTTAGCCATTTAGAAATGGGTACCTTGGAGAAGGAGAAACACTGCCGTGGGGCAGAAGAAAAAGCCTTGAGGAACTCAGGGGCCCTCACTGGAGGAATACCTCCTTCCTCAAGCCCTTGGCGCGCAGTTTAACAGGCCCGGGGCCCTGGGTTTACCCCTCCCAGAGTTCGGGATGCCTGCCCAGGGAACAGCTTAGGGGCCTGCGTGACGATTTCAATACCCAAGTTACCAGCTTTGCGTCCTGGTTTTTGTCTCCCATCTAGATCTCGGCTCTAGATGCTGAGCTTTTCAGGGCTGACTGGAAGCCACAGCCCAGTCTCCAGATGGAGTCTAACTCCAGCCAGTGTGAAGACGAAACTCCTTCCCTCTTGTGGGGTTTGGATCCTGTGTTTCTAGCCTTTGCAAAACTCTACATCAGGGACATCCTGGACTTGAAGGAGTCTGGCCAGGTACAAGGTATGTGGCTGGTCACCCAGGTGGCTACTCTGGGCTGCATCTGTACCCCACCCTTCCTTCCCCCAAAGCTGCAGAAATTTGGGGCTTAGGGGTTTAGAAGAACCTTTCCAGTTGCAGCTTTGAAACTGACCTAACCTGCATCCTTAGACAAGTTCATTTCTGTGCAAGTTCAAAACAATCTAAATCTTTTTTAAATAGATGTTTGGGGCAGTAACTTTGTACTGAAGAATGTTTTTACTTGGGTTTGAGGTCTTTCATATTTAAAAATGCTCAGTTGTTTTTCTCTGGACCTGTTTGTGGTAGAAAACTTAGGCCTTACTTCTTTTTCTAACCACTTACCTGGCCTGGGTATGGGTATGTGACTCACCTGTAAAGCTTAAGAGTTTTCTTTGTAAAGAGAGGATTAACTGTGCCTGATTTTCTTGTGGAGTTTGGTTTTGTTTGAATAGATCAGAATCAAGATCAGAATCAAAATAATATAAACTCCCCAAGAGGAAAGACATCATCTGCCTTGTTCATCTATGTAATCCCAGCTTTTAAACAGTGCCTGGCCTCTAATGGGCTCTCGAATCACAGTAACTGGAGCAACAAAGCATTATAAAGTTAGAAATCATTTTTAAAATCAGAGTGGTGGTCGCTAAAGGTAGGATCTTCATACCTCCAAGTATAGCAAATACAGTTTAGGATAATAAGTAATTCACATAGCTGTGGATGAATCTTCACATGTTTATTATGCTATCTGAGAAGTTTGATTAAACTCTCTTTGCTATTTTGAATGAATAGCAAGCTATGAGTCAGAAGTGGTTAAGAATCTCAACTATGTACAATTTTAATGAGACCATGTTTTGTGTGTTTCCCATCCTCATTACCAATATATTTGGATGACCTTATACCAAAGGCTTTTGTACAGATTTTTTTCACCACACCTTTATTTTCTAAGTATTGTTGGAGATGATCTGGTTTTTTCCTTGGAAGGCAGCCGTCCTTCCTCTCTGTTGTCTGTTTCTCAGACCAGTCTGGTATTCTTCATAACTCATCTCCTTGGGAAGAAATTAATTCACACCAAATGCCAGTCTTGCTTAAAGGTCTTCTGTAGGTGCTCAAGGAAGTATCAGGGACATGACAGGGGCCAAACTCTTCCTGTGGGTGAAGGACTTTATAATGTATTAACACATCATGGAAAACTGCTCCCAGTCACTGGTGGTAATGTTTCAGATGTCGTTTTTAAAACGAAACTGTTGCCAAACCCAGGTTTGTGTGCCGCTTGCACAGCAAGACCAAAGAAACCAAAATGTTGGGGTTTGGAGCAGAGAAAGGTTTATTGTAAGGGCCAAGGCAAGGAGAACAGGCATCTCAGGCTCAGAAAACCTGAACTCCCTTCTTGGTTTTCAGGGAAGAGTTTTGAAAAGCAATATTTGGAATGAGGGCTACGGGGTGTATGCCTTTCTTCTGATTGGTTGGTGGTCAGGTAACAGGCTGCTATTACCGGAATCGCAATCGTCAGTCTCCTGGTTTTGACCAGTCTGGGCACTCAGCTTGTAGTTACCATCGTCCTGGGTGGGGGTTCTTAGTGCCTGCAGAAGAACTCAAAGGTGTGAATCAGGTTGTTAGGTATTCCCCTTAAGGGGGAACTGGGAGTCTGTTTTGTTTGAGGCACTATTGTTTCTTGACTGCTTGGGCTTTGCTTCTGCATCCCCCACTCCCTTAATTAGTAACTGCTTGAATCTGCCCTTTGGAACTCAGGGAAGGTCTAAGAGGCTGAAACCTTTTTTTCTACAAAAAAAAAAATCGACACAGACACAGAAATGCTTTTGTACCCTGGAGAGCCCCTGCAGGGCCCTGCTTGGTTTCAAAACTTCATGGTTGGTGTTCAAACCAACCAGCTTGGTTTCAAAACTTCATGGCTGAAGAAGTCATTAACTAATTTCACAGAGTGATCTTCTATAGACTATAGCATCCTGAAGGGTGGGAAGTAACTACTAGTCTAGGTTTTAGTTTTGTGTTGTTTTGCTGCTGTTGTGTTTGGTTTGGTTGTCATAAAGAAAAAAACTTTTATTTTGACCGCATAAAATTTAGAAATGCTTAAACAGCAAAGAATATTTTAAAATAACAAAAGTTAACCAAAAAACGACTTAAAAAAAAGAAACAAATGTATAATGAAGAATTCGGGTGGCTTTTGTGGGAGGCTCCTGGAAGATCTTTGGATTTCTGGAATGATAGTGTGTTTGTTATTCATGGTAGACTCCTTGAACCACATCTGATTTTATGCTAATGAGGAACCTCCTGCTGGGCCCCTAGGTAGTTTCAGGGTGGGGGCCTTTCAGGCCTGAAAAACCAACCATGTGATTAAGAGGGTTGGTTTTGAGCCAGGTGACATCAATCCAACCCTGTGGGAGGGGAGGGGGACTGGCGATTGAGTTGTCAAGTGGGCAGTGATTGAGTCAGTCTCGCTTGTGTAATGAAATCCTCATTAAAACTCTGGACCTTGAGGCTTGGGTGAGCTTTCCTGGTTGGTAATCCTACATCAATGTGTGAAGGCGATGTGTCCTGAGGACCCGGCAGTCTTATGCTTAGTCTCTCCCAGACCTTGTCCAATGTATCTCTTCCTTTGGCTGGTCCCGGTTTGTCCCCTTCATTATAAAACTATAGTCTTAAGTATAGCACCTTCCCGAGTCCCGCGTGTCATTGTATGAAAGTATCAGACCTGAGTTTGCTGTGGAGGGTGTTTGTAGCCAGTTGTCAGAAGTGTGCATGGCCTGAGGAGCCTCAAACTTGGGGCTGGTGCCTGAAGTACGAGTCTCTTACGAGAGACTCTGCCCTTATCCTGGGAAGTTCAACTTTACTCTGGCTAGTCAGCATCAGAATTGCCTTGCAAAATGGTTGCCAATTGTCAGCTCCCCTAAATTAACCTATGAATTTAGCGTTAAACTAACAGGATGTCCTGAAGTTTGACTATGGTGGTGATGATGCTTAGGTTTGGGGTTTTGGTTTGGTTTGATTTGGTTTGTTACAGCTCATAGCATACAGAAATGGTCTTTATTATTCTGAATTTCCTTATCTATATCAAGCTTTACTGATGGGATAAAATAATAGAGACTCTTTTATTTGAATCAAAATACGATGCTTATATTATCTAATTGTAGAGGACCCAATGACATGGATATAATGTATTTATAAGAATTATATTAAATGAATAATGTATTTAAAAAAATATTATCTTAGGCATTTTAATGCTATCAGACTTCAGTAAGAGTATCTGTGAAGTGAAGTCATTCAGTCGTGTCTGACTCTTTGTGACCCCATGGACTGTAGCCTACCAGGCTCCTCTGTCCATAGGATTTTCCAGGCAAGAGTACTGCGGTGGGTTGCCATTTCCTTCTCCAGGAGATCTTCCCGACCCAGGGATTGAACCCGGGTCTCCCGCACCTTAGGCAGACGCTTTACCGTCTGAGCCACTGGGGAAGAGTGTTTGTAGCGTCAATTAAATAAAAGGAGTTAGATCAACTCAATGGACGTGAGTTAACTCTGGGAGTTGAAGCCTGGCGTGCAGCAGTCCACGGGGGTCTCAAAGAGCCAGACATTATTGAGTGACTGAACAACAACAACAAGACCAACAAATAAATCAAAGTTGCTTTTAAGAAAGAGAAGAAAGGCCGATGTCTCGCAGTGGGTGTGGCTGTTCAGGTCATTGCTGTGAAAGCTGAATCAAAGCTGCCTGTGACCCTGGGTCCCTGAGCCCTCCCAGCATGACCGTCCTCCTTCCTGGGGACCTGACGATCCAGGCAATGGATCCCCTGAGGTGATTGGGGCTCTGGGAGCCGCATGTGGAGCAAAGGCACCAGGAGTGAAAGGCCCACTTCACAAGGGCTGCAGGTTAAACTCATTGTCAGCCAGTATCTGTTGTGGTGGTGATTTTCTTTTCTTTGCTCCTCAGGCTTTCTCTCTGTCCGTGGAGCTGCCATCCAACTTCCTTTTCTCACAGAAGAGACTTGGTATTGAGAGAAGGAAGTGGCTCTCTCCATTGCTTTTTCAAGGTCCTCCTCCTTGTGGAGGTTGTGCTTCTGAAGTCTATCATCTGAGTTTCTATGCACTGGGGGAACTTCCTTCTCTACTTCCAAGCAGTGTATTCCCTCTTCAAACAATTTTCTCTGAATGATTTTACTCAAATCATCTGTTATTTTCTGCTATATGTGTCCTTCACTGTTCTATCTTGCTTGTATGTTTTTCCTTGTTATTTTGCATCTTTGAGTGACTTTGGCCTTGAAGACAAGCATTGACAGTCTATGAGGTGAAAGTTTAGGGGGCTCTCTTTTCAATCTGTTTTCAAGAAAACCTACCTGTTCAGATATTTTTTAAGTGTTGCCCCATGCAGAGTTGGTAATGTCAGAGGACTGGCATCCACCACAGGTAACTTGAGGACTTGGTTGGCTTTGTGTCATCAATCCTGTATACTCCATGTACTTGGCTTTTCCGTGTACTTCAGCCCAGGTGGAACACCTTTTGGCTGGCGCTTCTCCCCTTCTTAAAATATATCCACTCTTCGTTATAAAGCCACCATAGCAGTACATACCAGGTTATCCCAGGAAGACCCAAAGAGTCCTGGGGCTTGTTTCAAGCCTTCGTGGCTTCAAGGTGCTGGAAAGACATTTCAGGGCCAGGCAGCAGGCCCTCCAGGGGTCCACAAGGCTCCATGGCTCTGCCCTTAACTGCTGGTGTCCTGGAAGCCACAGCCAACCACATAGAGCCCGGTGGGCTGTTGCATCTCTGATGGCACCAGGAGCGCACCGTTTCTAAAGCCTGACAACCTGGACCGACCTTCAGTTAGGTTGGGGGAGGGAGAGGCCAGTCAGGTTCTAGGAGAGCGTTCTCCCTAAGTTGGCTCTGCTCAGTACTCAAATAGAAAGTTCAGGGCATTTGGGGAAGCAGAAAGGGCTGACCACAGCCAGAGACCAGTCTGGAACTTGGGTCACCATCACCCCCATCCGGCCCTACAGCAAAGCTGGATGAAAGCAAGGTCTGCCGCCATGGCCCCTGTCTGCGTGTGAGCATGTCCTGGCGCGGGGGTGGTGCCGAGGACGCCATGCCCCACGCCCTCATTTAAACTTCCCTTCTGCCACAGGAAGCCTGAGCCTGCCGGCAAAGGTCCTGTGGGACCTGGCTCCCTCTGAAGTCTCACTCTCTCCTTTGTGTCTGGTCAGTGCAGGCAGGCAGGGCCAGGGGACTGAGGGTCTCCCCACAGCTCATCACTGGATTTCAATGGTAAGAACTCAGAAGTCATTCAAGTACAGCCCTACTCTGGAGATTTCGTGGATTTTCCACGGAGTCAGTTCAACCCTGTTCAATCCAGGTGTTCCTAGAGGAAGCGACTCTGTTCCAGGAGTGACACAGGGACCCAGGCTCCTTAGCCCATGTGGCCCCGCCACTTCAGCTCTTGGCCCCCAAGGTTGCCCTCTGCACAGGCTCTCCAGTCTGCTAAGTCATCTTTAGAAGTCTGCCTCTGCTAGGGAGATGGCCCTTCTTTCGGCTAAATTTGACACCTTCAAACCATGTCCCCCTCTCCTAAAATCTCAGGCTGACTGAGGCTCAGAATCTCCTTGTCCATCTCCCACCCGGGGACTGAACCACAGGTGATAGGTTCCCAGCCCCTGTATCCATATGGGAAACAAGAGAACCATCAGCGAAGTCATTCTGGTGGTTTCTGAAGGGCTTCAGGGTTCAGTGCAGGGCCCCCTCCCCACAGGCGATGTGGAAAAGATAAGCTCTGAGCAGGCTTGGCAAGAACCAGAGAGGGTGAGGGTGGCCAAATGCTGATAACTGAGTGATAACTGAGTCTTTGTTTACAGTTCATGTATGTATTTGAAAAGGAAGTCACCGTTTATAGCCTCTTTCTGAAAGTAAAGAATTCAGTCGTCATAGGGAGTGGAAAAAAAAGGCTGGGAAAGATTTTAATCCCCAGAACCCAGTGCAGGTAGCTTAATCTCAAATAGGCAGTTCAGGTAAGGATGTTGGGGGTTTCCCAGGAGGTGGGGCAGCACTGGGGCCTCAGGTGGGAACGGGGGACTCAACAGTGCCAGGAGTCCCCCTCTCTGTTCCGTCTCTGTCACTGAGTCCAGAAAAGGCCTCTGGTTGTTGGTAGGTAGGGTTCTCCCTCTCAGGTTTCTCCTCTGGGGGGAACCTGCCTGCTGGCATCTGTCTGTTGCCTAAGCTTTGGAAGTAGAATTTTTAAAAGAGAAGTTTTTGAGTTGTAATCTGCTGGCCCCAAAGGGTCATGTTTTGTAACCTAATTATTGTCTCTTTTTCTTAAAAAAAAAAAAACCTGCTAATTCGTAGAAATGATGACTGGTTTCTTATAAAAGCCAAAGAAGCCTTTCTGGTGGTTTGCTCTCTCTTTCCTTTTCCAGTCCCTCAAAATATAAGTACTGTGTCAGGTCTCATAATACCATGGCTGTCTTTATGCCCCTTACGAGAGTTCTACAGGGAGGTGCATTTCATTGTCACAGGTGGAGAGATTAACCAGATGTAGTTAGCAGTATTGGTTTTCTCTCTTCTGTACTCGCTCGAGCTTCTTAAAAACCAAACTTTCACTTACAACCCTTGAGGAAAAGACATCTGCATTTCTTAGGGCTTGGCATTGGTCAATAGCCGATTCTTACGTCTGAAATTTTAGCAAGCAGCATGCCATTGAGTTTCTGACACAGTTAACATTTACTGAAGCAGAAAACGTCATCATACATTATGTGGACTTTGCCTTCTTCTTCCCTTTAATTTCAGGTGTATTTTTTTACAATGGGCATCCAATAAAACAGGTGGATATCTTAGGAACCGTGATTGGAGTGCGAGAAAAAGATGCATTCTACAGTTACGGAGGTAAGAACAATTTTGTCTGGCATTGAGTTTATGCGGAAGGACCACACTTAGCTGGACATTGAATCTAAAGAAACCCCAGCCTTTCAGAGCAGCGGAGGTCTCTCACAAACTCTTATGTACTTGGCCCCTAATGGGAACCATTTGCAGCCACCAACATGGACTAAGTGTCAAATGAAGCAACAGGTAGGAATGATACTGATGAATGCTGTCAGGTGACAGTTGTTGGGGAGCTGGGAGACAGAAGACTTAAAATGCAGTGCAGGGTCACTGGCTGATCAGGGACAGACACCTGATACCTAGGGCATAGCTATAAACAGCAGATGATGGTAGTATACGTTTATATTGATAACCTTTAAAGTAAGAAGGCCAGACTAACATTAAAGTAAACTTTAAGTTTACTTTAATAGAAGAGGGGAGAGATGGAAAAATAATTTACAAGATTTATATCCAAAACAGTTTTTAAAAAAAAACATTTTGGTACCCAAAGGTGTAAAGAATATCAGAAAATTTCCCTTCCCTTACGATGACAGAAACTAAATAAAGGGTTTCTATATAGTTTGAACACCAGCAAATTATTAGAATATGATTTTAGTGTCACTGGTCTTGGTTTTTTTTTCATTGAATTTAATGTCATCATTTTAGTATATTGCCTACAATTCTCATAGTTAAGAGGCCAAGCTAAATGTTTTGTGGGAACCTTAACTTTGAATTCCAAACCTTTGGTATAATTGACTTTGTCACTTTTTGTTGTACTGACTTGGATTTGCATTCTTGTTCTACTTGGGGGAAAAACAGAAGGTAGTTGAACTAGGTGACCAAGAACATCCCCTTGACTATCTGTGTGTGGTTGATAATTTACAGATACAGTTTCTCCAACATATATTCATTTTCCTGGGGATGATTGTCTTGTGCTTATGACATGTGAGAGGGGAGATTTCTCACACCCTCTGCTTTTTCCCAGCCTACATATATTTTTTTAAACTCTAAAATAGATCATCGTGTCATATATCCCCATCCTGGATCTCTTCTCTGCCTTATTTTACCAAAGATACTGGTTCTCTTTTTCTCCAGACAGTTCAATAAACATTCACCAAGTTCCTGTAGCATTCTCAACTGCTGGCTAGTACCTTATCTGTAAGATGTTATAGTACTTCCTCTCCAAGTACCAGTGATGAAATATTAGTATCTTTCAGTTTACAGAGCACTTCTACATGCATAATTTCATGTTGTTCTCCTCCTAATCTTTTGAAGTAGAAAGGACAAATATTATTGCCATCTTATAGACGAGAAAACTAAAGCTCAGTTATTTGTTCAAGGTTCCACTGATGATCCAATCTCTTTACTGACTCCAGTGTTCTGTGTAGCCTCTGTATAACTCAAATGTGGTTTTTTTCTCTCCTACACCCCTCCCCCCAAAAGATCAGCTGCACCTTTTTTTTTTTTAACTTGTTTATTTGGCTTAGGTCTTATTTGCAGCATGCAGGATCTTTTTTTTTTCTTTTTTTAGTTATGGCATGTGGGATCTAGTTTCCTGACCAGGGATCAAACAACCCAGGCCCTCTGCTTGGGACCGTGAAGATCTAACCACTGGGCCACCAGTGAAGTCCTTGCATCTGGTTTTTAATTTTCTGATTTTTAGATCAAAATGTGGCTATTTGAGGACATTAGTCCTGGCTCTAGAACCAGGCCAGATATAATGTCTCTGACCTAAAAGGGCTTCATCTAACCCCTTTTCTCATTATGAAAAGATGAAGATGATATGGCTGCCTCTTCCCCAGTAACCCTTTCTCTTAGACTGGATATCGTGAGAGTGTGACACATTTGTGGTTTGTGGAGACATGAAAAGCATTTGAAAGTTGAGAGTAGAAACACTTCTGCGACTTTAATTCTCGTGAGGCCTGCTCAAGAGAGAGCTACACACTCCCTGACACTCTTAGGCCCAGCTTGGCTCTCGGGCTACCTGCCAGGCGGCCACTCCTGCTGTCCCAGGTCCTGTTTGTTCCTCCTGACTCACCCCACTCCTATATGCTAGATTTGCTTCCTGCTTAGCCCGATTCTTCCCATGGCTGAAACAAAAGGTCAGCAGCCCAGGTCATGGCGCCCAGTGTGGGAGGACTGCCCAGCACTGCAGGGACGCTCCCCTTCTAGGGCCTTCCAGCAGTGAGACCTCAGGGCGTCGGGACAGGGTCTGCCAGAAGAGGTTACAAACCAGGAAGTCAGAGAGCTTGGTGGGGGGATCCTGAGCACACACAGCACCTGGCAGCAACTCAAGCTCAGACCTAGAATCCAGGGAGACTATAGTTAAGACCAGAATGACCTCACGTTTTCTAGGACAAATGCTCAGGTGCTAATATTTTTTTACTTAACATGGTAAATCAAGAGTTTTAAACTGGCCAGAAAAGTAGTGTTGCCTAGAAGCGTCATACATTTTATTGATTTTTTTTTTTTTTGCTTCTTAAAATGATACTCATTATAAGATAAAATTTAAAGCCAGAGAAAATTTTAATAAATTTTAATAAAATTCCTGTGAAAATCTATAAATCAGGCAAAAACAGTGTCAGTGTTTGGGTGAACATCCTTCCTATATTTTTAACATGTTCCTAATATGAAGAAATGGGGCTTCCCAGGTGGCGCTAGTGGTGAAGAATCTACCTGCCAATGAAGGAGACATGAGAGACACGGGTTTGATCCCTGGGTCAGGAATATCCCCTGTAGGAAGTGGCAACCCATTCCAGTATTCTTGCCTGGAAAATTCCATGGACAGAGGAGCCTGGCAGGCTACAATCCATGGGACCACAAAGAGTCAGACATGACTGAGCACAATATGAAGAGACATAGATATACCTTCTTTCCTCATTGCTATTATGCATATTTCTTTCTCATTTTAATATTCCTGAAATTAAGTTTACAGTCAATGTATACATTGACTTTGGGGTTCCTTCTATATTCTCCAAAAGAAACTTCCATAAATATTTTAGTGTCTTAAGAGCATTTCTATCAAAACAGACTAATATTTTATGCAAATTAGGTTACATATAAGACATATATGTCTATATATATATCATTTCTGGGCTGCTGTCTATGGGGTCCCACAGAGTTGGACACGACTGAAGCGACTTAGCATATCATTTCTATTTTACAATGAGATAACTTTTAACAGCAGTGACTGTGAAACTGAAAGGCACTCAGTTGGGTCCAACTCTTTGTGATCCCATGGACTGTACAGTCCATGGAATTCTCCAGGCCAGAATACTGGAGTGGGTAGCCTTTCCTTCTGCAGAGGATCTTCCCAACCCAGGGATCAAACCCAGGTCTCCCGTGTTTCGGGCAGATTCTCTACCAGCTGAGCCACCCGGGAAGCCCGCAGTGACTGTAGATCTTCACTGTGCTTTGTATTCTCGTCCATCACGCCGTTGTCATTTATTTAACCAGTGTGTGTGTGCTCAGTCCTGTCCAGCTCTTTGCGACCTTATGGACTGTAGCCATTTAACGAGTTACATATTTACAAACATTTAGGTTATTTCCAGCTTTCAGTACTGTAAACGATCTTACAATGAATGGCTTTATATAAGATCTATGTACCTGTGTATATTTGTTTTGTTGTTCTCATCATCATAAATTACAGAAGTAAGTACTAAGAGAATATAAACACTTCAAAATTTGATACATATTTCCAAACTTAATCTTTAGAAATTTGGTATGAATTTACATTCCTACTAACAGCATGTGAGGGTATCAGTATTTTTAATATTTGTCATTCTAGTAGCTGAGAAATCATTTAAATTTTCTTCTTTTTTTCTGGTAACTAGTGATTTAGCATACTGACATATGTCTGTTGGTCACTTTTATACCTTTCATGAATGGCATTTTCTTTTTCTTTGCCACCTTTTCTCTTATAGTCTTGATCTTTTCCTTATTAGTTTCTGTGAGTTCTTCATATATTAAGATATTAACCCCATCATTTGTAAAATTGCTATACAGAATTAGTTTTTAGTTGTTCAAATATATCAGATTTTTTTTTTTAATGAATTCTGATTTTCAGGTCTGCTTAAAGAAGTCTTCCCCCCACCAACTCTAAGTCCAGGGTTGAAAGTATTCACCCGTATTTTCTTCTCATCTTCTGAAGTTTACCTGTATTATATTTAATAAAATAAAATCCATCTAGAATTTATTTTAGTTTAAGAAGTCTTCTCAGGTTCTGCATTAAACCAGATTTAAACCAGCAATAAAAAGATTTTGCCATGTATTTCTTCTGTATTACATAGTGTGCTTTTATAACAGTCTAGCTGTTGGTTTTTTTTAAAAAATCATTAAGCCCACTGACCCCTTATTGATCCGTCTCTGTTCTGAGATTGTCAGAAATGAGGCAAAGAGAAACACTTACCATCCCTGATCAAACATCTCTAAATTTCTCTGCAGTTATAAATCCAAGTACAATGGAAATTCTTTTATTTTTCTTTTGCACTGTGGATAAAATAAGCCAGACCAGTACTGTTTGTGTGACCAAGATATAATTATGTTGTATCATGAAAGTAAAACATGGCTCTCTGTGATATGTTTAGCTTTCCTTACATCCCCTGCAGTGATAAGGCCTGGGCAGAAGTTAATACCCTTGAGATAGGGCAAGAGAAACGTTGACTACATTCTGCTGGGCTCATGTATTACATTGACATTCCAGAGAATCAGTTCCCACTGGGGTGTGGTAAGCAGTTATTTCTAAGGGTGGAAAAAAAGTTTGATCAGGGATTTGCCTAACCAGGCTGTTGAAAAATGTCATCTTTTAGTTTGGCTGGATGCAGTAGCAGTGTGCTGCTATTGCACACTGTAGTGGCCCACGTCTCTGTTTACTCTTTGAAACTTCTATTGCAGTGGATGATAGCACTGGAGTTATAAACTGCATCTGCTGGAAAAGGCTGAATAATACCAAATCCTCATCAGGTAATTTTATTTGCCATGCTTCTTTACTTTACGGGGCTTCCCTGGTGGCTCAGCTGGTAGAGAATCTGCCTGCAACGTGGGAGACCTGGGTTTGATCCCTGGGTTGGGAAGATCCTCTACAGAAGGAAAGGCTACCCACTCCAGTATTCTGGCCTGGAGAATTCCACGGACTGTATAGTCCATATAGTCCATGGGGTCACAAAGAGTCAGGCACGACTAAGTGACTTTCACTTCACTTCACTTTACTTTTACAGCTGGCCAACAGATGTAACTCAAGCTAGCTCAGGTGAACAGCGGTAGTGCTAATTTTCATATTTATCCATTGGTGAATTACACTGATAACTTGAAGCACTATACCCAGAACTTTGGCTGCTCTGTAAACTGATATAGGGGAGCCCATTGCTTTTCTTGCTTCCATTTCTTTGATGCTCACTTCCTCCTAAGCCTATAGGAATGTAAATAGATAACTAGAAGTTTCAGCATTTCATTTTTACCATCCAGTTATTATAAAAGTCAAGATGGTTTAGCCTAATTGCTGATCAAGTGAGAATCCCCTTGATCTGGATGTATCATTTGACCAATGCTCTTTTGAAAGCCTTTGCCCTGATATGGTTGCCACTAGCTTCTATGTTCTCATGATCTGGATTTTCTGAAATCTCTAGCTTATTCATACAGACATGCCAGGAGTTCTGAGACTGATGAGAAGGTAAGATAGGATTCCTTTGAAGTTAGCCATTAAATAATACAAACTAAAGAAGAACTTTAAAATTGTATTGAACTCATTGGCTATAACTGAAACATCTTTTGGAATTTGTTGAATATGTTTTAGTAGTCCTTAGGTAGTTTATGAGCTGCTTAAATTCATAATATTAAAAAAATACATGTATTGTACAATAGTGGTGATCATTTTTGGTTGTAGAAAAGCGATGGAAATTTCGCTTATTTCTTATATCTCTCTTTTTGCAGCATATGCAGTATAGTGCCATGTACACTGGGGTTATTCAATAAATATTGCCAGCTCTGATATCTAACATGTACTATCTATGTCCTTCTGTTATACATGGTGAGAATGTATAACACTTGGAGTAGTTTCTTCTCTTTTTTTCCCCTGACATTACCTGTTAGAATCTCATCTCCCTACTTTGACTCTACTGACCAGTAAGGATGCTCCTTTGCTTAATTTTTGGATGTATTTACATTTAGAATTTGGCCATTGTTTTCATATCACTTTGATATTCCCATTTCCTAATTTGGGAACATTGGTATCAGTGGTACTACTAAGCTGAGGAAGCTTTGTAGATTAAAAAAAAAAAATGAAGGGAGACAACAGCTTTTTATGCAGATACCTCACAAGGTATGAAATAAACCTATGAAACAATCAGATATTTGAATTTTCATGTATGTCCAGGGTATTAAAATTACTTTCAGGTTTGTGGTTGTATTGTCACGGTCTTCAATCAGAAGGGGTAGTTTCAATGTGCTGTCTTTAGATTGAGGGTCAGCATGCTTTTCCTATACGGGGCCAGACAATAATTGTGTTCTGCTTTGTGGGCCCCATAGTCTGCATCTCAACCATTCAGCATCACCACTGTAACACCAAAGTGACTATAGGCAGTACATAAACAAAGGGTCATGGTTGTGTTTCAATAAAACTTTATTTATAAAAACAGATTGTGGATGGATTTGGTCCATGGGCTGTCATTGATACACTGCTGTTTTTAGACATTGTTTTCATTTTAGAAATCAACTCTTTTTTTAAAAAAAAATGATATCATCAGATATATTATGTAACTCTTAGTAACTTTTAAGATAAAATGTCTATTAATACTGAAAGTGAGATTTTAAAAATAACTGTAAGTAGACCAATAGATGAGTAGTCACAGTTGGTAGCCTTAATTAGAAATTGCTTTGAGAATAAAAATGAGGGTAAAGGTACAAGGAGAAAGCCTGAAAGTGATCCTCATCATGTTATATACGAAGTGATATTTTAAAATTGTTCCCAACTAGCCCATTCTCTCCTTTTAATTTAATTGCCCTTAGTTTTAAAGCTTTCCACTGGAAAGTGGCCATTGAAGACTAATTTTTTTAAACAAAATTTAGTCTAAGTCAAAAATCATGTTCCAGTTGGTATCAATGTAAAAATATAATATTAACTCTTATAAATGTCACATTGAATGTACCATTTGGACTCAGCTTATGAGAAAAGTTAAGAAAGCTTGGCATTTAATATTAGAATTTTAAAGGGGATTTATCTTTCGGAGTGGAATAGGCTACTTAAAATGAAATTGTCGGGCTCCAACCATCTCATTATACTCATTAAATTACACAGCTTGAGCCGTTTTTTCAGCAGTTTGGTTCACCCTTTAAATGAAAGCTGAACCTCTTTTTCTCAGACTAGCTCTCAGTCTGATCATTTCAGCAGTGCTATACAAATCATTTATTATTACCTATAACGTCTGAATCATGGCAGTGAAATTTATAAATATGTTTAAAATTCAGCCTAAATAGAAGAGGACTTAAAGATAGGAACCCAGACAGAATAACCTTTTAAAAAGTAATAACTCGGGTATTTTCTGAAGAAACCCAGTAAGTCGAGTTACATTAAGCTGATTGTGTCTAGATTCCAAGCTACTGGTTACTGGTCTACAAGAGTTCTCCGAGCTCTTTGGGTTGCTTTTTCCCTTAGTATAGTCAGTGTATTAAAAGAAAAGTAGTGCCTTTGTATGTTACAGAGCCACGGTTATCTCAGTTATGTTAGATTAAAAAGCAGAAAATTTGGTCAATAGACTATTATTCATTCCATTACAGGAACCCTAGTATATGACAAAGCAGAAATAATACAACAATAGGAAATAAGTAAGCATTTAACAAATGTTGTTGGTTTAGGTTGATAACAATATTTAAAAAGAGGTAACTGTGACCACTGTCTTGCAACTTACATAAAATAACCCGAAGAAGATAAGAGTTACATATTTATCACAATAAGTACGGGGCTATCTATGTTAAGCTCTTATATATGTTTAGCTGTTACAGCAAAGAAAGCTATCACTGGTGACAAGAGATAGATTAAATGATTTTTTTTCAAACTTGTATGTATGAAAATGAAATCAAATAAACATAAAAAAAAAAAAGCACTGGAATGTGGAGAAGGGATGTAATCACCATTATTGATAAAGCTTCCCTGCATTTCTTTCAGAAATAAACATAAAATGTTCAAAAGACATGAAGGGCTTATGCATAAAGAAATGCAGAGAGTAGATCATCTTATATAAAAACACATAGTCTGGCAATTTAAAAGCAAATGAAATGCTATAGAATCATTATGTATTTTTTAAGGTGTTAAAAACCCAAATGACTGAAGCCAGTGTAGGAGCCACAAGGCTACATGCCTTGCTGGTGACACTTTGTAAAAAGAGAATGGTGATTGTTTATTTTCTGACACACATTCTGATAATATGCAATGAACTCTAAACCTGTTTGTCCTTTTCTATCCAGTAAAAATGAAAGACCCCAAGGGAAACAAAATTTTTGTTTTGAGGGCCTAATTGTTCATTTTTCATAAGTATCTGACATTTTTTGAATGTTTCCTGTGGTGGATCTGGCATTATGCTAAGCTCATGATGTAAGGATTAACTAAGACCACACACAACAAGTCCACGTGCGAGAGGGACTGTTGCATCCACAACAGAACTGAGGAAACAGGCACAGTGAGGTTAAGCAGCCTGCCCAAGGTCGCACAGCTAACAGGAAGTGACCTGACGTTCAAGCCAGGTCTGTCTGACTCCATTACCTAAGTGCTGACCTCAAAGCCCCGTACAGGGCTAGTGATAAAAACCAAAACAAAAAAAATTACCAAAGCAGAGGAAACATCTAATGAGACTATCTAAAACCGTGGCGTATGAACATGCCGGAATGCTGTGTTGTTATTTCAGATGCTGGATTGTATAGATTCTGTGGATACATGTGTGTATTTGAAGTGATGCTAGACAGGAAAACAACACGAAATTGTTTATACACACTAGCTGTAACTATGGAAAATATGAGTACATTCATGGCACAAGCAGCTGAGAATAAAGAATAAGCAGGAAGGCTCTGGGGTTAGAGACTGCCTGAGTTCACACTCCAACTTTGTTGCTAACCAGTCGTTTTACTGTGGGCAAGTTGTTTGATGTCTCTGTAACTCAGTTTCCTCATTAGTAAAATAGGGCTAATAATAAATAAGAGTGGTTGTGAGGATTAGATGTGCTGATAGGTTATAAAGTCTTCAGAACAGCACTGGCAGTACCTGAGCATTCATGGCTGTTCTTATTTTCATTATTTAACTAATACATTTTGGAAGTAAATTCAAGTGATGGAAATTATTTAGAATTGAATGTGCATTGGGTTCTTTTCACCATAAAGTTGCTTGCTCAGTCACTCAGTTGTGTCTGACTCTTTGCAAATCCATGGATGGTAGCCCGCCAGGTTCCTCTGTCCATGGGATTTCCCAAGCAAGAATGCTGGAGTGTTGCCATTTCCTCATGCAGGGGATATTCCGGATGCAGGGATAGAACCTCTGTCTCTTGCATCTCCTGCGTTGGCAGGCAAATTCTTGAAGTTGCTTAAATTTATAGTTTTTAAGTGGTGTGAGTGAGTGTTCGTGTGTGTGTGTGTGTGTGTGTGTGTGTGTGTGTAAGTAAGTGAGCAAGAGCAGGAGAGAGCAAGAAGTCAGCCTAGTTACTCAACAAAGAAGAGAAGTGAGAGAGATTAGGGTATTGAGTACCTCAGTGGAACACCAGCCTTGGGCAGATTTGCCTTCCCCATAAACAACTGCAAATGGAGACTCTTGGGCCCCTTTCCCCTCAGGCCAATATTCTGTCTCCCTGCAAGGACACTTTCAAGGGTTGTTTAGAGCTATTGCCACCAAACCCAGCTGAACTCACACAGAATTCAGCTCAGGCCCTTGCACAGGTGGTGCTGGGGGAGGAAAGAAGACACTGGACACTGGGTTGTCCAGCCTCCCACCAGACTGTTCCCGTCACCCAGACCTTTGGATAATTACAGCTTATGCCTTTTATTCAGTAGAGGATTTTGAAGGATGCCGCAGACTTCCTACAGTCGAGCAACAAGTCAGAAGTAGAATAAATAGATGTCTTGTGCCTGTCTTACCCCAAGCTCTCTCCCAAAGATGGTGGAGTGATCGTGTTGTACATTTCCTTCTTTCCTTCTGACCCCAACAGCTACAGCCACTCCAAGTGCAAGAGAGCTGAGCTTAACCTCTCAGCTTAAGAAGCTGCAAGAGACCATTGCACAGAGAGCAAAGTTAGAAATTGGGGACATTATCCGGGTCAGAGGCCACATCCGCATGTTCAGAGGAGAGCGAGAGATTCATGCCACGACTTATTGTAAGCATACAGTATCTCTGCCCAATTGCTTGTTATTTTGTGTGTGTGTCCAGTAAGCTCATTTAGTAAAAAGTCAAATCTGAAAAATTCAAATAAAAAGCTTTAATGAAAAAAATTGTATTTGCAACATGATTCCTTAAGAAAATCAGCATTTATTTATTTTTAAGAGAAGTAATTTTAAATAAATTGGGAAAGAAAATAAGTGATTTATCATATATGACTGACATTTTATTTGGACAACATAGTAGAGTCTGTAAAATACTTTGAAGTTTTTAGTATGAATCCATTTAGGGAAGAGCGTTCATAGTCTTCAAAATGACAGGAGATTTCTGGAGCACCACTGAGGAAGTCAGCTAATCGGAAGCATGACAGTTCTTTGTCATCTGAGCCATGCCCTTTGCACTGATCTGGCTGGTTTGCACTTGGAAATCTCAAGGACAGCCCCAGTTATCCACCACTGTACCAGATGCGTGAATATGTCTGTATGCTTTCCCTCGCCTTGGTCTACTCTGGTCATGTCTATGACACTCAGGGCATCGCCTCCCCTTTCATGGGATGGCCGGAGACCATTTAGTGCTTCTAGACCGTGTGATCCTGGGCATCCATAAGGAAGAAGGCTCACCAAGGGCCCCATTTACTGTTGCCCCAGCAGCAGTCTGGACTTGGGAAAGAACTAATCTCAGTGTTGTTTCCGTGGCTCGTAGATAAAGTGGATGACCCAGTGTGCAACGTTCAGATCGCAAGGATGCTGGAGCTGCCTGCCATCTACAGGAAAGTGTATGACCAGCCCTTCCACAGCCCTGCCCTAAAGGAAGATGAGGCACTGAGGTAAGTTATGGACTGCGACTGCTGTGGGTGTGGGCCAGCCAGTGGGATCCCAGATGCTGGGGTGGGCCTGAGCCGTCCACTCCCTCCCTGTGGGGCTCCGGGCAAGTCTGTCGCCCTCCAGATGCCTCCGTGTCCTCATCTGTAACGTGAAGGAGGCAGCAGTGCAGGTGTTCTGAGGTGGTGGGAAGGAAAAGACATGTGTAATTGGAATCTCTGAAGGAGTGGAGTGGGGAGCAGGGGAAAAATATTTGAAAAATTCACGGATGAAAATTTTCCAAGTCTGATAAGAACTGAACACTCACAGATGATCCAGGAAGGTCCATGAACCCCAAGAAATCTGAAGAAAACTGCACCAAGGCTCACTGTGATCAAGGAAACAATACCTCAGCCAGAGAGGAGTTGATTCTCTTTGAGGGAGGGAAAAATAAACAGGAGGAGTAAGAATATATGTGTGTTTGTAACTCTGTGCCTCAAAGAACTCAGAGAAGACAGAAATAACCATAGTGGCTGCTGGGGATGGGTAGATGGGGGGCTGGGAGGAGGGTGGAAAAGAAACTCTTTACCATGTATCCTTTAATCTTATAAACATACTTACAGATTACATATTCCAAAAAATTACTTTAAAAAATCCCCAGACTAGAGACCTGTGTAAACAGTGGAAGTTCTCCATTTTCCTGTCTCCCGCCTCCGTACCATTCCCCAGAGGTTACCACTGTGCAGGGTCGCAGCGTGTATCCTGTTAGACTTGTTCGTTCTGCGCACACACAAGCCTGCGTATCCACCTGCATATGTTGTGGGTTGTCATTTGCTTCTTGACAAAAACGGCACTGTCCTTCACATACTGTTCTTCAGCTTGATTTTTTTCTAAATCAATCACGAATATCAGTTCCCATAGTGCTGCCTCATACTTATAAACAACCGTGCAGTGTTCCCTGCATGCGTTGCCCCTTTTGTGAAAAACACACATCCTTATAACATGGCATTTGCTAGCCATTTGTGTGTGTGCGTGCTCAGTCACATCAGACTCTTTGCAAACGTCTGGACTATAGCTCGCCAGGCTCCTCTGTCCATGGGATTTCCTAGGCAAGAATACTGGAGGGGGTTGCCATTTCTTTCTGCAGGGGATCTTCCCAACCCAGGGATCGAACCCACATCTCCTGCATTGGCAGGTGGATTCTTTACCACTGTGCCACTTGGGGATCCCGTTTCAGGTTCATGCATGTTCAAAAGGAACAAACATAATGGTTTTCTGCAAGTCTTGTTGAAACTTTTCCCCAGCAGCAATCCTGGCACCCTGGACCTTGACAGTCTCACATGTCTACTGAGTGAAAAGGCCAAAGAGTTCCTTGTGGAGAACAGAGTGCAAAGCTTTTACCAGCAGGAGTTGGAAACTGTGGAGTCCCTTCTGTCCCTTGCCAACCAGCCTGTGATTCACAGCGCCTGCTCTGGGCAAGTAAGTGCGGTATGCCCACGTGAGAAATCAAGGCCCCTGCCCCAGATCTGCAGCTGGAAAGTGTGGGTAGACATGACTGTGGCATTAAGACTCACAGGGTGTACTCAGAGTGTAGAGGTTATGTTGATTCTGTTCTGGAAAGGTCACTGACCACTGAGAATTTGAAAGGAGAATGGACGTGCCCTTTTCCCCTCCTTAATCTCATGAAGCTTAATCTTTGGGTAGGAAAAAAAAAAAAAGTCTAAGGTTCATAGTACTTGGTATTTACTAAGATGGGCATTTAATTTCAGCAGGAGCCAAAGAAGGGGGAAATAGATGAGAAGAACTGATTATTCTTGCAAAATTATTTTTTGAACAACAAGATGATTCTTGAACTTCAACCAAGGTTTTTAATGACTTGCTCTCTCTTCTCCATAATAAGATTAACTTGTCCTGTCTTAGGAGTTTGAATAAAGAACAAGTTGTATTCAGTCTGGTTAATAAGCAAAAATTTTAAGGAACACTCAAATAATTTTTTATTTGTCCTAGAAAGAGCTATCCCCGTTTTTTCACCCATAGTGTTATAGGGTGAACTCAAGTTGTTTGGTCTTTACTTATTGGCCTGGAATTAAAAATTATCTGAGACTTTGCTTTTAGGCTTTCCCTTTCAGCACAGTTCCTCAATTTTTTCGTTGTTGTAACACAACTTGTATTTATTTATTCCACCAGGAATAATCTCTGCTTGAATGTCACCTTCTTGCCCTCCCTGACCTTCTCCTTTAATAGCCATTAGCTTCCTCACCATGTTATCACCCTGTTTCCACATCTCTTGATAACACTGGTATTTATTTGTTTGGCTGCCTATTCCTCCACCAGAATTTAAGTTCTCCAAGAGCAGAGGCTTTGTCTGTCTCTTTCTTTGCTGTCTAGAAGGGGGCCTGGAACAGAGCTGGCATAAAGTATGTTCTCCACAGTTATTTGTTGATAGAAACAATGAATGGTTTTAAAAATTCACGTAGCCCAGGAATTAATCCCCTGGCAATCCAGTGGTTAGGGCTTGGGAGCTTTTTCTGCCGAGTGCCTGGGTTCAGTCCCTAATTGGGAAGCCAAGATCCCACAAGCCTCACTGCATAGCCAAAAAATAAAAGGAAACAAGCAACAAAAATAAATAGAAAATAAAAATCCAAATAGTCCCTGAAAGTATCTAGTTTTCCCATCCTCCTTCCTCCTCCCCTTTTTCTAGAAACAAGTGCCCCTACTAGTCTCATGAATATCCTTCTGCAGATAATCTGCACATATAAACTAGAAGTAGTTGTATCCTTTCTTTTACACAAACGGTATCCTACTAAACACTATATCTACGTAGCTTTTCATTGTGTGTGTGTCTTATAGGTCCTTTTCCCAGCCATGTGAACATACTTGCCACTCCATAATAATCTTTTACTATGTGTACCAGAATTTTCTTATGTGTACCATAAGGGGTCTGGTCATTCCTGGACTGTTCAGAGTTTTCTAGTCTTTTGTCATTAGCAGCAGGGCTGGCGTAATAACCCTTGCGAGGTAACATGATTATTCTTCACCATTCCGATGGAGGGCTTCCCTGGTGGCTCAGTGGTAAAGAATCCGCCTGCCAATTCAGGAGATGTGGGTTCAGTCCCTGGGTCCAGAGGATCCCCTGGAGAAGGAGATGGCAACCCACTCCATTATTCTTGCCTGGGAAATCCCATGGACAGAGGAGCCTGGCAGGCTACAGTTCACGGGGTCGCAAAGAGTCAGACACGACTGAGCGACTAATCAACAACAGCATTCTGGTGGAACAGATACCAAGTCCCCATCCCCACCTTCTGAGTGCGACCACTGCTTCTCAGTTTCGTTCATGAACCTAATTATCGCTTCCTGGCACCAGGCCGCATGCCCAGTGATCCGCAGTTTCATACACGGAGGTGAGGGATACCGTTTCAGGAAACACCGAGGTGGGGTGGCTCAGGACTGGCCGCTTTGTTCTGCACCGCCGTGGCTTCTGCACAGGGCTAGCTCCCCAGCTGTCCACTGACAGCACCAGTGACCTTCCTCCCACTTAATCATTTAGAGGAGGCTCAGTGCCAACTTGGCCTCCCAGGACTTCAGAGCACTCTCTTGGCATGTTTAGAAGGGAACTTTGAAGCTTACCAAAGACCACATTCTTCCTGTGAGCCAGCTCTTCTGCGAGAATTAAGTGGGGAGAACTGAGGACTAGAAAGCCCCTCCATTCAGAACATTCCAAAGGGGACTTTTGGCATGATTATCTTTTTGTAAATGTTCAGAGCAGAAATCCGTGCCTGCCTGGTGCTGTATGTTTAAAAAGCAATGAATATGGCGCTATATCTGTTTTGTCTCTGGAAGCTATTTTTCCATCAATTATGAATTATTCTCTCACATGGCTCTGGTTGGGGAGGTCAGTGTCATGACATTGAATTCTGTTTAATAGAGCCTGGGAGACCTAAGACACTTCACAATGACAGTGAAACCCTAGATCCTTTGGCACTTTGTGTAGTCATACAGATGAAAGCTTAACAACAACAACAAAAAATCGTTGTGATCATGTTATATTTGAGAAGGTAGGAAGAGTGGCTTTGAATGTTTTCCTCCTTTCTTTTTTTTCCATGGTGGCCCATCTTAGCACATCCAGAAACATGATAAGCAAACTTGCAAAACCATTGTTTCTTTGACAGCTGGATAAATGTTGAGTTTGTTTGGGAATGAAGACTATATATATACTTCAGAGATCCACCCAGTTCCTGACCCGCCACGAGGAGAGGCCTGCGGAGGCTCAGCCCGTTCAGCCAGTCACTCACTGTTTTTGTTTCTGAGCAGTTTCGATTTCCTGAATGGGATGAGTCTGTCACTGCTCTTTAGAAAAAGACAAGAAAGACATACCTCTCAGCCCAGGGAAACCTACTGGCTACAAGGACCACTGGGGGTTTTGTCCTCGGGACCATGTCTTTACAAGCAGCAGGGAATTATGTCCCAAGGTCAGCTGAGGCAAATGGTTTTGGAAAGGAAGCTTCACACATTGTTGATATTTACAGAGAGCCTTTTCTGCTGGGCCCCCCTGGTTCACAGCCGAAACTGCTGTTACTCTCCCATGCCTCACACCCTCCCTTCCTGCTGCTCCGTCTCACTGAACTCGGGGAGGAGGAATCGGGCTTCCTGTATGGTCTGGGGATAATCAACAGTCATTTCCAATGACAGGAATAACCACGTAAAAGCGTTTCTAGTCAATTTCCAATTTACTTCTATATTGGTAAGAGATGGAATAAACTCAACCCTTAGGATCTTTCTATTAAAGATGAATCACCTTAGAATTATGAAGATGAAGTTGTTGAAGATGAAGAGTTGTGGTGGGGGAGCCTGTGTTGGGTTGATCATTGCTTTTCCTAAGTACGAGCACTCATGTATGAAATTAGAAATAGCTCTCCCCCAGCCCTCCCCGCCCCGAGTAAAAAGACATGTGGCCGAGGATGACTGGATGAGGTGTTTATTCTAAACACACCCAGATAGCTTTTCTGCCTGTGGGAGTCATCAAGTATTTCTCAACCTTATTCTCCCTTCAGAGAATGGATGCTGTCATTATCTGGAATGCTTGTCAACTCTCAGACCCAGGTTCTAATGCCCAGGTTCCCCAGGCCTGTTCTGTTGAGGAAAAAAACCTCGACTCTGAATGTAATCAAGGAAGTTAGACTCTTCTCTTAGCCCAGGAGAGCACGTTGGTAAAACATTGCCAGGATCTATTGAATTCAAACTATGTTGTCTGGGAGGCCTCTCCTAGGAAGCAAAGGTTTCTTTCAAGATGGAATTGTCAATACCGGAGGCCACGTGGGGGTGCATTTTCTCTACCTGTCACTTTGAGGGAACATCATAGAAAATCTGAGGTACACTTTCTGTTTCAGCATCTGTGGGTGCTGTCCAGACAGCCTCCATAAGGTCCTCCCATTAGAGAGGCAGGACTTCGCCTTCGCTTTGCCATGTTTTTCCTTTTTTAGGCTCTCTGATCTTTTTAATATCTTTACAGATTTCTCTCACATTAAAAATGGACCTGGGGACTTCCCTGGTGGTCCAGTGGTTAAGACTTTGCCTTCCAGTGGAGAGGGTGTAGGTTTGATCCCTGGTCGAGGAGCTAGGATCCCATGTGCCTCATGGCCAAAAAACCAAAAATGTAACATTGTAACGAATTCAATAAAGACTTTAAAAAAAATGGTCACATCTTTAAAAAAAAAAAAATGGGTATGTACCTTGAAGGACAGTTATTACTCACCACTTCCTTTGTTTTAGGAAGGAACTGAAAATCCCTAGTGGAATAGTTAGAAAGCTACTTCCTATCTCTACAGGGTATTTCTTTCCACTGATGGCACATACATTTTCTTGGTCACCCACTGTGTGTCAGGGAGCAGGTGGCCGAGATGAAGCACAGAGTCCCCAATTCAAGAAGCCCGCAATCTGATTAACCGTGGTGGGACATGGTGGAAAACATGGCTTCCTTGAAATAAGAAGTAGGATGACCTGGCAACCTCTGTAGGCACGCTTAGAGAAGGGAAGGGATACCGAAGTTGAAGAGAGAGCAACCTGATAGCAGCCTCGTGCCTCTCTTGCTTCCCCTGGGGCCCTGTCTGCCTTCAGCCCATGGACCCTCCCCTTTGATAGGTCTCTGCACAGCTGTTTGCCTTCACTACCCTCTATTTAAAATAAGGAGTCTATTTAATACGCTCTCTGTTGGAATCTCTAACCTATTTCAATGTGTATAAAATTCTTTGATGTTCTTAGGAAGAAGTTGTATTATTGTTGTTCAGTCACTAAGTTGTGTCCATCTCTTTGCGTCCCCATGAACTGCAGCACACCAGGCTTCCCTGTCCTTAACTGTCTCCTGGAGTTTGTTCAGACTCCCGTCTATGGAGTCCGTGATGCCATCCAGCCATCACACCCTCTGTCGTCCCCTTCTACTCTTGCCCTCTATCTTTGCCAGCATCAGGGTCTTTTCCAATGAGTCGGCTCTTTGCATCAGGTGGCCAAAGTATTGGAGCTTCAGCTTCAGCATCAGTCCTTCCAATGAATATTCAGGGTTGATTTCCCTTATATGTATATATTCATATGTATATAATATATATACATATATGAAAAATCTTTAATTTTTTTTATACAGAACCAAAGATTCTATACATATTGGCTCACTTTTTTGATTAAAATTGTGGCCATATGTAAATTTGATTATCTACAAATTTTAATATTGTAAATAAATTATTACAAAATTTAATATTGACCATATTAAAATTGATAAAACAATTTTTATCAAAGAAATGAGCCAATATGTATAGAATCTTTTGTTCTGTATAAAAAAATTAAAGACTTTCATCTTGATTTTTCTATTACCTATCATTGAGTTAAATTAATTAAACAAAAAACTAAGGGGTAGAACAGTTATCCGGAGAAGGCAATGGCACCCTACTCCAGTACTCTTGCCTGGAAAATCCCATGGACGGAGGAGCCTGGCAGGCTGCAGTCCATGGGGTGGCGAAGAGTCAGACACGACTGAGCGACTTCACTTTCACTTTTCACTTTCATGCATTGGAGAAGGAAATGGCAACCCACTCCAGTGTTCTTGCCTGGAGAATCCCAGGGACGGGGGAGCCTGGTGGGCTGCCGTCCATGGGGTCGCACAGAGTCGGACACGACTGAAGTGACTTAGCAGCAGCAGCAGCAGAACAGTTATCAAGTGTGATTCTGCCAGAGCAGACTTCCCAGCCCTCCTTAAATACTATCCTGCTAGGCCCGTGCATACCTGAATCTTTCTGACTCTACCATAAAAAGCCTGTTGGGTGCATTTATAACCAGTTGGTCTAGGGAGTTGCCCTCAAGTGCTATAAGATGGGACTGACTTCTTTTTTTTCCTTCCTACAGATGGGTTTTAAGAATGACACCACTTCCAGAGCAATTCACAGTATATTTAGGAATGCTGTAAAGCTGCTGCAGGAAGAAGGACTCGTTTTCCAGAAAGATGGTGGTTTTGATAACCTATTCTATGTAAGAGACCTGCAACTTAACTTTTTTTTCCCTTAGCTTCCATTTGCAAATATATGTATTACTTAGGAATACTTATTTGCTGTTTTTTTTTTTTCTTTCCATAAGCCTGTTCTATACATCAGTGTCTCTTTTGCTGTCTCGTATACAGGGTTATCGTTACCATCTTTCTAAATTCCATATATATGCGTTAGTATACTGTATTGGTGTTTTTCCTTCTGGCTTACTTCACTCTGTATAATAGGCTCCAAATACACAATGGAGTATTACTCAGCCATTAAAAAGAATACATTTGAATCAGTTCTAATGAGGTGGATGAAACTTATTTGCTGTTTTTAAAAGTCAGTCATTAAGGAGGTACATAAGGAATGGAAGCCGGCCTTTGTCTTTCCTCTGGTATCATTTTTGGCAGTACATTCTTCTGCACACTTCTAAATATATGCTCCTGTTATTAAAAAAAAAAAAAATGTGATCATCCTCTAAATCAGGATTTCTCAACTTCAGTTGTTTGGGCCAGTTGACTCCTTGTTGTGGGGGGCTGTCCTTTGTATTGTAGGGTGTTTGGCAGTGTCCTTGGTCTTCACCCACTTGAGAGCAGTAGCAGCAGGCCCTGTTGTGGCAACCTTAGTGTCTCCAGACATTGCAAGTATCCCTTGGGACAGTGGAGAACCACGGCTCTAAATAACACTCTGTAAGTTTTTGGATACCAGAACAGCACAGCACAGGCCTCTTTCCATACGAGTCCTTGGATGTCCACCTAATTCTTTTTGACATCTGTATGGTAGTCTATCTGATGGGTACTTGCCATCAATTATTTAACCACTTCTCTCTGATGGACTTTTATATTGTTTCCATCTTCTGTTCTCGAGTACACTGCTGCTGTGTCTGTCTTTTTGTGGACTTATGTAAGTATTTCTGTGAGATTGACTCTTAAAAGAGGAATGGCTGGAGCAAAGGGCATGTACCTTTATGGTTTGGGTCAATACAATCTGCTTGGCTCTGCCAAAGGTGGTAACAGTTACCATTCCCACCAGGGATACAAGCACTTGCCTGTCTCAGTGAATGAAAGTCGCCCAGTCATGTCCGACTCTTTGCAACTCCATGGACTGTAGCCTGTCAGGCTCCTTTGTCGATGGGATTTTCTAGGCAAGAATACTGGAGTGGGTTGCCATTTCCTTCAGACTTAGAGTTAAAATTCACCTCCCACTGCCTGACTTTAATACTGGAGGAACAGAGCTGACAGTGATATCCATGTCCACGTCAGTAGCATAGATGTGGCTTGAGCAGCACATGATTCTCCTGAAGACAGAGCAAAACCCTGAGGATACCCAGGAGCCTTACTCTCTACAGTGTGATTCCTGAGGGGAAGCCTTCCTTAACAGGACATTTTCTTGATGTTGATTTACTCTAGTGATTCCCCTGTTTCAGAAAGTTTTTAAAAATTAAGGTATGTTTTAAATACTATTTCAGTAACTTTTGGAAAGGGTATTCCATTCTGCATAAGGGTGGGCGGGCGGTTGGGGGGGGCAGGGAAGTTGATTGCCTCTTGTGGGGCAGCTCACCCTAACAGCCCCCACCCCCACCCCCACTGTCGCATTCTCCCATGAGGCTCTGCGTGGCCTCCTGGGTTGGTAGGAAGCAGCTCTTCCTGAGGAACAGCAGATGTGGGCAGCCATCCAGCGCTGAGGTGTGGCAGGGCTGGGGCACTTCCTCCTGTGAATCAGTCTGAGCTGGAGTGAGGTGATCCAGCTATAATAGCTATATTTTCCTCAGCAGAACCACCCCACTTCGCTGATTTCACTCCCTGCCCCCATCTCAACCCTGGCCCTAGGTTTCTGTTTTCCTGAGGGTATTGCCTCAGGGGCATCATTATCCTCTGTCTGTCTAGTGCTTTCCAGCTTTCAGCAGCTCTCCCACATTGCCTTAATCTTCCCAGCAAGCCCATGAGTCCACAGATGGGTCCTTGTCAGTATCATCATCTTAAATCTGGTCATTCCACGTCCCATCGGCCCAGGGTGCATTCCTGACGTTATGTGTTTGTCCACTTCTTTCTTTTTTTTTCTTCCATTCTTTTTTTTTCTCTCTTTTTCTTCCTCTTTTCCTTTCTTTATTCCTTTCTCTTTTTTTGTGTGTCATTAGATTTACTACTGAATGTGATGGTGAAGCCCATTTGGTGGCTGTTTCCCTGTTACCTGAGCTAGCTGAGAAAGGAACCCAGGTTATATTTGCCTCTGAGAACATACAGTGTTTCTGTTTATAGGCTAGACTTACTCTCTTCCTAGCTTTTCCTCACAGTTTTATTTCTGTTGTTTTTCCCTATGGTTGGGTGAAGGAACATGAAACCCAAGAAGAAACACAGGAGGAAAGAGTCCTGGGATTTGATCACTGTGCCTCCCTCAAAAATATAACAAATAAGAGAAATTTTATGAATGTGTTATAAATATTTAAGAAGAAAGTTGCTCCTCAAAACCAAGGGATTCCAGATTTTCTTTCCATCCTGGCCCCAGTGAACCACCTCCCATGGGAATATGTCTGTGGGTCACACACACAGCAGTAAGCTGCTTGGGGATAGAACTGACGTGACAACAGGTCTGATTTCGAAAACCACACTCATTGATGGCGAATGGATGATTATTATGACATCTTTAGGAACTACCCTAAATAATAATTTGGCAGGGTAGGTGACACAGCCTCTCTGTCACTTAACCTTTCTCTCCAAACTCTCTTTTCCTGTTTAGGTAACGAGAGAAGACAAAGAATTGCACAGAAAGATCCACCGGATCATTCAAGAAGAATGCCAGAAACCAAATCGTAAGTGGTGTAATACCCGTGTATTCCAGTGTCTTGGAAGGGGAAATGTTCCCTCCTGGAGGGCACTGGTCAGAGGGTGAGGAAACCTAGGGCTTTTCCCAGTAACAGCTTAGAGATGTGACTGGTTCAGACACCTGCCTTCTTGGAGGCTCAGGTTTCTCCTGGCTCAAGTGAATGTTAGCCTCGCACGGCTGTTCTGACCTGGGCCACATCTAAGAGTCAACCTTGGAGGTTTTATGAACGTACCACCCTCAGGTCCCAGCCCCAGGGACTCTGATTCACTCGGGGCTGGGCTGGGGGCTAGACAATAAACTCCTCAGGTGACTCTGATACAGCGAGGTCAGTTGTCAGGCTAGGAGTTTTTGACGTCTTTCTGGTGTCATAGTCTCTTGTGTGCATGCTAAGTTGGTTCAGTCGTGTCCAACTCTTTGCGACCCTATGGACTGTAGCTTGCCAAACTCCTCTGTTCATGGGCTTCTCCAGGCAAGAATACTGGAGTGGGTTGCCATGCACTCCTCCAGGGGATCTTCAGGGATTGAACCCACATCTCTTATGTCTCCTGCATTGGCAGGTGGGTTCTTTACCACTAACACCACCAAATTTGTGTTATTCCTTGTTCCACTCTGACTTCTTGTCTCTAAACCCAAACCTGACATTTTCCTGTCTTCTACCATCAAGCCCTTCAGTGTTGGGAGTGGTTCTAGACATTACAGTTTATGAAGAGTATAATTCAGTCACCTAGAAGCCTGATAATTTGCAAGAGAAATGGTTTAGAAAAAGAGTTGATTTTAGTGGAGTTAGGTCAACCCCTAGTGGTTAGAAACTCAAATTGTAGATAGTCTGACAACAGACATTGCCATTTTCACACAAGTTAGAAATAAAGCATTTGTCTTATCTTTAAATCCTGTGTAAACTGACCACTCTTAAAGGTGACTTTTCACAGTCTACCTTTTGTAAACATATGCTAAGAACAAATGTCAGCATATGTCAACAAATGACGCCAGAAGAAGAGTAGAAAGGCTGGTTAAGGAGCACAGGCAGGCCTCTTCCCCCTGCTTGCTTTCTTTCCAGAGAGGTCCACCTCCTGTCCTTAAAGCCCACATATGCCTGAGACCTGGATCTTTTCCAGGCTGAGTCAGTGGGTGGAGCAGGACCAGGTCTCCAGCCCTGGTGGTGATGGTATGCAGCCCTGTTTAGCCTTTGAGGACCCATGAGGTCACCTCCCAGAGTGGTGTGATAACAGCTCTTAAAATAAACTGAAAGCAATCTATTATTTGATGCAAGGTTTCTTAACTATTGTTCACTTCATTCAGAACAAGAAGGAAAAGTATCCTTTAGTTGCCTTGAGGGGAAACTGCCTGTCCACAACTGAAGAGCTTTTTAGAGCAATGAAATGCGCATTTCTTCCACCAAGAAGGGATGAGAGGGGAGGCTGCTTCCCAGGTGACATTCCTCCACTCATGCTAGTCCCAAGCCATCTGGCCAGATTCTTATTTGGATGTGTATTAGGAACAGGATGGATAAAGGATTAGTAATCCTAGGGCCTGGTGAAGCAAATGAAGGTAATTCACACTACCTTTCTTAAGAGAATCAAATAGCCTGGGTGACCTGAGGGTCTATAAAGTGGCAGGTTTTATATCCACTTCTAATCCACAGGCCAGGTCCTGCTTTGGTGAGTGTGTCTGTCAAGGCTCTGCTAGTCAGTCTATAAAAGGGAGCCTCTAAAAATGATAAGCCAGTTCCCTGAAACTAGTGAATTCCCAGGAGACGAATTCTGGAGCATGAATAACAGGATGCCAACAAAAATATCATGTAGGGACTTAGAGTCTGTTGCAGCCACCCCTTTTCATAAGAAATACCTATGACATTAAAAAGTTATTCGGAATGTTGTATGCATAGGGTAAAAAAGTACAAAAACACACAGAGAAAAGTCAGACTTCCTCCCAGCACCAAGCCACAGGCTCTGTGTTTCCCTTTCCAAGGTAGTAGATGTCATTGGTTTCTGGTGTATCCTAGAGATGTCATATGCATTTATAAAACACATTTGTATAGTTTATCCTTCCTAAAATGCCTAAATAAAGCTTAGCATATAATACTCAATGTTCTATACATTATATTTTAAATCTAGAGGTTATTCAGCAACAGTATGTGTATTAAGTACCTGTCTTTTTAATAGCTGTCTTTATATTTCACTATATGTATTGATAGACAGATATTTGACCATTTATTTAATCATGGCTGTGACAATTGGATCATAAAGAAGGCTAAATGCCAAGGAATTGATGCTTTTGAACTGTGGTGTTGGAGAAGACTCTTGAGAGTCCCTTGGACTGCAAGGAGTTCAAACCAGTCAATCCTAAAGAAAATCAGCCCTGAATATTCATTAGAAGGACTGATGCTAAAACTGAAGCTCCAATATTTTGGCCACCTGAAGTGAAGAGCCAACTCATTAGAAAAGGCCTAGATACTAGGAAATATTGAAGGCAGGAGGAGAAGGGGATGACAGAGGATGAGATAGTTGGATGGCATCACTGATTCAATGGACATGAGTTTGAGAAAGCTCCAGGAGATGGTGAAGGACAGGGAAGCCTGGCATGCTGCAGTCCATGGGGTTGCAAAGAGTCGGACATAACTGAGCAACTGAACTACAACAACTGAACCTTTAGTTCATTCCTAACCTTTCAAACAAAACATAGAATTGAGTTTTCCTTGACAGGATGATTGGTTCAGTCGCTCAGTATGTCCGACTCTTTGTGACCCCATGAATCGCAGCACGCCAGGCCTCCCTGTCCATCACCAACTCCCAGAGTTCACTGAGACTCACGTCCATCAAGTCAGTGATGCCATCCAGCCATCTCATCCTCTGTCGTCCCCTTCTCCTCCTGCCCCCAATCTCTCCCAGCATCACGGTCTTTTCCAATGAGTCATCTCTTCACATGAAGTGGCCAAAGTATTGGAGTTTCAGCTTCAGCATCAGTCTTCCAATGAACACCCAGGACTGCTCTCCTTTAGAATGGACTTGTTGGATCTCCTTGCAGTTCAAGGGACTCTCAAGAGTCTTCTCCAACACCACATTTCTAAAGCATCAATGATTGGTAGGAGAACTTAAAATCTTTATAGTCACTTATGAGGTCGCAAAGAGTCAGACATGACTGAGCGACTGAGCTGAACTGATGAGTATTTTAGCAAGGGGTAAACCTACAATAATGACAGGATCATAAATACGGGCCACTTTTAAGTCCCTAAAGCACTGGTACTAGGCTTGTCTAAAGATGGGCCGTGTGGCATAGTTGTAAAGAGCGAGCTGTTGGAGCCACCTTACCTGGGTTTGAATCCTGGTTCTGCCACTTTGAAGCTATGTGGCCTTGGGTAAGTCTGTGGCTCAGTTTCTTTATATGCAAAACAGATAATAATGGTACCTACATTGTGGATTGTTATAAGGATGAAATAAACTGGTGTTTTATAAAACTCTCAGGAAGCTGGAAGAGTGAGAAACACCAAAAACCCTTCCCTCCGCTTAGACAGCAGTCCCATCTGTCTGCTATAGCTATTTTGGAACTCTAGAGTATCTATAAAGGCTGGCAACTTCCAGAGGAAGGTTTGGACAGTAATTCGGCTTGCTTCCAGTCAAGATTCAAATCTTAGTAGCAGCTGCCCATCCCATCCCTCCAACTACAGAGCAGGCAGCTGTGCATGTGTTTCTGGATCTAGGGTGGGCAGAAAGGGCCCAGTCCTCTCTGTGTCAGGGGTCTGTGCTCTGGTCACTCGTTACTGCTTCTGATCACAGAGTTGTGGACAGAGAGGTGGGTGGCCGTTGTTGCACCTCCTCCCATTGCTGTGCCTGCCTCACCCAACAGCTGAGGTGACTTCCAAGGGATTTTTAAAAGACTGGCACCCTTCTTTTTAAAAACCCTTCATTTCTTTTTTTTTTTTTGCCCCTTTTGGAGCCAGAAGAGAACGACTTAAGACATTCAAAATCAACTGCATATATGGGGAAAATTAGAAAGTGACCTCACATACCCAGGAAAAGGCACAGACTCAGAAATAGACCTGAGAAGACCTTAGGTTTCCATCTCAGGCTATTCTTGGCTTGGAGACGGCCTTCAACAACTGAAATAAATTAGAAACAATAACAAAAAAACAGCTACCACCAGGAAAGGGGAGGAATCTAACCTCCAGAATTACCACATTATTAGATTCAAGTGTCCAGTTTTCAACTAAAAGTGAAAGATATACAAAGAGACAGGAAACTATGACCCATTCAAAGGAACGGGGAAAATAGCAACAGAAACTATCCCTGGAAAAGACCTGATGGCTTATCTATTACACAGAGGCTTTAAAACAACTGTCTTAAAGATGCTCATGAAAATGATGGGTGAATAAAATGGAAAATATTGATTAAGAGAAAAACTAAAAAGAAATTCTGACAAGGACAGGAACTGAAATGCAACATTTACTAGTGATTCGAAGGCAGATTTGAACAGGAAGAAGAATCAACAGGGCCCTGAAGAAAAATGAACAGAACCTAAGGGACCCGTGGGACATCATCAAATGGACCAACGTATGTGTTATGGGAGTCTCAGAAGAAGAGAGCAGGGGCAGTTATACTAATATCAGACAAAATAGCCTTTAAATCAAACTGTTACAAGAAACAAGGAAGGATATTATATGTTAATAAAAGGCTCGATAAGAAGACATAGCAATTTTAAATGTTATGTGTTTAGTGACAGACCATCGGAATATTACATGAAGCAAAAACTGACAGAATTGAAAGGAGAAATAAATAGTTCTACGATAATAGTTGGAGATTTCAGTACTCCACTCTCAATAGTGGATAGAAAAACTGGACAGAAGATAAGGAAGCAGAGGACTTAAATAAGACCACAAGTCAGCCAGATCTGACCTGTGCACACAGAAGACCACCTGACAGCAGCATACGGGGCCCTTCTCCAGGACAGAACATGTTAGACCATCAGCAATTCTCAACAGATTTTAAAAGATAGCTCTCATACAAAGTATCTTCTCTCTGACCAGTATCTTTTGAAGTTAGAAGACAGTAACAGAAGAAAAGCTGAAAATTTTACAGATTTGTGAGAATTAAATAACACACTCTTAACCAATTGACCAAAGAAGAAATCACATGGGGAATTAGAAAATACTTAGAGATGAATGAAAACGAAAACACAGCATAACCAAAACTTACGGGACACAGCAAAAGCTGGGTATAAAGGGGAACTTTATAGCTAAGAACACTTACATAGGTTTACAATATAAGGAACCAAAAAAGAAGAACAAAGTAGCTCAAAGCTAATAGAAGGAAGGAAATAATAAAAATTAGAGCACAGATAAATGAAATAGAGAATAGAAAAACAATAGAGAAAATCAAGGAAACCAAAAATTGCTTCTTTGAAAAGATCATCAAAATTTCTAAACATTTAGCTGGGTAGACTAAAAAAAAGAGATAAAACTCAGATTACTAAAATCAGAAATGAAAATGAGGACATCAATACTGGTTCTACAGAAATAAAAAGGATTATAAAAAAGTACTGTAAACACTTGTATGCCAACAAATTGTATAACCAGATGAAATGGACAAATTCCTAGAAACACAGAGCCTACCAAGACTAAATTATGAAGACATGGAAAATCTGAATAGATCTACAGTAAGGAGATTGAATCAGTAATAAATAATCTCCCAACAAAGAAAAGTTTGGACCTAATGGTTTCACCGGTGAATTGTAAACATTTAAAGAACTAATGCCAGTCCTTTTCCGCCTTGACAGGAAGACCCCTCTATGAACAGCCTTGCTACACAACCCTCAGATGGCAGAATGGCCTTTGTGAAGTCCTTTGAGACCTCTGGGGTAGTCAGCACTGCTGAACATACGTGCGTGTACATCACCTTGCCTGAGCCTGAGCACCCAGGTCTTATAAAAACTAAGGTTACAAGCTGAGCAGTGCTGGGATTCCCAGTGTTCCCTCTCTGCCGTGAGCAAACCCGTTTTTGCTTGGTGTCCTTCTCTACCCAGCATCATCAGCTCTTCCTCTTGGGAAAAGTTGAAGCTTCTTTAGAGCACGGACTAGGTTTTGTGCATCTTCTTAGATTATGAATATAACGATAAGTAAATTCTCCAAAGATGAAGCACGCACCGTCAGTCTCCTTTCATCAACACAACCAGAGGTGAAGCAGGTGCTTTTCTTCCCATTTTATACATGAGGATGCGGGATGAGAAACATGGATCACTTTGCCCCAGTCATAGAGCCAGCACTTGAATTTGGGTCCTTTGGACTCCAGAGTCTGCTTTCCATCTGCCCTCTGTACCTGTTCCCGCTTGCTTAGTGCCGCACATGTATTAATAGTAGGTGTTCAGGAAATTTTGATCAAACAAATGTTGAAGAAACAGCCTGGAAATGTGGAGACCAGTGGAGTTTCCCAACAGTAAACCCCGGTTGGTAGGAATAATGAGTTGAGTAGCCACTAGAGGTCAGAATTAACAAGTCTTTGTTAGCCCACTACCTGTGATCAGCCCTGACCCTTAGAGCTGGGAAGGACCTCAGAGGTGCGCCCACCTCCGGTCCCACTCCGTATTGATCAGAAAACCAGGCTTGAAGATGCAGTGACTTGCCCAAAGCCACAGCCATGTTTTGCCCATCACCACAACCCCTCCAGGACTTTCCTGGAGCCTAACGCATTCTGTCATCTGAAAACAATGTTCAGTGACTGTGCAGAGCACTAGCGGGCCAAGTGCTAGGCATATGTCAGTGAGAGACCTGACTGCTGAAAACTGGGGAGGGTTGGTTTCCAGGAATGAGGTTTGACTTTGACTCAATGTTACAAATAAGTTTTGTGTCATGACCCAGTAAATTATATCATTTTATTATACATTTTAATTCAACTATATATATACATATATAATTGAATATAAATTAATATTTAGTCTACCTTAATATTTATCCTACCTAAAATGCAATACATTCTGTAATCTCATATTCTGGTCTGCCTCAGTCTGTGCTATTCACAACCCACTAAATTGATTTCATGATCCTCTAGTGGTCATAACTTCAGTATGAATACCACTATTGCAAAATGATTGATTTCTGCTAGGAAGGCGGTCAGTCACCCTGAACTGTCATAAATGGTCCCATTTGTTCTGGTAGAGGGTGAGAAGTTCCTCGAACACAGCCACCACAGACAGACTGTTTGGAAGCCTAGGCAGAGAGGAGTCAGAAGAGGCCAGAGGTCACCATTGCAGTCCCATGGTCCAGGATTTATGGAAGGAATAAGGAGACTGCTGCAGGCTGGCTCTGCTGTCCACCTCAGGAGGCTCCCACCTGGGAAGCTAGGGGGTTAGCACTGAACATGTGCACCTGTACATGTGACTTCCTGAGAGAAAAAGATGATCAAGTGCTAAAACCCCAACCGGGTTATGAGTATACAGTTACTGATTGGGAATCCTGGAAGGCTGAAGGCCTGTGTCCCCGAGCAGTGGTCCCTGGCACACACCTGAGAACAGGTGATTTCGTTTGTTGTCATCAGTAAGGTAGGCCAGTGCATCTCCTTCTTTAATGTGCACAAGAATCACCGGGCGGGTGAGGAGGTCTTACGAAGCTGCAGGTTCTGATTCAGGAAATACAGAGAAGGACTTCCATGTAGAGGAGAGGACGTGGGGGAGAGAGGAGGGTCTGACGGGTGTGTTCAAGCTTCGCCAACTCCCTTTTTCCCACAGACGTGGAGAAGGGCTGCCACTTCCTGCACATCCTGGCCTGTGCCCGCCTGAGCCTCAGCCCAGGCCTGAGTGAACCTGTGCTGCAGCAGGTGCTGCAGCTGCTGGAGGACCAGAGTGACATCGTCAGCACCACAGAGAAATACTACACGGCATTCTGAGCAGAGGCCAGCAGGCAGCACAGGCAGAGCGGGGAGGAGGGAAACCAGCTGTTCACTCCCAAGCTCTGGTTTTAACATCGTGCCCAGGCTTATAGGTCTGGGGGAAATTATCTCATAACAAACTATGAAATCTGGTGATTTGAGGAATGGCAATTTGGCATAAATTCTGGAGGCTGCCTTCTACCTGCCGTCAGTTCAGTCACTCAGTTGTGTCCAACTCTCGGGACTGTAGCACGCCAGGCTTCCCTGTCCATCCAACTCCCAGAGCTTGCTCAAACTCCTGTCCATCGAGTCAGTAATGCCATCCAGTCATCTCATCCTCTGTTGTGCCCTTGTCCTCCTGCCTTCAATCTTTCCCTGCATCAGGGTCTTTTCTAATGAATCAGCTCTTCACTTCTACCTGCTGTATCCTGGATAAAATGACTTATCTCAGCTACAACATGCAAGAAAACCCTCCTCATTGGACTCTGGGCTGGACCAAGCATCACTCGCGGAGCAGAAGAGGAAGAAACTGCTGGTGGCTGGCCTGGATGGAGGTTCTGCCGTGGGAAGGGACCTTCCATGGTAAAGGCCCCTGGATGCGGGAACAGAAGAGCGTACAGATCACCAGCTCAGACGCTTTTGAAAACTTCAGACTATCAGGTACTTTCTTGGCATCTCTTGGTGGTTAAGACCCTGGTGTAGGGGACTAGGTCTCCCTGGATGAGTGTTGCTGACCTATAATTTCTGTGGATCAAACCCCAGCAGTGGGTCCCGTCTTGGGTTGAATTGTTTATAATGATGGGAATAAAACAGAATCTAAGGCATGGCTCTGTGTTTGCCATTTTCCTTTTCTCCCTTCTGAATCACAAGGCATTTCAGTACATGTCCCTGTGCTTGAGGACACTGACTAAATTCAACACATCGTCTCTTAATACCCTGAAGTTCTCCGAGGCTGCCGGCCAATTACCTGGCAGTGATAGATGTTATTTTCAAGGTTACCATTGAACATGCAGGACGCCCTGACACCTTCTAAACACTCGGGATGTGCCCAGACAGGTGATGGGGTCATGCTTTTGCTGGGAAAGACAGGTACAGCATAGGCTTGTTCTAACAGCTCAATGACAAATCCAGCCAGCGAAAAGCAAGTGCAGGGAAAGATTTGGAGTTAATTACAGTCATTTCACAAAAGCACATCTGCCTTTGGCTGCATCCTTAGAATTTGATGTAATAAGCTTTTAGCAGCTCTACTGGAGAGCCTGCAGGCCTGGTCTGTTCTGCTCTGTGTGGAAACAGTGGTTTTATACTCAGAAGTCGCCTGTGGCTCCATGTGTGAGTCCTGGAATGAGTCCCGACAGACGACTTCCTGTCTTGGACTTTCCTGACTTGACCCAAACCTCTGCCCAGCTTCTAGCAGTTATTACCCAGATAGGTGCCCTGTATTTAGAAGGGTTCCTATAGAACAGGGTTTACCTGTAATGACACCCCAATGGTTCCTCCTTGAGGTCAGCAGCTGTTCCATGCTGAGCACATCTCAGATTATCGGAGCTGCCAGGAAGGGGTCTTGAGTCGGAACATAAAAAGGACACATCCAAAAACAAAAAAAAAAGGACACATCCTTGCACACAACCACCCCGCTTCTAGGAGGGCTATAACCCCAAGGAGGTGATCACAGAGGATGGAGAGAGTGTCCAGGGTGCCCACTGCTGTGTAAAACTGGGGTAAATATTCCTCTATAGGGAAAACTCAGTTAGGGTACATGTACACAATGAACTATTATGCAGCCATTAAGTCAATGGAGTAGACAAATACTGTTGCCATGGAGCAGTATCCCCGGGAGATTGAGTGGGAAGAAAATTGAGTTGGAAATCTATTTATATAATACCACTGACCTGCAACCCGCTGTGTGTGTCTGTATGTTTCTAAAAAGAGAGTGTTTTGCATATCCATCCATATAAATGTGGCAAGTATATGCATACATACAGTTGACCACTCCACTCCTAGGATTCAGTCCCAAACCTCTTTTCTGTTTAGCTTGCTCCCATGGGAATCTCAACCAGTCCCAAGGCTCAGACCATCTGTATGTTGACAAACCCCAGTTTACATCCAATTCACACCTCTTGGAAGTCCTGATCCTCCAATCAGCCTCCTGCTGACAGCATCATTTAGGTGTCCCAACAGACATCACAAATGTAAGATACCCAAAGCCAGGCCCCAACCACCACTGACCCCAAACATGCTCCTTCAGAAGTTTTCCCTGGTTCAGGAAGAGGCAGCTCCATTTTCCCAGTTGCTCAGGCCAAGCCCATTGACTCCTCTCCTCTCATATCCCATGTCCTACCTGCCCATAACGGCATCTCATTCCTCTACTGCCACGCCTGGAATATGGCGGGGTTCCTACTGTCCTCTCTGCTCCCTGGCCCCTCTTCAGCTCCCGCTGTGGAGCGGAGCACAGCAGCCCCGCTCCACAGTGCTTTTCTCATCACGTGGAACACGCTCTGTATGTTTCTTACTTACCCTGCTTATATTCTCCCCAACAGAAGAAATGCTCCATGAAAGCAAGACTTTTTCTCTATTTCATTTCCTGCTGTGTCCCAGCACCTAGAACAGGGCCCAGCACATCTTCCAAGTGATACCACGACTATGTGTGTGTGTGTGGCTCCCCTCCACCTGCTAAGAGCTTCCTCTCTTTCCTGGGGACTTTCTCCAGTTCAGGCTGGAAGTACTCAGAATTAACACCTACCAGCTTCAGCCAATGGGACCTGGGGTGTAAATACTTCTGTTCCCTCACCCTTCCAGTGAAATATATCTGAGGCTCATGTTCTACAGCACTTCGCAGAGTTTGTCTGTGGGGTTAGGCTCCATCCGCCCACAACAGCAGCTAACTTGATAATCACCCTCACTCGGCTACCTTACCCTGTCTTACTTTACCCCTCTCCAATACTGTTTGCTGCCTCTCCCAAATGAACGGCTTCCTTTTTGATTCTCGTCTCAGGGTCAGATTCTGAACAAGCACAACACAAATGCTCACAAGTTTATTTGAAATTCTAATGAATAATTATGCACATCAGATTGTTAGAAATGCTCCCCAAAGTGACACACTTGTTACCTCTGGAAGGTGAGATGTCAGATGCTTTTTAACTACATATCTATACTTGAGTAGTGTTACAGTTAGTAAATGTTGTCATACACTTCCCCAACTGTCTCACAAACATTTTTTTAATTAAAAAAAAAAAATTGGGGGCACAGCAAGCAACATGCAGGATCTTAATTTCCCAACCAGGGATCAAACCTGTGCCTCCTGCGTTGGAAGAGCAGAGTCTTAACCACTGGACCACCAGGAGAGTCCCAAGTGTCATGCAGAAATAACAAAGCTGTCTCTCGCTCCCCACCCCACACTCAGTGAACCAAGAATGCAATGAGACTTTTCCCTCCATAGTGAGATCAGGGAAGCTCCTAGAAAACTCTCTGGGGCTACAGTTGGGTCACTGCTCACGAACCGAAGAGCAACCCAGGGGTCCCCCTGGGAATGAGGGAAACTGAGCAGACGTCCCCCTGCCCTTTCCATGCACACATTTCAGGAGCCGGGAACACTGCCTATAGTTAACGTAAGCGAAAAGACACATGGTGCTCTGTCTGGTCAAGGATTTGTTTGAAGACTCCTGATTATCCCCATCTGGTAAGCGCCCAGTGCTTCTCATCCCTATAAGACAGTTCTTTCTAATTATTTCCCCCTCTGATAGTGTGCCAGGACACTGGCCGGGAAGAAGCCAAGCAGAAAGAAGTCTGTTCAGTGATGAGGAACCCAAAACTTGGTGCCAAGGATTAAAACCAAGCAAACTTGTAGTTTTCCACTGGAGAAAACATCCGCACTTTTTTATTAGTGCCATCTCTTCTCTACAAGTGGCCTCTAGAGCAACTGCCGGAAAAAAGCATCTCATTATTTCCTTACTAGATTTACATGAAGCATACAGGCAAACTCAGGAAGACGGTGATGAGGCTTGCTGGAGAAGCTGGCAGCAGGTGCTGGGAGAGAAGGAGAGCAACCTGAAGGGAAATCATGTCCGTGGACAAAGAACCTTGCAATAGAGTTTTTATTTGCATAGGAGTCTATTACAGGTGGAGGCTCTAAATGTGATCCCAGACTCCCACATAAGTGAGTTTTTACTTAATCCAGAATTTTTTTTTTTAATGACTTATTTTTATTGAACTTGTATTAGGTAAACCCAAACAGGTCAGTCCCAGGTTTTCCATGTTCAGAGGAATTCTAAATCAAATCCCAAATTCCTGAAGAGACTCCAGCCTCTCCCTGTATGTCAAATTTAAATGATAGCTTTCACTTTGTAACATCAAAAGAGGAATTTTGAAGACCACAAAATAGCCCTGGTTTTTTGTTTTTTGTTTTTAAACAGAGACAGTAAAGTGGTGTCTCATTAATTCAGACTGATGTGGTGAAATCTTTGTGTAAGTTAGTGAAAAACCTGGGCTTGAAATAGTGCCATCTTGTGACTTCTGGTCTACCCAATGAATCATACTATGTCTGAATTACTATGAGGGAACAGGTTTGCTGCTCTTAGGAAAGCTGCTCTAATGAATGATTACTTAAATTATGTATCATTTGTTATTATTCAGTATCACTTAATTTTTTATGTATTTTGTGTCATTTTTATGTATTATATATCATTTAATATCAATAGGTGATTTTATAGCACTTGAATTTAAGAGATTTGAAAACATACTTCCATACAAAAAATTGTACGCAAATGTTCTCAGCACTATTATTCCTAATAACCAGAAACTGGAAACCACCCAGATGACCAACTACTAATAAGTGGATAAACGGATGTGATACATTCATACAATGGAATATTAATCAGCCATAAAAAAGGAATAGAGTACTGATAAATATTACAGTATGATGAACCTTGAAAACATTGTGCTCAGTGAAAGATGTCAGATACAAGAGGCCACATATTTTATGATTCCATTTATAGGAAATGTCCAAAATAGGCAAATCCATGAAGACAAAAAATGGATTAGTCGGGGCAGGCGGAGAGTTATGGCACAGGGTTTCTTTTGGGGGTGACAGAAGTTTTCTGAAATTAGGTAGTGATGGTGTTTGCACAACTCTGAATGTACTCAATGAACTGTGAGTTAGGTTGGGATTCCTCACAGCATGGCAGCAGGGTTCCAGGGTAGGCACCCCAAGGAAGAGCACATCCCACACGGAAGCTGCACGGCCACTTTGTGCAGAGTCCCAGAAGCCGCACAGTGTCACTTCTGCAGCATTCTGATTGTCAGGGCTGTCACCGAGTGCCGCCCAGACTCCAGAAGAAGGGAATAAACTACCCCTGATGGGGAGTAACAAGGCTCCAGAAGTGCACGTAGATCTGCAAGGAGATCCAACCAGTCCATCCTAAAGGAAAGCAGTCCTGAATATTCATTGGAAGGACTGATGCTGAAGCTGAAACTCCAATACTTTGGCCACCTGATGCAAAGAACTGACTCATTGGAAAAGACCCTGATGCTGGGAAAGATTGAAGGCGGGAGTAAAAGGGGAAGACAGAGGATGAGATGGTTGGATGGCATCACCAACTCAATGGACATGAGTTTGAGTAAACTCCGGGAGTTGGTGATGGAAAGGGAAGCCTGGAGTGCTACAGTCCATGGGGTCGCAAAGAGTCGGACATGAGTGAGCGACTTAACTGTCTGAGAAGTGCATGTAGAATGGGAATATTGCTGTGGCCACACTGGGGAAATATAATCACTCACAGATAATCTTTCAGGTTTTATATACATACAGCCTCATTCTTTTTTTCAACTTACTTATTTGGCTGCACTGGGTCTTAGTTGCAGTATGTGAGATCTAGGTCCCTGACCAGGGATCAAACCAGGCCCCCTGCATTGGGAGCATGGCGTCCTAGCCATTGGACCACCAGAGAAGTCCCTGTCACAGCCTTGTTCTTTAAAAAAAATTTTCTTAATATCCAAAAGTACAAAGAAAGGAGAAAAACTGGTGTATCACTTCCCAGGTACTCTTTTTTTTTTTTTTTTAGATTATATGTATACTTAGAAAAATAACAATATTTTGCCCAAAATATATGTCATTATTTTAAATGCACCTTGCTTTTTTGTTTAATAACATATCTTAAAATTCAGGTTTTTTTTTTTTTTTCCACTTCAGCATGCAAGATTGACTACGTTCTTTTAAATGGTCAGATAATACCTTTGTATGTTTAACGTTTTTATGTATCCTTTAAGGTTTTTAACCAGACCCTCTAATGAAAGACGTTTAATTGGTCACCAGTTTGTTGCTATTGTGACCAATTATGCAGGAAACATCCTTGTACATTTTCCTTTTCTTTGACATATGTTTGCATGTATTTGTAAGGTACGTTTTATTTTGTTTTGTTTTTATGTATTTGGCTGCCGTGACGGGTCTTAGTTGCAGTTATTGGGATCTTCATTGCGGGCACAGACTCTCTAGTGGTGCAGGGGCTTAGTTGTTCCACAGAAATGTGGTATTTTAGTTCCCTGAACAGCATCCCTGGCATTGCAAGGCAGATTCTTAACCGCGAACCACCAGGGAAGTCCCTGTATGGTAAATTTTTATTAACAACCACCAGGAGAAAGGTCTTGAACATTTAAAAATTCAAAATATTCATTGGAAAGGTTGATCTGTTATCTCTTCTCTTTTTAAAAAAATACTTATTTTTAAAATTTTTATTATTTATTTGGCTGTGCTGAGTCTTAGTTGCAGCATGCGACTCTTCGTTGCAGTAAGTAGGATCTAGTTCCCTGACCAAGGGTCATATCTGGGCTCCATGCATTGGGAGTGTGGAGTCTTAGCCCGTGGACCACCAGGGAAGTAAGTCCTATTTTCTTTTATTTATGAGCCTACTCTTTGCTTACAAGCTCACCAACACTGTACATATTTGAAGAAGGAAATGGCAACCCATTCCAATATTCTTGCCTGGGAAATCCCATGGACAGAGGCGCCTGGAGGGCTACAGTCCGTGGGGTCGCAAAGAGTCAGACACAACTGAGAATGTACATATTAAAATTGTACATATTATTAGTAGTTTTAATCACTGTCTATCTGATTGGTAAAAACAACTTGTAGGTTTTGCTTGCATTTCTACTTCTTTAGATATGAGTGGCATCTAGCATCAGTTCATTACAGGCAACCTCTGGACGAATGTAGTTCTGCCCTGGACACTGGCCATTACTTCCATCAGAAGCTGAGGGAGGCCTGGTCATATCAGCCACAGAAATAGTCCAAGGCCGGACGCTGAGGTCCTAGTTAATACACAGCTGGAATAAACATCCTGAAGAACTCAAACCTCAATTTTCCCCATTTGCTACTTCAAGTGCTTGGACACATGCCTGCCCAAATGTTATATAATACATGAAGGCAGCAATCTTTTAAAAACCAATCACCATATTATAGACTCAGTCCTCTCATAAACCAGACGCCATTCAACTCTGGTTCAGTGACTCTGTCCCCAGTCAGATAAACTGTAAGAAACTAAAGATGTTTTTAAGAAAGTGCTAATTAAGTGGAGAAGATAGGTTTAGTAATAGAAATGGCCTTAATGATGCTTCCACTTTAATCAGCATAGCCTAATTATCATAATAAGGTGATCTTGCATTTTCATCATTGACCAGGTTTGGTACAGTTCATGGGGCACTGGGCAACACCCATTTGGATAATCTTATTGGCTGGAAATTGCATCCTCAGGGAGAAGGCTTTTTAGTTTTGTTCTGAGGACAGTCAGTGAATGGAGGAAAGAAAGCAGGGGTGAAGACAGAAAATGCTTCTGTTTTTCTTTTTTGGTTTTTTTAGCTTTACTTTAGAGCAGAGCAACAGTGGTGTCACACAAGCAGTGATATGTGGCACAAGTAACCTGTGAGAAGTACACAGTGTTCTGATGTACTGAAATTTGTGAATGATTATTCTAATATAAATTTGGTGGCAGAATAATATATTGAGCTGTTAGCATGGGATTTGTATTTCCTGTCTTCAATTTCTTCTTCCAAGCAAGAAGCCAGCCTTGCCTCCAGGAGGTTTGGTTTGGAGGCTGAAACCAGAAGTTGTTTGTGCAGACAAGCTGGCTTATGTTTTCTGGAAGCCTGGAGCCTGGGAGGGACTGGAGATGAGTGGGCTTCAGGCCTGGCAGACCAGAATGTGCTGCCCAGGGTGCCTGCGGCAGGTGGCAGGTTGGCAGAACTTCTGTGGGGAGATTTTGCAGTGTCTCTTGCAGACTTAAGCATTGACTTAAGATCCCCAGCCTCAGCCGAGATTCTCAAGCTTGGAAAGGAAGCTTCTGTAAGCGTCCTCTAAAGGAACACCCTGGGGACATGAGCAGAAGACTTGGTCTCAGAAAAGTGGACACAGCGCCCATTTTCCAGGCACCATGTACCCTCCTATATGATGGATTTTCACGCATCCCAAGAGAAGGGGAGAGCCTGCCCCACCCCATTACCACCAATATTACTTTCTTTCCAGCCTAGAGAATGAGGGCTCCCAAGCCTCAGCTAACTTGAAATAAAGAAAAAGAAGGCATATGATGTGTTGCCCCCCTCACCCTGAGTTTTAGGAGTAAGATTCCTACTGCACTGCAGTGAGAATCAAGGCAAGGTGAATTTTAGAACAAGATCACATTCCCACCCCACCCGCTTTTGCATCCAGAATGGTCTGTTGAGTGGAAGGGAAAGAAAAAAATATCGAGTTGGCCAAAAAGTTAATTCGGGTTTGTCCGTAAGCTGTTATGGCAAAACCCAAACTTTTTGGCCAACCCAAATACTCTAGCAGGAGCACCGTGCATACAAAAACCACTTGCCCTGCGTCACTGTGGAAACAACTGGAAATCGCAGCCTCAGGAGATGGGGAGGGCCATATGATGAGTTTGTTATGTATCATCAGTGGGGTCCACCTTATCATGAACTGAAAATGTCACCCTCTCTGCAACCATCATGCATGGTGACCAGCTGGACGTGACCTGGACCACAGGCAAGCGATCAGAGAGGATCTAACCTAGAAGACCCCAAACCACCTGAGCAGCGAGTCTTCTCCCAACATGAAGAAGCTTGAAAAGGCCTGACTCATCCAGCAGCCAGCCCAGCCCAGCCCAGCCCAGCGCCTCAGGAAGAGTCAGCAAACAGCCTGTGTGGTTTCCTTCCAGTCCCAGCTTGCCTTGACCTGGTAGAAGGCAAGAAGTAGACACACCACTCCTGGGAACAAGAGCCAGCTTGGGAATGGTGGTGTCAGCACTCCGTCGAGGGCTGGGCACAAGCCCACACACCACACCCTAGGGTGAGCCTGAGGGCGAGGTGAGGAGGCATCTGCCATTCCTGTCCATTTGTTGTGGACCCAGGTAACGAGGAAAAATAGGAGGTGGACAGGTTCTGAACCTATAGCCAGCGGAGGTCTTGGACTTGACCGTTCCCATGTATTCCCTCAGAGGTTGCCCACATCACAGTTCACTTGGAATTCTGTGACAGACCCAGCAGTAGGGACAGAATGGTGCTTAATAAATGTTTCAGTGGATTTGGCCAGCGCATTGTACTTATTGAGTGTCAACTGTATGCTAGGCATCATGCCATGTTGTAGAGGGGGATGCCAAGGCAAAGCTGCAACCCTGTCTCCAGGACACTTGAAGTAGAGTGGATCATAAGCACATGTCTATATGACTTACAACCCATGGATACATATGGTCTTGTTTGACCCTCAGAGTTTAAAAATACTCAGTTCAGTTCAGTTGCTCAGTCGTGTCTGACTCTTTGTGACACCATGGACTGACTGCAGCACGCCATGCTTTCCTATTGGTAAAAATATTAAACCAACATTAAAAAAAAATTGGCTATCATCTGTATTAAAAAAAAAAAGGTGTGTATGTGTTTGAAAAACGACAGAAGAAACTGTATCAGGGGTGTCTTCTTCAGATACGGAATTGGGGGCTGAAGTGGGTAGGAGACTTATTGCAATGTTTTGTAATTTTTTGATGTGTAAAATGCTATAACTCTACAAATAAAAAAGGGATGGGGAAAGTCCTGACCAAAGTCTAGCTTTCTGGATTTTTCTTGACAAAGAATTCTAACAGTACTGGGAACATTTACTCTGGAAGCAGTGTGTAGGTGGGGAGAAGGGCAGCATTAAAGATTTAAAGCTGAAAGCCGACATCAGATTTACATTTTGGAAAGAATATTCCTCCCCACCCCATTCCAGGTAGTCAGAGTCTCCGTGAGTTACCAGAGAAAACGGCCCCTCTGAAGAATGCCACCTGGGGAAACTAGAATTTCAAACAGAGAAGCTTAATGCTTATGGTTAAAGAAGGCAAAGAAGCACCAACTAAGTGGTTGAAATCGTATCCCTTTAGGGAATGCATTTTCTTGAATCTATGTGCATCCTTTGCAGCGATATTAGTCACTTCTGAAGCCCTTTTTTGGGTCACTGAGCCTCCAGTAGGATGCTGTTCCTGGGAGGATTACCTTGAGCAACCAACCCCAAACAGCAACCCCGTGCATCAACAAGCCCTGTAGCCCTGGCAACACCACCATCCACGGGGAGGGGCAGGTGCCCCAGCCCTGAGGCTGGAGGCAAGCAGCAAATGAACCAGCCTGGAGCCTCTGTGATTCTCCTTTCTTATGCATGACAAAGCTTGATCACATTTACTACTTGAAGCACAGTTGAAAATATTTTCTCTTTGGGACTCAGTGGTCAGACACCAATTTATTAACATCGTGGCCTCACCTCAGACTTAGTCCACGACATATAAAAGATGTTTAAAGTAAAGTGGAAGTACTTAATAATACTAACAGTTATGAGAGTTAACTTTTATTGAACAGTTATGCACCAGCCACCCAGCCAACTTAAATCTTAACATAAACCTAAATAGGTATATACTATTATCATTCCCACCTTACAGACGAGGAAATTGAGGCCAGGACTGACTCCCTTGCCCAAGGATATGTAACTACCTACTAAGTGGAAGGAAAGGAGTACATAAATAGGCAAAGGAGTACGTCAAGGCTGTATATTGTCACCCTGTTTATTTAACTTATATGCAGAGTACATCATGAGAAACGCTGGACTGGAAGAAACACAAGCTGGAATCAAGATTGCTGGGAGAAATATCAATAACCTCAGATATGCAGATGACACCACCCTTATGGCAGAAAGTGAGAGGAACTCAAAAGCCTCTTGATGAAAGTGAAAGTGGAGAGTGAAAAAGTTGGCTTAAAGCTCAACATTCAGAAAACGAAGATCATGGCATCCAGTCCCACCACTTCATGGGAAATAGATGGGGAAACAGTGGAAACAGTGTCAGACTTTATTTTTCTGGGCTCCAAAATCACTGCAGATGGTGACTGCAGCCATGAAATTAAAAGATGCTTACTCCTTGGAAGGAAAGTTTTGACCAACCTAGATAGCATATTCAAAACCAGAGCATTACTTTGCCAACAAAGGTTCGTCTAGTCAAGGCTATGGTTTTTCCTGTGGTCATGTATGGATGTGAGAGTTGGACTGTGAAGAAGGCTGAGCGCCGAAGAATTGATGCTTTTGAACTGTGGTGTTGGAGAAGACTTAAGAGTCCCTTGGACTGCAAGGAGATCCAACCAGTCCATTCTGAAGGAGATCAGCCCTGGGATTTCTTTGGAAGGAATGATGCTGAAGCTGAAACTCCAGCACTTTGGCCACCTCATTCGAAGAGTTGACTCATTGGAAAAGACTCTGATGCTGGGAGGGATTGGGGGCAGGAGGAGAAGGGGACTACAGAGGATGAGATGACTGGATGGCATCACCAACTCAATGGACATGAGTTTGGGTAAACTCTGGGAGTTGGTGATGGACAGGGAAGCCTGGTGTGCTGTGATTCATGGGGTCACAAAGAGTTAGACATGACTGAGGGACTGAACTGAACTGAACTGAGGATGGTCATAGTTTTTCTCCCAAGGAGCAAGCGTCTTTTGATTTCATGGCTGCAGTTACCATCTGCAGTGATTTTGGAGCCCAAGAAAATAAAGTCTGTCATTGTTTTCATTTTTTCCCCATCTATTTGCCATGAAGTGATGGGACTGGATGCCATGATCTTCATTTTTTGAATGTTGAGCTTTAAGCCAGCTTTTTCACTCTCCTTTTTCATTTTCATCAAGAGGCTCTTTAGTTCTTCGCTTTGTGCCATAAGGGTGGTGTTATCTGAGTATCTGAGGTTATTGATATTTCTCCCAGCAATCTAGATTCAAGCTTGTGCACCAGGACACCTGGTGATTCCAAAATCCGAAGATGCTGAAGTCCCGTGTGTAAAACCACACAGTAGAGTTGGCCTCTGTCCCTGTGGATAAGGAAGTCCAACCGTACTCAGTACTCATTGAATGAATTAATACTCCAACTTGCAACTTGCTTGAAGTTTGAAGGCTAAAGTTATAGACAATCTACAGACCAATGGGATCAGAGAACAAATGGTGTTTATTTTAGTAAATGATATTAATAATTATAATAATGGTCAACATATACTGAGGATTTATCATGTGACCTCACTGTGCTCACCATTTTATTGAGTTGGCCAAAAAGTCCATTTAGGTTTTTCTATGACATCTCACAGAAAAATCCAAATGAGCTTTTGGTCAACCCAATACCTGACTGATCTCATGTTCACCTGACAGTGACTCTGTAAGGTAGGCATTATTATCTCTATTTTACAGGCTGGAAACAGAAGCTTAGAAAGGTGAAACAGCTTTCAGAGTTGCACAGAGAATAGCGGTCGAGCAGGAACCCAAACCTAGAGCCACTCTCTTTCCACCGCCTTCCTCTGCCGTGTTTGCATTCAGAAAAGCTATCAAAAGAAAGATCTTTTTTTTTTTAACCTGCCATGAAATGTTAGCAAAAATGTAGTAGTGACATTCAGATGGGGAGAAAACAGTGATGGGGGAAAGTGAGGAAGTGGTGGCTTCTATTAAGTTGTGCCTGTGCCAGGGTTAAGCTGTCATTATATGATCCATACGTCAAGCATTAGCCATCATCAAGAAGACAGAATCTTTTTTAAAAAATAATTTTTATTTAGTTAGTTATTTTTGGCTGTACTGGGTCTTTTTCGCTGCACAGGCTTTTCTCTAGTTGCAGCAAGCAGGGGTTACTCTCCAGCTGCAGTGCGTGGGCTTCTCATGCGGTGGCTTCTCTCGTAGAACATGGGCTCTAGGGCATGAGGGTTCAGTAGCTGCGGCGTGTGGGCTCCGTAGTTGCAGTTCCCGGGCTCTAGAGCACAGGCTCAGTAGTTGTGGCGCACGGGCTTTGTTGCTCTGTGGCATGTTGGATCATCCCGGATGAGGGATCAGACCTGTGTCTCCTGCATTAGCAGGCGGACTCTTGAGCACTGAGCCACCAGGGAAAACTCCAAGAAGAGAATCTTAAAATGCACTTTATATATAGCATCTCAGTGATGCTGAGGTACTGTCTTCACATTGAAGACTTTTCCGACATTTCTGAGTTATTATAATAATATGGGCAGTGAAATTTACTTTTTTACTTTCCAGGCCAGAGCAAGATGCTGGTATGACCATTTCAAGTGAGAAAAGAAATTACTGCCAGAAACTACTCTCTATCTGGATCAAGAAAATCTGTTATTAGCTAAATCCTTCTTTTATTTAAATGAACATATGAACTTTGTGGAGACATAAACAATCCACATAGCAAGTTGTAAAATATATACACTCAAGTGTAAAATGCCAGGGCACAGCCAAAACTTCAACACAGATCAGGACAAAGACCATTTCCAGCATAGTCCTCTGTGCCCGTCTCAGCTCATACTTCTCAGAGGCACCCATTTATATGGCCTCTAGCACTACAAGTTAACTTGGGCTATTTTGAACATTATGTAGATGAAACCATATAGTATGCCTATATCCTTTGCACCTGCCTCTGTTTGCTCAATATGTGTCTGTGAACTTCAGCCAGTTTGCTGTCTGAAGCTGTTGTTTGGTTTTTCTCACTGGTGTATAGTATTCTATTGTATGAACATAACACCTCTACTAACCCACTCAGCATTGGTGGACATTAGAGTGGCTTTCAGTTTTGACTTATTATGATTAGTGCTGCTATAAATGCTTTCATATTTTTTTGGTGGACATATGTACAGATTTCTCTTGGGTGAAATTTCTCTTGAATGAAATTGCAGGGTCATGGTATAGGTATATTAGACAGAGTTGAGTAGCTGCAACAGAGATTGTATGGCCCCCCAAATTGAAAATATTGACTATCGTTGGTTTAGCGAACAGTTAGTGGAAAACTTGCCATGTGTCAGCCATTGTTCTCAGCACAGGGGGTGTATCATGGTGAAAAAAACAGACCAACATTTCCGTCCTTATGAGCTGGCATACTCATGTTTCTTTTTTTAAAGAATATTTATTTATTTGGCTGTCCCAGGCCTTAGTTGCCACGTGTGAACTCTTAGTTGCAGCATGTGGGATCCAGCTCCTCAACCAGGGATCAAACCCCAGGCCTCTGCATTGGGAGCACGGAGTCCCAGCCACCGGACCACCAGGGAAGTCCCCTCATGTTTCAGTAATATCATGAATTAATCATCAGGCATTTATCTACAGGATTTCTTAACCGTCCATCAGGGAGAATTTTCCATTTTGTTTCTAAAAATCTGAGCAGTGGTAACCCCTCTTGTATTAGGCAAGGAAGACAAATTGGCCTGAAAGACTGGGGTTTTCCAAGGCTCTCCTGGCACAAATGGTCTAGGTCCTTCCACAATAAACAGTATCCTCAAGTGAAAATTCACAGCCCCTCCTCTCTAACGCCTCCCATCTCTGTGGGGTATTCCTGCAGGATGCTTTGCCCTTGTGGGCTGAGCTGGACTTGGACTCCTTCCATCAGGCAGCCCTTCAGGCGGCAGTAGTCACCCCCCCCCCCAACCCACCCCCCGACTTCAAGGTCTAGGTCAACGTGCAGCAGTAGGGTCTAGTGCTGTTTTCTTGGAAGAAATGATTTGTTTTAAGTAACTTCAAACCGTTCAATATACTTCCCAAGAAGTTAACTATTAAGAAACTTCCTCCTCTTCCTCCCCAAATTAAAGGGAAAACAAGAACTCCAGACAAATAGGAAACATCTGATTTCCATTAAAATGAAAACTTTTAAAATATCTTTTATGAGTTTGAAGCTGTATCCATGTAAGTTACTTTTACTGATAGCAAGCATGTAAGTGACATTATCCAGGTATGAAAACTCATGAAATAAAAAAAATACTGCTTTCAGTGCATATAATAAATGCCTTACTTTCAATGCAGGGAGAAAAGTGGACATTTAGTAGAAAATTTATTTCTTCCAGCCCTTACTAAATAAATGCTGAACAAAATTTTAAAAAATACTAGAGAGTTGAAGAGGCCCAAAGCCTTGGTTTTTTTCTTGTCTAATTCATTGTTTCTTCTACCTTGACTGTGAACCCCACAAGGGAGGGCATTCTTGTTTGTGATTAAATTCCCGTTTATGGAATACACAAGCACAATGCTTACTCATCAGAGTGCCTGGCACAACACATAGGAGCTTAAAAACAATTGTTGATATTATTTTTATTATTGTTATTATTATCATGATCTTTATTATAGCTAAAGGAAACTTCTGACCTTGACTAGAACAGCGTCCGTATATTGCAGGCTAAGAAAAAGTCAGAATACTAAATAGCATAATCATCCCCTCAAGGTATGCAGGCTGAGAACCTTTGATTGTCCTCAGCACCTCCGATTCCCTCATCCCTGACCAATATCATCAGACAGAGGATGCTCTACCTTCTAAAGTTCTCTTCGCTCCACCCAGAACTGTCAGCCTAGTCTAAACTGTTGTCATCTCTCTCTTTTTTTAATTAGGCCAACACTCAAAAAAAATTTTTTTTAATTAAAATTTTTTTTTATTGGAATGTAGTTGATTTACAATGTTACATTACTTTCTGCTGTACAGCAAAGTGAATCAGTTATACATATACATATCCACTCTTCTTAAGATCCTTTTCCCATATAGGTCATTACAGAGGCCTGCTGTACAGTAGGCTCCTATGAGTTATCTATTTTATATATGCTATGCTGCACTTAGTCCCTCCGTCATGTCCGACTCTTTCCGACCCCATGGACTGTATGTAACCTGACCGCCTCCTCTGTTCACAGGGTTTCTCCAGGAAAGAATGCTGGAGTGGGTTGCCATGCCCTCCTCCAGGGATCATCTCAACCCAGGGATCAAACCCAGGTTTCCCGCATTGCAGGTGGATTCTTTACCAGCTGAGCTACCAGAGAAGTCCAACTATTGTCTCTGTAGTAGTGTGGGTATGTCAATGTCATCGCCTCTTGTATCTCACTGCCAACCCACCAAATGCCCCCGCTTATCCTCCAGGCAGCCCTCTTCACCAGGGAACCATCATGATCCTTTTAAAAGGCAAATTTTAAAACTCAGTCTTTCTCCAAAAGGAAATGTACACTATAGAATTTTTTAAGGTTTAAATAAATTAATTTTAAAGCTTTGTATCGCTACCCCCAGAGATGACCAACATTTATACTTTAGTATGTTTTCTCCACCTTGACAACATTACCACAATTATAATATGGCATTTATTTGGATGATTCATAAAACAATGTGTATCTTCCTTAAAAGTGTAAAACTTCCTAAGGACTAGGACTTTGTCTGGTTTGCCCCAAGTGTAGCCCCAGTTCCTAATAAAGTGGGTGACATAATTGGTAACTTAAGTATTCATTGAGTGGATAAATGAATGAATAATGTCCTTGAAAAAGTAAACAGTAATTTAGTAGGGGTGTTTCGGGGTGTGGGAGCCACTCGCACCAGCCCTCTTTGTTCGAATTAATTCGCAGTCCAGTGGGTTAGCTCTGATAGTCATCCTCATGCTACATGACCCCACCCCCTGATAATTGACTGGAACGGGGTGGACATATGACCCAAGCTGGGCCAATCAGAGTGTTTCTCCTGGGTACTGGGATCTAGACTACAGAAGCAACCAGTCTCAAGTGTCTGAAATTAAGGGACTGGTAGACATTTGGGTAGTAGGGGACTCCTGCTATGTGGGTAAAGTAACAGAGAAAAGCAGTCTGCAGTTCAAGAAGAATAAAACAGACACACCCGTAGGCAGAGATAAAAGACGGAGGAAAGTATCATGTTCTTAAAGATTTGCTACTTCCTGGTTCGGCTCTAAGTCCAGACATCCTTGGATGAGATAGGACTGTACCTTGGAAATTGAGCCCCTTCTCCTTCTTTCAGCCGGCTCAGCTCAAATACTCGTAAACCAACTGAGTCTCAACTGAAACATGAGCTATTTATATATTAGGCAGTAAGGTTAATCAAAGTGATCATAGTAATCTTCCTGGGGTAACACCTTGTAGATGCCAGTCAGAATCCCAGCCAGATTCACCTAGGTGGGAAAATCCAGCCAGCTAAGTCTTCCTCAACCTGCCATTGTCTATCAGGTAAGAAATGAACCAACTATGGTAGCTGGAATCAAGATTGCCAGGAGAAATATTAATAACCTCAGATATGCAGATGATACCACCCTTATGGCAGAAAGTGAAGAGGAACTCAAAAGCCTCTTGATGAAGGTGAAAGTGGAGAGTGAAAAAGTTGGCTTAAAGCTCAACATTCATAAAACGAAGATCATGGCATCCAGTCCCATCACTTCATGGGAAATAGATGGGGAAACAGTGGAAACAGTGTCAGACTTTATTTTTCTGGGCTCCAAAATCACTGCAGATGGTGACTGCAGCCATGAAATTAAAAGATGCTTACTCCTTGGAAGGAAAGTTATGACCAACCTAGATAGCATATTCAAAAGCAGAGACATTACTTTGCCAACAAAGGTTCGTCTAGTCAAGGCTATGGTTTTTCCTATGGTCATGTATGGATGTGAGAGTTGGACTGTGAAGAAGGCTGAGTGCCAAAGAATTGATGCTTTTGAGCTGTGGTGCTGGAGAAGACTCTTGAGAGTCCCTTGGACTGCAAGGAGATCCAACCAGTCCATTCTAAAGGAGATCAGCCCTGGGATTTCTTTGGAAGGAATGATGCTAAAGCTGAAACACCAGTACTTTGGCCACCTCATGCGAAGAGTTGACTCATTGGAAAAGACTCTGATGCTGGGAGGGAATGGGGGCAAGAGGAGAAGGGGACGACAGAGGATGAGATGGCTGGATGGCATCACTGACTCGATAGACGTGAGTCTGGGTGAACTCCGGAAGTTGGTGATGGACAGGGAGGCCTGGCGTGCTGCTATTCATGGGGTTGCAAAGAGTCGGACACGACTGAATGACTGATCTGATCCGATCTGATCTGTATGAGACAGAGGGGGCAAGACATTACCGAAGCCAGACTTGACTTTTAAGAGTCTTGGATCTTTCACCTGAAATAGGCAAGTGGATTCAAACAGGATAAAGATCAGTAATTTCTAACATTTCTCAATAGAGAACTGGAAGAAAAAAGAAAAAAAAAAAAGAAAGGCGGTCAAACCAAAACCAGACTCATAATTTTGGTTATTTGTGGCTTCAGGTTATTTTAAGAAACTGCCTTTGAATTCCCCAACGGATTTTTTCTTTCCTGTTCTTTTTTGTCATCCAGTGGACAAGTCAGGGTTTGCTGGCTTCTGGAAAATCCAGGGGATTTTGAAAAAGAAAATCTGTGGTGGTTTATGGTTAAAATGGAACTAGGTACACTGATCTTTTATACCAAGAGGATGCTGGTAAGTCCCTACCAGGCAGGAATATACTTGAAGGCATTCTCAGTAGTTGAGATAGACCATCCACACCCTCATCCCTGAAGGTCTTAAAGCACCATGTGCTAGTTTGGGGACCAGATGTCCCATCAGTGTTAGGGATGTAGTCTGGAGTTATGGAATAATTTTTTTTTTTTTCCGTTGTGAATCTAATTGTGTCCTTGGCTTCTTTGGATATGCAAGTTGGCAGATTTCTCTCTGGTATTCCAGGGCAATGGTCATTTCCTAAGGCTGGAACTTGATTTGGTTCTATCAAATAATTCTGCTGCATAAGGACCCTCACCCTCAGAGTCAAGGCTGAGACAGGAGGCTGAGACTCTCGCATCTTGTACAAAAGCTGGCTGAGATTTTGCTGATGAACTTACTGTGTTGGGAGTCAAATAAAGGTGCTTTCCACCACCTCGTGGTTTGGCAAGCAGGAGGGGCCTGTTATTACGGCTGCAATTAGTGAACAATAGGGCTAAGCAGACAGGGCAATTCTGGTGTCTCATCCTGGTCCCATTATCCAGCAACCTAGGGGAGGAGAAGTCTGGCCAGTAATTTACTCCCCTCTGGTGAAAGCAGAAGTTGATCTCACTGTCTACTCCAGATTCCGGAGGAACCATTCTCAAGACGCTCCCCAAACAGTTCTTTATTAGGGCTGATTTGAAAGAAAGAGAGAAAGGAACAAGGAAAATCAAGAGAGATGCATATACACCCCGGACTGCTTATAGTCTGTAAACTGGCAGGTTATTGGTACCAGGCCCACCTGCCTGTTCCTGCCAGAGGTCAGCCAGGGACAGAAAGGGATACAGAGCAGGGCCAGCAGCTTTGAGTTAAAGGTGCTAAAACCACTTTGACCAGGAGGGGGCTCCAAATCTCACTAAAATTTGCACATCTCTGGGTCAGTACAGTTCAGTTCAGTCGCTCAGCCCTGTCTGACTCTGCGACCTCATGGACTGCAGTACGCCAGGCTTCCCTGTTCATTGCCAACTCCCGGAGTCTCAGACCCATAAGACCTCACTTTGTCTACCAACCTAGAGCGTGCATGGTACCAGACTACCACCAGAAACCCAGAGATGGGCAGTGACTTCAAAGTCACAAGATTGGGTTGTGGTTGAGTAGGACTAGAACCCAGGATGGGGGACTCTTTGCAGCATGTAGGCATCATTTTCATCAGCAGCGTCGACAAATATCCAATTTTAAAATACAAGCATTCATTGAGTGCCTGGCATGTATAAGGCTCTCTGCTGGGTTGGGGGTGTATGTGGCAGGTGGCCGGGGTGCTGTCATCACGGTGGGGAGGGAAAAGGTGGTGCCACAGTCCAAGTCCATGGTTCTCAGACCCTCACCTGCTTCTTACTGGTTTAGAATGCACAACCTAACTAAGCATAGCAAAGTTTGAAAAAAAATTAAAAGATGTTAATAAGGGTTCAATACAGTAGTGGCTGAACTGTCATAGGGCAATTTTCAATTAGTAGCCAAATGAATGTTTGGTAATTTAACTGTTTTCACCGTTTTCCTGTATGTTGTCATCTTTGAGGTGGTTATGAAGATTACACGGGAGAGGAGGTTGGCTGGGCTCTGCATATGGGAGCTGATCGGATTTGCATGTGCACAAAGGGACTTTGGAGACACACATGGTCCCTGACCTTAAGGAGCATCCTGCCTGGAATAGGCAGGAGAGGGGGTTCTAAGGAGCCTGTGATGCTTGTGTGAATGGAGAATTGGAGTGTCAAGGGAGAGTAACATTCTGGATCTGCAGGCATCTGTAATGCTCTAAATGATTTCTTCTTGCATGTGAATAGGCTTATGAGAGTGGTGAAGGACAAAGATGGGAGATCTGGTACTCCCTAGCTGTGTGGCATTGGGCAGCTTGCTTAGTTTCTCTTGGCCTCAGTTTGTGCCTCTGTAAAATTAAGGACTAAGTAAACTCTCTGATCCCTTCCAGTTGGAAAATTCTTTGGTTCTAAGCATCCTACAGTTCTCTGTTTCTGAAAAATCAGATTTTCAGGTATCAGTCAGTTTGTATCTTTATTTTGGGTCCTCTTTCCCTTATTTATCCTAAACTTCAAAAAAAATGACATTATACTTTGTCATTAGAACTCATATTATGTCCTTGAATTGGAGTCATCCCCAATTCATGGATGGAGGTGGCAAAATAGGGGTTTAGCTAGTCCTCTTCAGCACTACTAACTCCTTGAGCAGATGTCTTCAACACAGACCACCCAGTGTACCTACTGTGTGCCAGGCATGCCGGACATTGAACAAATGAGACACCATCTTGTCTCCAAGGAGCCTTCAGCTAGTGTCAGTCATTGCTGGAAAAGTGCCAGGCACATGCGAGGCACTCAGTAAACATGTGTTGAGCAGAAAGGCATGCCTAAGGCACTGTTGGGAAAGAAGTCTGCATAAGCTTGACACATACCCAGGGAAGAAGGGAGAGTCTGTACCATTTTATACTTACAGTCTCTTGGCTCTACAGCCCCAGGAGAGGGAGATTTTCTCCCATAGGTATTGATTGATAACTTCTACGCAACTAGTCCCCAGAGATCTTGGCACCATGGGGCTGGGTGGGGGCTGGTGCTCAGTTGCTCCCTCCGACTGAGGTAATTGGGAGCACAAGGAGAAGTGGGGGGTCCTCAAGTTGTGCTTCAAGACCCTGAATTTAGGAGATGTCAGGTTGTCGGGGTTTCTTAAACCAGAAGAAGGCCGTCACCTTGTAGCCAAGCATCCTCCCTCTCTCCCCTAGATCTCTTATCCTCAGGTCCATGTTCAAATCCTGATCCAGAAGGAGGAGGGTGAGCAGAAAACCACCAGTGCCTCTTGGGGGAGTGCTTGGACTCACAAGGGGACTCAGGACAGCTAACCCTCTCCTTTTTTTTCCCCTCCAGCAGCTGAACACCCCTCACTAGGGGCTTCTCAGGCTTCACTAGCACTTCCAGAACACCTTGCAGTCCACAGAAGAAGAGTGGCTGTGTGCTGTTAAGAATCTTTTGACCAGGAACCCATGGGTTGTCCAGATTTTCTACCAGCAGCCCTCCCATTTTCCTACAGCCCAGCCCTTTCCTTGCAGAGCTCAGCACTGAGGGTCTGTCCAGGCCTCCCTCCCACTCCCACAAGGAACAGGACTTGCTCAAGGCAGTGATGCCTGGTCTCCTCCTTTCCACAGCACTGGGCATCACTTTCAGATCTTCTTCTCCCAGGACGCCTGCCCAGCATCCACAGTGATTTTTCTATCATCCTCTCTGATACAGAAGCCCGTTGCCTGGTGTCAAGATCTCTCACGGTCTGGAGCCCCTACGCCCTTCCTTCCTTGCTTCGATGTTGGGGGCCAGAGTGAGGTACTCCGCCCGTGACAAAGGTCATGAGGAAGGAGGCTCGACATACGCAAAGGCGGGATCGAGCCTCAGGAGTCCCCCTGGAAATCCTCGAGCGTCTACCCCCATAACCAGAGCCTGCCTACTTTACTACTTTGTCCTCTTACCTACACCTCTGACTTTACGGGGGGCTGTCCCCCACCACCTCTTTCGGAGAAGGAGTTAACCTAGAGCTCCAGTCAATAAAAACTCTTGGGTGTGACAAGAGTGTTTTAACCTACAAACTCCTCTGAAGGTTCTCTAGCCTGCCTGACAGGCTCGTCCGGCCACATGTGATTGCTCACAGCCTCCCAACCGTGAGAGGCACGAGATGCTTTAAACCTTCTAAAAACAGGTTCCTTAGAAAAGTTAGAAAACTATTAGTATAAGTATAATGGGCTGATTAGAAATTGTGTTGGTGCAGGGTTTTTCATTTGTTGAGCCAACGTTTGTTGCTAAGTCTCCATATCCCCTGCCCTTACACACATTAATGAATATATAGAAGGAATAAGTATTAACCTTTGATATTAATCACGTTAGACCTTAGGCTAAGTAAATTCTTTCCTTAACTAAAACCCACTACACCCTCACCCTGTAGGAATGTAACTTTATTTGGGTGGCGTCTGTTTTGAGAATAATCAGCCCTGGAGAAATAAGTGTCCTGATTGACTGACCGCTGTCACAAGGAGAGGGTCGTAAATTGTCAGCAGGCCCCCCTGGCCAGAAGATGATGTAACACCCCTAAGACCTCTGTATACATTTGTGTGAAGCACCTGACTTTAATAAAAGTCAGGACTGCTGTCCCCACGTGACTTTTGTATAACATCTCAGTGTATAAAAACAGACTCTGGAAAATAAAGAATTGGGATCAGTTTCTCGAAATACTGGTCTCCCCATGTCTCTCTCTCTCTCTCACTCTGGCTGAGTCTCCATCTGGAGCGCGGAACCCACCATGCTTACTAATTATGCCTGGGCTTCTAAGATCCGACCGGGGAGGCCTCAGTGTCTCCTCTCCTTCGGGAGAATGGAAGGACGCCTGTGGCCTACATAAGTGGTGCAAACTTCTTGTCTTGAAGTTTTATTGGTCTCCCGAGTAAACCAAGCTACTCAGCCTCTTTTCTCCACTGAATTTTCCTACTGAGCTATCCTCATTCTATCACTCTTTATATCCTTAATTAACGTTTAATTAAGCAATTGTTTCCTGATCCTCGCCTATGCCGTCTCTCCTTCGAATACCCTGGATCAGCCGGGGCAGGACCCTGGCACTTCCTTTTCCTGTGTCTCACTCCCTTCCCTGACTCTCCCCCAGGTGCACACTATCCTCCTGGCCGTCTGTGTATCACTGCAGGTTCAGGGTTCAGTGTCCTCGCTCCACCTTTCCTTCTCCCCCAATCATTCATTCAACAGATTCTCGTACAGTGACTACTAGTGTGGATAAGGTGAAGGTTTGCTACATGAGGAGTGCAAAGAAGTAGGAGATAACTTACAGCCAGTCCTGTGCACCAGCCACTCTCGGAAGAGATGAATGTGTTATGGACAAATACACACAAGTTGAACAGCTTGTGGCAAGTGCAACCGACCTGGAGGACTTCAGAAGAGGCAGAGTATTCCAAGGTATTCTAAACTCTGCCCATAGAGACTTTAGAGACCATACAGAGTCCCTACAACACAGACAGTTTCCTCTAGGAAGTTCTCCTGATTATTCCAGGCCTCCACTTTCTGGAATCCTAAAGGGCATTTCAAATAGAAGGGGGAAAAATTGGAAGCAGAAACAAATTTTACTTTCTTGGGCTCCAAAAATCACTGTGGACAGTGACTGCAGCCATGAGAGTAAAAGATGCTTGCTCCTTGGAAGGAAAGCTATGACAAACCTAGACAGCATAGTAAAAAGTAGAGACATCACTCTGACAAAGGTCGTCTAGTCAAAGCTATGGTTTTCCTAGTAGTCATATAGGGATGTGAGAATTGGACCTTAAAGAAGGCTGAGCACCGAAGAAACAATGCTTTTGATCTGTGGTACTGGAGAAGTCTCTTGGGAGTCTCTTGGAAGCAAGGAGATGAAACCAGTCAATCCTAAAGGAAATCAACCCTGAATACTCATTAGAAGGACTGATGCTGAGGCTGGAGTTCCAACACCTTGGCCACCTAATGCAAAGAGCTGACTCATCGGAAAAGACTGTGATGCTAGGAAAGACTGAAGGCAAAAGGAGAAGGGGTAGCAGAGGATGAGATGTTCAGATAGCATCACTGACTCAATGGACATGAATCTGAGCAAACTCCGGGAGACAGGGGAGGACACAGGAGCCTGGCATGCTGCAGTCCCCGGGGTCACAGAGTCGGACATGACTCAGCAACTGAACAACAATAATAATGGACATTCCCAGGTGGCTCAGAGCTAAGACTCTGCCTGCCAAGCAGGAGATGCAGGTTCGATCCCTAAGTCAGTAAGATCCCCTATAGAAGGAAATGGCAACCCAGTGCCCCAGTATTCTTGCTGGGATAATCCCATGGACAGAGAAGCTTGGCAGGCTACAGTCTGTGGGATCACAGAGTCGGACGCAACTGAGCATGCAACGGACATTTTATTACATACTGTCTTCATGGTGTCCCTGTTTCTCGAGTGTACTTTCTTCTCTTTGAGGGAAGGGACAAGCATTTGTCAACTGGATTCAGTCTTTAGTTCCACAAACATCACCTGAATTCTCTCACTCTCTCTCTTTTGTTTTTTAATGCCCTGTAAAGGAGCACAGAATAAGTGCTCAATCAAGCCTAAACTTCTAGAATTTTAGAGAAGAAATTAAAAAAAATATTTTTTAAATGTCAATATCCATACATGATAATTATGAAAAACAAAACAAAAAACCCCCTCAAAATGGTCTCCAAAGGAGTAACTACTGCTAGGAGTTTGGAATGTATGTAGGGACAAGTCTTAAAAGACCATCTAGTTCAGCAGCCCCATTTCACAGAAAACTTTAAAATGACTCTAATGCCTGTGGTATTAAGTGATTTGCTCCAGGTCAACTAATTAGATAGCAGCATCCTTTGGTGTCCTAGCACCCTTCTTCAAGAAAGCTGGAAGGATAATAGGCTACTCTGTACCAAGCAGTTGTGTGAACAGTCTTAGAACTTGGGATCTACATGAGTTCTGACAGTACAGAGAAAAAAGTATTAACACAGTTAGAACTCTTGGCCTCCATTTCAGATGCTTGGCATTGCTCCACAGTCACAAAGTTTATTGTGATTGTGAACAATAGGATTAATTGTGAAGACACTACTTTAAATATTTGAAATTAGAATGGAAAAATGCTGGAAACAGTTGGGGGTGGCGGGTGGGGTGTAAATTGAATTAAATAGTAATTGTGTCCCAAGTCCAGGGATGGACAAGTGACTTGAACAGTAGGTTTTCTAAACCAGAGGGAGAGGTGGTGAGAAAGTCAGAGTCTGGGGCCAGTGATGAGCTGGTCCCCAACTCAGTGGTGGATTTTCCCTTCCCTCCTCCCCGACCTGGAGGAGAGGGTTCCAGGGAAGCCTTAGGCTTAAAGGCAGGAGTGTTATCGTCTTGTAACCTCACTGGTGAATGATATCACAGATTGGTTATCCAGGCTCAGATCGATAAGCGACTCAGGCAGTGGATCGATCACATTTCCGGGGAGAATATACCCTTTGTGACCCGCAGGGGGGCAGGTGGTTTATCAAAAGAGGCTCTGGCTTGAAAGGTTTAATGCCGCCTACTTTCCCAGTCCTTGTCTCCAGCTCAGAGGGCCTGAGCGAAAACGGTGGGGTAATAAACTACTTTTCATGAAAGAGCTCTGGGGGATAGGAGTGGGAGGGGGCCGTAAAGGTGGGGGCCGAAAGGCACAAATCCGCTCCCAGACCGAAAGCCGGGGCGGGGGCGCTCTGGGTTCATTCCCCCTCGCCCCTCCTCCCTCCGAAGCCACCCCGAGTTTCAGTGCCTGGCCAAGTCGCCCAGCGCCGCGCCAGGCCGCTGGCCGCGCTCTCTGCGCGGTGGGGGCGCGCGGGCCCGCTCCGGCCTCTCCGGCCGGGCTGCAGCCCCCCTCCCCGTCGCCCCGAGCCCCTCCCCCGGGCCCGGAGCCCCTCCCCGCGCGCTTCCCCTCTCTCCCCTCCCTTCCCTTCTCTGCCTGCCCGGCCCTGCCTCCGCCTCCTGCGCCCGCAGCCTCCGTCAGCGCCGAGCCCCCCGGAGCCGGAGCGCAGAGAAGGGGCGCCGCCGGCCCCTCCCTAGCGCGCTGACAGCAGGCTCCGGGGCCCCCGCCCCGTCCCCTCGCCGGCGGGACACACCCCCGCCCCTCCTCTGCTCCGCCAGTTCCCGCCGGACCCACCGGGCGGCGGAGAGAGCGGGCGGGCGAGCCGGAGAGCTGCGGCGGCGCGGGAGGGAAGGGGAGCGCGGCAGGCCCACGGGGAGCCGCCCGGGCGCACGGAGCCCGCGTGCCCTCTGAACAGCCCCCGTCCAGCGGCTGTACCTGTGGGCTTGGGGAGCCCGGGCAGCGGCGCGCCGGCCCGAGGTAGCTGGGGAGACCCGGGAACCCGGGAAGCGGGACAAGGAGCCGGGGCCGGACCGGGATGAGAAGGTGACGCCGCCGGGGGGCGCCACTCGCTTTGTGGGGGAAGATGCTCGCCTACTGCGTGCAAGATGCCACCGTGGTGGACGTGGAGAAACGGAGGAACCCCTCCAAGCACTATGTGAGTACGCCCCCACGACTCCTGCGGGAGGCTGGCCAGGAACCCCCTGAGGGCCCCTGGGTGGCCCCTCAGCCCTCTCCGTGTTAAGTCCCGGAGCTGAGCGCCTACAGGGCAGCCTTTGGCGGTGGGGTCTCTTGGCAGGGCTGTGATCTCCAGGGAACCCTTTTCTGACCTTCCTCCACTGCTCCCCCCCACCCCCCCGCCCCACGCCCGTTTTCTTTTTTTGGCATTGGAATTGGCAAGTGGCTGCCCTTGTCTGTTACAACGGTGAAGTCATCTGTCCGCCTGAGCTTTGATGGATGGTGGGGGGAACGTTCTTCAAACCCTTGCTGGGAAGCTCCGTTGGGAAAGAGCATCTTCCCGGCCCTCCCTGGGGGCTCGGGTCGCTCAGGCGCACGCAGATCGAGATGCTTTCAGAGGTTACCCTGGGGACGGACGCCTTGCACGAGCCTCCTACTTGTGCCCTGGTCTCTGTCTCCCCAGGCTTGGGTCTGGGGGGCCGAGAGAAGCCGCCGCTTCTGCCCTACCTCCACCCTCAGCCCTGAGCTTTGATTACCTTCTTAAAGCCCTCGTGTCGGTCGGTGTGAGGAAAATTGTGGCTTTTCCTTTTATCCCTCCTCTGGACGTGACCCTTAACCGGGGTTCATGTCCTCTTAAGTGATGCTCCGTCTCCGACACGAGGAGGGAAATGTTTGCTGTGGTCTCTGAGGAGCGGCCGGCTGCCCCTCCCCCTGCCTTCCCAGACTTAATGAGAAGGGGCTAAGGTTGACCGAGCCGAGCTGGGGGCCAGTAGGACGCGACGCCCCTTCATCTCAGCCCATCCCGTCTTCCCATCCTTCCCACCTTAGGAAGTAAATGGTGTCCTTGGCTCCCGAGGCTGCCAGTCCTAGCAGCTTTGCTCCTGTTCTTGAGACAGAAGAGACAGCAAGGACTGCATCTTATTTGCAAATTAGGCATTTAAAGGAGCATTTAGAATGCTCAAAGCATTAATTTTCACAATTAAAACAGGCTGTGGGTTGCTGCCCTAGACAGCACATTGATCTCTGCCTTTTATTTCCTTGTTGGAAGGGGACTGGATTTGTGCTAATGTCAGCCTCGGGCTACTCTTTCTGTCTTTATCCCCAATAGCTCTGATCTTCGGGTTTCTTTTTAGTGGAATAAATGAGCTTGGACTCAGGTTGGGGAGGAGGTGAACCAAGGAGTCTGGTTCCTGAGGGGACGGAAAGGTGGGTGCTGGTGGGAGGGTTCATCCTTTCCTATCACTGGCCCAGCAGGCATCCCCCCGCCCTGCCCTTTTGAGAAAGCTGTCTTTGGAGGATTTGGGTTCCCATGTGGTCGTCCTCCTCTGAGGCAGATGTCCATTGGCATATCCCAGCCCTTATTATGAAGTCAGCCTTCCTAACTTCTTTTCTCTAATGTTGCAGTTTTAGGGCTTCTTTTCTAGTCCTCAGGTAAGGTAGGCACTGCTTTCAACAGATGGCACTCTCTGTGGATCTTAGGTGAAACATCAGACCTTAGCTATGACCAGTGATGTCCAAGGTTACATACAGATGTGGAACACACTAGCCAGGAGCATTGCTAAAGGGCCTAGGGGCCCGCTGCGAGCAGTGTTGAGAGGTGGTTAGTGCTGAGGCTTTGAGTGAGAGGCTCTCGTTCAAAGCCTGGCTCACATACTGAGTAGCTGTGCAACTTTGGGCAACTTACTGAACCTCCATGTACCTCAGTTTCCTCATTTTTCAAATGAGGATAATAGTAGTATCTACTTCATAGGATTGTCTGGAGAATTATATGAGATCATCCATGCAAAGCACTTAGTGCGGTCCTGGCACATAAGGCACTCATTAGATGGTAGCTTATGATTGGCATGATTCTGACTAAGAAAGCACTTTTGAAAAGCAGCTATTAATGGTCTGGCAAGAAGGAAGAAAGATTTGGGGTTTTAAGATTGCTAATAACTTGTTCTCTGTGAAAAATACAAAAAAAAAGTCCCGTCCAGTTCCATCGACATGATCATTTCCTCCCTTTTCATGGACAGTGTTTTCTGGGATGTGTCCGCTTCCCTTGTTAAGAATCAATGATGCTATATGTGGGCCGGGAGTGATGTCACTGAGCAGACGGGAGCATACAGAGCCCTGAACGCAGGTTGTGGAAAACAGCTAAAAGAGACAGTGTTGTGTGTTATGGAACTGTGGAGCTGGCAGGGACCTGAGGACTCCTGAGACTCCACCCGTTATTTTACAGACAAGGAAACTGAGAACCGGTTGGGGTAGAGTCGCTTGTGACACAGCAAGTCACAGCACCTTGGTCTAACTGGCCTTCTGCCCATCATGTTTGTTGGGTTCATCTAAGCGCCCTGGAAGGCTGGTTGGGGTTGCTGAGGAAGACAAATATCTGGTCATAGCAAGAGGTTCCTGCATGTGCGGGGCATTAATGCATCAGGAGAGGGGGCTGATAGTAGAATGTGTCGATGGGGCCAACAGGGCAGGAGAAGCCAGGCGGGGAGGCAGCACCTCTGAAGCCTAGGGTCGCCTCCTCCCTTGGCCTCTGCAAGGCCGACACCACACACCAGAAGGTCAAGTGTTCTGGCCAAGGCACTTTGGTGTGGGTAGCTGGCAGGACACACTGCGCCCGTGTCATGTATGTCCTGGAAGCCGTTCTGCACTGTAGAAGCTTGCCCTCTTCCCACCTCTCCTGGTGAGGTGATGGTGAATTCTGAGTCTGCAGTTTGGCAAATTGCAGAGCTGAGCGGCTTTATGGGATATGCACGTTAGCCGGAGCTAGCTGATGAGAGGCCTGGGGCCCAAGCAGGAGGGGCTCTGCCGGCTCCAGAACGCTGGGAACACACTGCAGAGGTCTTCTCAGGACATCCAGCCAAAGGCAGGCTTGTCTCTGGGATGGGTGTGGAGCCGCCTAGATACCAAGGGTCTTGTGTTTTGGCCTGTTTATGAAAGGGCAGGCAGGTGACCTGCATCATTTGGGTGGTACTGTCAGCCCTTGGCTTCCTTCCTCTCTGCCAAGGCCTTGCTTGGGATGCTAGGAGGGAGGAGTGTTGGGGGAGGTAGGCAGCTGCTGCTTAGACCAGGCTCCATGCCTGGAGTTGGGCTCCTCTCTCAGCTGTTATGAGCTGTCCCTGGAGAGACCTTAGGTAAACTGGCTTTGGCCTCAGACCACTTGTCTTTCAAACGGTCCTAATGACGCTGGATGCAAACTGCAGTTACCTTTGACAACTTTCCATAAGGATGTGAGCTCTGGTTCACATTCTTTGCACCCACACGCATGTGTAGGTGTAAGTCAAGTCATATGGTGTTGGAGAGGAGCTGGCGCATCTAAAGCAAACAAGAAATTATTTGTTTGGATTTGAGAGGCATTGTGCTTTCGCAGTCATTTCCTCTCCTGATTGTTTATTTCAGACAAATACCAGTCGTGAATGTTCTGATCCTCTACAGGACTCTTCAGGGAATGCAACTAATAGCCAGTGTGAGCAGTTACTGTCATTGGTGCCAGATGCTCAATGTGTAAGATTTCATGTGATTCCTACAGTCCATGCAAAGTCTTTGATTTCTTTATACAGATGGGTGAGCTGAGACGTGGAGAGGTGAGAAGTTGCTCAGGGTCTCCCAGTTAGAGATGTGGGTCCACTCAGGTCACTTCACCTCCAGAGGAAGATACGAACCTACAGTGAGGCCCTTCTCCTCCACTGGAGTTGGTTGTGGAGACCAGGCTCAGATTTACAGGACAACGAGAGAGCAATCCCAGGGGGTGTTTGAGAACTCACTCACTATGTGGGACCTGGTGTCACAGAGGAGAGCATGTGACAGGCAATGGGGGGAGGTCACTGTGAGGCAGGGGATTAGAACAAACCCAAGATGATGTCTGCTCTCCAGTGATGTCTGAGCTGATAAATGAAGGATCCACCCTGGAGAAATAATACATTCTCCTGTGTGTTTAGAGCATCGCAGATTTGGGGCTTGGTCCTGGGAGCTACATTTTTAGGAATTGGGCATAGACCCATTCATTTCTCTGCCTTTCATTTTTTTTCCTTAAGCCCTTAGACTGTGGATCCAGCCCCAGGGGAAGAAGGATGTGCAGCTGCAGTATGGACAGGGTCTTCTCAGGCCAGTCCCACTGTAGAATTACTGGTGTTGGGCAGTTCAGGGTTTGAATCTTGGCTCTGACTCTTCCTGGGTGAGCAGCCTGGAGCCAGCCACTCTGGGTCTCAGTTTCCTCACCTGTAACCTTACAAGGATTTTAGAAAATTGATCTGAGATAATTTGGGGGCAAAGCTTCTACTTTTAGTGTCTTACCTCGTGGCGCTAGTGGTAAAGAGTCCCCCTGCCAATGCAGGAGACAGAAGAGATGTGGGTTCACTCCCTGGGTCGGGAAGATCCCCTGGAGGAGGACATGGTAATCCACTCCAGTATTCTTGCCTGGAGAATCCCATGGACAGAGGAGCCTGGCAAGCTACAGTCCATAGGGTCACAAACAATTGGACACGACTGAAGGAAGTACCTGGCGCCCATCATGGGTACTCAACATACTAGCATCTGTCTGGTGCTCCTTATCACTGAAACCCGTGAGTACATTTAGAATCTGATAGGCGAAGCTGTGAGAGAAGGGAAGACTGAGGCAAAAAAGGAAGGCCAGCTGTTCACAGTCTGATGGGAAAGTGGGCTACATGCCCCGTGGAAAACACTCAACATACAAAAGAAGCAGATAAACAAGGAGCAGCTGTTCAGACCTGGAGGGCTTCCTGGAGCTGTCCAAGTGTTGGCTTGCTGGTGTGTTGGGAAGGAACATGTGTTGGGGGAGCAGAGTGGAGAGGTGCTGCAGGTGAGGGCAAGGTCATATAGGATTCCAGCTCCAAAGTCAGTGCCACACACGGGTCAGCACTCTTCCCTGCTTTCTTTTGGGCTCCCCAGGTGGCTCAGAGGGTCAAGAATCTGCCTGCAATGTAGGAGACATGGGTTCTATCCCTGGGTCAGGAAGATCCCCTAGAGGAGGGCATGGCAACCCACTCCAGTATTCTTGCCTGGGAAATCCCATGGACAGAGGAGCCTGGTAGGCTACAGTTGATAGAGGTGCAGAGTTGGACACCACTGAAGCGACAGAGCACACGTACATGTTTTCTTACTGTCTGTCTGTCTGTCTCTCTCTCTCACACACACATAAGTTTTTTCTCCTGCTCCAAGGAGGGAAGTGATCTAGGGGTGATTCACGGGTCTGACAAAGATTCCTGCTCATGGAACAACCGACCACATCCTTCAAGGCTGATGGAAGAAGGAACACAGTCAGCCATTTATCATGGTCCTCTTTAGAGCCAGCCGAGTGAGGGCTTGGGGGGACAAGTCGGGATTGGAATCACCATGTGTGGTGGCAGGCAGAGGGGAGGCAAAGGGAAGGGAAAAATAAACCTATTTGATGTCATTGGAGACTGGTTCCAGATCCAGAAATATAAGCGCCAGCTGCTGCATTTTCCAAAGAGATATTCCGAGGCCAGCATGAGTTAATCGTCGGTGGAGGCAGTGAATTAGAGGAGTGTTGTTAGGACTTCTGACTTTGGGGTTTGCACCACGGTCCCTGGAAATTGCCTTCTAATTTCCTCAGCCTGAGTCACTGACCAGACTATTTCTTGGCCAGAAAAAGCCTAACAGGCAACTCTGTTCTCTTTTGCCTCTTTATTAAATGAAATAAAACAAGTAATAGAGTTATACATACGGTAGTCACACTTACTCCTCTTGAGTTCTCAGAGTCCAGGAACAGGATCATGGGTGAGGACAGGGATCCCGGGAACAGGAAGGACAAGGGGTGTGTGTGGGAAATGAGGTGGAGACTCTGGCTTTGGAAACAGTTTCTGAGTCAGGGCCAGAGGTGTTCTCTGCCGTGGCTATTGCCAACAATAACGGAAGAGTCCAGGAGGGTGATCAGCATTTCAGGAGGCGATTCCCAGGGCTGCGTGTGACTTCTCGCCTGGACCGGGTTGCTTCGGCTGCTGCTCTGTGTAGTGGAGTCAGGACAGGAGGGAGGGAGGGTGGCACACTGGGCCACAAGGAGGCCCCCAGGAGCCTCCAGGTGGCTCACATTAGCAGCGGGTGCTGAGCAGAATCCAGTGAGGACGTCGAGATGCAGTGAGAAGGAGGAGAACCAGTATATGAGTGCCTGCTATGTGCCAGGCAGTGCAGAAGAGACCTTTCAGAGGGGATTTCATTTTAACATCATAACCTCCCCATGAAGTAGGTCAGTGTTTTTATCCCCACTTTACAGGTGTAGAAACTGAGGCCCAGAAAGTTTATGCAGCTCTCACTCAGAGTAATTCAGTGTCAGGGCTGGGATCCTTACTCTGGCATCTGATACCGGAGTCTATGAGCTTGTCACTTTCTTCCCTATTAAAGCCAGGTCAAATGTGAGGAGTGTGAAAGGAACCAAGGAGTCTGGGCCACACCTCCTGAGAGTAAGATGTGTGTCTGGAAGGCTGTATTGTTGGAGAGTTCCTGGTCTCTGCTATCCCCAGGCCAGAATCCTGTCTCTACCACTTACTCCCCTGGGATTCGGTGCAAGTTCCTTCTCTCTCTGTGCCTCAGTTTCCTCACCTGTTAAAAACAAACCAAACCAAACAAACAAACAAAAATGAGGGGGAAATAGGAACTAGCTCAAAGGGCTGTGGTGAAGAGTAAATGAGTCGATAAATGTAAAGAGCTTAGAACAGTAGCTGGCACATATTAAGTGCTGCATAGGCATTTGTACTAATATTGAGACCCACTTCCCTGGGGGCTCAGATGGTAAAGAATCTGCCTACAATGTGGGAGACCTGGGTTCAATTCCTGGATTGGGAATATCCCCTAGAGAAGGAAATGGCAACCTCTCCAGTATTCTTGCCTGGAGAATTCCATGGACAGAGGAGCCTGGTGGGCTACAGTCCATGGGGTTGCAAAGAGTTGGACACGACTGAGCAACCAACAGTTTTACTTTCAGAGCTTCAGAAGGAGTTCTCTGTGAACTGGAGTTTTTCAGGGAAGACTGACTGGCGAAGGCCAGCTTCGTGATGGGCCTCAAGGAGTAACTGGGGATGGGGTGGGAAAGAATAGGATTTAGGTGGGAAAAAGAGGGGAAGGCATGCCAAGAAAGGGAAAGCAAAGGTGCTGGAGGTGGAGCATGCAAGGAAAACACGGGCAAAACCCAAGCCGGGAAGGACAGGGAGCAAGGGTGACCAGCTGTTGAGAGCCTCACATACGCATCAAGAGGCTTCACCTCCGCAACTTCCGTTCCTCCCAAGGATTGCAGGGGACAGGACCTGATTGTCACTGTGGGGTCCTTCTGGTGAGCCCCAGAACTGGCTTTAGGGTCATTGTTGCAGCCATGGCGGGAACAGAGCTACCTATGTAGGGATGGGAACCATCTCTGTGTGTTGGGGACTCTACAGTTGGCAGGCCAGCGCCTGGCCCTTCTCTGTTTATAGCTCTTACTCGGAAAGGTCAGGCTGCCTCATAAAAGTTGATTGCACCCCAGAGGTCTTGGGGAATGAGGATGGTGGAGGGGCAGCAAGAAGTGAGGTGTTGACTGCTTTGGGCCTCATCCGTGGAGGGCCCGCTGCCAGGGCCTTATGTCACGGCGAGGTCATTTCCATCTCCAGTCCCCAGCGCTGCCACTCAAGCACCCCAGTGGCAAGAGAGGAGACCCTTGTTCTTGGAGGGCCTGGGGGCTAATGCTGAACAGCTTGCTGGGAGCCCAGGATGTCTCCAAAGTCTCAGCGTCACCTGAAACTTTCAGGCCAGCGTTGTCTTCTATCTCAGCATCTCTCTCACCTGGTTTTAGTTAGAAAGACAGTGCTTCAAACTACCTCTTGGTTTATTTAACCCTCACCCCATTGTCAGATGCCCCAGTAAGCCTGACTCTTTAGGGAAAATGTAATAATAACAGCTAACATTTCTAAATGTTTTTTACGTTCTGAGTTTTACATGGAAACTCTCAAAACAGCGTGCTGAAGTGTGTAGTTACTACCAACATCCGCTTCACGCAGGCCAGGATGCGGAGGTCCAGAGAGCTTAAAATGAATTGCCAAACACCATGCAGCTAAGAAGGTGACCCAGGCCTGCCAGCTCCAAAGCTGACTTTGTTCCCACAGCAGCCTCACAGCCCTTGATCTCTCTTCGCGTCTGGGAAGACCAAGCCCCAAGGAGATTCCACTTGAGGGCTGGCTGGTTGGCTCCTTAAGATGGGAAACCTTCCACATGTCACCTTCCCCACTCGATCTCCATTTGCCCATCTAGAAAATGGGCTCATTGCTTCCTTTCTGGCCTGCTGCCTTGCAGAGGGGAGGGTAGATATGAAAGCTGCTTTGGAAAATGCTGAGCCTAGCGAAAATAGCTGTGTGAAGGGGTCCTAGAACCCTCTGTCTGGTTTCTTCATCATTTGGGAAGGAGATGCTTTACCAAAAGGAGCTCTTCCTGATTGAAGCAAGTTTCTAGACAAGGTCCCTCTGCCGTACTTCTACTCCAAGAAGCCTGTTCAGCTCAGTTCAGTCACTCAGTTGTGTCTGACTCTCTGCAACCCCATGAATTGCAGCACGCCAGGCCTCCCTGTCCATCACCAACTCTCGGAGTTCACTCAAACTCATGTCCACCGAGTCAGTGATGCCATCCAGCCATCTCATCCTCTGTCATCCCCTTCTCCTCCTGCCCCCAATCCCTCCGAGCATCAGAGTCTTTTCCAATGAGTCAACTCTTCGCATGAGGTGGCCAAAGTACTGGAGTTTCAGCTTCAGCATCAGTCCTTCCAAAGAACACCCAGGACTGATCTCCTTTAGGATGGACTGGTTGGATCTCCTTTTCGTCCAAGGGACTCTCAAGAGTCTTCTCCAACACCACAGTTCAAAAGCATCAATTCTTCGGTGCTCAGCTTTCTTCACAGTCCAACTCTCACATCCATACATGACTACTGGAAAAACCATAGCCTTGACTAGACGGACCTTAGTTGGCAAAGTAATGCCTCTGCTTTTGAATATGCTATCTAGGTTGGTTATAACTTTCCTTCCAAGGAGTAAGCGTCTTTTAATTTCAGGGCTGCAATTACCATCTGCAGTGATTTTGGAGCCCCCCAAAATAAAGTCTGACACTGTTTCCACTGTTTCCCCATGTATTTCCCATGAAGTGATGGGACCAGATGCCATGATCTTAGTTTTCTGAATGTTGAGCTTTAAGCCAACTTTTTCACTCTCCTCTTTACTTTCATCAAGAGGCTTTTGAGTTCCTCTTCACTTTCTGCCATAAGGGTGGTATCATCTGCATATCTGAGGTTATTGATATTTCTTCTGGCAATCTGGATTCCAGCTTGTGTTTCTTCCAGCCCAGCGTTTCTCATGATGTACTCTGCATATAAGTTAAAGAAGCAGGGTGACAGTATACAGCCTTGACGGACTCCTTTTCCTATTTGGAACCAGTCTGTTGTTCCATGTCCAGTTCTAACTGTTGCTTCCTGACCTGCATATAGGTTTCTCAAGAGGCAGGTCAGGTGGTCTGGTATTCCCATCTCTTTCAGAATTTTCCACAGTTTATTGTGATCCACACAGTTGTAGCCAGGGTCAATTCAGGACCACTCTAGGCCCTTAGTGAAGATGTTCTCTAGAAAGCCACCTCTGGGAACTTTGCTTCTCTCCAAGTTGGTCATTTCTGTGAACGGGAAATACAGAGCTATTTGCAGTGCCATCTCTGCCTGCTGTCACCTGAGGGGAGGAGGTGACATCCAGGGGGCTGAGCTAGTGATGTGGAAGCAGCTGCACTTTCTGCTCTCCACTCAGCAGCCCTCTCCAGCCTTTGCTGTCATTTCCTTTGCCTGGTGAGGAAGCCGCCCTCCCTGAGCCTGGGTGGAAGTGCGTGGGTGGGGTGGGGGCCGGATCCCTTCCTCTCTGTGTATCAGTGCAGCATAAATTATGCAGCAGGGTTCTGTGGGGGCCCTCCTGTCTGTCTCTGGGATCCCTGGAGTGTGAACTTCAGACCTGGCGGAAATTGATCACTCCAGGGGGTAGGGGGGTGGGGTGCTGCCCAATGCTGATAGTGAACTTCAGGGCGGAGCAAGTGGGGTAAGGGATGGAGCGGATGTGCATTTTAAACCCTGTTTTGTTCATAAAGAGACTGACTCAGAAAATTGAGGTCGCACTGTTAGTCAAGCACAGGGCCAGGTGTGTTGGGCCCCTCGCCCTAGGCGATGCCTGTGTCACACTGTCACTATGACTCACATGTGGGTCCCTCTCCCAGAGGGATCCGGGGTGCTGCCCCAGGGTATCGGGGGCTTCTCCCGGCTCAGCACAGGGTCCTCCTGGGGAGTAGTATTCCTCGTGGAGAGGGCTTGCCTTGCGGCTTTGCCCACCTGAGGGTTCTGAGCACTGAGGGATTGTCTCTGGCGTTTGAAGCGGCTGCTCTGTGAACTCTTTCATGGTAGGCCCCATTCTGACCCAGCTTTATTCCGTTTCCTGATGGCCCAGACCCAAAGGGCTATTTTAAGGGCCTTGCCTGTGTGGGAGAATTTCTCTTTGTAACAACAGGGAGGGAGGCCTGGCATGGTGCTGGCAGTGGGGCTCCGAGAGAATGCAGTTCTTTCCTGAATTCTGCCTCCTGGGCAGGACTCAGCGGGCTCTCAGTACAGGGCCCCGGCACCCAGGAGGGACCCAGTTGCTTGTCCATGAGGGCAGGGCTTCCGAAGGTGGCTGCCCAGGGATTTTTGCTTGCCTAAGCCTAGGCAGCTTGGCAAACTGATCCTTTTCTCGCAGAGCTAAGGCCTGTAATAGGCAATGTCTGGACTTGGGTCTCAAGCGGGGGTTAATTATTGACTTTAGTCATCACTCACTGGCAGTTGGAGAAAAGCAGCCTCATTTTTCCCATGATCACTGGACGTCGCGGCTCCCGGGTAGGGGAAGTGGGGAAGTTGAGTCAGAGAATGTGTGAGTAGAGCCCTTCTAGGTGCAAGCATGGGGCTGGGGCTTCTTATCTGCTGTCTTCTGGAATCCCCATCGCCACCCTGAGCATCATCCCTGTGGGAGGGGCAGCCTCTCACCCTGCGTCAAATGGCCCTGAACAGTGAGAGCCGGGGTTTGAACCCAGATGTCTGCAGGGACAAAGCCCGTGCAGGTTTGATGGCTCACCCATCCCTGCCACACAAAGGTTAGGTAGCTAGTTGGAAGTATCAGTCTTTTGTCCTTGCCCCCAGCTGGAGACATCCACACATATCAAAAACTAGCTGCACTGGGTCTTTCTCTACCCACTCTGGTCTTCATCAGACTCTGGTCTCCGTGGCTGTATTTCTCCCTCTGCTTCATGCACCCTTGGGAATCCCAGCCATGATCTGTGGTTCTGTTGGGGTACAGACAGCTGAGAGCACTGCCCTGGGCTGAAGAAGGGAAGTGAACCCAAAGGGTTATGTACAGCAGGCCTTCCCTTGGAAGGCTGGGGCCCTGAAGCTTTATAGTGGTTTTGTCTCTCAAGAGCTTCCCGAGAGGCTGGGGGCCTAGGGAACACATCACGTGGGTCCCTGATAAAACTTCAAGGGTCTGGACTAAACCCTGGTTATCTGCCCACCCTGACCTTCCCCCCAAGCCCCTCCATTGACACATGATGTGGTTGGAGCTGGCACTTGGGATAAGATAACAAGCCTCTTGCTACCCAGAATGGACCCCTAGCAAGGTCTGGCCGCTATTTTGGGATTCAAAGTTTTATTCCCCCCGGACTCTTGTCCAGAGCACTTTTGAAAGCCTGCTCCTTCAGAAGCTCCAGCTGCCGGGGGCTCTCCATCCTCTCCTGGAGGATGGGGGCTAGCATGGCACCGTGGCTGGGAGCAGGGAGTGGTTTACTTCCCTGGCACTTGCAGCCTGCTGCTTGTTCTGGCTAAACTAGGCTCTGGCAACTGGACAGCTCTGGAGAGGGCCTCAGGTGTCCGCATTTGGAAGTTGAGGACATGAGGATGGGAGCAGAGCACAACGCCTCTGCCCCACGGGCTCAGCTCTGAAACTCCTACTGCCTTGTTACACTTGTTCACATGTCTTCTCTGCCATGGGCCTCAGCTTTCTCATCTGTAAAATGTAAATCAGTTCAGTTCAGTCGCTCCGTCGTGTCTGACTCTTTGCGACCCCATGGACTGCAGCACGCCAGGCTGTTACTCTACATAATGTTGGGCGCATGATAGTTTTCAATAAATGGCAGCTGTTGTTATTATTATCTTGGTCATCCTTCATGGTTCTTTTTTGTTTGTTGGTTGGTTGGGTTTTTTTGTTTTGTTTTCTAGTTTTTTCCTTTTCGGTTATACTGGGTCTTCGTTGCTGTGTGTGGGATCTCTCTTGCTGCGGTGGCAGGGGCTTCTCTTTGTTATGGAGCATAGGTTCTGGGTGCTCGGGCTTCAGTAGTTGTGGGATGCGAGCTCAGTAGTTCAGTTTTCAGGCTCCAGAGTACAGACTCCATCCTTACGGTGCTTAGTTGCTCCAAGGCGTGTGGAGTCTTCCCAGACCAGGGATCGAACCCATGTCCCTTGCAGTGGCTGGTGGATTCCTGGCCAGTGTACCTCCAGGAAAGTCCTCATGCTTCATGGTTTTGCTTAGTTTCTGTCACCTCTCAGAAGCTTTTTTGACTTCTCATCTTACAATGTCTCCTGTCTGTGAATTTTTATAATGTTTATTGTTTTTACCTCTCCTGTAACTCTTACCAAGAATGACCTTGGGTTGCTCAGTTTGGGGCAAGCCTATGTCTTGACTGGTTAAAAAGCTTGTTGAGGGCTGGACTCTGATCTGATGCTTATTTATATTCATTTATTCATTCATTTTAATACTAATTCATTCATTCAGTTACTCAATCAACATTTGAATGTTAACTGTGTGCCAGGCACTGGGAACATAGCAGGACTGCTAAAAATCCCTGCCCTTTTGGAGCTCACATTCTGATAGGGGAAGGGAAACAATAAACAAATGAAAAATTGGTGAAATCTGGAGTGTGGTAGATGGGGGATAAACATTGTAGAGAAAACTGAGCGGGGGGAGGGAGACAGGGAGTGGCAGCCGTGGTGTGAGTTCCTGTGTTAGCTTTTAGAGCTTGGCCAGGGACAGCCCCCGAGTATAGTGACTTTTGAATAAGATCTGAAGGAGGAGGACAAGTGAGGCCTGCAGATGTTTGGAGGGGAAGTGGTTTATGGAGAGGGAATAGCAAATGCTAAAGCCCTGAGCTAAGACCATGCCTGGCCCTTTCAGGGAGGAACAGGGGGCTGGTGTGGCCCCAGGGCATGAGCAACGGCAGAGCAGTGGGCAGTGAGGTCAGACAGGTAAAGGATCCAGTTTGGGTCCAGACCGAGCAGGGTGCTCTGCTCAGCAGCAAGGCTTCTTGACTTGCTGAAGATGGAAACTGGCCAAAAATACCTACTTGCGTGCAGGGCACCACCATGCTGAAAGCAGTTTCTCCGACTGGGAGCCCGAGGGTGGCAAGCTCCTACAAAGGCGGCAGCCCCCACATCCTCCCGTCTTTAACACCCCTTCCCTAATGCTAGTAGAAGGTCTGGATCACAGTGGGTCCTCAAACAATGAGATAAATCTGTAGATGAAGTCTTTATTCTATTAAACCCCCTTCCTCCTACCCAACTCCTTTTTTTTTTTTTTTAAAAGAACCACAGCTTTTAACTTACAATTGTAGCAATTGGTTATTTGAAATGTCAAGTATATATTCCTGTTCTTGCCTGGGAAATCCCATGGACAGAGGAGCCTGGCAGTCTACAGTCTATGGGGTTGCAAAAAGTCGGACACAACTTAGTGACTAAGCATGCATCCTTGTAATATTCTAAGTGTGGTCAGATCCTCAGGCCAGTCCCCAAAACCTTTCTCATCCATTGAGTAGGTGCAATTATAGCATCAAGAACCAGATGTCTCTAGTTCACCTGTATCACGGGCTAGCTTAGTCCATGTGTAATATCCAGAGAAGCTGTCCTCCACTGTTCAGTGAGAAGGAAACTTCCAGGCTAATTGATGACGATGGTGATGATGATGATAATAATACTACTAATAATATTTGGAGCATGAATTATGTGCCAGTCATTCTGCTAAGCACTTTGCTCATTGAATCCTTACAACAACTTGATGAGAAAAGCACTCTTACAGTCCTTACTTTATTGATGAGAAAACAGAGACACAGAGAGGTTAATTTACCAATGGTTATAAGCTAGGAGGAGGCAGGCCTGGGGTTCTGAGCCAGGCAATGGGGATACAAGCCTCTTGTATCTTATGTCCTGGCCTTCCAGGGAATCCTGCCAGCCAGTCTTGCCACTGCCTAGGTTGTCCATAGACCTTAGATACCAAGTATAGAAGTCAGGGAACAGAGACCACTGGTGGCAGGCAGGAGCGGCCCTCTTTGTCCCTGAAACAGGAAAAACCATTTGTTCCTGGAACCTGACACTTCAGGGGGTGGGTTTGCTGTGTGCCATTGTCTTCCTGGGCCATTTACAAGTCCAGCACTTGGGGCTGGGGACGGGGGCGGGGTGGAGTGGGGAGCAATGTGTAGGTTGGTGGAGGCCAGATTAGAGCGTCTGGCAAGACGTTTCTGACACCTAGGCCATTCAGCTCTCAGCAAAGCCCAGCAGGTGGCCAGGGCTGTTGCTTTAGCTGGGAGGGGGCACCTCCCCATCTGCCCTGCCCGGTTTATTGTTGGAATGAGCTGGGCCCTAACTAGTCCTTCCTCTCTTCCCAGGCCCCAAAATAAACAGCAGCTGTTGGCTGTATCTCTCTGTCGCTGCCCGTCTGTCAACAGCCACTGGCTTTCGTTTGGCCCTGCCTCTTTTGGGTTTAATGGCATGGGGCATTGGGGACTTTGCAGAGCCTGCCTTGGTGGCCAGCTGGTGTGCCCTGGCATGCCCTCTCCCAGGCAGTGCTGACCTGTTGGCCACATGCTGGCACTGTCCCCTCCTGCCCTTCAGGTGCTCATGGTGATCACAGAACTCAGGCTCCAGACTCTGAAATCAGTTCTGCTCCTGGCTCTTCTGCTTAGCTGCTGACTTCGCGCAGGTAGCCTAACTCTGAACCTCAGTTTCCTTCTCTGTGAAAATCTGGGCTGCCCCAGTGGCTCAGTGGTAAAAGAATCCACTTGCAATGCAGATGATGTGGGTTCAATCCCTGGGTTGGAAAGATCCCCTGGAGAAGGAAATGGCAACCCACTCCAGTATTCTTGCCGGGGAAATTCCGTGGACAGAGGAGCCTGGCGGGCTACAGTCCAGTGTCACAAGAGAGTTAGATGTGACTTAGTGACTAAACAACAACGACAAAAATCTGGTCATGGGTTCTATATCCTGGCATCCTGTGAGGATTAAGACGGTACAGTGCTGTCTGGCTTCTGCCATTGAAGCCAGACTGGCTGAGTCCTCTCTTTAGCACTCAGGAAATTTGTGCCTACCAGGGAGGTACTGGAGCCTTCCCCACCGAAGTTTCTCATCTGGACAACATGGGTAATAAACGCCTCTCCCAGACTGGTGGTGAGGAGTAGATGAGCAGTGCCAGGCACAGAATAAGAGCTCGATGAATGGAATAATGTGTGCTCCCTTTGACAGATAAGACAGAACACCCCCTGAAAGAGTCATTTGCAGGCACACATTCAAGAACTGACAGAATGGCTCCTCTCCTAAGGGCTGGATTCGCACGGCTGTGCCCGTTCACTTGGCTTTGTTTCTAGCCTGTGTTCAGAACTTCCACTTGAAAGGCTGAGGGTGGGGAGCGGGGGTGATGGCAGAACTGGTTATAAAGCAGGATGCAGGCACAAGCAAGGAAAGCTGGGATTTCTGTTCTACTTGGCAGTGGTTCTGCTGATGTAATATAAGAAACGGAAAGAAGACTGAGTCCGAGGCCATGACCTGCCTTCAACTGGTGGGGCAGATCCCCTGGGGTTGACCAGTTATCTCTGCTGATGTGTGAGCCCCAAGATGTTCTTTCATGTGATCTTCACAACCTCCCTGTGGGCCAGCTCGCCTTGGCTCCATACTCCGGGAAACTCTTGTGTTTTTGACTCTTCCTTGCAATCTATCCTCCCTTGTGGAAAGATTGTATTGGGAGCCCCAATTAAAGCATCCAGAGTTATCATTCTCAAAAAGGAAAAAAAAGGCACTTGACCCCAATTGTGTTTGACTTCAGTGCTACATGCCACTGTGGGCACATGAAGCCCCCAGAAAAGAGGCCCTCACTCAGCATGGAGCATTTGCCCCGTCTTCCTGGAAGCCTGATCTTTAAAAAGGAGGCTGAGTGTGCTGTTTTGTCTCCGCCGTGCTGTTCTTGTCCCAGGAGAAAGGTCAGTGGCAGTTTCATTCCCAACATTTGGGGTAACACTTTCTGATAGACAGTGATGAGAATGAGGCTGCACTTTTGAAAGGAACATAGCAAAGTAGTTTAGAGCAGGACCCTGGAACCAGATTGCCTAAATCCAAGTTTCCCCTCTTCCATTTATTTCCATATGACCTTAGACAAGTCACTTAACTTCTCTGTTCTTCAGTCTCCTCTTCTATAAAATGGGGATAATAACAGTGCCATCCTCATAGGATTGTTGGGAGGATTAAATGAGATAATGATGATAAAGGCACTTAGAACAGTGCCTGGGGCAGGGTTAGTGCTGCCTGAGGGTCCCTGTTGTCAGCTGAGCCAGCAGGGCAGGTGTAGGCAGCTCCCCATCAATCCAGGCCTGACAGATATACATAGAGAAGCCTTGAGAAGCCACCTGGTGTGTGTGATAGAGGCATCTGGGTTGGGGGTCGTGGCATGTTCTAGAGGAGGGGGTTTTCCAGTGCTGAGCGTGCTGCTCACCGCTCCAGCTCAGTTTCCTCAGATGACTGTGCCCAGGCCTTCCTCGTAGGGTCACTCTGAGAACCCGAGACCGGGGAAAGCATCTCAGGGCCACTCTCCTTCTGGTGGCCATTTAAACAGCCTTGGGGTTTGGCATGGGGACCGGGGGTGGGGGTCGGTGGACTCCAGCCTGACCTTGCTGACCAGGAACCTTGAATCACACTCTTCCCACACCTCTCTCTCATGAGCAGCTTCTGGGAGGAGGGGGTTATTGCAGCAGGGTAGCCCCCACAGAGGGTGGCGGTGCCTCCTGCTGGTACCAGCGGTGTCCCAGGTTGTCACGCTCCCCACAAATGGTCTTGCTGGCTCTGAGGGGCCTGCTAGGAAGGGCTGCAGGTCTTCTGCCCGTTTCGCAGGTAAGAGAGGCTTGGAGAGGCACTGTACATGTGGAGGACACCATCAGTGCCCGTCCCCCATACCCTGAGCTCACCTGAGTTCCCCTGCAGTGGCTTCCAGCATGCTGGCAACTCCCCGCTCCCGCTTCCCCCTGTCCCCTCTCCCCACTTCACCTCTCTGGGGGAGGGCTTTCTCCAGCTAGGGCTCCACGGGAGCTTTGCTCCACCCAAGCAGGTATAGCCGAGGGAGGCCAGGGGAGGGAGTGGAGGCAAGTTGTCATCCCATCATTCCATCATCCCTGGGAGTTGATATCTCAGCTGCTTGCTCTCCACTGGGACAATTTGGAAGTGATTTCTAGCCAGAGGCCCAGAGGATCCCCAGCAGGACTGAGCCCCAGATGCCCACAGCAGTGACATGCCCATTAAGTACCCTCTATAGAAGACGATTGCTTCTTGGCAAGAAAGCTATGACAAACCTAGACAGTGTATTAAAAAGCAAAGATATCACTTTGCTGACAAAGGTCTGTATAGTCAAGGCTACGGTCTTTCCAGTAGTCATGTACACATGTGAGAGTTGGACCACAAAGATGGCAGAGTGCAGCTCCAATTATGGTGCTGGAGAAGACTCTTGAGACTCCCTTGGACTGCAGGGATATCAAACTAGGCAATCCTAAAGGAAATCAACCCTGAATACTCATTGGAAGGACTGATGCTGAAGCTCCAGCACTCTGGCCACCTGATGCAAATAGCCGACTCATTGGAAAAGACCCTGATGCTGGGAAAGATTGAAGGCAGAAGGAAAAGAGGGTGGCGGGATGAGATGGTTGGATGGCATCACCAATTCAATGGACATGAACTTGGGCAAACTCCAGGAGATGGTGAGGAACAGGGAGGCCTGGCATCTGCAGCCCATGGGGTTGCAAAGAGTTGGACACAACTTGGCGACTGCACAACCACAACAATCAGCTTCTATCCTTTTCTGGTCTCACTTTCCCTACTTCCTCACTTGGGGGTTCCAGGGATCATCTCCCTGGTAAACCGCCTGCACCCAAGGCCTTGTCTCAGGGTCTGCTTTGGGATGAACCCAAACTGTGATAGCTGGCTTCCTCCTGCTGACAAATGGTGGAGCCGGAGTGAGAACCTCTGAGACTCAGTTCCCCAGGCCGTGCTGTCTTTCTGGAGGTTCCTGGGGTTCTTGTTATAGAAGAGTTGGAAAAGATCCTTATGCGATCCAGGGTTTTTTTTTAAGTTAATAAGAGGCAGTGAGTCATCATGGGCAGGGCTGAAGAATTCTTAATCAATACAGCAGCTTCTGCAGACCTCATCAGAGAAGGAGCCCAGTCAATGCAAACTTGACGGAGAGAAGCAGGGCCTTAGAAACGTGGGAATCTGACCTTATATAAACTTGTCTCAGGACAGAAGTAAACAAACAAGGGACTTATGGATAAACAGAAATCTAGTGTCTTTATCCATCATAGGTCAGGCCCGGAACATAGGTCAGCAGTGTGTGTCTGAGGAAGTAAGGACGAGAGTTTCTGGCCTCTGTGCTCAGGTACAAGGTGACATATGCGAGCAAGACACTCTGTTGTTTTTATTGCTGTAATCTAGTTTCTTGTAACAGTGTTGGAAATTGTGGTGAGACTTGGTATCCTTAGAGTTGGTGAAAGCATCTTTAAGAAGATAGAAAAAAAGGAGTGTGTATGAGTGAGTGTGGAATGCACATGTATGTGGGGATGTGTTAGGTGCACATGTGTGTGCGTTGGTGTGTTGTGGGGGTGTATTTGGGGATATCTTGTGTATGTGTGTATGTTATGGGTGTTTGGGGATATGTCTGGGTGATGTATTTATATCTGTGTGTTTGGGAGTGTGTGTTTATGTGTGTGTGTGTCTGTGTGTTTTGGATGTGGTATGTTTATGTATGTGTGTGTGTGTGTATGTGGAGTACAAGCTGTTGGGTCGTTGTTCATCAGGCATATTCCTGGGGCCATCTTGTATCCTTGAAAGTTCCTTATGATCAGGCTAAAGGGTTCAGAAATGCTTAGATTTTAGTATAAAATGGTTTCATAGATTCTCACGTGTATTTACCATAACTATCTTTTCTTCTGTGCCTTTTCTGAGTTTGGCAGACCTCATTTCACTCTCACAGAAGAAAGATAGAATTACTCCCATCTTATGGGTAAGGAAACTAGGGATGGGGACGGTTAAGTCGCTGACTCACGGTGACAGCGCTATTAAGTGGTAGAACTGGGGTCTGACCAACCTCTTAACGTCTACCCTCCCCTGCTCCCTCCACCCACGTGGGGTGAGCTGGTGGGTGGAATTCTACCGTACTTTGCACACACAGAAAGGGCCCTCCTCTCCATCTAGGGCACTTGCTTCAGGAACATGACTTCTGGCTTCAGAAGAGGCCTTGGAGGAAGGCTGTGAGGCAGGGCCGCCTGAACCAGACTGATGTAGACACGCCAGAGGGCCTGATCCCAGGAAGGACTTGTTGTGACCCTGACCGGGGTGAAGATGGAGGAGAGACTGAAGAAGTGGGCAAGGAATTGAGAAGGGGTGGGGAGGAAGCTGCAAGAGTCCTTGGGTTCATCCCCAGGCCTCAAGGAGAGGGTAGGTACACACTTCTGCTGAGTAAGGAACCTTATACTTGGTTTTACCCTTCAAGAGCAAATGTCCACCTCCTGTTTTACGGTGAGCCAGTCACGTGTCCAGGTGTATGCGGCTGGGGTAGTGTGGAAATGTCTATGTTATCTGTTATGTGATCTAACCTCTAATAAGGTGACATGCAGAGAAACAGGCCTCCCTAGCCTGGATTCCTGGAAGGAGCAGAGGGCAGCCATTTCATCAGTGTGCATTCTTGACAGACAGAATCAGTGGGGCCCCTGGGCTTCCCTGGCCACTCCCACCCATGAGAGCTCATGTCAGACCAGTGGGAAATCCCACAGAAGCCGAGGTCCCAGATATGTGTCCTGGGACTCATTCATGGAGCTCAGATACCCTTGGGTTCCCCGAGCTGCTGGGAGAGGACTCCCTGGTACCCAGCCAGCTCAGCGATTCCAAACAACTCCTCAGGAGCAGACAGTTCCTGCCAGCGTTCCTGAGAACCGTAAAGAGCCACTCTGCCTCACCCATGTGCCCCAAACATCAGCCAGGCTATACCCTAGGAAGTAGGTGGATTCAGGCAAGGCAACCTCAGCAGCCCAAATTTTCAAAAGCCATCCTTTAATAAATTCCCAGCACCAATGCTATTAATATTAGGCGTTAAACTATTATGGTGTTAACCCTGTGGACTTGTTTGACTCTCTGCTGATACGGCATCACTGACTCAATGTACATGTTGGAACAAACTCTGGGAGATAGTGAAGGACAGGGAAGCCTGGCGTGTTATATAGTTGGACAGTTGGATATGACTTAGTGACTGAACAACAACAACAATTGCTGATGTGAATTAGGGCGGAGGGGCAGAGTGCCGCAGTTACAGGTGAGGCAGAGTCCCCCACAAGCCACGTGACTGGGAAATTATTTTAATCTCCTTGAGCTTCAGGGATAATAAAAGCAGCACAGACTCATAGAGCTGGTGGCTGGCATCGAAGCATTATTAATGATAAAAACACAGGAAACAGTGGGAGCAGGGCATCCTCGTGTTATGGCTGCAGGTAGTCCACATTGATGCTCTTAGCCCACCGCCCCCCTTTTTGGGGCACAGCTTTATGAGATATAATTCTCATACCATACAATCAACCCATTTAAAGTACACAGGTCAGTGGTTTGGGGTATGTTTATATTAATAGAATTGTGGCACAGTCAATTTTGGAACACTTTTATTACCCCAGGAAGCAAGTATGCTTTAGCCATCACTTCTAACCTCCTCCCTCGCACTGGTCCCCAGCCCTTGGAAATTCATTTCCCTTCTGTCCTTATGGATTTGCCTATTCTGGACATTTTATATAAATAGAATCAACAACTATGTGGACTTTTGTGACTGCCTTTCTTTCACTGATATAAGGCTTTCCAAGTTCATCCACCATCAGCCCTTTGATGGCTTATGGGAGAAGCTTTATTCTTTTTTTGTGCTGGCCCAGGAGCCCAGGGCACAGAGCCTCACCACAGCCTTGGCAGGTGGCTTGTGGCCCCAAGCACAGGTTCTCCTGGAGCATCTCCTCTCCCTACCTTTTGGAGCATCTGGCTCTTCTCTGCTGCTCTCCTGTTTTGAAGCTGGTGGAGGCTGGATCTTGTAGGAAAATGTTGAATGTGCCTAGAGTTGATTTCCATTACTTCCTCTGGCCTGGTCAGCAGCGTGGGGGCAGGGTGGAAACTGTGCAAAGTCTTTGCTTATCTGTCCCGGGGGACTCTCTTTCCGGGAGGGGATGGGGAGAGAGACAACACAGCATCTTTATTTGTTTTTAATGTTGACTAGCTTCCCAGCCCCCTTACCACATTCTGGTGAAAGTCCCTGGGTTCCTGGTCAGGCTCTCCTCCCTTGAGACACAGGGTCATGGGACTTATCTCTTGGGGGCAGCTGATGGGGAAGTCGCCAAGTGTTTTGGAGTCCTCTGCGTATATGGACTCAAACAGCATTTGTTTGTCCTCTAGCTAGAGCTGGTCCAGTGCAAAACTGGAAATCCGTTAGGAGGCATTTGGCTGCAAGTAACTAAATCCCATCTAAAACTATCTTCAGCTATATAGAAGTTTATCATCTTACTCTTAAGGCAGTTCAGAAGTAGATAGCAAAAAAATTATAATTTAAAAAACTATAGGATTAACAAACATTTAGGTCATTTTCAACTTTTTTATTTTCACCATTTTAGATAGTAGTGCCCTAAACATCCATATGTATATATATATGTGTGTGTGTGTGTGTGTATTTGGGAACTTAGGCTACTATTTTTGTAGGATATGTTGTCAAAGTGACATTGGTAGGAAAGAGTGTCTGGGATTTAGGACAGGTAGGTCAGCCCACATTTAATCCATTTTTCTATTCCTTCAGTATCTAATTTCATACAAAGAGAACTGACATTTCCAATGAAGACCCTTGTGGATCCCTGATGTTTGTGAAATCAGTTCAGGAACATAGTATTATCTTACATCTCCGTCCACAATTTATGGCCGAGCATCAGGCTAAAGTAATGTTTAAAAGCAAAAGGCACAATGCAAAGGGCTTTTTGGTCAACCCAAGTATTTGGTATATTCTGTCCTCTGAGTACCCTACTTAGCAGTTTTGTTCAAAAGATTATGTGATTCCCTGTTGGAAAGCACAGGGGGAAATGTCTTAACAATACCAAGTATTGTTTAGACTATAAGGAAGTGGGGAGCCTCAGATGTTGCTGGTGGAAGCAGAGTCCTACCATGTGCCTGGGGAGGAAGAAAACTGGAATACTCTGTGAATTAAGGCTGCCACTTGGAATAACACAAAATCACAGGAGAAGAGGATGGATAAATAAATATGCTATATTCATATGATGGAATTCTGTGCAGTTAATGTGAATACAATTTACAAGTGTCAACCTGGAATGATCCCCAGAACAATACTGAGTGAAAAAGCAAGCAATAGAATATTATCTCTTGCACCATTTATGTAAATATTATTTATCTAAATTTCATACCATTACTATAAATTAAAAATTATTCCCAAGAAAATAGTGCCTTATACATGTTTACATATGTTTGTGGAAAAAGTATAAAAACACAGATCAGAAGGAAACACACAAAAAAATTCATGAAACTGGCCACTTCTAGATGGGGAGAGAGAAATGGGGCTGGGAGGAGAACAAGGTATTTAAACTTTTTCCATAATGTGTTTCTCTAATTTAAAAAATGTTAAAATTTTAGCCTTTATTTATTTTGATTGCCGCCTAGAAGGATTTGTTATATGTTACATGTATTCTTCATTTGTTCATTCACTCATTCAGCAAAGGTTTGTTAAATGCCTACTATGTGCCAGGCATTGTTCTAGGTTCAAGACTATATAGCACACAAAAGCAGACAAAAATCCCTGTCCTAGGGAGTTTATATTCCAATGAAATGTAAAAAAAAAACAATGTAAAAAAAAAAAACAATGAAATGTAAAAAATGTAAAACAAGTTTATATTCCAATGAAATGTAAAACAAATTTTTTACTTTTTCAAAGTAAAAAATTATAATACAATTCCCAGGTTAAAAAGATAAGTTAATAAAAAGTTAAAACTTTTTAATGTTTAAATGTATTCCTTCTTTGTTTATTTAATGATTTTGCAAAGTTACCATAAAGCAATAATTCATATTAAAAAAATTCATTTTGTATTTATTGAGGAAAAATATTAAACTCAGAATCAGGTGCCTTGGTCATTGGTATGGAAGTTGGGTCTAAATCAGAATTTAAAAGGGCAAGAAAGATAGGGGCATCTTAACATAGCTTTGATTCCAACACAGAATTTGGTTGAGTGACTCTTGAAATAGCAAAAGTAGCAATTACAAAAGTAGCCCAGAGCCCACCACACTGGGTGAGCCCTACCTGGGAGTAGAGCTTATCTGTTCAGTGCCTTGGGTGGGATGTATCATTTATTAGAGCACTGAGCATGAAATGAATGCTTTGTGGAGATACAAGAGCAGATGTGCACAGGAGCGTGTGTGCGTCTGTGTGCCCATGAGCACATGTGTATGTCCAGCGGATTGCTTACTCTGTGCCCTGCACTGTTGAGTGCTTTCTGAGTTCCCTGTCCTTTAATCCTCACAACTCTGGGAGGTAGACGTGTTATCGCATCACCATCTTACCAAAGAGGAAAGAGTCTTAGCCAGGGTGGCAGAGTCAGTGATTGGTGGGCTGGGAATCAGAGCCAGGAGCCCTGGCCTCTGGAGCTCGTGCTCTCATTCCTTAGGCTATTAAGCGGGTAGGGGTGAGGGAAAGACAATTCTGGGGAAGGCGGCGACAGAGCAGCCAATAGATGATGGGGAGCCCTGAGGAGACTGGTTGTGGGACCTTGGGACATGAAGAGAGACTGGGGCCTGGGGCTGGAGCATCATGCTTGGGTGTTCAAACTTCCCTGCAAGCATAAGAAGCCCCTGGAGGTGTTGCTTGACATGACCCAGGATGTGTTTAAAGATGTAACTGCACACATGGTGTGAAGGATGGATTGGACTTCAGGGACTAAGGAAACCGGAAGACCAGGAGGGGATGGCAGTGTGATGCAGCAACACGTGATGAGTGGGTCAGGCTCCAACAAGGAGGACTGAACATCCCTTAAATTGCTCTCCCAGTTCAGTGCTGAGGGTGCTTTGTGCATGATTCTGTGCAGCATCAGAACCACTGAACTAGAGTAAAAGAAACAAAAGGCAGATCTATAGCCCTCGCTGGACTGTAACATAAGAGGTTGGAGGTAGCTGCAGTTCATCCACAGAGTTGACTCCATTCTGCTTTAAGGTTAAGCCTTGATAATCTGCAACCCCTTTCAGTTCAGTTCAGTCACTCAGTTGTGTCAGACTCTTTGCAGCCCCATGGACTGCAGCACTGCAGCATTCCCTGTCCATCACCAACTCCTTAAGCTTGCTCAAACTCATGTCCATTGAGTTGGTGATGCCATCCAACCATCTCATCCTCTGTCCTCCCCTTCTCCTCCCGCCTTCAATCTTTCTCAGCATCAGGGTCTTTTCTAATAAGTGAGTTCTTCACATCAGGTGGCCAAAGTACTGCAGTTTCAGCTTCAGCATCAGTCCCTCCAATGAATATTCAGGACTGATTTCCTTCAGGATTGACTGGTTGAATCTCCTTGCAGTCCAGGGGACTCTCAAGAGTCTTCTCCAACACCACAGTTCAAAAGCATCAGTTCTTCAGCACTTAGATTTCTTTATGGTCCGACTCTCACATCCATACATGACTACTGGAAAAACCATAGCTTTGACTAGATGGACCTTTGTCAGTCAAGTAATGTCTCTGCTTTTTATCATGCTGTCTGGGTTGGGGTACTGTCTGGGTTGGGGTATAGCTTTTCTTCCAAGGAGGAAGCATCTTTTAATTTCATGGCTGCAGTCACCATCTGCAGTGATTTTGGAGCCCAAGAAAATAAAGTCTGTTACTATTTCCATTGTTTCCCCATCTATTTGCCATGAAGTGATGGGACTGGATGCCATGATCTTAGTTTTTTGAATGTTAAGTTTCAAGCCTGTATGCAGGTCAGGAAGCAACAGTTAGAACCGGACATGGAACAACAGACTGGTTCCAAATAGGAAAAGGAGTACGTCAAGGCTGTATATTGTCACCCTGCTTATTTAACTTATATGCAGAGTACATCATGAGAAACGCTGGGCTGGAGGAAGCACAGGCTGGAATCAAGATTGCTGGGAGAAATATCAATAACCTCAGATATGCAGATGATACCACCCTTATGGCAGAAAGTGAAGAAGAACTAAAGAGCCTCTTGATGAAAGTGAAAGGGGAGAGTGAAAAAGTTGGCTTAAAGCTCAACATTCAGACGACTAACATCATGGCATCTGGTCCCATCATTTCATGGCAGATAGATGGGAAAACAGTGGAAACAGTGGCTAACTTTATTTTTCTGAGCTCCAAATCACTGCAGATGGTGATTGCAGCCATGAAATTAAAAGACACTTACTCCTGGGAAGGAAAGTTATGACCAACCTAGACAGCATATTCAAAAGCATAGACATTACTTTGTCCACAAAGCTCCATCTAGTCAAGGCTATGGTTTTTCCAGTAGTCATGTATGGATGTGAGAGTTGGACTATAAAGAAAGCTGAGCACCAAAGAACTGATGCTTTTGAACTGTGGTGTTGGAGAAGACTCTTGAGAGTCCCTTGGACTAAAAGGAGATCCAACCAGTCCATCCTAAAGGAAATCAGTCCTAAATATTCATTGGAAGGACTGATGCTGAAGCTGAAACTCCAGTACTTTGGCCACCTGATGCGAAGAACTGACTCATTGGAAAAGCCCTTGATGCTGGGAAAGATTGAGGGCAGGAGAAGGGGATGACAGAGGATGAGATGGTTGGATGGCATCACCAACTCACTGGACATGGGTTTAGGTGAACTGCGGGAGTTGGTGATGGACAGGGATGCCTGGCGTGCTGCGGTTCATGGGTTCACAAAGAGTCGGACATGACTGAGAGACTGAACTGAACTGAACTGAAGTTTCAAGCCAGCTTTTTCACTCCCCTCTTTCAGTTTCATCAAGAGGCTTTTTAGTTCCTCTTCACTTTCTGCCATAAGGATGGTGTCATCTGCATATCTGAGGTTATTGATATTTTTCCTAGCAATCTTAATTCCAGCTTGTGCTTCATCTAGCCCAGCATTTCTCATGATGTACTCTGCATATAAGTTAAATAAGCAGGGTGACAATATACAGCCTTGACTTACTCCTTTCCTAATTTGGAACCAGTCTGCTGTTCCATGTCCAGTTCTAATTGTTGCTTCTTGACCTGCATACAGATTTATCAAGAGGCAGATCAGGTGGTCTGGTATTCTCATCAGTTTCAGAATTTTATACAGAATTTTATTGTGATCCACACAGTCAAAGGCTTTGGCATAGTCAATAAAGCAGAAGTAGATGTTTTTCTAGAACTCTCTTGCTTTTTCGATGATCCAACAGATGTTGGCAATTTGATCTCTGGTCCCTCTGCCTTTTCTAAATCCAGCTTGAACATCTGGAAGTTCACGGTTGTCATACTGTTGAAGCCTGGCTTGGAGAATTTTGAGCATTATTTTACTAGTGTGTGTGAGATGAGTGCAATTGTCCGGTAGTTTGAGCATTCTTTGGCATTGCCTTTCTTTGGGAGTGGAATGAAAACTGACCTTTTCTCATCCTGTGGCCACTGTTGAGTTTTCCAAATTTGCTGGCATATTGAGTGCAGCACTTTCACAGCAGCGTCTTTTAGGATTTGGAATAGCTCAACTGGAATTCCATCACCTTCACTAGCTTTGTTCGTAGTGATGCTTCCTAAGGCCCACTTGACTTCGCACTGCTGGATGTCTGGCTCTAGGTGCGTGATCACACCATCATGGTTATCTGTGTCACGAAGATCTTTTTTGTACAGTTCTTCTGTATACTCTTGCCACCTCTTCTTAATATCTTCTGCTTCTGTTAGGTCCATACCATTTCTGTCCTTTATCGAGCCCATCTTTGCATGAAATGTTCCCTTGGTATCTCCAATTTTCTTGAAGAGATCTCTAGTCTTTCCCATTCTATTGTTTTCCTCTGTTTCTTTGCATTGATCACTTAGGAAGGCTTTCTTATCTCTCCTTCCTGTTCTTTGGAACTCTGCATTCAGATGGGTGTATCTTTCCTTTCCCCAAGGAAAGGGGATCACCTTGATCACCACCTCCTATACAATGCTGTGAACCTCCGTCCGTAGTTCTTCAAGCACTTTAATCTATCAGATCTAATCCCTTGAATCTATTTGTCACTTAGGTCATACCTGAATGGTCTAGTGGTTTTCCCTACTTTCTTCAATTTAAGTCTAAATTTTGCAATAAGGAGGTCATGATCTGAGCCACAGTCAGCTCCTGGTCTTGTTTTTGCTGACTGTATGGAGCTTCTCCATCTTTGGCTATGAAGAATATAATCAATCTGATTTTGGTATTGACCATCTGGTGATGTCCACGTTTAGAATCTTCTCTTGTGTTGTTGGAAGAGGGTGTTTGCAATGACCAATGTGTTCTCTTGGCAAAATCTGTTAGCCTTTGCCTTGCTTCATTTTGTACTCCAAGGCCAAACTTGCCTGTTACTCCAGGTATCTCTTGACTTCCTACTTTTGCATTCCAGTCATCTGTAATGAAAAGGACATCTTTCTTTAGAAGTTCTTGTAGGTCTTCATAGAACGATTCAGCTTCAGCTTCTTCAGCATTAGTGGTTGGGGCATAGAGTTGGACTACTGTGATATTGAATGGTTTGCCTTGGAAATGAACAGAGATCAGTCTGTTGTTTTTGAAATTGCACCCAAGTACTGCATTTCCAACTCTTTTGTTGAGTATGAGGGCTTCTCATTTCTTCTAAGGGATTCTTGCCCACAGTAGTAGATATAAGGATCGTCTGAGTTAAATTCAGCCCCTTTAGGGGGTTGTAGTCAGGAGGGTGGACCCAGAAGGTGAAGGTAGCACCAGAGCAGTGAGATTCCACTGCAGCTGCTGGCTTCATGGCCTTTCTCTGTGCTGGTTTTCCTCACTTCTCATCATTCCTCTTATCTCCTGGGATAACCCCTTTCCACTTCCCAAACAAAGATGTTTCCCTAGATTCTGTCCAGTCATGAAACCTTATACTTCCATTTTCTCCTCTCTGTACTCTTTGCTTCTGGATCTTCTTCTCCACTTAATCTATGACCTCAGGGTAGATCTGTGTCCCCAGGAGGACCTTCTCCTGGCTCCAGACAGCCACCACCTTCTCCCCAAGGGCAGACTGTCCCCCGCCACTCACCCTACCCTACTCCCTGACCACGCAAGTATTTAAATTAACAGCACCACCGTTTTCCCAATCCCCAGAGTCAAAATCTGAGAGTGACATTTGACTTCTCCCCTGACATTCACTTGGATTCCGTGATCTGCTGAGTAGTGGTTCCCAGATATACCTGGGAAGATGGTGAAGAATTTCTTTCTTTGGGATCACGTGCTCCAAACCTGGAGGCTGATTCAGGTAGCCGGGCATGAGGGCGGGACCCAAAGTCCATGTCTTTTTCAAAGCTCTCCAGGAACTTCTGATGCTGAGCGAAGTGCTGGAACTACTGCCCAGGTCTGCTTCTGCGCTGTCTCATGGATTCATTAGCCTTTCACTTCCATCTTGCACTCCTTTCTCCATCACCCTAATTCTAGACCACGTGGCAGTTTAGATGGGCTTCTGCAGGGCACTGCAGCCAGCCAAGACCAGAACGGTCACCTTGTGGTCACCCAGCATCTCTCTCGGCACCTTTGCCCCAAAGCCATTTATTGCCTGGAACTTGCCCCCTCACCTGCTGAAATCCATTAAGCCTCATGTCAGATGTGTCTTCTAAAGGACCATTGAAATCCACCCAAGACAGATAGGCTTCCTCCACTCCTAGCTTGTAATAACTACTGGTTTACATATTTCTTCCCTCTGCAAGATTAATTGAACAAGCATGTGTGAAGCACTAACCCAGACATTTAGGATGAGGAGGGGCAGACAGGGTCCTTGTCCTTACACTCCAGGCTACTCACCAGATGCTAAACTCCTTAGGACAAGGGCTCTGGAGGACCCTGAGTGTGCTCTCTGTCAATACTTGCTGGCCTTGGCTCTGTATCCTGCCTTTCCTTCCCAAAAGAGTAGGTCATATGCTGGTTTTTCTGCCCTCAGGTGCAGCAAGGTAATTGTGTTTTTCAGTTTATTGCACATCATCCCATTGCAATGCCCTCCTCCTGCTTTATTTTTATTTTTTCTTCTTCATCCCTAATTTTCACTCCTATCCTTTCCCCCTTATACATCCCCTCTAACCTGTTTAACATAAGCCCATGTGTCCTCAGAAGGGGGCTTCTTCCCAGGTGGTGCTAGTGGTAAAGAATCCACCTGCCAATGCAGGAGATGCAAGAGACAGGGATTCGATCCCTGGGTCAGGAGGATCTCCTGGAGTAGGAAATGGCAACCCACTCCAGTATGCTTGCCGGGAGAATTCCATGGGCAGAGGAGCCTGGTTCATGGGACTACAAAGTGTCAGACACAGCTGAGCACAACACACACATCCTTAGAAAACAGGCTGTTTTGTTCATATGTGTGGTTTGTAATCTACATAAATGGTGTGCTGTAGGTTTGGTTGGGTGGTTTCCCTTTTTATTCAATACACTGTTTGCAAGATCTATTCACGTCGTTATATGCGTCTGCTTTATCACTCCTGCCTGCTGTGTGGTGTTCCATACTGTCAGCCACAACATTTTGTTTACTGGCTCCTTATTCTTAATGGACACCTAGCTTACCTCCAACACTTCCTACTGCAAACATTGCTACAGAAAAACATCCCTGTACACTCAGCCCTTTCACTCTGCACAGATTTCCCAGCACGGACACCCTGGAGTGGGATCACTAGGGCCCAGGCATATACAAACAGTGTTTAAGCACCACCCTATTGTTTTTTCAGAACAGCTATACATACGGTTTATTCGCCTCCCAGCAGTGAACCAGGGTTCTATCTCCCTACACCCTCACCAACATTTGATATTCAGAAGAGTAGATTTTTCTCTCTCCTTTCCAGAGAGGGTCTTCCAGGCTGTTGGTGCTTCTCCCCCATGGACCAATCCAACCAAGATTGGAAGACATAGTACATTTTAATGTCTTCATATCATTCCTTCCTGGCCTGTCTCCCTTGCCTGTAATGAAAGTTCTTTTTACAATTCCCCACCCAGTTCTCACTAATGGGACCAGAAACCTAAAACCTTTCTCAATTATCTTAAGAACTCAGCCAGCTTTTCAAAACTAAACCTCCTTTGTTTTTCGAGTTAATGTGGAATAAGCCCCTCTTATCTCATTTTCCCCCTTTGCCCAGTGCCTCCAAGCCTCACGGGCCATTCTTGTGAATGCCCCAGAAATGGCCTTGGACAGGTCCTGCTTCATTCACCTGTGTGTGCCATGGGTGGGCGTAGGCCTGCAGACCTGCCCCGGATGTCGCTCCCATCACAGAAGCCAGGTCTGGGATTTCACTCTCTCTAAAAAATGTGGCCTGTAGCCTTGTTTGCAAACAGAAATCAGTTGGGCTTATTTGCTCGGAATAATTATAGGGAAAAAGACCCTTACCTAATACTATCCAACTTTTGGCCTGAATGTTTCAGTGGATAGTTAATCATAACTGTTCTATGACATCTTTTTTGTTTTTGGGGCCACACTGCACAGCTTGTGGGATCTTAGTTCCCCGGCCAGGGATGGAACCTGAGCCCTCCCAGGGAGAGTGGGGAGTCTTAACCACTGCTCCTCCAGGGAATTCCCTGTTCTATGACGTCTTATGTTGCTGGGGTGGACTATTACTGAAGTCTGCAACCTTGCCTTGTTCCAGCAAAGCACAAATGTGGCTTTAGGTCCTATGTTAGGTACATGTTATATGTTTGCCTGATTTCTCCAGGTCCTCTGTGCGTTCTGGGAGGGTGATGACTAGGGTCTTCCTTACCCTCTGTCTCTGCAGAGTCTGCCTGCCCGCTCCCCCACCGCCCCTCCCCACTGCTGCCCCTCCAACTCCTGTTCCTAGAGCTTTACACTTAGCAGGTGCTCGGTAAATACTTGTTGGGTGGTTGACACTGGATTACATGTTAATCCATTGTTTTCAAAGTCTCAAACCAGACCTATTTAAACAAACAAACAGAATCCTCCCTTTAAAAAGTGGCATTACCCTCTTACTCTTGTACATGTTCATTTTAGGCTCATTTATTGCTCTTTGGGGTGGAGTGGTTCTTGGGAGAGTAACTCTGAGAGCCTCTTAAAAGAGACGTAATAAATTACACCCTTTAGAGAAGATTGGATAGCTGCTTGTATCCCAGAATTGGGGTGGGGAGCACAACATTTCAGACGGGTCCTCTGCTCACCACCCCCACCTCCACCCTCCACCTCCACCCCTGCCTGCAGGACTTGCCTTCCAGAGTAGTGTGCGGTATCCTACGGATTGCCATTAAATAAACAGTCCCTTGAAAACACAACGTGAAAAAAAGTGCTGCCTATGTATTGCATCAGGAGAGCTAAATATTATGGAAAAGGCCAAATATTTCCATCGTGTTAACAAAATAAGAACCCGGCCGTGTGGACCGTCCCACTCAGTGGGCAAAAGACGTGGTGGAGACTTCATAAGGAAGAAGAACTGTCAAGACAGCATGAGCGGCAACGGGCGACTGCCCCGTTGAGAGAAGAAAGTGTGTACGTGCGTGTGTGTGTGTGTTTCCACATGCTATGGCAGAAGTTGTGACTGTACTGTTTACCTGGGAAATAAATTAACGACTGCACTGGTGTCTGTATCTCGACTCACCCCAACGATGGGCCAACTGTGACTCGGCCTGGGGGTGAGCTTAGGAGGAGGGGGAGGACGTGCTGAACAGAAACAGTCTTTGTTCTTGCAAGACCCGAATGGCAGATTCACAGGAAGAGAGTCCTCGTGGGCCTGGAATGAAGATGGACCCTGGGAGATAGGGCTGATGGCTCTAGCAGAGGCCCTGCCTTTGGGCTGTTGGCCAGGGAGGGTCCCTGACCCTGAAGTGGAATATCTGAGTGATGAGATCCCGCTGGCTTCCCCGGCCCACCTCCCTTCGCCAGGTTGAGCTTGTGAAGCTGGGGGAGCGCCATAAGGCCAGGCGGCCTGACTTTAATTGGAAAGAGACCAGGAATCATCTTGCTTTTATTAAAAAGTTAGGCTGGGTTATCTCAGGGCTCTCCCCCAGGGACGGTGATGCTTCAAAGCTGACCAAGTGCTGAGCTGCTGGCCTGCCCATTTTAATGAGCTGGGGGAAGCTCATGTGAGGAGCAGCAGTAAAATTGCTCACCAGACTTGAGACATGAGAATGTTGTTTTTAAACCTGAGAATGTTATCCTTGACTCACTGGGAAGAACTCCCAGGTGCGGAAAGTGGACTCGTGTCCCTCCTGCTGCTTTGGGACCCGACACACTCACGAGCTTCCCAGCTTCCTCTCCTGAGCACAAGTCTCCTGTCCCCGGCCAGGTGTGGCTGCCAAGATGGTCTACATCAGCTGATGGAGGACCACAGCATCCTATTACAAAGACATCCCTCCCTCTCTCCCTCCCCAAAGATACCAGTGTCCTGTGCCACCATGCTGGGCCCTGCCAGGCTGATGACCACCATCTCTGGCACTTGCTGAATTCTAGCCAGGGACTGTGTCAGTCAGTCAGTTCAGTCGCTCAGTTGTGTCCAACTCTTTGCAACCCCGTGGACTGCAGCACACCAGGCTTCCCTGTCCATCACCAACTCCCTAAGCTTGCTCAAACTCGTGTCTGTCAAGTCAGTGATGTCATCCAACCATCTCATCCTCTGTCAACCCCTTCTCCTCCCACCTTCAGTCTTTCTCAGCATCACAGTCATTTCTAATGAGTCAATTTTTTTTGCATTAGGTGGCCAAAGTATTGGAGTTTCAGCTTCAGCATCAGTCCTTCCAATGAATATTCAGGACTGATTTTCTTTAGGATTCACTGGTTGGATCTCCTTGTCCAAGGGACTCTCAAGAGTCTTCTGCAGCACCACAGTTCAAAAGCATCAAGTCTTCGACATTCAACTTTCTTTATAGTCCAAGTCTCACATCAATACTTGACTACAGGAAAAAACCATAGCTTTGACTAGATGGACCTTTGTTGGCAAAGTAATGTCTCTGCTTTTTAATATGCTGTCTGGGTTGGCCATAGCTTTTCTTCCAAGGAGCAAGTGTCTTTTAATTTTATAGCTGCAGTCACCATCTGTGGTGATTTTGGAGCCCAAAAAAATAAAGTCTCTCAAAACTCAGTAAACACAGGCCTCACTATAAGCCTCACACCAGCCCTCTACAAAGGCAGGACTATCACCATCCACTCTTGGTAACTCCATTTAACAGATGAGGAAACAGAGGCTCTAGCAGGCATAGAAATGTTTGCCCACGGTCACATGGATGGTCTGTGGCAAGGCTGTAATTTATACCTGTTGCTGTTGTTTAGTCACAAAGTCTTGTCTGGCTCTTTGCAGCCCCAAGGACTATAGCCTGCTGGTCTTCTCTGAGCATGGGATTCTCCAGGCAAGAACACTGGAGTGGGTTGCCATGCCCTTCTCCAGGGGATCTTCCCAACCCAGAGACTGAACTTGAGTCCCCTGCATTGGCAGGTGGATTCTTTGCCCCTGAACCATCAGGGAAACCCCAGAGTTTACACCTAGGCCCATGTCTTTCAACGCTGCCCCCTGTGTCTGAGGACTGTGCAGAGATGGCCAGGACACAGCCTTGTCCTCAACACTTCACAGTTGAGGTGGAGAGTGAACACTTCGTCTTTAGAAAGACAGTTTGGTAGCAAAAACTCCAGGTGAGCTCTAAGGAGGGGGTGGAAGGAATTTACGGTGCATACAACGTGCCAGGCTCTGTGCTACATGCCTTGTGTCCATGACTTCTTTTTAATTTTCACAGCAACCCTGTGAGATTCACAGGACCGAGGATCAGAGAAGTTTTGTCACTTACTCGACACCACACAGCTCATGGGTGGTGGATCTGGGCTCAAGCTCACATGTCTAATATTTCATAATAACTATAAATGGAGTTTAGCCTTTTAAAAATTGTGAATCACTGTATTGTGTACCTGTAACCTATATAACATTGTACAGCAACTATACTTAAATTAAAAAAAAAACACCTCACACACTGAACTCCAAAGCACATTCTCTTTGCCTGATCCCCGTCCCTCCTCCACCCGAGCTCCCCAGGTAATTCATGAATGTGGTCACCACAGTGGGTGTGGACCTATCAGGATAACTGGTTAGCCCCGGGACATCCTTGTTGGGAAGGAACTGGATTCGTCCCTTGATCACATGCATGCTCTCTGCTTTTCCCTACTTCCTGCCCAATTGGAAACTCACCTGTCCTTGACCCCCAGCCCCCTCCAGGCACCTTTTCCTAGTTCCCTAATGCTGTCCATGCAGAACCCTTGCACTGGTTCAGCCATGCTGTCCTTGAGGAAAGCATGCCCATATCTGTTTTCTCATCTGACCTTTCATTCATCCAACAAGCATTTATTAAATGCCTGCTGTGTGCCAGGCACCCTTTGAAGTGTTACAAGTTCCTGCATGAATCAAAACAATTACAAGTCAGGAGAGGAAGGAGATTACAGGCTGGCTGGGAAGACCGCCTTTATGAACAGTTTCATGCGTGGACCTGCAGGGATGGACTGAGATTAGGATAGGAGCAGCATGCTCTGAAGCACGAATAGCAGTTGTTTAGTCACTCAGTCTCGTCTGACTCTTTGCAACCCCATTGACTGCAGCACGCCAGGCTTCCATATCCTTCACCATCTCCCGGAGTTTGCTCAAACTCATGTCCATTGAGTCGGTGATGCTATCTAGCCATCTCAGATAGAATGGGATGAGATGAACAGGAGGCAGCCCTGCAAATTTAGAAGGAAAGAGAAGGGTGTTCCAAGCAGAGCAAACAGCACTGACAAAGTCTCAGTGGGGTAGCAGGGAGGGAGGTGTTTCAGGATTCTCATGAGGGAAGTTCCCTATTACCACTGTGATTCCCATTGTATAGGTAGTTAGGTGAGGCCCAGGAATGCTACTTTCTCCTAACCTGGGGTTGGGCCTAGGTTGCTGCCAGGTTCTAAAGTGTGCCTGGGGCACCAGATGCCATTGGACTCACTGAGAAAACAGTCCTAGCATCAGGAGCCAGCTCCACCCACATCTGGGCTCAAAGGCTGGCCACGTTCCTAGTAGATCTAAAGCTCTCTGATCACGAGAAGGAGCTAGAGAACACATGAAGAGCCTGGTTGGGGGATTCTGGGCTCAGTGCAGAGAAAGGACAGAATCAAGTGGAGCCTTGTTTAGGGAAACCTGAGAGGCAGCATTGTCCAGTAGAAAGGGCAGAAGCTTTGGAGTCCACCAGACCTGGCTGTGCATCCGGGTTTCCATCTGTGTGACCTTAGGTGAATCATGTGACCTCTCAAAGCCCAGGTGCCCTTGCTTGCACAATGGGAGTGACAGTGTTACTGACATGACCTTTGTGCCTGAAATGCTCGGATGGGAGTCTGGCATGTGGTCAGACCTGAGGACGCACTGGCACCTTTACTGACTAGAGTTCATGAAACGGTGGGTGTGCAAAACAGGCCAATTTGTGATTTCTTTAATTTACAAGGGGACTTCTTTTTCTGTTTGTTTGTACTAGTTTTGTGTTTTGCTGCACCACTCGGCATGTGGGATCTTAGTTCCCTGACCAGGGATCAAACCCCCAACCCCTGCATTGTAAGTGTGGAGTCTTAACCATGGACTGCTAGGGAAGTCCTTTCAAGAGGACTTCTTGTTTTTTAAACAAATCTGCTGATGAATCTTTTGTACAGAGAGTTCCTCATACAGTTTGGAAATAAATTTGTTTTATATACAACTGTGTTTTATCCGGGAGCCACCCCCCCTCCCCGCCTTGTTCTCAGCTTCATTCAGAACTGAGCTGAGTGTGTCAGCGCTGACCTGAGAAGGTGTGTGCCACAGGGCTGTGCTCTCTGCTTCTGACCCAAAGTGTTTGTCCATGACTTGGATGGGATTTTAAGGTCATGATGCTCACATCTTTACCATCTGAGCCACCAGGGAAGCCCAGCAATCATGTATGGTTGTGAGAGTTGGACCATAGAGAAGGCTGTGCACCAAATAATTGATGCTTTTGAACTGTGGTGTTGGAGAAGACTCTTGAAAGTCCCTTGGACAGCAAGGAAGTCAAACCAGTCAATTGTAAAGGACATCAGTTCTGAATATTCATTGGAAGGACTGATGCTAAAGCTGAAGTTCCAATCCTTTGGCCACCTGGCCAAAGAAGAACTGACTCATTGGAAAAGACCCTGATGTTGGAAAAGATTAAAGGTGGGAGGAGAAGGGGACGACAGAGGATGAGATGGTTGGATGGCATCACCAACTCAATGGACATGAGTTTGAGTAAGCTCCAGGAGTTGGTGATGGACAGGGAAGCCTGGCATGCTACAGTTCATGGGGTTGCAAAGAGTCAGACATGACTGAGCAACTGAACTGAACAGAACTGCTCACATCTATAGGCAACCCAGAGAGGAAGGAGAAAGACGGTGTCAGGCAACAAGCCAGCTTCCAAAAATGCCTTGAAGAAGATTGGGATCAAATAGGCATAAATGTAACCTGTTTTTATTATAGAAACCAGTGCCCCAAGTGCTGGTTTTGGTTTTCGTAGAAGAGGAAGTGTGACATGTTAGAGTTTGGGTCATCTGAGAGGTCGGCAGATGGCCACGTGAGTGACTCTCCAACCCTAGATCCGCGTTCACAGAGTTCATGGTTCTTAGACTGCTCAGAATGCCAGGGTTTGGAACAGTTAGAGGAAGGAGGTGGTGAGAATGTGCTTCTGTCCCGCCATCTCGGTCTGCCTGCACTTGGGAGGGTGGGTCTGGCTGGGTGCACGCTGCGTGAGGACAGGGTACATGGAGGAGAGCCTGGTGGAGGAGAACACAGGCTGGTCATGGGGAGCAACAGAAGTGGGGCAGTCCACCCAGAACAGAGGAGACACCTGAAGAGGGGGTTTGTGCAGCACCCTCTTTCAGGAGAGGAGTTTGATCTGAGCGCTGTGGCTCCAGGGGCAGAGCTAGCAGGTGTGGGTGGTAGTCAGCAGGCAGGAGATTCAGAGCAGTGTAAAGACAGACAGTCTGATGCTCAGATGCCCAGAGATTGCACAGACTGCTTTGCTCATCACCTCCCTGCCCCCGCTGGACGGATGCAAGTGCAGGGCAAGGCTCAGTGACCTTTCAGGTTCCCTTCTGGTCCTAAGAGTCTGATTCCCCGATGGGCTGACACTAGCTCTTTCCATGTGTGGTCGAAACCTGGGGGGCACAGCTCTTCCTCCCTCAGTCCCTCCATTGAGATTCCCATTTGTGTCCATGAAGGTGATGGTGTCAGAGCCTCGGGGCCTGAGGGTGGGGACAGGGTGAGTGGTCGTCCTTTACACTAGCAGTCTGGCCTCGGCCTTGCTGAATGTTTGTATGTACCCAGAACCTCCTGTAGAATCTGAGGATTTCTAGATCCAAGGGCACAGAGCCCATGGTGACCATGCTGGATACCAACCCCAGCCTCTGGCTCCAGGTCCCCTTTCCCTTGCATTTGACTCAGCCTGTGCACAGGCAGCCTCCCAAAGCCACAGAAAAGCCCAGAGAACAGAGAATTTTAGAAGCTGGGGGTGGGGGAGGGGAGGGACACCAGCAGTCATATCCCAGCTCTGCCCTTTTTCATGTCTTCCCACTTCAAAGACAAGGAAACTGAGGCCCACAGATGAAATGAGTTGACCAAAGCCACGGACAGAACCAAATTCCATCCCTGCTCTCCTGCCCTTGCGTGTGTGCATGGTCAGTCACTCACTCGTGTCTGATCCTTTTGCAACCGCATGGACTCCAGGCTCCTCTGTCCATGAAATTTTCTAGGCAAGAATACTGGATGGGTATATATATATATACATGGGTTGCCATGTCCTTCTCCAGGAGATCGTCCCAACCCAGGGATCGAACCCAGGTCTCCTGCACTTCAGGTGGATTCTTTACCGTCTGAGCCACCAGGGAGGCCCTTCTCTGCCCTTAGGACCCACTGGATGTCTCCTCTGCCTCTGCAGGGTACTGCAGAAGGGGCGGGCATCTGGTCCTTGACAATCAATGGGAGAGTGCCATATGGGCACATTCCACAAGGCTTCAGCTTTCAAAATAGCCCGCAGGCCTGTGAGCTTCCTCCTAGGGGCCAAGGAGTAGGCACCAGCTGGCAGGGGACAGCCTAGGGTAGCAGTTTGAGGTGGAGGGAGGGAGTGTGGGTGCTGAGATGTCTTTTCACACCAGTAAAGAAAGAGTAAGGCCTCGGCAAGCTGAGTGGCCTGACTTGGCTGTCCTGGCCGAGGCCTGGCCCCTGCCCGCTGTACCTCCTTCCCTCAGCTTAGCTGCTTCTGCACCCTCTTTCCTGCCTCCCATCCCCAAGCTCCCTCAACTCTCTGGGAGCTCCCTCAAGTTCTCTGGGAGGCGTAGTGTGAGGTCCGAGGCTGTCACAAGGTAGGAAAGAGCACAGAGGTTGGAATCCAAGCTTAGTACATCCTGATTGTGTGACCTCAAGCGAGTCACTTACCCTCTTGGAAACAACATCATCTTCTGTAAGATGGGGACAATCCTTGTGCCCTTTTCCAGGGCTGGCATACAGATCCCCTGAGCTTGGTATCTGTTATCCTCTCAGAAACTTAGCACCTTCTCTGTAGGATGGGGATGATCCTTGTGCCTGTTTGCAGGGTTGGTGTATGGGTCCCCTGAGCTTGGTATATATGGCTGCCTCCAGCATAGACCCTGCTTGGAGCTCCTGTCCCTTCCTCAGGTGCCATAAAAATTGCAGCACTTGGCTGACCGGGACCAGGCGTGCAGTCCTGGAAGGGAAGTGGTTAAAGCCAGACCGATGAAAGCAGAATGAGGAATGACACATTCTTAGACAAAGTCAGCACTGCTTTAAGAAGTATTTATGCAGAGGGATTGATTCTCCCATAGTTTTCTCTTACTTCTTGCTTGGCATAACCTTGCTCTGGACAAAACTAGAAGACCTTGCTCTTGGGATCGTTGTGAAGTATTTTATTCTGAAGATGTCCCAGAACAACTTGATGGATCTTGCCCCAAACACCCTTGAACATAAAACTTGACACACTTTCATGAGTCAAGGATAAATTTTGTGAGTCAGGATAAATTTCTAGCAGGGGAACTAAGTATGTCAAAGAGTTTGCATTTCTCATTTTGATATATACTGGCAAATGGCCCTCTTAAAAGATTTCATGTCCCTCCTGCAGTGTGTGAGACGTGTCTGTTTCCTCGTACCTTCATCAGCTCTGGGACCTACCAAACTTGAGTGTTTTGCCAGTCAGTTAAGAAAAAGAGTTCTGATTTTTTTTTCAATTCTGCATAAGGTTGAGTATCTTTCCGTGGATGGTTCAGTCACTTGTATTTCTTTTTTGGTAAATGCCTACTTACATTCTTGGCCCATTAAACATTTTTCTGTTGGATGGTTCAACTCATTCATTTGGATTTAAAGGGTTATCCCTGGTGGGTGGGTAGGGAGTCTCCGAGGGGGCTTGATGGTGTTGACGTCACTTTCCTTTGAGGCTGTGAGTTGGAGGTGAGCCTCTTTGCAGCCTCCACCCAAGTGGCTGCCCTGGGCTTGCTCTGAGCTTCCTAGGGTTCTCTTTGTTAACAAGCGTGAAAGTGCTGCTTCTCTCTACATCACAGTGCTGGCCAGCATGTCAGGGCAGAGCTTATGATTGGACAGCTGAGCGAAGGGCTTGATGTTGGATGCACTGCTTCTGGGATTAGGGGAGTAGGGAGTGTGGCAGGATGCCAAGGAAGAACCTCTGTGTGTGTGTGTGTAGTTGTGTGAGCCCCAGGATTTCTTTGGGGAGCTTGGTCTTCTAGGGGTTATATCTGCATAAGAAGCATCCCATTAGTGAGTGTATTCCAAATAGCAAATTTACTAACCTTGCTTTTGTGCACAGTATGTAAAACACCCAGAAAAGGTCAGTTGTCTCTTTCCCAGCGTAAGTAGCTATCAAAATAAATAAGACAGATGAAGTCACTATAACCATAACAGATTTACCACTTGTATCTGGAGCTGGCCAGCGGAGCTTGGTGGGACTAAGCCTCCTCTGGCACTGCCCCCGGAGGAAGCCAAGAAGTAAATGAGCGACCAAATGCTCTGTGTTTGCTGTGGGCGAGGCGTGTGCTGAGCACTTTGCTTGCATTTTAATCATCACTCAAACTCTTCAAGGCATGTCCTCTTATTACCCTCCGTTTGCAGGCAAGGAAATGGAGGCTCAGAGAAATGAGATAATTTGTCCACCTAATTTTCTTACAGCACATAGAGGCAAAGCTAGGATTTAGAACCTTAAGCTGTTGGACACCACCCACTGGACTTGCTTGTCTTTTCTCCCCAGCCCTGACCCCTTGGTTAAAGCTGGAGGGAGATTCTACATAGAGGCTAGAAGACGACAGGCCCACGGTGTCCTGGCCGAGCATCCCAACCCCCGGCCCTGCCCTCCACAGCCCAGCTGGCATCGGCGAAAACAGGGCTGGGAGGGGTGGGCCCTTATGTGGGGCTTTGGTGTGCAGCCTGGGAGAGCTGGAATCGATAGCTCACGGCTTGCCCTGCTTGGGCCTGGGTGTGAGTGTGGGTGTGGGGAGGGGGCCTGGTCCCTGGGGGTGGGCTCTGGCCAAGTGAAACAGGCTGAGGTCAGAGGGAGCGGGCCGCCCTCCCGGAGGGAATGCCTGGATGACGTGACTTTGGGGGGCACTGGGGGAGGAGGCCAACTGTGTGTTTCTCATCTCACCTCCACGCCTCAGCCAGATGGGGAATCGGTGCGGGAAGCCGAGCCAGATGCAGCGTCTGGCAGGCTTCCCTGGCCGCTGCGCGCAGCTCTTCTCTAGCCAGCTTGGCAGATCCCTCCACTATCTCCCCGAGGAGACCCGGGAGCAAATGACGTCCCAGAGTTGGCTGCGGCAGAGCAGGGTCTCCTCTGGCCACGCAGCAGGCAGAGGCAGGGAGAAAGCAGGTCAGGGACCCAGAAGACGTGACCTGATACCCTCTTCCCTCAGCCCCAATGGCTCTGCCTTCTGAGCCAAGTTTGGGGGAGGGACAGGAGGTTTATAAGGTTTGCCGTCAGATCTGGGGCCTGGGAGCTAAGTGAGCATAAAACAAAGCCTGATTCTGAGTGCTTGGTCGCTCTCCTTTTGCAAAGCTGCTCACGCTTTTTCAGCACGGACTGCCTCTAGGTGTCCGCCATTCTTTGCACTATCCTCCGTCATCTCTAGGTGTCCATCATTCTTCACACTGTCCACCAATGAGCAGCAAAGCTCCCCGGGCACTGCCAGGTCCTGAGGTCTCCCTGCTTCCAACTCTGAGCTCTCTCCCAGTCATGCCATGGCATCCTGACTGTGATCCCTCTGGGGTCCCAGAAGCTTTGGGGCAGGACTTAGTCTCCAAGTATCCCTTCCCAGACCCCGTTTTCCTGCCCTGGTTCTTATCACCAGCCTGCTGGTGCCTACTCCTGGCTCAGGGACCCCTCTGTTCCTCCTGGGCTCCTCCATTCTCATATCTTCTCCCTTGCTCCTTAGATCTCCCCACACTTGTTCTTCTGTCCTTCTTCCATCCCAAACTGTTCCAAGTTTCCCACCCCAGAAACGCTTTAGCTTGACCTGTGTTTCTCTGGCTTCCTCCCTTCCTACTCTGTCCTGCCCTCATCTTTCCCTCCAGCCTCAGAGCCAGGGACTCTTTGCCCATCTCCTCCCACTCACCCCTTGGGCTTCAGGATGCATCCGCCCCAGGTGCTCTTGGTCCTCTACCCAGCTCAGGCTGTGGTAGACCAACCCCCCAGTGTTTGTCTGTGCCCTTCCTTCTGCTTAAGATACCCTCTGCCACCACCACCCTGGCTCTCACCTCTTTGCCCCGCTGACCTTCCTCATCTTTCATCCTTCACCCCACCTTCAACATCGCCTTCTCCAGAAAGCTGTCTTGGCTTGGTGCCTCTCTCCTCTGATTCCCCTCTCAATATGGCCTCCACAGCAAATTAGCTATTAGTGCTGCTCTTTCTCTTGGTCCAGTAGCTCCTGGGACCAGAGCGATATTTTATTTGACTTTGGGTTGCCAGTGTCAAATGAGGAGCTCAGCATGCAGTAAACTTTATAGGACTGATCTGAATTTTGTCAGAGAGAAATCAATCACTTGCCCAATGTCCTTAGTTATTATAGGAAAACAAGGGAAGTCAGGATAAAACACTTGCTTTTGAGAACTCTGTGACCCAGTTGAGAACAGAATTGGGAATGAAATTAGCAATCTAGGTCTCCGATGCTGAAGTGGGTGCTATAGCTACGGGTGCCCTTAAGGGTTTTGGAAAAGGTGAGAAGACTGTGGGCAGAGGGTCTGAGAGGGCTGGAGGAGGGCAAGGGCTGGGTGGGATCAGATGAAAGAAGGCTGGGCCGAATTCCGGAGTCAGGAGTGTGAGCAGAGAACATGTTTCTAGAGAAGGTGAGCAGATTCACCTATTTCTGCAATTACCCTCTGTGGGCGCTTCCAATATCAGAGCAGCATTAGTGGATTTTAAGCACAGTTTCCCTGTCCTGGAAGCCAAACAGGAGCTGATTGTGTTTCCAGTTTTGCTGCTTGACTGGGAAACTTTTACGGCAGGCCAGGTTCTGCCAGGGCCAGCGAACTCTCCAGGCAGAGAGCGGGATGTTTCTGGCGTTGGTTCTTTCTAGTCATCACTGGAAGGGAACCTGGTCTCTTCTTCCTGAGTCTGGGAAACCAGGTGCATTTTAAACCAGTCTTTCTCATTAATCAGCTAGACACACCTACTGTGTGCCAGTGTTGGTGATCTGTACCACGGGGGTCACAGTTTCCTCCAAGACTAATGGTCATGACATGACCCACAATATGTAGGTTTGCTGTGTCCCCTGGGGCAGAGGGAGCCCCAGGGCTGAGGCGGTCCAGGAAGGCTTCTAGGAGGTGGTGGGTCTTGATTGAACTTTGGGGAAATTAGACAAACTGAAAGGAGGGAGAGATGGAGCCTTTTCTGGCAAGAACTCCTTAACTGAGACTGACATCATTTCCCTCCTAATATTTTTAAAAATGCTTAGTTGTAATCTATTTCTGTCTCTATAGAATTGTCTGTTCTGGGAATTTTGTAGAAATGGAATCATATGTGTGGTCTTTTGTGTCTAGCTTCTTTCACTTAGCATGATGTTGTCAAGGTTCCTCCATGTTGTAGCAGGTATCAGTACTTTATTCCTTTTTATTACTTAACAGTTTTTCATTGTATGGCTATAATATATCATTTTATTTATCCAGTCATTAGTTGCTGGACATTTGGGTTGTTCTCACTTTGGGGCCATGATGTAATATATATAATATTTTGTAATTCAGGGCTGCTATGAACATTCACATAGAAGTTTTGGTGTGGACATGAGTTTCCATTTCTCTTGGGTAGATGCTTTGGAATATAATTGCTGGGTTTGTATGGTAATTCTATGTTTAACCATTTGAGGAACTGCCAGACTATTTTCCAAAGCAGCTGCACTATTTTACAACCATTTATTCTGTCAACAATGTATGGAGGTTTTAATTTCTCTACATCTTTTTGTTGTTTTCAGTCGCTAAGTCGTGTCCAGCTCTTTGCGACCCCATGGAGTGCAGCAAGCCAGACTCCTTTGTCCTCCACTGTCTCCCAGAGTTTGCTCAAATTCACGTCCACTGAGTCAGTGATGCTATCTAACCATCTCATCCTCTGCCACCCCCTTCTCCTTTTGCCTTCCATCTTTCCCCAGCATCCAGGTCTTTTCCAGTGAATTGGCTCTTCAGATCAGGTGACTGAAGTACTGGAGCTTCAGCTTCAGCAACAGTCCTTCCAATGAATATTCAGGGTTTTCAGCTTCAGCAACAGTCCTTCCAATGAATATTCAGGGTTGATTTCCTTTAGGATTGACTGGTTTGATCTCCTTTCTGTCCAGGGGACTCTCAAGAGTCTTCTCCAGCACTGCAATTTGAAAACATCAATTCTTTGGTAATCAGCCTTCTTTATGGTCCAACTCTCACATCTGTACATGACTATGGGAAAAATGATAGTTTTGCCTGTGATTTGCCAGCAATTTTTGCCTACACTTATTATTATCTGTCTGTTTGATTATAGCCATCCTAGTGGGTGTGAAATGATACTTCATTATAGTTTTGATTTGCATTCCCCTTCACTTTCACTTTTCACTTTCATGCATTGGAGAAGGAAATGGCAACCCACTCCAGTGTTCTTGCCTAGAGAATCCCAGGGACAGAGGAGCCTAGTGGGCTGCTGTCTGTGGGGTCGCACAGAGTCGGACACGACTGAAGCGACTTAGCAGCAGCAGCAGTGGCTAAATGGAAGGGCTTCCCTAGTGGTTCAGTAGGAAAGAATCTGCCTGCCAAACAGAAGACCTGAGTTCAATCCCTGGGTTAGGAAGATCCCCTGGAGAAGAAAATGGCAGTACACTGCAGTATTATTGCCTGGACAATCCCATGGACGGAGGAGCCTGATGGGCTACAGTGCATAGAGTTGAAAAATAGTCAGACGTGACTTAGGGACTAAACAGCAGCAGCAGCAGATGGCTAAGTAATGTTGAGCGTCTCTTTTTGTACTTATTAGTCATTTGTATATCTTCTTTGGAGAAAAGTCTATTCAGATCCTTTGCCCATTTTTAAGTTGTGTTGTCTTTTTGTTATTGAGTTGAAAGAGTTCTTTATATACATGGATTGCAAATATTTTCTTCCATTCTTTAGACTGTCTTTTTACTTTCTTACTGGTGTCCTTTGAAGGACAAGTTTTTAATCTTGGTGAAATCCAATTTATGTATTGCTTTCTTTCTTTCTTTGTTTACTGTATTTTTGGTGTCGTATCTTAGAAACCATGGTCTAGTCCAAGGTCTTGAAGATTTGCACCCATGTTTTCTTCTAAGACTTTTGTATAGTTTTATCACTCGCACTGAGGTATTTGATCCATTTGGGGTTAATTTTTGTATATGATGTGAGGTAGGGTTCCCTTCTAATTTTGGATGGAATCAAACGGAGATCCTACCCACCTCCCCAGCTGGTAATAGTGCTTTTCTCTTTGCATCTAGATCTCACGTCAAATATTTTCTCCTGAAAGAAGCCTTCCCTGACCATCAATCTGACTTAGCCACCTCCCCTGAAGTCAGTTTTGGTCACTGTACTCCATTTTATTGGACCATCAGAAATGACCATGTTTGTGTCTGAAGCCCCATGAGGATAGACTGTCTGACTTACTTCTAGTATGGCTGGTACCTTCTGCAGAGTCTGACACTCAGCTGATGCTCAGGACGATTTTTTGCAAGTGGAAGACTTTTTGCTAAAGGAATTGTATTCCCAGTGGATTTTGCTAAACCTTTCTTAGTGTTTCTGGCCTCCTGGAGTTGGAAGTTGGAGGGCTGAGTGGAAAGGGGTTTCCCAGCAACATCACAGGCAAGTGATCACTCATCTCTGCCCTGATGGTCCCTTACTTCACAAGACGGCCCGTCCCATCCTTGGGCAGCTCTAGTTGGCGAGTTCTTGCCAACATTGGGCAAGACCCGCTTTTCTATGTTTTGCATTCACTGTCCACCACCTTCCTTTCGGTATAATTGGAGTTGACCCGCTCATACTGATACTCCTTTAAATATTTGAAACCAGCTGTTGTGTGTCTCTTAAATGCCTTCTCTGGGCTCAGCACCTCTAATTCTTTCAGCTGTTCCTCCTGGAGCCGAAAAGGGCTGGACTCTGAGCCCTGAGTCGCTGATACAGGCCCCATGGACGTGGTGACAGCCATGAGCTCCTGAAGAAGCAAAGGCCCAGCCACAGTTCAGAACAGATGAACCCCTGTCCCCTTGTTTTCTTCTCCCACTTGAGTTGGTGCATTCCAAAACTGGAGGCAGAACTTTGAGAAAAACCACTAAATACAAACTCCCTAACTGGATCTCTTGAAGACGGAGCTGACTCTCTACTAGTACCCATTACTTATGATACTGCTTGCTACTTGAAGTGTTTTTTCAGCTAGTCCGGTGGTCTGTTTGGTGCTGGTCCAGGTCCACCTTGAGTGTGTTAGCTACAAGTTGGCACTGGCCATGGGTACTTGCCATCTACCTCTACAAGGATTAAGTCATGTGCTGCTGCAGCTGCTGACCTTCAGAACCCCTGAAAGGAGTCCAAGGTGGAGACTGGAGGGGAGGGTACAGAACTAGTAGAACAGGTGTTTAGATTGTTAGATGTTTATAGGAGCTGAGTTTACGAGTCCAGTTCTCCTATCTCCTCATATCTAGAAAAGCACTAAAATCCTTCAGGGTGACAGCTATTTCTTGTGACTAGCAGAAAGCTTCATGAGACCAGCAGAAACCTTCTGGGAAAATATGCACTTGATTGTGTGTATTCTCCCTACACTGCTGCTGCTGCTGCTGCTGCTGCTAAGTTGCTTCAGTCGTGTCCGACTCTGTGCGACCCCATAGACGGCAGCCCACCAGGCTCCCCCGTCCCTGGGATTCTCCAGGCAAGAACACTGGAGTGGGTTGCCATTTCCTTCTCCAATGCATGAAAGCGAAAAGTGAAAGTGAAGTCACTCAGTCGTGTCCAACTCTTAGCAACCCCATGGACAGTAGCCTACCAGGATCCTCCGCCCATGGGACTTTACAGGCAAGAGTACTGGAGTGGGTTGCCACTGCCTTCTCCACTCCCTTCACTAGAGTCACTTATATACTGTCCTTCCCCTACTTCTTTGGAGCAGTTTTTCAGAGCTGTCTGAGGTGCTGTCTCCCAGGCTGCAGTCCTCATTTTACTCTAAATAAAACTAAACTAGCAACTCTTATGTTGTGCTTTTCTTTTTTTAGTCAACAAGTGGTTCTCAACCTGTAACAACCTGTAGACTTACCTGGGAGCTCTGAAAACTACCAGTGTCCACCCCGCCTTCCCGGATTCTAATTCAAATGCTATGAGTAGCGCTGGCAGACTATGTTTTTAAAGCACTCCAGGTGATGGTATGTATAGACAGGTTGCAGACTTTGGCTTCAAGAGCTCCACCTTGAACTTGAAATCCCCTTCAGCTCCCCGAGAGTGAGCACATACTGGATGTTGGCAGAATATCTAGGAGCTAACACTAGTCAGAGTACAGGCTGAGAGAACACAACTGTTTTGTAAAGATGGGAATCTCATTTTAAATTTGAAAGCCAAACACAGTCCAATAAAACAATATAGAGATGTATAAAGTGAAATTATTCTATTTTCTTAACCCAAATAACCATGATCATCAATTTGTGACATTTTCCCAAATTTTTTAAATGTACACACACACACACACATATATATATGCACAAATCCCCATATATAACTCCCCTTCCCCCGAAATAAATCTAATCTTATTGTATACACACTGTTTTGTAATATTTTTTCTTTTCTCAATATACTATGAACATTTTCCCTTGATGACACAGAAAGAGCCACCTTATCTTTAATAGATATATGACTCACAATTTGACCATTTTTTTAAACCGATAGACTGTCAACCTTCCTTATTTTTTTGCTGTTTCAAACAAAGCTGCATGAACATCTTTATATATATATATATATATAAATACACACACACACACACACATGCCTAGATGCATATATACACACACTTGTGTGGATAAGTTCTTAGAAGTAAAATTGCTGTATCAAAGGGAATGCAGGTTTGGAGTAGAGATTGCTAAAATGCTCTCTAAAATGATTGTTCCTGTCTATCCCATGCAACAGAATTCCTAATAACAGCAGTTCGCCTTGTGTCAGAAGTCAAGCTTTGCTGAGCACAGCAGAGAGGAAGGTGTGAGTGTGTCAGATGGCGGGGAGGAAGCGGTGGGGTCACTTCCCCCTCAGGTTGTGTGTGGAGGAATCCGCTGGCCTCTGGCCTTGCCTGGCTGCTGTGTTTCCCAGGAAGAGGAAACCAACCCGTGTGTGTTAACCTCTGCTTGCTCCCCAGGGTGTGACGGGAGAGCGGGGCACGTTCACAGGATGTGTGTGTCCAGGTCAGCAGGCCCAGGTCAGCCGTTGATTTCGGAGAATGTGGGGCTAGAATCGTCCTTTCCGGCCTGGTCCTAGATCGCTGGGCTGCATCCAAGCCCCTTGGAAACCCAGGACCATGGTCCTTTCCAGGGTTCAAGCGAGTATATGGTTGTTTAAAGTTTCCAGGTCTCTAGCTCCTGAATGTCAATATACATCTAGAATTTTTCTCGATTTCTACCATAGAGAAAGCCTCCTCCCCCTATCCCGGGCATCCCGGCACCCTCTCTGAGCTCCTGGGCATTACCCAAGACACCTATGCTCACCTATTCTGGGCCTCTCCATCGGAGGACCTGCTGGCCCAAGGTGGTCAGATTCGTCTGTTCTGATAAACTGGCTTGGGACCAGAGGGAGGTGGCAGGGCTGGAGGAGGGAGGTGCAGAGGTCCAACCACATGCCCTCAGGTACTCTGGAGAGCAAGCAGTGGGGGGCGACACCCAGAGCCCTAGAAGGGGCAGTGCCTTCCTTTCTTGACCCAGGAAGGGTCATTGGTGCCTCCAGAAACTTCTAGGAAAGAGGCAAAAACTCCAGGAGCACAAAAGACTGTGCTAGGCTCTTTGAAGGGGAAGGGGGGAGGAGAGGTCATGTGTGGCCAGCAGCTGCAGCGACCCCAGCACCGTGGTTGCTGCGTCCCTCGTGTTCTCATTAAGCTTCATGGTGGGGCAGGTGTTACCACACCCATGTTACAGATGGGGAGTGGCGGCTCAGAGACAGAAACAACTTCTCCAGTAGCCAGATTGGATTGCGTCTGAACCATGCAAAATAGAGCCCTGGTCCCCAAGCTGGTCTCACTACCCCGCTGCCACGTGGGTGGCCTCAATACTGACTGATGGGTCACCTACAGGTAAAGCAACCGATTGAAGAGCAGGTCGTCATGGCTGGGGGCTCCGCCTGGGCTCAAGGCAGTCTGGTGTAGTTATCAAAAAGAGAAGTGGTCAAGCTGCGGGGTCAACACCGCACTTAAACCCGAGCTTCATCACTCAGGAACTTCAGGTAGATCTGTTATTTCTCAAGGTCTCTTCATTTGTTAACTGGAGATGATAACAACATTTTCCCCCACAGAATCAATGTCAGGATTAAATGAGATCATCAAGATAAAGTGCTTAGCAAAGCCTGGAATGCAGTTAAGTGATCAATACGGGGGCATGGCTATCATTTTTATTCCTACTGAAACCACAAGCTCCTGCATTGAAGAGAAAGGTTTGTAAAAAAAAAAAAAGAAAAAAACAACCAAAAAACTGGCTCATCCTGCTGTCCTAGCTCTGCTCACTGCAAGGATGGAGCTTCGGCAGCTGAACCTTTGTAAAGGTCTGTGTAAATTTTGTCAATCCTTCTAGCTTCTACTTTGCACACTCATTTCCTCTCCAGGAAACATGAAAAAAAGAAGAAAAAACGCCTCCGACCCCGAGGGGCCTGCCACAGCCCATCCATCCTTTCAGTGGGGTGCTCCCAAGGATGGCCATTGTTCTCCCGGCCCTGGGCAGCAGAGCTATTTTTACTCTTCTACTTTCCCAGGCCGGCCTTGTTATTAGTAGTGTGGGGGGAGAGAGAGAGAGTGTGTGTGTGTGTGTGTGTGTGTTCGTTCCCCTGCTCCTGTCCGTCTGTGTCCCTGATTCTTACTTCCTGTTCCCCCCCGCTGCTCCTATTCCTGGTGTCATGATTCAAGTCTCAGGGCAAATGGAAAGAAGTCAGTTCACCCCTCCCTCTTCCTGAGTGTCCAAATAGCTAAGGTCCACTTGGGCACTCACCATGTGCCAGCCCCCACCTTGTGTCATCACATTTAATGGGAAGCTCCCATTATAAACCACACTTTGCAGCTAACGAGACCCTCTTACTCAGAGAGGCTAAGACACATGCTCAGGCCCACACAGCAGTGAAGTGTGGAAGCTAAACTTCAAACCCACCAAATGCCTTCAAAAGCCATCTTTCTCCTCTGCAATGTCAGTGCTCCCTTTGGTGCTTTTTGAGCCTCATTTGTTGGTACCCCATCGCTCCAGCTGGTTTCCCTGCTTGATTGGTCAGTGTGAGTCTGGCTGCTCCAGCTGAGCTGGAGGGCCTGGAGGTCGGGGTCTCTGCCTCGTCTGTCGTGTGGCACAAAAGCCAGCAGCAGGCAGTAATGTCACTCGACATCAGCTGGTTGCTTTGTTCCTTCACTTACTTAGGGGACATTAAATGAGCACCTCTTAGGTATAAATTGTCTTGCTGGGTGTTAGAATGCCAGGGTCTGCCTTGAAGGAGCTTCTGTTCTAATGGGGAGATATGGGGTAGATCAAACATCCTCAGACAGCCCCAGAGTGAGGTGACCACAGTTCTTCCCATCTTGCAGAGGAACGAATGGAGTAACCAGCTATTGGACGCTTCCTCCAAACCCTGTTGCCTACACACTGCCCTCCAAATTAAATAATAAAGGCCCGGGATGCACGCAAATGATGGCAGGTGCTGAGAGTGACGGATCCCCACTAGACATTCTTGAAGGTGTTTGATACAGTTTAGGAGCCTGCTGACTATCCCCTCCTTCACATCCCTTTAAAAAGCCCTCTTTCCCAAATGCAAGTCAAAACCACAATGAGGTGTCACTTCACACCTGTCAGAATGGCTGTTATCAGAAAGACAACAAATCATGAATGTTGGCCAGGGTGTGGAGAAACGGGAACCCTCAGGAACTGTTGGTGGGCATGTAAATTGGTGCAGATACTGGAAAACAGTGTGGAGTTTCCTTAAAAAATTAAAAATAGAACTGCCATATGATCCCGCAGTTCCACTTCTGGGTGTTTATCTAAAGAAAATGAAAACATTGATTACAAAAGATATATGCACTTTTATGTTCATTGCAGCATTATATGTGATAGCTAAGACAGGGAAGTAACCCAAGTGCCCATCAACAGATGAATAGATAAAGAAGGTGTGAGACACACATATGTATGAAAGTGAAAGTGGTAGTCATTCAGTCGTGTCAGACTCTTTGCGACCCCATGGACTGTAGCTCGTCAGGCTTCTCTCTCTGTTCATGGAATTTTCCAGGCAAGAATACTGGAGTGGTTAGCCATTCCCTTCTCCAGGGGATCTTCCTGACCCAGGGATCAAACCCGGGTCTCCCACATTGCAGGCAGGTTCTTTACCATCTGAGCCACCAGGGTAGCCCATATATATGCATGTGTGTATATATATGTATATATATTCCATGTGTATATATAAGGGAATATTACTCAGCTATACAGAGAATGGAATTTTACCATCTGCAGCAGCATGTTCTGCTAAGTGAAGTAAGTCAGATGGAGAAAGACAAATACTACTTGATTTCGCTTGTATGTGGAATCTAACAAACAGAAATGAACAAACAACAGAAACAAAGTCATAGATACAGAAAACAAACAAGTGGGTGGCCAGAGGAGAGGGGGCGAGGGGAGGAGAAAACAGATGAGAGAGATTAAAAAGTACAAACTTTCAGCTAAGAAATAAATGAGTCATAGGTATGAAATTACAGTGCAGTAAATATTGTCAGTAATTATGTAGTACTTTTGTATGGTGACAGATAGTAACTAGACTTATTGTGGTGATGATTTTGAAATGTGTAGCAATATCAAGTCACTATATTATGCGCCAGGAACTAACATAGTGTTATAGGTCAATTTACTTCAAAAACAAACTTGTAGCAAAAGAGATCAGATTTCTGGTTACCAGAGAAGGGTGGGTGGAGTGGGAATTTGATGAAGGATAAAAATTCCCAGTTGTGAGATAAGTAAGTACTAGGAATATGACGTACAACATGAGAAATGTAATTAACACTGCTGTATATCACATGTGAAAGTTGTTAAGAGAGTAAATCCTAAGAGTTCTCATCACAAGAAAAAAATTTTCTATTTCTTTGATGCTATACCCATATGAAATGCTGGATGTTCGTGAAGCTTATTATGGCAGTCATTTCATGATGGATGTAAGTCAAATCATTACGCCATACACCGTAAATGTATACAGTGTTGTATATCAAGTATATCCCAATGAAACTGGGAGGGGAAAAGCCCTTTTCCCAGAGGAGAGCCTTTTGGCACAGGTTTATAGCGTGTGCATGGCAGCCATGTTTTGGAGGAGTGGGTGGATCCTGGTTCTGGGAGGAGCCTTCTGTGGGCCACACTCCTTGTCTCTCACAAGCCTTTCTGGGGTTCGCTCCTGCTGTGTTTGTTGTGATTGCTCCATAGAGGTCCAGAGGGAGCCTGGCTAGGGTGGTCTGAAGCCTGAAAGGCTCCACCATCTGGTCATGAACCCATACTGAACCTCTGTATGTGTGTGTGTGTGTGTGTGTGTGTATGCATGCATGTGCGCGCTTTAGAGGGGAGGTTGCCCCCAAGTCCAGGCTTATAAGTGCTGCTTATTGCTCAAATCTGCAGTGTCACCTACCCTCCCCACCCCATGAATAATCATCCACTCCAGAGGAGATGTCAGAATTTTAGAGGACTACACCCTGAGGGTGCTCAGAAACGTTAGCCAGGTGGCCACAGGCCATTGAACGTGATTTTGCTGGCAGGGTTGTGGGTTGGCAAAGCTTTTGTACCGACGTATCTATATTCTGCCCCTTGGCCACTGAGAATTTGCTTCTGGAGGTGGGGGTGGTCCCCAGGTGTTGCTGCTAGCGACCTCTTTGGCGCTTTAAACCCAGTAGGTGTTCAGTCATTAGCCAGCCAGTCGTATTTCAGGGTGCCCAGCAGACTGCCAGGCCTGGGATACCTCAGAGGGGTGAGAGAACACAGTTGCTGCCCATGGGGAGACTGGGAGGACATAGTCACCCAAGTGAAATGGACAGGGTGACAGCATGTGTCCAGTGCTGGGTCATCCTGTAATAAACAAGTAATAAACAAAGGCAGTCTAGTAAGTAATAAATAAGTATTAACAAGTAATAAACAAAGGCAGATCTAGTAAGTGGCTAGTTGTGAGAAACAGACTATGAGCACTGCAAGAGAGGACCACAGACTTGCTAGGCTGGTGGGCCCAGGTCAGATGATGAAATCCGGGAGGCTTTCAAATTGGGTGCAGCCAACTGTTATCAACAAGTAATAAACAAAGGCAGTCAACAAGTAATAAACAAAGGCAGATCTAGTAAGTGGCTAGTTGTGAGAAACAGACTATGAGCACTGCAAGAGAGGACCACAGACTTGCTAGGCTGGTGGGCCCAGGTCAAATGATGAAATCCGGGAGGCTTTCCAATTGGGTGCAGCCAACTGTTATCAAGATGAGTCTTTGACACTGGAGTCTCTGCCACTTAATAGTGGGGGTCAGTGGGCCCCAGGCAGAAGGAGAAGGGGCATTAGCCCAGCATTGGTGGAGCCCTTGCCTTGGCAGCAGCAGCCCTAGGATCCTCTGCCCTGCTGGGTCAGCTGGATCTTGGGGATCAACCCGTTCTAATTTGAGACTCCCCTGCCTGTCATAGGACTTAGTATATGGGGCCCTTTGAATAGAAGGTTATATCCAATTGGTACCTTAGGTGGGCTGTCATGATGAACTTCTCCAGCAGGAAGCCAGAGCTGCAATCAGCTCCCTAAATGAGAACTCCCCTTTCCTGGCTGTTGGAATGTATTCGTTCAGACCTCTGTGGCCATAGCCTTTAGCAGCCTGTCCCGAACATTAAGCATCCGTTCATCTGGAAGATCTGGGAAAATGGAGGAACTGGGTTCTGAGGAGATACTGTAACCTCAAGGGACCTGGAAGGCAGTGACAACCTACCCAGGGGACACGGTGCTGTGTCCTGGCTAAAATGTTTCTGTATGCATTAGAAGGAGGGACTCCTTTCTCTGTGTGCCTGCATCCCAGAGCTGTGGTGCACAGTTTGGGGTGCAGAGTATAGGCTAACTTTTGGCCCCTACTTGTCCCGGGCAGTCTTTGGACAGTAAACAACTTATACAACTATATGCGACAGCCCTCGTCTTTGCCAGCTATTCCCACCCTGTGTTGGTATAAGCAGGTGAAGGAAGGTTGTCATTGGGTTTCCACTTGGTCGAGGGCCAGGGGCAGCTGGCAGGGGTTTAGGGAAAATAAGACCTCCTCAGTAAACTGAGCCACTGTGCCCAAGTAGAGGATTTCCCCACACTTCCTAGCTTCTTGCCTCTAACTGTACTTTTCATCAGCATAGGGAGCAGTGGGTGCTTACTGGCACTTTCTAATTAAGCGTGGGCAGGTCCCAGGCCTTCTAGGAATGATTAGGCCATAGCTTTGGGTCATTAATTGGTCACAGTCCAGATCTGAGCATGGCTCTCCCTCCACAGGAACTGGGCTGGGCTTCAGTCTCAGTTCTCTGGAGCTGAGCTGCTGGTCTGATTTGCATCAAGGCTGTTTCCTTGTTGAAAGGAGCAGGACTTGGAAGTCTTGGAAGCCACAGACATTTCTGGGCCTAATGAGCTGAGCAGATGGAAAGCGACCCAAGATGGCCCCAGAGTGGGTGGGCTGGTGGAACGGAGGCATCGCAGAGTTTCTGTAGTTGCGTCTGTGGAGGAGGGTGAGCGTGGCAGGTGAACTTGAGACTCTAGGGCTTCCTCTCTGGGGGAGGCTGAATGCAATCCCTAGATGCTTGCCATCTGTCTGAAATGACCAGAGATGGGGAAATAGAATCCATGCGTTTTTTAATCCAGAAGGAAGGGAAACTCCACCTGGGGAAACATGACTCCAAGTAAAGTGCGTGCAAGCAGAATGTTTAATTGCAAACCTTTCTTGAGACCCGGCTGCTGGGTAACCTTATCCTGGTCATTCCTGCAGCCAGAGGAGGATTTACCTGGGCCCCTGACGCAGACCCGGTGAACACAGCTGGCTTTCTCCAGTGACCTCTGCCCTGTCCCCTTCCCCTCCACCTGCTCCTTCTCTGCGGTTCATCCCTAGGGTTTCCCACACAGCCAGCTCAGGTGGGCTTGAGAAACTCTGATGTGGGGGTGAGGCAATGGGAGCAGGGCTGGAATTATGATGATCTGGGTGCCCATCTGGGCTGATGATCTAGGATGATCGAGATTTGGAAGCAAGCAGACCAGCAAACAACAAAGTAAAGGGGCCTGGAGGGTATCCGTGGATCTTCTGGACTTACCTTCAGGGAGGCCTCTGACCCTTTCTTTAGGTCAGGGTTTACACTGTTTGTCCAGGAGGGTGGGCTGGGCATGAGGGTTGGAGGCTCTGGCAAGTCCCAGAGGTCTGGGAGAACCTGGAATGGGGGCTCATTTCCCCACTCCCACATCTAGTCACCAGTTGTTCAGTCACTCAGTGTCCGACTCTTTGTGACCCCTTAAACTGCAGCACGCCAGGCTTCCCTGTCCTTCACTATCTCCCAGAGTTTGCTCAAACTCATGTCTATTGAGTCAGTGATGCCATCCAACCATCTTATCCTGTCACCCCTTCTCCTCCTGCCCTCAATCTTTCCCAAAGTCAGAGTCTTCCAGTGATATGGCTTTTCACATCATGTGGCTGAAATATTGGAGCTTCAGCTTTAGCATCAGTCCTTCCAATGAATACATAGGGTTGATTTCCTTTAGGATCTATTGGTTTGATCTCCTTGCTGTCCAAGGGACAGTCACCAGAGAGCCAGTTTTTCTTGTGGGTTCAGGTCAAGTCTTAGATAGCAACAATGCCCTGTGACTCTTCGACCGTTTTGAATAGTAAAGGAGGAAGGGCAGGCGTTCTTGGTCCTGTGCTGATCAGTCCTAGACTAGGAGTTAGGAAGCCTGGTCTCCTGTCCTCGCTCTGCCACTTACAGGGGGAGCACACCTGCGATGAAACCACCGTAGTGGGTCAGGCCGGTGGCTTTGAGGCTGTGTGCACAGAGCAGAGGAAGAGCCTGAGGGTCTGAGAGGCTGGGCTGAGGTCTCACAGCCATGATAAGGAAGGTCCTAAGAGTGGCTGACTCCAGAGTCTGTGCCTCTTCCCTGGCGAATCGCCATCCTAGGTCTTACGTTCCTCCTTTGCAAAAGGAGGGGCCTTCCAGCTGCCAGAGCCAGCGAGCCTGTGATTAATTCTCCCTGGGAGGTGACGGGAAGCCCCTAATTACTAGAGAGGATGGAGCAGGGGTCATGCTAAGCCCAGTTAAGCCCTTCCTCTGGGTCCCGCTTGGTTGGCCAGGGAGAAAGACTGCTGTCTGATGGCCTGCGAGTGAGGGCAGGCTCTTTCCAAGAGGGCCCACTCATTTGGGGCCTCCTTCTGGCGTGTTGTGCATAACGTCTGTACGAAGGGGAGATGTGGGTGGAAGGCAGTTGTAGCCAGCAGGATTTGGGATTCAAGGAGCTGGAAGTCAACAGGGGGGATGGGGTGGGCTATAACCCCCAGAAAAACCCCAGAGCATCCGGCCACAGTTGGTGGAGCCGGTTATGTATGAGAGTTTCCTCTGTGTCCGTCTGGTTTTGTAGCATTCTTCACTGTTGACTTCTGTCTGGGACAAGTTCTGTCTCTTCTTGGTCTCAGGCTCTCAGAATTAGTCTGCCTCCCCCATGTTCCTCAAGGGTTGTACAGACTTCTCAGATCACCCAAAACTTTATTTAAAAAGATGCCATTCAGTCTTGATCACGAAGTTTGATTAAATATCCCCACTCCTGAATTTACATATAGGTAGACAGTCCAGTGTAGTTAAGAGCATAGGGATTAAACTCAGCTGGACTTGGGTTCAATCCTTTGCTCTGTATTTTCCTAGCTGTGTGACCTTGGGCAAGTTATTTGGCTTCTCTGAATCTCAACTTCCTCTTGTGCAAAATGGGGGTGGCAGTGGTAGCTACCTCATTGAGCTGAAGATTAAATGAGCTAATGCATATGAGTGCTTTACACCGTGCTGGCACATAGTAACCATTACCTAAATGGTTTCTACAGTTTATTGTATGAGATATATGTTTATATATGATATAAAGTAAAGCATATCCCTGGATGTTTATTTATGTCAGTAGTTTATTTTGGGCTTGTGAGGACAGGGACAGCCTTTTCACTTAATGTTCTTTCTTGTTGGGATCACATAAAACATGTCATAAATACCCCATTTCAGGGTGGCAACACTCAGCTGTATTTGCTTTGCTTTATAGCTGTCTCCTTGGGTGCGTTTCAGAACAAACACTCCGCACTGCACGAGGCTAACTCTGTGACTTAGAGATTGGAGTGGAGAAGGAACTAGATTCAGGGCTTGTTTCCTTGGCTGTGAACTGAGCAGCCAAACATACAGCCTCACACTCCTGTGTGCAAAACCCTTGCTGCGGACTCAGTGTTCGTGCCTCCCCCAATCCCTCCTGCTAAGTCCACATGTTAAAGTCCAGATCCCCGGTATGATGGTATCCGAGGTGGAGCCTTTGAGAATTAATTAGGTCCAGACGCGGTCATGAAGGTAGAGCCCCAGTGATGAGTTTAGTGTCCTTACAAGAAGAGAAGGAAACCAGAGCTCTTGTCTCCACCGTGCGAAGGTACGACACGGTGACCAGGAAGCAGGTTCTACCAGGAACCTTGATCTGGGGTTTCCAGCTTCCATGACTGTAAGAAATAAACATTGTTGTCTAAGCCACCCAGTCTGTGGAGTGTTGTTACAGTGGCCCAAACAGATCAGACAGCCCTGCTCCAGGCAGTGAAGCCCACCACTCTGATGCCAGGGTGTCCGCACGCACCTCCTCTTCGCTCCCGTTCCTTCCTTTTCACGACCCTGGCTTCTCTGGCCACTTTGTTCCCCTCTCTGGTGGATTTCCCCTCACACCTCCTGAATCAGAATCACCAGGCAGAGGCCAGGGAATAGGGATTTTTACTGAGCTCCCCAGGTGATTCGGATGGACAGGGCATTCTGGCAAGGGGACTGGTGATGGGGCCTAGAGCTGCCCGGTCTGCTCTGAAGGCAGAAGGAGCAAACATCTTAATGCTGGGTCGGAGACCTCACAGCAGGCACCGGGGGAAGTTCAGCAGAGTAGCTCTGAGGTTGTGTGGGGGACCCTCCCTCTAACCGAGGCCTTGCCCAGGAAGGCGTGTCTTTGTTGTGGGTTCAGGTGAGAGGAACAGAAATGGTGCGAACAATAGGCCAGATTGTGTGGGTTTTCTCCGGTCAGCAGTCCTGCCCACCTCCTGGGCCAGGCAGCCTTCCATGGTGGCCTGAGGCCATCAGTGGTCCAGAGCCTGACTGAGCACTGGGAACTGGGGTGACACTGGGAATGGGGTCCTGAAATGCCTTCATTTCAGAAAAGTCTACAGATCTTCCACACGCTAACTTCCCTCCTGCACATCTGTGTCTCAGCCAGAAGGCCAGTGTGGTCATTCAATGGGGCACAGTGTTTGCTAGGCACCGACTCTGTGCCGGGCGTAGAGCTAAGACTCAGGGACACTGGGATGAATCACACATCTCTGAAATGCTCACAGGCTCCTGAAGCAGGTTTAGAGTGGGTTCCGAGGATCAACTGAGGCAGAATCAGCTGGAGTGGTTTGTTTAAAACATAGACACCCAGTTTCAACAAACATACCGCTCTGGTGAGGGGTGTTGATACTGGGAGAGGTTGTGCAAGTATGGAGGCGGGGATAGAAGAGAACCCTGTGTACCTTCTGCTCAGTTTTTCTGTGAACCTAAAACTGCTCTATAAAAATTGTTTAACAAAAGAAAATGTAGATGGCTGAGCCTCCAAAACCCAGGTCTACTTATGCAGAATTGTAGAGGGTGGGGTTCTGACATCTGTGATTTTGGAAGATGCTTTGCAGGATCTCATTTACCGTAAAGTTTGAGAATCAGTGGAAATTAGCTACTTAGATTTTTTTTAAACAAGCCCAAATTTATGTTCATTGTATAAAGTACATAACAAGAAGATGGAAATTAAAACCACTTGTAACCCTACCCACCTAATATAATCATCCTTAGCATTTTATTGAATACCATTCTAGGTGTGTGTGTGTGTTTAGACATGTGTGTAGCATCCATGTATACCTGACACTATGCTAAAGCCCTGGGGACAAAGATGAGAGAAAGAATGGTCTTGGTATGGAATACCCACAGTCATGGGAAATGATGATTGGTGCAGCTTGAGGCCCTGCCTTAGATACCCACTCACCTTCTCTTACCTGTCCCCCACAGGTATACATCATCAACGTGACCTGGTCCGACTCCACATCCCAGACCATCTACCGGAGGTACAGCAAGTTCTTTGACCTGCAGGTGAGTGAGTCTGAACTCAGGTGGGGCCTGGTTCCATATGAAGTGGCCTGAGCCTCTGGTGGGCTAGCCTGTCTCATTCCTCACTCATCCAGAGACCCCCTTCCAGCAATCTCAGGATCAGAGTTTAGACAGAACAGAGGGATGAAGGAGGGCACCTTGGCAGTCAAGCTGGGCTGAGCTCAGTCTTGGATGTTGCAGACAGACACATGGGGCTATGTTGACTTCTTAACATGACTGTTAACAGTCATGCCTTGTCACCCTGACGCATTCGGAGGCTGGGAAGATGGCCGTGGGTGCTGTGTGCCTCAGCAGACATGTGTCTATAAACATACAGAGTGAGACACAAGCCACCACATCATTGTAGGCAAAGAAAAGCAAACATACAGAAAAGACTGAAACAGAAAATAAGCAATGTCTTCAACTACAGACACAAACTGGGCATACCACTGTGTCTGTCTAACTGAATAAGGCTCTGCTGTCCTGTTTGCATGCATATATAATATGTGTGTCTCTTTCCCATACCCAGGCATGTCACATGGCGGATGGTAGCATGGGTCCCACAGCTCCAGTGTAGACACCTCCCTTGATGCCAGTTAATTTGGCTAGGCTTCTTTAGGTCACAAGCAACAGTTTCACACTCATACTGGCTTAGATGAAAAGGAGACTTGGTTGGAAAGATATACCAGGGAAGCTTATGCAGTCAACCAGATGGTGGAAGGGAAAGTGAGACAGTGGCTCCAAGAATGCCTGAAACAAGGCTGTGCTCCCTCTGTCTTGTCTTGACTTCTCTCTGGGCACTGTCCTCAGCAGTTTGGCAGTCAGTGGCTCCCAAATTTCCTACCTTGTGGTTTCCAACAGCAGAGACTGCCTCTCTCCCAGTTCTAAATTGAAAAACCCCAGGCAAGACTCTGATTGGCCTGACTTAGATCAGGTGCCCTCTCTGCACCAATCATTACAGCCGAGGCTGGAGGGGCATGAACACCAACATGGCCACTAGCGGGCCCACCCCTGTTTATCAGAAGCTGAGAGCTTCCAGACTCTTCCTTAGGGCCATGAGCCTGGTTTAGGCCTATTAAAAACACAAAGAAGGGACATCCACCGCTGGCCCTCACAACCGAGTTCCACTTCTTCCTGTGGTGGTGAGTCATCTTGGAGATGCCAGGCTTGCACGTTTACCTCCAAGTACTTGATTTTATCCCATTGTCCTTATGGCTCTGCCTATGAGATGAGCCAGAGGTGAGCCAGCTTCCTGCATTACAAATCCTCTCTTAATCGACAGTATGGGATTGCGAGCCACTCCTTACCCTTCTCCCTTCCTCCTCTTCCCTCATCAATTCCTGTCCAGTCTCCTTGTGTCCTTCTGGTGTAAACTGTTGGAATTTGCTGATACCCCCTCAATGGGTATAGTGTGCTGGACAGGAAATGATCACTTAGTTGGGGAGAGGGAACCCTGAAAGGACTCATTGATGAGCCAGAAGGGGTCTGAGAGCCAGCGGAAACTCTCAAATCAGAACTTTTCTTCCCCCCTTTTCTGTTCTACTCCCCCACCGCCTCCCTAGTTACAGAATCTCACAAGGAAGGAATGCTGCTCCCCCCACTTCTCCCTTGCCTGGAGGGCTCATTTCCTGTGTGTCGAGAGAGGACACAGGGCATGAAGCCGCTTGTGTGATGCGCTAGCCCTAGTCATGAGCATGGCCAGGCCTGTCCCCATGGGTCATCGCCACCCTGTAGATGCAGTTTGAAAGGGTGGTTCTTCGGAATTTAACCTTTCAACCAAGTATCTTTCAGAACTTGACTTAAGGACGTATAGTGGCATTCATTTCAGAAAGCCTTTCTCATTTATCAAGATCTCTGATTTTAATATGGCGGCTCCTAAAAGACGAAGAATAAACAGCATTGCTCATTCCATCTCTGGTCACTGGTGGCTCTCAGATCTCAGTTCTGAGCTGAGGCCCTGGGGACGCATTTCCTGAGGCCAGTTGCTGGCTCTGTCACTCTGTAACTCCGGACAGGTTCCTTAACTTCTCCACTTTCTCATCTGTAGAATGAAGATTCGAACGGTACCTACCCAGTAGGGTTGTTGTGAGGATTAAATGAGTGAATCCATGTTTCTCCCGACACATGGTTGTCTAGTATGTTACTCAGTGTTAATGGTGACCAGAATGCTGGGATGCCTGGTTGAAGGGTGTGGGGGCTTAGTACCTCCTGTCATGGTATTGCTTTCTTGTTTCCCGCCCTTGGCTTCACTCTGCTGAGGAGCTGTGCAGTGCCCAGTCCTCTGTCAGAGTGTTCAGAGCCCCACCGGCTCTCTCTGGAGCTTGCCATTCAGGCAGGATGGAGTGAGTTGGGAGTGGGGGTGTGGCCCACAGGGGCCTGCTCTCAGAATCCTTCTGCGCCTCCCCTTGTAGGCTGAGCTCCACATTGGAACCCTGGAAGTCCTGGGCTGACTAAGCCAGCCTGGGGAAAGCTGCTTAACTGGCTTTACTACCTCATGGTTCTGATTTTTCTGGGGATCATATACTTTATATCCCAAATATTGCCGGAGATATACTAAAAAGTTATTCATTGTTTACCTGAGATTCATATTTTATCCTTTGTCCTCTATTTTCACTTGCTACATCTGGCAGCCTTAGGCTGACTGTGCATGGTGACAGTGGAAGTATAAAGACGAGGAAGCCAAGGCTGGAGTGAATTGGCCTTTGGTAAGGCCTCCACCCAGAGAAGGCAATGGCACCCCACTCCAGTACTCTTGCCCGGAAAATCCCATGGACGGAGGAGCCTGGTGGGCTGCAGTCCATGGGGTTGCACAGAGTCGGACACGACTGAAGTGACTTAGCAAGCAAGCAAGGCCTCCACCACATGTGCACTTTTGCAGAGCAGAAGTGGCCCAGGCTGAGGGACACTCAGTTGAGAACAAGGTCCTGTCTTTTAGAGGTCTGTATCTGATAGGGGAAATAGGCTTTTAAGCAATTAAGTCCACTATAGACGAAATGAATACTAGATTGAGGTACAAGTAACATGCTGAGGGATGGAGAGGAAGGAAAGAACATTCTTGGGAGGGGGCAGCTAAGAAGATGCACATATGGTTTTGATTGGTGACAGAAGCCAAGAGCGAAAGAGCCAACCACCCCCACTCCAGGTTGAGGGGATTTGGTTGCTTTTTGAGATTTATAGTTATTGGGGTAAAATGTGTCCCTAACTTATGTCATATTTTTTTCATTTATGTCTGCTTGTCTGCCTGCTCTTCATGTGTCCATCCATTCATCCATCCATCCATCCGTCCGTCCTCAATCCATCCAGTCTTAAGTGCCTACCTTCTATGTCCCAGGCATGATGCCAGGCTCTGGGTGGGGTTTATTGGTGAGCAAAAGCAGATCTGGTTACTGCTTTTATGGGACTTACAGCTTAGTGAGGGAAGACAGGTTTTAGTTTAAAATATACATACATATTATTTTATACTATGCTAAATGCTGCAAAGAAAAGCACTATAGACATGTTATAGGGAAACGTTATACTCTGTTAGAAGACCAGGCTTCCCTGAAGAAGTTAGTTTATCTGAAAAATCAGTGAGTTCTTATACTTTATTTTGGGGATCAGAGTTTCTTTTGTACATCCTTTCAGACATGCATGAATGTACATATACAATTCTGATCACCTTCTTGGTCATTCACACCCACCTCAAACCCTTCCAAGGGAACTAGAAGAGGACCCCCTACTCTGCCCCACAGCTTCTCTCCCTGTGTCTTCTGCCTTGAGCCTTCAGACTCAGTGGTTCTCCTTCCTTCTCACCCAGGAGGCTGCACCCTGAGCCCAGCTCCTCCTCCTGCCCGCTGGGAAGCACCAGATACGGAGCCTTTAGACCTGTGCTACCCAGCGCAGTTGCCACCAGCTACACGTGGCTAGCTACATTTAAGTTAATTAAAAAACTTAAATTTTAAAAATTAAGTTTAATTTTTTAAGTAATTTTTCATTTACTTGTTTATCTGGCTGTTCTGGGTCTTCACGGCTGTGCAGCTTTCTCTGGTTGCAGCACGCGGGGGCTGTTCTTCGTTGCAGTGCTCAGGCTTCTCATTGCCGTTACTTCTCCTGTTGCACAGCATGGGCTTTAGGTGTGCAGGCTTCAGGAGTCACAGCTCTTGGGCTCTAGAGCACAGGGCTCTACAGCAGATACAGAACTTTTCTATCATCTCAGGAGGTTCTGTTTGTCTGGGCTGCCTCTGACCATCTGGGACACACAACAGGCTCCATCTGGCTTTATGCCCACCCAGGCATGCTCTGCCACTTCCCAAGGCCTCCCCAGTTGTCCTCTAACATCTTCCAGGGCCCCTGCAGCAGGAGGGAGGCTGCATTCCACCATGACTTGCCCCATCCATAGACAGTTCAAATTCAACAACTCTTCCAAACACCTCTTCTGGAAACCAGGTCAGTTACTAGAGAGGGCTTCTAAGGGCATTTCAGATGTCACATTGGGAACAGAGAGAGGAGAGGCTCTTGGTCTCCAAGTGGAAATTGGTTTCTTCTAAAAATAATTCACCACTCAGCCCTATCTGACCAGGAAAGGGACCTGTCCCAGAGGGAGCCGGCGGGGACAGTGTCTGATGTGGAGGCCTGTTTGGTTATAAAGAGCTTAGGTTATAGGAGGTGGATGTGGAGGTGGAGTTAAGGGGAGAAGGAGGAGGGAGAAGGCCTGCAGATGCTCTTAAGTTGCCTTCTTTTTGGCGCTGGACCATATTTCCAGCCTCTGTAAATTTCCTCGCACAGCTCCTTCACTGTTAAGTGTCTTTTCCAAGGCCTGGCCCCATTGAGGAAGGACCGGAAGGCTCTCTGAGGCTCCGGCTCCATCGAAGGTTGTTTCACAATCCGATTACAAGACGCGGGGATGCAGTAATTGCTCTGCAAACACTGACTCCGTAGTGCTGCTGGCCCCTTAGTCTGAACTCCGGCCAGTGAGTGCACGGGGTCAATATTTGATCAGACCAGGGAGAGGCCCTTTAGCCTCCCCCACGCTGTTTAGAAGATAGAGTTAAGAAAGCTGTTCAGGTTTGCTCTAAAGGACTTAACCTGTTTTGAAGATCTTTTTTATCTCTCTTCCTTATTCGTCTCTCCAGCCTGTCCACCCTCTTACCCACCCAGGGTCACCCAGCCCTCCAAAAGCCAGGCTAATGATGGGTGAGGAAAACTATAATCCTTGAATCGTTAATAACCAACCTTAGGAGGGATGTGTATGTGTGGGGGGGCATGTTCTGATGTAATGTATGGAGAGTCATAGGATCACGGCATTTTTATAATTAGAATTCTACTTCCAGTCCATCATTTCACTGGTAAACATCTATGCTCATTTTTCTATTCATTAAATTTATATGAACTTTAGTTTAGTTTGGTGTCCAGAGCAGGCCTCTGCTCGGGTCAAACTGGGGTGATCCTGTGCAGGGGTCAACTTGAGAGTAGAAGAGGTGTCTGGGGGAGGTGTCTTTCTTGCCGGCTCTTTTAATCATCAAAGCAAGCCCTGTGTTGTTTGAGATCATTGACCCTAGACTAAAGCCTGGAGGAGGTAACTTGCCAAGTTCTAAGAACAGTTTTATACCCAGGATTCTAGAGAGTTCCGGCACCTAGTGTGGCAGTTCTAGAACCAGCGGTGCAATGAGCTGAGGCTCATTGTGATTGCTCACAGGCCCCAGACAGACAAGAACATTGACCTTAACCGAGATCAGTTCCCTATCCCAGGAAGCCTCCTACTGTTTGCCACGGCAAAAATGGGAACATAGAGGGTGCCTAAGTAAATTGTTGTCTCATACCACTTCGTACAGCAGTCAAAAAAAATGAAATTGTCCTGTGGATGGAGCGCTAAGAAATGTTAATGAATGACCGATGCAAGTTTCAAAAAATTGTATGACAGTAGTTAGGCAAAAACAAGATATATCTTTTACAAATACATACACAGAATAAATGCATAATTATTCTTAAAAGGTCTGGAAGGATGCGTTCCAAACTGGTAATGGAGTTATCTCTGAAAGAGGTTTGGGGACATGGGTAGGAGGAAGGGCTTGGTTTAAGGGGAATCTTAGCTTTCTTTGTAATGTTTTACTTTTTTAAAAAGGAGAATGGGTTCATATATTATTTACAACATTATATATAACAATTAAAAGGATACCTGTGGGAGGAGGTGGGGAAAGCGGGAGGTCTAAAATAAACTATGTCTCTCCTGGTCGTTACAGTGTTTGTGGAGGTCGTCGTTCAATCCCTCAGTCATGTCTGACTCTGTGACCCCATGGACTGCAGCACGCCAGGCTTCCCTGTCCTTCACCATCTCCTGGAGCTTGCTCAAACTCATGTCCATTGAGTCAGTGATGCCATCCGACCATCTTGTCCTCTGTCGTCCCCTTCTCCTCCTGCCTTCAATCTTTCCCAGCATCAGAGTTTTTTCTAAAGAGTCAGCTCTTTGGATCCGGTGGCCAAAGTATTGGGGCTTCAGCATCAGTCCTTCCAGTGAATATTCAGGATTGATTTCCTTTAGGACTGACTAGTTTGATCTCCTTGCAGTCCAAGGGACTCTCAAGAGTCTTCTCCAACACCACAGTTTAAAAGCATCAATTCTTCAGCGTTCAGCCTTCTTTATGGTCCAACTCTCACATCCGTACATGACTACTAGAAAAACCATAGCATACACTATAGTATAATGGGACAGAAAACACACAGGTTAAAAAAAATAGACATGAAGAACATATCTAACAAGATAAAGTGAAAATGATGATTAAAATCATATTGCCTCATATTTACTGAACCAGCATTCTAGATCATTCCTGTGGAATGAAACTGATTAGACTCCATTACAGCAAACCCCAGGGATGTGTCCAGATTATCTTGTCAAACTGGAATCCTGTGTTCAAATATTGCGTACAGCACATGAACATGTGTGTATTGGGCCAAGAGACACTTGGGTGGTGGTTCTTGTGTCATGATGAACCACACTGAGAGCTTCATGGCTGTGGAGTGTGGTGGTTGAGGGTAGGTAATCCAGGGCTAGGGAGGTTAGATTCCAAGACCAGCTCTATCACTTACTAGCTGTATATAACCCTCAGTAAGTTATTTAACCTCTCTGTACCTCGGTTTTCTCATCTGTGTGATGGGGATAATAAAAATACCTGCCTCATGGGCAGGATAGAAGGAATGAAATGAGACAATCCATGTAAAGAAAGCTCTGAGAATAGTGCCTGGTGTGAAACCCCTAGACAGAGAAGCTGAGCCTTCATCAGTTATGTCCTCAGAAACGTAACTCCAAGAGAAAAATAGCTGGACATCCCCACTCTAGCTGGAGGCCAAGGTTTCTTCCTGTGCCCCATTTATACTTCACTTTCACCAAATGAAGTTTATACTTCACTTTCACGAAGTGGTTATGTCTGCCGCCTCTGTCTGTGAGAGAGGCAGGTGGTGGTGGTAAGGGTTTCACAGATAACTCTTTCACGTCCAAAGTGTAACTAATTACCAACCCACCTTCCTCTGTTAGGAAAACACAGCTGTTTAGAAACTAATAATTGATCAACAGTTTCTTCTTGCCCTTGGAAAGAGGCATCTTTCAGATTCCCGACGGGCACAGGGGGATTCAGGGGAGCCCTGTGGGGATTCCAGTAGCTCCTGAGAATTCTGTGGCTGGCCTCCCCTCCCCCAGGAGCTGGCTCTGCCTCAGCAGCTCCCTTTCATCTGGCCCCGTGGCCTGAGGGTGAACTCCAGCTTCCTCTCTGTCTCTACTGATTTCCACTTTGGCAGTTCTGCCTAGCATAGGGGTGAGGATGGGCAGGGTGGGGGCGGGGTGCGGTGGGGTGTCTGTTCTCCAGGGAGTGTTAGGCGGGAAGGCCTGGGGAAGTGGCATCTCCAGGCCAGCTCAGGATGGAAAGCCGTTGACCACTGAGTTGGACTCCTGGGTTGCTTGACGGATTTATCTATTTATCTATAAACTTGAAGGCGGGTTTATTTTTTTCTGCTCTAAGCAGATGGAATTTGCATAGTTTGTACAATGATGCCTTCTTGTGCAATTTCCCCAACTCCACGGGTTTAGGAATGACCTTGTACAGGAGGGTTCTCGCAGGTCCAGGATAGATGGGGAGAGGTGGCCGCAGGCAGGGTACATAGGAGAGGGTCTCTGCACATCTGTGCCAGGTGCATGCTGTCAGCCACCCCCACCGCCTGCCCTGGGCAGAGCCTAAGGGTGCAATGAGAAGAGAGGGGCTTGTCTGAAGGCCTGAAGCAGCCCAGAGCTGTGGGGTCCTCGCCATGCTGCCACTGACTTGGGGAAATTAATCTTTTCCTATACAGATGAGTACTTGGTCTGTGAGTGCCTGTTTTGGTACCTGCATGTGTTTGGTGAATTCGTCTTCCTGACCAATGATCTGTAGGTGATCTTGGCACACGTCTCCAGAGGAGTTCCTCAGGGACCAAACCATGTCTGGCAAGACCCTCCCTGGAACCACCAAGGAGTCGGGAGCCACCTCTGCCTTGTTCTCTGGGTTCATCCTCTCTCAGGGTCAAGGTGGGATTGTCACATGGCAAGGGAAAATGTAGACATTGATGAAAATTGTAAAAAAAAAGGTGTAATGTCCTCTAGATGGTAAATCTTGGCACAAACAGTTGGCTCTAAGCCTCTGGGTGAAATCTGGTGAGGGTGGACATTGAGGGGCTTAGAGGGGGCTGCCTGCTCCCCCAGTGACTGTCCTGCAGGGTGGATGAAAACGTGTCTTTCAGGGAGAGAAATCAGCTGTGTGCAAATATCATAAAATGGGAGGTACATGCTTGCCAACCAGCTTTAACCAGATCTGCTGGAGAATTAGGGTGGAAATCATCTACCAGGAAGATAGCATATCTAGCACTCATGTTGCCACTTTCTGGCCTGGTGCCCATGACAGGCATCACTAATCGATTATGGTACATTCTCATCCTCTGTCAATGGCTGACATTGTTCATCGATCTGGATCTCAGAGTCTTTCTAAAAACAAAACCCCAAATAGCTTCAGGAAGTCACTACCTATCAGTTGGCAGTGGTACCTTGAGATGAAACTATTGGCCATCCCCTGATGTAGTCCATTTCCTTTGTTTGACAGATGAGGAAATGAGGCCCTACAAGGGGGAAGTGGCTCTTCTACATCACAGGGGCCGCAAGTGTCAGCAAGACTAGGACTCGGGTGCTCTAGCTTTAGTTCTCATTCCAGTGTGGAATTCTAGCCTCCCTTCCAGAAGTTTTCTTTCTATTTTGGCTGAGGAGGGCAGGAAGCCCCCACTGCATCATCAAGAGAGCTCCTGGGGCACAGGGGAGGGCAACCATTCACCCTCCCCGGCGAGAGGTGGCCTGTGCACAGCAGAAGACTTCTCTCCGGCTCCCAGAAAGGTCCAACCTTCTGCTGCCTGGAGCTCAATCCATGTCCTACCTGCCGCTGCCCACTTCTCTCATTGGCTAATAAACCCCAGCTTTGCCAGAAGCAGCATCTGAGTCAGGCCACACCACCTGCCTGACCGCTCTGAGGTGTGCACCTTGTTTTCCTGGCATGAGGGTGTCATGGCAGGGTGTGTTTGGGTGTTACGTTAGGCCTTGCCGCCCTCACCTCCCTCCTCTTCTGGTCTCAGGCTGCAAGATATGACCTAGAAAAACCCAGCTTTGCCCCTACCAGACCCCCATTGACCCCTTTTGTATAACCGTGGGAAAGTTGGCTGGGAAATGGATGGGGGCAAATGTCCCCTTCAAACTGGAGAATGAGGGGAAGGAAGATCTATGGTGGTGGTCAGGTGTGTGTGTTTGCTCTGTGAAGCCTTTAGCTGTGACCAAGTCACTCCCTTCCCACAGGAAGGAATTTCAGATTAATCTTGGCACCTTGGAGGAGTGCCAGCTACCTGCCTGCACAGGCCTGGTTACAGGGATCCCAAGGGGAAAAGTCAGGGTCATCCTGGGTGGAAAAGCCAGGCTGGCAGCCTTGGCCTGAGCCACAGCTGTCAGCTGGTGGGAGAATCAGGGTAGGGCAGAAGGCATGGAATGAGTGAGCAACCCCTGGTGTGGACCCCTGCGATCAGGCCTGCCACTTGGGCATCCCAGCAGACTTGCTGAGGTCTCAGCATCCATGCACCCCTCCCCCGAGTAGCAGCAGTTGGTTTTGCTTTTGCCTCTTGGGGACCTGGGGTAGCCAGGGTAAACTGTGGGAGCCTGAGCTATGGGCTTGTTTGCGGGAAGACAGACCCCAGGTGAGCCAGAGGTGCCAGCTGCACTGGTTCCCTCACTGGCTCCCCACCACTCTGGTGGACCCCAGCCCCCACGTGATGTCAGGGGCTGCCACACCAGCATCTCAGGGCCATTTCCTCAGGCCAGACCATTGTACGAGTTATTGGAGACTTGGAGTTCTTTCCTTTTTATTCAAATTTTAGCTAGAGCCAAGGAAAAAGATTTTAGTTCCTCAAAGACCTTCACAGTTGGGTGGTGACATCAGGCTCCAGAAGAGCTCATGGGGTTCCTAGAACCAACTCTCCCACTTTCTGAGTGGAGCAGTTTGTCCTGGTGGTGGGACACTCAGGCTTCGTTGTCAGACAGACTTAAATGAATGTGACCTCAGCCCCACCTCTTATCAGCTGTGTGACGCTGAGCCATTACTGGCCTCCAAGAGACTCAGCCTTCTCATCTGCTGAGTAAGCTAACTGTTAGTCACCCAGTCATGCTCAACTCTTTGTGACCCCACGGACTGCAGCCCACCAGGCTTTTCTGTCCATGAGATTTTCCAGGCAAGGATACTGGAGTGGGTTGCCATTTCCTTCTCCAGGGGATCTTCCTGACCCAGGGATCGAACCCAGGTCTCCTGCACTGCAGGCAGATTCTTTACCGACTGAGCTAATGACTCTAATTGCAGAAGTAGCCTCATAGAGTCCTCACGACATTTCCAGGAGACAAGACACAGGCAACCTTTCCGCTGAGCCTGGAGCAGCTCTGGAGCATCACTAGGATGGCGATCACTGCCCTGTGAACACTGATCCTGTCCAGCCTGGACGGGGGAAACATTTTCCCAGCCACGAAAGGGTCCTAGGCACCCCCAAGCTGCAGTAAAGAAGTGCTCCAGGGCTGGCCAAGAGACAGCCCCACACACCAGCCAGGGTCTGGCTCCGTCTGCTAATTAGGGAACGTTTATCTGGTGCCCAGCAGAACAAAGTGGCCGGTTCAGCCACGCTGGAAGGCTGAGTTCAGTGAGGGTGTGGGGGGGCTGCTGGGGCGGAGGCTAGGAATGGGGCGGGTGCGGGGGCGTCCCTGGGGCTAAATGGACCACATTCAGATATACCTTTAAAAAAATCCACCCAAACAGGAAGCCTGAGGCTGGTGTATAGCTGGAGTTGGGAGGCTCTGGTGTTCGACAAGCGGCCTTTCTTCCCTCTTAGAGAGACAGTGCCGGTCTGGTCTCCTAAGGAGCAGTTGCTCTCCATCTCTGGTGAAGGCTGTCCCGGCTGGCTCCCCAAGGAGACCGGGTTGTTTTTATCCTGAGATTCCCAGGGCTCCACCTTGTGAGGAGGAATCCCCAGTGGGAGGGTGGAGAGGAAGCCCTCTCTGTGTGTGCTGGGCCCTGCCCACCCCTCCCTCTATCTCACAGAGCACTGGGGCAGGGACAAGGACCGGGGTATCCCGGCCAGGAAATCTACCACACGCAGGACTCAAAACCATTAGATTTTATCCATCATGTAATGAATTAAGGGGACACTTTGCGTCAGTTTGAAATACCTGGGTTTCCTGGCTGTGTAGTTGAGAACTGAGGTGAGGACGGATGGAGCTGCAAAACCACGTTCTCCGCCCACAGGGGCCAGGACCCAGACCAGCAGTCTAGCTCTGAGATCCAAGCTCTAAACCCTTCTGTCCACTCTAACCTGTAACTTTAATGTGGCCCCTGCGTGGGCCAGAGCACTGCAGAGCCAGCCTGGGAGACCCCAGCACCTCAGAGCGGAGGGGGATCCTTTCCCTCACTTGCCAGGAAGGCTTCTGCCTCAGAGCAGGTGGTGCTGAGCTGGCTGCTGGAGGTGGGTGCTGCCCTGACCCCCTGCCCAGGCTGGGGAGGGTCTGGGCTGGGCCAAGAGTGAGAGTGAGAGAGGTTGTCCATTTCTCTGCATCTGCTCGTTTCCTTTTCCCTTGAGTCTTGGATTCCCCCAATGGGGAATCTCTCTGTCTCTCTCTTTCCCCAGTTTGTCTGTTCTCTCTCTCTCTGTCTCCCAGGGGTTTCTGAGTCTCAGCCTGTCTCTGGGCATGGCTCTGTTCATCGCTGTGGCCTTTCCCCAGCCTCCTTTCTGGAGGCGTTTCCTCTGGCTCTGGTACGTCTTTGTCAGTCTCTGGGTCTCTCTTGTCTGAATCTCTTCCTCGGGGATGCTACCAGGTCCCAAGCCAGCATGTGGGAGAAGGGCAGGTGAGGGCCTGACCCTAGTCTGTATGGGGTCAGACCTGACTGCAATGAGCAGGGGCTTGGCAAGTCTGCACCCCCAAGGGCAAAAGCCTGTGGTGGAGAGTGGGGCTGCTTCCCTTCTCAGGGACTCTGGGGCCTCAAAATTAACCTTTTTCCTGATGATGGCTTATGTATAGAATCCAGTGACAGCCTTGACACCCTGGTTGGGGGGCTGTCCTGCCTCCAGAGGGCATGCATGATGGCCAGCTTGGCTCCTCCCCCTTTCCCCTGCCTGATCACAGCCCTCACCCAGGCTGCCCAGAGTTGGGCTCCAGGTTCCTGTGGTTGGGGTGGGCACAGGGAGGGCAGTGCCCACCTGTGCCAGGGAGGCTGGCTCCTCCCCTTCTCTGGCTGGACAGAGGGTCTTCTCTCCTCTGTTCCCTCCCCTAATCCCTTCCTGCCCTGTGCTAGCTGTTCCTCCAGGGCCACCCTCCCCTGCTGCTGTCCCCACTAGAAATAGCTGAGCAGGGGGCATTTGCCCAGACCAGGGAGTGGCCCTTGCAGGGTCAGGCTGGTCCCCAAAATACCCCACCAGCTGTCAGGGATCGGGGTTAGATAGGACACCACGAATAGCTTGGGCAGAGCTCCACTCTCCCCAGGCCTCTTCTCTCAGCGAGGGCAAGTTCTCTGGGCCCAGCCTCTGTTGTCAGCTAGAAGGCAGGTGGGGGTGAGCACCTGACCGTGTTTGCTGAGTACCTGCTAGGGGCCAGCCACTGGGTCCAGGGCGGGATTGAGGGGGTGGAGACAGATGACCATGAGCTGACCACAGGCTGACTCTTGGAGGCCTCTCCGCGTATAAGTCACACGTACGCCCGAAGCTCAGCATGTTCCACACCCAGCCCCTACCTAAGTGCCTCCCTCCTTCCCCTCCTCCCTCCTTCCCTCTCTCAGTCACTGCACCATCTCTCACCCCTGCAGAGCCCTCCTCTCTGCCCCTGGCCCTTTGGCCAAGCCCTCCTGATTCTTCCCTCACATCCACAGCCTTGTTACCAGGCTTCCCAGCACTCCAGTCCGGCCCCTTCCAGCTGTTTCTCAGCATTGCAGCCAGTCAGCTCTTCTTTTCTATTGTTTATTTTTTTAATTATGAATTTTTTTAATCCTGCAGAAAATACTATATCAGTGGATCTTCTCATTAACACATGTTTACATTTTGCCACACTTTATTCACACGCTTATTCTAAATGGAGGTATACTTGACATCGCTTGTGGCTCAGCTGGTAAAGAATCCACCTGCAATGCGGGAGACCTGGGTTTGATCCCTGGATTGGGAAGATCCCCTGGAGAAGGGAAAGGCTACCCACTCTAGTATTCTGGCCTGGAGAATTCCATGGACTATACAGTCCGTGGGGTTGCAAAGAGTCAGACACTACTGAGCGACTTTCACTTCACATACTTGACATCAAATACTTCTTTTTCCAGGAAATAAAATGGTGCCAATAGAGGAGGTAAATAAATAGAGGAGGATAAATGCTAGATTCCCGTCCTCCTGCCTCGGGTCTTACTGAGAAGGTGGAACTGGAGGTGGGTCTAGGGGAAGGGCTGGTTTGGTGGACTGAGAAGATGTCCACCTGTGTGGACCCTGAGTGTGTGAAGGTGTGGAGGCAGGACTGCCTGCCCCTATCACGGTCGGGGGATCCCGGCTTCGTGGAGGACGGAGCTGGGCAGGGAGGGCCACGGGTGCCGGCAGGCCTCAAGCAGCCAAGCCCTTTCCCCCTCAGGCCTTCCTCCTCCTCCCGCACCTGGTGCTAAGTGGGCAGCTGCCGAGTTTATGAGGTCGCGAGCGGAAGCCATCACCTGGGTCGGCGGCAGCACCACCACCTGGACAGGCAGCCTGCAGCTGGGCACCAGGGTGGGCTCCGTGGGGAGCTCTTCCTCTTGCGTTTCCTGGTTCCCTGGCAGGAGTCAGGTTCTCCCCATCAGGAAAGCCTCATTAAACCAGCTGGCCTGGCCACAGAGCCTGGGGAGGGCAGGGCTGGCCTGGGTGGCTCACCTCACTGCATGGGCTGCTTGTCTAGGCTCCCCCGGCAACTCTGCCTGAGTGCAAGTTTTTGCTTCGGGGACTTTTCTCTTTTTCTTCTGGGCCCCACTTGCCTTCCCCTTCTGCAAGTTGTGAAGAGACACTAGGACACCCTTGGCCTAAAGGGCCTCTAGAAGGGGGAAAAAGCCTTGTTGTTATTCAGTTGCTAAGTCATGTCTGACTTTCTGTGACCCCGTGGACTGTAGCATGCCAGGCTCCTCTGTCCTCCACTGTATCCTGGAGTTTGCTCAAATTCATGTCCCTCGAGTCAGTGATGCCATCCAACCATCTCATCCTCTGTCGCCCTCTTCTCCTCCTGGCCTCAATCTTACCCAGCATCAGGGTCTTTTCCAGTGAGTCAGCTCTTTGCATCAGGTGGCCAAAGTATTGGAACTTCAGCTTCCCCATCAGTCCTTCCAATGAATATTCAGGGTTGATTTCCTTTAGGATGGATTAGTTGGATCTCCTTGCTGTCCAAGGGACTCTCAAGAGTCTTCTCCAACACCACAGTTCGAAAGCATCAATTCTTCAATGCTCAGCCTTCTTTATGGTCCAACTCTCACATTTGTATATGATTGCTGCCTCCTGTGGGCTAAATGGCCAACCTCAGTGACCAGGAAGGGAGTCATCAGAGCAGTGACCCAGCGTTGGCCCTGGATGCCATCAGCCAGATCAGGGCACTTGGGCCCCCCAGGGCAGCTGTTAGGAGTACCTGAGGTGCCAAAGGAATTCAAATCCAGTTGGGACCACCCCCAACCTGGCCCATCCCCATGCCATATCCTGCTCAAAGACAAGTCTGCACATCCTCAAAATGAGCCCAGCTCTGCCCTCTTCCTCTCTGTCCACTCTAACCCCCACCCTGGTCCATCACATTCCCATCACATTCCACCTGGCAGTTGAACCAACCTTCTTAGGGATCTCCCCACTTGTGCTCTTGTCTTCCCACCCATTAGAGATCCTTCTAAAAATAAATCAGATTGTATAACACCCACCTTTTATAACCTTATGAAAGCCTTCCTTTCTTTTGGGAATGAACTCCCAATTCCTTACCCCACCCACCTGCTCTTCCAGACCTGTCCCCTGCCGCCTCTTTCCCTGGCTCTCAGATCACCTGCTTGATCCTGGGGCACCCGTGCAGTGCTGCCTTGGGGCCTTCGCCATTGCTCTTGCCACTGCCTGGAATGCCCTTCCCCCAGGTCTTCAAGCAGCCAACTCTTTCTGGGTTTCAGACCTCCTGTGGCACCTCCCAGACAGGCCTTCCTTGATCACTTCCTCCGAAAGCCCCCCAGCCCTGTTGCATTGGGCTTCCCAGGTGGCACTCGTGGTAAAGAACCTACCTGCCAATGCAGGAGGTGCAAGAGACTTGGGTTCGATCCCTGGGTCAGGAAGATCCCCTGGAGGAGCAATGGCAACCCACTCCAGTATTCTTGCCTGGAGAATCCCATAGAAGAGCCCAGCAGGCTACAGTCCATGAGGTCCCACAGAGTCCAACATGACTGAAGCGACTTAGCACAGATGCACCTGTCACATTGTCACATTCTGTTGTCTTCAAGACATTTATCTCTGTGATAAATTATCTTCTTAACTCTTTGTCTATTGCTTATGTCTCGTCCTTGCTGGAATGTGAGCTTGAGGAGAGCAAAATCTTGCTTGTTCAGCAACTTCTGTTTTCCCAATGCCTAGAACAGTGCCTGAAACAGAGCAGATATTCAGGAAATTGGCATCAAATGAATGGATTGGGTGTGTGGTGAGCTGGCACTGAGAGAAGGGAATGGGCGAGACAGGCCCGCAGCCTTCTGCTCCATGCCAAAGATGAGATCTGCTGCGTAGCTCCCATTCCCCCTGGTGGGTGCCCATCTTTGCTTGTAGACTGGACTTGCCATTGGGAACACTTGTAAGGATTAGCTGGAACAGAAAGTAACTTTCAACTTTAAAACTACTAGAAAACAACAGTGACAAATTCGAGAACAAGGTGCATCTGGAAAGCGAGAATATAATGCTAAGAAAAAATATGCAAAGAATACTAAAAGTGCAATACTAAATACTAAACGTGAAATCAAAAATGTCATCGCAACATAAGACATTCAGTAGAGGGTCTGGGGGGAGGGATAAAGAAATTTTCTAAAAGATTAAAATACAAAACTTGGAAGAAAATTACAGATGATCAACCCAGAAGAGTCAATATCTGTTGAAAAGGAGTTCTTACATGAGAGAACAGAGAATATAACAGAGAGGGAGAGAGATTAATGAAAGCAAGTTCTCTAATAATGAAAATAGTATGTATTTTGGGTTGAATGTTCTTTTAAATACTTCTGGTTGATCTTTCCAAAGATGGCCACATCTCCTGTTCCACATGACTTTTGCAATGAGACTTTTTTACCTCTTTCAGTACAGAGTCGGTTTTCTCTACCCTTAACCCTCTGCTTATCCTGAATCACAGGTTTCAACAAGAATATCTTCCACTTGAAGATATTCTTATCTGTAAGAAATGCATGATTAAATAGCTAATTATCTTTGTAAAAAAGATTAAAAAATTATGTTCTAATAAGAGAGAGGATGGGAACGAGGTTTGAAGTACCTCTTTCTCTCCCTATTTCCCTTCTTGTTTTTAGTAACATTTTCTTTGGGATAGCACAAATTAGTGACAGAGGAATACATGTCATATTTTCTAGGGGAAAATTTTATTTTCCAGTTTGAACTCTTCTATTTTGAAAGAACTTGAAATTTTGTTACCATGTATATATATATTACTTACACAAAATATTTTTGTGTATTGCTGTAAAATAAATAATGCTATAAAAGAAGATTTTTGTCTTGGAAGAAATATACCAAATGAAAGAAAAGTCTATGTGTGGAAATAAAGTATATCTTTGGTTTATGGGTCGGGGGGTGTGGGGAGAAAGATTAGCTTAAATCCTTGTGACAAACTGCTGGTTTTCAAGTTTTAATGTACACGAACTACTTAGCATCTCGTTTAAATGCAGGTCCTAATTCAGCAGGTCTCCCGGGGGTTTGAGATTCTGCATTTCCATCAGCTCTTAGGTTAGTTTCAGGATCACAGCTTGAGTAGTGAGGCCAGGGAGTATTGGAAAGATACATTTGAAGCCCTTCTCTCCATCCGTTGCTGTTTCTTCCTTCTGTTCAAATGTGGTCAATCTCCCCTTTGGCCATGGTCCATTGTGATCAGATGGGAATTTGACCTGGTGAGTCTGGTGCAGAACACTGCTCCAGCACTTCCCAGGAGCTGCCAAGGGTGAGTGTGAGTGGCCTCAGAGGGATGGTGTGCTCGTCACTGGAGGTGTTCCTGTGAGCTCAAATGGTCATGTGTCGGAGGTGTCATGAGCCTTGTGTGGGGACGAGGGGGCTCCTCCGTACAATTTCACCTTGTGCCTCTGTGTGCCTTCTACAAACTTGTGGAACCAGGATCTCAAGTTGGGGCTCATTCACCTGTGACTTTCACAGGTCATCTGGCAAGCTTCAATCCCCACCCTTCTCAGTCCTTCCATTGGCATTCTAAGTACTGTATGTGTGATTTGGTAGGCAGGGCAGGGGGAGAAGGGTTGATGGCTAGGCTTCAGGAATAGTTCAGTCATGTAGGAATGTAATGCCTGACTTGATTGGATCTAGGAGTGGGAGGGGGTTCTGCATTTTATATTGTCTTCCCACCTTCAGCTTGGTTCAACAGACCTTGATTTATTGTAACAAACTCTCAGTGATTCAGTACAATGGAGGTTTATTTCTTGCTCATGTCATAGATCAAAACAAGCTCTACTCCAAGTAGTCACTCAGGGAATCCAGACTCTCCCATCTGGTGACTCAATTCCCCATGCATCTGTTTCCACCCAGCAACAGAGGGAGGAGAGAGTGTGAAAAATTGCAGGGAGATTTTATGGGTTGCCTGATGGAGGTACACATCACTCCTGTTCATATTCCATTGATCAGAATTCAGTCACATGACTGTAATTCCCAGCAAAGAAGGCTGGGAGATGTAGTCTAGTTGTGTGCCCAGCTATGTGTCAGACATTGTGATGAGCAGTGGGCACAGTTGCTTACAAGAGGCTCACAGGCTTTTGAAAGGAGGCAGATGTATGAACAAATCATTACCATATGGTAGTAAGTGCGGCTCTAGAAGTGTGACTGAACCACAGAAGCAATCTAGAGGAGTCAAGGAGGGCTAAAGGCCTCAGAGGTGGTGGATTGGATTCCAGGAGAGAGGAACAGAATGTGCAAAAGCACAGAGCTCTGGAACAGCATGTTGTATCCAAGGAGGATGCTGGCAGGGCATGCAGTGTGTGCGGACCTGCAGTAGTAGCAGGACACAAGACTGGAGAGGTCAGGCGGGGCAGAGGTCGTGAATGGGCTTGTGTCCCACAGGAGGCTGACAGCCAACAAAGGGCTCAAAGCTGAAACAGCCAGATGAAGGCGGATTACAGCAACATCAGGGATGGTAAGTGCTTAGCACTCTCCTCATCAGAACCTTTAGAGAGGTTTTATATGTGTTTTGGCCTCTTGTGCTGTGGGGTGTCTGACAGAGGAAGATATGGGAAGGTGGGCAGGGGACTGACCCGAGGCACCAGCTGCAGCAGCACCCCTGGGCACTCCCTGGGCCCGTGTGGCTTCTGCCAGGTCCACCCGACAGCCCAGGTCTCACCAGTGGCTTCCAGTAGCTCTAGGGTCACTCAGGCAGGGGAGAGTCAAGCTCTTGGGAAGTGAGCGTGCCATATTGCTAGGGCCAGGCCACAGGGAAGAGCTGGACTCTGCACAGTGATCTCAGCCTCTGTAGCCAATTCTTCATGTTTTCCTTTTACACAAGACTGGGAGGGGAGAGGCGAGGATGGGGTCCAGAAGTACCCTCACCCTTTTGGAAGAGAGAAGAAAATACGGAAACAAGACACGTGGAGAAGGGGAGGGAGAGGAAGGCAAGGACGTTGGATTGTCCACTGGGAGCATCCCACGTGGCTTCTTTCCCAGAAGGCAGGGTTAAGGCAGCACCACGGCACCTGTTCTGAGATCTCACTGCCTGAACAGCAGCCTGGGCCCAGGACCACCAAGGGTCTGTCTCGGTCTCATCTCTGCCAGGAATGTGCTGTCTTTGCCCCAGACTTTGACCTGACTTTGATCCCATGGCTGGTCGGAGACCACAATTCTGGGCCATTTGGAGGGATGATCAGGATGAGAGAATGAAGATACACTGGGGCTGGGGGTGTGGTCCAGCCAGGCAGAGAAGGTAGAGGTCTGCCCTCCTTCGGCCCCTTCCTCCTTCCTCACCTCCTTGCGGGCCTCTCACTGTTAGTTTTTAAAATTAATTAATTAATTTAGGCTGTGGTGGGTCTTCATTGCTGCAATGTGGCCTTTCTCTAGTTGTGGCAAGCGGGGTCCACTCTTCATTGCCGTGCATGGGCTTCTCATTGAGGTGGCTTCTCTTGTTGCGGAGCGCAGGCTCTCGGTGCACGGACGTCAGTAGTCGTGGCTTGCGGGCTGTAGATTGCGGGCTCAGTATCTGTGGCACATGGGCTTAGTTGCTCCGCAGCTCGTGGGGATCTTCCTGGTCCAGGGATGGAACCTGTGTCCCTTGCATTGCAAGGTGGATTCTTAACCACCATGGAAACCCCCCTCTCACTCTGTTGACAGTCCTTAGGGGTTCAGGCAGGAGAGGGAAGTGTCAGGCAGCTCTGAGACCTTGTGAGGGGTCTCTGGTGAGGTTAGGGGATAGAGAGACACCTCTCCCCAGGAGGGACCAGAGTAACCTTAGCCAGGACCCCGCTGGAACTGCCACCCCAGTGTGGGCAGGCTCACCTTAGGCGACCTTATTGTCTGTGGGGAGTGTCTGTGCTGACACCCTGGACCAGTCCCAGGCTTTCTTTGGCAATTCATCCCCGCGCAGATGTCTCTTTCCCCATTGCTCCATCCCATGTCCCGGGCAGACTTGTCTTTCCAGAATTCCACTTTCACATGGTTCCTTCTGCTCAGCATCCTCCAGGGGCTCCCTCTTGCCCTGAAGAGGAAGTCCAAGTTTTTCCTTCTTGTGTCAGATGACTGTCCAGCCAACTTCTTACACCACCCGGCACTCACTCTTGCAGCCCCAGCACCCAGCTCCCACAGCCCCGCTGCTTTCCTGGGTGTGAGAGGAAGGAGGACCCAGACAGCAGCACAGGGGTGTTGGGAGATCGGGGTGTAGCTCCAATTCCACGGCAGGAAACCACGTCTCAGGCCCTGTGAGTCCTGGGGGAGCTCTGCTCATTCTCAGAGCCCGGCTTAGAGCTGACAGAGTCCAGAATCTCTGACCCAGTCTTTGGTCCCTAGCTTTCCAGGTGTTTGGCTGCTTTAGCAACACTCCTTTCCTCCCTGGTCCAGGGAAGCGTGGGCCATGTGTGTTGGACTGTGAAGTTACAGGTGAGGGACCTGAAGTCCTCTCAGCCATCGATAGTGAGGGCAGGGTGTGACTGACAGCCCGGAGCCGCTCCCTCAAAGCAGAAAGGGCTGGAGGAGGAATAGGAAGATCATCCCACTGCAGCTTCTTCACCTTGGAAAGGGCGACCTCATTTGTCAAGCATGTATGTAAGCCAAACACTGTGCTCACCTGTGTAATCTCATTCAATCCACACACCACGGTGGGGAGGCTGTTTTCAGTCACTACCCCCTTAAAGATGAGAAAACTGGATCCCAGAGAGGTTAAGTGATCCAGTCAGTGTCACATAGCCAGGATGGGTTGGAACTGGAACCCTCTGCCCTTGACTCCCACCCCATGCTTTTTCTCCAAAGGTTGTGGGTCTGCATGGTGGAGGTGTGTGGAAGGAGCCCCCTTTGTAGTTTCACGGGGAAAGCAGGGCCTCTTCTGGTTGGATACTTTCTAGGATAAGGCCATTGTGCACATCCCTGCTTCTTCACTCTGCATCTCTCTGTGGGTGTTGCAGGCCCCACCACGTTAATGTCAAATACATCCCAGCCAGCTCCCACGCACCCAATGAGCTGCTGGGAAAGCCAGAGGTCTCCTCCCCAAACAGCCCACGCACAACAGCTGGGCAGCTCCCCAGGGGCCCCTAGAGGCTCACAGACACCTCCCAGACCCGTCTGTCCCTCATGGGCTCTGTGCCTCCGTGACCTCAGGGCTGTAGGTTCCCAAGCACTTTTCCTGGCACTGGGGATACAGGCTAGCGCCATACCAAGAGTGATGCTGATGACAGCGGTGATAATAATAGCTCACGTGTGGGGGCCGCTAGTCTGTGCCACGCTCTGTGCCAAGTACTTGACACACATTATCTCATCGAATCCTCTCGCTCACCCCATCAGGCAGATTCTACAACTGTCCTCATTTCGCAGATGAGGAGACTGATTTGAATCCAGATCTGAGGAGCTATGTACCGTTTATTATTATTCACATTTTCCAAAACATTGTGCAGGCACCTTGTGAGCACAGGAAGAGGCTTTGGGGTAATACGTGGGCTAATTCTTTCTCTTTTCATAGTTATGTATTGTTTCAATGTGTGCTGGGGTTAGGGGGTGAAGTCTTATGTGCTCCCCAAATGCGTATGTTGAAGCTGTAATCCCTAGCACCTCAGAATGTGACCTTATTTGGAAATAGGCTTGTTGCAGATGCAATTAGTTAAGATGAGGTCATGCTGGTGGGCCTCTAATCCAATGACTGATATCCTTATAAAAAGGAGAAATTTGGACACAGACAGGCACACAGGGAGAACGCCATGTGAAGATGAAGCCAGAGACGGGGTGATGCTTCCACAAGCCAAGGAACACTGAAGATTGCCAGCAAATCATAGAAACTAGGAGAGAGGCATGGAACAGAGCCTCTCGCACAGACCTCGGAGGGAGCTAGCCCTGCCAACACCTTGTTCTCAGACTTCTGGAGTCCAGAACTGAAACAATGTATTTCCATTGTTTAAGCCATTCAGTTTGTGATGTTTTGTTGTGGTGACCCTAGCAAGTTAATCCAGTTAGAATATGAATGTGTGTGTGTGTGTGTGTGTGTGTGTGTGTGTGTGTGCACGTAGTGTTCCCTGGTAGCTCAGCTAGTAAAGAATCTGCCTGCAATACAGGTGACCCTGGTTTGATGCCTGGGTCAGGACAATCCCCTGGAGAAGAGATAGGTTACTCACTCCAGTATTCTTGGTCTTCCCTGGTGGCTCAGATGGTAAAGAATCCACCTGCAATGCAGGATACCTGGATTCCATCCCTGGGTTGGGAAGATCCCCTGGAGAAGGAAATGGCAACCCACTCCAGTCTTCTTGCCTGGAGAATCCCCATGGACAGAAGAGCCTGGAGGGCTACAGTCATGGGGTCGCAAGAGTCGGACACGACTGAGCAACTAAGCACAGCACACACATATAGTTTGTGTACACACACACACACACACCAACACGCTTATGATTTCATAGATATTATTGCTTTGGATGTGACTTTTGATAGGCTGAATAATGCTCCCCCACAGAGATGTCCCCATTCTAATTCCTGGAACCTGGGCTTGTTACCTTCTGTGGTAAAAGGAGCTTTTTAGATCTTGAAAGGGGAGCGTATTCTTGATTATCCAGGTGAGCAAGAGGCGCAGGAGATTCAGAGGAGAAGATGTGACAGTGAAAGCAGAGATTGGGGTGCTTTGAAGATGGAGGATGGGGCTGTGAGCCCAGAAGTATGGGTGGCCTCTGGAAGCTGAAAATGGCAAGGAAACCAAGTCTCCGCACTGAGCTTCAGGAAGGAAACCACTCTGCTGACACCTGGAATTTTAGCCCCTTAGTTCTCATTTTGCACTTCTGACCTGAGCTCTAAGAAAATTAGTTTGTGTTGTTTTACGGCACTGAGCTGTAGTAAGTTGTTATAGCAGTCACAGGAAACTAATATACAACAAAAATAACTATTTAAGTTTTTCCAGAAAGGGACTCAAAGAAAAGTAATAGATAAATCATAGTAGCAGCATCGATCCCATGTAGGGAAGGGGGCTGGTGCCTATACTTGAGGGACTCTGTGCTGCCCTGCCTCCAGGGGGAACTGCATCATTTGGGGAAACCCTACGGCCTGGGCTTCACTGTAGCCTATTATCACTCCTTTGCTCTATGTTGTTGAGCAAGTTACCTAACTTCTCTGTGCACCTGTCTCCTTGCCTATAAAACACAGGATGAATCACACCTACTTGGTTTGCAGCACACTCTGTTTTGCCTCGATCATTGCTCAATATTCTAACCTTCTCTGATTCTCTTAACAGCCCTGAGAGGCAGGTAGGGGAGGATCTATCTGTGGATCATTTTTGAGCACCTGGCTTCTGCTCTTCACTTGCTTCTGCATGATTGTTCATAGTGGGTGCAGAGGCCAGGGCACTGGTGAGCTTGTGAACCACCCCACCCCTGGGTCTCCCTAGTTACCAGACCTCAGCTCTGGGAGGGCAGGAGCGCCTCTAGCATCAGTGTTGCAGAGTCAGACTCAGAATCGAGGAACCCTTGCTTGAGAGTGTGTTGTATATGTGCACACGATGACAAGCTGGTGCTTCCTGGAGAGGGGACCTTGGGGTAAGCAAGGCCAAATTGAGGTGCATGGGCTCCCTGGGGAGGATGACAATTTGACGTTCCCTTCAAATCGGTGGTCTTTAAATATGTGTTGAGAATGTCTTTAGCATCTGTGGGAAGGTGTTGGGGGAAAGTAGAGAGGGCCCTGGTGGTACCCAAAGCCTCTTTTGTTGCTCTGAGTTGTTCATCTCAGACCCTCAACAAAGCAAAGCGCCCACCTGTTTCCAGACTCAGCACTTAGACAGCAGTTTAGTGAGTAAGGGCTATTACTCAAGCAGGCATCTGGGGCATCTCACCTGCCATCCCCGCCTGCAGAGTCTCCATCCACATGCAGTACCAGCCTCGAGATGAGCTCTGGAATGGATTCCTTCTCCACATCGTCACATTTTCTGAGATGCTTTCAGATGCCATGACTGCCCGCCCCCATCCTTGTGGAGTGGGACACCGGGCCTCTGCCCGTATCCTGCTCTGGGGCCAGCTGTGTGTTCATCCCCAAATCACTGGAATGAATGATCAGGGGCCTCCACCCGAGATCCCACCACTTTCTCCAACACATGGCAGCGTTTCATGGAATTCATGACAAGTCACTGCACTCCAGTCTGAGTGCTTCCTCTAGCAGTCCTGAAACTCCCACTGCCGAGCCTTTGTATTGGCCATTTTTCCCACTGGAATGCCCTCTTCCCCTTTCTCCCCGCCCCCCATTTACGCAAGCCCTACATCTAACGTGTCCTCCTCTAAGAAGTCTGCTTTGCTTCCTCCAGCCATACCAGTCTTGTGCTTCCCTGAGCCCCATCACATGCTTTTGATGCCTCTCAGAAGCCTGGCACTCATCTAACACTACTGGCTAAGCCTCTTGTGCCCGTGTGGCTTTCCCAGCTCCCAGTCACATCATGGACCGTGATGTACACTATTTGGGAAGCGTGTCTGGAACATCATGGTAATGGCTTGGTTGGGAAGGGATTTGAAGTCATGAAAGCTTGCACGCTTTCCAGAAAATATTCAAGGACGACTTCTTAGGCTTGTTAAGGACTCTGGAACCCAGGGTGGGCTCTCTCACAAAGCTGGCGTGTGTACCAACACCCCGAGTCTTCAGTGTGGCTTGTGCCCATCCCCCAGCCACCAAAGGCATCCAAGGAAGGGAGGTCCTTGCCGGGGTGGAGGGGTCCTCTCTACCCTTTGTCTCTTCTGCTGCTGCTTCCGGGATACCTAAGGTGTCGAGTCTGTTCTCCGAAGACTCTAGTGGGTTTGGCAAGAGAGCCTGTACCCTTCCTATCCATCCACCCACAACCTCTCCTTATCTTGGGAGCTCTCTGAGCAGCTGCCAGGCTGCCTCATGGCTGTGCTGCCCCTTTCTGTGTACAGAGCACGTCTCCTGCAGCATCTTCTCTGGGTCCTCATATCTTCCCTGTGAGTTGCATCATCTTCCCCCGTTGCACAGACAAGAATCAGTGCCTTGCACAGGGCCACTGTGCAGCCAGTGCCTTTTGGAGCCCAGGCTCCAGACTCGAATGCTGTGCTCAGGGCTCTGTGTGCGGCTGCTCCTGGGGTGACAAAGAGAGAATTGTCCTGACTCCTCTCTGCTGTAGAGCCCTGGTATCTTATTCTTTCTTTTTTTATTGTGCTAAAATATGCATAACATCAATCTTAACATTTTTGTAGTATGGTAAAATACATATAAAACATTTCACCTTTTTAAAAATGATATCTTTTAACAAATATCTTTATTTATTTATTTGACTGCATTGGGTTTTGGTTGCAGCACTCGGGATCTCCGTTTCATCACGCGGGATCTTTTGTTAGAGTGCACGGTCTCAGTGGCTGTGACACATGGGCTTCGTTGCTCTGTGGCATATGGGATCTTAGTTCCCCAACCCAATGGAACCCGTGTCCATTGCATTGCAAGGCAAAACCTTAACCATTGGACCACAAGGAAAGTCCCTCATTTTAACCTTTTTTAAGTGTGCAGTTCATCGGCATTAAGTACATTTACACTGATGTGCGGCCATCACCACCACACTTCACAACTTTTCATCTTACTTTCTCCTTCAAGTCCTAGTGTCTTATACCTTCTAGGGGTTAGTTCCTTTTTAATCAAAGTGTCACAACCCTTCAAGAGCCAAAAGCGTGCATCTTTGGAGGGGTCTTTTTTTTTCTTTCAGTTTTTATATTTGTAGTCTATATATAAGTTTCTATTGGTTGTGAGTACTGACTTTTTCCCCCTTTCTGTCTTTGTGCCTCCCATTTCTTTCTCTTGTGTTAATACCTTGGGAAGCAGCATAGATCCAATAACAGATGGAAGTAGTGGAGAGCGTGCTTGTTTTATCCCAGTGTTTCTTCACTGAGGAGTGTTGTGGGTAAACGTTCTCAGATCAAGAAAGTTTGCTCCCATTTCCTGTTTGCCACATTAAAAGAAAATCATAAATAGGTGTTGAGTTTTATCAAAGAATGATTATGTAGTTTTTATCCTTTACCTGATAATGTGGCAAATTACATTGATATCTTCTAAGTATGAGTCATTCCTACACCTTCAGTGAAATTTCATAGAAATGGAACTCTAGTGGTAGAATTTCTGAATCCTTTCTTTCATTCAGTTGATTCATTCAGACTATGGTAGTCAAGAGACCGGTGTCTGTAGCCAGATTGCCTAGGTTCAAATCCCAGTTCCACATCTTGTTTTTTAGGCAGGTTATTTAATCTTTCTGTATGGTCATTTCTTTGTCTGGAAAATAGGGTATTAATAGTACCTACCTCAAAGTTGGTATGAGAATTGAGATGAGCAGGTGCCTAACCACTTGCCTGGTGGCTCAAATGTAAAGAATCTGCCTGCAATGGAGGAGACCCTGGTTCAATCTCTGGGTTGGGAAGATCCCCTGGAGAAGGGAATGGCTGCCCACTCCGGTATTCTTGCCTGGGGAATCCCATAGACAGAGATCCTGGTGGGCTACAATCTATGGGGTTGCAGAGTCGGACACGACTAAGCGACTAATACTTTGGGCTTCCCTGGTAGCTCAGTCGGTAAAGAATCTGCCTGCAGTGCAGGACACCTGGATTCAATCCCTGGATCAGGAATATCCCCTGGAGAAGGAAAGAAGGAAGTGACAACCCACTCCAGTATTCTTGCCTGGAGAATCTCATGGACTGAGGATCCTGGTGGGTCCATGGGGTCGAGAGAGTCGGATACAGCTTAGAGACTAAACCACCACCAAGTGCCTAACACAAACTAAGTTCTCAATAAATCTTATTTTTATCATCAAGCATTTATACCAGGACCTGTGGTAGGTGCTGGGAACTCAGAGTTAGGGTGACTACATGGCTCCATTAACCAGTACAGTCTTGGAAGTCCTATTTTGTACCTTGTATCCTGACATAATTATTAATAGTGTTCCTTTTCGCTCTCAGTAGCTTCCCATTTTGGATGATAAATTTTTTGATCGCCAACTGATAGATGAAGAGGTCAGTGTCATGTGGAGGACCTGCATAGACTTTGTAGCTGAGGTTCCCTAATGTGAAGCAGAATTGTGGTTGGGGTCAAGATAGAGGAATTTCTGGCCCCCGCAGGCATCTCAGACTTTCCCTTGTCTTCTTATTTGCATTTTTTTCCAACAAGAAATCTACAGTCATCATTAGCTTTGTTCCCCTGCATGTAAAAATGTCTTTTTTCCTGCTTTTAAGAATTTTCTCTTTATTACTGATGTTTGAATAACCTGCTTATGATGTGCCTTGGTATAGTTTTCGTTATGTTTCTTGACTTCGCAGTTGAATTGCGTGGGAAGGGGTCTATGAGTCCAAAGAAGAAAGGATATTTAAAAAATTTTTGAACATTAAACATAGTGAAAACACAGCATATGAAAATTTGTGGGTCACAGCTGAAGTACTGTTTAGAGAGAAAACTATCATCATGATATGTGTGAATTTTAAAAGAAAGTTTAAAATCAATCATCTAAATTTTCACTTTAAGAAAAAAACCCTAAACCTAAATTAATTAGAAGAAAAGATATTATGAGAACAAAACAATAAAATAAAAGGTAGAAAATAGTAAAGAAAACTAATAGAACCCAAGTCTGCTCTTTGAAAAGATTAATAAAATTGATAAACTCCTACTAAGAACAACCAAAAAGAGAAAAGACACATTACCCATATCAGGAGAAAGAGAAGATACTAATTCAGGTGAAATAATAATAAGGGAGTGTTAGTAACAGTTTTTTCTCATTAAATCCAATAAGACAACATGGGCAAATTCTTTGGAAAACTCAACTTTTTCAAAGCTGACTCAACAAGAAAAAGAAAAATGTTAAGTGCCTTTATACCTGTTAAAGAAATTGAATTCATAATCAAATACTTTCCTGCAAGGAAAGCTCCAAATCCACATAGTTTCATTCATGAACTCTATCCAGCATTCAAGGATGAAATAATACCATTCTTACACTCAAGAAGATGGAATAGTTTCTAACTCACTGTATAAAGTGAGCATAATCTTGATATCAAAACCTGATGAGAACACTATAAGAAAGGAAAATATCAGAATACCATGAACATGGATGCAGATTTTTTCTTAAAAATATTTAGTAAATCAAGTCCAGCAGTGTATAGAAAGGATAATTATACCATAACCAAGTAGAATTTATCTCAAAAATGCAAATTGGTTCAACATTTCAAGATCTATCAGTATATTTCACTATATTGGCAGAATATAGGAGAAAAAATGCATCAGTCGATTCAGTAAAAGCATGATTTTTTAAAAAACATCTAAGTAAACTAGAAATCAAAGAAAGCTTTCTTATCCTGGGCATCTACAGAGAACCTGCCAGTATCATCGTACTTCGTGGTGAAAGCCTGAGTATTTTCCTCTTAAGATTGGAATAAGGCAGGACTTCCCTAATGGTCCAGCTGTTGAGACCCTATGCTTCCACTGCAGGGGGTGCACAGCTTCAGTCCTGGTCAGGGAACTAAGATCCAGCATTCCACTCCATATGGCACCTCCCAAAATAGACTGGAATAAGGCAAGACTGTTCTCTTTTACTTCTTTTATTCAGCATGGTCCTGGACCTTGTAGCCAGTGAAATAAGAAAAGACATACATGTTGGAAATAGAAAGATATATAATGGTCTTTTTTTTTCCTCCTGACATGACTGTCTATGTAGAAAATGCTAAGAAATCTGCAAAAGACAAAAATACCTATTAGAATCAATAAATGATTTTAACAAAGTTGCAGGATACACGTTCAGTATGCAAAAGCCAACTGTATATCTGTATACTACTGCTGCTGCTGCTGCTAAGTCGCTTCAGTTGTGTCCGACTCTGTGCGACCCCATAGACGGCAGCCCACCAGGCTCCCCCGTCCCTGGGATTCTCCAGGCAAGAACACTGGAGTGGGTTGCCATTTCTTTCTCCAATGTATGCTACTAGCAGCAAACAGTTAGAAAATGAAAATTTCAAACACTGTTAATAACAGTTTCAAAACACATAAAACTTATTACATCAAGAGAATGACAAGACAAGCTACAGACTGGGAGTATATATTTGCAAAGACATATCAGATAGATGACTGTTATCCAAAATATATAAAGACCTCTTAAAATTTAACAATAAGAAAATGAGCAGCCTGACTAATAAATAAACAAAGATCTTAACAGAGGCCTCACCGAAGATATATAGATGGCAGATAAGCGTATGAAGCAGTGCTCAACATTGTCTGTCATTAGGAAATTGCAAATTAAATCTACAAAATCCTATCATGACACACCTGTATCAGAATAGTGAGAAGCCAAGGCACTGACAATACCAAATGTTGGCAAGGATGTAGAGCAACAGGAGCTTGCATTCATTGCTGGTCACAACGCAAGATGCTGCAGCCACTTTGGAAGATAGTTTTTTTACAAAACTAAACGTACTCTTACCATGCAGTTCGGCAGTCATCTTCCAAATGAGCTCAAAACTATGTCCACACAAAAACCTGCACATGGATGTTTACAGCAGCATCATTCATAATTGCCAAAACTTAGACACAACCGAGATGTCCTTCAGTAGGTGAACAGGTAAATAAGCTGTAGTACATCCACATGATGGAATCTTACTAGTCAGTGTTAACAAGAAATGAACTATCAAGCCATGAGAAGACATGGAGGAAACTTAAATGCATATTGTACATTTTAAAAATTAAAGAATCTATTTTGAAAAGACTACATCGTGTATGATTCCAACTCTGTGATCTTGTAGTAAAGGCAAAACTATGGAGATGGTAAATTCCAGTGGTTGCTGGAATTAGTGGAAAGGGGATGAGTCGGTGGAGCACAGAGGTTTCTCAGGACTGTGAAGCTACTCTATATGATTCTGTCATGGTGGACACACGTGATACATTTGTCCAAACCTATCAAATGTACAATATCAAAAACAAGCCATAGTGTGAACTATGGACTTTGGATGATAGTTCTTTGTCACTGTAGGTTCATCAAGTGCAATTAATGTGCTGCTCTGGTCTGGGATTTTGATGGGGGAGACTGGGAATGTGCTTGGTGAGGAAGTCCATGAGAATTCTCTGTACTTCCTGCTTCATTTTGCTTTGAACCTAAAACTTCTCTTTAAAAGTCTATTAAAAAAGAAAACTTCTATAAAGCTACAGTTATCAAGATGGAGTGGCACAGACATAGGCTAGATTTATAGATCAAAGGGATAGAATTGAGAGTCCCGGAATAAACCCATACATCTATCTTGAACTGGTTTTCTGCGAAGGCACCAAGACTATTCAAGAGGAAGGATCCCTCCTCTTGAGGGCAATGAGATGAACTTGTACCAAAATGTCTCAAAAAACTATATGAAGTGCTGAAATAGGGACTGTTGGAATTCACAGAGAGGAGGGGTGACCTTAGGCTGGATGGTCAGGGGCTTCCCAGTGTAGATATTTCCTGATACTTTCATCAAAGAAGGAAGGGTTGGGGACATACATTTCAGACCACGAAGAATGAGAACTTTAAGAAAAGTCACGTGATGCATCGCTATCGTCCCTGTCTGTTTCTGTGATTCTTCCTGTGGTCCTGCGTCTAACACAGGGCCTGGTGAACAGACAAGCCATGATCTCTGAATCCCCAGGGAGATGAGGTGACTTTGCCTCTTTATAAGTGGGATCTCTAGATCAGGGAACCCACCAGCCTCTTGTAGTAACGAATGTTCCCTTTGTTCCTGAGCTGGAAATGGTCATAAGCATTGGGGCCTCAGAGCCGGAGTCGCTGGGAACTCCACCCACTTGGAAGGGCGAGGAGCCGAACTCTTGGGTTACAGATGTGCCCCAGCTGGGTCTGGGGCCCACCCCTCTCCCTCCCCAGTGTTTATTGCTGCTCAGCCCTGCCCAGGGAGAGCTGCCGAATCAGCTTTCTCTGGCCGAATCAGCTTTCTCTGGCCGGGGCTGGCTCTTGGAGCCGAGCTGTCCCGTATCTCTCGCACTATCCACCCCTTAGATAAACAGCCTGGCGTCCTCCACACGCAGAAGAGCTCTGATGTGGTTGCTCAGGGCTTCCTCAGCCAAACACTCTTGCTCTGAGAGGGACCCTGGCAACGGGCCCTGCTTTTCCTCCAGCCCAAGTCAGGCCCTTGCTGGAGTGACAGGAGAATCCACTTCCTGCCCAAAAAGGTGGCCGCAGCAGTATTCTCTGAGGGGCGGAGCTTCCTTCCTCATGGCCCACACACCCAGGCTTCCTCCCCAGGGAAGGTCTGGGCAGCTTCTTCATCAGACAGCCCCCCTCAGCCTTCCTTTCATGTGACTTTTCTCTATCAGACCCCCGTCCTGCAAATTAGACACCCACCAGGTTATACAACTCCGCTTCCCTGGTAGCTCAGCGGTAAAGAATCCTCCTGCAAAGCAGATATGGGTTCAATCTCTAGGTGGGAAGATTCCCTGGAGAAGAAAATGGCAACCCTCTCCAGTATTCTTGCCTGGGAAATCCCCCAGGCAGAGGAGCCTGGAGGGCTAAGTCCAGGGGTCGCAAAAGAGTTTAGCGACTAAACAAAAAACACGTTATCGAACCCACTTTGCAGCCCACCTGGCCCAGACATTCACCTTGTGTATTACACATGATGGCAGATGTTCATCCCCAGCCTTAATGTGCTGTGCACGGGCCACACCACTGCCCGGTGAGGTCTTGCAAGCCCCCCATACTGAGTAAACTCAGCTGGCTGCCTGTATTTGGTTTACTCTGGAGTCTGAGCCAGGGGATTTGCTTTCTTTGAAAAGTGACCTGTAGGCAGAGAAAATGCCACAAGCATCTGGTTAGCAGTGCGTCGCCTTCCTGTGGCCAGTAAGCCCTGGAGGAGACCAGGAGGACAGATGCCGAGGCTGAGCAGTGGTGGTGTGATCAGATGACAGGTGTAGCTGGGATCCGCACCTGAGAGCGGCCGGTCAGCTGGGTGCTTACAGCTCTGGGGAGGGCCCACTGACCCAGTACTTTAATTATATGGGCTTGTCTTGGCCTCAGAGGGACCCAGATTAAGACAGAGTTGGGGGAAGCGGAAAAGCTGTAACAGAAGGAGGAGGTGGGAGAGAGGTCGGCTGCCTAGCATCCTCAAGAGGCCTTCTGAGGGAAAATTCAAATCTGCGAGGCTATCAGATGACCCCTGCCTTCTAGGAGGCACATGAACCCAGGGGGAGAGGTCAGGCTGCTCTTGGCAAGGAAGGTACAGGGAACGTGACCATCGCTCTGCCAAGACAGAGCTGGCCTCACCTCCTACAGGAAGTCTTCCCTGACCTCTCCCTTCAGGTCCCACAGGATGCTGTTCATACATCCTCACCATTCCCCGTCACTCCAGAACTTGCTTGTCTGTCTCTAGCACCAGGACAAAGCTTCACAGACCTCTGGGCAGAGCCCAGGAAACTGCATTTTTAATAGACGCCTCCCTCCACCAGGGCGTCGGGTTTGAACAGACCTTAAGCTATGCTTTGAGAACCATCTTGCTCTACAGCAGCCTGTCTATAGTATATAATGTAATATCAATATAATATCCAAATATAATATCAACCACATGTAGAATTTAAATTCTTCTAGTAGCTATGTAAAAGTATAAAACAGGTGAAATTGTTTTAAGAATATTTTTACTTAACCTTTCATATCCAGAATATTATCATTTCAACATACAATCAGTACAGACATTGTTAATGAGATATTTCACTTGTTTTGTTTCGTACTAAGTCTTTGAAACCTGGCACATATTTTATACTTACAGGGCATCTCAATTTGGATGGGCCATATTTCAACAGCCACATGTGGGTGGTGACTGCAACATGAGACAGCTCTAGAGCTTTGTTGCTGAATGTGACTGTGGACCAGCAGTTTCGGCCTCACCTGAGCTTCGTAGAAATGGAGGATCTCGGGCCCCTGCCTGGACCCACTGAATCAGCACCTGCTTTTTAACATGTTGGCAGAGGTGCTCTGTATGTGTGTTGAAGGCAGTGAAGCCCTGCTCTAGATCGAGACCATGAGCTCCTTGGTGTAGAGACTGTGATGTAACTCATCTCTAGCACCTCACAGAGGGCTGGCATATAGAAGGCACACGGCAAATGTTTTGAGAGGAAAGGAAGGAACGCATGAATCTTTCCCTGCCCATCTCTCTTGGCACCACCTTCCCTATGCATTGTTGGTGAGAATCTCAGAATCCTAGGTCTGAAAAAGAATTTAGCAGTCAGCGAACAAATGTAGATCAGAGCAGATAAGCAACTTAAAGTTTCTGTAGCCTAACTCCTGCGAGCCCCAAAGAGACAGGGCAGTTTGGGCAAGTCTCTTGGCTTGCCAGGCATAGCAAGCCTCCCTTTTTCAGGAGAAAAGTGATCTGATGAGGGCAAATTACTCTACACCGGGCCCTGAGCCAGGCCTGCCTTTCTCCCCATCCTCTCTGTGCCATTTCTCAGAAATCCTATGAAGCTGCTGCTCAGAGGCCCCAGGCCTGGCCTATAGCATGTCAGTTATATCCATCTATTTATCCTCAGTCTTCTTCCAGAAGAGATTTAAGGCGCCTATAGATTTGCATAGATTTTAATGAGATGAAACAAAGGATAGAAGAAGTATTAAGGTGTACATAGGTACATGGAAAGGATGTTCACTCTGGTGTTACACGTAAGTAGTGAATACCCAACAGTAGTTGCTCAGTCGTGTCTGACTCTCTGCGATCCCATGGACTACAGCACGCCAGGCTTCCCTGTCCTTCACTATCTCCTGCAGTTTGCTCAAGTTCATGTCCATTGAGTCCGTGATGCTATCTGACCATCTCATCCAACAGTAGAGTGTAGGTAAGTCAACCATGGCCTGTTCAAACATCGAAATTCTATGTCACAATGAAGAATGCTGGTATGGAAATAATCCTGACATGAGACAATGCCATTACACAGTATAATGCATGGATGAGCTTATTTTATTTAATGCACATCTGGAAAGGATATACAGCCCAAATATTAATGTTGCTTTTTCAGGGGGAAGGATAGTGAGTGACTCTTGCTCTCTTTTTTTATCTACTGCTTCTGTCAGTTCAGTTCAGTTCAGTCGCTCAGTCATGTCTGACTCTTTGTGACCCCATGGACTGCAGCATACCAGGCTTCCTATCTGTCACCAACTCCCAGAGCTTGCTCAAACTCACGTCCATCGAGTTGGTGATGCCATTCAACCATCTCATCCTCGGTCATCCCTTTTCTCCTCCTGCCTTCAATCTTTCCCAGCATCAGGGTCTTTTCCAATGAGTCAGTCCAATTACTGCTTCTGTAATTTCTAGTTTTTTCCCTCAATGAATATGAATTACTTGTGTAATACAGAAAAAAAATTACAAAGTAGAAGATGGCTGAGGGGATGGGGAGAGAAAAAAGTAAAAGTTGTACTCCATGTAGAATTTATTTGAAAATCTATTAATTTAAAAAATCCTAAGTACAAGTTTATAGTGTTAGGTCTGTTGTCTGTATTTGCACGTAGCAGGCAATTATTAAATGGTAGAGAGGTGGACTTACAACATTGGGGTTTGAAAACCCATGAGCCAGCTTTTGTTAAATTTTAGTCTGTGTTCAGGGAAGTGAAAGTTAATAACGGTGCAATAGTTGTGTTGTTTTGAATGGAATCCAACAACGACCCACCCTTCACATGTGGGCTCTAAATAGCCTGTGTGTGTTGGATTATGGCTGTGCAAGAGAGGATCCTAAAATCATGCAGATTTAGAACTGGGCAGGCAGGTGGCTAGATGGGAATATGCACACACGGGCATGTGTGCACACACATACACGCATGCACACATACCACGCACACGTCAAATCTAGCGTAGGACCACATGTCACCACCTCCAAGGCAGCACTTTGGTCCCAGTTGACTCCTAAGTGATCTCCTGTTTCCCCAGTGTGGCCCCTTCACTTCCCTGTAGCTCCAGCCGTCCTCTGCATGATCCGCCTCTGCCTGGATCCCATTACCTGTACCTCCAGCCCTGCACACTCCTCTCCAGCCTCCACTCCACTGGCTCTTCCCTTGCCTGGACTATTCTCCCCCTCCACTGTGGCTCGCTTCCTCTCCATCAGGTCTCTGCCAAATTGCCATCTGATTTGTGAGGATTCCCTCACCACGCTATATAAAATCACTGTTTCTTCCTGTTCTGCCCCACCACTTTATCCTACTTCATTTTTCTTTATAGCACGTATCCCCACAGCATAGCACTTATTTGGTTACTGTGTGGTCTCACCAACTAGAATGTAAACTCCCTGAGGGCAGGAACTTCGTCTCTTTTCTTTACTGCCGATTTTTCTAAGTGCCCAGTGCTCTAAGGAGACGCTCAATAAATATTAATTGATATTAGAAAGAAGGGATGAACTTTCATTCATCATGTGAGGGATCTTCCTCATTTTACCGATGAGGCAAAAGCTTGCAGCCTGGCCCAGGGTCATGCAGCTGGGGCAGTGGGTTGGGTCCGGCTCTCCACTCCGCTCCACCTCCCATCCTCCCTTGCCTTGGAAGGGAGGCTAACCACACACACACACGCACACACACACAGGGGCCGTGGCTTCGTCCATCCCGTCTCCTGTGTGTTTTTCCAGTTTATACAGAATTTCAGCCCAGCATAGCGGAAGAAAAAACAGCTGTTCTTCCAGAACCCTGGAAGCTCTTCCAATGGGTCTGTCCCTGGAAAAACAGCAGCGACCTCAGGGTGGGAAGGTAGGAGACGGAAGAGGGGGCAAGGGGCTAGACTTGGTTTTGCAATTAAAATAACATCTGGGTCTGTTTCTGCAGAGTGGTTCTGGAAGGTGGGTGGTCTGTCTGATGTATCAGGTGGGGCCTTCTGCATCCTGGCCCAGGGTTGGGGGGGATGGGTTGAATGACTAAAGAGCTCACCCAGCATATGACGTGTGAAAAAAACTGGGTCCACAGAAGCCTCTGGAAATCCCACCTGCAGCCTGGCCTGAAATCTTGCTGGCCCCTACACCGGCCTTCCTCCGGGGCGTCTCCGGATACCTCCCCTCCTGCACCCTCAGGCCTCCTTGAGACGGTTCAGGCACCCCCTTTGATGCACAGAAAGCTCTGCCTGTGCGCACTCATGCCCCATGTGGTTTGTTAATCGTCTGTGAAATGAGGGATTTGAGGCGTCGCTCATCCGTGTGAGGGCGGTGGGGCCGGGAGCAGTGGAGCGGAGTAGGGGATGCGGAGTAGTCCCAGTCTTCTGAATCCTATCCCTCTGTCTGGCTTCTCAGATGCAGCTTTTGGATAAGTTTCCCATCGAAGGTGGCCAGAAGGACCCCAAGCAGAGAATCATCCCCTTCCTCCCAGGTAAGCTTGGGATGGTCCCTGCTGATGGGATGGGGGTACCCTGGAGAGGGGCGTTCTCTAAGCCAAGAGAAGGTTGGCAATTCTACCAGAATTCTGGCTCAGGGTGGGCCTAGCAACCTTCATGTTAACAACCCCCAGGGGATCGGAAGTCCCTGATTTTGAAGGCCATTGCCTTCACAGGGGCCTCTCCTACCTCTGCTGGCCCCAGACTGTGTAACCTATGAGGAGCTTCTCAGCTCTGGGACTTTGGTGTCCTTTTTACAAAAAGCATAGAGAGCTCAAGTTCTCCCATGAAAGGATGAAAACCTGCAGACTGAACTCTCCACTGGCTCCCGTTGTAATCACAGATAACCTTAAATCGAGCACACTTTCCCTCCCACCCTGTTCGAGTCCTCCTGGCACGGTTATCCAGCGAGGTCCTGCCAGCTTACATAACTCAGCCTGTGAGCTGACAGAGAGAGGATTTGAACCCAGGTTTGTCTAATCATAAAGGCCATTAACCATCACACCGTTTTGGAGCATGTTCAAGGCAATTGATTATGTTGTGTAATCGAGAGGGACTCTTCTCAGGGTGGCGTAACCTGCTATTACTGTGATGTCTTCAACTGGTATAGGAATATATAGCTTACAAAGTGCTTTTAAATTTGTGATCATATACAAATCTCCAAACTGAGGCATGCATTATGATTTCTGCTTGAGGGATGAAGATGCTGGGGTTCAGAGATGTTAAGTAACTGACCATCAAAGTGGCAGACCTGAGGTGTGAGCTTGGTTTCCTGCCCCAAACTGGGCTCTTTGCCCTGAACTGCGTGGGTGGTACTGCCTGCTGGCTCTCCGATGCCCTGTCTTTCCCCAGGCTGGTGGGCTAGGCTGGTTCCTGGGGAGCTGCCCTCCAGTGGTCTTCACCCTCCATGCCCTCCTGGGGCCAGCCCCCAGAATGACAGGGATCAGTGGGGCCATTGCAAGTAGCAGATCTGCGTCTCATTAATCCCTGGCACGTGGCCCGCCCGTGGTTAGTACCTGCTTGTTGACTTGAAAACCTACTGTGGGGCAGCTCCCCCAGAGAGTGGTTCTTCTCTAAGAAGTGTACCCCCATCCTCAAAATCAGTGAAAGACAAAAGCAGGCATTGCTGCCTGCCCTCCCCGCCTAATGCTAAAGCTGTAGAGAATTGATTTACCTACAAAAAAAGAACTTCTAATCCCTACAGAACAGACAAGATGAGAACGAGTCAGTGAGGGTGTCAGGAATCTCAGCCCTGGGCCCCTGCCATGGAGGCAGGAGACTGCCTCCATTCCCCAGCCCAGGAGTTAACTTTTGCACCCTGCCTGGCTTTCCGCTGAGCCTCGAGGGAATTGGGACATCCAACACCCAGGTTTGTAGTGACCTTAGATGTTGCTCCCATACAGTCAGATTCTCCACCCACCAAGGACCTGGGAGCCCAGCTAGTGTCCAAGAGCCTAGGAAGCCAGTGCCGGGCCCTGTTGCTGAGTGGACCCAGCTTCGGGGTATGAAGGCTGCCTGTTTATCAAGAAGAACCAGTTTCTCCCCTACTTGTGACCAGTGATCCAAGGAGAAAGCACGTCACTGTTATTTACTCACTGGATGTTTATGAGGGGCTCAGCCTGTGCGGGGCCCAGGAATAAGTCCCCAGGGCCAGGGACTGGGGTGGCTGGGTGAATCCAGGGAGATCTGGATTTGTTTCCTTCATCTAAAGGAACCCTCAAGCTAAGAGAGAGGGAAGGTCTACTCCTTAATCATAGACGCACTGAAGGCAGAATGTGACCCTTCCTATCCCTGTGAAATTCCTTTTTTTTTTTTTTTTTGGTCCTGCCACTCGGCTTGCAGAATCTTAGTTCCCTGACCAGGGATCAAACCCAGGCCCTGACAGTGAAAGTGCCAAGTCTTAACCACTGGACTGCCAGGGAATTCCCTGAAATTCCAATTTTGACCGAAAAAGAGCTCATTGTGAGCCCAAGGCATCAAAAGCCTCCTGCTGCAGGATAGAGACCTCTCTGAACTTCAGGTTCCTCTTCTAGGTTTGGGGTGAAGATCAAAAGAATTCATGTGAAATACTTTGCACAGTGCCTGTCCCATAGTAAATGCTCAATAAATGGCAGCTATTAATTTAAAAGACTGCCCCTCCCTCCTACCCGCCCCCCACCCAAAATATCCAACTCCTGGGAGAAGGCACTGGACTCGGCCAGCCCCCAAGAGAGGATACTGTGCATTGTGTGTGTTATTGTCTAGAGGAGTGAGGTTGACTGGCCCCTCATGCCTACCCCATCCCTCCATCCAGAAGGAAGTTTCCTTTTCTTGTGTGTTTCTGCATTTCTCCCCTTCCTTCAGCGGAGCTCTCTCTCCATATCTTCCCTTTTGCTCACTTGCTCTCCAGAACTTCAGAATGGACATTTGGAATCCCACCCTCAGATCCCCAGGCCCTGTTACTGGCTTTTCCCTCACTCACTAGGAGCTACCTTAACCCTCTCATACTTGACTCAGTTCTTAGCTTGAAGAGGAAGGAAAAAGATTGAAGGAAAAAAAAAAATCAAGAGAAGCAGAACCAAGCAAGTAAGGGTTGGAGTGGGCCTGGGGGTTCCAAAGCCACCCCACAACCCTGAATCGAAGGAGCTCCCCCAGATATGAGGGTTTCAGAGAAGGGCAGTGATGAATGTTGCCTGCCTTAGGTCAGGTTCTGGGAAGCAGAGCCTGAGACGAGGGTTCTTAGGCAAGATGACTTCCGAGGACTGCCCTCAGGTAAACATCCCAGGTCAGTGAGGGGAGCAGCACAGGACAGGGGAGGACAAGGGGCCGAGGTGCAGGGTCAGCTAAGTCTGGCCTCAGCCTGATCCTGTGAGGAGCTCTGGAGGGTGGACGGCACCACAGAGTTGTCCCATCTTAGGGAAGTATATCAGCCACTATTATCATGAGCTGCCCCCTCTCTCAGCAGTGTGAAATGTGGACAGGTGCTCTTGAGGGCTGAGGGCGTGTCCCTACAGAAGGGGAGCTGTGAGCCCTTAGCAGCCAACACCCACAGAGCGCAGGGTGGGAGCATCAGCTGGTAAGGGGCCCCGGACAGGATGCCTACAGGTAGACTGTATTACCTGACACCAGCTGGAGACCCTGTTCCCACCTCCCTACCTCTGGAGAGGGCGTCTGCAGTCACCTGCTGATTCCCCAGGGCTGAGCCCTGGCGGCAGTGACTCAGCAGAACCTCGGTGCTCAAAGACGCTGAGGTAATCCAGCAGCGGATGCTCCGGCAGGCAGCCGGGAGGGCAGCAGCCAGGTTCAGGAACAGCTCCGCCAGCACTTTGCCTTGCCTGGAATTTCAGAACAAGGGGAATCCAAGGGCAGGAAGCAGGGCGCCCCTGTGGTCTCCAGAGGTGCCTTAATTTTAGCTTTAGAAGTGACTGGGACGTGATGTGCTTCTCTGCTGCCCAGGCAGGGGCTCTGGGGGTGTCTTTGGAGCATTAGGCCAGCTGCTGTGCTCTGGCTGCAGGCTCCTGTCTGGAGGCTCATAGACCTTTGGTGGTTTAGTCACTAAGTTGTGTCCGACTCTTGTGACCCCATGGATCATACCCTGCCAGGCTCCTCTGTCCATGGGATTGTCCAGGCAAGAATACTGGAGTGGGTTGCCATCCCCTCCTCCAGGGGATCTTCCCGACGCAGGGATTGAACCCACGTCTCTTATGTCTCCTGCTTTGGCAGGCGGGTTCTTTACCGCTAGCACCACCTGGGAAACCCTGTAAAACTCCTAGGTACTCTATATGCCTCCCCTCCAATTCCACGACCAAACCACAGGCTAGGTGGCATTAGTCCCAATTTATGGACAGGTCACATCACTTTCCGTCATCACATAGCCACTGAGCTGTGTACCCACTGCCCAGCTTCCCCAGTAGTAATATCTTATTTAACAACAGTACATTATCAAACCCAGGAAATTGATGACTCAGTTATCTACAATTACAGACTCCAGAAATTGACTTTTAGTATAATGAGGTAGAGAGGACTAGTAAGCAAGCATGCCAGCTGATCCTTAGGAAGGAGACGGCGGTTTGACAATTGTCCCTGAGAAGTTCCTCTCCCAATCCTGACCCATTGGCATTTGTACCTCTAACAGAAAGCAGGAGTGAACCTTGTTTTATCTTAATGCTTATTCCTAAAAACTTCTGTGTAAATTTTTCTCTTTGGGACAAATCACATCATCTTTTAGGTATCCTAAATGCTATTTTTGTAAAAGAGACACATAATAAACCCTTTTGCAAAGTAGAGCGTACTTTTTATTAAAGTAATTCTTTTCTGGGTTTATGTATATTTTTATAATTTGGGACTTCTTCTGAGTTTGCTGGAAGCGGGAAACAGACCTGAAACTCAGAGATTGGTCAACAGTGTTGACCTCAGTATGAGCAACACTAGTCCACCAGATTTGAGATTTTAGAGTAAGATATAGGATTTTACCGTATTTTCAAGCCAATTACATTAGCTTACCCCAGACTCCTGGATGCCAGCAGAAAAGACGAGACTCCTGGGTCAGAGACAGGAGGCTTCATGATGGCATTGCAAGCAGCATGAGCAACAGCACATTGGCATCAGCTCCCATTGCCTCCAAGTCCCGTAGGGCATGGCCCCATGGGCCCAGAACAATGCCTGCACGTGCAATGCATTACGTTATAGGAGAGGAACCAGATCTTAAGGAGCCCACATCTTTTATAAGGGGCAGTAAGCAAACCTACTCCTTTGGCTCTGGAAAGAGACTGTCCCAGTCTCCCAAGGCTCTGTGCAAACCTGCTGATTACTCCAGAGCAAGACACTGCCTCTGTCTTTTAAAACTGTTTGCTCTACAAGCACCTTTGAAAAGATAATCCAGAACTAAAGGCGGGCAGTACTTTGTTGACAAGACACGGAAATGCAAGAGAACCAAAGAAAATTGTCTCACAAGTACATCTCTCTGAGGTCTCCTGCTTTGGGGAGGAGTGGACAGAAGTGAAGTTCTTTAGGATACTGGGCCAAGCACGATGGGGTCAGCAGCCTCTCAGGGCAGCCTACTGTTTACATGGAACTCTCTGCCTTGTTTTAAAAGACTATTGTGGAAAATCCATCTCCTGTTGCCCATTCTGGGATTGGAATAGATTTCCTGTATATCTTGAGTTTGCCAGCCCAAGGAGGCTCTCGGGGAGGAAATGGTCATTACAGAGTGAAATAGAATGTGTAGCTGCTGATGTAAAAAGCAAACCATTGCGACCAGGGACCAAGGGGCTTCAGAAGCCAGGCAGCAGAGCAGAAAGAGGTCAACTCGCTTGGCAAAGTCTGTGCAAGGTCTCCTCCCACTTGCAAGCCATCTGTGTCTCTGTACGGCTGGTGCTGGCCTCTGAACTTCCAGAAAGCCCCTTCACCTTCATATCAGAGTCAGTCCCACCCACCAGTATACATACTCCCAGGTTGGCGAGGCGTGGAGAAGCTAGATAGCTTAGGAAGAAAAGTGAGCCTATCACCTTAATCAGAGAGGTGCTGCCAGGCTGCCCACAGCCTCATGACCTCACGAACTTAGAGGAGTGTATTTTTAGAAAGCAAGCATGCTTCGTCCTTTGGTACCCGCTCGCCAGTTTACATGTTGCCCCCTTAGTGAAGAGGCAGTCTGGGGCCCCAATGCAGGGTAGGTGCTGGGGGAATTGCAAGCACGGGCTCTGAGTCCTTCCTCTCCCTGCCCCCCGAGAGCCCTGTGCAGGAGATCCGGTGTTTGTTCCAGCTCAGAAGGAAGCAAGGGGGAGGGATGTGTTTAGCTAGAGTTGGTCTGTGGCTTGGGGAAGAGTCAGCTCTCTCCCTGGGCTGTCGGTGGTTCTGCTGATCCCCAGCAGGCCTGAAAAAACCCTCCCCAAAGGGCCTGGAGGGCTGCGGGGGAATCAGCAGCTCAGAGATGCTGGCAGGTGCTGCAGCCCCCAGGGGAGATGGCCTGAGAGGTTTCTGAGCCCCACCAATGACCTGGGATGGCAGGAAAAGGCAAAGGTTCTATGTGATGCAGAAGGGAAAGTAGGGTCTGCTGGTAATGCCAGGGTTTCCAAAAGATCAACAAGATTATAGGCCTGAACAGCACCGTGTGCTGTTTTAAAAGCAACTTTCCTCTATTTCCTCTGGAAGTGCTGGGTCTTCTCTTGCTGTAATTACTGCCCCCACCCCTCAAAATCATCCTGTCACTCTGTAATCTGGGGCGGGTGGTTCCCGGGCCTGTTCTCGGCATCTGATTCTGAACGCTACGTGGAAGAGTGTTCCGAGTTTGTTTCTGCCACAGGTATTAGTTGAGCACCTACTACGTGCCAGGCTCAGCTGTAGGCACTGGTGACGTAGCCAAGAGCAAGGTAGACTGGGCCGCTGTTCTCAGGAAGCTTTCCTTCCAGCGGGGGAGTCTGGAAGCAAACCAGCGAGCAGTTTCCAATAGTGGTAAGAGCCAGAAAGAAAAGCAGCCAGGTCATGCCACTGGGGCTCCATATGTGTACGCATGCTCGGTCACTTTGGTCACGTCCTACTCTTTGTGACTCTATAAACTCCAGGATCCTCTAACAATAGGATTCTCCAGACAAGAATACTGAAGTGCGTTGCCACGCTCTCCTCCAGGGGATCTTCCCGACCCAGGGATCAAACCCCTGCCTCCTGTGTCTCCTGCTTTGCAGGGATTCTCTACCGCTGAGCCACAGGGGAAGCCCTGCTCCTGAGCTTACGTGATCCCAAAAGGCTGCTTTACAGAGGTGACACCTGAACTGAGCCAGACGTGGGCAGATCAGGGCCCCAGGTGCCAGGCTGAGGGGCCAGCAGGCTAAGTGTGACTGAGTGTGGATGTTTAAGAACAGCAGGAAGTGTGTAAAGCAGGTGGCAAGTGTCGGGGTGGAATGGCCACAGTGAACCAGGCAGACAGGAGTTGTGGAACCAAGGATTCCACAGCGTGTCTCCGTGGCAGAGCTGCCCAGGAATGAGAGGGCTCCACATGCGTGTGTCAGCATGGAAGGTCTGCCACGTGGCCCAGTCACAGGCCTCCCAGATCGGTTTCCTCATCTGTCAAATGGGTTAATCACGGTTTGGGACAGTGGTGCAAGCATGCGGTACCTAGAACTCATGGTGTGAACTGCCGAGGGAGAGACTCCAGGGCTCCCAGCCTGCCTCTCCTTCGGGCAGCTCGGCTGCAGGACACGTGGGTTTCCTGTGCGCCACCCTCTGCCCACCCTCCCTCTCTGTGCTGAGTCAGCGCCACAGAGCAGCCCCAGCTGCGCTTCCTGCTGCTCCCGCCCTCCCTGTGGTCACTTGCAAAGCTGCAGAGAGCTCCTTTCTGAAGAGCTGAAGATCCAGACGGTTGATCTGGGCAGAAAGGTGGGAGGAGACTGAGCATCTCTGGACCTGACGCTGTGATAACAGAGCAGGGTCTCGAGCTTCACGGCAGCCAGGTCTCCCTGGAGGTAATGAGCTTTGGGGAAGGCAGTCACTCAAGGGCCCCTTTTACTTTTAAATGTCAGTGTGGCTCAGGCCCCCTCGTCCTTCCCCCATGCCATTCCGTCATTTCCAGACCAAGGCAGGAGTCAGGTCACTTTGTTACCATGTGCCATGTATCTTCTTGTCCAGAGATAATTCTAGGAGAGAATCAGCCTCTTGAACGTCCACCCCAAACCCTCAGCCCCCAGTGGAGTGTGTCCTGGGGTATCTTCCACAAGAAGCCTGTGATCTAAGCAGAAATGCATTCTTTACATGGTCTCAGTCAGCTTGCCTAAGGTAATGTGCAGGGAAATGTGCCCTGGGCAGGAGCCAGAGTCCTGGATTCTAGTGTAACTCTTGCTCATCACTGTGGCACATTGCACACGGAAAACTAGAAGTTTGGTAGAGCAACTGGGGTCATCTTGCATGTTGGCAAAGTCACCAGAGAGATGTGACTTCCAGTCTCCGTGACATTCCTGATGTCCCCACCTCCTCCTCTCTAGAAATAAATGGTGTGCTTACCCCATGCCCAAACATCCTTTTTCGAGGGTCACATCCTTTCACTCCTGCTTAGAGGGCATTCAGGTGTGCCCTGGGAGTGGCACTATCAGGAAATACACACTATCAGGAAATGCCAGGTCAGTTACCTGAGCTCAGGTGTGATACAGGTGAGATAGCAAGAGGGCAGCTGAAGTCGGAGAAGAAAGCAGGTGCTGGGCCCCTGGGTGGGTGGGGGAGGGGCACCATGAGAAGCCTGGTCACTGAGCTTTCAGTGTGGCTGCCACACCCAGCCAGGCTGTGCCACGGTGCTGGGCCAGACTGAGGGGTGAGGATTTGTCCTCAGTGTGGTGAGAGATCTCTGAAGTTTTTAGGCTGAGGACCCATAATCTGATTTTTGTTTTGAAAGGATTCTCAGCTGAGCATCTGGGATAGACTAGAAGGGAAAAGGAGCGAGCGTGGGGTGGGGAGACCCATGGAGGCTGGATGGGGCCAGCAAGAGAGGAGGCTGGCTTGGCCCGGGCTGGGCAATGGCGTGGAGGGAAGAAGGCCTGAGGTGTATTTCAGAGGAACAGCCAGGAGGCCTCGCTGATGGACTAGAGCTGGGGGTAAGGGAGGGATTGAGAACGGCTGATGACATGCAGGTTGTATTGGGGGCAGCCCAGCCCAAGATGCAGACCCAGTTTTCCCAGGACCTTTCCCCCACCGTGGGCCTTGGACTTCACCCTGGGGTGAAAGGAAGCTTCCCCCACTCTCTGAGCTAGCTGAAGCCTCTGGCACGTATGAAAGATGCTTTGTGCTGGGGAGTCCCACCACCAGCCTCTCTCCCCAGGAGCCTCCAGGCATTAGGCGCTCTGGCTTCTGGGCCCAGGGGTTAGGAGGGGTGGCGGGGTAGTGATGGTGCAGGAAGAACACTGAGGCCCATTGAGAGGGAGCTCAGGGCCCCCCTTCTTAGGAGGTAAGGGTGCTGGTGGCAGATCTCCATGGTGTCCCTGGGCTGACCCCTCCACTGCTTGTTCAAGGTCACCCCAACTGGACCCAGCCCAAGGACAGAGCCCTGAGCCAGAGCTCTTCCCTGGTGAGAACTGAGCTAGCTCTTGGAGACGCCCCAGGCCCATAGGAACTGATGCCCCATTCATCCAGGGGCCGCCTGCTCCGAGCTGTGGGCCCTGAGAGCACCCCTCCCCCTTCACCTCCACGGCTGCAAGGACTGGTGTCCACCGTGGAGGCCCCAGGATGCCAGACAGCCCAGCCTCCAGACCACAGTGGGCCTGAGGGACTGGCATGGCCTGAAGGTGAAGTCTGTTCACTTGAATGCACCTTCAGAAAGCTTAGGAGGAAGCGAGGGCACTGCAAGGGGTGGGCACGGGGCTGGCAGCACTAGTCTCTGTCTACACTTCAGGGGAAGGGAGGGAGGGAGAAGGGCCACGCTTCTATTTCTCCCCAGGCTGGAGCCCAGGGGCTGGATTTCCCCTTAATGAGGACGAAGGGGCAGATCTCAGGGAGAATTTCCAAAGCTGCATTGCTAAAGGATATACTGTGTGACTCCTCAGCTCTGCCAGCCCCAGAGCGTCGTGGTTCCAAACACCAGCTTTGGGCTCAAACGCCTCTGGGTTTACACCTGGGTGCTTGTTGTCCAAAACTGTGCTTTTTCCATGATGGAGCTGGTGCGTGTTGCATGTCAGTCAGCACTGGAGGCCTCACTTCAACCTCTCCACAGCCTAGCCTGTGATCCAGGGCTAGCCTTATGCTGCATCTCTGCACCTCCCTGGTGACCTTCATCTGTTAAATTCCCCCAGGGCTGTTGAGAGTATCAGATGAAATGTTATCCATGAAGCACACAGCCAGCACTCAATACTTGATGGTGACTTGGTGAGTCCTAGTTCGGGGGGCTCAACACAAAAGGCTGAGCTGTCTCTCTCAGCTCCTTTCCAAGAGTGAGGTCTTACAGGCGGTCTGTGCATTTCAAGGTTTGCTGTTCAAAATGTAGCTGGCAGATCAGCAGCGAAGCTTCATCGGAGAGCTCGTTAGATATGCAGAGTCTTGGCTCCATGCCAGACCCACGAAGTTACAGTCTGCATTCTAATGAGATGCACAGGGTATTTGTATGTGTAGGAAAGCTGGAGAAGCACTGTTTTAAGGTCCAGTGGAGCCCTTCCTTAGACTGGCTGATTGTCTTCAGCACTTCCTGGGTGTTTGGTTACATTCAGGCCATTCACATAATATAAACCACTGGCCCTGTGTTGGTAAGTCAATTTCTGATCTAAAGTAGAGGTGCATGGGAGACAAGGCATCACACCTGTGAGGGCTGGTTCATCGATCTCAAATCCCTATACATACCTGAATTGCCTGCCTGTTTTCTGGGTCCCTGTTGGTTGGGGGTGTATGTCACGGCACAGCCCTCTTCCCCACCCATCACCAGCCTAACCAGAAGGGTGCTCAAGCCCCAGCCACACTTCGTCGTCAGTAAGTCGGAACACTCTCCCCTCCCTTCAAAGATGGGGTGAACTTTGGGGCCAAGGTGATTGCTACGGTTTTTGTTTCAAAAGTCTCTCTGGAGATGGGAGATGGGAGAGACTAGCCTAGGAACCGTTCACTGGTGGTTTTGATGATAACATGGTATCTAGAGTCTACATGTACCGTCGTGTTGTACTGTTAGGAGGGGAAAAGGCTTGAGTCTCTTTTAAGGAGTCTCCAGCAAAAAGGTAAAGACAAAAAAATAATAAAATACAATAAACTGAGATTCTAAAGGAGTATCTTTTGCTCTTCTTTATAAAGCATTTATTGCAGACCTAAATTTCAAAACAAGCCAGAAGAGTGACTGGTAATTTGGTGCCTTCTCTGATTGGCAAGTTTTTTTACTCTCAGCTTCTTGTTTCTGATCTGAAAGATGAATTTACAACTTTAATAGTTGGTAATTGATGAAGATGGCTTAAGTAAGATCTCTGTAGTGGGCAGAGCTCTTCTCTCTAAATAGTAAGGCATGTTGCAGAAGGAGTTCACATGTGAGCCCAGTAGCCCAGGGATACTAATTGGCTACAGGAGAAAAGTTGCAGACAGCTTTCTGAGGAACTATGTGTACGTTTAGAACTTTTAACAAAATTAACAGTTGTAACTGAGAGATTTCTATTTAAGGATTATAGCTACTCTTTATTAAGTACTTATTTTTGTCAGACTGTGCAAAGGGTTTCATGTGCTTATATTCATCTCTTTCAATGACAACAACCACACTTTGCAGATGAAGGCTCATTGGCTAGAAAAGGTATGCCACCCACACCAGAGTGTTTGCATTTCTTTAGATTTTGTTTCAAGTTTCATATTATGGGCTTTTTAAATTATGTCAGTTAGAGGTTGATCAGTGTTGTCCTTTTGATAAAGTGTTCCGACAGTAAAGGTCTTCTCTAGATAACACTTTGTCCCTTTTCACTTAACCTACCCAACTTCAACAAGCCACCTAGTGTTCGATGCTGGAATTGCATGCATAGTACCCAGAAGGAATGACTTCTGCCAGCTGGCTTTGTAAACATCAATGTATAAAGGAACCATGTAGTGACAATCGTCACAGATAACTATTTTCCAAACCATGGTTCAACAGGGGACTAAAAATAAGAAAGAAATCCCACTTTATCTTTATTTTTCTATGTAACCCTGAAACCAGGAAGTTTTCATTTGGAGCACCAAATAGAACCTTAGGAAATGTCACTTGGTTTGACTTGTTCATTCATAAAACTGGGTTAGAGAGAAATTCTGAGCCTGCTTTGCTGTCCACAGTTTCTTGTGCTGTGCCTGACGGCTCTTCCAACATTGAGATGGTTTCCTGTGTATGGTAATGGATGTCCCTTTATTCAGAAAGGAATCAGACCTGGCTTTAGTCCCAGCAGTGTGTGACTTAGGGCAAGTCGGAAAATACCTCTGAACTTCAGTTCCTTCTTCCTTGGTCATGGGGATTTTGAAAACTGAAGTTTTTGAAGAGCAGAAACCACGTCTTATTCATTCAGATCCCTCCCCCCGCCACGAGGACAGGTCGTAGCCCCTCTGTAAGCCCGAATTTCTCCACCTGTGAAATTACTGGACTTGATACTGTCTGGGTTTTCTCACACACAGTCTCAACATTTTGTCATCTAATAGCCATTAAGACCAAAAGAACAAGTGCCTAATGGTGAAATATCATGCAAAGGGAAAAAACATTTTAGAGGAATAGAGGTCTTCTAGGCCCACCTCAAATCCTACTGTGTTGGCAGAATGCGGCTGTCTCTGTATAAGGCCAGCTTTGTGTCCTCCCCCCAACCCCCATTTCCTCTAGAAAGCGTAGAAAGCCCCCTTGTCTTGAATGCTTCCCCATGAAGAGCTCCTGCTGAAAGGCTGCACACACAGCCAAGGCTTTGACCTTCACCTTTGCCCTGACACAACTGGTAAAAGAGTTCTTATCCTCTCCTTTCTGGGGGTGGGGGAGTGGAATCTAGCTAGGGTGAGCAGAAATTCAATGAAACTATAAATAGAAACATGGCCTATAAATAATGCTGCCCCCAAATATCTGGAGGCACAAACGCTGCCCAGCAGTAGACAGTCACAAATCACGGTGGCCTGGAAGTGAGCAAGCCCTGTTCGTCTGCTTGATGTCTCTTGGGATACTTCAGACTTGTTGCTGGGGCCTCGTTTCTCTTTCTGGGCTCTAGAAATGCCCTCGTTGTTTGCTGCCCTGGTACCCGTCTTCTGCTAAATCTTTTTTTGTGACCAGGCACATTCACTGAAGCAAAGTAACAGTGCCTGGAGTCAGACCTGGCTTTAGCTCCAGGACTATGTGACTTGGGGAAAGTCAGAAGATACCTCTGAGCTTCAGTTTCTTCAGATCTTCCCTGGGTTGGAAAGATCCCCAGAAGGGAACAGCTGCCCACTCCAGTATTCTGGCCTGGAGAATTCCATGGACTGTATAGAATTCTGTAGAATGTATAGAACTGCATAGAATGTCGCAAAGAATCGGACTCCACTGAGTGGCTTTCAATTTTGCTTTGTGAGTGTTTTTAACATAGATAAAAGAAAAAGAAACAAAGCCTACACTTCTCAAAAAAAGCAAAATGGAATGGACAAAGGAGGAAATAAGTAGAAAAAACACCAGACCAGAAATCCAGTGTTAATTCTCAACACAAGCCTGCCTCAACTTACTTATGTGACAAAGATTAAGTGACCAGCTCTTTGAGCCTCTTTAGATCTGTAAAGTAAGTTAGATTAGCTCAGTGGCGTCTAAGCCTAAAAGGTACATGAGATTCACTTGTGTGTGTGGTGGGTGGGGAGGGGGCGGACGGGGAGGGTGTTTATTTAAAATGCAGACTTCTACCCCTCTCTCTAATTCAGAGGGTCTGGCTAAACCCCAGGAATCTGCATTTATAGTCAATACCCCTAATATCTCTGATTCAGGTAACCCAGGGACTCTCATTCTCTCAAAAGTAGTGCCAGGCCCTGTATCAGTAACCTACTGCTGCATAACAAATATAACTCCCCCAAATTTAGCAGCATAAAACAATAAACATTTATTATCTCACACAGTTTCTAAGGCCAGGGATTCAGAAATGGCTTAGGTGTATGGTTTTGACCTGGGCTCTCTCATGACGTTTTTAGTCAAGATGTCATCTGAAGGCTTGACTGGGGCCGGAGGATCCACTGGTAAGGTGGCTCACTTCAGACTGCAGACTGGTGGCCTGCAGACTGGTGCTGGCTGTTGGCAGGAGGCCTCGGTCCCTTCCCAGGCGCACCTCTGCTTGAGTGTCCTTACGACTCAACGGCTGTCTTTTCACAGTGTGAGTGACCCCAGAGCAAGATCAAGAAGGAAGCCACAGTGCCTTTTCTAACCTAGTCTTGGGAGTCACACCATCATTTCCAAAGTGTCCTGTTGGCCCCACAGCTTGGCCCTATTCACTGTGGGAGGGGGCGATACAAGGCGTGAGGACCAGGAGGCCAGAGCCACCGGGGACCACCTTGAAGGCAGACTGCCACACGCTCCTTTGAGTCCTCAGTTCTGTGAGATGGTGTCAATGGTGGCAGCTCTTGTTGTTGGGTTAGGATTGGGGTAAAAATTGGAAGTAAGAAAAACAGCTGAGCTGGGGACTCTGGGGAATGTAAATTTTAAGTGCAGACGCTACAAATTCCACCCTGGAACCAGGCTGCCAGCCCAAGTCCTGCCGAGTCCCAGCCTGGCTGCTAACTTGCTCTGCGAAGTCAAGCAAGACATGGCCCTCTTTGTGCTCAGCCTAGACCTCAGAAAGTGAGGGAGCTGGGCACAGTGACCTCCAGGATCTCCTGGTTTTACCCCCCAGGATCCATTTGGATTGTGGTAGGTGCAGATACTGGTGAGAACACAGGTTTGAGCTTGTGCTATGCGTGCCAGACAAGTGTGTCCCCCTCAGGGTTCAAACTTGAGGGAGAAGGGCTTCGGAAGGGTCTAAGGGGACTGTGTCTTCCCAGGAGTAATCTGTGGTCTGTGGCCATAAGAGTTCAGGAACGTGTGTTTCTGCAATGTATAAAGTCAGTGGCTCTCCTCTGCTGTGTGGTCCATGTGATTGAGCCCCTGTTACCATTGTCTGTTCAAGTACCACATCTCATAACCTCCCAACACACTTATACACAGACACACACACACACACACACACACACACATTCACACATACACTCTTTTTCTCTCACTCTGCCAGCCACATTGAACTCACCCTAGCTGGTTTCTTTTATCTCTGGCCCTTTGCTCACATTCTCCCATCCTCCTGGAACATTCTTTTCCCTACCCTTAACCTGGTGCATTCCTATCGCCTTTCAGGCCTGTCTCCCTCTTGTATGTCCCCATCATAACTGATTGCTCTGCGGCACAGTACCCACCCAGACCCTGTTCTCTGGGAGGGGAGGGGCCCCGTGCTGTGCATACTGTTCCCCATCACGTCCCAGCCCGCAGTCAACACACACATCAGGGAAAGCTGAATGATTAGGGAGTGAGTGAATGATACATCCTGACCATGTTTATGGGGTGGAGTAGGGTTGGGATGTACCACCTGGGGAAACATGCACAGAAAAGAAGGAACACAGCTAAAGAATTAAGAGGCCAGGAACTTTCAGACTGCCAAAGAGAGACCATGACACATCCAGTTCCAGCTCTGCCGTTTACTGGCTGTGTGACCTTGGGCAGGTCACTCAACTTTGCTGACCTTCAGTTTACCTACCTGTAAGATGGGACCCAGTTACCTAGATCATAGGTTGATGTGAAGATCAAATAAGAGAATAAATATAAAGTACCCAGCACAGTGCTTTGTACACACCAACTACTCAGTGAATGTGAGCTATTGTTTATATCATCCTCACCTCCATTGCAGGAGGTGATAGAATCCAGGAAGATATTGGTAGGAGGTTGCTGAAGAGAGTTGATTGTCTGGGCTCAGTTCTACCAGCAGCCAGAGCTCAAGAAAAGCCGGCTTTGGGAACAGTGTCCACTCCAGAATGCCAGACAAGAACCCCTCTGGCTGGCACAGCCAGGCTTGTGGTTATGGGGCAATTATCCAATGGACCTCACATCCTGGGGATTTTCCTCTACTTCAGAGCATCGACAGTGAACCAGGCCTTTCAGCACTGCCCGCTGAACCAGGACTGCCCTGGCCTGCCCCACAGCCTCCTCATCTGGCTGGGCCTTTCTGCTCTGTCTCTTCAAGCCCCAGAGGCCCTGGATCCCTGACTGCCTGCTCCCCCCTAAACCCTCCGTCCCTGCTGTGGGCCATGCCACAGGGAGAGCTTGCCGGGAAGCACTGCCCAGCGTCCCACCGTCCCCTTTCCTGAGGGCAGCCTCCCCTGGCAGGGAGGAGCTGCGACTGCCAGGGCTGAATAGGGCCCTTTATTCCTGGGCTCCCAGAGGGAGGGTGCTGAGCCATGCCCACCACGCCCGCCGCACCCACACCCACACGGAGTGGGGGACCGCCTGGCCCTGATGCGGGGCTCTGAGCTAACCACACTCTCTGGCCCCACTCTGTCTGGATCCTGGAGGGTGAGTCTGTCCCTGCTGCGGCCCCGGTCTGGTCCAGCAGGCCCCAGTGTGTGTGGGGTGAGCTATGTATACTAGTGTGTGTGTGTGTGTGTGTGTGTGTGGGTAAAAATAAGAGACAGTCTGGAGCAAAGGTGTGTCAACACACACACTCACACTTATGCAGCAGCAAATGTCAACCAAGGGCCACTGCCTGCCTGTCCTTCTGCTGGGCCTTAAGGAGACCTCATGTAGGATCTCACCAAGAGAGGCAAGTAGAGAGGCAAGATCACTACAAATCTCAGTGAAATCTAGGAGAGAATCAATCAAGCCCTGGGAGAGGGAGGCAGAGTGGTCTGCCAAGGCCTCGAAATGAGGTGACCCAAAGGATAGAAGGCGTTCGCCATGCAAAGGGCAGCGGGAATTGTCCCAGGAGAGGGAATGGCAGGCATTCAGGCCCGAGGTGAGAAGGCTCTGGATGTGTTTGTGGTGCTAATTAAATCCCCACATGCCTGGTGCTGGCCTGGGGAGGTGAGATGGAGAGAGAGGCATGAGTCAGATCCTGCCCGTTGCAGTGAGGAGTTTAGATTTTATTTTCAGTGTGCTGGGAAGCCACATGCAGGGTCTTAGTTCCCCGACCAGGGATTGAGCCCCTGCTTTTGGCATGTTAAGGGTGGTGTCCTAACCACTGGAGCACCAGGGAAATCCCAGGAAAGATTTCATTTAAAAAAATATTTGGGCTTCTGGGTGGAAAAAAGGACTAGGAGCAGGGGTGGGATGGGGGTGGAATTGGAAATCAGGCAGACTTAAGATTAGGGACTATTGGCCAAGCGTCATGCCTCATCCTCGTCCTTCTCTGTAACAGCAGGTGTCTCATATCGCTCCTCGCGTATGCCCAGCACCATGCACTGTGTTTGCCCCAAGTGCTGTTTCCAATCCACATCCCAGCCCTGTGATCCCACTTGCCAAATGAGAACCCCGATGTTCAGGCAGCTGAAGGTGCCTGGGACACAGACATTTTAAAGACCTTGGGCCTCTCAGCTCTACAACCCACACCCTGATCCTGCTGCTGGCAGTTCAACAGTCCTAGATTTTTAGTTTCTCTTAATGTTTCCACTAGACCAAGAATAGAAAAATACAGCTGAAAGGTGAAACCAGACTGGTGTGACCGTGCGTGGCTGGGAAGGCCAGTGCCCTCGGCCTTTGCCACCTGTCCCACCATTGGAGTAAGTATTACATGGTTTACCGAGTACCTGCCAGGGTGCGTTCAGCCCTGTCCAAGCTCAGCTCTGAATGAGGCCATAGCCTGCGCTCTGAGGAACCTCAGTGGTACCCAAGTGACATTTGTCCTCAGTGTGGCCACTTTAAATGCTATTATATTTAGTACAAAACCTCTTCCTTCCCTGAGGCTCAGGGCCACATTGCAATGTTCCCTCTCCTCCCAGAGTCAAGCTGGGGCAGCCCACATTCTCTGCCAATCCATGGCGCCATTGGGACAAACATCCTTCTCTGAGCTGATATCTGTCGGAAATCCTGAGATGCTGGCTACCTTACAGGCAATTCATAAGACCTGGGCTTCTCTAAACTAAGTTCTTACAGGGACTTCCCTGGCAGTCCAGTGGTTAAAACTCCGAGCTCCCAATGCAGGGAGCCTGAACCCGCATGCCACCAACTAAAGATCCCATATGCCACAATTAAGACCTGGCGCTGTCAAATAAATAAATAAAATAAGACCTTATAGCTCATGAAATATCTCCAGCCTATGTCAGGGCTAAAGACTACCCTGGGTATTCTCCAACTCAAGGGAGAACAAGTCAGCAAATTCAAAGGCTTTGTTTCTATCTCCACTGTTCTTCCCATAGCTAAGCTTGTAGGTAATTTATTCCTTGTCTAATTAATGCCAATTAACAAATCAAACATGTTCACATTTCACACTTCCCTCATATCAGGGATCTACATTCACTGTGCATTTAAATTTGTTGCAGCTTGAATTAAATGATAAAGCATGTATTTTAAAATAAAATTAAATATCACTAAAATCAATAAATGTGTTAGTGTCCCCTCTCTGCAACAGATATGACCCACCCTGTTAGTCCAGAGGTCTAACATCCATGCCAGCCCTGAAGTACCAAAAAACCCCCACTTGAAATCTGTTCCTGTGCCATGAAGTTCTTCTCCATTTCTTGGCCTAGGTTCTGGTTACATTGGGGGGCTCAGTTTGTGAAATTCATTGAGTTTTATACATGCATATGCACTTTGCTGTATGTATATTATATGTGCCTACTAAGTCGCTTCAGTCGTGTCCAACTCCTTGCAACCCTTACATTTCCCTTCCCAAAAAGCGCTTTCTTATAGAAAATAAAGAAGAAAGTGTTCTGGTCCCATAACTCTATAAAACTATTCAAAAAACCTTCAATTCCATTTGGTTCAGTAAAGTCAGGTTAAAACCTCTGATCCTCCAGGACTTGGGGCTTGCTTTCTGACAGACACCCAGAAACCACCCCCCGCCCCCAGCCCCACTGAGGGTGGAGGAGTGATTTTGTTCCCTTCAGCCTGGACTGCACTGGGAGTGGGCGCCTCCACGCCAGAACTTGGGAGATGGCTGTTCCCTCCTCGGCGTGCCGGTTCTTACTGTAAGTGTGCTGCGGCTGCAGGAGGGTTAAGGTTTTTCTTGGTGACAAAACCCCAGTGGAGTTTGTAACTCTGTTTCCCTGAGTGTGTGGAACCGGGGGCGGAGAGTGCTGAGGGGCAGCCGCACCTGTGTGAGTCATGCCAGAGTGCCCAAGGCGGGTGGATGGAGTGAGTAATCCTGCCCCCATTGTGTCACGCTCTGCTCTTTGAATCGGGTGGATGGAGGAAGAGGAGAAACAGGAGCCATGGGGGAAACACTGTGTGTTTAGGGGGCAGGGTTTGAATCAGGAAAGGTTCTACAGGCTGAAGGGAGTTAGCGTCCGGCCTTGGGTGGGGAAACCAGGTGGAAGGGTGCACAAGGAACGCTGCAGCGCCGGACCCCACGTGCCCAGTGAGGAGGTGGGCGGGCCAGGTGGTGCCCCCAGCCCCGCCCCGCCCCACCCCACACCTACTTGACCTAGACTTGTCGGCTCCTAAGAGATCCCATTCGTTCAACATTTATTATGGGCTGGGCTCCACATTAAATGCTTTAATACACTTGTTCATTGGCTCCTCATGATAATCCTTTGAGTTAGACATTACTGTGCCCTTTTGCAGTTTGAGGAGACGGAGATTCAATTAGGTTATGACTTGTCTCATATCACACAGTGTGAGCTAGATGTATTGAAATGATGTAAAGAACTAGATGTATTGGGTTGGCCAAAAATTCATGGAGGTTTTTTCATAAGATGTTACAGAAAAACTGACATGAACTTTTGGACCCACCTAAAGAAGGAGCCTCCTGGTGACAAGGACTAGACCCATCTCCATCTGATTTAAGAAAAAAGTGGAAATTTATTGACTCACCTAACTGAAAACCTCAGGGGTAATGGCTTCAGGCATGGCTGGGTCTCTAGCTCTCAGCTTTGCTTTCTTCTCTGGTGACTTCATTCTCAGGCTTTCCCCAAATGGTGATGGGGAAGTGCAAAGATGCTTCCTAGCGATTTGGGACTTACAGTTGATGAGTTAGCAGCCCCTGTAGAAGGAGCACTTCTCTTTCTGGTGGTTCTACCAAAGTCCCATTCTGATTCTCACTCGACCAACTTGGGTCACATGCCCATCCGTGGCTGGACTATACTAATTGGTAACTCCAGGAGTTTAGGGTAGGATGAGCCTTCCTAAAATCACACAGACTGAGAATGAAGGAGAAGTTATTCCTCCAAAGAAAACAGGCACAAATTCTGACAGCCAAAACCCACAAATGCTTACCATGCTAGACTTTAAGCCAAGGTGGGATCTTGGCATGGATTTAGAAGAAAAAGATTCGTGGGAGCCAGAACTCAGGGCATGGAGTCAGGATTCCCTGGGCTGTGGACCTTCCTCAGTGGGACCAGGTCCTTGCAGAACTTGTGTGTGCTTACTGCTTCCGGCCTCAGCATCTGGGCTTCCCCCCAGCCTTCCCCCAGCCCACAGGGCCTTTTGTCTCTACTGGTCTGGGTCAAGGGCAAGCAAGGCCAGGTGTAGCATGTAAGAAGCAGGCTTGGGGGCAGAGTGCAGACTGAGCCAGGCAGAAGGCCGCAGAGAGTGGGGCTGTCGTCTCGGCCACATCAGAGGCTGAGAGCAGGTGTGAGCCGGTGGCCAGCTGTCCCCAGACTGCAGCAGGTCAGAGACAGCATACAGGCTTCAGGGGCAGCTCTGGAGAGACAAGCAGGGGCCTGCCTTTCCGCTGCAGTCAGCAAACAGCTGAGCATCGAGGGCAGGATCAGCTTGCAGAAACCTGGGGAGCCGGCAAAGGCTGACCTTGTTTCTCCATTCTCTTCCCCTCCACGTGTTGTGTTCCCTTCCTTCAGAGCCTCTGTGTTCTCTCCCCTAACCAGACCCTGTTGTCCAGTGAAAAGCTGATGCCTCTTTGTACTCAGGTCTGAATGATTAATGAAGTCCCAGGCTGATTCTCCCTGGAGCAGTCTGGGTCCCTGCCCGCTGGGGTTACTCCTGGAGTTGGGGGTTAGTAGTATTAGCCCCTTTGAAATTGAAGGCATGAAAATGAAGGAAGGGTGTTTTTTGTTGTTTTTCGTGGTGAAGGAAGAGCCCTGAGCAGGTTCAGGCATTAGGTTCTCTTGGTCCTCCTCCGCCCAAGGCTTTTTATTTAAGAGCGTCTGTCTTCATCAGTCTGTCAGCACCACAGCCGTGCAAGGCACCCAGGCTGGGCTGTCGGACACAGGGTTCGTTTTCTGGCCTGACCCACTTCACCCAAGGGCCCACGCCAGGTCGTGAGCCTGCAGAGAGCTGGGGGAGTAGAAGATTAATTATTCCCTTTTCCTCTCCATAGGCATTGCCTGTGCCTCGTCACCCTGTCTTATCTGTTCAGGCTGTTATCACAAAATACCACAGCCTGGGTGGCTTGTAAACAACAGAAATTGATTTCTCATAGTTCTAGAGGCCAGAAGTCTGAGATCAGGGTTCCAGCATGGTCAGGTGAGGGCCCTCTTCCAGGCTGCAGACTTCTCTCTGCATCTCACATGTCAGAAGGGCTAGCTCTGCAGGGCCCTCTTTGTAAGGGCACTAATCCTGTTCATGAACGCTCCACCCTCATGACCTCGTCACCTCCCACAGGCCCTACCTCCTAATTACCATCACGATGGGCATTAGGGTTTCAACATGAATTTTGAGGGGCACAAACGTTCATACATGGCATTTTGGTTAGGGTGGGGAGTCCCTCTAGTAACCCTCACATCTTCTTTCCTCTAATTGCTTTGGGAAATTTGTCGCTTCTCCCCAGGGTACCATACCAGCCCACAGAGCCAGAGAGGACCCCTGTCCCCCATTCCCTTAGCTTGCAGATACTAGCAGTTTGTCTCTCCCGTTTTAGGTTCCAGAGACCCTTGACCCCCTCTCTCCAGACACTGCCCCATCCCTCCTAAGGGTATCAGGCAACACCCACATTCATTACACCCAGCTCCATGCCAAGTATTGCCAGGGCTAAAGGGAGTAGAGAAAGTCATGCCTGACCTCAGGATGATTACAATCCAAGTAGGGATCAAGACTCTCTAAAGTGTCTGGTCAGCCCTGTGGACTCTCCCATAAGCCTTGTAAGTGGGTTGAAGAGTAGCTCTCAAAAGATATGTCCACTTCCTAACCCCTGGAACCTGTGAACATGACCTTAGTTGGGAAATGGGTCTTTGCAGACCCATTAATTAAATAGAGGATCCTGACATGAGGTCATCCTGAATTTAAGATGGGCACTAAATCCTAAAGGAGATAAGTCCTGGGTGTTCATTGGAAGGACTGATGTTGAAGCTGAAACTCCAATACTTTGGCCACCTCATGTGAAGAGTTGACTCATTGGAAAAGACCCTAATGCTGGGAAGGATTGGGGGCAGGAGGAGAAGGGGACGACAGAGAATGAGATGGCTGCATGGCATCACCGACTCGATGGACATGGGTTTGGGTAGACTCCAGGAGTTGGTGATGGACAGGGAGGTCTGGCGTGCTGCGATTCATGGGGTCGCAAAGAGTCGGGCACAACTGAGCAACTGAACTGAACTGAACTGAAACCAAAAGACAGGTGTCCTTACAAGAGAAAGGCAGAGGGAGGTTTGAGACATAGGCTGAGGCACAGACTGGAGTGATGCTGCTGCAAACCAAGGAACACCTAGGGCCCCAGAAGCTGGGAGAGTCGAAGAAGGATTGTTCTCTAGAGCCTTCAAGGGGAGCGCAGCCCTGCTGACACTTTGATTTCAGACTTCTGGCCTCAGAACTGGGATAGAACACATTTCTGTTGTTTGTGGTCATTTGCTTTGGCAGCCCTGGGAGCCTGAGTCACTCTCCTTTCCTTTTTGTCCTCAGATCCAATTAGACAGGCAGGAGTGATGTTCATGGAAAACGAGGACTCTGTGTCCTGTGGTCTGTGAACCTTGGGGCCTCCTGTGGTCTCCCTCTAATTTAAGCAAGTCCCTCTGATGCCCCAGTTCTCTGGGTTGCACTGAAGAGAGAGGGTTGGGAGCACCTGTGTCCTCGGAGGGCAGGGTGGCTGCGGGGAGCTGGCCTGTGCATCAGGGACCCCTGGGAAGGTGAGAGGGTCCCCTGAGGATGGTAGTTCCCTCGCAAATTCCCCATGACAGCAGGAGGGGAGGGCAAGAGTGGGGTGACTGCCAGTGGTCCAGGAGGCTGGTAAAGGAGGGCGAGGCAGGCATTCAAGGAAGGCTTCCTGGAGAAGGCCTTAGATGATAGAAATTGAGCCTTATATGGGGAGGGATTTGGGTCAGCAGGCCCAATGACACTTAGAAGAAAACCGGACTCCTTTCTGTGGCTTGTAAGACTCCTCATGGCCTCTTTTCCATCTTCCATCTTTGCTCTGTGTCTGTGTCTGAGCCCTCTTGCCCTGGAGCTTTGTGTGGCTGGCTCTTCTCCTCCTCAGTCTCCATGGAAATCAGAGACTATATCCCTTCCATACACATCCCCTCCCCTCCTAGAAGCTAAACACCTTGAGAGCAGGGCCTCCCCCATCTGTTATCAGTGGAGCAGGCCCTCCATCAAGACAGTGATGGATGGATGGATGATTGGAAGGAGGGATGGGTAGATGGATGGCATTTCAGATGACAAAAATAGCAAGGAAGAGGGAGTTATATGAGGATATATTCGTGCATGCGTATATGCTGTGGATTTTGAAGAGGAGAGGCTGCCAAGAATAGATCAGCCTGGACAGACCACACGAGGCCAGCCCTCTCCTATTTCCCCTGTAGCCAGTACCCTCTCATTACCCCCGTGCAGTGGGTACTTGCCCATTTGTCAGAACACGTGCCTGGTTCATGGAGTTTTCCCGCAGGCTCCGCGTGGCTGGGGTGGGGGATCCCCCACAATGGGTACCATGTCTGGTGTTTCTGCTCTTCCTATGTGCCTGAACCCCCAACTCCTGCTCAAGGAATCCCTGTAGTTACCACACTTCACAAGGAGGAACTTGGGGTTAACAGCTCTCAGAAGTTTCAGTCCTTTCTTTAACCACTTCTCCCGACCAGTGAGAAGGAGCCATGTCCTCATCTCTCTCCTTGAAATAATTAATTCTTTAAAAGCAAATGCCAACTACCAAGACCCCTCACGTGCCACTAAGATGCTTCATTAAGTGCCTGGTATCCTGTGTGGGAGGGAGAAACACTCTGCCACCTAAATGCAGGGACCTCCTGAGTCAATGCCCACCTGTGTGTCCCTGCCCAGAGTGGACACTCATGGTGAGAAGGTCAGGCCAGATTGCAGGGGGGTGGGGGGTCAGGCAGAGCCAGCCTCCCCCATGTGATGCCCTCCTGCTTATGAGGGTGAGCATCCCCCTGTTCCCACTGGGCTGGCACCTGCTCAGCCAGGCTGGGGATGGGGGTGGGGCATTAAGGGCTCTTTAAAGGACAGGGAGGTTTGCCATTTCGGGGAGCTCTTCCTCCCCAAGTCCACCAGGGTCACCTCTCCTTCCCTGCCTCGTTGGTCTGTTGGTCCTTTTGCTCATTCCCTTGCTCACTCTTACCCACTCACTCATTCACTTGTGTCTGGTCAGCAGAGACTCCTGTAGCGCAGGGCATCCTCCACAATCGGTGCTTGTTTCATTGCTTGCTTCATTCCCACTCAGCCCCCAAGGCAGCTGCTCCCCAGATCGCCAGCCCAGCACCTGGCGTGGAGGAGATGTGAATCACATTCCCATCACACACGCGAGAACATCCTTAGTGGCTCTCACTGCCTTACATGATCTGAGCCCAAGGAATTCTTTGGAGATTTGTTGCCTTCTCTCTCGCTCTCACTATCTTAGCTCCAAAACCCCAGGTTGAAATCCCAACTCAGCCACTTAATAGCTGTGTGACTTAGGACACGTTCTTCAATCTCTCTGAGCCACCATTGCCTCCTGGGCAGAGTGGGGATAGAAAAAGCAGTTGCTTTAATAAAGTCGTGGTACAGGGACTCCCCTGGTGGTCCAGTGGTTCAGACTTCATCTTTCAATGCAGCAGGTATGGGTTCGATCCCTGGTCAGGCAGCTAAGATCCCATATTCCTCACAGTCAAAAAAAAAACAAACAAAAAAAAACCCCAACATAAAACAGAAGCAATATTGTAACAGATTCAATAAAGACTTAAAAAAAAAAACTTACAAGAAAAATTTAAAAATAAATTAAAGTGGTGAGGATTAGGTCAAAGAACCCAATGGGAAACTGTTAGCCTGTGCCTGGCAGGAGTAACCACCTAGCTCCTATTATCCCTCACTCCTCCTCTGACCCCTCAACGACTGCACCCCAACATGCATCTTAGGACTGTGAAGGGAGCAGCCACCAAGACCCGGCCCTTCAGTCTCCAGATGAGAATGCACAGGCCCTGGTGTGGAGGGGCCTGTGCACACAGCCAGCCTGCCGCTCGGGCACGACTTGAGCCCAGGACTCCAGCTGAGTGCCCCTCAACCTCTCAGCCCAGCCCAGAGTGGCAGGAAGAGGGGCCTCCGCTCACAGGCTCAGGCCCTATTGGGCTCAACAGGTCTCTTCTCTGCTTTCAGGAATGAGTTAATCCTGAGGTCTGTCTCAGGTCCTGAGTGTAATCTTCCTTACGATGCTTATCATATTTCTGGGGCTGCATCTGCCTGGCTTTGAAGGCTCTGGCAGGGGCCTCTCCTGGCCTTGCCGTAAACGGGCTGAATTACATTTACAAGAGGCCTTTAATGCCCCGTGAACCCGACTTCCTTAATGGGGATGTTCCTCCTCCTCCTTTCTCTTTCTCTCCCTTTTAATATGGTCACCGGTTTGGCCTTCCAAGTGTGGTTTGGATTCCTAACAGAGAAGTCAAGACCGTAGAGTCCCTTCCAGATCTGCCCTCCCTCCCCCTCCCCTCCCCGACTCCTGGCAGCCTGTGCCAAGGCCCCAAGAAAAGAAGACAGTGCTCCAGTCAGGATTTCAGTGAGAAGGAGGGAAGCCCTGTTGGGAGTCCAAAAACTCAACTGGGAAATAGCTTGTACAGAAATTCTCCTCTGACTTTATACCTGAGCAACAGACCCACAAGCTTTGGGAGGGAGATGGGAGGTGTCCAGCCTGGAGGCATGACTGCAGAGGGTGGGCTTGAGGGGCAAGGTAGGGTGAGGAGCCCTCCCAGCCCCCTCCCTGTTTCGGCTACCCCAGCCCTCTCTTCTAAATTTCTGCATGTCTGGAGGCCTTAACTGTCCCTTAACTATTAATTTTTTTTTTTGCTAGTTCTGTCTCAGCAACTGGATCAGGTCCTATCTGATGTATCTATGTCTATATCTATATCTGTATCTGTATATCTCAGGAATACCAAACCCAGTCATAGGCTTGGCCAGCCCTGAGATGGAGGTCCAGAAGAGGGACCTAGTTTGTCTCCCCATCTCTCTGCTCTTTTTTGTCCTGCGATAGGATGAGAAAGAGCAGGAGTGCTAGTTTTGGAGGGTGGATCAGTTACTTTTTCCCCCTTTGAAAGAAGCACAGGACAGAGCCAGGTCTGGGGGCCAGCCCGCCCCCAACTCCGGTCCCTGCCCCTCCAGGTGCTCTACCTCGCTGCAAGTGCTCCAGGTTCTTGTGGGATACTGTTGGGCTGCTGGTGTCACTGAGCCTGGGTGGCCTCCAGCTCCTGACAGCTAACCGGCTCGGGTAGAAGGCCCAGAACCCTGCCCAGGGCCGCCTGTCATTTCATAGGTCTGGAGAGCGGGTCTCCTCCCACCGCACGTTTATCTCACACGTCATCCCCTCTGGCTGCACACGTGTACTTCCTATGGCCCTCAGGCAATAGATCGACAGGCAGCTAAAAAAAGGGGAGGAGACAAAGAGGCCAGGAATACCAACTCTGTGACATCTTCTCCCGAGGAAAGACGGTCACCTCTCATGTCTTGATAAATCACATTTTATCTCCTTTCAAAAGGAGCACATGGAGGAGCCCATTCATCTTGATGACACGGTCCAGTCTGCACAGTGTCACCTCTCTGCGCGGGACGCGGCCCCTCTACCAGGCTTCCATGAGAAAGGGAGGAAGGGGAGCTTGAGGGAGCATCTGAGAGAGGGAGGGAGGTGCTTGGATCAACAAGTGCCTATTGGACGCCTGCTGTATGCAGAGGCTTGTGCTCAGTGCAGGTGTGGTGAAAGAGGAGGAAGCAGCCGCTGCAGGGCCTCCAGTTGACACTGAGCGTGGAGGGGTGAGGGACACAAATGAGCAAGAAGTCACACGCGATTTAATGAGTTAGGTACTCGGCAGTCTGGCTGGAAAAGGGCTGGTGACCAGTACCTGTGGTGACAGGGAAGTCAGGGAGCACTGTAGCAGCTGCTTCCAGGGCCCCCAGGGCCCCTTTCCATCCCACTCTGCCTGCCAGAGTCTGCTCATGCAGACAACTGGGAGCTTTGTCGTAGCCATGGGAACATCCTCAGCCAGGAGCGCCTGTGAAGCAGTGCTCTCAGAAGCTCAGACAAGCAGGGCGTTGGCGGTGAACACCCCAGTCTCCTCGCCCTCGTCGAGGATACCTCTGTAGTGCGTTCTACACACGCCTCGAGTTCCTCAACAGACCTGAGCTGCCGCCATCGGGTGATTAACTGGCAGGGTGACACTTCCTTGCCTGACCTGCCTTAATTCCCAAGATCAATTCCCAAACAACTTGCACTCACTTCCTCATTTCTGGGTCCACTTCTGGGGAGACAACCTAGACCAACACAAGGCTCATGCTTGGTGACTCAGTGGTAAAGAATCTGCCTACCAAGCAGGAGGTGTGGGTTCGATCCCTGGGTCGAGAAGATTCCCCTGGAGGAGGAAATGACAACTACTGCAGTGTTCTTGCTTGGGAAGTCCCATGGACAGAGGAGCCTGGTGGGCTGCAGTCCATGAGGTCGCACAAGAGTCAGACCCAACTTAGTGACCAAAGGATAACAGTAGAGGAAGCTTAAGTATCTTAACCTGCAGTCTATTTATTTGTTCACTCAATGGGAATCATCTCATTTAGGACTCCTAAATGAGATGCAAGTGATTAAAACGCATCTCCAACAAGTTTCAATGTTAAAAAATTGTATTATTTTATATAAGGGAAAAGTCCCAGGTAGACCCTGGGTTCAGGAACAGCTATATCCAGCGGCTCAAATGATGTCAAATGGGTCTGCCCTTCACCATCTCTTGGCTCTGCTTTTCAGTCATTCGGGAAACATTTGCTGAAGGAATTCTCTGGTGGTCCAGTGGCTGGGACTCCACGCTTTCACTGCTGAGGGCACAGGTTCAATCCTTGGTTGGAGAACAAAGACCCCATAAGACACATGGTACAGCCGAGAAAAAGAGGAAAGAAAAGGAAAAATTATTGAGCACCAGCTCTGTCCCAGGCTCAGATCCTTTCTCTTGCTTTGTTTCCATCTCTGGCAAGGATAGAGATGGTCACTAGGAGCTCCAGGCCTTCATCCTGCCAGCTTAGCAAGCGTGGGAGCAAACACTGGGAGGAAGAGGGCACCAGCAGAGGTCTCAGGGCCGACCCTCGTTGGTCCAGATCCTGTCCTCTTGCCCGTCTCTGAGCCAATCACTGTGACTCTGGGTAGCTAGACTGGGTCACATGCCTACCATTGCTGACGGGGCTGTTGTCAGCTCCACTTGAACCACACGGTTAGAAATGGAGGAAGGAGGCTCTCCAGAGGGGCACTGGGTGGTCTTGGGACAACAGATGCCTGTTAAAGCCATGAGGTGAGCCCCTCACCACATGCTGGGCTCTTCGGGCCCTAAGATGAGTCAGACAGGCCCTTGGTAGAGGGGGCTCACGAATGTCAGCAGTACACGGCAGAATGTGGTGTGTGTCTTAGGACTAGACAAAATGTGTAGGTGTTCTGGAAAAAGGGTAATTACTCTCAGCTCGGCAATCAAGGAAGTCTTCTAAAAAGGAGGCACTGACCTGGACATTGACGGCCACTACGCATCAGACCCAGGAGTTCAGATTCTAAGTGTAACCAGTAGAGAAGGTTTGGGAGCTGGCATTTCCCAGAAGCCCTTGCCCATACTTGTAGAGGGATCTACCAGCCCAGCTGAGGGGTCCATTGGGCTGGGGTAGCCGCTCTTCCTTGTACTGTCCTGTGCCTGCCCTGGAAATAGCCACCCACCTAAGCTAAGAATAGGAATTCCTGCCCAGCTGGCAGGAACGAAGGCAGATTTCTCAAGGAGGGATGGGCCTGAAAACAAAGCATAGCGTGTGGGTTGGGCCACCCTTTGTATTTATTCGTGAGGTCACTGGAGAGCCGCACCCACGTTGGGGCATGGATCCTGCCATTAGACCCAGACAAGGTGATTTGGTCAAGATGGCAGCCTCTGGGGCTCCTCACCTGCCCCAGAGGTCCTGGACCCTCAGCCTGGGGCGTCTCCTGCCCCCAGGGAGAGGTGACCACTCCTCTCTTGTTTCCTTGGCAGCGGGCGGAGGTGGGGGCATTTGGTGGCCAGCTAAGATGCTGAGAAGCTGAGGGAGAGGGAACGTGGGGTTCCAGGTTCCTATGGCAGCTTCACCCAGAATCACCCCGCTCATGAGCTTCTCTTCTTCCAGGCAAAATCCTCTTCCGGAGGAGCCACATCCGGGATGTAGCTGTGAAGAGGCTGAAACCCATCGATGAGTACTGCCGGGTAAGAGGGTGTCTGAGGCTGGGGAGGGGTGGTCCACCTGCCAGAGATTCTGTGCATCTAAAAAAGAGGGTTGTCCATTCAAAACTCTCTGCTGTAGTTTAGCAAGTGCACCCTGAGGCCCGGTGTTTCCTGGCCAGAGGGGTGGGTGTGGGTGTCCCTCAGGGAGGGGTCACCCCAGGACTAGACTGCCTCTGGGGCGCAAGGGCTGTGGGCTCTACTCCTTTCAGGATACGTCTGTGTTTACAAAACACTCCTTTAAATCACTTCCACCAGCTTGGGGGCTCTGTGCAGGGACCTCCGCTGAAAGGATTTCGTGTGTGGCATCTTGCTGGATACAGGAGAACTCTTTCTTTGAATTCTCTTTGGGACATTTTGGAATCAGTCTCGGGTTCAGTATCATCTGAAATGCATATTTGTTTATACACAGAAGTCTTGGTAGATACAGACGCTCATGTACACATGTTTATAGATGAAAAAACTCACCACACAGACACACACACACGTACGTACGTACATTAGAACAGCCAAAGCCCCAAAACAGACAGGCAGTGACCGCAGGGTCATGAAGCAGAACCCGTTTGTCTTTCTACTTTGTCCAGAGCCTGGGACCCCTGCAGTGAGGACGCGAGGCTGCCACTTCGGTGGCCTTGGAACATGGCCTCTAGATGGCCAGACCACCTGGGTTTGAATGCGTGCTGGCTGTGTGAACTCGGGCATCTTACTGAACTTCCCGGAGCCTCAGTTTCCACACTTATCCAATGGCAAGGAGACTGGTACCTCGCAGAGTGTAGCCGTGAGGATGCAGTGACCGGACAGGCGCAAGGCAGCCGTGCAGAGTGTCCGCACAGAGGAAGCATTTGATGGATGCTGGCTTTTTGTTATTATTATTACAACACCCAAACAATTCAGTGTTATCACGGGGCACTACTGGCTTTTAATGGAGATGGAATTTCCTAGTTAAGTGAAAACTATTGTGGAGTCTGACTCAAGAATCTTGAGGAGAAGCAAGTGGAGGATAATGTTTTGTTGTGAGTGCTGGTATTAGAGTGAGAAGAGCTGGGGTTGAATCCCAGTGCCCCACTGACTAGCTGTGTGACCCTGGCAAGTTGCTATACCTCTCTGAGCTCGTTTCCTGATCTGTAAGATGGGGGGTAAAAATAACTGTCTCACGGGGTTCATGAAGGGGTTGAGCAGGAGAATGTATCTCACAGTGTTTGTAACTTCTGAAATGTTCTGTCCCTACATGGAGTTGTTACCATAAGGCTCCTTTCTGCATAAATATTTTGTAATTTGGAGTACTTGTCAATAATAAAATATTTAAATAAGAACCTAGTTGCTCAATTATGTAACTGTGTTCCCAAGAGGACGGAGAAGCAAGCACTCCCAAATATTCTTCCTTATCCTAAGTTTGAATTTTGTGACTGTGCAAATTATGCTCAGTCACTTTTTCTGCCTTTAAGGTAAAAGGATGCCCTGTTGATGAATTTCCTTAAGCTAGAAGTTTCTCTTCTTCAGATCAATATTCATTTTTCTCTTTTGAGGGCAATCGCCAATTCCAGTTAAATTGATGGCTGCAGCCTGCGTGTTTATTTCTCTTTATTCCTGTCTCAAGCAGTTAAACAAATGGGCAGAGCTATTTGAGGAAGGGCACAGGGCAGGAGGAAGCCTTTTGCCACTGGGACCTATGGTTTACATCAGCCTCGGCCTCCCTGAGCCGGTGGAGCCCGGGGCATTTGCAGTTGGGCTCCATGGAAATGCCGTCTCCTGGGTTGTCTGGAGCAAGAAAGTGATAACATCTTATCTCCTGGGATCAGGCTTTGAACAGGACTCCTAAGTCAGGATGAGGACTCTGGGGCCCCAGTGGTGCTACTGCTGGCTAGGAAACCATTAAGTGGGGTCTGCAAGAGGAGAGGGGGCCCCCTAACCTAATTAGCATAGATGTGAACTGCTCAGAGCCAGGCAACAAGAGCAATGTCACGGGTTCACCAGGCCGCCAGGCGGCTTGGAGACGGTCATTTACTCTGAGAATGGCAGAGGGGGGTGGGGCAGTGCAGAAGTGACCTTTAATTCTGCTGAACTTGAAAGCTGGGATCTGTGGTCCGATTGTCTGAGACCTTGGAATGACCTTGGAATGATCATTAGTGATAAGTCCAGCTGCAGTCCGTGGTCACTGCCTTCCAGCTTCACAGGTCACAGCCCTGCCACGCAGTCGTCTGGTCTGTGCCACTCAGGGTCCAGCCTTTCACTTGGCATCACTGCGCCCCCCAAGCCGGCCGCACAGTCAGGGCCATGTGCGGTCCACTCCACGGCCAGCCCTGTCTTGCTTCCACCTGTCCTTGGACATGCTCCTCAGAACCTCTAGAGTTTGATTTCCACTACCTGCCTAGGCAGCTCTGCTTGGCTGGCCAGAATCTTCCTTGGACCTGCTAGAGAGCATGGGCTCCGAGTCTGGGATTTGCTGGGGATTCAAATGCGCCCAAGATTGTGAAGCTGGCTTTGTGCACGGCATAGCCAGCTCCTCTGCCAGGACTCAGATATGGAAAGTCTGACCATCTCCCCTAGACTTAGGGCTCCCTGCCTTCGCTGGCCAGCCAGCACCTCCACCTGATGGCAGTTTCACAGCCCAGATCTCAGTGTTAATTTTAAACATATATGAAGCAGATTGGATGAACGTCACGGAAAATTTACCAAGCGCCAGTCGGCTGATTGTTTTATGTGGCTCTTGAGGGCCGCTGTCTATCAAGAGGGGTTCCAAAGGCTTTTCTGTTACCCCATAAATTAATTTAATGGGCAGAATGGTTATGCGGTTAATATTTAATGGTTCTGTGGCCTCAACAATTTGAAGACTTTCATCTCACTAACAAGCGTGAGCTATACTTTGGGGGCTCAGATGAACAATCTAGCCCATAAATGACTCCATGTACCCCATTCCTGTGTGTGAAATACATGTTTGCAGTGTTTGTCTATGGGATAAAATAAATATCCCAAGGGGTGGACAGTGAGAAAGGGTGTTTGAGAATAGTCAGCCCACCCTCTGCCATGTATCACTGTTTATACAAGCCTCCATTTCCTGGTGGATGCAACTAGAATTTTTTGTTACCCCAAAAGTTGAGTTCCCTTCTATTATCCTGCGGTCCACCATCAACTTGGTTTCAGAATCAAGGACTTCCTTTGTTGGAGGGATGAGAGCTTGGCTGGAATTTGACTGAGGGAAGGACTCCAAGCCCAACAAGGCAATCAGCCCTGTTGGGGTAAAGAAAACGCCCCCCTCCCAACCCTCTGCATTTCCCAGACACATTCATTTTCAGCCCCACTTCCCAGATTCAAAAACTGAGGCTATTACTTGGAGGTTCTTAGCTCCAGCCATTCCCCTTCCCACTGTGAGAGTTTCCCACCATGGCCCATCATTATCTCTGGTGTTAATAAAGAAAAAGATTCATGTTGCAACAGAAACAGTCTTCTCAAAAGCAGCACCTGGCAAGCTCAGTCCTAGACACCGGGAGAGTTACTTTGTTCCTGTGTCCCTTATGCTAAGGCAGGCCTGGGCTAGCAGTGTTGCTGATGGAGGGAGACTGAGGCAGAGCCAGGACTGACGCATTCATGCCTCCTGAGAGGTCTGGTGCTCGGAGGAAACCCAGCTGGCAGCATCTCTTCATCTCCTCTGGTCCAGACAGACTCAGGGAAAAAAAAAAACACAAACATTTCCAGCCTGGGATCAAGCTGATAGTGTCCATTTTCCACTGAGAGGTCTTCTGAGGAGCCTCATTGCCCAGAAGAACCGCTGAATGGCTCAGCCAGGTCCTCCGTGGTTGGTTCCATGGGCCCCCTGCCTTGCAGCCCAGTCCACAGAAGCGCGGCCATCCGTAGCTAGCCAGACTCCCCTAGGTCTCCTCCACCCCTTGGTCTGTGCTGGCCTCTTTCCTAGGCATGCTTTCAGCTCCCAGGCCCCCCTCCCAGAAGCCTCCCACTCCCCAGGGAAAGCTGACCACCCTGAGTACTCCGTGCAGGCTCTGCACTGCACACCCACCCTCTGTAGCGGGTAATTTCTGTATGTCCATCTTCTTCAGAGCAAGAGCCCCTCGAAGGCCCCATCTGCTGTCTTTGTGTCTTCACTAACCAGCATGAGGGAGTCCAGCCAGTATCTGACAAGATGCAGAGATCACACACAGGCAGAGGAAGCCTCCAAGGAGGGTGACATGTTCCCGAGGCCCCAATTTAATAGGATCACTTGTGAAATGGCTTAAACAGCAATTGCGAATTAAGCACTATTTCCATTTCAAAAGAATTTGCTGCTTAGATCCTTCAAAAAGAGAACTCATGCGTTTGAAATACTCTGATTTATGCAAGTTCGGTGAACTCCCAGCTTCCGAGATGCTGATCTAAGAGGAATAATCTGAGCAGGTTAGAAGCAGCCCCAGGGGGTGGGAGTGGGGGCAAAATGGGTGGGACCCCAGCCCCCCTCCCCGGCCCCAATCAAGAGTTCCTGGGTTTTTACCTATAAGATTTCCATTGATTAGAAGCCAAAACGATGCTGCTAAAAATAGGAGAGTGTTTGATCCTGTGGAAAGAGCAGGGCTCCCCCAGTTGCTTTGACAAATGCGGAACTTTGCTTTTTTTCCGTTGCTTTGTTCTAGGGTAGACAGACGTTACCCAGAATGGTGGGCTTCTTGGAGGGGGGTCATTTGGAAGCACAGGGTCTGAGCCGAGTCTGCCTGGGGCCTCCCTCCTGTGCCACTGCTGTACTTGCAAAGACCAGGCTTGTGGTAGGTTAGACACTGAGTTCACTGATCATGGTGCCGTTTAAAGCCCTAGAGTCAATGACTGTTAAAGCTGGAAGAAACTTCAGAAAGTCTGTAGCCTGGATTTGCCTAGCTGTGTTCCACCGGCTGTTAATAGGGATTGTTTGGAAAACCAGCTCCACCATCAGCAACCTGTGGGCGATGCTGAAGGTGGTACAGAGTTGCAGATGAGACAGAGCATAGGCTCTGGACTCAGAGCACCTAATTCAAAATCTTGCTACTTGGTAGCTGTGTGGCCTTGAGAAATGTTTTAACCTCTCTGTGCTTTAGTTTCTTTTTCTGTAAAATTGGAGTCATAGTCATACCCATCTCTTAATGTGATGATTACATGAGTCTGTCTCCCAGGACGTCATTATTATTCACAACTACTGGCCTGAACACAGCTCTGCAGGCCTCTTACCTTTGCTGTGCTGATAAACACGTTGCCCACCCAGACCTAGACAGGGATCTACAGGGCACCATTTCACATGTGCCCACAGAACTCATTTTATCTCATCCAACATGTGTTCCGTGAGCTAAGTTTGAAATTGTAAAGCTAGTCTATTTTATCCTAAAAGGAGCAACAACCAGAGAGGTGAGGTGAGCTGCTCAAGGTCATGTAGCAGTACATGATAGCGGAAATGGACCTAGAACTGAAGTCTCCTGACTCGTGTTCTTTCCAGTATGCCTCACTGCTCTCACCTAATGGATAATGACAATGAAGACAATAGTATAACTAAAGTTCACTATTTTGAATTTTTTATTTATTTATTTGGTGTGTCAGGTCTTAGTTGCAGCATGCAGAATCCTCGTTGTATCATTCAGAACCTTTTGTTGTCATACACAGACTCTCTAATTGTGGCACACGGGCTTAGTTGTTCTGAGGCAAGTGGGATCTTAGTTCCAGGACCAGGGATCGAACCTCTGTCCCTTGAATTACAAGTCAGATTGTTAACCACTGGACCACCAGCGAAAGTAAAACTGTGGTCGCTCAGTCGTGTCCGACTCTTTGCGACCCCATGGGCTATTGCCCACCAGGCTCCTCTGTTGATGAAATTCTCCAGGCGAGAATACTGGAGTGGGTTGCTGTTCCCTTCTCCAGGGGATCTTCCCAACCCAGGGATTGAACCCAAAAGAAAGCTGAGTGCCGAAGAATTGCTGCTTTTGAACTGTGGTGTTGGAGAAGACTCTTGAGAGTCCCTTGGACTGCAAGGAGATCCAAGCAGTCCATCCTAAAGGAAATCAGTCCTGAATATTCAATGGAAGGACTGATGCTGAAGCTGAAACTCCAATACTTTGGCCACCTGATGCGAAGAACTGACTCATTGGAAAAGCCCTTGATGCTGGGAAAGATTGAAGGTGGGAGGAGAAGGGGATGACAGAGGATGAGATGGTTGGATGGCATCACTGACTCAACGGACATGAATTTGAGTAAGCTCTGGGAGTTAGTGATGGACAGGGAAGCCTGGAGTGCTGCATGCAGTCCATGGGGTTGCAAAGAGTTGGACATGACTAAGCGACTGAACTGAGCTGAACTCCTGCATTGCAGGCAGATTCTTTACTGTCTGAGCCACCAGGGAAGCCAGGACCACCAGGGAAGTCCCTAAATTTTACTGTTAATTCAGTGCCAAGCACTGTGCTAGGCTCCTCATATCCACGATCTCATTTAACCTCCTAATAGGCAGGTACCCTATGAGATCCATCGTACTGAGCCCAGAGAGGGCAAGCAAGGCATTCAGTATCACATAGTCTGTGAACAGAAGAGCTAGGACTCAAACTCACGTCTGCCTAGCCCTGAGTCCCTGACTTAACCACCTCATCATGGTGTGCATGCTGAATGCCCAATGACAGCATTTTAGGTCTGAGCCACGGGTGATGCCCCTGAGGTGCTCACAGATCGGCCCCTACCAGCTCCTGCAAGAAGAGCTAGGTTTGGGGGTTCCCCGCTCTGGTTGTCATCACCAGCCCAGGCCTTGGGGACTGACTGCTCAGCACCCAGCGCTCCTGCCAAATGATCTTGGCCGGAGCTGGGCTTGGCGGCGTCTCTGATGGAAGCTGCTCTGAGCCAAGAGCCTCTTGTCAGCCTGAAATCAGGACGAGCCCTCAATGTGGCTCCCCTCAGGGCTCTCTGTTAAATAAAGATGCCGCAGTGGTTTGCCCGAAAGGCCTCTTTGTCTGAGGCCCTTCCAGCCCACGCGTCCTCTGCCCTGAGAATGCCGGTCTCTGTCGGTATGAAGAGCCCCTGTGTTCACCGCTGCCGCTGGGGGAGCCAGGCGGCCGCTCTGCGCCCGAGTGGGAGGGCGCCTGCCCTGGCCCCCTCCCTCTGCTGTCAGGGAGGTCACACTGGCAGCAGCTCTGCACACAGCCTGGGTCGCTGGGAACGCTTCCCTCCTGCCCATCCCGCCCATTAGTGCTCCCTCCTGACCCCTCCTGCCTCCATATGCCACCAGGGGCCCTTGCTCTCTGCACATGCCTGCGTTCCATTTCTCTGTCTCTGCTGCTCAGTTTCCCTGTCCCTCTCCATCTCTCTGTCTGTCTGCTCCTTTGTCTCTGCCTTTCTCTCTCCTCTCTCTCTTCCCATCTCTGTATCTCTTTGTCTCCGCCTCTCCCTCCATCTCTGTCTCTGTCTGCATCTTTCTCTCCTCGCCCCCATCTCTCTGTCCCTCTCTCTCTTCTTCATCAGTTTTTCTTTCCTTCTACCCTTCTCTCCTGGGGAACAAAGCAGCACATACCATGTGTGTTAAATGAAAACTTGAACACGATAGGGATAAATCCGCCCAGGCTGTGTCTGAGCACAGACCTTTATTCTGCCACTTACTTCAGTTGTGGCTTCACCCCCGGGAGCCTCAGTGTCCCCACCATAAATGGAAGCAGTGATGGGCACCTCCAGGACAGTACGGGGTCTGCCTCACTAGATGTATACTTGTGAGGGCAGGCGCTGTGTCTGGCTCATGCCTGTACCACCCAGGCATACACCAAAAGGCTCCCTGCTTGTTGGATGATTGGAGAGTCCTACAACAGTGCCTGACACGTGGTAGTTGCTCTTTGAATGTGAATTTTCTTTCTTTTGTTTTTCCCTGCCCAGTCTTGGGGGTGTGATCTGTTAGAGACTCTTGGAAAACTGCAGGCTCTGGAAGGAACAGCTGGGAGTTGCGCAGTGTGTCTTACCTGCTAAGATCAGGTCTTGTCCCCTCTTGCCCGGCTGTGGGTTTGGCATCCGGAAAGGCCGCTGTGCTCCATGCCACACTTGAATCACTACCTGAGCAGCTCAGCGAAGAAGTAAACGATCACGTCCCTCTTCCTGAACACTATACCTCTGTCAACGCAACCTAAGGCCACATGTGCTTTTCTTGCCCCTCTATTATGTCCTATTAGGGCCACACACCAGAGCCTTATTCATCTATTCATTTGAACAAATATTCACTGAGTGCCAGGCCCTCTTCTAGAATCTGGGCAGTCAACAAAACAGACTAAAATCTCCGCCTGCATGGAACTTCCTTTCTAGCAAGGTCTTTCCCACGTGCGGGCAGGCCACGTGGCCTCCCTGACTCTCGGTCTCCTCCTCAGGAACACGGGAATGAGATCTGCCCTCGTGAGGACCATCATGAGGTTCCCAGGGGCCACACTCATGGAGGCCCAGCAGGGTTGGCACAGGGGAGCTGCTGGGTCAGGTCACTGCACCTGAAGCAGCGCCAGTGCAGGGAGGCTGGGGAGGCACAGGCCCCCCTCTGGCTGGCCGCTGCTCCGGAGCCTGCTTATCAGCAGTTCCTCACACTCCTGTCGCCCAGGGTTTCCGTCTTTCTTCCCTTGGCTCTAGCCCAAGTTCCAGGACTGGCCCTGTCCCCCAGCCCTACTTTGACCTCATCTGTCTGTATTAAAGGATCACCCCAGTGTCTTCTCTCCATGCTGAATGAGGGGCCCAAAAGCAGGGCTTTGCCTGGCCTTACCCTACATCCCCCCACCACTCCACTGGACTGGGCCGGGTCAGCGGCGGTCCAGGTACCAGGGCTGAAAGGTGTGGCATCTGTGCTGGCAGGAAACTGACCACCCCTGACCCTCGTCCCTCACTGTCCAGCAGCGGGCTCTCACTCCTCCTGAACGACCAGCTCACAGTTCCCCTCACCCCTGCCTGCACAGTCATCCTCCTGGGGATGCCCACCTCCTCCCGCCTGCCCGAATCCTGCACACCCCTCGGGCCAAACTCCTGCCCACTCTTCTAAGAAGCCTTTCCACACCCTTCAGCTTATTCTGCTCCTTCCAGGCTCAATTCAGGGTATGGCCCTGTTAGACCATACCACACCCAGCCTCTGGCAGGGTCCCCCGACCCTCACCTTGACCAGTCAATTCTTTTTTTTTTTTTTTAATTCATCATTTTATTTTTTAAATATTTATGTATTTTTATTATTTATTTTGCTGCACCGGGTCTTAGTTGCGACATGCAACTAGTTCCCTGACCAGGGATCGAACCTCGGTCCCAGCATTGGGAGTGTGGAGTCTTAGGCACTGCACCATGAGGGAAGTCCCTTGACCAGTCAGTTCTTAGCTGTCTCTCAGAAATCAGCTTCAAAGAGACTCTCCTAAAACCACCTCCTTTCCTAATCTTCCCAGGTCTGATCAGACTCTGTCATAGCACCCTACTGTCCTTGGTAGAATGACCAGCTGACTTGTCATTAAATAATAATGGTGCAGTGAGTACTTGGAGGCTGTGCGTATCTGATGAGGCTGGGGTGTGGCTAATGTGGGGGATGAGGGTGGAGGGAAAAGGCCTTGGATTGTGGAGTTAAGGATTTTGGACTTATTCTGTGGGCAAGAGAGAACCCTTTCAGGGTTCATGCAGAATAATATGTTCCTAAGGACCCTGAGACCTAGGGTTTACTGGCCTCCTCCCGCCCCCCCCCCTTTTTTTTTTTAATTTGGTTGGCTAGTTGTTTAGTTGGTTACTGGCTAATTAGATGGTTGGTTGGTTGAATTGCTGGCTGGATGGTTGACAGGTTGATTGCTTTGACTGTCTTCTCTCCATCCTAAACGAGGGGCCAAGAAGCAGGGCTTTGCCTGACCTCACCCTGCACCCCCAGCACTCCACACTGGACTGGGCCGGGTTTATTAGTTGACTGTGTGCTTAGTTCATTAATGGAATGGTTGGTTAGTCGATGGGAGGGACGGATGGATAGATGGAGGGAGAGTTGTTTCATTAGTTAGCTGATTAGTTCATTTCTTGGCTAGTTGTCTGGCTGGGTGGTGGGTGGGTAGCTGGTGGCACCTGTTCACTATGTCTTCCCCAGCACAGTCCTCGAGCCTCCCCCCGTCACTGTTGGCCAAGCTGACCTAGCTTTTGGTTCTCCTGCTCCCAGTGTCATCAGGCCTAACGCCCTTTCTTCCCATCTTTCCACAGGCCCTTGTCCGGCTACCGCCCCATATTTCACAGTGTGATGAAGTCTTTCGGTTCTTTGAGGCCCGACCAGAGGACGTCAACCCCCCAAAAGAGTAAGTGCTCGCCCAAGCCTCTCCCATGAGGCCAATGCTGAGGCCGGCCTGGAGAGGCCCCAGACGTGGGGGTGCAGTGGAGGGAGTGCTGGCCAGGCCAGCGGGCTAAGCATGGACCAGAGGAAGGAAGAGCAGCGTCCCCAGACGCCTGTGACCAGGGCTTGTTCCTCACTTCTCTGACCCCAGACCTGGCAAGGGCGGGTGTCTCTGCATCTGGGAAGCAGGTTTTCGTGCAAACTCGTTCTGGTTCACAGCTTATTGTCAGGAGCAGACGAGATAACAGAAAATACAAGGTCATGCTGTTCAGACATGGGATTAGCAGTCGTTGCTCTTATTTGTTGACACTACCGAGCGCCCAACTGACATGTAGTACCAGGAGGGCATGTGCTGCCCAGGCGAACCTCACCCACTGAGTAACCCAGCAGTCCTATATTATAGGATCTGGCAACAGATCCTATAATTATTATCAAAAACAATGAGTGCACGCAGAGTGTTCACCAAATGGCTTTTACCTGTAGCATCTTACAATAGACTTAGGGAGCCCAGGGGGCTTCCCTAGTGGCTCAGCAGTAAAGAATTGCCTGCAATGCAGGAGACCTGGGTTTGATCCCTGGATCGGGAAGATCCCCTGGAGCAGGGCAGGGCAACACACTCCAGTATTCTTGCCTGGAGAATCCCATGGACAGAGGAGCTTGGCAGACTACAGTCCACAGAGTTGAAAAGAGGTGGATGTGACTGAGCAACTTAGCTTGCACACAAGGTAGCCCAGTTTGCAGAGGAGGAAACTGAGGCTCATGAGGTTAGGAGGATTTTCCGGAAGCCATACAGCTAGTTGGGTATGGGACAGGCACGAGACTTGAACCATAATCTTTTGATTCCTCATGGTTCCGAGATGGTCGATGTTCCATGCTGGGGAGAAATAGGGAACCAAGCGGGTCTTTTTTCTTCTCTGGAAGCAGGATACCCTGGGCCAGGTGGTCAAAATGACCCACTAGGTCATGCTGGAATCTCACACATGTGCCCAGACTCCATCCTAGGCCGCAGAGTCCCCGGGTCCACCTGGCCCCACCACTCCCCAGTTGTGCTGGCCTCTCAGAACCTCTTGTTCTCCTTCCTTCCACGGGGAGAGGAGATGTCCCTCCCCAGGTGGGTTGATCCTTGGAGTCACACATGATCGTGTGCCCAGAGGGATTGTCACTGGTTGGGTGAAGGAGCAGGTGCATTGCCATAAAATCAGCTGACCCTGCCTCTGACTGGTGACCCTACACCCACTCTCTGGCAGTCAGCTAAATAAGTTGGTCCCATTTCACCTGTACACTAATGGAATGTGTGCGTGTGTGCTCAGTCGCTTCAGTCATGTCCGACTCTTTGCAACCCCATGGACTGTAGCCCTCTAGGCTCCTCTGTCCATGGGATTCTCCAGGCAAGAATAATGGAGTGGGTTGACACGCCCTCCTCCAGGGGATCTTCCCAACCCAGGGATCGAACATGCATCTCCTGTAACTCCTGCATTACAGGTGGATTCTTTACCACTGAGCCACCAGGGAAATGGACTAAAGGCAACAGGTTAGCCTTTTACCCATCCCTGGAAGGCCCTCAAGGAACGGTGGAAACCAGGCTTGGGGAGACAGTTATGTGTTCGTGAGGCTGCAGGCATGGCTTTGCAGGGCAGGCTCTGGAGTCCATACCCACCACTCAAGTCTCTGTGATCTCAGATCATTTGCCCAGCCTCTCTGTGTTTCTATCCCTGAAAAGCAGGAATGCCGGACTCCTGGACAGTCCAGGGGCTTACCGAGATGACACGTGTACTGAGATAACCCGGCCAGTGCTACTGGCCCATTGGATGGGAGGTTGTGGAACAGAATGGAACGTGGCTCCTTGCACACTCCACCTCTGCAGATCACAGCCTGGCTTTTGCAGGGAGGAGTCATAAGGAATTTAGTCTCCAGGTTTCCATGGCAACAGGGGTTATCTGCCTCTTCTTGAGGTGGTACCGGCCACCTGGGCCAATTCACATCTCGTCTGGCAAGAGAGGGCCTGAGAACAGAACCACTCCAGCACGAGACAGGTCTGAGGGTCAGGAGGTGGGTTTGGCCCCAGAGTTACAGTTTTCTCAACCCTGGCCCCTCTCGGCCTCCAGGACCTGCAAAGAGAGACCTGTGTTCCATGCAGAGCGTAGCTCAGACCCAAGGGTGACCCGCGCTGATGATCTGTCAGCCAAGCGTTTGCATCCCTCCCTCTCAGGACTGCGCGCACCATCCCAGACCACCATACACCTCCCCCCTCCATCCTGAAACATAAACACGGGATTGAGTAACAGCGTATTTTGACTCTGGGGCGACTGTGGAGTGGCTTATCAAATTATCAAAGCCTGTGGATTTAATTGGAATTTTGCAGATAACCCCAGCCTCTTTCAAGTGCGCTGCTGCGGGACCTCTGAGCGCTCAAGGGGCTGGGGTGGGGGACTGTGGCCCTTTCCATCTTGCAAGGAAGACAAGGTTGCAAAACAGCCCAGCTCGGTGGGGGAGGTGGGCAACAGGCCCCAGCCCCTCGGCTTTGATCCCAGGCCACTCGCTGGCTTCCGTGGGTGGAGAGCGGGGCCCACCTCTGGGCTGCCAGCCTTTGCTTAGACCATGGGCCCCACACAGAAAGGGTGTTCTTTATAGAGACGTTTGGTAAGCCTGGCACTGGCGGCCATGGTGGTTCTGCCTTCTTATGTGGCTGCTTAAGAATGCAAAGGTTGCTCCAGTGCCCTGCCCTCCTCTGCTCGAACTACTGGCTAGCGGGTCCTTCAGCAGCACTGAACTCTTCCTGGGGGGCTCTGGCTTAGGCCCCAGATCCTGGCATTATTCTAGATTCACACCCCTGCATCCAACCCGTCACCACATCCTTCAGGCACCACCTCCGGCATACACCCAAACCCTGACCACATCTCACGGTCTCCCCGGCTGCTACCCAGGGGCAGGGGGGGCAAGCCTTACCTCCTCTGGATTCTGGCCTCACTGTTCTCCTGTTTCTGCCCTTGCCCTCCACGGTCCATTTTCAACACAGAGGATGGAACGACCACTTAAAAATGTACATCAGATCGTGTCCCTCTCCTGTCACATTCCTCCATGCCCCTGCTGTTGCTCAGAGTCAAGGCCCTTCCGCATGCTCCCCCCTTGCCCCTGGTGGCACCTGCTGCTTCTGCCAGCCGGCTCTGCTCCAGCCACACCTCCTGCCCCTTCTCTCACCCTCCAGCCGTGTTCTGCCATGGGGCTTCACACTGGCTCTCCCCTCCACCTGGAACACTCAGCCCCTCCCCAGGAGAGCCCCCAGCCTGGTCCCACACCTCCTTGCAATCTTGACTCAAACAGCTGCCCAGCAAGGCTGCCCCTGGCTTTCCTGCTTAAAATCCCCAGCACTGGCTTCCCTGTTCTGACTTCATCTTCCTGCAGGGAACGTATCACTGCCTCCCACATGCCCTGCTCCCTCCCCGCATTATTGTCAGGCTGGTAGAGCAGGACCGTTCTGATCAGGGTATCGCCAGTGCCCAGAGCAGGTGTGCAGGAGACGTGCAGGACAGGTGAGTGGTATCACTCAGGCTCCGTGTTAGTCCCCACGGGCGGTAGGCTGTGACGTGACTGCACAGAGAGCTGCCGTGGCTCCCTGGAGGTCACCCAGCTGGCAGGGGGGCCGGCAAGAGAAGCTGGGGGTGCCGTGACCCCCACCTCCTGTGTGGATTCTGGGGCAGCCGCATAGCTGGCTTGGGGTGGGGAGAGGCCCTGGTCATCAGATCCTGAAGGAGGGAGATAAGGACACACCCCTGGAACGCATGGGGATTCAGCTCAGGGCGAGTCCTGGGTGAACTCTGACAACCAGGTGAGCCTGGCCCCATACAGGCCATACCCCAGAACCTAAGATGACCTGCTGGGCTGTGCACGTGGCCACCTGGTCCTGGGGCCACATCTGCTGGCTCAGCTGTCCCTGGCTTAGCCGTGTTTGAGCACCCAAGACCCCTGTGCTGAGCCAGTGAGCCAGGGAGGCAGGCGTCCCCTGGCCTGGCTTCCCCGGGGAGCCTCTGGGCAGCCAGTCCCTCAGCTCTGATTCCCGTGGTGTCAGTGATGGAAACGGGAGTCCAGGCTGCCAGGCTGGACTCCCAACTCAGTCAACCATGTGACCTTGCAAAAGCCTCTTTTTGTTCAAGTTTCGATTCCCATTACTGAAACAGTGAACCTAAGGTTCTCAAAGGGCCGTCTAGTGGCCATGTCCTCAGACCCCAGCATGTAGCATATCCCTCAGAGAACGGGAGTGGGAGGGAGGCAACCCCATGAGGCCGGAGGGCCTGAGACCCGCCTTCCCATCTCTCCCACTTCCTGGCCCACAGGCCCTGCCCTCTTCCTTAGGTGCCCACACAGGGGTGCAGCCTGCGGTCCCCAGCCCCCGAGCCCAGGCCCAACCTCCCCCTCCACGTACAGCACTCCTGACCCCTCTCCCCACCCACCCCAGCCCCTGTCCTTCTCAGCCCTCAGACATTCCAGGAAGCCGTCTCCCCACCCCCTACCCCCCGCCCCCCAGCAAAAGCCCTTGGCTGTGGCACTAGCCACACCACATTGTTTATGGTCTCTCCCCACCACGGGGACCCACATTCTCTGACTGCCCACCCCCACCCTCCGCAGGGCCTGGCCCCTGGTAAATGTTGACTGAACCCAGGTCAGGACTGATTAACAAGGTTAAAACTTGCACGGCCCACTGTCCAGGTTGCAGAGTGAACAGCACTCCCCAACCCCCTGGAGCTGGGTGGTCTGGGTTCCCTGGGCCCCCTGTGCCTCAGTTTCCTTATCTGTCCAGTGTGAATGACGACAGTGCCTGCCTCCAGGGGCCATGGGGAGGATGGCGCATGGAAAGTGCAAGAACAGGCCTGACACGTGGTCAGCACCACCCAAGGCCAGGCTCATCGTTGTCATGGCAGCCCTGGGTTGGGGGGAACTGCAGCAAGGGAATTGCCCTCCACCCTCAGAACAGGTCTGCCACGAGTCGGGGTACAGCCTCCTCTTGCTCTGACAGTGGTGGCCCTCTGCGCTCAGCCGGAGCCTGTGGGCAGGTGGCATGCACACGTTTGGCCCCCGTGTCACAGAGAGAACAGAGGCCAGGTCTGGGGCCCCCTCTCATCACCTCCCACTCATGGGCCTGCTGCCAGCCCATCGGCCCGGGAGCCCGCAGGAACCCCCACACCCCAGCAGCACACAGTGGGCTCACACAGTGACTGAAGGTCTCCTGGTCCCTGCCACCCATCTCAGCTCTAGGCTTGGTCCTGTCCCCTCAGCCCATTTTCTCCCACTGAAGCCAGCCAGACCCTGGTTAAATTCTTGAAATTGCATGGGAGGAACAGGGCCTTGCTAAACAGGTTTTTGTTCTCAGCCCCAGGGCCACAGAGCCACCCTCTGTTGTGGCCTGAAACAATGGCCCAATGTTCGGAGGGACCTTCCATCCCTGCCCCAGCCTGTCCCAATGGCCAGCCTCCATCTGGCCCGGGGTCCACCCCCCTGCCACCACGGTGTGTCCCTGGCCCGGCAGGCTAGCACGGGAGGGAGCCGGTCCTACCTGATCTGAGCCACATGCTAGGTTGGGATCCGGGCCCCTCGTGAAGGTGGCCCAGGTGCTGAAGTGGAGGGCGCTGAGCGAGGCTTCCAGAGTTGGAGGCCCTGGGCAGAGGACAGAGCCGCTCTGGGGCTGCGGTGGTGTGAGTAAAGACCCCAGAAAAGGCCTCCCAGCCTCCCTCTCCATTCTGAAGGGGGCTGCCTCCTCAGGGGAAAGCAGTGTCCAGGGCTTAGGGGCTTTGCCACCCCTGCCTCAGGACCCAGCAGGAAGATGGAGCATGTGGGTGGCCGTGCAGCCAGGATGGCCCTGTGAATGAGGGGAGCCTCTTCCAGGAGCCCCCACTACCTCAATCCTGGTCAAACTCTAGATCAGCCTTACTTGGGAGCCTGACTCCCAATCTCAGGATCCAGGCTTCCGCTGACAGCTCTGTGACCTTCTCCGTAGTCATACCTACCTGCTCCGTGCTAGGAGAAGAAAATAGAAGACAAACTCAGGGCTCAAGGCTGCTACCACTAGGTGAAAATTTTGAATTCAGTTAAACTAACTCAGAGACAACAGCCAGAACACCCAGCTCTGCTGTGGCCTTGAATAAGTCCCTTCACCTCTCAGATCTCTGTAAACGAGGCCAGGACTCTCTTGGGACAATAGTCGTGAGGTTCACGGGCTCTGATGCCTTAGGCGTGCCTGGCATCACAGATGCTCTGTCCACAGGAACTTTTGCTTCTTCTCCCCCTTCCCTCTTCACCCCTCCTGGGTGTGCAGTGGCTGCTCAGAAAAGACTAGAGGACTCCTGCTGAAGGCAGGAGCTGGGCTGACTTCTCCTGAGCACCTTTTAGCTCCGGGAATTCTCTCCAGGGTTTGTGCCGACCGTGAAGTGAAGCTGCCCCTCCACCACCAGGCCCCCCATGGCCACCAGGACCTCTGAGGCACCCATGCTCTTGACGCTCCCTAAGGGACGAGTGGCTTGGGAGTTAGAGTGGGTAGTCCACCCACCACTGCCCAGCTCTGCTGAGTCCTGGTCAGGCCCCCAGCAGTGGGACAGCTCCCGTCTGGCCGGGGACACGGGCCACACTGTCCTCCCAGCCTCTCTGCCTCTGGCAGCTGCACAGACAGCCTGTTTATGCCGATGGGCGAGAGGGCCAGCTGGAACAGGGGACTGTGGGTCCCCAGGAGGCCAGGGGCTGGAACAGCACAGAACTTTGTGTGAGGAGCCCCTGCCCACGCCCACCTTTAACCTGGGTGGGCAGGTGGGAGGAAGGGGCCCACAGGAAGTTGTGTCCAACCCACTTGAAAGGGGCATCGCTCTGGGAAACGAGGACTTCTGAGGGTGTGTCTGTCATGCTGGGTGGGCGAGCGAGTGGGAGGCCGACTCTAAACCAGCCAGCTCAGCAAGGGCATGTGAGGTCCACGGCCAGGAGGGGAGGGTGGCTCGGTGGTCAGTCCTGGCACAGGACTTTCAGTTCTCAAAGCAAGATGGACAGGAGGCGCCGGCTGGGGAAGGGTATCCTGGTATGGGGAGGGGGCGGGGTCCCCGTTATTTTCTCAGGCTTGTGCTTGCTTTGTTTCCCTGAAACTTCAGCCCCGGGAGGAGGGGTCTTGTGTGCAGATGCCCAGGCCCCATGTGCCCACTCCTTCTCAGGGTGACGGCACCCTTGGAGGCTCCAGCTGGAGGGGTGCACCCCCCACCAAGCCCCTGAGGTCTGCTTTGCTGTTATGTCCTGTGCAGGGGACTCTTGGTGCCCCTGCCTTGCAATTGCTGTCCCTGCATTATAGCCAGCTCCCTGGCCAGCTAGCTGCCCCTCCACAGGGAGTCCGTGGCAGAGCAGAGCCTCGGACCCAGGTCTTCAGCCCTGGAGGCCAGGCAGGAAGCACTGGTTCATTCGAGCATTTTTCATCATCTTCTTGGTGTGAGGCACAAAGCCACGGAAGTGGGCGAGGCCAGGCCCTGCCCCTGGGGAGCCTCGTGGTCTGAGGGGAGAGGCCTGGCTCGCTGCTGTGGGAGGCGGCAGACTGAGCCCAGGAGCCAGGACTGGGGCCATTTCAAGGAACTGAAAGAAAGTCTGTCTGCCTGGACATGAGAGTGTTGGCTTGAGCTGGGCCAGAGGAGATGGGCCTGGGGCACGCAGTGTCCAGCTGGTGATTTGGGGCAAGCGTTAACCTCTTCTACGCTTCGGCATCAGATGAGGGGGCAGAATGTGGGGGTCTCTGGGATCCCTCCTGGCTCTGACATTGTGTGATCTTATGAAAACCGGTTGGCTCTTGTAATAGTCCGAGCATGTAACCACTAGTGTCTGGAGTGGGCGCTAAGGGCTGTGAGAAGGGAAGACAATCACAGCAAGTCAGATGTGAAAGAGGCAGGCATTCTGGAGATCATGTGACCCGTCCCCCGTCACAGGCCGTGTATTTGGGTCTATGGTAGGTTGGAGTTTAGGCACCTCCGTAACTGGGTCACTTACAGTGCCTTCAGTTCAGTTCAGTCGCTCAAGTGCCTTAGTTCACGGGATCTGTGTGTGTCTGGCTCCCTCTTGTGGCAGCACTGGATATTACACCAACCCCCATCCAGGCAGGCGTTTGCAGACCCCTGAAGCTGTTCTGGATGTTTAAGCTTGGTCTACCTTGTTTAACCATCTATGACGCTAGTGGTAAAGAAGCCACTTGCCAAAGCAGGAGACGAAAGACAAGTGGGTTCGATCCCTGCGTTGGGAAGATCCCCTGGAGTAGGAAATGTCTACCCACTCCAGTATTCTTGCTTGGAGAATCCCATGGACAGAGGAGCCTCGCAGGTACAGTCCATAGGGTTGCAAAGAGTTGGAAATGACTAAAGCGAAGCAAGCAAGCAATAATCCTGTGAGGTTCATGCCTCCTTTTTGCAGATGAGAAACCTTAGGCTTAGGTTGGTTATCTCTCAGCTGGTAAGCATCAGAGGCCGAATCCAAATCCTTCCCCACTCCAGGTCTGCACCCCACAACCACACAGGAGCTGTGACCATGCAACAGTTTCCAAATTGCAAGATGGGACCTTTCATCCAACCATAGGAATGAATAATTGAGTCAGCACTCATGGTTGCTGTGGTCACAGGGTGGGGAGCCCCTGAAGGTACAGTTGAGGGCACTTTCCCCACCTGGGGACTCTTTAAGGGGACTCCAGGCTTCTCCCCAGGTGAGAAGCTGCAAGGCTTAGGAGTGCCAGGGCCAGTCCAGCCCGTGTCCACTGAGGGCCTCCTGCTTTGGGGTCAGACCTCAGAGGAGGGGTGCTGCCCAGCTCCCCTTTCAGGATGGTCACAGTGAGGCTGGCTCTGGGAGCATCAAAAAAGCAGGTCTCCTTTCCCCCAACCAAACTGAGGCTTGACTTTGACCTTGAGGGCAGTAGCTGTGACCCCAGTCCCTGACTAAGCCTCTCCAGCCAGGCACCTGGTTGTCAGTCGTGTCCGACTCTTTGTGACCCCATGGACTGCAACACGCCAGGCTTTCCTGTCCTTCACCAACTCCTGGAGTTTGCTCCAACTCATGTCCATTGAGTCGGTGATGCCATCCAACCATCTCGTCCCCCTTCTCCTCCTGCCCTCAATCCCTCCCAGCATCAGGGTCTTTTCCAATGAGTCAGTTCTTCGCATCAGGTGGCCAAAGTATTGAAGCTTCAGCATCAGTCCTTCCAATGAATATTCAGGGTTGATTTCCTTTAGGATTGACTGGTTTGATCTCCTTGCAGTCCAAGGGACTCTCAAGAGTCTTCTTTAGCACCACAGTTTGAAAGCATCAATTCTTTGGTGCTCAGCCTTCTTTATGGTCCAACTCCCACATCCATGTATGATTACTAGAAAAAACATAGCTTGAATCCTAAGTCATTGTGAACTCCCTGCTCCCAACCCAGGACACACGGCCAGAGGCTCTCTCTATACGGGCTGTTGGGTGAGGCCCCTCCTGCCTCTCCATGCATGCAGCCAGGATGGGAGAGACTGCTTGGACATCCCTGGCTGCATCCACAGAGGCAGGAGGGGAAGGTTGCCCGCAGTCCCAGCCTTCAGAGCCCAGTGTTACACCGACACCCTCTGGCCCAGCCCCCACGCACTTTGCACTGAGGTTCTGCAGCCCAGAGCGGGGCGTGGCTTCCCTGAGGTCACCCAGAGAAACTGGATTGGCACCAGGGTTTCTGACCCAGAGCCCAGTGTTTTTTCCATCGCTCAGAAACTCCCCCAGCTGATTTCCAGAGCTTCCTGAGTGCTGGTGCAGAAGGACACCTGGAGGTCCTTGTGCAGACTTAAATCGGGGCCTGGCTGAGGGACAGGGAGCAGGGACCAGCTGCTGGCCTGCTTGGAATAGCTGGAGAAGTGGGATCTGGGCTGTAGTCAGGTCTGATTTAATTAGGCAGAGGCGGGCTCCTGATTAGAGAAGGCTGCGCCTGCCAAGCCAAAGAATTCAAGCTTAAGAGCCAGGAGTGCCCCGGCCCCCGCCACAAGCAGGAGCGGGCACCTGGGAAGCCCACAGGGCCCCGCGATGCCAAGGGCGGGCGCCTCGGGGTCCGGGGGCACGGGTCACCCCCTGCTGGCTCATGGCACATGCCACCGCTGTGTGTCCACGCAGGGCAGGGTTGTGGCCACAGGAATCGTGGTGGGCAGGTGGGGAGGGGGAGCAGAGGGAGATGGAAGTCTTGGTTCCGAATCCTCCAGCAGTAGATCTGAGGAGAGGACTGAGCCCAGGCAACTTATTTGGGAGAAGAGACCAGCGAGGGAGTGAGGAGAGGCGGGAGAGGCCAAGCAGCTGCAAGTGAAGCATCAGCACAGCTACCCTGGGTGCTGGGACCCACTGCCGGGCCTTCCTCAGGTGCTCCCTTCTCCTGTGTGCCCTCCCGCAACCCACCTCCAAACAGCAGGGGACACAGCTTCCCTGAAGGCCTTCCCTGAAGGCCACATGGTCTTCCCTGTGCTTAGGAGTACTTCCGGGAGTGTCCCTGTGGCCTGTCACTGGGAAGGCTTGGTCTCTGTTCCAGCCACAGCTCCCTCCCCTGCCCCAACCTGCTCCCCTGCCCCAACCTCCTCCCCTGCCCCAGCCCCCTCCCCTTCTCCAGCCCCTCCCCTTCCCGCACCTCCTACCCCTCCCCAGGCCCCTCCCCCTCCCCAGCTCCCTCCCCTTCCCACACCTCCTACCCCTCCCCAGCCCCCTCCCTCTCCCCAGCCCCTTTCCCCTGCCCCAGCCTTTGCATCTGCCCTCAGGTTCTCCTTTAATCCTCTCTTCCTCAAGAGCCCTCCCTTTCTTTCTTTCTCCACTTTAGCATCCTTATCCCTTTCTTCAGAGCTCTTAACCCAGTTTATCACTTGGCTTTATCCAGTTGTTCATTGTCCTCCCTGGGGCGGGGGATGAGTCCTGTCTTACTCAATGCTGCAAGCCCCAGGGCCTGGCACATAATTGTCTTTCAGTCGCCAAGCCAAGTCGTATCCAGCTCTTGGCGACCCCATGGACTGCAGCACGCCAAGGCTTCCCTGTCCTCCACCGTCTCCGGGACTTAGCTCAAGTCCTGGCACCAAAGAGGCGCTGGCACATTCTTGCTTTGGACGGTGGAGCTGCTGCAGGGAATCAATCACAGGAAAGAGCAGCTGCAGGGAAGGTGGGCGAGCACCACCCCACCCCGGCTGTGGGCTCCGGGACTAGGCCCTGTGTCGCTAAGCACTGAGGTTCTGGAAGCAGAGTGGAGATGACCATGACTCTAAGTCTGCTTCATGCCTGAGGGCCACCCTGGCTAAACACTCAGGAGGGCCTGCGAGGAGGGGCCAGTCCCCTGCAGCCCTCTTCCTAGCAGGGCGGGCCTGGCCAGTACACCTGGGACAGTCATTGAGTATGAGATGGCCAAGCAGGCTGGGTGTAGATGCTCATACCAGGAGGGCAAGGGGAACTTGGAGAGGGAGCTAGCTAGCCCCCCTGCAGGGAGGGGGCGCGAGGTGGGCAGGGAAGGCCACCAGAGTGAGCCAGCCTCCGCCTGGACTTGGATGCTGGGGGAGGGTTCAGAGACAGATTGGGAGGGAGACATCTGGGCTGAGGGAGGCTTCCAAGCAGGGGCGTTAGGCAGGGGTGGGGGTTTGGGGGGGGTGGGTGTGGCATGAGAAGACCAGAAGAGACTGAAAAGATGGTGATGGAAAAGATGGAAAAGGCTTAGGAGTGAGCCGACACCCAGTTCAGATCTGAGCTCTTTGTGCCTCAATTTCCCCATCTTGACAATGGGGCTAATGATAGAAGCTTCTTCTTAGAATGGCACTTGAAATGATGTGTCTGAAGCACATCAAGAGGAAAGTAGTGAAGGTGTTAGTCGCTCAGTCGTGTCCGACTCTTTGAGACGCCATGGACTATAGTCCGCCAGGCTCCTCTGTCCGTGGGATCCTCCAGGCAAGAGTACTGGAGTGGGTTGCTGTTCCCTTCTCCAGGGGATCTTCCCAACCCAGGGATTGAACCCAGGTCTCCCGCATTGCAGGCAGTTTCTGTCCCATCTGAGCCACTAGGGAAGCCCAGAGCACATCAAACCGTGCCCAGATGGTAGTTCTGAGCTCACACGTGACCTTGTTCTCAGGGGACACGGCAAAGGAGGTGGTGAGATGCTGTGGCCAGGTGGGGGAGGAGAGAGACGCACTTGGCGGGATGATGGCCCAGACAGAGGACGGAGCACGGGAGGCCCAGGCCATCCTCGTCAGCGGACAGAAAACGCACTGAGGCACGGGCGGGCTCTGCCCATCGAGACTGCTCTAGCCCTCTTGTATTTTACACAAACTAACACCCGCGCTTGCTCTGTGTGTGTGGGGGGGGGGTGGTAGTCACTCAGTTGTGTCCAACTCTTTGTGACCCCATGGACTGGAGCCTGCCAGACTCCTCTGTCCACACGATTCTAACCCATCTATAATTATCGGGGAAGACCTCCTGAAGGAAGTGGCATTTTCCACTGGGCTTTACTGGAGGGGAGGGCAGAGACCCACGATCTGCCTGCGGGACAACTCAGGATCACAGCACAGCTCGGGCCAGTCCCTCAGAACCAGCCAGCAGCCCTTAGCCCGGTTGCCAGTCGTCAGGGCTCTGTGCCCACTCACTTAGCAAACGCCAGCGGTGCCCAGCCCTGTGCGAGGCCTGGAGCAACATCACAGTTCCTGCCTCAAGGAGCCTACATTGGGGGCGAGGAAGCAGCGCAGGTATTAATAGTAAGAGCTACAAAGGAGAAGAGAGGGTGCCGTGGTAGGCTGGGTTTGGGGGTGTCGGGAATCAGCACTGGGCCGGGCGCTGGAGGAGGGAAAGGAGAGAAAAGTCAGAGAGGGAGGCAGAGCCCAGGACAGTGTCAGCTCAGTGTCACGGTCCCCAGAACTTAGGGACGCTCCCTTGAGAGAAGCAGCCTCTGTGGACACTGTCAGCTGGCCCCAGACGCAGCCAGGCCGTCCTGGCTCCGCGGAGCCCTGAAGGCTCACTTCAGCTGCAGAGCCTCCGAGAAGTGGCAGGGCACGTGGCCTGGGCAGCAGATGAGGGGCCTTGAGGATCAGAAACCACTGTGCCTCCAAGCCCAGGCGGTCATGAACGCTCGCCACGGGTCACGTCGGGCTTCCTCTTCCTCACAGCTGTGCTCACACCGAGCTGAGGCTGTGATAACAGAGTGTCTAGAACTTGGTGGCCTTTTGGTATTTCTGGCTCTGTAGCTTCGTTTTGCTTTGCTCTTCCCACCTACTCCTAACTAGCTTATCTGGCTGAATTTTATAGGTGTCCTTATCGACCACAAGATGCTGAATGATCTGAGTGCTAGACTAAGGCCACTTGGGCTCGCATGCTGTGTTACCTTGGGCAAGTGACATGCCCTCTCTGATCCTCCATTTCTCTTCTGTAAAGTGGGAGAAATAAGAGAACCTACCACACATGAGGGTCAAATGAGCTGATGTGTGTCACGAGCTTAGTTTGGTACCTGGCATAATGTGAATGCTTGGAAAAACATGACATTCTTGTCAGCCGTGGTGAAAGTGAAGTCGCGTCCAACTCTTTGCGACCCTATGGACTGTAGCCCACCAGGTTCCTCCGTCCATGGGATTCTCCAGGCAAGAATACTGGAGTGGGTTGCCATTTCCTTCTCCGGGGGATCTTCCCGACCCAGGGATTGAACCCAGGTCTCCTGCATTGCAGGCAGACGCTTTAACTTCTGAGCCACCAGGGAAGCCCAATAACAATAATAATAACAATATAACAGATAACAGATAATACCAATAGCAGTAGCAATAATAGTACGCCTCTCCCTCCCGCCTTGGAGAGGAAGGCCTCACTCGGGGTGGGGTGGCCTGACCCCCTCCCTCCATTCCCCCTCCCATTTCCCACCATGCCCTGGGGTCCGAGGGCTCCCGCCTGCTCCAGGGCCTCCGGGGACTTGTTGGTGACGTCAGTATACACAGAGGCTGGAGGAGGTGGCCCAGGGCTGGCCCACTGGGAGCTGCCTTGGCTGTCCTGCTGAATGGTGACTTTGCTGTAGTGGAGCCAGGCTGACCCAGAGGAGAGAGAGCAGGTTCGGTGCTGACAGGAAGGCTGGTTGGGGGAGGGCTGGAGCGGGAAGCCAGTACTCAGGGCTCCCAGGCTGCCCCTCCAGCAGCTAGGAGGACCCTGGCCTGGCCGGGGCCAGGAGCTGGAAGCCTCTGGGCAGAAGTCATGTGGGGCCCAGTCTAGCACCCTGATTATTTCAGTCAAGGAAACTGAGGCACAGACAGGGCTGCTGTCCCCTAGGTCTCGTGAACCCCACGCTGGGTGGTCCAGCTTGGTGTCTTTAATTTTAATTAGGTTGCTCAAATGGTAAAGAATCTGCCTGCAATCTGGGAGACCCAGCTTCAATCCCTGGGTTGGGAAGATCCCCTGGAAAAGGACATGGCAACCGACTCCAGCATTCTTGCCTGGAGAATCCCACAGAGAGAGGAGCCTGGCGGGCTACAGTCCATGGGGTCGCAAAGATCTGGACACAACTGAGTGACTAACACTTTCACTTTTTCAAGGTTAGAAATTTAGTTCTTGGGGAGTCCCCTGATGGTTAGGCTAATGGGCTTTCAATGCCAGGGCCTGGGTTCAGTTCCGGGTCAGGGAATCCCGTAAACTATAAAATCCCATAAACTATATGGCGTGGTCAAAAAAATAATAATAATTAGTTCTTGGATCACATTAGGCAGCTCCTAAGTGCTCGACAGCTACGGTGGCCACCGTACTGGGCACTGCGGGTGCCCTTTCCATCAGTGATCACAGGGAATTCCATCAGGCAGCTCCAGGTAGGGCAGTACTAGGTGTCGGGGGCCAAACTGGGACACTCGGGGCCATCGGAGGTCAAAAATCAGTGGGCTTTCTGAACAAGCTGGCCCTCCCCAGGCCGTGGAAGGTTGTGAGAAACTAGAGACGGCTGGAGGTGCGAGTGATTCCTGTGGGCCCAGACAACCATGAGTTTGCGGCTGTGCTTCCTCGTTGCTAGCTGTGTGGCACCAGGCAAGTTACTTAAGCGGTCTGAGCTTCGTCTGTAAAAGGGGCCTAAGGCACCTGCCCCAGGAACAACATCAAGCAGCTGTCACAGGGCCGGGCACGGCTGAGTGCGCGGTGTTCACACATTTGTGATACAGAGTTCTGGAAAACCTGGGAGACGGTTCTCTCGCTGTCTCAGGTGACCATGCAGGCTCCGAGACCCCCTGCCCTCCTAGGCTGTGCAGGTGGGCCAGGCGCCTGCGAGAGGCTCGGGGCCCTCCTCTGAGCATTCTTTCCCACAGCGGCCAAGGTAGGAACAGGCACAGCTGGGCCTTGGACGGGCTCCTGGGCCTCCGTGGGAAGCAGGAAGCCATTGGCCCAAGCTCCCAACTTTCCAACCTCGGCTCCAAATTAGACCAGGGCTGGGGAGTGCGGGGCCCACAGCCAAGGAGCAAGCCGGAGGTGTACTCAGCAGTGGGCCCCCGGTGTCTGTCACACACGCACACACACACAAAAACAGTGCACCTCTGCAGTCAGGGCCATGGCAGCTTGGGAGCTGTCTCTGTCTCCTGAAGAAGTCCCCATCCTGCTCCCTGAACAGGGAGAACCAGAACCAGGTGGGAACCCAGTTCTCAGTCTCAGAGCTGGTGTCACCGCTGTCCAGGGGAAAGTCTTTTGTTACAAACATCGCCTCTGGGTTCCTTCTTCTAAAGTCTGAGCCACTTTCCTTGGCTTGCGGTCCAGCCCCAGCTGCATGTCCTGTCCCCCCAGGCATTCAGCCTCCCAGAGGCCACATGCTCACACACATACACACACACACATGCAGGATCCCACATCCGTTCCTATCCCTGCATCTTTGCTCACATCATCCCTTCCACTCCAGCTTTCCTTCCTGCCTCTGCTCTTTCTAAATATCCATCTTTCACAGGTAGCTGTAGGCTTTCCCCTTCCGGGTAGACCTCCCCACCCACCTCAACCCACTCTGACCTCCCTTTTCCAGGGAAGATCCCCACAACATGTCCTTTTGACCAGGCCTTGTAGCACCTAATCACAGGGTGACTTGCATGTTTTCTTTTGCTGGGTTTTTGTCTTGTGTCTCCAACTAGATGGTATGGCCTGTGAGGGCAGAACTGTGCTTCCCACCACTTCTGCTCAGATGCAAGGCTGTGTCCCTAGTAACTGCTCAGTTAAGACACTGACGGATGAGTGGGTGGATGTATGGATAGATGGATGGATGGATGGATAGACAAATGCACTTGGAGAGAGACAGGGAAGGCCTCCAAACGTGGAAGACCCTCCTTGCCCTTCTCTCCGGGGATGTCATGGTGGAACCCCATCATAGACTCTGCCCCTTCACCGTTCCCCACTCTCCCTCTCCTCCACAGACTGCAAGCAGTCACATCTGGGTGGGATACCCGGGAGTACACACACTCTTTGTTTTCCCGGTCCTGAGCTGGCACCATGGACAACAGAGCCAGGCTCCTCCAAAGCCCATGCTGGTGAGGGGCCAGGCAACACTTCCTCCACCCTGGCTGCTGCCCACACTCCAAACCCAGCCCCTCTCGTGAACCCAGGGTGTTGGCCAGGCCCCACATGCCCGATGCCACTCTAAGAGCTTTGAGCATGATCCCAGGTAATCCCCACAACAACGGCAGATGTAGGCTCTAATTTCATCCCTTTTGACAAATGACGATACAGAGAGGTTAAGAAACTTGCCTCTGTCACAAAGTGCCATCTGGACCAGGCTCGAGCCCGCTCACACTCCCAACCCTCTGCTGGAGGCCTGGAGTCGTCCCTGGGCTGGAGACATGCTCAGGGCCTTTGCCAGAGTGGTGAGTCCAGTCTTCCTGAGGAGACAGACAGACAGATGGGGCTTTGTCCTTCTGCTGTGGACAAAGCAGCGAAAGAGACCCTCTGGGGCGTTCGAGTGACTAGCACAAGACCTTGGAGGTTTCTGGGTCTGCAATCGCCTGGCATGGGCCGCTCTGGGACACAGCCTGGGGTTGGGGGGGGACCTCTTCCCTCCCCAGGAATTCAGCTTTTTCGCCTGGGGCAGGAATTCCGGCCTCTCTGGACTGTCCACATGGCACAATGGGGCCCATTCTCAGAACCCTGGAGCAAACAGGCCCTGCGGAGAAAGGATGGATTCTTGTTGGACACAAGGGCCCTCAGTGCCATGATTTAGACCAGGGCACACATGGGGGCAAAGAACAGCTTCATGCCCCCCGCCAACCCCCGTCTGTCTTCCCTAGAGGTCGCTGCCCCTCAACACCATTCCGTGCAAGGGCTCTCAAAAGCCAGCACAGAAGCCCAGCTGGGGCTCCGCGGGGTGGAAAGCTGCAGCTCTCCAGATCCTCCTCGTTCGGCCTCTGGAGTCACATTTGCTGTCTCAGTGTCTTGGCTTTACGAAGAAGAGTTAACAGCTCCTGAGGACAGTCAGAGAGGCCCCCTTACATGGATGGGGAAACTGAGGGCTTGAGAATTGGTTGGTGTTTCTAAACCTTTTTCTGCCATGATCAGAAATTTCACATCACCATCCAATACAGACAGACAAGGGGATGAGTAGACAGACATCTGAAGCCAAGGTTCACTGAATCGTATTTCATCTTAGCTCTGGGTGACAAGATCATTTTGCCTCTTCTACCTCAGGGGTCTCCAACCCACCCACCACCCACACCCACCCCCAGGCTGCGCAACAGGAGGTGAGTGGCAGACACCCCCTGCCCCCCACTGCCTGTCGATGGAAACACTGTCTTCCACAAAACCAGTCCCTGGGGTCCAAAAGTTTGGAGATGGCTGTTTTACCTTTTAAACATGCTGGTGGGGACCCACCGAGTTGGTTTCAGAACTCGCTCGTGGGTCGCAACCTGGCATTCAAAAAGCGCTAGCTGGAAGTGTCTTGCCCAGGTCTACCAGCCACGGAAGGGCAGAGCCAGGCCCAGAATCAGCAGGGGTGGGGGTGCACGGTGGGGAAGGGGTGTGGACATCCAGGCTCAGAGTCGTCGCAGCCTCTCCTGCCCGCCCCCTAGCTGTCCACCTCAGCCTCTTAACAAAAAGCCTTCCCCCAGCCAGGCCCTGACCCTATCACTGCTCCATTCTGAAACCTTCCAGATTTGGGAGCAGGACTTCAAAGCCCTATCCTTCCCTGCTCCGGTCTCCCCCTCCCCCCAGCCCTAGCCTGGCCTTTCCCTGCCTGTCCCTCTGCTCACCAACCCTCCCCAGTAGTTCAGCTCCTCCTCTTCAGAGCTCCTTGTTCCTGCTTCTTGAACTTTCCCCCTCTCTACCCTCTCCATGGATCCAAACTCCTCTGCTCCTCCAAGGCCCAGCTCACAGCTTCCTCCTCCAGGAAGCCACCTTGGATGTCCTACAGCCCTGGGATCTCTATCTCCTCTGCGCCTGGTGGGTAACCTCTCCTGTGACTCTCAGCATGGGCTGTCTCAGAAGGTTACCTTTCTTACTGTGCTAGCTAGTTTTGTTCCCTTAATTTCACCCCAGACTCGCAGGCCAGAAGCACAAGTCGCGTATTTCTCCCACACCTGCTCAGGCCTTCACAAGGCTGCCTCCTGCAGGAGCCACAAAGTGCTTACTGGTTAGTAACAGCAGTCAGAACCATCGCTGCACACCTCAAGAGCTCCACGTCACTCCCCTAGCCAGGGCTGCATACCATCACCCCGCCCCCACCACCGTCCCCATGATCCAATGATCCAGGTCCCACCCACGACCCCAAGACCGCTTGGCTCTCAAGGTCACCGACAGCCATCTGGCAACCTGCAGTTCCCAGCAGCTGCAGCCCTGCAGACAGGCATCCTGGGCCAAACAGCCAATGTCAGCCAGCAGACAGGGGGTAAGAACATCAGGCTGGCAGTGCGTGCATGTCCTCCTTTGCCAGGGCACTCGCTGACAGGAGCAACGGTGCAGGGGGAGGGCAGGGGGAAGGGGCAGTAGGCAGGGAAGGGCGCAGCCCTGCAGCACTCAGAATGCCACGGGTGGGGACTCAGCATCCTTCCACAGAGCCGGTCCGCCTGACTGGGCTTTCTCTCCTAGTCTCTCCCTTGTCTCGGGGGCTCTTCCTGGCTTTGCCTCTCACTCCAGGAACCCTCACTGGCAGGATGGCTGCCTCCTTTCCCCATTGAGAGCCTGCTTCTCCTGCCCGTGCGTCCTCTCCTTGCACCCCAGTACCCGGTGGACCTCGACGTGGGGAGCCCTCTGGGTCAGGATGTCAGTGGAGCTTCATGAGCCCCGGCCAGCCACTTAAGCCCTCAGGACCTCAATCTCGTCATACATAAAACGGATTAACACCACCTCTGCCCACTTCAGAGCACTGCAGGGCAAATATCTGTTCAAGAAAGGGAGGGGAAGCATGTGCAAAAACAGGTGGCCCAGACACAGGACCTGCTAAATGCCTTTCCCACCCCCTCACTGCAGCCTCTCCCTCTTTTCTGTATCCAGCACCAGCCCCTTCCCTGGAATGTCCGGGGAAGGAGCACAGCATGTCTCACCAAGAGAAATGAAAGAACAAAAAGGAAAGCTGGCCTTTCTGAGTGCCCTTAGCATGATCATCGCTTGGTTCGGGGCTCTGAGCATTTGCCACTCCTTGGAGGTTAGATGCTTTCCAATACATGAGTCCAGAGTTTGCCAATTCCTGTGGATCAGTGTCACCTTGAAAATGTGGCTGTTTCTAGACAAGCCCTATTCAAACATTGTGTGTACTAACAGGCTTTCCCTTTGTGGACGGCACTTGACAGACACCATTGCCGGTTTGGTGTCTGAAAGCCTGAAACTGCAGAGTAGTCTGGACTCGCCTCTGCGTGGTACTGTGCCGCCAGCATCGTGGTGGGGTCCTGAAAAAGAAGTCCCTGCCTTTGGTTTTAGGGGTTCTGCAGGGTCCAAGTTCAAACAGGACTTTGCCATTTGGGTAGCAACAGAGGTGGGGTCAGGGCCAGGGGTGAGAAAATAAGCATTTCTGTAGCATTTTCTGTGCCGGGTTCCATGTGGACCTCTTTAAGAACACTGTGTCTCCTGCTCCCCAAATCCTAACGGGTTGCTACAGCTACTCTCCTCCTTCTGTACACAGAGAAATAGAGGTTCTCGAGGTAAAGGAAGTAAGTAGCTCAATATGACCACCCAGCTAGCAAGTAGCAGAAAGTTGAACTGGAATCTGCTTCCAGCACTTTCCCTCATGCTGCAGACAGCAACGTCCTAAGTGAACTGTTTATATCACAGAGGCTGCAGAGGGGGAGTCCCCTGTTTAAATGAGGGAAGGGTGTGATGCTGGGTTGGAGGAACCCCACCCTTTTTCTCCAGCCAGGCCTGACCTGTACACCATCTGGTGATCAACCATCCTGGTTTGTCTGTGACCTTCCCAGTTTGGGCTCTGAAAGTCCTGTGTCCCAGTTTTGCCCAGGATGGTTGGTCACTGTGGCCTTGGTCACCCCCGGACCAGTTGCAGAGAAGGCCGAGTGGCCTGACGGAGCCGTGTCAGGACAGCCTGGGAGGCCTTTTCAATTACATTAGCTTCTGGCGGCGCTAGAGGGAGACGCCAGCCTCGCCTCCCCTCCCTTTCTCCCTTCCTGTGACTCCGCGGGAGATGGTGATTCAGCAGCAAGTCGGAAGCAGGCTAGACTGTGACCTACCAGGAGTGGAATTGCCAGGGGCGTGGGGGCTGTCAGCACCAGCTCTGGGCAAGGACTGAGCAAGAGGGGAGGTGGGGAGGGGGTCTCAAGTTGGTGAGAAACTGGACTCTGACGGAGGGTCTGCTGTCCTGCCCAGGCCAGGACTGATTGCAGGGCAGCAGGAGGTGGGAGATCCCTGCCTCTCCCCACCCCGCCCCATGCCCTGGTATGTGAGGGATGGGGGAGTCCCAGCCACTGGATATCTAAGCTGCTTCTCAGCACATTCAATGGCTAAAAATATGAAATGGCTTTGCTAAAAGGTGCCCAACCGGAAACCTCCAAGAGGTTTCCTATTAGGGCCGCCCCTACTCGGGCTGGAGGCCAGACCCTGTGGAAGGAGTCCTAGGCCTGCCAGTCCCACCATCCAGCCCCAGCCTGGGCCTCCCATGCCAGGGCCTCAGCCTCCACCCCATTAACCCATGTGCTTCTCAGGCCCCCAGGGCTGGCATTGCCCTCCTCCCCTGCACCCACTGGTGGCAGCATCTGGTCTTGACCCAGAGAAGGCCAGGTTCCCAGCCTCCATCCCCAGCCTCACCTACTCACTGTGTGACCTTGAACATGTTGTCCAGCTTCTCTAAGCTTTGCTGTCCTCACCTGCCCAAAAAAGGAGACCACAGGACCCAGGAGTCCTTGAAGGGAAGGGCTCATCCTCTATTTGAAGGACAGGCTGGCTGGGGTGGGTTGAGGGGAGCGGGCAGGGGCTGTCTGGAAGCTTCTTTGGCACCGCAAGCTCATTGTTCTTACTAAGCAAGATTTTCTTGGGGGTGGCTAGAGTCCCAGTGGAGGTTGTGGTACAGGGACTGGAGTGCCCCCTGGCACCACTGCTGCCTACAGGGATTTCAGTGATTGAGCGGAGCCTGTGCTGGGCCTGGGGTTCTCAACCAACACTGGGGCAGCCTTGGGGGCTCGTCCAGGATGCAGACACTAGGTTCGTCAGCTCAGGGGTGGGGGCCACGTCTGAACTTGTAACTCCGGCTCCCCAGGTGACCCTGTTGAATGCTCAGGTTGAGAATCGCTGATGGGGCCTGGCACAGAGCGGCCTCAGCAGCCATGAACTATGTCCGTCTCCCACTCCTGAGCCTCGACATGCTCCCATCACACGGTGATGACCTGCCTGTCTCCCCCTGGGGGCTGTTGACAAGCTCAGAGAGAATCATGGGCAGCGCAGCTGCACAAACAGAGTGGGGACAATGCAATGGCCATCACTGCAAGGAAGCCACGCCCCCCATCTGGTCTGCTGGCCGCCAGGGGATGGGCAGTGGGCCACTGTGGTCCCCGGGCCAGAGGCTTCTCCTGCAGGACCAGCTGGGAGGTGGTGGGGCAGGGGAGGGGAGCTGATCCTGGCCTTCCACTCTCTGCCCTTCCTCAGGCCCTACCCGGCAATAAGGCCTGAGAAACAAAGTTTCTCTTTGGGAGATGCAATTCTGCTGGGCTGGAGGTAGCCACCATATAACACTCTCCTCCTCCTCGCTGGGAATTCTCCCCATGGCAGAGCTTCAGTGGTCACAGCCAGGCACTTCTACACAGAGTCTTCCCCATCTCCATTCTGCCCCAGAGAGCTGACCCTGGCTCTGCCCTTCCTGGACTGATGGGCCGGGGACAGGGGCAAATGGGAACTCTCCCACCTGCCTTTTGAAGGCAACAGATTCAGCAGGTTCCCCGTTATCCCCCATCCGTGATGCAGTTTCATGGGGGCAGGGGAGCTCATAAACCACAGCCCTTCCCCAGCTCGGATGACCCTGGGCAGTGGCTGAACCTCATCTGTAAGGTGTGGATGATAGAACCTCCTTAGTGTAGACGTGAGGATTGAAAGAGGCTTGGGATACTGAGGAGGTTCTCAAACAAGAGGGCTGGTGGGGAGGGGGGAGGGGATGGTATCAGAAATGGAGGTTCCTGGGCCTCAGCCCCAGCATTCCTACTCACAGGCCTCTGTGGGAAACCTACGAACCTAGGAAACAGGGGCTTATCCTAGGCTGTGGAGGCAAAGCTCCTTGAAGCTTAACAAATGGCCTCAAAGCCCAGGTCACCCCCTAGACTCCCAGGATTGGAGTCTTGGGGAGTCTATGAAGGTGATTCCCTTCCCAGTGAACCTGCTGTCCTTTCTTCCAGTAGACTCCCTCTTTCCAGCCAGCAGACCTAGCTACCAGTTCGCTTCGACTGAAGCTGGGCAATTGGCATTTTCTTTGATCCCCAGGGAAACGAGCATTTCCCCTGGTCTCCACATAGATCACCATCCAGCCCTACCTGAGCATTTAATAGACCTGTCTTAGAGGCTCCCCTGAGGACCAGTGGATGCAAGGGTGCAGTTCAATTCAGTTCAGTCGCTCAGTCATGTCCGACTCTTTGCAACCCTAAGGACTGCAGCATGCCAGGCCTCCCTGTCCATCACCAACTCCCAGAGTTTACCCAATCTCATGTCCATTGAGTTGGTGATGCCATCCAACCATCTCATCCTCTGTCGTCCCCTTCTCCTCCTGCCTTCAATCTTTCCCAGCATCAGGGTCTTTTCCAATGAGTCAGTTCCTCACATCAGGTGGCCAAAGTATTGGAGTTTCAGCTTCAACATTGGTCCTTCCAGTGAACACTTAGGACTGATCTACCCTTAGGATGGACTGGTTGGATCTCCTTGCAGTCCAAGGGACTCTCAAAAGTCTTCTCCAACACCACAGTTCAAAAACATCAGTTCTTTGGCGCTCAGCTTTCTTTATAGTCCAACTCTCACATCCATACATGACTACTGGAAAAACCATAGCCTTGACTAGATGGACCTTTGTTGGCAAAGTAATATCTCTGCTTTTGAATATGCTGTCTAGGTTGGTCATAACTTTCCTTCCAAGGAGTAAGCATCTTTTAATTTCATGGCTGCAATCACCATCTGCAGTGATTTTCGAGCCCCCCCAAAATAAAATCTGCCACTGTTTCCGCTGTTTCCCCATCTATTTCCCATGAAATGATGGGACTGGATGCCATGATCTTAGTTTTCTGAATGTTGAGCTTTAAGCCAACTTTTTCACTCTCCTCTTTCACTTTCATCAAGAGGCTCTTTAGTTCTTCGCTTTCTGCCATAAGGGTGGTGTCATCTGCATATCTGAGGTTATTGATATTTCTCCTGGCAATCTTGATTCCAGCTTGTGCTTCTTCCAGCCCAGCATTTCTCATGATGTACTCTGCATATAAGTTAAATAAGCAGGGTGACAGTATACAGCCTGACATACTCCTTTTCCTATTTGAAACCAGTCTGTTGTTCCATGTCCAGTTCTAACTGTTGCTTCCTGACCTGCATACAGATTTCTCAAGAGGCAGGTCAGGTGATCTGGTATTCCCATCTCTTCAAGAATTTTCCACAGTTTGTTGTGATCCACACAGTCAAAGGCTTTGGCATAGTCAATACAGCAGAAATAGATGTATTTCTGGAACTCTCTTGCTTTTTTGATGATCCAGTGGATGTTGGCAATTTGATCTCTGATTCCTCTGCCTTTTCTAAAACCAGCTTGAACATCTGGAAGTTCACGGTTCACGTATTGCTGAAGCCTGGCTTGGAGAATTTTGAGCATTACTTTACTAGCGTGTGAGATAAGTGCAGTTGTGCGGTAGTTTGAGCATTTTTTGGTATTGCCTTTCTTTGGGATTGGAATGAAAACTGACCTTTTCCAGTCCTGTGGCCACTGCTGAGTTTTCCAAATTTGCTGGCATATTGAGTGCAGCACTTTCACAGCATCATCTTTCAGGATTTGAAATAGCTCAACTGGAATTCCATCACTTCCACTAGCTTTGTTTGTGGTGATGATTCCTAAGGCCCACTTGACTTCGAATTCCAGTATGTCTGGCTCTAGGTGAGTGATCGCACCATCATGATCATCTGGGTTGTGAAGATCTTTTGTGTACAGTTCTTCTGTGTATTCTTGCCACCTCTTCTTAATATCTTCTGCTTCTGTTAGGTCCATACCATTTCTGTCCTTTATTGTGCCCATCTTTGCAAGAAAAGTTCCCTTGGTATTTCTAATTTTCTTGAAGAGATCTCTAGTCTTTCCCATTCTATTGTTTTCCTCTATTTCTTTGCACTGAACACTGAGGAAGGCTTTCTTATCTCTCCTTGCTATTCTTTGGAACTCTGCATTCAAATGAGTATATCTTTCCTTTTCTCCTTTGTTTTTCTCTTCTTTTCACAGCAATTTGTAAGGCCTCCTCAGAGAGCCATTTTACTTTTTTGCAAGGGTGTAGGGAGGGGCCAAAGGCAGGAGCAGGGGCAGGAAGGCAGTGGGGGCAGGACTGGGAGGGAGCCTGTGGCTGAGTCTGGGTTAACTCCTTGCTCACGGGCAGAGCAGGCTCCAGGCTGGAGCAGACCAGGGCAGGTAAAGCTGTTAACAGACTTCCCAGGTGACACATGGTAAGAATCTGCCTGCCTATGCAGGAGACTCAGGTTCGATCCCTGGGTCAGGAAGATCAGCTGGAGTAGGAAATGGCAACCTGCTCCAGTATTCTTGCCTGGTAAATCCCATGAACAGAGGAGCCTGGCAGGTTACAATCTGTTACATACTTCTGGTCCTCCAGCAGTTATTTCTAGCAACAGGATTTGAACCCAGTGCTCACTGGAAGTTTAGCCACCATACCTGGCAGTATGCTCTGCTGCTGCTGCTGCTGCTAGGTCACTTCAGTCGTGTCCGACTCTGTGCGTCCGACACCAGGCTCCCCCGTCCCTGGGATTCTCCAGGCAAGAACACTGGAGTGGGTTGCCATTTCCTTCTCCAATGCATGAAAGTGAAAAGTGAAAGTGAAGTCACTCAGTCATGTCCGACCCTCAGCGACCCCATGGACCGCAGCCTTCCAGGCTCCTCCATCCATGGGATTTTCCAGACAGGAGTACTGGAGTGAGTGCCATTGCCTTCTCCTGCAGTATGCTCTGCCTACCCCCTATTGAATCCTCCGGTTCCCAGCCTGAGCCTTTCTGAAGGTCAGCATTAAGCCTACAGTCCCTATTCGTCCATCACCACTGCCTGGCCAAGGGGTGCAGTTGGAGGGAACAAGGCACATTGTGACCTCAGGGACCCATGGGTGGGGGCGGACTTCCTTCAAAGGCTCACACAAATCTATAATTACTGCAGGGCCTGCAAGGGGAGGATGTCAGGCAAGACAGGTGAAGGAGGTAACATTTCGATCGTGACTTTAAAGGCTGAGTGGTCAAAGCACTGGGAGGGAAAGTTTGGCAGGAATGGGGAGCAGGCTCCCGGTGCGCTGCAGGGCCTGGGCTCTAGCGACCACTCCCTGGGGCCTCAGTTTCCCTGTTAATGAAGTGCTTGGAAACCTGCCTCGTCCTCCCCAATCCGAGCTTGGGGGAAGGTGCCTGGGAAAGGGCGCGAGTGGCCCACCGAGCCGCGGCGGGGCGGGGCGGGGTGCGGACGGCCCGGCGGGGCGGGGCGGGCCGATCGAGGCCGGAGGGGAGGCAGAGCAGGCGGGGGCCCCGCGGGCTGGCGCGGCGCGCAGTGCGTGCGGCTGCGGAGCGCGCGGCTCGCCGGCAGCGGGAATCACATGAGCAGCGGCCCGCGAGTGCCCTGCAGCCGCAGCGCAGCAGCCTCGCGCCCCCGCACGACCCTAACCATGTCTGTGTGTTGTTGCTTCTTTTTCAGAGACTACGGCAGTTCCAAGAGGAAATCAGGTAAGGGAGCCTCCGGTCGTTCTTCCCTCCAACCTTCCCTCCCGCTTCGTGCACGCGCCGCTCTGACCCTGCGGGGGACTTTCTGGGGGCTTGTCCTCGCCTGCCTGCCCCGTGGTCCTGCTCCCTTTCTGTTGCCCCCATCCCCAGCTCCTGCCCCCTAAGACCTCTGGTACTCGCACCCCCTCCTCCTTCCGCGTCCCTCGGGTTCTCCCCGGTGCTGATGGGAGTGGGTGCATGGAGAGTGGGGGGCCTAAGCCCCCTAGATCCGCGCTACGTGTGCAGCCGGATCCTCCTCCTGGGGCTGCGCGGCCGACTGCTGGGCACTGCTGGGATTTCTCCCTGGGTCCTTACCGCGGTGCGGCAGCCACGGAAGGGTTAATAGAGATGCTGCGTTTCCCCCGTGAGAAGGTGAGATCCAGGAGCAGGGCGTTGCGGGGTGGGGGGGCGGGGATCGTGCCCGAGTGACTGTGAGTTTCTAACGCCTGAGGAGCAGCCTTGCCCCTCCTCCCCGGACTGTGAGCGCCTGGTCCACGCTGCGGGGGTGGGGGCTCTGCACGGTGGCCCTCGGAGACCAGGTGGTAGGACACTGACCCGCCCCGGCATTGGCCCGGCAGGTGCCAGGGCTCACCCCGAGTTTGCGAAGTGGGTGGAGACAGGGAGTGGCAGAGCAAGTCCTTGGACTCTGTGTGCTGGGCGCTGCCCTCTGGGGTCAGGATTCTCGCGGGGGGAGGGGGGGTCGGGGGAGGAACTGGGCAAGTACCTGCACGTGGGCGGTGCAGTTAATTGGGGGAGGGTGGTCCCTTGTATTTAGGGATGAGTGTGTACTGGGAGTTGCCGGGTAGGGAAGGGATTGGAACGATCTGCGTTATTCCTACTTATGGGGGTGGTGAGTTGTGGGGGTGGACAGCCGAGGGGGGCGGTTCTGGCCCTTGGGGTGTGGGAAGTGTGGAAGAATCCATGGCTCACATTAGCGGCTCACCTTGTGGGCAGGTACTTGTGTCTAGGTGCTTTGACCCCTGGATCAGTAGAGGAACATGCCTGTGTGTGAAAGATGGGCTGTGAATCGGGGTAGCTGTGATTGCATGGTGTGTTTCTGAGTGTGGTTTGTGTGTATCCGTGTTTGCTTATATGTTAATTGGGATGAGGAAAGATGTGTCCTGTATAGGGGGCATGTGTTGGGGGGAGTCGTGTGTGTTCACGTGGGGTTTCATAGTTGTGTGCTCTTGAGGATGTTTACTTGTTCAGGTGTGTGTGCCAGTGTGTTGGCATGTATCCATTTGTGGGTTGGCATGTGTGCTTGTGTCCAGCTGTGGGATGAGACACATGCGCACACATGCCTGTCACCTGGGCAGGGGTGTTTCAGGTGTGCACACCGCTGTACGGCAGGGCATTTCCTCCGTGAACAGGAGGCTGAGGCTGCCTCATGAACTGCAGCGTCTTCTTACCGGTCCCTTGTAGCCAGAGCCCCAGGTTGGGGAACTGGGAAGGAGGGGCAAGCCTGGGAGTAGTGCTAGGGGTGAAGAACCCGCCTCCCAATGCAGGAGACTTAAGAGACGCTGGTTCGATCCCTAAGTTAGGAAGATCCTCTGGAGGAGGGCATGGCAACCCATTCCAGTATTCATGCCTGGAGAATCCCATGGACAGAGAAGGCTGGAGGGCTAATGGTCCATAGGGTCTCAAAGAGTTGGACATGACCAAAGTGACTTAGCACACAGGTACATCCCCTCCTCCCCAAGAAACCGGCCCCGAACCTCAGAGATGCAGTGATTGGTTGAGCCTGGGCTGAGATTCTGGCACCAGTTTCATGACTTCTCTGCCTCAGTTTCCTCGTTCCTTAAAAAAACAGGGATAATGATGCTCTCTGTCTCACATGTAGAAGATTCAAGAAGTTAATGCAGAAAAGTCCCTAGGAGACAGTAACTGCTGGAGAAGCATGATTTATTGTTGTCATCATCACTTTCTGAAGCCCTGGGACCCCCTGGTGAGTCCCTTCTCTACTCTCAGCCTCAGTTTCCTCCTCCGTAGAGTTGTGGACTGGCCCAGATAACCTACCAGCCCTCAATCTCTGAGCCTCAGAGTCTGTGCTGCTTCCTAAGCAAGGCAGGGCCCCACCCAGGGAAAGCTTCCCCGGTTTCTCTGCCTTCCACTCTCAGGCCAGGAAAAGGATGGATGGAGAAATTTAATTTATGCTGCTGTGCTTATAATAATGGCCACTTACTGTCATGGTTAAAAGAGTCAGCTCTGGAGCCAGACGGCAGGAGTTTAGAGTCTGGCTCTTCAGACCTTGGGCGTTCCTCCTACCCTCTGTGCCTGCCTTACCTTCTGTAAACTAGGGGATACTATTCTTACCACCTTGTAGAGTTAATTTTCTGTGTCAACCTGACTAGGCTGCGGTGCCCAGATATTTTCTCAAGCATTATTCTGGATGTTTCTGTGAAGATGTTTTTTAAATTAGATTAACTTTTAAATCAGTGGACCTTGAGTAAAGCAGATTACCCTCCCTAATGTGGGTTGGTCTCATCCGATCAGTTGAAGGCCTTAAGGGAAAGACCTCCCCCAAGCAAGAAGGAATTCTGCCAGCACCTTTGGACTTGAACTGCAGCTCTTCCTTGAGTCTCCAGCCTATATGTATACCCCCAGCAGATTGTGGGCTCATCAAGGCCCCACAGTCACAAGAGCCAATTCCTCCCTCTCTTCTTTCTCTCTCTGTCAATATTCTATTTTATTTATCTGGAGAATCCTGACTAATACACAGCTCATGGTTATAATGAAAATTACATAAACTTCTATATATATATATATAAGTCTTCCTGGAACACTGCCTGCACCCTGGACAGTTCTCCTGAAGTGCTAGCTACTATTATAATTTAGTGAGCATCTAGTGTGTAGTGGAGGACTTCCCTGGTGGCTCAGACGGTAAAGCGTCTGCTTACAATGCGGGAGACCCAGGTTCGATCCCTGGGTCAGGAAGATCCTCTGGCGAAGGAAATGGCACCCTGCTCCAGTACTCTTGCCTGGAAAATCCCATGGACGGAGAAGTGTGGTAGGCTATAGTCCATGGGGTTGCAAAGAGTCAGACACGACTGAGCAATTTCACTTTCACTTTCACTATGTACTGGCTACTTTATATATCTATTTCTTCGTTTCCTACTCAGAGCCACGTTGCATGGTGGCTCATGGGATTCCCATTTCACAAATGAGAAGCTATGTCTCCAAGGGTGGCTGCCTGGAGTCTGTGGCCAAGTTGGGGTCTGTGTTCACGTTTGGGGTTTCACTCTGTGATGAAGCTCACGAAGCTTCCCAGGGTGACTCCAGTCAGGGATGTTTGCGTAAAGAACACAAATGCTTGTTTCCTGGCCACCTCTCATCACACTGTAGTCCCCAAAGCCCCGGCTCACCCTTGGAGGATCTCCTGGAGGGATCTTCTGTGGAGCACAGAGCCAGGACTACCAGGCAGACCTGGGGAGGGTGGAGTGAACAGGAAGAAAGTGCTCAGACAGAGGGCAGCCTCACAGAGGAGGCAGGACTGGAGACTTTGATACCCAGAAGACAGTGTAGCCTCAAATTTATCTCTGCTCCTTCCCTCCATGGAACCTGCTCCTTCTCGCATCTTCCTCCTCCCACCACCCACCCTGTTGCTCAAGCCCAGCATCAAGAAGTCATCCCTGACTCCTCCCTTCCTCTCACCTGCCCTCCACACCCATTCCCTTCTCCCACCTCCACCATCACATCTGTTAGAAGCCCCCTTCATCCCTCAGAGGACCTCAGCTTCCTCCTCAGCCTGTCTGCTCCCACTGTTGCCCCTCCACGCTTTTCTCCACGCCACAGAGTGAACTCCTCCAAATATGGGACATACAATGTGCCTTTCTTGGCAAAACTCTATTAGCTTTTGCCCTGCTTCATTCCGTATTCCAAGGCCAAATTTGCCTGTTACCCCAGGTGTGTCTTGACTTCCTACTTTTGCATTCCAGTCCCCTGTAATGAAAAGGACATCTTTTTTGGGTGTTAGTTCTAAAAGGTCTTGTAGGTCTTCATAGAACCGTTCAACTTCAGCTTCTTCAGCATTATTGGTTGGGGCATAGATTTGGATTACTGTGATATTGAATGGTTTGCCTTGGAAATGAACAGAGATCATTCTGTCGTTTTTGAGAATGCATCCAAGTACTGCATTTTGGACTCTTGTTGACCATGATGGCTACTCCATTTCTTCTTAAGGATTCCTGCCCGCACTAGTAGATATAATGGTCATCTGAGTTAAATTCACCCATTCCAGTCCATTTTAGTGTGGCTCAGATCATGCATTCCTTATTGCCAAATTCAGACTTAAATTCAAGAAAGTAGGGAAAACCACTAGACCATTCAGGTATGACCTAAATCAAATCCCTTATGATTATACAGTGGAAGTGAGAAAGAGATTTAAGGCACTAGATCTGATAGATAGAGTGCCTGATGAACTATCGACGGAGGTTCGAGGTTCGTGACATTGTACAGGAGACAGGGATCAAGACCATCCCCGTGGAAAAGAAATGCAAAAAAGCAAAATGGCTGTCTGGGGAGGCCTTGCAAATAGCTGTGAAAAGAAGAGAAGTGAAAAGCAAAGGAGAAAAGGAAAGATATAAGCATCTGAATGCAGAGTTCCAAAGAATAGCAAGAAGAGATAAGAAAGCCTTCCTCAGCGATCAGTGCAAAGAAATAGAGGAAAACAACAGAATGGGAAAGACTAGAGATCTCTTCAAGAAAATTGGAGATACCAAGGGAACATTTCATGCAAAGATGGGCTCGATAAAGGACAGAAATGGTATGGACCTAACAGAAGCAGAAGATATTAAGAAGAGGTGGCAAGAATACACAGAAGAACTGTACACAAAAGATCTTCACAACCAAGATAATCACGATGGTGTGATCACTCACCTAGAGCCAGACATCCTGGAATGTGAAGTCAAGTGGGCCTTAGAAAGCATCACTATGAACAAAGCCAGTGGAAGTAATGGAATTCCAGTTGAGCTATTTCAAATCCTGAAAGATGATGCTGTGAAAGTGCTGCACTCAACATGCCAGCAAATTTGGAAAACTCAGCAGTGGCCACAGGACTGGAAAAGGTCACTTTTCATTCCAATCCCAAAGAATGGCAATACCAAAAATGCTCAAACTACCACACAATTGTAGTCATCTCACACGCTAGTAAAGTAATGCTCAAAATTCTCCAAGCCAGGCTTCAGCAATACGTGAACTGTGAACTTCCAGATGTTCAAGCTGGTTTTAGAAAAGGCAGAGGAACCAGAGATCAAATTGCCAACATCCACTGGATCATCAAAAAAGCAAGAGAGTTCCAGAAAAACATCTATTTCTGCTTCATTGACTATGCCAAAACCTTTGACTGTGTGGATCACAACAAACTGTGGAAAATTCTTGAAGAGACGGGAATACCAGACCACCTGATCTGTCTCTTGAGAAACCTATATGCAGGTCAGGAAGCAACACTTAGAACTGGCCATGGAACAACAGACTGGTTCCAAATAGGAAAAGGAGTCCTTCAAGGCTGTATATTGTCACCCTGCTTATTTAATTTCTATGACAGTACATCATGAGAAACGCTGGGCTGGAAGAAGCACAAGCTGGAACCAAGATTGCTGGGAGAAATATCAATAACCTCAGATATGCAGATGACACCACCCTTATGGCAGAAAGTGAAGAGGAACTAAAAAGCCTCTTGATGAAAGTGAAAGAGGAGAGTGAAAAAGTTGACTTAAAACTCAACATTCAGAAAACTAAGATCATGGCATCCAGTCCCATCACTTCATGGGAAATAGATGGGGAAACAGTGGAAACAGTGTCAGACTTTTATTTTTGGGGGCTCCAAAATCACTGCAGATGGTAATTGCAGCCATGAAATTAAAAGATGCTTACTCCTTGGAAGGAAAGTTATGACCAACCTAGATAGCATATTCAAAAGCAGAGACATTACTTTGCCAACAAAGGTCCATCTAGTCAAGGTTATGGTTTTTCCAGTAGTCATGTATGGATGTGAGAGTTGGACTGTGAAGAAAGCTGAGCGTTGAAGAATTGATGCTTTTGAACTGTGGAGTTGGAGAAGACTTTTGAGAGTCCCTTAGACTGCAAGGAGATCCAACCAGTCCATTCTAAAAGAGATCAGTCCTGGGTGTTCTTTGGAAGGAATGATGCTAAAGCTGAAACTCCAGTACTTTGGCCATCTCATGCGAACAGTTGACTCATTGGAAAAGACTCTGATGCTGGGAGGGATTGGGGGCAGGAGGAGAAGGGGACGACAGAGGATGAGATGGCTGGATGGCATCACTGACTCGATGGACATGAGTTTGAGTAAACTCTGGGAGTTGGTGATGGATAGGGAGGCCTGGCGTGCTGCAATTCATGGGGTTGCAAAGAGTCGGGCACGACCAAGCAACTAAACTGAACTGAATGTGCCTTTCTGCTTAAATTCCAAGGATTTTCTACCCACCCAGAAAAACCCCTGATCCCAGAGAGCTATGTGTGCTATGGCCCCTGCCTACCATCCCACCCTGGGCTCTACCCTCACCCCTGCCCCCTCTTTGCCACCCCAGCACTGTCATGCCCGTCACCTTCCATTCATGAAACACAGCAGGCTCATTCTCTTCACATGGTAATTGCATTTGCTGTTCCCCCTGGCCTTAATGCTGTTCCCTGTTCTTCTACGTGGCTGGCCCCTTAAGATTTCTGCTCAGTCAAGCTGCCCCATCATCCACTATCTAGCTGCCCCCCTCAGGTCACCCTGCTTCTTCCCTGCATGTCACTGACCACACTCTCATTACCTTGTGGGTTTTCTTGTGTTATCTGTGTCCCACCACCTTGAAAGCAGAGACCTAGCTGCAGGGCCCGCACAGGTAGCAGGAACCTCTGGTGCTGGTTGAATGGCAGCACCATTCAAGAAGAAGGCCTGGGCGCGTAACTGACCCTGCAGGTCAGGAAGGAGAGTTGCTGTGGCCTCAAGTCAGGGATGTTGTCTGGAAAGAGGAGGAGTTTTGGTGATTAGGGGCAGAGAGCTGGGGCTTTGCCAAGTCAAGACATAGCACTTGCACACAGGTTGGGGAGCAGGACCCAGCACAGCTTGTTTGGAGACCAGCTATTGCAATTGCTCTTATTGAGCACCAGCTGTATGCCAGTAAAGTGTTGAGGTGACTGGAATGTGCCTTTCTGCCCTTGAGGGGTTTGCAGTCCACTCTAGTGATGAACTGTGCAGACAACAATATACTGTTGGACAGGGAAGCAAGGAAGTGGCATGGTTACCCAAGGAAGAGCCATCCAGGCCAAGGGCACAACCAGTGCAAAGGCCCTGAGTAGGAGCATGCTGGTCTGCCTGCTCAAGGCATGGCCAGGAGGCCTGTGACTGGGGGGGAGTGGAGGGGAGGTCAAGGTGTTGGGGGGAGAGCAGAGATGTGGGAGTGGGGCAGCAGCTCAGACAGCGTCAGACCTTCTAAGGGTTTCGGCCTTCACGGTGAGAGAGATGAAGAGCCACTGAGGCGTTCTGAGGAGAGGGGACATGATCTGCCTTAGCTCTCAGAACGGTTTTTTGTGACCAGTGAGTAGAGATGGTCAAGGAGGGGAGACCGGCAACGAGGGGGCAAGGACAGCAGCAGAGGACGGCATGGGCCATGGGGGGTAGCTTATGCCAGATTGTCTGGGTCCCGTTCGCAGCCCCGTGACCTTGGGCAGATCTCCACCAGAGCTCCATGCCCTCACCTCTTCTGTTGTATTGGCCGGATTCAACTGGAGAAGCCAGACCCATAGGAGCCACTGTATATTACATTTCACGCAAAGAACTGGCTTACGCAATTGTGGGCCAGTCAGGCAAGTCCGAAACCCAAGAGCAGGCTGGGGTTGCAGTCCACAGGTGAAATTTCTTCTGCAGTAACACCTCAGCTCTGCCCATTAAAGCATTTCAGCTGAGGGACCCAGGGCCCCTCAGAGTATCAAGTGTAACATCCGTGAAAGCCAGCTAATGTTGAACCTGATCACCCCTGCATAATACCTCCTGAGCCATTCCTGCATGAGTGTGTGGTTGGATAACTGGGGATCGTAGCCTAGTCCGAGTGATGGGCACGCCCTTGAAAATGGAGTAGCGGCCACCTGCAGGAACGTGCAGAAGGTTCGAGGGCGTGATGCAGTTAGAGGGCTTTGTGCCGTGCCCAGCAGTAGGCTGGGCCAGTCGGTGATTGGCCTCCCCCAGGTGAGCACTGCTGCAGGAGACCCCCATCCCCCAATCCCCCCACCCACCCACCTAGAGCAGGGCGTTCTCTTCAGACCTGAAAAGATGGGCTGGGGCCCCCACCCTTCTAGTAGGTTGCCTGGCTCCAGTTCCGGTGGCTAGGAAGTTCCACCAGGGGGCGCAGGCGTCCATGGATCCTCTGGGATCATCCTGGCCCTGGGATTGTGTCTGAGGCGGCATCCCACCCAGGAGTCCTGTGATGAGCTGCTGCTCATCTGAATGCAAATGAGGTTGCTCAAGTGTGTTGCAAGTTTGTTCTTTTAGGTCAGTGTTGATGCTCCTCGTGAAATCCTGTTTACTTTATGCTTTTCCTTGGAACCTTGGCAAGCTCACCCAGCTTCCATTTTAGTACCACACAGGTTGCATCACTGGATGGAGTTCACGAGATCAATATTACTGTAGTCTGACGACAGAGAAGCGTGTCACCTGGACTTCAGAATTTCTGTTTTGGTGTCGGTCGGGGTCTGAGCTCCTGTCCTGCCACGTGTTGGCTCTGTGACTGGCAATCTGCTTGACCTCTGACCTCATGCCTCCATATGGAAAATGGGGGTAAAAATAGTGCCTGCCTCTATGAATGGTAAGGATTGAACTAGCAGGGGGTGGCGCATAGCATGCTCCCAATGATAGCAGCCGCCATTGTTGTTCTTTTAATTATCGATAGGTTCAGAAAGCAAGGGGATTTCAGAGTTAAAAAGGACTGGCTTGAAGCATAATTTTCATCCTGTGAGCCAAGGGCCTGGCCTCATAGGAGACAGAATCTAGTCTCAGAATATTCTGTAGAGTTAAGACAGGCTCTGGAGCTGGAACACCTAGTTTTGTGTCCCAGCTCTGCCAGCCACGTGGTCTTGGGCAAGTCCTAACTTCCCTGTGCCTCAGTTTGCTCATCTATGAAATGAGTATAATGATAGCACTTCAACAGGTCGTCTGAGGCTTGGATAGGAGTTAATACATGGGAAGTGTCAGGTGCAAGAGACACCAAGGGTTAAGCCATTTCTGAGTAGGAGCAGCTCTTAAACAGGAGGGACTACTGACTTTGGCATTTACCTCCTGCAGGAGACTCCTTTCAGAGTGGGAAGGCTGTGTGTGCACCATCTCGTGGCTGCCAGCCAGCCTCCTGATAGCCTGGGCAGGTGGTCTTATCCCCCTTTTATAGACCAGGGGAGGTAGGTCCAGGTCACCAAGGTCACCTAGCCGAGTGGACAGGATTCAAATCTGGTTCTTCTGATTCAAACCTCTTTCCACTGAAGTCAGTTCCTTCTTGAGACCCGAGGAATCCAGAGAGAGCAGGACTGGGCTCTGGAGACCTCTGGCAGGAGTTCCACAGACTAGGAGAGGGCCTGCCCCAAGAGAGCCCCCAACCCCACTGTGGTATCTATAGAGGGAACCCATTGGGCACAAGAGATTCTTCTTGAGGTAAAGGGTCCCTTTGCAGGCTGTGACTAGTATCCCTTCATTTCTCTTTGTATGAATTTGGTGTTTAATAAGGAGAAGGAAATGGCACCCCACTCCAGTACTCTTGCCTGAAAAATCCCATGGAGGAGCCTGGTAGGCTACAGTCCATGGGGTCGCAAAGAGTCGGACACGACTGAGCGACTTCACTTTCACGGTGTATTTGGCTTAAAGCAAAACCTGCCTGTAGGTTCTGACTACTATAAAAAGGTAGTCTGCCCTCCTTTGACAGAGGAAGTGACTAAGAGAGAGGCTGCTGCCTTCCCAAGGGGAGGGGCAGGCAGAACCTGGGTTCCTGCTCATGGCACTCCCACCAAATCCTGGAATGAGGCAGGGGTGTGAGGAGGGCCAGGGTGAAGCAGAGAAAGCAGGTCTATAAAAGCCTCTGGTGCTTCGTCTTCCCCTGGGATGAATGCACCCCCAGCCCACCCCAGGACGCAGAGTAGGGCCAGCCTCTCTCAGACCCCAGCTGGCCCTGCTTACCAGCCACAGAGGGAGGGGGCAGAGACAAAGCAGATGACTGCAGCTTTCAGTCCTCCCCTGGAGGCTTTCATTTCTTTTAAGTGATTACTGGTTCCTGGCCTCATGGAGGTCACAGCTCAACTGAGAAAGCAGGATGTGCCGGGGATTCATTGATGAATGAGGGCCAGGATGTGTTGTGATGCATGGGAGTCAAACAGAAGGGGCTGAGGCGGGGGCGGGGGGCGGGGGGGCGGGCAGCAGCCAAGAGGGGAGGGGCTGGAGATGCTTGCTGGAGGATGGAAGGGGTGGGTATGAGCAGAGAGGGGGCCAGACACTCCTGGTAGAAGAGCTCAGTCTGAGCAAGGACTCTGGGTCTGGGATGTGTTTGAAAGTTTGAGGGAAGAAGAGGTTGTCTAGCCTGACAAACATGAAGAGCTAGGAAGAGCGAGAGGGCAGGAGATGTGTCTGGAAAGGAAACCTGGGAGAGTGTATCAGCAAGCCTTTTCCAAAGCTTTCTTTTCTGCCCAAGCCATCCATCCTCAGGGAGAAAGGCCCAGGCTGCTTGGAGAACACGGCCAAGACATTCCTGGCACCCTCCGACGGCCTGTTCCAAGAGTGAACGTGTCTCGTGAAGGCATTGCCTTCTGGCGCATTTCACCCAGGCTGGTGTTTTTAAATAATTTTTATTTGTGTGGCTCTGGGTCCCCAGCCTGATGTCACCCCTGGAGTTCAAAGCCAACTAATTGAGAATGAAGGAGGCCGATTGGTTTGGCAGTTCCACCGCCAGCCTATGTGGCAGTGATGTGATGGAGAAAGTGTGTGTCTGGCCACAGGCAGTGTGGTCCCACTGCCCTACTGGCCTGGACACACGGAGCAGGGGTGGGGGAGGGGAGGGCTCCCCGAATCCTGGGAGTACGTATCTCACACTTGGGAAGTGAGGCAACTAGCGGGTGGGTAGCCTTGATCCCCTCCATCCTGCTTGCTTGGCTTCTTTCTGCCCCTCAGGCCTGTCAGCTGACCTCTCCTGCTGGGGTGATGGGAAGATGGTCTGGAAGGGGACAGCATGTGCTAAGGCCCAGGGGTGCGCTGAGAGTCCTGAGCCTGCTTGTTGAAGCACAGATTCTCAGACCCAGATCTACCCAGAAACACCAGCCAGCTTTGATGGGCTCCCCAGGTATACCCCGAGATCCAGGCTGGGTTCAATTTGGGATGGGTCATCCATATGGGTTGATGGCCATATTCAGGGTAGGCAGAGAGTGAGGGGGCAGAAGGCTTGGACCCCCAGGGTGGACTGTGACTCAATGGGGCTGCTCCTGGAGGGTGCATTTGGCCATGTCCCTGGGGTGAGGGGTGGGGGCAGTTAAGAGGACAGCTTTGTTTCCACAAGGTCTTCTTCTTCAGGAGAAGAGATGCCTACATTGTGGTCCAGCCAATCCCCGCTTGGGCTTTTTGGTTTATAAACATGTGACAAAAGAGGCAACATTTCCAGTAACGACAAAGCCAGTGGAAAAACAAAGATTCGGGGGAAATGTGCATTACTTATTGTGTTAGCACCTTTTTCTGATCTGAACTTTACTTTGTTTAGAAACAGAAATGTGGCGTGTGTAACTCAGTTGGCTCGTGACATTTTTATAATTGGTCAGTCCTGAAATGTGGCGGCAAAGAAAAGTTTTCCAGCGTTTCAGCGAAACTTAGACTTTTGCGAGGAAAAAAAGTGTTTTTCCCCAACTCTTTCTGCTTTGCCCCCTGGATCTTGTCATCGACACATGTGACCCAAGCAGCTGGTAAGAAGATGGATTTTGTTAACATTAGAACTGGATTCTTGTACCAGGAAAACCGAGCCATGTCAAAAATTCCCTTCACTTCCCCGTGCTCATCCTCTTCAAGATGCTTCCTCCTGATGTTGCATTTGGCTAGTGGATACAGTGGTGTAGGAAAAGCCCCCCACAGGTGTCTGCCTTTCCTGTTATCCAGGGTCTACCCCTTGGCCCTGGGCCACCTTAGGCTCCCTGAGTGTTGGATCAGTGTGTCAGGGTTGGGTACATAACTGTTCCAGGCAGCAGGGTGAAGTCCTTGCAAAGCTGTGATGACAGCTAGTGACAAGAAGCCAAATTAAGACTGTCTCTGTTGGCATCAGCTCCCCTGGGGAGACCTCGCAAACAGGGCAGATTTTAACATCCTTTGTCCCGGATCTGTCCGGGTCAGGCAATTTCTCCTTGCCTGCCTCCTGGTCCGCATGGCCTGGCCACACACTATCCCTGCCTGGAGTCCAGTGGCTCTGAGAGCCCTCTGTCAGTTCCTTCCTGGCATTTGGTCACAGGGTTCTGAGTAAGAGGGCCCCTTCCTCAACTTCTTCAGTGACCTCAGTTGCCCTCTCTGCTCTAAGCCCAGGGCTCCGCCGACACTCATGGCGGCTCTCCCAGAGGTGGGGGTGGAGGAACCCTCAAGGGCTAGCTAGATTGATAAGAAGTGAGTTTCCCGATGGATGCTGGTATCAGGCTCCCTACGATTAGGTGTTCCTGCCAGACCTAGAGCTGATTCCCTGGCACTGGCTGTGGCTGTCATGTAGATTTTGTCCAGTGAACATCTCAGGATCCCCTCTGTGCCAGGCCCTGTGGTCCAAGCCCAGGGATATTGAGGTGGGCATCCTGAGGCCTGGGTCCTGGTTGGGTCTGGGAGATGGAAAAGTAAACAGCAGTTACGGTGTGGTGTCCGAGTGCTACGATGGGAGGCGGGGTGATGGAGGGAGCCTCCCCCGGGGAGGCTTAGATCTGCTTGGGGGTGGGGTGCTGAGTGAGGCCTTCCACCCCTGGTTCCCTGAGGTTTTCAATGAGTCAGCCCGGAGGAGAGGGAGAGCAGCCTGCAGAGGCATCTGGGAAGGCTCAGCATTGGCTGTGAGAGCGTGCCACGTCCTTGCCACTGGACTGGGGTGCGTCCTCCGTGTCCCCCGATACCTTCTGGGTGGTGCTATTTCAGAGATACCACTGCAGATGGTCACTCATTCACTAAAGTTGTTGAAGCTTAAAAAGTTCTGATTTATAAAATAATACACGTGCCTAAGTTGGAGAGAACGTGCCCCAAAGACCAAAGGCCCCCTCTGACATGTTATTTATTGTTAGGAGGACTGTGGCTTCCAGTGGTCTCCTGGGGGCCATGTGCCCTGTTTCCATAAGATTCCAGGGCCACAACCCACCCAGCCAGGGGCCCAGCACTAGGAAGGGCTCATTAAATCCCTGACTGACAGACGGGTCTCTGTTGGGGAGGGAATCTTCATCTACTGGGTCTCCCTCGCAGCTGATGGTTGACCAGGATTGACAGGGGCAAAGAAAGAGCAGCCCTTCCCAGTCACAGGTGAAGACCAGGGGGACCTTGAGAAGTGGCCCCACCTTCCCACACTTGCTCAGTGAGCCACGCCAGGGCTCTCTGAGCACTGGTCTCCTCCCTGGCTTTCCCTCAGAGTCCCAGAGCTGTGGTGCCAAAGAGTTAACTTCATGCTCCCCCAGAGAGCTTGCACACTCCTGACCCTCCCAGCTGCGGCCTCCTGGGCATAGCTCAGTCACGTGAGAGCCAGATGTGGGGATTTCCCAAACTATGTGTGTGTGTGCGTGTGTGTGTGTGTGTGTGTGTGTGAGAAAGAGAAAGCATGCATGCATTCGCGTGCACACACATAGCCTTCCCTGTTTACGTGGCATCTGAAAGCTCAAGGGGTTGGTCCAGACCCACGCAGAGCAGGAGCGGGATGGGGGTGAGGAGAGGCCTAAGGCTGCAGGCACACACCCTGGGAGGCTGTGCCGAGCTCTGCTGAGCCCTGCTCCCACCAGACATCATAGATAAGCCAGTTGTTTTTGCTCAGACTCCCATTTCCTGCAACATCCATCTTGCCATAGACCATATTGCTCATGGACAATTTTTTAAAATCTCTTTGAAGGGCTTTACAGCAGATGCTGGAAGCCTGCAGCTTCCAGGGATGTTCTGCCGGGCTTGGCCTGCCCGTGAGTTACCTTGTGCGGCACCAACTAGGCTTGGGGTCTTTCCCAGCCTGAGGATGTCTGTATGTGTCTTGGGCCACCCCAGCCAAAACCTAGGCTAGAGGGAGTGCAGGGCCCTGGGGATCAAAAAGGCCCTGGAGCAGTGGGGTCAGCCAGACCTCACTTTGCCCACGAAACCTTGGGGACTGAGTACACTGAGTAGACGTCCTTCCATCAGCCACTGGGACTTTCTGTGTACCGCCTACTGTGTTCAGTGTGCCGTGAGGAGGCTGAGAGGGTTAAGACCCCGAAGGAACTTCAGATCTGGTTGGAGAGACTCGTAACAAATTTTGAAGAAGCACCTGCTCTTCGGACGCTTGATAGGACTACAGCACTATCCAGACATTCCCCTGACAGTGTCCAGCCAGATGTCACTGTGAGTCCTGCTCCAGAGGTGGGGTCCAGCAGATGCAGGGCCTCCAGGTCTCAGCCCCGCTGCATCATCCCCTCCCCCCACCCCCAAGAATCCCCTCCCGGGGCCCTGCCTGCGGTGTCTGGCTCTAGCCTGTTCAATGGTCAGGTCCGGGCAGCCTGGGACAATAATGATTCACTTGAGTGGCAGCCTCAATGGTGCCAGGCAGGTGGCTGAGGGAGCCAAACAGGCTCCCCCAAATCTCCATGACCCCTGAAGCGGTCAGGAACACCTGGAAGAGTGTATTTGATTGTAAATATCTGTGCCCCATTGCTGAGGCTGGAGAGTCAGTGTGTCGTAGCTGGGAGCCTCCAGCTGTGGCAAATGCTCATTAGATTCATTGATTCATTGATAATCTGATGGCAGAAGTCCAGTCTGGAGAAAAAAAGGCATTGCATTTTTTGTGTGGCCCTGGGATGGCGTTGTCAGTCCTGGGTCCATTGCTGTCTATGCCATCTCTCCAGGCTCTTGTGGAGATGGAGCCAGGGGAGGGGCTGGACTGCTGGGCAGGGGCTTGGAGACCCAGCAGCCGCTCACTTCATCTCTGGGCCTCTGTTTCTGCTGTTGCTACTGCCTCATTCTCACCGGCTTTGGCCGGGGGAGCCGGTGGGTGGGAGAATTGGAGAGGGGATATCCTAGTAAGTGGGGGAGGACCACCAAGGCAGGCCACCCCAGGGAGAGGGGGCGTGGCTGGGATCCGGGAACTCTGAACAGTGTTGAGTTTGTGTCTGCCATGTACGCTAGTGCCTTGGCGTGGGGAGAGGTGAGGGCCAGAAAGCTGAGGGGGAGGCCATCACCCCAAGGGGCAGCCGTGGGGTCAGGCAGCAGCTGTAGGAGACCTCCCCACACAGCACCCCTCTGTCCGCCCACAGCGCAGCTGATGACCACAACACCTGTCTTGAACCTCCGGGAAGCTGAGGGTCTTCAGAGCAGGGTGGAAGGAGGAGGCAGGGCTGCCTGGCAGCCCCCCTGGGCAGCTGCCTTGGCCTCTCTGTCCACACCCACTGGGCTGGGCTCTCTCTGCTGGCCCCAACCTTGGCATCTGTATGGGTGTCCTTGGACTTAGTCCCCAAGGGGCTCTGGAATGGCTCCAGCACTGCCCCCCCACCCCATTCCCCACCTGAGCCGGGAGACTGACCGTTCTCTGACCGCCTGGCTCGGTGGCCAGTGGTTTAGTAGTGCATTCCTGCCCCGGGCTGGGCTGCCCCCACGTGGACTCTGGATTCTGGGAAAGGCAGGTCCCAGGGAAGAAGTCAGGCCCCTTCCTACTGAGAGCAAAATGAGAGGAATATGGCTGTGTTTACCAAGGGAAGCCCAACAAAAATAAACGAGCCTCCCTTGGCCAATGGCCGCAGTGGTGGTGGTAGGGGACCCAGAGAATGAGGTCCCCCGTTTTTCTACCCCTTTGTTCCCCATTCCCACCAGCTTGCCTGGGCTCCAGTCCGACCCACGACTTGCTGTGGGGTCTTGGGGAAAACCTTAACTTTCTTGAGCCTCACTTTCCGTGTCTGTGAAGTACAGATTGTCATCGGATTAAACTAGATAGTGCCCGTCAAACGGTCTTGCGTGTTAAAGAAGTGGGAGGTAGCATGTTTGATCCAGCCTCAGCCCTGCCACTCACTTGCTGTGTGATTTTACACACTCTTCTCTCTGGTCCTGAGTGCCTACATGCTCCTTCCAGCCTTGTTTGTTTAGTTCAGAATTCTCTGGCTCAGAACCCTCAGACCTTGGGCAGGACCAGCTACAAAATTTATGGGGCTTCTTGTTCATAAATTACTAAACATCTCAAACTGAGGACAGAAGAGTGTTAAACCAAGCACGGGGCGGGTCGCACGTCACACCGCCCTGAAGCCAGCCCGGCCTCAGAGGTTGCAGGCATCAGAGGCAGCGCCAGGCGGCTGGGCTGTCACTGTGGCAGCCCTGGTCTCTTACCCCTCCAGTCCAAGGGTATGATCTTTCCATACCGTTAAGCACTGAGGACGAGCTGGAGGCTGCCGCTCACCCTGGAGCAAGCTGCAGAGAGGGACCCCCTGTGGGCAGCAGCTCACACACCTTACACAAACCGTCCCCAGCATGTACCTTTGTGACTTTGGACTGGAAGTCATGTTTGAGCTGTTACTTGTTCTCTGTCTTGGCCATCTTAATTCATGCCATGCTTTTTCCGGATGCCATTCATGCCACTTACACTGTCGTGCCTGTTTCCGCTGCTCTGAGCATGATGACCTATTTCAGGCCCCATATATCATGTAGGTCAAGCTGCTCCTTCTTTGTGAAGGCCCGTTAGCCCTGGAGGGCTCTGGTAAAGATTTGAGTTACTTCATGCCTACGACAGGACACTGCCCGCAACAGGGATATATGGTCTCCTAGTGAAAAAGTAGTTCCTTCTCCTCCTACGATTAAATTACAGGGCTAGTATGGCTCAGAGAGTAAAGAGTGTGCCTGCAGTACAGGAGATACAGGGGGCCCGGGTTCAATCCCTGGGTCAGGAAGATCCCCTGGAGGAGGAAATGGCAATCCGCTCCAGTATTCTTGCCTGGGAAATCCCATGGACAGAGGAGCCTGGTGGGCTATAGTCCTAAGGGTCACAAAGAGTCGGATGTGACTGAGCGACTAAGGACAATTAGTTGATGACCTGAAAGCAGTGGCTGAGTTCCCTGGTGGCCTAGTCAAAAAGGGAAAAGAAGCACGTGGCGTCCGTAGGAAACTTTAGAAATCTAGCCCTGTGTATAGTTCCCTCGTACAAAAGCAGAGAAAAGACTCAAATACCACAGATATTTAGAAATCCCTTCAGGGTTGCAGTGTGGTACGAACAATCAAGTTCCCGAAGAGAGAGGTCTTGAGTGTTCAAGTACGCTGAGATACTGAGGAGTGGAAAGACACAGAGAAGACAGTGGAGTGCTCACTCCTGGCAGGGCTCCAGCTCCTCCTCCCGGCCCAGGAGCCCAGGGCGGGAGCCGTGTAAGCCGATAAGGCGGGTGACCCTGCCCTGATCCCCCTGAGCCTGTGATTTGCTTTCATTCTCCAAGGAGTTTGTGCTGTTCTTCTGTCTCTCCCACCTGGGCTCACAGCCCACTCTGGATTTATTAGTTTGGATGGGTGGAACTTGCTCTACACCAGGGGAGAATTCCTGGAAGCATGGTTGGAGACTAGATTTGGTCAAACTGAACCCAAATCTCACTGCTCTGGAGTTACTCAACATTAAAAGAAACCCTATTACAAACCAATAGGAGTCCCTCTCCTAACTGAAGTCTACCCACGTGTTCATAATGTAGTCCGTGGGCGTACATGTGTTCGAGGGGAACATCCGTAAAGTCGGGGGCCCCTGTGGTATTGTTCTTTGACTTCTCATAACCACCTGGACTTGACCCGAGTCAGGTTCAGCACCTAAGTGTCAGGACTTGCTGACGCCTGGTTTCCTCTGGGCCTGGATTCTTGCTGCCAGTAAGCCAGGAGGAGTGGCTGTGGCAGGGACCCCACCTCCTGTGGGGTGACCTCAGGAGGGACCCTGACACCCACTCCCCTTCTGTATCCAAAGGCCTAATTCCTCCTGCTCTGAAACCTTTCACAGGACTAGGCCACTTTGCTCTTAAAGCAACCCTGGAAAGAAAAAGACAAAGTAGATATTTTTATCACCATTTCACAGAAGGAAAGGGGGCTTGGAGATTTGCTAAATGCCCAGAATCAGTGAACTAAAGTGGCAGAGAAAGCGCAAGAACCAAGATTTTTTTAAAATTCTTGCTGCAATTCCTCTTTGTCTTATGTGCCCCCTGAACTGTTGGCCTGCTTCATTTGAGTTTCATATATTGAGCATGTGTTCAAGTGGTTTTCCCAGGAAAAGCAGTCTGGTTCTCTGGAAAGATTTGTTTCAGCTGTGGTGCACTTGTATTACGGAGACTAGCGGGTTTCTACTGGAAGAGCTTAGAACGTGAAACCAGTGTCTTGGAGATCGGTGGGCCCCAAATGCCTAATTTTACGGATTGGCCCAGAGAAGTCAGGCCACTTGCCCAAGATCACACAGCCAGCAAAACCAGCTGTGCAGATTCCCGGTTACATGCCCCGTGCTTTCCACCAGGCCCCGTGACTCTGCTCTTAGGGCCCTTGGTTCTGTCACCAGAGATGGGGGCGTAGAGGCAGCAGGGAGGACAGGAAGCAGTTGGTTTGTGTCACTCACAGCTGCTCATTTGGCTGCGCCTGCCTCTTGCTCCTTCACCCCAACCCTTCATCTCTCCATTTTCCCAGCCTTGAGCCTGCAGCCATGTCTGCCTCCTGGCTGGGGGCCAGGGTTTGTGAGCCAGGGGCCTCTCCTCCTTTGTTCATTGTAATGAGGTGGGAGGTGGGAGCATCCTTCCCACCCTGGGAGAGGGCTTGCTCTGGTGGGCTGGAGAGAAGGCACTGCAAAGGGGGGTGGGATTTGGGGTGGGAGCTGCAGAACTGGATTAATTCTGTGGGTCTCAGGGACTGGGAAATAAATCACGTTTTTAAAAGACTTTTTTTTTTTTTAAAAGACAGGCTCGTTTCTGGTCCGCTTCCCACTTTCCTTTGGAAAGAGGAAAGGCCTGCTTATTGAGGGGGGAGGGGGTGGGCATGAGCTCGAGTTGTTCCACGTTTAGGCATGGGGTCTCCATTTCCAGAGGCTAAGGGACCTCTTCCTGTCCACTGGTCCTGGCCTGCCCAGATGCCCATGCCCCAGAGGCCTGGAAGGGCATCAGACCCTTCAAGATGACAATTTAAAAAAGATCAACCAACTGGCAAAGGCCTTGTGAGTATTTAATCCACAGCAGCACCTACTTCTGTCTCCTGGGGGTTTGGAACAGCTCCCCTTCTCTGACAACCTCATCTCCTAGCCTGCTGATGCTGCTGCTGCTAAGTCGCTTCAGTTGTGTCTCTCTGTGACCCCATAGACGGCAGCCCACCAGGCTCTGCCGTCCCTGGGATTCTCCAGGCAAGAACACTGGAGTGGGTTGCCATTTCCTTCTCCAGTGCATGCAAGTGAAAAGTGAAGTTGCTCAGTCGTGTCCGACTTCTCACAACCCCATGGACTGCAGCCTACCAGTCTCCTCCATCCATGGGATTTTCCAGGCAAGAGTACTGGAGTGGGGTGCCATTGCCTTCTCCGATCTCCTAGCCTAGGGGTTGGCAAATCACTGCCCACAGGCCAAGCCCAGCCCACCATGTGGTTTTGTAAATAAAGCTTTATTGGCACATGGCTCACTCATTCCTCTACAGGTTGTAACATCAGAGGTGAGTCGTCTCAACAGAGACCACGTGGCCCACAAAGCCTCAAATACTGACTCTCTGGCCCTTTGTAGAAAGTCTGTCGACCACCTGTTTTAGCAGAACACATCTTCCTGGGTTCACCAGGCTCAGGGCAGATGATTTCCCTTGGCTCACAGACAGACATTAGCACTTCCCAAACATTTCCTGCTGAAGAACCCGAAGGAAAGTGCATAAAGTAGTGAAGCCAGCAGAGATACAGAGAGGTGTGGGCAACCTGTTAGCTGGCTCCCTCAGGGCTGAGTGGAGCTGGATGGCACTGGGAGGGGCCTGGCACTAGGCTTGCCCCAAGGGGGTGAGGGTGGCCTTACTGAGTGGCAGCCCACTGGGCCTTATCTGGGGCACAGTGGCAAGAAGTCATAGCCCAGCAAGATCTGGCTCCAGACAATGAATCCCCACGTTCTGAACTTGGACCCACTCTGCTACAGCCGTTGAACGCCTTGAGCCTTGGAGTGTATCTGTCTTGTCATGGCCCTACAAGGGTGTGAAAGCTGGGCCAGCCGGGTTCCTGCTATCCCAGGAAGCTTCTGGCTGCAGGCCCAGTAAGAGACTGGCCGCAGGATGCTTGTCTGTGGGTGTAGTTCCCGCAGCGTCCCGCTCCCCCCAGTTCCAGTTGACCCCGACTCTTTGGTAGGCAACTCTGGGTGCCAGCGTCTTGTTGGTGCATCTAGTATCTTATTGCCATCTGGTTCTCATCCTCATAGCTCCAGGAGTCTGACTTTCCTGCTCCCCCAAAGCTGACCGAACCAAACTCATGGGATATGCCCAGGGAAGAGGTTCAGAGAGGTTTAGTGACTCTATCAAAGGGGCAGAGCCTAGATTTAAATTCAGACAGACTCCAGAGACCTCCCCAGTAGAGTCCCACTTTGTTGGTTTTGCAGTGAGCTCTGGAAGGGCCAGGCTCCCAGGTCTACATGGGGAGTCCACCCGCAATTGGAAGGTGGCTTGCTGAGCGAAGGAAAGTCAAGTGCTTTAAATGGTGAATAGCTACAAACTGAAGCCTGAACCGGTTTCCCCACAAGAGGTGGACACTGTACTAGCTGTGTGACCTTGGGCCAAGTTACTTAACCTCTCTGGTTCATCTTCTTCATTTGCACAATGGAGGAAATTCCTTATTATTGTAGGTTTAGCATGAAAAAGAGATGAGTTACTATATGTAAAGTGCTCAGCACAATGCCTGGTGTACAGTCAGTGCTGAATATGTGTCACTGCTGTGATGACTATTACGACTATCTGTGAAGGTGTTCTCCTGGCTGGCGCTGGGCAAGCAGTCCAAGGCTTTGCCTCTCAGACTTGCATCTCCACATTTCCTTCCCACTGCAGCCACTGCGTCCAATGCTATTCTTGCTTGGAACCAGTGAGCAGTTCAGCAGAGGAAGCACCAGCTGTGGTGTCCCAGACCTGGTTCCATTTCTGCTCTACTACTGTGGCCTCGTTGGAACTTAGGCCAGTTCCTTCCCCTGTCTGAGCTCAGACTCCACCCGTGTAAAATGACGCATACCCAGCTCAAGGATTCTCGAGTGTAAACAGGCCACTTTACCCTATAGGTAAACTGTCAGCGTTATGCGCTGACCCTCTGATAGTCTAGAAATGTTCACACCATTGATTAGGCTAGGAGTTTTTTTTCTCATAATGTTACTATTTCACATCTCATGATCTTCGGTTATTTTAGATGCTTTGATTTTGTTCCTCTTGGCAGGAGGATGACTTTTAACCTCATCTGACAGATGAGGAAACTGAGGCCCAGATCCCACATGACTGTCTGAGCCTGGACAAGAGCCGTCATTTTTTCTTGTCTCTAAAGGTCCCCATTCTTCTGAGTTGGAGTTAGGGTGTGGGGAAGTTGGGACTTTTTAAAATGAAGCTTCCTTCCATTCTGCCAGGGCCTGTCTTCTAAAGTGAAAGAAAGTGTGAGTTGCTCAATCGTGTCCGACTCTTTTTGGCCCCATGGACTGTAGCCCACCAGGCTCCTCTGTCCATGGAATTCTCCAAGCAAGCATACTGGAGTGGGTTGCCATTTCCTACTCCAAGGGATCTTCTTGGCCCAGAGATCGAACCCGGGTCTCCTGCATTGTGGGCAGATTCTTTACCATCTAAGCCACCAGGGCTTGGGCAAGGGCTGGACAAGACATGGAGGCCCAGTAGTGTGGTGCCCAGAGGCTGGAGGCTGGCCTTGGGCTCTCCAGCCCTGATGGCTAAAGTTCCAGGCCCAGCCTGCCGAGCCTGCTGGCCTGGTGAGGATCCTTGGAGCCACCAGGCCCTGTGGGGCCAGCCACCCACGTGGCTAGGGAGGAAGGTCCAGGCTGCCTTCTCCAGGGCAGTGATAACCCACGGGCCCTATTCCAGGCTGGGATTGTGGAGGATTCTCTGTGCTCCAGAGGATTCCTGCGTTTTGCAGACACCTCATTATCCCCGTCCTGGCCGGCAGCGTCCCAGCGCCTCTGTAATCACTCCGGCCCACGCCCAGCAGCCGTCCCAGGGCCAGGAAATCACTCCCCTCCCCTCCCCCGCCTTCCGCCGCTGGCCCAATGCGGCGCCTGCAACCACTCGCCGGTGGACCTCCTGCCTGCCTAACGGTTCTCTCTCCTCCTCTGATTCTCTCCTCTCCTGCTGCTGCTTGCTCTCGGGGGGGACTCGGAAGTGTGGCTCTCCAGCTGGGCTGAGTCTCCCAAGAAGGACGTGACAGGTACCGCCTGGTGTGCATGTGAGTGCATGCATGTGAACATGTGTGTCCCCGCGTGTGGGCGTGGGAGCCGGTGCCCGCCGGCAGCGTTCTGCCTGCTTCCCCGTGATGTGTAGCCGCTCTTTGTCAGCATGCTGGCGTCTCCCCAGCCCGCTCTTGTCCTTCCCGCTGGCCTTCCCCTCTGCCTTCCCGTCGACCCTTTTTTAGGTCCCAGATCCAGCCTTGGAGCCCTTGGAGGGGTGATGACCACACAGCACAGTGTGGAAGCAGATGCTCCCTGGACCTGGAATGTGTGGGTTTACATCCCGGCTGTGCCGCGTCCTGGTCTCGGGTTACGTAACCTCTCCAGCCGCCCTAAGCGGATTCAGCAGCATCTCCCCGGAGCTGGCACACAGAAAGTATCCAGGCGGTGCTGAGACTGCCACCCCATCCACCCATGTGAGGGGGGCCAGCTGAAGGTGATGAGCCTCCTCCAGGCTGTTAACCCCAGGCAGAGAGCTGGAGTCCCCACACCCCAGCTGAGACAGTGGCCGGTGAGGTGGGTGGGGAGTCCTATAACTGTGGTGAAGTCACAGCCCCTGTGCCCCAGGGATCCAGAGTTTGGACCTGCCTCTGGTCTCGGGGACCTTCCGAACCTGGGGCTGCCTGGCCACTGATGGCCCTCAGGGACTTGGGCTTGTGCCCTGTGTCCAGGTGGGGCTGGGCCCAGGGTCAGAGGCTTGCTTTTTGCCTTTGTCTTACTGGACGATGGCAGAAAACCCTAGAGAGCTGTGTTCTCAGCTGTGAGATGGGGGTGGTTGTCAGGTGGGGACGGGGATTTCCAGAAAGGTCTTCTAGAAGCCTCTCCATTTCTGTGAGTGGCACCTGGCCCTCCCTCCCATCCCAAACCTGAGAGCAGAGGTGAGGCTCGGATTTGGGGCTCAAAACAGAAAGGTCAGAGGTCAAGGGGAAGGGGTTGGGCCAGTCCCATCCTCACACAGCTGTAGGCTGGAAAGGGGGAGTGAACGTACTGGTGAGGGCGGGGGGCAGAGGAGGAGGCAGCAGGCAGAGGACCCCTTGCCTGTCCCAGGCCCCTTGCAGCTATCCTTCTGGTGTTGCCTGTGACAAGGGCCTCGGCCTGAGCTAATCACTGGGCTCCCGGCCCTTTTTCCTCTCTCCTGAGCCAGTGAGCCAGAGCCCACTTGGCCCACAGCAATACATTTTATTCACCAAACGTATGGCCTGGCTGCCCGAGGGCCTATGGAGAGGCCAGCAGGCGGAGGCCGGCCTGGGAGGAATCCGTTGTGAGGGACCGAAGGGACCTTGGTGGGACGCCCAGGGTTTGGGGGGTCATGGACAGTGTGGGGAGTGGGGGGTGGGGCCGCTGTAGGGCTTGGCTTCTCAGGATGGACCCAGCTGTTCGGAGAGAGAGGCTGAGGGGAGGCCACGTGGGCCAGGAGAAACCAGCCAGACTGGGGGTCCAGGGCCGGAGTCTTGGGCGAGGCGCCAGGTCTCTCTGGGCCGGCCTTGGTTTCCCCATCTGGAATGTTGGCAAGATCAGTGAAACAGGAAATTCAGAGGTAAGGGGCTGATGCTGGGGACCCTTGTAGATAAGGGGCTTTGAGCTGCTTAGGCAGGCACCCACCCATGAGTGGGCCCAGCTGGCAAATGCCCGCTGCCTGCCAGGAGGTGAGGTCTGAGAAAGGCATGAGAAGGGACAGAGCCATGGCCACTTCACCTGGCGCCTGTGGCCCTTGCCCTAACCTACCTGCTGGTTTTGAGGCTTCAGAGGAACCTAAGCCCTTCCTTTCCTCCCCAAATCTCCTGTTTCCTGTTTGCTTTATAAACACTGTCTACAGTTTACATAGGGTATTAACCCTGTCACTTCATACCATGCTCAGAACAACCCCACAGAGTAGGTACTGTTGTTGTTCCTGTTTATAGATGAGGAAGCTAAAGCTCAGAGAGGTTAAGTGTCCTCTGCAGGGTCACAGAGCTGTTAATAATAAGGACAAATCAGGACCAGACCTCAGACTCCAGCTGGATGCTTCTGCATCATGACTCTCAGGCAATTACTGTGTCCAGTGCCGTGTCCCATGGGCCCAATCCTGGGGTGCCTGTCTACCCACATCGGGGTGACTCTTGTCTAAACCACATGGTCTAGTTGGGGAGCAGTGCCCCACAAGAAAATCCAGTGCAAGCACTGTGGCTGAGTGATTGAGGGGCTGCTGGAGGGTCAGGTAGAATTGGGGGTGGTAAAGGGGAAGGCATTCCAGGCAAGGGGCCATAGCTGGAGCAGAGGCTTGGATGTAAGAACCTGCCTAGAACAGTGTGGTGTGTTGAATGTTGCCTGGGTCAGAGGAATTGTGTGTCAGGGAACTTGGGGAACTTAGGTTGTCAAGAAAGACTGAGCTTGAATGTAGCGTTTCTTCTTTCATCAGCAGGGACCCACTGAAGGTGTGGGAGCATGATTTGGCAAAAGCCTCGTGTAGAAGTCTTAAAGCCGGCAGCCAGATCAGGCAGGAGCCAGGGGTCCCTCCAGGTGGCAGCGGGAGGAATGCAGGTGTGAGGCAGGCATGGGGCAAGGCTCTGGGGAACTGCCAGAGCCTCAGCAGATCCAGCCAGGGGCTCTGAGAAAGACACGAAAATGAGATGGAGGAGGAGACGCTGGCGAAAAGTCCCCTTCCAATCCGGGAGGGGCTCTTCTCTCTAAAAGGAGTACTCCCCTTCTCCATGCCTCCGCCAAATTCTTCCTATCTGAAGACAGGAGGCTCCCTCCACTGCATCTCTCCCTCCCTCGGACTGACTCCCTCAGCCCCCGATTTTCCAGGCCTGGGCTGGGAGGCGATCCAGAGCGGCCTCTGTAGGATGACATCACCCAGAGGCCCGCCTGCCGAGTGGTTTCTCATCCGGATACCTGCTCCCAGCTCACGCCCGCCCGGGCAGCCCTAAGAGGCAACACCCTAAGAGCAGATGCCAGAGTGAGCAGGGGGCTTGCATGTGCTGGGGGAGGGGGGGAGGCCAGGAAGACAGAGTGTCTGTCTGTGTGTCCATCTGTTTGTCCCCTAACCTGCGGGCCACTGTCTGTCCTCAGTGCTCTGAAATGCCTGGAGAACATTTTCTTAACTTTTCTACCTGTGTCCCAGAGTGTCAAGTCTTCAGAAAGCTCAGGCCAGTTTTCCAAGGGGTGGGGTGGAGGTGGGAGCAGCGTGTGGATTTTTCCCCTCTTTGAAACCTAGCCTCAGATTTCCTTGGCTTGGATTAAAGTGAGTCTCTCCATTCCCCGCCACCCTGCTTACCCTCTCAAACAGCTTTTGGCCTCAAACCCATCACTCCTCACTTCTCCCAGCCTCTGTTTCCCCATCTCCCCTTTTCTGCCTCCCAGAATTTGTAGTTTCCCCAAATTTTGGAGGTGAGGCCCTGCTTGGTGTATCTGTATTGGCTCAAAGCAAGCCGTTATATCACCTTGTTCAACCATCTGCTCATTCATTCATTCATTTCACCCAACAGTTACAGAGTCCCTACCCGCAGTGGGCACTGTGGGTCTGGTCAGTAGGTATCGTAGTGGAGAAGAAACCCACACTCCAGTCTCCATTGTTGTTGTTCGCTAAGTCATGTCTGACTCTTTGCGACCCCATGAACTGCAGCACACTAAGCTTCCCTGTCCTTCACTCTCTCCCATGAGTATACTCAAATTCAGTAAGCACTGACTATTTGCCAAGCGTGTTGGGGTTGGATGAGGCAGGGGCCCTCCTCGGGAGCAGTGGCACATGCAGGGCAGAAGTCAGGACATGAGCAGCGGTGTCAGGTAGGCCCAGGGGTCCGATCCCAGCTGTGTGACCTTGAGAAAATTGCCTCATGAGCCTTAGTCTGCCTGTATGTGAAATGGGACGCTAACACGCGCCTACTCTTGGGTTCTTCTGAGGCTCCGCTGAGACAGCAATATGATTTGTGCTAGGTGGGCATCCCGAGTGGGCAGTAAGGAAGGCTTGCTGTTGATGGTCAGCATCATCTGGGTTCTTGGGGCTTTGGAGCTCTCTAACCAGCTGGAGAATTCCCATCTTCTCTTTGTACCTTGAGTTTTCCTCTCCCGCAAACTGGCAAGGGAGCCTCTGTGTCCCACAGGCTGGGGACTGGCCCTTTTTGTGTGGGGTGCCCTGCCAGCAACCCCCCTCCCCTCCGGGGACACAGTGGAAAGTGGTCTCTGCCAGCCCCGTGCCCAGCGCTGCCTCTGTCCGGCTGGCAGGGGCAGGCACAGAGGCTGGCCCCATCTGAGTGCAGAGCCAGGCCGGCCCTGCTGCCCAGCTGTTGGTTGCATTTCGGCCTGAAACCCAATCCTGGCTTTGGAGGGGCCTGGGGTAGTGCGTGTGCATAGCCATGTGGCAGGCCTCAGCTGGGACAGGGTCCCTCCTGCCTCTCCAAAGAGCTGAGCGGGGGCTGCAGGGTCCCCACCTCAGGGGAGAAAATTGGCAGGGGAGGTGGATTTCTTTCCCCGACATCGCCCCCTGCCCTCGGTTGGATAGAGCCTCTCGGAGGGAAAGACCCAAAGATCTAAGCAGTGTTTCTCACCCTGGCTCTGTGTGAGAACCACAGGTTGTAGGGCAGGGGTCTTAAAAAAACTAGCTGAGACCAATTAAATCAGCCTCTCTGGGGACTCAGGCATCCGTGTTCTTTAGAAGCTCCCCAGATCTTGTGATATCAAGTTGAGGTTCGTTGTGAGGAGAATGGGATGTCTGGAAACAAATCAGGGGCGGTTCTGTAACAGAACGAGACAGGCTTGAACTTAAAACACGGAGTGAATTTGGTTCTCTCCATGAAGGCTGTGTGGGCTGGCTCAAGCCTCTGCTCTGGGTCTCTGAGGTGTCCTTTGTGAAATGGGAAGGTAATAAGATTGTTGTGACGATAAAAAATGCAACAGGGTACATGCCTGGTACAGAACATTTGCCAAGTTAGACTCAGGCATGTGGGGAATGTAACTGCAGGCTGAAGCACCAAGGGGGCCGTGTGGAGCCCGGGGACCCTCTCAGCCATTTCTATAGCCAGGCTGGTGGTGTGAAGCCCCCAGCTTTTCAGGAGATTGGTAGATGTGTGGGGCAGTAGACACGTAGTTTAAGACGTATACTAGGAGTTCCCTTTTCGGAGGAGATCAGAGGGGAGGGGTCTGGGAAAGCTTCCTGTAGGAGGTGACCAGTGGGTCTCTGGTTCGTGGATCCCTTCAGCTCCTAGCCGGTCACGTGTGTTCTTAGGTGCTTAGGTCCGCACTCCACCCTAGTGATGACGACAGTGAGGTGCAGAGAGGTTTTAGCTGGACATTCAATGCCAGCTGCACGGGGTCTGTCCACCTTCCAGCCCGGTGTTTGCTTAATGCCTATTACACTGGTCCGGTGCCTTACCAGTCCAGTGAGCCGCTGCTCGCTCCAGGGCACCTCTGGCCTGCTGCCCTCCTCCCCCTGAGCCCCACCTTCTGACCCCTCAAGCTCCTGAAACTGCCAGGAGAGGGCGGCGGGAGGCTTCCGGGAGCCTGACCACAAGCCCCAGCAGAGCTTAAAAGCAGAGGGACGCTGCGTCGGTTTCCATGTGGCTGGAGGGCGGCAGCCAGGCCAGACGATGCCCCGACGGGAAGCGGGGCTGGAGGCGACAGCGTGAAGCCAGTCCCTGGGCGCCAGGCCCGCCGGGTCGGTGGCCGCGCCTTGGTGAGCCCGAGGGGCAAGAGTGGAGCCGAACTTGAGGAAAAGTTGGCGGGGGGCGGGCTGGGCTCTCCAGCGGCGGCGCTGGCGCTGGGACTTTCTTCTTGGGTTTCAAGTAAACAGTCTCGGCCCTCCTCCCCCTCCCCTGCCTCCACCCCCGGCTCCTCATTCGATGGGTCTCATGTGTTTCTATTTAAGGGCTGCGAGTAAACCCCAGTGATTGGCGGCCTCAAACCCTCTTGACTTCTCGCCTGGGCCCGGCCGTGGAGCCGTCCTCTCCCGCTCTCGGCCTCTCCCTCCCGAGGGGAGGACTGCTGACTCTCTTTCTCTGGGTTTACAGGGATTGGGGAGAGGCCCCGAGCCCTCCTCCTCGCCTGGCCTTTCCTCTTTCCTCTACTCCAGAATCAGCCCCCATGGGCCGCCAGCCCGCCTGCCCGCGGCCCTCCCCTCGCACCCCTGTGGCCGAGGGGTCTGGAGAGACCACGTCCACCCCGGGCCTCTCCTCCGACTCCCTCTGCCTTGTGCTGGACCGTGATTAGTTCATCGCAGCCACGGGCTTTTTCGCTTTGAGTCCCCTCCGCTTCTGTCTCATTTCTGCCTGTCTCTCCCCGCTCCCCGCCCCCTCCGCTGCCCCCTTGCTCCCCATGTCCCCCGGTCCCCGCGGCGCAGCGGGCCGGTGTGGGGCCCTGCTATATGGCCTGTCCTTGGGGCCCGGCGAGCTGCGAACCCTGGCTGCGGGCAGCCTCTCCGAGCGGCGCTGGCGACCGAGCAGCCTCCCCCGAGGCCGATGGACAGGGGGCGCCCCGGCCGCGGGGCCATGGCCGGCCGCTGGCTCACCGCGTGCTTTCTGCCCTCGCCAGGTGCCGACACCAACGCCGAACCCATGATCCTGGAACAGTACGTGGTGGTGTCCAACTATAAGAAGCAGGAGAACTCGGAGCTGAGCCTCCAGGCCGGGGAGGTGGTGGATGTCATCGAGAAGAACGAGAGCGGTGAGTGCCCGGCTGGCTGGCCGGCCCGGAGACCAGGAGCCCGGCTGGTTTTTGTTCCCCTCCTCCTCCCCCACCTCTGCAGCTATACGTTATTTCCATCTGGCGGGGAGAGGGCCGAGGAGGCTGAAGTTTCCCCTGTTGGTTTGGGCTGCAGGCCAGCAGTTTGCCTGGTGGTGGAAGAATGTCTCCAGCGCTTGGGGTAATTAACTGGCTTGTGTTAATGCAAGGCCAGGGTGGCGGCACAGGCACCACCGTCCAGCCTGTGTGGAGGGACCCTGTGCCCTCCAAGGCCCAGGGGCAGATAGTGCCCAGCTCGGGGGCATCCTACAGCATCTTCTCCCTTGGGACCATATTCCAGGCTGGGAACGAGGCAGGGGTGGAAGAACCTGGCTGGCTGGTGGGACAGGCAGGCCATGACGTCACTGTGGGGTCCAGGGTCCTCGGGCGGATTGTCTGAGGAAAGGCCAGGCCTGTGGAGGTTGGCTGGTGTCTGAGCTGACTGCCCCCTGCTGAGCTGGGAAGAGGGCCCAGACAGGGGGATGAAGTCAGGTCCTGGGCCCAGGGAGGGTCCCACAGCAGCCGCCCTGTCATTGGGAACTGAGGCTTTGTCCTGTCTGGGCCAGGCAGATTGGTTGTCCCGGGGGCTGCCGGTTCCTGGGTTCTCACCGAGTGGGCCTCAGTGCCTCAGCAGCAGGAGTCTCTTGGGGGAGTGAGGAGGGCCCGAGTCCGGCAGTCTGAGGTGCAGGCCCGTGTGACCCCCTGCAGGGCCCGGGGTGAACTCTGGCCCAGGACCCCCATCGTCAGCTTGCTGGTGACCTGCTGGCACTTGAGTTGGTTCCTGGGGCGTTCTGTTTTGGTTTCGGTTTGCTGTGGGGGAAGGCCCCCGCGCCGTGCTTGTGCTGGAGCCTCTCTGAGTTGTGTTTGGAGGACACTCCCAGAGAGGAGGGGCCTGCTCTTCTTTCCCTGTTCCACGCTGTTCTTCCCAGTGTTTTAAGCTCCAACAGCAAGACAGGCCAAAGGACGTCTGTGCCCACTCTATAGAGAGAAAAACTGAGGCACAGAAAAACTGAGGGGAAGTGAGACACCTTAAGTCAAAAACAGAACAGGAATTTCTTGGGCCCCTGGTTCATGTGCCTAAGGGCAGCAAGTAGAGAAGTAGCAGTAAAGATACTGAGGATATCCCAGCAGACCCACTGGGGGAGGTGAGGTTAGGCTGCTGCTGCAGGAGGCTTGGGGACTGTGCTAAGAACAGGGCTGTGATGCCAACATAGACCTGACTCATGGCCCTCCCCATGTGGAGTCTTCAGAGCTTGTTCCCCTCCAAGAGGTTAGGCTCTGCCATTGTGTCTGGAGTCATCACCGCCGTGGTTGGCAGCCATTGTCCCCACCCAACTGTCCCTAGGGTAAGGCCTGGGCCCTTCACCCCAGGTGCCCAGTCCCCTTCCTGCATGGAAGGAAGGGGGCTTTCGGCCTTTGTCACAGTACCAGCCCCGCCTCCCCGCCCCCACAGAAGCTGCATGTCTGAGAGGCCTGGCTCTGGAACCCTAAGCACCTGAAGACCCAGAGAAAGGGCTCTCTACTGGTGGGATTGGAGACATCCACTGAGGACGTAGAGACATGTTTGTTTGGGGGCGTGGCCCAAAGGAAGGCGTGTCGGCTTTTCCATATAAAGTCAGGGCTGCTCAGAAGTAGATTTCTGGCTTAGGGACCCTCTTGCCTCATGGCACCAGTGCAGCTCTATGTCTGTATGGGGAGCAGTGAGCCCCCGTGTCCCTGGGTACCAGCCGCTGGCCAGGATGGCTATAGAGGAGACCCCCCCCCAACTAAAGGCAGTCAGCCTGTTATCAGACTCCTTGGTTCCCTGTACCCTGTCACCCCGCATCCAGTACCCTGCCTGGGAGTGAAGGAGGGAGCACCTTGACAAAGTGGGGCTTCTGCAGCAAACCTGGAACTGCAAGGTACTCCTCTCCTGAGGAGTCCCCGATGGCTATCTGAGGGGCTCAGGCAGCCTGACTCCCCAGAGCAACCCTCTGAGGGAGCTGCCATCTCCAGAAGCGGGATTCTGCCCACCACCCACCTGCTGGGTGACTTTAGGTTCCTTCCTCCCTCTGGGCCTCTGCTGCCCCTTCTGTGAAATGGAGACAGCCTCGTGGGTGCTCCGAAACAGGGCCTGGAGCAGATGACCTCCCCAAGCCCGCTTCACGGCTGGGAGATGCCCCAGGGCCCTGGGTGTCAGGTAGACAGAGTCTCCCTGAACATGGTCTTCTCATTTCCCTGGACTCCATGTCTCTCCCCTTGGTGAATGCAAGGACCTTGGAGTGCTGTGTCCACCACACAAACCCACACTGTGTTGCCGTCAGAAACAAGGAGACCTCCTCCAGTGTAAAACCAGCTTAACCCGAGAAACTGAGTGGGTGAAGAGGAGAGAGGAAGAGGGCCAACTGCAGATCCTTGGGAGAGTGGTTTCCCAGTCCAAGGAGTCGGACGGTGGGGGAGGGGAAATGTGTTGTGAATCCTGCAGACTGGCTTTGGAAGGACTGGTGAGTGAGGCTTTTGAACTCCGGGACAAAGAGTCAATTGTGACGCCTTTGACCTTAGGACTGGTGGGCGTTGTGAGGCATTTCCACTCAAATTGTTGGGGCAGCAGCTCCAGCTAGCACCACTCTGCCCCTTGGGGCTGGCCTTGCCCTCTGGGAGCTAGGACTCTTCCTGTATCCCCTTCTTACTTGGCTGAAAGCTCCTTGAATAGGGTGTGCACAGAGGGACCCAGCCACCTCTGTCTCTGCTCACTTGTCAGAACCCTCTGGAAGGGACCACAGCCTCCAGGGGATTTTGGAGGTGTGGTTGTGCCCATACTCTGTAATCTCATTCATCTAAAGAGAGATGTGTCTGGAAGGCATTTCAGAGTCAGTAAATAGTAAACACAGGTTCAGGCCGTGCACTTCATATGCATCATCTTACTGGAATCATGGAACAACCCTGTGTGATAGAAGCCACTTTAAGCACTTTGTGTCTAAAGTAACAGGTTAAGAGGTTAAGTCATTTTCCTAAAGTCCCAACAGCTGAGATCTCTCCCTTCTCCAGAGGAAGTGGGGGGAGGGTGAGAATGGGCTGATCCCAGGAGGGATCATCACTGAGTTGGCGATGCTGCAGGTCAAGGACAGACATGGCCTGGCTGAGATGATGACAAGGCTCCCTGGAGCATTGTTGCAGGAGGATGGCTCTGTGTGCCTCCTTCCAGCGTGGTGCTCATTGGTAGTGGGAATTCTTCTTGTTAATTGTCGAGCTTGGGGATAAGCCACAGCTAAGAGAATCTGAGAAGGGTGGTGAATTCCCAACACCAAGGACAAGCATATTCTGGGGAATGCAAGTGGATAGATGTCAAAGACGCCCACAGTGTGGACTTGGGTGACTTCAGGGAAAAATTTTTGATTAAACAGTGGGCCTGGGGCCCAGCCAGAAAAGGACTCTCTTTCTCCATTGATCTACAGGGACAAAAATAGCAGAAAGACTCAGCAGTTTTGTTAAATTTGCCAGCCATTTTTGTCTTATCTTTGAAAAGCCCTCCACCCTTGACATAAGCAACAGAGCCTGAGATGCTGCCTTGGTAGGACATTCTTACGCCTCAAAGACCACATTGGCTTTACCTTCCAGCAGGCAAAATCTGGTCTGACTTCTGGCAGAATCTTGATGGCAGTTGCTCTGATTTCTGTGTTAAGCAAAGCTGCCTCCAACTTTCCAGGATGGTTTCCTTCTTTCAGGACTAGGAGCCAGCCAGGGGATGTGGGGATATGAGTCAGCGGATGCTCAGTTTTTTCCCTGATCCAGCTTTCCTGCTCTGAGTCTTTGCTTCTTTCCTGGCACTAGTGTGATAACCTTGGGAGATATTATACAATACTTCCTTGGAGGCATATAGCTATAGGAATAAGGTAAAAGTATTGTATTGGCAAGAAATTTTGAGCTCCTGGTCCACAGAAGTGAGAAATTGTATAGGTGAGAAAACTAAGCCTTGGGGAGTTTGAGAATCTTCAGTCCCCTCCAAAGTCAGTGCTTTAGTCCCAATTGAGTAGTGAGCAGAGGACAGACACCCACTCAGATTTACTCAAAGGATTCGGGAAAATCTCACCAGAACCCAAGGATGGGAAGGACACCCCAGCCTCACAAGGACTGGGAACCAGAAAGCTGGCAGGAGACAAAGCAGCAGCTACCCTTCTCCCTCTCTTGGGTACCAGGTGGATTGAAAGCCCAGCTGTGATCTCCTAACTGCAGACCAGGCTTCCTTCTCTTCCTGTTCACTCATAACAGTGGCCCATTCACCTGATGCTGGCTTGTCAGGACCAGATTTTTCAGTCAAGATAATAGACATCAACTGAGGATGGTCTCTGGTTCTACAGGTTCAAACTTTGAAGCTTTAATCTGATTGGTTCCTGGCCAGCCAATGGATTGGCAGACTTTGGATCAGGTGCCCAACTCTGGGCCAATCAGCTGTGTCTAGGAGAAATGTCATAGAGTATAAACATGGGTGCCTTTCCAACCTCTATCAGTGGCTTGGAGTACATGTTTTAAAGAAAAGAGATCTAGGGAGGTAAGTTATCTGAAAACATGTTGGCTGCATCTATTTTACTTATTTAATGGCTGTGTGTAGTAGAGAGAGCAAAGAACCAGGAGTCTGAATGTTAGGTTTAAGATCTAATGCTACCCTGTGTGATATAGGCAGGAATCCATTTCCTCCTGAGTATAAGAGAACAGTGATACATACTACATGGGTGTTTTTTTTTTTTTTCCCTCCCATGAAATGTAACCATTTATTATTTGACAAATATCTTTATCAATAAGACAAACTAATAAGCTTTCCTCTCAGATTTGTATGTCCTAATGATTATTTTTTGTTGTCAAAAATGATGCATTCTTCAGCCATATATTTTGTGAGTTGGAATCATTTTAACATTGAAGATGTACCTGTTCTGTTCCTTTGGTATTTCTTCATGAACACTGTTATAACTGGTTCTACATAGGCTTTTTGTAAGTGAGACATACACTGTATATACTCTTCACTTATCCATTTATTTCACAGTTCTTGAATACCTCTTGTGTCCCAGGCCCTATGCTGATTACATGCCTACCCATACAGTTCCTGCCTTTATGGACTTTAAACTCTTAACTGGCGTGAGCATGAGTGGACTGTATTGTGAGACTGGGCTACTTCTGCAGATATTCCGATGTCTTAAATGGACTTCTTCTATATATCCTCTGTCTTTTAGTTAGACTCTGTGCTTACTAAGGAGCCAGCTCATTAGTAGTTTATATTGCCAATCTGCTCTTGAAAAGATGTCCAAATAAAGATAGGATAGGCCGTTTCTAGAGGGACAAGTTTCTTGCAGTCTGTATTACAGATAAGCGAACTAACACTCTTAACTGTGCAACAGCCTTTTAAGAGTTTGGTTCTGGTGAGTGAGCCATATTTGGTTGTGGTAACTGTGGTAACTGTCCCAGCTGACAGAAAGCCTTGATCTCTGACACACTTCTCTTCCTAAGTACAACACATGCATGTTCTTGCAATGTCAGCCTGATCAGCGATTCCAAAGTCCATGCTGCTCCAAGGCTGTCTCTGGGGGGCAGTTGTTGCCCACTTCATGAAGCTGGCTGGAAGGCAAGGGGCCATCGAGCATCAGTCAGGAACAGAAGTGAGCATTCTGATCCAATCTGGGGCCCTCAGCCCAGCTTTAGTCACCCTGGCTGGAGATGGTTCTGAGAATAAGATTGCACGATAGCCTAGCAATGAAAAGTATGGGTTCAACTTAGATAAGCCTGGTTTTAATCTTGATTTGGTTCTTGATTTAGTACTTACTAGTGGTGAGCCTGGGAAGTTACTTGAATGTTCTAAGTAAACTTCGGTCTCCTTGCCTGCAAAATGGTGCTAATTGTACCAATAGCTGTGGGGTTAGTGTGTACTTGTTCAAGAGGAATTAAGTGCTCAGTACATGATAGTTGTTGGTGGCTCCGTCCCTGGTGGCTCAGCAGTAAAGACTTCTCTTGCAGTGAAGGAGATGCAGGTTCGATCCCCCAGTCGAGAAGATCCCCTGAAGAAGGGGATGACAACCTACTCCAGAATTCTTGCCTGGGAAGAGCCTGGTGGGTTACAGTCTATGGGGTTGCAAGAGTAGGACACAACTTAACAACTAAACTGCCACCACTACATGGCATTAAGACGGCTGGACTGGGGCAGCTCGGCCACCAACCGACCTTGGAACACACAGCTAGTCAGTTGCCCTTTTGCAGAGTCAGTTTCCCACCTGGCTAGAAAACAGGTTGCACTTCATGGTGTATGAGGATTCTCTCAGCCCTGATGGTTTGTGAGGTAGGTACAGCAGAGGAAGCTTGCTATGGGGCATGGCAGCCGGAGACCATGCTGGAGACCTGAGTGTCCCTCTGGAGCCTTGGCTTGGCAGCTGTTCTTGGCCCCCGTCTGTGTGTCAGGAAGAGTTAGAGTCAGAGTCCCCTTGGTGATCCAGGAGTAGACCTTGTGGGATCAGGGGCTCCATGCCAAGGCTGGGGAGAGGAGAGGCCCACCTGTGATACCCCATGCTGGCTGTCACTCAGTGGCTCTGTGGCACGCACAAAGCTGACGTGCTGGGGGCGGGGTCTAGCATAGTTGGGAAAGGCTGCCTCGAGGAGCTGGGGGCATTGAGCTGGGCCTGGGAGAGAGTGGGGATATATAGGAGATGGGGGGATAGATAGGAGAGAGGGGAAGAATTCTTGAGGCACCTGAGTGGAGTGCCAGGTGGAAGGCAGAGCCCCCTGGGGCTAAGATGGGAAGGCAGGTGTACAGTTGCCCCAGGAGGTAAGGCTTGATGAAGAAGGCGGAAGGTAGCCAGCAGCAGGTGGGGAGGCAGGCTGGGGCCGTGGAAAATAGGTGAGCAGAAGAGGGACCTGAAAATAGGAGTATTTGAGGCAAGCGGTCCCGGCTGTGGGGAGGCAGATGGTAGGGGAAGGTGTGTCCAGGACTGGGGGCCTGGAAATAGATCTTCCCTTGAGCTAGATCTACACTGGCTGTTGTCAGGGAGGCATCCAGGGGCTTGCCAGCACTAAGGGCTGCCAGCCAGCTGCCAGGTGGCTGGGTGGAGCACTGGGCCCCTGGGCGCTCCCTGTCTTACCTCCATCTATTCAGGTTGGGCAGGTGGAGTGGCCAGTCACCTTGACCTCACATTGGCTCTATGACCAATCATGTCCCACAGCCTTTCCTTGAGTAGACATTTCTGAACAAAAGATGTGGATCCGTGGTGACCTTGGAAACCCAGCTGAAAGTGCCAGAGTGACACCAGCTCATCCCAGCCTCAGCCCCACAGCAACACCTAGCTACCCGCATTTTGTAGGGGAGTGGAGCGGAGAGAAAGCAAGATCGCACTGAGTCCTCTCACCCGCATCTCAAAGGCTGCTTTTCTGGGTTTGAACAGCAAGGGACCAGTTGAACCACACACTGCCCAGAGCCCAACAAGGCTGGTCCTCAGGTGATCAGTCATCACTGAGTCCGTACTACTTGGCTAAGTTCCAGAGTGGTGCTCAGAGGTGACAGAGGCCAACAGAGTCCCACACTTACAGGGCTTACATGTGCTAGAGAAACAGTCACATGTGAAAAAGGAAAATAAGTCTAGATTTTGGTAAGTGCAGTGCAGGAAATAAATGGGCACTATGATAACGATTAATCAGAGGAAGGAGGTGATGGAGTATGGCTGGGAAAGGCCTCTCTGAAGAGGTGCTGGTGGAGCTGAGAATGCTTAGAGCTTGGAGAATGGAGGAAGAATTAGAAGCAAGGCGCTTTGGGGGAGAAGCAGTGAGTGAGGGCAGAGAAGGGGAAGAAGCCACGTGGTAGCAGGCCAAGGCATGCTGTTCTAGGGGTAGTGACCACCACTCACTTGGTGGGAGTCTTGCGGTGTGGCCGCTGCCCCCGCTCCCCAGACATATCCTGGCCCAGATGCCTGGGGAACGGGCAACACTGGAGACCCTCCGTCCACCCCCAACACACACACACACACACACACACACACACACACACACACTCACACACACTCACACACACTCACACCGGGCTTTGTCCCCAGGAGAAGTGACAGTCCTGCTGAAGTGCAAGACAAAGATCCCTCCGCAGCTTTCCTGTATTCTTAAATTAAAATAGACTTCACTGTAGTGCTTTCTGGGATATAATTTGTTAGGGACCTCAGGGAATTTGGGTTTAAAAATTGCTACCCTTGTTCTTACCCCCAAAGTGCCTTGCTTCTAATTCTTCCTCCATTCTCCAAGCTCCAAGCATCTCAGCTCCACCAGCTCCTCTTCAGAGAGGCCTTTCCCAGCCACACTCTATCACCTCCTTCCTCTGATTAATCATTGTCATAGTGCCTGTTTATTTCCTGCGGTTGGGCTTTTAGTAATCACTCTGGTAGATGTGAGGTTTGCCCGACTAGCCACTCTCATCTCTCAGCATCTTTTCAGATTCTGTAATCTCATCCTCTGGGTTCCCGATGCTGACCTGGACTCCCTGGCCTCACTGTGGAGGAACAGCAGGGTGACCCCGTTAGCCCAGTTGGGAAGCCTGGTGGAAGCCAGTGTTCACTGGGAGCTGAGCTGTCAAATGCCAGGAAGTGGAGAGAAGCTGCTGGCTCATGTAACCCCCAACTTCATGTTTGGAACATGCTTTATGGAGCTCTCAGGAGGGGGGGTTTCGTTTAATCGTCTCAGCCCTGGCTCCACGTTCCCTTCTTAGTCAGGCACCTCTCAGCCTCAGGCTAAAATGCATCTGCCTGCCTGAGCTGTTATTGGACTAGATGGTGGGGGAATGGCCCAGGCATCGTGAGAGGTGAGAGAAAGCCAGACTCAGAGGAGGAGTCTGCCAGGGACTGTCCACGAAGTGAGCAAACCGTGAGGGGGTCTCTGAGCCAGTGTGCTGTGGTTGCAGGGCCCTCCCCGCTGTTCTCTCTGGCCTGTCGGCATTGCCACGGGCCCCCCTTGGATCCCGGTGTCCCAGAACCTTAGTGTTTAAGGGATATCCTAAGTGCTCTGAAGCCTGTGTGTCTGTTCTCTGGGGAAGACTCGTCTGGGGAAGAGGGTGTGATCGGGGATGTCAAGCCCTCCTGGGGAGCAAGTGTTCACTTATGCCAGCTAGTGGTGGATTTGGGACATTTTTCAAGGTGACCTGTGTATGAATCAGAATAGTTTATGTTTTATAAAACATAAAACCCTGTGTTCGTATAACACCTTAGAAAGAAGAATGGTAGATGTTGGCATCCGCTCCTTTTCAGGTGGAAATTGAAGCCCAGAGTGGGTCAGTGACTTGCCCAGAGGTTGCATAGCTGGGAGGTGGGGCCCAGGTTGCCACACTAATCCACTGCTGTTTATCCAGGGTTGGGAAATCTGGATGTTTGCGTTTCTCTTCCTTGTGGATTTTACTTCTTTGAAAAGCCAAGCCCCAGAGCTCTCTGCTGTGTGAATTCTCCAGGCCACAGAGAGCAGGAGAGCAGAGGTCAGTCCCGCTGAAGCCCCAGCTGGGGTAGGAGCAAGGCCAAGGCGTGGGGTGGAGGGAGTATGAAAGGGAAGGGGTGTTTGCTGACCCGGTTTCCTGCAGAAGAGTTGTGAGTGTTCTGGCATTTGGCTCAGCCAGGTCCATGAGGTGGGGCTGGACTGGATGGGAGGATGGATCAAGGGCACTTATGGTCTCCCTGGAGATCTGCTTACCAGGACTAAGGGCGTGAGAGCTGAGCCTGAACTGTGCCTGAGCCATGCTTGTCAGGACCCCAACCTGCTCTGCCGTCCCTTTGTCAGAATAAATAGACCTACCCTGGCCCCTTCCCCAACCCCTCATGATCCAGTGAAGAGCTCCATCCCACCTCCTTCCCCTCAGTGGTCTCAGCACCATCTGAATGACCTCTTATATGCAAGGACTGCATCCGTAGGATGCGGTTTGCTCATTCAGTCCACACATGCGGGGCACCTACTGTGTGCCCAGCACTCGGTGCAGCAGTTGACAAGAAGCAGCCATCCCTGTCTTCCCCATAGATGGTATTCTAGGGCTTTCTCTTCCCTCAGGGTAAAGGCCTGGATGCAGTAAGTCTATGATATTGACAATGCACTTCCACATGTGAGGCAGAAAGCCCAGTGCCACTGGGGCCAGTGTTACTGAGGGGCTGGGAGAGTGGGACCATAAGGCACGGTCTGCTCCAGCTTCAGAGATGGGGTAGCGCCTGGGGTGGGTGGTCATGGCTGGAGGTAGCAGGCCATGAACAAGGAGCTGAAGGAGAAAAGTGCTCTAAGCCGAGTAAACGGCATGTGTGAGGTATGGCAGTGGCACAGACAAGGGGGATCTGGCCAGGCTCTGGGGCTGCCAGAGAGGAGACATCCCCTAAGTGATAAACAGGCCGAGGGGATGTATTGTGGGTCTCAAGGACCTCAAATGTCAAGAGAAGGAGACAAGCTGCAGGAGACATTTCTGACCATCTGCCCAAACCTCCCTTTGACAGAGGGGGAATGGAGGCCTGACGTCATTTGCCCAGAGTCCCATGGAGTTTGTGGCAGGTCTGCTGCATGGGCCAGGGACCGCAGGTGCCAAGGTAGCTGTCTCTGAGGCACACTGGCATCTCCTGGCACCTTCGAGGCCTCACCACCCACCCACTCATGGACTGGGGCCCAGCCTGTCCCCCAGGTGAAGGAGGAGGTGAGCGGGCTCTTCAGCTCCCCACCCTGGACCCCTCAGCCTGCTGCTACAGCTGGAGCCAGGACACAGAGAGCAGAGGCAGGCCCAAGAGGGAGACCTCTTTCCTTGTATCCTCCCCAACCACCTGCGTTCAGACAGGCTTATTTTTCAGACAAGGTGCTATCCCCCCAGCAAGGTCATCTTCAGATGCCTCGGCATGAAGGCAAACACCCCCTTTCAGCAACACCACTTCTCAGGACCCAGGTGGGGCTATCACACTGGCTGGCTGTGTTCCCTGGTGCCCCCCATTCCCCGCCTCCCCACCGCTGCCGCTCCAGCCCAAAGTGCTGCCTTCCCCATCCTTTAGGTCCCTCCCTCCCCGCAGGAAGGTGGTGGGGTCTCTGTTGAGGTTGGCCGGGCCTCCACTCCTGGTGTTTCTGGACACTCTGTCTTTTCTTATTTGTTTTCTGTACTTCTAACCAGCGCCCTCACAAAAGCCCCAGCCTCCTCTCTGCTCAGCAGGCTCACCATCTTTTGATTGAGGCAGAATGTTGAGCTGCTGCAATCAGGACAGCCTGGGACCTCATCCCTGCACCAGTGACTGCAGTATTGGCCACAGGCCTCCCCCCCACCCCCAGCCCCGGGCTGGCCAAGTGACCTCCTGGCACCTGGGGTTGGGGGTTTTCTGCCAATTCCAGCCTCCTGCTTCTTGCTCAAGGCATTGGGTCAGCGGGTTGCCACTTGGCACCATGCTCAGGGTGTCATCTCAATGGGCAGAGCAGCCGTGTGCCCTCGTGGGAGGAATGACAAGCTTTGTGTAAAAGTCAATCTCAGTCAGTCTAGGTTCCAAGTTGAGCCACCCACTAACCAGGTGATCTTAGGCAAGCTGCTCATCCTCCTGAGCATCGCCTTTCCTCACCTGTGGTTAGGAGTGAAGACAGTGGGCACGGCTGCTTTCCAGACACCAGGCTCCCCTGTTCCCCGTGACCATTGCACTGGTACCAAGCCAGGCAGGAAGCAGCCCATTCATCTCCATAGTGCCAGGACTCCTGAGATCCCCTCTAAGCCATGGGGCTCCAAAAAAAAAAAGCCAGTTTCAGCTTAGAGGGAGCAAGCAAGGGGAATCTGACCATGTTGGCAACTTTCAGCCAGCTCTCCAAGCAGCCAAATGGGTCATTGGCTACAAACATCCCTGGGATTGTAATGATGATCACAGGGCCCGTGGGCTCCTGCACACCTTTGGAATGGGCTTTGTGAGGCCAAATGCTCCACAGATTAAATTTCCGGAGAAAGAACAGCTGAGAAATAGTCTTGAGCTTTGCTAAGCCACTTCTGTGCTATGACAGCAAAAGGGGAGTGTGTGTGCACGTGTGTGTGTGTGTGTGTGTGTTCTCCACTGATAAAAGGGAGGGGATAGGCAAAGGAGGAAGATTGTCCACTCGTGAGCCTCCCTCTCTCCTTTAATTTGCATCAGCCAATGAGGCAGCTGGTGCTGCTGTGTTTTCCAGGCTGGTGCTGGTAACAGAAGGAATATGATTAGTGTTGTGGAATTTCATGATCGGGGTTAGGGGTGGCTTCTCCCCTCCCCTTTTTAAAATAAAGTGATGTTTTGAAGAGTTGCCCTGGGGAACTGCTGAAAGCAGAGTGGCTGAAAGACGCTTTTGGTCATGTCAGACGAGGACAAGATTATCCAAGTGAGCGAGGGTGTCTGTCCCCATCAGCCGTGCTGTGGGGCTCCAAGGCCCTTCTGCCAGAAAGCGAGCAAGGGGGCTGTAATCACAAACAGGCCGGGATCAGTTACCACCAGAAGTATTACTTTGGACTCTTGGCTTTGAAGGGGAAGAATGCAGTTTTCCCTGCTCCTCCTCCCCCATCCTTCTCAAGTTAAACGAGATCTGTGAAATCGATCGCTCTGGTACTTAAAAAGAGAGGCCAAAATTCAAGCCAGTGCAGAGTCCTGAAGGCCCAGCATAGGAGGCTTCCACCAGCCTCCACTTGTCTGGGGGCAGGGGTTTGCCTAGCCCAGTTCATTTTGAGGTGATGAGTTAGAGAAGTCCATTTCCCCTGAGTCTTTTTTGTCTACCTGGGGCATCCTTGCCTCCGTCTTGCCTACCAGCCAAGTGTCTTGACCCTTCTGCATGTTTAAGCTGGTGTATTCTGCGTATCTACCATGTACCTGGCACAGTGGGGTGGGGATATAATGAAAATGGCTTAGCACATTGGAGCAGACTCTGACCAGCCTGTAAAGATAACAGAATAATGGGGCTCTCGCCCCCTCTGGCCCCACCTAGCCCTGGGAAGCCCCGCCCCTTGCCTCACCCAGCGCCCCTTTGGCAAGAACCAGATCAACTCCTTCACACTTGGGTATAAATAATACTAAACCAGGAGCACTGACACTGACGGGCATGCTTCCCCTGGCCTTGGTAATGGGAGCAAGACCAGAGTTGGCGAACACCTGAACCTCCTTGCCAACAGAGTTGTGATGTTTGAATTACTAGTCTAGCCTGTTCACAAATGTTTTCGCTTATTCACCATTCCCGTTAAACAACACTACTTCATTGTGTTTCACTAAGAGTTGATTGGAGCACATCTAAGACCTTCATCATTTTATTAAAATTGTTCCTAAGTGACGTTTTTTCACTTTCTTGCTTCATATTTAAAAAGGCCAAACATTCCTAGTTATAGCAGCTGTCCCACGTCACTGAAAGCTGTCCCTCCCAGATGCCAATGAGATGGGTGACAGTCAAAATTATCCCTTTTGAAGAATTAATATGCCCTTATGGATTTATTTCCCAATTTATATTTCCAATATACTTCTAACTTCTATGACTGACTTTTGAGCTTAAGACTTGAGATAGGGATTGTAATTGACTGTTCCCTGGAGGACAGAGAGGAAGCATGCCTGTTCAGCAGGGCTTCACACCAGGGGAGGGAGCAGCCAGGTAGCTGTAGCGCCTCCCCGATGAAGGCTTCACTCCACTCTTCTGCTTCCACTCCAGTCCTGCATCCCAGGTCTCACTACACAGCTGACACAAACCCCCCTCTTTGGAATCAAAGGGCCTCTGCTTTTGTTGGGGCCAGAGTATTTTATCATTGCTAATGTAGTAGCTGGGAGGAAGATTCCGGCCTGCCCTCCATACCCTGATCTCTCTGCCCCCATGGGGCCATCCCTCCACTGCCTGGATGGATTCAGAGCCAGGTTTGCTTGGAACTCTGATCCAGAGACCAGGACAGAGAACAGGGTTGGAGACACCCACATTCTAGGCTAAGGGACAGGCCAGGGTTGGGGAACAGGAGCTGATGATGATATTGCTCACTTCCTGGGGAGTGAAGTTAGAGCCTGCCATGGCCGAGGGCTCAGACTCAGCTGTGCTGACTTGGGCCTGGCAGGGCAAAGACATATTTAAGGGAGGTTGGGAGTGCGGAACTCTTCAAGGCCCACCTCAACACCCAGACATCTGTTCCATCCAGGCCTCCCCACCTTAGAACCACTTCTAGAACAGTCTCTCCTCAAGGGCCCTGTGGTGGTGGGATGACCTCATAGAAGCCAGGAGGGCAGGCTCGGTCAGTGACTTCCTAGCTTCCTCTCTGTCTTTCTGCCATAAGGTACCAGAATCTTGCTGCTGACTGTGGTGGGGTGTTGATCATAGGCAGGCTCTCAAAGTGCATGTGTTAGTTGCTCAGTCGTGTCTGATTCTTTGTGACCCCCATGGATTATAGCCCACCAGTCTCCTCTGTCCATGGAATTCTCCAGGCAGGAATACTGGAGTGGATTACCATTCCCTTCTACAGGGGATCCTCCCAACCCAGGGATCGGATTAGGGTCTCTTGCATTGCAGGCAGAGTCTTTACCATCTGAGCCACTAGGGAAGCCCATTCAGAGTGGGGAGAACCAAACCATGCAATTAAGTGAGTGTGTCATCAGGGGCTAGAGATGAGGCATTGATTCATTCCCCAACTTAACTCCTGCTGTGTGCCACACACTGAGGCATAGAGATCATCAAGGACGGCTTGATCCCCAGTCATGGAGCCTTCAGTCTCAAGGGAAAGGAGGGGACTGGGATTGCTGGTGTAAAAGGGGGCAGAGTATAACTTTGCAGACTCCTCCCCTTAGGGAAGGAGGGGCTGAGGCACCAGAGAGTGACAGGGCCTTGATTGGTGCCCATGGATGTCAGTCACTACTGACTGACCAATCATTATAACTGGTGAGACTAGAATGAGACAGTTGGCCCCAGGCAGTATCTCTGAGGCAGCTGAACTAGGGGTGTGGCCTTTTCTCCTTGGATTGGGATAGGAGCCGTACTGGACCTCATATCTTAGAAACTAAGAAGACAAGATGGTGCCCTGAGGTAGGAGAAGCTCAAGGAGATGGTGTTTGTGTACACTCAGTCACTCAGTAGTGTCTGACTCTTTGTGACCCCATGGACTATAGCCTGTCAGGCTCCTCTGTCCATGGGATTTTTCTAGGCAGAAATACTAGAGTGGGTTGCCATTTCCTCCTCCAGGGGATCTTGCCGACCCAGAGATCAAACCCACATCTCCTGCATTGGCAGGCTTTACCACTGAGCCCTTGGGAAGCCCAGCTCAAGGAGAGAACCTTCCTAAATTACACAAACCCAACTAGGGCTCAGGGTGGTCATCCCATGCCCAGGGTATTCCAACCTCAACTTAAACCTAGTTCTGCTTTTTGGAGACCGTTGATGTCAGAAACTGTGGGAAAGGCAAGAAGGGAATGGTTGAAGCTCCTCCTGTATATCAAACAGTGAGCCAGACAACGTCCATTGTGTAGTCACCACCCTTGCCCTGGAAACCACCGGTGGCAGGACTTCTGTTTCACAGGTCGGAAAGCCCAGAGAGTTCAGACAGCTAGCTTCTTCCCTGTACACTCTGCTGCCTCTTGGTTAATCTCCTGCGGTTCCCTCAGGCAGAAGCACCATGGTGAGGGAAGCTATTTCCTCTGAGTAGCTTTCATTGGAGAAGGAAATGGCAACCCACTCTAGTGTTCTTGCCTGGAGAATACCAGGGATGGCAGAGCCTTGTAGGCTGCCGTCTATGGGGTCGCACAGAGTCGGACACGACTGATGCGACTTAGCAGCGTAGCAGCTTTCCCCACCCATCCTCTGAGGGTTGGATGTAGCAGGGCTCTGGGGCTGCCCTTTGCAGAGGCGCCCCCATGAGTTGCGCCCACCGTGGAAGAGGGCAGTGTGTTCCCTGTGTGAGACACCGTGGCTCCAAGAGTCCCAGTGGAGGCCTGCAGCCAGCCCTTGAAACTGCTTTGAATTTGAAGGGGCTGTTGGTTCATAGAATTCCCTCTGCATTCTTCCAGAAGCCTCACCCAGGGCGTGGGCTTGTCCCTGGTGCTGGGCTTGTGGGACCTCCCTGAGCTTGGCTTTTCTATTCCTGTGAATGGAAAAGGCCCAAATGAAAATGGCCCAATCAGGTGCTGTGCTCACACACAGAGGACTGTGAGAGCTCATGGGTGGGGGAGTGAGCTTCCTGGGTGATCCTGGGCACTATGCAACTAGCAACAAAAATCTCCTGGCCTCAGGTCCCTGTGGGCAAATCCCTCCAGGTGAACTGTGAATCAGAGGCACCTCCCTAGTTTAAGAGACCAGAGGAAGGAACACTGCCCAGGGGCTGAAGAACTGCACTGGACTCTAGTTGGCAGAAGATGCCAGGCCAGAGGGATGGGAGTTGTAGAGCAAATGCCCAGTGCTGACCCCAGGAGCTGGACTCAGAGAGACTGAGGCTGAGGGAAGCAGGGGGGCTAGTGTGGAGGGAGAAGCCAGGCAAGGTGAAAGAAGCCTTGTGCCCATCTTGTTACTGCATTTCGTGCTCAACAGCTGCTCCCCGACTCCCTTCTTTGTCAAACACTGAGCCAGGCAGGGGCTCGACAGGATACCAAGATGAGCAAGACGTGGCCTTTGTCCTCAAGGAGCTCTTGGTCTAGCTGGCCTGACAGCCAACCCAAACCCAAGGTTAGGGTGCAGGGAGAGCATGAGGGCAGGAGAGCAGAAGGCCAGCTCACAGAGAGTCACAGGAGCTTCACAAAGGCAATGGTTTTGAAAGATGAGGCCTGGGCAGTGATGGATCAGAAAGACCATCGTATCTGGGGCTTCTGAGCTCTGTTGGGTATGCACAAAGAAGCATGATGGAGGGCCTTTCCTTCTAGACCACACGAAAGGCTTGTGTTCAGATCCCACTGTGCCACTGAGTAGCTGTATGTAACCATTTTGCTCCTCAATTCCCATATCTATAAAATGATGATAATATTTTGAAATCCATGTGGCTATTGGGAAGGTTTACTGTGCAAGAATATTGTCAAGTGACATTTTCCTATTCTTTTCTCTAACAGACAGGGATGGGCCACCATCCAGTCTGGGCAGTGAGTTGCATCTGGGAGTGGGGGGCAGGAGGAAGTTAGGAGTCCATCAAGTTCCTCAACCTGCTCAGAATAATGACCCCCTCCACCCCCATCCACCTACAATCCAGAGACTTTTCAAAGCCTGTTTCCCATCTCTTCCTCAGCATAGCTATGCAAGGCTAGGTAGGGCAGAGGCCTTCGTTCCCGTATTTCAGAAGAGGAAACTGGGTGACTTGCACAAGACCACAAAGCTTGCTAGTGGCTGAGCTTGGATATAAATCAAGGGGCTGCATATCCTTAACCCAAGGCTCCTCTGTAAGATCAGTGTTTCCCAGAGAGTGGGTCCTATAAGTGAGCGGCAGACCCAGCATTAAATGGCATTGAATCCCATCAGGAGAAGCTGATTTCCTTTCAGTTATTTCGCTCCACATTGAGGAAAGCTTCCATGTGGGGCTTTGGTGTGGCTGAAACTTGCTGCTGCTATTTGTTTGACCAAGGGGAATTCTAGCCCCAGTCTCAGTGTGTTGGCTAGAATGTGCCTTAGTATCTTGCTGGAAATCCATAGCCTTGTTGTTTCATTGTATTTTTTCAGCTATGTTCTATCTGTGCCAAGGGATACAAGTTTTCTATTTAGCGTAACATAAGTAAGTGGTTTTTGGAAACATATTTTGTGTTTGTTAAACAGTGGTACAGGGGTTATTCAGATTAACTGCATGCCCGCTGCTCTATAGGGCTTCCCTCATGGCTCAGCAATAAAAGAATCCACCTGCAATGCAGAAGAGAGAGATTCTATCCCTGGGTCAGGAAGAGCTCCTAGGGAAGGAAAAGGCTATCCACTCCAGTATTCGTGCCAGGAAAACCCATGGACAGAGAAGCCTGGCAGGCAAAGAATCAGACACAACTGTGCACCGGAGACGCAGGCACTGCTACTTTGTAACGCCCGAAATTTGGGAATCACAGTTACAGGTCCCCAGGCAGGACACTGCCTGGTACCTTTCTTCTCCCAGTCTCCTAGGGCAGCACCAGTGGCTCCCAAATTCCAACTGGGAAAGAAGCCTGGAAAAGTATCAGCATTCGCGGCAGCTGCTCCCCACACCGCGTGGAAGAATCCACGTTGTCAGAGAGCTGCTGACGTCAGGCGGTGCGGGTTTTTGTAAGACCTCTATTTAAAATTCCCCAGAAATTGAAGAAGCAGGGTTTGGAGGGAGGGATGCCCTAGACAAATTGCGGAGTGGGTTTGTCTTGTTTATGGACATGGTCTTTAAAGTTGAAATTGCCCATTTTTTATTTTTTGCACCAGTTCAAGAGGGGCTGAACTCAGCTAGAAGGGAGGGGATGGTTGTCCATCTAAGGCTTTTAGTTGAAACCAATTCAGTTCTGGGACCAAGAAGCCTCTGCTTTTAGCCAAGAGAGAAAAGGGGGAAAGTATACAAACTCACTCATGTATACTTCGCCTTGGAGTAAACTAGTTAAAAGAATAAAAACAACCCCTTATATTTGAAACGACTGGTGTAACAGATACAGAGGGTTCCCTCAGCTTTTTCCTCCAAGCTGGATATCCGCATACACACGGCAGACGCATTGCTAGGTGGCCCCTATTCCTTTCTTTCTGATTCCCCAGCACAACCCTGGGAAGTCCATGCTACTTACTGTCCTCATCTCACTAGTGAGGACACGTCACTGCCTTTCGCCAGCCGATTTGGATGGCCAAGTATCATTCTAGCCCACAGTCTTTTTCTTGGAAATGTCACCCACACAACACCATGGCACATGGAATGCCTTTAGACGACACAGAGAGGCAGTATGTGCCACAACACATGCGGAAAAAAAAAAACCCATCTTGTTCTGTTTCTCTGACAAGCCTGATTTACCTCCGCTTGATGGTCAACTCTGACTCTCTCTCACAAACCTCCTTCTGTAACAAAAAGGAAGCAGTCTCTAGATGTGGCCTCTTCAGTCATAGCAACAGCTCAAATTTACTCTCTTGTTTTGTTCTCTGTAATTTCATGGTTGGGACCAGTGGTCCTCATTGTTTATTCATGGTGGCAATCTGAAGTTTCCTAAACAAATTATTTTCTTGAAGTTAAAAAAAGAGGGGGGAACTGCTTTAAATATATATTTACTATGTGAACCACAGTATACGTAGTTCTAAGATATGGCCAAAGTCAGCCAGTGGTGTGGAAATATCTGAGGTTTGAGAAATGCTGATCCAAAGTCACTCTCTCCTGGCAAAGACCTCAGATGAGATCTTGTGCCAGAAAGCTCTGTCAGCTGGGTGGGCTCTGAGAGGGTGAGGGAGAGCTACCTAGAGACAGAGGCAGAAATCTGCCTGTTAGCCCCCTCCTCGGGGCACGGCAAGAGGGGGGAAGCCACGCCCATGACTCTCCTGAGAGCTGGGTCCACTTGGTGGAGACCGACAGAATGGAGGAGAAGCAGATGAAAGGGCTGCTTTCCTGGTTCATCTGTCAGACGGAGATTTAGGGGACCTAATGGAAAAAGCAGGCGGCGTTGGCCTCCTTCTGCAAAGGGAGCGACAAAGAGTCTTTTTTAAACTGAGCCGAGGGGATGCTGCGCCAGGAGTCAGGCCTGAGGACCAATCCTGGACTGCTCCTTGTAAACCAGGCGTCTGGGAAGTCACCCAGTCCAGGTGCTTCTTAACCCTAGTGCAGCCTAGGATTTCACAGGCGCACTCTCTACCCTATTCCAAACGCTAGGACCCTCCTCGTCCTCGCTGCTAAGTAGGGTGACCCATACAACCCAAGTGCCCGAGACACTCCCAGTTGGCACCTAATATTTGGTATAATGATGAATAATGCCCTCATGTACTCCAGAAAGTTTAGATAGCGAGTTATAAGACCGCTGTTCTAAGCCATGGCCTTTCGTCTCTCCACTTACTATAATACTTTTCATCTTGTCAGATTTGACCTGTCATTACCATCTGTTGAGATCTGTTTTGGCTCCTGATCCTGGCACCACTTTTACTAAATGAGACGGTGCAGCCAACACAGCTTCTGTCTTCATACTATGACTGATTAAAACATCCAATGGCACAGGTTCCCAGTGGGTGTAACCAGTAAGCCGTCAGATCCTCTCTGGATGTAACCTCTGTGGTCACTATCAGCTGTGATCTACTACTGCAGCCCTGCAGCCCCCAGCAGGACCATGAGAGCCCCAAGGTCTGGGTGGCTGAGCTCTGACATTTCCCAGACCCTCGGGCCAGCATTCACATCTGATCAGAATCCCATGTGGTCTCGGCCCCATCTTTCCTGTTGTTTCTGCTCAGTGCTGCCTTGGTCATGCCCAGAACTGCTCTCCAACCACCCCTCAGGGAACCCAGATTTCCCTTCGTTGAGGTCACCTCTACTCTGGAATCTGTCTTCTGCTATGAGTGTTGAGATCATGGCTGATTCTGTGTCCTCTGGCCTTGCTCCCACCTCCGTGGCTTCCCAGGTTGCTTACAGTGGCCTGGAAGGTTCTCGGCCGGCTGAGAGCTCACAGAAGGCAGCTGTCTATGCCGTCTCCATCTCCATATGGGGCTGAGCCTCGGACATGTGCCCTTCATACCCTCTTCCCCAGAGAGCCCCGCGGTCTGCACCCTTGCTCAGTCTCTCAAAACCTCCTCTTTCTTATTCCACCTCTTGCCTGGAGCAGCAGGGGAAATAACCCTTTTGCTGTCCTGAGCCCTCTTTCAGGGGTCCACCTGTGAGACTTGAACCTTTCCATGCTGGTTCTGAGAGGTCCACACCCTCCTCCTCTGTTTTTCTCACCGCCACCCTCCCTCCATCTGAATGCCTCACTCACCCTGCGGAGCCATGTCTCACCCACCATCTGCATCATTCATAATCATATTAGAAAACTGCCTTTTTGCATCTCCTGTCCTCCTGAGCCACCTTCTGTTCAGGAACCTCTGGCCATGGCTCACACAGCAGTGCTCCATGAGTGGATGGAGGACAGAGATGTTGAAGGCAATTGCCCCCTGCCCTGTTGTCTGGAAGAATTCCCACCATGAAGCATGGTGAATATTACTGGTGAGGGCCACGTGGATGCGCATCGCCTGCCTGTCCTGTTCCTTCCACCAGGTTTCCATCTTCCCCCCGCTCCTTCCCTCCAGACTTAATCTGAGGTTCAGTTCAGGCCTCCTGTCTTCTAAGTGTTCTTCCTGACTACTCAGTTTCATCTCTGGTATCTACAGTTTCTTCAAATGTGCATCAGCCAGCACTGTATCTATGGCATGGGGCAGCCTGGGTCCCCCTCCCTGTCCCCAACCCATGCCAAGCACAGAACGAGACCTTCAGTAGCGACTTTCTGAGGTTGAGGCCAAACGACAGTGACACCAAAAGGCTCTCTTTCCATGAGACTCCAGACACCTGAGACCACCTGCCTCCCTGCCCACCATGACACCAATCCTTGAGGTCTTGGTTCTTTAAAATTCACCATAGTGTCTACTTAAGCTTTAGTCATAGCTCTTCAATGCATCTTGCTAGGCACCCGGCACTGTGCTGAATGCTTTTCATAGATTTATTCATCCACCAACACAGTGAGATGTAAGTGTACTGTAGGTCCATTTTACAGATGAGGAAATTGAGGTGATTGCTAGTAAACAGCGGAGCTGGGATCTGAACCCAGGCAACCTCACTCTAGAGCCCTTGCTTCGAGCCGTGGTTCTTCTCTAGCCATCATTTTAGAGCGCACCCCCTTGGCCTGCCCGGACCCAGAGCTGGGCTTTTGGGCCCATCCAGTGGGGTGGGCAGGCTGGAGCAGGGTTGGGGGCGGGGTGGCAGTGGCCCAGCTCTCGCTGTCTTCTTGCCACAGACTCCACAGAGCCTTCCAAACAGTGACGTAGCAGCCTGTGCTAATGGTCTTGGAATTCAGGCCTCAGGCGCCCAGGGAAGGTTCTGGGGCCCTCGTGGCCTGAGAGCCCCCTCTGGGGGAGGGGGAGGCCATAGGCAACAGAGAGGGGGGTGGGTGTCAGAGGTGGGACGAGAAGAGCAGGCCAGGTAGGAAGGCAGGGGCTGTGGGGGTACCCTGGGAGGGACCGGCCGGGGGAGGGCTCCCACCCGTTCCTGTTTGCTTTGGACCGCGGAGGCCACGTGCTGAGAGCTGGAGTGTGTCTTGGCAACAGGCCGCAGTGACAGAGCCTTCTGACCAGGGGAGGCCTGGCCCAGGGTGGCTGCCTTTCGTTGTTCTTAAAGGCACAGCATGCCATGGACGGCCTGCATTTCCCACGTCTCTGCTCGCTCTCAGGCAGAAGGCTCAGATCTGCCCCAAGGTCATGGGAAGGGCATCAGGGCAGAAGTGGTCCCTTGGGTCTCAGCCTCATGCCAGTTGTAGTGTGGCCAGATGGGCAGGGCTGGTGAAATGTGCCTGGCCAGGCCTCCTTCAGCCCCTTTCCTCCTCAGCATCTCCCTCCATCTACCACCAAGTAGCCCCAAATTCCTCCTTCTCTTCTCCAAACCGCTCCAAGGAAAGAATAGGAGAGTGTCCGGACATTTCGGTCTCACGAGGGGGCCAGAGCCTGAGGCTGTACACAGAGAGCGGAGGCAGGTGTGCGAGGCCTGGACTCTGCCTCTGCTGCTAGCTCCATCATCTCCTTCCTGCCATGGATGCGGAAACCCTCCAAGAAGGCCTGGCATGAGCAGCACTCCACAGATGCCAGCTGTGGGTTAGACCATGTGAGGGACCTGGAGGGAAGGGAAAGGCAAGGCTCAGAGGGCACCTAAAAGCTCCTGTGTTCCAAACTCTGCCCCACCTGTCTCATCTTGCCCACTACCCTCCAAGTGGGCACCCGGGGCGGATGGGAGGCAGCCAAGCCCCCTCGCTGGCCACAGCACCAGTGCGCAGGTTGTGTTTGCACCCATCCTGGGTGCCATTCGGGGGCAGATGGGGAAGGAGAGCCTGCATCCTGAGTGCGGTTGTTCTCTGCAGCATCCCCGTGCCTGGAACAAGGCCTGGCACATACAAGGCGCTCAGTAAAGGCTGGTTGTTGAGGGCACCACGTGTCCCCAATACACCAAGGGCACCACAGGATGCCAGGCATCCCTCTGGGCAGCTCGTACTGCCCTGGTGTGATAAGGCCCAAGGAGGTCAGACCTGTTCCTGGTCACCAGTGAGCACAAGGTGAAGCCAGGATTCAAACTGAGGTCTGTCTTAGAAGAGGGACTATAAGAGGTGCCTGTGGACTGAGTCCTGGGGTGAGCAGGACGGGAAGGGTGGGGAGACGTCATAGGGGACCGAACCTTGAAGGACATGCGGGAGTTTCAGAGGGAGAGGAAGGGAGCAGGGTCCCCCGCCCCCAGCAGCTGTTTTGTCCCAGGCTGAGCTGTGAGTGACCTCAGAAGGCTTTATTAATGTCTTAATTGTGTGCAGCTGGCCTCCTCTGGCCCTAATGAGCTCATTATCCACTCTCATTAAGGAGACCATTGTGGCCTGGTCACCCTGGGGACAGCAGTGGCCTGGGGGTGCCCGCCACTTCCTGCCGCCCCTTGGCCAGGCTCAGGTCCCTTCTAGAGAGGCTGAAGCCTCCGTCCCTCACCCATCACCCAGGTCCTCCCATCCCTTCTGTCTGTCTGTCTGCATCTCTGACTCGTGTATGTGTGTCTGTGTGTGTGTGTGTGTGTGTTTCATGAGAGAGAGAATCTGTCGACTCATAAGTTTCTTGCCCCCCACCATTCCACCCCTCCCCCAGTGCCACCCCTAGGAAGCCTCAATTAGAGTCCGTTTGAAAGGGCTTTGAAAGTGACCAAACAGCTAATGATTATGCTTAGCCTGGACAGAGAGAGAGACTGACTTCTGGACCTGAGCTTTCTCCTACATGGGCTGAGGGTCTCCCTGCCCCACCCTGAGCTGGAGGTGCTGGCCAGGCCTGCCAGGCTCTGCTTTCTCTCGCCCTCCACTCCTGGCCATGGTGAAGTGGGCTTCAGTGAGTCCTACCGAGCAGGTCGGCTGCTGTAACAGGTGACATTGCTGTTCTCTCTGGGCCTTTGCCTCCTGCAGAGGGCTGGGTCCTGGCCTGTAGGCCGGCCTGGCTGAAGTCCTTTCTTCTCTGGCACTGTAGATATGTGGCCCTCACAGAAGGAGAGGCCAGGGTGAGGCTTGGGGGCTTGGGCAGTTCTAGATTCTTCCAGATGATTGATTGTCCTAGCCCGGGGACCCCAGAAGGGACTGCCCCAGCCTGGGGGCTTCTCCTGAACATCCAGCATCTGAGTGCTCCTCTCTCAGGCTCCTGGACGTCAGTCGCAGTTTCCCATTCAAAAGAGTCGGTGGACATAGCAGTCCTCCCTTGCCCCAACTGGGGAGCATCTCAGTACAAGGCACTCCAGCTGAATTTGAGTCTTTCTGACTCCAGACTCCCAGCTATTACCCTCTGTCCCCAGAGGGTCCTCACATGTAGACATAGACACTCAAACCTGAGACTCTGCTCATGGTGTATGCACAGAAAGCACACACTCAGCGATGTGGACAGACTCACAGGCGGACATGTGTAAAGCTTCCGTGTTCGGGGACACTCGTCGTCAAGGGGTCACTGCTGCCCTTGTGCGTGGCACAGAGGTGCGCCTGGCCCGCTTCTGCGGTGGTGAGAATGTGGGTCCTGAAGCTGGAGCGCCTGGTTTTGAGCCCAACTCTGCCTCCTTCTGGTTGTGATTTCTTCTGCCTCAGTTTTCACATCTGTAAAGTGGGGATAGTGACGACGGTAAGTTATTTCACAGGGTCCTTGAAGATGAAATCAAGTGACGTGTGTAATGTTAGCTCCTGACACGGCGTGCTCTTCTCAGCACCTGGCTGTCATCATCGTGTGATACATGTACAGACGCACCTCTGTTCCATGCACACAGGTACCCACCCATGCATGTGTATGTGGACACAGCCTGCCTGCCACTGTGCGCCTCTGCAGGAGCAAGAACACGGTGTGCACTAGAGGGGAGCCGGGGATGCCTGCGGGCTGGCTGACGCCTGAGCCATCTTGGCCAGCTGGGCTGCACCCAGGGTGGCTCAGGCTCTAACTGCTCCATGGTGAAGACACAGTGACTTTGGTCAGGGGCCCGGGTTGCAGCTGCTGGCGTCTGGGAGAGGCCTGCCAGCAGCCATTGGTAGGCGCAGGCCCAAGGAGCCACCCCCACAGGCCCAACTGTGTGACTCGTGCCAGGGCTCCCGGGGGGTCTGCGTGGAGCTGGGTGGGCACCCCCACCCATGTTCAGTCAACACCTGCCTGGGTGATGACAGCCTGTCCGTCTCTGCTTCGTGGGCAGTGGCTGAGCCTGTCCAGTGGCAGGCTCTTCTCTGCAGGGCCTGCTGCAGGAGGGACCTGGGACTCAGAGCCACACAGCCCAGCTCTGCATGTGTCAGGGCTGGAGTATTCTCAGGTAAGGTTGGCAGGACCTCGGAGCTGTGAGGAAGAGGAGAGTCTCAGCCCCACGTCCTGGGGTGCAGCAGGCGATAGGACTCTAAGTTGCTGCCCTGGGATGAGATGATCACAGTCTGCCAGTGGTGTGCCCAGGCTCCACAGAAACCTAGCATACAGCAGAGGTTTTGAGGTCGAAAGGACTCAGAGAGACAGCGCTGGCACATCCCAGGGGCACCCAGCAGTGTGAGGCACAGACCATCATGCCTTCCTGCCCACTGGGCGCCTCAGCCACATGCTCAGCCCCTCAGCAAATCCCTGCCCGGCTTGCCCTGAGTGCCAGGCTTATGCCAGGCAGAGGTAGGAGGCAGGCCCTGCCCTGGGAAGACACTCCACACAGACAAGTCCAGATCCATCCCTCCACCCCAGATCCCGGGCTCCTGGGGGAAGGGAGGGAGCAGAAAGTACATGGAAGGTTCTCGAAGGGTGAAGTTGGGCGGGAGGGGAAATGATGCCACCAGCAGAGAAGAACCCTAAATTCTGGGACTGTAAAGCCCTTGGAGTCAATGAGAAAAGTCCACACTGGGCTTTGGTCTGGAAATTGCCATGGGGGGAGGTTGGGAGAGAGGACGCCAGGAGGTCAGCAGGCTTGAAGACTCACAGGCGAGAACACAGACAAACTCGGATGAGACTGATGGAGGAACTCCCACAAGTCCTCCCGGTGCCCGTGGAAGAGCTTGCCTCCTTCACCTCTGCTGAGGATGCCTTTGGGGCCCAGAGTCCCGAAATAGAGAGAAGGCTTAGAAGACAGTCAGCCCAGCCATCCAGGAGACCGCCAAGTTCCTTGCTTTCCTGGGAAGCTGTGGGCTCGAAAAGGAGGGACTATGCTGCCACTGAGATAGCAAGTAGGTTGTTTTAGTGGGTGGAGTGGGCAATGGACACAGCTTGGTATAGAGGAAGAGGCTGGGAGGGGCTGGGTGGAGAGATCTGAGAAAATCCTCAAGGAGACACATGTATCCAAGCTCTTCTGTTCCTCCAGACACATTCCCTGTTCTGTCTGATGACCGTAAGATCCCTGAGCCCATCCTGGGAAGTCCTCTTCTGGGAAGAAGGGCTTCCCTTTGAGGCTAGGCCTTCAGGGCACTACCTTGGCCTTCTGGGACTTGGCTTGGTTCTGGGGGCTGGAACTGGTCTTTCATCTCCCTGGACACAGTTTGACGGGGTCTAGAGGGTGTGGTGACCACAGCCTGTGAACTTCTGCTGGTGGACCTGGACCTGGGCAGGCATGTGAGAGCCTCAGCCTTCCAGACCCTCCCCAAATGACTCCAGGTTGGGGACTGTGATGACTGTTTTTCTGGGCTCTTGGAGGTTAATCCTGTGAGGGGGAGTTTGGTTGGGGAAGGACTGCTTACCAAGAGTGACTCAGAGGTCTCCATCCTTCCCCAATGAGGTCTGTGGTGGCAGGTGCCCAACGGACTTGGGTTTTGTTCTCCAAACTTGAGTCGTGATGGCAGACCTTCTGTTTTGAACCCTGCTGACTAAGTGTGTGTGTGAAACCCTCTCTGGCCCATTTGAACAGCACAGGAAGGTTGCTGGCTCACTGTAATGAGGGCAGCCTAGCTTTAGCAACTCTGTGCCCCAGGGTCAAGTGATGGTCATCGGGACTGACTTTCTCCATTGCCCGATTTGGCTTTATTGACTTAACTCTCAGGACGTCTCTTCCCCACACCCCTGCGATTCCTGGTTAATGTGGGACTTAGGGTTCAGGTCGCCAGTGCACCCATGTCCATTCCAGGAGAAGCCCGTGAACCGTTACAGTGTCTGGGGAGGTGACAGGCCCGTCGGAACACAGTGGCCAGACGCACCCACTCCTGTGGTCAAGGAGGCAGAGCCGTAGGGTGGGAACGTCTGTGAGGTGGGCAGTTTTGTGACGTCCAGTCAGACTCTGGGAAAGAACACTGGGCTTGGGGCCTATTGGCAGGAACAGTTGGGGTTCCTGAAAGTTCCCCCACAGCCTGAGAGAAGGGGAGAAGCCACCCCAGGCAGAGACCCCTGCAAGTCCATGCCTTCTGGCTGCTTTGGGGTCTCTCAGCCACAGCCTCCTGAGCAGCCACGCGGTTATGGCCAAGGCTCTAGGTAGGATGGCAGTGCTGCCCGGGTGGGTAGGCCCGGAGTGTGCACATGGCCCACACCCATCCCCCTTGGGTGAGGGGCGCGGGAATTGACCTGAATCTGGCACACAGAGAATGAAGGCTTCCACCCTGAGTCCCCTGGGGCAGTGACCCAGCTAAGGGCTGGGCCTCAGAAGTCCAAACCCTTGTCTGAAACTTTTTCTTTTCCTTAAGACTTTGTTTTTGTTTTTAGAGCAGTTTAAGTCAAGGAAAATTGAGTGGGAGGGGTCCCATATACATCTGTCCCCCCACACGCAAGCAGCTTGCCCTGTCGTCAACATCCCCCACCAGAGTGGTCCATTCGATACAACTGATGACCTCCATGGACATCCTAATCACCCAGGGTCCCGAGTTCTACTTAGGGTCCACTCTCTGTGCTGGACATTCTGTGGGTGTGGACAGACGAACAAGGACTGTATCCGATGTTACAGTATCATACAGATGTCATGGCGGATCATAAGCTTTGCAGAGCTGCGTGCAGAGTGTTGTGGAATTTCTTGGAAAGGGTAGGGTGCAGTGGGCCTTCAAGACTAGACCACAGGATGTGTGCTATCCCAGCCCTGTGACCCGGAGCACTGGAAGTTGAAGACCTAAGTGATGACCCTGGGTGTGAGGTCCTGTGCAGGGGGGGGACTGTTGTCCTCTGCCCCTCTCCACTGTTGTCATAGCAGCCCCCAGGCAGCCTTCTCCACCTCCCAGTGCTAAGCCCAGCTGGGAGAGCCTGGAGGTCCCCATGTGCCCCCTCCTTGGGTAGCCGCTCACTGCTGTGGGCAGTGATGGGGCCTCAGTGTGCTGCCTAGGGAGGAGCCCTGGAGTCTCTTGAAAGGTTGCAGTCCAGATTTGGAAATGGTGAGTGAGCTCTGTCACAGACAGAAAAGAGCGTCGGTGCCAGATGGCTTTGGAGGCAGGGAAGAATCAGAATGGGAGGCGAGCAGAGATAGGCTCCTGTGAAAAGTACCTCCTAGGAAGGAATGAAAGACAGTGGAGTGCCACAGCTTCAGAGTTTGGAGTATTTGGCTCAGCTTTTGTCTGAATGATGAATGAATGAGCCAACAATTGGGAGAGAAAGTGAATGTATTGCTCTCACTTGGCCATGACCGTCGAGGGTCACTCGAGGGTGCAGTGCCCACTTACTGTGATGGAGTTGTCAACACACTGAAGGCAGCTGTGATTAGCACCGATGTGAAATTACCACTGACCTGCAAGTGGGAGCAATGACCGTGAATGTTTTCGTGAGGCCTTTTTACTGCCAGGTATCGTTAAACCAGAGAAAATGGTCAAGCTCCAGGCCACACTGGTGGTCCTAGTGGGCTTGAAAGACCCTACGTGGTCTCTGTGTTTGGCTGGAGCCCCCTTGGCCTTTCCCGCAAGGTGACTTTCGTGTGTTGGGCATATCACTGTGTCCATTTCATTTTCAGGTGTATCACATGTTTGTGTGGGTGGGTTGCGGTCCATCAGGCCCCCTCTTCTCAGGGACTGTGTTGGTCTCTCCTTCCTCAGCCAGGAACCTGGGCTCCAGGAGGCTGGATGTGGGCCAGGCATTTGCTGGGGCCCGGGGCCGTGTGGCTCTGTGCTCTGCCCTCCTCTGCTCCTTCCTCCTTGTCCTGGCCCCCTCCCCACCTCAGCCATCCGCTGACTCTCATGGCTGCACTCTCTCTTGTTCCTGCCGCAGGCTGGTGGTTCGTGAGCACCTCTGAGGAGCAGGGCTGGGTCCCTGCCACCTACCTGGAGGCCCAGAATGGTACTCGGGACGACTCAGATATCAACACCTCCAAGACTGGAGAAGGTAAGGGCCTGCAGGTTCAAGGGGCGGGGTGGTGATACAGCTTTCCCACCCTTCTCCCTAAGACCATCAGAAACTCTAAAAAGACTGGATCATGGTTCCCCTACTTTCCCTGGGGCCCATCTCCCTGGGGCCAGCCCACAAGCTCACCTCCTATCCAGGTCAGTCCTCTCTGGTCCTGGATGGGACTCAAACTAGATTGGAGATTCTCCTAGGGTCTGGGTCTCAGGTTTTGACAACTTTGGGTCAGAGACTAGGGATAACAGGGCTCATCCCCTACAGCTCCCTCTCCCCCCAGAAGCCCTAGATTCCTCTGGGGGCCCCTACCGAGATCCACCTTTGCCTCCCCCATCCCGCACTGTGCTCTGTGGCAGGGACGACCCCAAAGGGGCTGTGTGCACGGCACTTCTGCTGTTCACAGTCTGCTCGGAGGCCTCGCCTTCAGGCACCTATTAGCCCAGCCCAGGGTGCGGACATGGTGGGCAGGTGGGGGAGTCGTTTCTCTGTGTTGCCGGAACCCAGAGGTGGCTTCAACCCTTGCACCATCAACCTCCCTGATTAGTTCTGGCCTTAAGAGGTTTTTCTGGGGTTTTCTCCGTTGCATTTCCAAGAGCCTGCCCCTTCCCCGCAGCCAGCACTGGCCTGCTCAGCCTGTCCAGTGGACTTGGGTATTCCCCAGAGCAGGCTGCCAGAGCCCAGCAAGTCTGCCTGCTCCTGGTGACTTCCAAACCTCCCTTGTTCTGGCAGCAGGAATGCTTGCCCTAACGGTCAGTGAGGATCGTCCAGTTGGGCACCTCTGAGAGCCAGGGGGATGGATGCCCACCGCCCAGGGCTCAGGCCACCTCCAAGCCTGCCCCTCCCCACCCCCACTCCACACTGCCCAAGCCAAAATAAGCAGCCTGCCCAGCGCCAGCTCCTTATTCATCCTTCCCCGAATGTCGATCACCGGGCAGTTGGAGCCCTGCCCTTCCTCCCCTGTAAACGCTGCGTTTCTGTCCCTTGATCAGTGCCACAGCCCCTGCAGTGCATGTCTGCCTTGTGACAGGTTCCTGGCCCCGTCGGGCAGGGCCGTCATGTTCAGTCCGGGTGCTTGTCCCTCCTGGCTGCTCCCCGAGCCCTGGGGCTGAGCCTGTCCTCCATCTCATCACTGCAGCGGTGCAGGGTCACAACCCCTGAGTTGGATCTGCTCTGTTTTGTCCGCAGTCACTCAGACTCCCCTCCTATCCAGTTCCGCATCCTGGGGGTCACCCCAGGGCTTTTCGGAAGTAACCATCCCTAGAGTGACCTGAGGCCTCACTCACTCCTAGGTTTCTGCCCTGTTACTTTTAACTGGGGACCAGGGTAGGGAGGGTTCTGGCACCACCTCCATTTCCCCGGTGCAGTAGCTGAGGCTTCAGGGAATCTAGATACACGTTTGTCCTTATAAGGCCTGAGCCCCCGGTCAGCCTTCCCTGCTGATGGTCTTCCCACCATGAACGCCTCTCTGTGATGCATTTTGCTTATGAGCAATTCTAGGAGAGAGTGTGTATGGAATTGGAGCCCCTCCTGAAAAGGTGATGGCAAGAGAGCCAGACGTTGGGAGATGCTGGAGGACCAGGACACAAGTGGGCAGGAAGGAGCCTGAGAGGTTGCGTGGGCACTGCTGCCAAGCTGGTTTGAAGAGAGATTGGGTGCTTTTCACAGAACAAGCAGTAGCGGGTTGTAAAGACGTCTGACCTCGATGGAGTAAGAACCAGGCAGCCAGTGCAGGTTCCGCATTCAGAGGACGTGTGTGTATGTGTGTGTGTGTGTATGTGCACACATGTATGCTCAAGGCAAACCTTCTGATAATAGGTTCTTCTGCACGCTCTGATAGGATCTGTGTGCCAGTACCCCGGCAACATTTGGGCAGCTGTGAATTCCATCATCACACTGTGGGCATCTACCCCCAGCTCTACAGAAGGGCTCAAGGCTCAGTCCCCCAGCCCTAGGCCCAGCAGTTGTGCTGTGTCTACCAGTCTCTACGCTGGTCCCACCACCCTGGTCCCTTCTCAGGCCATCTCTGCCCTGGCCCTGTTCCCACCCCATTATAGATCCCCTGAGTCCTGCAGATAGAAATCGGACCCTTTCATCCCATCAGAGCTTCCCTAACAGCTCACGTTCCTTGCTTGTGCCTCTGGCCTCCCATTTCTAGAATGGGCAGAGTGCTGACTACCTGGGGCCTTTGTGAGATGGTCTTGGCACCTGGTTTAAACTGGGTAAGTATTACTTATTGCTAAGGTGGCCCAAGGCTGGGCATTAGCTGAGGGAAGCTCCTCTTCCCACAGAGAAACCAGGTAGACACCCCGGGAGGTCAGCTGTTCGGGTTCTTCCCAGTGTGACCTCACGTAGGACCTCATCTCTCTTCCATGGAGCCCACTCAGTCCTTGTCTCACTTCACACCGGGGCAGATGGTGTCCACCCCAAAGACAGATGAGGAAACAGAGGCTTACAGAGGGCTGGCAGCCTGCCATGATGACATAGTAAGCGGGCGGTGCAGCCTGGACTGAATCCATCCCTCAGGCCTCCCACTTCCAGGAAGCAGGTCAAACAGGCTACTCTCCTGCCTCTGGAAAAACGAGTACTTCCCAGGTGGCCTGGATGGGGTGTGGCTGGGGTATGTCTGGACAGTTTGATTCTTAGCTGCCAGCCTTCCTCCCCCAGACCTGGGCAGCCTGGCTCCCTCCTCCTGCAGTGCCTGGGGTTGGGAGGGGGGGAGTTGACCCACCTGGTGTCCCCTAGGAAGGCAAGGGGGCATGTCGAGCTGGTCCACAGCAGCCAGAGGACCTGTGTGGATAGGAGGGGTGTGGAGCAGTGAGCAGCTGGGAGGCAGGTCCCCCACTGTCTGGAATTCAATGGGCAGTGCGTGGGGCAGGAACATACCCAGGCCTGTGGCCTCCTCCTGTGTTGTGCTTCACTCAGCAACATTTCAGAGGGGGTCAGGCCTCTGCTGAGCCCTGGGGATGCAGAGATATGGAGACTTAGCCCTCAGCAGATTTGATCCACTGGGGATTACTGAAAACGCAAAGACAAATCCAAACCAGGATGGTGAGAATTGCAAGTCCCCAGGGAAGGGACCCCAAGTCTCCACCTGGGGCACATTTATCCTTCTGCATGCGGTGCCTGGCTCATGGTGGCAGGTTCACAAGCAGGACTTGCTGAGTGAGTGGGTGGGGATGGGAGACTGATGTGAGCTCTGGTGGAGGCGGGGCATATGCTCCTGGGAGCCATCAATGCCCAGGGATCGTGGGGGGCACGTTTTCCTCTGGGGCTGCCTCCGAGGGTCATCCTTGCACTGGGCTGGAGCCATGGAGCCTCTTCCTCTCTCAGGTGCTGGGATTCTAAAGTCTTAGCCCCTCCCAGGCTGAGGGGCATAACCAAACAGTTTGGCTTGGGTTGAGTTATTTGCCCCCTGCCAGCGATGTCACCGGTCAGTTCTTCGCCCATATAGCCCTGTCTGTGCCCCTGGGGCTTGGTCTGGGCATGTGGAGACCTAGGGGTGTGCACCTCCCCTCCCTCTGCCCCTTCCCCCCATCCCATCTCATCCTCATCTGCATTCTCTCCGCCGGTGCCCGTCGGCCGCGTGCTCCATCGCCATCTCCCACACCAGTGTCCAAGAGACGCAAGGCCCACCTGCGGCGCCTGGATCGCCGGTGGACGCTGGGCGGGATGGTCAACAGGCAGCACAGCCGAGGTGACCGTGGAGCTAGCTTCTGCTCACCCCCAGCTGCTGCCTCTCTCTCTCACTAACGCTCCTCCTCCTTTCTGGGCTCTGCTCCTCTCTGCCCCGTGGCCTCCTCACCTAGATTCACCAGCCAGACTGTCCTCTCACCTACTCTAGCTGGCGGGAGGGGCCTGGGAGGGTGCAGGGGCTGCTTGGGAATCGGGGTGACACTGGGGATGGCTCTGGCTTTGGCCAGCATCCTGGGGGCAGGGTCATGGGACTTATACAGGATCGTGGGGGAGCTGGACTCTGAGAAGGGGCATGTTGGTCCTGAAACCGCAGAATAAGAGAACTGAGTGGGTCTGAGTCTCTGCCTGGTCCCTGCCTTCACCCCGAGCTGTTCCCTGCTTCCTTCCTCTAAGGAGGGGTTTCCTCGGCCGAAGCCGACCTGGCAGTGGTTTAGGGACAGATGAGGAAGGAGGCGGAGCCGTTCCCACCTCCTACAGTTCCAGGGAAACTGGAAGGGACCAAAGTCTAAATCCTGTGGGTCCAAGCGCACAGCCCCCGCCAGCTCTAAGGGTGGGGCAGGTCCAGCCAGGGGCTCTAGCACCCCAGGCCTGGCCAATGGGACTTAGCCTTATCAAGATGATTCCAGAGAGGCCCCTGGCCTGCCACAAAGGCTGACTGAGAGCCCAGACGTTTCCCAATCTAGGGCCTTTCCGAAAACCAGGAGTTTGGGAGGTAGGGAAATTAGGGGTGGGCCTCTGAACAAACCTCTAAACATCTCCAGAGCCCTGAGGCCAGTGGGTGGCCCATGTCTCCTGCCTCGAGGGGAGCGGAGGGCGTGTTCCAAACAATGATGGCGCAGCTAGGAGGGTGTGTCACGAGCACTGGCTTTTCCAGAAAAGCAGGGATGCCCCAGGTCTCACACTCCACCCCTAACGCTTGTTTCTGAGTGACTGTGAGACTCGGTTTTGGTGTCTGCCCCAAGCAGCAACAAGCCTGAACTCTACTGGGGCTGGCTTCGCATCAGGCCAGAGCACTGACCGCGAGGAGCCCAGCTTGTCCTGAGGGCGGAGCACGGTTGGACCCTGGGTGCTGGCGCAGGGCAGGGGGCCAAGTCACTGAAGCAGAAAGAACAGGCTGGATGTGAAACAAAGGCACCCTAGAGGGAGGAAGGTGGGGGGCCAGGCTGCGACACAGCCCTGAGCCTCAGCAGCAAAGGACAGTGGGACATTGGCCTGGCAGAAGTGCAGGGAGGAAGGTTTTTACCTTCCCCCATCCCCTTCTGTGTCCGCTCCAAACACCAACACACACTGAACCCCAAGCACACCTCTGTCTCCACAACCACGTGGACTCACGGACACTGCAGTCGGTGAAGCACGACCACCAGCACACCACCCTGAGGGCCTCAGCACACTGCCCGTCCAGCCCCTACACACCTGCATACCTGCAGTGCCCTGCACACGGCTGCTCACAGATGCACATTCAGGCAGCCTCGTGTAGACCCTTCCACAGTTGCACTATTTTTACAGTCACAAATGCATTATCCACACTACCACGTCATGGGCACTCCTCTGCAGCTACCTCACAAGTACACATATGGTGCATATGCACTCACATATCATAACTTATATCACAAGTATGTCCACAGCGTAGTCACCATTATAAACATATGATGATGTAAGTGGACACAAATACCCAATTGAATGCATTCATTCTGTGACCACCCGTACATATGCAAATATGCAAGCAAAACAGGCCCACGACTTCTCTCTCTTAAATGAAAGACCTAAACAACATCATTTCCCGGTCTTTGCCCTAAGTTAAATTAGGGCTAAGTTAAGTCAGGCAGCCAAGGAAAACGCAGAAAGTTGGCTGGAGAAGCTTCGCTGCTAACAGCCGAACTGCCGAGGGGGGAGCAGGCAGTGGGCTGTACCTAACTAGACAAGAGAAAAGCAGTGCTTCCCCGGGGCCTCCTCTCCCTGAGTCCTGCAGCCAACCAGGCCTTTGGAATCAAAAGGCCTCTTGCAGCGGGGTTGAGTAAGTTGTGGGGGCTGGGAGGGGAGCCAGGGAGACTGCTGACGGAGGGGAAAGTGTTTGGAAGGAGGAGGCGTCTGTGGTTTGGAAACTGCAAGGCTCTCCAGCCCCTGCCTCCAAAACCAGAACAGGCCTGTCCACCTCCCACCCACCCACCCCGTGGGCGGCCTGGCCAGCCCTCCCTGGGGCGAGATGGCAACCAACCTTTGATGGCATATCAGAGTGACCGCAGCTTCGGCACTTCCAAGAAGCCCAGAGGTGCCCCCCAGAACTCCCGGACCCCTTCTCTCAACTTGATTCCTAAGGGACTTCTTTTCTAGAGATCCCAACCAATGCAAGTGACTCAGTTGCACCCCAATCTGCATCCCCCCCAGCCCCAGGTCATTTCTATCAGTCTGGGCATCCTCCTCTCTGGCCTCCTGAGGTGGGATTTGTGGCCCCTGTTTAGTGGAGGGACCGGCGCTGCTCTGCCTCAGGGAAACCTGGGAGAAAAGAACTGAGATCGTGGGCCATGTGTCCACTCGGAGGTGTAGCCCACACTTTCATCATCCAAGCCAGATGTGACAGAAAACAGAACCCCTGTACAGACCAGTTGGCAGAGTTGCCCTGCCTGGGATCAGGGCTCCGCATTCTCACCTCCTGGAACCTCTAGTGACGGGGCAGGACAAGCCCCCGAGGCAGCCAGGTCTCTTCCAGGAGCATAAACTCCCATGTGTTCCCAGAGCATAAACTCTCTGTGTTCACGTTAGCCGCAGGGCCACCATGAAGAGGGTTTTGTGCAGGAGCAGCTCAGCTTCCCTGGGTAACACCGATATCCCTGGACTGCCCACCCCAGGAGCGGCAGGAGAAAGCAGGACTCTGACCTGGCCCTCAGAGCTCTGTCCTCAGCACACAGGCTGGGGGGGGCTGGTGCTGAAGCCTGACCCCCAACGATACAGTGTCGGCCTGACCTCTGCCGTGCAGCAGGGCAGGGCTCCTCTCATCTGCCCAAGAGAAGAGCTGTAATTTTTCTCTGCAAAAGCAGCTTTGCCTAGGGAAACTGTAATGATGGCTTCCTGCGTGAACCACAGCCTTTTAAAAATAGCCCGACTGAGCAAAGGCAAAATGTGGAGGCCAGGCCTCGGCTCACCCCCAACCTCAGGACCCTGGATCCCACCGCCTGAGCCAGGATTTACGGTGTCCCACTGGAAAATGGAGCAAGACCAGGAATGGGTGGGAGTGCAGGGGCCTGGACTGTACGACATGGAACTTCTCAAAGCCCAAGTCAGAATCTGGCCGGACCAGGTTCTCAGGCAGTCTTGGCGGCTCTCCCCAGTATTGCTGGATTGGAATCTGAAAGCTTCCAGGAGTGAGTCGATGCTGAGAAACGCTTGCAGTTGAATAGAGCACGCAGGACTATGGAGGCTCCTTGAGGGGGGCGGGCATCGCCTACCTCTGGCCCCTTGTCAGCCTTTCAGATTCGCCCAGTGGCCTGCCAGCTCTGTCCTTGCAGCTGGGCAGGACAGCTGCCTCCACCCCAAAGGGAGCTGCTGTCTCCACCAGCACAGGGCTGCAGACAGGGCCCCAGTAATCTAGGGCAGAATGAACAGATGACCCCCCTGAGCCAGGGGTTAGGGTGGCAGCTGCCCCCTCCTCCACTGCTGCCAGAGCTTGAGCAGGCCGCCCGTCACGGTCCAGCTGAGGGGCTGAGGGGCAGCCGTCTCAGAGCCAGCCTCTCTGTGCCAGTATCCTGCCCCAGCTCGGCCCACCAGTTTCCTCCTCGGTGTACTCCATAGTCCCTTTGGAGCACCTCCTGTGTGCCAGGCACTCTCAGCCCCCAGGGAGAATCCAGGTTTGAGAGGACAGCACAGGTTCAGGGTGAGCCTCCCAAAGGGTATTCTGCGGGTCGGTGTCCTTGTCTGTCTCTGCCACTCTCTCTCTCTCTGGTGAGGGCGAGGGTGGGGCTGTGTGTTCCCTCCCCAGCCCTTCCTCTAGGGAGGCTCTCCCCCTGGAGGCAGGGTGTCTGTGCCCCATCAGCGGTGGGTCTCCCTGTCCCCAGCACCTCCCTGGAAGCCTGAGCGAGGACTTCGGAGGCATAGGGTCCCTGCCAGGAGAGAGGCCCAAGGGAATCCAGGAAGATGTGAATTGCCCAGCCTCCCCACACCTACCCGTCATGCTCCACCTCAGCTTCCACCTCAGCCCCTCTCCCAGTTCCTGGGGAGCCCCAAGCAGGGGGTGCAGTGCTACGGAGAGCCCAGGGCAGGCAGCTCCAAGTGGGGTTCCGCCAAGTGCTGAGGTCATCTTAGCCAGCTCGGGGCTCCTGCCTGACTGTGCTGCTCTCAGTGTGGCCACTGCTCGTGTGGCCACGGGACCCTTAACCAGACGCATAAGCATGCCCATGGGGTCCCCTTGGGGAAATGATGGGATCGGGTGATCAGCTGAGTCATAAGGGGGACTGAGGCGCCTCTGGAGCTGTGGGAAGGCTGGACAGAGGACGAGTTTACGGCTGGAAAAGGGCTGGGAGAGCAGGCCTGGGGCATGGATGGCATGTTCAGGAAGGAGAGGGCTTGCTGAGGGGCCTCTGGACATTGAGGGGACATCCAGGTTTGTTCCCAGACTCCCTAACTCAGGCCCCATGAGGGCCAGATTCCTCGTGGCCCTGGCTTTAGTCCAGGGATTTTCGGGGGCCCTGAGGACTCCAGGCCCCTGCACCCTGGCTGAAATTATGGGACTGGGAGGCTGGGAGAGCCAGCTCTGTGCGGCCTGGGTCTTGCAGGGCCGCCTGAGGGTGCAGCTGTGAGGCTGGGTCCCTTCTCCTCCCTTTCCTGGAAAAGCCAGAGGCTGACCCAGCACACTCCAGGCACCAACTAAGTGAGGCCAGGCCAGGGAAGAAAGGGAGATGGGGAAAAGGACCTGTACCCTGTCCGCAAATAATCATGCTTTGTTGCTTCACCCACAACCCGCAGAGGAGAAGTACGTCACCGTGCAGCCTTACGCCAGCCAAAGCAAGGACGAGATTGGCTTTGAGAAGGGAGTCACCGTGGAGGTGATCCGGAAGAATTTGGAAGGCTGGTGGTACATCAGGTAGGAGCCGCAGCAGAGGAGTGAGGTGCCCCCAGGCCGGTCCTGGGCAGCAGCTGGCAGGCAGACCCTGACCGAAGCTGGGCGCCCATGGCCCGGCCTGTCTGCTTCAGCTCCACACAGCTGAACCACTCTGACACAGAGGCTCGTCTTGCAGATTCCCTCCCGGGACACATAAATGGGACACGTAAAGCAGAGTCGAGCCACGGCCAGCAGGGCGCAGGGGCCCCGGCTCGGCTTGCAGGCTGTGGTGCAATACCTTCCTGGGCATCTGCCAAGAGGCTCCAGCACATCTGAACTTGGTTTTCTGTGTCCGGCCTTGGCTGCCCGGCGTGCTCTGCAGCCTGGGCCACCTGGAATGCCGGCGTCCACAGGCCTTGCTGAAGTCGCAGCGGGCGGCCCCTGCTGCCCACGGCTCAGCACCAGGGTCCCCAGACACAAGCTCTGGCCCCAGCTGCTCCACTCGGCAGGGCTGGCTCCATAGTTGAGAGAGCTGGGGCGGAAATGAGGCCTGAGCCCAGGCCTGCTTCAGAGGCCTCTTGCTCTGCCCTTCCCTCTCCTTGGGCCTCATCCTGCTTCCCAGCTGAGAAACCCATCTGGGGGTGTGAGAAGGGGAGTGGGGAGCTTCCTGACGCTCGGGGAAGAAGGCTCAACCCTGTAGGCTTCACTCACGTCTTCCTACCAGGTCCTGCCCTCCAGGCCCCTCTGCCCAGGCCAGCTAAGGGGATTACTCCCAGGAAATGTTTTTGGGTTCTTTAGAAGCAGTTCAGCTGTGATGACTTTACCCAGTTTCTCTTCTCTGCCTGTAACCCTGATGTCCAATAGTCCCTGTTGTGGGCTATGAGGACCACCTCACCACACCTGGGAACCCCATACCCTCTGTGGGCAGGGTGCTGTGAGAGCCTTCTCCCACCGAGGGCGTAGGTAGCCCAGGTGGTGGGGGTACTCACAGGACAGTTGCTTGTAACATGGCGCACCATGCAGTGTTAAGAGGGGTCTGTGCTGACGGGTGAGGTGAAGATCGCCGGCCACCTGAACCTTAGTGTGACCTGCCAGGACATAGCCGCCTCTGCCCCTCCACCCTGTGCATACCAGTCCTGGGGCTGAGGTGCCCATTTCTGTCCCGTTAGGTGGTTCAGGACTGTGTGCCTGGACAATGGAAACTAGTGCCAAGCCCACAATCCAGCTGCCACAAGCCTGCATGGGAAGGCCAGGGAACATTCTAGCAGGCTGCTAACCTAAATCATCCACCCAGAGGTTATCTACAAGGCTGCTGGGGTTTTTTCTTAGTTTTCTAAAATGACCAGTGAAATCACTGAGTTGGTTCATCTAGTCAACTGTTGTCCCTATGGCATGGCCATTCAGCCAGTGGGAGCTTCAACTGAGAAAACCCTGCTGAAAGTTTCCACCTTAAGAAGGTTGCCAACACCCCCTTAAATATGCCATTTCCCAGCATCCCAGGCTCTATGTTGATCCTTACTTCCTGTCTTTCTTCTCCACGCCCACCCCCCCCACACACACACACTCTCTCTCTCTCTCCCTCTCTTCCCCCTCTCTCCCCATCCTCCTTTTCCAGTTCGCTTCCCTCTGGAGTCATTCCGTGCTCCAGAGCTGGAAAGCAGATGTGAGCAAAGTTGGACCCAAGCACACACAGCCGCTCCTGATTCCCTCGCATCTCCCGTCTGGAATCTAATTTTATCCATGTAGCACCAAGTGAGCACATTGGGGTTTGGAACAGGAGCCCTCTGAACAGTGAGCAGCCCTGCCCATCACCCCAGGAGACCCAGCCCCTCCTCTCCACACAGGGTGCTCGCAGTGGCCAGAGGTTCATCATCTTCCTAGATGAAGGGCACCCACTTCTGGGCAGGATGCTGCCAGCTGCTCACGGTGTTACCCTCTGCTACTCACTTTGCTTTCCTGAGCCTTGGTTGTTGGTATACGTAAAATTACGCACCTTTGCTAGTTGCTTCCATCTACCCCTGAGACTGTGCTTCTGTCTGCCAGCTCTCTGACTTCCATCCATTTATTCACTGATATGTGCCTTCCAAGCCCCAAAACGGAGCCAGACAGACAAGCCTGGGTCAGTCTGCCCGCACATTCATGTGAGTGAATGTAAGAAGCCACCTCCTACCTGAGCTTTCCAGCAAAGCTCAAACATGTTAGAATCTTGAACTTCCGCATTCCCTTTTCTCCTACCTAATTAGCCCCCAAGAACCAGGCCTGATCAGGGAGGCAGGCAGTGGGGGGTGGGGGGTGCTGTTGTCAGACATCTGGCATGGAGGAGCCATTCCAGACAGCCAGATGTCCCAGGGAGCAGGCAGGGACATTGCACCCCAGACTCTGGGGCATTGGCCAGCAATTGCTGGACCAGGAAGTAAGCTCCCAGTGGGTTTGGGTAGAAGCTCAACACCATGAGGGAAAAAGGGAAAAGCTTATTTTCAGAAGTCGGCAAATCCCCTAAAATTAAGTCGGCCCTGTCATTTGCCTTTTGCTCTTGTTTATGGGTTTGGGGTTTTGTTTTCGTTTTGTTTTGTTTCATTTCGTTTTTGCTTTGCCATGCCAAGGCTTTGATTTTATCCAGTCATGTGCTTTATTTAGGCTTTTCATTTATACTTTCTGCTTTTGGAGTTCCACTCAGAAGGGTTTTCTCAACCCCCAAGATTAAGGAGATACTCACAACTTGCATTTTTAACATTGCTACACAGTTGTAAGGCCAGAGTCTCACTGGATTTTCCTGATGGATCATCAGTCGTCCCCAGATCACTCACTGAGTAACCCGTCCTCCCCCGAGTCCTTTGAGTTGTCCTCTTGAGCACTGGTCTGTTCGTGGACTTGCTCTGTGAACTTGATCTGTCTGCTCCTCCTACAGTGGATGCATTCCCTACTTGGGCACTCTTTATACACATCTTCCCAGTTGGTCTCACTATGTCTGTCCTTCTGAATAAATGTTTGCAGCTACTCTATCCCAGCCTCTTGCAGAAGAGAAAAAAAAAATTGAGCTCCAGGAGAGGATCGTGTTCCAAAGTACCATAGACCAGAACTCAGGTTTCATGACTGTCCCCTGTGCTGCCACTTCACCTCTCTGATCATACTTTCCTCTCCAACTGGGCATTTAACTCTGTGTGTGTGTGTTCAGTCACAAAGTTGTGTCCAACTATTTGCAAACCCATGGACTGCCTTCAATTCTTCCCAGCATCAGGGTCTTTTCCATTGAGTCAGCTCTTTGCATCAGATGGCCAAAGTATTGGAGCTTCGCTTTCTCATTTCTTATTTTTTTTAATATTTATTTTTATTTATGTATTTATTTGGCTGCACCAGGTCTCAGTTGCAGCATGCAAACACTTAGTTGTGGCATTGGGATATTGTTCCCTGACCAGGGATTGAACCAGGGCCTCCTGCATTGGGAGTGTGGAGTCTTACCCACTGGACCACCAGGGAAGTCCCCATCTTCTCCTTTCTTATCTCTAGAATTGCCCTCTGCTGTCGTGAGGCAGCAGGTCATGGTAAAATCTACCTTTTAGGCAACCCAAAATCTGAAGAATCTTCTCATGTCAAGGTCCCATGTTTGCCTGACTTTGCAGACCATGAGGGCCCACACCAAGAGGGATCAGGCAAAGACCTAGGAGACAGAGAGGAAGAAAGGGTGTTCTAGGCATTGTTCCACTGGCCCTCATTCAGTTCTCTCCAGAGTAGTGGCTTTGCCAAGTGTCTTGCAGGTGCAGTAGAGAAAGCTCAGCCAGGCAAGGCCAGATGGAGCCTGGGGTCTGGCCAGGGCTCCCCCTTGATGCCAGGTCCCTCTCCTCCCTGCAGATACCTGGGCAAAGAGGGCTGGGCGCCAGCATCCTACCTGAAGAAAGCCAAGGACGAGCTGCCAGCACGGAAGAAGAATCTGGCAGGCCCAGTGGAGATCATTGGGAACATCATGGAGATCAGCAACTTGCTGAACAAGAAGGCGTCCGGGGACAAGGAGACCCCCCCGGCCGAAGGCGAGGGCCTGGAGCCCCCCATCACCAAGAAGGAGATCAGCCTGCCCATCCTCTGCAACGCCTCCAATGGCAGCGCGCTGGGCATCCCCGAGAGGACCGTCTCCAAGCTGGCCCAGGGCTCCCCAGCCGTGGCCAGGATTGCCCCTCAGAGGGCCCAGATCAGTAAGAGCCTCTCGGACCCCCAGGTCCTCACCATGCCGCTCTTTAGAGAAGGGGCATGAGGTATAGGGCAAGCCCAAGGTGGGTGTGCATGACCCCCAGATTATTCTCCCCTGACCCCAGGCTCGCTGTGCCAGCTTGTCTTGTGCTGATCACATGTGGACAAGTCAGTTCCTTCCAACTGTGAAATGGGGCCCTCAACACAAGCCTGCTCTGTGAATGAGAGCTGACAGAGCATCGTGCTGAGCCTTACCCCTTCTTCCTGTTGCCTTCCTCCAGCTACCGGAAATCTGAGACACTTAGAGGGAGTACCTCCCTCCACAAGCTCTTTCAAGCAGTGTTCTTCCAGAATCTCCTCCTTTCGTACAGGAGAAACCCAGCTTCTGGCCCCTCCAAATCTCTGGCATCTCTGGGGCTGGGATGCCTGTGGTTGAGGGTTAAACTGTTCTGTATTATGAGGCCAGCTTCTGTTTGTGTCCAGCCATTCTTAAAATCTGGAGGAAAGCTGCTTTTCAGTTTAGTTCTGAACTTGTTTAAATTAGTTCTATGCCTGAAACCTTCTGAGCAGTCACTTGGGAAGGGTTTGGGGGGCATTTCCTCTTGTCTCGCACTGTGCTAGCTTCTAAAGATTTGGTGGATAGACATGGTCTCTTCTCCTAACTTTGAAAATCTGATTATGCTATCTACCCTTTCCCCTGGAAAAAAATGCCCCTGTGTCCATACATTTTGAAATGTGTGCATCGTTTTAGAGGGTTCACAGATCCCCTTGAAACACAGCTAAGGAAGCTTAAAGATCTGACTTCCCACAGAAGAAGCCCAACTGTGCTGTCTATGGTGACCGAGGGCACAATTTCCCCATAAACGTGGGACAGAAGCAGGGACTTCCAGGATCAGGAGGTCGTGCCCAGAGAAGGCAGGGAAGGCACTGTTGCCTGGCTGGGATTTCTGAAGCCCTGTTTCCTCTTCTAGGCTCCCCGAACCTGAGGACAAGGCCTCCTCCTCGCAGAGAGTCCAGCCTGGTATGTGTGTTCAGTTTGTCTTTCTTGTTCCCTTTCTGGGTGCACTCTCGTAGCCTCCAGTAGTTGACTGTCTCCATGCAGAGCCTGTTGGTCCAGAGCTTTCCCAGGGCCATGCTGGGGCTTCCAGCTCTGTGGGGTTGGGGGCAGGGAGGAAAGCCAGGGGATCCCAGCCTTCCTTGGGCCTAGCTGGACAGTTTTTAATCGAAAAGGCACTGCACTCTCCAAAGTTAAATAAATCCACCCTGGCCACGGCATTGGCAGACATAAACATTTAGACTGGCTGGCGAGAGTGTCCAGCCAGGGCATTGCCAGAGGCTGGAAATAGGGCTGCTCTCCATGCGAGCCTGGAAGCCATTCAGCTTTGCCTTCCTTGCTTGGAAGTGCCCGACGGATGCGATGGAGGCCAGAGCCTGGGAGGGCAGAGGATAGATCAGTGAGTAGCCTCAGTGGGAGGGTAGCAAATGGCAGGGACTAGATAGGCTGAAGCTCAGAGAGGCTCAGCACTGCTGTGTGGGTGGGGTTTTCTGGCACCCAGACTGTCAGGGAGGCCGGCAGGCTCTCAGGGTGCTGGGGCTTGGGGTGAGAGGTGGCAGGCAGAGAGCCCTAGAACTGAAGAATGTCATCCGGGGCCGCGGGATGCAGTGGAAAGAGTGGGGCTTTGCCAGGCATGGATTCACGCTCCACTTCTGACATTTAGGAGCAGTGAGCCCCTGGGCAGGTTGCTCACCTGCCATGGGCCTCAGTTTCCTTATTTATAAGAGAGGGGGACCATGCCACTCATCCCTTAGGGCTGTTATGAGGATGGGATGAGGTGGTGTGTGTAGAAGGCTGGTCATCAGCTTTTCATGTCCTCTGTCAGCTCTGTGTGCTGGGGGACAAGGCTTCCACAGTCATGTCAGGGCTTAGCAGCAAGATTTACTGTGATCAGTGACCTAAGCCCTGGGGAGGGGGATAGCAGCAGTCGCTGGAATGGTGGCCCTTCTGTAAACAGGACCTTGAAGGTATGGGCCCTGGAGATGGGACCGTGCTGGCCCTGGCCACCAGCCCCAGTGGACCTTCTGTCTTGTTTCCCCCCGCCCCTGGCTCCCCTTCTCCCATCTCTCTCAGCCCCACTGACTATTTTCAGGCAGACTTGATTTTGGCAAGAATGGGGTGATTCCTTCCACACCTACCAAGAGCAGAGCCCATAGAGGCAGATCTGCTCTTTCCAGCGAGGTCTGGCTGACTCCCACCAGGCTGGGGGTCACGCTGGGCTGGGACCAGGGCCACATATGCATATGCTCACAACAGCAGGGCCAGGCACCAGGGCAGGGAAAGTTGACCGGATCATATCCAATCCCTCAAAACCATCCTCCCCCACCCTTCACTCACTCTGACCTGAGACAGTTCCGCAGTGACTGGTAGGAATAGAACATGCTGAGCCTTGAAGGACAAGGCAGGTTAAGAGGAATAGGATGGTGTTTCAGGATGGTGTTCAACTTTGGCTTGTATTTATAGAGTGTTTCCTGTGCCCCTGGCTAGACCAGAAGTTTTCATTCTCTCCTGATGCTGTTATTAGTTCCAGTTTACAGATGAGAAAGCTGAGGCTCAGAGAGGTCAAGGGCCTTTCTCAGGGTCACACAGCTGATGAACTGCTGACCTGGGTTTGGAGCCCACATGTATCCATCTGCAAGGCAGGGTCATTTGAGGTTGTCCTCAAAAGCTGCTTCCCCAACACTAGCCTCCCAAATACATGTACCTTTTTTATTTTAACCTCTTTGTATGATCCCAGGACATACTGGAAGTGATAGGGAGACACCAGGTCCTCGTTCGTCAGAGATGAGACCAGCCAAAGCTGGAATGTCCTCTCCGCAAGGTCAAGAGGGTTGTCCTGCTCGTTCATTCTTGGTTGCCTGGTGCCTTGGAACAGAGGCTGACACCCAGCAGACACAAAACCAACATTTGTAAAACGAATGATTGAGGCTCACAGGTCATGGGCTGGGGCCACATTCTAAATTTCTCTGCATGTCAGGCTTAGGTATCAACATGCCAGCATCTAGGAAGCATTTAGGCTGCCCAGCATGATCACCCCACCCCAGAGCAAGTGATCCTGAGCTTTATTCCATGCTTGCCTGACCATTGACATCATCATGATGACCGACCCAAGGGCTGTCTCACCAACCCCACAGTCTCTGACACCCACCCCACACCTCTGTAGCGAGGTGTCACCCCAGTGGACCTTCACCTGAGACTCAAGGATGTGACTTTCATCTCCCGGGGGGCAGTGTGTAGGGCTTTGTTACAACGGTTTCTTTGTTTTTTAACGTTCACTTTGGGACCTGAAAACTGGATTCCGAAGATATGAGTGGAGATTTACTAGAGGGTCATTTTCATAGCTCCAACAAGTTGCAACTGAATCCTGGGTATTCTTAGAGAGCCTGGGCAGGAGAATGGTCTCTTAAGGAGACACCCTGAGACTCAGGTGATTGATAATCCTCAGGTCACCTGCTGTCCAGCTGCTGTAAGTGCCACACTCACCTCTGTTACCGTTCTGATCAGGTGGGTCTTGCTCACTGAGCCCTTCTCTGCCTCAGGGATTCCAGCTGCCGAAGCCGCCAGAGCCCCCTTCTGTTGAGGTGGAGTACTACACGATTGCTGAATTCCAGTCGTGCATTTCAGATGGGATCAGCTTTCGAGGTGGACAGAAGGCAGAGGTGAGCCTTGGGCTATGAGGCTAAGTGTTATAACTCATGCTGGTCAGAGACCTCCCGTGTTTCCCATTTATGTCTGGGGGTAGGGGCAGGGGGGAAACATTCCTGAGGGGTGGGCAGGAAAGGTGCAGAAACAGGACCCACAAGGCTGAGAATTCGCCTAAAGCCTGTGTCACAGCCAGGACTAGAACCCACAGCTCATGTCTCCACCCAGCTCCCCTCACACCAGCATTTCCCAAAGCTCATCACAGGAGCCTGTGACGGAGACGCCTTGAAACAAAGGGCTTCTGGAGTCGAATGACTTTGGAGGAGAGTGTCTTAAACAAAACCCAGCCAGCTTTGTTGCGTTAATTGCAGAACTTCTCAGAACCTAGATATAGGGGTGTCACTGTGTGTGTCTCTAAGAGGGGACTGGAATAGACCAGATCACCTACCTTCCTCGCCCAGGAGCACCTGGGGGCCAGGGTTCCACAAGACCTACATTAGGAAATGCTGTTGCTGGGAGAGCGTGGAGCAGGCAGCCAGAGTAAGGTACTGAGGACCCCAGTTCTGACCTTGTCCACACCACAGGCACCTCTGAGCTTTGATTTAGGCACTTCTCCCCCAGGCTTTAATGAGCTCTCTCTGCAGATGGGTCATAGGCCCTGTCCTACTCCCTCCCAGTCCATCTCCTAGCATTTATTCCCCCAGGTTTTAATGAGCTCTCTCTGCAGATGGGTCATAGGCCCTTTCCTGCTTCCTCCCAGCCCATCTCCTAGCATTTATGAGACCCCGCTCTCTGGCCGGCGCTACACGTGGCATTCCAGGGGCCAGAGAAGATCCCTGACTCAGTCATTTCTCTTGGATGGCTCTGTGTAGTAATGGAGTTAAATCCAATACTTCCTGTAAAACCATCAAAAGAGTAATTGGGCAGTCTCTACCTATTGAGGAAGTGATATCCCCAACGTGGATGTTTTAAATCACATGCCTAGAACTTAGAACTAAATTTCTAAGAGAAATCATCCTCTCAGTGGTGCCTGTGCTTCCAGAAGAGCCTACAAAGTTCATAGTGTAAGAGAACTGATATTCTTAGGATCTACACAGGCAGGCATCTTGAGTGTGGAGCGGGCAGAGCGAGGGATGAAATGTAGGACCCAAGGCAGGGCAGGGTTTGCCGAGAGCTGGCCACAGAAGGACCATCTCCTCCTTCCTCCCTTCCCCCTCTGCCCCTAGAGCCAGTGCTCTCGAGACTCCCTCCTTCTCCCTGGGACCCTTCTTCCAGGAGTGTTCCACAGTTCAAAATTACAGTTGTCCCTCGGGATCCGTGGGGGGTTGGTTCCACGACCCAGATCCTGGGATGCTCGATGCCCTCATGGAAAATGAATGCAGCTGGCCCCTGTATCCTGGAATGCAGAGCTTGCACACGTGGAAAGCCCTCGGTACAGCCGGCAAGCACACTCCTGGCCTTTCTCCAGTCTCAAGTAGCAGTTTAGAAAGAAGCTTCTTGGGAATGACTGAGAGCCCCAGCCTTCCCATGGGGAACCAACTCAAAGAGCTCCTCAGTGGTGGGATTTCAGTGGCGTGAAATGGCGTGAAGTGGGGAAGCCAGGGAGATCTGGTCTCAGGCTTTACCTGAGTTCCGTTCACCTGCCCCCTCCTGTTCTCTTCTGCCCTGAGAGACCCTTTCCAGGGACCCCAAGGGAGGGCCAGCAATGCACGGGGGATTGGAGGATGGGAGTGGTGGAGTGGCAATCTTCTGTACAGATGGGTCCCTGGCGAGTGGGGTTTTGTAGGGACTGAGAACAGGGCATTTTCTAAGCATAGTGGCTCAGCAGGAAGGGAAGTGAGGGTCTGTGCAGGAGGCCAGCTCCACCAGGGTGTTGACAGAGACTTGGAAGAACAGGGGCAGGGGCTTTGGAGAGAGGGAGTCCCCCACCCTGGAGATGACAGAGACCTGGGTTTGAATGCCAGCCCATCACTTCCCGCGCTGGGTCCTGCGCCACTTAGTCAGTGGTGTTAGCTTGTCCGGGAAGTGGAGCTGCTGTCTTCTAGAGCCTAGTGTCAGGGCCCAGCCCACACACAGTCGGGTACCGGCAAGTCCCCCAGCTCAGCGGCCTATCTGCCCCTTCCCCCAGGTCATCGACAAGAACTCAGGTGGCTGGTGGTATGTGCAGATTGGTGAGAAGGAGGGCTGGGCCCCTGCATCCTACATCGATAAGCGCAAGAAGCCCAACCTGAGCCGCCGCACGAGCACTCTGACACGGCCCAAGGTGCCCCCGCCGGCACCACCCAGCAAGCCCAAGGAGGCCGACGAGGGTCCAGCCGGCCCCGGCGAGAGCCAGGACTCCCCTCTGAGGCTCAAGTACGAGGAGCCTGAGTACGACATCCCTGCCTTTGGCTTCGACTCAGAGCCGGAGCTGACCGAAGAGCCCACAGAGGACGGTGGCTCGGGGGACAGGCGGCCCACACAGCCCCACAGGCCCTCGCCGGCCTCCTCGCTGCAGCGCGCCCGCTTCAAGGTGGGCGGATCCACAGAGGACGTGGCCCTGGAGGAGGAGACCATCTACGAGAACGAGGGCTTCCGGCCGTGTGTAGAGGACGGCCTGTCGGCCAGACGCTCCTCCCGAGACAGCGACTCCCCAGGGGGCTCCCCGCTGTCCCTTGCCAGGAAAAATTCCCCCAAATCGGACTCCCCCAAATCATCCTCACTTCTGAAGCTCAAGGCGGAGAAGAACGCCCAGGCGGAACTGGGGAAGAACCACTCCTCAGCCTCCTTTTCCTCGTCCATCACCATCAACACCACCTGCTCCTCCTCCTCCTCCTCTTCCTCCTCATCCTTGTCCAAGAACAGCGGGGACCTGAAGCCCCGTTCCGCCTCGGACGCGGGCATCCGTGGCACTCCCAAGGTCGGGGCGAAGAAGGATGCCGACCCGAAGGTTGGGCTGACCTCCTGTGCCCGGGCCAAGCCGTCGGTTCGGCCCAAGCCGTTCCTGAACCGCGCAGAGTCCCAGAGTCAAGAGAAGATGGACATCAGCACTTTACGGCGCCAGCTGAGGCCCACTGGCCAGCTCCGGGGCGGCCTCAAGGGCTCCAAGAGCGAGGATTCTGAGCTACCCCCCCAGACGGCCTTCGAGGGTCCCAGCGAGGGGTCCAGGAGAGGCTCCGCCGACCTCATCACCCTCCCTGCTGCCTCGCCCCCCTGTCCCACCAAGAAGGGTCGGGAAGGGCAGGCCACCTCCTACACCACATGCAGTGCCTACCAGAAGGTCCAGGACTCGGAGATCAGCTTCCCCGCGGGCGTGGAGGTACAGGTGCTTGAAAAGCTGGAGAGCGGCTGGTGGTACGTGAGGTTTGGGGAGCTGGAGGGCTGGGCCCCCGCCCACTATCTGGTGCTCGGCGAGAACGAGCCATCCGACCCGCCTGGCAAAGAGACAGACACAGTGGCCCCCAAGAGCAAGCAAAACGAGGGCAAGTCAGACAGCCTGGAAAAGATCGAGAAGCGCGTCCAAGCGCTCAACACCGTCAACCAGAGCAAGAGGGCCACGCCGCCCATCCCCTCCAAGCCGCCCGGGGGCTTCGTCAAGACCTCAGGCGCCGGGGCGGTGAAGATGAGGAACGGTGTGCGGCAGGTGGCCGTCAGGCCCCAGTCGGTGTTCGTGTCCCCGCCACCCAAGGACAGCAACCTGTCCTGCGCCCTGAGGAGGAACGAGTCGCTCACGGCCACCGACAACCTCCGAGGCGTCCGCCGGAACTCCTCTTTCAGCGCCGCCCGCTCGGCAGCCGCAGAGGCCAAGGGCCGCCTGGCTGAACGTGCTGCCAGCCAGGGCTCGGAGCCCCCCCTGCTGCCCACTCAGCGCAATGGCATCCCCGTGTCCCCCGTGCGCCCCAAGCCCATTGAGAAGTCCCAGTTCATCCACAACAACCTCAAAGATGTGTACGTCTCGATCGCAGACTATGAGGGGGACGACGAGACGGCGGGCTTCCAGGAGGGCGTGTCCATGGAGGTCCTGGAGAGGAACCCCAACGGCTGGTGGTACTGTCAGATCCTGGATGGGGTGAAGCCCTTCAAAGGCTGGGTACCCTCCAACTACCTGGAGAAAAAGAACTAAGGGGGGGAGTGGGTCCTTCCAGCCTTAGTGTGGGTGAGCGGGAATAAGACAAAAGGGAAAGGGGAAATGGGAGGGGGTGGGGAGGACAACATGAAACCTGCAGAATGTGTGACCTCGAAGACCCCAGCTAGAAGGTGGGGTCTGGCGGGGGCCCACATTGAGCAGGGAAAGGGAATGGGCAGGGGTGCCCTGGGCCTGGGATCAGGGGCGAGAAAGCTGAGCCTCAAGTGTGTACCTTGGGGACTTTGCTGATGGACTCGGCGCCATTTGGGACAGGCCGTGTGGGAAACCCAATTTGTGCCTTGGCTGCCAATCTGGAAAAGATGTGGTTGTAGGGGCCTCACGTGCCCTGCCCCTGCCTAGCCTGGTTTCAGTAGCTGTTAGCCTCCAGAGTGGCCCTTGTATCGTCCTAACCTGTATTTGTGAATTATCCTGGTTCCCAGGGTCCACCACCTGCCACGGGTGGGTGTAGTAGGAGACACCACTGGCCCTGGGGTTTGGAGACATCTCTTGTGAGCTCAGGCTGTCCCTGGGCTGGGCCTCCATCCATGTCTGCGGAAGAAAAGGCAGTTGCCCAGGTGCCAGCAAGGATCCCCTTTCTTAGCCGTCACTGCCGCTGGCCTTGGGAAGAGTGCCCACCTGCCCAGGGCATGCCGTGGAGGACCACCAGCTCCAGAGCTCACAGAGAGGGCGGGCGGGTGGAGGCATCGGTCTCATCAGTCTGCACAGACTTTCTTTTGGGTATTTCTGGGTGGGCAATTCCTTTGCATGTTTTGGGAGAGGTGTATTGCTTTGGGGCTTCTATGTCAGGCCTTGGGTTTTTGGCCTTATTTTGGGGTTGTTTGGGGGCCCAAGGGAAGTTAGCCTCATGGGACAGGATGGGGAGAAGGTGGCATTTCTGTCGTACTCTTGTGGGGAGGTTGGTTGGTTTGTGTTTTGCATTCTTCCTCTCCACAAGCTGAAGTCGCTTCATTTGGTTTCCACTGTGTGGACGGCACCAGCGCTGGCCAGAGGGATTTCAGGCGGGAGAAGCCTCAGCCCCGGACGTGGCGAAGCAAAGATGCTGCTCTCTCGGCAGGCAGGACCCTCCCCAGGGAGGAGGGTGGCGTTCAGGAGAGGAACAGCGTACATTCTCCGGCCCAGGCAGGGCCCAAAGCCTCACGTGTAGGCAGTGGAGAAGCAGCGGTCACCCCACCCTGGGCTGAGGGGACCCCACTGGGCAGACACCACCAGCCATCCGTGGCCTGCGAGCAGTGCCCGAGAAGACGAAGATCCCTGGGCCCGGAGCCAGCCCGGGCTTCCCCAGGGGCAGCGCCCCTGTGAAGCGAGAAGAGAGAACGTGAAGTCCCTCTGAACTCTGGGTGGTATCTTTCAGTCGACATTTCAGAGGCCACACTGGCTTCCCTGAGGACTCACTCTTTGCTGGGAGTAGATTTCCACACGTGCCTTTGATTGTGGACAAATCAGGCTCACAGCCACTGATTTAGCTGCCAGATCCTGGATTGAGGAGGAAAAGCCCTCCCTCCGCCCCTGTTCCCCACCCAGGCAGTGTATGTTGCTGGAAAAAACAGCACGGGACCCGTGACTCGTGCCCTCAGCCCCCAGCCACCCCCCCTCCCCCTTCCTCACCGTACACTGATGCCTGGCAGCTCTAGCAAACTGCTCCCGTTCTTTGTTGAAAGGGCCGTGGTGAGATTTTGCTTCCTTTTGTTTAAAATTAAAATTAGTTATTTTCTTCTGCTGGACAGTATTAAATAGAGCAGGATGTTGAGTTATCTGCTAGATTGCAGTACTAATGGTAGTGTTGTAGTGTCTTTATATTAATATTATTTGGACTTATTTGAACAATAATGATAAAGAAGTGGTTCATTATTTTTTAATTAATGCACTTTAATAAGGTGGAATGGAAAGAAACCCAGAGAGCAAAGTGCATTACTTAAAGATGCAGTATATACTTTTCTCATTTTTAAACAGCACATATTTATTAAAAGAAAAAAAGTAATTTATGATTATTTAAAATAAAATTTAAAAGTAGAGTGACTGTCGGGTTAAAGGACCTTCCACGTAGCTATCTTCCAGGGGGAGGGCTCAAGCGGCTTCACTCCTCAATGTCTGCACTGAGCCAGTTCAATGCCAGCCAGGCCAGGAAGGAGTGCAGGACCCATCTGCCAAGCACAGAGCATCTCAGTTGGACTGGAGCACAGTGCTCCCTAGAGCCTGCCTTTCCCTGCCCTTCCTCTTCCACTGTACTGCCCTGTGGGGCTCTCCTAGCCCTGCCAAGGACCCCGTCTCCTTAATCTCCAGTGCTCTTAAGTAATAGAGTCATTATAAGTGACCTTCAGGATCACTTCATGCCATACCCTCCTGTTAACTGCAGCCCAAAGACAGGAATTAGCTTTCCCAAATCACACAGTTGACAGCAGACCTTCCCACCCCCGTTAGAGTGTATAGTGTGGTCATCATGTTTACATTGTGACATCCAGCCCTAAGGATGGCTGGGGCTGCTCAGGCATCCAGGAAAAGTGGAGAGTGCTGCCACCTAGTGACAGCATATAGATTTGGGCAGTGAACAGGGATTGCCATGCCCCATCTTCACCCCTTGCCCCTCGCCATCACCCCGACTCTCAGCACAGCACAAACCCTGCAAACCCAAAGAGAATATTAATACTTGAAGCAAGAAGGGTGCATGCCAGTCCCTCTCAGTCATGGCCAGGGGATGCCAGGGCTTGCGCCCCTGGACTCCTAGCCCTGCCCAGGGCAAGAGGGCTTTTCCCTAGAGCTACTGAGCTGCTTTGTGATGTTGGAGGGTACTGCTGGCAGCAGGTAGAGGAGGGAAGGGGCCTGGGGCTCTGACCCATCTGGAGGAAAACCAGATCGGACTAAAAAAGGAAAAAAAAAGAAATCTCAGCAGTGTCCAAACCTAGTTTTCCATTAGTTGCGATTGAAAATGTGAAATAACGTTGTATTGCTGTATACTGCAACTTTAATCATAATGAGCCCTTCTGAGGTCATTATTGAGGTTTATATAATGCCTGAAGATGCATCCTTTGGTGCTTTTTTCTTTCAGTTTAAAGACTTTATTACAAGGGAAAAAGATGTCTTCATCTCTCTCCCACTTTGTAACAGGGGCCTGGCTGGGGTCTCTGGCAGCCATCATGCTATTCCCACTAGGCCAAGGGACCCCAAGGGCAGCAAGAGGGAGTTGGAAGGGACAACCTGAACTGCAGGTGTGCCAGCTGTGACCGGGCCCCCTCGCCAGCCCTTGGCCCCCTCCACCCCCAAGCCTGGCCCCATGGGCCCCTCTTTCTTCCTCCACTGTTCTCCATCTTGACGAAGGCATTATATAGAATCGTTTTAATCACTTTCAGATGTTAGAGCAGCATATTTTACAGGCATTTATATCCATTGCTTTCCTCAGCAAGGCATGTTACTACTTTTATCATCTAAGAAAAAAAAAAAAAGACAAGGGAATTTCGGTCAAGCATTATTTCCATATTAGTAGTATTTGCAGAATAGGTGTAGAACTATTTAAGTTTAAACCTTGGTTTGGTAGTTTTTTGTTTTGTTTTTAAGGAAAAAAAGAAAAAGTAACCCCTACGTTTCCTGTTTTTTGTATTTAACTAATATATAATTTCTATAAGGTTACTCACTTCCCCTCCCCCTCCAAATACTTTGCATTCTCAATCGAAAATGAAAACAATCTGAGAGACAGGAAAAGTGCAATATTATCAAGAGGGATGCCAGGGCTTGTAGGACAGTGGCGGGGAGGGCCAGCAGCCCCACGTGCTGCTGGGGGAGGTGGGGCTCTTGGAAGGAGTCAGCGGTGGAGCCAACAGGTGACCTTTTATCCCTCCTCCCCCTTCCCTGGCAAGATGGCAGGGGTCTCTGCCAGAGGGCAGCCCCTTCTGCTGGGTGTTGTCCACCCAGAAGAACGGGATTCAGGGAAGTGGCATGGGGCGCTCGGCCTCCCAGGGCCCCAGCCCTCGGCGCACAGCAAGGACCTCCAGGAACTTCTCCTTGTTTTCATTTCCGTTCTTTTTCAGCCAGCTGCTCAGAAAGACCTGTCCTAAAAATCACCCTCAGCAGCCCTCTCTCACCCCAATCTCTTGATGTTTGGGCCATGATCCTTTTGATGTATGTTTGAGTCTTTCTAAAACTATGTAACCTCAAGTTCAGTTTTATGAGCAGGAACCCTCAGTGTAACCAAATCCTTCAGGGGGGTATGTGGGTGCCTTGAGCCTAGCGTCCTCCGGTGACACCAGTTCCCACAAGCCTGCAGCTGGGCCTGGCGCTGAGCTGGGGCCACCCATTCATCTCAATGACTTCAGCCCGAGTGAGGCGTGATCCTGCCTCTGCTCAACACCCCAACAGTTCCCAGAAGATCTCGAAAAAACGTGTTGGAGAAGCCTGCGGAGGTCCCTGCGGACATAACTTCCCCCGGCAGGTACCAAGCTCCCACCTCCTACCCAGGTGCGGGTAGAGAGGGCAGGATGGGAAGTCTCTGGGTCCAAGCCCTGGGAGCTCTGCCCCTCAGGGTGACAGGTGCAACCTCGCTGGCTCATCCCTTCCCCCTCCAGTACTGTACACTTGCTGCTCCAACCCATTTGATGAATTTCTGTACAAATATGGATCTGGTGCCCAGAGTGGAACTGTGCCCCTGTGGGTGGGTGTGTCTCCTTGGAGTGGATACGTCTATAGGTCCAATTTTCGAGACGATGCAGTGCTCTCTGGAAAGAGAACCATCCACATTGCTAAAGAATTAAGATTCCCTCACTTTTTTGAGGGCTGTGTGTTGTTGAGTAAGTGCATTGTGCATGTGGTGTGAGTGTGTGCGCGCGCGTGAGTGCATGTGTGTGAGTGTTGGTCATTTCCCACTTGAACTAAATAACATGGGGTTAGAGGAAAGAGATACTGGGCAAGCTGTCTCCACTGAACAAGTCCTTGGCATTGGGCAGGCCCCACGGGACTCACAGCTTCTGGCAGCAAGTGTATGTGTTACTCACACACATAATTCTGGCTGGAGAGTGCAATGTGTCTTTTTTTTTTTTTTTTTTTGTAATTATTTTATTAAGTATTTAGTTGGAAACTTCACACTGGCATTAACAGATCTAGCAGAAGCAGCCTAGGCCATTGTCCCGGGCTCCAAAATGAAGATGTGGAAAGGAGGCGCCGCTGGGTGTGGAAGTGCTGAGGGGTTCAGACAGGGCCACCACCTGCAAACGCGTGTCTAGCAGGCTGCCTCCCAGCCTCTGCCGTGCATGTCACCACTGTGGGAACCCCCGTGTCCTGAGAGCTGCTTGCCCTCGGTTCTTGTGTGGCTGAGGGTGGGTCAGGCTGGTCGGGGTGAGAATTCTCTCACCTGCCTGTGTAGGCACATCACCCCCGATCTAGACCGCCGGCCCCAACTGAACACTTCACGGGGTCATGTGGAGGGCTCCCCCTTGACATTACTGAGCTTCTTGCCTCGATTATGATCTCTGGCTGGGGGTGGCCTCCGGTTCTCAAGTTCTGTGATCAGCCAGGGACAGAACAGGGCCATGACCTACGGCTTCATTTCAGGAGGACAGCCCCTCTGATGGTGGAGTCCCTCCCCGTTTTGTCCTGTACACCTGGGTCCTCAGGCCGCAAGTCGGGCACACTGGTGCTTATAGACTGGGTGGAGGGCTCTGCCTTCCTGGGCCTTGATCCCAACCTGCATGTAAAGTTGGTTTTACCACGCTATCCCCCGTTCCCCAATCCTATCTTTCTAATCTTGAGTTTGCACTTGACAATCAGCTTCCTCTCCCATCCCAGAACTTAGTGGCCTTAGAGAATAGGTCCCTGCGATGAAGGTCCCTCCTTTGCTCCCATTTCCATCCTGGCTAATGGGCTGGACCTCAGGAGGCAAGAAAGAGGAAGAAAGAATTATCGTTTTAAAGCAAAAGTATGGGTCGAGCACGTTGAAAGTAAGTGAGAGGCATGTCGGCGAGATGAATGTGTGAGAGACTGGGGTGGCTGGGTTTTCCATCCCTTCCCCGGGAAGGTGACTCCCAGAAGAGGATGTCTGCTAGGCAGAAAGGGAAAAGAGTGAGGAGGTTGAGTCAGGATTTAGAGTCTGGAGTTTTGTCTTTAGTAGAAAGAAGAAAGGAGTGAATTCTGAGTGTTTCAAAGGGAAGCGAGCCAGTAGGGAGGAAACAATGATTCAACACCCAAGGGCCCAGACAGAATAGGCTGGGAAAGTCTCAAGATTTGGCTGTAGAAGAAGCTGACCAGAGGAAACTGCTAGTTGCTGGACCACAAGCTGGGTCGCCAGCATGTTCTTAACGGTCACTGATTTACTTAGTAGAAAGCCAAAGTTGCCAGCAACAAACCAATCTTTGGAGAACATTCCTCCATCTCTTAGCTTCCAGGCTGATTTTGCCCACCTTTCTTTGTCCAATCTAGAACTGGCCTCTCAAATTACTTGAACCAGAGACCAGTAACCAGAATGGTTTATGCAGTAGGGACCCACCATCCCCAGACTGAAACCTCGGGGTCCAGACACCATCCAGCATATCTGGGGGGAAGGCAACCTCATTTGCTCTTCTGTTGACACCAGTTATTCTTGAGTATCTCTAACGATGTCTATGGTGTTTCAGTTTGCTGAGCCTGCCTCACTAGTGTGACTCAGAAGACGGTGCAATGCAGTCATCATGTTAGTGGCCTGTGAGCAAGGCATACTGCTCTTGAGCATTTCAAAGAAAGGTCAACAGAGCCTCCATTCTTGGATCTGCAACTTGGTCTCTGTAAGAGGTCTTCTTTAAATCCAGGACCCAGGATAGGAAAAGGGTTTCCCTGACAGTTTACAGGAAACCTGCAGGAAGGCGACTTCTGAAGAAGGCAGGTGTGAGTGGCAGGTTTGTGAAGCGTGGGTTTGTGGACTGCATGCTTGCACGTAAGCTAGCTGGATGTCTTTGGGGCGCTCCTCACAGTGTCCACGCAACCCCTCCCAGCTCCTAGTGGGACCTGTGGGGCTGACGGAGGTCATTCCCCTTTCTCCCCTCAGCAGAGAAACTGAAGAAAAGGACATTGAATTCAGTGCAGTTCGAGTGCTAAAAAATTTCCAGGCTCAATGGTGGTGCTAAACTGTCTCCATGTTTCTAATATTTTTAATAATGGGTTGGTTTTTTTTCAGTTGTTCTCATCACAAAAATGCAGTGTCCTTGGGGAAGGGACCCAGCCCCTTGACCTGCCACTTTCCAGGTGTCCTTTATCCTTTTGACGGGACTCTGGTCTGCAGAAAATGTTCTGTCTTGGCATGCTTCTAGACTGTAAGATTTGGGTTGTTTTGTTTTGTATTTTATGTTTACATGCATCTTGTATTTCCCCAAAAACTAAATAAAGTTTTTGCCTTTTTAACTGAACAGAATCACCTCCTGATTCTCCCCTGCCACCAGAAAAAACATCCAGCTGAGTGGCAAAAGTCACATTACGCCCAAATGAGGCATGAACTTCAGGGTCCGGGCCCTCTGAGGACACTGGAGGGGTAGAGGGAAACATGTAAGCTGCCACCCTTGCTGGTGAGAAGCGTGCTCAAGCTCCCCACCTTTTCCCCACCTTTGGAAGGCTTTCTGGCCAGTGGCCCAGGCTTTTAGAGATACAGACCTTGGGGCCACCAAGACCACATCCAGTGGGCTTCCATGGCTCCTCAGCCTGGAGCCCCTGACCCTCCCCTACTTTTGCTGGACTTCAGTAAGCAGGGCTGAGCAGTCCTGGTGTAGGAAGTAGCCCATGGCCATTCAAGGCCAGGCAGAGGCTGGCCAGCCAGAGCATCCTCCCAGGAGAGAGGGCAGGAAGGCAAGCATCCCATGCCCCTCTGAGGCTCAGGCTGCCAAATGAGCTAGGTCCCCACGTCGTGCCTGGACCCCCTCTGGCACTCCAGCTTTCACAGCCACCTAGATGTACTCAGCCCACCTAAGAAGTTTTTCCAAAGGCCCGTAGCCAGAGGCCTCCCTTTCTAACTAGCTGTGCCACTCATTTGGCGTAAGCCTCTGCACCCACCAGTGGGAGCGCAGCTGAGCTCCCAGCCAGAGGCAAGAGGTCTGGGCTTGGGGTGAGGGATGGGCAGACCCAGTTCTGGGGAGCTCAGCACAGCCCCTGCCATCCTCCCTTTAGCCCCTAGGTGGCGCCGCCCCTCCACAAAGGTTGCACACAGGTTCAGATCCGGCTCAGCGTTTTGGAGCTTCACGGACTTCTGCAGCTCCTGCTCTTGACAGATCCAGAGACCTGCAGTCACGGAAGGGCAGTGGCTTCTCCCTTTCGGCTTACAGCGAGGGTCGCCTGGCATTCTGGCCTCTGCTGTACAAGCCCCAGGCCATGCTCCAGCTACCTCCCCCTCCCCTGCCGTCTCCAGGGGGTCTTTTCTGATTGTTGGCTCCCCTCCAAACCAGGACACCTGGCCCTCTTCCTCCACACCTCCATCACCATCACCACCCGCCCCCGCCACACACACACACCGGCCCGCCCTTCCTCCCCGCCTCCAGCCCTCCATACTGCACAGCACAGCCCTCAGGCTGGTACGAAATCACCTTTATTCACAATCACGGTGATCCAAGTTCACAAAGGAGGCAGCAACTACCCTCACACTAACAGAGACAATGGGATGGATGGCTTCTTCTCCCTGACCCTCAGGCCATGCAGCCCCTGCACTTGTGAACTTCCCTTGCCTCTGGGATGGGCGCCCTGACTGCTTGGGGCCACCACCAGCCCCATCTCACCCCACTCCCACAGAAGAGGTCTACGGGGTTAGTGGGGAGCAGAGGCCCATGGCAGAATGGTGACTTCCCAAAGTTGCCCTGCAAGGCAGGTACAGACAGGGCCAGCCTGGCATCATGACCCCCCTCCCTGTGCTTCCCACCACCCCACCCCATAGCAGCCACCACCAAAGAACCCCCTGAGAGTCACAAAAAAAGTCTTCCCACACCCCCAACAATCATTTTACAGAGGTGGCAGCTGAGGCTCAGAGCGACTGTGACCTGGCCAGGGCCACACAACTGGTCAGTGGCCAGGTCTAGAATCCCATGCTCTGCAGGCCATGTAACAAAGCAGTCTCCAATGGGCGTAAAAAAGAGCCATCTGAGGGGACAGAGGGCTGGAGGCTCGGGGAGACTTGCCAGGACTCCGAGAGCTGGCCCCAGCCCGTGGCCTACCAGGACAGGTGTGCGGGGCTGAGATGACTGTAACCTAAGACCAGCTGGGGGTACCCCCTCACTCCAAAATCAGGATCAAGAACCTGGAGGTGCTGGGACCCACCCCTTCTCCTTTCTCCTGGGGGAGAGAGCGCCTACAATGACAAGACCTGCTGGCCTTCCCTCCCCCAGCCTGCCAGACTTTTCCATGTCCTTACAGAGTGGGGAACTCGGGCCTCTCGATGTATATGAGCCAATTACGATACCCAGGCTCCAGCCCAAGAAGAAGAGCGTTCTGTGGCTCCGGGTGATCTGCTAGTCCCAGGGCACTGCAAAGGTTCTGCTGTCCTCTCTAAAAAGTGGACACAAGTTGCCAGAAGGCATCCCGACTCGGCCCCTTTTTATGGAGTTCTATTTCATGGTAAGCAGAGCTGGCTATGCACTCATGTGCTGGAGTTCAGGGCAGAGTTTAAGTGATGACAACCTCTGCTGGCCCCTCCAACCAGGCACTCCACCTACTAGGGCAGCCTTTATAGGAGTCTGGGGGGTGGGAATTCACTCCCCCCGCCCAAACTAACCCCTACAAACCCAATAAATAAATAAATTAAAATACAGGAAAAAAAAAAAGCCATTCTTGCTCCAGGAAGTCCTCTACTCCCAACCCAGGATCCTGGCCTCTCCCAGGGATGCTAAAGCCTGACAGAAGACCTCCCCTGCTCTCCAGCCCACGCCAAGGGGCTGCCCCCAGGCAAGAGCATCCCCGAGCCCACTGAGGCAAACAGGCCACGACCAGGAAGGGGTCCTCCACGTCTCAACCAGGCCAGGGGGCTAGCAACCCAGAACCCAGAGGCTTCCGTGGCCTGTCTGTCCACCCATCCAGGGTGAGTGGGCAACAGGCACAGCACAGAGGCGGCAGCCCTCCTGGGATGAGAGGGATCCACTGGCCGTCTTACCCTTGGCTGCCAGGCCCAAGGGGAAGGGAAAGAAGGAAGGAGACAGTGGGGGAAGGTCAGAGAGTAAGGCAGCAGCCCAGGCTGTGCACTGCTCAAGGGCAGCTGGCTGAGGGAGAAAACAGAGGCTGAAGTCCAGGGCCACACTCCACTAGCCAGGCCACGTGTCTGGACTCAGGGCCGCATCTGCCCAGAGGATGGGACACACTTTCTAACGTTCACAAAGGTGCCACACAGGCTAAAGAGACCTCCTGGGAATCTACCCCAGGCAGGAAAGGACCAGGACAGGCTGAGATCCCCCCTCCCCCCGCTTTAGCCCCTCGGCCTGCAGGGAAGAGCTGAGACTTGCTTCTGCCCCCACCTCCCAGCCTGACTCCCCTTCCTCCCCAGACCTCAGGGGCTGTTTCCCAAGTTTAATGAGAAGGGGAAAGAATTTCCAAAACGAGGAAGAAGAGAAGGGGCCCCGTTGACTTGCGCCTCAGCCGGAGCCGGGCCGGATTCGGAGGAAGCTGGGGAGCGGATGGGTCCGTGACGGCTAGGAGCTGCGGTAGGTCTTGATGATGTCCTTGATGGGCCGGCGGCAGATGGGGCAGCAGGCGTGCAGAGCCTTCTTGAGGCGCAGGCCACAGGCATAGCAGAGGCACATATGGCCACACGTGTAGATGACCGTGTCCACCGCGTGCTCATAGCAAATGGTGCACTCATCGCTCCACGGGCCCCCGCCTGGGGTCACTGGTGATTCGGGCAGACTCACTGGTGAATTGGGGGCTGTTCCTGGGGACACGGGGACAGCAGTGAGGGGGGAGGCACGAACCTGGCTGGTCCCAGGTTCATGAAGAAAGCCCCGGCCTCTCCTCCTCCATGGATTGGGATCAGCCTGTCTACCTTGCCACCCACCTCCTGGGCACAAGAAGAAAGAGGATGCACTCTGGACAGCCCCACTTCCAGCCCCTCCATGCCCAGACCAGGGGCCAGGGTGTCCATGAAGCAATGAGAAGAGGCGGGAAGGATGGAGGCCCAAAACCCACTTGGGGAGGCCCCGCTGAGCTACTCTCTGGTGTTCTTTGTGCTCAAGAAGTCCTCTGGAGAAAGCCACCCAGCTGAGGGACAGGACGGGACACAGCCCAGGAATCACCACTCAACGTGGGTTCACTGGGCCCATCTCCAGCTCCTCTGGAGCCCCGTCTGCAGACCTGCCTCAGCCAGGGTGGAGGGCAGGTCCCTCAGGGTGGAAGGGCTGGCACAGTCACATGGAACCAAAGAGGCCAGCCTACTTACCTCCAGCAGAGCTCCCCAGAGGGCCAGAGCTGCAGGTGCCAAGCGAGGGGTCAGAGAGGCGGATGCCCAGGGTGCTGGGGGAGGTTGGTGTGGAGGCGGGGGAGCAGGGGAGTGATGGGATGCCCCGCTCTGCCAGGATGGTGGAGCCTGCAGAAAGGGAGGGAGAGGGGGAAGGTGGGACCTAGACACTCAGAGGCCCACCTTGGAAAGCTTGAGTTTCCATCCTCCATTAGGTTCCCAGGAGAGAAACGGGTGGTGCAGCCTGACCACACAGCCCAGCCACTAGCTCAGAGACTGACTGAGCCTTTGCCTTAAAGAGCTAACTGTCCAGGGAGTCTCTTGGGGCTCTCTCCTCAGTCCCTTCCTCCAGCCAGCCTTGATTCCCCCCACCCCACCACCACCTATCTCTATCCAGTACTGACCAGTCATACACACCTTGCATAGAAATAAGCAATCACAGAGCCTGGGAAATTATTTGTTCTTTGCCCAGGAATGTAACTTTGTAACGTTTCCCTATTTAAACCCTGAGCTTCCGGAGAGCAGAAAGCCTGACTCACCTGTGACTTTCCCACAGGCCCTAACATAATGCCCTACACACAAGTAAGTGCTCAATGAGATATTTTTTTATTAGTAGTTATTCAGTCTAATTTATTCAATCTAATTCACTTAATAGTCACTGTTTCTAAGAATATTTATTAGCTGTCCACAGGATTTCTCTTAGTAGTGTTAACATGTTTTAAGTGAACTATCATCTCCTTCTTTCAGAAATTTATACCTCCTATTTGCTTTTCTTGCTTTATTGCACTGGTTAGCATTTTCAGAATGATACTGTACGGCATCTTAATCACATTCTCGACTTCAATGATAATGTTTCTAATGTTTCACCATGAAGCATGAAATTGGCTATAGTTTTAGGGTGAAGGAAATATCTTTTCATTCTTAGTTCACTTAGGCCTTCAACAAACCAAAGCACTCTTCTATGAAGTAAATAATCATCCTTCCATACATTGTTACTGATTTGTTTTTCCTTTAAAGTCAGGATCCTCTATCACCACTTTGGTAGTCAAGATGTCCAATTCTCCAAACAGCTCAGGAGCACACTGTTCAGCATATATTAAATTCTGAATGATTAATCTTCAACGCCCACCTTGGCCTACTTCCCTCTGGGGACATTTAAGTCCTGGGGTTTTTGTTTGTTTTTTAAGCTTCTCCTTTGCTCTAGTCTAGTAAGCCTCTTTGAGCAACAGAAGCTTTACTGAAAAGCTACTTAACTATTATTAGATGGTGCTGATGCAAGAGACTATCTTGCCCTTATGTAATATCCTTTATCTGAGGAGCAGTATCTCCTGATGACTGTAGCCAAATATCTTTGTACCTCAGCTTGATTTTTTTTTTTTTTTCTGCACTCTAGTCTGGTTTCTTTTTATTCCACCTTGAATTTTTAAGCCAATTTTCTTCCTTTCTGATGTCTTTTTATCTAGCCTGATTTCTTTTCACTCTTCCCTGACTTATCTTCCCTCAATCCTAATTTCTTAGCACCCTAGTCCCATTTCTTTTCATTCTTTTTCCAATTTATTTTCCGCTCCATCTTCATTTGGTCTTTTTCCAGAGGAGGAAGTCTCCACTGATTTTACCTGATTTCACAAAACTCTCATACACTCACAATTACCAACAGCACCGCATACACAAATACCCATGCATTTACTCACATGTGCCTAGACACGGTATGCCAGTCTTACGGTGTTACTCATGCTTACTCACATACACACTTTATCATGTCTATGAAGTCTCCTGGGGTGAGGTCTAGGTTGGGGGCTGTGAGGCCCAGGGGTCTCCAAACTTGTCTGACCAAATTTGCTAAGGAAGAAAACTTTAGATGCCCAGGACCTAATTTGAAATCTACAGAATCAAAATTTCTGGAGGTGGGATTTAAGAATCTGACACAACTGAGGGACTGACTGAGCCCAGCATCCTGCAGAACACTCTGCGAAATATGGCTTATACAAATCCACGTCACCCAGTCCATTCAAACTCTCCATTCAAAGCCAGGAAGGCCCAGACATCTGCAACCCCATTTCCTCCAAGGCCCAGGGATTCTCCAAAAGCCCCCAATCCAGGCACTGCTCTTCAGAGATACCTGGCCGCTGACACACCACCCTCTTTATCTTATTTAGACACAAAACCGTCCTTAGAGGTAGAGGTCTTCGTTCCCATTTTTTGATAAATGGAAACTGAACCTCAAAAAGTTCATTGCTAGTGGAAACAATTTTTTTCCCCATTTTTAAAAGGCCACAACCACTAGGCAATGTGTATGAGAGCTGTTTATGCACGTGGGCATGTGGGTGAAACCGGTTCTGAGCGTGAAACTCAGTGTTCCCTGCTTTTCTCCCCCTCCCCAGGGTTTATCTGGTGAAATCTGAGAACCATGGACTAATCAAAAGAGTGACTCTGACTAGAACCCATAAGGAGCAGGGTGGGCGCTGTTCCCCCCTACCCAGACAGACTCTGCCTCCAGGGAAGACGAGATGCTAGGCCTGGAGGCGCCAGCTTCAGGATGCGCCTCGAGGGAGGAGGGCACGTGGCCAGGGGCACTCACCAAGGATGCGGATCTGTGTGATGGACCCGTGCAGGCCGAAGAGCATCCAGAGCGGCTGTGAGGCGTCCACGCACAGCTGCATGCCCGCCGCGACGCCGTTGTGGCTGAGGTGCAGCTCTCCGTCGGCGTTGACCACAAGGCCGAGGATGTCGCCGCTGTGCAGGGGCCCGGGCACGCGGCACACGGCCCAGAACTCCTTGCGGTCCACCAGGGCCTCGGGGCTGAAGGGCAGGTCGGCCGGCCTCAGCGTGCCAGGGTCGCACGTGGTGACACCTAAGGACAGCGCGCCGGGCCGCGCGCCGCTCGAGCGCGTGACCTTGACGAAGATAGTCTCGGCCACACGCACAGGCCGACTGGTGAAGACGAGCGCGCGCTCGTCGCGCCCGTGCTCCAGGCGCGCCACCGTCTGCTCGTCCAGGATGCGGACGTGCGCGCCGGCGCGCAGCGCGTGGAAGCGCAGGTCGCCGTCGAGCTGCGGGGGCAGAGCGCGGCTATGCTGCGAGTTGAGCGAGTTCTGCGGGATGGGGCAGCCGGCAGCTGGCGTGCCCTCGTCGCCGTCAGAGCCCGGCACGTTGAGGTCACACAAGCTCACGGAGAGGCGCGCTTCGTCCGCCTCGCGCCGCAGGGACGGCCGCCGGAGGGCGGTGAAGGAGCGCGGGCGCAGGCAGTCTGGGAGCACCAGCTCGCTGTCTGCGGGGGTAGGGGGACAGGGCGACCGTCAGGCGGGCCACAGCCCCGGGTCCCATCGCCTGTGAGTCTCCTCCCACTAGTCGTTAAAGCCGGCACTAGTAAGACAAATCTAGTTTCTAACGGCAAAGAAAATGCTCGGACATTTTACAGGGGCTTCCCTGGTAGCTCAGTGGTCAAGAATCCGCCTACCAATGCACAAGACACAGATTGGATCCCTGGGTCGGATCCCTGGAATGGAAAGGTACCCATGGGGAAGGAAATGGCAACCCACTCCAGTATTCTTGCCTGGAGAATCCCCATGGAAGAGGAACCTGGCGGGCTACAGTCCATGTGAGTTCTCAAAAGAGTCTGACACGACTTAGCCACTGAACAAGAACATCACACATTCTGCAGGACCTCAGACTACCTATCTGCTTAAGCAAAGGATCATCAGGCAGGAAAGACACCAAAACTAAAAACACGATTACTTCTAAATGGTACACTTATAAAAGTCGGATTAAAAAAAATGAACTCCTGGGACCTGGCTCTTTATCCTAGCAGCCAGGATAGCACCTGGCACTCAGAAGAAAGCAGTAAACACTTGCTGAATGCATGTTGATACTCTATGCCTCTGGGAGCCCAGAGGGAACCCTCCCCTCTAGAATACCTCTCTGCACAAATTGTCTCATCTTATAGCAAAAATTAGCTTTTGATATTGTTTCTACCAAAGGACGCTGAGGTGGAGACGCTAAGTGAATTTTTCCAAGCCCTCCTTTCAAAACCAACAACTGGAAAGCAAACCCTTTCTCTTTTTATTCATACACGTAATACAGACTGTATTTTGTTTAAAAAAAAAAAGACAGTTCAGCAAAGAGAAATGGGAATCTCCTGTCAGCCTGCCATCCAGAGGAAAATACTCTTAATATTTAGATGTGTGAGTTTCCAGCCTTTTTTGAATATATTTTAGTTCTCTTTTTAACACAAAAATTGAATCATACTATATAAACATCAGTAGTTTTAAACTTTAACTTTTACAGGTAACAAATCTCTTTGAAAATGTAACTTGTACCTATCTTCTCAGGAAAATGCACATTCTCCCTAAATTCTGTGGATAATTTCAGAGCATCCATGGCCATGGACTCCAGGTGAAGAACTCTGTTATACAAATTTCCTTTTCAAAACTAATTTTTCTATTTATCGTGTCCTGTATACCCTTTTACACTAATAACCATGTTTCTGAGACCGTAATTTCTTAATGGCTGGTTACGTCTGCTTTATGGAGTCCTATAATTTGTAATAAAAGTCATCAGGTGCAATGAATTACTGCTGCATTTCCTCCTTAAAGCATCCCACAGAGGTGTTCCCTTTGTACGGATAAAGCTCGGAGATGTTCTGTGACAACCAAGCTGCAGCTCCAGGGTTAAAGCGTGATCCACCCAACTCCTTATCCCACACCCTCCACTTTCAAGCCATATAGGTTTACCGGATCCTTTTCGTGGGAGGCCCCAAATTTGGCTGGGGCCACTGCTGGCCTTACCATGGACCAATCCCTTCTCAGGAGGCTTTTCTCTGAGCCTCCCCAAGGGAGAATCTGTGCTTTCTCTCCAGGAACTGAGTAAGGATGGTAGGGGTGCTCAGCATGAGAGCAAAGTTTGGAGGAACAGACTGGTAGGGATAGCGAAGCCAGAATTCAGCTCCAGCTGAATCTAGATTTGCTCTCTAATGCCTCCCTATCTTTGCTCTCCCCCAGCTCCTCTGCCCCATCCAGGAACAGTGTTGTTTGGGCCCCAGCAAGGAGAGGGTGCTGAGCCCTCCCCACAAGTCTCCTGCTTCTCTGGAGAAGCCTCTCGAGGCCTGGCTGGTCGGGATTTCCCAGCATCGTGTTTAGTAAGGAGGAGGGAGCCAACCGGAAAATGTGATTATTCCAGGGAATTGACTCTGTGACAGCAATGGTGCAGAGAGGCTGGGGGGCTGCGGAGAGCCAGAGGCGAGGAGGGCAAGACATGGGAGACAATAGCAGCGGGCAGAGGAGGGCTGTGGGCCGACCTGGACCCCAGGCCACAGCCCTGCTCCCCTGACCCCTCAAGGACTCCAGGGACTGGCCCTTGGGGACTCCAAGAGGGTTGGGGACAGAGAAGAGAAGGGATGGAGAAGCAGGGTAAGGAGGCAAGAAGTGGCTCAGAGATGCCCAACCAGGGTTTACATGAACAAGGCTGTCATGGGGGCCACACATACACACCCCATGCTGCTCTTTCCACCCCACGCAACCCCCACACTCAGGACAATCAGGCCAGAGCCCATGGAGCTGGGCAGACCCTCAAAACAGACTCCTGAATGGGGCTGGATGTACGCTCTCCTGCTCTCTGCCCCCACAGGAGTCCTCTTCTGCCTGAATATGCCCACTCCCTCCCAGACAACTCAGGCCATTGCTGAGCTACTCTGTCTTTAAGAAAATGTTTCCTTCTCTTAAACTGAAATCTACCTCCCTAGTTGCTTTTTTGTTTGTTTGTTGAACTCTTAGGAAAAATTAGTTCATTGATCCTGTACCACACAAAATTTATTCAAATTACCTTCATTTGAGTGGTAAGATCACAACAAGAAAACAGGTTATCCTACAACAAACCTTACAAAATCCATCATAAAAGCTTTTTTTTTTTTTCATTATATTACCTATTGTCTTTTTTAGACTAGTATACTATGCAAAGCTACACCGATTAGTAGTTTGCCTATTCCCAAGTTTAGGAGAAATGCTTCCTTTTGACACTATCACGTACCCCATAGGAAAATAAATTCCCTTAACCTAACAATTGCCACCCAACTCACTCTGCAAGGCATCTTCCTTCAAATCCCTCCTCTCGTGTACACAAGATGTCATGCTAAAGCTTTAAATCCTGCAATTGTATTTACAGATCTACACTTAAAAATGAACACAAGAGCTACTACCACCACCACAACAAACACAAAATAACACTCTTAAAAAATTACAAACCAGCTAGATAATATTCTGGTAGTGTTTACAAATTAATTGCTATTTTTGTATGAAAGTACTAGATATTAAAAATGAGTAGACTGTGTATCAACCTAAATAAAATGATCGCTACCCACAAACGTGTACATATAAACACACCCGACACTGTCTGTCAGCTCACGTGCTGCTCTATATACAGTCTACTTTCCAGGGTGCGTTTGGTTATAACCTTCCTGTATTTATACCTACTACCTCTGGGGCTGCCTCTCAGCCCCACACTGAAGACAGCTCTCCTCAGGGAACACTCAGACTCCACACACACCTTCCCACCTCGTAGACAATGAACAGCTCCAGACTCAGTACACTCTCAGATACACTCTCACCAGCTTGACGCAGTGTGGCCATCACACCTCTCCTAATAAGTACTCTCACAACCTGAGAGTGTTTTAGGAGTTTTGGTAACCAAAATCCATAAACTGGTCAGCAAGATAGGAACACAGTCCAGTGCAAGACTCTGAAGTCATCAGTTTGGGTTCCCATCTGAGCTCTGTCATTTCCTGGCTGTATGACCTTGGATAAACAGCTTAAGCCCTCTGGGCCTCTCTTCTATAGTGGTGAAATCAGCATTTCCTTATTAGTATGAAATCTGAAATCCCGTTTGGAAGGGATGCTGTGAAGAAGATGGAGTGGGATGAAGCACTAGAGTGCCTGGCACAAGACGATCCCTAGGGTACTGTGAGCCTTTGCTACTGTCTCCATGCTGCCTGGCTCAGAAGGATATGCGTGGGCCCTGGAGTGATACAGGCCTGGGTTTAAATGTCTGACCCAGCACTTGGCTGGTGGCCTGTGGGTGAGCCACTTTCCTCCAGTCCCAGATCACTCACCTAGAGATCAGGGGTAATAATACCTGCTTTGCGATATTGTTGAAGGGACCAGAGGTAGAGTGCAAAGCCCCCGGCACCTAGATACTTGATAACTTCTGTTATTAGCATTTGCTCAGGTTGAGTTTGTCAAAGTCAGGTCCATGTGCACCCAGGCGACTAACTCTTTGAACCTAGGACTTCGCATCAGTCATAAGCACCCGGGACAGAATCACTGAATGACCTCACTGACTAAAGACCAGGAAGGAGAAGCTTCAAGTGGAGATTAGAGACAAAGGAAGAGAAAGAAGGAGAAACAGCGGGAAAAGAGGAGAAGGGGCAAGAAAGTGACTCCTTTGACCTTGCTTGAAATATCACAGGAGTTGGGAGAGGAGGGACAAGAGGTACTGGGAACCAGCTAAAAACAGAACCCCTGGGGCCACTGCCCAGCCCAAGTATGTCTCCTCTCCCATCCCCTCCACTCCTAGGGTCAGGAGCAGCTGCAAGCTGCCAGCAAGCTCCAAAATAACCATCCCATCAGTGTGCCCGTCTGCGCGAGGCCCTGAAATAGATGAAACCTGAGCTAGAGGAGTGGGTCAGGGCACCCTCTACAGAGGGGACAACAAAGGTCCTGGCAGAATGAGTCCACATCAAGTTGGGGGTCAGGGAAGGGGCCAGGCTCCCAAAGCTAGGGGAGAACACCATGGCCCCACCTCAGCCCAGGACTGCACCCTGGGGCACCGACGGCCGGCCTGCAACCTCCATCAGTGGATGACCCCATGTTTGAAGCAACGAGCTATTTAATCCGGGCCTGGGACATGCGGCTGCCTACTTGAGAGTTGTTTACGGTGGAGAGGTGGCACAGGGCCACAGGAGAAGCTGCAAAGCTGGCTCCCCTCTCGTGGCCCGTTTTGCAAGAAAGAACTTGTCCATCTTCAGCTCCTGCCTCGTCTGGCACCTGGTGCTGGCTTGGCAGATCCCCTGGGCCAGGGCAGAAAGAGCCAGGCCCTGCAAAGGGCAAGGAGGCCTGGGCTTCCCCTCTTAGGGAAGGCACCCGGCATACCCACCCATTGAGCCCTGTGTGCCCAGCCCTGGACAGGGTTTAAGGAGAGACAGCCAGGACCCAGGCCCTGTGGAGCCAGGAGCCCTTGGGAGACTTGAAGCTTGGAGTCATGAAAATTCTCAGTATATCAGGTTAGATAAGACCTTAGAGGAGAATAAGGAAATCTGTTTATCTCTGCCAAGCTCTCACCCAGCCTTGGCTAGAACGCCCCTGGGGACGAGAAGCTCACCACTTCTCAAGGCTATCTATTCCCTGTCTTTGGACACCTGTGACTTAGAAAAAAACTCCTTTCATAGATGCAAGTGTCCCATACCCACTCCCTAGGGCCCACTCTGAGCCTTTTCTTCTTTAGAATAAATCTCCCTGTTAGGATAATGCTGTCCAACTGAGGCTAAGAACTTCTTTTTCAGGGTGAGTCAAAGATGGCATCTCAGAAGAAACAGGATTTGACCCAGGCCCTGAAGGACAAGAGCATTTGGACTGACAGAAGCAAGAGGCACTCGGGTGGGAAAACTGCATTAGCAGATGCCTGGGGAGAAAAGTGTGAGCAAAACCAGCAAGGAGAAAGGAAGGGAAAGGAGGGGGAGATGCCAGGCGGAGGGCATTCGGGCAGCTCTAGCCCAGAGATCTACACGCTGCCAGTCAGTGTGGGATGAGTGGGGCCTGGGCGCTGCAGCAGAGGCTCCTTGGAAGCGGGCCAGCCATCGGTCCAAGTCTTGTTTGTTTAGACTCTCACATCCACAGCACTGGATAATCTTTAACCACGGGTCAGCCTGCGGCCACCCAGCCGGCTGGCGGACCTCTGCTGGCCCGTTTGGAAGGCGCACCAACCCATTAACTGTGTCCATAAACATCCTCCTGCTGGTTCGCAGCTGGCACGGGGCAGGGGAAGGAGCCGGGAGGGTGGGTGCATGGCTGGGATGGGCAAAGAGTTCCTCCACCCTTCTGGGAAGTGCCCTGAGACCCACACCTCCACCCTCTCCATATAAACCCACACCACCTCCACCCTCTCCATATAAACCCAACCACAAGAAAGTTGGGAAAAACAAACACACTTCTGAGGCTCATGGAACAAAGGGCAGAATGTTCCAGAAGCCCTCAGAGTCATAGATTTTTAGATTTACAGAATCTTCAAGCCACGGGATCTTAGATGGATAGATCCCCAGAATCATCTGGTCTGGTGGGTCTCAAACTTTTATTTTTCCCCCAAGCAATAGAATCGTTTGTCCAAAGGAACAGAAAACTCTGGTTGATGTCTAGGAGGTGACCACAGAGCTCGGCCACTCAGCCACCGCAGAGATGCCTCTGTGGAACCCCAGTGCTCCAAGGGACCCAGCTGGAGAACCACAGGCCTTAACCCAAGAAATAATTTAGATTGCGTGGTTTGACTTTTATCCAGACACAGGCACTTGCCCCCCTCTCAATGAGAGGACAGGTTGGGGATTGTCTACTTTGGTGGTGTTTTTAAATTAGATATTCCTTTTTAACCTAAAAACAACAGCCCTTCCCATTTGTATAAACACTTTTATGTATCCGGAAGCCTCACAGACTATCTGTAAGGTAAATGGTGCATGTACAATTACGTCCAAATAACAGAAGAGGTGGGCAAGGCACAGAGATGCTGAGAGACATGCCCAAAGTCAGTGAGCGGCCAAGTGGAGTCTTAATTCAGTCGGGCCTCCTGTTTCTCAAATGAGGGCTTCGTCCCCAGTTCGTCGCCAAGACCCTAGCTCCTCCCCTCCTGGGGCCACCAGGCCTCTCCAAGTTCCCCAGAACTGTATCTTGGGCCAAAGAGGTACTAGATGGGGACACACAAAACTGCCATTTCTGGACATTAGAAACAGCCTGCTATTGGCAATTACATGTGCTTGCACTTTATGGAGGTTCATTCTGGTAGAAAACTAGAGCACACTGTGAATGACGGGATCAAACAAGGCCCTCAAAAGACTTCAGGGAACTACAAGGCAGGCAGACCCACTGTCACCACTAAACAGGACGCTGGGTACCCACCACCCCTCTTGGTCTCTTCCAGGGCCTTTGGTGGCCTATCTGTGTCCAACACATGTGGCTGATCCCTGATGCCTTGAGCTCTTGTAAGCTCTATTCTGGAAGACATAGGGGGCCCAAATCCCCACCCCTGGGGGGCATCTAGACATAATAGGGAGACCAGAGAGATTCCTGTTTACAGAGCCTGGGGAGTAATGTAGCCCATGCTTCTGAGCTCAAGCGCCAGCTCTACTAAGCGGTGTGACCATGGACAAGTTGTCAGACTTCTCTGAGCCTCAGTTTCCTTACCTGCAAAATAGGCACAATAATAACTTTCTTTAAAATGTAATCAAAGACGATCTCTACTGTATTCTTAAAGAGCAGGACAAACACATGATACAGAACCCCTGTTGTGGAGTAGACCTCCACTCGCTTCAGGAAGAGGGAGAGTCAGGAAGAACAGAGTAGTCAGGGGAGACTTCCTAGTGGAGGGGAGGGTTTGGTACGGGGCCTTGATATAATTGGCAGAATTCTAGGTGAGTCAAAAAGAAGCACTGGAAGAGTGTGAAGCAGAAGGAATAGCAAGATTTTTTTTTTTTAACTAAGATGAAACGAAAACCATCAAAGGGAAAGACACCAAGATCAGCATCCTCATCTCTTCATCCCGAGGGCTTGGCTTGGGCCCCTTGAGCTAATATTTGCCTCTCAGCCCCTGGCAGCCACAGCTGAAGGTAAATATTAGTTTAGCCTGGGAAGTGGAAACCCCAGGTGGCAGTGTGGTCCTCAGCCGGCCAGGATGCCTCACGCTCTGTACCACAAGCTGGGCACAGCCAGGATAAGGACCCGACCCCTGGCCTTATCTATAGAGAGGTCCAGGCCTCTCACTGCTGGGCAGCCAGGCTGGCCCACCACCCCAGAAACTGGCACAGCAGCAACCTGGCCCCCAGAAAGCGACCCTGAGAGTCTCCAAACATCCTTCTCCTCAGTAGGCAGATGGGGTCTTTTTCCAAGACCTGAAATGACATCATGAGTCCTTGGGAGTCCCCCCATACCCTAACCCTAACCCATACCCATGGCCTCTTAACAGCCTCCTAGGCTCAGCCACACACATTGTGAGTGAGCAATAAGTCTTCTTACACTGACCTTGGGCCCAGATCAGCTGGAAAGTCTGAATTGTGGGCCCAACCTGGCTTCTGACTAGGGACAATTGGGGTAGGCTCCTTCCCATCTCTGGGCCACATTTCCTCTTACTGAAAAACCTGACAGTAAGAACTGCTGGAAACTCAACTCTCTTGCTGAGTGTCCCCTGTGATACACACACATATCTGCACCTGTGCACACCCACTCTCCTCAAGTCCACAAGCCATCCACAGCCTCCCCACCTAACCCCCTTCCCTGAAGGATCTTTTCCCCAACTGAGTGCCAGTTCCCCATCTCTGTGCCCATGCACACCCCTCCTGTCTGGCCTACACTGTTCCTCCTCAAGAGGTCCATTCTTCCCACCTCCTCTAGTTCCTGACTTAAAACTCACCTCCTACAGGAAGTCCTTCTGATTGCTCCCCAGCTGCACCTCCATAGTTTTATTCTTCAGCCACACTTTTATGCAGTATTGGATTTAGGTCACTTCAGAGCAGTCATATGGTATGTCCCCCAGTGTAAAAACTCTTTCAGGTGAGGGGCTGGGTTTCCAGTTCTAGTGTCCCCTCTGACCACTGCACAGCACCTAGGCTGCAGGAGCATCCTATAAGTGGAATCCGGGCTCACCAGCTTTTGGCCAGGACCCACAGCTACTCTTCCTGAGTCAACACATCTGAGAGGCGCAGGGAGACCTTGAAAACTGGTTTAGGAACTTATCTCTCCAAGTATTAATCACCCCATAAAACTTGTGTTTATTTAGTTGCTGGCAGGTCCTTCTTCCAGGAGGTAGGAAGCTGTTATTCTTGGAGATACCAGCCAGGGCTTGGGCCAGGGCACCCGGAGGGAAGAGGGTGATCTGCTGTGAACTCCAGCATAACAGGGAGCCTGGAAGACCTGAAGCAGCTCTGCTGGGGCCATGGCCTGGGCAGCGGGGAGCCCAGGTGATGTTTAGGGCTGCGGGGGGTAGGGATGGGGCCCCCACTTGGCGGTGTCAACCAGGGAAAGACACCAGCCCTTGCCTCCACCCTTTTGGGGAAGATGGCCAATCTGCCCATGGCCTGCCTTGCAGGCCTACTCTGTGCCCTGGACCCCAGGATGTCTCTAGCCTGAGGAGCAGACACTGGCCAGGCGGGGTTCGAAGGGCTTTGCCTCAGGTTCCAGACAGGTGGGGGCAGGCAGATAGGGCTGGCAGGTAATCTCTAAAGATGAGACACTGATCTAGGGGACAAAGATGAGAACAGGAAAGATAGGCCCGTCTTCAGAGCCACCAAGACAGGGAGTGACTTCTTCAGAGGAGAAACTCAGCGGAGGAGGGAGACAAGGGGAAGCAGAGGAGCCAGGGGGATCTAGGTGGAAGGAGGAGGCCCAGAAAGACACGGATGCAGTGATGTGGCAGAGAGGAGGGAGTGGGAGATGGGCGGATGGGAGCAGAGGGAAGAGGGCGGGGAGGGAAGTAGACCCTGAGACCACACGGGCAGTGGGCATGTCCCGGGGGCAGGGGTGTGGGATGCAGGCACAGAGCAGCAGGCCCACCTCCGAAGATAACCTGGATGGGTCTCTCTCACTCTCTCTCTCTCTCTGTTTTTTTAACAAAAAAAATCAATTTAGGAAGAACAAAATGAGGACATATTTTAATCTGCTAATTCATTTTAGGGGCCATAATCAGTGTTTAAAAATGCCCAGGGATTATGGTGATTTACAGCTGTGACGGGAATCAGCTAGGGCTTTGGCCTTACAGGGTGTACAGAAAGGAGCCTGACGGGAAATTCAAATGCAACTGAAATTACTGCGTGAAAACCTATTTATAGTCAAAGAGGCCAGGTCAGTGCCTGGGCTCTGCCCTGGGTGCGGCCCTTCAGGATCGCTCTTCAGGCCTCTCCCTCAGCCCTGCAGATTAGGAAGCCTCATCTCACCTGGTGTGTCCGTTTTGTCCTCACCCTTGCAGAGCTGTAGGCCCAGCCTAGGCCTCCTCCACCAAGAAGCCCTCCTGAACTCTACCTGTCCTCACTAATTTCACCCTCCACTGACTTCCTGCTGAAACCCCCCAGTGGGTAATGTGAAATGTACCGCTTTGGGCACCAGAATACCCAGTTCAAGTCTCCGCTCTGCCACATCCCTACACACACAAGCCAGGCCTTCCATAGCCCTCAATTTTCTCCCTGCCAAATGGGGATAATAATCACTCCCTCCAGGGCCAGGGGCTGAAAGGGTGAATAAGGTAACTGGAAGGAACCATCTGGGCAGACGGACGAGATCCTGCGACCACAGCATCCAGCGATTTACTGTCCTCGCTTGGGCTCTGCCTGGATCGTGTCTGGAGTTGTGTTTGCTTTGTTTCCCAGTGAGCCTGGGGCTGTCTGTGAGCAGGGCTGGGTCTCCCTCAGCCACCCCTCAACCCTTTCCTTCATCTAACAAGTCACCATCTATCCCCCACTTTCCCCTCCTCACTCTGCAAATATCCTCAGCATGCTCCACACACCAGGCCCAAGATTCCACTCCGGAGAGGAACCTGGTGGGTAAGGCATGGATCCCTCCCTCTCAGAGAAGGGTTTACTCATTTGTTTTTACTTTCATCATCTTTTTTTTTACCCCCCACTATAAACTGACTAGAAGAGAAAAGCTTCAGTTTCTAGGCTCTGAAGTCAGAAAGGACAAAAAAAAAAAAACATTTTCCCACCACCTCCATGGCAGCTTTCTCTGCAGGCAGAGAGATGGTGAAGGGAGGGGAGGTGACAAGAGCAAGTGTTGGCTGAGCATTGACTTGGTACCCAGGACTAGGCTGGACACATTACTCACAGCCTCTTTAATTGGGTTTCATCTTCCTACTGACCCATTGTACAGATGGGAAAGCTGAGGTTCATCCAGGCTCCTCCTGGGTTGGCCTGTGCCCAGTCTGTGCACACAGGCACACACATGCTTGCCGGCACACACTCAAGTCCAGTGGGAGTCCAGTGACCTGGATTCTCAGTCCTCAGCCACCAACTTGCTGTGAGACTCAAGGAAGTCTAAGACTCGGAGGCCCCTTCCAGCCCTGGCATTTGGGGGTCTGCAGGTGCCCTCGCCAGGAAGCCTGGTACTTTAGCAACCCCAGGATAGCCTCTAATGCTCCTCCTCCTGGATCGCCCACAGGATGCCTGCCCTCTCACTGCCCTGAAGCCTTAGTCACACTGCGGGCCCGGGAGCAGCCAGAAGAGTCTTGGCCCCCCAAGTGCCTTCTGCTCTCCCCCACTACCCCTTCCACCCCCATCCATGCAAAGAGCACTAAGGTAGGGTTGGACCTGCTGGAAGGCTGCAGAGCCCAGGGCCGGGGCTCACTCGGGACAGAGTGCTGGTTCTACAGCTCACCTGCAGCACTTCCTAGGGATGAAGACAACCTCCCTGAGCTTGAGACGCACCTCCATGGGCCCAGCGATGGGGTCAGCCTCCCAGAGTTGTTAGCAGAATGGCACTAACAAAGTGCCTGGCACACAGTAAGTACTCTGTATACTGTAGTAGTCATGATGCTTAATGTTAATTACTTCCTGGATCGGGGCGGGGGGTGTCTTCGAGGCAGCCATATATGATTATGAAGCTCAAAGGCACAACCTGTGGGGCCACAGAGAGCAGAGACCTCACCAAGCTCCAACGGCCACAGCCGCAGGCCAGAAGGCAGGGATGCTCTGCAGTTCCAAGGCTCCCACTCGGCCCCAGGACTGCTGCCAGTGTGGGGGGTGGCCCCATACCTGATGGAACCAGTCTGACCACAGCCCCTGGAGGTGTGCCCTGCGTCTGAGGGGCCGGAGGGAGAAGGCACTCACCCAGCAGCTGGACGCCTCGAGTGAGGCCGTAGACATCCACCAGGGCCCACAGCGGGTCGGCCGTGCGGACCCCGTTGAAGAAGAGCATGGCGGCCGAGTCATTGATGCGGTAGAAGACACGGCCCTTCTTGTCCACCCAGAAGGCGATGATGTTGCCCTCATTGGCAAACTCCTCAGGCAGCGCCTTGGCCCAGAAGCCGCTCTGGGACACCAGGTCGGGGCAGGCGTACTTGGGCAGCGAGTCGGGGTGGATGCGGGACGGGTCCTTGCTGGTGAAGCCCAGCCGCAGCGCCCCACTCCAGCAGCACTGCTTCTTGGTGATCTGGGGGCAGGGGTGTGGCCTCAGACCCCCAGCCCAGCCTCCCCGCCCCGGCCATCAGCGAGCCCAAGGGAAAGGAACGGCACCCTTCTCTGCAGACCACCCCCAGGCAGACTCCCATGGGACGTAACCCTGCCCAGCTCACCCACAACTGGGGCTCCTCTCCTTCCCCCAGGAGCCCTCACCTCCTCCCCACCAACTACCCTTATCCTTCTCCCATCACCTCCCCATGGCCACTCCCCTTTCTATTTCCTTGTCACACAGGGAAGGTTAAGAAAAGGGTAAGGAGAGAGAGGAGAGATTAGGAAGAGCTGAAGTGGCAGCAGAGAGGAAAGAGAAGGGGCAAGGAGGGTGACGGCCATAAGCAGAAGTGGGGAAGTCCAGAGGCCCCAGGCAGTGCAGCCACAGGAGCAGGGAAAGACGCCCCACCTTCAGCCTGACTTGCTCATAGATGAGGACCGGGCGGTTACTGAAGGTGATGGCGTTGCAGAAGCTGGCCTGCCTCTTGACGGCCTTGTGGCTGAGGTCCATGAGGATCTGGGAGCCCTTGGTGTGGGGGTGGAAGAGCAGCGGCGTGGCCGGGAGCCCCCCGCCGGGCAGCACCGGCGGGCAGTGCTTCTGCTTGTGGTGGCATCGGTGAGAGGGGACAGGGCAGGGGCCCCCAGTGGAGTCTGCAAAGGAACGAGCCACAGCGTTAGAGAATCTGACAGTCCAAGAGCTGGACCAAGGTCCCCTAGGGAAGGGCAGAGGGCCGGGGTATAAGAGAAATCACCACTGCCCAGGACTTCCACCACCACCGCCCCTCACCACCACCGCCACCTCTTGCCACTATCCTTCTGATACCATCCACTGCATTTCCCACTCCACCACCTACCACTGTTTGTTATCCACCACCATCTGTGCCCACCCTTCACCTGTCACCTCTCACCACCACCATCTACTCCAACCCTCCACCCACCTCCCACCATCATCTCCCACCATCATATACTCCCACCCTTCACCTGTCACCTCTCACCACCACCAGCTACCCCCACCTACCCATCACCTCCCACCATTTACTCCCACCCTTCACCCATCACCTCTCACCACCACCAGCTACCTCCACCCTTTACCCATCACCTCCACCACCACCAGCTACCTCTACCCTTCACCCATCACTTCCCACCACCATCATCTACCCTCATGTGTCACCCACAACCACAAGTTAACATCTACTGCTCCTCATTGGAATTTATGACCATTTACTTTCAACCTCCACCATATGGTAAGCAATCATTTGCAACCAACATCTACCACCATTCACTGTCATTCACTCCCAACGCCATTTATTTTATTCAACAAATATTCATTATGTATCTGCTGAATGCCAAGCCCTGTCCTAGGCACTGAAGATAAGGCATGAAACATACATGGATTCTGTCCTCAAGATGCCAACAGTCCAAGGAGGGAGTTAAGACATGGACAGAAATTGCAATACAAATGGCAGACAGTGAGAAGCACAAAAGGATGTACAGATAAGTCACTTCCCAGGAAGGCTTCTTGGAGGAGAGGAGGAGGAGGAGAAGGCACTGGAGCTGAACTGACAAAGCTGGGCTGCAGTCAACACGTGACCATGGGGCTGCCATTGGAGACCAGGAAGGTGGGTGGGTGGGGCAGCCTCTGCAGGACCATGCCCATCTCTTCCCTCCTTCAGGGCCACCTCCCCCCACCCAGGCTGCCTTCCTGCTTTACACCACCCACGCCCACAACACCGTGGACACAGGCAGGCCTCTTCACCCAGGCTTCCAAGGAACTCGGAGCTGCCTCAAGCACCCCGGCCTGTGCTTCCTTCCATTAACAGAGCTGGGTTTGGAAGGTACCATACAAACATGTGAGGTTGGCACCCAGGAGACAGGGCAAAGAGAGGAAAGAACACGGGATGTGGTGCCAGGTAGCTCGTGTCTGTCACTAACTGGCACGTGACCCTGGGGAAGTCACTTTCCTCTCTGGCACAATGCCATGTGTTAGGTTGTGTCTGACTGTGTGACCCCATGGACTGCAGCCCTCCAGGCTCCTCTGTCCATAGCATTCTCCAGGCAAGAATACTGGAGTGGGTTACCATTTCCTCCTCCAGGGGATCTTCCTGATCCAGGGACTGAACCTAGGTCTCCCGCGTCTCCTGCATCACAGGTGGATTCTTTACCTGCTGAGCCATTGGGGAAGCTCCTTCGACACAATAAGTGGCCTCCACTCTGTGGCTCTGAGACACGTGTCAGCAGCCCTGGCAGCACTAATGCACAAGTCCTGGCAGCTGGGGGCTCGGGCAGGAGGGTCATTTCTTCCCCAAGACCTGTGTCTCATCCATCAGGAAGGACAGCTCCTGCCTGTCGTCTTGAGAAGAGGCACAGGGGATGCGGAAGATGGGGGTGACATAATGTGACCAAGGCCTTCCAGGATGTTTCAAAATTGGTCCCTCTAAGGCAGGAATTTAATAATAAAGTTTGGTTATCCAAGAGGCCTTCCCCTCCCTAAAGGGAAAGGAGGGGTTTCCAGGAAGGGGATGGAATGAGGTGGGAGAGAAGGAGGGAAGAGTCCCAGGAGGCGGAAAGGCCCAGACTTTGGTCCAGTGTTTGCTCTGGTTTGCATCACTTTGCATCTTTGCTTCCCCCTTTCTCCTTCCCAGAGGGCCCCAAACACCAGGATCCACCGTCCAGAACCAGCCAGATACCCTGAACATCAGCCTCCTAGCTTCTATGGTGTAGCTTCCTGCATGCCAGGCCCACGAGGTGGGCACCTTACAAGGCGGGGCTCACCTTGCTCTAAGGAATCCAGAACGGTGCTCAAGGGCTTAGAAAGCCACCAAGTGGTGAAAGCTGGAATTACTCAGAGGAGACCCTGCCCGTCTGAGAAGGCCCCCAGAAAAGCTGAGTGACCCTTGAAGAGGGTAGAGCAAGGTAGGTCATTCCACAGAAAGGGACAGTTGAGGTGAGAGCAAAGGGTGGCACTTAATACAGTTGCCCCATCTAGAAGAGGTACCCCCTGGGCTCAGTCCAGCCTCAGACACAGCTTGACTCTTGCTTTCAAAAAAACTGCTGGTGAAAAGTAACATCACACACCGTTCAGGGCTGTATACATAGGCAGAAATGAAAACATAAAAAAAAGAAATACCTGCTGGGTGAATGGTAACAAATGTAGTCCATCTATAAACAGAATACTACTCAGCAGTGAAAAAAGAATGAACTACTGATAGGAGCCTCAACATGGATGAATTACAAAATCATCACACTGAGTGAAGCCGGTTTTTTTTTCAAATTTGGATATAGACCATGGAGCAATGGCAGGGCCTCCACTCCTTTCAAAACTCTTCCTCCACTCCTCCCACCCTCCCCCACAGGGTACTAAGTCTTCAAAACACAAACTAAGCTAGAGTGATAACAAGCAGATTGGCGGGTGCATGCGGAAGGTGGGAGGAGGGGGAAACACCAAGGAATGCAAGGGGATACTTGGGGTGACAGCGACAGGTGTGTTCACCCTCTTGTTGTGGAAACGGTTCCAGGGGTGTGTGCATGTGTCAAAACGTACCCAGTCATATACTTTAATCCCCCCTGGTCTAGTGTGTATCAACTAAGTTTCAACAGAGCAGTTTTTAAAGATGCCCAGCCCAGCAGCTGCTGAGAATCTCTTCTATGAGGTCCCCGCTACGGCCTCCACTCAGAATCCATGGACCAACGGCAGGGCCTCAACTTCCTTCAAGACACTCCCCACGTATCCTAGTTGGGATCCTGGGGCCCTGGGTAAAGATCTAGGAAACATTGGCTCAGAGAAAAGACAATGAGGACTCCCAGGGACTGAACACCCAGGCCCTTGAAAGGGCCATTCCCAGGGCCTCCCATCCACAGGGAGGGCAGTGGGTGGGCGAGGGCAGCCCAGGGCCAGCCTCCCTAGCTGACAGCTGAGCAGATGGAGAATGGGGAGACCCTGGTCCCTGGGGGCACAGTGTGCATCCAGACATGTGACCTCAAAAAAGCACACACACATCTGTGAGCATATGAGGGTAACCCAGACCCTAGGAGACTTAGGAAGGAGAGAGACTTTTCTCTCTCCCCACGCACACATTTATACATGACTACTCATGTACACATGGATGTGCGAGACAGTACACATGTCTTCTGCACATGGGCCATCCATCTAATAATAATAGCAGTCATTCATCACATGCTAACACGTGCTAGGCTCTGAACTGCGAGTTTCACACATACTTAACTGGTTTCACCCTCACAGCAAAATGATGAGGTAGGAGAGACAGTACAAGCCCATTTTCCTGATGAGGAATCAGCCTCTGAGGGATTGAGCGGTTTGCCCAAAGTCATAAAGCCAGCAGGATGGGGTTCTTGGAGCCAAACTCAGACAATCTGACTGCAGGGCCCAGGTCTTACTACTCGGCATTTACAGCCAAGAAAGCAAGGGTTTGAATACATTTTTTTTAATGCACTTTAAAATATGGTCACGACTGATGAAACCTGAAAAAATATTCACCTGGGTCAAACCTAAAATGATCTCATGTGGCACACAGGGGGATACCTGGCCTTCTATTATCTTGCCTCTTCTGCAGTACATGTGTGCACGCCACCAGAACACAGAGACGCAAACCGTTTCCATACGTGGCCCTCATCCATCACTGCTAGGATGCAAAATGGAACAGCCAGTGTGGAAGATGGCTTGGCAGTTCCTTATGAGTTAAACGCCGATCATATAACCCAGCAATCGCATTCACAGGCACTTACCCAAGAGAAATGAAACATCTGCACAGTGACCTGTACACAAATGTACCGCAGCTTTATTCATAATAACCCCATGCTGGTAATAGCTTAAATGCCCTCCAACTGGTGAATGGATAAATCAAACATGGTACACCCACACAATCAATACAACTCTGCAATAAAAAGGAACAGCACTATGATACAACAAGCAGGAACAAAGGGATCCCCTGGAGAAGGAAATGGCAACCCACTCCAGCATTCTTGCCTGGAGGATTCCACAGACAGAGGAGCCTGGCAGGCTACAGTCCAAAGGGTCCCAAAGAGTTAAGACGCGGCTGAGCAACTCACACTTTCACTTTCACAGCTTTGACGCCAAGGGCCACAGGGGCAGCTGAGGGCAGGGCTTCTCCCCAGTGCATTTCGACATACAGTATGACCCCTTAAAACCCCCATTCCATGGATGAGCTGCCAATCAGACTGGTTAATCAACTTGTTTGAAGTCACACAGCAATAAAGTGGCAGAGCTGGGACATGAACCCCAATCTCCCAATGTCATGTTTGGGGTCCTTTACCCTACTCAGTGGCTGACACTAGAGATCACTTTCCCCGTGAGCCCAAGATGGCAGGCGTAGTGCTGAAAGGCTGTGTGGAGGAAGTGTTGGTCAGGTCCAGTCAGGGGAGCAGCCACAGCAAAAGGTGTGAAGATGCCAGGAGGCCTATGAGCTGCACAACTGCTCCCCCAGTGACCAGTGGTCCTGGGTGGAGCCCCAGTCTCGCCATCTGCTCCCAGGCAGGCTCCCCTTCGTGACAGGTTTACAAGCTTCTAGGGAGTCATAGTGGGAGCACCCCCTCAGGCCAAGCTGGTGCTGACACAATGGAAACTCTGCCCGCCCCACCCCAGCCCATTCCTCCTGGGCATTTATGAGCTGCCAGAAACAAGCCTGGCCAGCCCTCTGGGTGACCCTCGGTCAGCTCCAGACCACATTCCTGCCTCTTGGTGGGCTCCAAGCCGGGGATGCCCAGACCCAGTGTAGTCTCCGGAGTGACCTCCCCACTGCCCCCACCCATACCCTGCCCCAGGACCATCCTGGCAGAGCCCTGGGTACCTAGGCTGCACTGAGCTGGGCTGCCAAGGAGAAACCGGGAGGAGAGGTTGAATGTTGGCTCAATACTTATGACAGTAACCAACCTCTGTGTGTGTGGCTTAACAGGCAGTGTCTTCATGACACTCCCAATGACACAGGTCCTCAGAAGTGAAGCTATTCACCAAGGTCACCCAGCTGGAGTGAAGAGCCCAAATCCGAACCCAGGCCTGCTGCCTCCAAACCCAGCTCTGAGACCTCATTTTTCTCATCTGTAAAATGGTGACCACAGCAGACCTCCATGGCATTCTTACAAGAATTAAAGAGATGCTATATTTACCAGCAATCCCACTCCAGGGCATATATCCAGAGCAAACCATAATTCGAAAAGATACATGTACCCCAAGGTTCATTACAGCACTTTTTACAATATCCAAGACATGGACATAACCTAAATGTCCATCAACAGATGAATAGATAAAGATGTGGCACATATATACAATGGAATATTACTTAGCCATAAAAAAGAAGGAAATAATGTCATTTGCAGCAACACGGGTGGACCTAGAGATTATTACACTAAGTGAGGTAGGTCAGACAGAGACATACAAATAACATATGATATCACTTACCTGTGGAGTCCAATTTTTAAAAGTATACAAATGAACTTAGCAAAAAATTAATCTGGAAAAAAATTCATTACAAAAAAAAATGAATTTACAAAACACAAACAGATTCACAGACTTAGAAAATGTACTTAAGGTTTCCAGGGTAGAAGGATGGGGAGAAGGGATGTTAGGGAGTTTGGGATAGAAAGGTACACACTGCTACATTTTAAAATGGATAACTAACAAGGTCCTACTGTATAGCACAGGGAAGTCTGCTCAGTGTTACATGGCAGCCTGAATGGGAGGGGAGTTTGGAGGAGAATGGACACATGTATATGTATAATGGACACATGTATACGTATAATGGACACATGTATACGTATAATGGATACATGTATACGTATAATGGACACATGTATATGTATACTGGACACATGTATACGTATAATGGACACGTATACATATAATGGACACATGTATACGTATACTGGACACATGTATACGTATAATGGACACATGTATATGTATAATGGACACATGTATATGTATGCCTGAGTTCCTCTGCTGTGCGCTTGAAACAATCACAACGTTCTAAGTCAACTATATTGCAATACAATTTTTTTAATTAAAAAACAAAACCCAGTAAGTAGTTGCTATAATAATAATTCTATTATTACTAATAATGGTTGTAAATAAAAGTGTGAAAGTGAAAGTGTTAAGTCGCTCAGTCGTGTCCGACTCTTTGCAACCCCGTGGACTGTAGCCCACCAGGCTCCTCTGTCCATGGAATTCTCCAGGCAAGAATACTGGAGTAGATTGCCGTGCCCTCCTCCAGGGGATCTGACCAACTCAGAGATCAAACCTGGGTCTCCTTGCATTGCGGGCAGATTCGTTACGGTCTGAGCCACCAGGGAAGCCCACAGTTGTAGATAATTATATTATTGTTTCAATTAACATCAATCTGTGCTCTCCTACACCTCTGGTCAAGCTATTTCCCCCTCCCTGCATATCTTCTCTCCCTGCCTCACCCATGCCTCTCCAAATCCCACCCATCTTTCAAGGCCCAGGTGGATCCTACTATGTTTAAGACAGCCTCATCCTGAACCTGCGGACCTGAATACCAGTGCTGGCATGATCATTTACATCACTAATGAGGGAGGCTTGTCTCACTTTCTGGACAGTATGGAACAGGGCAAAGAGCAGGAGCCCTGGAAGCAGGAGGTCCTGGGTTCAACCCTGACCATGCCACAGATTTGCTGTGTGACTTTGGGCAAGTTGCTTCATCCCTCTGGACCTTAATTGCTTTCTCTGTAAAACAGAGTCATCATAGCTGCCCTGCCCACCTCTCCAGGCCATTGTAAGAACCCAGTGACTTCATGGATGTAAAAGAAATTTTCAAACTTTAACACCTGATCCCAACATAAGGTCTTATTGTTTCTTATAAAAGCAACAACCACAACCATAAGAAATGATCAGTTCACTTCAGACCAGTTGGAGGCCAGACACTTCTGTTTTCATTTACCCCAAACACCGTAAACCCAGATTGCAGAGTGGTCCTAGATTGGGCTAGTTTACACACAGTCACTGAATAGGGATTCCTCTTTGGGGGAGACTCAGAGGAAGCCAGAGAGCAGGTGGGGAGGGGCTTCAAGTGAGAGAGATGATTATAAAACTGGCCAGATGTGAACTTCTCTGGGTTCCCTCCAGGGGCCCACCTCCCTCACCTGCTTCTAGCCTCAAGGCCTGGCCCAAGCCTATTTCTCTTCTGGAAACCATCCCTTCCTCCTTCCCACCTATAAACCTGAATTTCTCTCACTCATCCTTCAGACCTTGATTTTAAAGCCCACCTTCTCCTGGAAGTCTCTCTCATTCCCAAACCAGGTCCAGGGGTCCCCTATGTCCCTAACAGACCTTCCATCACCCAAGCAGCCTTTGTCAAATCTGGATCCTCCACAGAATTTAGCCCAAATGCCTTGAGGCACCCATTGTAGGCAATGCATGGACTTGTCTTCCTCACACCCAGAATGGTTCTGGGCATGTGAGAAAAGAGTCACTCAGACCATTTTCTGTGTTCTGCGGCTCTCTGGCTAGGAAAGGCTATGGGATTATTTATGTGTCTCCCTGATGGACCGTGAGCCTTCTGAGGGCAGAGACCATTGTCTTTTTTACTGCTGTTTCCCCAGCGCCTAGCTCAGCACACAAAGTAGGTACTCAATAAAAGCACTGAATGAGCTGCCCCTGTTCACTTCTTCAGTCCATTGAAAACTTGCTAATGATCAAGCAGCACCCACTTGGTGCCTTGCTTTTTCTGGTGCCCAGTGGATAAATCAGAGAAAGTGAGGACTAAAGGCACAGCTTCCTTCCTTGCCCAGAACCAGAATCCTGCACTCCATGCCTGACTACAGTCCAGGCTGCTCCAGAACCTTCCAGCACTCCTCACCTGCCTACAGGAAGAAGGAGAAAAATTGCAAGGGTTGATTTGTTTTCTTCTGTGTCAGGAACTGACACAAGATGCCTTTCCTGTACAGCCTCATCCCACTCTGCCAAGCCCTGACAGTTAGGGATCTGTGGGAAGCAGCCTTGAAGATGTCCCCAGTGATCCCTACCTCCACCTCCTGGCCATCCCTTTGTAATTCTGTAAGCCCCTTCGTAACCCTCTCCCCTAGGGTGTGGAGTGGACCTAGCAACTAGCTTCCAACAAACTGAATACAGCTGAAGTGATGGGATGGGACTCCCAAGGCTGGGTTGTAAAAAGCCCTTGCTGCTACTGCTGCTAAGTCGTATCAGTCGTGTCCGACTCTGTGCAACCCCATAGATGGCAGCCCAACAGGCTCCTCTGTCCCTGGGATTCTCCAGGCAAGAATACTGAAGTGGGTTGCCATCTCCTTCTCCAATGCACGAAAGTGAAAAGTGAAAGTGAAGTTGCTCAGTCGTGTCCGACTCTTAGCAACCCCATGGACTGCAGCCCACCAGGCTCCTCCGTCCATGGAATTTCCTGGGCAAGAGTACTGGAGTGGGTTGCCATTGCTTTCTCCAGGGTAGACAGCTAGTCACCAGCAAAGTGGGCTTCAAACCCAGGCCTCAGATCCATCTGCCTTTGGAAACACTAGAATGATTTTTAGAATTTATACTAACCATATGTGCTTGTTTTACAGGCCACCCCCACATACATACGCTGAGGGTCCCCAGGATGAGAAATGCAGGCCAGCATTAGACTCCATCTTTTTTCCTTGCCTCTCAGGTTGCTCCCTCTGGGAAAAGTAGCCTCAGTGTAAGGTGGCCCTGTGGACACGCCCACATTGGAGGGACTGGGGACCACCAATCACCAAGTAAGTAAGCTTAGATGGGGCTCCCCCTCAAGCCTTCAGATGAGCCTGCAGCCCCAGCCAGCAACTTGATTTTAACTTCAAGAAGGACATTAAACTGGAGGCCTTAGCTACAGTGTCAAGATTTCTGACCCACAGAAAATGTGAGATAATTAAATGTGTGTTTGTTGTTTTACTGGTGAAGGAAATGGCAATCCACTTCAATATTCTTGCCTAGAAAATCCCATGGACAGAGGAGTCTTGTGGGCTACAGTCCATGGGGTCACAAAGAGTTGGACATGACTGAGTGACTGAGCATGCACATTGCTGTTTTAAGCCACTAACTTTCAGAGTAATTTGTTATGCATCAATACAGATCACTTAGTTCCATGGTACAGATGAGGAGACAGAGGCTCTGAGAGGCAGTAATTTGCCCAGGGTCACACAGTAAGCAGTGAAGCTGGGCTCTGACTTGCAGACCTGTCCGGCTGTGCAGTCATCCTCACTGGGCTGCAGCTAGCTAGCCAGCCAGCATGCTCGGTCCACTCTGCCCAGTGTGAACCCTCCACTCCACCCTGGTCAGTTTCTCCATGATCTCTGCAGCCCCCATGCACACCCTTTGTTGTGTAGGGTTAAGGGACATGTTAGCACCTGACCATCTGACCCATAGAGCTTGGCCATGGGCAGAGCAGGTCCTGCTGCTCCCTGGAACACCAAATGGATCCAGTGACCAGGTGGGCAAAAGAGAGTGGCAGGGAGTGGGCGTGGGCAGGATGGGCACCCTCACAACCAAGCTAATGTCCATACAGAGCCTCCTGCTCTCATTCACTCCACGGCATCCCAGTCCCTGATGTTTCCAGCAGCCAGATGTACATACAGATGTGTCTCCCAATACCGGCACTGCAGGGAGGGAACCAGCCCTCCTCCTCCCCCTCCTCACCCCAAGATTCCAGAAGGGGATTCCAGATGATAACCTTTCTGAGCCCCTGTCTTCACAGTGACCCCACAAAGTGCCCCAAGCCAGGTCGGAGAGAATGAGGGGACGCATGGCTTAGTCCATGTGCCACACAGACCATCGCCCCCAGCTGTCCTCTGTATGCACATGTGTGCATATACTCACAGCAGGTGTGTGCCTAACGGGGACAGCGTCCAGGTGACACATTGTGCCAGGGGCCTGCCAAGGCTGCAGGAGGTAGAGATGCAGTCTTGGTCTTTATAGGCAGCCGGGGTGTATGGTGTGTGTATGTGTGAGTGTACACTTTTGAGCGCACACAGGCCTGGAGGAGCCTCTGTGGAGACCCTCACATGCATGTACACTGTGCTGGCTGTGCCCCAGGTGGGCTGCCCTTTATGTCTGCTAGCTCACTTACTCTTTCCACAACCCTTCCAGGTAACCCTTACCACCCCCACCCACTGGGACTCAGACAAATAAAGGCACTGACCCAGAGTCACACAGCCAGTAAGAGCAGGACAGGATTCAAACTCTCACCAGGAACAGCCGTCTCACCCCCTCCCCAGCCCTGCCTGGCCTGTCGCCCAGCTCAGGGCTCACATCTTCCCTCCTATCTGCTCCCCCAGACCACCTGCCCCACCTCTGTTGATGTGGTCCAGCAGCCAGGGCCCGAACCCCACATTCTTCCTCCTTCCTCATTGGTCAAGCATCTGTGGGGTTCCAAATACTGGGCTGGGTGAAGAGAACAGATAGGGACTAGCCTAATTCCTCACACCCACAGGCATAAGTGGGGTGAGTGTGTGTGTCACCTGTGTTCACAGACACACCTGCCAGGCTCTGGGGGGCTCACCTTGGCCTAAAAGCCTCCAGAGCTGCTGCCGGCAGACAGGCGGCTCTTTCCATGCTAATCCCGGATCGCCTAAGTCCCTGCGATGGCCTCTCCCCTGCTGCCGGAGTGAGAATTAAGGAACCATGGAGGGGAAGCGGGGAGTTAGCCGCGGAAGGGACAAGGTCTGGATTCCCTCTGAGCGGCCAGCTATGTGACCTCAGTCAGCCATTTCCCTTTCTGAGCCACAGCATCCCCTTTTGTAAAGGGACAGTGAGAGCCAATCTCTCAGGCCCCTGCACCCCAGCATCTGGAGTTTGTTGGTCCAGAGACCAACCTGAGGGTGACATGTGTGTCTGGGTGCACATGTGTGTGTCTTCCGCACATCAGCCCCTCAGCAACCGGTCCATCCTTTGCCCTGGGTCACAGCGGGGTGGGGAGCGCTGAAGAAAGTGAAGGAGGCAGGAGGGAAGAGGAGGAGAGGGTGGGAAGGAGAAGGACGGGGAGCCTCTGTGCTCTCCCCCACCCCATCCTGCCCTCAAGACAGGGAGCAGCTCTGGAAATCTGCCTCATGAAAGAGATCAAGCATGTAACTGCCGAAACCATTTTCCAAATGAGAATTAATCTCTCCCAAGGGTCCCCTGCCAGGCTGATCCCAGAGGAGCCCGACTCCTCACCACCAGCCCGATCACACACACACACGCGGGCACGCGCATACACACACATACACACGACTTGTGCAGAAACACTGACCTCTACCAAATAACAGACTTTCACAAATGTGGCTGCTCACACACGGACACCCAGAGACAAAATGTTCGGCCTCTTAAATATGACACAGGTGGGTACACGTTATGCAGGCACACACATACGGAGGTCTAAAACTCAGGTACAATAAGCCGACACCAGAAACACCAACCACCAGGACGCGTCCACAAGCATACCACTAGGAAAACCCCACACAGCCCCTCACCTCGCACTGTAACCCAGCAACCCAGAGTCTTCAGCCCCAACCAAACCAAGCCCCAGGCACCCAATCAGGAACGAAGGACCTTGTGCTCCAGAGTCAGGTTGCAGGGCTGACAGCACCCCTAGGAAGGAGCAAGCCCCTGGCATCTCCCACTTCCCCCAACTCACCTCCCAAAAGAGGGTGAAACCAGAGCCACCGGGGCAGCCAAGGTCCAGGCGTGGGGACCCGTGGGTACAGACACTCATGCAGGGTCCTGGCTAAGGGGCTCTGTGGGCACAGGCAAACACTTACACTCCACGCCCCCAAACTCCCCCCACCTATTCGTGTTGATGGCAGGCTGGGGGCGGAGCTGGGGTCCACTCACGGGGGCCCAGGCTGAGGAGAGTGGTCCAGGTGAGGGGCTGGCGGCCAAGGCCCTCATCCAATGGTCCGACTCGTGGAGTCTCAGCGCACCCCTGCCAAGCTATCCCCATTCCCCGAAAGAGAGGGAGGAACAGGACATACCCCCAGAACGCCTCCCCAGGCCCGTTAGGCCTTCCCTGGGTCCAGCCCTTATTCACATTGTCCCCTGCGGTCCTCACGATACTCCTGTGAGGAGGCTGCTGTCACTAGCTCCACTGACAGATGAGAAAACCAAGGCTCGAGGGGACGCTTGCCCTTGCTGCCACCGTGTCTGTCTCCTCCAGAGCAGGAGTTCTTGATGGCCATACACCATCTCGGGTACTCTTGGGGTCCCGCTCCCCTCTGAACCCCGGGCTCCCAGGCAGCTGAAGATAGCACGCTGTGTCCTGAGCCTGTTCTGAGGGCCTCTTCGTCCTTCCCAGGCCACGGGCCTGCCCAAGTCTGACTCCAGTGGAAAATGCCAGTCGGCTCCAGACCCTATGCCAGCAGGCCCCACTGGGGCCAACAAGCCCAAGAGGAGCCCCCGCCCCACAGACGGGCAGGGCCAGGCTCAGGTCAGGCCAATCCAAGTCTCAGGCCAAGGCCCAGGCCACTGGCACTGCCTCTGGCCGGCTCCGGATTATGTGTCTTCCAGGGCCTTCCATCTGTCACTTAGCCCTCTGGGCCCAGGACAAAATTCATTTCCTTTTAAGAGAGCCAATGATTTGCTTTTCCCACGTTTCCTTCCCTGCCTTTTTCTTTTTTTAATTAGAAATTACTCTGTCAAAGTCCAGGGCCCGGAAAGGGGAAGTCACCTGGTCACCAGTCCTGGCCACGGCTTCCCACTCGCTCCTGCCACCACCCTCCTTCCATCCCAGGTGCTTCCCCGTTCCTCGGTGCCCACTGAACCCAGCAGATGGAGGCAGCCCCACCTCCTAACGCCCTGCCTGAGGAGGGTGGAGGCACACAGAGGGGAGTGTAGCAGGGACTCCCCAAGGTCAGCCCACACTGTTCTGGCACCAGCCAGTCTGCACAGGAACCCCAACTCCTGGGGCCCAGCGATGACAAAACAAGTCCCTGGGAAGACTTCCCCTTCTGGGTCTGGCGCCACATCGGCCATGTTCCTCCCAAGACCACAGCCCTGGAGCCAAGCAGACGAGGAGACAGGAGTAGGGGCAGGCAGCAGCCACCTAGCAGTCCTCTCTCCCACCCCTTCACCTGCCAGCCTCCCGGTCTGCCTGAGGTCTAGGTGAGCACGGACGTGAACTCCAGGAATCAGAAGTTCATTGACCTCCCCGGAAGAGCACACGCTTTCAGAACTGAGATCAGGCAGTGTGGGGGTGTCACTTGCACACCCCTGTGTGCTTAGGCACAAGTCAGCACAGGTACACACGCACAGACACCTCCGATGGGCACAGACATGCACACACGTGTGTACCCACATATCTCTCCATGGCTCCGTCATGGAGCACAGCACTGACCTCCATGGCCCATATCCCAGGACCCACAAACAGATCCCCCCAGCTGTCTAACTGAGGGTTGCCTCGGGTCTAGGAGAGGGACCTATGGACCCCGGACCTCGCATCCCACCTGGCGCTGATCAGCACCTTGGGGAGGTAAGAGGATGAGGAGACTTTGTGGGGAGACTCAGCTGCCTGACCGACTGCCGGGGAAAGACCCCTCTTCCTGCTTTGCCCAACCTCCTGTTTCCATCCCCTCTGCCCCAGTGCCTGTCACTCAAAGGCACCCCCTTCCAAGGTTCCAGAGCCTCCCCAAGAGGCAAGGGGATGGCCATGCCCTCAGCCCAGTGCCTCTTGGTCCCAGCCTCCCCAAGCGGTCCCCAGGCTGGGGATGGACAGACCCTCAGGTGTCAGCCAGGGCCTTACCGTGGAGGGTGCTCCGGGTGATCTGTCCCCCCATCGCGGGCAGCGGGGAACACGGCCACCTCCGTTTGGCCGGCTGGCCTCGTCACTGAGCCGCCCTGGCAGCCAGCTCCCCTCCCCCTGCCCCCCCGCCTCCTCCTCCGTGGCCAGCAGCAGCCGGCATGGCAGGGCCGAGCCCGCCCCTTCTGCACCCCCCAGCACACGGCGCCCTGCCCGCAAGACGGGCCACACACGCACGCACGCCCCTCTGGCCCCGCTCAGAGCCGCCTCCTAGCTCCCACCCACTCCCAGAGCCTCCCCCACCTCCCCGCACTGGTACAGGCGATGGGATCTGTCATGTTTATTTACATAAGGAGGAGGAGACTAGAGGCTTCCTGAAATAGCCGAGCTCCAGAAAGCGCTGGAGATGCCCCAGCCAGAGCGCATACACACACACACAGACACACACACACGCACTCATGTACGCACGCACACATGCACATTCCCCATCACAGACACACACACACATACACAACCTCGCCATTCACCTAGGCTACAGACATCCACGCGTGTTATGCACCTACTTCCATGCAGACACTGGGAAAACGATGGGATACTGTGGTGAGCAAGACAGACCTGGTCTCTCCTTCAAGGGGCTTACAATCTCACTCATGCAGCTTAATAACAAAGAGCTGACATCCTCCTAGCCTCTTCCAAGTGCTCCACGCATATTCACCCCTTTGGTCCTCACAGGCTGAACGATAAGCTCAGTACATGGTTATTGTCAATAGGTACCATCATTATTGCTGAGAAATGAGATGAGAGAACAGAGGCACAAAGAGGCTACCTGCCCAGAAGGTGACAGGGCCAGGAGGCAAACCCAGGCAGCCTTGCGGGGCTGGGGGGACTGGGGGTTAGATTCCTTTACCCCCACACCAAACCTTCACTCTCATCACAAACACACAACACACACACCAGCATATACACACCACACTACCTGCTATACCACATCACAGGTATATGCACAAACACAGGCTCACAAGCACTTGAAAGCACTCACCACTGTGCACATTTAGTCACCTCCTGCTCACCAGGACACACCCCTGTACAGACACACCTCGTAGGGTACACACACGGCAGATCCTCACTTCCACAGACTGCGAAGCCTCTGAAGAAATCCTGACGTGCAGAACCCTGTACCTTGGGGGACAGAAGGGGGCCGAGAGGGCAGAGGGTGGTGGGAGGGCAGGCCCTCCAGCCCTGGGCAAGCATGCTGGGACCCCAAGGCATCATCAAGAGACCAGCCACTAAGTGTGTAGCAAGCAGTGCCTGTGTGATCTGATTTCTATTCCAGGTGGCATAAGTTTCTGTTATGTCCATTTTACAGAAGAGAAAGTGGAGGTTCTGAAATGCTCAGGTTACCGAGCAGGTCAGGGGCAGGGGCAGGATTCAAGCAATCTCCCAGCCATCACCATCGGAGTCTCTCCCAGGAGAACAGGACTACCCCCTTCTCCCAGGCCCTGGCTTGGCCCCAGCTCCTGTCTCCAGGCCTAGGGATGTGGGCTCCCAGAGATAGATCTGAGTGGGGAGGGAAGGCTAGGGGGCAGAGGGGTGGGGCTAGGAAAGGAGCCACGGGAAAGGTGTCAGATGGAACTCAGAGGCCCAGGCACTGTAAGGGGCTGGTCTGGGCATCCTGCCCTCACCTCAGGACCCCGCTACTGAGTGGGGGGATCTCCTGAGTGGGCCTGGGGGAGGGGCAGTGAGGGGGGAGGGGCATCCGGTATGGACCTAGGGTCACCAAGCCAGAGGGCTGGGCAAGCCCATAAGCACACAGTGTCACAGCCCCCCAAACCAGAGGCTGGCCTGAGGCTCCTCCCTGGGAGAAGCTGTGACACCTGATTCTACACGGGGTGCTTCCTTTCTCCGGGCACATGCTTGGCTCTATGTGGCCACACACATGCATACACACTCCGTGACACATGTACACACAGTTCCTCTGGAAGGATAAGTCAAAATCTGATCAAGAGGAAACAACTTAAAGACTTCTCCGGGGTAAATAATTACAGAAATAGCAAACACAAGGCCTCAATGTATGCAGGCAGTCCTAAGCACATGACACCTATTAACCTGTTCACTTCTCCCACAACCCTGAGAGATCAACTGCATTCTCATGCCCATTTTACAGATGAGGAAACTGAGGCAAAGAGGCTGCTCTGGAGGCTGTTCCTACAAAGCAGAAGTCAACCCCCTTCAAACCACCTGCCTTTAAAAGCACCAGTTGATAAGCCTTTCCTCACCAAACCTTCCCACTTGGGGCAGCCTGATCACCCACCATCACCCAGCACTGGAAATCCCTCTTCTGGAAGCCCCACTAGGGCCCCCACTGCAGACAGAGTCCCCCTTCTTGGACCTTGTCTCTCCTTTGAGCCTGAGTTATGCCTCTCCCAATCTGCTGTCTTACTCCACCCTACACAGGTACAGTCATGGCCTTGTCTGCTTGTCCTGGCTTCCTGCATGCATTTCAGCAATTCAACATGACTAACACTTATTATGGAGAAGGCAATGGCACCCCACTCCAGTACGCTTGCCTGGAAAATCCCATGGACAGAGGAGCCTGGTAGGCTGCAGTCCATGGGGTCGCCAGAGTCAGACATGACTGAGCGACTTCACTTTCACTTTTCACTTTCATGCATTGGAGAAGGAAATGGCAACCCACTCCAGTGTTCTTGCCTGGAGAATCCCAGGGATGGGGGAGCCTGGTGGGCTGCCGTCTATGGGGTCGCACAGAGTCGGACACAACTGAAGTGACTTAACAGCAACGCTTATTAAGCATCTACGGCATGCCAGACTCTAAGCTGTGCACTGGGGATGCCACAGTGATCGACAGTAGACAGGCCCTGGTTCTCGTGGACCTACAGTCTAGAGAGAAACAGACATTTGTCAAGTGGTAGAGTGAGGAAGATTATCCCAATTCTAGGAAAGTGTTCTGGAAGAAGCAGGGCTCGGGGCAGGCTTTCCTGAAAAGCAACTGTGAAGGATAATTATGTGCGTATCCCTGTGTTGCAGAGGTAGGTTAGAGGCAGGGAGTGAGCATGACACACGCAAAGGCCCTGTGGCTGAAGGGAGCCCAGCCCTTTCAAGAAGCAAGGATGGAGCAGGGACTGCAAGAGCAGCCTGGGGGTATTTTCCCCTGGCAAAACCAGGGAAGCTGGGGACACATCAGGGAGGGCTCAAAGAGCAGGGCGAAGAATCTGGACTTTTTTCTGAGAGCCATAGGGAACTCCTGACGGACTTCATCAGGGAGGCGGCAACACCAGGTCTGAACTGCTAAAAGGCCACCCTGCCATCTGGTGTGCAGAACGCACGGAGGAGGCAGGAAGGCACCAGGGGCGAAAACAGTGGCATCCACAGGGTCAGGCTGGTCCTTGACTTGCCCTTGCTCCTCGGGCCTAGCCTCGTGCCTGCACAGAGCCGGCTCTCAGAAGATCACTCACCCAAGGAACTGAATCTGTGTGACGCTCTGGAGATGGGGGGTGGGTGGGGGCAGGGAGGGTCCTTCAAGTTGACGGCAGTCCACACTCCAGCCACATGAGAGAAGATGAACAGAGAACTGGGCAGCCCCAGGCCTTTACGGCACCACTGTCTGAGGAGTTTTCTAGCAGATTCCCTGGGTTCTGTTTCCTACAAATCCATGTCCCCAATTTAAATGGGAAGTGGCAATGTCCCGTGACTAAGGGTTACCCCCATTGCCTCTCAGGGCAGTGTCCAGGCCTGTACAGCTGACATGGGAGCCAGTGCTGCCCCTCTTCCCAGTTTTATGTGATGCCCAGTTGGGGCATCACATAAATTTTCATTTGGCCAAAGAATTCTGTCAGACCTACATCATTCATTTACTCACCCAGCATTCACTGCGTGCCAACGATGGACCCACTAGTGAGTGAGACCCAACTCTGCCCTTCAGAAGCCAAGCAGGAGCCATGCTGGGATCAAGGAAGGAGGCTCCTTTGGCTCTGGCTGAACATCTGCAGTACTTTGTTCTGTAGCCAGAAAGGATGTGAGAAGAGGATGTGAAAGGGGAATCTACAAGCCAATCTACAGAAGTGACTACAAGCACCACCGTTTATTGAACAGTTGCTATGGCCCAGACACGGTGCTAAGTGTTTCACACACATAATCACACCTACCCACCCCACCACATCCCTGCAGGATCACAATCATCCCCATCTTGCAGGCTATAAAGCTGCGACAGCAAGGATAGAAGGTTACATTGACCCGGAGTTCAAACTCTACTCGAAGTCGAGTTCAACTGGGTAACACTCAAGGCAGAGCTCAAACCCAGATCTGCCTGACATTCAAAACTCACACTTTATCCAGAACAGATGAAAAGGTAGGAGCGCTTCTTTCCTGGGGAAGAGAAGACAAGGGGACAATTATCTCCTTAAGGAATCAGAAGGATTCTAGGTGGAGGCAGGGCCTAGGAATGGTCCAGTAGGCCAAGGGTGACATCCCAGGGATGGAGCTTGGATAAAGGCAAGGGAGACTGTGGTCTTGCCCAAGCCTGGACTTCCCATCTGCTAACACGAGAGCCCATCCTGGAGATCTTGGAGGAAGCAGACCCATCCTTGACGTTGGGAGTGGGGGAGGGAAGGGGCTGTGGTCTCTCTGAGCACACAGGCAGAAGGCCTGGGTGTGCCCTTGGGGAGCAACTGGGCTGAGAGAAAGCCTGCCCAGGCTTCAGAAAGGAGCCCTCCCTCTCTAGCTAGCCCCCTGCTGCCTCTGCCCTCCAGCTCTGTCCAGGGAACACTCCCCCTCTCTGAATCCATTCAGCTCCTGAGACCCTCACCCTGCTAGCGGCCCCCTCATCTCCCAGCCACCTCCTCTCTCCTGACCCCTTGCCACCTGCTCCTCTTCCTTCCTGGGCCCCCTCTTGGTCCCCACAACGAGCTCCCCACCTCAACCCTCCCCTCACCACATCCGTCTTCATCCACATCTCCCAAGACCCAGCACCTCTTGGAACGTAAAGTCTAGAACAGACCCAATAACAGCACAATAAAACTTGGAACAAGTTCCCTGGACAAGAGAAACCATTTAAGTCAGAGACTAAGCTCTCTGAAGGGGAGGGAATGCGAGAGAGTGTTGGGTCCAGCCACCGCCTCCGGCTGCGGCAATGAGGTCGAGATCGTGGGCTTTCCCCTGGTTGCACAGTGAGTGGAAGGCAGGAGCACTAAACTCAGGTTTAATGTCGTCTGATGTTTAATATAATACACAGGTCGGGACGTTGGGCAACATGCAAGACTGGACAAGGAGAGGTGATAACTTCTCTTTACAGCGGGGGAGGTAGACAGAGGAACCTGGTATAAAGAGAGGTCAGCAAGGGGACGCGGCCCTGCTAGGAGGAGTTGGGAGGCAACTTCTGGCTGCTTTAATGTCTTTTTTTTTTTTTTTTTTAATCAAGAACAAGGGATAATTTGAGCTGATGAGTCACCTGACATTTGGGGCTTAAGGCTGACCTGCTAGGGCCATTGTCCCTGCCTGATTAGACCGGGCCTGGTGCTGAAGAACAGGGAGCAGAAAACCCCCAAAAGCTGCCTCCCACACCCAGAACCTAAAGTGGAGGCTGCTGCCTAGAAGCTGTGAGAGCGAGCAAGCACATGGTGACAAGGACAAAGCTGCACAGGGACAGAGAGCAGGAAACCGGAGCCAGGGAGCCCACGGGGCGTCCTCGGGGGTGGGACAGGTGCCCCAGCAGTGACAGCTGCCAGCGCCCAGGATGACGGGAACACAACAGGTGCAGAGGCCGGGGCGGGGACTGAAAGGGAATCTGAGAAAACAGCCTGGAGTCAGGCACCCCTCCCAGGTCCCAGGCCCAACGCCAAGTAGCCCTTTCTCAGACCCTCCAAGACTTCAACACACCTCCTCCTGCTCCCCCGGTCTGGGCCTCAGGGCCAGCGTGCCCAGCCTGGACTAGACAGAGGGGTCACCGTCCGTGCCAGGCAGAAAGGACAGAACAAAGAAGAACAAGGTTTCAGTTCCCAGAACACAGTGTGCCAGACGGAGCCCACACCCACAGAGCCCCCAGCTGGAACCATTTGCCCATGATAAGATCTATGACCCCCGCCAGGAAGGGTGGGTGCCTTGCCACCCACCTGCGTGGAGGTTTGAGCTCTGATCTGGAGGTCAGATAGGCAAGCTCCTCTACCACATGACTGGGCAAGCTACAGAGCTTTCCTGAGGCCTGGGGCTCGGCTAGTAACAGTAACGCTGATGATGTGGTTCAGAGAGCCAGAGAACTCAGGAATCCGGGTAGAACCTGAAGAGGCTAGGATCTCCACCCCAACCTCAGAGAGGCGAGACCTGGGACGTGCAGATTATGAGTATATAGTACACCAAGGAGAAGAAAGGGAGGACCCGCCTCCATAGGTAATGACCTTCCTCAGCACCATCATGGACCACTTACTCAGCACTCGCCTTGCTCTCGCCGCCGTTCTAAGCTTTGCATGTGTTATGGCGTGCTCGCCTTTCATGCAAATGTCATCCCAGAGTACCAGGTGAAATGTGGGTTCTTTTAAGCAAGCAGAATAAACATCGTCCTTTGTCACCAGGTTAGCACTCTATTCTAAATTTCAAAGCCATCCCAGTGATCACAAGTGATAAATTATCAGGGCCTGAGTTCATAAAGTTTGGTCCCTAAATTACGACCTTGCTGAGGAAGGTGGGGAAGGGCAGACAATAAGACATTGAAGGGGAAGGGGAAGCAGAGAGATGGAGAGATCCCAGGTGACACAGGAGATGGAACACACACGCTGGAGCAAGACAAGAGCCTCGTCCGCTAGAGATGTGTAAACACACTCGACTGATCCTGCTGGATTTCGAGGAAAGCTGGCAGCTGACTGCAGGAGTTTAAATCCCTCCTCTGCAGCCAGAGTCCACCCTCCCCCACCCTGTCCCTCCCCACCCCCTCCCTGCCACACACTCATACACGCACCTCCAGGCCTTGTGGTTCAGCCAGGAATCCCAGGGCCCACCCTTTCTGATCTCAGCACCCAGATATCTGAAGCCCCCCACAGGCTGGGAAGTTCCCCTACCCCACACCTCCTCCAGCCCACCTTCCTGCCTCTGAGGAGTCCACTTCCTCAGACTCTCTCCTGCTTCATGCCCCTCCCAGATCCTGTCTACTGTGGGATAGCAGAGTCCAGGACCAGCTGACGTGGCCCTTACCTCGACTCCTATGCCTTGACCCTGCCTCCTGCCCACTGCCAGGGCCTCTCCTTTGGGCATTAGCAGGCAAGCGAGGGTGATGGTGCAGGACTCCACGGGGCCAGGCTCTGGGGCACTCCCAGAAGGGCCACTGGCAGCCAGACCCCAAGGATCTGACAACACCAGATATTACTGCATCACTCAGAGGTTGCAGACATTAGGTGCTTCAGAGGTAGTGGTAAAGAACGAGCTTTTGAGCCAGACAACCTGGGTTTGTTCAAATCTCAGATATAAAATGTACTGGGTGCCCGTTTTACCAACTGAAAATGAGGTTGACAATAAAAGCACTGACCTCACAGGGCTCCTCAAGTATGAAATACATCCCCATAGGTAGTGTGTACAGAACAGGGTGGATGCACAGAAGTGCCGTGACCGCGGGAGTGCTCTTGATGAGATACTTACAGACCTGAACTGACACAAAGGCCCTATCGTGGATGGGCCTTAAGGATGGGAAACTGGGACCCTATCGTGGATGGGCCTTAAGGATGGGAAACTGGGACCCTATCGTGGATGGGCCTTAAGGATGGGAAACTGGGACCCTATCGTGGATGGGCCTTAAGGATGGGAAACTGGGACACGGAGTAGGAGCAGGGAGATGTGGGATCTGACCTCGGGTCAGTTGGCCTCCAGAGCCTGCACTGAGGCCCTGCATGGTGCCCCTCCCAGGACAGACGGCTACTGGTCAAGCGAATGGTCATGGATGCAGCGTTGGTGAGGACCAGGCTGGTGACCACCCAGGGCCCAGGATGCAAAGGAGGAGTTGGTATCCAGGAAGCCACGCAGCAGAGCAGAGAGGCTGAAATGCGAGTCCCAGGGGCTGTCAGAGGGCAGGTGGGCCCTGAAGTCCCAGAATCCCATCCAAAGGAGAGAACTCCATCCCCAGCAGCTCGGCTGGCCACCGGGGGCTCCTGCCTCTCAGAGTTCCTTAGTACCACTGGGCTGGGCTGCCTCCCTCTCCTCACCATGACCTCTGACCTGACTCCCCACTACCCCATCAGTGGGAGCCCCAGTACCACCTCCTCCTGCTGCAGAAACTAGGCAGAAACTAAAACAAGCAAGCATCCAGATCAATTAAGAAAATGACATCAGCTGCCAGCACCTTGAAACACCTGCTCTGAGCACACATAGGGAGGGGCGGCACTGGGAACTCGGGGTCTAGATGAGGAAACCGAGGCCTGGGAAGTGGAACACCGCAGCCAGGTCACACAGTCAACATGCAGCTAAACTGAGATCTGGACACGTCTGACCTGGTATCAGAGTACCAGCGCGGGCCTCTCTGCCATGTGGCCTCTTGGAAAAACCCAGCTCGTACAAGCCAGAGAAAATGTTCACAAAAATATCCTACTGGATTTGCAAAAAGCCCCCATCAGGTACTAGAGGGCAGCTGCTCATCTCCTTTGACAGATGAGAGAAACAGAAGCTCAAGGAGACAAAAATGAATTGTAGAAGCTACAAGGTGCCAGAGCAGGGTCCAGAACCCAGATCTCAGACTCCGGAGCCCAGGGTCCTGGGCTTTGTCTACTACACAACACTGCCCTGAGAAAAGCCACCTTCAATTCAATAAATGCAGCATTGGTCAGAGGGGCCCTGGTCAGCAAAGGTGCAAATGTAAAATCTGCTGATCCCAAGGTTAGCTGACTCTGGACTTTGGCTATACGGTACCCGCAGACACTATCCGACCCTGCCTGGGGCCCTGTACCACCAGAGACCTCACCCAAGGCAGGTTCTGGGCCCACCCCAACACTGGGAGGTGGACAGGGGCTCTTGAGTTTTGGAGACCAGAGCTTTACACCATGTACATGACCAAAGGGGAAGTGGGGATTAACACAGAGCAGTACCCACCCTCACAGGCCTAAGACAAAAACCTGAAAATATTCTGAAAAGAGAGAGGGGGTGGCAGGTCCTTTGGGGGAGCAGGGTCTCAGATTGGTGCTTCTGTTCTCACAGAGCCAGAGTGAGTGGCTGACCTAAAGGCCAGCCACTGAACTATGCCAGCTCTGTGCCCACCACCCGGGGCCATGACCTGGAACACAGGGGACGTCAGCCATGCTGGCTGCAGAGCTGAGAGCAGGATACCCAGGCACGGTGGCACCTGTGAGTACTGGGGTCCGTTCAGGGCCTGTCACGAGACGCCTGTGGCTTCCAAGCCCACTGAGCCCACAGAGCCCACAGAGGGACTCAACTTCCTGCCCCTGCACCTCCAGCCCTTGGTCCTCATCCCAAACCCAGACAACCTCACATTGCATCATCAGTCAGCCCGCAACAGGGGCTCTTGTCCCTAAAGGCCCAGGGGTGACCACAAGCCTGCAGCTGCCTCAGTGCTGGCTGCTCCCCTGCTGAAGCCAGAGCTCAGGTGCAGCCAATGGAAGGGGCTGTCGGACTATGGTCTTCCACCTAAAGGACAGCCCCAGAAGGGCAGCCACCCCAGGGTGAATGCAATAACAGAAAGCCCCTTTTCCTCCCTGCAGCTGCTTCCTGCAGTTGCCCCATCTCCCAGTTTGCACCGTCATCCGAGGCCTTGCCTCACCCACCTTTCTTGCCTCTCTCTTCAGTTAACATATTCAGGCTCCTCCTTCAAGATGCCACCCTCTCCCTCCCTCCATCCCTCGAGCTGCTGGAGCCTGGGGTCAGATAATCCACCAGCCACCCTAGCAATGCACAAGGTGGGCTTGCCAGCATCAGAGTTTAGAGGATAAAGCTTTCCCTGGGAGCCAGGACTCCTACAGTCCATGGTAAAACTTGACCAAGGCCAAGGAAGGTCTGAATAAGCCTGCTTGGGTTTGGGGAGACTCAAGGAGGGCAGTCTCTTACAATGTCTGCACAGGTTCCTTCCTTCTGGTGGGGTAAGGCGCCAGGAGGTGGGTCAATGTTGCTCCTGGTGGGCTGGGTCCCACTACTAAGTGAATGGGCTTCCCTGGTGGCTCAGACAGTAAAGAATCTGCCTGCAATGCAGGAGACCCAGGTTCAATCCCTGGGTCAGGAAGATCCCCTGGAGAAGGGAATGGCAACCCACTGCAGTATTCTTGCCTGGAGAATCCCGTGGACAGAGGACCCTGGAGGGCTACAGTCCATGGGATTGCAAAGAGTCAGATACGACTGAGCGACACACACACTTTAGGTGAAAAGAAGCAAGGATCTCTCTCCCCTCCCTAAAACAATGCCCCAGGCCTCACAATCTCAACTTTGCTTACCCAAACCCACTTCTCCTGCCAGGAAAACAAGTGTTCTCAGCACCAATTAAGGGGTGTGGGCTACATAAGCCTTTGCTTGGGGACCCATTTTAACTAGTCATGACACCACCTCCATAATAATTCTCTGTGTGACCTGGGGCAAGTCAAACTCCTCTGTGGACCACAGTTTCCACATCAGTAAAATGGATGAATTGGACTCGTGTATCTTCAGGATGTGGGAGGGGAATCCTTTAGGGAGAAGCAATCAAGGATCTCCACTCCCCCCTTACCGCTCCCAGCCCTGCTTTCCACCATGGTCTAATGGAAAACCAAGGATGGGCCAGCCAGCACGCTCTAACTTACTGCCTCTCAGTCTTCCTCCTGACCCCACCCGACATGGGCACCTCCCCAGGGTTCTGTGGCCTGCCTGGTCTACCCCTTGAGTGCCACCAGCCAGGCCACACGTCTGGCGTCAGCCTGGATTCCCCATGTGGGCCATCACTGTGTCCTTCTATGATCCATGCCCTGGCTACTCCCACAGTTCAGGCCACCAGCATCATCCTGACCTGGACAGTTCTTCTAGCAGCCTGTCCCCCTCAGGGCTGCAGGCTGACCTTTCTGCCTGACTCATCGGCTAGGGCGCTGCCCAGCTCAGAGCCCACAGTGGATAAGCTCCACCCTCCTTTGGGAAGCAACCAAGGTCCCAGCCCACGGTACCTGGCGTCACCTCAGGCTGTGACTTCCCCAGCCCCAAGCAGCCACACTCTGTGCACTTGAACCATGCGAGCCCCAGAACACAGCTGCATCACACAGGTCCGCGGCGCTCTCCTCTCCCTGGAGTGCCCTGCACCACACCAGTCACTCGAAAACTCCCACCTTGCCTTCATCTCTCAGCTTGGATGGCCCCTTCCTCTGAGGTCATCCCAGCCTTGGGGTGTGGGAAGACTAGGCCTTCTGCCTCCAAGGCACTTCCATCCATTCGTGCAGCCCCAGTCCTGCAGTGATGCCAGGGGTCCTCTTCCCATACTGGGAGCAACCTGAGAGCAGGCAGGTGTCTTTTTAGCTCTGGATCCCTAGCACCTAACGTGGTGGGCGCTGGGTCTGCTCAAACTATATTTTATGAAGGAAGCAAGAAAAGGAGAGGAACTGGAATACTGAAAGAAGAGAGGCCGAGGCTAACGGTGAGGGGTTTTACTTGATCCCCTCTGACCCTTCTCCAGGCTCTATGGAGCCTCAGCCCAGCCACAATGCCCCAGGCAGGCCCAGGGGTACTGGAAGGTCACAAACTGCCTGACCCATGATCTCACATTCCCCGGGTGGCTCTCCTTGTTCCCTGAGTTCTACTGGCAGTACAAGCCAGTGCTCACTTCGGTAGAAACAGCCTAGAAGCAGAGCAGCCAGGTGTGTCCCAGAACACTGAGGAACCACAGCCTTATCTGACCATCTTCCCTGGAGGCAGCAAGAGAGCAACCACCGGCCCCTAACCACAGGCTGCAGGCCTGTGCTAAAAACCACATACCTGGCTCCAGCCCAGCCGCTCCCGCATTAAGGCGGCAGGGAGATGAGCCCCTCCAGCTCGTTTGCATAAACCATTTATAGCAGCGCATTCAAAACCCACGCCATCCAAGAAGGAAAAAGCCCGCTGCCACTGCCTGTGGCTCCCCAGTCTCCCCTTTCTTCTGTTTTCTACTTTCATGGCAGGAAGCTAAGCTCAGGAGAAATCTCTACCCTGGCTACCCCAGGCAGTGAAGGAGCTAAATTTTCCCTCCACATGGAAGGGGAGTGATGTGCAAACTCTCTCAGGTGTCAGGGACTTACAATCGGCAAAGTTATGAGCATCTGTGAGCTCATTCAGTCTTCTCTGTGACGCAGGAGGCAGTTCTTGTCGGGCTCCATTTTACAGATGAGGAAACTAAGGTTCAAAGAGGCTGATTTGCCCAAGCCACACAAAACTGCTAAGTGACTGGAGTGGACGTTGCAGCTGACTCCCCAGCATCTGTTCTGCTCCAAAACAACAGGGACTCTCCACCCTGGCTACACATTAGCATCACCTATGGGGAAGGCAATGGCACCCCACTCCAGTACGCTTGCCTGGAAAATCCCATGGATGGAGGAGCCTGGTAGGCTGCAGTCCATGGGGTTGCTAAGAGTCGGACACGACTGAGCAACTTCACTTTCACTTTTCACTTTCATGCATTGGAGAAGGAAATGGCAACCCACTCCAGTATTCTTGCCTGTAGAATCCCAGGGATGGGGGAGCCTGTCTGTGGGGTCGCACGGAGTCGGACACGACTGAAGCGACTTAGCAGCAGCAGCAGCATGGAGGTTATATTGGAGAAGGAAATGGCAACCCACTCCAGTGTTCTTGCCTAGAGAATCCCAGGGACGGGGGAACCTGATGGGCTGCCGTCTATGGAGTCGCACAGAGTCGGACACGACTGAAGCGACTTAGCAACAGCAGCAGCAGCATGGAGGTTATAAAGCTACTGATGCCCAGCTCCCAACTCCAGACCAATTAATATGGAAACTCTGAGGGTGGGACCCAGGCATGTGTGCTTCTAAAAGCTCTCCAGGTGGTTCTAATGTGTATCCAGAGTTGCAATCCACCAGTATAAACCAATCATAGCTGTTCTATTCCCCCTTGGGTCAAGTATGGCCAGGTGACCCACTTCTGGCCAATGAAGCATAGTAGGGAATCTACAAAGCCCCTCTGAGAAAGGTTTGCTGCTGCTGCTGCTGCTGCTGCTGCTGCTGCTAAGTCGCTTCAGTCATGTCCGACTCCTAGTGACCCCATGGACTGCAGCCTACCAGGCTCCTCCGTCCATGGGATTTTCCAGGCAAGAGTACTGGAGTGGGATGCCATTGCCTTCTCCAGAAAGGTTGGCTAGCTCCTTAGAAATACAAAAGGCCTCCCAGGTGGCATTAGTGGTAAAGAACCCACCTGCCAATGCAGGAGACATAAGAGGCGCAGGTTCGATCCCTGAATCGGGAAGATCCCCTGGAGGAGGAGATGGCAACCCTCTCCAGTATTCTTGGTGAGAAAATCCCATGGACAGAGGAGCCTGGGGGACTACAGTCCAGGAGGTCGCAAAGAGTCGGACAGGACTGAAATGACTTAGCGTGCATGAAAGCAGAAACACAAGAGGGGTTGTTCTTCCTCCTCTAGATGTTGTTGGGTCTGACTATGATTTGGGGGCCTGCCATGGCCATGTCACTACCAGCCCCAAAGGAAGCCAACCCATGGGTGGCAGAGCAGAGAGATGGAAAGTGTGTCATCTTTCACCTCATCGTTGAGCCCAGACTCCACCAAGCCTGATATCCACCTCCTGTGGATGTCCACAGGAGGACATCCACTTCTTCCTCTCAGGGCCTCCTATGCCCTGAGATAGTACAGCCTGCTGCTCAGTGTTTAAGTCAGTCCAGGGCCACGTGTGTGATTTGCAAGCAGAACCCCAAGACAGGAGCAGTCACCTGCCCCATATCTCCCACCCACGTCATGCCCTCTTAGACCATTCCCTACAGGAGGCATAACTGAATGAGGGCCCCACCCCGGAGCTCTGAAATCCACTCCAGCCCTTGCTCCACGGCCTTGCCTCCAATAGCCACTCCCAGCCAATGACTACGTGGGGCAGAGAAAGTAAGGCAGGCCCATTCCTGGGGGACGTGGGACTCCTCTGACCAGTGACTATGGCTCGGTCTGAGGACGACCCAAGGGCCTTGAAGAACTTTCCCTAGACTTGCCCTGCAGCCTAAAATGTTTCTGCCAAACTTCCTTCCTCACCTCTCTTCCTTCATGCAGGCTCGCCAGCAGTGAGGTCTAATGGCTCGTCCAGGCTCTCCTCACTTTCTCCCTATTTTTCCTTATACAAGCATATCCTCTGATAATTTTAAAAATTATTTTTGCATGTTTACTCGCCTCTTGATGGTCACTGAATAACATCTGACCTGCCTAACAATGGAAATTCACCACTTCATGCCTGGACCACCGTGAGAGTCTCCTAAGTGGGCATCCCGCCTTTGAGTCCCCTTCACCCATCCCCAATCCTTCGTACACTAGCCATGCTGCCCCCCCACTGCCACCCAGAAACCTTCAATCACTTGGGAGTTCCCTGGTGGCCTCCCACCAGCGATACGGGGCTTTAACTGCCATGGGTCAGGTCTGAGATCCTGCAAGCTGCATAGTGCAGGCAAAAAACAAACAAAAAAACTTCAATCACTTCTCATTTCCTACACCATCAAGTTTAATTTCCTCTGCCTTTCTTTATAGGCAACTGCTGACTCAGACCTGCCCCACCACCCAATCCTATTGTTTCACTTACATGCCTGGAGGGCTTTCCCATGTGGAAGCAATGCTGGCTATTAGTAGAGCAGAAATGACTGACACAGCTCATTCCCAATGAACACTGAAGCTGCACAAGATCTGAGCACCAACTCTACCCATTTCCACAGACATTTTTGGTGGCAAAGTCTCCCCCTTTTCTGTACCTGTCCCATCACTATGGAATATTAAACAAGAGAAATACATTTTACACACAAACAGTCCTCCATCAACAAGAAGCAAATTCAAAGCCTGTTACAATAATGAAAATAATTACTATTCAAAATAATAACAATATGAGCAAGATGATGATAAAGCTGAATATGGTGTGATGATGAAGAAAACAGTAGTAGTGATAAAGTATGGAAAGCAGGAATAAAAAGTATTATAACAATATGATCACGATGATATAAATACATATTCAGTAGAAATGACTTCCCCTTGACCCACTGCCATATTAACCAAATTGCTTTAGCAACTGGATTTGGTTGCTAGTAACAAAAAAACAGAGATAACACAGATTTTTAAACACATAAGGTATTTCCTCTCACATAGAAGAAGTCTGCATGTATGCAGCCCAAGTCTAGTGTGGCAGCTCTGAAGTCATCAGGGACCAGGCTTCTTTTATCTTTCTACCCCACCATTCCACAAGACACTCCAAGGTTGCCTCCTGGTCCAAGTTAGCTGCTGAAGCTCCAGCCACCTTGTCCATTTTCCAGGTAGGAAGCAGAAGGAACACAGAAAACCAAAATCAAAGGAACTACACCAACTATCTGGGCCTCTTTAAAAATGCCTTACTCAAAGCCAGCCCAACAATTCTAATTTACATTCCATTGACCAGAATGTAGTCACATGGCTAAACCAAGATGTAAGGGAAGGTGGAACATTCCGTCTTTTCATTGGACACATTGCCACCCCAAATAAAAACAGGGTCTCAGCCACACTGATGAGCTCCATTCCCTCTGGAACACAGGACTGACACCACAGCACACAGACTTCAAAACTATTGGGGTGTCCCCTGGTGTCTCCGTGCACCTGCTGCTTCCTCAGCTGAACTGTATGCATAATACACGAAGTTGTTTATGAACTTGTTTATGACAGGTTGAGATGCTGGAAAACTATGTCATTTATTTAAATATTACATAAAACGTATCAAAAGTCTCTTTTAAGAGAATGAAAAGAGTGAATAAACAGAAAAGCCACAGGGAAAAAAATTATTACAAAGCACATATCTAATATAGCACCCAAAATACATAAGGGCTTCCCAGGTGGCACAGTGGTAAAGAATCCCCCTGCCAACTCAGGAGACACAAGAGACATGGGTTTGATCCCCGGGTTGGGAAGATCCCCTAGAGAAGGAAGAACGGCAACCCACTCCGGTATTCTTATGTGGAAAATTCCATTGACAGAGGAGCCTGGCAGGGGTCACAAAGAGTCGGACATGACTGAGCACAGACCTATACACAAATGTTCTTAGCATCTTTATTTGTAATAGCATAAAATTGAAAAGAACCCAAATGCCCATCATCAGATGAACAGATAAACAAATTGTACACCCATAGCATGGAATATTACTAAGCAATAAAAAGGAACGAACTATGAATACACACCACAACATGGATGTATCTCAAAATAAGTATACTGAGTGAAAGAAGCCAGAGGAAAAGTGGGTATATTCGATATCATTCCATTTACACAGAATTCTCAAAAAATGAAAACTAACCTTTAGTGACAGCAGATCAATGATTACTTGAATCTGGGGGTGAGGGGCAGAGAGAGAGGGTTTCTAAAGGCACAGGAAACTTTTCAAGGTGATGCAGATGTTCATGAACTTACAGGGCTAATGGATATATATGTATGTCAAAACACATAAAACTGTACTTTATTATATATGTAGTATACATACTGTGCATCTATTATACTTCAGTAAAGCTGATTCAGGCCCTGGTGGCAGCAATACAGCGGTGAGCAAGCCAGGCAGTAAAAGCAATCCCACTTCTGAGTATATATCCAAAGGAAATAAAATCACTCTCTCAAAGAGTTACCTGCATTCCCCTGTTCACAGCAGCACTATTCACAATAGCCAAGACATGGAAACAGCCTGTCTATAGATGAGTCAGTAAAGGAAATGTTGTACATATATACAATGGAACATTATTCCACAATATCATATTTCTTTTTTAAGAATGTTGTCCCACCATTAGGGACAACATCGATGAACCTAGAGGACATTATGCTAAATAAAATAGCTAGACAAAGACAAGTCCTGCATGAACTTATTTACATATGAAATCTTAGAAGTCAAACTCACACTTCAATTAAAAACAAATAGATTTTTAAAAAAATAAAAGGCAACTCCAAAAAAACAAGTCAACTCCAAAAAAACAAGTCAAACTCATTAAAGCAGAGAGTAGACTGGTGGCTGCTAGAGACTGAGGGATGGAGGAAATGAGGAGATGTTAGTCAAAAGGTATATTACTCTTATAATTTAATAAACTCTTTCTAAATCTTCTGTTGTTGGTGATAGTGGTAGAGTTTCAAATGGTGACAAAAATGATGAGGGGACTCCTTTGGTCGCTCAGTGGTAAAGAGTCCGCCTGCCAGTGCAGGAGACTCAGGTTCGATACCTGATCCAGGAAGATCCCACACGCTGAGAAGCAACTATTGAGCCTGGCATCACAGCTCCTGAAACCCGTGTGCCCTAGAGCCCGCACTCCGCGACAAGAGAGTAGCCCCAGGTCACCACAACTAGAGAAAAGCTTACACAGCATCAAAGACCCAGCACAGTCAATAAATAAATAAAATCATTTTAAAAATGAGGAGGATGCAATATGATGTCTGTGACAAGGGGATCCAAAACCACACACAGGTTCAGGAGGAGGATTTGGGGTCTTCCAGAGAAGTCTTTAAGGGGTTCCTTAATTCCTATGGAGGGGAACCCAACCCAGCCAGCCCCCAGAAGTATGAGAGATGCCATCATTGATTCAACCTACTCCCTCCTTCTTGAAACGCCCTGTGGGCAATTAGTGGAGAGGAGGCCACAGTGAGGTGTCCCCATGGAACTTAGCAATAAGCTTTCCCTGAACTGTAGTCTAAGAAAGTGGTTGGTCATAGGATCAGGGCATGCAAAGTTACCCGCCAAAACAAAATAGCCCCAGACGTGGTGGGACTTACAGGAAACATGACCACAGGCATTAACAAATCCAAAGCAAAGCCGTGTTCACTGGCCACCAAGGTGTCAGGGGAAAGGGGTGTCACCAAGGCAAACCGTGGTGGGGCCCATGGAGCACGGTCAGGGAGATGACGTCCTGCCAGGCTGGTCCAAGTGTTAGGTCCACCTGGCAGACATTTCTCTTAATGAAGTGGCCTGGGCAGGGTTCAGAGCCCAAGGTCATTCAGTCCTCAGATTGGGGCCCCAGCTCTCTGTCAGGTGCCAGGTTCACCCAGCACTTCAGTGGCTTTCTGCAGGGGGGAAATGTGCCAATAGTCGACACAGTCTGTTTCTGTGAGAAGTGGTAAACTGACTTCTGATTTGATTCATGGGTTTTTGTGAACTTGATCAGATGAGTCAGGAGCCCCCAGCCCTATCAACTCAGGTAAGACACTTTGGAGATGGAAATTTGGGGCCAGTTCAAACCAAGAGTACTCGCCTGGGACTGACCCGTCTGTGTGGTCAGCAGCTGCCCTGCCCCATTGCTCACCATCTCCAAACTTCCAATAATAAACAAGAAACACTTCTTCCATACTGAGCTCTTACTAGGCACCAGGTCCTTAGCCACATTACCTACAGCTATGACTTCATTTAATTCACACCATAGCCCTGTGAGGTAGGAACTAGAATGCCTAGTAACTGACAAAGAAATCCATGTCTGGAAGATCAAGAGATGTGTCCAAAGTCAAGATCCAGGAGTCAAGATTTGACCCCAGACAAGTGTTTCACAACCAATGGTATATGGATCCTTCACACCAGTGTGGCCTGATGTTCTTGTTTTAAGAAGCAGATCCTAGGCACCCACCCCCAGATTTACTAAACCAGGTTAACTGGAGGAGGTGGGGGATAGGAACCTGCAGATTTTCAAGCTTCCAGGCAATCTGTAGGCCAGTTAAGGTCTGAGAACCACAGCGCTACGCCATATCACGACCTCTAAACTCTACCACCAGGACCCTGCTCGGCCTCTCCAGCCCTCTGCCCTTCCATTGCAGCCACAACCTCTCCCCTGAGTTTAAAGCTCACACATGGCCTTGCCAACCCAACGACTCGCCCAGAATGCCTCGGGGCTTCTCTGACATCCCCAAACTCAACCCACCCTCTTCCCCTCCAACCCTCCCCTCCTGCTCGGTGTCCTGTGGGATCACCAGCCTTCCAGACACTTGAAAACCCCAGCACCATCTCCGATTCTTCCCTCTCCCTTACCCCCACCTCCATTCATGTACCAGTGCTGCCAGGCACACCTCCTAAGTGTGTCTCAAATGTGTCCCTTCCTCTCTTTCACCAAAACTGCACTTCAGTTTTTGGCATCTGTCCCACCCCCGCCAGACAGCTACACTCCCATCATAACTGGTCTCCCTGCTCCCACTGTGAAAGTGAAAAGTAAAAGTGAAGTCGCTCAGTCGTGTCTGACTCTTTGTGACCCCATGGACTGTAGCCTACCAGGCTCCTCCATCCATGGGATTCTCCAGGCAAGAATACTGGAGTGGGTTGCCATTTCCTTCTCCAGGAGATCTTCCCAACCCAGGGATTGAACCCGGGTCTCCTGCATTGTAGGCAGACGCTTTACCTTCTAAGCCACCAGGGAAGCTCTCACTGTATCCCTCTTAAATCCACCCTCCATGGACCAGCTAGAATGAGCTATCCAGAAAATGAATCTAAAACCTTTAATGGCTCCCACCACCCAGAGAACCCCCCGGCTTGTGTGGACACTGGTCCATCTATCATCTCCCTTTGCTTTTAATGCTGAGTTACTGTTTTACTAGGTGATGGTTTGCTCTTGGCAACGAGGTGATCTTTTGTAAATGAGTGCCTCACTAACCGCATAGGAGCAGCTGTTCAATGTATCTTTATACACAGCCTTGGATACAAGCACTGGCATTACTGCTAAGAGAGCAGTGACTGGAATGCTCATAGTAAACAATGCAAGGTCTCCCGGCCCCGTTCCCCAGCGCCAGGGGCTTCTGCTTAGGATTTCTCAGGCCTGCGATTTCTAACACTTCTCTTTCCTCTTTCAAAGTCTCAGGAATTTCTACACTGGTTAGTGACAGCTTCCTAGGTCCCAGCTGTGTGGTCTGTGTAAGAAGAATAAGTGAATAAATGAGAAGCTATTTTAAAGGATGTTGAGTGGGGTGGGGAGGTTCCCTCTAGAAAGAATATCTAAACACGCCCTTGGTGGTTTTCGAGGAGGGACCTAGGTAGAGCAAAGGAAGCAGGTCACAGAGTCCCAAGGCTGGCCTGAGTGCACTGTGCGGCTCAGAGGTCAGCGGCCCCCTTGCTCTGGTTACTGGGTACAGACCTTTTACATATCATCATCGAGTTCATGTCATTCTTGCAAAGATCCTCACTGCTCCTTCTAGAGCCCTGGGTTTTGAAATCTGTCCATAATTAGTAGCGCAGCTAATAAGTGTCAGAGTCAAGACTAGAATCCAAGTTCTGCCTCTAAAGCTCATGCTCTTGCAGAGAAATCTTAAAAAGACCACACCTTCTAGGGCAGAGGAGCCCTGCGCACAGGGAGGGATAGTAACCTGCCTAATGAGCTGGCTCCCTCAGTCCAACACAGGAAAGGAACACCCCCCGACCTCTGTTCATCCAAGGCCCAACCTGCGAGATGCACAAAACACGGCTGAGTCTCCAGGACAGGTGGGAGCCCAAAGTCACAGTGACAGCAGCAGAGTCGGGACCAGCACCCAGCTCTCCTGGACCCTCGGCCACCTCTCCCTTTCCTCCCACCAACCACTGCCTTTCTTCCCTGCCCCTGCCTCTTTGCTCAGCTGCTTCCCCAGAAGGCTGGGGAGACTCCCAGACCTCAGGCCACTTCAGCCAGATTCATGAGCCCCCACCCCACCACGCAGCCCCGCCCCCACCAGCTCCTAGACTCAGGGTGCCCTGGAGGAGCAGAGAGATCTGAGAGCCGGAGAACCAGGAGCCCCGCGTTCCAGACCTCCTCTGCTTCGATCTGCCCTGTGACTCTGAGTTGGTACCCTCTCCTATACTAGCCTCAGTTTCTCCCTGTAACAGGGCAGGAATGGACACTATGATCCCAAACCTCTCCATCCCTGAAGCACCGAATGTGGTTAGCATCTTAGGGCCAAGTTCTGGGTCATGGGCACCCCGGTGACCTTTGGCGGGGCCACTCAGGCCACACCCTGGGGAGGGGGTGCGGCGGGGCCTCCCTAAGGCCCCACTGCCTCCCAGTAAAAAACAGTGAATTTCATTCCAAATAAGGGAACTGAGAGCACAGTTCCCAACCACGGCCCAGTTCCGGCTGGTTTATGTTAACTGGACAAGACTAAACAGACCTTCACAGTTTCAGTATTAAGCACTAAAAATGAAAAAAAAACGACGGTTTGTCTCTGGATCATGGGGTGAGGGAGAGGTCGGTGCTCCCCTAAGGCCCCCAACAGGCTTGGCAGACTTGGGGGTGCCAGCCTTCTGGAGGTGGGGGTGTCTGAGGAGGGGCCCTCGGGAAGAGAAGGGTTTCCACAGGCAGCGATGCGGGGCAGGCACTGGGGGAACAGCGCCGAGGGGCTGGGGTGGAGGGGGAAAGAGGCCCTTTGTGTCTGCAGCAGTGGGATCGTGGAGAGGGGGGCCAGACGATCAAACATGGAGACAGGGAGAGAGAAAAGGAAATGCAGAGGAAGACTGATGCAGCCAGCCACCAGAAGACCCTGGGAGGCTCCTCTTACCCCAACCCCACCTGCCGGGGGTGGGTGACCAGGAGGCTAGGGGGAGGAGAGGGGCTCCACTTCCTGGATAATTCGGCCACCTGCTCCCAGCGGCCCCACCTGCCTCCCACAATGTGGACACCACAAACCTGAGATAAGAATTTAATTATTTACAAAACAGAGAAGGCTGAAGCTGGGCTGCCTTCCTGTTTTCCCACTGGCTCCCTCCAGATCCACAGGCCTTTTACCTAACTGGTCAGGGCCTGCCCCTGGATCCCTCCATTCCTGGGCCAGCTCCATTTACAAAGTGCTTTGCCATTGCAATCTGACAACCCCAGGGGGCTGGAAGGCATCACAGTTTCCATCTTAGAACCAGCACTCAGGGAGTGACAAGTACTGCTCAAGGTCTTTGGTCTGTGGACGGCAGAGCTGGTGGCACCCACAGCTTCTGAATCCTCCTTCAACTTGATAGTCAAGGACACTGAACACGCCGTCATTGGCCAGCTTGGCTTTACTGCCCAAACACAGATGGCTCTGTCTGCTCCATCTGCTACCTGCTCACCACCCGAGAGCTGGCCATCTTTATCCACACTTCCCACCATTCCGCAAAGCAAGTTGCTCCTCCTGGAAACCCTCCCAGACCCCACTCAGCCTAACTAACTACCCTCCTCTGCTGTGATCTGCCTCAGCCGCAGTGATCAGCACCATAAGCGCTATGAGGGCAGGACCATGTCTGTTCTGAGGCTAGCACAAGGCCTTGCGCCCAGGAGGCACTCAGAGAACACCTGTGCCATCAGGGAATGAACACACAAACCATCACTTCCATATTGCTCTCCCCTTCTCTTGCCCCAGGGCCTGGTGTGCAGAAATGTCATTTCAACAAAGAAAAGTGAGGCTGTAGCAGCCCTGAAGAGCCCATAGAAGAAAAGTTTGAATTCCCGAGAATCAGTCCATCCTTGCATTCATTTCAAAGTATCTTTCGGGGCTTCCCTGGTGGCTCAGTGGCTAAATCTCCACGCTCCCAATGCAGGGGATCCAGAGTTCAAACCCTGGTCAGGGAACTAGATCCCAGATGCTGCAACTAAAAGAACTCGCCTGCCACAGTGAAGACTGAAGACCCCGTGTGCCTCAACTAAGACGCGGTACAGCCAAATAAATACATGTGCTGTGCTTAGTCGCATCCGACTCTTTGTGACCCCATGGACTGTATGTGACCCCATGGACTGTAGCCCGCCAGGCTCCTCTGTCTGTGGGAATTATCCAGGCAAGAATACTGGAGTGGGTTGCCATGCCCTCCTCCAGGGGATCTTTCCAACCCAGGGTTGAACCCAGGTCTCCCACATTGCAGGTGGATTCCTTACTGTCTGAACCACCAGGGAAGCAGAAGAATACTGGAGTGGGCATCCCTTCTCCAGGGGATCTTCCCAACCCAGGATCTAACTGAGGTCTCCTGCATTGCAGGCAGATTCTTTACCAGCTGAGTTACCAGGGAAGCCCAATAAATAAACATTTTTTAAAATATATATCCATCAAGTGCCCACTGTGTGAGCCAGGCACTGGTGGCAGCGATACAGCGATACAGTGAGCAAGCCAGGGAGTAAAAGAAACTAACAAGTAAACAGGCCCTGATGGCCAGTGTGGTCAGTCTCATGAGGGAAACACAGGGCAGCACGGAGCGAGGACACCGAGGCCATCTGACTAGCCAGGGTGGTCTGAGAAGGCTTCCTGGTGGAAGTGATGTCTAAGCCAAGATCCAACAGTTGAGCCTAATGATGGCAACGAGAAGAAGTATTTATTATGCATTTATTACTCGTCTAGCTTTACCTCCAATAAAGAGCTGGGGTGTGGAGAAGAAGCGTGTGGCCTCAGGTGGCTCAGGCAGCAAAGATAAAGTCCAATTCCAGAGCCTGGGCCTCAACCACCCTGTCTCCCTCTCCGCCCTCCTCACATCTGAGGTGTGACCACTGGCCTAGGTGCCCCCAGATGCCCCAAGGGAACTTCAGAGACCTGCTGGACAGCACCAGAGTTCAATGTCTAGGTTGTGATTCCACAGCCCAGAAGGACTCCCAGGCCTCTCGGCCTTCCAGGCCCAGAGAGTGGGGCTGGAGGGTCCCTGCAGACCCAGACAGAGCCATCCCTACATCCCCAGGACAGACTTGGTGGTGGAGAAAACTCCCCCACCTTCTCAGGTTTCCTCAGGTTTCTGGGCCACCAGAAAGGGCTCCTTCCCAAATGAGAAGTTTTTCTGGAACATTAGAGAAACTACCCCAAGCTGGAAGCTCCCTGCTGACCCCACTCTGACTGCTCTGCATTATTCAGGGCTGGCCCCCTTTGGACAAAAAGGAAGAGGACCTCTAAGACCAGAAAGTCCGCCTGCCGTCAGGGTGGACGGGGGCGCTAGGAGGTCACCAGCAATGACTCTCTGCCTCCCAGCTGCCCTGCAAAGCACACGAGAGAAAGGCCCCTGATCACAGCGACATCACGTCTCCCCTGCCAGTCAGTCTGGGTGGGAGCTGGCCCATAGGGAGAGAAGCCGTGGGCCCAGCCCAGCCCTGCCCCCGCCTGCCAGAGCCACACTCCAAGCCCCGGGACCCAGATTTAACATATCTCACTCCATGTGCACTCCCTGTCCCGGGGGCCCCTCAGCACAAGTTAAGATCTGATTGGCACTAATTGGACCAAGCTGACAGTGCCCAGGGCGGCTTGAGTACTGTCATCAGAGATTTGACTCACCAAGCAATGGCTGTCGGTGCCTATGGAGCCCACCATTAGTGTCATTTTGGGAGGATCAAGCAAGCTTGGATGGTGCTTTGTGAGTCAACACCACTGCCTGGCCGAGCTTGCAGCCAGAGACCTCGAGCTTATAAGTGATTTATTCTTGGTCTCATATCCAGGCAAGGGCTGGAATCCAGCTTCCTGATCATCAGTGTATTGGTCCATTCCTCTGCTTATGGTCCCAGAAAGTCTTCCCCAGAAGAAAAAGTGGGTTCTAGTTCTTCCTCTCCTCCCAGAGCACAAGACTTCCCATCTGATAATCAACCTCCAAGCCTAAAACTGGAACCTCAACCCAATCCTAGAATATGGAGCTCCCAAATGAACTCTTGGCCCCAAGACTCGATGCTCAACTGCAATCGTGAATTCTGGACCCTGAAGTGAAAACTCCTCCTAGGGATAAAATCCTCACCCCAGCATGGAACTCAGACTCCCCAGACAGATGCACCAATACCTACCCCAAATCCTGCCTTCATATATTGCAGCCTCATCTCCCAGATAGAACCTTGTACCCTGGGAATCAACCGTTAGCACCAGAGAGCAAAGCCCCACCATCCTCAGAACAAGCCCTAAATTTTAGGAAATTCTGTTCTCAAAACCAGTCCAGGCTCTTCTTATATTTTGTTTCCTTAACACAACCTCAACTTGGGGACCAGATGAGGGGAACCCAAGCTCCCTAAAATACTTCCCTTCACATTTTGTAGTAGGAGAACTAGAGGACTCTCACGCAACGGAAACCCCCGTTTCGAGGAAGGCTGCACTCTGATGCAGAAAGCTCCATGTAAGTGGCATCCTGGTTACTCACAGCCTCATCCCACCACTTCCTCCATCCTCTTGGCTCCACACCAGGGTCGGGATGTCTGGCTTGTCTCCTCAGCCCCAGAGGATCTGCCACGCCTGGCTCAGGAGAGCAGAAAGCCCCTGTGCATCTCTCAGGCACTGGCTAGGTTCTTTGCACCCCCAAAAGAGGGGTTTTCCTTATTCATTCTTGGTCTGTTCAGATTTTCTTTCATTGTGATTCAGTCTTGGTAAGTTGCATGTTTCTAGGAATTTCTTCTAGGTTATCCAACTTGTTGGCATATAATTGTTCACAGTAGATGAAAATATAAGAGGAAAGCCCCCTACAATTCTTTGGGTTTATGTGGTATCCATTACAATGTCTCCTCTTTCATTAATGATTTTATTTATTTGAGTCTTCTCTCTTTTTTCTTAGTCTAGTTAAAGACTTGTCCATTTTGCTTATCTGTTTAAAAAACAAAACAGTTTTGTTGATCTTTTCTACTGTCATTCTAGTCTTTATTTCATTTAATCCCTTCCTTCTACTAACTTTGGGCTTAATTTGTTTTTCTTTTTCTAATTCCCCGAGGTATAAAATTAGGTTATTTATTTGAAATCATTCTTTTTTTTTCCTTAATGTGAGTATTTATCACTATAAACTTCCCTGTTAGAACTGCTTGTGCTGCATCTCCTAACATTCCATTGGTTTGCTAGGTTTCCACTTTCATTTGTCTTGAGACTTTAAAAATTTCCCTTTTGACTGTTCAGGAGCATGTTGTTTAATCATATTAGTGAATTTCCTCATTTTCCTCCTATAATTGATTTCTAGTTTCATATCATTGTGGTCAGAAAAAATACTCAATGAAATTCCAACCTTCTTTCAATACGGTAAGACTTGTTTTGTGGCTAACCTGGAGAACTGCTAAAGCATTCTTGAGCAAGAACAGAGGCATCACACTTCCTTTCTTTTTTTCAAGACAATTTTTTCTAAGACAAATTGCAAATTAAACTAAAAAGCTATAAGTATCAAAACAATACTATGTTAACATAAAAAAATAGACATATAGATCAATGGAACAGGATAGACAGCATAGAAATAAACCCACACATACACTGTCCACTAATTTTCAACAAAGATGCCAAGGATATACAATGGGGAAAGGATAGTTTCTTCAATAAAAGGTGCTAGGAAAACTGGATATCCACATGCAAAAAAAGTAAATGGACCCCCATCTCATAGCAGGTACAGAAATCAACTCAAAATGAATTAAAGATCTAAATGTAAGACCTAAAATCACGAAAATCCTGGAAGAAAACATAAGAGTTAAGCTTCTTGACACTGATCTTGGCAACGATTTTGGGGGGCTGACACTCAAAGCAGAGGCAACAAAAGAAAGTATAAACAAGTGAGACCACCTCGAATTAAAAAGGTTTTGCGTGCAAGGTAAAAAATAAAATGAAAAGGCACTCTGTGGAGTGGGAGAAAGTATTTGCAAGCTATATATCTGATAAGGGGCTAATTTCCAAAAATACATAAGAAACTCTTACAACTCAATAGCAAAAATAATAATAATACCAACTCGATCAAAAAACAGGCAAGGGACCCGAATAGTCATTTTTCCAAAGAAAACATACAAATGGCCAGCAGGTACATGATAATGTGCTCAATGCAAATCAGAACCACAGTGAGGATCAGAACGTGGTAAAGAACCTCCTGCCAATGCAGCAGACATGGGTTCGCTCCCTGATCCAGGAAGACCCACTCTGCCATGCAGCAGCTAAGCCCGTGGGCCACAACTATTGAGCCTGTGCTCTAGAAGCCCGGGAGCCACAACTACTGCAACCCACATGCCCTAGAACCCATGCTCTGCAACAAGAGAAACCACCACAGTGAGAAGCCCGCACACCACAACTGGAGCGTAGCCCCCACTCGCCACAATCAGACCACAAGTCAACAAAGCCCCAGCAGAGCCGAAAATAAATAAATAAAATGATTTTAAAAGACACAATGAGGTAACACCTCACACCTGTTAGGATGTCTACTATTAAAAAGACAAGAGAAAACAAATACTGACGAGGATGTGGAGCAAAGGGAGCCCTTGTACACTGCTGGTGGTGTAAACTGGGCAGAGCCGTTTTGGAAAACAGTGTAGAGGTCTCCCAAAAAATTAAAAGTAGACTACATATGACCCAGCAGCCCCACTTCCGAGTGTATATCCAAAGGAAACGAAATCACTTTCTTGAGGAGCTAATTTATACACCCAAGGTCATTGCCACATTATCCACGATAGCCAAGATATGGTAACAACCAAAGTGTCTACTGATGGATGAATGGATAAAGAAAATATAGTGTGTGTGTGTATATATATATATATGTATACACAGATATGTCTGTTTGCATGTATATAAATGGAATATTATTCAGCCATAAAAAGAAGGAAATCCTGCCATTTAGGGCAACATGGAGGAACATGGAGAGCCTAATACTAAGTGAAGTAAGCCACAGAAAAGATAAAGAAAAATAAATACCATATAATATACTCATTGGAAAAGACCCTGATGCTGGGAAAGATTGAAGGCAGGAGGAGAAGGGGAAGACAGAGGATGAGATGGTTGGATGGCATCACTGACTCGATGGACTTGAGTTTGAGCAAGTTCTGGGAGTTAGTGACAGGGAAGCCTGGCGTGCTGCAGTCCATGGGGTCACAAAGAGTCGGCTATGACTGAGCAACTGAACTGAACTGAATATCACTTATATGTGGATCTAAAAAAGGAGGGGTTGAACTGAAAGAAACAGAGAGTATAATAGTGGTTGCCAAGGGCTGGGAGGTGGAGTAAATGGAAATGTTGGTTAAAAATACAAACTTCAGTTACAAGGTAAGTTCTGAGTACCTAAGGCACAGCATGCTGACTATGGTTCCTAATACTTGTATACTTGAAATTTGCTAAGAGTAGATCTTAAGTGTTACCAAACAAACAAAACAAAGTAACTATGTGAGAAGATGGATGTGTTAATTAACTTGATTGCAGGAATGATTTCATAATATATACATATACCTATCACCACACAGTACACTCTAAGTGTATTACAATTTTATTTACCAATTATACTACAACGAAGCAGGGTTGGGGGAGGAGGCTGTTTCCTGCCATCAAGAGGAGTCAGGAGTCAAGGACAGAATCTGTTGCCTCCATCAGGACAGGCACTCCCTCGGGTCCGAGCTCTGTCTTTGCACCAGGAAGCTAAAGGAAAGTGCGAGGTCTCCAGGCAGGAAGAGGTCCTCGCTGGGCCTGCTGGGGTCAGGACGAGGTTCTTCACGAACTCCAGTCTAGCCTGAGAGCCAGGGTCAAGAACGGATATTAACCTAATGTTGATTCCGGACCTATGAAGAGGCCTAGAAAGAGGCTGGAACAGGACTCAGAAGTACAGATTTGGGGGACTTCTCTGGTGCTCCAATGGTTAGGAATCCGCCTTCTAACAGTAGAGGATGCAGGTTCGAACCCTAGTCAAGGAATTAAGACCCCACATGCTTTGGGGCAACTGAGCCCATGCACCGCAAACACTAAACCTATGCACTCTGAAGCCTGCGTGCCACAATAAAAGATTCCGCAAGCGAACAACATAGCCAAATAAATAAATATTTTTTAAAAAGTACAGACTTTGATAATCCTGTGACAATCTGCACCTCAGTTTCTCCTGTGTAAAGTGGGGCCATGAATTCTGGTCATGGGCCCCAGTGAGAAATCAGAAGAAGTAGTAGGAGGGAATGGTTTGAGGCTGTTCAAATGCAAGGTTCACAGCCCTGTGAAGTCTCCAAGCTCAGGGCAGAGACAAAGAGCTTTTTTTCTCTCCTCTCTTCCCCTTTCCCACCTGCTGCCTCATTTCTCAGCCATTTTTCCGCATTCTCTTTTACTCTATGATCATCCATCCAGACCTTTGTGCTTTCCCTTCCCTTCACAGTTTAATAATTTAATAAGTACGGAGCCTCAGGGTGAGGGTCTGGGGCTTTGATCTCAATTCTGGGAAAACAAGAGTAGCCTTGGCCTGTCTGGGCTGATTTATGGCCACCTTTTATGGTTTGTGTGTGTATGCTGGGGGAACTGGCCCCCACGGAGAGCGAGGAGCCACCTGAGAAAGCCTGGCCAGGTTGGGACTGAAAGCCACGGCAGAAGCCAGAGGCACATCACAGCACAGGTGCCAGGGCCCCGCCTCCACCCACCTGGGAGCCACCTGTGACAGACAGAGGGGGCATTAACTATTGATGGTGTCCCAGCGGGTAGGAATGGAGCCAAGAGCTCAGAGCCAGCTCTGTCCTGCTCTCTCCTCTTGGCTCTAAGGTCTCAAGGCCTTGGGTAGGACACAGCTTGCAAGGGAAAACTCAAACACCAGCATGCTCACCCCTGACTTCCCAAGATGCCCCCGCCCCATGCACAGCCAAGCTCTTCCAAGCTGAGCCACCTGTATGCCTCACTGACCACTGCCTCAGAGGTCAGAATCCTCCAACACATATCCATACAGGTGGCACCTCTCCAAATCTTCAAGTCGACCTTCTAAAGTGTCTCCCAAATCAATCTGCTTGCCTAGCTGCTCACAGCCCTGCCCTGGGAAAAGCCACACCTCTCCTCCCCTGGAGGAACAGGAACCTCCAGCCTCGTCCTCCCCTGCCCCTCTCTCTTGCCCCAGAGCCTTCCAAAGCATCTACAAGATCTTATCACTCTTCTGCTCAGTGTGTGCTCAGCTGCTCAGTTGTGTCCGACTCTTGGTGACCCCAGCCACTCAGTCATGTCTGACTCTTTGTGATGCCTGTAGCTCCTCTGTCCATGGAATTTTCCAGGCAAGAATACTGGAGCAGGTTGCCATTTCCTACTCCAGGGGATCTTCCCCACCCAGAGATCAAACCCGAGTCTCTTGCGTCTCCTGCATTGGCAGGGGGATTCTTTACCGCTAGTGCCACCTGGGAAGCCTTCTCTTCTTTCAATAGCTGCCCTCAGGATGGTACACATCACAGTTGCCACAAGCATTCGTCCCCCTCAGGTGTCCCTCTGGAATTAACTTCTGCCATCCAGAAGAGGTCATCCAGCAAGGTCAGAGCCTTAAGACCTCATTAGCACCTGGTCCATCCAGGTGTCTGACCTTGGACAAGTCACTTCCTCTCTCCAGGTCTGAGAACTCTAGACCTGGGCTGAGAAAGGAGCTAAGACATAATGACCTCTAGGGTCTACTTGGGTTCTGATGTTAGAAGTCAGTAACCATGCCTCTTCCACCACCCCCATGCACATACCTGACCAGCTTCAGGGAAAATGTATTCTAAGGACATTTGCTGGTAAGATCAGGGTTTAGAAAGGAAAGCAAAGCAAAGCAACCACAGAGAAGAAGGGCTCCTGGCCCCTTCTGCCACTGCTGTCAGAACCGGATGAGCGATTCATAGGCCACGGGCATCTCAAGGGCAGAGATGACATCCAGTGCCCCTCTCCCTATTCTTCACGCCCAGCACCAGGCCCAGCACAGAGGGCATCAACACATGAAATGAATCAGCTGGAGCATCCTCACAGTTGCATTCAACTCTGATAAGGGCAAAGTGTCTCCTCTCCTCGCTCTCAAGGGTACCCGGACACCCCCACCTAGACACACCCACAGCCCCATTCCCTGGAGAAGGTCAGCCTTTCAGTAGATGCCAGGCAGAGGCTGGGGGTCAGCCAAGGGGAAAGACGAAGATGAAAGCCAGGAGCATGTGGAAGTGCCACCACCCTCATCGAAGGACAGAAACCTCCCTGGCAATGTTCTCCCTTTCCTGCCCCCACCTAACCTCTGGAGCAGCCAGCATGGCATGACGGGGCAACAGAGGCAAAGAATGCTATCTGGAAAAGCCAGTAGACATACTTCCGTCCCCTCTCAATCATCCCAAGAGGGTTCTCTCTCCTCCTCCTGCCCCGCCCCCACACAGACAGCCTGTGGGACCAGCAACTTGCTTCCACAGGTAGAGAGGCAAGGGAGCAGCCATTCAGTGATTTTCTGCAGGAAGTTCCATGGCCTGGAAGGCTGGGATGACACCAGCCAGGACTCAGCCCTCCCCAGTGGCTCAGTCGTAAAGAATCCACCTGCAGTGCGGGAGACCCAGGTTCGATCCCTGGGTCGGAAGATTCCCTGGAGGAGGGCATGGCAACCCACTCCAGTGTTTCTGCCTGGAGAATCTCATGCACAGAGGCTATAGCCCCTAGGGTAGCAAAGAGTGGGACACAACTGAAGTGACTTAGCACACACATACTCAGAGCCAGCTCTGTCTTCAACACGGGCTTGTGTCAGACCCCTTCCAGGAGCGCCCTTCTCTGCGCCCCACACCCAGCTCAGTATCCTCAACTGGGGTGGTACTGTCTTCTCTGAATGGCTTTTTTATGTTTTGCCACCCCTCGCAGCTTGTGGGATTTCAGTTCCCTGACCAGGGATTGAACTCAGGCTCTCGGCAGTGAGAGCACAGGGTCCTAACCACTGAACCACCAGGGAGCTCCCCTACTGGGGTGCTTTTTAAAATATTGGAGAGTTGTTTTTTTAATGACACAGGTGACCAGTGACATTTAATGGGCAGGGGTCACGGATGCTAAATGAATAGTTCCACACCCAACATGGCAGGAGCAGCCCTGCCCCCAGGAACACAAAGCCAACCCCTACTCATTTTCAGATCACTTCCCTGGTCATTTCACTACCCAGACCCCCAAGACCAGGTCACGTTCCTCCAAGTTCCCAGTCTTCTCTCTCACAGTCCTTATCCAAATATTAGTGCTGTGTAAGAAACTGATGGTGAAGGATAGGGAGGCCTGGCGTGCTGCAGTCCATGGCGTCGCCAAGAGTCGGACATGACTGAGCAACTGAAAGACAAAGACGAGAAACTAAAGAGTTGGCAGAACAGTTAAAGCCGTGCCCCAGCCTCCAGGGGTGGAACACAGCTCTCCGCCTCTAGTGCGGGCTGCACACACGACGTCCTTTCAAAGAGTGCGAGGTGGAGGAGAGGAAAGTGCACCTTCAGCTTCACAGTGGAGAAGCCTGATGAGCTCTACCTCAGCCTGTGACCAAGGTCCTCAGCCACAGCGATGAGTCATGCTGATGACACTTACTGTTCATATGATGCAACTAAAATGGGACTTCACCGCTATGGTCTTTCTCTCCGAAACCTATAACCATAGTCTAATCATGAGAATATCAGACAAATCCCAGTGAAAGGACAGTCTACAAAATATCTAACCAACACTCCTCAAAATTGTCAAGGTCATCCAAAACAAGAAACGTACGAGAAACTGTCACAACCAAGAGGAGCCTAAGAAAACACAACTGTATATATAAAATGTAGTAGCTATAAATACAATGTGGCATCTTGGATGGGAGCCTGGTACAGAAAAAGAACACGGGGGAGAACTGAAGAAATCAGAGTGAGGTACAGACGTCAGTTGAGGACCATCTTCAATACTGGCTCACTAATGTCACACATGTTCCATACTAAGGTAAGATGCTAAGGATGAAGGCCACCGGACATGGACTACATGGAAACTCTACTATTCTGCAATAATTCGGTAAATCTAAAACTGTTCTAAATGAAAAGCTGTGTGTGTGTGTGTTGTTTTTTTTTTTTTTTTTTTAAGAGTTGTAGGGCCAAAGTCAGAGAGATCTTGGCTAGAATCCCAGCTCCACCTCATACCAGCCATGTGAGTTTGGGCAAGTTACTTAACCTTTCTGAGCCTCAGTTTCTGCATCTATGTGCTGTGCTTAGTCGCTCAGTTTTGTTTGACTCTTTGCGAGTCCATGGACTGTAGCCCGCCAGGCTCCTCTGTCCTTGAAGATTCTCCAGGCAGGAATACTACAGTGGGTTGCCATGACCTCCTCCAGGGGATCTTCCCAACCCAGGGATCAAATCCAGGTCTCCCACATTGCAGGGGGATTCTTTATTGTCTGAGCCACCAGGGAAACCCATTTATGCATTTATAAATAGGGATAATAATCATACTTACTTCACATGACTGTTTTAAAGGTTAAAGGGGATAATAGGTGTAAACAGCTTAGCATAGTCTCTGGCACATAAGTGTGAGTAATTGCTATCATATTCTGATTCATTTGTTCATTTGCTGTTCTTGTTCTGAGCTAACTCCCAGACTGGAAGGGGAGCTCCATGGCAGCAAGCCCTCATCTTCTTGTGTTTTACCATATCCTCAAGCCTAGGAGAACAGCTGCCTCATCACTGATGCTTAGTCTGTGTTTGTTAAACAACAGAATGAGCCCTTCCCATCAGAGTATCCTTGGAACCCCAACTCTCACCCTGGGAGAACTTCAGTTCTGGAGCCCAGCGCAGAGCCCTGCCTACCCCCAGATCTTCAGCTAGAGCACAGAGAAAGCCAAAGCCTCCCACCTGCCTTCCGGTGACTCTTCCTCCTCTCTGAGCCCTGCTTCTCTCTCCACCCTGCCCCACAGACATCAGCACCTGCTCATTTCCTAGAGCAGCAGGATCCGCGTAATGACCTCTGATAAACATCTTTTAATAAACCCTGTAGCTGGATCTGTCATCCAGAAGCTATAGTCTCCTCACTTCCTGCTCTCACCGCCATCTCCTCCCACTTCCTGGGCTGGCCCATTAGTGCCTCTGGTCTCACCAGGTAGACCTTCAGGCCCCCAAGGCCCCTGGACTCTGGCTTGCTGAGGAATGGCCAACAGGCTGCCCCGGCTATTCCATAAGCCAGACTCTCCCGACCGGCCTGGAGTCTCAGCAGCCTGGCCCAGGTCTGCCTGTGCCACCCAGCCTGACCACTGGCCAGTCCACTTCCCTCCAGCCCTGCAGGCAGTTTTCCCAGGCGTTACCAAGGAGACCACTCACATCCTACCCAGGGTTGCCAAAGCAACCAGCTCAGTGAGGAGCAGCCCCTCAGCTTCCAGCCCCTGGGTGTGCAGAAGCAGGAGTGAGAGAGTCACAGGCCAACAGGAAATGGGCCCAGGCAGCTGGCACACCCAGGTGGAGGCAGCTCCCGCGTGCCCTGGGCAGTGCCCCACACGCTCCTGTCCTCCTTCCTCCCACCTCTTCCTTCTCTGTTACTGCCCTGGTGGTGCCCACACCACCACCATCTTTGGCTCTGATTTAGAGCCAATGCCTGGACCTCAATGTACACATCTTAGAACTAGGCGCTTGTCATCCCAGATGCTCAGGGAGAAGAAAGTCCCAATATGCAGAAATTCCCCCCAAGGCTAATTTTCTCCCTCATGAATTTTCTCCCTCATGAACTTTTGGTGTCCCAGTTAAAAATCCAAGTTGTGCCATTTCCTATTCTGGACAGACCTCTTAGAACACATGAGTCTCAGTTTTCTTGCCTATAAAATGGGAATAATACCTTCTTTCCACTTACTGAATGATTAAATGAATTAACCTACAAGAATGCACCCAGCATAGTGCCAAGCATCAGGTCTCACACTTCTTAAAAATCCTTTTTTTCTTCTGATGAATAAGAGCCCTCCTGGCCATAGCGATTGGTCAGAAATGCTTCCAGATTCACCCATGGGAAGCCTAGATGAGTCCATCAGCTTGGCTGTCCCACCCAGCCCTTTCAGCTTGACCTAGGACAGAGCCCTTTAGCTCCATTAACCTCCCAGCAGCTCAAGATGCTTCATTTGCTCCTCCTCTTTTCTCTGCGGATGCTGCAGTTTAAAGGAAATCACTACACTCATCTGCTCAAAAGCCACCCATAGCTCCTACTGCCGACAGGATCGACCCAAACTCATTCTGGCATCCGAGGCCCTGTGAGATCTAACCTCAGTCTATCTTCAGAGGTCGACCCGTTCATCTCCCCACTGTGGGTCTCGCCTCCCAGATGGGAAGGACTGCTCATTGTCTCTGCCAGCACCTTGTATTTTCCTGCTTCTGTGCCTTTGCCTCCATGCCCTCACCAAGGTGCCCTTGAATGTCCATTCCAAATCTCCATCCAACTTCAGGCTCCTCTCCTCTGGGAAGCCTGATTTCACCAACTCCAAGAATACCAGAATGGGTGTGTTCTGAGGCCCCACAGCCTTGATAGTTCTCAGACTCTGAGGCATAATGAGGCAGAATGACCTGGGGCTCCTGTTAAATATGCAGGTTTGGGAGTTCTATCACCAAGGTGTTCTGAGACAGTTGGTCTGGCCTGGGGGCTGGGAACCTGCATTTTAGATGTGTTTTCAGTTGATGCTGATGCTGGCGAGAGAAAAACCTCACTTTGAGAAACACTGGCCCAAAGGAACATAAAGTTCCCTTGAAAGTGTCCGATGACTGGCTGATGGGTCTGCAGAGGAGGTGGGAGGGGTGGGGTCGGGGGTTGGAAAGGAGCATCAAGAACCCTATGGTACTCTCTTTCCCTCTTCTGGGAAAGAGGCCAGGAGACTGCTCCCCAGTTTCTCTAACACAATGGAAGACAGGGCCCACCCAGAGTGAATTCTATGGTGGCAAAATGTATAGTGGTTGCAAGAGTGAACTCTAAAATCAGAGAGACGTGGGTTTGAATCCCAGTTCCATCAGTTTCAAACTGTGTGGTCTGGGATTAGCTATTTAACTTCTCTGAGCCTCTCTTTCCCCATCTATAATGGTGACAACGATAGCTCCTCACTCAGAAATAATCTACACAGAAGCACTAGGCACCCAATAACCACCCAACACATGTGGCTGCTCTTATGTTACTGTGATGGCTAACAGTACAGAGTTCAAAGGCCAGACTAGATAAAAACCCAACAGGGTGTGCAGGACAGATGCTCCAGGTTCAGCATAGGGGCTGTCTCAACTCAGCTCTCTGAAGTCTTGGTGTGGCAGAGGAGGCCCCCAGCCCCCACCCCTTCACAACGCCAACTCTGTCTGCTGCAAGGCTGGGGGGTGGACAGATGAGCTAACCCAACATGCAAGTGTCATGACAGCCAAGTGAGGAGCCCAGACAAGGGCTGTGGGAATATCTGTGGGTCAAGCAAAGAATGGAGGCCTTGAATTTCCGATGATGGCAGTCTGGGTCATGACGCTGAAGACTATTGATAGGAGAGGGGCAGATGAAAGGAATACTTTAGGAGGATCCCTTTCGCAGCATCAAAGGAGGAATGAGAGGCAGAGGGGTCAGCTACTGCAATACCTGGACTGGGGACCCAGATGAGGGGGAGTACCAGCAAGGCTCTGAAGGCTGAAAAATGGCTAGGACCTTGTCCTAGGCAAATGCACCCCCCAACCCCACCCCAGAGCAGTGAGGAGGTTAAGAGTCTGACAGACAAGTTCCTGTAGCTCACTCTGGTCCACCTCAAAGAGTCAAAGCTCCTCGGTCAACCTCAGATACTCCCCCCTCTGCCTGCCAGGAGCCTCGGCCACCACAGAAAAAAGCCTTTGAAGACAACAGATGTCTGGTGGGTACAACCCCCAGCCAAAGCCGGAGGGGGATGATCCCCCCTACATCCGTCACAACCAGTGGCTTTATCAAATGTCCAATTCAAAAGCACCAGCTTTAAAAAGATGGAAGGCTCACTCCGTGGTATAGACCCAAAAGAACCGAAAATAGGTGTTCAAACAAAAACTTAAACACAAATCTTCACAGCATAAAATTCACAGTAACCAAAAAGCGGAACAATCTCAATAGCCATCAGCTGGGAAGTGCGTGAACAAAATGCGGCAAATCTACACAGTGGAATGTTATTCAGCCACAAAAAGGAAAGAAGGTACACATTAGGACATGGACGAACCTTGAAAGCACTAGGCTAAGTTAAAGGAGCCAGACACACAAGGACAAATGTACTATGAGTCCATCTAAGGGAAATGCCCAGTGTGGGCAAATGCATAAAGACAGAAAGCAGACTAGTGGCTGCCGGGGATTCAGGCGAGGGAGTAATGAGGACTGACTGCTTCACGGGCACAGGCTTCCCTTCTGGGGTGATGAAAATGTTCTGGAACTACATAGAGTGGTGGCTGTACAATATTGTGAATGTACTAAATGCCACTTAAAATGCTAAAACGGTGAATTTTATGTTATGTGAATTTTACCACAATAAAAAAAAAATGACAGAAGGTGGTCTTTCCCATCCCCATCCCATCTATGGGTGACCATGGCAGACTGAGTTGGAGGAAAGCCTCCCCGAAGGCTTTCCTAGTTACCTTCCCCCCAGTACCAAGCACCAAGTAGGCAGGCACTCAGAAAGAGAGAGGGAAGGATGAAGATCTCTGTTCTCTGTATCTGTCTCCATGAAGCATGAACCCCCTACTCCAGTCACCCTGGGCCCATCACTGAGAACATCTATACACATTTACTCACCCTGCCCCAAGCCTTTGCTGCACGTCCCTTGCCCTACCTCCTGTCCATATCTAGGACTCCCACTGCACCCCTTGCCATCTACCCAATTTCTACAGTTCCTTCCATGTCCAACTCAAATTCTTCCCTGATTCCCCATTTCTGACCTCTGCTCACACATATCTGGGATTTTAACAATCCAAACAAGTATTTGATGCCATCCCTTCCCTCAGCCCCACCTTATCAAGTAGATCTTCATTCTGTGAATGTCCAGGGATGTCACGAGCCCTCACCCCTGACCCAGGGACATAACCAGCTCTACATAACTATCTGTTGGTCCTTATCCAGGATCTATACCTTGGACCTCTCCCGTGGACACTCCTAGACCAACACTGTTCAGACCCCAGTGTGAATCACCATCAGTGGAGTGAGGTCAGGGTGTCTTCAGGAAGAAGACTGAAGTCTACCACCTGACAGGTGATGGAAGAGCTTCATTTCATGTCAGCCTGACAGCCAGACCAACCTTAGATCTCTAATGAGTCCCAGGGTCCCCATTATGCCAGGTCCTTTCCAGTTGTTTTAATTAAAACGGTGAGAAATCAATAGATGGCAATTATGGAAGGAGAAAAAACAATCGAGAGTTCCCTGCCCCCAGTAAATTTCTGGATGGACACTGATAAGAAGCAGAGTTGAAATTCTGGGTGAGTACAAAGGAGAATTTGGGGTGGACAGTCTTAGAATCACAGCCAGTATCAAGGTCATACCAATAAAATGGGGGTGGAATTCTGGATGACCGTTGATGTATCAGAGAAGACCCCTAGCTCAATGCTGACATAGTTAGAAAGGAACTTGGAGTGAACATTAAAACAATCACAGAATAAAACTGATGGTTCTCTTAGGATGGGGAAAAGTCAGGCTGAGAAGCCGAATCAGGAGACCCTAGACGAAGGACGGAAGTCAGCTTTCTTGGCATGTTCTAATCCATCTCAGCCTCGGTAAGAGCAGAACCAAAATTCTCATGGCCCCTCCTGTAGGTGTGTGGTTAGGGACAGGGGAGAATGGATCCTGGAAAACCAAGCCAGAAGGGAGATGGCCAGGAGAGGGAGACTGCTGGGGTGAGGAAAATTTCTCCCCCATTTACTTCCACTGAATAAGAACTGATCCCTATCAATCAGGGAGGCAGCGCAAGGCGACTTTCTCAGGCCAGACAGGTGGGGAGTCAGGCAGAGGAGGAGGCCAGGGTGGGAGCAGGGAGATAGGCGGGCCTCAGACCCTGTCCTGCCCACTCCCTCCCTTGTCAAAGACTCCAGTCCCAGAGACTTCACATCCCTACAATCCCAAACTGTAGGTTAAAAAAGCGGTGCAATTACGGAAGCCTTCTCTGGGCTTCCCTAGGGTCATGGATGGAACACAGCCTTCTCAGGGTAATTGATGAGCATTCCAGCGCCGAGTCAGCTCACTGGCCCCCAGCTAACTCCTGCCCTTGAAGGAGTCAGCCTGACTTTGCCACCTTCTCTTGACTGGCCCATTGAGTAAATGGGCAAATCATTCTCCCTTCCCCTCATTTCTCTCCCTTGTAAGAGAGAACATTGAACTGGATGACAAACACAAGTTCCACCATCATTAGGAATCTGTTTTCAATGTTCAGAAAGTCATCATACATGCAATACTTACAGCTTATTTCTGATGATTAAAAATGATACTTGCCTGCAATACTTACAGCTTATTTCTGATGATTAAAATTAATATTTGCTTATTGTAGAAATTTTAGAAAAGAGCAAAATATTAAAAAGAAAAGAAAAACTCTAATAAGATCTCATTACCCAGAGGAAACCATGGTTAACCTTTTGGAAACTTTCTTTCCAAGGTTGCTTGATTTCTATGGGGGAGGGGCATCCATGACATTTTAACAAAATTGGGCTCTACTGTTTATGCAGCTTTGCCACTGCTTCTTACAACTGTCATTATGCTGCTGTGAGCATTTTCCCAAGTGATCAAATGCTCTTCAAAAATACTATTTTAAAGGTTGCATAATACTCCACCAAGAGGATTCACCACGATTACAGGGCATTTAGATTGTTTTCTAGTACAAACAACACTGCCATAGCATCCTAGGCTCGTGTACAAGTATTTGCCTTCATCTCCATTTCTTCAGGATCCATTCTGCAGGCAGAATCACAAGGCCAATGAAAATGATATTTTAAAAGGGATTGATGTGTGCCACCATATTAATTTTCAGAAAGACACAACAAACCCACTGATGTGCCCAAGGTGAGTGAGAGGTGGTTTTGGAAGTGTCAGAGTTAGAATGCAGGATTGTGGTCCTGTCTCCTCTCCTCTCCCCAGTTCTGAAGGTTAACTGTCCAGCATAAGAGAGGGTAGTATTCCAAGACAGAAGATACAGGTCTGCAGTCTAGCTCTGCCGCTCTGGCTTTGGGATCCTGAAACAAGCATTGCTTCTCCTAACTGTGAAATGGGTATGACGAGCTCTGAGCACCATGCAGAGCAGTTTCCTTGCTCATTTGAAAAGGTATTTGTGAAAGTTCTTTGTAAACTTGCCCAAGAGCTTCCCTTCCTAACTCTTAGTCATCCGAATGCCCAGTCAGTACTGGCTGGTTTTCAGGATGATAGAAAAGGAGCTTTCTGAAGGGAATCAGTGGGCTCTGAGGGCCTGGGAAGGCCCAGGTGAGTCTTCAAAAGGTCAGAGACAGCACTGAAGAGGTAAAGCAAAGAACAGGGCCCGGCACCTCCCTTAAGGGTGCTGAGTAGGTCAGTGGACTTAAGAGGGCAAAGACCTTGAGATCTGTCTCAAGGCTCTCAGCCCATCCTTTCTAGAGTTCTGACTGGACATCTAGCTTTTGGGGAACCAGAAACCAAGCTGATTCAGTGGATACAAAAAGTCAGTAGCTGCAGAGGACTCCAGAGGCCACCAGCTCTGGTCCCTTCTTCCAGGCTGTTATTATTCGGCCCTGTATTTTTAAGACCCTCCAATCGGAAAGGCAACTAGTGTTTCCAGCCATCACCTCTCCAGCCATGGTTAGATGAAAAAGGAGACCGTGGTACTTCTCTTGGGAAGCACAGCTGGCCGGCCTGAGCACCCTGCCACACTTCCCCATCCACTGGGCAAATGCCCTTCCTCACCCCCTGCATCTGCACGCTCGCCTAGCACCGTGGCCTGAGGGGACTCCAGTGACGTTTCTGGTGTAGCTGGGAGAACTGCGTAGACCCCACGGAACGCCATCCTCCCTGATTTTCGCCATCATCACCGGCAGGCCCCCACCTCCAGCGCACCCCCAACGGTCAGGGGTTCATCTCCCGTCTCCAAAGACGCACAACAGGTGGCACCTGTGTGGCCTCCCCAACCACACCTCTCCACCTCTCCCTGCCCCTCCACCTGCACCCCAGTCCGCCAGCTGAGCCCGGCCCCGGCGGAGCCTTACCTTTGAGGTTTTGGGGGTGGGCCCGCGGCGCCCGGCTCGGGTTTCCTCGGGGCAGAGAGGGAATACTGGAGAAGTTGTTACCCATGGCATCCGGCCCCAGTGGGGTTCGGCACTCGCAGGGGGCAGGCGAGGCTGGGCTGGAGCGGAGGTACGGTGTGCAAGTGTGTGCGCGCGCCGGCGCGCGCGCCGCCGGGGGAGGGCCCTGGTGGGGCTGCGGCGGGGGGCGGGCGGGCCGCTCCTCTCCTCTCTGTGTCTGGGCTCCGCGGTCCTCGGCGGGTCCTGCCCGCCGCGGGGGTTCCTCGCGCGAGCCGGCTACCTGCCTGCCATTTTTCGCGGCGGGCGCGCCCCTGGGCCGGGGCCGGCGGCGCCCGGGGCTCCCTTCTTCGTCCCGCTGGCGCTCGGGTTCCGGCTGTTGGCTCCGGCACGCTTCCCCCCGGCCATAGAGTCGGGGCTCTCGGTGCGGGCGCTCAGCGGCTCGGCCTGCCCGGAGGCTCGGCGGCTTGGCGGCCGGCTGGGTCCCCGCCCGCGGGGACGACCGAGGCGGCGACGTGCGTGGTGCCCTCCCGCCGGCGGCTCGACATGGAGCGGGGCTCCGAGGAGCGCGGGGTGTGCTGGGCGCTCTCGCGGTGATGGGTCTCCCGCCCGCCCCCGACGCCGCGCTCCCGCCCCCGCCGGGTCCCCCGCGCGACCGCCGCCCCCGCCCCCAGCCGTCGCCAGGATTCCCTCGCTCCGGTTGTTATGGTGACAGCTGCGCCGGTGAATGAGCGTCTTAGTGACTCGCGCGCGCCCGCTCAGCCAGATGTGGCGCCGGGTGCGCGACGTTCCGGCCAACACTAGCCCTTCTTGGCCTGGCGGGGGAGCAGATAGGGGTCAAATATCAGACAGAGACTGGGGCTCCAAGGGTTGGGTTTATTCCCCTCACCAACAGTGGCGCTTGGTCTTGAAAACAAGGGAAACCATACAGTAAGAACGGTGAGCTCCCTGGATACCAGGCCCGGGACGAAGTAACTCTTATTTCCGATTTCTCTAGTAGCAGGTACAGTGCCTGGCATACAATAAAAGCTCCAGAAAAAAATAAATATATATATATATACTTTTTTTTTTAAGTGGATGATGACTGAATAAATGAAGTGAGATTAAGAGTCCCACCCACTCTTTCCTGTCTTGCAAGATGGCGGTTGAAAAGGCTGAGAAGCCGAATGCTAAGGAGAAAAAACCTGAAACCAAGAAGGCTGATGCTGGCGACAAGGCTAAAAAGGTGAAGAAGGTTAAGAAGGGGAAGCCCCACTGCAGCTGAAACCCTGTCCTGGTCAGAGGAGTTGGCAGATATTCCGATCAGCTACATATTCCAGGAAGGCCTTGTACAAGAGACAGTGTTCAGCAGCTAAATCCAAGGTAGGAAAAAAAAAAAAAAAGGTTCGAGTTCTTGCTACTGTCACAAAACCAGTTGGTGGCAACAAGAATGGTGGTACCTGAGTGGTAAGACTTCACAAAACGCCTAGGTATTACCCTACTGAAGATGTGCCTCAGAAGCTGTTGAGTCACGGCAGAAAACCCTTCAGTAAGCTTGTGAAAAAGCTGCGTGCCAGCGGCATCTCTCCCGGGACTATTCTGATCATCCTCACAGGGCACCACACAGGAAAGAGGGTCATTTTCCTGAAGCATCTGGACAGTGGCTTGTTACTTGTGACTGGGCTTCTGTCCCTCAATTGAGTTCCTCTGCGTAGAACACACCAGAAATTTGTCACTGCCACCTCCACCAAAATCGACATCACTGGTGTGAAAATCCCAGAACATTTCACTGACGCTTACTTCAAGAAGAAGAAGCTGCATAAGCCCAGACACCAGAAGGCTGAGATCTTCAACACAGAGAGAAATAGGAGATCACAGAGCAGTGCAAGGTTGATCAGAAAGCCGTGGACTCATAAATTCTGCAAAGAATCAAAGCTGTCCCTCAGCTCCAGGGCTACCTGCGCTCTGTGTTTGCTCTCACAAATGGAATTTATCCTCACAAAGTAGTGTTCTGAACTTCTTACAAAGAACCTAATTAAATAACTTGTCCATTAAAAAAAAAAAAAAAACACCCAGCACCTGACCCTTTGCTCTCTGTCAGCTCCAAGGGGCACTGGGACAAAGGCTCAGATCAAGAACCCCAGGCTGTTCAGTTGCTGGACACAAAAAGGCTTGGGGAGCCTTTAGATGAACACAGACTGGACCTAGAAGACTGGATGGAGGGCCAAGCCTCAGGGACAAATCTCAGGAACAAACTGTCAGAGAACCACCAACTCTGAACTGAGTGGTTCTGTCAGCTCCAAGAGGTGGGGGCCTCTGTGGCTTGCAGCAGTCAAAGAAAGCTTCCTGGAGGAAAGGGCCTTCAGCAAGTCACCTGTTCAAATGACTCATCCATCCTGAAGCTCAGCACTGATACTAGGACCTGCAGGAAGGGAAGGGAGTCATCTCCTACTTGGACAGGGGGGCATCTTCTTGTCCTTGTCTTTTTTTTTTTTTTTGGAGTATAATTCATTTACAATGTTGTGTTAGTTTCAAGTGTATAGCATAGTGATTCAGTTATACATATACATATGTCCATTCTTTTTCAGATCATTTTCCCATATAGTTTACAGTACTATCCTTCTCCCTGTCTGGTCAGGGCTAGAAGAGGAGCCAAGGTCCTGCTGGGAGAGGGAATCTGCCTTCCTTTTCCGCCACCTCTAGCTCCCTGACTGGTTTCAACAACTCTGATCCAGAATCCAGCAAGGACACGGGCTGGCTTCGGGCATGCCATCCATCCTCTTCTGGGTGGTTCTTTCCGCAAGTCTCCATGTGACAGCTCTTCATTATTCAGGCACAGTTCATGTATCATCTCCTGACCTTCTCTGACCAGCCCAGCCAGAGAACCCCCCCAACTCTCAGTTACGCTCCATACCATTACTCTGTGTTATCTTCTGGAATTAATTTGAAAGTAGACTTTCCCCCCTGGTTTATGGTCTACCTCCCCCCAAGGTGAGTGGAGCAGCAGGTCAACTCCATCCACCATGATGTCACCAGTCTCCAAGAGAGTGCCTGGTACATGACAGACTGTCCAACACTGCTTGTGAAATGGACGAATCCCCCTGGCTGCCAGGCGAATTCCACCAAGAGGCGTGGGAGGAAAGCCTCTGAACCATCCCTTTTTCCCCTCTCCTGCCCTCCACCCCCACCCCATTGCAGGCATCACATCCTTAAATGTCTGGGACTCCAGGCGAGCTAGAAATATCTTTGACAGCTGCTCTCTGGGGTCTGGAGGGAAAGACAGCTCCCTTCTCCGCCCCCCGCCTCTTAGATGCCCAGGATCACGTGCCCAGCCAGCTGCAGAATGGACGTGGCAGGTCAGGGGTGCTGTCTTTTTATGGGTGTATCTCCCCAAGGCTCATGCCAGCTGATGACTCATGCATCAGAAATCCATGGGCTCTGAATGGCAGCACACTCATCCGTTTGCACACACACTTTTACTCTCTCGCACACACTCACTTCTACACAAATATCCACACTCTCACACACTCATATACCCACTGAAGCCTGCTGGAATGAGGTCACTCTAGGCTGCTGCTGGCATCAGAATAAATCTGAAGACTGTATAGACGCGACTAGTTCCCCTGGAGAGTGTGTGAAGTGCAAGCCCTTGGTAGGATTTACTGACAGTGGCTGGGGGGGAAGCTTGTCATCTCCTTCCCTTCCTTAGGGGGATGGGCTGGGACATAGAAGGGATGGGGGCTGGTGAGGCCCCATGGTAGGGAGGCAGGGATGTCATGGGTCCCATGTGGTCTAAACCTGGGGCTCTGGGCCAAGCAGGGGAGAAATGGAGAAGGTCACAGGGAAGGGGAGACAAGGGGACCAGACACCGGTGCCTGCCTGAGGGGTCCAAGGCTCTGCTGCTCAGGACAACCTGACCCCAGGGAGCTGCACAGGAGGGCCAGAGGCATTAGGGACTGAGGCAGGGAACTGAAGGTAGGACAGAAACATCCCCTGATCTCAGAGGCTGAGAAGATAATGAGAGCATCCACGAGGCTGAGATTAGGGTGAGATGAGCGAGGCGTCCCTGTGTGATGAAATGTAAGGAGGCACTCGCCCTTAGAACCATGCAATGAACAGCCACCCTGCTCTTGCTCAGGCTTGAGTGTGATGCCTCTGAAATCTTGTACCCTATGTCATGGGTCCCCAACCAGTGGGCCACGGACCAGTACCAGTCCATGGCTTGTTAGGAACCAGGCCGCATGGCAGGAAGTGGGTGGTGGGTGAGCAAGTGGTGAGTGAGTGATCGAAGCCTCATCTGTTTTTGCCACAGGGCTTCCTCACAGTACTGCCTGAGCTCCGCCTCCTGTCAGATCAGCAGCAGCATTAGATTCCCAGAGGAGCACAAACCCTACTCTCACTGTGTCCCATCACCCCCAGATGGGATCATTTAGCTGCAGAAAAACAAGCTTAGGGCTCCCACTGATTTTGCATTATGGTGAATTGTATAATTATTTCATTCTATATCACAATGTAATAATAATAAAGTGCACAATAAGTGTAAAGTGCTTGAATCATTCCCCCACCCTATCTGTGAAAAAATTATCTTCCACAAACCCAGTCCCTGGTGCCAAAAAGGTTGGGGACCGCCGCCTTATGTCATCTCCCTAGACTGGCCCTAGTTTTCCCAAGGAGCTCTGTGCTATGGTGGGCGGGTGGAACACCACTGTCAACTCACTGTAGGTCTCTGGCCAGGCAGGGACCTCGAGGAGGTGGGTGTGGCTGCACGGGACCCAGAGCAGCTGAGGGTGACCCCTCCGGGGGACCTGTGCCTCAGAAACCCTTTCCTGGCAGGGGTGGTGGTTGGACCCAGCTCAGAGGAGCAAAGAACCACAGCACGCTTCTTCCCCTGGATGTTGGGTGGAATCCCTGAGACTTCAAGCATCCTTCACCAAAGAGGCTGCCAGGAGGCAGGGAAGTGGCCTCTGAGGCCCCGGGGGCCCTTCCCAGCCCCAATTACAAAGCGAGGAGGGAGAAGGAGGCTGCCAGGAAGAAGGTCTGGATGAAGTCACTGTTTTGGTGGCTTCAATGGAAGCTATTAATACCCATAAGGTGGTGCTCCAGCACCTGTCACCGTGGCAACCCCGCCTCCCCAGCAGTGTAGATTCTGAAAGCTCTGCCCAAGGGGGTGGGTGTCAGTGCATATGTGTTTGGCTGCGTGTACACGTGTGTCCGTGTGGATGCTGTGAGCGCTCACACCAATGCACAGGAGAAGGGGGGTACCCAAGGCGGGGACCCAGGGACAGTTTCAGCAGCAGCTCTGGCCCCCATCGCCCCTTCTCTCCCTTGCTTCTCTCCCTTCTGACCAGCTCCATTCTCTTGCTCCTTCTTCCTCTCTCTCCCTCCCTCCTCTTGTCTTTCTCGCTTCTTCCCCCTCTTCCCTGTTCCACCCTTGTCCTGCCATCTCTCTGCCCTTGCTGCTCCTTGCTCAGTCTCCTGCTGGTTCACCTCTCTCTTCCCCTCCTTTCTCACTATCCACATCTCCCAGATCAGTTCAAGTCTTCAAGAGTCTCCATGTGGATAAAATAATAAAATATTTGACGGAGAGCTTCCTTTCTTCCTTCCCTGAACCCCTAGAGACTGAGCCCAGAGCAAGCCACAGGATGGTCCCCCACCGGGCAGACAAGATGGAGTTCATCTAGGCTGAGCCAGGGCTCCCTTAAACTTCAACAGCTGACATCGCCCTCCCTGCTGAGAAGCTAGCCTTTAAACAGGAAACAGCCTCAGCCATCCCTGGCTAGGATACATGGCAGCTCTGAGGCCCAGCCCATAGTTAACATCATCAGACCACCATCCGAAAACACACAGAAGTGGTCCTGCCTGAACTGCAGGGGGTGGCTGGACGTGTTAGATGGGAGATCCCTGAGTGCCTGAACCATAGTAGATTCTTGATAAATATTTGACAAATCAATGAATCAATGTCAGTGAATTAACCTATCAATACAGCCACTCAGTAAGCCCAAGAGCCTTGCCCAGACCAGCCTTTCTGGCTGGCTCCCTTCTCTACAGCACCTTTGCCACAAAGTTTTCCTCGAGGCCAGGTCTTTCCTCTGAAGGACCGGAGTCTGTGCTAACCATCTTAGCATGCAATGGGCACCTTACTGCCCTGTTTCCAGGCGCTTCGGGATTCAGCTTCGTTCATTGCCCCAGCGACCCTTTTGAGCACTCTCTGTACATCTAGCATTGTGTGGAGTACAGTTTCCTTGCCAACACCATGAGGGAGCCTGTCCTATGCTTTCCTTAACTCCAGTATAGTTTCCTACCTCCCAGGGCCAAGTTTAGGGCTGAACACACTAGTAGGTCTCCATATTGTCAAGATGTCCGTTCTTCCCAACTTGAACTATAGATTCATTACATCCCAGGGAAAATCCCAACATGTTATTTTGTAGATGTTAACAAACTGATTCTCAAGTGTCCGTGGAGAGGTAAAAGACCCAGAGTAATGAACAGTATATTGAAGAAGAGCAAAGTTGGAGGACTGACATTAGCCAACTTCAAAATTTACTATGAAGCTGCAGTAATTAAGACAGTATGGTACTAGTGAAAAAATAGACAAATAGATAAATGAAACTGAATAAAGAGCCCAGAAATGGATTCACACAAACACAGTCAAGTAATCTTTGATGAAGGAGCAAAGGAATATAATGGAGCAAAGGTAATCTTCTCAACAAATGGTTACATGAACGACTGGACATCCACATGCAAAAGGGTAAATCTAGACATGGGCCTTACACCCCTACCCACAAAAATGAAATCAAAATGGATCACAGACCTATATGTTAAATGCAAAGCTATAAAACTCCTAGAAGATAACATAGGAGAAATCTAGACGACCTTAGCTTTGATAATGATTTTTGCAAAGATGACAAAGGTATGAACCAAGAAAGAAAGAACTGGTAATACCAGGGGGAAAGGACTGGGGGAAAGGACAGTTAGGGAGTTTGAGACTGACTTGTACACACTGTTTTATTTAAAATGGATAACCAACAAGGACCTCCTGTTAGCATGGGGAACTTTGTTCAATGTAGTGACAATTTACTGCTACTGTTAGCACAGGAGACTTTGCTCTATTTAGTGACAACCTAAATGGGAAAAGAACTGGATTAGAAGTATATACATGTATATACATAACTGAGTCACTTCATGTTATACCTGAAACTACCACAACATTGTTAATCAACTCTACTCCAATATAAAAACTTGATTCATTAAAATTAAATCTTCTGCTCTCCAAAAGACTCTGTCAAGGGAATAAAAAGACAAACCACACACTGGGAGAAAATATTTGCAAAAGACATATCTGAGATAGGACCGTTATCCAAAATACACAAAAAATACTTCAAACTCCACAGTAAGAAAACAACTTCATTTTTAAAATGATCCAAAGACCTGAACAGACACTTCACCAAAGAAAATGGCAAATAAGCATCTGAAGACGGTCCATATCTTATGTCATCAGGAAAACGTAAATCAAAACGATGATGCCACTGCAGAACTATTAGAGTGGCCAGAATCCAGAACACTGGCAACACCAAGCAGGACGCTGGGAACTCTCATTCATTGCTGGTGGGAATACAAAATAGTACAGCCTCCTTGGAAGACAGTTTGGTGGTTTCTTACAAAACTAACCGTTCTCTTAGCATATTATACAGCAGCTGTATTCCTGCATACTTACTCAAAGGGATTGAGAACTTATGTCCACAAAAAACCCGCGTGTGCATGTTTTTAACCATTTTGTTCATAATTGCCAAAACTTGGAGGCAGCAAAACGTCCTTCAGTAGATGAATGAACAAACTGTGGTACTTCCAGACATGGAATATTATTCAATGCTAAAAAGAAATGAGCTATCAAGCTATGAAAAGACACAGAGGAACCTTCATATATAATGAAATATTTATGAGTATTCGTTTAATGATTAATGAGGTTGACACGATGTTGTTTTATAGACATTTAAGTAAACATTTTTTAATTTTGATTTTGAAGTTTTCCTTTCATAATTTGGAGCCACTGGATTTTTTTTCCAGTCTTATGTAGACCCTTAGACCTAAGTCCTGGACTTACAGTGCCTATGGATAAAATCCAGGCCTGAGGCCAAGCATTCTTAAGACTGGATCTAAAAGGGCTTTCCTCGTGGCTCAGATGGTAAAGAATCTGCTTGCAATGCGGGAGACCTGGATTCAATCCCTGGAGAAGGGAATGGCTACCAACTCCAGTATTCTTGCCTGGAAAACTCCATGGACCAAGGAGCCTGGTGGCCTACAGTCCATGGGGTCGCAAAGAGTCAGACATGGCTGAGCGACTAACACACACAAAAGGACAGGTGGAGATTCCTGCAAGAAGCAGAAAGAAAAACGTGCGATGCCAGAAAGAGGACCACACGTCTCCCTACCTGGGAAACTTGTTTAGTGATTTCAAAGGAGTCCAGCATCCCTAGACTCATCCCAGGGTCCCTGGCTCAGGTAATACTGACAGATGATATTTGTTTGTTTGTTTGTTTGTGGCTGCACGGGCTCTTCGTTGCTGAGTGTGGGCTCTCTTTAGCTGTGGTGAACCGGAGCTAGTCTCTGTTGCAGTGTGCTGGCTTCTGTTGCAATGGCTTCTCTTGTTGCAGAACATGGGCTCTAGGCGCACGGGCTCAGTAGTTGTGGCCTGTGGGCTTAGTTGCCCCAGGGCATGTGGAATCTTCCTGGACCAGGGATGTGCCCTATAATGGCAGGCGGATTCTTAACCACTGGACCAGCAGGGATGTCCCTACAGGAGATATTTATGGAGCACATAGTCACATATACAAGGTCTTGGTCTAAGCATTTCATCTGTATTAATTCATTTGAGCCTGGTAATAACCCTGTGAAGTAGGTATTATTATTTAGCAGCAGCAGCAACAGTGTCCCCATTTTAAAGATGAAAATCCTGAAGCTTAGGAAAGTTAAGATACTTGACTAGGAGCTGATAAGTGAAGCACTGAGGTTCAGTCCTAGGATAGTCTGAGTCCGAATCCCTGCCCCAGAGTGGGATTCCTTTAGGTGCCAGCTTGAGGAAGACACCTGTCGCCAGGGAGGTGTCCTCCCTTGAGTTCCCTAACTAGCCCCCTCCTACAGATGAGACTCTTAAAACTCCCCAGGGCTTTGGCTCAGCTCTCCAGAAGTTAGGAAGCACATGGCCACTAATCAACACAAAACAGATTTAAAAATAACAAAACTGAACTCAAAGAAAAGCTCCAAGTGGATGTAATATCCCGGCATTTTCTTTTCCCTACAGAGATATTTTAAATGACCTTGTGTTAGTCACTCAGTTGTGTCCGACCGTTTGTGACCCCATGGACCATAACCCACCAGGCCCCTCTATCCACGGGATTCTCCAGGCAAGAATACTTGAGTGGGTTGCCATTTCCTTCTCTAGGGCATCTTCCCAACCCAGGGATTGAACCCACGTCTCCCACTTTACAGGCAGCATCTTTACTGTCTGAGCCACCAGGGAAGCCAGGAATGACTTTATCTGGCAAGAAATCTTTTCTAAGAATGTTACAATGATCCAAGCATCATAAAAGAAAAGTCTGATAAGTAAGACTCTATACAAATTTAAAACTCCTTCATGGTAAAAGTTGGAAGACACTTTCAGGGCCAGGAGACACACCTCCACTAAGTCAGAAGCCTTCAGTCAGTTCAAACGCCCTGCATCTCCAGATGCAGAACAGGAAACAGACGTTTCTCCATTACTGCTGCCTGGGTAGCCTCTCACTTCTATCCTCCTTTCCCAAGAGAGGTGCCAGAGGCGCTCGCTTGTTCCGACCTTCCTTCACCCTTCACCCAAAGGCGCCTCAGACTGTGGAAAGCTTCCTCTCTTCCCAACCAGAGCAGCCTGTGGAACGTTTTCTCTCAGTGGGGTGAGCAGCCTTGCGTGTCCCATCTTCTCTTCCCAGTCGTCCCTCTCCGTTTCTCTCAGGCCACCAGGAGGTGGCGCTAGACCTCCATTAAAATCCGCTTTGTCTCTGTCAGGCTTTTGAGGAGGGGGACCTCAAGCCAATCAACACATCTTTTAAATGTTTACAGGTTGCTTGATTTCCTCTTTCAAAGCGGAAGGAGAATTTGGGGAGCAAATACATCCTGATAGCTTCCATTAACTACTTCATTATAATAAAAATATGTCAATGAAGAAATTAGCTCTGCTCTTTAGCCACCCAGAGGTTACCCTCTGGGCACATTTGCTTCCCTGAGGCCACTTTGTCATCTTTCATTCTGAGACTGGATCTCCAGCAGACACTGTCCCAGGACTTGAGTGAATCTCCCCAAACTTAAGGCAACTGGAGGTCCTCCTCAGAGCACCTCAGCTCACACTGAGCTGCCCCACTGCCTGTGTCTGGTACCTGACGTGGGCACCTGTGTGTGCCCAGCACAGCACAGCACCTGGCTGTGGGCACTGCATATGTTCAGTGGGCAGCTGTTGTTATGTGGCCAGAGCTTGAGGGTGTGAGGCCATTGCGCCCAATTACTCTCAGACCTGGGGCTTGCCACTCATGGCCCAGGGCTGTCCCAAACACGTCTGAGAAGTCTCATGAGTTTGTGAGCGCTGCAACAGGGAAAAGGCAGGTGCCCAGAGGTACTGTCTTTGGTGTTTATGGAGTAAGAATAGAATTCGGAAAATCCAGCTGGATGTGTGCCCCCCTCCCCAGAGAGCAACTCACCTGTTTTTGCACCCCCAGTCTCTGCATTTGGCCCAGCACCCCCATGTCTGATGCCACCACCAGCAGGACCTCCACACCAGAAAACCAGCCCCCCTCAGAGGATCTGGGAACACTTCATTTCACTTTGGTCAGAAAGTCCATTTTTATAGACTGTCAGTCATGTTTAAAAGAAAAAGGTGAAAATATTATAAAACCAGGCTCAACTGTTTCTTCTTCTGAGAAAAGGAGTTAGAAATGTATTGTGAATGAATGAAATTTTTCACATTCTGTAACCTATAGGGTGAGAACCAAAAATTAAAGTGTGGAAGAATGTTAAGGTTTCAACTTGGTTATTTTGTTTTGTGTCAGTCATATATTTCAATCCTTTTTTTTTTTTAAAGTAATATTTATTTACATGGGCTTCCCTGGCGGCTCAGATAGTAAAGAATCTGCTTGCAATGCAGGAGACCTGGGTTTGATTCCTGGATTGGGAAGATCCCCTGGAGGAAGACATGGCAACCCACTCCAGTATTCTTGCCTGCAGAATCCCCATGGGCAGAGGACCCTGCCAGGCTATAAGTCCATGGGGTCACAAAAAGTCAGACACAACTGAGTGACTAAGCACATTTATTTACATATGGAAACAATTTTTTAAATCCATAAATTTACTGCCCAGAATAGTTCTGTTGATTTTTTTAAATAAAGTTTTTATGTACACATTGTTTGAAACATCAAACAGCACAAAAAGGTATAAAACAGGGAAAAAAGTGCCCCCTGTGCTAGCAACCAATAGTATTAACTGTCTACATATTTTATATATCCTTCCAGCAAAAAGTGTATGCACAATACCAAAACTTTTACGTATTTATATCATTTTTATTCAGAAAGATTATACTATGTACAGTATACCCAAATATTTTTTTAAATGCTTATCAGAATCTATTAGAGGTCTTTTCATATGAACACACATAGATTTGATTCATTCTTTTAACGGCTGTATAGATCCCATTTTATGGCTGTACCATAATTTATTTCAAAAATTATTAAATATCCCCTGTTGATGAAATTCAGGATCTTTCCAATTGCATTGCTATTAAAATGAAGCTGTAATGAACATTCTTGTTTGTTTATCTTGGCTATTATTTATCTTTGTTTTATATTGTTTGTTTATCTTTGTGTATCTTGGCAAACCTATCAATAGAGCAAATACAGACCTATGTAATTCTTAGGTCAAAGGGTATGTATATTAAAAATATAAAAAGGGCATGTATATTTAAATTTTTGCTTTAAATATATTGCCAAGTTGTTCTAGGAAAATTCATACAAATTTGTATTCCAGCCGTAAGTGTATGAAAGTGACTGCTTCCCTAAGCCCTCATTGACATTTATTTGCTCAGTAGTGTCTAACTCTTTGCAACCTCATGGACTGCAGCACGCCAGGCTTCCCTGTCCATCACCGACTCCCGGAGCTTGCTCAAACTCATGTCCGTTTAGTCAGTGATGCCATCCAACTATCTCATCCTCTGTCATCCCCTTATCCTCCTACCTTCAATCTTTCCCAGCATCAGGGTCTTTTCAAATGAGTTGGTTCTTCCCATCCCATCAGATGGCCAAAGTATTGGAGTTTCAGCTTTAGCATCAGTCCTTCCAATGAATATTCAGTACTGATTTCCTTTAGGATTGACTGGTTTGATCTCCTTTCTGTCCAGGGGACTCTCAAAAGTGTTTTCCAATATGACAGTTCAAAAGCATCAATTCTTCAGCACTCAGCTTTTCACTCTCCTCTTTCACTTTCATCAAGAGGCTCTTTAGTTCCTCTTCACTTTCTGCCTTAAGGGTGGTGTCATCTACATATCTGAGGTTATTGATATTTCTCCCAGCAATCTTGATTCCAGCTTGTGCTTCATCCAGCCCGGCATTTCGCATGATGTACTCTGCATATAAGTTAAATAACCAGGGTGACAATATACAGCCTTGATGTACTCCTTTCCCAGTTTGGAACCAGTCTGTTGTTCCAGTTAAGATCTTATCCGGTTCTAACTGGATTCTAACTAACTAACTGTAGTTTCTTAACCTGCATGCAGATTTCTCAGGAGGCAGGCAAGGTGGTCTGGTATTCCCATCTCTTGAGGAATTTTCCAGTTTTTTGTGATCCACACAGTCAAAGGCTTTGGTACAGTCAATAAAACATAAGTAGATGTTTTTCTGGAACTCTCTTGCTTTTTCTATGATCCAATGGATGTTGGCAATTTGATCTGGTTTCTCTGCCTTTTCTAAATCCAGCTTGAACATCTGGAAGTTCGAGGTTCACATACTGTTGAAGCCTAGCTTGGCGAATTTTGAGCATCACTTTGCTAGCGTGTGAGATGAGTGCAACTGTGCAGTAGTTTGAACATTCTTTGGCATTGCCTTTCTTTGGGACTGGAATGAAAACTGACCTTTTCCAGTCCGGTGGCCATTGCTGAGTTTTCCAAATTTGCTGGTATATTGAGTGCAGCACTTTAACAGCAACATCTTTTAGGGTTTGAAATAGCTCAACTGGAATTCCATCACCTCCACTAGCTTTGTTCATAGTGTTGCTTTCTAAGGCCCACTTGACTTCACATTCCAAGATGTCTGGCTCTAGGTGAGTGATCACACCATCGTGATTATCTGGGTCCTTAAGATCTTTTTCGTATAGTTCTGTATATTCTTGCCACCTCAATATTTTGCTTCTGTTAGGTCCATACAGTTTCTGCCCTTTATTGTGCCCACCTTTGCATGAATTGTTCCCTTGGTATCTCTAATTTTCTTGAAGAGATCTCTAGAAGTTCCCATTTTATTGTTTTCCTCAATTTCTTTGCATTGCACACTTAGGAATGCTTTCTTATCTCCTTGCTATTCTTTGGAACTCTGCATTCAGATGGGTATATCTTTCATTTTCTCCTTTGCCTTTAGCTTCTCTTCTTTTCTCAGTTATTTGTAAGGCCTCCTCAGACAACCATTTTGCCTTTTTGCATTCCATTTTCTTGGGGATGGTCTTGATCATGCCTCCTGTACAATGTCACAAACCTCCATCCACAATCCTTCAGGCACTCTATCATATCTAATCCCTTGAATCTATTTGTCACTTCCACTGTATAATCTTAAGGGATTTGATTTAGGTTATACCTGAATGGTCTAGTGGTTTTCTCTGCTTTCTTCAATTTAAGTCTGAATTTGGCAATAAGGAGTTCATGATCTGAGCCACAGTCTGCTCCTGGTCTTGTTTTTGCTGACTGTATAGAGCTTCTTCATCTTTGGCTGCAAAGAATATAATCAATCTGATTTTGGTGTTGACCATCTGGTGATGTCCATGTGTTGAGTTGTCTCTTGTGTTGTTGGAAGAGGGTGTTTGCTATGACCAGTGCGTTCTCTTGGCAAAACTCTGTTAGTCTTTGCCCTGCTTCATTTTGTACTCCAAGGCCAAACTTGCCTGTTACTCCAGGTATCTCTTGACTTCCTACTTTTGCATTCCAGTCCCCTATGGTGAAAAGGACATCTTTTTTTAGTGTTAGTTCTAGAAGGTCTTGTAGGTCATCATAGAAACATTCAGCTTCTTTGGCATTAGTGGTTGGGGCATAGATTTGGATTACTGTGATATTGAATGGCTTGCCTTGGAAATGAGTAGAGATCATTCTGTCATTTTTGAGACTGCACCCAAGTACTGCATTTTGGACTCTTTAGTTGACTATGAGGGCTACTCCATTTCTTCTAAGGAATTCTTGCCCACAGTAGTAGATATAATGCTCATGTGAATTAAATTTGCCCATTCCAGTCCATTTTAGTTCATTGATTCCTAAAATATCAATGTTCACTCTTGCCATCTCCTGTTTGACCACTTCCAATTTACCTTGATTCATGGACCTAACATTCCAGGTTCCTATGCAACACTGTTCTTTACAGCATCAAACTTTTACTTCCATCACCAGTCACATCCACAACTGAGCATTGTTTTCACTTTGGCTCCATCTCTCCATTCTTTCTGGAGTTATTTCTCCACTCTTCTCCAGTGGCATATTGGGCACCTACTGACCTGGGGAGTTCATCTTTCAGTGTCATTTCTTTTTGCCTTTTCATACTAATTCATGGGATTCTCAAGGCAAGAATACTGAAGTGGTTTGTCATTCTCTTCTCCAGTGGACCATGTTTTGTCAGAACTCTCCACCATGAACCATCTGTCTTGGGTGGCCCTACCTAATACCAAATTTTATAAATATCATTTCTGTTCATTTAAATACAGGTTAAAAAAAACAAATTCTGGAGTAATTCCATAGTGGTCTGGCGGTTAAGAGTCTGTACTTCCACTGCAGGGGGGCACTGGTTAGACACCTCATCCGGCTAAGACCCCTTGGCATGAAATTCTCGATGAAGGGCCACATGTTCTCGGATGCTGCCTAGAAGGCAGAGATAGGTGGCAGCTTGGAAATGAAGATCATGCTGGGCTCTGCACAGCTTCTCACTGGTGATCCAATGTGCGCAGAAAGTTTTCACGAGGTATCAATAGGCCACGGTGTCACGATAGGGTTGGCCTGTGGCCGTGTTTAAGTAAGCGCAAATCCCATAGAAGGCCTCACCAAGTGCACAGCGGTGACCCTAAGGCCGCCATTTTCCCATCATCAGAACTGACATTGGGTATTACCAATCTTTTAGTTTCTAACAACTTGGTAAATTTGAAAAGACACCTGGATGTTCAGATTCATATTTAATTATGAGTAAGGACTAGAATCTTCACAGGATTTGGGGCCACTTGTCTTTCGTTTTCTGTGAATAGCCTGTTCACATCTTTTGCCCATTTTTTCATAGGTTTGTTCACCTTTTTTTATTGATTATATGATTCCTCTGCATATACAAATTAAGGACATAGGGCTTTGTGCAGCTTGTGAAAAAATTCATTTTTTCAGCTTTTTGTTATTTTTACTTTGCTGATTGGCATTTTGCTCACAGAAGTTGTGGGGCGCACTTTAACCATCTTCTCCTTCACAACTACCGAATTCTGTGTTCTGTTCACAACGGCCTTCCCTTGCCTCTGATGGTGAAGAAATTCACCTGCATTTTCCTAAATGGTTAGCCAGTGGTTCCGGTGCCATTTTTCAGAGTCTCCCCCCTTTTTTTTCCATTCTCTTTTCAGCCCCTCAGGGCTGTGTGACTCTACAAAGTCACCAGAGTGGAGCCCACAGAAGTGCCACGTTGCTCTGTCTCTCTCTGCCAGAGACAGACCAGAAAGGCCTGTCATCCAGATCCCACAGAAGACCTCTGTCATTTGGTAGAAGAGGGTCAGGTCTCTCAAGGGTGGAGAGGGCACCACAGCTCTGAGAGACACGAGGGAACAATGGCCTCCCAGTCCTGACAGGAAAGTGGGCCACACACCCAGTGTCTTCCTTCTGAAGGAGACCTCACAGGAGGGTGTGCTCTCCATCCAGAAAGAAGAAACACAGCCACACTTGTTTCTGAAGACACACGCACTTATACACACACTACACATATCCCCACAAATACCACCGCCCCACATACACACACATCAGACACACCGACTCCCCTAGCAGGGGGCACCCTGTCCTAAAGAGCCCTCTCCATCACAGGAATTCCAAGAACAGTCACACCAGTGTTTCTCAAATAACACCCAGATTCCTTTTTCCTTTTGAAAGGAAATAAAAATCTGGAGGGCCCCCAATAACATATCTGTAAGACCCCACATTGAGGAAAAAAAAAGAAACCAAAGACTTATTCTATAAAGATCTTCCAATTGCAAGTTGCTGCTGCTGCTGCTGCTAAGTCGCTTCAGTCATGTCCGACTCTGTGCGACCCCATAGACAGCAGCCCACCAGGCTCCCCTGTCCCTGGGATTCTCCAGGCAAGACAACTGGAGTGGGTTGCCATTTCCTTCTCCAATGCATGAAAATGAAAAGTGAAAGTGAAGTCGCTCAGTCGTGTCCGACTCTTAGCGACCCCATGGACTGCAACCTACCAGGCTCCTCTGTCCATGGGATTCTCCAGGTAAGAGTACTGAAGTGGGGTGCCATTGCCTTCTCTGAATTGCAAGTTAACACATATTAACACATATTTAAAAGTGCTAAATAGATTTAAGTCAACATTAAAATGAAAATCTGACTTTAAAAAATTTTCCAGATTTAAAAGATCTGGGGACTTCCCTGGTGGTCCCATGGTTAAGACTTTGCCTTCCAAATGCACAGGGTGCTGGTTCAATCCCTGGTTGGGGAACTGAGATCCCATGTGCCTCGAGGCCGGAAAACCAAAACATAAGACAGAAGTAGTATTGTAACAAATTCAGTAAAGACTTTAAAAATGGTTCACATCAAATAAATCTTAAAAAAAAAAAAAAAAAAAGATGAGGCACCCCAAGGTGGGGTAGGGAGTTTAGAAGAATCAGATCTGAGGCATTATTCTGCAGCACATCTACAAGTTAATTTGCTTTCCACACACAGGAATAACAAATCTTTCTTCTATCTTCCCTCTATTTCTGCCTTTCCTTGTTCAGCAGGCCTAAGCTCCAGGCAACAAAAGGTGATCTTCCTCCCTTTTACCTTGTCCCTTAATCCCGTTGAGTTTTTCCAGTAAAAAACATTTATGGTTTTTATTGGGAAATTTTAAAAATTATTACAAAATAGACAATTTAGAAAATACAGAATTTTTTAAGATGTAAAGCCAGCTGCTCACCCTGAGAGGTAACATCCCTTTAAGCTGTGCTGGGCTTCCTTTTTGCCTTTTTCTTTGCTTGAGTGTTTTCCAGTAAATACCCAGCAAGGGCCAGTGCAGTCACACCAGTTGGTTCTCCTTTCCTGTGAGGCCCAGGGCCCAGGCTGACCTGGGAGGGCTGTCTCACCTCCTAGAGGTTGGAGCTATGAACAGGCTGGCCTGGGAGAGACCTTGTCCCAGTTTTCTGCAGTGTTCTCCCAGATGCATTGTCCGTTCTTTCTCTTTTTCAAAATTATTTATCTGGCTGCACAGGTCTTAGTTGTGGCACCTGGGATTTAGTTCCCCGACCAGGGATCCAACCCCCGGTCCCCTGCGTTGGGAGCACAGAATCTTAACCACTGGAAGACCAGGGAAGCCCCCATTGTCCATTCTTTTCTGGAGACTCCCAAGGTTAGAGGCAGCTTTCTGGTGGCCCTTTGACCACTCCCCTCTCCCTCAGAGTAGAATGGGAGCGAGGCGTGCTCAGATCCTCTCAGCCCACCTCTCTCCCCTCTGTTCTCAGGTGGTTCAGGGTTGAGAAACACAGCCTTAGCCAGACAGTCCCCTCTCCTGGCAGCAGCCCCGAGGCTGACCAGGGCTGGGAGGCACAGAGGAGGAGCCCAGCTTCCTTCCTGGCCCTGTCCCCACCAAGGCTGTGTGACCCAGGTCAGGACACCCAGCCTCTCCGGGGCCCTGCACCCTCCCCTGCCCCAGGAATCTGGTGGTGGTGGTGGCGGTTCTCTGCTAGTGACAGGCTAGAAAGTTTTCTCCAGAACATGCGCCCTCCCTTCCCCTCCCCTCCCCTCTCTCCCTTCCCTCGTCCCTCCCCTCAAGTCTCCCCTCTCCCCTCCCCCGCCTCTCCTCTTCCCTCTTCCCCTCTCCCTCCCTCCCTCCTCTCCCTCTCCTCCCCTCCCCTCCCTTCTCCCTTCCCCTCCCTGCAGGGTCACTCTCCAGCCCTCTCCCTCCCCGCCCCCACACTTCCCTCACACAGGTCCTGACAGCACATCACTGGATAAACTACAGACAAAGAATGGGACCCAGGCCTCTGTCTGTTACTACTTCATCAGAGGTAGAGACTGCACAGATAACTTAGCAAGTTTGCAGGACATATTGCAGACGGTCTGACTTAAACTACAGGCTAAATGATCTACACAGCATTCATTTGGCAGGTCCCAGAAATGGCACCCCACTCCAGTGTTCTTGCCTGGAGAATCCCAGGGACGGGGGAGCCTGGTGGGCTGCCATCTATGGGGTCGCACAGAGTCAGACACGACTGAAGTGACTTAGCAGCAGCAGCAGCAGCAGCAGCAGCAGCAGCAGGGGTCCCTCAAACTGCCAGGCTCTCATTTTTCAGAGGAACTGAAATGGAGACACAGTAAGTCCTCCTGTATCATGAGGGTTGAGAGAAGGGAGAGACCGGCCTCAGATGGAAGTCCCCTCTCCCAGCAGCCCCGGGGCTCCTGGGCGGGTGAGTAGCATGCCCAGAGCTTCACTCAGTGGTCCCCGGAGTCTCCAGAGGAAGGCCGGGTAGGCCAACGGCATGGCACGCCAGTGTGGGGCAACACACGCTGATACGTGACAGGGAGACTCCGGGGCCCCGGGGCGGGGGTGGGAGGGCAGTCTTGGGGACACTTTCATATTCTCTATTTTTAACTTTTTCATAATGGTGTGTTTAATCAGAAAAAAAAGGTGGAGATATTTCCATTTTCTAAAAGTTGTTTGAAATTACAGGAAGAAGGGCGGTCAGCGCAGCTGCCACGGTGCCGATGGGCTCTGTGGAGACTGGAGAGTGTTGCTGCGCCCCTGGGTCCAGAAGGACTCAGAAAGATACTTGCCTCCCGTGCTCCAGAGGGCTCACGGGAGTGGTGCTCGTGACTGTGAGCAAAGTGCCGATGACGTCACTGGTCCAGGCTGGATGGAGCAGGCGTCAGTGGAGTCAAGGGCACCCCAGCCCCTGAGGTTTTCCTTGGCTCAGGGGCAGCGCTGAGCTGCCAGTGAGGGAGATAGAGGGGAGAAGATTGAGGAAGAGCCCCGGCTTCACCCACTCCCAGCCCAGGCTCAGGCCACGCCCATGGATCTGTGACCAGGAGCAGTTCCTGTGGCTGCCTCCACTCCCCTCCATAAGTCAGGCTGCCTGGGTCAGGACTGGGGGCCAGGAAGATGGGGTGTTGTGGGGTGGGCTGCAGGTGAGGAGGAGGGAAAGATAGATAGGAAGAGACTGCAGGACAGAGAGGGGGACAGAGACAGAAAGACACTCGGAAAGACTCAGACACACACGCCGAGGGACGCACAGAGTCACAACACAGAGAAAGGCAGAGTCAGAGATGGAGAGACCAGCAGAACGAGAGGGAGAGAGACAGAGAGAGCTCAGGGCAGCACCTTCGTTCCATCTGCTTCCTAGGAGCAGACGGAGGGGCAGGTGCAGGTCAAGGCCTGGGCAGAGAGGACAAAGCTAGAGACGGAAGCAGGGGGAATGAGTGTCAACATCACAGAGAACAAACCTCTGCTGCCCTTGCGGTATGCTTGGCACGCTGCTGGAGGCTGCAGGAACGAGCAGGTGTGAGTGCAGGTCCCATCCTAGCTGGGAGATCCACCCCACACCTGGGAGGCAGGAGCAGCAGGCAGGAGCGGCCTTTCCAAGGGCCAAATGGGAGGAGAGGCTCCCAAGAGCTGAGGTCACCAGGGGCAGCTTGCTGAAAGGCCTCATCCGTGTTGCGTCTTGCAGAGCAGGTGGGAGGAAGGGGCATGGGTTCTCCAGGGAAAGAGGCATCTGCAAATGTGTGGCAGTGAGAAGACACTTCTGAGTACTGTCAGGAGGGCCTTGAATGTCACGATAAGGAGGCTGAGGGGGCCCGGCCACATTTGAGCAGAGGAGTGATGTAGTAGGACCTGTGCTTTAGGGAGACCTGAGCTGGCCAGTGGCCAGACCTGAAGGGCAGCAGAATAAGTGGAGGAAAGAGTCACAGGCACTCACTGAGCCCCCACCCCGTCTCCCAACACCCCCCATCTGACACTACAGTCAAGCAACCCCAAACTGCCAACCCATACCTGGCTGCTTCTCACCTCCGTGCCCTTGACCAGGCAGTACCCTCCATCTAGAAGGCCTCCCCTTCCCCAACCCAGGCAAACACTGAAACAGTTTCAATGCTCTTCAAGAGACTTCTCTTGCAGGATGGCTTCAGGCAGAGTAAGGCGCCCCTCCTGGCTCCTCCCAGCACAAAAACCAATGTGAAAGCTCCCTGGGCTCAGCGGAGCTAAGTCATGTTCTTAACCAAGAACCGGAAAATGTAACTGGCTCCATCAGTGCCATGGCCTTAACCACACCCAGAATTTGCCTGTCCTCCATGGGCAGCCCCACCAGCTGTCCAGCATCAGTATCCAAACCCTGAAGAAAGGAAGGAATCGGCTGGGGAGGGATGGGGGGACAGGGTGGGGCCCATTTGCCTAGAGGTGCTGTGGGCTGGCTGGTTACAGAGCAGTGACTCATCTCCCAGAGAGGAGCGGAGCAGTAGGGGACAGTTGGGAGCCTGTAGAGAGAGCCTGCCTCTGCCTCACACCCTTGGCCGGACGCCGTCTCCTCCTGGTCCCCTCAGGCCCTTGGAAGAGAAGAACCTCTTGCAGCCCCTGGCTTGCCCCCAGTGTGGCATTGACCAGGAAGGCAGCTGAAGCCTCCCTGGCCCCCACCCAGGCCGCGGCCATGGATAAATTCCGCACACTCTTCCTGCACTTCCAGTCCAGCTCCGAGTCGGTAATGAATGGTGTCTGCCTGCTGCTGGCCATGGTCACCGTCAAGCTGTACTCCTCGTTTGACTTCAACTGCCCCTGCCTGGCGCGCTACAATGCCCTCTACGGACTGGGCCTGCTGTTCACACCCCCGATCGCCCTATTCCTCTGCGGCCTCCTGGCCAACCGGCAGTCCGTGGTGATGGTGGAGGAGTGGCGCCGGCCCGCCGGGCACCGGAGGAAGGACCCGGGCATCGTCAGGTGCGGTCCCACCCCCCTCCAGCTCCCCGTGGGCATTGTCAGGGGCTCCCCCAACTGCATAAGTACTGCCAGGGGCTCCCCAAACCCCAGTGACCCCCATGGGTATGGTCAGGGCTCCCCCAGGCACCCCCACAGGCACCCTACTTTCAGATGTGCCCCCTGCTCTCCCCCAGAAAATGATACCAAGGCACCATCAGTTCACAGAGACAGATTTGCCAGTCTCCACTCTGGAAACAGATATTTCTGATCCCGTTGTCTGTCACCTTCCCACGCCCAATGATAAAGACGCGTGAATGACACAGGACTCCTAAGAATTATCCAGGTCACGTCTGTCCTGCTGGCCATGGATTATAACTCCCCACATGCATGAAGGACCATCCCATGATGTGCATACCGTATTACACATATGAGAGGCGTGGTTGGCTTGAAGGCTGCATCCTGTCTCCTGCAAGCTCCCCGAGGGCAAAGACCCCATATGCTATCACTGTGTCCTCAGACCCTGGTCGGTGCCCTGTATCAAGAAAAGCTGATGGGGAATTCCCTGACCGTCCTGTGGTTAGGGCTCGACACTTTCACTCTTTCACTGCTGTGGCCTGTGTTCAATCCCTGCTCAGGGAACTCAGATCCTGCAAGTCCTGTGACACAGCCAAAAAAGAGAGAGAGACAGAGAAGAAAAGCTGACAGACTTTAGCAATTCATAATACTCCCTGGCCAACAGTCAGCCAAGCTCTGTGCCAAGTACTGTGTGTGCACAGCCTCTGAATTCTTACCTCGGCCCTGGGTCTCTTCCTGTCTTGGATCCATTTTTAAGGATGGGGGACCTGAGGCACAGAGAGGTTAAGTCATTTGGCTGAGCTCCCACAGCAAGGAAGAGGCTCAGATTCAAATCAAACCCAGAACCGCTGCCCTGAGTGTTTTAGACAAAATACCCAAGTGCTCTAGATCCACGGGCAGTGGTAGGAGGGACTTGGTGGGTTTTAGTTCACTTCTGATCTTCTCCTCTCCCCTATTGATGTAGACAACTGGGGTGTTCTCAAGGGCATATTATGTAACTTCGTAACAAGTCTTTGTTTCCACCTTCTAACCACCTTGCCCCCATAGAAAATGCTGGAGCCACCCCTGACTACAATATATTTATAATTCACCACCAGGTAGGCCATGTACACACACACACATACACACAGCCAGTGCACACCATCCTATGTTTTGTATACAACCAGCCTGCCAATGCAGGAGACATAAGAGACCCAGGTTCGATTCCTGGGTGGGGAAGATCCCCTGGAGGAGGGCATGGCAACCCACTCCAGGATTCTTGCCTGGAGAATCCCATGGACAGAGGAGCCTGGTGGGCTACAGTCCTGGGGTCACAAAGAGTCAGACACAACTGAGTGACTGAGCACACGCGCAAGTTAAAAACACCTGCATTCTGTGCACAAGCAGCCTCTCTTTAATGTTGCCAGGGGCTCCCGGCTCCCTGTGATTCAGCCACGCAGGGAGGCTTTTCCTCTGGAGTCTTGTGGTTCCAGCTCCACTGAGCTCCTGTCCTGTGACCAACACCCAATTCAGGCCACTAGACATAGTAGGTCAAAAGAGGCACCTGGGGACAATCAGAGGCTCCCTGGACACTGCAGGAGGTGTGTAATGCCGTCTCTGGGCAGGTTATTCCACAGGACCCTCTTAGTTTAGGGTCCCCCCAAAAGCAGGCTCTGGAAAGAAGTGATAATAAGGAGGCAACTGGGGCTCAGTCCTTTGAGGGGCCTAAGGGAGTGGGTAGAACCCACTTCAGAATCATCCCACTGAGGGTCCCGGATGCTGGGGCATTAAACTACCAGGCCCTGCCCTCTGGGATTGAGGTGAACCCTCCAGGCCACCCCGCACTGGGAGCAGGGACTCCTCTGAAGCCTCAGAGCCATGCAGGGGGCTGAGGTCAGAGGTCTTCAGGCTCTCCACGTGAATAGAAACTACCCACCAAAGCTCTAGATGCTTCTGGCCTGAGCAGAGCACTAACAGAGTCTGCTACAAAGGCTCAGGCAGGAAGAATACCAGCTCCCCAGTGTTCCAGTCCCAGGGCTCCCAGGACCCCAGCTCTGCTTCTCCCCAACCCTCTGCTGCTCAGGCCTCTGCAGTGGGAGCTGCAACCCTCCCTTTGGGGTAACCATGCACCATCCTGGGAAGTTCATCCTCGCATCCCCCCTGTAGCCTTCCTGCTGCAGCTGAATTCTGGCTGCCCTGTGTTCCCGCTCCCTTCCTCTGTTCCCAGGTACATGTGCTCCTCTGTACTGCAGAGAGCGCTGGCCGCCCCCGTCATCTGGATCCTGCTGGCCCTCCTCGATGGAAAGTGCTTCGTGTGCGCCTTCAGCAGCTCCGTGGACCCTGAGAAGTTTCTAGACTTCACCAACATGACCCCCAGTCAGGTGCAGCTCTTTCTGGCCAAGGTGCCCTGCAAGGAGGATGAGCTGGTCAGGAACAGCCCCGCTCGGAAGGCGGTGTCTCGCTACCTGCGGTGCCTGTCACAGGTAATTCGGGGGGTTGGGGGGTTTCTTCTCCCTGCCCTGGGAAATGTCCTGCACTGGTTCCGAGGGGTGCGGGGTGAGGAGGTATACATGGTTTCCTGAGGCCCCCTCCCAATGCTAGAGACACAACCGCGGAGCATGTGGTCCCTGGGGGGGTGATCAGAGACATGACCCATACACAGGACAGTGTCAGGCCTAGGACGTGGGCACTTTGCCATCAACACTGACTCACCTGAGGGTGGAGACCAGGTGTCCATACCCTTCTGGAGTCAGCTAGGCTCATCTCCAGGTTGGATGGCAGGAAACGCTGCAGATATACTGCACTACCCTGCCCCCACCCCACACACGCATTCTGCCCACCCCTCAGAAATAACAGTAATTACCACTTATGAGGCACTTATGTGTCAGGCACTGTTAAGCATTTCACATGCATTACTTCATTTAATTCTCAAAACTGCCCTATGAGATAGATGCCATCATGATTGTCCCACTTTGCAGATGAGGAAACTGAGGCTCTGAGAGTTTAGTTCACAAGGCCAAAGGCACACAGTTTGTAAGAGGCTGGGCAGGAATCTAAAATGCCATTCCTCCAAACCCTCCCCTACTATGCAGGTCCTCCCCAGACGCTTGGCTCCCCACAGAGCACAGAATCCATTATCCTGGGGACAAACCCCAGCCCAAGCTCCAGATCCCACCCTCACCACTGCCAGAGCCTGCTTGGGCTATGTCTCCCCAAAAGTGTTTACATGGTCCCACCACGTGCAGAGCATCACTGGAGATACACCCTAGCTCTCTGGGGTGTCAGGACAGGCTCATGGTGAATGCAGGCCCGTGGAGTGGCAAAGAGAAGACCATGCTTGGGACACACTTGATTCTGCTTCAGACTGTGACCACGGCCATGAGCCCCTTCCCCTCTGGGCCTCGGGTTCTCCTGCAAAATAAACGGAGGTTCGGTCTACTCACCTTGATGTCCCTGTGGATGTAAACACTGTAGACTAGTTCACTATCCCTGGAAAGAGTGCAGAATCCTCAGACCAGGGTTTGAGTCCTGACTCAGCTGTAAACGATCAGTCACATTAAATGCTCCTCCAAGTAAAATACTCACACAAGCATTTTAAACTTAGAGGTGGGGGGAAGGGAGGGCCTCGTGAGAGGCCAGGCAGAGAGCTTTGTCAATCACATCTACAAATGATAAGGATTCAAATAAGTCTTGTGGTTTAGAGGATGATTTTTCTGCTCCAGGTCTATAAAGTTGCTCTAGTCCTAGGTGATGTCTCAATACCTCTGGCTGGGCAGAGGGGAGGGCCAGGAGCAGCCAGGCTGGGGCTCCAGCCTCAGAATTACTTCAGCTTCTCTTTACTCTTGGCCTGGAACACTGTTTCCTGTTCACATCTTGTAAACTATCATCAGCCTTTAGGTCTCAGCCTCAACTTCACTGTTCTCTGAGGCCTCAAATTCAGGTCAGGTGTCCCCTCTCAGAATTTCCATGACCCAAGATACATCCCTCAACATGGCACTTAGCCAGTCATCACCTATGTCATTGTAACTTCCACTAAAGTGTTAGCTCTGTGAGAGCAAAGACTGAGTCCTCGGTGTCTCCCTGAAAATATAGGATGGATGGATGCATAGATGGGATGGATGCACATATATAAGCATGGATGAAGAACCAGATAAAAAGATGAAAGGATGATGGGTGGATGCACAGATGAATGGATGGGAGTGCAAGAAGGCGAAACGTTACCTCCACCCACCTTAGGTTTTCAGCTGAGACTCTAACAAAAAGAATGATTAACAGGAGGAAAATAAACAGTTTAGCATTGTGTGAAGTGCTCATCAGGCAGGGGGAACCTAAAACAGAGTCACTCTAAGCAGTGGCTTAGAACTGCGGCTTATATAGCATCTTCAGCTATGAACAATACCTTTGTAGAAGAATGTCAGGACAAAGGAAAGCAGCTTTATGCTTCCAAGGGTGGAAACTGTGGGAAGATAAATAAATACATGGGAGGAAACAAAAGGATTGTAAGGTGTGTTTGTTCAGGAGGAAGGCAGGGGGGATAAATAACAAGTGGATAGATGATTAGATAGAGATGAATGGAAACAAGGATGAGAGTATGGGAACATGAATGGATGGGAGCATAGATGGTTGGATAGAGGGATATGGACAGATAGGAGCATGGTTGAGAAGGTGGCTTGATAGGAAGACAATAGATATATAGTCAGATAAGAGGATGGATGATGGGATGGGTGAGAGATAGTTGGATAGAAAGTGGATGGAAGGAGGAATGAATGAATGGGAGAGAGGATGGATGGAGGTAGTTGGTAGAATGGATGACTGAATTGGAAGGCGGGTAGATCTGAAAATGGATGGAAGGGATAAGTAAAGGGGACACCCTTGCCACACTGTACAATATCTGTGTGTCTGAACGCTTACATTAGCGCTCCCCACCCTCTAGGCCATTGGCTGGAGTCTCACCCTGCTGCTGATCCTCCTGGCCTTCCTGGCCCGCTGCTTGAGGCCCTGCTTCGACCAGACAGTCTTCCTGCAGCGCAGATACTGGAGCAACTACGTGGACCTGGAGCAGAAGCTCTTCGACGAGACGTGCTGTGAGCACGCGCGGGACTTTGCGCACCGCTGCGTGCTACACTTCTTCGCCAGCATGCAGAGCGAGATGCAGGCGCGGGGGCTGCGCCGGGACTCTGCGGGTAGGGGTCCGGAGGCCCCTGAGAGGCCCGAGCCCCCAGACGGCCTGGACGGTGGAAGCGGGAAGGCCCACCTGCGCGCAGTCTCCAGTCAGGAGCAAGTGGACCGCCTCCTGAGCGCCTGGTACTCCAGCAAACCACCACTTGACCTCACAGCATCCTCAGGGCTCTGGGGGTGCGGCCTCACCCATCGCGCCCCCACAGTGGTCCCGGGCACCAGGGAGTCCCCACACACTGACGTGTAAGGACCCAGACCGCATCCTCACGTAAAATGCCCACACTGACAAGGATGTGGGGGCTTTCCAGGCAGTGGGGACCCCATGGCAGGGCAGCTTAACCCTTGTCAGCCTCCTTCCCCAAAACAGCCCAGTGCCTGGCCGAGCTTCTGGGCGTGGCCTCTTGTGTGCTCTAAAGCTGTGCTTCACAAACTTCCTTGTGCTCACGTGTTCACCTGGACTCTTGTCAAATGCAGATTCTGATTCAGTCCATCTAGGACCAGGGCCAAGACTGCATTGCTGACGAGCTCCTGATGCTTCTGGTCAGTGGACCAAACTCCGAGTAAGAGTCTAAATAGATCTGTCCTGGGTGCTGGGTCCTAGATGTCCATATTCTAAATCTAAAATAATAATAATGGCAACAGCACCTGCTTGTATGATGCTTACTATGTACCAGGCACTGCTCTAACTTCTTTCTATATATAACTCATTTAATCTTAATGATAATCTGATGAAGTAGGATGATGACTAGCCCCATTTTTTTTAGAGAAGGAAAGTGAGGCATTAAAGGTTAAGGTGGCTGAGGTCACCCATATAAGAGCTGGAATTTGATTTCAGGACATCAGCTCTAGAGTCTGCTCTGAGCTACTACATTAATCCTCTAGGCTATGTGTGTGTGTGTGTGTGTGTGTGTGTGTGTGTGTATGCACGCATGCATGTTCTAGATTGTGTGTGTGTGTTTTCAGGGCCGTGGCTGGGTTTCCTGCAGCCTCCAACAAGGTTCTCTGAGTGAACTCAGCAAACCCTGCTTGAGAATTCTTCTCAAAAGTACAAATTAGTGTCTCTTGCTGACTACTGCAGACGAATAGCTTTATATCTTTTCAGGGGGATTTTTCTGTTTCTGAATGTCAAGGGGGAGCTGACCCTTCCAGCTCCCATCTTCTCCAGTTCCACCAATTCTGTTCTAACCAACCAAGGCCAAGCAGCCTTCAGGTGCAGCTCGTTTGTCAGCCCAGCCTTCTGCTCACCTCCAGCCAGCAAGCACTTCCTCCGTCACCTCTCCACTCACCACCCTCCTCACCACCTGCAGCCTGACCCCTGAGCTTGACCTTGCTTTCTAAGGCTGTCTCCTTTGCCAGGCATCCCAGGGCCATCTACCCACTGCCCTCAGCAAGAAGCTGACACCATGGTAAGAATTTCCCTAGGGATATGAGGAATGGACCAGATCTACAAGTCAGGGTGCAAATCAGGTGTCTAGGCAGCCCTAGACATCTCCATTGAACAAACACTCCAGGTGATTCTGCAAAATCCAGTGTTTAAAAACCTCTGGACCAAGTGTGGGTGTGGGGTCTGACTCAGGGATGAAGACCCTCGAAATACCAGGGTTAAATCTTCCTGGAAGAACTGCCCCTGAGTCTCTGGCAGCCCAAACAGCAAAGGTTGAGGAAGATCTATTCTGTGAGCTCCTCTGGGTCTCGGCCCTTCCCTGATGACTCACTCACCCCCACCCCTGCACACACATCCTGTTATTGCCTCTGTCAGCACAACAGTGCTTGGTGACCACAGACATGCAGTAGGTTCACTCTATGCTTTACTGGTAATGAGGGCATGGGGGCAGTACAGGGGTCCTGGAGCCCAGCTCCCTCCGTATCAGGCAATCTCTGCTCTCCTGGGTGCTTGCCAAAGGGCCTAGGAGGACCAGACTATCCATACAGCCCAGTCTTTCCCCTGCTACCTCGCTGTGGTCAGGCCATGCAAATGTCTAAAATGGTACTGGGCAGGCCAAGATTTAGGCAAAGTGTTAGCAGGGATTGGTGGGGGAGGGAGGAGGCAGACCTTGGACATGATCCAGTCAGCAGGGCCGAGTGCCCAGCCCAGGGAAAGGAGGCTCAGAGACCCCACCCTGGGCTTTAAAGAAGCAGTATCTGGACCAGTAAAGGGCCACTTGCCTTCTTATATTGAGCCTACTGCATAGAAAGCACTGTGCCAGGGAGGAGGGAAGGAAGAATACACAGATGATGCATATTGCCCCACCCCCAAGGAACTCACTCTCTACTAGAGGGACCGAGATGGGTACAGAAATCATTACAACCCAAAGCAAAAGGTGTAAAGTGATACGATAGCGCCAAGCTGTGTGCCACAGAGATTCAGCATGAAGAGTAGTGGCTCCAAGCTGAGAGAATCAGAAGGATCTCATTACAATGGGCCTTAAAGGATGGGGCGGGGGTTTGACAAGTAGAGAGGGATGGGGATGGGGGAGCAGAGCATATACAAGGAGGAAACAGAACAAAAGCAAAGAATTGGGGTTCGCTGATTCACTCAGCAAACTTTGATGGAATGCCTAGAGCACCAAAGAGCAGGAAAGGCATCGTCTTATCTTAGTGGAGATTCCAGTCTGAAGGGGAGATAAGACGTGAGCCAGTGAACAAACAACCGCGTGCAGGGTGTGTGGTCCGGCCTGGGCAAAGTGAAGGACCTTCGCCAGAGTGCCGAGGAGTCTGTTCCAATGAATCCCACCAAGAGATGCTTTCTGAGCCCCACACCCAGTGACACCGTCTTGGATCCTGGAGCCCTCAAATGCCTCCTTACCCTCTTCAGTCCCCAGATGACATGGTTTCAAACCCCAAACCTCTTTGCCATCATCCTTTCACACCACCATTTACTCATATCCTGGGAGAGAGGCCGTGTGTAGCTCATGCCACTCCACCTGGGGGTGAGGGACCCAGGTGGCAGGCTGCCACCTGCTCCCCTCCCAAGAGAGCAGCCCTTGTGGGTGCTCATGCTCATTGCCCAAGTCTCCTTCAACTCTGGGAGACAGTCCTTCTGAACACACCCTGTACACAAGGCCTCTCTTCTGGGAGACACGGTGACTAGCTAGGCAAGGCAGAAATGTACTGTAAGAGTGACTTTGGCTGTGTTAGTCCCCTGTCTCACATGGTCTGGGCAGCTGCGGTTCTGCATGAGAAGTGGAAGATGGTGGCATCCTTGAGGGTTTTGCTCAGGTCTTTGAGGTTATCCTACAGGCAAGTGCTTCCGGGCAGAGTCAGAAGGCAGAATGATACTCCACCTGGCAGTGATCCCTGAAGCTGCAGGAATGGATACGCCAGCGAGAGAGAGAGACTGAGTGAGAAGAGGAAAGACTGAGACCTTTAGAGCTTTGGGGGAGAAAGACGGGGCAGCAAGTGAGAATAACAAATCACAGGGACAGAAGTTCTGTAAGAATGCCAGGGGGCAACCTGGTGCTCTGTGACAACGTAGAAGGGTGGGATGGAGTGGTGGGTGGGAGGGAGGTTCAAGAGTGTTAGGACATCCATATACTTATGGCTGATTTACGTGGTTGCATGGCAGAAACCAACACAACACTGGAAAGCAATTATCCACCAATGAAAAAAAATTTTAATTACGTTTTGAAAGCCAAAACTGATCAAGTTTTGACTATTTCATTCAATCCATGCCTTGATGAACTAAGATTTTACTAGATGGACTCTAAGATCCTTCCCAACACTGGTTTTCTATGGTTGTAAGAGTCCCATCTTGGTAATATCTAAATAATTATTAGAGTCATAGAGATTTGTACTTTCTGGGGAACAGAATCAATCAATAAGCAAGCAGCTGTTTTAAGGGAAAAAAAAGAATGCCAAGAAGGAGTGAATTTCAAGATGAGGGAATGAATGAATGAAAGTTGCTCAGTAGTGTCCAACTCTTTGTGACCACATGGACTATACAGTCCATGCAATTCTCCAGGCTAGAATACTGGAGTGGGTAGCCTTTCCCTTCTCCAGGGAATCTTCCCAACCCAGGGATCAAACTCAGGTCTCCTGCATTGCAGGTGGATTTTTAACCAGCTGAGCCACAAGGGAAGCCCAAGAATACTGGAGTGGGTAGCCTATTCCTTCTCCAGGGGATCTTCCCAACCCCAGAATCAAACTGGGATCTCCTGCATTGCAGGTGGATTCTTTACCAACTGAGCTATCAGGGAAGCCCTAAAGATGAGGGAAGGATGAGCAATGAATCCAGAGCTTCAGGGAAACCAGCGGTGGAGGCACAGGGGACTGAGTGAAAATCACAGGTTCTTGGAAACCTTCCAGGGCAGGGGAATGCGTCCCCAGGGAGGTGGTCCTGGCAAAGCAGATGGATGGGTTTCTGTAGGAATCACCTAAATCCCTGGACACCTGCCCCACCCAGCCTCATAAAGGAAGAGTGGGAGGTCTGGAGCCTGCTCCCATTTAGAATATTGATATGGAGGAGGGCACCAGGACCTAAAGACTATGACGGGAGTCAAGGAATCCATACTTCTCTGCTGAGAGCCCACCTCTGCCCAACTCTTTGAGGTCAAATGAAATGAGTTCTCCCCGAAGCTTGATCAGCTCTCACATCAGGGAGGGCCAGAGGGCTATGGGAAGAGGAGAGTGGCCCTGAGGCTCTAGAGAAGAGCAGTAGGAGATGGCTGGGGTGGCCAATGGTAGCAGAATAGAGGTGACATTGGTCTGCCAGTGGCTATCGCCATGGTGGTGAGCTTTGAATGTACACCAGCCCTTCCTGCCCACCCAGCCAGCACACAGAGGGGGACCTGCTCTTCAGCCCTTCCTACTCTGCTCACAGAAGCTAACAGAGCCAGAGCGGTGAGGACTGTCATGTCCTATTTGTGTCCAGATTCCTACCTCCTCACAAATTCATCTTGGTCCAAGGCTCACTTCTCTCCTTTATTCACTTACTTGAGTATTCATTCCAATATTCAGCACTTGTTAACTGAGCTTCTCTTACACCAGGCACACTGTTCTGAGCCCCAGGAACATAGCAGGAAAACAAAACAGATGTGGGCCTTTATGGTCCGATGGGAGCTCTGGATATTAAACAAACACACCCTCCAAAACACATTACTAACTGAGATCAGTGCTGTGAAGAGGAAGTACATGGGTCGGGCGAGGGTATGAAAGCCTTTGTCAGCAGGACTCAACTAAGCTAAGGGTTCAGGATCTTCTCTCAAGAAAGGCAACCTACTGAATAGAAGATATTTACAAATGATATCCCAGTAAGGGGTTAATATCCAAATGATACAAAGAACTTACACAACTCAAAGTCAAAAAAACAAACAACCTGATTTAAAAAATGGGCAGAGGACCTGAATAGACATTTTTCCAGAGAAAAGGTATCTATGGCCAACAGGCACATGAAAAGATGCTCAACATTATGAATAATCAGGAAAAGGCACATCAAACCCACAATGAGATGTCACCTCACACGTGTCAGAATAGCTATTATCAAAAAGACAACAAATAACAAGTGTTGGTGAGGGTGTAAGTGTTAGTGCAGCCACTAGGGAAATAGAAGAGAGATTTCTCAAAAAGTTAAAAATAGAACTACTATATGATCCAGCAATTCCACTCTTGAGTATTTATCTGAAAAAAAAAAAAAAAAAACACTCTCATATTTTAGAGTGACAAGAACCAGAACTCAGTTACATGCATTTCTTATCTTTGAGACTTATTTCCATGAGCCAACATCCCTATGTTCATTGCAACATTACTTACAAGAGTTAAGATATGGAAGCAACCTAAGTTCTCATCAACAGATGAATGGATAAAGAAGATGTGAAATATGTATATATAACAGAATATTACTCAGTCATAAAAAAGAATGAAACCTTGCCATTTGCAACAACATGGATATGCCTAGAGAGTTTTATGCTAAATGAAATAAGTCAGAGGAAAGACAAATACAGTATGATTTCACTTATGTGGAGAATCTGTAAAACAAATGAACACATGTCACAAACAGAAAGAAAGTAATTGATATAGGAAACAGATAGTGCCTAAGGGGAGAGGACTTAGGGGAGGGGAGAAATAGGGAAGGGAGATTAAGAGGTGCAAACTTTTAGCTGCAAAATAAATGAATATTCATTCAAATATTCAGCATTTGTTAACTGAGCATCTCTTACACCAGGCACACTGTTCTGAGCCCCAGGAACGTAGCAGGAAACAAAACAGATGTGGGCCTTTATGGTCCGATGGGAGCTCTGGATATTAAACCAACACACCCTCCAAAACACATTACTAACTGAGATCAATGTTGTGAAGAATAAGTACATGGGTATGAAATGTACAGTATGGGAAATACAGTCAATAATTGTGAAATATCTTTGTATGGTGACAGATGGGGACAACTTACCATGGTGATTGTTTTGAAATGTATAGAAACATCAAATCACTATGCTGTGTACCAGGAACTAACCTAGTGTTGCTGGTCAACTATACTTCAAAAACAAACAAACAAAAGAATGGGTGGAGCTCAGAGGCACCTGTTGCACTGATGTCTAGGGTCAGAGAGAGAAAGATGAAAAAGAGCAGAGACAATAGTAAGAGGTGGGGGACTTCTATGCCAGAACTCAATCACATGACCCTAAGCCACATGAAATGGGCGGGAATTGTAAGGAAGCCCATGAAATGTTTGCTGGGCACTGCCATTTTTTGTCACAATGTACAACCTCCAGTACAGTTTGACTGATGCAGAAGAGAATAGCACTCTGTCCTTATCAGTTAAAGCCCTCATACCTCTGATAAAACAGCCTGACAGTCCTTGAGCCACCCCGGCAGCCCCATCTAACTCATGGCTCGGTGCCCCCCACCCTAGTTGCTGGATGAGCGCTGTGCACTACACACACACTCATGCTGTCCTATGCAAATGAGGCATTTTCCTAAAGTACAGCATCCGCTCTCCAGAGGCCCCCTTTGCATGCTGCTTTTCATGACACTTAACTCTTTCAAGGTGGAGGGGACTCATTGGCACTGGGATGGGTGCCCAGACGGCACTCCAGAGGGCAGAAGGAGAAGGAGCTGGTGCACACCCCAGCAGTGGCCGTGGTTGGGTCTGCTGTTAATGCATTGAAACATTTGAGTGGGGCTATGACATCCTGCTCTCCATGTACACCCAGTCATGCTTAAGGAGTTCAGGGGAGAAGTGGTGAAGACACAAAGCATTGCTAAGTCACTACCAAATACCCTGCCACGGTCGGCAGGGTAATGGGCTCCCAAAGTCCACCAAGGCTCCCCTATCTCCAGAATGTGTTACCTGCAATAGGGACTTGGCAGATATGATTCTGCTGAAAAGCTTGAGATGGGGAAATGATCCTAGATTAGCCAGGTGGGAGGTTCCTAACCTTCCTCAAATCCCAGTGCATCATGACATTGGTCACCTTGGTACATGACACTGGGGCAAACCAAGGGAATTTGGAGATACCTTTTGAAAGCCTGTTGGGAAAAAGGCAATTATATTACTATTTTCTTGATCTAATATAATTATGAGAATAAGAAGGAAGATGTAAAACAAAGTATTAGGAAAGATATTAAATATTGAATTGATACAAAACATTAAAATGGAATCTCCCAGACTTCTTAAAATGAGAAATTTGAGCTTTCTTCAGTGAGCACAGCTTTTTAACATTGGACTTCTTGCATGAAATGACCACAGGCAATTCTCATTCAAGGGTCTTTCACAAAATTTTTTAATTTTATTTTTTAAGGGTCTTTCTTAAAATTAACAGATAACATTATATTAGTTTCAGGTGTAAAACATAATAATTAGTTATTTGTATATTGTTAAATGTTCCCCACAATAAGTCTAGTTAGCATCCATCACCGTGCATGGTTAAAAAAATTCTTTTTATGATGAGAACTTTTGAGATCTACTCTCGTAGCAGCTTTCAAACATACAATACAGTATTATTAACCAAAGTCACCATGGCATCTGGTCCCGTCACTTCATGGCAAATACATGGGGAAACAGTAGAAACAGTGACAGATTTTATTTTGGGGGGCTCCAAAATCACTGCAGATGGTGACTACAGACATGAAATTAAAAGACACTTGCTCCTTGGAAGAAAAGCTATGACCAACTTAGACAGCATATTAAAAAGGAGAGACATTACTTTGTCCACAAAGATCTGTCTAGTCAAAGCTGTGATTTTTCCAGTAGTCATGTATGGATGTCAGAGTTGGACTATAAAGAAGGTTGAAGGCCAAAGAATTGATGCTTTTGAACTGTGGTGTTGGAGAAGACTCTTGAGAGTCACTTGAACTGCAAGAAGATCAAGCCAGTCAAACCTAAAGGAAATCAGTCCTGAATATTCATTGGAAGGACTGATGCTGAAGCTGAAGCTCCAATACTTTGGCCACCTAATGCGAAGAACTGACACATTGGAAAAGACCCTGATGCTGGGAAAGATTGAAGGCAAGTGGAGAAGGGGATGACAGAAGATGAGATGGTTGGATGGCATCACCAGCTCAATGGACATGAGTTTGAACAAGCTCCGGGGGTTGGCGATGGACAGGGAAGCCTGGCGTGCTGCAGTCCTTGGGGTCGCACAGAGTTGGACGCGACTGAGTGACTAAACAACAACAAAGGGGATGATAAACTTAAAACCAATTTTTACAGCCATATAAACATCTACTATGGCTTGAATGGTATGTAAAGACTCTAACATTCATTGACTTTCAATAACTGTAATTACAATTCTAGTGATCATGAGAATAATGGATTTAGAATCAAATCAAGCTATTTTATTCCAAGTATTTTATTTATTTTTTTTCCCCAGAAAATACTTTATTTATTTATTTTTTTATCCTCTTTATTTTTTTAAAATTTTATTTTATTTTTTAAACTTTACATAATTGTATTAGTTTTGCCAAATATCGAAATGAATCCGCCACAGGTATACATGTGTTCCTCATCCTGAACCCTCCTCCCTCCTCCCTCCCCATACCATCCCTTTGGGTCGTCCCAGTGCACTAGTCCCAAGCATCCAGTATCGTGCTTCGAACCTGGACTGGCAACTCGTTTCTTACATGATATTTTACATGTTTCAATGTCATTCTCCCAAATCTTCCCACCCTCTCCCTCTCCCACAGAGTCCATAAGACTGTTCTATACATCAGTGTCTCTTTTTCTGTCTCATACACCGGGTTATTGTTACCATCTTTCTAAATTCCAAGTATTTTAAAATCACACTGAAGTTTAGGATTTGCAGAGAGTGTATATGTGTTTAGAGCAGGCACCTGAAGTCAATTTGGGCAGCATGAAAAGGGTACATCAACTACAAATAGAGACCCATGTCCACTACAGATGGAAGGCAGAGATTCCAGACAGCCTCTTGGAGCCACACTCCTGCTGGGCTCCCAGCCTCCTGGGTCACCTCACCCCACATTCCACACCGGAGGCTGTGTGCCAGGCTCTGCCTGCCACCCAGACCTTTTGTCAGCCGTCTGCATTGATGCACAGTAGATGCACAAGGGTGGACACCCCCTTTGCTGGGTCTCTCTCACCTGCTGCCCACCGGTGCCCCTCCTCAGCATCCTCTAACAGCGTCCTCCAGTGGTCACCAGCCTGAGTGCTCCAGTTACCCAAGGCCCAGCTTGAGGGCTGATGGGAGCAATATCCTTCCCCACCTGTATCCTACTTGTGACATGCTAACATTGAGAAGAAAGCCAAAAAAAGAAAAAATGCTTCTCTGCCCCCTCCCTCACCTCCCCACTCCCACCTGGCCTGGGTTCAAATCCCCCTTTTCCACCCACAAGTTGTGTAGCCTTTAACTAGTGTCCGGGAGAAAGAAACCTGTCCTCTACACTTCTGGTTCTTCTGACTGGTTTAAGAATTAAATTGAAAAAAAAAATTTTTTTTGAAAAAAAACAAAAAAATAGAATTAAATTGAAATTTTCTCCTGTTAAAGACAAATTAACAGGAGAAAATCAAATTTAATTTCATATGTATGGGAATCTCACATATATGAGAGATTCAGAGACAGAAAGATAAAATGAGGTACTTAACAACCATTCTGAGCTAAGGAATGGGGTAGGAGCCTGGGGGCTTCCTAGGACAGGATAGTCATGCACAGGACAATAAGTGTTACAAAACCAGGTCTGTTTGCCCAACACACAGCAAACCAAACACTGAGATGACAAGATCTGCAGCAGAGGAAGAGTTTTTGCCACAGGGAAGGCAATTGAGATGGGAGAACAAGCCTCAGATCTCTGTCCCCCAAGTCAAGGGGGTTGGGATATTTATGGAATAAGCCTGTGGTCTTGGCATGGGGAAAGGTGATTGGAGGCAAGGGAAACATGAGGTAACTGGTGTCCTACAGAGGTGTACCTGGGTTATATGCTTCTGAATACTCAAAAGTATAGGCACTTAGCATGATCTGAGGGTAAAGTTTTCCAGTCTCTGATGGAGAAGGCAATGGCAACCCAGTCCAGTACTCTTGCCTGGAAAATCCCATGAATGGAGGAGCCTGGTAGGCTACAGTCCATGGAGTCATGAAGAGTCAGACACGACTGAGCGACTTCACGTTCACTTTTCACTTTCATGCATTGGAGAAGAAAATGGCAACCCACTCCAGTGTTCTTGCCTGGAGAATCCCAGGGACGGGGGAGCCTGGTGGGCTGCCGTCTATGGTGTCGCACAGAGTCGGACATGACTGAAGTAACTTAGCAGCAGCAGCAGCAGATGTCAAAAAGTCCTTCATTAAACACCTGTGTGCAGGCCCAGTTTTCGGGTTGGTGGTCCCAGCCAGCCTTAGCTGGCTTGCGCTGGAAAGAGCTGACTCCAAGTTTCCATAAGTCAGTTGGGTTACATGACACACACATGACACACAAAGATATGCAATTAAAGAGGAAAAAAGTGGGGGCTTCCCTAGTGGCTCAGTGGTGAAGAATCCGCTTGCCGCTGTAGGAGACAAGGGTTCAATCCTTGATCCGGCAAGATCCCACATGCCAAGGATCAACTAAGCCTGTGATCCAGAGCCAGAGAGCCACACTTACTGAGCCCACATGCCACAGCTACTGAAGCCCACATCCCTAGAGCCCGTGCTCCACAACAAGAGACGCTATGGCAATGGGAAGCCTGAGCATTGCAACTAGAGAATAGCCCCTGTTAGTGACAACTAGAGAAAGCCTGTGCAGCAGCGAAGACCCAGCACAGCCAAAAGTAAATAAATAAATAATATTTCTTTTTAAAGAGGGAAAAAAGTAACTAAGCAAGCTTAATAAGTGAAGGCAGTTTATAAGCAGAGGGGTTTTTACAGGCTCTTCCCCTGTCTATTGCTCTGAAAGACAAGCTCAAGAATTCCTGTTCACCACCAGAATCCACCTGCAATACTGGAGACCCCAGTTCAATTCCTGGGTCAGGAAGACCCCTAGAGAAGGGATAGACAACCCACTCTAGTATTCTTGGGCTTCTCTGGCGGCTCAGACAGTAAAGAATCCTCCTCCAGTGCGGGAGACCTGGGTTCGATCCCTGGGTTGGGAAGATCCACTGGAGAAGGGCATGGCAACCCACTCCAGTATTCTAGCCTGGAGAATCCCCTTGGACAGAGGAGCCTGGCAGGCTCCATGGGGTCTCAAAGAGTCGGACTGAGTGACTAATCACAGCATTAGCTTCTGTAAAGTCTGTGGGGGTATGATTTCATAAGAAGACGTGCAGATGTTCGGTGACCAGAGATTTGCCCTGACGTATAGGGAAAAAAATTTCTTTGGGAAAAATTCTCAGTTTAAGTTCTGCAAGTTAGTTAAGGGAGGGGCAGTAGTTTCTCTGGAGCCCACAGAGTCTCCACTGCCATTAGTTCAAAATAATCTGTATGCCAAAGTAGTGTAACCAGGAAAAGGTTAATTTTGAATTCATGCTGGATCTGCTTCTGTGACTTTAACCCTCATCTTGCTACTTTTGTTGTTCAGTTCAGTTCAGTCACTCAGTCGTCTCCGACTCTTTGCAACCCCATGGACTGCAGCACGCCAGGCCTCCCTGTCCATCACCAACTCCCGAAGCTCACTCAAACTCATGTCCGTTGAGTCAGTGATGTCATCCAACCATCTCATCCTCTGTCGTCCCCTTCTCCTCCTGCCTTCAATCTTTCCCAGCATCAGGGTCTTTTCCAATGAGTCAGTTCTTCACATCAGGTGGCCAAAGTATTGGAATTTCAGCTTCAACATCAGTCCTTCTAATGAATATTCAGGACTGATTTCCTTTAGGATGACCTGGTAGCATCTCCTTGCAGTCCAAGGGACTCTCAAGGCTTTTGTTCTTGAAGGCATACATAATGGCCTGCTTTGGGGAAATACCCTGAGCCAGCCCACCTGTGAAGGACTGTAAGGAAGTGAAACTAACACACCCTCCTACTTGAGACGTGATGTTCTAACGGACATCTGCAAGGACCGAACAGTCTTTTTACTTAATTTCCTCCCCTCCTCTCCATCTCTGATCCATAAAAGAACCTGGCATCCAGGCCCCGACAAGGTGATTATTTTGAGGTGCTAGCCTGCAGTCTACTCCATCAACTGGCTATCAAATAAAGTCCTTCCCTTGTCTTAACACTGAAGCCCTCATGGCACAGTGGTAAAGAATCTGCCTGCAATGCAGGAGACCTGGGTTAGATCCCTGGGTTGGGAAGATCCCCTGGAGATGGAAATGGCAACCCACTCCAATATTCTTGCCTGGAGGATCCCATGGACAAAGAAGCCTGGAAGGAAATGGTAACCCACCCCAGTATTCTTGCCTGGAGAATCCCATGGACAGAAAAGCCTGGCAGGCTACAGTCCATGGGGTGGCAAAGAGTTGGACACAACTGAGCTACTAACATTCACTCACTTGTCTTGACATCTCATCTGGGATTTATTGGCCTATTTTGTAGCAGCGAGCAGAGTGAGCTTGGACTCGGTAACAGCAGCACATCTTGAGAAGGTCTGTCCTGAACCTACAGTCATGACTTGACTTCCCTGAGCCCGAGTGCTGCCCTCTGTGACATGGGGACGATAGCAGCTCCCCCGGGACGTTGTATGAGGATCCCATGAGGTGACGTGTGTGGAGTGCTGGTATAGGGCCTATCCAGTGGAAGTGCCGGTCAGTGCCAGTCCTCGTGGGTCACATGGAGATACACAGACACAAAGGCCACTCATGTGATTACATTAGAGGAAAAGGCTGGTACTTGGCATCAAAGGCCAATACTTGAGGGACAAGGGTTGGTGGAAAAGGAAAAGTTGGCCTCCTGCTTTATTCAGGAGGCCAGCAATCTGGGAAGGTGGTGGACTAATATCCTAAGACCATCTCCAAGTTGTGGGTCAGAGGACAAAGTTTTAGGCTGTGTGAGGTCGGGGCCTGGTATGTGATTAGCTCGGGCACGGTTCTCAGATCGGTTGGCCTCAAGGTGAAGTTTCAAGCGTCACTAATCCTGGTTTCAGCTGGTCTGTGGTCTGAGTGCCTGTGGTCAACAGTCTTCATCTGGTGGGGGTCTGCTTCCTCTTAAAGCAACTTAGGAATGTGGGTCAGGCCTTTATCTACATTTTTCAGGGAACTGGGAGTCCAGTTACTGCTTAGTGACTGGTCTGTTCTCTAAATTGTTACCAGCTATTCTTTGTTTCTACATCTCCATTTGGTTTTAGAAAAGGCAGAGGAACCAAAGATCAAATTGCCAGCGTCTGCTGGATCATCGAAAAAGCAAGAGAGTTCAAGAAAAACATCTATTTCTGCTTTATTGACTACGCCAAAGCCTTTGACTGTGTGGATCACAATAAACTGTGGAAAATTCTGAAAGAGATGGGGATACCAGACCACCTGACCTGCCTCTTGAGAAATCTGTATGCAGGCCAGGAAGCAGCCTGGAACAACAGACTGGTTCCAAATAGGAAAAGGAGTACGTCAAGGCTGTATATTGTCACCCTGCTTATTTAACTTATATGGAGAGTACATCATGAGAAATGCTGGGCTGGATGAAGGACAAGCTGGAATCAAGATTGCCAGGAAAAATATCAATTACCTCAGATATGCAAATGACACCACCCTTATGGCAGAAAGTGAAGAAGAACTAAAGAGCCTCTTGATGAAAGTGAAAGAGGAGAGTGAAAAAGTTGGCTTAAAGCTCAACATTCAGAAAACTAAGATCATGGCATCCAGTCCCATCACTTCATGGGAAATAGATGGGGAAATAGTGGAAACAGTGGCAGACTTTATTTTGGGGGACTCCAAAATCACTACAGATGGTGACTGTAGCCATGAAATTAAAAGATGCTTACTCCTTGGCAGGAAATTTATGACCAAGCTAGACAGCATATTAAAAAGGAGAGACATTACTTTGCCAACAAAAGACTTAGTCAAAGGTATGGTTTTTCCAATAGTCATGTATGGATGTGAGAGTTGGACTATAAAGAAAGTGCCAAAGAATTGATGCTTTTGAACTATGGTGTTGGAGAAGACTCTTGAGAGTCCCTTGGACTGCAAGGAGATCCAACCAGTCAATTCTAAAGGAGATCAGTCCTGAGTGTTCATTGGACAGACTGATTTTGAAGCTGAAATTCCAATACTTTGGCTACATGATGTGCAGAGCTGACTCATTTGAAAAGACCCTGATGCTGGGAAAGATTGAAGGCAGGAGGAGAAGAGGATGACAGAGGATGAGATGGTTGGATGGCATCACCGACTCAATGGACATGAGTTTGGGTAAACTCCGGGAGTTGGTGATGGACAGGGAGGCCTGGCGTGCTGCAGTCCATAGGGTCACAGAGTCAGACACGACTGAGCAACTGAACTGAACTGAACTCTCCATTTATAATAACAATGAACTCCTGAGTCAGCCATCTGAGACTCAGGGGAGGCCTGGGAGACTAAAGCTTTGCTACAAATGGGAGGTAGGTGGACATGGTGGAGTTGGGGTGGGAGGCGGTGCTGTCTCAGAAAGACCCATAGAGTTCTGCATGGTCATAGTTACATACACACTGTAGACGCACAGACATTGAGGCCCAAATCCATAGAAATTTCACACATGGACACGTGACACATGACACACAGGGACACACAGATCTGAGCGTCCCAGGGAGCTGCCCTGTCCAGTCTCTTGCTTTACTTCAGTCCCAGCCCTCCTCCGGTCCCGCCCCCACAGCCCCCCATCTCGCTCCAGACAGGAGCCATCTAGTTGGAGCTGGATCTAACCCACTCTTCTGGGAGAGCTGGTGGCATCAAAGGGAGCCCTCTAAGCCCCTTCCACTTTGCTGTGCTGATGGTGGAGCCTTGGCTTGGTTCCCATGGACACTCTGGGTTCCTCAGCCCCAGGCATGAAACCCCATCGCCCATTCCATTATTTTTTGACCTGGGGAAGTAGAGGTAGGAGGGAGAGCCAGGAAAGGATTTTTCCTCTGTAATCCACAAACACACAGACACAACCACCGAGACACAAGGAGACAGGACATAAAAACACCTGCATTATGCTTACCGGACACAGCTCCTTCTGCCTTGCAGAAGGGGCCCTAGCAACCTCTCAGATCCAAATCCTCTGATTCCAAATTCAGAGCTTCCTATTTTATTCCTTTAGCACTATCTCCACCATCATCACCATCCATCCCCACCATGACCACTGTCACAACCATCATCACAATATTACCACCATCACAACCAGCAACAACAGCATAGCCATCAGGACCAGTACCATCATAAATGGCATCCCCACCATCATCAGCACCATCACCATCATGACTGGCATCACCTCCACCATCAGCACCATCACCATCATAACTAGCATCCCACCACCATCAGCACCATCAGCACCATCAGCATCATGACTGGCATCACCTCCACCATCAGCACCATCACCATCATAACTGGCATCCCACCACCATCAGCACCATCAGCACCATCAGCATCATGACTGGCATCACCTCCACCATCAGCACCATCACCATCATAACTGGCATCACCTCCACCATCAGCACCATCAGCACCATCACCATCATGACTGGCATCCCCACCACCATCAGCACCATCACCATCATGACTGGCATCCCCACCACCATCAGCACCATCACCATCATGACTGGCATCCCACCCTCATCAGCACCATCACCATCATAACTGGCATCCCCACCACCATCAGCAGCATCACCATCATAACTGGCATCCCCACCATTATCACACCTATGACTGGGCCACCACGACTGCCTTCACTACATCATCATACCATTGTCTGCACTAATGGAGGAGTCCTCTTGGATCCTGACACAGCATGGATGAAAGACCCAATGGGAAGGACAGAAAGAGGGTGACACGCTTCCTAGGAGCCCAGGGGTCAAGGCCCGGGAGCTCAGGCCTCTGCAGCAGTCCTAGATTCTCCCAAACTTCAACCCTGCCCAAGGGCCTGTCTTCCCAGCTGAGTTGGAGCCTCCATCCCCACCCTCCTCCAGCAGCCAGAGAACTGGTCCCAGTCAGGTGTGGTCCTCGTGGTTTCCCAGTGGCGGAGCCAGCTGTGGAGAGAGAGAGAAACCCAGGAAGGGTGGAGCAGGGGAGGGCAGACTGCTGCACCCACGGGATTGGTCAAGCTGCGCCCTCCCGGCCAGCACCTGACTTAGAAGGTTCAAAGAGACAGCGGCCCCAGCCTCCGCCCAGAGCTCTGCCTGTCTCAGCCATGACGTGGGCGCCCGCTGGGCAGAGTGGGCCTCAGGGGCCATCCTGAGGCCGCGGTGAGGCGGGAGGAGGCCAGCAGGCCCCGTGGGGGCACCATGGACAAGTTCCGGATGATCTTCCAGTTCCTGCAGTCCAACCAGGAGTCCTTCATGAATGGCATCTGCGGTATCATGGCCCTGGCCAGTGCCCAGATGTACTCTGCCTTCGACTTCAACTGCCCCTGCCTGCCGGGCTACAACGCTGCCTACAGCGCCGGCATCCTGCTGGCGCCGCCCCTGGTGCTCTTCCTGCTCGGCCTGGTCATGAACAACAACGTGTCCATGCTGGCCGAAGAATGGAAGCGGCCTCAGGGCCACCGGGCCAAGGACCCCGCGGTGCTGCGCTACATGTTCTGCTCCATGGCCCAGCGCGCCCTCATCGCGCCCGTCGTCTGGGTGGCTGTCACACTGCTTGATGGCAAGTGCTTCCTTTGCGCATTCTGCACGGCGGTGCCCGTGAGCCTGCTGGGCAATGGCAGCCTGGTGCCCGGCCTGCCCCCACCAGAGCTTGCCCGCCTGCTGGCCCGGGTGCCCTGCCCTGAGATCTACGAGGGCGACTGGCTGCTGGCCCGCGAGGTGGCTGTGCGCTACCTGCGCTGCATCTCGCAGGTGAGGGGCCGGACGGCCTTGGGCTGGGGCTCCCCTCACAGGTTGGGTCCCTCGGAAAGTATTCCTTCCCCGCTCTTGAAGTGGAGCTTCCGCAGGGCGTGCTTATGTTTCCCCAATAGATGGGGGGCCCCCAAGCCAGGGATGGGTCTGTCCACTCAGATGCAGTTCCCTGGGGTGGGGGCATATTTTCCCAAAGGGGGCCAGGGCTTCTGAAGGCGGAGGCAGGTGTCTTTCCTCAGGTCAGTGCCACCTGGGGAAAGAGGCCTGTGCCCTGTCCGAGGTTCCCCTGAGTGGACCCAACTGCCTGAGCTCCAGTTTGGAAACCTGGGGGAATTTGCATCCTTTTCCTCTTCCAGGTCCGGACAGTGGTGAGGCCGGTGGGTGGCTACGCAATTTGGGTACATTTCCCTGGCAAATGGCCCCAGCTGGCACTCCCTGCTCAGGGGAAGGAGGCTTGAGTGAGGGGATGGACTGTTGGGATGTGCCCCAAAGGCAGGGCTGGAGGGCCCACTGACAGGGGATTCTGGAGCCCTGCTTCCACGCTATCTGCCACTCTGGCCCGCCACTCATCTGAGCCCCTCAGGACTCCTCAGCAGTTGTGGTGCGTGGGCAGGAAGACCTGGGCAGGGGTCTACCAGGGAGGGGACAAGGCTACAGAAGCATGCACACTCTGCTGCGATGAGTCCAGACGCCCCGGCTTCCCCTCCAGCCTGAACTCTCCCCTCTGGGGCTTGCGTTGTCACCGGGTGCCCCTGTGAACTTCACACTCCGAGCGCTTTCCTTCCCGCCTGCGCCTCCTCTGGTCTGAACACTTGTCCGTCATCCACTTTACCCTCCACCTGACCTTTAAACAATTACCTCATAGACTAAAAGGGGCCCCAGAGGGCAGGCTGCCTGGCCTACAGTATGTCATTTGGACTTCAGGGGCTGAATTCAAAGTTTAATTTTAGAATTAGTTGACATCATCTAAAACCTGAAAACTATCACATAAAAATGAGATTTCCAGGTTTACCTGAAACTTTTGGAGATTCAGCCCAGCAGGGCCCACATTTCCTCATCCAGCACATGCTCTGCAGTTTCCCCGCCCCAGGGTGCTCTACCATAACCACTGACCCCCACTACTGACAGTGGTTGCCCTGCCTCGCTCACCCTGATTTGGCCGAATGCTTCTCTGTGCAACTGGGGTTGACCCTAAGTTGAAACTGGGGGAGCAGCCTTCACCACAGTGAGTTACTGGAAGAATAGAACCAGCACCTGAGTGTCCAGTGCTCTTCAGCACAAGTTTGAGCAATTGTCCGATTTGTCTCTGTGACCCCTGAGGGCTCAGCTCGGAGCCCACACGGGAGGCACTGACTGAGAGCTGCGACTGAAAGGCAGACAGCAGCAGGAGCCAGAGGCGAGGTACAGGACTCAGAGGAGGAAGCGTCACTATGGGAGGTCAGGGAGGGCTTCCTGAAGGAAGAGGCATAGTTAGTGAGGGCTGGTTGGCCAGTAATAGTGACTAACAGTTACTGAGCACTAACTAGGAACCAGGCACTGTGCTGTTTATTGCCAGTTTTAGTCCTCAGAACAACCCAGTGGGATGGTTATGATCAACAGCCCCATTTTGTAGGTGGGGAAACTGAGGCACAGAGAAGGCAGGTACTTTGCTCCCAGTCAACTGTTAAGGACAGGCAGACCTTGTTTTATTGCACATACCTCTATCAGGCTTCACAGATACTGCGTGTTTCACAAGTTGAAGGTTCCTGGCCACCCTGCATCGAGAAAGTCTGTTGGTGCCGTTTCTCTAACACCTTTTGCTCACGTCTTGTCTCTGGGTCACATTTTGCCAATTCTCATAGTATTTTAAACTTTTTCATTATTATATTTGTTATGGTGATCTGTGATCTCTGATCTTTGATTTACTACTACTGCTCATTGAAAGCTCAAATAATGGCTAGCATTTTGCAGCAATAAAGCATTTTTTAATTGAGTTGTATACATTATTTTTTATACGTAATGCTATTGCACATGTTATGTTAGTGTAAACACAACTTTTATGTGCACTGGGCTCCCAAAAACATGGTGTGACTCACTTTATTGCCGTGTTTGCTTTAATGTAACAGCCTGGAGCAGATCCCACAAATCTCTGGAATATGCCTGCAGTGCAGATGGGCAAACCCAGGCATTCTAGTTCCAAGGTCTGCCCAGCCAAGTCCTGTGTATTGAGAGCCAGGCCTACACACCGGGCATTTCACTCACGCGGTCTCATTTCCATGAGATGGTATATCTGTGCCCATTGTACAGGAGAGAAGTGGAGGCCATGAGGTGCCGGCATTTGCTCTTTGTAGTCAGTGCTCTTTTCCCTAAAGGCCCTGGCACAGAGTGTGGTTTGGGGGCTTGGACAGGCTCGGGAGGCCGGAGGGCAGTGCCCGGCTGACTCTGTCTTCTCTCGTCTCAGGCCCTGGGCTGGTCCTTCGTGCTGCTGACCACGCTGCTGGCATTTGTCGTGCGCTCTGTGCGGCCCTGCTTCACACAGGCCGCCTTCCTTAAAAGCAAGTACTGGTCCCACTACATCGACATCGAGCGCAAGCTCTTTGATGAGACATGCACGGAGCACGCCAAGGCCTTCGCCAAGGTCTGTATCCAGCAGTTCTTCGAGGCCATGAACCACGACCTGGAGCTGGGTCACGCCCACGGGGCGTTGGCTGCCGGCCCCACTGGCTCGGCCGCCCCTGCTGCCACAGAAGGGGTGGATGAGGAGAGGGAGAAGCTGCATGGCATCACCGATCAGGGCACCATGAACAGGCTGCTCACGAGCTGGCATGAGTGCAAGCCGCCCCTGCGGCTGGGCCAGGAGGAGCCACTGGTGGGCAACGGCTGGGCTGGGGGCGGGCCCCGGCCTTCACGCAAGGAGGTGGCCACCTACTTCAGCAAAGTGTGAGCCGTGGCCAGGTGAAGAGGTGGGAATGGGGTGTGAGCCCACAGCTCCTCAGACCCCCAAAGTGGATGAAGAGATGAAGGCTGCAGGTGCTGATCGTAGGCTCCAGAGCAGACCTGCATGCCCAGGCACTCACCTGCCCATTTGAGGCGGGAAATTTGGAGTTGGAAGGGGACCTCAGTCCCCCAGCTATGGGACTATCCTGGAAGGTCCTGGAGTTACAGGGCCACGAGCAGTATTAGTCAGAGGGATTCAGAACTGCCTTTGGGGGAGACAAGCTCCCATCTGCCCAGCCCCTCCCAGGCCACGTCACCCCTGGTTCACTATCTCCTCTCAGGCTCTGTGAGCGCCTTGCCCCAGCGTTCACTCATCTGTGATTCTTTTTTAAGATCTTAGTTCCCTTATGCTCAAGGCTCAGGGAAGTCCAGCCACCTCATGAAGCAGGAATCCTCTGATTTTGGCTGGTCTCCTGAGTGAGGCTGAATAGACCAAAGTGGGCCATAAGGACCTGACACAGCCCCATCTGATGGAACACGCCTATGGTCACAGGGGATAAGATATCAGAAGCTAGGTCCAGTCGGGAGAAGCCAGGGTGTGGCTCCCCACGGAGGTCACTCAACATCATCAAGGCGGACTGCACACTTCCTTAGCACTGGCACGGAAGGCCCCTGTCTTAGTCTGTTTGAATTGTTCTAACAAATACAGCAGACTGGGTAGCTTCTAAATGACAGAGGCCTCTCCCAGCATTCTGGAGACTGGAAGTCCAAGATCATGGCACTGCCATGGTCATGTTCTGATAGAGGCCCTCTTCCTGGTTGGTAGAGCATGCCAGCTCACTGTGTCCTGTGGTGGGTGAGACTGGGGGCTCTCTGGAGTCTCTTTTTAAACGTTTTATTTATGTATTTATTTGGCTGCACTGGGTCTTAGTTGTGGCACATGGGATCGAGTCTCCTGACCAGGGATCGAACTCAGGCCCCCTGCATTGGGAACATAAAATTTTAACCACTGCACCACACAGGGAAGTCCCTGGAGCCTCTTTTATAAGGCATGAATCCCATGCCTTGAGCACCTCCCAAAGGTCCCACTCGTTAGTCCCATCGCCTTTGGGGGTAAGATTCAACATATGAATTTGAGCGGGGGACATATTCAGACCATAGCACATGCCATGGAGAGGCCTTGGAGATGGCCCTGCCACGTCCCTCACATCCAGGTCTCAGGTGGAAATCAGACCATCCCCAGAGCATTTAGAAAGGGAAGCTGATGTCTTCCCATGTTCCCAGAGACCACATCCCCTGGGCAGGGGGTTCTAAAGTGCTGAAGGTCTCTGTCCTGAGGTGTGGGTGAGGGTGGAGGAGAGGGAGGGGAGCTACCTAGTGTGGAAATGGCCCAGACTCAAAAGTGAGACAGAACTGGGTCAAATGCTGGCTCTACTACTTACAAACTGTGTCCAGTTGCTTCACTTTGCCTCAGTTTCCTCATCTGTACAAGGGAGATGAGGCACCTACCTCATGGGATTGTGTGAGCATTAAATGGGTGAGGTACGTAAAGTGCATGGCATGTGGTAGGCACGCAGTACTTGGCGGATAATGTGGGTATTGATTTCCAAATCTGAGGGCTTCTCTTCCTCCTGGACTGAAGGTGGGGACATAAGGAACTAGAGCTTCCTTTGTCCAGGGGGAAGCAGAGGGCCAAGAAGATAAGCTTCTTGCCCCAAGACATCTTGGAGACCTAAGTCCCCTTTATCTGAGAATTCATTTTGATCTTGAGCCTTACAACACTGGGTTAATAATTTTCATTCTTCCTCAGGCATCCTTCCCTCTATTCCCACTTCTGAGACCCAGTCTCTCTCCTTTTAATTATTTGGGAAGAGGGAGAAACCTGGAAGCCTAGGTAGGCTGGAGGCCTCCTCCAAGAGGTGGGACTTACTCTAGGGGGTGATTCAGATGAGTGAAGACCAGGGGTGTGTTAACAGCTGGGAGTGGGCGGTGGAGGGGGGAGGGTTGTTGTCCAGAGGAAAAAAGCCAGCCCAGAGTTATTGGGAAGTATAAATGTGAAGGAAGGTGATCCAGAGATCCAGCAGTTAAGAATCGGCCTTGCAATGCAAGGGACACCAGCTGGATCCCTGGTGCAGGAAGATCCCACATGCCGCAGGGCAACGTGGGCCACGACTGCTTGAGCCTGCGCCCTAGAGCCCATGAACCACAACTACTGAGCCCATGCGCTGCATTAGGGAAGCCCACACGCCTAGAGCCTGTGCTCTGCATCAAGAGAAGCCACTGCAATGAAGAAGCCCGAGCACCGCAACCAAGAGTAGCCTCCACTTGCTGCAACTAAAGAAAGCCTGTGCATAGCAGCAAAGACCCACCACAGCCAAAATATAAATAAAAATAAATTTTAAAGAAATGTGAAGGAAAGAGTAAAATTTTAGGTCAGGCAAACCTGCATTCAAATATTGGGGCTGTAGGACCTTTGGCAAGTCCTTTGACCCACAATCCTCTGTCCCACAGAGGATTCAATCCCAGTGGGTCAATCCCTCTGACCCACAGTTGTCTGTCTGTAAAACGTATGTTTAAAAGACTTGCTTTTCAGGATTATAGTGAGGTTAAAGGATAACTTCTGAGGAAGCATCTGGAACCATATTTGGGACATCGTAAGATGTGAAAAAATGAACACTGGTCCTTTTCCCTTCATTCCTGCACGTGAACAAGCCCAGCTGAGGGAGGCCAGCAGGTCACTCAGCAGTTCTAAGGTCACAGAACCCCAAGACTGCAGAGTGGACAGGGGTCTGGGGGTCTCTCCCTTGATCCGGGAGGGTGGGTCATCGACACTGTCTTTGGGCCCTCCCCTTCAGCATTCCCGATCCATGACTTTTCAGCCTCAGCTTGTATACTTCCACAGACAGGGATCTCACGACCACTTTCTGGAATAGGCTGGATAGCTCTAATTGTTACAAAGGGCTTCATCTGCCTTCTTGTAATTTCCACCCACCAGTCAGAGCTCTCCCCAAGGGCCTCAGAAAATCCCTAGAGTCCAGAATTTTCTCATCAGCGCTCCTGAGATTCGAAGCAGCATCTGGGGAGTGAGTGGAAGTGAGGACAGAAGAGCCAGCAGGGGGAGGGCTTGCTCAGAGAGGACCAGGATGGGGGAGGGGGGCCTTTGGCTTTGCATACCCCACTAGGAGTCAGCGTCGGTCTGGTGGCTCCTCTCCCCTAATCCTGCTTGGGGCTCGGTTCTGGCTGCTTCTGCCAGTGAGGATCAAGTAGAGTGGGTGCTCCTGAAACCAGCCTGGAGGACAGGCCCAGACCAGAAATGCCGGGGGCCCCCTGTCTGGCTCCCAAACTGGTCCCACTGGTGCAGAGCCTCTGAAGGCAGGCGGGCCGCAGCAAAACTGACTCCTCCACTTCCTCTCCTCTCCCCGCGCCGCCCGCCCTCCGCCCGCCCCCACTGCCTGGCGCCCGCCTGCCTGGAGACTGTTTTTCCACTGGCTGGCGCACACCATCCATCCCGCGGGGTTCAGCCTCTTTTCTGGAGTTAAAACTTTTTTTCCGGAAGACCCCAACAGCCCCAGGCCCTGCCGGTCTCTCCTGGGCAGAAGAAGCAAAGCAGGAGGGAGAGGGCATGGGCTGGTGCCCACCCAGGGTCTCTGATGTTCTTGCGCCACTTGGAGAGCCCTGCCCCTCGGAGGCCAAAGCTACCGATGCCCGCAGCAGATCCCAGGTAAGGAAGGGGAGCACACAGGGCCACTCCGGGTTTACCCAGAGGGACTTTCCCGGGAGCCAGGCCCCTCCCTGAGCCTCCTCCTCCCACTCCCCAGGCACCTGTTTCCTGTCCTGACTGCTGCTGTTGGAGGTCCCATCGGGCCTGGATATGACACTCCCAGGCCTGGGGCCCAAGGGCAGTATTCTCAGGGGCAGTGTTCTCTCCTCTGTGCACCACCCACCAGTGTGGTGATTTTCAAACCCAGGGGAGCTTATTAGAGGCTGTTAAGTCAAGAGGAGGAGTGGGGGGTGGGGGAGGGGGCTGCCTTTAACCGGATCATCCCCAGCAATATCGCAAACTTTTGTTTCCCAGGGAGTTAGACTGGAGCTCCAGGACCGCCAGAGACAGTGAGTTAGGGAAGACAGATCTCTTCTTCTCCACCTGGCAACCCACGTGGCACCCAGCTCTGCCCCAGCCCATCAGGCAGTCTTGGCAGTAACCGGGAGGGACAGTAGTCCAGAGAGGAGGCACAGAAGGAAATACTGGCAGGACTCCCCACCTGTTTGCTGCCCGCCCCCCACCTCCCATCGCTCCACTCCCCAGCTGCCTCTGGCCTGAGGACTTTTATTTTTCATCCCGGGATAGAAAGAACAGGGGCCACACCCTTGCCTCTGTGGGCGGAACCTGGGAAGGGAGTTGGGGCAGAACAGGGCTGAAGCTGGAGGCCTCGGCTAGTTCCTGGCAGGCTGCCAGCCCTGCTGCTACCCAGACCAAGAGCAGGCTCGAGAGCCGGAGACTCCACTGTCTCTCAGGCACGCTGCTACCCAGACCAAGAGCAGGCTCGAGAGCCGGAGACTCCACTGTCTCTCAGGCACGGCCAAGCCTTAGGCTTCATCAAGGCCTCCTGTTGCTGGCTGGCTGGGCGGCCCCAGGCCTGGGGACCTGGGTGGAACATGGCTGCTGGACGGAGAAAGGGGAATGGGTGGGGAAGGGGAAGCTTGCCAGGGCTCTTGTGGATGGGCACAGAGCGGGGGCAGAGGAAACCAGGAAAACAGAGGGCTTGCTTAGCTTGACCCACCGTTGTCCACTTCCAAGGCTTCCTCAGGTCACGCTCAAAAGTCCCGTCCAGGCACGTCCATATTTGAATAGCTTAAGCAAAGCGCTTATCCTCTGGAGGCCTTAGTTTCCTGATCTTTGCCCCACGAAGAATTACCACCTCCACCCCTTGCCATCCACCTCACCTCTGGAAGGGGCCTTCAGGACCGGACAAGGTGAGATGGAGGGTGTCATACATGGGACAGTTATCAGGCACAGTTTATTCCCTTTCTTTCCCTCCAGCATTCCTAAGAGGGCAAGGGCCAAATGATTTATCCTCTTTTCACAGATGAGGACACTTAAGTCCAGAGAAAAGTCATGAAGTATGTTGACAGCCAGGATCTCCTAAACCAGTCCAGAGCCTGCGGTCTCCAAAATGAAAAGGCTCTTATGAACTCCAGGGAGGCTGTACCAGGCTCACCACTGACTGGAGACCCCTTCCTCTACACCAGCCCATAGCACAGGGTCAAGCCCAAGTCCCTCATCCACCGGACACCCACTCCAGCTTTTATACCCATGGGCTAGACACCCGAGGACACACCCTCCAAACTGTCCTAGGTCCCCCAGCACACTAGCAAGTACCTGGAATCCCAAAGGGAAAGCCAGTCAATATCACACATTCCCCAAAGCCACAGGGCCATTCCTAGTCCCCACCTCAAGGGAAGCTTATGGGGATGACAAGAACCAAGGTACGTGAGGCAGACAGACCTGAGCTTGAATCTTAGCTCTGCACTCATGTGTGAGCCAGGCAGGCAGTCACCCTGGGGAAACCTCCACCTTCCAACCGTGCATTGGGCTATCACAGCTCAGTGCAGGACCGTGACGATGGGCAATGAGGGGTGCAAAACGCCTGACATGTAGTAGGAGCTCAGTGAACAGTGGCTACTCTCCATCTGCCCAGGCCCTGGGGCTCCCTGAGTCTCCTTCGTTTCTCACCAGCCTGACTTCACAAGAGCCCCCTGGTCCCTATTTTCAGAGGCAAATACTGATTTGTCACCTACTGTCCCACAGGAAGCACTCAACTGGCCACTACAGGGGATGAAATGGCAAGACTGTGCCCCGCCCTCCGGTGCCCACTAGCCTGCAAGCTCTCGTAGTCCCACCTGGAGCCATCATCCAGATCTCCTCCTGCCTCCACCCTTGCCGTCAGCCTCCCAGCTCACCCATCACCATGGCAGCCCTGATCGCAGAGAACTTCCGCTTCCTGTCACTCTTCTTCAAGAGCAAGGATGTGATGATTTTCAACGGGCTGGTGGCACTGGGCACAGTGGGCAGCCAGGAGCTGTTCACCGTGGTGGCTTTCCACTGCCCTTGCTCACCGGCCCGGAACTACCTGTATGGGCTGGCAGCCATTGGGGTGCCCGCCCTGGCACTCTTCCTCATTGGCGTCATCCTCAACAACCACACCTGGAACCTGGTTGCTGAGTGCCAGTACCGGAGGACCAAGAACTGCTCGGCTGCCCCCAACTTCCTCCTCCTAAGCTCCATCGTGGGCCGCGCGGCCGTGGCCCCCGTCACCTGGTCTGTCATCTCCCTGCTGCGTGGTGAGGCCTACGTCTGTGCTCTCAGTGAGTTCGTGAACCCCCATTCACTCATGGTTGGAGAAAGGAGCTTCCCAGTAGCCCATGCCACAGAAATCCTGGCCAGGTTCCCATGCGGGGAGGGCCCTGCCAACCTGTCAGTCTTCCGGGAGGAGGTCAGCCGCAGACTCAAGTACGAGTCCCAGGTAAGACTGTACCAAGACAAGCTCCTCTTTTCTCCCCTACCTGATGGAGAGTGGGCAGGTAACGGCTCAGGGTTAACCCTGCAGTTAGTCCTCTGGGGCTGAGCTCTCCAGAAAATCACTAGATTATCAGCCTCAGGCATGAAAGCTGGGTATCCATGGGTTAGCGATTGGTGGGACAAGGGTCAACGCCATCCCAAATAAGAGAGTTTTAAACATTAAAGGAATTTTCTTCTTGCTCAGTCCGAGCCTGATACCTGTCACAAATTAAGCCCTTCGCTCCAGCTGGATTGAGCACAAACCGCTGCCGCCTTATGAAACCTTTGCTGTTGGCTGTGAGCTGGTGGTGGAGGATGGCTGGCTCAGGGGATGAACATGTTCCTATCCCAGGAAAAGCCACTGCCTAGCAGAGTCAGCCTCAGGCATTGCCAACGGAAAAGGAGTCCCTTGAGACAGGAGGGGTGTCCAGTCAAGGAAGCAGCAGCTGCCACCACGATCCTAGCCTCAGCCTCAGCTTAGTTCTGAAGGAGAGGAATTGGGTCAGGGAGAGGAGGCAAGGGCAGAGAGCTGGGCAGGAGCAGAAAAACAGCTAGTGTTAACTTAAAAGAAGCAGGGTGTGAGAAACAGGCAGAAAAGAGCAGTTTTCTTTTTTGGGGGGTCACACTGCACGGCATGTGGGATTTTAGTTCCCTGACCAGGGATTGAACCCGTGCAATGGAAATGCGGAGTCTTAACCACTGGACCGCCAGGGAAGACCCGAGCACAGATTTTCTAAAGGTACATAAGTAACACAAGTAGAAAAGCAGGGCTGGAGACAGCACCAAAAGAGATGGAAGATGGTAGGCAGAGATAAAATGTATTTGATGCTCAAATGCCCACAGATCTCTGTCCACGCTTAAATGGGGAAACAAAGATGACCTTGACTGTCCTAGTCCTCAATAGGCTCACGGCCACACGAGACAAGCACATGAGTGATTTCAAAGAGGCTAAGTCTAAACACAGAGAAGGTGTGAGCTCCAGGGAGTGAGGGCAAAGCGGAGGAATCAGTCAGAAGGGCCTGCTGCCCTTAGAGGAACAGAATCTGAGGCCAGAGAAATGACAGAGCCAGCTCTCAGGGGGTTATGCCTGGTTCCACCCAGCCCACACCCTCTGACCAGCTCCCGCCACTTCTTCCTAGGGCAGGTGGGGGTCCAGGCAGCTCCCTGCCCGCCCTCAACCCTGCCCCTTCTCTGGCCAGCTCTTTGGGTGGCTGCTTATCGGTGTGGTGGCCATCCTGGTGTTCCTGACCAAATGCCTCAAGCACTACTGCTCACCACTCAGCTACCGCCAGGAGGCCTACTGGGCGCAGTACCGCGCCAACGAGGACCAGCTGTTCCAGCGCACGGCTGAGGTGCACTCGCGGGTGCTGGCTGCCAACAACGTGCGCCGCTTCTTCGGCTTTGTGGCGCTCGACAAGGACGACGAGGAGCTGGTCGCGAAGTTCCCGGTGGAAGGCACACAGCCGCGGCTGCAGTGGAACGCCATCACCGGCGTCTACCTGTACCGTGAGAACCAAGGCCTCCCACTCTACAGCCGCCTGCACAAGTGGGCCCAGGGTGTGGTGGGCAACGGCATGACCCCGGACCATGTAGAGATGTCCTTGCTTCCCTCCTGAGGGCCCCGTTCCCACACTCTTGGCCAATGACGGTATTTGGTCCCAAACTGAACCCCACTGCCTGCTCACATCAGCATGAGGGGACTTCTCTTCTTTGGCTGCACATGCTTGTCGGATCTTAGTTCTCTGACCCAGGGCTGAACCCTTGCCCTCTGCAATGAAGGTGCAGGGTCGCAACCACTGAATTCCCCAGAGATTTTTTTTTTAACCATAGCTTTTGGGGGAAACAGGCCAGGAGAGAAACGAACACAAAGTAAAACTGAGATATGGATGTGAGAGCTGGTAGACGATGTGGGCTCTGGCAGGAAGGCCCTCAGACCTGAAGAAGTCCCCTTTCCTGTTGCCACCGCCACTCGGTCAACAGCTTTGGAGAAAAGACCCTTTCCCAGAACTGGTCCTTCATGAACTATGATGTGGAGGATGACCTCTGACTAGAGGGACCCAGTCCCACCTGGGTGGGAAGCCCTGGCCAGCAGAGTCAGGTGACGATGGAACTCACCAGCAGGCTCTGTGTGCAGAAGGCTATGCAGTTCATTTGTGGAACTGCACATGGACATCTGGCTCGCTGGGCACAGCTGGGAAGCAGCCCTCTGGCTATGTCTCCAGCTTTATTTTATACACATTTTTGATAAAGCTTTTCTTAGTATAAAGGACTAGCTTGTGTCTGCGTGACTGGATGGGTCATGTCACAGCACGCTGGAGGTCATGATGCTATGTGCTAAGTTGCTTCAGTTATGTCCGACTCTTTCCAACACCATGGACTGCAGCCCGCCAGGCTCCTCTGTCCATGGGCATTCTCCAAGCTAGAATACTGGAGTGGGTTAGCCTATCCCTTATCCAGGGGATCTTCTCGACCCAGGAATCAAACTGGGGTCTCCTGCATTGTAGGCGGATTCTTTACCAGCTGAGCTACTGGGGGGACAGGCCTAAATCCCAGACCTGGGGAGGGAAGAGGACAGAGACCCTGGGCAAGACTGAAATGGGTAGAAGGGAGGGCTGGGGGTCAGGGGAGGCAGAGGCAGGTGTTTCCACTTGCGGGAAGGCCCTGGGGCTGATGATCTCTTAACTGGGTTCAGTCATCTGATTTGATCTGGGAAACAGATGGAGCCTGGCCTTTCTCAGAGGGAAGCTCGGCTTAGACATCAGGAATCAGCAGACCCGGCCCCTGTGCTCAGCTGGGCAGTCCAGCTCTCGTAACCCAGAGCTAACAAGCAAGAACCAGGCCAGCACTGCATGGCCTCCCTCCCATGCCTGCCATGCCTGAGCACCTCCGCCACTTCTCGGACCTCTGATGCACTCTCCCTTGTCCCTGTCCCGCTCTCTGGCGTGGGACTCGGTCATCTCCCACAGAAAAGCTCCCCAGCTCTGAGGACATTTAAAGCTCTGCCCAAGGAAGCTTTTAATTCCCTTAAGACCAAGCCAAAAATGAACTGGCTTCAACTAGCTGGGTCTGGGCTGGCCTCTTAATTCAGGAAAACAGGATCCTTAGACAGTCTTTCTGGGAAATTTACAGGGAGGTGGGGGTGTAGCAGGCCCATCACATCCCTTCTCCCTCAGGTTCCAAGGAACAAGTCAGTCAATGCCCTCTGCCCTGCAAGCTCTCCTCAGGGGAGCAGCAGGGAGAGAGAGAATCTGTAGTCTCCTAAGGTCACACAGCACGTCAATCTAGGTCCTCACTGAGCCCGCACGTGCCAGGCCCTGTGGCAGCACATAACATCCATGCTCTCACTCAGTCCATAAAATCCTTCAAGCAGGATTTTTTAACCCCATTTCATAAACGAGGCACCCAGTTCAGAGAGGTTGGATAATCTGGCCCCACTGGCCCCGGGAGGAGACATCACCAGGTGGTTTGAGCTGATACCTGTCACCTTCCTCTCAGGCACTCAGGTCCCTGAATTCCCTTCTGGGCTCTGCCTCTCCTCCTGTCCAAGCCTCACAGCCTCCACCAAGGGGCACAAGGTACCACGGAGCTGAGGCAGAGGCAAGGTCCAGAGATCCCATAATCTAGAAGGTTCGGCCTGCTCCCAGGACCCTGCTGATCACCCCACCCACACCCACAGTTGGGCCAAGAGCCCGCCAGGGCCACAGTAGGATCCTGACTCCAGGGTTGTGGGGAGTCGGCCCTCCGTTCTGCTCCAGGGACCTCCCACAAAGGAGACTCTCAGGTTCCCTGGGGACCCAGAAGCCTGCTGCCTGCAAGCACTGAGCAGCCCCAGAAAAGGAAAAAGATGAAACAAATTGGTTCTTAAGACAAGCAAAAAGGAATTATAAGAAATCTCAAATTCCTTTTTATCTTGACGGGATTACCCCAAGGATGCTGCAGAAAAAGCAGCACTTAAATAGAGCCCTCAGGCAACAGTTTCTCAACTGCCCAGGCGCCTGAGGGTCCCACAGTGTCCTGGAGCCAGCCGGCCCCTAGTCGTCCATCATGGAGCTCTTCGCCTCCACGTATTCCAGGGCCTTTGCCTTGACTGCCTGCACATCCTTCTCTGAGCCGTGTTGCTTCTCATAGTCCAGGTAGCGCTTGAAGAAGAATTTCATTCGCTTGGGGGCCAGGCTCAGGTGAATGACCCGCTCGAAGATGGCCCTGGGAGGGAGAGCAGATGGCGTTTGCCTCTTGGTCCCTAGCCACGTGATTTCTGGCTGACCTTCACTCACTGCTCTCAGGCTCTGGAGCACTCCCACTTCTACCTTTATTTTTATTCCTATTATAAACTGTCACGTCCGTGGACAGAGAGAACACCACCCCTGCTTTCCAGAGGAGCAGACTAAGATGCTACAGGGCGGAGTGCCCTGAAGGCACACGGGGAATCAGGACAGAGCTAATGGGACGGGACACCAGTAAGGTGTGGATCTGTGAGGACAGCTCTGCTTAAAACTCACCGAGAGGCGTGGGCGGGTGCCAACTCTTTCTGGACCACAGTCCAGCCATCTCTAATCCTCCCTGTCTTGGGGGGATGCTGGTAGTGGTAGGTGAGACCATGCCTGTGAACACTCTCTACTATGAAAGCCAGGCTCAGCATTAATTATGAGAAAAACCCTGTCTCCTGACTCCCAGGCCTGGGGCCAGACTACCTCCCAGCTGAGGTTTCATCCAGACCGGTGGCTGGCCCCCAAGGTAGAAAAAGAAATTGGAAATGTGAATGCCACAGAACCTGCTGTGTCATGTCAAAGCCATTTTCCAGACAGAGTTAGAGAACTGGGGTGCTGGGAGCTGGTGCGGGGCTAAAACTCCTGAGTGGTCAATGCCCGCCCCCTACCCCGCCACAGAGAATGAGGCCTCAGCCCATCCTCCCCTCTCACCGGGCTTCCTTCTGGCTGCCATGCTTGATGATCATGTCGATGTAAACCGACCAGACATCTGTGCGCTTCGGGTAGATGCTCAGTGTGCTCTCAAAAATGGCTCTGGCGCGTTCCGCATCCCCTAGCTGGAACTCAAGCTGCGCAAACTTGGCGATCACATCCACGTCTGCAGGGAGAGGACAGCTCAGGCATAGAAAGCAGAGAGACATCCTCATCACAACACATGACTCTACAGGCACAGAGTCTGATGCCTGATTTCCTGCCCTTGGGTCCTGAGACCCAGGTGATGACAAGAGGGATGCAGGGGCAGGTTGAGGGCTAAATACACAGATGGGCACTGCTCTATGACTCCCAAACAGCAGACATTCTACTCTCTGGGCCCAGAAGGTGGATGGGGGATGGGAGGTAGGTGTGGGGCGGGCAGGCACAGGCAAAGAATTGATGCTAATCCCTTTTTTGTTCCTCAACCTCTGGAGTTTAGCATTTAAAATGCAACACGAGCACATGTTCAGGAGTATATAATCAATAGAGAGCAAGCTATGTACCCTCCAGAAGGCTTCCCTAAACCAGCCCTTGGATGAGAAGACCCCCATGCCCCTGCCCAGATTCTACTGTGCTCAGGATCTGTGTGGGTGGAAGGAACGAGCACTCACGCTCTTTCTTAGGCAGGCACTCGAGGGCTCGCTGCATCACACGGTGACTGGCCTCCGCCTTTCCCCTCCGCAGAAGGAAGGCGCCGTATTTGACCCAGACAGCTTTCTCCTGCCTGAAACGCTTCAGCATCCGGTTGTAGAGTTCGCCAGCTTCCTGTGGGAAGAATGATGTAAGCTGAGAGAGTGGATGAGAGCAGAGGGGGCAACGACAGAGACAGATGGCTACGCTCGTGGGAAGCTAGCCCTGGGCTCAGGGGCTCCCTCAGTGACCAGGCCCTGATCCACTATGTGAGGGGAAAGGGCAGGCACCCGGGATGACGAGAGCATGTGCTGGGGAGTCTCCCTCCTAATCCCATGCCGCGAGGAGGTCGAGACTAGAAGAGCGCGTGAGCACGATGAGGGCGAGGAGAGACGAAAGGGGCGACTGGGCTACATCACCTCCCGTCTGTGACACCTCTATTGGTGGCTCAAGGGTGGGGGAAACGACTTCTCCCACCTGAAGACGAGCAAGCCTCGGGCAGGACTGGGCCCAGAGGCAGGGGTTTCCCCCTCTCCGAGACGTCCCCGCTGCCTCAGGGACTTCCAGGAGCTTGTCTCTGAGTGGCTGAGGCCCCTCTGGAAGCCGGCTGCCTGGCCCAGACCCCTACCTGGAATTTCTCTGACTTGGTGTAAATGTCAGCCAGATGGAGAAAGACCTTCAGAGGCTCATTGTACTGCACGGCCCGCTCGAAGACCTTGGTCAGCGACTCCTGGGAGCCATACATGTTTTCTAGGTTCAGCAGGGCCACCCACACGTTCAGCTTCTCCTGCTCCTCTCTGGAGGGAGAAGAGTCAGCACATGAGTCCATCCTCTCAGCCCCATGAGCCCCCACTCCCAAGTGGGGGGCTAGAGCCACGGCCCCTCCCCAGGCTCCACCCATGTCCTCAGTCCCCAACCCCACAAGCCGGCACTGAGAGCCCCCATCCCCATGCAGCTCATGTAGAAGCAGGAACCCCGATCCATGGCTGCGGGGTCTGAGGCTCCCCTGATTTCTGCCTCCACTCCTGGGAAGGAAATCTACCAAATCTCAAACTGGCCTGAGGTCTGGGCTGGATGGGGCAGAACCTGTGGTCTGAATCTCCCCTCAAACTACGATAATGATGCACAGGAGCACCATCCCTGTTCACTAGCTTTTGGGAAACCTGCTAGAACCTCGGCCTGGAAGATGGTCACACCAGGATTTTCACCCAGGTATGTGGAGAGGCAAGTTTTTCCTCTTCTACTTTTCTCCAAGTGGGGCACCTGAAGTGTAGGGACTCATGGAAATGTGACCCTAGCTCTCTCAGTGAAGAGGACCATGAAATATAAATGAGCAGATCTATGTCACGACCGGCCTCTGAGAGAAAGCCTGTGAAGCCATGGGCCCTGGTGGCAGTCACCCCAACTGCCGCAGGCCTGTGGAGGAAACACGGCCCTCCCTGAGGAAAGACGGGGCCCAAAGCAGGACGGCGGGGCCGGGACCTGAAGGAGATGGTCTTGAGCGCCCTCTCGGCCACGGCCCGGGCCTTCTCGATCTCTGTGGCCTGCAGGTGGAAGGCCATGTACTGCAGCCACAGGAGGGAGCTGCTGGGCGAGCTCAGCACCAGTCGGTCGAAGTCCTCGGCCGACTCCGGCTGTCGCCCAGGATCCATCAGCGCCTCCTCGATGCGGGACAGCTCCTTCTCCGCCTTCTGCTTCTCCAGCTCCCTCTCCTTCTTGCTTTTCTTCTTCTGCTGTGGAAAGCAGAGCAGCGGGTGAGTCGTCTGCTCCTCAGACCCGGAGAGGTCTGCAGTGGAAGCCAGGAGCCTGCAGGGCAGTCTGCGGCTCGGCAATCACTCCCCGCCTGGGATGGCCCCACCCGCCAGAAGAGACACCGAGGCTAGGGCAGAGCATGGGAGCCCAAGGGTCCCTGCAAAAGAGGTGATGCCCTGGAAGATACGGCACCGTGGCTTGCTCTGGCTTCTCGTCCTCCTCGCTGTCCGAGCTATCTCCGTGAGGTGGCAAGGCCGGGGTCAGGGTGTCCAGACCCACATCCCAAACGAAGCCGGAAGACAGCTGCAGCCGGGGCGCTTCTGCTGGCCTGGTCAGCTTCTCCTGAGCATCAAAGGCGTGCGTGAGGCCAGCACTGGGCCCAGCGGCCCCTGCTCCCCCACCCCTTCCCACTGGAGGAGGAGGGGCTCCCACCGTGCCCAGAAACCTAGAGGTCTACACCAGGCTACACCCTGGTCCACTGGGGAAACTTACAGGACTGACGAAAAGCTTTCTTTGTAAATAAGTAAACTTAAGTAATAATTCTTTAAGAGCTACATATGCATACACACATTAATGCTAGGACAGAGGTGTGCAGAACGCTCTGAGGGAGGCAGGGAAGCCCTTCCACACCGGTCCTCGGTGGTGTCCTCATTTCTCACTAGGAGACAGTCTCAGACAGGCTGAAAGCCTTTCTTTGCCGGCTCTCCCACCTCCTGACTAATTTAATTTAGCTCCACTTAATAAATGTGAATTAGAATTGACTCTTAAGCCCACTCAACAGTTAAGCAGGGGCCCTGTCCTTGGGACCTGATGACCAACTGAGGAAACTAGCCTCGCCACCTTTTCCTATTTTACAGAAAATGAAGACAAAAAAGGTGTGCTGATGACAGCCCAGTCCTCAGGCGGGAGACCAGGGACCCTCCTCCCGGAGCAGCCCTTCCCAACCATGCCGCCCCTCACCTTGGGCAACATGCTCATCTCTTCTGCCTCTTCTCCTTCTCGGTAATACACTTCCACACCACTGTCGTCCTCTTCGGACAGGGCAGCTTTCTTCTGCTTCTTGTTCCCGATTTCCTGGGATGACAGGCAGGGATGATGCTGAGTCTCGCTTCTCTCCACGGCCCAGGGCGTGCTTGATCCCTGCCCTCCCAGCAGCACCCAGCGCCCCACCCAAACTCAGCTGCTCTCAGTCCAAGAGGATGCGGCGAGGCAGCTGCTGGTGGCTTCTAGAAGGCTCGCCTTCCACGTGAGGGGAGGCCATCTTCCCGAGGGCCCTACCTGCTCACTGCTGGACTCGGGGTGGGGCCGCTTGCCCAGCTTCTTTGCCTGGGGCTTCTGGGGCTCTTTCTTATCCTTGCTGGGTGGCTGCGCCCCCTCTTGCCCCTTCCCAGTTCTCTTCTCTTTCTGTTTCTGCTTCTTCTTCTCCTTTGCTTTTCCCTCGTGGTTTCTCTCCACAGCCTCCGTTTCCCTGCCCTCTTGCTTTGGAGGTGGCTGTCCCAGGGGGGCAGAAAGCACGTCCTGCTTTCCAGTGGCGTCGGGGAGGAGCGACAGCTCTACCAGGCTCTCCTGATGGTTCAGGCTACGACAGCACGGCAGGGAGAGTGGATGACGAGGACCACACAGTACAGCGGGTCCTGCCCCCACCTGCCCTGGAATCATTCAGTCAGCTTGGGAATGACCCACACATCGTACAACACTTGGCAGAAAAATACAGAGCGTGGCTGTGCTGCCCCTTCCTCCGGCCCCAGCTACAGGTGCTGTGCAAGGAAAAGTACACACCTGCTTTCAGGAGCTGAGGCAGAAGGCGCCAAACAAAGGGAGTTCGTGGACCACATTTACCATTACCTAGGCCATGATGTTTAAAGTTTACCTCTCAATCTCCTCCCAGAGTTCCCAGAGAAAGGGGTAAGAGAGAGAGAAGGCACCTACCGTAGGACCTTGGCTGTGAGCAGCTTCCCCTCAGGGAGGTGTCTGTCATAAGGAGCGTTCTTGGACTGGTTGTGCTGGGAGACGTGTGGGTGTCGGGCCAAACCCGTAACTGAGGGGCCAAGGCTGACAGGAGAGAGACAAGCATTCCGTGGTTGTAAACATGGCAATGGAGTCCCAGCCAAGCTAGTGCCCGCACCTTTCCAGAGACCCAAGTGGGACAAGGATTTACAACAGACACAAGGTTCTTGGCATTCAACTAAATAAAGAGGGCTTTGTAGACTGGAAAAATCATCCTGCGTAACGAAGATATAATTGAAAGGTATTTTTCACCCCATATCAGAGCATCACACCACACAACTCAAAAGCTGCTAGAAAGACAGAAGACAATAAGAAAACATAGTAACAGCAGGGGAGGATGCAGCGTCTGGCACCGGCAGCTCACGGAATGCTTACAAATCGTGACATGCCATATTCTTTGTCCAAAACACCAAACAGAAGAATAATTTAAAACTTTTTTTAAAAGTATGAAAAGACTTGGAATTTAAAGCACTGTGGGAACTCAAGAGTCTCCTTCCTTCACGTTCCTTCAGAGATGGTGACTGAGGGAGCAGCGGGGGCCAACCAGGAGAGGCTCCTGGAGGACACGGGGCTGGTCCACGTCCCCAGGCTCCACCTCACTCACCCTACGAGCACGCCGGACGGCTGGACGGACTTCACAAAGCCCCTCAAGAGCTGCCCTTCCTCAAGGTCCTCAATGGAGTTAATCTCTGGATCTGTTATTTTGCTTTTCGTCTCTGGGTTCGTCCTAAAGGAATAAAAAGGCTTACACACATACCTCTAATCCCTTTGCCCACCCTCACCCCTAACTCTCCCGTGATAATGTGCTCAGTCACTCAGTCATGTCAGACTCTGCCAGCCCATGGTCTGTAGCCCGCCAGGCTCCTCTGTCCATGGAATCTCCCAGACAAGAATATTGGAGCCCCTTGCCATTTCCTGCTCCAGGGGATCTTCCCCACCCAGGGATCAGCCCACATCTGCTGCATCTCCCTCACTGGTGGGAGGATTCTTCACCACTGCGCTACCTGGGAAGACCTCCTGTGGTAACAACTCTTTGTAAGAATGTGACTCTGGATCTGTCAGTAGGACATCGCCTGAAGAGCCCAGCCCCACCTTCTCCTGAAGTCCTGTCAGCTCTGGACAGCGCTAATAGTAACAGGGAGAGGATGGTCAAGCCAGAGGGAGGTCAAGCCTCATAAATGTCCATTTCAAACCATGACTTCAGGCCAAACCACTTGACGGCACTCGCCCCTGCTGTGTAACCCTGGGGGCTACATCACCTCCCTTCACCAGGACCACCAACAGGCAAGTCCAAGCCCCACTCTGGATGTCTGCACCTTTCCCTGGGAAACAAGAGCCTGAGCAGACAGGTTCTTCTACAGTTAGAATGTCCTCAGCTTTTCTGGATAAAAACAGGGCTGGGCATAAAGGAGGTGAGCGGTGAGGCAAGCTGGGAGGCCCAAAGCCCTGTCAAATCCACGCAGCCTCTCCTCAGTCCTCTGGGAGGTTCTTCCCCGATTTTTGTCCCGATGACACAGACACTCACCTGGACGATCTCAGCGATAAAGTCAATACAGGGGTCGCAGCGGACAGGACGTAACACCTAGAACGGGAACAAAGGAGAAGGCAATGCAGACCCCAGCAGCTTGGGAGACGGGAGAGGGCCTCGGCTTCCTCTCACAAGGCTGAGCAACAGGCGAGAGTGAGGGCTCTGCTCTTCAGCTTGCTGACCACCTGCTGAGGGACTCGGGACAAGGCCCTTCTCTGGGCCTCAGTCCATCAGGTAAAAGCAGCGCTACTTGCTCTTCTCACCCAAGAACGGTGCTGGCAGGAGGAAACCAGAGGACACGCGAGCCCTCTGGAAGGCATGCAGAGCCACGTGGGGAACACGCAGGAGATGAGACCTGCCCCGTGTCACGAGTTTGGAGGGTTTGATCTCGTGGAAAGACTCACCCAGGGAACTGTGGCAGGGACGGCCCAGGACCACTGCAGATTCACAGTTCAGAGGCGGCCCTCCGAGTGAGACCTAAGCGGGGAAGGCTTCTGCGGGGAAAGCAGGGTTTACTCTTGCTAGGGGGCTTCCACACTCACATCACAGAAAATGGCAAGTAACCGCCCAAAGTCACAGGGTAGAGAATCTTACCAGGAGGAAGGGTCTCAGCAACAATACAGCCCAAATCCTCCCACGATGGCATCTGTGTTTCCCACCAGGGCATCACAGCTCTTAATGCAGGGAAGGAGCTGAAGGGACTGTCTGCCTTTAGGGAGTTAACTTATCATTCACATTTGAGAGTCAAGGAACTACAACTGAACACTACTCATATGCTTAACTATAAGGTTATTTTAAAAATATAGGTCTCTATTTTGCTGAAAATAGAAAAATCACATCTGTATTTTGTAAGCCTAAAGAAAAGAAATGATTCTGGACTTCTCTGTGACATTCTTCTTCTCCTAGGCCCTGGGCATTTTTGTGCTGTTGAGCTCTGGCAAGTGCTGAGAATGAAGGCAGGTGCTGGTGGCTGGGACACTCGAGATGGGAAAGAGCAATTATTGCTTGCCAGTCTCACCCTCCGGAAGGTGCCTGCTCCATTGCTGGATAATTGTGTGTGACTGTCAGAAAAGTACATATTGTACCAAGCTGAAATATGCCTCTTCAATGCTAGTTTATTTAGGCTATGAAATGGTTTCAAAACTCTGTGCATCCAAAATAGTTAATAAAGCAACTTGACCAAGCAAAGCATAGAACAAATGTAAACAGCCAATAACCATGAAAAATGACCAGTAAGAGAAATTCAAATTAAATTAAGAGATCACTCTGGGCCTATTCAGTGGCAAAGATTAAAAATTAAGAATATCCAGTGTTAGATAAAATTAAGTCCCAGTGTCAAGACTTCCCTGGTGATCCAGTGGTTAAAACTCTGCACTCCCAATGCAGGGAACATGGTTTTGATCCCTAGTTGGGGAAATAAGATCCCACATGCCACACAGAAAAAATACCCAGTGTTGACAGAGGTGTGAAATATGAACAGACACATTAACTGTTAATAGAGATAAAATTCAGCACAGTCCTTTTGGAAGATACTTTGGCAAGATGTTTAACATTATTTAACCCATCAATTTTACTTCTAGAAGTTTATTTCACACACATACTTGCACTAGTATCCAAACATATGTGCAAACATACTCACTTCAACATTACTGTCCATCAACAGAATTATTTACATAAACTGAGTTTAAAAAAACACAAAATGCAACTCAAAAAAAAATGATAAAAGGTAAAAGAACAAGGAAGGTTTCAAAATACTAGCATAGGAAAGAAAAAGTGCATGAGTCACTGCTATTAAGAAAAAGCAAGTTGCAGAACAGTATAGAAAATTAAATTCTACTATTACATAAGGGAAAATTATAACTACATATATTAGCGTCTTGAAAGAAATCAAAGCAAAAGTGATGGAGAAACAGAGGAGCAACAGCAATGTTCAGTTTCCATCTTATATGCTATTTTTTTTCTGGTACAAAACGACACACCTATAATTAAAAAAAATCAAAAACCCCAAAAATCCCCACCAATCCCACAGATAGTGGGGAAAAGGAAGAGAATCCAGCCTACCTGACAATCTGCTGTGGGACGAAGTCTTCCAGGTGCGTCTCTGAGTAGGAGTCACTTACATGAAACATACTGACTCTTCCAACCCTCCCGAAGGGGAAGGAGATGGTCAGCCCCTCCTTGGGCGTCACCTTCACCACACGGCCCATGGCCACTTCCCCCTTCTTGAGTTTGTGAGGACCTGGCAGGACAATGAACCAGATTCAGGGAAAAAGAAGTGAGCCAAGAAAGAAGCTGAGACAGTAGCCAACCAGAGGCTGGCGGGAGGTGAAGGTGTCTGGGCTCAGGGTGTCTAGGATGAGTGGACCGGAATCATCACACAGACCCAGACCACTGTACCACGTGGTCAAGGATGCCAGGGCCGAGTGTTGGATGACCCTTTCTGAGAGACCTAAGAAAAACAACTGTAGGTAAAGGTGTCTCTGACACAGGCCACAGAGCAAAGCTCCTGGAGAAAAGCTGTTCCAAGGACACAGCCTCTGCACTAGCCTTTCTGAGGATGCCAACATCCACGGCACCCTTCAACCTGGGCGATGACTAAGACCTTCTCCCAACCCTTTCCACCCCCTCCCTTCCTTGACCAGGTCCCATTTCATCACCACACCTATGAGTGAAAGACACAAGAAGGCCTTGGAGGACTCTGCTGGGCCAACCACGGTGGCCTTCAGGGCCTGGCCAATCTGGAACTTCTTATCTGGATGTTTCAGAACCTAGAAGGACAAAAAATTTCCTTTGATGTTTGAAGAAAGGCTGTCATTTATCTAAAACCACAGTACAGTAAGTATCCCCTATGGGACGGTTCCCTGTCCCCACTGTGAGCACACACCAAGGATTAAGTTGAGCTCAGGGAGCTGGGGTTTCCTCTCCAGGCATCTCAGGCACACTGACCTTGAAGCTAAGAGAAGTGAGCAACAAGGGAATTCTCCCTCGGATGTCTGGAGCAATCTCCACCTCGAGCCATTTCTTAACCATGTTGTACTAGGAGGGAAAAAAAAAACAAGAGGAGAAATGGAATGGGGCAGATACAAGCATCTCTTCTTTTCCTTTCACTAAAACAGACACTTCTAAAATCACACTGAAAGGGCCCTAATTCTACATTTTCCCAAGTAACAGGAACTCACCCCCACGGCCCAATGCCCCTGCCCACCCTCCACTTCTCACAGGCTTTACTCAGTCTAGCTCAGAGTCCCCACCAGCACAGCAGAACACACATCCCTCCTGGTGCCTCGGCTGATCAGGAGGCAGAAAAGGCCTCAGAGGTAACGTCCTCAAGCAGCAGAACCAATCCCACTGACCTCGTAGCCGCCTCTAAGCTCAGTTGTACACAGTGAGTTAGCAGCCTTCAGGGACTAACATCTCATTTCTAAATCAGTTTAGATTTTTTGACTGACACAGTGCTCTACCCTAAATATACACCCCAATTTTCAAGTCAACCCAGTAAAACATTTATCAAGCAGCCACTACACACGGCATGATAGTGATAACAGCCAGGCCCTGCCTTCAGAGAGATTACAGTCTGCAAAAAGTAAGTTGAGTGAGTATGCAAATAACTAGAGCAGAAAGCAACACACAGGAGTATACAGCCTCTATAGGAGAACTAGTAAGAAGGGAAGGTTATCTGTGCTAGACCTTGAATTATAGGCAATGGGAAGAAACAGTACCCCAGTGTAGAAATAAAGAAGGGAAAAAAGAGGTTTTCAGCATGACCGGTACTCCAGATTCACGAGGTCAGATCATAAAGAGTCCTTTTTTTTGGCCACTTATGGATCTTAGCCCCCAACCAGGGATCAAACCCATACCCCTGGCAGTGGAAGTGAAAAGTCCTAAGCACTGGGCCACCAGGGAATTCCCTCTGAAGAACCTTAAATATTACTCTAAGGCATCTTGGGTTTATGAATATCTACAGACAAAAAGTAACTAAAGGCATCAAGCATCATGGACATAATTAGACAGATGCTCATGCAGGAAGATTCTGGCAGCACTAAAGAGGAGTTATCCCTCAAGGTCAAGCCCAGACAGACCTTGACCTTCTCTCTGATATATTCTAACCAGTATAGTTCTCACTGATCTCTTCCCTTTACTCAACTACGATTCCACTTAGGGTTTGAAGACATAATCTGACACCCAATTTACATATTGTTTTACACTGTTCCTGAGCTTTATGAAAGGCAAAAATCTAAAATCCAATACTTTATTTCAAATAAAATTTTTTATTTCTTGTATGTTCTGATAAAACTTTATTTGTGGACACGGAAATGTGAATTTTACATTATTTAAAATAAAGTACTGGATTAAAATTCTAGCTCTATGATGTATTTTTCTGTCTATTTTGTACAAGAAATCTACAAATACATAGAACTGTGAGTTGCTTGCTGTTTGGAAGCCATAAATTTAGCTCCTTGAACAGACCACATGTTTTCTAGGAGCAGAGGGCTTTACCATCTCCCACACATCAGCAAGGCAGCAAACACAGAATCAAAGCCTAGTGCAAATGGTCATTGCCAGTTCCTCCCCCCTTTCTTCTGTAAGAAAGACAGCACTGCATTGCAGGGCATGCACTTCTCACCTTCTTCAAGAAGCAAGTCACAGTCTGACCAGGCTGATACTGTTTAATCTTCTCCAAGGGGCTTACAGAGTGAGTGTTGAGAGTAGTATGGCCATCCTCCTTCAGCTCACTGTTTGCAGAAAGGCAATGGAAAGAGTAAACCAATCTCTGTAAGCTTCTAGCTTGAGACCATCTCCCCCAACTGGCCTTGGATTAATTTTACTGGACTCCCCTAACACATACACACCAACCATGCACACCCCCATTTCTGTTCATAAACAGGAATGAATGTTCACAATACCTGCATGAAAGTTAATCCTTTCCAACTCACTCACCTAGGTATGAACAAACTACAAAGTAGGTAGCCAACAATAATCTTCATAAGTGTAGAAAATGAAATGACCTTCCTTATTTCAATGCCTGAGCTACCACTTTACTGTTTGCAGAACTGCTTTCACAGATGAATGTGACTACACTCTCATGTGTGACTCAAACAGGAAAGATACTGCTGCTGCTGCTAAGTCGCTTCAGTCGTGTCCGACTCTGTGCGACCCCATAGACGGCAGCCCACCAGGTTCCCCCGTCCCTGGGATTCTCCAGGCAAGAACACTGGAGTGGGCTGCCATTTCCTTCTCCAATGCATGAAAGTGAAAAGTGAAAGTAAAGTTGTTCAGTCGTGTCCGATTCTTAGCGACCCCATGGACTGCAGCCCACCAGGCTCCTCTGTCCACGGGATTTTCAAGCAAGAGTACTGGAGTGGGGTGCCATTGCCTTCTCCAAGGAAAGATACTATTAAACTCATTTTATGCTACAGACCCAGGAACTCAAGTCAGAGCTTCTGACTCAAAAATTCAGGGCTCTGTCCTGTGCTACTCTGGCATTACCACTTTCTTGATTCTCTTTGTCTATGCAGAAAAGCAACGAGGAGATGTGGTCTGAAAATTATCAGTCTACAAATCACTTCAACGGAAGCAAAGAACTCCTACCATTCCAACCTAGCCCAGCTTACCCATCCAAATTTCTAAAACAAAACAGAACTCGTCAATAACATGGTACAAGTAACACTAGTAAAACTGTAACATATAATAGCCAAATACTGGTGAATATAAAAACCACAGGAAACTCATATACAAGTAAAGCTGAAATACAGATATCCTATGAACTTTGAGAATATGGTACTAAGTGAAATAAACCAGTCACAGAAGGACTATGCATGACTCCACCTACATGAGGCATCTAAAGACATCAAACTCAAACTCAAAGAAACAGAAAGTAGAATGATGGTTGCAAGAGGCTGGGAGGTGAGCAGGAAATGAATGGGTATAGAGTTTTAGTTAATGCAAGATGAAAAGTTTAGAGATCTGTTTACAACACGTGCATATAGCTAACAATATGCTAAGAGGGTAAATTTATGTTGTGTTTTCACCACAATAAAAAAAATTTGAAAAAAGATTAGAACACAAATAAATACAAAGAAAAGCCCATATGAAGACACTGGGAGGAGAGAGCCATCTGCAAGCTGAGACAGGCCTCAGAAGCACAAACACTACTGATACCTTTGTCTCAGACCAAAAGTCTCCAAAATCATGAGAAAATAGATGTCTGCTGTTTAAGCCAAAAGAAAAAAATTAAAAATAAAACACAAACACACATTACAAATATGTGTTATCTTTTTTCTTTTTCCCAAATTATTTTAATTTACCTTTCTCTCAAAAAAAAAAAAGCAGCCATAACTACATTAATGCCAAGAGAAAACTCAGCGACTAGCAGGAACTCCCAAGACACACATAAAGACTCCTGAACCGTCTGCTCTCCTAACTGCAGCCCCTCCAAAGGAGTAATTAATTGATCAGGAAACATCTCATCTAGTTTGAGAGACCTTCACCCACCCTGAACTCTGCTCCAAGATATAGGACATTCTCTTTGTGCATGAGATCTCCATATCTAAGTGGGAATGAAAATATTGCATTTTGAAAATAAGCATTTTGTCAAGTTAGTCAACACCATCGATTAAACAAATGTTTTCCCTCCTGACTTCAAGATGCATAATTTTAAACAAAGGCATTTGAGAAACACAGCAGTTATACCATTGTGTTTATACTATGCTTCTCAGAGGCGTTGATTAAAAGAAAATAATTAACAATACAACACAGGTGCACGGAGGAGGTGCAAGATGTGCTCGAGTTTTGCCTGTCCACCTGTCTGTCTGTCACTGTAACTCTCCACCCCCATCTCCTCAATGCAATGCACTCGTTTCCTGGCTTGACCCACACTGCCACAGCACTGTGAGCATCTGGTGCTCAGGGTCCAGAAGTATGTCCCTATCTCAGACACAAGCCCTCTCAGCACTGTTCCACTTCTCTTCTGATCCCTTTGGGATGCTGAGCAAACCTTAACCTCAGAAAGCTGTTTAAGCTGTCCTGTCCCTGCATGACATCCTAGGCACATAAGACTTACAGCCTGGATGGATGGGGGCCTGACTGCAGAAGCACTGGCAGTACTGTGGGTCTAGCTTCACTCACGGATGGCCTGTCCAGTTACAAGAGGCTGGGTTTTGCTGTTTTTTTTTTGATTGTGGGAAGCAGAAGCAGACAGGCCCACAGATCAACATGCTTAAGATTCTCTGAAAGAATGACCCCAGACAAACTGGATCCACCACTACACGGAACTACCAGTTCTACCAGTCTACTACCAGTTCTACTAGCGCACTCAGCATCCCTTGTGGAACATCCCTTTGCATAATCCACCAGAGTATGACCTAAAATTTTCAGTCAACAAGCAGTAGTCCACTCAAAGAACAAGTATTCTTGGCTACACGGTGTATGTTTAGGAATTAGTGAGTTCTAGAATACTAGGTTCAAATAGATTCCAGGGATTAGATCTGATAGAGTGCCTGAAGAACTATGGACGGAGGTTCGTGACATTATACAAGAGGCAGTGATCAAGACCATCCCCAAGAAAAAGAAATGCAAAAAGGCAAATAGGTTGTCTGAGGAGGCCTTACAAAAAGCAGTGAAAAAAGAAGCGAAAGGCAAAGGAGAAAAGATACACCCATTTGAATGCAGAGTTCCAAATAACAAGGAGAGATAAGAAAGCCTTCCTCAGTGATGAATGCAAAGAAATAGAGGAAAGCAATAGAATGGGAAAGAAAAGAGATCTCTTCAAGAAAATTAGAGATACCAAGGGAACATTTCATGCAAAGATGAGTACATTAAAGGACAGAAATGGTATGGACCTAGTGGAAGCAGAAGATATTAAGAAGAGGTGGCAAGAATACACAGAAGCACTATAAAATATCTTCATGACCCAGATAACCATGATGGCATATGATCACTCACCTAGAGCCAGACATACTGGAATTCAAAGTCAAGTGGGCCTTAGGAAGCATCACTACGAACAAAGCTAGTGGACGTGATGCAATTCCAGTTGAGCTATTTCAAATCCTAAAAGATGATGCTGTGAAAGTGCTGCACTCAATATGCCAGCAAATTTGGAAAACTCAGCAGTGGCCACAGGACTGGAAAAGGTCAGTTTTCATTCCACTCCCAAAGAAAGGCAATGCCAAAGAATGCTCAAACTACCACACAATTGTACTCATCTCACACACTAGTAAAGTAATGCTCAAAATTCTCCACGCCAGGTTTCAACAGTATGTGAACCATGAAATTCCAGATGTTCAAGCTGGTTTTAGAAAAGGCAGAGGAACCAGAGATCAAATTGCCAACATCCGCTGGATCATGGAAAAAGCAAGAGAGTTCCAGAAAAACATTTATTTCTGCTTTATTGACTATGCCAAAGCCTTTGACTGTGTGGATCACAACAAACTGTGGAAAATTCTTAAAAGAGATGAGAATACCAGACCACTTTATCTGCCTCCTGAGAAATCTGTATGAAGGTCAAGAAGCAACAGTTAGAACTGGACATGGAACAACTGACTGGTTCCAAATCAGGAAAGGAGTATGTCAAGGCTGTATACTGTCACCCTGCTTATTTAACTTATATTAGAGTACATCATGAGAAATGCTGGACTGGATGAAGCATAAGCTGGAATCAAGATTGCCAGAAGAAATATCAATAATCTCAGATATGCAGATGACACCACCCTTATGGCAGAAAGCGAAGAAGAACTAAAGAGCCTCTTGAAAGTGAGAGTGAAAAAGTTGGCTTAAAACTCAAAATTCAAAAAAAAAAAAACCCTCAACATTCAGAAAACTAAGATCATGGCATCAAGTCCCATCATTCCACAGCAAATAGATGAGGAAATAGTGACAGACTTTATTTTTTTGGGCCCCTAAATCACTGCAGATGGTGATTGCAGCCATGAAATTAAAAGATGCTTGCTCCTTGGAAGAAAAGCTATGACCAACCTAGACAGCATATTAAAAAGCAGAGACATTACTTAGCCAAAGGTCAAGGCTATGGTTTTTCCAGTAGTCATGTATGGATGTAAGAGTTGGACTATAAAGAAAGCTGAGCACCGAAGAATTGATGCTTTTGAAGAATTGATGCTTGAGAGTCCCTTGGACTCCAAGGAGATCCAACCAGTCCATCCTAAAGGAAATCAGTTCTGAATACTCATTGGAAGGACTGATGCTGAAGCTGAAATTCCAATACTTTGGCCACCTGATGTGAAGAACTGCCTCATCTGAAAAGACTCTGATGCTGGGAATGATTGGAGGCTGGAGGAAAAGGGGACAACAGAGGATGAGGTGGTTGGATAGCATCACCAACTCAATGGACATGAGTTTTTTAGTAAGCTCCGGGAGTTGGTAATGGACAGTGAAGCCTGGCGTTCTGCAGTCCATGGGGTCGCAAAGAGTTGGACACGACTGAATGACTGAACTGAACTGAGAATACTAGGTTGAGAGCAAAAATGTTTCTTTTTGTCAAACGTCAACAGACAGACTTGGAATCAGCCTTTAAATTGATACTTAAACTCTGAATACAGCTTTCACATTGATTTTCATATAATCTCTCTAATTTAGCTATACTGAGAAACCAGACAAATCTCTCTTCTGAAGACAAAAAAGACAACCTGGACAGAGAGAGGCAAAATAAGTCACAACACTGGCTGAATTAAGACTAAGAATTCAGGTTCCTGACTCCAAAGCCTATGCTCTTTCTACGGAACCACTGGAGCTCCCCTCACCTTGGCCGAACACTCAACTCTGGGATGGTTCGAATAAATCTGGGATGACTTATTGGGAGAAACCTGGAAAAGAAATAAAGTCAGATCAATTCTCTTATTCTCTGTCACACTATAATCTGGAGATCAGAATTTTTAACTTCACACCCAACCGAGCTTAAAAAAACCACCCATTCCACCGGCACACCGCCCCCTGGTAACATCAGGCTTGAGGGTTTCCATTCTCAATGTCTGAGTCAACGTTCAGAAATTAGCTCATCTGATCTTTTGGGATTATCATATTAAAGCCTGAAATGAATTTTCCTTACAGACAATATACTCCAACTCTTTCATTCTAAATGAGGCCTAGAGAGAATAAATGATTTACTGAAGTTCCCACAGGTACTGAAATTAATATGCAAATTATTGGCTAGCCTTAGAATTCTTCTTTGGTTTTCTTATAGCAAGGACTTCTGCAGCAATAACGTAACTGTGACTCGATTTAAAGTAAATGAATACAATTAAGGTATGTACTGGGGAGTGGATTACAGTAACTGCTGATATATACCGAGCAATAACTATGTGTCAGACAGCCCAGCAGGCACACTCGGGGCCGGTGTCCTTTTCCAGTCGTCGCGATGGCCCTACAAGGTAGTCACTACTTCACAAATTAGGAAAATAAACTGAGAGCCAAGGAACTGTTTAACTCGTGGTTGTGTAATTTTAAGTGGCAAATCTGGAATTCAACCCAGATCTGACTTTAAATGACTGCTCTTAACCACTACCTTATACACCATTAAAAAACAGAGAGAGACAAAGGGACTCTTTGGTGAATACTTTGGTGAACTCAAAGAAAATCTGACATATGCACGATTTTTGGAACCTGCCCCAGTTCCCATCCCTTCTCCCACAATTACAACAAGCTCTCCTCAAAGCCAGACCCTCTGCATAAATAAAAACAAAGCTGAAAAAAAAAAGCCAGCCCCTCGCCCTAAGCTTCCATACTTGAAGGTCTTCATGTCTCTCCCGCCAATCACTCGGGCAGTGACTTTCTTCCCAACTTTCAGCTTGGCAGTAGGAGACGTGCCCACTGGAACATCATCTAGAATGTGGGAGGCATGGATGCAGCCAATGATGCCGTCTTCCAGGGTCACAACCACATGGGTAGGCTTAATGGACTTGACAGTCCCCGTGACCACGTCCCCAATGGACAGGGTGTGCTTCTTTACAGTCCCTACGACCAGGGCCGGATCCACTTCCTCGTCCTCGTCGACTGTCTCTGAGTCCTTCCGGGTCTGTCTCATGGTCCTCTTCGCAGCTGGCCCCTCAATGGCTAAAAGGAGACCGGTCACTCCTGGTTCTGTGGTCTGGAGGGTTAGGGAGACGCCTTGCCCCACTTGCAACTTCTCTGAGTCAAAGCGGAAGGTGTCGTTCAGGTGAGAGGTCAGGGAGAAAGCGGCGAGGTGGCCAGTTTCTACCAAGGAGGCGACAGCAAAGGACTCCTCCAAGTGCTGCACAATGGCCTGGAGGTCACTGCCTTTCTTCAGCTGGAAAACAGAAAACCACCATCCCTGCTTCTTACAGAGCACAAGGACTCATTCCTCACCCACTGGGCAGGGTGTGACTGAGGAAGCCCTCTGAGTCCCGGGGACCCAAGGCTCACGTGAGCTGGAGCAAACTAGCCTCCACTCCCTGGACCCAGTTTCCCCTCCTGTATTCTGAGGCTGTCGACATGATCACACTCAAGGAACTATGTCAGGATCGCCTGGAGTTAGCTTCTGTTTTGAATTCAGATTCCTAGTCCTATCCTACAACTGGCAAAAGCAGAACTTTATAGGTGACTCTGATGTACAGCCAGGTGACTGCTAACGGTGCTCCAGCTTTAACACAACACTGTGGTTCCTGCTCTCCTAGTCCTGCAGCTCTCCACCCAATGTTTTCACTCAGCCAACAAGAGAGTCACTACCGACAGCTTCCTATGTACGAGGATGTAGCCTATCCTTCCCCATCATCCAACCTGTGCTCACGCCTTTACACGAGAGCCAGCTTCACTCAGATGATAAAATGGAAATGGGGCCTACTAGAAAGCTTGTATGCATGCATACTAAGTTGCTTCAGTCGTGTTGCCGCGCCCTCCTCCAGGGGATCTTCCCGACCCAGGGATGGAACCTGCATCTCTTATGTCTCCTGCATTGGCAGGGAGGGTCTTTACTAGTGCCACCTGGGAAGCCCTGTTAGAAAGCTTAGTGAGGGGTTAATACTGTTTGCTACTTCTCTTTGTGTCTCAAAGTCTCAAAATTAGAAGCAACTAGAGGTTAAGGATTACATCTATATAATCCTCTGTAACATACCCTATGCAATGAGAAGCTTAATAAGTACTTCAGAAAATGATGAAATATATGTGTCATCTGGAGAGAAAATGAGAAAGCTCTCATTTTGAGAGCTTTCTTGAAGCTATTCTTTGCCCACACAAAGTGGACAGAGTGGGTGCAGATGAACAGCCTGGAGTCAGACTACCCACAGACATGCTCTGTTTGGTTCACATGATGTTTAAAAAAGAGTTTCTAACATTTCCCACACCTATTTCAAGAAAAAAAAAATTAAATTCTGGCTTCTCTTAAAACTCAATGCCTTAGCAACACTAGCCCAGATGCTCTCGCGTGGCACCACGCTGACAGTGGCCTCCACTCCTCTGCATGGACCCCTCAGTCCGTCAGTCCTACAGTCGCCACCTTGCCTGCTGCTCTCCTCTACGACACCAGCTGGGCCCTAATCAGGAGGACCACGTGATTCATCCCGCCTGAACTAGAGTGGACATCACTGTACTGATAAGCACACCAGGGCAATTCCCGGGCTCTCCCATGGTTGTGACCTGTGATGTCACCGCCAGGGCCTGGGTTCAATCCCCGGTCAGGGAACTAAGATCCAGCAAGCCACACAGCTTAGTCAAAAAAACAAAAACAAAAAAACCAAGCACACCAGACGATAGGTACACCTGGGAATGACCCAAACAAATCCAGGCACATAGTTACCCTGTGTACAAGCATCTGCAGAGCATGTGGGGTTGAAGGGGTGGAGGTGCCTCTGAAATCATGGCAATGAAGTCCACAATCGACAAGCTTACCTTTTTAGCTTTTCTATTCACCAAATCGTGGCAGAGGGAAACATGTACTTCCAACTTCAACATATCAACGTTTAAGATCACAGCCTTCTTTTTCTGCCCAGGCTCCAGCTCCTGCCCTGCAGTGCAGAACCACACACAATGTGATCACCCTCCTGGAGCCGGGCAGCGGGGAAGAAGACAGCATCTCCCCAACCACCCTGCAGCCCTTAGGCACAAAACAGAAGAGGACCTATGTCCTGGGTCTATACGGGTTAGGGAAGCCTAGGGTTGAGTTCCCATAATTCAAGTGTGTCAATTTACACAACCTGATAAATAAAAAATCTAGATTCACCCAAATACAACAATAAAAGGATTCATACCTAAACCTTCATTAGTATTGCGGCTGTCTTCGTTTGCATTTACACAAGATAAGCATGCCAAAAACTTCCATTGAATCAGCTCATTTAGTCTATGTATTTGGAAATTCTGTACCCAGCAGAGGAATGGGCAAAGGGTTCCCCTACCAACCCAGACAGGTGAGAGAGATGCACTCACCTGCCCGATGATACTTGCTGGCTCTCAGGACCAGGCCGGGCACGGGGCCCTCACTGAACAGCACAGAACCATCTTCCAACACCTCCTGCACCTCCAGGTCAAGGGCCATCCCCGGGGTCATCTCAGCCAAAGTCTGGATTAACACAGAGTCTGACAGAAATCCAAAGGAAACAGGGATTAACAAGATGAAACAACACTCACCATTCTTTTCCCTTTGGAAATATGCTGCCATACGGAGGACATTTCCAACACTGCATTGGAAACACTGTGAAGGTAAAACCACTCTTGGTGAAAATGTCTGATGTCCATGAACACTCCCATCACAGGCAGAGACCTATGACCCCTGCGAATCCCTCCTGGCCATAATCCATGGAAATAGCCAATCAATGTCAGGAACACAGGCTTTGTCTTGGCTTTGGAATTTTCATCCTTTCTGTTTGGAAGCTACCCTTTCAAGCTTCTCATTCCCAAATCCCATCAGGGTTCCAACAATTCTACACAACTTCAACATTTAGGAGGATCAGACTAACACCCCCACAAAGTCCTCCAGCAGGTCCCTGGTTCCATTTTATCACTCACCACACGTGATGAATAAAGGAACAAAAAGTGAAGGGGTGAATGGACTCACACAAATGCAAACCTGAGGCCACAGAACTCAGGGGAATCTGGATTCTGGACTGGGAGGGAGCATAGCAACTCCTGGGCTAACAGTGATGATCTTTTATTGGAATCTGGGTGGCAGTTAAACAGGGGTGTTCACTTTATAAACATTTATTGAGCAGTACCCTAACAGATTTGTGCCCTTTTCAGAGGTCCTACTCCCATTTTCAAAAGTTTAGCCTTGTTTTTTTAAATATCGGGGGAGCCAAACAACTCATTGGAACAGACAGGCCTAATGGAGGCTGCACACGCTCCACCCTGGCCCTCATCGTCTGCCCTATTGCCCCCACCTCGGTTGCTCATGAGGCTCCGGACGCCCTGCCGCTCCTCCAGGCACTGGCTCAGGAGGAGGAGGCTGGTTGTGGCCAGGTCCCCCAGGGTGCAGTCCGACAGCCGCAGCGACAGCAGCATCCGCTGCTTCTCCTCGTCCACATTGGTCACCTTTGCAACCACTGTCTGCCCCTCGACAAAGTGGTCACTTGTGGAGGTCACAAACTTGTCACTCAAGATCTAAAGGGAAGAATCATGCACAAAATGAAGAAAGGAAAGGAAGCCTCTATCAGAACAACCCCCTTAAAACACCCAGAAAGAAATCTGTGAGGCAGTAGGTGTACCCCAACAAAGTACCTCCAGTTCTGAGTACAGCTGTATTCCCCTTCCATAAATACACAGGAGGTGCTCTGGCTGCCAACCCAGCCTTCTAAGGCCACCCAGCTAAGAAGGCCCAGAGCAACTCTCTGCCCCTCACTATGCATGCTTCTGGGGCCCTCCCCTCTGCTCCCATCTTTAAAATTGTTTTGGCAGGAGATACAAATGAGACCTGCCCAGGCAAGACATGAGGGAAACACACTGAGGAAAGGGATGAGAGATTTATGAACAGTCTGTGGCAGAAATGAGTGATGAGCCCTTTGCTCTCCACCATCTTACACGGGCTTTGATAAGACTCCCTCGCCCTCTGGATCTCAGTGTATGCAGTAGCCTAAGTGATCCTGTGGGATCTCTAGGATCCTCTTCAGTTGCAAAAGATGGCCATCCAATGACCTTCCCAATGCCATAGCATGAAGTGGAAAGTTACCCCTTCCTCCAGGACACAGCCCTGAGCCAGGACACACAACGGGCAAGAGGATTGCAGATGGAATCTCAGCTCCACTCCTTCTCACCCAGCACCTTTATGTGATGCCCCTGAGAGTGTTTCAAGAGAATATAGAGTATCCTGCTCTTCCCCACCAGCCCTCCGGGTCTGTGACCCTGTTGTCTCCCCTCAAAGGCCCTTGTGCAGGAATCTGAACTTACAGCTTTGGGGGCCAGTCCACTAAGACCTGAGGGGAACTGGACGAACACACCGTAGTCCTTGATGTTCTTCACAAAACCAATAAGCAGCATTCCGGGATGGATTTCTGAGAAGCTCTTGGGATTCTGGCCACCCTCTACTGCGGAGACCAAGGCTGGCTTCCTGCAAAGGAGCTAGTGGACTTCATCAAGGAATGTTCCAAAAAGGGCAGACGCACTGTCCACCTCTCCCGTCTCCTTTCTCCACTCTACCACAGTGATTCTCTGAGTGTGCAGATGAACAGCCACCACATCACCTGGAACCTGAGGCAAACCCTTACACACCAGACCTGCTGAATCAGACGGGGTGGGGACGGGGGGGACAGCAGGCTCTGTTGGACCAAAACCCTCCAGGTGACTCTGACACACACTGCAGTCTGGGGATCACTGTTTCATTCCTTTTCTTATCAACTTATCTCTAGACACCAGAGGGGACCGGAAGGGAATGGCTCATCCCTGTGGCTTGGCAGCTGGATCAGCCATGACACCACCTCTCTTGCCTCCATCTTATACCAACCAACCCTATTTCACCTTCTCTGTCCATCTTCATTCTGAGGAGATTTCATTTTACATTCTGTGAGAAAGAAGGCAGGGTCTTCCTTCTAAGCTGTCACACTAAGACCAAAAGGAATATTCTGAGACCCGTATCTCAGCAGGGGAGAGGGGGAGGGAAGAAAAGAGACAGCGGGTACTTACCAACTGTTCCAGCTCGGGGACAAGCACTAAGCGCCCTGAGAAGGCTGGACGTGCTACTGGGGGTGTCCCGCCGGGCCCGGCATGCCACGTGGCCCCTCCCCAACACCCTGGACTCCCACTCTGCACTGACCACTAGCATTTGCGAGCAGTACCTCGGTCTTGCTCTAATTACCACCAGGGAAACAAGGCAAAGTGCAGGCTTGCCCCGGGTGTGGTTCGATGGATGGGCGTACCTCTCATGGCAGAACCAACTTCTTCCCGTGAGTTTCCAACTAAGAGCAGAGCCTGACCCGGAGGTCCCCTGTGCACCCCCCAGAGGCACAGCACTCCCCCACCTCCACTTCTGGGGCCCCCACAGCCCGGTAAAGGATACAACCCGCTCCTCACTCACGCTCAGACACAGGACCCGGTGCAGGGTGTCGCCTGTCTGGAGCCAGTGATACAACAGTGGGCCGTTGGTGACGTGGTCCGACAGATGGGCCGTGGGGAGGAAGCCGGGAATGTTGTGGGGCAGGACAGCCACCTTCAGCCCGTCTTTGGTCTTCTCTAAAACCTTCACATCCACCAACTACCCGGGGAGGAGAAAGACAAAAATACAGTACTTATCTTGACAAGAGAGCAGCCTGTATGGGGCAGGTGGAGATGAGAGGCATCAAATTCCAGCACCAGGGATGACTGAGAAGTCGAGATCAGAGAAGCAGCTTTCTCCCATTCCTACCCCATGCTCCCCAAGACCCGGCAGGCACGCACACCGCACACACAGCAGGACCCATCTGCTGCCCACGTCCCTCCTCTCCCAAGTCCCTCCAATGGGTCCCAAGGGAAAGACAGCCTTGCACGCTGGCCCTAGGGCCCACAGAGGAGAAGGGCAGCAGCACACCGAGGACAAGCTGCTCGGCAGCAGCATTTTCCTTTCCTGACCGCTTCCCTGTGCTCTGACACACGCCCAGCACTGTAGGTAGCTCCTCTGAGCTTCCCCTCCAGGGGTTCCAGGACCCAGTGTCAGTGGCACCCTGTTCTCTGCTTCTGTAACTAAATTTGTCTGGAGAAGTCAGGTACCTGCCCAGCGCTAACGGCTTTCTTTTTCTTCTGACTCTGTCCTTCACCCTCTTGCTTCGGATCACTCAACAGCCTGAAGGACAAGAGCATCCTCTCCTTGGACGGCTCACAGTTCAGCACCACGACCTTCACCACCTGGTGAGAAACCACACCTGCTCGGCCCTGGAAAGAGGTACCCCCGCACCACTGCCACACAGGCCTTGGGAGACCCCCAAGACTCTGGATCAGATCAGAAGGCAGTGAAAACAAACGTACTGCGAGTCACACAGAATCCCCCCGAATCAGCCTTCTGGGTGGAAAACAGACATGGATGAATCTGGGGTATAACTCCAAGTTTAAAACAATTTTTGAGTCTGCTGCAGATTCACTAGATTTAGGACAGTGCCCCCTTGTGGTGACAGTGGCCTCAGACCACCTGCTGATGTGAGGGACTCAGGTGTATTGTGGTGAAGACTAGCACCCTCCGGGTTGAGGGCCTAGGGTCCATTAGCTTTACCAGCTTCCAGTGAGCCCTCTGTTCCATTCCACCTCCACTTAGCTGGCTCAGGCCCATTACCCACATGCTCTCTTCCAGATCCCTTAAAAGGCAGCTCTCCTACTCCTTCAAATCTGTGTTCCCAGGGTCATCGAGGAGAGGAGCCTGTCCAGGGGAAGGGTTACCTGGCCCGTGTAAAAGACACTCTCTGGGTCAGGGACGTACTCGGCACTGAGCTCGTGCCTGGGCACCAGTCCCTGAACGTCATTGTAGAACTTCACGATGCAGCCGTAGTCCTTGACCCGGAGGATAAAGCCGTGTGTCTGCAGACCAGGCTTGGCATCATCATAGCAGGTAATGGCAGGAAGTTTGGACTCAACCAGGGTTTTCTTCAGGGTCATCATGAGCTTCTTGGCTTTAGGGTCACAAAGCAAAACCTAGGGACAGGATACTGGCTGTCACCAAGTCATCCATTATTGAGCGAGCCACTACAAGAGGGAGTGTCTGCCACCCCTTGAGCCCGAGGGCCATGTGCTGTTCTGTGCTTAGTCGCTCAGTCATGTCTGACTCTTTGCAACCTTATGGACTGTAGCCCACCAGGCTCCGCCATCCATGGGGATTCTCCAGGCAAGAATACAGGAATGGATTACCATGCCCTTCTCCAGGGGATCTTCTCAACCCAAGGATGAAACCCAGGTCTCCTGCATTACAGGAAGATTCTTATTCTTTACCATTTGAGCCACCAGGGAAGCCCAAGAATACTGCCATCTCTAGGGGAACTTCCTGACTCAGGAATTGAACTGGAGTCTCCTGTTTTGCAGGCAGATTGTTTACCAGCCAAGCTATCCAGGAAGCCCTGACCTGGGCCGTGGTCAGTCCCTAAAAACCCACTATCTCCTTCTCTCTGAGAAATATCTGAACTGTAGATCCTCCCTGCTTCTTGCTGGATGATAACCCAGGGAGCATTCATCTCTATTTCAAATGTATCTCCTCCTGTAAGGGATCCCTGGGCCTAGAGCAACATTCATCACGCCATCACACCTCCAAGGAGGCCTGTGTCGGTTACTCCTACTTGGCCTCCACTCCCTTTCTCTCCTGGACCACTGCATCTTGTCTAACAGAATGAATGACTGAATCTGTTCATCCCCTCAGTCCTCAGTATGGCTGTGTGTTCACCCCCTCAATACAGCTGTGTACTAACTATAAACTATGATTGAGAGACCCAACCACCTCTCATTCCTCAGAAGGTCATCTCCTTGAGGGCAGAGAAATTCCTTTAACTTCCTGACCCCACTACTGTAAAATTTTATACCAATGGCTAACCAATATCTTTGTTGACCCAATAACGAAATTACATGAAAATAAGAAAACCTAACACTTGAGTTTGCACACACCAGGCCCTAAGAACTGTGTATTATCATATTTACTCTTTACAACTCTGTGCGGCTTCTCTCAGGACCCACGTCTATGTTGTGAAATACTCAAGTTTGGACAGCTTTGTTTGGGCTATTTCTGTACCTGACACACCCCCTGATCTTCCTAAACCTTCCAAATCCTACTGATCCTTTCCAGTTCAAGCCCCACCTCTGCCAGAGATCTAGAGAGAAGACATTACTATCATTTAGAGCTCAACTTGAAAAGTGGTTCTGCCATGTATTAGCTGTATGACTCTGGGCAAGACCCTTGACATTCCTAGCCTTTCATTTCGCCACCTGCAAAGAGGAGAAAACAGCACTTGCTTCTTATGGCCATTTTAAGGATGAAATGAAATGTTATGATGTGCCGAGCTCAGTAACTGGCACAGAATACATGTTACATGGTAGCTGCTATTGATCATCACTGATTCTCAATGATGCTTGCTGCCCCAGCCTACCCTCATCTCCCCGTTCTGAGATGTGACCTCAGCATACAGCCTGCACCGAGCCACGTGGCCTGCACTCTTCAGGAATGGATATTTTAACTCTCAATTATACCATACAATTATCAAAGGCAGGGACCCATTTTTCTCTTCCCAGTGCCAGGCACAGCACTGCAGACATTATGTGGTCACTTTGTGGAAAAAGGCAGAACTTCACCTGCGAAGCACTGCTCTCTTCCTATCTGGCCAACCCCACCAGCAACCCTTCAGGAGGCTCACCCGGCACTTGACCTCATCCCCAACGTGGTATTTCTTCTCCGGATTCTTTATAAGGATGTCGGCCAGGTGCATGGTAGGTACCAGGCCCCTGATCTGCTTGCCCATCTTCACCACCATTCCGTGTGGCTTTATGGTCAGCACTTTGCCCTAAGAATCCAAGGAAAAGATGCCATGATGCCTCAAGAATGTCTTTCCTACAATTCTTAACAACAAAGCATCTCACACCTCTCCTGTTATTCCAGATCTCATAGGGGCCAAGCACGTGCCCCACACTGGGCTGGATGCAGTAAGAGTTTATTTATGAAACTTTCACACCTTTTTGGGTGAGCATCTTTCTGTCTGTCTTACCAGTTCCATCTCCAATGGAGAGGACTATGTCTGCTAAGGAATGAACTCTACATAAAGTGGAGCTGCTCCACTGGGGCTAAGTGGCTAGACAGGAAAGGCAACTGGAACTGACTCCTTACTAATATCCCAGGTGGCTAAATTACCAAAGAACTAACTTTTGACCTGGTCTAACAAACACCATCAATTCCCAAGACTGATGATCTACTGCCTCTGTGTAGTGGCATGGTGCTAGCAAGACTTTACCGTGAAATTAATTTCAAGTCACCCAAGAGAAGGAAAAGAAATCCTAGTTAGCAGGCAGAGGGAAGGAGCAAGCCTTTAAATGTGTTCATCTAAGGACTAATGAGCTGCCAGTTAACCTGTGAACTAAAGACTGTCTGAAGGTGGGAGAGCGTCTAATTATATGCTTGAGGTCTTACCTTAACCAAAGCCCCAGGTTTGATGTCATGATACCAAAGGAACTGAGCTTCAATAATAGACCTAGAACAAACGGCAAATACAAGATTAAATACATTAGGGCAGAGGCTGCCTAAAACTCAGGGCTACCAAAATCACACTGGCAGGAAAAGAAACCCTCACCAAGGACAGGCAACGCCGTGAGCACGCACCACAGCCGCACACCTCCATACCCCACAGGTGAGCGACAGACTTACGTCCGCAGAGAGAGCAAGGCCAGTTCATCCATTTGGCTGTAGTCGATGATTCTACACTTGTGAGTGTTCCCTGGCTTGAAGGCCTCAGGTTTGAAAGTTTTCTTAGAATTGGAGAGATGGTTGCGCTACAGAGTACCAAGTGATTAAGGACAAGTCAGAGGCAACAGATCTGAGACAACCAGACATTAAATCAGATGTGCAAATGACTCAGAACATTTGTCACCTACCATAAAAACAGCACTCTAATTACCTGTTAAAATAATTGCTCTAACTAAAAAACTATTTTTTTACTACCACAGAGTCTCAATGAAGTTAGAGAAGAGTCTAGATCATGGGTCAATAAATCACAGCTCACAATGAAATGCCTATTTTTGTGAGTAAAAGTTTGCCTGGAACATAGCCATGCCCTTTCATTCACATACTGTCCTTGTTGCTTTCAGGCTACAACAAAGATGAGTAATCAGGACAGAATCCATGTGGTACATGAGTTTAAAATATTTACTATCTGGCCCTTTAAAACACCTTCGCCAAGCCCTGGTGTAGATCCCAACTCATATTTGTTCCTATCATCAATTTGGTATCAATTAAGGCAAGCCAATTTCAAGGTACTCTAATATAACAAACAGACCTTATTCAAGTCCTTATTAACTGTCTGCCACGTTTAGGGAAATTCAAAAATAGGAAACTAATACTCAGGGATGAAGGAAGCAAAAAGAACCCATGTCCCCGAAGTCCTTCTGGTGATGAGAACCTGATGAAACAAAGAGACTCCTTACCCGAGCATAGGCCAGAGTACCATCCTTCAGCTTAAAGGTGGCCCCGGCACTGCCAAAAAAGCCCTGGACGGGCACGTCATCCAGCACAGCTCCTAGCTGCTGGCACAAGAGCCGGGTGAGTGGGCGCCCAGGCTGCAGGAAGACAGGGCGCAGGCTCAGCCGCACAGCTCTGGTCCGAGGATGCACGCAGAGGACACAGGCCCGTACCTAGACAAGGGACACAGTGAGGATAAGGCACACTGGAGACAAGACACCCGGAGCCGACTTCCAGGGGTTCAGACGCTCCCTGTGCTGACCAAGTTACAGATGGAAGTACTAAAATCAGCGTGTACAATCAAACAGCATGTGGAAAATTCACACAGAACACCGCAGAGGAACTACGTCTGACTGAATCAACGCTTATGCAAGGGCAGGAACGTAGGTATCATGGGTATCAGGGTCCCCTCCACACCATGAGCCTAATAATGCATATGCAACAGGAGCCATGCACTGGCGTCTCTGTATCCAGAAGCTCATCTGAAACAGCAGAAACAGCCTGCTCTGATCACAAGGTCATAGCATGTAAAATGTCTCAACTCTGTACACAAGTGTGACTTAAGGAGAAAAAAAGTCACTAGAAAGAGATTCACCAAAAAATCAGTAATGTTATCACCAGGTGCTGGGGAAATCTACTTTAAAAAATAAAACAACAGAAACAAAAAACCGACAAGGTCTCTACAGCTTCCCTTAGCACGAGTTACTGGTAAAAAATAAATAAATCACTTTGGAATTGTTAATAAAAAACGGGTAGAATATATTGGAATTTTCTTCCCAAATATCCACAACCATTGAATATTTAGATCAGGGAAGAAAAATCTCTTAGATTTAACCACTAACACTTGACTGCATAACCAGATAGCATTTTAACCAGGTGTACCACAGCACTTTCATATTCATATTCATTTCATAGAGCACTTTCATATTTTGAATACAAATGTTGTATTCAAATGAATACATTTTGTTCTCCTATGTTAACACTTTCTTAGAAGACTTTAAATTATAAAAGCAAAAGTTTCACTACCAAGAGAGAAAAAGAATCAGAGGCTATGAAACAAAAATTACAAGGTGCTTTCTTCTTCACAGGCTCCTATTCTAATCTCAATCCCCAGAAATAATCACTGCCCATTTCCTATGGTCCTTCTGAGACACCTTTCATCTCCTCGCCACCCCTAACACGCACACACATGAGTCCCAGGACCTGCCATAGCAGCCGTGACACTGGCTGCTACACAAGTGAAATCAAGAAAAGATAAGTGCAACATTTCTTACTTGCTGATTTGAGAAATACGTTCCGGCTTTCTTAGGATCCAGGTGCATGAAGTCAACCAGGCCACTGAAGAACGAGAGGAATTTAAGTGTAAGGCCAAGTGGAGTCACCTAGAAATAAACAGAACCAATTGTGAAAAAACATCTCTCTGAAAGAATCAGGGATGAGAGAAACTGTTCATACTAAACATTCAAGGCCATATAACTTCCCCCGCTCCCCCCACAACCCTCATCATCTTTCTTCCCATAAAATCAAGGGGCAGCGCAACCCCTGGCACTGGCTCTTCCTATACTCAGTAAGCTCACCCACCACCACTACATCCCCCAGCCTGAGAGGATTCTCCACTCTCAGGATTTCCCAAAGGGGCGGAAGGCACTTTACACAAAGATCCTTGAGGAACCGCCAGCCTGACAACTTGGACAAGTTGTTGCTAACTTGGTGATGTGCTCAGGTTAACATGGGAAAACCCACATGCGTGCAAGAGGGAGATACCACGAGCAATTCGCCCACCAGAGGCTCGCAAACGAAGTAGGGCGACAAGGCCCTCAAAAGAGCACTGAGGTAGGGAAACTAAGTCAGATCCCCAGGTCCTATAGGGTTCACCCTTCTCCCATCTCCATAGAAAGTGGGAGAGTTATTCTCTTGGAAACTGTATCAGGTTCAAAACACAGGAATAGTGCACAAACCATGAAAATGTGAACTAAGAAAAATCCTGAATATCGTATAGATACAGATATGAAGACATCCAGCCCCTTTCTGCCATCCAGCTCTTAGGCAGCCAGGCTTATATCCTCAGATCCTTTCTAGAGAAATCTAACATGCCAGAGAAGATTTCTAACAGTGACACCTGGAGGTTTCTTAAAGACGGTCCGCTACCTCCTGCCCCTGACAGGGAAGTCGGCCAGTCAGCAAGTCCACCCAAGCTCACAGACTGCCCAGCAGTTTTCTAGAGCCTCTCATAAGATGGCAGTCAAAACAAAAACTCAACAGAGGATGGGAGGATTCAGTTGAGAGACTCTCCATAAAGTAGGATGCAAACGCATGCATGTACCAAAACAGAGAGTAAAAAGTAAGAAAATCAGAACTGATTCATTAAGTCCAACATCATACTAATAGTTCCAGAAAAAGAAAACACTTTAAAATATCTGATAAGGGGCATATATCTAGAATATACAAGGAATTGTTTTTTACCATATCAATAAAAAAAATGAACAAAGGACTTCTGATTCAATATTTCTCCAAAAAATTTATAAATGGCCAATTCGTAACATGAAAAGATGCTCAACATCATTAATCATTAGAGAAATGCGTATCAAAATAACAAAATACCATTTCACACCCACCCCTTCTAGGAGAGCCATAATAAAAAGAAGAATAAGTGTTAATGAGAATATGAAGAGAAACTAGCATGCTTAAATTCCTGGTGAGGATGTAGAACACTACAGCCACTTTGGCTGTTCCTCAAAAAGTTAAATACAGAGTTACCATATGACCCAGCAAGTCCGTTCCTAGAAATGAAAACATGTGTCCCCACAAAAACCTGTACACAAATTTCACAGCAGCATTACTCCTAAGAGCCAAAAGTGGAAACAACTCAAATGTCCACCAACTTCATATGATGGAGTATTATTCAGTCATAAAAATAAAAACCCTCAATGAGCTTTGCTGGTAGACAGCATTCATGTGCGTGCATGTGTGCTAAGTCACTCCGGTCATGTCCAACTCTTTGCGGCCCCGTGGACTGTAGCCCACCAAGCTCCTCTGTCCATGGGACTTCCCAGGCAAGCATACTGGAGTGGGTTGCCATGCCCCCACCCCACTCCAGGAGATCTTCCTGACCCAGGGACCAAACCCACATCTCTTAAATCTCCTGCATTGGCAGGCAGGATCTTTAGCACTAGCACCACCTGAGAAGCCCTCACAGCATTCACATGTGTTGTCATAACCTGCTGCCAGAGGAATTAAATGCACACCTGCGACTCCACTAGAAGAGGATTCTCAGAGGCTTATGGCTGGTTTCTTTCAGACTTCACTCCATGGGCCTTTTCTCTTTGCTGATTTTGCTTTGCCTCCTTTCACTGCAGTGGATCACAGCCGTGAGGACCACTACATGGTGAGTCCATGAGTCTCCCTGGGGAATCATCAAACCTGGCAGCGGTCTTGAGAATTTCAAGACACATTAAGTCAAGATTAACCTCCAATGTGCTTTTAGGGGACTTTCCTGGTGGCTCAGATGGTGAAGAATCCACCTGCAATGCAGGAGACCTGGGCTCAATCTCTGGGTCAGGAAGGTCCCCGGGAAAAGAGAATCACTACCCACTCCAGTATTCTTGCCTGGAGAATTCCACGGACAGAGGAGCCTGGTGGGCTACAGTCCATGAGGTTGCAAAGAGTCGGACACAACTGAGCAACTTAGCATGAATGCTTGTGCTTTTTTGAGGATGTTTCTGGAGAATGTGACACATTAAAACAAGTGAGTAAACCAAAAAAGAGAAATATATGGAATCAAGGAAGTTTCTATCTAATACAGAAGAGTGGGGAAGGATCCAGAATGATAAAGACCAGAAGCCTCTGGACATCAGCCATGGAGCAGCTTTACAAACCAACCAGACTGGAGCCAGATGACAGTAGAAGGACTCCAGATGGGACGAAAAATAACAAAGATTATTTTAAAGGGTTTGAAAATATAGAAAATAATGAGGGAAAAATAACTACAGGATGTTATGAAGAAACAATGATAGGAAGAGAATTCAGCAAATGAGAGAAACAAAACTGATCATCAACTCCAGGGTTGAGGGAGGAAATGGTTCAAGAAACAAATTATATTACCTAGTTCAGCAAGTAAACAATATTTATGTGGTCATAATAATTTAAATACTGAATAATGATTTAGTCAAAAGTTGGGAGAAGGGAGGAATAAGAGAGCTGAAATTTCATCTACCTTGATAAAGGGTTAAAACTCAGTGCCTCAGAGTGATAAACCATGAGATCTAGCAGAAGAGTATTACTTAGAAATACAGAGGTCAACTTCAAAAGATAAGCTAAAAGAATTAAAGATGGAGGTTCAATGGGGTGAGAGTTCTTCACTAGAAGCCTGTTAATATTAATACCATTTAGTCTTTAGATCAGCACTCTCCACAGCACATACGTAACTGCAGTCACACATGTGATTTTCAGTTTCCTAGCAGTCACACTGTAAAAACTACAAAGAAAGAGGTGAGATTTGTTTTAATAGTTTATTTAACCCAATACAAAATATTACATTAGGCAAAATATTATCATTTCAACATGTGACACTGCCTATATTTCAAGTACTAATGGCCACATGGGACCAGGGGCTACCCCACTGGACAGCAGAATTTTAGACTGTGTGCACATTCTACTTTAATACAAATTATTTTTATTTTAGAAAATAGTAGTAACAATGAATGGCTTACCTTCTGTACCTGCGCTTTGACCACCAGTCCTGGTAGCAAACTATTGAGAGTCCAACTCTGCTCCTCAGTAGCAATGGCAGCAGAAACTTCTGAGTGACCAATAGACAGAGTGACAACTCCTCTACTGCCCTTCACCTCCTCGATGAGGCAGTTCAGGTACTGCCCTACCTTCAGTTTAGCACCTGCAAGAGCAGCCCCCCAAAAGGGAAAAACATCTACTATGAGAAGAATTTTAACTCAAGTGACACCTTAAAGATCCATGGCCTACTTGTCCAGTTACCATGCAGTACTCCCCATATTCCCAATTTTCAAGAAACCATCTTCAAAAATGGGAGTGAAATGACTCTAACTGATCTAGAATCAACTACCACACAAAAAAATACAAAAACCTCAACAAGGCAAGAGAGTGCTGGTTCAGAGTCCCTGTTTCAGAATCTTCTACGTGGGAAAAAGTGAAACTGGCCCATCAGATTTTAGTGAGCCTGGCACTCCACTCTTACTGAGACAGTGCCAGGTAAATATAATTCCCACACATACCACCTCACAACCGTGTACTTCTCCTTCTTCTTCCCCTCACCTTTGTTCTTCTGCCGAATGTACTCCTGGGCTTTCTGCAATGGCAGAAAAGCTCTGGCCCCACTAACACCAATGTCCACTAGGTAGCCATGGTCTTCCAGGCTGGACACAGTGCCCGTGAGCAGCTGGAGGAAGAGAAAGCAATCCCAAAAGTTCGAAAGTCAAAGGTCATAGGACACATAACCATATTCACTACCAAACACGCCAAACATGACTGTTCCTACCATTGGTCTCAACAAATCATCCCAGAATCCCAAACATCCTCCCACTTTTAAATTTAAACCTCAATTGCTCCAGCACAGGAATACAGCCAATATTTGACATTGATATGCAAGCCTTTCATGTCATACACATGAAAGGGGTGCAGCGCTGGCACCCCCAGTGCCAAGAGAACTGAGAATCCAGAACCACCCTTCTAGCTGTCATCATGTCTTTTCTAAGCACCTCCAACACCCCCCTCACTTCACCAAAAAGTCTTGCCAACCTCCTTTACATTTCACTGGAAGCACTGTGGCATTCAAATCTGGCTCTAATAATCACTAGCTATTTGGTCTTTGGTCACTTCAGTCACTTCAGAACCTTTTTCAGTCTATTTTCTCAAACGTACAAGAGTGATACCTATTGGCCTCACAAGGTAGCTATGAAAATGTCTTCAGAGAAAGTGTCTAAAACAGCAACTGTCAAACAGCCGCCTCTCGGTACTTGTCAATTTCCTACAACTTACTTACGGTTTGTTCCCCGTTCTACTCAACGTTCAGGGCTTGACCCAAACTTCACTGCTTCTAACCAAATGTTCCAAGACCATGTTGATCTTCCTCTTAAGTGAGTACAGTTTATATAAGTGTGTTTTACACCTACTCAACTTGGAGGTGCTGAGCAGGGATTCACATCTCCTGAACCGCCACTGGACTGGGAGATTCAGTAGTGGAGTATCCATTAATATGGCTGACAGACTAATTGCTCTGTCTATCCTGTCTCTTGCTCTCAGACAGCAGCCCCCAAGCTTTCCCCACAAATTTCAGTGGCTTTTGAAAATGACTTCATCTGTGAAGAAGTCTCAGTAAAGGAGGCACTTCAAGAACTTTCTCACCCTTGCTAAGGTTCCTTGGAGGCATCTTTTTTTTTCCCTACCAGCAAATGTGGGGCTGGCTTTCCCTTTCTCCCATCCAGAATGATGTGACTAGGTTCAAGTCTTCAACTTCCATTAAGTACACAAAGCACCCTGGAGATCTTCCCCCAGGAAAAGACACACCCCCATGTGTAACAGTTAAGCTGAAAGTGAAGGGTAGTCTAGACACTCCCAGAAGGCAGGACACAGAGAAGGCATGTTGCCTGCTCCCCCTCCCTCACCCCAGATACGTACCATGCCAGGTTTCAGGGTCTCAGCACTCAGCACTCTGTTGACATTTTTGGGGTTCAGAGATAGCATGACATTCTTTTTGCTCCCCTTTGTGGTATCCAGACTGCTCACCACACATCTCACCAGCATTCCAGGGGAGAAGAGCTCAGGCAAGCCGACCAGGTCCTGCATAATACAAGTGAGAAAAATCTGATACATACCTTTTCCCTAAACTGAGAATTCACTGCCCAACCCTGATTCTATGGTTTCTCATCCTCAGATTCCCAGAGGCCAAAAGGCGGACGATGAGAGTAACTGCTCACCCACAAAGGCATTGGTTTGTGGCCATGTCAGTCTTGGATTACAGGTAAGGTCTCCAAACATCTCCACACAACAAGCAGATGTAAAATGACTTGTCAAAAGAATCTTCTACAATTACTGGACTTCCTCGTTTACTTTCTCATCTTTCGCTTACTCCTCAACTTTCTGCAATCTGTGTTCCACGCCCTCACTCCATACTTGATCTCCCAACAAAATCTCCAATGACCTCCACGTGGCTAGATCCAACAGCCCACTTTGCAGTCCTTCTCTCACATGGCCTTAACAAGGCATTTTTACTCTGGTGCTGCTTCCTTCCTGAAACATTTCCTCCTGGCTTCTGACCTTTCCTTCATTGGTTTTTTCCCTCTACCTCTCTGGTCCCACCTTCTTCTAACAGCAACTCTCCTTTTATTCAGCAACTAAAATACAGTGCTGACTCCTGGTTCAGTCTTTCAGTCTCTTCTCCCTCTGTGTGCTCCCTATAAGCAACTTCTTCCTCCTCCACAGCTTCAACCACCACCTACCTACACAGAGAAATCTCCCTGAGCTCCAGAATCACCTATTTACTGGTCATCTCAATTGTACCTCAAACTCAACACAACCAAAAATCATGATCATCTCTCCCAATCCCGGTACCCTTTCAGGGCTTCTTATCTCAAGATGGCCTGGCCAACTGTTAACCATGCTCAACAGAAATCTAGGACTCATTTCTGACATGTCTCTTGGCCTTGCCACCCATATAGAATCCATCACTAGGCACCGACTTTACCTCCTCAGCCCTCAGTAAATCCATCAGTCTCAAAGCCTGGACTATAACAGCAGCCTTTGAACTAGTCCTAAGCAACTACTCATGCTGCTTTGATTTATTCTGTCTTCTGTCTACATATCACCCACCTCAATAAGAGCATTTCAAGGGCTTCCAATTGATTACAGAAAAACCAATCCTGAACATGGTCTGGTCTCCACCCAGCCCTCTAGCCCTATCTCACACCACTCTCCCTGCTCTCTGTTCTAGTCACACCAGCCGTCTCCTGCTACAAACCGGGCTCCTTCTGCCTGAACTCCCTTCCTTCCTTCTCCAGCCTACCCTCATCCTTCACATTCAGCTCAGGTATCCCTTCCTCAGGCAAGTCTTCTAGGTTCCCTGGCCTAAGTGAAAGTCCCCTTATTTAAAAAATCAAAGAAATTTAAAAATAAATTCTCTAGATAAACTCTCTTGGTATCTTGTACCTTTCCTTCTTAGCACTTAGCAAAGCTGTCATCTTACATCTTATTCCAGTTACAGATTTCATCCAGGTTTCCCTTACCTGCAGGGGTTCTTCTTGCGCCACCTGCTCATTCAGCTTTTCAGTGTAAGCATCACAAATTTCAGTCACTTGCACATACCCTTGGAGGCCGTTGGGGAGACTAATCGCCAGTTCCAGTTCATTTACCTCTTTCACACAACCCAAAATCCGCATCCCCTCACACAAGGACTAGAAGAGAAAGAGTGAATTATGTACAACAGGGAAGAGAACAATGAATAGGGAGGTAGGGAGGTGGGGTGGGGGTGGGGGAATCTGGCCTCTAGTCCTAACTCTAACATTAAAAAAAGCTACAAGAGAGACATACGTGTATATATTATATACTCGTCATATTTCTGACTGAGCACCATGAAAGGCTGAAATGATACCACTGTGTTTATAGCATGAGGGTGTTGGAGGGCACTCTCACCTTTTCCTTTATTCCAAGCAACCCAAACTCAAATGCCTGGGAGGTAACATGATGCAGAACACAGGCCAGGGGAGACTATGGAAGTCCGGCATGCGTGTGCCAGGTCTAAAGGGCACAAACACTATTCAGCAATGTGTGGCTACAAATATGAGGGAGTGCATACTTGTATTATCAGCACTTTCAAGGTTCTATAAGAAGCCAGAAATCACTTTCTTAATGTAAAATTTTTAAGTTTTCTAATGTTGGCACCAACTTTTTTTTAAGTAGCACACAGGACGAACAAAATACTTCTGCAGGCTGGAAGTATCTTTCCCTTCACTATCTACATCCGTGTGTATCTTTCCCTTCGCTATCATTTGGCTTTTTCTTTTTTATAACTCAAGTATCAGAGTTACCTAAAAATTTAAGGGACATAAAAAGACTGCTTCACCTCTCTGAGATAAGTTTCCACATCTGTGAAATGAAAGGGTAGAATCAGAATGACTGTTAAGGGTATTGCCAATTCTAACCTATGAATTTACTAAAACACAAGTCCCACGAGAGCATCAGCAGGATGAGGGACTTGGCCGCTAAAAAGAAAAACAACACACGATCTATGATCACAGGCACTGACAAAACTGGAATAGAGACATAAGATATATATACATGTATATATACGAAAAGAAAGAAGGGAAAAAGGGAAGAGTTTGTTCAAAACCAAACGCTGACAAACCTCCACATTAAGGATTTCAAACTTCTCTCTGACAAATTTGCTGCTTTGTCTGGTTTCAACTTTCAACTTTTTTGTTTTTGCTGGCCCTTTCTGGATCTTTTTCCTTTTGGTAGATTCCTCTTCAGTAGAAATCTAAAGCGGGAGAGGGAGGAGAAGATCCAAAAAAATAAAAAGCAGTTTATCCGGCCTTTCCCTTCAATATCAGTTCATCTGTCACCCTGTCTTGTCACCCTTCTACTCCACCCCACTCCCAACTGTTCTTTAATTCCTGCCTCGTGGCCAGTCTCCCATTCTGACACCAATTCTCCCTGTGACGAAAATCTGAGCTCTCTTCTAAAAGACTCTTCCCTTCTGTGTTCTTCCTCCCTTGACAGGGATGGACACGGGGGTTCCCCATTGGGAGAAGCAATTTGGAACAGTGCATGAAAATAAAAAAGGTGGAGTCACAAAGATCTCCACCATAACAAGCTGTGTGGTTTCAGCTAAATTACATAATCTTTCTGGGCCTCAGTTTCCCACCATGGAATGGTGATCTCTGCTTCACAATACAGTTGGAAGGATTACATAAAATAGACCTAATCACACAACTGAATGTTAGTTCTGCTCCCTCTAGCATTTGGAGTACAACCTACTTTAGGTGAAGATTTCAAATTCTAATGCAAATCATGATCATTTTACATAGCCTCATTCAAACCTTATTCAAACTGTTTTCTCTCCATCCTTAATCAACATGGTAAGTTCCTGAGAATGAGAAACAGGGAATTCCCTGGCAGTCCAGTGGTTAGGACTCTGCGCTTTCACTACCAATGGTGCAGATTCGATTCCTGGTCAGAAAACTAAAATCCCACAGGCCTCCCAATGTGGCCAAAAACAGAAAGAAAGAACGGCACTGAAACCTTATACAATAAATGCCACTCATGCTTCAAAAGATATAGCCTTGTGGTGGGATGGACTCTCTAACAAGTTAAATGTGTAAAAGTAGACTTCAACAAGAATCCAATCTGGAAAACCACACATTCTCAGACAAGGCTCATTCTCCATAAGGACACTAGAGACAAAGTGTTCTGCGAGTCTTCCCAAAAAAGCACCCCACTTACATCAAATAAGTTGTCTTGTTCAACTGATTGCTGGAAAGCTTTCTCTGATTTGTGGGTCTTTCTTGTACCCCCACGGGGGAAGCTTTCTTCCATGGCTGCCATGTTTGAGTGTCCTAAAAACAATGCAAAAAGTTGGTAATATGTACTTCAGTGTCAAGGTTGTGATCGATGGGCAAGAGACAGAGCCTTCTAGCACCAGTGTGCTAGACAGCATTCAGGCCTAAGAAATGGATGGTTTGATGCCAGGCAACAGATAATCCATAATTCATCTTTCCAAAGGTCTTTGCTTCAAAACCACACGTCCACATATTTTTCTCCAGTAAGTTATACTTTCAATGGAGCATCATTAAACAGCTTCAGTTAAGTCACGGATACTCAAATGACTACATAACCCCTTATCTTCAAAGAATGTGCACACTTCTAAGATAAAACAATTCTGCAAATAATCTAAAATACAGATCAGGTTATAAACTATCAACAAGAAGGTAGAAAATAATGAGGCTTCAGCAAAGGAGGAAGGCTTCCTTAAAAAGATGCCTTTGAGCTGCATGTTAAAAGATGAACAGGATTTTGACAGGTGGAACGGGAAAAGCAGAATGAACCTGAGAAAAAGCATGGAGACAGGAAAAGCCAATTATTTTGAGCAGCAATATGTCTGTCAAACTGCTCCTCCTGGCAATGCAGGGGACATCATTTTGATCCCTGGGTCCAAGAAGATTCCACATACCATGAACAACTAAGCCTATGCATTACAGCTACTGAAGCCGCAGCACCCCAGAGCCTGTTCTCCACAACAAGAGGAGCCACGGCAATGAGAAGCCTGTGTACTGCAACCAGAGAAGCCCCTGCTCGCCACAACTAGAGAAAGCCTGCAGAAACAAAGACTCAGTGCAGCCAAATAAATAATACATAATTTTAAAAATATTTAAAACTGCTCACAAGCTGCTCATCTTTCTTTGAAGAACTGTTCAACTAGATTACAAGGTGAATAAAGCCTAATAATTGGAATTAAATTTTAAAAGACAGGTTGAGCCCTCTGTGTCAGATCTTTCATTGGGTGTGAGTAAATTGCAAGTTAGACTCTTAAGAAAAGGAAAAGACAGAACAGTAACCAAAACAAATATATACTGCAGGCTATAGACTGGACAAGGAGACAGGACTGAAGCTTCGAAGGTAAACCGAGTGCGTGCTAAGCCGCTTTGCTTCTGTCCGACTCTTCGCGACCCTACAGACTGTAGCCCCCTATGCTCCTCGGCTCATGGGTTCTCCAGGCAAGAATACTGGAATGGGTTACCATTTCTTCCTTCGGGGGATTCTTCCCAACCCAGGGATCGAACCTGCCTCTCTTATGTTTCCTGCATTGGCAGGCGGGTTCTTTACCGTTAGCGCCACAAGGAGATAGAACTGAAGGAAGGTACACAACGGGTAGGATTCAACTGCAGTACAATAGAGAAATAACGAGAACCAGAACTAGGTTTAAGTGAGAACAGGAGGAGGGGTTGGTTCCGAGAGACGCTTGGAAATAGGAATCTAAAAAGGCTTGAGACTGTGGAAGAGGTGAGGACCTAGAGGGAGCCTAGGAAGGAGTATTTCGTAAAAGAAAAAAAAAAAAGGACAAAGCAATGCGGTCAAGTTTACTAGGAATTTGACCCTTAATCTTACTTCACAAAAGGGGAAACTGAAACTTCAAAGAGTAAAGCGACCCTGCGATAAAGGGATCTGAGCTACTTCCTAGGAACATAACGTGACATTACAGGGACCACGCCAGCAGAGCCGGCTTCAGAGGTGGAATGCGGTGGCCTAACCACTCACCCGGCACTGCGGGTTCATGGCAGGGATCCGAAGCAGCTAGTCCTGGGACAGACCTGGAAGCCACGAAGTTTCCACCCTTGTTGCTTTTGCCCCCACTCACCAGCCCCAGGACACCAGCACTTCTACTTCAGAGGCCGCGCCACTGTAATCACACGCGGAGACTGGTACACCCGCAGCCTAACGCTGCTCTTCCGGAAGCGTGGGCGGGCTCAATGCCCTATTTCCGTAACTATACTGGATCCAGTTCAACAGGGAGGGGGAGGAGATGTAGAGACAGGAAACGGAAGGGCGGGGCTTAGACAGGTAGCCAATCGACGCAGAGGGCCGAATCCTTTAGGCCCGTTGAACGCGTGAGGGGGAGGTGGTGTCTTCCGGCGGGATCGAGGGGCAGCAGCGTACGGTGAAGGACACAGGCCGTGGAGTTTGAACCCCTTGAAAGGTGAGTGTGGAGGGGAACATGGATTTAGACCACGCGCCTCCGCTTTGTGGGGCCGGCCTGGAATCAGACTGTCTCCTGCTCCGGGCACACCGCGAGGCCTTCGCTTTGGTGGGGGCTGGCGGAGAGTGGTGGTGAATAGAAAAGGAATTAGAGAAAATGAAGGCCGGGCGTGAGGGTTCGGACAGTGACTGGGAAGCCTCGGCGCGAGGCTCCTAAAGGCCCTTAGGTTGTATTTTCCAGTAGAGAAAAGGAGGCTCGCAGGGAAGGGAGGCCCCTCGCCCAAGGTCACTCAGTGACGTAATTTTGTATCAGAACTCGGACTTATGACCCCACCTCTCGTCACAGTAACCTCTCTTGCACTGTATGCCCAAAGCAGTTTGTTTCCACCGAGCTATGCTTAGAAAGCTGTCCAGCCAGGTTTCCTTTAGCTGCGCTGCAGCCTTTGTCCGGCGATAGTGAGCGTGGCCTGGCCCCGGGTAAGCGGGGTAGATACCTGTGTTCGGTCGGCCGGAAGCCCTTTCACTAATAGTAGCTAGAGCAGAGAGCTATAAACTCCTTGTACCAGAGGCAGCCTCTGGCACCTGAGCCGCTATCTCTTGTGTTTGCCTCTTTTCCCGCGAGATCTCACCATTTCAGGTAGGTGTCCGGTCAGACCGACTAGTAGTACCGAGAAACAGAAAGCAGCGAGGCTAGTGGGTCACGTTGGGCCTTTTCTGAAGTGCCCATTTTACAGGTCTGAAGAGAGGCATGTAAAGATTAATTATATTTAAAAGTAGTTCGCCGCGCAATTAGATACAGAAGCCAAGACCCCATGGCTTAGACTTTGCCATAGCCTACAGTTTAACAATTAGTACGGTTCTGTTTATTCTTAGGTATTTTTCATTCATGTCTTTCTAAACTGATATGTAACTCAAAAGGAAAGCAAGTTTCGGTTTAGTTATTCCACTAAGTACACTTAAGGATTCCTGATCTTTGCCCAAAAGTAACCTGGAGTTTGCTGAGGATACTAAGCGAAGTGCTTACAGGCTTTGCTGCAGTTGTTCAGCGGCAACATCTCACTTACCCTACCATCTCAGCGCTTTTCCGATCTGGACTAAATTGCCGATGGTAAACTGTGCCATCCCGTACAGTCAGAATTAGTCCTCTGTGGAATATTGCAGACATCAGCCTTCCTTCTCTATTGTATAGAGGGAGATTTAAGGCACCTTAAGATTGTTTCAGTTGAATACCACATTCTTCTGAAAATGTTTGTTAGACACAAGTTAGTGGGAATTAAGCTCTTGTTTTCTGTAGGGTTTTTCCTAGAAACCTGCTTGACACTTAAGAATCCAGAAATCACTCCTGAAGATGAATGGGAAAGCATGTCTTTAATAAATTTACTAAAACCTTTAATATAAAAGCCATATCATAAAATTTTCTTTTAATGGATATTTTCCTACTTGGACTGGACTGGCCAAGGCCTCTAAGGTGACCCAAGGAAGTTTGGAATCCTTCATTGCTGCAAGAACCTTCTTGAAACAGTGTTCACAATTAAGGTCATTTGTCGAGATTTTCATTGCCAATTCTATGCTTGTGAATGCCCCTGAAGGCCTTTGAATGGCAAACTGTAGAGTGCCGGTTTCCATAGCAGCAACTTCCTCACAGGTTTCCCCTGATTCTGTTTCATCAAGAGTCGGCTGAGTCACTGCCACTGCCTACCAATCTCGACCGGACCTCGACCGGCTCGTCTGTATTGCCAATCGACTCGGCGTGGCGTCGGTCGTGGTAGATAGGCGGTCATACAGACGAGTTTTCAAGTGTTGCTCTGGTGACCTTTGATGTGCCTTTATAAAAGAAATACATGCCTTTGTGAAATACATAGGCTCTATAGATGTAATCCCTTTTTCAAGTCTGTTGTATATTCAAGGGTTTTTTTTTCCCCCCTATATAATTACTAATCAGAGTTTGGTTTTCTGTTACTGCAGTGTTTTTCAAACTTTTACATCGGAATCACCTAAATGGCACGTTAAAACAGATTGCTGGGCCCCTGAGTTTGATTCAAAAGGCCTGAGAATTTGCATTTCCAATGAGTTTCAATGGATGCTGACAGTGTAGGGACCAAACTTTGAGAACCTTTGATGTTCTCTATAATGCCCAGAAATAGGAACTTTTACTATTGCAAGGGGTTATCTTTTCATGTCTATATTTAAAGGTCTCCATGCATTGTGTTTCCTCCCATGGGAACCATCATTTATCAGTTTCCTATAAATGCACTTGTAGTTATTTCCATAAACTGTATTTCAGTTGCCATAAGTTCCTGAACAAATTGAACCAACTAGATAAAAGGGTAAACTATACTCTGTCATAATTCAGTAGATATTACAGAATTGCATTTTAGGAAGGTTGTACTCCCTCCAGTTTACACTCCCTCCAGGCAGCAGAGAGACTGCTTATTTTCCCACATTCCCATTACTGCTGCTTATTATGATAAATTTATCTTTGCAGTCTGATGGTTAAATATTTGTCTCATTTCATATTTCCTTCACTGATCATGAGGTTGATTATCTGTGTTTCTTCAGCCACCTTTGTATTTTCCCTTCCCTAAGATGATTAAAATGTTTGCCCATGTTTTCTTCAGATATTTTGTTTTCACTTTTTACATTTACATGTTTTCATCTGTTTTTGGTGTAAGGAGTAAGGATTTTGCTTCCCCTCCACCACCAATAGTTAGTGTGTATTAATTCCATTTGGTGATAAATAATCCTGTCTCCTCCTTCCCATGGAGGTCCTAAATTATTTATAGGAAAAACTGTAAAAAGTGGTGTTGCAAGGTGAGCCGTTCAGTTAGTTGTTTTGGTTGTTACCCCTCTGAGAGACTTTGAAAAGTATCCAGCTTTCAACTACTCTTAAAACTGATGGAATTCCATGCACAGTGTGCTATGATATATAAATAGAGCCAGGAATGAAAACATCAACCAATTTTGGGTCAGAAGATGGAGTTAGAGACTACTGTGTTCTTTGTGTTATTTGATGTATATTCTGGAATGTTGTGTGATAGCAACCAAGACAAAAGTCCTCCTTCCAAATTCTTAGCAATGTTTTTTCCACCATTTTGCTACTGCTTTCTTGGGTGAGGCATACATAAAATTTACAATATTTATATACAGTATGTATATGCCATATACCATACTTATGTGACTTTAATTAAAAATTTTTTTTTCAATAAGTAGCATCCAAACCAATTTGTTGCCTTCTTTCTTTTTTTAAAAGATTGAAATCATGGCAGGTCCAGAAGCTGATGCCCAGTTCCATTTCACTGGTATCAAAAAATATTTCAACTCTTACACTCTCACAGGGAGAATGAATGTAAGTATTAATGATACCTTTAAGTAGTTATGTTTTAGAATAATATAGATGTGACAACAACTCATTTGCTTTTTCCTTTCTTTTTCAGTGTGTGCTGGCCACATACGGAAGTATTGCTTTGATAGTCTTATACTTCAAGTTAAGGTCTAAAAAAACTCCAGCTGTGAAAGCAACATAAACAGTAAGGAGATAACATTTAAAACTTTATAACTTTGCCATTTTGATTTTAGGGTTCCCCTGCCCCACACTATAAAAGTAATGTCATTGTTCAAAATTTTATTACATTCAGAAAAAGAAAAATATTGCCCATGTCTCCATCACCCTGACAGTTTTTATTAATATCTCAGTTTAGCTCTTTTATATTGTATTTGTTTGGTTTCCAATGGCTATGATCCATATCTGTAATTTTGCTTTATAACATGTTCTCTGTAAATTTGAATGCATGGGTGCTCATGGATATATGATTTATTTTATACAGATCTGTTTCCTACTAGAATTTTTTAAAATATAAATAGCATTACAATAAATGCTTTTGAGCAAGAAGTATTTATTCTCTTCAGTGCCTTCTGAAAGGGTTGTGGGACACCTAGCTTTCTCTCTCCCTCTCCACCCCCCATGTTAAATAATGTCAGTTTCTGATGTTTGTTATTTTGATGAGTAAAAATATTTTTTTTATGAAGGTGTATATTTTTTCCATTTGAGTACCATTTGTATTTTTAACATTCTCTGTGTTTTTATTTAACATTTGGGACTTTCTTTTTGTAAAGATCCTTTCTTTCTTGTATAAGCTCTTTTTGTAATTTTTTTTGGTAGTAATTATTAACCAGCCTTTTAAATCAGTTGCGAATGCATCTTGCTTTTGAATTTTTATGTAAGCAATCTGTCATTTCCTTAAATCCCACCTAGACTTCATTTTCTTCTTAGTGCGACCCAACCCCCATTTGCCCTTGCTTGTGTAAGTATTTTGTTGGCAGTAGACGATGTGCAGAAAACCCAAAACCTAGATTTTATCTAATGTAGCTTTCCATGACTGAAAATTTTTTCCTCTGCTCTTAAGACCTTTTCCAGTCCCAAAACTATTGACCGTAGTTTTGACTGACTGCATAGCCCAAAATGCAGTGATCCATGGTTTTTTCCTGACAGGTAGTTTTTTGCCCAATTTTTCATACTGTGTGCGTGCTTAGTCACTCAGTTGTGTCCGACTCTTTGCGACCCCATAGACCATAGCCCACCAGGCTCCTCTGTTCCTGGGCTTCTCCAGGCAAGGATACTGGAGTGGATTCTTTCCATCTGAGCCACAAGGGAAACCCAGTTTTTCATATTAGGTACCTCCTTACTCTGTTTTTATAATGGGGATACTACCATCCTTCCTCCTTTCTACTATTTAAACTATTACTTTATGGGCGGGGGTGGGGGGGTTGGGCGGGGAATGTTACTGGGTTGGCAAAAAAGTCCATTCAGGTTTTCCCATAAGCCAGAAAACCCTGAACAAACTTTTTGGTCAATCCAGTATCTTATGTACTAGGCTTTTACAACAATGTATATTTTGGATCATAATGAATTATTGACAGCTCTTTTGTTAAAGGTGGGAGTTTTAGATTAAATTGTTGAAAGCTGAGAGACAACTAAATTTGGGGGAGTTAATGACTCCTTTGAGAATCTAATGAATTTGCGTTCAATTTCAGGGAGGTTCATGGATAGTCTTTTACTAATAATTACTGAATGTCTTAAAAGCAGAGTTGAACACATTTGTGTCTAAACTATTTTTGCTTTGTTTATAGGATTCTGAGCTGTACATTATCTGTTAAGTTCCCATGCCTGAAGAAGCTAATGTCAACTCATCATGTGATACTCAATTTGTACAATAAATTATGAACCTGGAAAAGCTGGTTGTCTTTATTTACAAGATATCAAAAATATAAAAACTGTACAAAATGCAACAAAGGCAAAAAACTGGCAGTAACTTGGTCTAAATCTTTTAGTTTTCCAAAGCAAGGCTCAGTACTGGAGGTAAGCAACTGAAATGTCTGACTTCAAGTGTACTAGGTTGTATGCAGCCATTTTAGCTGAAGTAGAACATGGAAGTTAATTTCACCTGGTTTATAGAGTGTTTGGGTGCACTCAGTCCAACAGGTATAAATTCAGATGTCAGTGGATGGTTGTACTTCATTTGTTTCTCAGAAAGGAACTGTAGTTCATCTTAGCCAGTTAACGTACGTTCCACTAATCATGAGCCAAGCAAAAATGTTAGTGGATCATATAACATAGTACTTGAGTGCCATACAGTAACTACATTTTTACAGCAGAAACGTACACATGCTCATGGAATTCTTCAGCTAAAATTCAATATGGTATTATATTACTCAATTTGAATCTTGAAGCAGGACAAATTATTGAAATCAATTGATTTTTTTAACATAATAAATTAAAATAGCATTTGAACAGAAAATGCATAGTTTCCACACAATCCAAAGCACCATGAATGTCCCCTCCACAAACATAATACCTCTTATTCAACTAACGGAAATTAGTTAAATGTGGTTGCTATAGAAACATGGAACTGTCCTGTACAGATTTTCTAAGCAGCATACTTCCAGATCCATATAGACAAAACATTCTTTGTAGCTTAAATAGTAATCACTGAGGTATTTGCTTTTAGTCTCCCTTTTTCAAACAGTAGTTTCCAAAGGTCTTTTAATACCGATGGTTTATTGAGGACTGTAAGCTCCTGCAGCTAGAACCAAGTTTCTTCGAGTAAAATGGAGGTGTACAACTGGTGTTGATTTGGTCATATATGTTCCCAACAATAACTCCTGTGAATTCTCAGGTAAATTTATATGCCCCGTGGCTGTAGTAAAGTCATCAGTCTCTACATCTTCAAATGCTTTGACAGCATCCCATAACCGTACTGTATTATCCATTGAACCTAAGTGGAAATCAAAAGGAAACTATTTAGTAGAATCTGCCATACTTAAATTTCTGACATGTCAAGTATGCTTTATGTATTTACATTTCTGGTAAAAGAAATCTGAACTTAACAACTCTATTCCCTCAAGAATTTCAAGCAGTAGCTTAACCTGAGAAGTCAATATACATGTAGGTAACAATCCTGAATCATGCTAAAGAGAAGCAAAATCCAAAATCAGACTTAATTTTGCAATTGTCAACATTCAGTGCTTCCTTTAAATATACAGTTGACTTTTGACCACAAAGCCAGTTCTAGTCATTTACCTGATGCCAAAATTTCACCATCTCTACTAAATCTAAGTGAACAGACTGTATCAGTGTGTCCTTTTAATTCTCCAACCATCAAACCATGTCCAATATCCCAAAGGAGTACTCTGCCATCTGTTGCTCCTGTAGCCAGGAATCTCCCATTGGGAGAAAATGTCAAGGAATGAATTGGTCCCTAAAAAAAAGTACATGGCAAGAATCAAAAGATTAAAAATACCTAAGAAAAGGAGACAAAAGAACTATAACAAAGTTGAGGGGTATGGACAGTATCTTTAAAATGTATGTCACTAGTTAATTTTTAAACTTTTTAATCTCAAAGAACCTTGTGTGCTGGAATAATGAAAGTTAAAATACCTTGTGTCCAGTGAATATCCTTACACAGTTCCCATTCAGGACGTCCCAGAGCCGCACAGTTCTGTCTGCAGAGCCCGTAGCAACATAATTAGAATTTGGATGGAATCTGGTACAATTCACATCAGCAAGATGGCCAGCAAATATCCGTAAAGGCTGATAGTGATCTGTAGCCCAGAGCCTTTTTAAAAAATTATTGAGCACACAAGGTAATCAGTAGTTAACTCTGAAATGCCAAGTTCTATCCAAAATACAGAAACCACCATGTGAAATAGCTGTAAGTGGGTCCCCCTCACTAGTTTACCCGAGGGAAAGGAGGATGGAAGGACTTAGAGACTAAGCTTTTGTTTTTTTTTTTTAAAGCTATGCCATCCAGCTTGCAGGATCTTCATTCCCCAACCAGGGATTTAACTGGTGCCCTCGGCAGTGAAAGCACCAAGTCCTAACCACTGGACTATCAGGGAATTCCCTAAACATTCTTAGAACTAAGTTAACATGGTCCAAAAAATTTTTAATTCTATAATCCTTTAGTTCTCTGAATGTACACTCTCCAACTTCTAGTCTAACTCCTAGAGTATTTTTCCCTAGTTTTGGCTACCATGTGGTGTTTTACTTACCAAGTTGTGTCTGACTCTGCAGCCCCATAAGACTGAAGCCACCAGGCTATTCTGCATGGGCTTTCCCAAGCAATAATACTGGAGTGGGTTGCCACTTCCTTCTCCAAGGGATCTTCCCAACCCAGGGATCAAACCTGGGTCTCTGGTATTGCAGGCAGATTCTTTACTGATTGAGCCACCAGGGAAGCCCCCAGTGGGGGGGCGACCACAAATAATTTCAAACCCAAGCTACCTCATCCTGAACTTTTAAAGATATGACAGAAATAAAAGAGCTCACAGTGGCTGCAAAAGACAAGGTTTAGCATCCACTTGGGGAAGGGGAGGGCATGGACTCTTGGTGTAGACATGATTGCCGACAGAAATATTTCTGTCCCAAATTAGTTTTCAGATGACCTACAAATGCTGACATTCTCAAAAAGCTGATAATAACAGAAGTGAAAATAAGTTTGGCTGGAGTTTGTAATTCCCAACAAGAAACCATTCTGTTCGTTGAATAGGCCCAGTCCTAAGCTCATAATGTTCTTACCGAGCTACTCTGTCGTGGCCCCCTGATACAAAATAATATCCGTATGGAGAAAACTGTGTGTCCCACACTGGATAGTTGTGTCCTTTATATCCCACCAAGCACGTAAATGTTTGAAGACTCCACAATCTAACAGTTCCATCCTCCGAAGAGGACAGCAGGTAGTTCCTGAGAAAAGAGAAGGTAATATATTTGATTCCTAGAATAACTTAGGTACCTGTCCAGTTTCTCTGTACATTTGTATATGTTAAATATAGGTAACTGACTAATACATCTCAGTTGTAATTTATGCCTGAAATTCACAGTAGATAACAGAAGTTGAAAGTACTAACGTTAGCCATGACACTATCTACTGAGCACCTACTGAATAAGCTTAGGTTTTTTAAAACAATATCTATTAAGAAAAGCACAGTTCTTTGGAAAGCGAAACAAAAAACCAAGAGGTAATGACAAAAAGTATGGTCAAATGAGGTCACGTGAAAAAGGCTTCTAAAATATGTCACTTAAAATCAGTAATTTTTTACTTTAAAATGGAGTTCATTTTCATACCCTATACAAAGCTGGGTAAAAAGCCTTCAAAAGTAAACTACTCAGAAAGTACTATGGTTTTCAGTGAAATGAGAAGTTTCCCTCAAGTATAAATGTACCATCTGACTAAACCATATAAACAAAAATCTAAATTCTCAAAGATGAAAATCTTTATGAAAGATTTTGGACTGAAAGCAATAAGCAATAAGATATAGATGGTATTACAAAAAAACAAAGAAATACCCTCCCCACATTGCTGTAGAATGTTAAGAGATCATGAAAATTAGACAAACATTCTTGTGGGTTTCTAATTCCCTTATCAGTATTAGTTCTTTTGATTATACAAAGATAAATCTTCAGTTGATAGGCAATATGCCTTTAATAGCAGGAATCTGTTGTGAATTTGGAGATGACAGAAGACAGCTGCTGCTGCTGCTGCTAAGTCGCTTCAGTCGTGTCTGACTCTGTGCGACCCCATAGATGGCGGCCCATCAGGCTCCCCCGTCCCTGGGATTCTCCAGGCAAGAACACTGGAGTGGGTTGCCATTTCCTTCTCCAATGCATGAAAGTGAAAAGTGAGAGTGAAGTCGCTCAGTCGTGTCCGACTCAGCGACCCCACGGACTGCAGCCTACCAGGCTCCTCCATCCATGGGATTTTTCCAGGCAAGAGTACTGGAGTGGGGTGCCATTGCCTTCTCTGCAGAAGACAGCAGTAGCCACCAAACACGTAGCAGGAACCCAAAGAACCAATTCAATCCCTACTGGAGTTACATAAAACTAAAGCTAATTTTTATAACCAGCAAACCCTGAAGTTATGCATCCTAATTTTGTAAATTGAGCTACTATACACCAATACCCCAAGATGAATTAGCAGAGGGCAAAATCCTAAAAGATAATGAATGATAGGCAACCATGGGATTTTTCTAAAAGTATTTTCCCCAACATTTGCATAATGTTTCCAGTAGTTAACTTTCACATAACATATATGTATATTTCATATACCTTTCATTTAATCTCAATGTAATACAGCAGTATTTAATTCTTATAGTTTGCATTTTACCTATCTGGACTGAAGCTGGCTCCATAGACGGGACCACTGTGACCATACAAGATCTTCAACTCACTTGCTGTTTTCTCATCCATTATTCTTTCTAAGACATCGTCAGATTCTTTATCTATCAGGCTAAGATCTAAAATGATCCAGAAAGATTACTTTTTAAAAATATATTTATTAAAACAATTTAAGGCAATTATTTAATATATCAGAGTTTAGAAGAAGAACTAACATTTGAACTGTTCTTCCTACTTACCAATCACTATGCTAATGCCTTTAAATTAGGTGCTATCATTTCAGGGTATAAGAGAAGAAAGTGAGGTTCAGAACAGTTATTAACATGCCAAAGTGCACATAGCTACTTAGTCTTGGAACTAGGGCTGAAACTCAATTTATCCACTATATCACAATGTTTCACAAAATAAAACTATAGAAATATTAAAATAAATTATTGAGAATGTGTTATCTTGTTTAAACAATACAACTAGCAAGAAACTTTAAAATGTAACCCTGATCTTAGTTCATTTTAGCCATTTTTATGGCTAAAACAGAAAAGTACTCTCCCAGTATTTGAAGACTTTTTTTTTAATCTACAAACAATCATAAAATGTTAGATTTTTAACTTCAGGGAGTCTTCTAGCCTAATGCCCTCATTCTACAGATGAGAAAACTGAGGACCAAGGAAATTAAATCAGTCTAGCACCCCAGTCTCCTGTTTGCCACTCCAATACACTTTTCACTACTGGGAATGTTGTTAACAATTTGACTTAAAAGTAAAATCAAGTGAAATTCTGCTAAGATCACAATGTCCTGGTATGTTCCATAGAATAAAGATTGGTGTAAACTAATGATGAGTTTGTATCCTGACAGGTCATCTTAGTTACCTGCTGCTTGTTTGACACTACGAAGCTTTTTGGGTGTCACAGACCACACTCTGACAGTTGAATCTGCAAAACCTCCAGCAATCAAACTAGAATCATCAGTGACATCCACTGCAGTGAGGCCCTGCCAATTAAAAAATACATACTAAACAATACTGTTTTAGGGGAAAAAAATTATAATCACATCTGAGAGAACACATAATGACAGCTATTTTTCTTCATATAAAAGATCATTTGAGATTTCATTCTCTTTTGAAATTCACTGTTCAAATACACTTATATTGAGAACATGTCATAATTTACTTTTTGCCCTCCAAATTTGGAATGCATATATAGATCAAGTGTTTTTTTTTTAATTTTATTTTTTAATTGGAGGAAAATTACAATGTTGTGTTAGTTTCTGCCGTACAATGCAAATCAGCCATAATTATAGTACAAAGTATATGTAATTATTTTTGTACTTTACTAAATATATCCTCAGCAGTCTATTATAAAAAGTCTATAAGGATATACAGAATTCTTAATAAAAAATTTAAGTAAATACTTAAGTTCAGAGAGATGAACCACATAGCTTCCTCCTTTTTCAAAGGTAGCAGAATTCTGATCAGTGAAACAAAGGATACATACAAACAAGATTCTGGTACCAACAAGTTGCTAAAGGTCTTTTAAACATTTTCTTCTATCTATTCTGAGCAATGCCCAATTCTCCTTTTCTAACTGCTATCTTGAAGCCATATTTATATCAAGAGTTTAAATAAGAAAACTCCATTTTAGTTAAGACATCTAAGCTACTTTTAATGGTTAATCACCATTTTCCACGACTCTCCCAATTTTCCCCCAGAAACTACCCAATTATTTTACCAACCTGGTAAGCATTGAGGAATGTATAGAAACAAATGGAAGGTAAACAATCTGGCCCCAGGCGTACTCGTTTTGTGGTTTCTTTCATATTCATTATCTTATCCAATTTATCTGAATCTTTCAACTCAGGAAGAGGGATTCTGTGAAAGAAAAACAAACTGGAAACTACTCTGAATATTAAAAAACTGGAACCATCTATAACATCGTCTTACACCTCCACACATGTTCCTGAAGTTTTTTCCCTCACCTGTTTTGAGGTGGAGCATTGGGATCTTGTTTTTTACTTTTGGATCCAATACTATCTTTTTTAGGCTTCTTTTTTTTAGGTTTTCCTTCTTCATTTTCTCCTTCTTCATCCTCATCATCCAAAGGCACCTCAATTTCTGGCTCTTTTAATAAGCCAAAAAATACCTACAAGTCAAGAGAGTCAATTTTTTAAAATTACTTTTTTGTTTATTGATACATCTTTTTAATATCTTGATAGGAATCACAATTATAATAGGGTCATTTATATCCTGAAACCGATTCTGTACTTGTCTACCCAATAGACAGTCTCTCCTTCTCCCTTACCGACAGAACCCTGATTTTGTTGGAGCAGCAGCATGCTCAGTTAAAATCATTTCTGTTCCCAGGCTCCCTTGCAGCTGAGAATAGCCATATTGTATCATTCTTGCCAATAAACCTATATATCAACATACTGGGTGGTGTTTTAGAAATACTGTTTTCCTCATAAGAAGGGAGATTCAGCAAGTATATCCTCCCCCTTCTGCCTTCCTGGAATACAGCTGCAAAGTTGGAGCTGCAATAGCCACCTATGAACACAATGAAGAAAGCCACATTCTGAAGGTGGCACAGCAAAAAGTAAAAGGAGCCAGGGTCCTTGATGGCATTGTGGAGTTCTCACACCAGCCTAGGAGGGCTTTCCTCTTTAATTCATTTTATGTGAAGGAAAAAAGCCTTTCGTGTTTCAGCCAGTGTAATCAGGGTTCTGTTAAATGCAACCATTCTCAAATCCTCACTAATATACACATCATCCTTAGAACATGAAACTTAGTATACAGAGTAAAATTATCCCCAAACTAGCTGTAAGAAAAACGTGTAAATTATGTAGATGGAAATGCAACAAGTTTTCATAATCTGCATTACATAGTTCTTATTCCCATACCTTTGATTTGTTTGCCTCTCGTTTAGCCTCTCCTGCCAAACTTCCCACCATCGCATCTATCTGTTGCTTACTACGCGGCATCCCATCAAAGATGTCAATGTAGAGGTGCTCCTGAACTATGTTCCATATCTGATTGTTCTGTTTCTCCTGAAGATGCCTCTTCAAGAGTTGGTACGAGTCTCGGGAAATACGCAGAACAAATTTACTTGTTCGAAAATCCAACATGGTCTCATTCCCTTTCATGTGTTCCTTTTTGGTAAGACTAGATAATACTCGTAGGTCATCCTGGTAATAACATTCCTGATCTCCATGGAACCTGTTTCAGTGATTTTAAAAAGGCATTTTTCAATGTAATCATTAAGGGATCTGCCTCTCCCCCATATATTTATAAACATCCCAGAATACTTTCAACGTAGTAGTTTGAATAATCCTGGACTAAGTTGTAGAATCAGAAGTAACACAATTCAAAATGATTACAATTCAGCTCTGAATTCATCCTAAAAATGACCAAGTTAATTCTCTAGTGAAATGCATCATAAACATTTTAAGGGAATTTGAAATAAACACCATAGATGAATGAAAGATAAGATACCCACCACTGGTGGACAGTCACGTTTGAATGCCACCATTGGCAGAGGTTTGAAAATGTTAGAATCTTATGTTCTCTCAAAACCCACTTTTTAAAACTTTTTATTATGGGAAATTTCAAACACATACTAAAGTATAAACTAATATAATAAACTCAACATACCTATCACTCAGCCTCTCAACAATAATGAATGCATGACATTCTCACAAAACTCATCATTTTTAGCGATTTCTTATATTCTTAATACCAGATATATATATTAAACATCAGTACTTTAATAACATGACTAAAGAATAAGAATATGTTGATATCAAAGAGTAAGCACTCCCATTTACTCACCATTACCAAAGGCAATTATATAAGGCTTTCAGCTTTGGCGCCAATTGCTAAATTTAAATGTACTTTTGTCTCTACAAATCTTATTCTAATAAAATGTAAAAATCATACAGTAACATTCACAAAGAGCAGCAAACAATGCAAAAACATTTAGAAAACAAATGATTAAAGATATTAGGACTTTAGCTCTGACACATAGCCAATAGATCCCTAATCTGTTACCTGTGTTAGCCTAGCATGACTTATCAAAATATGAATCAAGAGTTTCTAGGATGTGAATGAGTCGGACACGACTGAGCGACTGAACTGAACTGAACTGAACTGAAGATGTGAATGAAATTAGAAATCTCAGCCTCTTAATTTTTGTATTAGTGTCTGCCGATAACCTCATCTGAGCATGGGGTCCTGGCACGGGCTGAGATTGTTCATGACAAGGACACACAGAGTCAGTCCCTATGATATCCCAGCTTCCTAGGTGAGGAGACGGCTACACCATGAGACTGGAAGAGGAAGAGGCTTTTTGAGGACAGTTCATGCATGCCTGCCAAGTCGCTTCAGTCATGCCCAACTCTCTGCAACGCTATGGACCGCCACCCTCCAGGCTCCTCTGTTTACGGGACTCTCCAGGCAAGAATACTGGAGTGGGTTGCTATGCCTTCCTCCAGAGGATCTTCCCTACCCAGGGATCGAACCAGCATCTCATATCTGCTGCACTGACAAGATGGGTTCTTTAACAGTAGCACCACCTGAGAAGCCCTTCTGATGACAGCACTGTAAGAAAAATTAGCTTAGAAATTCTGTCATCATCAGCCTTAATATTTTCTTTCAAAAACACGGAGCTACACAATGTCATGTGACAGCCTGGATGGGAGGGGAGTTTGGATACATGTATACATATGACTGAGTCCCTTCACTGCTCACCTGAAACTATCACAACATTGTTTGCTAATCAACTACACCCCAATACAAAATAAAAAGTTAAAAAAACAAAACACTGAGCTATAAAACATTTGCTCTATATACCTTCTATTAGGCAGTGTAGAATAATGAATGGACATACTGGCACAGAAGCCAGGAATCCTGGGTTCCATCATACCTCTATTAACACTACCTGTGTTATCTGACAAGCCCTAGCTGCTGGGTCTACTGTTTGAAATAAAGAGCTCTCGTTCAAACTGTTAAGCACACCTCCATCTTAAACACTCCTTTTCTCTGGCTTCCATAACTCAGCTCTCTCCTGATTTTCTTTCTGCTTCTCTGGCCTCTCCTTTCATCTCTCCTCTACATGGTAGTCTCTTCTACTCTTTTTATTAATTTTCTCCTCCAAATGTTGGAGTCCCCTGAGGTGCAGGTCTAGCCCTCCCGTTGACTTATTTCTATTTCATACTCCTTCCTAGACAATCTTGGATTCCGTCATGGCACAGACAGTAAAGAATCTGCAATGTGGGAGACCTAGGTTCGATCCCTGGGTCAGAAAGATCCCCTGGAAAAGCAAATGGCAACCCACTCCAGTACTCTTGCCTGGGAAATCCCATAGACAGAGGAGCCTGGCAGGCTACAGCCCATGCGGTTGCAAAGAGTTGGACATGACTGTGCGACTAACACTTTCAAATAATCTCATCCCTATCCATCAATATTGCACACGACTCCAATTTATGGCTCTAGCCCCTACCTCTCCTCTAAGCCCAGACACTTATATATCCTCCATCTATCAACCTGACATCTCTTAAATGAGTCAAAGGCATAAACAAATCTGAACTCGATTATTCTACAATCTGACAAACCCTGCCCTCTTCCAGGGTTTTCTAAGTGAAGAGCATCCCTATCCAGCTAAGGGAGCCAGATACCCAGGGATTATCAATTACACTTTTATCTCCCTTACACCTATATCTAATCCTTCACCAAGTGTTTCACAAATATGTCTACTGCCCTTCACCAACACTATCACCCCCAGTCCAGTGTTTCTCAACATGGGTGCTACTAGTATTTGGGGCAGAACAATTCTTTGCTAAGCGTGACTACCTGCACATATTGGAACTTTTGGTATCCCTAAGATACCTGATCCTCCAGTCAAGTCGATACAACAACCAAAAATACCTCCAGTTTCAAAGAGCCAGGAAGGAGGAATAATATTACACTCAGTTGAGAATCACACAATAACTTCCAAAATGATCAGTCTAATCACTTTATCCTCCCAATCATCTGTTTCCCCCTGCATAAAGGTCCGTTCAAAACATAAAATCTAATAAAGCATGGTCCTTCCACAACTTCTGTAGCAGAGATGTCTGTCCCCAGATATTCTTTTCTTTCTCCCTCCACAATAAAACACGGGAATACTAGCTGAGCACACAGACATCTAGGCAAAGACCATATTTCCTACCTTTCTTGGCCAATGACTAATGACATAAAAAAGGGAGAAATACTTGCAACTTTCAGGAAGGGTGTGTGCCCTCCCTGCTGACTTGAACACTGATCTGACTTCTTAGAGCTGGAGAGTCACCTTGTACCACAGTGGAAACTGCATGACAAGGATGTTAGTGCTACATGATCAACAGATAATCAAGGACTCCATACCAGTCCTAGAATGCCTTCCATCATGAGAGAGAGAAATAGACTTTTACTATACTCAAGCCTCTACTGTTTGGGGTTCTAGTCACTCTCCATGTAATCTAATCCTAACACAGCTTCACACTGCTCTTAGTAGTAGCAGCAGTGCGTGCATGCTCAGCCGTGTCCAACGTTTTGCACCCCCATGGACTGTAGCACACCAGGACCTCTGTCCATATGTTTTTCCAGGCAAGAATACTGGAGTAGGTTGCCATTTCCTCCTCCAGGAGATCCTCCCGACCCAGGGATTAAACCCGTGTCTCCTGTGTCTCCTGCACTGCAGGTGAATTCTTTACTGCTCTTAAAATAAAAGCAAAAATAAATTTTTATTTAGGCAGCTATTGTTTTTCAGTGAATCTCAGCCAAATCTAATCCTACCCAATATGACTAACTATTGATCTTAGAGTAAACAAAGACCTTCAACATGGCCTAAGAACCTGCCTGTTCCAGTTACTAACTAACCATCAAGCTTCATGTAGTACCAAACCCCACTCCCCATACTCTGCTCCAGCCACACTAGCCTTCTTTCATCTCGGGGCCTACCATGATCCTTCCTGCCACAGGGCTGTCACACAAGTTTTTCCCTTTTCTCTTCCTCTGGTTAACTCCTCTCCAATCTTCAGATCCTACCTCAAACATCACCTCTAGGAGCCTTTCCTGACTTCAACAAGATCAAACCCTCTATTTTAAGTTTAGGAGAGGCACCAGGTACCTCTCCTTCATAAAGTATTTTTCGAGTTGCAATCTGACATTTGTGTAGTTACAGACGTGTATATACATTCTGCATGTGTGTGTGTATATATATATATATATATATATATAGCTATATATACATATTTTTTATAAATTCACATACTTCTCAAAGAATGATTTTGCTTCATTCTCATGTTGATTGTAGACTAGTTCCAAATACATGTGTACAAATAGGGGATAAAAGAGTTGGGATAGTTCTGCCCGATGGCAGTCCAAGGAACATTCAATGAAGTGTTTCAGTCCGCTATAGTATTCTTCATACATCGTGGGGTCTCCCTGTTGGCTGTAGGCTGACAGCACGGCACTGACATCTGGCTGGTCTTCCACAGATACACTTCCAACTGTTTAAAAAATGAAAAATAACTTCAAGAAAATGACCTGACAAGCACCAAGAGACTAAGGCTGTTTTGTTAAGGTCCAGAGGTGAACTGTTTCACAGATGTTTGTCCCTCTCCTCTCAAACACTCTTCCCTGACACAATCACAAAATCTTTTAATGGGATTCAGTTTGGTTCAGTTACCCATCCAACACTCCTTTGGTTTGTCCACATCTTAAAAATTTTCAAATCAACAGCAAAAAGATTCAGCATTTTTCCTAGAGCTACCCTATTTTAAAAACAAATTTTATAAAACATGGTATGTGCAAATCAAACAACGGTATTACTCTTCTCTCAAGGCTCAATGCAAATGGCACTCACCACCACCAAGCCATGCCCTGGAGTAATATTCCCAGCTTTCTGGGCTACCTGAGTATTTTATAACTTTTCAGCAACACATCCTATCCCGTGTTAACTTCACGTATGTACATCTATCTCTCCCTATAAAATACAACCATGTTACTGGTGGGAAAAACTTGCCTTTTATATTTCCAAAAGATAAATCTATTTTATATGCTTAAAACAACCACCATTTCAAGGCAAAAAGCATGAGTATTTATTTGTAATATTTCAATACCAAACAACCATACATCTGTCAATCAAATGAGGGTTTGTGGGAAAAATTTTTAAGTTGTAATTACAGTACTGTTATGCTCTTTACTGCACAAATTTTCAGTTTTTTTGGTTACTATGATGGCCTCTTTTTCTTTGTACCGGTTTCTGAGTTACAATCTGAAGGTCAAGTTTCTAAAGAGATGAGAGATTATAGCAAAATAATCAACATAATTCATCCATCTTATAGTTCATCCCCAAATTCAGATTTTAAAAAGATTCCTCTCAATCACATTTGTACACATTTCTACTTATGGGTTACAGTGCTTCCTATTCATACTTCACTCCTGGCAATGCTGCCAAGATTAGGTCTCATAAACACAGGTTAATTTGGCAAGAGGCTCTACAATGGGTAATTTAATTCAATAAACATTTTTTACTGGCTCAGGATCATCTTTGAAACTTTATGTTGTGTATGGCTTTTACTGCATGGACTTTGTGACAACAGTTGCTGAAGAAAAAGGGGAAGGGGGAGCCTCAAGTGTCAGGTATAGGTACTTGGCATAAACTTGTCAGTGGCAGACATTTGACATATGTATCTCACAATAACCCATTTAATAGAAGGAAAAAAACTCTCAAGCTTAGGAAGAGTAAGTCAGCATCACACAAGTAAAAACAACAGAGACAGAAACTGAAGTCCAATACCTGTTCCTAAATGAATGGTTCTCAAACCTTGCCATAGATCAACATCTCTTGGAAGCATTTTTTTTAAATCCTTAGAATATTTATTTTTGGCTGCATTGGATCTTACTAGCGGCTCCGAAGATTTTTCCTTGCCGCACGCGGGCTCAGTAGCTGCAGAGCGCGGGCCTAGTCGCCCCATGCTTGAGGGATCTTCGTTCCCTACCACGTTCCCACGTCCCCTGCGTTGGAGGGCAGATTCTTAACCACTGGACCACCAGGGAAGTCCCTGAAGCATTTATTTGAAAATGCAGATTCCCAGACTCCACCTGCACAGGATCTGATTCACTAAGTCTGAAGTGATGCCCAGGAATCTGCATTTCTCTAAAAAATTTAACACCAATGGTATTTAGCCTATATTTTGAGAAAGACTGGCTACACTATGTACCATCACTCTCTGGCTGTGTGGTCCAAAGCAAATACCTTGGCCTTTCTCGGTCTGGTTTCTCATCTCTAAAATAGAAGTACTGTCTACTTCACAGTGGAACTGTGAAAATTAAGATAAACAACATAAAATATTTATAGTAAAAGTACGCTAGTACAAATAATGTTGCTGCATCCCTGCCCAAAGCTCAAGAGCCCAAATAAGAAGAACCAAAAGCCTGAAAGTTCCCGCCTCTCCGCGCCCACCGTCCCCATACATCCTTCGGCTCAACAGCTCTCCACAGCCTCTCGCTGGAACTGACAGCTCGGAAGAGGGTTTGACTGCGCAGCCGGCGCACTAGGGAAAGGGGCGGGCATGTGGCCCTAGAGGCGGGCCCAGGAAATTCAAAACAAGCCCGCAGAGGTGCAGGCCTGCCAGCCTCTGCCTTCCCGGCTCATTCCCCGCCGTGCCGGTCCTGCCTACCAGGGACCCAGAGGCTCACCTTTACCCGGAGCCACAGAACCTGTCGCTAAGCCCGAGACGGCGGCGGACCCCGAAGCGCCGCTGACCGGAGGATCCGGGGCCGAAGGGCCGGGCGCCGAGGCGGTGACCCGACTAAGAAGCGCGCTAGCCGTCTCAGCGCCGGCGCTGTCTGCCTCTCCCGGGGCTCCGGAGCCCGCCACTGCCTCCTCCAGCAGCCGGGCCTCACGGCGCAGCGCTTCTTCGGCCTCGCGGAGGTTGCTCTGACGTAGAAACTGCAGCACGGCGAGCAGAGTCTGTCGGTCGTGGGGAGCGCTGGCCTCCGGAGCAGCGGCGGGGACCGGGGCCGCCCCCGCCGGTGCAACGGCGGAGACAGCCACCGAGGGTTTGGGGGTCCCACCATCTCCGCCGGCCGACGACGCCGCCGCAACGTTCCCGCCGCCGCCGTTGGGGCCGCTGTTGGTTGTGCCGCCGCCACCCTCGCCAGCGCCGTCCCCCGCCTGCGGAGGTAGTAGCGTCGGCGGTCCCTCAGGCTCTAACTTCACCGCCACCTCCGTCTGCTCCTCTGCCAGCGCCGCCATCTTGCGGCTGAGCCACCTCGCGCCGTCAAGCGTGATTGCGTTTTCGCCACATGGAGGGCGGGGAGGAGCATTTTACGACATCTCTGGGGGGCAATTTACGGCAGTAGGAGGGGCGATAAAGAATGAGAAAAAGGAATCGCAGCAAGAGCAACTTTCAAAAGTGAGTGGCAAAAAGGCAGGAAGTGGGACCTGGAGACAGCCTCTTGCATTTGCATTGGATAATAGTTACGTTTATTGCAGACCAGCTATTTTTCATGACGTTCATGGTGATCCCAACACTGAAATATAAAACTAATGGAATTTGACTTAATGTAAGATTATGAAACATGGGTAGGGAGGGGCAAGGGCAGAGAGTGGGGAGGAGATGAGCGAGAACTGGGTAGCATCTGATGCATTTAATCTATTTCATCTAGTTTAAGTTGTTCAGTTTCTTGCTTTACTAGCAGTTGCACCTCCCTCTGCATCCCATTACTTTTCTCTATGAATTTGTATTTCCCGGAAGGTATCAGCTACCTTATATACCCAGAAGGAGAGGCTAAAGCCCAGCATTGGTAAAAGGCGAAGGATGCACCCAAAACAAGAAAACCTGTGAGGTGTTGGCCCCATTAGCCCCATCACTCCCTATTTATCAACATACGTGCACATGTGCACACACACACATCCTCAGAGTTTTCAGTTTTTACTGATCTATCAATTTCAGTGCCATCTCTAGGGTTGAGTGTGATGGGAGAGGTAGCCACTAGTGTGAGTTTACAATCTTGTTCAGTTCCTAAGTTTAAATTCACACAGCTAAGAGTGAATTTAGAGTTTGCCTCCTAAGGTAGGTAATTGCAAAACTGACCTGCACTACTACAGGAGTGGCTATTGACTACTGCCACTGAATGTACCTAGTCTGAGCTAAGGTGTTCTCTAAGTGTGAGATATGCGCTGGATTTTAAAGACAAAAAGAATATAAAATGGCTCAATAATTTTTTTATTGGTAACATGTTGAAAGGTATTTTTATATGAGTTAAATATTAAAATTAATTTCCTATTACTTTTTTTTGTGGCTTCTGGAAATTTTTATTTACGTATGTGGCTCACCTTATATTTCTGTTGGACAGCACTGATCTAGACCAGGAGTTTTCAATTTTTTTGGCCATGATTCACAATAAAAATATGTTTAACACCAGAACCCAAGACTCATATATATATGTGGATATTTATAAGTGTGACAACTTTTAACAATGATATGTATAAATATCACATGAAATACACTCTGATATTTGATATTGTGTTCTTTAAATAAAATGTTCAGTATGACTGATTAAATTTATTTTAAAATTTCATTTTAAAAATTAGACTCAGTTCATTTCAGTTCATTCACTCAGTTGTATGCAACTCTTTGTGACCCCATGGACTGCAGCACTCCAGGCTTCCCTGTCCATCACCAACTCCCAGAGCTTACCCAAACTCATGTCCATAGAGTCAATGATGGCATCCAATGATACCACCCAGAGGATACCATCTCATCCTATCTCGTCCCCTTCTCTTCCTGCCTTCAGTCTTTCCCAGCATCAGGGTCTTTTCCAGTGAGTCAGTTCTTCGCATCAGATGGCCAAAGTATTGGAGTTTCAGCTTCAGCATCAGTCCTTCCAATGACTATTTAGCATTGATTTCCTTTAAGATGGACTGCTTTGATCTCCTTGCATTCCAAGGGACTCTCAAGAATCTTCTCCAACATCACAGTTCAAAAGCATCAATTCTTCAGTGCTCAGCTTTCTTTATAGTCCAACTCTCATATCCATACATGACTACTGGAAAAACCATAGCTTTGACTAGATGAACCTTTGTTGGCCATGTCTCTGCTTTTTAATATGCTGTCCAGGTTGGTCATAGCTTTTCTTCCAAGGAGCAAGTGTCTTTTAATTTCAGGGTTGCAGTCATCTTCTGCAGTGATTTTGGAGCCCAAGAAAATTAAGTCTGTCACTGTTTCCATTGTTTCTCCATCTATTTTCTATGGAGTGATGGGACTGGATGCCATGATCTTAGTTTTTCGAATGTTGAGTATTAAGCCAGCTTTTTCACTCTCCTCTTTCACTTTCATCAAGAGGCTCTTTAGTTCCTCTTCCTTTCTGCCTTAAGGGTGGTGTCATCTGTAACCTGTCATCTGAGGTTATTGATATTTCTCCCAGCAATCTTGATTCCAGCTTGTGCTTCATCCAGCCTGGCATTTTGCATGGCGTACTCTGCATATAAGTTAAATACACAGGGTGACAATATGCAGCCTTGACATACTCCTTTCCCAATTTGTAACCAGTCTGTTGTTCCCTGTCCAGTTCTAAATGTTGCTTCTTGACCTGCATACAGATTTCTCAGGAGGCAGGTAAAGTGGTCTGGTATTCCCATCTCTTTAAGAATTTTCCACATTTTGTTGTCATCTACACAGTCAAAAGGCTTTGGCATAATCAATAAAGCTGAAGTAGATGTTTTTCTGGAATTCTCTTGCTTTTTCCATGATCCAACGGATATTGGCAATTTGATCTCTGGTTCCTCTGCCTTTTCTAAATCCAGCTTGAACATCTGGAAGTTCATGGTTCACATACTGTTGAAGCCCAGCTTGGAGAATGTTGAGCATTACTTTGCCAGCATGTGAGATGAGTGCAATTGTGCAGTAGTTTGAACGTTCTTTGGCATTGCCCTTCTTTGTGATCGGAATGAAAACTGACATTGTCCAGTCCTGTGACCTTGGCTGAGTTTTCCAAATTCGCTGGCATATTGAGTGCAGCACTTTCACAACATCATCTTTTAGGATTTGAAATAGTTCAGCTGGAATTCCATCACCTCCACTAGCTTTGTGGTGAGTGATCACACGATAATGGTTATCTGGGTCATGAACATCTTTTTTGTATAGTTCTTCTGTGGACTGAAATGTGTGAATTCCATTCAGATGGACTGAAATAGGCGAATTTAATTCAGATGACCATTATATCTACTACTACTACCATATCTACTATTGTGGGCAAGAATCCCTTAGAAGAAATGGAGTAGCCCTCATAGTCAACAAAAGAGTACAAAATGCAGTTCTTGGGTGCAGTCTCAAAAATGACAGCATGATCTCTGTTCGTTTCCAAGGCAAACCATTCAATATCACAGTAATCCAAGTCTATGCCCCAATCAGTAATGCTGAAGAAGCTGAACTTAAACAGTTCTATGAAGACCTATAAGACCTAGAACTAACACCCAAAAAAGATGTCCTTTTCATTATAGGGGACTGGAATGCAAAAGTAGGAAGTCAAGAGATACCTGGAGTAACAGGCAAATTTGGCCTTGGAGTACAAAATGAAGCAGGGCAAAGGCTAACAGAGTTTGCCAAAAGAACGCACTGGTCATAGCAAACACCCTCTTCCAGACAGACTGCTGCTGCTGCTGCTGCTGCTAAGTTGCTTCAGTCGTGTCCGACTCTGTGCAACCCCAGAGATGGCAGCCCACCAGGCTCCCCCATCCCTGGGAGTCTCCAGGCAAGAACACTGGAGTGGGCCGCCATTTCCTTCTCCATTCAGACTAGTTATTATTAAAAGTAAAAATATTGGAGGAGATGTGAATAAATTCATAAAATATAGAGATTTTGTAGACACAGGACTTCATAGTTGGATTTGGGAGATGAGGGCAAAGAAATCCATGGCAGACATCCTGGCATTTGGCTTGGGTGTCTAAAAGGATGGAGATATAATTCCCTGAGAACTGACCTGATTGGGGAGGAAGATTATGAACTCAATATTTAACTTGCTGAATTTGAGATTACTGGAGGTGTACATGGAAACTAGCCAGTAGATAGAAGCACATACGATTTAGAGGTAAGGAAGAAAAAAAGCCTGGACAAGAGATACAGATTTAGAAACCAGCAAATAGGTGGTAATTGAAGTCATATGAGTGAATAAAATTACCCCAAATAGTGTATAGAGCAAGAAATGAAGATCTAGAAAGGAATTCTGAGGAACACCTATGTGTGCTTAGTCGCTCACTTGTGTCTGATCTCGACCCCATGGACTGTAGCCCGCCAGGCTCCTCTGTCCATGGGGATTCTCCAGGCAAGAATACTGGAGTAGGTTGCCATGGCCCCTTCCAGGGTATCTTCCCAACCCAGGGATCGAACCCAGGTCTCCCACATTTCGCCAGAATCTTTGCGGTCTGAGTCACCAGGGAAGTCCAAGAACACTGGAGTGGGTAGCCTATCCATTCTCCAGGGGATCTTCCCGAGCCAGGAATCAAATGAGGGTCTCCTGCATTGCAGGTGTATTTACCAACTGAGCTACCAGGGAAGCCCCAGGGGAAGAAGAGGGAGGGGGACCTAATTATCAGGAATTGCACTCCGTTCCCTCTTCAACATCTAACTCCTGACGGGAGGATGAGAGAGGAACACTCATACTTAAAGACAAATCCCGGGACCACTCAGTCACATGTTCTTTTTAATTTTTAATTGGATGATAATTGCTTTAAAATGTTTGTTGGTTTCTGCTGTACAACAGTGTAAATCACATATATGCTGCTGCTGCTGCTAAATCGCTCCAGTCATGTCTGACTCTGTGCGACCCCAGAGACGGCAGCCCACCAGGCTCCCCTGTCCCTGGGATTCTATACATATATCCCCTCCTTCTTGAACCTCCCTCCTACCCACCCCCAACTCACATGTTCTTGAAGCTGTTTTCTGTGTTTAGAAACCCAAAGCTTTATATGTTTTCCTCCTTCTTCTGACCACTCGTTGACTTTTTCCTTGTCATTCACTGCCTCCTCTTCTACTTCACTTTACTTTTTTTTTCCAGATTTATTTTTTAAACTTTTAAAACCAGTAATTTCAGATTTACAGAAAAATTCAAAAGTAGTACAAATAATTCCCAATTATCTTCCACCCACATTCCCCAAATATTAACATTTCCTACAAATACTTTGTCCTTCAGTAGGTGGGTAGGTAGATAGATAGATAGGTCTCTCTATATACAAATATAGAGTGGTTCAGTTCAATGTACTCTTTTATGATTCTCTCTCTCTCTCTCTCTCTCTCTATATATATATATAATATATACACAAAAAAAGCTGTAGACATGTCCTTTTGCCCTTTAAATATGTCAACATATATTTCCTCAAAACGAGGCATTCTCTTACATAACCACAGGACAATTACCAAAATTAATAAATAAACATTCCTACAATACTACTCAATAATTGTCTGTACATCTTATTTTGATTTTTCCCGTTGTCCAAATAACATCCTTTCTAGCAAAAGAAAATCCAAGATTATTTATTGCATGCAGTTGTCTTATCTCTATAGCCTCATTTAATTTGAATGTTTGGTTATATTTCATAACTTTGACATTTATGAAGACTACGGGCCAGTTAATTTGTAGAGTGATTTTCAGTTAAGAGTTTGTCTTGTATTTTCTTATGGACACCATGGATATAGCACTGTATTCATTGCTCGTATATAAGAATAGTAGTGATTTTGACATGTTGACCTGGGATCCTGTGACCTCACTTAAATCATTTCATTGTTGTAGAAGTTTTGTGTGTATTCAGTAGTGACAATTGTGTCCTCTGTGAATAGAGAAAATAAAAGGGAAAGCATACTTTCACTCACCTGTTTCATTCGTCTCTAATCTCAATACTTGTGGCACCAGGTGTGTGGGTTGCTTCCCATGCTGCTGCTGCTGCTACTGAGTCACTTCAGTCGTGTCCGACTCTGTGCGACCCCAGAGATTGCAGCCCACCAGGCTCCCCCATCCCTGGGATTCTCCAGGCAAGAACACTGGAGTGGGTTGCCATTTCCTTCTCCAATGCACGAAAGTGAAGAGTGAAAGTGAAGTCGCTCAGTCATGTCCGACTCTTAGCCACCCCATGGACTGCGGCCCACCAGGCTCCTCCATCCATGGGATTTTCCAGGCAAGAGTACTGGAATGGGGTGCCATCGCCTTCTCCGGTTGCTTCCCATACTTCCCAATTATCTGACACTAGCTTAGGTGTTCTACATAGTTCTGATACTATATCAGATAGTATCAATATCAGATAGTTCTGATACTATCAATCTGTAGTTAGTATATGCCCCCACCCCCACCCCCCATCAAATGCCAGTCATAAGTATGGCCCTTCTGTGTTTCTAACCAACCTGCTATAAATTGAGGTCCTTATAACCCTCTCCTCCTGTTTGATAATTTGCTGGAACAGTTCACAGGATTCAAATAGTTTACTTGCTAGATCACTAGTTTATTATTAAAGAATTCAACTCAGGAACATTCAGATGGAAAAGGTACACAGGGCGAGGTTTGGGTAAAGGAGAATTAAGCTTCCATGCCCTAACCAGGTGCAACACCATCCCAGCACCTCCATGTGTTCAGCAACCCAGAAGCTCTCTGAACCCTTTCATTTAGCACTTTTAGTGGAGGTTTCATTATGTAGGGGGCTTCTCTGGTGGTTCAGATGATAAAGAATCTGCCTGCAATCCTGAATTATATAGACATGATTTTTTAAACCTTTGGCTGTTAGTGATGACTCAGCTTCCAGCCCATCTACCCTTCCCAGAAGTCAGGAGGGTGGGGCTGAAATTTCCAACCTTCTAATCACATGGTTGGCATTTTTGGCAACTAGACCTCATCCTGAAGCTATCCAGGAGTCCTCAGTCCTTAGTCATCTTATTGGCATACAAAAAGACACTTATTACTTCAGGGATTCCAAAGTGTTTAGGAGTTACATGCCAGGAAATGAGGAGGGGTAAGTAGAAACCAAATATATATTTCTTATTATGTCACAGTTTTTATTATATCCTTTCCAATCTATTTGCCTCATTATTTCTTTTTCTTGTTCTATTGCACTGGCTAGAATTTACAATATTGTGTTGAATATGAGTGGAGACTGGAAGTGGACATACTTAGTTGTTTACTATTAAATATGATGTTTACTGTAGGGTTATTGTAAATGCCCTTAATCAAATTAAGGAAATACCTGGATAGTGCTATACCTTGTATATTAGTTCTCAAAACCTGTGAAACATTGATTAGATTCAGATTCATGTGTATGATGCCCAAAACTGCCTCTGTGCACTAGTGTCAAATTGAGTCTCAGAGACAGAGTTTAGAGTGAAGTAGAAAAGAAGAGCTCTATTGCTTTGCTGGGCAAAGGGGGACATGGTAGGGTCATGCCCTCAAAAACTGTGTGTCCCAACCTAGGGGTCATTCGGTGAGCAGTCTTTCAAGGGCAGGGGTTGCTGATAGGGATCAGGGTGTGTGCAGGGCCTGCATTCCTTTAATCTGGCCTCAGGTGGTCTTCTGATGAGCTCCGGTGATTCCTGAGGTTATCAAACTGTGACCTTCTCTCTGGAATAAAGAAAGCTTCATCAATTGTTAACATCTTCCATTTGCTAAAAAATACTGTTATGTATATCCCTTGAGGTAGAACCAGGACCCTGCCCAAGCCTGCAGTATTGTTTCTTGTCTGCCCCTCCCTTGTTTCTGCATCCCTTCCCCTCCCTGATTAACAACTGTTAGAACCTTCCCTGTGAAGCTCAGAGGAAGTCACGGAAGCTGAAGCCTGTTTCCTGCAAACAAGAAACAGGGACACAGAAAGGCTTCAATTCCCAGGAGTGATGCTGAAAGCTCGGCCTCTGGGCACCAGTGCTGAATCGAATTTCAGAGACAGAATTTTGGTTGAAGTAGAAAAGAATCGCTTTATTTCTTTGCCAGGCAAAGGGGGACACAGAAACTGCTACCCTCAAAAGCTGTGTGTCCCAACCCAGGAGGATATGGTGAGGAGTTTTATAACAATAGTTCAGGAGTGGGGTTGCTTATAAGAATAAGGTGTGTGCAGGGCCTGATGTACGCTCATCTTGTCCTGCGAGAACTCCAAAATTACAACTTGCTGCTGAACAATTGTTGACAGGAGAATGTTGGATTCTACCAAAAAAAAGATAACCCACATCCAAGGGCAAAAGAGAAGCCCCAGAAAGATGGTAGGAGGGGTGAAATCACGTTTAGAATCAAGCCCCATACCCACCAGAGATGCTTGGAGGGCACAAACAAAACCTTTGTGAGCACCAGGAGACCCCACAGAGATTGAGACAGACCTGCCGTTGAGTGTTTGAGTGTCTCCTGCAGGGGTATGGGTCAGCAGTGGCCTGCTGCAGGGGCAGGGGCTCTGGGTGCGGCAAACCTGGGTATGGCATAAGCCCTCATAGAGGAGATTGCCATTAACTCTGCCAGAGAATGGCCAGAACTTACAAAGGACTGGGGAAACAGACTCTTGGAGGGCACATACAAAACCTTTTGTACACCAGGACCCAGGAGAAAGAAGCAGTGACCCCGCAAGAGACTGGCCCAGACTTCCCTGTGAGTGTCGAGGAGTATTTGATAGAGATGTGGGTCAGTGGTGGCCTGCTGCAAGGTCATGGGGCACTGAGTTCAGTGCCTGCAGGGGACCTTTTGAAGGAGGTCATTATCTTCATTACCTCCACCATAGTTTGGCCTCAGGTCAAATAACAGAGAGGGAACATAACCCCACCACCTATCAATAGAAAATTGGATTAAAGATTTACTAAGCATGACCCTGCCCATCAGAACAAGACCCAGTTTCCCCCTTAGTCAGTCTCTCCATCAGGAAGCTTCCATAAGCCTCTTATCCTTCTCCATAACAGGGCAGACAGACTGAAAACCACAATCACAGAAAACTAACCAATCTGATCATATGGACCACAGCTTTGTCTAACTCAATGAAACTATGAGCCATACCATGTAGGGCCAGCCAAGATGGATGCATCATGGTGGAGAGTTCTGACAAAACATGGTCCACTGGAGAAGGGAATGACAAACCACTTCAGTATTCTTGCCTTGAGAACCCCATGAACGGTATGAAAAGGCAAAAAGATAGAATACTGAAAGATGAACTCCTCAGGTCAGTACGTGCCCAATATGCAACTGGAGAACAGTGAAGAAATAACTCCATAAAAAATGAAGAGATGGAGCCAAAGCAAAAACAGCACCCAATTGTGGATGTGACTGGTGATGGAAGTCAAGTCTGATGCTGTATAGAGCAATATTGCATAGGAACCTGGAATGTTCGGTACATGAATCAAGGTAAACTGGAAGTGGTCAAACAGGAGATGGCAAGAGTGAACATTGATATTTTGCAAATCAGTGAACTAAAATGGACTGGAATGGGTGAATTTAACTCAGATGACCATTATATCTACTATTGTAGGCAAGAATCCATTAGAAGAAATGGAGTAGCCCTCATAGTCAACAAAAGAGTCCAAAATGCCGTACTTGGATGCAATCTCAAAAATGACAGAATGATCTTTGTTCATTTCCAAGGCAAACCATTCAATTTTACAGTAATCCAAGTCTATGCCCCAACTAGTAACGCTGAAGAAGGTGAAGTTAAACAGTTCTATGAAGACTTACAAGACCTTCCAGAAACAACACCCCAAAAAGATGTCCTTTTCATCATAGGGGACTGGAATGCAAAAGTAGGAAGTCAAGAGATACCTGGAGTAACAGGCAAATTTGGCCTTGGAGTACAAAATGAAGCAGGGCAAAGGCTAACAGAGTTTGCCAAGAGAACGCACTGGTCATAGCAAACACCCTCTTCCAACAACACAAGAGAAGACTCTGCGCATGGACATCACCAGATGGTCAATATCAAAATCAGATTGATTATATTCTTTGCAGCCAAAGATGGAGAAGCTCTATACAGTCAGCAAAAACAAGACCAGGAGCTGACTGTGGCTCAGATCATGAACTCCTTATTGCCAAATTCAGACTTAAATTGAAGGAAGTAAGGAAAACCACTAGACCATTCAGGTATGACCTAAATCAAATCCCTTATGATTATACAGTGAAAGTGACAAATGGGTTCAAGGGATTTGATCTGATAGACAGAGTGCCTGAAGAACTATGAATGATGGTTTGTGACATTGTACAGGAGGCAGTGATCAAGACCATCCCCAAGAAAAAGAAATGCCAAAGGCTAAATGGTTGTCTGAGGAGGCCTTACAAATAACTGAGAAAAGAAGAGAAGCTAAAGGCAAAGGAGAAAACGAAAGATATACCCATCTGAATGCAGAGTTCCAAAGAATAGCAAGGAGAGAGAAGAAAGCCTTCCTAAGTGTGCAATGTGAAGAAATAGAGAAAAACAATAGAATGGGAAAGACTAGAAATCTCTTCAAGAAAATTAGAGATATCAAGGGAACATTTCATGCAAAGATAGACACAATAAGGGACAGAAATGGTATTTACCTAACAGAAGCAGAAGATATTAAGAAGAGATGGCAAGAATACACAGAAGAACTATACAAAAAATATCTTCATGACCCAGATAACCATGATGGTATGATCACTTATCTAGAGCCAGATATCCTGGAATGTGAAGTCAAGTGGGCCTTGGGAAGCATCACTACGAACAAAGCTAGTGAAGGTGATGGAATTCCAGTTGAGCTATTTCAAATCCTAAAAGATGCTGCTGTCAAAGTGCTGCACTCAATATGTCAGCAATTTGGAAAACTCAGCAATGGCCACAGGACCGGAAAAGGTCAGTTTTCGTTCCAATCCCAAAGAAGGCAACACCAAAGAGTGTTCAAACTACCACACAATTGCACTCACCTCACACTTTGGCAAAAAGTGTGCTCAAAATTCTCCAAGCCAGGTTTCAACTGTACGTGAACTGAGAACTTCCAGATATTCAAGCTGGATTTAGAAAAGGCAGAGGAAGCAGATCAAATTGCCAACATCTGTTGGCTCATCGAAAAAGCAAGAGAGTTCCAGAAGAACATCTACTTCTGCTTAATTGACTATACCAAAGACTTTGTGTGGATCACAACAAAATGTGGAAAATTCTTGAAGAGATGGGAATACCAAACCACTTTACCTGCCTCCTGAGAAATCTGTATGCAGATGAAGAAGCAGGAGTTAGAACCAGACATGGAACAACAGACTGATTCTAAATTGTGAGGAGTATGTCAAGGCTGTATATTGTCACCCTGCTTATTTAACTTATATGCAGAGTACATCATGCAAATTGCCAGGCTGGATGAAGCACAAGCTGGAATCAAGATTGCTGGAAGAAATATAGATAGCCTCAGATATGCAGATGATATCACCCTTATGGCAGAAAGTGAAGAAGAACTAAAGAGCCTCTTGATGAAAGTGAAAGAGGAGAGTGAAAAAGCTGGCTTAATACTCAACATTCAAGAAATAAGATCATGGCATCTGGTCCCACCACTTCACTGCAAATAGATGGGGAAGAAATGGAAACAATGACAGACTTTTTAGGCTCCAGAATCACTGCAGATGGTGACTGGAGCCATGAAATTAAAAGATGTTTGTTCCTTAGAAGAAAACTATGACCAACCTAGACAACATTTTAAAGAGCAGAGACATTACTTTGCCAACAATGTAATCTCGTCAAAGCTATGGTTTTTCCAGTAGTCATGTATGGATGTGAGAGTTGGACCATAAAGAAAGCTGAACGCTGAAGAATTGATGCTTTTGAGCTGTGGTGTTGGAGAAGATTCTCGAGAGTCCCTTGGACTGCAAGGGGATTAAACCAGTCCATTCTAAAGGAATCAGTTCTGAATTTTCACTGGAATGGCTGATGCTGAAGGTGAATCTCCAATACTTTGGCCATTTGATGCATTGAAGTGACTCATTGGAAAAGACCCTGATGCTACAAAAGATTGAAGGCAGGAGGAGAAGGGGACGACAGAGGATGAGATGATTGGGTGGCATCTCTGAGTCAATGGGCATCAGTTTGAGCAAACTCTGGGAGTTGCTGATGGACAGGGAAGCCTGGCATGCTGCAGTCCGTGGGGTCACAAAGATTTGGACACTGAGTGACTGGACTGAACTGAACTGAGGCAAAACAGGACCCTGCCTCAAGGCTGCACTGTTTTTCTTAGCTGTTCCTCCCTTGTCTCTGCATCCCACTCCTTCCCTGATTAGCAACTGTTTGAATCTTTTCTTTTGAACTCAGAGAAGTTCACAGGGCCTTGAGTCTGTTTCCTATAAATAAGGAACGGGGACACAGAAAGGCTTCTGTGCCCAGGTGTTGCAGGGAGAAGAAAATTTTGACTTCATATGGGAAACTTTCTTTGGCTTACTTTATATTGCTTTTCTTATTACAATCATACAAAATGGCCTGCCCCCAGAGGACCCTGCCCTCTCTGCCTAACTGTTAAAGAGGCTTTGTTCAGCTCATATAGAGATAATCTGTGAATCAGTTGGTTCAATCACTCAGTTGTGTCTGACTCTGTGACCCCATGGACTGCAGCATGCCAGGCTTACCTGTCCATTACCAATTCCTGGAGTTTGCTCAAACTCATGTCCATTGAGTCAGTGATGCCATCCAACCATCTCATCCTCTGTCATCCCCTTCTCCTCCTGCTTTCAATTGTTCCCATCATCAGGGTCTTTTCCAATGAGTCAGTTCTTCACATCAGGTGGCCAAAGTATTGGCGTTTCAGCTTCAGCATCTGTCCTTCCAGTGAATGTTCAGCACTGATTTCCTTTACGATTGACTGGTTTGATCTGCTTGCTGTCCAAGGGACTCTCAAGAGTCTTCTCCAACACCAGAGGTCAAAAGCATCAATTCTTTGGTGCTCAGCTTTCTTTATAGTCCAGCTCTCACATCCATACATGACTACTAGAAAAACCATAGCTTTGACTAAATGGACCTTTGTTGGCAAAGTAATGTCTCTGCTTTTTAATAAGCTATCTAGGTTTGTCATAGCTTTTCTTCCAAGAAACAAGCATCTTTTAATTTCATGGCTGCAGTCACCATCTGCAGAGATCTTGGAGCCCAAACAAATTAATTCTGTCAGTGTTTCCATTGTTTCCACATCTATTTGCCATTGAGTGATGGGACTGGATGCCATGATCTTAATCTTTTGAATGTTGAGTATTAAGCCAGCTTTTTCACTCTTCTCTTTCACTTTAATCAAGAAGCTCTTCAGTTCTTCTTCGCTTTCTGCCTTAAAGGTGGTGTCATCTGCATATCTGAGGTTATTGCTATTTCTCCTGGCAGTCTTGATTCCAGCTTGTGTTTCATCCAGCCTGGCATTTCACATGACGTCCTCTGCATACAAGCTAAATAAGCAGGGTGACAATATACAGCGTTGACTTACTTCTTTCCCAATTTGGAACCAGTCCATTGTTCCATGTCCGGTTCTAACTGTTGCTTCTTGATCTGCATACAGATTTCCCAGGAGGTAGGTAAGGTGGTCTGGTATTCCCATCTCTTAAGAATTTTCGACATTTTGTTATGATCCACAAAGTCAAAGGCTTTTGCATTGTCAATGAAGCAGAAGTAGATGTTTTTCTGGAACTCTCTTGCTTTTTCTAAGATCTGACAGATGTTGGCAATTTGATCTCTGGTTCCTCTGCCTTTTCTAAAACCAACTTGAACATCTGGAAGTTCTCAGTTCATGTACTGTTGAAGCCTCACTTGGATAATTTTAGAATTACTTTACTAGTGTGTGAGTTGACTGCAATTGTGCGGTAGTTGGAACATTCTTTGGCATTGCCTTTCTTTGCAATTGGAATTAATACCGACCTTTTCCACAGAGTATGTGAATAGCTACAACAAAAAGAAGAGTTTAACACACCACTTCCAAAGGCTGGCCCTTCAGGAGATGTTTTGCAAGACCAAAGACCCTTTTTACTTTATTTCCTCACCGCATCTCCCTCTCTTTCCTGCCTTTTGACTTTAGTTCCTCATTGATTCTCTCTCTGACTCTATAAAAGAACCTGGCATGCAGACCCTGACAAGATGGTTATTTTGGGACATTAGTCTGCCATCTTCTTGGTCGGCTGGCTTTCTCAATAAAGTCATATTCCTTAACTCTACTCCTTGTCTCTTGGATTCACTGGCCTGTCATGGGGCAAGCAGAGCTAGCTTGGACTCAGTAACAGCCCCACAGGGTCTAGCTCGGTTTTAGGAACCCCACAGTGTCCTGCTTATTTTCACATATGCAGCTTGAAGGTGAGCCCAGGAGAACATATACAACTCTATGAGAACATTTTATTGACTGCCTTAATCTCCCTGGTCCTTTGGCTTCCTTGCTGTCTGTGCTCTCCTTGCAACTGAAACTGCATTGGGTCCCAGCAAGAGAATAAATAGTGAGAAGAGTGCTAGGAGTGCTCCCTTGCTCTTGGGGTTGAGTTGTCTCAGAGTTTAAGGTGCTGGCTTGGCCTCCTCTGTGCACTACTCCATTGCCACTGTGGATTTGCCTGGGACTGGTGTGGGACAGAATGGGAAAGCAAAAACAAAGGACACTTTGGATTCCCCTCACTCTCTGTGACCTATGGAGGCCCCTTTTCCTGACACTCAGACTGTACTAAAGAATTTCTCTTAGAGTTCTAGCTGTTTGTTCCTGCTGCACAGTTCTGAGTTTTAGCTTGTGTTTGAATTCAGGCCAGGAGATACCAGAGGAAAAACAAAATGGAAAATGCAGTGATGGTTCAGTGGTACTTTGAGTTCTTGTTTCCTTCCCTAATCTGTTTGTTGACATTTGAGATAGCTGTTCCATGTATTCTGTCTAGAGGTTTTACCTGTATTTAATGTGGAAATACAGTGTAAATAAAGTTCTTATTGTCCTGACCAGAACCCAATAATCTCAGTACCATTTTAATTTATGTTTTCTCTTCTCTCTTTAGAGAGTTTGAACATATTTCTATGTTTGGGGAGCTGTTTTTACATTACTTTGGGGAATGAAGTTTTCTTTTTTTCTCTAATTAAAAAAAATTTTTTTAATCTGTTAGATTTATTAGATCTTTATCCAAGAAGGGTTGCAAATATTTTCTCCCAGTTTGTCCATTGTCTTCTGATACTATTTATATTTTGGGGGCCATGCAGAAGTTTTGTTTTTAATAAAGTCATAATTACAATATTTTATTGCATCTGGATTTTAAATCAAGATAGAAATCCTTTTCTTTCATCTAAGTTAAAGAAGAACTCACCTATGTTTTTCTCTAGAGCCTGTATAGTTTCCAAGTAGTTCTCTAATCAGTTTGAGACTGAATCTTATATATGGTGTGAGATATAGATCTAACTGTATCATTTTCAAAAGTGTTCCATGGGACTTTCCTAATGGTCCAGTGGCTAAGACTCCATGCTCCCAATTCCTGGTCAGGGAACTAGATCCTACATGCCACAACTAGAGATCCCACATGCCGCAAGGAAAATCGAAGGTGCCACAACGAAGACCCGTCACACCTGAATAAAAAAATTTTAATAGTGTTTCAGAAGTCCTGCAACCTCCTCAAGTTTGGCAACTCATAAATCATAGTCACAAGATTCAGTTGCAATTTCTAGTTAAGGCTAAGGTTTATGACAGTAAAGTATGCAGGGCAAAAGAAAGCAGGAAAAAGATGTACATTGGCAGAGGCCAAAGGACAAATGCTGGCTTCTGCATCTATTCCTTCCACAACTACACAGGACATGCTCTTTCTCATACCCACACACATCAAACTACAGACATATGTGGTATATCTCTGCCCAGGGAATCTTGTTTGAGTTTTAGTCTGAGTCTTTTGTGCAGGGCAGTTGGTCATATAGTAGGCATATCCTGCTACACAACCAGCCATGGCAACAGGCTGGACCCCAGCAATGAAATCAGGTGCATGTAAATCATCAATCTTGATGTTTGTGCAAAGCAATCTGACAAGCTGGGACGGCATGGTCCATTGCTCCAGGTGTACATAGCAAGACCATCAATTACTGACACAAACACTCTGAAGGCCATATGCCAAGAGGTTTATCAAAGGTCAATTGTGGTTCTAGGTTCCCTTGAAGACAGGTAGGCATAGGCAACCAGATCTGCTATTTTAACTCTTTCCTTGCAAAATGGCTAACCCCAGTGTTTTGAGATGCCACTTTTATCATATAATGAAGTTCTATATGTACTGACATCTATTTCTGGATTTTCTGTTCTGTTTCTGTCTTGTCTGTTCACTCACACAACAGTACACATAATGTATTTTTCATTTGTTTGGTTTTGGCCCCACCTCATAGGCTGCAGTCCATGGGGTCTGGAAGAGTCGGACACGACTGAGCGACTTCACTTTCACTTTTCACTTTCATGCATTGGAGAAGGAAATGGCAACCCACTCCAGTGTTCTTGCCTGGAGAATCCCAGGGACGGGGGAGCCTGGTGGGCTGCCGTCTATGGGGTCACACAGAGTCGGACACGACTGAAGTGACTTAGCAGCAGCAAGGTGGATGAGGTAAGTGCAACAAGAGAAGATTGTGAAGAGGGAGCCTGGGGAAAGTTTATCAATACTGTGTACCTTCTAGCGTAAGCAGCTTTGCCAACTCTGAGGGAACCCCTAGTCTGTTGGTGTCTTTCCTGGTACTTCTGACCACTTCTCCTGAGCAGGGCGTTCTTCTAGGAGTTGAAATTTCTGAAGGGGAAAAGTCATGGCTATTCCAATGGAGGCTGAAACTCAAAAATGACAAACCAGTTTAAAACAATCAGTAATAAAACTCAAACACTTTTGTCTGTAAGGTAACTTGCACTGCTGCTGCTAAGTCGCTTTAGTCGTGTCCAACTCTGTGCGACCCCATAGACGGCAGCCCACCAGGCTCCCCTGTCCCCGGGATTCTCCAGGCAAGAACACTGGAGTGGGTTGCCATTTCCTTCTCCAATGCATGAAAGTGAAAAGTGAACGTGAAGTTGTTCAGTAGTGTCCGACTCGGGATTTTAGTTCCCAGATCAGGAATTGAACTCACGTCCTAGGCAATGAAAGTGCAGAGTCCTAACCACTGGACCACCATGGGATTCCTCACAGTGTTTTCATTGCTACTGCTACTGCTAAGTCACTTCAGTCATGTCCGACTCTGTGCGACCCCATAGACATCAGCCCACCAGGCTCCTCCATCCCTGGGATTCTCCAGGCAAGAACACTGGAGTGGGTTGCCATTTCCTTCTCCAATGCATGAAAGTGAAAAGTGAAAGTGAAGTCACTCAGTCCTGTCCAACTCTTAGCGACCCCATGGACTGCAGCCTACCAGGCTCCTCCGTCCATGGGATTTTCCAGGCAAGAGAACTGGAATGGGGTGCCGTTGCCTTCTCCAATGTTTTCATTAGAAAGGCTTTATAGCGTGTTTAATGTTTATAGAAATTGTCCATTCCTAGTGTTTTCCTGGTTGTTCTTGTGTGTTTGTTTTTCCATATGAAGTATAGCATCAGCATATCTGTTTCCATGAAGAAACTTGTTTCTACCTGGCGTCTTTTGTTCATTTTTATCTATTTTCCAATCTTTATTTTATTTTTAAAAAGTTTATATTTATTTATTGGTTGTGCCAGGTTTTAGTTGTGGCATGCAAACTCTTACTTGCAGCATGTGGGATCTCATTCCCTGACTAGGAATCAAACCCATGCCTCCCTGCATTTGGAGCTGGAGTCTTAGCCACTGGACTACCAGGGAAGTCCCTATTTTCCAATCTTTAAACAAATATTTTTTCTGCAAAAATAAGCCACATTACAGCAAAAATGACAAAGAAAAACCACATTAATCCCAAACATAACATTGATATCACTTTGTTATTATTTCTTTTTACACAATTTAAATCATGTTGTTAGAATCTTATAACCATCATTTTTAATGACTGTAGTATTTAAACAAGGAGATAGTCATAATTTTTTTCATAACCTATTTGATTATTCGCTTATTAAAAAGTATTCATTCTGCCCAAATTTTGACTATTATAAACAATGCTAAATATTATGTATCCATTTATTTCTTTGAGGTATAGACTCCTAGAGTGGAATTGCTGTAAGGTAAAAGGTGTGCGCATCTTTAAGCTTCCTGACAAATGTTAATAAATTGCTTTCTTTATGGTTGTACTAATTAAACTACTACTACCTACTTTCACTGCATTCTTACCTTTCATTGTAAACCCTGGCTTAAAATATAATAAAAACGTATCCATTTCGATGTTTGGCCAAAACGCAATGGTTTAGACCTTCTGACCCACCAATTCCACCTCTAGAATTATGAAAATAGCCATCTGATATGCAGGTGCAAGGATGTCAGTGTGATATCAGGTATCTTACAAACACAAGTGTGTTAAAGTCCATGCAGAGGGTGATCATGGGGAAAGACTTCCGTATTTTGCTTTATAAACTTTCATGTTGTTTTAATTCTTCACAATGAGAATGTATTACTTTTTAAAAATTTGTGATAATATACCTAACATGAAATCTCCCATTTTAACTATTTTTAAGTGCACGGTACAGTGGCATTTAGTTCATTCACACTGTTGTGCAACCATCGCCATGACTTTTTTCATCTTCCCAAAATGAAGCTCTGTACCAATTAAATGGTAGTTGCCCATTATTCCCTCCTCCTCAGTCCCTTGAAACACCCTTCTGCTTTCTGTATCTAGCAATGTGACCACTCTAGATACCTCATATTAGTAGACTCCTTTAATATTTGTCCTTTTGTGTCTAGCTATTTCCACTTAGTATAATGTTCTCAGAGTTCATCTTGTTGCGGCATGGAGCACATTGAAGAAATCTTTAAAAAATATTCTTTCCTTTTTGAGGTTAAATACTGCTCCATTGTATGTATATACTACATTTTCTTCATCCATCATCTATCAAAGGACACGGGTTGCTTCCATCTTTTGGATTTGTGAATAATGCTGCTAAGAATAGGGACCTACAAATGTCTCTTCAAGATCCTACTTTCAGTTGCACTGTTTTCATCAGTCACGTTTTTACAAATAGGTAGACTCATTCATCAGAGAAGGCGATGGCACCCCAGTCCAGTACTCTTGCCTGGAAAATCCCACGGACGGAGGATCCTGGTAGGCTGCAATCCATGGGGTCATGAAGAGTCAGACACAACTGAGTGACTTCCTTTTTTTTTTTTTTTTTACCCACACGTGGAATTGCTGGGTTTATCTGGCTCTTACACTTTGATGTTCTTCAGGGCTAGATTTGAGATGCTCTTCTCTCTCTCTGTTTTCCCCTTATGTTATCTCACTGATTTGCATGAAATATAAATACCCAGGACTATCTAGTTTTTATCTCTAGCCCATACCTCTCTCCTGTATCTCTAATACTTTGTTCTATATATCTTCTTGATGACTATCCAGCATTTTAAACACAATATATTCAAAAGTGAGCTGCACACCTGCTCCCTCCCTATGTCAGTAATTGGCATGGCCATCATCCAGGTTTCTCAGGCTTGTGCTCATTAACCCATATCAATCTTCTCCAAGTCCTAGTTTGAAATAGATCTCTGTTCTGACAATGTATTTCCCTCTTCACTGTCGTCATCCTAGACCAGGCCATTAATTGGCAGCTGTCATGTGGATTACTCCAGGAGGCTCCTAAAGGATCTCTCTACTTTTCTTACCCTCTGAAATAGTTTTCCTGAGGTTTCTATAACAAATTATCACAGGGGAATTCCCTGGCAGTCCAGTGGTTAGGACTCAGAGCTATCACTGCTGGGGCCCCAGGTTGATCCCTTGTCAGGAAACTAAGATCCCACAAGCCACACAGTATGATGAGAGAAACCCAAATTATCACAACTTGGTCCTTTTAAACAACAGAAATTTATTCTCTCATGGCTCTGGATGCCAGAAGTCTGAAATCAAGGTGTGGTCAGGGCCCCGTTCCCTTTCGAGGCTCTGTGGAATGTATTCAATCCTGAATTCTTCTAACTCCTGGTGTTTACTGGCTTTCCTTGATGTTCCTTGAGTTGTGACCGCGCTACTCCAATGTCTATCTCTGTTTTCACATCACTTTCTCTCTGTCCGTCTCTTTTCACCTTCTGTTTCTCAAATCTCATTCTACCTTTCCCTTATAAGAACACATGTCATCGGATTTAGTGCCCACCTGGATAATCCAGGGTTAGATCCTCATCTCAAGATTTTAACTGCATCTGCAAAGATCCTTTTTGCAAATAAGATAACAGTCACAGGTTCATGGGATTCAGTGTGGATATCTTCTTGTGGGCCTTTTTTCAGCTTACCACATCCCTTCTTTTTCACCTAGTAACTAGAGTGATTTTTTAAAATGTAATTTTATTTAAAATTTTACATGTCTATAGCCCTTCAATGTCTTCCCACCCCAGTTTTAATAATATACAAATTCTTTCCCCTGATCCCCAGGCTCCTTCCTGTCTGATCTAAAGCCTATCTCTCCAAACTCATCTTCCATTCATCTGCTCCCCATGTCACCTAGGCAGCTCTCCCCTTCACTATGCCCATTTTCATACAGTTAATTCTTATTATATCTTCTCTCTCCACAGGTTAGCCTATCAACTGGTGTGGGAGTCCACACCTAATTCTAGGATATTAGTTGTTCTACAGTGCTTAATGTGCTCAGTCATATCCGACTCTTTGTGACCCCATGAACTGTAGCCCACCAGGCTCCTCTGTCTGTGGGATTTTTCAGGCAAGAATACTAGAGTGGGTTGACATTTCCTCCTCTAGGGGATCTTCCCAACACAGGGATCAAACCCATATCTCCTGCATTGGCAGGTGGATTCTTTACCACTGAGTCTCCTGTTACAGAGACTATCTGGTACAGTAGGGGTCAGAAAACATACCTCTTTCTTTTTTTTCTTAGCTGTACCACATAGCTTGCAGGACCCTAGTTCCCTGATCAGGGCTTGAACCTGTGCTGTTGTGGTGGGGTGAGGGGGTGTGGAAAGGTGTGGAGTCCTAACTTAACCACTGGACAGCCTGGGAATTCTCAAACCTGTCTTTCTTTATAAATAAAGTTTTATAGGCATATGTAATTCTTTGCTTACATATTATTTATGGCTGCTTCTGAGCTACAGCAGCAGAGTTGAGTGGCTGCCACAGGGACTATGTGGCCGACAAAGCCAAACATATTTATTATACGGACCTTTAGAGAAAAAATTTTTCCCAGTCTCTGTTCTAGGATATTGGTTTCCTATTTAGTGCTCTCAGGTCCATTATTTGGTTTCTTCTTTTCTCCAAATATTTAACTACTTTCCAGGTGCTATTGCTGCCTCCTCTAGTAAATTCTCTGAATTTTCAATAACTTGTTTTATTGTAGACTGTGTTGCTTGGTCTATTAACAGTACATGGTGGAACAGGCAGGTGACATCAGGCAACCACTGATCTTTGTCCACGCCAACTGAGCCCTTCCTAGTGAAGAGAAGGAGTGATCTTGCCCATCTTGAGGGAATTTAAATTACTAGCACACTTTTGTTTTATAAAGGAGTGGCCATTTCCGCACTTCCCCAGCTCCTGTGCCTGGGTCTGTAACAGGCTCTGACTTATAAATGGGAATGTGCTTATTTACTATGCCCAGCAGGTGCACGGGCTTCCCCCGTAGCTCAGTGGTAAAGAATCCGCCTGCAATGCAGCAGACCCAGGTCTGCTCCCTGGGTTGGGAAGATTGCCTGGGAAATTCCATGGACATATAGGAGCCTGGTGGGCTACAGTCCATAGGGTCACAAAGAGTCAGACATTACTGAAGCGACTGAGCATGCATGCATGCAGCAGGTGCCTATGCCTTATTACATCAAACTGTTTCTATCTCTGTTCAAATACACTGTTCTTCATGGAGCAAGATGAGCGTGACCCAGTTCTATAACACTGGAGTCCTGACCTGGCTCTACTGTGGGAGTCCGTTCTTACTGGAGTGTGTGACTGACTGATGCTTTGTCCACTCCTGCCTGAATATCCTGCAGGGCATGAACCACTATCCTCCAAATTGCAAGCTCTTCTGTCACTTACAAACATTCATAGGATTTGGCTAAAGTCCTGTCTGAAAGGAGGCTATCAGCTTTTCCAGTCTTTTCTGACTACTGCTGAGTAGAGGTTTTGCCTTAGAATTCCAATATTTCTAGTGGAAGAGCATTGTATCCTCTTACAAGGGGAAAATAAAGAAAAAACAAACTCCCAAACCCAAGAAATGGCTGCTGGATGATTTATACAGTGAATATACAAAAGTATTCACTCTCAATTGCTTAGTTAAAGCATTCTCTACCTATCTGGACCTAAAGTGATCTGAAGGAGATTGTTGCTTTGTTTAAATATCTTCCAGTGGTTTGCCACAAAGTGGTTCCTTTTCTTTCCTCAATGGGCCCTTCTGATTGTAGTCTCAACCAAGAAACCATGTGAGAAGTGAAAATGAAAGTTGCTCAATTGTATCTGACTCTTTGCAACCCCGTGGACTATACAGTTCATGGGTTTCTCCAGGCCAGAACACTGGAGTGGGTAGCCGTTCCCTTCTCCAGGGGATCTTCCCAACCCAGGGATTGAACCCAGATTTCCCACATTGCAGGTGGCTTCTTGACCATCTGAGCCACCAGGGAAGCCCAAGAATACTAGAGTGGGTAGCTTATCCCTTCTCCAGTGGATCTTCCCAATCCAGGAATCAAACCTGGGTCTCCTGCATTGCAGGTGGATTCTTTACCAGCTGAGCTACCAGGGAAGCCCAAGAAGCCATGGGTTGCCTTATCTTGCAGAATATCTGGTCTAAATTAAGCTAAACCTACATCGAGTGTTTACCAATGTAGCCATACTCCCACCCCAAATGACAAAGCTCTGCCTTATACACTTTAAAATATTTGGATCTCAAAACTATCAGTTGGAGACATTTCGTTAGCTCACTCGGATGAACGCACGCACACACACACACACACACACATGCACACAAACCCCTTGTAAACTATTTTTTAAGGACAGGAAGGAGCTATCTAACATTCCTTAACACATGATGATGTGTACCTGACATATATCTGTGGGTTCATGAAAGCATGTTAGAAAAACTGTTTAATCTTATTTAGTTGGCTTCTTTGGTCCAGTTTCATCTTATTTTTGATGGACAATATTTTTTGGGGGGCAAAATTTTTGATGAACAAAAGTTTGAGGACTTTTTTTTTAATTCAAGAATTATTTCTATTACATGATTTTTATGAACTCTTTTTTGTCTTCAAAGTCTTTGAATATAATTTTGAAGAGAAAGTTTAATGTAATCATAATATACTATTTTCATATTTGCCATTTTACTTTTAGCTATCTTTATTGAGAATCATTCACATATCATACAATTCACTCATTTATAGTGTACAGTCCAGTGGGTTTTTGCAATCATCACCACATTAAATTTTCATGCCTTTCATCACTCCCAGAAGAAACTCTGTACCTGTTAAACATACATACCCCATTCACCCCAAACACGTCAGTCAAAGGCAATCACTTCTATTTCCTGTCTCTATGGATTTGCTTTTTCTGAACATTTCATATAAATAAAGCCATACCATATGTGATCCTTTATGACTGGCTTCTTTCACTTAGAAAAGTGTTTTCAAAGTTCACTCATGTAGCATGTTTCGGTACTTCATTTCACTTTGTGGTTAAATAATATCCCACAGAATAGACAGGCAACATTTTGTTTATCCATTATCTTAATGACTATTGGAATTCTTTCTTGCTACTATAAATTATGCTGCTATGAACATTCATGTAAGGGCTGTTGAGTGGACATATATTTTCATTTCTCTTGAATACCTAGGAGTGGAATTGCTGGGTTATAGAATAACTTTATTTTTTAGTCATGCAGGCATGAGGGATTTTAGTTGCCTGGCCAGAGATCGAACATATGCTCCCTAAAATGGAAGTGTGGAGTCCTAACTACTGGACTGCCAGGGAATTCCCTGTATGGTAACTCTTAGTTTAGCCTTTTGAGAACAGTCAGGCTGATTAAAGTCTTTGGTGAATTATTTACTTACAAACAAAAGAAATCACTCCAAGTTCCAAGGAGCATTTATGGATTCCTTGACCCCCCAAGCAGTCCTACAATGTTGGTCATGGATCTGCTTTAAAATTTTGGTGCTCAGAAGGAGTGGACCTGAAGGCATCTGGCAGCAAGAGCAGCAGCTCCAACAGAGTGTTCCAAAAGCTGTACCAGGAAGATTAGAATGGACATTTCCCAGATGGGCCTTAGCCCATCCACCTTTCTTATCCCAATCCACCCAATCCACCTTTCTTATTCCCAATCCACCCTTCTTATCCCAATAAAAACAAATTCACAAGAAAAAAAATTGGTTCCCAGAGACCCACTATTCTTTACAGTCCACCAGATTCTGCTATCTCATAAAGGACGTAGTGAATTAGTGCATGAACTAATACTGATTTTTATTTTTTGGCCATGCCAAGTGGTTTGCAGGATCTTAGTTTCTCAACCAGGGATTGAATCCTGGCCCTCAGCAATTAAAGCCGGGAATCCTAACCCCTGGGCCACTCGGGAATTCCCAATGATTTTTAGATATGTCTTTGCTTTGATTTATTTGTTTTTGGTTGTGTTGGGTCTCTGTTGCTGCACGGGCTTTCCTCTAGTTGTGGAGAGCAAGGGCTCCTTTCTAGTCGTGGTGTGAGGGCCTCTCCTTGCAGTGGCTTCTCTTATTGTGGAGCACAGGCTCTGGAGTGCCCGAGCTTCAGTAGCTGTGGCATATGGACTCAGTAGCTGTGGCTCCCAGGCTCTAGGGCACAGGCTCAACAGTTGTGATGCATGGGTTTAGTTGCTCTATGGCATGTGGGATCTTCCCGAATTAGGGACTGAACCCGTGTCTCCTGCATTGGCAGGTGGATTCTTAACCACTGAGCCACCGGGGAAGCCCCTAGATATGTCTGTTTGAAATATCAAAGCAAACCTCTCTCCCCTGACAAAACAAACAAACAAAAAAACCTTCTAATATTGATATTTTACATTGTCTACAACTAATCATGATATATGGACTAGAATTACTAGTTGTACTAGATCCATTTTTGCTGTTTACATTTATACCATTCTAACAAGATAGCATCCAGGGTGAGAGTGAAGTTCTGGTTCAGTCTAGGGCATGACTCAGTTGTGTTGCCTTATCAAAATGTAAAGATCCCAGAAAAGTGCTCCAGATATAACTTGGATGTGGTAACACACATGATCACAATGGAGTACAAGAAATTCTCATTTGACAAAAGAGATACATTGTGGAAGGCCTGCATATTATAAACATCACATAATTAGGCCATTTGCCATATGTATAAGTCAGGGTTCTACCAAAGAGACATAATCAGTAGGAGATAAATATATATATATATGAGATTTATTATTACAAGGAATTCCCTTATATGATTGTGAGTGCTTGCTAAGCAGAGTCTGAAATTCCCATACCAGGCCAACAGAATGGAAACTCCTGTGCATGGGCTGATGATGCAGTCTATAGAAAGAATTTCTTCCTCAGAGAAATCTTGGTTTTGCTTCTAAGGCTCTTTAACTTATTGGATACAGTCCATTCAAATTATAAAGGATAGTATCTTTTACTTAGTTACTGATTGTAATGTTAATCACATGTACAAAATACTTTCATAGTAACACCTACATAAGCTTTTGAATAACTGTATTATAGCCTAGCCAAGTTGACACGTAAAACGAGCCATCATGGGACCTCCATGATGGTCCAGTGGTTAAGACTCTGCCACTCCACTGCAAGGGACGCTGCTTCAACCCCTGGTATGGGAATAAGATCCCACATGCCACATGGTGTGGACAACAAATAAATAAGTGATTTAAATTAAAAAAAAATAGCTATCATACCAAAGAACTGACAAAGGCTGCAGATATTTTAGTTTACCAACTATACTGACATGCCCCTGTGGCAGTAATGCAAGCTCATAATTTACTCAGCTTATCAGCTTTGAAAATACTGCAATTCTTGACTGTATTTTTAAAAATTTTAGGGTTTTCAATATTTCATATTCTTTACATAAAGTAAAACTTTATTAACATTGTTATTAATATTTTATACAATACTAATTTAAAATTATATTAGTGAAATGCACAGTACAAGCAATTCTTTTGTCAGATAGCTTTTACAATGTCAATCAGGGTTAAACACTATGGCTTTTAACATAATTACGTGGAGGCTTTTGCAGTTTTAGGCCTTTTAAGGAGAGCACCTTGGGTATCTGGGTCTGTCTCTTTCAGTTTCTTCAACCATCCTCTTTCAGTGTTATAGTCCAGTTCCCATCCTTCTTCCTCGAGACTCTACACTCCTTATAGGAGGAGACATTTTCTTCCTTCCTTCCATGTCTTCTTGGATCTTGCAAACCTCCATATCTCAGGCTTGATCAGACTTTGGGGACTTCAAAGAGAGAGGTGAGGCCCAGTTCAGGAGCCATGGATGGGGACTGAAACAGGATGGAAGGGGGCAAGGCACAACCTCTAAAGGAATGACACAGCCCTTGAAGATATAACCAGAAGTGGTTAGAACCAACTAGGTCCAAGAGAGTAGATTAGACTTCCAGTAGGCCTTGAGCCTCATCACACACTCATCGCAATACATTAGCATGCTAAATGACAAACCCACATACACCACGTCTGTTTCCAGGTTGACTGTAACTGGGTGGTGGCCCAATTCCTGGAAATCTCTACCCCTTCTCCAAAATATTGATAGTTGGAATAATCCTCCTATTTGTTAGCCTATGAAATTACTCAGTCCATAAAAACAACCACCCCATATTTTGCTGTCTGAGATGGCCCACAGTCTGGTTATAGAGTGCGTTTCTCTCTAAATAAACTCACCTCTTACCTATCACTTTGTCTTTCACTTAATTCTTTCTGCATAAGACATAAAGAACCTGAGCTTCAGGGCTTCCTTTTTGGCTCAGTGGTAAAGAATTCACCTGCCAATGCAGGAGACACAGGTTCAATCCCTGGTCCAGGAAGACCCCCCACACCATGGAGCAACCAAGCCTGTACGCCACAATTACTGAGCCCATGTGCCACAACAATTGAAACCCTCACCCTATAGCCCATGCTCTGCAACAAGAGCAGCTACTGCAATGAGAAGCCTGCACCCCCTAACTAAAGAGTAGACCTGCTTGCCACACCTAGAGAAAAGTCGGTGTAGCAACAAAAACTCAGCACAGCCAAAAATAAATAAATACATTTTTTTAAAAAAGAAGAAACTGAGCTTCACTAAGTCCTGAGACCAGATGTGTGATCTCAGTTAAAACACCATGGATTCAAGTCTCAGTCTGAGTTTTGGCAGCATTTAAAGTTCTAACCTAGGGGTTTGAGTCCCAATGTAAGTTTTTTGGTTTCAGCACCAAATCCAGCTCAGTTTTACCCAAATGAGCATAGGAATTTGATATCTTCACCAGTTCCCTGAGAAGTATGTACACCACTCCCAAGTCAGCATTAATTTTACTCGGTGACAACACATTCTGTCACAGATGTCACTTCCCACAGCATTATTTCGTTAAGGGACATTTGAGTCCTCTCTGAATATGGCTCCCAAACTTCACGACATTAGTCGCCAATATCTTTCCAAGAATAAAGTACACCAGCTCCAAATCTCTCTTCTAATAAGATTGGGGGATTGGGACGCATTGGTAGGTCTCAGTTCCTTCTTCAGCAGGCCCTCAATAAATATTTGCTGAATTAAATAGAATGAACTTTCCTTTATGTGATGGGGAATCACAAATGGCCTTTGAATTATGATTAAATTTCCACCGTGTGGCAATACAAGCATTAATTCCTCCAAATAAACTTACATATTTCAAAGTAGAAACTTCATACTTCCTAATGGAAATATTCTTGCACAGAACATCACTGGTACTCAAGTTGAAATCATTATTATTCATAATGGAACATCGTTATACCAACTATTTCAGGGCTCCGCGCATCTGATGCAAACAGAATATTGTTGTCTGCTGCTGCTGCTGCTGCTGCTAAGTCGCTTCAGTCGTGTCCGACTCTGTGCGACCCCATAGACGCCAGCCCACCAGGCTCCTCCATCCATGGGATTTTCCAGGCAAGAGTACTGGAGTGGGGTGCCTTTGCCTTCTCCAAGGAACCAATTCCGTCATTTTTAGAAGCAGTGTAGAGCGCATCAGTCTTTCGAAGTATAAAATGGGTGAGGTTATTCTAAGTTGTGGCCTGCAAGCCCCGCCCCATATACCTGAGTGGCTCCGCCTACTGCCCGGCTTAGGTGAGGGGCGGTGAACCACATTTCCCAGCGGGCCCTGCAGGCCTTTAGCGCCTGCGCGTTGGCAGCTCAGGCAGGCGGACGGAACTCCCGCGCTATCCAGCCACCTGGTCTCGCCTCATCTGTTCTCTACCTACGGCATGGAGGGGCTCCCGGCGGTAACCGCAGGCAACGCGGGCGCTGCCAAGGCCGAGGGAGCCGCAACCATGCCGCCGCCGCCTCCCGTCTCCCCGCCTGCCCTCACTCCGGCACCCGCAGCGGGTGAGGAGGGCCCGCCGCCCCTACCCGAGGCGGGGGATCCCGGCTGCTCGGGCTCCCGGCCCCCTGAGCTGGAGCCGGAGCGCAGCCTGGGCCGCTTGAGGGGCCGCTTCGAGGACGAGGACGAGGAGTTGGAAGAAGATGAGGACCTGGAGGAAGAAGAAGAGGAGGAAGAGGAGGAAGAGATGAGCCACTTCTCGCTGAGGCTGGAGGGGGGCCGGCCGGACTCCGAGGACGAAGAGGAGGTATTGATAGCCCCTGTTTGACCACGCCGGCCCTCCGCCGTTAGGGCCGGGCCGGATGTCCCCGCTCGCCGCTGCATCCTTTGGCATTGGAGTCCACCCTCGCCTCTCCTTGCGCTGCCTGCTCGTGGCGCGGACTGGCCTTCTGTCCCTGCCAACTCATTTTGTAAGATTCCGGCAGTCACTTAAGCTCTCTGGGTCCGACTCACTCATTATTGAAGCTACTGCGTGCCAGGGATGTAGGCGCCAAGGGTACTGTTCTCCTGCCTTCTAGAAGCTTACAGTGGCTGGGAGTACAGTCCAGTTCTACAGAATGTTGAGAGTGTGGGGGAAACCCTTCCCCACCTAGTCAATCTCTAATTGGGAAGATTTTTTTTTTTAATTGGGGCAGCGCGTACTTCATTAATTCAGACAGTATACCCAGCCAGTCAGAATTTGTGTATTAAACACCAGTATCTGGAAAGTTTGTCCATTTTGTGATAATTCATAAAGTAAGATGTCCTTCATCTGGCAATATACAGTAGCTCCAAAAAGAATGAGATCTTTTTGAAACATTGGTTCATATTGTATTATTGTAACTTTGAGAGTATTTGAAGGGTCTGAGGTATTAGAACATGTTTCCATGTTGCAAAGTAAACTACACATTGTTGACAAAAAAAATTTAGGACGTATGACTTGGCAAGGATTTGTAACCTATTTCCATTGCATTTGCAGCGCCTGATCAATCTCTCTGAGCTGACTCCGTACATCTTGTGTTCCATTTGCAAAGGTTATTTAATAGATGCAACTACCATTACAGAATGTCTTCATACATGTAAGCATATAGTTCATTACATTTCCAAATAATATATTAAGTTTTTGAAATGTCTTGAAAACATTCTAATTCCAATATTTTTTTCCCAACAGTTTGTAAAAGCTGCATTGTCAGACACTTTTACTATAGCAACAGATGTCCAAAATGCAACATTGTAGTACATCAGACACAACCTCTTTACAACATAAGGTAAGAAAAATAAGTAACATTTATATAATAGGTATACTTTTTCTGAAAGATTGAAATTGTGTAGTTGGTAGTAAATTCTTGACCTGTCTCAAAATGACGAGAAAGGGAAATGCATATTCTTTAAAGAAATACATACAGAGCACTTACTGTATACCAGGCACTGTGACGTCTGCTGTAAACCTTAAAAGAAAAAAAAAAAGGTACAGACCTCTTTTCTTGAGGATTTAAATTCCATCACTGAAGTTGATGATGCTAATTTAGACTTGTCATTTTCTGTGTATCTAGAATTCTGTTTTTAAAATAACTGAAATAACTGGCCTCTTTAGAAAAACCTATCTGTCATAAGTCATTGTGGCTTATTAATCAAATTTTCATTTCATGCTCAGTTTGCTAAGGAAAGAAAAACACTAAAAGTGGACTGCTTTCATTTGTTTAGCAAATACTATTATGTTTTTATTACTTCACAGGAGAGTATTTTGCAGATGATACACAGAATTTTTAAGTACTGTCTCTGCCCTCAAACTCACATTCTTATTTGGGAAATAAGACCAGTTCACATGGAACAATTTAGCAAACTGTTCAAGAGTCTATAATTACTTGTAATTATGACAATGTGTAATTACTTGAGTTTCTCTTAGAAGAGAACCATTAGTGCTACCTAAAAGTAACTCACCTCTGAGAAAGGAGATATTCACTCCTAACAGAAAACAGTTACACACAAAGAGCATCATTCACTTTACCAAATGCTTTTTCTGAATTCTGAGGTATTCTCCATCCTTTCCTTTTATTAGGTTGGACCGACAGTTACAAGACATAGTGTACAAATTAGTGATCAATCTAGAGGAAAGTAAGTTTATTTTATTACCTAGTTGTAAATCCCCGAATCTCTTCTGACTCTACTAGTTATATTTTAAGTGTAATTTAGTCTGTGTTTTATCATTTTTTAGGAGAAAAAAAGCAAATGCATGATTTCTATAAAGAAAGAGGTCTAGAAGTACCTAAACCTGGTAAGTCTGGGTGTATATCATAATGTATTTATAGATTAAAAAATACTAACTTAATAAAATTCACTCCCTTTGAGGTTCTTTTTTGGTGATAGCTGGTTATTTTTTGATCAAAGAGAGAGAAAGATTTTGAAGGCAGTGACTTACTGTAACCCAATTTGTAAGGCTTGACGAGTAGAGGCTCTGGAGCTGGATTGTGATTCTGGCTCTGCCACCTTATTAGGTCTATAACTTGGACAGATGACTTCAGTGTTTCAGTTTCTTCTTCTATAAAGCAGGGATAATTGTAGCACTTTATAAAGTTGTTGTAAGGACTCACTAAGTAATGTGAAGCACTTAAAACAGTGCCTGGAACATAGTAACTGCTCAAAAACTAGTTTTTATGGTGATGGTAATGTCACAGTATGGAAGTTAGATTTGAGTTTAAATCCTCATTCTTCCACTTACTATGTGGGTGACTTTAGGCAAATTGCCTAATCTCATTAAATTGAATCTCATTTTCTTTACAGTTAAAGTACGTAAAGTACTTCAATTAAAAAAAAAAAAGCAGTGGTACCTACGCCATGGAATCATAATCAGGGTTAAATACAATAGTGCATATAAAAAGTGCTGAGCATGAGGCCTGGCACATAGTAGTGCTTATTAAGGATTACCCACAGCTATTGTTGCTTTTATGCTGAGCTTTCTTTGTGGCCCTGATAAACCAGCCACATATGTCTGCCTTCCACTGTGGAGCACTCCCCAGGCTTGTCACTAATTTCACTGGCTTTGACAGTTTAGCTAATGTTATTTGAAAAAGGGAGAGTGAGTGCTTTATGATCTTTTAAATAGTCATCATAGTTAAATCTGTGTAATTATTTTTCAGATACCTCAATTTATGAAGTTTTTATTCTAACTCAACTTTTTTGTTTGGCTATCAAATAGCTGTTCCACAGCCAGTCCCTTCAAGCAAAGGAAGAACTAAGAAAGTCTTAGAATCAGTGTTTCGTATTCCACCTGAACTTGACATGTCTTTATTACTAGAGTTTATTGGGTGAGTACCCTAAACCTCTACCTCTAAACTTTAAAATAAAGAAATTTTAAAGTCCCAGCAGTTACAAAATCATCCTGAGCTAAGGTACTAGAGAGTAGCACAATAACTACTTATATCTCTATCATCTGGCTTTCAAAATCAACCTTGCTATTATGGCAGAAGGCACTTGGCTACCTCTCCCTATTCATTCCCTGCTTCCCTTAGAGGTTAATAACTGCTCTCCTAAAAGTAATGATTATCATTCCCATGCATTTTTTTATGTGTTTACCACATGTGTATGTATTCCTAAACAATATGTAGAATTGTTTTTGTCCATTTAAAAACCTTAAATGGTGTCATACTGTTTTCCAACTTTTTTCACTTAGCACTGTGATTCATCCATGTTAAAATGTATAACTAGTTCACTCATTTTCACTGGGTGTTCCATTAAAATAAACATACCATAATTTATCTTTGCTTGTACTTTGGAGCACTTAGGTTGTTTCTAAATTTTTTTGCTATTGTACACAGTGTCACTTTAAACATTTTTTACAGATCTCCTTGTGTCTTTGTGAGATAGTTCTCTAAGAGTGTAGATTTGTTGAGTCTTAGGATATGTTCCGGAGAAGGCAATGGCACCCCACTCCAGTACTTTGCCTGGAAAAGCCCATGGATGGAGGAGCCTGGTAGGCTGCAGTCCATGGGGTCGCTAAGAGTCGGACACAACTGAGCGACTTCACTTTCACTTTTCACTTTCATGCATTGGAGAAGGAAATGGCACCCCACTCCAGTGTTCTTTCCTGGAGAGTCCCAGGGACGGGGGAGCCTGGTGGCTGCCGTCTATGGGGTCACACAGAGTCGGACACGACTGAAGTGACTTAGCAGCAGCAGCAGGATATGTTCAACTTCAACTTTACTTGGTTTTGCCAAATTATTTTCCAAAAATTGAATATCTCTCTAATTCATATAAATTGCTTCTTTCCAACACTGTAACATATAGTGTACTCCATTATATTGCAGCAGTGTTAGACCAACTGTCATCACAGAGTTGGCCTGTATCAAACTAGTTTTTGAAATAATTACATGGTTTGCGGGATAAACTAAAATGCTTTTCTTGGAAAATCTGGATCTTCTATTTTATGTCCCTGATGACTATTTGACTTCTCAGTCACTTCCTCCTTATAACTCTAGGTTGCCTGTATTATTTATTTAGTATCTAGCTTGTACTATGTTGTATTTATCTCTTTATGTACTCATTCTGTGTTCTCAAATATTATGGATCCCTGAGAGGTGAGAAACCTTTCTTATGCCTCCACTGAGCCCACATAGTAGTGTTTTGTGATAAATGAAATAAAGATCTCTTTAGAAGAATAAGAAATCATATAATACCAAACTTTAAAACAGCACTTTCTGTAAAGAATGTGTTCCAGCCTAAATGTCCAAAAAGGAACTAGTAAATTAATGGTATGTGGAACATGAGCATGTGCTAGTAACATACGTGCTAGTATGGAACAATTGCCAAAATTCACTTTCTTAAGTTAAAAAAATAAGATGTAGAAGAGAATATATAGGATGTGCTCATTTATGTCTTTTAAGAAAGGGGGTGGTGGACATATGTGTGTGTATATGTATATATTTCCCCCCACAACAAGGATAGACCATTTCTGAAAGGACATTTAAGAAAATGTTGATAGCAGTTACTTCTATAAAAGGGCATTGGAGTTTATGAATCTAGGATCAGAAAAAGTCTTACTTTTCATTGTGTTTGACTTTTTACCATGTAACTTGATTTTTAATAAGTCTAGTTAATTAAAATTGAAAATTGAAGGGAATTTGTATTTCTGAAACATTATTTTGAAGAAATGTAACCTTTTCCACTAATGCACAATAGGAACTTTTTTTAAACCTTTTTTGAAAAGTGGCAGTAATGTAAAGATGGCAAATATGTGCCAAGTGTGCTACATTATCTCTGCCTCTGCCAGCAGCACAAATCAGTACTTAATCATGACATGCTTGACCACAGTATTCAAAGTAGTCATTACCATTTACCAGGGCTGTTCCATTTTTAACACATTCCCTGCTGTAGAAAAAAAGAAGCCCTCACTTGGAATAAGATCTCTATTTAAGTCCTAACTCCTTTGTTATATAGCTTTGTAAAATTGAACTAACCACTTTCTGTTAATGCATTAGATGCTTATTAAGGTGCTGCTGTGTACCAGCACAGCAATCTGCTAACTGTTGGGAATGTAATTTGGATAAGTCAGCCATGGCCCTTGCCCTCATGTAACTTGTAGTTTTTAGCTTCTTCAGCTTCCCTGTCTGTAAAATGAGAGAACTGACCTTTGTATGTTGTTGATTATGATGGGTAATCTGTCTACATCAGAAAATAGTCTTTTATCTGTTTTCAAATGGTTATGGGGAAGAAAGCTTCCAATGTGGCAAGAAGTCCTTTTGAAGTCACCAGTCCTCAGAGTTAAATCCCCACATGTTTATTACATTGAAAAGCGTGGTGTTACCCCTGAAGTCAGGCTACTGAGGGTAAGCCATAGGAAGCTCTTTCATGGTAGGACAAATTGCAGGTGAGATTTTTAACCTGATGCAAGTATAAGGGTAAATTTGATCCAGCTAATGACCCTGCTTGAATTGGAGGAGCAAAAATACTGAGCTGGGTTCAGCCTATGGACAGTGGTTTTTCAACCGCTGGAATGAGCATCAAGTGAGATTCCCCACTCCACCTCCAAATTTGGTGTGCATCTTTTGTGATCTTAAGATAGTCTTGTACAGTACTTCTTTTTGTTTTCCAGTTTCTATGTGTAAGGTAGGAAATTATAAAAAGAAATAATCTTAGGCAGTATAGTGTATACAGAAAAAACATAACTCAAGGTATGTAACCCTTAGGATGTAGCTTAACTCCTCTGGTCATCGGTTTCCATATTTCTAAGTTAGAGATTATAATACCAACTCACAGGATTGTCATAAGAATCTACATGCGGTATTCCTCACATGTCTAAACTACTATAATATATGCATATTGAAATAATGCAGTCTCATTCAGAAATAAAGGTTAGTCTGGTGCTATAATATGTACAGCATCTGCCTGGTAAAGAAAATAGACTCACATGAGAGTATATGATAGAAGACACGGCAAAAATTTAATGTAATCTTAAGCTCAGTGGTGTTTAGTAAACCAGAGACTTGCTATTTCACTGTATGCTATGCTAGCCAACTAGGGTCTTATGTTCAGCTCCGGGCACTACATTTTAAGAGAGTGGTTGGTAAATGGAGGTGTAATCAGAACAGTAAAAGGTGTGAAAACCATGTCATGTGCGGTGGCAGAAAAACTGAATCTAATTCGCAAGAGCACCAAAAGGTGAAACTAGGACCAGTAGGTATGTTACGGGAAGAAACATTTGATTCAGTGCAAGCAAGTGGTTTCTGAGATCAGATCAGATCAGATCAGTCGCTCAGTCGTGTCGGAGTCTTTGCGACCCCATGAATCACAGCACGCCAGGCCTCCCTGTCCATCACCAACTCCCGGAGTTCACTGAGACTCACGTCCATCGAGTCAGTGATGCCATCCAGCCATCTCATCCTCTGTTGTCCCCTTCTCCTCCTGCCCCCAATCCCTCCCAGCATCAGAGTCTTTTCCAAAGTTGCCCACAAATGGAATGAACTGACTTGTCACTAAGAAGCTATCTCTTTAGACGTTTAACCAGAAGCCACATGCCCATGCATCATGGATTCTATAGAGATAATTCTTATGATGAAGAAGAGGCTGTTTTACTTTATTTGATGTTACTTATTTTTTGGCTGTATGGCTTGCTGGATCATAGTTCTTCAGCCAGGGATTGAACCCACACCCTTGGCAGTGAAAGCAGAGTCCTAACCACTGGACCACCAGGGAATTCCTGAGAATATTTTATAACTCTTAAGATTATGTTATAATCTTAGGTTTAAATTCTATATATAATATGTATACATAAATGATGTTTTATATTTATGTCAATATAACATACTTTATAGTTAAAACTTGTATATTTTAATGTCTTTATATTTGTATTATAAGAATACTCTAGATGATGCTATTGTGATTTTGCCTATTCTTCACATGATGGGAAAGAAAGAATGTGGGCTTTAAGAATTCCCTGGTGGTCCAGTGGTTAGGACTCTGCAACTCTCACTGCCACAGCCCATGGCCCAAGTTTGATCTCTGTTCAGGGAGCTATGATCCTGGGCAGCGTGGCAAAAAAAAAAAAAAGGAATGTGGGCCTTGATATGTACACCTGTGTTTGAAACCCAGCTTTATTACTTCCTGGCTCTGTAACCCTAAGTAAGTTATTCATCATCTCTGAGCTTAGTTTTCCTTATCCATATCCTGGAGATTCTAGTACCTGATTTACAGGGCTAGTGTGAGGACTGAATGAAAAACATTCGTAATATATGAAGACTTAATATAACTCCTGGTGCATAGTACATGCTCAAAAAAGTTTGTTCCTTGTCTCTTCATGATATGAGTAATTGATTTAATCAAAAGTCTTTGTCCTTGTAGGGGAAAGACAAATTGAGTAAATCATGCCCAGGTGATTATGCTACAAGTAAAACAAGAGGAAAAGTAGCAGCTTTCTTGTAAGGACTCTATCTTGTAAATGTTACTGTTGAGAAAAAAGCACATTAATTATGATAAAGAAAAAGACGTTTTACTTTAAACTGGAAAATGTTAGAATGCTATATGTGGGGGAATCTAAATATTAAGACTATGCTTTTGATTCCTGGAAGAAAATATATAAAGCAAAATAAACTATGGTATAAAACTGCCTTTACCTTACCACTAGGTGGCAGATATGACAATTAACTGTATCTGTTCATTTCATAAAGGATTAGGTGACTGTGTTTTAAGATTAAATTGATGTTTCTCAAATATTTATATTATGTTATTTTTCTGTGTTATATGATTAAATATGTAGTTTAAAATTGATTAATTTTGCTTTCATTTTTCAGTGCTAATGAAGGCACAGGACATTTTAAGGTATTTTACTTTTATTTTTCATTTGCTTTACAAGAGGGCCCTATAAGACACAAATTTAAGATTAACAATCGTGTGGAGACTGTCTTTGGTAACAATAAAAAGTATTTTAGAAATAAAACTTGTTGAAATTTGGAGTATATTCAATAATGCTCTCCTATAATAGATTTTTGAGAAAAGAGTTATTAAGTAGGGATTTATTATTATTTCACAACAATGGTTTAAAGAAAAATAAGTGAGCAATTTTTAAAAGTGAAGCCAAATGCTGTACTGATTTGGTGATTAAAAAATATTTCAAAGCATTTTTTGCATAGTTGGCATTTAGAGTTAAATATGAACTTATAATTTCATTTTCATGTAACATCTTTGGTTCAGATTAACTTGCCTCAACTTTTCGCTTCAATCATTTAGTGAAACTTTAGCAGTAAGAATGAATTCTTAAGTTCAGAGTTGTCTTAAAGGCTTCGGTTTCACAGGTGCCATTGCACACTGTGCAGCTCCTGTAGTATGAGTCACTCAGGAAAAGGAGACTTTTTTAAAGGGGGTAAATCAGGCCTTAGAGTTACTTGGGATTATAAAAATATAAAGAAATAACTGACTTTCATCTGCTTAGATTTTCAGTGACTTTGTCAAAGTCTACACGAAAATATGGGTGAATTATACCTGGTTGGGCATAGTGTTTTGTTTTGTGACTCGAGTGGCTTAAGGGACGTGAGTTGACGCATAGGAATAGATGAGTACTTTTTTGGACAAAGTATACTATAGGTTTTTCCCAGAGATCATTGTGATGGAGGGGATGCAGTGTTAGGTTTGGTAACTTTTAACCTCTTCTAAGTTGTAAAATACCAAACTTACGGTGATAAACTTTAGGAAGTCCTTTCATAGTGTGGTGGGTGGGAAAGCAGCATAACAGTTTCTGTATGGGACAAGTACAGTCACAGGCTCCTAGAGGTCACTGAAGACATCTGTGTAGTGACCTGCAGTAGCCAGGTGAGCCAACAGAGTATAAAAATCTCATGAAGAAAGAACTAAAAATTAAGTTGGAATATTAGCCTATTACTTCCACAAAAGCACATGGGCACGGAGAATATGTATGTAATTTGGAGCCTCACACATCAAAGAAATACGACATTGCCTGCCACCTATGAAGTGTTCTTGCCCAAACAAATGTGAAGCTGATCATACCCCTGGATTACTAATTTACAGGAAATCCAGGGGACACAGGAACTTATTTAATTACTCTGTAGGAATATAATAAGCCAGATCTAGATACTGGAAAACTGCAGGACAAAGACAAACAGTTCTGTTTCTTCAGCAAATAAAAGGGAAAGACATAAAGAGGGAACATATAGATAGAATATATTGATTAGAAGAGACTCAAGGGACATCAGTGTATGGTGTTTATTTGGATAGGATTTGAAAACTAAAAACTTTATGAGATGCTAGCCCCCAGTTGTAAGTAACATAAATATCCATCAACTGATGAATGGATAAACCAAGTATGATATATCCATGTAATGGAACAGTATTTGGCTGTACAAAGGAATGAAGTATCGATACATGCTACAACATGGATGAACCTTGAAGACATTTAAGTGAAAGAAGCCAGGCCCAAAAGACCATGTGTTATTTGATTCCACTTACATGAAATGTCCAGTATAGGCAAAAGCATAGAGATACGGAGTAGATTAGTGGTTGCCAGACACTTGGGGGTGAGAGGAAGTTGGGAGTGACTGCTAATTGGCATGTGTTTCTTTTTGGGTGATGAAAATGTTCTAAAGTTAGGTAATGGTGATAGATGCACAACTATATAAATACACTAAAAACCATTGAATTGTATACTTTAAAATGTGGTGAATTTAATGATAAATGAATATCTCAGTAAAGCTGTTAAAAAACAAGCCAAGGCCAAGAAAACTTCAAATAGAAGCATTGTTTGTAATAAATTTAGCGCATGCATTTTGAGAAAACAAAAATATGTCTGATAAAAATAATATATACATAAATTAAAATTTTTATTCTCTTTGTAATGACAACCCTAAAAATAAAATCATTTTCTACTAGGTAAAAAAATTTAGACAGTTGGTGAAATTTGTACACTTACTGTCTATTTTCTGATATTAAGAAATTTTAGAGTATGGTGGCAGTATTATGTTTTTTAAAGGAGTTCTTATTTTTTAGAGATGCATGCTGAAGTATTTACAAAGGAAATGATCATGTAAGGGGTTTGTTTCAAAACAAGCCTGGGGAATGGGGGCCAGGAAGCAGTTGGGATAGGAAAAGGGTGGGATTTATTTAAAACAAGATTGACTTTGAGTTGATAAAGATAAGTTTATAGGAGTTTATTTATACTATTGTTAAAGTTTTGAAGCATTACTTTTTCAGTATTAACTAAACATTCCCATGTTAATTTGCAGGCTTATGTCTGTATGAGGTAATGAATGTATTGTTTTAGAAACAAATGATCCTATTTTTGCATTTTTTGACTATTTTTACTTTGCTAAAACAGTGTTTTTAAAAAATACTTTCTTAGCTAACACTTTGGCAATCTTATCATTTTTCTTTTAATTCTGCATTTATAGGGGAGTTTTAGTTATAATCTACTGCTTAAAAAGCTGCTTTTATTTTTTATCTTGGAGTTCAAATAAATATGTCTGACTAGGATCAGATCAGTCACTCAGTCGTGTCCAACTCTTTGCGACCCCATGAATCACAGCACGCCAGGCCTCCCTGTCCATCACCAACTCCTGGAGTTCACTGAGACTCACGTCCATCGAGTCAGTGATGCCATCCAGCCAACTCATCCTCTGTCGTCCCCTTCTCCTCTTGCCCCCAGTCCCTCCAGTATCAGAGTCTTTTCCAATGAGTCAACTCTTCGCATGAGGTGGCCAAAGTACTGGAGTTTCAGCTTTAGCATCATTCCTTCCAAAGAAATCCCAGGGCTCATCTCCTTCAGAATGGACTGGTTGGATCTCCTTGCAGTCCAAGGGACTCTCAAGAGTCTTCTCCAACACCACAGTTCAAAAGCATCAATTCTTCGGCACTCAGCCTTCTTCACAGTCCAACTCTCACATCCATACATGACCACAAGAAAAACCATAGCCTTGACTAGACGAACCTTTGTTGGCAAAGGAATGTCTCTGCTTTTGAATATGCTATCTAGGTTGGTCATAACTTTCCTTCCAAGGAGTAAGTGTCTTTTAATTTCATGGCTGCAGTCACCATCTGCAGTGATTTTGGAGCCCAGAAAAATAAAGTCTGACACTGTTTCCACTGTTTCCCCATCTATTTCCCATGAAGTGATGGGGCCAGATGCCATGATCTTCATTTTCTGAATGATGAGCTTTAAGCCAACTTTTTTACTCTCCACTTTCACTTTCATCAAGAGGCTTTTGAGTTCCTCTTCACTTTCTGCCATAAGGGTGGTGTCATCTGCATATCTAAGGTTATTGATATTTCTCCTGGCAATCTTGATTCCAGCTTGTATTTCTTCCAGTCCAGTGTTTCTCATGGTGTACTCTGCATAGAAGTTAAATAAGTAGGGTGACAATATACAGCCTTGACGTACTCCTTTTCCTATTTGAATAGTGCCTAGTTAAACTTTTCACCACATAACTTATGGCATGACAATCATAAAGTCTGTTTGCTGCATTCAATTTAAAAATATTTCACCAAGCAGTAGTACATGTCAGAAAAATTTTCCCAGGAATCTTATTTTCTTTAACTTTTATTTATGAAAATGTTTGAACATACTGAAAAGTAGACAGAATAGAACCTCCATGCAGCCATCACACAGTTTTACCAGTTAACTAATGACAGTTGAATTTCTTCCACTTCCCTTAGTTTTTGGGGGACTTTGCCACAGGGCTTGTGGGATCTCAGTTTCCCAAGCAGAGATTGAACCCGTGCCATGGCAACGAAAGCTCTGAATCCTAACCACTAGGCCACCAGGGACTCCCACACTTCCCTTCTTTCTAATGTTTTTCTGAAACAATTCCTGGCATTTTGCCACTTCCTCTGTAAAGTATTTCAGTAATCTTAAAAGATGAGTTGCTTTTTTTAGTGAACATGTATCATACCAAAAAAACAAGTTACAAAAATGTCAGTGTAGTGAAAGATAAAAATAAAGTGACAGACCTATTTTAGATTAAAGGAAATTAGAGAAGCACGACAACAAAATACAGTGTGCGTTCTTCATTAGATTCTGGATTGAAATAAGAACAACATACAAAGGACATTATTAGGACATTGGAAAAATTTGAATTTGGACCCATTTAGATAATTGCATTGTATTGTTATAAATTTCCTGAATATTTCCTCATAATTATATTGTAGTTATGAGGGTGAGTCCCTTTATTCTGAGAAGATAACTACAGGTATATTTGGGGGTAAAATATCTCAATGTCTGCAAGTAACTTAAGAAATGGGCTTCCCTAGTGGCTCAGACAGGAAAAGAATCCATCTGCGATGCAGGAGGCCTGGGTTCGATCCCTGGGTTGGGAAGATCCCGTCGAGGAGGGCATGGCAATCCACACCAGTATTCTTGCCTGGAGAATCCCCATGGACAGAGGAGCCTGGTGGCAATAGTCCATGTGGTTGCAAAGATTCAGACTGAGTGACTAAGCAGCAGCAACTTAAGAAATAATAAGTGTCTATGTATGCACACACATATACATATATGTTGGAAGAGATAAAGCAAATATAGCAATATGTTAATATTCTAGTTCATAAAGTAGATTAAGTCTATCTGGATCTTCATTTTACTAGTCTTATAACCTCTTTGTAAGTTTGTGATTTTTCAAAAGATTGGAAGTGGGGAACAAAAAAGGATGTTTCTTACCAGGTATCTAGTCAGTGTACAAATTTTTATCTTAGTCCCGGTGAGTGTTTTATTTTAAATCAAGGTCCAAATAATGTTCATACATTGTGATTGGTTGATAGATCTTTAAATCTGTAAGTTTTCTGTTTTTTTTCTCGCAGTTCATTTCTGTTTCTTTTTTCTTGCAGTTCATTGTTGACAAAACTGAGTCATTTGTGCTATATGGTTTCCTACAGACTGGGTTTTGATGTTGCATCTCTGTGATTTAACAAGTTCTGTCTTGCTCGTAAACTGGTAGTTACGTCTGAGTATTGGTCATACAGGTTTGACTTGAGGGAACTAAGAATACTTTATAGGTGGTGGCGTTTTGTCCACTGGAGGCACATAATGTCTGGTTGTTTGTGTCTCTTTGTTTTTGTGTGTGTGTGTTTTTGTCTCTGTTTGTGTGTGTGTCTTTGTAATGCTAACAAGTATTGGTACTCAATGTCAAGTCCATTAACTTAATAGGGTTTGGAAAATGATGTTATTCCTCCTCCGTTTATTGAAATACTTCTATAAGAGAAACTTCTGTTTGGTTAGCCAGCAATACCATTCATATAGGAAAGAAAGGATAAATGCTGATTCTTTCTCTTTACTTCCCAGGTTCAAAATAATGAGTTGATTCTTTAGCATGCTCCAGTCATAATCAGTGTTTTTGTTTTACTTTGCATTTAAATATATTTGTGGTTTAAATCCTCTTTAATGATCTATTTTAATGTTCAGATTGTCATATCTTAAGATAATCATGGCTGTAATAACAAGATATTTCATACTCCCCAACTCTTAAATCTCTTGCCCCAGACACAGAATTGGTCATTTCTCCAAGGTATCCTTGGGTGGTATTTCAGAATTAAAATCTGGTTGCTAGGGATTTTCCTTGCTACTGGGTTGGTAACTATTTTCAGTTGACAGAGGCAGGAATTTTTTCAAGGTAAAATGAGTTGATCTTTTTAAAAGATATTTTTAGTAGTATGTATTTTCTATAGCCAGAAAATAGCCGAATGTCTCTTAAATCTCCCTATAGATTCTATCTTATTATTCCAGCTTTCTTATCAAATTGACCTTCTGTGTTAACAGGTGGTAGGGAAGATTTTTGTGCTTCTCAAGGCACTTGATAGGATTCAGGCTATTCAGGCAATGGTACCTACAGTGCAGTGCCTTCATCAAGACTGCACTTGGAGCACTGCTGTTTTGCTCCTTAGTGAGAAAGACTGCCATAGATTTTCGAGATGATTTTTATACCTGTGTTAAAAAAACACGAACCTTTGCCATTTTTGTCTGCATTATTATCAGTATCCATGATGACAACTAGGTCCTCTAATTACATTCCTTCACATAAAGGAGCACAATAAATCAATGCACTAGTAATAACTAAGTACGTACTGTGTGCCAGGAATTATAGTTATTACATATATTAGGGCTTCTCTGGTGGCTCAGATGGTAAAGAATCCACCTGCAATGCAGGAGACCTAGGTTCAATCCCTGGGTCAGGAAGATCCTCTGGAGGAGGAATTGGCAACCCACTTCAGTATCCTTGCCTAGGGAATTCCATGGACTGGGGAGCCTGGTGGGCTCACAAAGAGTTGGACACAACTGAGCAACTAACACACACACACATACACACACATACTTTTTTAACACCCTTTCCTCGTGATAATTCTGTGAGGTAGGTGCTGCTAGTATCTCTGCTTTACAAATGGGGAAATGGAAACACAGAAAGCTTTGGCAAGTTGTCCAAAGACTTGCAGCTAGAAAATTACAAAACCAGGGTTTAAACCCAGGCAGTCTGTCTCTGGAATATTTGCACTTAATCTGCTATCTGTTGCACTATGGTATTTAGGGATAAGGCTATCATTAGGAAAGTTCTTAAGAAACCAAATTACAGAGAAGAGAGCTGAGTGCTGTTACATGGGACAAATACATGCTTAACCTGCCTGCGTCATTTTGGTAACAATTCTAGGATTTCTTTCTGCTAGTTCTAGAAAAATACTTTATGTTTTCCTAAAAGGTACTTTTTAATTCTTATTACCCTAGCTTTTCATTTCTGTTAATAGTAATATCCTTTTAATTGCCTCAGAGATAGAATAGCAGGGAAAGCATTTAGTTTGAGTCTACTTTAAAACCCTATGGTCTCTCTACCCATCACCTTAGACCATTGGATCAGATTCCAGGCATTTATGTTTATATGTTAATCTTTTTATTTTCCACTATTGCAAGAAATTTCAAACTCATACAAAAGTAGACAATAGTAAAATGAATGCCTGTGTACATGTATTACTTAATGTCGATAATTATAAAATCATGGCCAATCTCAGTTCATCTTTACCTTTATCACTTCTCCTATATAATCTTCAAGCAAATCCAAGACTATAGTTTTATCAGTAAATAATTCAGTTTGCTTCTGAAAGATGAGGACTTTTTATAAAAATATAATAATGATGCTATAGTTTTAAAAATTAACAGTAATTCCTTAGTCAAATATCCACATGCTATTTCAGTTTCCTATGAAAGTTGTTTTATAGATTTTTTAAAATCAGGATCCAAATAAGATCCATATATTGTAATTGGTTGATATCTCTTATTTATAGGCCTTATATCTTTTTTAATCTATGGATTCCTCCTACTCTTTGATTGGTTGTGTGTTTTTTTTTTTCTTGCAGTTTTTTTGTTGAGGAAGCTAGGTTCTTTTAGATATTGAATCTTGGGTATTCACTGTCAATAAATTTTGCTCTAAGTTTTAAAGCGTTTCTATTAAAAAAAAATTGTTGACGTTTTTTAGAGAGGAGAAGCTAAGCTAAAATTCTTTTCTTGTATGGGATAGATAAATTAACTCAAATTTCATGATATTTTTTCTTTTGTAAATCTTTTGAATCATCTTTGCTATAAAATATGTTTTAAGGTTTATGCATTTTATGTATTTTTTACCTGAAATTGGTTTGTTTATTTACTCTTATAGCCATTGGAAAAGAAGTTTGTCCGAGTTTCAGGAGAAGCAACTATTGGACATGTAGAAAAATTCCTCAGAAGAAAAATGGGTCTTGATCCAGCTTGTCAGGTAGAGTATATGTATGTTAAGAGTCGGGGAAGGGACTGACTTCCCTGGTGGTCCAGTGGCTGGGACTTCACACTCCCAGTGCAGAAGGCTTGGGTTCAGTCCTTGGTCTGGGAACTAGATCCCACATGCTACAACTAAGACCTGGCACAGCCAAATAAAAATAAATATTAAAAAACGGGAAGTTGTGAGATTACCTTTAGCATATTGAAGAACTATCTCTAGGATTTCATGCAGTGGCCTTTGTTTTATGACATTGTAGATATTATAAATAGTTACTGAATATTGGTACACAGTGATCCCTACCCCCAAGTTTTAATCATATTTGACTTACTGGCTGTTTCTTGCTGCCGTTGATTACCATCTCTGGGTGTCAGAGAAAAGCTGAGGATATGAGAATGATTAAAGAGCTTCTAGAGCCTCAGCTCCAGCTCTTTTCTTTTTGATAGTAGAGCAAAAGTATACTTTTCTATCCATTCAGTCTCTTCAGAGGCCATCCTTATATCAGTGTCTAGCTCAGGACACCTAGTAAAGTGAAATATCTATGTAGTATAGACTGTTATTTTTCTAAGGATTGAAAAAGATCTTCCATTCTAGTTGTATAATACTTTCTTTTGTAAGATGAAAATCTCAAACACCATGTATTATTGAATATAAAATGTGAATATACTCATAGTTTAGTAATGTGGGCCAATGAAAATGCACATTTATATAGTTTTGCTGTTTCATTAGTCAAATTTAAAAGGGATTTTTTGTTATTTTTCATCATGTGTAAAATTTCACAGAATAATTTTTTTCTAAAATATCTATTTACTATAGATTAAGTTAGTAAATATTTTAAAACTAGATGAAATTTTGCTATGCTTTTAGTATCAATATCTGTTGGTACTAAATATATATTGTTCAGTCGTGTCCAACTCTTTGCAACCCCATGGACTGTAGCCCGCCAGGCTCCTCAGTCCATAGGGATTCTCCAGGCAAAAATACTGGAGTGGGTTGCCATGCCCTCCTCCAAATATATATATTAAATGCAGTTAGATGTGACTTCCCTTACTGACTTTGACATCATACTAGCTATATCTCATGGCAACTGAAAACTGGAAATGACTTATTTATTACCTTTATTCTGGCTTTTGGTGAGAAATAGATAGCTGTTTACAGATTCCTGAACAAAGAATTGTGAGTGACCCCATAATAGTCTATTATTTCTAAGAGCAGAAATCAGAAGAGTTGTACCTGATTATATAGAATAAGAAGTGGCACCCAAGAGGCTTTCTTTAGGGTATAGATTACTTTCTCTGTGGCTAGATATTGATCAGAGCCATTGATAAATTTCACATTTGGTATTTTAAGAAATTTGGTTGCCAAAATTCTAAATTGACTTTATTGTATAAAAATGTGGGTTTATTTTTTTCCTCATTTCATAGAATTCAAGGCTTTTAACATTTTGAAATTTGTTTCAGTCTTTAATTTTCTTTCTCAGCTCTTGGTTCTCTAGGTAAATATTTTTTTCTAATTCAGGTACTTTATAGCTGGTAACATTCATAAATTACTATTTCACCAAAATGTTAAAATAATAGAACAGTAATTATCACTGATGCAGACCTATTTGTGACTAAAATTGTTGAAGCTTTCTAAATCCAAGGGAAAATAAGCAAGAGTTACTTCTAATATGAATGAAACATTGAGCTAGTTAACCATTCAGTTCTGTTCAGTCATTCAGTCATGTCCGATTCTTTGCAACCCCATGGCCTGAGCACGCCAATGGTTAATAGTTAACCATTAAACAAAATAGTTAGCCATTAAACAATTCTTGATCAACCCAGTCACTGGAGTCTTCTGTGCTGACCTTCTTTAAAACCATTTAGTTCCAAATGGAAAATGTATGCTTTGTTTACAGATATGTGACTTTCATGAATGGTTATTTACTAGCAGGAATGCATGATTACTAGTTCAGTTTCAGTTCAGTTCAGTTGCTCACTCGTGTCCGACTCTTTGCGACCCCGTGAATCACAGCACACCAGGCCTCCCTGTCTATCACCAACTCCCGGAGTTCACTCAGATTCACGTCCATCAAGTCAGTGATGCCATCCAGCCATCTCATCCTCTGTCGTCCCCTTCTCCTCTTGCCCACAATTCCTCCCAGCATCAGAGTCTTTTCCAATGAGTCAACTCTTCGCATGAGGTGGCCAAAGTACTGGAGTTTCAGCTTTAGCATCATTCCTTCCAAAGAAATCCCAGGGCTCATCTCCTTCAGAATGGACTGGTTGGATCTCCTTGCAGTCCAACACCACAGTTCAAAAGCATCAATTCTTCGGCGCTCAGCCTTCTTCACAGTCCAACTCTCACATCCATACATGACCACAGGAAAAACCATAGCCTTGACTAGACGAACCTTTGTTGGCAAAGGAATGTCTCTGCTTTTGAATATGCAGTCCAACACCACAGTTCAAAAGCATCAATTCTTCGGCGCTCAGCCTTCTTCACAGTCCAACTCTCACATCCATACATGACCACAGGAAAAACCATAGCCTTGACTAGACGAACCTTTGTTGGCAAAGGAATGTCTCTGCTTTTGAATATGCTATCTAGGTTGGTCATAACTTTCCTTCCAAGGAGTAAGTGTCTTTTAATTTCATGGCTGCAGTCACCATCTGCAGTGATTTTGGAGCCCAGAAAAATAAAGTCTGACATTGTTTCCACTGTTTCCCCATCTATTTCCCATGAAGTGATGGGACCAGATGCCATGATCTTCGTTTTCTGAATGTTGAGCTTTAAGCCAACTTTTTTACTCTCCACTTTCACCTTCATCAAGAGGCTTTTGAGTTCCTCTTCACTTTCTGCCATAAGGGTGGTGTCATCTGCATATCTGAGGTTATTGATATTTCTCCTGGTAATCTTTATTCTAGCTTGTGTTTCTTCCAGTCCAGCGTTTCTCATGATGTACTCTGCATATAAGTTAAATAAACAGGGTGACAATATACAGCCTCGACATACTCCTTTTCCTATTTGGAACCAGCCTGTTGTTCCATGTCCAGTTCTAACAGTTGCTTCCTGACCTGCATACAGATTTCTCAAGAGGCAGATCAGGTGGTCTGGTATTCCCATCTCTTTCATAATTTTCCACAGTTTCTTGTGATCCACACAGTCAAAGGCTCTGGCATAGTCAATAAAGCAGAAATAGATGTTTTTCTGGAACTCTCTTGCTTTTTCCATGATCCAGTGGATGTTGGCAATTTGATCTCTGGTTCCTCTGCCTTTTCTAAAACCAGCTTGAACATCAGGAAGTTCACGGTTCATGTATTGCTGAAGCCTGGCTTAGAGAATTTTGAGCATTATGTTACTAGCATGTAAGATGAGTGCAATTGTGCGGTAGTTTGAGCATTCTTTGGCATTGCCTTTCTTTGGGAGTGGAATGAAAACTGACCTTTTCCAGTCCTGTGGCCACTGCTGAGTTTTCCAAATTTGCTGGCATATTGAGTGCAGCACTTTCACAGCATCATCTTTCAGGATTTGGAATAGCTCAACTGGAATCCCATCACCTCCACTAGCTTTGTTCGTAGTGATGCTCACTTGACTTCACATTCCAGGATGTTTGGCTCTAGGTCAGTGATCACACCATCATGATTATCTGGGTCATGAAGATGTTTTTTGTACAGTTCTTCTGTGTATTCTTGCCACCTCTTCTTAATATCTTCTGTTTCTGTTAGGTCCATACCATTTCTGTCCTTTATTGAGCCCATCTTTGTATGAAATGTTCCTTTGGTATCTCTGATTTTCTTGAAGGGATCCCTAATCTTTCCCATTCTGTTGTTTTCCTCTATTTCTTTGCATTGATCGCTGAAGAAGGCTTTCTTAGCTCTTCTTGCTATTCTTTGAAACTCTGCATTCAGATGTTTATATCTTTCCTTTTCTCCTTTGCTTTTCACTTCTCTTCACAGCTATTTGTAAGGCCTCCCCAGACAGCCATTTTGCTTTTTTGCATTTCTTTTCCATGGGGATGGTCTTGATCCCTGTCTCCTGTACAATGTCACGAACCTCATTCCATAGTTCATCAGGCACTCTATCTATCAGATCTAGGCTCTTAAATCTATTTCTCACTTCCACTGTATAATCATAAGGGATTTGATTTAGGTCATACCTGAATGGTCTAGTGGTTTTCCCTACTTTCTTCAATTTAAGTCTGAATTTGGCAATAAGGAGTTCATGGTCTGAGGCACAGTCAGCTCCTGGTCTTGTGTTTGCTGACTGTATAGAGCTTCTCCATCTTTGGCTGCAAAGAATATAATCAATCTGATTTTGGTTTTGACCATCTGGTGATGTCCATGTATAGAGTCTTCTCTTGTGTTGTTGGAAGAGGGTGTTTGTTATGACCAGTGCATTTTCTTGGCAAAACTCTATTAGTCTTTGCCCTGCTTCATTCCGTATTCCAAGGCCAAATTTGCCTGTTACTCCAGGTGTTTCTTGACTTCCTACTTTTGCATTCCAGTCCCCTATAATGAGAAGGACATCTTTTTTGGGTGTTAGTTCTAAAAGGTCTTGTAGGTCTTCATAGAACTGTTCAACTTCAGCTTCTTCAGCGTTACTGGTTGGGGTATAGACTTGGATTACTGTGATATTGAATGGTTTGCCTTGGAAAAGAACAGAGATGATTCTGTCGTTTTTGAGATTGCATCCAAGTACTGCATTTTGGACTCTTTTGTTGACCATGATGGCTACTCCATTTCTTCCGAGGGATTCCTGCCCGCAGTAGTAGATATAATGGTCATCTGAGTTAAATTCACCCATTCCAGTCCATTTCAGTTCGCTGATTCCTAGAATGTCAACATTCACTCTTGCCATCTCTTGTTTGACCACTTCCAATTTGCCTTGATTCATGGACCTGACATTCCAGGTTCCTATGCAATATTGCTCTTTACAGCATTGGACCTTGCTTCTATCACCAGTCACATGCACAGCTGGGTATTCTTTTTGCTTTGGCTCCATCCCTTCATTCTTTCTGGAGTTATTTCTCCACTGATCTCCAGTAGCATATTGGGCACCTACTGACCTGGGGAGTTTCTCTTTCACTGGAGAAGGGAATGGCAAACCACTTCAGTATTCTTGCCTTGAGAACCCCATGAACAGTATGAAAAGGCAAAATGATAGGATACTGAAAGAGAAACTCCCCAGGTCAGTAGATGCCCAATATGCTACTGCATATCTGACGTTATTGATATTTCTCCTGGCAATCTTGATTCCAACTTGTGCTTCTTCCAGCCCAGCGTTTCTCATGATGTACTCTGCATATAAGTTAAATAAGCATATGATTATACAGTGGAAGTGAGAAATAGATTTAAGAGCCTAGATCTGATAGATTGAGTGCCTGATGAACTATGGAATGAGGTTCGTGACATTGTACAGGAGACAGGGATCAAGACCATCCCCATGGAAAAGAAATGCAAAAAAGCAAAATGGCTGCCTGGGGAGACCTTATAAATAGCTGTGAAAAGAAGAGAAGCGAAAAGCAAAGGAGAAAAGGAAAGATATAAGCATCTGAATGCAGAGTTCCAAAGAATAGCAAGAAGAGCTAAGAAAGCCTTCTTCAGCGATCAATGCAAAGAAATAGAGGAAAACAACAGAATGGGAAAGACTAGGGATCTCTTCAAGAAAATCAGAGATACCAAAGGAACATTTCATACAAAGATGGGCTCAATAAAGGACAGAAATGGTATGGACCTAACAGAAGCAGAAGATATTAAGAAGAGATGGTAAGAATACACAGAAGAACTGTACAAAAAACATCTTCATGACCCAGATAATTACGATGATGTGATCACTGACCTAGAGCCAAACATCCTGGAATGTGAAGTCGAGTGGGCCCTCGAAAGCATCACTACGAACAAAGCTAGTGGAGGTGATGGGATTCCAGTTGAGCTATTCCAAATCCTGAAAGATGATGCTGTGAAAGTGCTGCACTCAATATGCCAGCAAATTTGGAAAACTCAGCAGTGGCCACAGGACTGGAAAAGGTCAGTTTTCATTCCACTCCCAAAGAAAGGCAATGCCAAAGAATGCTCAAACTACCGCACAATTGCACTCATCTTACATGCTAGTAACATAATGCTCAAAATTCTCTAAGCCAGGCTTCAGCAATACATGAACCGTTAACTTCCTGATGTTCAAGCTGGTTTTAGAAAAGGCAGAGGAACCAGAGATCAAATTGCTAACATCCGCTGGATCATCGAAAAAGCAGGAGAGTTCCAGAAAAACATCTATTTCTGCTTTATTGACTATGCCAGAGCCTTTGACTGTGTGGATCACAAGAAACTGTGGAAAATTATGAAAGAGATGGGAATACCAGACCACCTGACCTGCCTCTTGAGAAATCTGTATGCAGGTCAGGAAGCAACAGTTAGAACTAGACATGGAACAACAGGCTGGTTCCAAATAGGAAAAGGAGTACATCAAGGCTGTATATTGTCACCCTGCTTATTTAACTTCTATACAGAGTACATCATGAGAAACGCTGGACTGGAAGAAGCATGATTACTAAGGGATTGTTAAATGATAAAATACCTTTAAGATATTATTTATTTGTAGCAGATAAAAATAAAAAAGAAGATAGTTTTGAAGGATAAAAAATATATAGATCACGTGTTCTTAAGAGATTTAAGTCAATTCAAATCAGAAATCAATAATTATCTGAGTGGATTTTTTTCATATAGAGATCCCAGTGTTTTTGAATTATCATGGTTGATTTAGTGGTGTTTTGAATTTATTGATGTCTTACCGTATCTTTTCTTTTTTTTGTTAACCAACTCTTGTAGTATTTTCCTTTGTACATCATTTAATCTTATTTTTGGTTTTATAAAATGCTTATCACATTTATCACTAAATATCTTGTATATAAAAGATGTAGTAATAAATTTTGAGTTCCATCTTATAAGACAGGTTTTTTTCCTTATAATTTATGTATTTATTTTACTTTTTGTCTGTGCTGGTCTTTGTTACTGTGTGCAAACTTTCTCTAGCTGCCCTGAGCAGGGGCTACTCTTCCTTGAGGTGCTCTGGCTTCTCAATGTGGTGGCTTCTCTTGTTGCAGAGCATGGGCTCTAGGCACATGGACTCAGTAATTGTGACAGACGGGCTCAGTAATTGAGGCTGTACACAGGCTTAGTTGCCTCAGGTATGTGGGATCTTCCTGGACCAGGGATAGAACCTGTGTCCCCTGCATTGGCAAGAGGATTCTTAGTCACTGGACCAGTAGGGAAGTCCCAATAAGTTCCTTTTTATTATTATTTATTTAGTATATTACCTTAACCCTTAACCATACCACTGAATTGTTTCCAAATCATTTACGGAGATTCTAATGTGTCATATGGTATATTCCTACCATTCATTTTCTATTTATTAATATTAAATTGAGCAATCTGTGTGCTTGGCATCCACTACAAACATGAGACGGAAAATTCATGCTGTCAGGCAACTCAGAACTGTGTGGGAAAGATATAAAATGACAGTAGGCTATGATGAGTGCAACAGGAGCACAGAGTGAATGATTTAGCTCTGAATTTGTCAAAGGATTTGCAGAATGGATTTTTTTTTTTTGGCCAGATAAGGAGGAAAAGAACTTTCTGTCAAAGAAAAGAGTATGTATGAACAAAGAGGGATGAGTGTGGCACTGGCTCATTCAGTGAAAAATTCTGTCTTGGAAGCTTTAGTGTGATCTTGCTTTTAAAAAGTTAAGGGTTTTTCTTGCCTTAAGACTATCTTCACATTCTGATTTCTGCTCTGAGATTCAGATATATTGTAGTTATCCTGCCTGTCTAAGACTTAATACTCAGGAGGTTAGAAAGATTATGCAGAAAAGAGTTAACAAAGCAGACCCGAGGCTGCTGTCTCTAGAAGGACTGGCTTACAAGGTTGGCCCTTGCCTAGCATCTAGGGAGCTGGCTTAAGACTGCAGTATTGAATGTATGTTTCCCCGTGCATGGACTGAAAACTGAATACCTGCTTTGCTTCTGGGAGTCTGGAATTTGCTAGTTGCTAGGCAGAGAATGCCGACATGACCAGGCTTCAGTGCAACCCCTAAACTCTGAGCCTCAAGTGGGCTTCCCTGGCAGAGAGTGCACAAATTGGCTGCATTTCTACTGCTAGAGAAAAGAGTATTGTGGGAGTATTGCTTCCTGGACTGGGAGGGAGGAGCAAAGGAAGCCTGTGAATGGATTTCTCCAGACTCTCCCTACATCTTTTTACCTTACTGATGATCTGAGTGTATCCTTGCTGTGTTGCTGTAGTAAATCATAGCTGTGAATATGCTGAGTCCTTCTAGCTAATTGTCAAATAATGGGGGTCATGTTTGTTACATCCTCAAAAATGTGACTCTGTTTGAATGAACTAAGTTAATCAACAGGTAAAGTGAGAAGCAGTTAAATGTTTCTGAGGAAAATGGATATATAATTTATGATATATTTCATAAAATGGAACACTATGCAGCTATTAAAGACAGAGTTAACTATGCATTCCAAAAGATGTCCGTGTATTAAGGTTTTGGTGTTTGTGTGTGTGTGTATGTTTTAAGAATATGTAGAACAAAATATGTGACACGATCCCATTTCTATAAAAATAAAATCCATGCGTGCACACACAGCAACTAGGACCATATGCATCAAACTGTTAGTAACTGGCTAACCTCTTGGGATTAAGTTGAAAATTTGTAGTAACCAAGTCATAAATGTATACCACATGGTCCAGCCCACTAAGAGTGGTGGTCTCTGACTTGCTGGATACTTAATTAAAACATAGTGTTAGTTTCCAAGGTCTATAATTTTTCTTGGATCTAAGTTCTGTGCGCAAGATCAGCTGTTACTGCCTTCAAGTCCTTTTGCAAACAGATACTGCTCTACCAACTTTAAAACTGGTAAGCATTAAACAAGAGTTGTTACTGCTGCTGCTGCTAAGTCACTTCAGTCATGTCCGACTCTGTGTGACCCCATAGACGGCAGCCCACCAGGCCCCACTGGTCCCTGGGATTCTCCAGGCAAGAACACTGGAGTGGGTTGCCATTTCCTTCTCCAGTGCCTGAAAGTGAAAAGTGAAATTGGAGGTTATTCATTGTGAGAGAGCACAGGGCTTGACAAACTGACCCACAGGCCAAATCTAGCCTGCCATCTTTTCATAAACAGTGTTTTATTTTAACAGCCGTCCTGTGGCTGCTTTTATACTAAAGTGACAGAATTGAGCACATGTAACAGTGATCTTGTGGCCTACAAGCCTAAAATATTTATTATGTAGCCCTTTATAGAAAGTTTGCCAATCCCTGACATGCACTGATTTTTGGAGAAAGATAGACCTGGAAATAGACCTGGCTTCAGATCTGAACTTTGCTGCTTACCGGCTTTGTGATTTTAGGAAAATTTAGTGTCTTTACTTCTTAAGCATCCCTATCTGCAAAGTAGGAATTATAATACCTAACTCACAGGAATGTGAAAATGATATGAGATAATATATGTAAAATATATAAGTGTAATGTATGCTGTGCGTAGTGGCTGCTCAGTTAAATGCAGGTACTTTTTATTCTTACCCAAGCATGCTAAAGGTTTTAGGGGGATTAACATGTTGGCATTGTGTAGGATTTTTAGAGTAAACAAAATTTGAAGTTAGGAATTTGGTTAGGAGATGATTTCAGTGGTTTAAACCTGAAGGCAGCACTTGAAAGAATGATATGAACTTAAAAGTTATTATGAAGAAAGAAGCAACAGGTGTAGCTGATTGCATGTGAGAAGAAAGGAAAAGGAGAAATAGGAGTTAAGAGGTGATACTCTGGTTTGGAGCAAGGAAGAATTTCATGCCATAAGCTAAATAGGAGTCTTAGGAGATGGAGTCTATTAAGTGATATGTGTTAATAAGATGTTGAGGACCTGTTCCCATTTTAAAGCAGTGGAAAAGGAGTACTCAGTGAAAGAGCATGTAAGGACTTCATTTCTGTTTCTGGCAAGTGAATATACTGGAATCATATACAATACAGTATATAACTATACAACCATATTGTTCTGTCTAGCGCATTCGGTATAGAAGTAGATTTATAGTAGAGCTTTGACATCACTAAAAGGGCTGAAAAGACCTTGTTAAGATTGTTCTACCTGTAAAACACAATGCCTTATTATGTACTTTATATCAGTATTAGACTTTTCATTGTTGGAAAATGAGATATTCTTTAATAAGAAGATCAAACAACCGAAGATTGCATTTTGAAGCATTATAAGCCCTTAATCATTGTGTCATGAACTGTTTAAAAATATAATTTTCTGAGCCATCTTATGCTGAACATATCAAGTATGATTTAACTTGTTCTGAGAGATTCAAGGAAACCATTTGGAATATCTGCTGTAGTGTTCTGTGTTCTGCCTTGTCCTCTAGTGCTCCTTCCATTTTATTTGTAAATAGTTTCTAAACTGTTTCGTAAGAATGTTTAATCAGTCTACAATAGTTAAGTCAGAACCTCCCTGGCTGTCCTGTGGTTAAGACTCTGCGCTTCCAATGCGAGAGATATGGGATCAATCCCTGGTTGGTGAACTAAGATCCCACATGCCATGGCCAAAATAAATAAATAAAAAACAAAATAGCAAAGTCTAGTCTAAAAATAATTATGTTGATGTTCCTCTTTTTTAATGTGGTTTTTTGAAGCAGGACAGCAGACTTATACTCTTATTTGCCTGTAGGTAGACATCATCTGTGGTGATCACTTGTTAGAACGGTATCAAACTCTAAGGGAAATTCGACGTGCAATAGGCGATGCAGCAATGCAGGTAGGTCTACCATATTTATGTCTAACGGGCAAGTTAATTAATGAAAGAAGAGTGTTCCGTGTTATTAGGGTTTTAATAAACATTCTATAATTAAAATTATTTGGACTATAAATAATAAAGCTAATGTTTACTGGATGCTTACTGTGTGTCAGGTACTTTTCTAAATGATTTGTAATGATGAGCTCTCTTACTCATCATAGTTTTATGAGGTAGGTATTCTTTTATCTCCAGTTTTAAAGATAAGGAAAGGTACAGGTAAGGTGGATTTCCCTGGAGCTCAGATGGTGAAGAATCTGCCTGCAGTGCAGGAGACCTGGGTTTGATCCCTGGGTGGGGAAGATCCCCTGGAGGAGGGCATGGCAACCCACTCTAGTATTCTTGCCTGGAGAATCCCATGGACAGAGGAGCCTGGCAGGCTGCAGTCTATAGGGTAGCACAGAGTCGGACGTGACTGAAGTAACTGAGCACGCACGCACAGGTAAGGTACAGAAAGGACATGTAACTTAACCACAGTTAGTAAGTGTGTGTGGAGAAGGAAATGGGAACCCACTCCAGTACTCTTGCCTGGAAAATCCCATGGACAGAGGAGCCTGGTAGGCTACAGTCCATGGGGTCGCAAAGACTAGGACACGAATGAGCGACTTCACTTTAACTTTTCACTTTCGTGCATTGGAGAAGGAAATGGCAACCCACTCCATTGTTCTTGCCTGGAGAATCCCAGGGATAGGGGAGCCTGGTGGGCTGCCATTTATGGGGTTGCACAGAGTTGGACACGACTGGTGTGACTTAGCAGCAGTAGCAGTAAGTGTGTGAGCCAGGGCTCAAACTCCAGGCAGTTTGATTCTAGAGGCCTTTTTTCTTCTCTGTCTCATACTGCAGTAGAGCTTTGAAGACTACTGGGCAAATGTATCTGCGAGGACGTGTCTTTAAGAAAAATTTGCGGATACTCATTAGTCTGTAGAGATTTCACATACCACTCCTAGCTCAGTTGGTAAGAAGCCATGGTAACTGTTAAACGATATTTTAAGTAGCCTATAATGTGAGTGGGAAGTATAGTGTGAAATCTAATAAGGATAAATGAAAGCAAGATAAGACCTACAATTTTAATGAAGAGAAAAATCCAATTTCTTTTGGAATTTTGCCCTCTAATTCTGAAATCCATTGGGGAATCTGATAGATGACAAAACTGGTGTATGAAGATTAAGTACCTTGCCCAAGATCAGTTGGTTAGTTAGCAGTGGAATCAAGGTTCAGCTGTTGAAAAAGTTGAACTTAAAGCTTAGGATCTTAGCAAAAGGGCAGCTGAATACTTTTTTGGGTAATTATTTGATTATTCTTACATGTTTTTAGAAATATACTGTACTAATTGTTTATATTTTAGAAACAAATAATTCAAAAGATCTTCATAAAATACAAAAGTAAAATTGTTTCTTAGCTAAGTAAAGCATACTTAGAGGTATAAATAAGACATTTCCTAAGATTTTTATAAAATCATACTTTAGAAATCTTAGAAAATATTGTCTTTTTTAAAGTTAAGCTTGATTAGAAATGTAAAAAGCTAGGCGTAAAATCCCAAAGTCAATGGAGTAGGTAGAAAGTATGACTTCAATTTAAAGAATATTTATAATTAAAGTCCTCATTGATAACTATGTAAGTGTCATGTAATCTCAGGACCTCTTAGCTAAATGAATAATACATCTCTGCAGTAGGAAGGCTAGGATGTAGCAAGTGAGGGAGAGAGTGGGAGGAGCTCAGATCTGACAGAATAAAACCATGCAGGACTTTATAGACTGTAGTATGAACTTTGGATTTTAACTGAGTGAGGTGGGAAACTATTGATTGGAGAGATTTGAGCCAAGGACAGAAGAGACATAATCTGACTTGTCTTTTAGAGGATTTACTCTGATTAGATTGTTTAAGAAGACCATGAATGGAAACATCTAAATATAAAATATAAATAATATTTATATATTCCTATATATTTATCAGAATATAAACAAAATAAACATAGATATAAATTTGAAATGTAAAGATTATCTCATTTCATAAAGTGTAATTTTATACATGTATTGAAGTTGTTTTGAGATTTTAAACAGCTTGTAATTCTGAAACATAACTATATGCAAAAAATTGACATTCTGTAAAATGTAATTTGTATTCATGTAAATATGTTAATAGGGTCCTTCTGTGTGTTAGAATACAAATTCATTTACTTTGATTAGACTAATTAGTCTAGAAGAGATCTGATGATCTGTAGGCCAAACATGGTGTGATTGTACTTTATTTGGCTTATTCTGTGTTTTAAATATTTTTTGAGTTTAAATTCCTTTAGCTAAGCATCTGCTATATGGTTTATCACTGGTCTCAACATACCCTATTTGACTACTTAACTGACTCACATATTCATTTATGGTACTTCTCTGGCTTTTGTGGGTATTTGAATTTGTGAACCCCTTTCTAGAATGCTGATGAGTTTTCACTGGAGTTGCCAGTAACAGAAGCCAGATTGCAGTGAGTTGAACAGTGAATGAGCAATGAGGAAGTGGAGCCATGAAAAAGCTTAATAAAGAAGAAAGAAAGGGTGATAGCTAGACCCGAGTTGGAAATGCAAGGCGTGTATGCCACCACTCCCTCTAAATGTTGCTTAAAGTAGGTTCATTGCCCATGGCATACTTTCTCAATGAGTCTTCTTTTTAAGCTAGTTTTTCAGTTCATAGTAAATTACAAATAGCATCTTAAAAAGGTAGGTTGCTTGCTGGGTGCAGCCTTGGTGAGAGCACAAAGAATTAAGACCTCATATCAAGAAAGGAGTCTCATAAAGAGACTCATAAACATGATATCTGGAGTCATTTAGTGTTAAGTTTTCTGACAGCCCCAGAGGACATCACTGTGTTATATAGCGCAGTACAGTTACAGTTCATAATGATGACTCTGGGTAGCAAAGAAAGGGTGAATTGTACTGAACAGTCTTCAAGGAGGAAGTAAAATGCATCCTGTATTAAATGGGTAAGAGTTCCGAAGTTTTCTCACTTATTTTAGTTGTAAGCTGCATTTGTATGGGAAATAAATGTTTTATTTCCTAGCAGATCCATGATACTCTATGATAATTGAGTCTTTCTTAGAGAAGCCCAGAGTTGGGTGATATATTAAATAATCTGCAAAATGAGAAGTTTTAGTTCTTTTTGGAGAACTGTTTAGCCATAAACAACCTTGACAAACTGTGGATACTGGTAGTTTCAGGATTTTCTTCTAAGAGTCATTAAAAAGGCACACTAACAGGGAGTGTCTGGTTATGAGCTGAGTAGATAAGAAGTTTCTTTATCTTGGACTTTCATTCTCTTTAAATCAAGGAATTTCACATTAGTGTTGGGTTATGAAAAATAAACTATCTTTGACTTGATCATATATGTAAGTGGTTTTCAAGTAACTGCAAAACACTTTTATTTTTTTCAGGATGGTCTGCTGGTCCTTCATTATGGACTTGTGGTTTCTCCTTTGAAAATTACTTGAAGATTGTAAGACTGTTATGAGTGAGTGAACAAAATAAGGCGGCTTCTGCAGGATTGCATTCTCACCAAAGATTTCCATGAAACATGTAATTGCTATCATTTTGTGCTGTTTGAGACATAACTTACCTATTTTCAGCACGAAGAATCGTAGGAGTCTTATAAATCATAGGATTTTTAAGTATAACTTGGAATGATAGAATGCATCTGTTTAGTGAAAGATCTGTTTAGTAAAAAGTCTCTCTAGTAAGTGACTATATAAAAAGCGTCCATAGCTCAGGGGGAAAATTTTTAAAAGCATTTACTTTTTATGATTTCAGATACTTTGATATAGATTTTGTTTCCTAATCTTTGAGGTAAATCAGTCACTGTTTTTGTCTTCGTTGAGCCATACCCCTTTCAAGTTGGTGATTGGGATTCTGCTCTTTGGAATGGCATCAGTTGGGCAGTCATCCAATTGGAAAAGAAGTATGCTTTTGAACTGAAAATTTAAAACCAGACTTTGTTAAATTACAGAATGTACTTCTCAGACAAAGACCAAAACTATGGGCCACTTTTGTATGTTGCCGCATTATTTTGAACTTATGTCTTTTTTTTAAAACCAGCAACACTACTAAAGAGATATTATCCACTTCTAAAAGGGATGAATTCTATTTTTGTGTGTGTGAGGATACTGTCCCCTGTAGGGTTTAGGTCTTCAGTGTATTAAAGGCACCTTTAACATACCTTACAACAAGGGGTGCCTCTTGGCAACATTTTTTTGAATATTAGTTGGATTAACATTAATTTTTAGTACACAGTGTGATTGTCAGTACCTTGTAATGATACTGCTTTTGAAAGTAATTTAAAATTTTGAATGAATTTAAGGTTTACAGAATACTTGTTCATTGTTTCCTCAGTAAGTCAGTTTAATGTTCATTTTCCCATTTGTTGCTGGGATAAAGAATACGGGTGTTTGAGGGCTCACTCACTTGCATACAAAAATTTCCATTTGAAAGATTATTTTGCCTAAAATTAGCATTGTAATACTTTAAAAGAAATATTTTGTAAACCTTATTTCACTGCAAAATTTCCAAGTCTGCATAAAAACAATTATAATTGGAGAACGATTGGTAATTGTTTTATAAAGAATTTATGAATTCTGTATAAATTTCTTCTAACATTTAATACAATTTTTTAATAAAAATTTATTTTAACCTATTTTGAAATGCTTGTGTTTCTTGAGGATTTTTAAAAAATAAGTAAAACTCTTTAAGGAACAGGACATCCAAAGCAAAGTTAAACTGTTCCATCAAATAAATATTTTATAAACGTCTTTACCTTCCCTGGTTATACCAGATGCCTTTATTTGACAGTGGACAAAGTAACAGCTATGGAGTTCACTGCCTCGTAAATGTCTCTTGCACAAATTACTTACTATTTTTGTTCCTGTCCCGTGGTAACATCTGTGTTGGGGATCTCCAAGACCACTCTCAAGTTTAATAGTTCACAAGAAGGACTCATGGGACCCAAAAAGTTATTATGCTCTTGGTTATAGCTTATTACTATGAAAGGATACAGATTAAAATGAGCAACAGGAAAAGATGTATAGGGTAGAGTCCAGGAGAAACCAGGCACAAGCTTCCATTTGTCCTCTTCCATTGGCAATGCAAGGAGAGTGTTTAATTTTCCCAACATGATATGTGAAGTGTTGCCAACCAGGGAAGCTCACCTGAGCCTTGAGTGCAGAGTTTTTACTGGAATTCAGTCACATAGGCATGCAGCCTTGATTCCCCAGCACCTTCCCGGTAGACAACCTGATATGGCATGTCCCAGGTATATAAAAATAGGCGTTCACCATAAATCACATTGTCAGCATAAACTATCTGGTGTGACCAAGTCCTCAGGCATACTAAGGTTATTCCAAGGGCTCAGAAATTATGATTTACAGTAACATGGGAAGACACTTATTTTTTTAAAGCAGAGTATTATATGTAATTAATTAAAGTCCATCTTGTCAAAGCTATGGTTTTTCCAGTAGTCACGTATGAATGTGAGAGTTGGACCATAAAGAAGTCTAAGCGCCAAAGAATTGATACTTTCGAACTGTGGTGTTGGAGAAGATTCCCGAGAGTCTCTTGGACTACAAGGAGATCAAACCAGTCAATCCTAAAGGAAATCTGCCCTGAATATTAATTGGAAGGACATCATGATGCTGAAGCTGAAGCGCCAGTTCTTTGGCCACCTGTTGCAAAGAGCCGACTCATTGGAAAAGACTTTGATGCTGGGAAAAATTGAAGGCAGAAGGAGAAGGGGACAACAGAGGACAAAATGGTTGGATGGCATCACCGACTCCATGGACGTGAGTTTGAGCAAGCTCCGGGAGGTGAAGGACAGAAGCCTGACGTGCTACAGTTCTTGGGGTTGCACTGAGTCGGACACGACAGAGCGACTGAACAACAACATTAAATGTAATTATTTGATAGATATTTCTGCAGTAAGTCAAAAGAATATCACTTGTGTGGACAACAAAATTAAAATTAGAGGAAAGTGGTCTGCCTTTAAGGAACTTGCAGCCTATGGATTACTCACATCTCAGAATCTTACCAAAGGCAGATACTAGTAAATACTATGAGAGTCACAAAGAGTTCTACCCTTTCTTTTTTCCCTCCCTCTTGAACTTGACCTCCAGGCATCCCAAAGAATGAATTTTATCTGGTTATTTTTATTTGACTTGTTATTACTACCAGACAGTAAACTAAGTAAGAACAACCGATTTAAAAATCAGTTTAAAAAAACTGGTTTAAAAATCGGTACTTCCAAAGGCAATGTGACCTTGGGCTATATCAGTAGAAACAGTTTTAGATCAAGGGAGTTAATACTTCTAATCTCCAATGCATCTTTTATCCAGCATACCTTAGAAATATTGACAGATGGGAAGGCAGTGGGATAGGAAACACTCAGAAGGAGAGACTCAGAAAACAAGAGCAAGCATTGACCAATTGCTTCTAACTTGGAGAAGCAAAAAACTTAGCGGTGAGAGGCCATATATGGTAACTGTCTTCAAATAAGGTCAAAGGGGGTCAAAGACAGATGAGGAAAAAGCTCGAGCAAAAACAAGACAAATGCCCTATCTTGTAGCCTCGGGTTAGCCTTACTGTTTCAAGAGGGATATTTGCTAGGGAACAAAGCAGAAACAAAACTAAATCCTCAAATCTGCACAAATGAGACTACATGAAGTACAGATTCCAGAGTCTAGATTCAGTGGCTAGAGAAAGATTTGTTTGGCACAGCTGTTAGGTTCTCTGTTTTCGCTTAAGCCCTTTCTAAGCAAAGATATCCAGGGGGCTAATTTGTGATAATAGTAGTCTGACAGAATTCCTCCCTAAATGCCATCCCAAGTCTTTTCTCTCTGTTATCATCATTTCCTCTGACCTTGGGCTTCACTGAGCTTCCCTCTGCTTCCAGTGCATTGCCCTTCCTTCTTGTTTGAGTCAGATACATTCTTATCTAATTCCTGACAATCTCTCCTCTGGATTCAAACTTCTTGCACACACACGGTGACTCTTCTACAGCAACTGTGGCTTTGAATTGTTGAAAGTGATGCCACCGACCAGTTTACTTTTCCTGTTCAGCCTACACAAAGTATAATCTCAGTGATTCAATCCTAGATGAATATTCTTCTAAGATGACCAGATCATAATTTCTTATTAGATGTATATATGACTAATTAAAAAAATTTATTTTTTCCTTTTCAAGTTCTAATAGTTGGCAGCCTCTCTGGTGTATTTTGTTATCTTGGAGGGCTCTGTTAAAAGAGAAGGATCAAGCTGACTCTGAATGTTCACTTTTGCTGTCTTCAGTATATCACGGTCAAAGGGTAGGTCCTCACTTTTAACCTTTTTCAATAATGTTGTGTACGTGAGTTTGATTATTGGCCTCTCTTCAAAACTGGACAGATATCTAAATTTTTGTTATCGAGATTAATAGTCCATGCATAAATGAAATACCATATTGACCTTCTGAAAGGTTGACAAGTATTTATTTACATACAATGGATATTATGGTTTGATCTTTAATGCATATTTGTTTCATTTTGATGGTACCTGTGGTTTTACAGGGCTTCCCTGGTGGCTCAGATGGTAAAAGAATGCACAGGCAATGTGGGAGACCTGGGTTTGATCCCTAGGTTGGTAAGCTCTCATGGAGGAGGGCGTAGCAACCCACTCTAGTATTCTTGCATGGAGTATCCCCATGGACAGAGGAGCCTGGCAGGCTATAGTCCATGGGGTTGCAAAGAGTCAGACACGACTGAGTGGTTTTACACAGGTTATTATAGTGATACTATTTTTTCTTTGAGAAAAGTTTTTTCTTCTAATGTTTCTAAGAAAATGCTTTTCCAAAAGCAAAGCTGGTTGAACAACATTTTAAATCAGAAGATGAAGATGTTTGCCAGGAATAGATTTTTTCCCCCCAGTAGGCCTAGAGGCAGTATTTCACATTGGTTTAAGGACATCAATTTTGAAGCCCAGACTCACAGATTTGACCTCCAGCTTTGCTATTAGCAAGCTGTGTGATCTTGAACTTCTATATAATTTCTCTGAGCTTTAGTTTTCCATATCAGTAAATTGGGACAGTGGTACCTAACGCAAAGACTTGTTACAATAATTACTCAATGTGTTAAGCACTCAGAATAGTGGTTGTCAGATAGTCTGTTTTCAAATTCAGTTATGGTCCCTTGGTAGTCACTTCTTAGATTACTTTGCTGAATTAGTTTCCAATGAATAAGTAGGCCCGTTAATATTAAAAGATCAAAGTTAAACCATGTTCCCCCTCCCCATTTTCTGTCCTGTATATTTTCTATATTCACTTCCTTCTGTGAATAACTGGACCAAGTGTGGGGATACAGGCCCTGGAGTTGGACCTGAATTCTGCTTTCACCTTGGTTCTAATCTTAAGTCTGCTGTTTCTACTTTACAGACTAGGTTAGGCCATGGACAGACAGTTTCAGTTGCCAGAGATGGGTTCCTTTTGCTGAGCTTATGTCTGATTTAAGATGAAGATAAAAAATTGTCTAGTCCTAAAGGACATCAGGAATTCTATATGTCATGTATAAATCCTTATGCCTGGAAATCATGAGGGATGGAATTTACCCCTCTCATTTATTCACAGATATGGCATAGCAGACAAACCTGAGTTAAGTTTGTTTTAATAAGCACTTCTAAGGAAAGAGCTGCTTTTTTGCCCTGTGTAATAATCAGCAATTAACCAGACTGCTACTGATTATAGTCTAAAATTCCAGCCCTTATACTAATGATTTTGGTTACAGTCTGCTGAGCATTCTGTAACCCCTAGAAGAATGTGATAAAACTGGAATGAAAAGTCTCAGAACAGAGACCACTTGTCTCATCAGGGAACAGGGTAGCCATGTGGCGATCTACAGTAATTAATCAATGAGGAAGCAAGCCTGGAGACCCTTCCAGGATCAGTCTTCATTTTCTTTGTAGCCTGAGCTCTCTCTGTTTTGTTTTATTCAGAATCACTGAAGCACTGTAGAAACATAATTCTTTAAATATCTGTGGTGTGACTCACTCTGTTTTATTACATCTTGGGGGGTGTGTGTGTGCGTGTGTGTGTTTCAAGGGATTTTAAGAAAGAATTGATAAATTTTAGCTAGTTCCCACCCCCATTTAGTAAGCTTGTGAAATAGCATAAAACATGAAGGCAATCCAATCAACTTTTAAGAGATCGATAGAGGAGGAGAGCAGCCTTTTGATCCACATAGTAACCATTCTTTTCTCCCTTTAAATGTATGCAGCAAGGGTTGGTAATGTAATAAAAACAGCCCTTTTTTTGACTGGATTCAGGAGCACTCACCCCATTTGCAAATGGTATAGCCATGTGAGATACTTGAAAATAGCAAAAGGCATGATGACAGCAACTAACCTGTACATTTAAATCTGAACATGCAGCAAAGCCAGTAATGTACTGTCTAGAAAGAAAAATAAAATTTCACATAGGAACTATGTTTACAAAGCTCCCCTCAGTTATTTCCATTTTAAATTAGCACTGTGCTTTCAGGTATATAAATTTATTTGGTTCTAAAAAACAAAATGTGTTCTTACAATTTGGATATATTTAAGGAACTTACAGATTTCTGATGATATAATAATAAAAGTAAAATTAGCTGGAAATCAGTGATAACTTCTCATAAGCAAGCAACGTTTCTAGCTATTCTTTCTTTCATTTACATCCAGGGAGATTTCTGGCTTTTTCTCCAGGCTCTGTTTTGAAATCAATACTACTCTTATTAGATCTGGCTTAATGTTGTCCAAATGGAATTCCTTCTACTGGGTTGACCCAGGTGGCTGTACATAATGGTCTCAGTTGGAGCAGAAGGTATGGTAGACGTCATAATTGTTTTTCTGATAGTCTCATAAATTCTCTATCAGTGGGTTCGTAAAATGAGGTGAATTTAGATGACATAAAATGAGTCATTTTAAAGTGATTAGTTCAGTGGCATTTAGTGCATTTGCAGCATTGTGCAGTCACCATCCATATCTAGTTGCAAAACGTTTCCATCCTTCCACAATACAGCCCCACTTCTATGCCCCTCTTTTCCAGACCTAGCAACTGCCAATGTGCTTTCTGTTCTAATGGATTTTAAATACATTTAAAAAACTATCTCATGTTTGCCTTTAGATCCATGAGTGGTGATCTGGTCTCCCTGCTTATGTTCACAGGTAAGTTCTTAAAGGTTATCCCCACGACTGCATAACTTGCATTATTTCTGGAGATAAAATTTGGACTCTAGTTTCCAGACTATTGTTCAAATTTTGTCCCCCTCTTTAGCCAGTCCAGTAAAATGAATTACAAATATCTTGGATTTACTACCTCTTGAGGAAAGGGCCCCTCTGTAACATTCCTTTAATTCCAGCTCTTTGATACCGAACTATAGCATTCCTTTACAAAAATATTTTTAAAGCTCCTTTTTAAAAAATAGGTTAGTAGCATCCACTCCTCTATAATGTTTAGCGGGAGCATGCAGAGGCTCATGGTTGGATGGGCCCGGGCCCAGGTTTGGGCTGCCACCACCTCACTGCAGTGCAGGAAGGCAGTAGGCTCAGGAAATCTGCAATGTGTACCAGTTTGCCTTTGGGACTTGATGTTGCCAAGGGTTTCTGGAGCAGAGAAACCTTAAGTTAAACCCTGGGAGGAAGGAGTGAAAAAGAAGATGAAAAGAAAGATGCTTATTCCCTCAAGTGGTGGGGCAGGGGGGCTTTCTTTTACGTAGAAAGGCAACATAGAAAGAAAAGCAGGCACCGAAGAGTCAGCAGACCAGCTCTGTTACTCACAATGGGGCATCAGACAGGGTTTAACTTTGTCATTCCGAGACTCTGTTCCTTCATTTGTCGAATGGGTATACAAATACTATACCTAGCGAGGGTTGTGAGGCTTAACTGAGATCATTCTATGTTTACTGCCTAGTACAGTGACTGGCATATAGTAAGTAGGTACTGAATAAACAAGAGCTGTTACTAATGCATTTCAGGATGTGGAGGATCTCATTGCCTAGTGACTGAAAGTCTATCACTAGTATGCTTCATGGACAGGCTTCCCCACAGTCTCACAGATTCACTCTGTGGTCCTGTCCTAACAGTCGATACTGCTGCTCCCCTTTCCTTCTCCTCCCTGCCTGGAGATGCTGAATGCCATGTTTCCCCGTTACTATAATTGTTCTGGTTTAATAATTTGTCAACTTCATAATATGCTTTTAGTGTGTTTCTTTTATAAACGAGCTCATGGCAACTAGTGGTGACTCACTGAAAATAGGAGATACAGACTAGTAAGAGCCAGAAAGTCTATAAATTAAGGAAAGGACTCTGGCCTTGCATAGAGAAGGATCTAGTAACCACATACTATTCTTGGAAGTGGCAACAAATGTCGACATTGCAAGCCCATGTTCTGATGAGTCTACTGTTCTTCATTGGGCCCTAAAAGATGTGTGTGTGTGTGTTTTACTTTCTGGTCGTGCCACTCAGTATATGGGATTATAGTTCCCTGACCAGGGACTGTACCTGCATCCTTTGTGTTTGAAGTGAGGAGTGTTAACCACTTGACCACCATGGAAGTTCCTAAAAGATGTTTTATTACAAAACTCTCATTGTTAGTGTGCAACTAACATCTTTCACTAGCAGTACCACTAATGTATCTTCAAGTAGCCTGGAAGTGCCTTTAGACAGATGGACTGAGAATGACAATATTGTTCAGGATTCTGCAAGCTCCAGCTTCAACCATCAGCTGTGAGTTGCATCCAAATACCCCTCATTGGCAGTCTCTATCCTGGAACCTGGCCTGGCATTAGGAGGTCTCAACTTGGCATCCATAGCCTTCTGTATACCAGGAGTAGATAGTTCTAAGGAGTCACAGGTCCCTCGACCTGTATAGTTTTATGCATGTATTTTCTTGAGGGAAAGGACCCATAGCTTTCTCCAAGGGGGAGAAGCCTTTTTAATCCCAAAAAAAGGTTAAGAATCACTACACTAGAGGAAGATGCTATTACTGCTGCCCATGTTCTACCTAGGCATGTGGGTTCTGCAGAAGCAGAACCTCATTTTCAAAGAAGGAAAAGATTCTTACTGTTTTGAAGAACTTTTTAATCATGTGCCTTCTGCCAGTTCATTCTCAGAAATCTTCAGCAAGCTAAGCTAGTTAAATCATTATCCAGGCATGGAATACATTGTCTTTCATCATTTGATTGATTTGATTTCCCCATTTCCTGCCATGAACTGCCCACTTAGTGCATTATGTTTCAGACCAGACAGTCTGCAGACTATAACCCTGAGGCTTTGACAGGGGAAAAAAAAAAAAAAATGAAACACTAAACAAGGATGCACAGAACAGAGAACATACGATTTCTGAATTATCAGGGGGTGCAATTGTTCACTGAACCAAAACAGTTCTTCTCTCAGTTAAAGCAGCAGAAACCACAAAACACAAGTTATGTTGATGGGATTCGTGTGACTTTTAATTCTTATTTTACTAATGTTTTACAGTAAGTGTAAGGAGTAAAGACAGGAATGGAGTGAGGGAAAGGAAGAAGAGAAACGTATTCTTTCAAGTTCCTTGAACGGCTAAAGCACGTGCTAGGATCAGAAAGTTGAGTAAAAGCATCATGTCCTTTTCACCACGGAAATGGAGATGTGTGACACACATATGGCAACTCTTCAGATCTGTGGAAGTGACTCTGACAGAGAATTAATTCTGCATCAAACTTGGCACATGTGGAAGACTGGGCAATGCAGGTGCTACACAGCTGGGCAAATGAAAACTGGACTTCCTAGAACCTATTTCCTAGCGTGCGAGCAGGACATCTGTGCCCCTTCTCTGGTCTGAGAGTCTCTTCCTCTCCAGCAGGGGAGCAAGACCCCACCAACTATGCAGCAACAGGAAATCTGTTGGGCAAGACTGTTAGAAGATCAAGATTTCTTTTTTATATTTATTTGCTGTGGTGTTGATTGACCAGAAGGGACTCTTTACTTTTGGGCAGGAGCATTGTGTCCTGGTGATAAGATAATCTACATTTAGCATTCTTAAAAGGCATAAGTGTGAAGACAAGGCCTTTTTAGGACCTAGACCAGTGGGGAGGGAAATACGAGGATTTTAAGGTTAAAGGCATGAACAGCTAATTCTCTATCACCACAAATGAACTGCCACGGATAAATGAGACCTTGTCTTTTCCCCTTCATACAAATACTCACCTCTTCTAGCTTACACTTCTAAATCTAAGGTCAGCTTAATCACAGTTTGGGATTAACTATGAGTGTGCTTCTAAAGTTAAGGTGAAAAGCTACATTCTTAATAAACTATTCCTTTTTCCTAATTAAATGGATTTGAATAAGCTAAGGGGTAACCCACAAAACTTATCACTGCCTTTTTTTTTAAAGTATATAATTAAAAGGACATGAAATGGACAGGGAGAAGTCATTACACGAATCATAGAAATGGTCAACATGCATCTAATTCTACTTACTGAGCAGAGAGAGCTAAAGGGGTTAAGTTCTTTTGAGAAGAACCTAAATGTGTTTTAAAAGGACAAATACTACACTATCCTTTTTTTTTTTTTTTTCCTGAATGGAAGAAAGGATATATGGAATTGCAGCGGGGTGAGAGGGAAAATACCCATTAAACAAACACCTATCATTTGTGAAACAATTCTATCGAGTGGTGTCGGGTGTGGACTGTGGGTTTATCTCTGGCAGTGATTTTATGTTTTAGGTATCTAGAGTGAGATTACATAGCTGGGTAACGGCTGGGTATGGTGAGTGAATATAGGTTTTAATTTCAGTTCACAGCAAGATGGTGATGATCACAGATTTAGCACCTTCGTTTGTACTTCCTCTGTACCTGAATCATCTATAGCTGTGAAGCCTGAGCTTTAGGTGAGAAAGCTGCATTCTTAGATAACTCCTCTGTGATTGCTCTAGGACTGCGGTTTGCTCCAATCTAAGGTGTGGATTTCTTATTAGAGAAAGTAAGTATTCGATGCTAAATATGAGACTGAAGCCTTGAAGACAATGTGGAGTGGCGACAGGTGTTTTGGATCAGGAATAGGCTGTTTGACAAGTCAAGTGTGTATTATCCCCTCCTAAGCATTAACTTTTTTTAAGCAAGAGAATTATATTTTTTGGCTTGAAATGGTGGTTTCTTCTATATTTGATTTCTCGGTTTTCTTAGTAGATATCACTGTCTCCTCCAATATTTCTTCAAAACTTTCCCCTATCTGGGAGGTTTTCTTTGAGGCTATCTTAGAAGCCTCCTCTTCCTCCTCCTCTTTCTTAAGAGACAGCCCAGTGGCTGACCCTTTGGAGGTAGTAGAACTGAGGATTCTAGGTGGGAGCAGATAGCTTGGGTTGGGAAGTGGATTCAGCCCCGAAATGCTTAATCCACTGGTGCTGAAACGTGTCTCTTCGCCTTCCAGCAGCTTCCTGTAAATCCAACAGAGAAAAACTCTTAGGAAGTCAACTTGCAACTTCTGAAAGAATTTAACCATCCATCCCCTATTCATTTCAGAAAGACTTCAGATTTCAGATTTCACAGTTTCTTCATGACATTGAGACCAATAAATATTGAATTTCAAGGCCAAAGACTTGGACTTTATCCAGCATACACACACACCTTTTCATCCAGCGCACGCACACACACACACACGCCTTTAGCACCAGCTATGTTTAAAGCACTGTCAAGGGGAAACCTATCTTATTTGCAAATACATTAAAAAAAAAAAAAAAACCTTCAACTCCCCCTTGGTTTCATCACACCCAGTTTTGGCACTTAAGAGTCTACAAAGATCTACGGAGAAGTAATTTACTAATTAATACCTTAAGTGCAACAGGGATAAGAAGGTAAGAAGTCCACAAAGAAACTGCCTAATTCAGCCTGAACTTGAGATCTGTATTTTTTCAGCATGTCAGGGTACAAAGGAAATGGAATCAGCAATAATAGAAACCAAGGAAGTAACCTGTTTCAGATACCAAGCTTTTTCCCAGCCTGGCCTAAACAGCATCATAACAGAATGGCTCCAGTATCTTTCTTTTCCTCTCATAATTCTGGTAACTTTTATCGTTTAAAAAAAGAAACAGAAACCCAAAACACTATCAAATCCTCTGGGAGCTTTAAAGTAGTATACAAAGTGTCAGAATAAAAGAAAAAATTCTCAGACAGATCTGAGGTTGAATCTGAACTCTTTCATTTACCAACACTGTGATTTTCAGCAAGTTACACAGTCTATTGTTCAAGTTTCCTCATCTGCAAAATGATGATATAACCTGATACCTAGATAATTTATATGCAGAATCTAATATAGTGCCTAGCACACAGTAGTCATCCAAAAAGTAGTAGCTGCTGTCATTTTTTTTAAGGTAAATGTTTACTTACACAGGTATCCAGGAGCATACTTCATCTGTGAGGACTTTCTATGTTGTATGAACCCTGTTTTTAAAGTTAGAGTCTGGTGGGTTTTACTTCAACCTCTGTGCACTCACATTATTGCCTTAAATCTCTGCAGAGGCGGGTAGACTGCTCCAGGCCTCCAGGCACTAGTGGGGTGGAGCTGGGACCTAACCAAGTTGAGGGACGTAAGGGTCAGCTTACCTGAAAGGAGGCAGTGATGCCTTTCCTCATCCCCTGCTTCACCCATAAACTGGAGCCTAAAACCACTTATGTGGGTAGCGATGCCCCAGGTGATAGGATCTGCCTAGGTGAGCATGCCCTGTGACATACCTGTAAGCTGCTATCTCAATGTCAAGAGCCATTTTGACATTGAGCAAGTCCTGGTATTCCCGAAGGTGGCGCGCCATCTCACTCTTGGTGTTCCTCAGATCATTCTCCAGCTGCCCAATGTTATCCTGAAAAGCAGCAACACAAATCCAATATATGTAGGCCAAACTGGCCGACATTCATTGAGATTGAGAAAGCAAGGATTCTCAACTCTGCCTACACATTAAAAATCCATACCTGTCCCTCAGCCCAGATTCTGATCCAACTGTTCCAGGATGGGGTCCCAACATCTTAATTTTTCCATAAAGGTCCCAGGAGATCTGGATACATTTCTATCAGGGGTCACAGGGTTCTCAACTAAACACCGGGAAGATATTTATGTTTTACTCACTTACTGTCCCTCCCTTGCTATTGTATTACTGCTGAATCACTCAGTTGTTGAATGTCCTTTTTGAAACCAAAGGCTCAGGTCAGGAGCTTAGATTCAGAAAATGCCAACTGTGGAGAGCCCAGAGAGGATGGCAAGTCTCTGCCTCCATTCATTGTGATGGTTTCATGAAGTCTGCTAGTCAATCACTTCACTGACCGAACTTTACATGACAGATAGGAAGCATAGACACTTCAAGGAATTTTTTTTTTTTTAATCCAAATGGCAGATTGAAATTATAATTTTTTAAAAAAAGAAACTTAAGTTCATATAATACTTGTGCTTTAAGTTCCTCCAGGTACAAAACCAGGCACAGAAGAAAAAAAGGTTTAAATCTGTGATTCTTGAGAAACGAGAGGATCTTTTAAAAACACAGCAGATCCTATTCCTCATCTACTTAACACCCTCCAACAGCTTTGGAATTAAGTGCAAACTTCTCAGCACAGCCTATACTTTTCACCTTGCTCAGTATGTTTTAGTTACCGTGGCCTTCTCTTTTGCTCCTTAAACTTACCAAGTTCACTGCTATCGCAGGCCCATTAGACTAGCTCTTTCCTCTGTTTGGAATGCTCTGTGGTGGGTCTTCACATGGCTGACTTCATGTCATACAAGATTCAGTTCAAATGTCCTTTACTCAGGTCTTCAGCATCCAATTTAAGTACCCTCTCCACACTGATCTAGCATGTACTTTTACCTTAAGCCGGGGAAACTGCTAGCCCATGAAGGAAATTTGTGAAAACTTTAAAAAAAGTATCTTCAGAAAAAAGCCCCCACCTGAAAGTGGCCACTCTGCTTTTTAGCTCTTATTATATGGATAATTCTTTGTTGAGGGGAGCTGTCGCTGTGAATGTAGGATTTTTAGCAGCATTCCTGACCTCTATCAACTAGATGCCAGCAGCACCTTCTCTCCCAGCTGTGATAACCAGCAATGTCTCCAGACATTGCTAAATGGCCCTGGGAGGGTAAATCCACTGGTAGAAAACTATTGTACTGGGATGTAATTTACATGGAAGCCGTCTGTCTAGTTCACCCCGGGAAGCCCATAGCCTAGCACAATGAACACTGGAGATGCTCAATGAATGATTGTTGAATGAATTTTTCTTATTCTGAGCAAATAACTCATATAATTCAGTTGCAATTCTCAACATGGTGAGTACAGTGGCTGAGAGTTATTTTTATGAAACAGTCATGCAGATAAATATATCAGAAACCTCAAGAAAGTGCTGAGGAACCCTTTGAACTTCCCTTGTAGGGATGATAAAATGCTGGTGAAAGCCAGGGCTGATAGATCAGGGGGTGCAAACTTCCAAATCAAAAGAATCTGCAGAAAGAATTAAAATTCATACCACCTACCTGTTCTATAAATATTGACAGGAATACTGCAAAGAAAAAACCCAATTAACTGATGGGTTCAGAGCAAGGAATGATGGGTTCAGAGCAAGGAATGATAAGCAGTGAGGAAAATATATAATACACTGAACAATGGTGGAAATATTCCAAAGTGTGTTAAGAGATCATAAGAGTTTAAAGGGATTTTTGTCAAGAAATTTTACTTGATAGTTGCTATATTTGAGGTTAAATAGTGTTAGTTGCTCAGTTGTGTCCGACTCTTTGCAACCCCATGGACCGTAGCCCACAAGTCTCCTCCGTTCATGGGATTTTCCAGACAAGAATATTGGAGTGGGTTGCCATTTCCTTCTCCAGGGGATCTTCCTGTCCCAGGGATTGAACCCAGTTGTCCTGCATTGCAGGCAGACTCTACCATCTGAGCTACAAGCAAATCTAGTGATGCCCTAGGAGTAAGAGAATCAATATACTGTGGTAAGGGGAAAAGAGTCTAAGGTGAAGGAAAAGGAGAAAGGGGAGCAAGTATTCTCATTATACAGAGGGGCAGGAGAAATGTTACAGGAGGAAAAAAAGAGGATTGCATCAAGATCTTTGGATTGCATTTCTTGCCCTGACACCAACATCTAACATACCTCAGTTTTCTATACTCTACTTTCTTTGAAACTTCCATTTCTGTATATGGGAAATTATAATGTTTCTTCTTTTCTGAGGTATTCTGAGATCCTCAAGTGAGGATTTCAATTTAATGCACCTCACATTATGATGTGATGAGTTCATTATCTGGTCAATTAGATAATAGTCATTAGAACAACATTTGGTACCTAGGAACTGCTTACTAAATGTTAGTAATTTTTATTATTGTTAATATCATACCATGTGACTCTACCTTTTTAATGATATGGACAAATTGATCACGAGCCCTCCCTACAACCCCTTAGATCAGCGGTCCCAACCCTTTGTGGCACTGGGGACTGGTTTCGTGGAAAACAATTTTTCCACGGATTGAGGGGAGGGGATGGTTTTGGAATGATTCAATCACACTGCATTTGTTGTGCACTTTATTTCTATTATTACATCGGCTCCACCTTGGATCATCAGGGATTAGATCCCAGAAATAGGCAACCTCTGGCTTAGATAACTAAAGAAAGCAACGTATAATAAAACTTTAACATTGGAGAGTTGGAGGCAAATCCCATAAAGCACTGGATTATTTTTTGTTTTTCACGAAGATGTACATCTCCATAACAGTTGGATTTTTTTTTTTTTTCATTTAAAGGATATTATTTTCTTTCTCCAGATAGGAAGGTACAAAGTTAAAACCTTAAATTCCAGAATTTAATATAATACTTCATTCTTCAAAACAGCCACAGGCTTTTCAGCTCTGGACACCCAGGTTTCCATAACAGTTTTTAATAACAAATGTAAATAAAAACTTTTCTAAAGTGCTTTGTACTACTCTTTCCTAGGATACTAAACAAAATGCAACCTTTCTCAGCAACTAAGGATTAAGATAATGATCAATTATTTCTCTAGAATTCTGTGATGTGTTTTATCTTTTAGGTCAACTAAGGTATATATAAGGCTGTGTATTTTCCCTAAATGGCCCCTGAGAGCAGTATTTGAACTAGTGTTTGCTACTAGTGGTTTTCTTTGTCCTGAAAGTTGAACTAATCTGCTACTCACTCCTGACAATGCCTGACTCCGGTGGTTCCTCTTCTCTATCTTGCCGCAGGCTTGAAATCCAAATAGCAAAGTGCTTTAGAATCACAAAGTAAAGTAACAAATAAGCTGGGGGGCAACAGAGGGGCCAACTTCCGAATATGTGATTTAGAGACAGATGTGTCACATCAGCAGGTTAATTAGTTCCTTTTAAAAAAATTATTTTTGTTTCACAGCTGTTTTCTGAATGAGAGGTTGCTGGGGACCTGAGTTCTAGATAGATGAGATTTCCTTGAACTTTTCTGCCACACATTTCACAGGTCTATTTTATGGATCAGTGTAGACATAAAGCATGACTTTGCTCTTTTTAGAAGAAACTATGCTGACTGCTGACCCCTGCTCTTCAACATCTAGGCTCTTTGTCTGCGCTTTCTTCCCCACCCTAGGCAGTCTTGCATTGCCCTTCAAAAGCCCTGCCAAAGATGGCCTCCAGCTGGAAATCTGAGCAAAGCGCTGCAGTCTGCCCCCTCCCCCAACCACGCAGCAGCTGCTGACTTAGACTGAGGGAACAGGAGAGAGGCACTCCCATTCCAAGGGTCTCTCCTGGAATGGCTAACCAGAGTGCTGAGCATCCTCCTCGGGGCTCGAAGGATGTGGACTGGGAGTAAGAGAGAGAACAGGCCACCAGAACATCTGCAGTGGCGCGCAGGTCAACAGACAGAGCTGTGGGTTCATCACTTTTAGGGGCCCTCACCCAGGGGAACAGTAGTGAGTGCGGCACCATCTGATTGAAGAAGGCTGTTCAGAATTACTGCTCTGTCTGATAACGAAGGTGGAGAGAGAGGATTTCTATATGTGGTACACTCACAGGTCACTCTGCTGCCTTTTCTCACTCCTATCTTTGTTTCTTCCCATGATTTTTTCTACAATACTTTAAAAATGTTGCACTATAAGTATTTCTATAGGCTGGTTTACACTGGGAAAGGTGGTTTAAGTCAGTGCACCCCCAAATCAGTCTGAGGAATTGATAGGCTGCAGTGCTTTTATTGAAACTGCATATTCTTGGGCCCCACCTGCAAACTACTGAATCCATATCTTTGGGAGTAAGCCTGAGACTCTTTCTGTTAAGCCCCCAAGTAACCTTGGCGGGTCAATGGGTTTAGGAACCACTAGTTTTTCTGTAAGGGCTCTATCAGGGTGGGCCAGGTGGCAATAATACAGTGAGGTGGTATGTTTGGTGTTTAGTTGCTAAGTCATGTCTCTTTGTGATCCCATGGACTTTAGCCCACCAGGCTCCTTTGTCCATGGGATTTCCCAGGCAAGAATACTAGAGAAGGTTACCATTTCCTCCTCCAGGGGAATCTTCCTGATCCCCAGGGATCAAACCTGCATCTCCTGCATTGGCAGGCAGATTCTTTACCACTGAGCCACCAGGGAAGCCCTAATATACTGAGGTAGAGGGGACAAAAACAGAACAAAAGAAAGCAAAAAACATATGGAAGAGTTGAAAAAAAAGAGAGAGAAGGGGACCAAATGAAGACCTTTTTCTTGAATTCTAATTTCAGAAATGGATCTATCAGGTTATAGATTTATATGCAGCCACTGCCACCCCCAATCTCCAAGGGGCCAGCCCCTTCCTGCTGTTTAATTAGGCTACATTTCAATCTCATACTGGAGAGAAGAGGGCAGACTTGGCTCATCTCCCTGGAGAGCATTAACTGATGGTGTGATCCTGATTGTTCCGCAAGGTCTTTCAAGGAAAGCTTCAGCTTTCCAAGATTGACCATCATACAGGGCCAGGGCCCCCAGTACCGTCCAAAAATGTCCTTAGGCATCTTTGGCAGAACAGGGACTCTAATGGTGGTGAAGCAGGAACCAGAATCACCCTGTGTCAGAAATGGAAAGCCTTTAGTTAAAGAGGATGGCTCTGTTTGGCTTCTGAGGACAATAGTCCTAGCACCTCTTAATTTTTCGTGTCGCCTGATTCAACCCTTGCATACACCACGGTATACTCACTATTAATATGTCACCTTGAATCATTCTTCACCCTTTCAAAAGTGTGATAAGCTTTCTTTCCTCAAATAGGCTGTCAGCTCTCTGGGGCAGGGAAAACGTGACTTTAATGGGGCCTTCCTCTGCCTTTAAGAGGGTGGCAAACCTGCAAAGGAAAATGGGCCTACCACTAATCTCTGAAGCAGAAGAAAGAGAACAGCCTCCCATCACTGCAGTGAAAGGGGAGGGGGAGGGGTTAGAGGGCAAGAAAACAATGGCTGAATCTCACTGTGGGGAAGGCGGCTTTTCATCTCAATCAGCGCTGCTAAGATTGTCACAACAGCCTGATGACACCCTTGTGGCTTCAGGACCCGCAGGTGAAGATGTGCACCCCTCCTCAGCTTTTATATAGATATATATATCTGTTGTCTGAGCTCCTCTTCCATTCTCAGCAGGTCCACTGAGGCTACGGCTGATGGGGGCAGCACTGCAGAGCTGCAGATGCCGCAGTTTCTGTTGTTTTTTGTTTTCTGCAGGCTAGTCTGGATGACCCTACTATTGTCTAACATTGAAAGCCTTTTAAAGCAAACAAAACAAACCAGACAATACTGTCACTATTTCTTAGAATATAGGGGCTACACCAAGCAACCAGAGGACATGGCAAAGCCCAATTCAGATGGTGATTATGGGTAAGTTATCCTTTTTAGAGAAATACTGGGCTAGCCCAGCAGAAGACCATGTAGCCCATCCTTTGAAGCTTCTAGAAGAAAATACGAAGTCTCAATTAACTAAATGTAATTAGTTCAGGCCATTGAGAGCTAGGCCACATAGTGAAAAGTTCAAGTTAAACATTTTGAAGTGGAATAAAAGTATTTATTTGAATATTACTGTAATTATAAATACCAAAATAAATAGCCCAAGCAAGCTTTCTTCATTTATCAAAGGGAGCTATTTATAATGAACAGCAAATACTGCACACCCATAATAATTCTCTGGCTCCAGACAAAAATAGCACTTTGAGGATTCACTGCTTTCTTGATTGATTTTCTTAATGTTCCTAAACATAATTAATTTTATCAAATGGAAACTTTGAGCTTGGTAGAATGAATTATTGCAAGTTTCTGAACTATTAGCATTCTATCCAATGGAACTTTTATTGCACCTTGAAACTGAACCACACTATTTAGATTCTTTTCCACACTTTTCACCTGTCTCTGTGTCCTTTGTGGTCATAAGCCCAGAATGTTCCATGTAGTAAAACTGAAGGTGCAGTGGCCTTTGTTTGGAGAGAAAAGGAGGAAAGAGCCAATCGATACCTTCACAGGACCTTAGAGGACAGGCAAAGATGGGGAAAAAATAAGTGACCTATAACAAAGATGCACTCATCTCTGTGATTTATCACATGCACTTAGGATGGAAAAATGTTAAGGAAATGGGAATTTTCGAGTGGGACTTCACTGCTGCGGGGCAGACTAAGTGGTTTTTGTTAAATGCTAAGCCATCCATGAACGTGAAAATTGATGCTGTCCACGAGGTGACCCTTGATTGCAGGTAGCCGAGACTGATGTGTTTGTGTTGAGAAAAAAAAAAATCGAAGCAGTTAATTGTCTAGAGAGTCATAACTGGGACAAGAGACAGGAGGGAAATTCTGAGATGGGAAGAACTCTAGATCAGCACCGAGGACAGCGCCCTACCATCCTCCTTTCCTAACGTCTGTAATGCTTTCTTTAGGAAGAAATACCGTAAGTCAGTGGCCGAGGGAACTGAGTGTATGCTGGGGGAGAACAGAGCAGGGCGGTTATTACTAGCCCAATCACTCATCTCCTTGACTGCCAGTCTCTACTCCTTTGAGAGCAAAAGTCAAGACAACGGGATAGAACTCTTGCCAGTATAGTCTCGCATTCTTCCCCCACCCAAGTGCAGAAATATTCCCAGGACGCACAGAAAGCATTTCAAAGTCAATCAAACAAGCCAGACAGCAGAAACAGCACCGCCAACCACGGAGAGGCTGCGACCTACCCCTATTGCGCTCACCCCTCTTTGGGAGGGGTTGTTCTTCAGGTCGCCAGCGTGTTTATGCCCACCTGCTGAAGCTTGAGGGCTTCTTTGTTAGAAGGGCTCAGACAGGGACGCAAGTGAGGGGCAGGGAAAGAGGGCGTCCAGGCCCCTAAAATTAGCGAGAGAGGCTCCAGGGCTTTTTGTTTGCCAGTGCCTCTGGGCGGGGCGCTTTCCGTCCCCTCCTTTATCCGCCCCTTGATTTCGAGGGCCCCAACCGTGCGAGAAATACGCGCTGGAGAGCAGAGGGCTCCCTTCTCTACGCGGCGCTCCAACCTTTACCTGGTAGCTGGCCACCTCGGCACTGTGTCGCTCCTCCAGCTCCAGGATCTGCCTCTCCAGGGACTCATTGGCCCCGCGCAGGCCCTCGATCTCGATGGTGCGTGCCTGCAGCTGGCGCCGGTACTCGTGAATCTCCTCGCGGCTGGCCCGGATGGCCTCGGTGCTGCGCGCCGCCTGCTCGTTCAGGTTGGCAAACTTGGACTTGTACCACTCCTCGGCCGACTGCAAGTTCTTGGCGGCCAGCGACTCATACTGGGCGCGGATCTCCCTCAGCGCCGAACTCAGATCTGGTTTAGCCACAGCCACGTCCACCTCGGCCGCGGCCTGCGAAGACGCCTGCAGCGTGGCCAGCAGCTCGGCCACCTCCTCGTCGTGCACCTGGCGCACGAAGGCCAGCTCGTCCAGCAGTGACTCTACCTTCTTCTCCAGATCCAGGCGGGCAAGCGTGGCGCCGTCCACGTCGCGCTGCTGCGCCTTCAGGGCGCGCTCGGCCCCTTCGCGCCCCCGGCTCTCCTCCTCGCAGCGCGCCCGCAGCCGCTGCACCTCCTCGGCCAGCCCGTCGCGCTCCAGCAGGGCCTGCGCGCGCGCCGAACTAGCCTCCTCCAGCTGCGCGCGCAGATCGCGCAGCTCGCGCTGGAAGAGCTCGCCGACGCGCGACGGCTCGGCGTGGCGCTGCCGCAGCGCGGCCAGCTCGGCCTCGAGCGCTCGGTTCTGCGTCTCCAGCTGGTGCACCTTCTCGATGAACACGGCGAAGCGGTCGTTGAGACCCTGCAGCTGCTCCTTCTCGTTAGTGCGGATGATCTTGTACTCATTGGTGCGCGCCGCCGCCTGACTCAGGTCCAGCCCGTCGGACGCCGGGGACCGGCGGTAGGCCAGGCCCAGGCCGAGCGACGAGGCCGAGGAGCAGGCGGCCGAGGAGGCCACATTGCTGCGGGACAGCGACTGCGAGCGGAAGCTCCCCGAGCCGCCAGCCCCGGAGAGGCGCGAGGACAGGCGCGAGCCGTCCCCGAACACCTTGCGGTAAGAGGAGGAGGCGCACAGGTAGTGCTCCGAGCCGAAGCTCATGGTGCCGAGACCAGGGCCGGGAGAGCGGCTGCGGCTGCGGCTGGCGCTGGCGAGGAGAGGAGAGGTGCGCCGGGCGGGGCGCGGTGGGGCGGCGTGCACGGGGTTTTAAGGCGTGGGGGGTGGGGGGACGACTGGGGCGGCGCGTTGGGGGCGGAGCTCCTGCTCGGGTCGGGCGGAGAGGGGAGAGGGGAGAGGGGGGCCTCCAGGAGCGGGGGCGGGGAAGCGCAGTGACTCCTGCAGCTGCGCGCGCCCCGGACCGAGGGCGAGGGGACAGAGCCATTTGTGTAGGAGCCAACGCCTGTCTGATGAGCCCCTCGCCGAGAATCGTCTGGTTTGGAAGTGACTTGTGTGGAGGGGTTCCTGAGCGATGGGGGTTTCCCATCTGCAAACTGCGCGGTTCTATCGCGTCCCTTGACCCTGCCCTCGCCCGCTTTAATCCACTGGGAGATTAGTGTTTTCTGCGAGGTGTGCTGTACTCTCACACCCACCCCGGGGCTCCCGGGCGTGAGGCCCTGTTTTTCCAGTTAGAGTGTAGACCCTCAGGGCGCGGCTTTGTCCCGTCCTTCAGCCCGCTCGGGGTTCCCAGGGGAAAAGTGGGTCTCCGTCAGAGAGCACCGCATCAGCTTCTCCTCTGCGGCTCTCGGGGGCGCCCGGGTTGGGTGGCTGCACCGAAAGCCTGCAACGCCCCGGGGAAGAGAGGAGAGGGAGGTGCGGCGCGAGAGCCTGAGTTGCAGGGAATGGAGAGAAGCCGAGGGAAAAGCTGGGATGGCCATGATGGGCGGAGCTGAGGTGCCCCTGCCACTTATGTGTTAAGTGTGCGTTCCTGTTCACCACTGTCCCCCACCACTCTCCACTAATTAATGTCCGCCTTCTTAATTCATCTACTTTACCTGTCTGGCCCTGTAGGCGTTTGAGATTTCAGTCTGTGAATATTTTTATCTGGTTTAGAAGATCTGTCTTTGGACAAAAGCTGCTGCTGCTGCTGCTAAGTCGCTTCAGTCGTGTCCGACTCTGTGCGACCCCATAGACGGCAGCCCACCAGGCTCCCCCGTCCCTGGGATTCTCCAGGCAAGAACACTGGAGTGGGTTGCCATTTCCTTCTCCAATGCATGAAAGTGAAAAGTGCAAGTGAAGTCGCTTAGTCGTGTCCGACTCCTAGTGACCCCATGGACTGCAGCCTACCAGGCTCCTCCGTCCATGGGATTTTCCAGGCAGAAGTACTGGAGTGGGCAATTGCCTTCTCCATTTGGACAAAAGAGGTCCCTGCAAACATTAAGTTCCGAAAGTGCAGAAGAGTGCTGTTGACTGAGCTGGCCTCCCTATCTGCACAGGGGTGATTTCCAAGAATGGGATCTGTAAAGATGAGGGCTGGGAGGAAGCAGAGTGGGGTCTTCAAACTTGTAATCTCTCAGGATGTGGCTATGACTTTGAGGAGGGAAGGGGAGGAACTTTTTAGTAGATTCCAGAATTCCAAACTGAAGGCCTTTTTTGATCTTGGAATCTCAAGGATGTAATTCTGTGATAAATTTTACTTTCATGGAAGAAATATTACCTGAGACAGGCCTCTAAAAAGGGGACGGGGAATAGAGTCCTGTGGGACTTTGGAGCATATTCTTGTCTTTGTGCTTTATGTCTTGTAAGATAACTGGGCCCTACCACAGCCTGGTCCTTGGTTCCTCCTCAGAAACCAAGACCTGAGCGGCAGGGACTCAATTCTGAGTTCAGTGGACTCAGAAATACCTGGTAATGTGAAGGATGGAAGAGTGCTGACGTCACTGAATGAATGTTTTCTGCCAGCTATCGTGGCAAGAAGTTTGCATAGGTTTACTTCCTTCTGGCTACTCCCCAAGGTGACCTTTATCCGCATCTTACTGATAAGAAGCAGGCTTAGCTGCAGCACCCTGCATAAGATTCCTAGCAAGCAAACACACTTTCTTTCCTCACTGCATAATTCTACTTAAAGCAATGAGACTCTCAAAGTTTTATTAATTTCTATGTAGCCAGAATAAAGCTAAGTGGGCTTCAGAAAGGTTTTGGCCAATAACAAAATAGCAGGCTGGTTTGTAATTCAAAGAATCAGAGGTGATGGGTTTGAATTGTGTCTCCTGCCACTTACTAAGCATGAGGGGATAGCAACACTTACACCAAGGTCATAAAAGACTGAGTTGGTGCATGTGAAGGTGCTTTGTACAGATGTAAGGGGTTAATGTCATCATTGGCTTCTTTCAGATATGTATTGCTTTGCATCTACGATCAACAGCAAATGAGTCAGGTTTTGTGATGAGACTGCCCACAGTATCCTTGCACAGGCCTCTAGGCTGCCCCTTGGGAGTGAGAGTATAGCCCTCTTGACTGTTTGTGCTACCACGGGTTAACATGAGTGTGGCTAAGTGGAAACAAGCACATATAATTAGAAGCTTTTCTGGGCTGTGGCTCCAATCTCACTTTAACTGTACTACCAAAAGCAAAATCACCTTTCTTTTAAAAATTTTTATTTATTTATTTTTGGCTTTGCTGGGTTTTCATTGCAGTGCATGAGCTTCTCATTGCAGTGGCTTCTTTTGTTACAAAGCACAGACTCCAGAGAATGTGGGTTTCAATAGTTGTGTTGCACAGGCTTCATTCCTCCATGGCATGTGGAAGATCCCAGGAGCAGGGATCAAACCCATATCCCCTGCATTGGCAGGCAATTTTAACCTGATTTTTAACCACTGGACCACCAGGGAGGTCCTTGCCTTTCTTTTGCAGTCTCCAAAAGAAGCAGTAATCCAAAGGCAAACACACATATAGCAGAAGCTGCTAAGTCACTTCAGTCGTGTCCGACTCTGTGTGACCCCATAGACGGCAGCCCACCAGGCTCCCCCGGCCCTGGGATTCTCCAGGCAAGAACACTGGAGTGGGTTGCCATTTCCTTCTCCAATGCATGAAAGTGAAAAGCGAAAGTGAAGTCGCTCAGTCGTGTCTGACTCTTCTCGACCCCATGGACTGCAGCCCACCAGGCTCCTCCGTCCATGGGATTTTCCAGGCAGCAGTACTGGAGTGGGGTGCCACCGCCTTCTCCGATTGAGCAGAAGAGGGTGAGGCAAAAACCTGAATCACCCATCAAAGGGGTAGTGGCCCTGGAAAATCTAAAGTGAGCTGCGTTTTGCAATTGCTGAATAGCTTAGCATTTCAGAGATTCCATACTTAAATGCCCCCATGAGACTTGTGCCTCCCTGCCTCCTCTTTTTTGGCATACTACTCCACAGGCCCAAATATTTGGCTTTAATTATTTTAGCACAGAGTTGTACTACCAAAGAGTAATCTTGGCTGAGTCACAAGCCACATCTCCTTCCAGCTGGCCAGGTCTCCTAAGTGAGTGCCTTGCCCTATGCCAGGGGGTGTGTATTTATTTTACTATAATGGCAGACTCAAGCACTGTAGACACATCATTCAATTATCTCCAGATTCTCCCTCCTGCCACATCCTCCGTGGCCTCTCTGTGGCATTTGGCAGTGCTCACTACTCTCTCAGATTTCAAGGACTCAGTCTTTGGCCTTCTGCTGTTCCCTCATAAACTCATTTTTAAGTATGATATCTCCCAGAGGCAGGGAGGCTTGTGGTAAAGAGCTCTAGTTTTGCATCATGGTTCTTCCTAGCCATGGGACTTTGAACAAGTCACTGGTGCTTTCAAACTGTGGTGCTGGAGGGGACTCTTGAGAGTCCCTTGGACTGCAAGGAGATCAAACCGTCAATCCTAAAGGAAATCAGTCCTGAATATTCATTGGAAGGACTGGTGCTGAAGCTCCAATACTTTGGCCACCTGATGAGAAGAGTGTACTCATTGGAAAAGACCCTGATGCTGGGAATGATTGAGAGCAAGAGGAGAAGGGGGTGACAGAGGATAAGATGATTGGATGTCATCACTGACTCAATGGACATGAGTTTGAGCAAACTCTGGAAGATAGTGAAGGACAGGGAAGCCTGGCGTGCTACAGTTCATGGGGTCACAGAGAGTGAGACACAACAGCAAAATTTTGTTGAACAACAAAATTTGCTGAACCTTAGTCTCTTCATTTGTAAAATTTCAACAGAACCATCGACCTGAGGAGTCTCCAGACCTGGCTACTCTTTAGAAGTACTTAAATTCAGATTCCTAGGCATTGCCTCCAATCCATTGAATTTAGGTTGGAGAATCCTTGACCTCCTTTTCCTGAGATGACTGTGAGGCTTACATGAGGTTGTGTGTACAAGTGTGCATCACAGCGCCTCCATGTGCACGCTCAATAAATGATGGCTATTAGAAGTAGCGACTTCTTTCGTTCCTTTATTCAGCAATATTTACTGAGTACAAGGCACTGGACTAGGTGCTGGGACTCTGCTTCCATGGGACTGGAATTTTAGCAAGAGAGATAGAGATTAAGCAACTGATTACACAGTTAATTGTTAATTATAACTGTGGTGCTCTAAACTGTGACTGGTGATCTAGAGAAGAATACACGATGCTGTGGGGCATGTATTAATAAAAGACCTGACCTATGTTGTTGATTCTCAAATCCCTATTTCCAGTTTCCAACTCCAAACTCGCATATCCAACTGCCTTTTGGGCATCTCTTCATGAATGCTTGTTGCCCTTTAAGTGCTGTTATTTGCAAGAACACTGGAGTGGGTTGCCATTTCCTTCTCCAATTTAAAAGTCAACTTTTTCTTTCCCTCTAGCCTCTCCCCCGCAGACCACTTCTTGATCTTAACTTTTCTGTCCCATCTATTCTTCTGCTTGTGCAATTCTTGCCCTGACTTCCACTGTTGAAATCCTTGAGATTAAGTGCTGTTATTTAGAAGTGAACTTATTCTTTCCCTCTAGCTTCTCCCCCTCAGACCACTTTTTGATCATCTGTTCCACTGCTTGTGCAGTTCTTGCCCTGTCTTCAACTGTTGAAATCCTTAGGGCTCAAATACTGCCTCCTCCATGAAGACTTTCCTAATATTTCCAATATAAAATGATCCTTCCTTCTCATGAACCCTCCTCCAGCTACTCAGTCTGCAATACTCACATGACTCACAGTCACCTCCCATCTTCTGCTGTAATTATTTGTGTGTTTGTCTAAACTGAACTAGAAGCTTCTTGAACACAACTCTTCTATATCTATGTATCTCTCAGCATCTCTCACAGTATTAAACACATGTGAGGAGGAAACAATTGTTGATTTTTTTTTCTCCTGTACAACCACTTGGGAAAACTCTGGCATAATACCAAGGGTGCAATTCATAAAAGAAATAAACTTGGCTTCATAAAAATAAAAAAAAAATCATTTGTTTTGCAAAAGACCCATTTAAGAAGATAAAAAGACAAACCACAATTGGAAGAAAGTATTTGCAAATCATATATCCAATAAAGAATTTGTATCCATATATATAAGGAACTCTAAATACAGCAGTAAGAAAATGAACATTCCATTTGGAAAATGGACAAAAGACTTGAGCAGACGTTTTACCAAAGGAAGTATTCAGATGGCAAATAAGCACATGAAAAATGAGTTCAGCATTACTAGCCTTTGGGGAAATGCAAATTGAAACCACAATGATACATACTTACTAAAGTGGCTGAGACCAAATACTGACAATATCAAGGGCCTGCAAAGATCAGAGCATCTGGCTCTCTTCTTCACTGCTGATGGGGCTGTTAAATGGTACAGCCATTCTGGAACACACTTTGGCAGTTTCTTATGAAGTTAAAAATACATTGACTGTATGACTCAGCAATCTCACTCCTGAGTATTTAGCCTAGAAAAATGAAAACCTGTGTTCACAGAAAAATTTGTATATGAATGTTCACAGCAGGTCTCTTTATAATATACAAAACCAGAACACAACCCAAATGTCCTTCCACAGGTGAATAGATAAACTATGATACATCTATCCAGTGGAGTGCTATTCAGTATTAAAAAGAATCAACTCTTGATAAATAATTCTCAGCAACTTGGATGAATCATAGGAGCATTATGCTGAGTAAAAAAGTGCTGTGTATTACCTGACTCATTTCTATAACATTCTTGAAATGACAAACTTGTAATGGTGGAGAACAAATCAGTGGTTGATGGATTAGGGTTGTGGGGAGGATGCGGCTGTTAAAGGGGTAAGGTGAAGGTTGTTTTGTGGTGGGGGAACAGTTTTGTCACTCAAGGTTATATGCATGATAAAAATTCATAGAATGAAAGAGGAGAGAGAGAGAAACCCTGTGAAATCCAAATAAAGTCTGTGGTTGAAATAATTTGTTGCGTCAGTTTCACTTTCCTGGATTTTAATAATGTACTAAGGTTATGTAAGATGTTATCTTGAAGAGTCTTAAAGAGTGAGCTGGCTGGATGCATGGTACCTGGGAACTTTCCAAACTGTCTTTGCAACTTCTTGTGGGTCTTAAGCTACTTCAAAATAAGAAATAGTTCTTTGAAGATAATTAATATATAAAAAATAGGCAAATGTTCTTTGGAGATATATGATGAAGTATTTAGGTTTGCATTGTCATGATTTATATAACTTACTCTTAGATGGTTTGGCAAAAATAGTACACACACACACAGATGCAGGGGAAGTAAAGCAAATATGGCAAGAAGTTAGCAATTGGTGAAAGCAGATGTTTATCGTATTAGTCATGCAATTTTTCTGTAGGTTTGGAAATTTTCAAAATAAAAAGTTGTGAATATTTATTAATATATAGATATGTAGAAAGATAAAGTAAGCAAAAAAGAATGTATTATCCAAATCTGAGATTGAACTAATGACCTTCACTCTAATACTCTACCAACTTCATTTAATTACTGAGTGCTCTTCCCTGCCCCCCGCCCTCCTGCTCAACAATAGGAAAATCCTGCGTATTCTGAAGTAACAACAACGACAACAAAAAAAAGTCAGAATTTGCATTCTGTTGGGAGTATTTTAAGTGTTATACTGAATCCTTGGTGTTACCATGTGTGTGCTTAGTCACTAAGTCCTGTTCAACTCTTTTGTGACCCCATGGACTGTAGCCCTCCAGGCTCCTCTGTCCATGAAATTTCCAGGCAGGAATACAGGAGTGGGTTGCCATGTCCTTCTCCAGGGCATCTTCCGGACCAGGGATCAAACCCCGGTCTCTCTCATTGCAGGCAGATTCTTTACCATCTGAGCCACCAGGGAAGCCAGGTGTTACCATAGACAATTAAATATTTACTGAACCCTGGCTGTGTGCCAGCTGCTGGAATTAGAGCAAAGAATATAACTACAAGTGATAAAAAGTATCCTTTTCTCAGATTAATTTTTAAAGTAAATATAGAATCGTATGCATTTTATATATACCTTTAATTTTTTACTTCGTAAATTGTAGCCATTTACCAACATCGGTTATATAGATCTGTTTACTTCTTTTTACAATTCAGTGTGGTGTTTGGTTATATAGATGTGCCATAAGTTGTTTCATCAGTCTCTTGTTGGACTTTTACATTGTTTTTAGTTTTTCCCAGGCTAAAAATACACTAATTTTTTAAAAAAGAAAATACATTACCTGAAAGAGAAAAAAATATATTACCTGAGTGAAATCCGGCCTCCACCTCTACTTTCCTTAAACAGTCAGCCATCCAATATTTATTGAACACTTGTTGTGTGTCCAGCTACATGTTTGTGCTGTTTGTGTAGGAGAAGACATGAGATGTGGTCACTACCTCTAAGGAGCTTGCAATTAGTTGAGGAGTTATGGCTAATTCGAGGGCATAACTTACAGACATAAATACATTAGGCACTATGTACTTGACTGCAGGCCATATGTGCTGTGTACTTCAGCCTGTCTCCTTTCTGTATCTGACTTTATACAGTCATATTTGTTCAGCTGAGTTTCTTTAGCCTCTGTGAAAAGATGATTGCATGAGTATATCACTAAGACAGGGAGGATTATGCCTCAAACTTTCTGGAGAGGCGTGATTATTATTTTTTTTAATAACAAAGACATGTGAAAGAACATGACATCAAGCTAAGTCATACGCCTATTTGTCCTCTATCTATAAAAATTAAACTGTTTCTATCTACAGGAAAAGATAAAAAACAGCTGTGAGTCCTTTGGTGTGGCTCAGTGGATGTGACACATCAATCTGTGTGGATGTAGTTTTGCTCACAAATTGGTATTTACGCAGATTTGCATTGCATTGTTTGATGCACAGTTTTTTTGTCCCCTTGCATTTCTTCTATATTTTTGATAAGGGGTTTCTTGGTGACCTTTCTTATTTAAAAAATAAAATAAAACCAAAGTTTCTATGTTTTGGCCTTAGCAGTCTCCTGGTGACTAAGCTGATTCAGAAGACTGTGTGTTTGTGTAATTTTCTCTCTCATCCTTTCCTTTTTCCCAGAATTAGCTCTTCGTTTACCTCTTCTAAATCCAAGTATAGGCTGAACCAGAGTTGCCAGGGCCCCAGGGATAGGAGAAGGGCTTCCCAGGTGGTGCTAGTGGTAAGGAACCCACCTGCCAATGCAGGAGATGTAAGAGACACAGGTTTGATCTCTGGGTCGTCAGGATTCCCCTGCAGGAGGAAATGACAACCCACTCCAGTATTCTTGCCTGAAGAATCCCATGGACAGAAGATCCTGGCGGGCTACTGACTGTAGGGTGGCAAAGAATCGGACACAACTGAAGAGACTTTAGCATGCAAGTATGCAAGGAAAGGAGAAACAGGGAGGCTTGCCTCTCAGTTACACTTCAGGACCTGGGACAGCTCCTCAGCGATCTTGGTGTGCACGCCTACTTTCTAGACCTCATAGAATGTCAGAATGGAATCAAATTTGAAAAGCCCTTTGGTTCACCTCCTGCCTTTTGATGATGCCTAGAGAAAGAATCCCACTTAGCAAGTATTTCAGAATTATTAACCGCCTGGCTGTGGGAGATGCAAAGGGCTTGGAGAGCTTCCCCTCCCACAGCATTTCTTGTATCTACATGTCTGCTGATGCCAAAAGAGAAGCCTTCAGTTCAACTCAGCAAGCTTATATGGATCAAATTTTTTCCTCCCTGGAAAGAGATATGACCTAAATACAGGTATGCTGTGTGAAGGGGAATAAAGGGACTCCAATTTGAATGAGGAAAATAATTCCTCCCGAGGGCTTGTCTTGAAGAGGACTAGAGGAAGAGAGCGTGATGCATTGAGAAAGCAGGAAATGGCAAAAGAAGTAAAGGAGCATTCAGAGAAGTCTGGGTCTCTGAAGGCAAATGTGGTGAGCTTCACACTGTTGACACCAGTGTACTCGGAACACACAGTCAAGAAATCTTCCACTTTCTTGCAAAGAATAGAGGCCTGTTGTCTCCTCTTCTCAATACATATAGCAAGAGTCACTAGATTCATTTTCAAAAGACATGTATGTAATGACTTAATGTCTTTTGTCTTCATTGTTCCTCACAATAAACTTGGAAAGGTCAGGTTTGGGGGGGGATTTTTTTTCTTTTTTGTCCACATTGCCTGACATGCAAGATCCTAATTTCCCAACTAGGGATGAAACCTGTGCCCCCTGCAGTGGAAGCACAGTCTTAACCACTGGACCACCAGGAAATCCCAGAAAGGGTTTTATTATTTTCATTTTTCAAATGAATAAACTGAGACACTGAGAGGTTGCCCAAAGTGACACAGCTGGAAAATGACAGAGCTGGGTCTTGAACTCAGTTTCTGTGACTCTAAGCTGGTGTTCTTTCTATCACGGCACCCCTAATAGAGTCTTGTGAGTGTGTGGTAAAATACATATATCATGGATTTTACTGCTTTCGCCATTTTAAAGTGTACAATTCAGAGGCATTAATTATGTTCACAATGTTGTGTGATCATCCCAACTATACATTTCTAAAACTTTTTCATCACCTGAAATAGAAATTCTGTAACCATTAAATAGTAACTCCTCCCATCCCCCCAGACTCTGACCTCTGGTAACTTCTATTCTATGTTCTGTCGCTTTGATTTTGCCTCTTCTAGGTACTTTATATGATTGGAATGATAGAATATTTGTTCTTTTGTGCCTGGCTTATTTTATTTAGTAATGTTTTTGAAGACCATCAGTGTTGTAGCAGGCACCAGAGCTCCATTTCTTCTTAGAGCCTAATAGGGTCTTATGGTTGCAAAGGACAGATTCACCAGAAGTAATGAGGGGTTACTGTAAGCAACCTTATAGAATTAAGGAAGACAGAAATCTCAGCTACAAGGCTAGAAGTTCAGGAATAGCCATATGGTTGGGCTTACTGGGGACTTAAATGCAGTTTAGAATCTGATCAGCACAGCTCTAGGGACCAAAATATTTCATTGCCCCTGTAGTGGCAGGAATTTGCTGTTTTCTGATACTTGGCCATTTTGCCTTGTTAGTAATCTGCTTCCTTAGCTCCTGTATGGTCTGGCACTACTTCTTACTTCTTACTCTCTGAAAACCACCTACTTCTTACTCTCTGAAAAGCAATGCTCAGGCTTTTGCTGATTCCAGATTTCTACCATTTCAGTGATATGCTGTCTTTTATCCCTCCATGTGCTTCATCTCCTGTGCCCACTGTCAACTGACAAGTCTTCCTCCAAAAATCTGATTCTCTTTTCTTTTTTTCCCCCAGTAGAACAGAAATAAAATTTAATTCATTGAAAAGTGCAGCAGTGAACAGGGTCCTTCGAAGGGCACTTTCTGAGTTAGATGACACAGAGCCAGGGCAGAACGTCCAGGAACAGATGATGCAAACACAGGAATTCCACAAATTCAGTTTCTGATTGGCCTAGTTAGTCTCCAATCATCTCATACCATACCACCTCATAAGCCACTTAACCCGCCCAGAAATTAGCTGCCCTTGAGTCAAGCATCTTTCCCTGCTCTGATCACTTGTGGCCAGGATAATAAGTTACATGCTATTAAATATGGCTCTTGATGGTAAAGGCCTGCTTCTCTCAAGAGGAGGTTGAGAGCATGTGGTTGGTTATTTGTGCAGAGCTCTTTCGTCCCAAGTGTCCTGTGGGCTCCTTGAGTTTCAGAACCATGCATGTCTGACTCAGTGTATAGCCTCCCACACAGTTAATGACTGTTGACATGGAACATCAAATATCTTCAAAGTAGGAATGAAACCTTAAGAAAGTGATAGAAGCCCCCCGATGAATTTCAGTGATGGTGTTTGGCCATGGCATGACTGTGTTGTGCACAGTGGAAAGTGCTGAATAGGGGTGTGATAAAATCTGCATCCAAGGTCGATTAAAGACTGTCTAAAAGGCTTTGTGCAGTACGGGAGGTGAGGGAGTAACAAAAGATGTAAGGCAAGGTCCCTGCCCTCCAGGGGATGAGGGGTGTGGGGGACTTGTGTACAGGAAGAGGTCTGCTTAGAAGAGAAGAGGAGTCCTTGAAGTGGCTTCCTGGGGACTCAGCAAAGGAATACTGGTTATTAGGGCTGGCCCTGGTACAGCCCTCCCTCAAAGAAATGCTGTGACTCAGACCCTGCTGGCTTCACCCCCAGTGCCACAGGGGACCCCTAGTGGGCACAACACACAGGGAGAGGGGGGGAAAGGAGGAATTGGAAAGGGGGAAGGAAAGAGGGGGAGAAGGGACGTGATGAAGAAAATGAGTGTAGAGGAAGTACATTACCACAGAGTCTTAACATTTATATCCTACCTCCTAGTTCAACAGCATTTTCACGAGAATCCTGTGAAGTGGCTATCAAATTTTTATTCTGCTGATGATAAAAAAGGAGAGAACAAGTGACTCAGTCACAAATTTAGGCTTCTAATGTCGAACCAACGAGAGAAAGTACCTCAGCTCCTGTGCCGTGAGGTAAATTATGACTATTTGGGATTATGACCCAGAGACTAAAATTAATATCTGTGAGCCCATACTGAAAGGTTGAATAAATAAACAGTGGGGAAGAAGGAAGAAAGAAGAAATCTCCCTTATAGAAGAATTCTAATTAATACATGTGAAAGGAATGAGAGAACCAGCAAATCATGTTTAGAGCACCACAGGAATAATTGCTAAGCTAAGATCTACTAATGAAGGTAATATTAGTGAGCAAAAATTTAAGGAGAAACCTGATATTTGCATGGCCTTAAGGTATCGACTCCCAAATATTTAATTAGCTTTATTTTTAACATATATCCACAAATGCTTGGAGACTTCTCCATCCACAGGTAAAGCTTAATTTCTCTCCCCTTATATGTGGGCTAGAATTAGTGATATGCTTCTAACAGAGCAAGAAGAGCCAGCCAGGAACCAAATAGGAACTCTATTAGTCTCTGTGAGCCAAAGTCTCTTTCACAGCAACTCACCTCTGCTGTTGTAGCATGAAAGCAGCCACAGATAATATGTAAAATAATGAGTGTGACTTTGTACCAATAAAACTTTATTTACAAAAACAAGCAGTGGGCTGGATTTGGCCTTCCTGGATTCGCTGAATAGCATGGATGCATACATGATCAGACTGTTTGTGACCCCCACAGACTATAGCCTGCCACACTCCTCTGACCATGGGATTTTCCCAGCAAGAATACTGGAGTGGGTTGCTATTCCCTCCTTCATGGGGAGCTTCCCAACCCAAGGATTGAACCTGCGTTTCCTGCATTACTGGTTGGATTCTTTATCACTGAGCCACTGGGGAAACTCCCTGGAATAGCATATAGAAAGGAAAAAATAGTACCTTTGCAATGGAGAAACCCGGCAGATATAGCCTTAACCAACTGATTAAGGTTAACATTGCTAGTAATGTCAATATTGAAGTGATGTCAGCGGAGCACCAAAGGAAGGAACACCAAAAGTTGATCCCTTCATTATAGTAACAAAAAAAATGCAACAAAAACTGTCAGGGTCAACTTTTTCAGAACACTGGACACTAACTAAAAGCCTCCAACAACCAGGGGAATGCTTTCAAGGAACACCAACTGTATTTCAGTGAGAACAGCAAGGCTTTGTGATGTTTTTATTTATCCTGGTCCCATCCAGGGTTGGAAGTAGCCTTGAAGAAAATAGCTGCATTCCCTGTATGGGTGCTGGGGACAAAGGGAACAGAGTGGATTTTATTTACAAGAAATTGTGATTGTTTTGAACTATTAGATGGCTCCCTCAAGGACTGGCTTAAAGGATACGTCTTCATTTAAAACCACATGAAAAAGAATACCATTTAAGGTAACTCCATAGGTAGATACAAAAGACAGTATAAATGCACTCATTGCAACTCTTTGTTTTCTCCTCTTACTTAAAAGATAACTATATAAAGCAATAATAATAAATTTGCATTGATGGGCACACAATGTATTAAAATGTATGATAATAACATTATAGAACAAAGAAGGGGAGAAGGAACAGAGGTATATGGGGGCAAATTTTTTGTATTATAGTGAAACTAGTTGGCATTGCTGCTAAGTCACTTCAGTCGTGTCCGACTCTGTGTGACCCCATAGACGCCAGCCCACCAGGCTCCCCCGTCCCTGGGATTCTCCAGGCAAGAACACTGGAGTGGGTTGCCATTTCCTTCTCCGATGCATGAAAGTGAAAAGTGAAAGTGAAGTCGCTCAGTCATGTCCGACCCTCAGCGATCCCATGGACTGCAGCCTTCCAGGCTCCTCCATCCATGGGACTTTCCAGGCAAGAGTACTGGAGTGGGGTGCCACTGCCTTCTCCATCAGAACCAAATTGTTATAGTTAAGAAACTCATTGTAATTTCAGTTATAACTGTCCAATTGTATGTTGTTCATAGTCCAAGGACAAAAAGAAATTAACTAAAAAAATATAGTAAATAAGAGAATTAAAATGGTGCCCTAGAGAGCATAGCTAATCAACATAGAAGACAGTAGTGGAAAAATAAGAGGAACAGAAAAGATATACAACATATAAAAAACAGATAAAATTCCTATCTTATGATCAATTACATTAAATGTAACTGGATTGAACATTCCAATTAAAGGGCAGAGAATGCTATAGTGGATTTTTGAAAAATATGATCCAACTATATGCTATTTAAAAGAGACTCACTTTAGATTCAAAGACAGGACTAGGTAGAAAGTAAAAGAATGGGAAAGATATTCCATGCTAATAGTAATTAAAAGGGAGCTGGAATGGCTATCCTAACATCATACAAAATAGCCCTTAAGACAAACATTGTTATAAGAGACAAAGAAGGACATTATATAATGATACAGAGATACTACACATATAAGGTACTGGGGGTTAGGACTTTTAACACATGAATTGAGTGGGGAGGCGGGTACACACTTCAGTATGTGAGAGTGACCTTGGGAGCCTAGCACAGAGCACTGCAGAGATGCAGAGCAGTGAGCTTCCTGCAGCAGCAAGAGGCAGGCATGTGTCGGGCTGTGCATGAAGGGTTTTCATCAACCACACATGTAACAGTGATAGAGGCAGCTGCTCCCCTAATCAGGTTGTCTGGTGAGTGGAAATATTTCTTCCATTCTCTGTCCTTAAATCACTTAGAACAACACTGCCCCCTTTGGTTTGTATAAAACCAGGGATACACGATAACTCAAGGGGAGAAAGGGCTATTGGGCTTTCTGTTCATCTGACATGTGGGTGATCAAGCTTGGTTTCTTTTGAAAAGTAGAAGAGATGTGACTTTATGTGTCTTCTAGGCTGGTGATTCTGGTCTTGCTGGTTACGTAAATTCAAGCTGGGCTTCTGAGACAAGATTGCTTTATGTCTTTTGTCACTATTTCTGTCTGTCTGTCTTTCTTTTTTGTTTCTTTGGAGAGCAGGGTTAGGATAGTGGAAAACCAGAATTTTAAGGTAACTAGAAGGTCCCTTATCCTTCAGAGAGGACTGCTCCTGTGTATCTTAGTATCTTGTAAAATGTGACCATACCCTCTCCCCGCTCCCCACAGATATGTGATTTTCTCATCATTTGAGACAGTTTGCTTCTCAACCTTTTCATCCTCATTACTTCCTCTCAGTCCCCATAGGTGGACACATGCTGATGTCATGGTTTAGTAGCTAAGTCATGTCCAACTCATTTACAGCCCCATGGACTGTAGCCCGCCAGGCTCCTCTGCCCATGGGATTCTCTAGGTGAGAATACTGGAATTGGTAGCCATTTCCTTGTCCAGGGGATCTTCCTGACCCAGGGATGGAACCCGCTTCTCCTGCACTGGCAGGCGGATTCTTTACTAACTGAGCACCAGGGACACACGCTGAGTGGTCTGAATGAATGTTTAATGGTCCATCATTTCTATTGCTCAAATACATTCATTTAAAAAAATATTATAATTAGGATGGATTATTATTCTCTAGGATCTCATGATTAATGATTTGAAGCATTTAAAGTCCCAGATATGCAGGCAGTGTCAGGCCCCAATTCAAAGGCTTTTTCTCTCCTTTGTTTCATTTAGAATGATGTATTCCCTCTCTCATAAAAATAGCTTTAAAGTCTTAGATATATTGTAGATAGATTGTAACTACTCCTTCAAAGATTCTCTAAGAATTGGGGCTTTTTTTTTTTTTTTTTTGGTTGTGATGCATGGCTTGTGTGATCTGTTTCTTGACCAAGGATTGAACCCAGGCCACAGCAGTGAAAGCCCAGAATCCTGACTGCTAGGCCACCAGGGAACTCCCAGGGCTCTTAGAGAAATGTCTCAAACTGAACTTCTACCCAGCCTTGTGAAAAGAAAAAAGGCTTATTTTTTCTTCCCACTTCTTTGTGCTAATTCTTTTGCTTTTTAAAAAATTTAACTTATACTTCCTGTTTCTCATGTTGCTATACAGCCTTCAAATATTTTAAGAATTATTATTCATAATTCTCGATTTTAATAGCCACCTTATAGCCCATCAAGTTGGTGTAGTTTACTTAGTCATTCCTCAATAGCTGGACATTTAGGTTTTTTCCCTTCGGTTTTTACCACTGGAGAAAACATCGCAGTGAATACTTTTTTCCATTATTTTCTTCTTCCGTTGTTTACTTAAGGCAAGCTGCCAGAAACAGAAGCACTGTTTTAAAGTCCACAGACATGCATTGCAAAGTTGTTTTCTGAAATAGTTGTGTCAGTTTATCTTTTGGAATTTATTAGTGTGTTTATTTGACTATACTCTCACCAACATGAAGCATGATAGTTTTAAAACTTTGCTAACTAGAATATATATCTTATTCCTGACTTCTTATTTTGAAATATTTCAAATCTTCAGAAAAGCTATGAGTGACACAATGAACGCTGCGTTCCCTTTCCTTAGACTGAATTAACGTTTTGCCATATTCGCTTTAACTCTGTATACAGATGCATATACACACACAGCTTTCCCTAAACCACTGAGTTAGTTGTAGGCGTCATGACACGTCACTCCAAAATACTTTAGCAAGTGTCTCCCAAGAAAATGGATGTTCTCCTACGTAGCTGCAACATAATCATCACCCTTGGGAAATTTAACATTGATACAAGGCTGCATTTGGTTTATGTATCTCTTCTATTTTCTTTAATCTAGAACAGGGTTTTTGTTGTTGTTTTAAACACTGGTCTTGCTGAAGCACCAGGCCAGTTGCTTTGTCTTTGTCAGATTCTTACCTTGTGTTTAGATTCAAGTTAGACACTTTTGGCAGGAGTACTACATGGACAATGTTGTGTCCTTCCTGGCACATCACATTTGGGGGCTACTGATATCAGATGGTTTTATCATGTTAAAGCTTTTATTTTGTGATAGTATTGACATACAATTATTATTTCCTAGGAAAGAGAGTGAGGGACAGGGAGGCCTGACATGCTGCAGTCCATGGGGTCACCAAGAGTCAGACACGATGACTCAGCGACTGAACAACAGGAAGGATAATACCCTCCAAACTACTTCCTGAGAGGAATCGGGCTCTCTGTTTCTAATAGAAAGAGAGAGGGAGGTAACACCGGGTGAACACTTACTTTGTTCCAGATGCCATACCTAGGGTGTTTGCAAAATTAATACCATTAAACCCTTATAACAACCCAGGGGTTATTATGCACATTCACATATATGAAATCCAAAGCTTAAAGAAAGGGCCAAGCAACATTTCAAAGTTCCAAAAATTGATGGAGCTTAGTTTTAATACAGGTCAGTCTTCCTTTAAAGCTCATGCTTATTCAGCATATTCTGCCTTCTGGAAACCATGTTCACAACAATGTGGAGTATCCTCACATAGGCCCATCCCGCACGGGATGATGGAAGGATGGCAAGTGCGAGGCGCATGCATCACCATTCACCTTCCTCACTCACCGCAGACATTGCTAATCAAACCCATCACGTAACCCTCCAAGCGCAGGTGTTTTGAATTCTTTCCCAAGTCACTATTACAGGCAGGTGCTAACAACTGAGAGCAGTGGACAGGGGAGAGAAAGTGTACTCTCTGGATTTGTAAGCAGGCACACACAGGTTCAAACCGCTTACTAGCTATGACTTTGGGAAAGTCACAACATTTCTGAGGCTCAGTTTTGTTATCTATAAGTTGAAATAATATGTAATTTGCACTAGAGTTCCATTAGAATTATTAAGAGGATTGGCATGTTTTAAAAGTACCCAAAACACTGTACTTGGCTCATATTTTGAATTAAAAAATGTGTCATTTTTGATGCTCAACATTGCTAATCCTCAGAGAAATGCAGATCAAAACCGCAAAGAGCTATCACCTCACACCTGCCAGAAAGGCTATCATCAAAAAGACGATAAATAAGAAATGTTGGTGAGTATGTGGAGAAAAGGGAACCCTCATGCACACTTGGTGGGAGTGTAAATTGGTGCAGCCACTATGGAGAACAGTATAAAGGTGTCTCAAAAGACTAAAAATAGAACTACTAGTGATCCAGCAATACCACTCCTGGGTGTGAATATATATATATATATATATATATATATATATATATATATATATATATGAAGAGTGTGTGCTCAGTTGTGTCTGACTCTGTGACCCCATGGACTGTAACCCATCAGATTTCCAGGCAAAAATATTAGGGTAGGGGGTAGGTTGCCATTACCTCCTCCAGGGGATCTTCCCACCCAGGGATTGAACCCATGTCTCCTGTGTCTCCTGCATTGGCAACTGGATTCTTCACCACTTGAACCACCTGGGAAGCCCTAGATATACATATATAGGCCTTCATTCTTTTTTATGGCTAAGTAGTGTCCCTTTGTGTGTGACATCTTATATATATATATATCTCCCCAAACTGAAAAACACTCATTTGAAAAATACATGCCCCCCAATATTCACAGCAGCATCATTTACAATAGCCAAGATACTGAGGCAACCTCAGTGTCCACCAACAGATGAATGGATAAACATGTCTTTCTCTCTCTCTCTCTCTCTCTCTCACACACACACACACACACACACACAGGAATATTACTCAGCCATAAAAAAGAATGAAATTTTGCCATTCACAAGAGCATGGATGGACCTGGAGAGTGTTATGAGACAAGGCAGACAGAGAAAAACAAATACTGTATGTTATAACTTCTATGTGAAATCTAAAGAATAAAACAAATGAACGAATATAACAAAACAGAAACAGACTCACAAATATAGAGAAAAACTAGTGGTTATCTGTAGGGAGGTGGGGGCAAGATAGGGGTAAGGGCTTAAGAGTACTATGTATAAAATGAGTAACATACAAAGATATATATAGCCAATATTTTATAACCTTACATGGAGTATAATCTATAAAAATTTTGAATTACATTGGGGGGCAGGAGGAGAAGGGGACGACAGAGGATGAGATGGCTAGATGGCATCACTGACTCGATGGACGTGAGTCTTGGTGAACTCCGGGAGTTGGTGATGGACAGGGAGGCCTGGCGTGCTGCGATTCATGGGGTCGAGAAGAGTCGGACACGACTGAGCGACTGATCTGATCTGATCTGATCTGATACCTGAAACTAGTACTGTAAATCAACTATACTTCAAAAAGTATGACTTTTAAGGAGCCCTGTCTGTCACTTCAGTTCTTGCTCTGTAGACCCTGGGAAACTGTAAGAAAACAAGGAAATTATATCAAGGAAGGAAACCTGGGAGAGAAATATACACAGCACATAGTTAAGTACGGGCTGTGAGTTCTGTAGAGGTTAAAAAAGGAGTGAAGGAGACCATGGCTGGAACGCTCCAGGGGGCCTTCTGAATGAGGTGGACGGGAGCAGGTCTGATGGAGGTTCAGAGTGTTCTGAATCTCTGATGGAGTCCCCAGAGTGTTGTTGGGGGTGTGTTCCAACAGGAGTAAAAGTGGTAAGAGAAAGTCAAGAGTACAGAAAGGAGACTGGCCCATTTGGAACATAGGGTTGAGCTTGGAGAACGTCCTGGGTCAATGAGAGAATCAGGTGAGAAGGGAAAGCAGTGACCTTTGGTTTCCCTCTTGTTCCCAACTGGCCCGTGGTCTTATCCATTTGTGCGTGCTAAGTCGCTTCAGTCGTGTTCAACTCTGTGCGGCCCTATGGGCTGTAGCCCGCCAAGTTCCTCTGTCCATGGGATTCTACAGACAAGAATACTGGAGTGGGTAGCCACGCCCTCCTCCAGGAGCCATTCCCCAGTTAGCCCCTAAGTGTACCTGGGAGGCCAGCCATGGTGCAGAGTTTTGGGCTACCACCAGGGGTCAGTATGGCCCAACAGCTTTGAGCTTCTCCGGTTGGTGTAGATTTCTGAGTTCCTTTTTTGTGCCAGGTGCTGAGCTGGGGGCTTAAAAGAATCCATCCACCAATCAAAGGGTTGGAGCTCTTTGTATGGCTGTTGCAATGTGCTTTTTCCTCAGAGATCTCATTTAGTACTAATCACAACCTTGTATGGTCTCCGTGTATTAGTCTCATCCTCATGGAGAAATAGATGTTGAGAATTTTAAAGTTCAAATAGACTTTGAAGGAATCTGAATTTGAACCCAGGGCTATGATCTCCAACCCCGTGCCCTGCTCTGCAGCCTATAGCATTTTGTCAAGGGGATGCTGCTGCTGCTGCTGCTACGTCGCTTTAGTCGTGTCCTACTCTGTGCGACCCCATAGACGGCAGCTCACCAGGCTCCCCCGTCCCTGGGATTCTCCAGGCAAGATCACTGGAGTGGGTTGCCATCTCCTTCTCCAATGCATGAAAGTGAAAAGTGACAGTGAAGTCGCTCAGTCGTGTCCGACTCTTAGCGACCCCATGGACTGCAGCCTACCAGGCTCCTCCATCCATGGGATTTTCCAGGCAAGAGTACTGGAGTGGGGTGCCATTGCCTTCTCCGGTCAAGGGGATAGGAGCATGCAAATATTTAGCATCATAATGAGTTGCATTAATAATTATTTAAAGACCAATGGCAGAATTTCAGTTGGAGAAGATGAAAAAATTCCGGAGATAGATAGTGGTGACGGTTGCACAACAATATGTTTGTGTTTAATGCCACCGAACTGTTCACTTAAAAATGATTAAAACGGTAAATTTTATGGTATGTATACATTGCCACATTTTAAAATGGCAATTTACTATATATCTATATATATAAAACATTCGTTAATAACAATAGTTAATGGTATATATTAGTAGCTGTCTTTTTAAAGCACTTATAAATGTATTAATCATTTAATTCTCACAACCACCAGTTGAGGTTGGTACTGTTCTTATTCTCATTTAGTAAGTAATTTCAGGAATTCCCCGGTGGTCCACTGGTTAGGACTCCATGCTTTCATTGCCAACAGCATGGGTTTGATCTCTGGTTGGGTAACTAGGATCCCATAAGCCTTGAGGTGCTGCCAGAAAATAAAATAAAATAATTTCAATAATCACTTGATCTGTCCTTCCTCTTTCTCTCCCCTGCATCCACTTCAGTATAGGCCAAGATCTGCATCTAACTAATCCTTAGGGCTTCCCAGGTGGCTCAGTGGTAACGAATCCACCTGCCAATGCAGGAGACACGGGTTTGATCCCTGGGTTGAGAATATTCCCCTGGGAAAGGAAATGGCAACCCACTCCAATATTCTTACCTGGGAAATCCCATGGACAGAGGAGCCTGGTGTGCTACAGTCCATGGGGTCACAAGAGTCCACGACTTAGCAACTAAACAACGGCAACAACAACAAATTAATCCTTGCTGACCAGCATTGTAAAGTGTGATGGAATGGAAAGACCCTGGTCTTTGAAGCTCACCAACCTGGAGCTGATATGCGTTTTGCTGTTTTACCAGCTGAATGTTCTTAGACAAGATACTTAGTCTCTCTGAGCCTCAATTTTTACATTTATGAAATATAATAATAGTTCCCACTTTGTTGGGTTGTTGTGATGGGCAAATAAGTGTAAAATGCTTAGCATAATGCTGGTACATAGAAAGCGCTTGAAAACAATGGCTGTTCTTATATTTGCACATAGCAGTTCAGTTCAGTTCAGTCACTCAGTCGTGTCTGACTCTTTGAGACCCCATGGACTGCAGCACGTCGGGCTTCCCTGTCCGTCACTAACTCCTGGAGCTTTCTCAAACTCATGTCCATTGAGTTGGTGATGCCATCCAACTATCTCATCCTCTCTAGTGTTCTTCTCCTGCCTTCAATCTTTCCCTGCATCAGGGTCTTTTCCAGTGAGTCAGTTCTTTGCATCAAGTGGCCAAAACATTGGAGTTTCAGCTTCAGCGTCAGTCCTTCCAATGAATATTCAGGACTGATTTCCTTTAGGATTGACTGGTTATTTGCACATAGCAGTGTTCAGAAAATAATAAATAAATGGATCTTTGTGTCTTGAGAGTACCTGAAATAGCTCCTGGACCTCCTAGGCACCTTGAATGAAATGTTAGTTGCTCAGTCGTGTCTGACTCTGCAACCCAATGAACTGGGGCTAGCCAGGCTCTTCTGTCCATGCGATTCTCCAGGCAAGCATACTGTAGTAGGTTGCCATTTCCTTATTCAGGGCATCTTCCTGACCCAGGGTTTGAACCTGGGTCTCCTGCATTGCAGGCAGACTCCTCACCATCTGAGCCACCATCGAAGCTCCTGGGCACGTTTGAAGGAGGATATTCGGCCCCAATCACTTTAGCCCAGGCAGTCCAGGAATGGCAGGACTGGATAAGTTTCTTTGAGTCCAGCTCCATCATTTTATAGAGGAAGCCAAAGCCCAGGAAACGGTGTAGTTCTGTGCGAGGTCACCCTTGTGTCAGTCGACCAGGAAGTTACCAGGCAGTCGTGAGTAACTTGTGGTGAGTGCCCCTCCCCTGGAGCCAGAACTGGGTGGTGATGCGGGCTTCAGGTTAGCCAGCCTGGCCCCCTCCCTGAGGCCCCTGCCAGGTTAACATCAAGTCCCTTCCAGCCTTGGATTGGTTCTGAGAGGTGCTTACCTCTGCCCTTATTCTGCAGGAGCGGCCAAGAGGACTGTGAAACTGGGAAATCAGTTGTTTATCCCTTCTAGGGTGAGGAGTGAAGAGAGAAGGGGAAGGGGTTGGGGCTGGGCACCTTTGGTTAGAGTTTATTCTTTCTCCTTCCTTGGCCTGGAAACCAAGGGGAATCCAAGCAGCAGCATGTGAAGCAATCCCAGGGTCTCTGAGTCGCTTGTTCCGGTGAGAGGTGACTCAGCACAGGCCTCAGAACCGCAGGGAGTGGCCCCTGGCCTGGATTCTGTGTAGGCTTGTGTGCACTGTGTGGGCCAGCGTGGCTGTCACTATGTGTTCCCTCAGAGGAGATTTTGTCTCCCAGGAGCCCAAGGGTGTCCTGGCTGCCCCCCAGCTAGTGAGTAGGTGGTAGGATCAGGTCCTCGTTGTAGTTTGATCTCTAAATAACACACTTTCCCTTGAAGGAACCCTTCATGTCTTGCTTGAATGTAGCAACCCTCCTTTTCTCCAGGGTCTTGCCAGTACCACCTCCAGACTAGGATTTCTAGGACAGAGGTCATCAGGGCACTCCCCAAAGGTGCCTCACTGCTTATAGACTGAGCACTGTGGTCCTGACCAAAATTTCTGCCTTATCCTAACCTTTACTCCTTCCTACCAGCTACCCTATGTTCTCCCCCAGGGTTTTGCTGTGTGAACTGTCCTCAGAAGCACAGAGGACATTTGTTTTAAAAATGCAGGTTCTAGGACTTCCCCGGTGGTCCAGTTTGATTTAAGAATCCACCTGCCAGTGCAGGGGACACGGTTTGATCCCTGCTTTGGGAAGATCCCACATGCCACGGGGCAACTAAGCCTGGGAGCCACAGCTGTGGAGTCCATGTGCCACAGCTACTGAAGCTCATGCACCTTAGAGCCTGTGCTCCACAGCAGGAAGCCACTGCAGCGGGAAGCCTGCTCACTGCAGCTAGAGAGTAGCCCCTGCTCGCTGCAACTAGAGAATGCCCACGCAGCAATGAAGACCCAGGCAGTCAAAAATAAATAAATACTAAATAAAAAATTTTTAAATAAGAGACTATTTTTTTAAAATAAAAGAATAAGGATTGTCATGGGGAGCTGAAATTTAGAAAAAATAATAAAAAATAATAAAAATGCAGATTCCTAGCCCTATCAAATCCATTGCTCTCAGGGGCTGGAATACTTGAGGCCAATTCTCGTGCAGACTACCACTTAAGAACTGCAGTTCTACCAAGCCAGATTGTTATAGTTCATGACTATGCTGGCCCTTGGTACCCTTTCACATGTTGTTCCTCTTCCAAGAATGCCCTTCTTGCAATTCCCAGACTGGTGCTCTCTGCTCCTTCTGTAAGATTCATCTCACGTTAACTCTTCTGTGCTCCTTCCCCCTTCTAGGCTCCTATCTTTGTGTTCACACAGCCATACTGCACTTTCTAACCTACCTCTGCCCTAGAATCTTCACATTGTCAGGATTGGTTCCTCTGCTTGTTTGTGAGCTCCATAAACATCATTTGTTGTTGAATCTCTGGGACCTGGCAGAGAGAAGGCATGTTTGCGGAGTGAGTGAATGGAGAGCAGGCCCCAGTCTAACTCAGAAAGGTTAACTCAAATAGATTTAACCCATTTGGTAACTGACAGAGCCAGGGTTAATCGTGGAGGTTTCCTGCTCCATGGTTTCAGTCTGTTATGGGATCTAAATATTTGGTCTACTCTTGAGGAAGCTACAGATTTACATTTTGGCAAGAGGTGTTTAGACTAGCCATGAGTTAGGACTTAGAATTATTTTTCAAAATCTCAAAATGTGATTCTGTCTTAAACCAGGGAACTGCTTTCCCCTGATCTCTCTGAGGATGGAACACATCAGACTTTTTTCTCCCCCTCATATCTCTTCCTCAGGATCATCCATGTCATAATTCTTGACCTTTTAACTCTGGTGCCACAACTGCCACCTCAGCCCGGCACACCCTGGACCTTGTCATGACTGCTCCAGCTCAGAAATCCAACATACCGGTCTCTGGCCAGAACCCCTCCTTGCCTTCGTCTTACTCACTGGCCCCACTTCCAGTTCACCTGCTCTCTGATGTCATGACTCCCTCGTTCCTTTTCTAAGCCCCAGCCCACAAATAGCCTCCTTTCTTCTTCCCCTTCCCCAGGGAGGTGCCTCTCCTCCCGTCCAAGGCAGTCTGTCCCCTGGGCACTGGATCCCCCCCTCCCGATCCCTTGGCACTGCGCCATCACAGTCACCTCCCTTTCTTCTGTCTTCAGTCTCTCCTCTGGCTGTTTCCCTCCCCCACACCAACACAGTCAAGCTTCTCTCACCTTTGGGGCTACCTTCCTCTAGTTATTAGCTAATTATAGTTTGGGACCAATTCTGATGTGTGGAGGTTTCCCCACACTACCAAACCATCCTTGGATACCAGCTGGGTGTCCTGAAACTCAATTCAGTTCTGACGAGAACTACCCAGAGATAGCATCAGATCCCACAGGTTAAGGGCTCAATCCCACAAGACTGCCCAACTGCCTTCAGATGCCAATTGAAATCCCAGGTGTGATCTGTGCTTCTGACCAACTGGCTATAAGTCAGAGGTTCCCACACTCCCTCTGTCCTTGTTCTTGTTCAGTCTCTCAGTTGTGTCCGACTCTTTGAGATTCCATGAAAGCAGCACACCAGGCTTCCCTGTCCTTCACTATCTCCCAGAGTTTGCTCAAATGCATGTCCACTGAGTTGGTGATGCCACCCAACCATGATGAGATGGCTCTGTCACCCGCTTCTCCTCCTGCTCTCAGTCTTTCCCACATTCAGGGTCTTTTCCAGTGAGTCAGTTCTTCTCATCAGGTGGCCAAAGTATTGGAGTTTCAGCTTCAGCATCAGTCCTTCCAATGAATATTTAGGGTTGATTTCCGTTAGGATTGACTGGTTTGATCTCCCTGCTGTCCAAGAGACTCTCAAGAGTCTTCTCCAGCACCACAATTCAAAAGTATCAATTCATAAAGTGCTCAGCCTTCTTTATGGTCCAACTTTCACATCCATACATGACTCCTGGAAAAACCATAGCTTTAACTATGTGGACCTTTGTCAGCAGAGTGATATCTCTGCTTTTTAATATGCTATCTGTGTTTGTCATAGCTTTTCTTCCAAGGAGCATGCGCCTTTTAATTTTATGGCTGCATTGACTGTCCAAAGTGATTTTGGAGCCCAAGGAAATAAAATCTGCCACTGTTTCTACTTTTCCCCTTATATTTGCCACGAAGTGATGGGACTAGATGCCATGATCTTAGTTTTCTGAATGTTGAGTTTTAAGCCAACTTTTTTGCTCTCCTCTTTCCCTCCTTCCTTGGGTTTGATTAATTGGCTAGAGTGGCTTACAGAACTCAGAGACACATTTACTTATTGAATCACTGGTTTAGTTTTGTGTTCTTTGAGATCTTTATCTATTTATTTAAAAAAATTTTTGGCCGTGCTAGCATGAGGGATCTTAGTTCCTGACCAGGGATTGAACCTGCACCCCCTGCAGTAGAAGCACTGTCTTAACTCTGGACCACTAGGGAGGTTCTTTTTTTAAACTGTTTTTATTTTAAAAAGATATAACTCAGAGACAGCCACATGGAAAGAGATGTTCACCAACTTGAAAAGTGCTATAAACCCCATCCTTTTGGGGTTTTATGGAGGCTTCATTATATAAGCATGAATGATTAAATCATTGGCCATTGGTAACTGATTTGATCTCTGGCCCCCTCTCCCATCCCTAGAGGTCAGAAGTGTGGAAGAGTTCCACCCCTCTAAAAACATGGTTGATTCTCCTGGCAGCCAACCCCATCCTTCAGGAGTGGTCCAAGAGTTACCTCATTAACAAAAGACATCTTTATCACTTTCATCACTTAGGAAATGCCAAGGGTTTTAGAAGCTCTGCTAGAAATGCATGAAGACCAAATATGTATTTCTTATTATAAATCACAATATCACACCAATTTTTCAAGTTCCCTTCACAGCATATCTTATCAAAAGAGTAGGCCCAATTTGCTACCCACTTGCTGCCAACTTGGTTTCTAGCCCCACCACTATGGCAGTTCTGCCCAAAGCTTGAGGTACTCCCAGCCTCCTAAATGTAAAAAAACAGTGAGCAGTTTTTAGTTGCTATCTTGCCTGCACTTTGTGTGGTATTTGACAGTAAGAGCCACTCCTTTCTTTGTGAATCTCTGTTCCTTCTTGGTTTGCAAAGTACTCCACCCACCACCTTCTTTATAAGTGGTAGGTATAGGTTCTCTTCCTGTTCTCAAGTGTCAGTAGTCCGTACTTTTCCTTGTTTAGCCCTTTTAGCTTCCTGTTGTATTTTCTCCCTCTGATTATACCTCATATAATCTAAAGTTTGCTACTTGTTATGCAAGACACTTGACCTCTCTGAACTTTAGTAAAATGAGAGTTCTCCTGAAAAGTACATGTCAAGGGCCCAGCAAGGTGCCTGCCACAGAGACCCCCCAAGTGGTAGTCCTTTGTATTATTATTGTTGATAATAAAATAATGTCCTTATTTCCGCCCTACAGTTTTACATCTCTCTTTATTGTTGCTTTCTAAACTTTGTATTATGGTGATTTTTGATCAGTCCCCAGAATAGATAGAATTGCTTAATGAATCTCTGTGTTTCATAACTCAGCCCTAAGAACTATCACCCCATGGCCAGCCCTGCCCCACTCACCCCTATTTTCTACAAAAGATACAAACTTTAAAAAATAACCATAATACTATTATCATACATAAAATATCAAACTTTCTGAGATCAATTTGTAGTATATCTGATTTCTTTAAGATAGTGCCACTGGATATTCTCCAGGTGGGCTTTCCTAGTGGCTCAGATGGTAAAGAATCTGCCTGCAATTTGGGAGATCTGGGTTTGATCCCAGGGTTAGGAAGATCCCCTGGAGGAGGGCGGGGCAACCCACGCCAGTATTCTTGCCTGAAGAATCCCCATGGACAGAGGAGCCTTGCAGGCTACAGTCCATGGGGTTGCAAAGAGTCGGACATGACTGAGCAACTAAGCACAGCACACATTCTTTAGGTACTTCAAATTCAGCTTGTCCAAAGCTGAACTCAGCATCTTCTCAGAAGCCTGTTCCTCTCCCATCAACTTTGTGGGCCCTGTCTTGGTGATGGATACCACTGTTCATCATTCCTTCATATCAGGACTATGGGAGTAGCCTTTCAGCTCCTCATTCTTCCTGACACCCCATCCAGCCATTCACCCCCTAGAGATCTCTAGTGTATGTCCCCTGCATCTCTGTTGGCACTGTCTTACATTAGCAGGCTCTTACTGGATTCTTTGCCCATGGGCATCAGCTTTTTAAGTGATCTCCTCTTTCCTCTTTGCATTTCCATATTAATGCTATTGTCCTAATTTTTTTGTGGTAAAATCCACATAACATAAAATTCACCATTTTAATCTGTATGGTTAAGTGGCATCAAGTACATTCACGTTGTGAAATCACTACCACCATCCATCTCAAAAACAAAACCGGGAGCTGACCGTGGCCCAGATCATGAACTCCTTATTGCCAAATTCAGACTTAAATTGAAGAAAGTAGGGAACACCACTAGACCATTAAGGTATGACCTAAATCAAATTCCTTACAATTATACAGTGGAAGTGACAAATAGATTCAAGGGTTTAAATCTGATAGACAGAGTGCCTGAAGAACTATGTATGGAGATTCATAACATTGTACAGGAGGTGGTGATCAAAACCATCCCCGAGAAAAAGAAATTCATAAAGGCAAAATGGTTGTCTGAGAAGGCCTTACAAATAGCTGAGAAAAGAGAAGTGAAAGGCAAAGGAGAAAAGGAAAGATATACCCATCTGAATGCAGAGTTCCAAAGAACAGCAAGGAGAGATAAGAAAGCCTTCCCCAGTGATCAATGCAAAGAAATAGAGGCAAACAATAGAGTGGGAAAGACTAGAGATATCAAGAAAATTAGAGATACCAAGGGAACATTTCATGCAAAAATGGGCACAATAAAGGATAGAAACGGTATGGACCTAACAGAAGCAGAAGATATTAAGAAGGGGTGGCAAGAATACACAGAAGAAGTATACAAAAGAGATTTTAATGACCCAGATAACCACGATCGTGTGATCATTTGCCTAGAGCCAGACATCCTGGAGTGCGAAGTCAAGTGGACCTTAGGAAGTCTCACTAGGAATAAAGCTAGTGGAGGTGATGGAATTCCCCTGAACTATTTCAAATCCTAAAAGATGATGCTGTGAAAGTGCTGCACTCAATATGCCAACAAATTTGAAAAACTCAGCAGTGGCCACAAGACTGCAAAAGGTCAGTTTTCATTCCAGTCCGAAAGAAAGGTAATGCCAAAGAATGCTCAAACTACCACACAATTGCACTCATTTCACACGCTAGCGAAGTAATGCTCAAAATTATCCAAGTGAGGCTTCAACAGTACGTGAACTGAGCACTTCCAGATGTTCAAGCTGGTTTTAGAAAAGGCAGAGGAACCAGAGATCAAATTGCCAACATCCACTGGATCATAGGAAAAGCAAGAGAATTCTAGAAAAGCATCTACTTCTGCTTCATTGACTACTCTAAAGCCTTTGACTGTGTGGATCATAGCAAACTGTAGAAAATTCTTAAAGAGATGGGAATACCAGACCATCTTACCTACCTCATGAGAAACCTGTATGCAGGTCAAGAAGCAACAATTAGAACTAGAAACGGAACAACAGACTGGTTCCTAATTGGGAAAGGAGTACATTAAGACTGTATGTTGTCACCCTGCTTATTTAACTTATTTGCAGAGTACATCATGTGAAATGCCAGGCTGGATGAAGCACAAACTGGGATCAAGATTGCCGGGAGAAATATCAATAGCCTCAGATATGCAGATGGCAACATTCTTATGGCAGAAATAGAAGAGGAACTAAAGAGCCTCTTGATGAAAATGAAAAAGAAGAGTGAAAAAACTGGCTTAAAACTTGATGTTCAAAAAACAAAGGTCATGGCATCCGGTTCCATCACTTCATGACAAGTAGATGGGGAAACAATGGAAACAGTGACAGACTTTATTATTTTGGGGCTCCAAAATCACTGCAGATCATGACTGCAGCCATGAAATTAAAAGATACTTGCTCTTTGGAAGAAAAGCTATGACCAATCTAGACAGCATATTAAAAAGCAGAGACATTACTTTGCCAACAAAGTCCGTCTAGTCAAAGATTTTTTGACTAGTCAAAAGTTTTTCCAGTAGTCATCTACAGATGTGAGGGGTGGACTAAAAAGAAAGCTGAGTGCCGAAGAATTGATGCTTTTGAACTGTTATATTGGAAAAGACTTTTGAGAGTCCCTTGGGCAGTAAGGAAATCAAACCAGTCAATCCTAAAGGAAATCAGTCTTGAATATTCACTGGAAGAACTGATGCTGAAGCTGAAGCTCCAGTACTTTGGCCACTTGATGTGAAGAGCTGACTCATTCGAAAAGACCCTGATACTGGGAAAGATTGAAGGCAGGAGGTGAAGGGGATGACAGAGGATGAGATGGTTGGATGGCATCACTGACTCGATGGACATCACCTGGAGTTTGAGCAAGCTCCAGGAGTTGATGATGGACAGGGAAGCCTGGTGTGCTGCAGTCCATGGGGTTGCAAAGATTTGGACACGACTGAGGGACTGAACTGAACTGACCCATCCCCCTGGCTCCTGGTAGCCATCACTCTATCTTCTGTCTCTATGAATATGACTACTCTAGGTACTTCATACAGTATTTGTCCTTTCATGGACAGAGGAGCCTGGCAACTGAGCACACAGCACAGCTATTTCACTTAACACAGTGAGGTTCAAGGTTCATCCATAATGTAACATGTACCAGGATTTTTTTCCTTTTTAATGATGAATAATGGTCTCTTGTACATATGTATACCACATTTTATTTATTCACTCATCACTTGGGTTGCTATTCAGTTCAGTTCAGTTCAGTCACTCAGTTGTGTCCGACTCTGTGATCCTGTGGACTGCAGCATGCCAGGCCTCCCTGTCCATCACCAATTCCCGGAGCTTACTCAAACTCATGTCCATTGAGTAAGTGATGTCATCCAACCATCTCATCCTCTGTCATTCCCTTCTCCTCCCGCCTTCAATCTTTCCCAGCATCAGGGTCCTTTCTAATGAGTCAGTTCTTTGCATCAGGTAGCCAAAGTATTGGAGCTTCAGCTTCAGTATCAGTCCTTCCAATGAATATTCAGGACTGATTTCCTTTAGGATGGACTGGCTGGATCTCCTTGCTGTCCAAGGGACTCTGAAGAGTCTTCTCCAACACCACAGTTCAAAAGCATCAGTTCTTCGGCGCTTGGCTTCCTTTATAGTCCAACTCTCACATCCATACATATCCACTGGAAAAACCATAGCTTTGACTAGATGGACCTTGGGTTGCTTTTACCTTTCAGCTATTATGAGTAATGTTGCTATGAACATGAGTGGACAGATAGCTCTTGAGATCCTGCTTTCAATTCTTTTGGGTACATACCCAGAAGTGGAATTGCTGGACCATATGGTAATTCTATTTTTAATTTTTTGAGGAACCGCCCTACTGTTTTCCACAGCAGCTGCACCATTTTACACTCCCACCAGAAATATAGAAGTGTTCCAATTTTTCCACTTTCTCACCAACACTTGTCATTTTCTTTTTTTTTTTTTTAATTATAGCCATCCTACTGACTGTGAGGTGATATCTCATTTTGGTTTTGGTTTGAATTACCCTAATGATTAGCGTTATTGAACATCTTTTCATATGCTTATTAGGCATTTATGTATCTTTTTTGAAGAAAAATCAGTTCAACTCCTTTGCCTATTTTTGAATTGGATTTTGTTGTTGTTGTTGTCTCATTGCATGAGTTGTCCTTTTTCTCTGTTAAGAGTATACTTTGATGCACAAAAGTTTTTAATTTTGATATAATCTACTTTATCTGTTTTTTCTTTTGTTGCCTGTGCTCTTGATATCATATCCTGCAATAACCTTTTACACACATGCATTTATATCCTTCCACTATCTGTTTATAATCCTGCTAGGGTTCCCTTTTTCAGACTCCTTAATGATCTAGTCTCTGTACTTCCTCAGTCTCACCTCTTGGTGATAGCTCCACCCAAATGTACTTATCAAGTCATTATGAATTACTGCATAGCTCTGAGCATTCACCATTCTTTACACTGGCCAGTCCCACTTTCTGTCCCTCTTTGCTTTTCACTAAACTTTTATTCACCTTTAAGACTTCTTCAATACTTCCTCCTCTAAGAAGACTTCTTTGACCTTTCCCAGAGTTAGGTGATTTCCTTGTGCTTCATTATTGACTTTTTCTAGAACAGTTAACAAAGCGTGTTGTAAGTGTTGCCTCGCCTGTGTCCTGTCCCTCCAGGTAGATGGTAAATTTCCTAAGGGCAGGACCCTATCCCTGTCTTGTCATCTGTACACAGCTCAAACTTAGTTGAACTATTGAACTGGAATCTCTGCCACTGTTCAGTTGTTTTAACCTTAGGAGAACTAGTTAAAACTCCCTAGGCCTCAACTTTCTCATGAAATTATTATGGTTTATTGAGATTATGTTTGTAAAGTGATTGGTGCTTACTTTGGCTCTGAATAAATGCTCAATAATGAGTGTAATTATCATCAACTTGTTGGATTGATATCACAAACTCTAATCAGTTGTGCTGAAACTGTGTACCTCAGATTGGGACTTGAACCCACAGTCTTTTAATTAGAATCACTCGTCTGATGTCTGGATTTACTGAGGCTGATGCTCTTTGTGTCTCAGTGCAGAAGGAATTCAGCAAGAGGCAGAGTGATAGGCAAGAAGTAGATTTGTTAATACAAGACGCTTGTGAGAGAGAGACAAGTGGGCAGGCGACGGGGCTCTGCCCCGAGGATTAAGTGCGCTACAGTTTTATAATCAAAGGAAAGTGGGGGAGGGGTAAAAGACCGCCTTCTTCAAGTAGATGTCAAACTTACTTCACTAGCTCCTCCTTTATATTGGTCAGGAGGTTGTCTGACCCGATGAGATCAAACTAGGACTGTCATAGTCCTTTTTAAATCAGTAGAAGGGTGGTGATATTTTTCTTTCACCTAATAACCTGGGGCATATCTCGTGGTTTTCTTTATGGCTTTATGGGTGAGCCTGCTTCATTCTACCATGTGCCAATAGCATTCTTGAGCGATCATGAACCTACAGTCGTCTCCCGTCGTTTCCTAGGTTTCCCTCTCTATAGTCCCTTACTGGGACTTCTGCAACTACCTGTATAATGACCCTTTTCTATCCCTATCTTAAATAGGGACAAAAATCTTAAACTCCCACAGCGGCAGTTTTTCCTTCTGTAAAGTGAGGTGTTTGACCTGGAACCTCTATAGTAGTAGTTCTCAAACTAGGTTGCACCTTGCAGTCATCTGGGGAGCTTTAAAAATACGGATGTCTAGGTCCCTCTCCCAAAGATTCTGATTTCATTAGTGTGAGGAACAGCCAGACACGGGTATTTTTTTAAAGCTCCCCTGGTGATTCTAATGTTCAGCCAGAAGTAAGAACCACAGATCTAAAGTTTCTTCCAGATATAACACACGGATATAACAAGTTGAGCTGCCGGGACTGTCTGGAACCAGAGGGATGGAATGTCTCCTAGCATTCTTCTGCTATCACTGTTAGTTTAGCAGGAAGCATTATTTGAACAGGCTCACTAAGCTGGAATTCCAAGAGTGACTGTGGATTCCTGAATGTTTAATAGTTGGCAGCTTCCTCTTTCCCAGGAAGGACCTGGGGGACCAGGACTCTGAGTAAGAAAAAATTGGTTTCTCCTTACCCCACTGCTCTAACCCAAGGCCTTGGAGGCAACCCTAGGGTGTTGTACTGTAGAGTCCTACTTGGTCTGGAGGAGAGGGTGGAGGGAAGGATCCTTGGTATAGACTTGGTGGGGAAGCTTGGGGCCCTGACTAGAAGCGGGTGGGGACTGAGAGCCACAAATATGCATTCCTTTCTGGTGCTTCAGCACCATATTCACAGCCTTTACTTATATGAGTCCCAAAACAACCTTGAGAAATACAAGGCAGGCATTACAGCTCCCATTTTGTAGAAGAGAAAAACAAGCCTCTGGATGGTTGAGAACCGCACTGAAAATTACACAGTTGGGTCAGCAGCAGGGCCAGCATGACAGCCCCTGAGTCCTGACTCCCCATCCTGGTCTCTCTCACTGTGTCTGTGCATCCAGAGTGAGGTAATACAAAACATATATTGGTCTCTTTCCCTGGTTCCTGGCATGGAACTCCCCAAACTCTTGTAGTTTCCTTGGAGATGGGAGTGTTTTTTGTTCTAATGATGAGACTCTTGGTGGGGCCTGGATGGCTCCTGGATGACCTAACTGGAGAGACCAAGCCAGGATTAGAAGCTTGGAATTTTCATCCCTGCCTCCAATTTTCTTAAAGAAGGGAGAAGGGCTGGAAATGGAGTTAATGATCAATCGTGCCTACATGATGAAGCCTTCATAAAAATCTCAAAGGTTTGGAGCTGAGGGAGCGTCCAGGTTGGTGAACACATCCACGTGCTAGGCGGCTAATACACTCCAAGTTCACTGGGACAAAAACTTTTGTACTCAGACTCTCCCAGACCTCGCTTTAAGTGTCTTTTCATTTGGCTGGTCATCTGTGTCCTTTATCATTGTTGTTCAGTTGCTAAGTCCTATCCAGCTCTTTGTGATCCCATGAACTGCAGCATACCAGGCTTTTCTGTCCTTCACCGTCTCCCAGAGTTTGCTCAAACTCATGTCCATTGAGTAGTCGGTGATGCCATCCAACCATCTCGTCCTCTGTCACCCCCTTCTTCTCCTGCCCTCAATCTTTCCCAGCATCAGGGTCCTTTCCAATGAATCGGCTCTTCACATCAGGTGACAAAAATACTGGGGCTTTAGCTTCAGCATCATTCCTTCCAGTGAACACCCAGGACTGATCTCCTTTAGGATGGACTGGTTGGATCTCCTTGCTGTCCAAGGGACTCTGAAGAGTCTTCTCCAGCACCACAGTTCAAAAGCATTAATTCTTTAGTGCTCAGCCTTGTTTTTGGTCCACCTCTCACATCCATACATGACTCCTGGAAAAACCATAGCTTTGACTATACAGACATTTGTTGGAAAAGTGATAGCTCTGCTTTTTAATATGCTGTCTAGGTTTGTCATAGCTTTTCTTCCAGGGAGCAAGCGTCTTTTAATTTTGTGGCTACAACCACTGTCCACAGTGATTTTGGAGCCCCAGAAAATTAGATCTGTCACTGTTTCTACTTTTTTCCCATCTATTTGCTATTAAGTGATGAGGCTCAACGCCACGATCTTAGTTTTTTGAATGTTGAGTTTTAAGCCAGCTTTTTCACTCTCTTCTTTCACCTTCATCACGAGGCTCTTTAGTTCATTTTTACTTTCTGCCATTAGAGTGGTATCCTTTAATAAACTGGTAAATTTAAGTAAATGTGTCTCTGAGCAAATAATCAAATCCAAGGAGGAAGAGGTCATGGGAACCTCCAGTTTGTAGTCAAGTTTGACAGATGCGATGGCGGAGGATGAAATGATTAGATAGCATCACCAACTCAATGGACATGAATTTGAGCAAACTCTGGTTTGCTCAAACCAGTGAGGACAGAGGAGCCTGGTGTGCTGCAGTCCATGGGGTTACAAAGAGTCAAACATGACTTAGCAACTGAACAGCAAATAGACAGACATTGTGGATAATCTAGGGGCCTACTACTTGTGATTGGCATCTGAAACTTGGTTTGTGGGAAGGGGAGGCAGGCTCATGGGACTGAGTCTTTAACCTGTGGGATCTGATGCAGTCTTTAGTAGATAGTGTCGAAATTGAGTTTAATTGTAGAACACCTCGCTGTGTCACAGAGAATCGCTTGGTGTGGGGGAAAACCCCACAGATCTGGTGTCAGAAGTGTTGTAAGTGTGGTGGTGGTGTGAGAGTAAAGGAAAAACACAGGTGGAAAGACTGAGGTTTTTCCTAGAACACCCAGGTAGCTCACTCTTTCTTGGCTCCTTGGAATCGAGCCATGGTTCTAAGAGGCACCTCAAATGCTATCATGAACAACTAAACTCTACCCAGTTCCCCTGTGATCTGTTGCCTCTGAGCATAGCAGTGCTACCTGGGATCATTAGCCAATGTCTTCTGGTTTTGCACAGTTTGGGGTGTTCCCTGCTAGCTTTGAGATTTGGACATTCAGGGATGTGTTTAAGTTATAATGGCCCATGTGTCCTGGGACACACAAGAGCACTGTTAGCCAGATGCTGAGTCACAGACAGGGGTTGGCCCTTGGCCACTGGGTCAAGATGAAATGGAAAAACCAGAACAGGGGTGTGATTTTTTTTTTTAACTAAGGTCAGTTTAATCTAAAGCCCTGTTTTTATTCTGAGATTATGTATTTCCTACTTTCTTTCGTGTTGAAATTGCCTTTTGTGAAATAGTAGTGATGGTAGACAGTAGTTTATTTTCATGTCCTGAATGACATAGTTAAAATGGTTACCCTGAGTGAATTCCCCAAATGGCTTTTGAAATGTTATTAATCCAAGGAATCCTGAGTCTGATAACCCTCACCATTTTGGAGGGCCATGTGATCCTAACTCATAAGGGGCATGGATGGCCATAGAGAGAGCCTCACTCAAGAGCAGTGGTAAAACAGTAAAATAATTGGACAGTAAAATAATTAAAATGCATGGAGTTAGGCTTTGCCACCCATGAGTTCATAGAACCACTTTGGTTTTATTGAACAAACCTTATATGGTGCTTTCTAGATGCCCAGCCCGGTAGCAATTGCTGTGCAAACATGATCTCATTTCATCCTCATCAAACCTATGAGGTACATGCTATTATTATCTTTGCTTCTGTGCTAAAGATGAGGAAACTAGGATGTGAGGGTATTGAAAATCTTGCCCAAGGTCACAGCTAGTTAGCGACAGAGCCAGAAGCTGAAGCCAGGGAGTCTGGCTCTGGAGTCCATGCTCTTAATCCTTAAACCATGGTGCCTGGTTGGAAGCAATTTCAGACTTTTATGGCATGTAATGATCTATTTTCAGCCTCTGACTCCATGGACAGAAGCTGCCTATGGACTAATCTGCTTGATCTTTGTTGAACAGCTGTCAATGATCTTTTTTGAGCCCTTTCCACACCACCACTAAGAGAATCAGTGGATGGCCCTTGGACAGAACCTGGCAAGTCAGTAATGGCAAAAGCAATGAACTTTGGATAAGGTCAGCAAGTCCTTGTAGCTTGGAACTGGAATCTGTACAGAGGCCTTCTGGGAGGTCCGCCACATGAAAACATGTGGTTTTTCATACACAGGTTTTAAAGCAGCCAAACCCTTTTTTTTTCAATCATAGACACATGGGCAGTTAATACATACATACACCCCATATATGTGAAATCCCTTCTTAAAACAGATACAAGTGGAGGGTGTGTTTAAGCAGAAATGGGGATCTAATTGACCTAACTCTTATCCATTAAGCAGTATTGAGTCTGGAGAAGGCAATGGCACCCCACTCCAGTACTCTTGCCTGGAAAATCCCATGGATGGAGGAGCCTGGTGGGCTGCAGTCCATGGGGTTGCTAAGAGTTGGACACGACTGAGCGACTTCACTTTCACTTTTCACTTTCATGCATTGGAGAAGGAAATGGCAACCCACTCCAGTGTTCTTGCCTGGAAAATCCCAGGGATGGGGGAACCTGATGGGCTGCCATCTATGGAGTTGCACAGAGTCGGACACGACTGAAGCGGCTTAGCAGCAGCAGCAGCACTATTGAGTCACTATCTGGGACCCCAGAGCTTTGAAGAGCACAGTTTGAAAACCATTGCTCCAGACCAGGGTTTCCTGGAGCATGTCCTACAAAATATTAACCTTGTAAGATGTATTGTAGGAAAAAAAAGTTTCATGGTCAAATATGTTTGAGAAACTGGGTGTTTTATCCTTGCTTTGGGATTTACAGTTACTCTTGCCTGGAAAATCCCATGGATGGAGGAGCCTGGTAGGCTGTAGTCCATGGGGTCGCTAAGAGTCAGACACGACTGAGCAAATTCCCTTTCACTTTTCACTTTCATTCATTGGAGAAGGAAATGGCAACCCACTCCAGTGTTCTTGCCTGGAGAATCCCAAGGACGGGGGAGCCTGGTGGGCTTCCGTCTCTGGGGTCCCACAGAGTCGAACACGACTGAAGCGACTTAGCAGCAGCAGCATTAGCAGATAAAGAATCTGAAAAGCCCTGGAAGGGCGTGAAACCGCTTTTAATGCACAATTTTTCTTTTTAAAAAGTGAGTGAGTTACTTTATATTTACACAGTGAAATACTATAGAGCAATAAAAATGAACAGTTGCTACATACAGATGCATCTTATAACTATAATGTGAAATGGAAGTAGCTAGACACAAAGGCATGCATATGTAAGAGTCCATTTATGTAAGGTTCAAAAACAGGCAAAAATTCATCTATAGATTGAAAGTCAGGGTAGTGATTATCAGTGGGAGGTGAAGTAGTGCCTGGGAGGGGGCATGAGATGAGTTTTGAAGCTTCTGGTTATGTATCTTGATTTGGGTGGTGGTTACATAGATGTGTTTACTTTGTGGATTTTTATGCATTTCTCTGTATACATGTACATTGGTGTTATATGACAGGAAAAATAAAAAGGGAGAAGCAAACAAAATACCACTGAAGGGACCAAAAAAGAAATGTGCATGAATTTAACTCATAAAAAATATAATTGCTCTCTCTCTCTTTTTTTTAATACTGCAGAATTTTCCTCCTGGAAAACTCAGAATGAAGAGTTTCCCCTGGACCACTATTAGAGATAAGATAGTAAGCTCTGAGCAAGGAGACCCACATTTGTTTAATTCTCTAGTCTGTATCTGTTTCTGATCTCCATTCCTGCTGCTGCTAAGTCACTTCAGTCGTGTCCGACTCTGTGCGACCCCATAGACGGCAGCCCACCAGGCTCCCCCGTCCCTTTGATTGTCATGCAAGAACACTGGAGTGGGTTGCCATTTCCTTCTCCAATGCATGAAAATGAAAAGTGAAAGTGAAGCCGCTCAGTCCTGTCGGACTCTTCGAGACCCCATGGACTGCAGCCTACCAGGCTTCCCCATCCATGGGATTTTCCAGGCAAGAGTACTGGAATGGGGTGCCATTGCCTTCTCCGATCTCCATTCCTAATTCCTTGTATATTAATTTCCCATTGCTGGTGTAACTAGTTATCACAAATTCATGGCTTAACGCAACACCAAAGCATTATCTTAGTTCTGGAGGCCAGAAGTCCGAAGTGGGTTTCAGTGGATTAAAGTCAGGGTCTTTTTTCTTTGGCTGTGCTGGGTCTGGGTTGCTGTGCCCAGGCTTTCTCTAGTTGTGGTGCATGGGCTTCTTATGAGGTGGTTTCTCTTGTTGCGGAGCACAGGCTTTAGGATGCCTGGACTTCAGTAGTTGCAGCTTGAGGGCTCCAGCGTGCAGGCTCAGTAGCTGTGGCACACAGGGCTTAGTTGCTCCATGGTTATGGAATCTTCTGGAACCAGGGATTGAACCCATATTTCTCACATTGCAAGGCAGATTCTTAACCACTGGACCACCAGGGAAGCCTAAAGTCAAAGTCTTATTTGGCCATGTTCCTATGTTCCTTCCAGAGGCTTCAGGGAACAATCAATCCCCTTGCTTTCAGCTTTTAGAAGCTGCGGTATTCCTCAGCTCATGGCCCACTTGCATCTTCATAGCCAGCAACAGCCAGCCAACTCTTTCTCACATCACATCACTGACACTGATTCTTGTCTTTCCCTCTTTTACATTGAAAGATCCTGTGATTCCATTGATTCCACCTGGAAAATTCAGACTACACTCCCTTTTTAAGGTCAGCTGATTAGCAAACTTAATTTCATCGGCTACCTTAATTCTCCTGTGCTCTGTAATTGCAACAGTGTCACAGGTTCTGGGGTTTAGGCCATTATTCTCTTCTATCTAAGGGTTTAGATACAAGCCTAGTACTTAACCTATTCTCTTTTCAATTAGCATGGATTTTCTTTCAGTTAGCATTGGACCCCAAAAATAGTTCAAAATAATTGTTTGGATGTAAGGAAGAAGCAATGAACTCAACTCTGCATTGCTCAAATGAGAGATTTATTTACTTTTAACTAATAGGACCCTCGTTACAACAGTGCTACAGATACTGAGAAGGGAGGACCCCAGCTCGTGGCAGGCTTGGAAAGCAATGTGTGTCTCAGGGACTACACCCTCTTCCAGTGAAATGCAAGCATCCAGGGATAGTATCTGACATCTGTAGAGAAGCCAAGAAAGCAGATCAAAAGACGGGTGCTCTGAAGTTGTCGGAGAAAGCAATGGCACCCCACTCCAGTACTCTTGCCTGGAAAATCCCATGGATGGAGGAGCCTGGAAGGCTGCAGTCCATGGGGTCGCTGAGGGTCAGACAGGACTGAGCGCCTTCACTTTCAGTTTTCACTTTCATGCATTGGAGAAGGAAACGGCAACCCACTCCAGAGTTCTTGCCTGGAGAATCCCAGGGACTGGGGAGCCTGGTGGGCTGCCGTCTCTGGGGTTGCACAGAGTCGGACACGACTGAAGTGACTTAGCAGCAGCAGCTCTGAAGTTGTGGTGACATAATTTATAATCCGAGATCTTACAGTTATGAGTCAGTTTCTTTTGTGTGGCTCAACTGAATAGTTTCCACAGTATTGAAAGACTGCTGTTCACAGTGGCTCCTTGGACTCGTAAAGAAGGAAGAGACCCAAAAAGTCAGTTGTTGCCCAGGCAGCAGGCAGCAGGAGGTGGCACAGATTGGCTGTTGCCATGGCAACATCGATTCCTGTCCCCCTGGGCAGGCCTGCGGTAGATAGCAATTTCAGAGAACATGTGGACCACCTGCATCAGAATTACCTGGGGAACTAGTTGAAATATTAATTCCCAGGCCACACAGCCATAGACTGGGAAGGGGTCTGGAACTGGCTTTTTTGAAAAGCAACCCTTATTCTTGGTTGTTTGAGAATCATTGACTGAAGAAAATAAAGCATCCCTGTTAAAAATCCCTGTACAAACCCTTGTTGTATATCCTTGGATGAGGCCTCACCTCTTCGCTGTGAAAACTAGAGCCATTTTCTTGCTTACGAAGGCCCAGTCTTCAAAAGACTAAGTAGATGTGCTGTCCCAGGCATTTATAAGCGCTCAAGAAAGTGCTGAGAGTTTAAATAGGCATTTCATGATTTCTGTAAGAATGGAACTTTTTTTTTTCAAGGAATATCTAATAACATCTCACAGAACTAGTCATGTCAAAATATACTTTGGAACTCCCCAAATAAATTTCCCAAATGGGGAATTTAAGGAAAAAGCAAATTAGCCAAGATGGAGGGGTCAGTCTCTCTCAGCCCACGGCCTCTTGCTCTTGCCCCACGTTTTGTAAATAATGATTATGTAGCAGCTGAGAGCACTTCCAGCACTGGGCATGCCTGTCAGGAGGTATGTATTTGGCCATAGGCTAGTTTTGTTCCGTAAGCATATATAAGCTCCACCTGGGGGGACCCTTTTTGCTGTTGCCAGGAGAGAGGTTCGGAGGAGGCGATGGCACCCCCACTCCAGTACTCTTGCCTGGAAAATCCCATGGACGGAGGAGCCCGGTGAGCTGCAGTCCATGGGGTCATGAAGAGTCGGACACAACTGAGCGACTTCCCTTTCACTTTGCACTTTCATGCATTGGAGAAGGAAATGGCAACCCCCTCCAGTGTTCTTGCCTGGAGAATCCCAGGGACGGGGGAGCCTGGTGGGCTGCCGTCTATGGGGTCGCAGAGTTGGACACGATTGAAGTGACTTAGCAGCAGTAGCAGCAGCAGCAGGAGATTGGCTGTGTGGTTATGTTATGTTACGTTGTTAAGTTATGTTAGTCTGCTGCTACGGCTGCTGGGCCAGACAGGAGAGAATAAGTAAGTCTGCGATTCTTGTGGCTTCTCACATTTTCTTCCTGTCTCTCAGCTCGTGTCTTGCCTACCATGGGTTCAGTGAACAGTGTGCACAGTGAGATACAGCAAGACAATTGGTCTCACGAACAGGATCAGCAAGACAAGGGAAATACTGTTCAATATCACTGGGAAGGAGTAGGGTGGGACTCAAGCAGGGTTCGATATGAACCCAGGACTGGAGAGAATGGCTAAGATGCAGGCCTGAGTCTCTGATGTGACCAAGAGGCACCATTCTTTCCCTAGGAAGGTGGGACTATAGCACGTACATAAAGAACACTACAAAGGCTTCCTGATTTTTCTAAGAATCATTGCTGTTAATGAGTCACTGTTGCTGATGAGAGTGTGTTCTTAATATAGATGCTGCTTAACCTGAACTTGTGAAATGCTAGGGGGCTAGCAGTTCTGGTCCCACAGTGAAGAGTGTTCCATCTTAATTAAGCCCAACAACTTGTTATTTAGGAAGCAAAATCTGAATGGTTGGTGATGGAACAGATCTACGTGGAAACAAATTGTACTAGTGTCTCATTCAGGTTCCCGCTCTAAGAGACTGCTGATGACTTCACAAGGAAGAACACGGGGATGTAAGAATGAGAGCCCTAATATGCTTTGTTTTTTAAATAATTTAATCAAACTCAACGCATTGTGAAAGACATTAAAATAAAATCCACTCACAATCCTACAACACATTTAGTTACTAATTTATTTATGTAAAAATATATATGGAATCCACAACGTACCAGACCCTGGGCTAGGTGCTGAACTCACTCTCGGGGGATGAGATAAAACACAGTGGACAAGACTGTCCTTGCATCTCTGGAGCTTACAGCCTAATGAGAAGGCAGATGTTAGAGACACAAACACACAAATATTTAACTGCCATTGTGGGAAGTGGAGGGAAAGCATGAAAGAAAATGCTGGGGTAGTGAGACTGGGAAGGCCTTTCTGAGTTACATTTAAGCTAAGGCCATGAATAGAGTTCACAACGTAAATAGTGCTTTATGAAGGGTTGTGGGGACCAGCAACTGAAAAGTGACAATTTGAAATGAGCTCAGTGAACATAGAGGAAACGGTCCTACTTATATATTTGATTTCTTCTTAAAAAATTTCTTTTCCACTTGATTTTTTAATATTTTTATCTGTGTAATAAACATGTGTTTTTTCTTTTCCATTATGGTTTATTTCAGGATATTTAATATAGCTTCCTGTGCTATACAGTAGGATCTTTTTGTTTATCTAGTCTGTGTGTAATGGTTTGCATCTGCTAATCCCAAACTCCCAATCCATCCCTCCTTTGAATACTTTTTACTATGGTAAAATATATATAACATGAAAGCTGTCATTTTAACCATATTTAAGTGTACAATTCAGTGGCATTAGTACTTTCGCAGTGTTATGCAACCATTACCACTGCCTGTTTTCAACACTTTTTCATCATCACTAACAGATGTTCCGGACCCATTAAGCAATAGCTTCCCATTCCTCCCCGCTGCCCCAGTCGCTGCTAACCTCTAATCTACTGTCTGTCTTTATGAATTTGCCTATTTTAAATATTTCACAGAAGTGGTATATAATGTTTTCCTTTTGTGCCTGGCTTATTTTACTTGGTATAATATTTTCTTGGCATAATGTTTTTAAGGTTATCTGTGATGTAGCATGTACCAGAACTTCATTTATTTGTATGGCTGGTCTGTTGTATGGATGTACCATGTTTTGTTTATCCATTCATGTGTTGATGGACATTTGGGTTCATTCCACCTTTTAGCTACTATGAACATTGGTGTGTGTATGTGTGTATCCATTAGAATCCCTGTTTTCAGTTCTTTTGGGTATATACCCAAAAGTAGAATTATGGTAATTCTAGGGGCTTCCCTGGTGGCTCAGTTGTAAAGAATAGGCCTGCAATGACAACCCACTCCAGTATTCTTGCCTAGAGAATTCCATGGACAGAGGAGCCTGGTGGCCCACAGTCCATGAGGTACAGAGTCGGACACGACTGAGCAAGTAATAATTTTCACACACTTGGTTTAGGATTATGAAAATATATTACTATTTCAAACTTGGTTCATTTAGAAAATCACCTTTTTATTTTATTTTATTTTTTTTAAATTTTATTTTATTTTTAAACTTTACAATATTGTATTGGTTTTGCCAAATATCGAAATGAATCTGCCACAGGTATACATGTGTTGCCCATCCTGAACTCTCCTCCCTCCTCCCTCCCCATACCATCCCTCTGGGTCGTCCCAGTGCACCAGCCCCAAGCATCCAGTGTCGTGCATCGAACCTGGACTGGCGACTCGTTCCATATATAATATTATATGTATTTCAATGCCATTCTCCCAAATCATCCCACCCTCTCCCTCTCCCACAGAGTCCAAAAGACTGTTCTATACATCAGTGTCTCTTTTGCTGTCTCATATACAGGGTTATTGTTACCATCTTTCTAAATTCCATATATATGCATTAGTATACTGTATTGGTGTTTTTCTTTCTGGCTTACTTCACTCTGTATAATAGGCTCCAGTTTCATCCACCTCATTAGAACTGATTCAAATGTATTCTTTTTAATGGCTGAGTAATACTCCATTGTGTATATGTACCCCAGCTTTCTTATCCATTCATCTGTTGATGGGCATCTAGGTTGCTTCCATGTCCTGGCTATTATAAACAGTGCTGCGACAAACATTGGGGTACACGTGTCTCTTTCAATTCTGGTTTCCTCAGTGTGTATGCCCAGCAGTGGGATTGCTGGATCATAAGGCAGTTCTATTTCCAGTTTTTAAAGGAATCTCCACACTGTTCTCCATAGTGGCTGTACTAGTCTGCATTCCCACCAACAGTGTAAGAGGGTTCCCTTTTCTCCACACCCTCTCCAGCATTTATTGCTTATAGACTTTTGGATCGCAGCCATTCTGACTGGCGTGAAATGGTACCTCATAGTGGTTTTGATTTGCATTTCTCTGATAATGAGTGATGTTGAGCATCTTTTCATGTGTTTTTTAGCCATCTGTATGTCTTCTTTGGAGAAATGTCTGTTTAGTTCTTTGGCCCATTTTTTGATTGGGTCATTTATTTTTCTGGAATTGAGCTGTAGAAGTTGCTTATATATTTTTGAGATTAGTTGTTTGTCAGTTTTTTCATTTGCTATTATTTTCTCCCATTCTGAAGGCTGTCTTTTCACCTTGCTTATAGTTTCCTTTGTTGTGCAGAAGCTTTTAAGGTTAATTAGGTCCCATTTGTTTATTTTTGCTTTTATTTCCAATATTCTGGGAGGTGGGTCACAGAGGATCCTGCTGTGATGTATGTCGGAGAGTGTTTTGCCTATGTTCTCCTCTAGGAGTTTTATAGTTTCTGGTCTTACATTTAGATCTTTAATCCATTTTGAGTTTATTTTTGTGTATGGTGTTAGAAAGTGCTCTAGTTTCATTCTTTTACAAGTGGTTGATCAGTTTTCCCAGCACCACTTGTTAAAGAGATTGTCTTTAATCCATTGTATATTCTTGCCTCCTTTGTCAAAGATAAGGTGTCCATATGTGCGTGGATTTATCTCTGGGCTTTCTATTTTGTTCCATTGGTCTATATTTCTGTCTTTGTGCCAGTACCATACTGTCTTGATGACTGTGGCTTTGTAGTAGAGCCTGAAGTCAGGTAGGTTGATTCCTCCAGTTCCATTCTTCTTTCTCAAGATAGCTTTGGCTATTCGAGGTTTTTTGTATTTCCATACAAATTGTGAAATTATTTGTTCTAGCTCTGTGAAGAATACTGTTGGTAGCTTGATAGGGATTGCATTGAATCTATAAATTGCTTTGGGTAGTATACTCATTTTCACTATATTGATTCTTCCAATACATGAACATGGTATATTTCTCCATCTATTAGTGTCCTCTTTGATTTCTTTCACCAGTGTTTTATGGCTTTCTCTATATAGGTCTTTAGTTTCTTTAGGTAGATATATTCCTAAGTATTTTATTCTTTCCGTTGCAATGGTGAATGGAATTGTTTCCTTAATTTCTCTGTTTTCTCATTATTAGTGTATAGGAATGCAAGGGATCTCTGTGTGTTGATTTTATATCCTGCAACTTTACTATAATCATTGATTAGTTCTAGTAATTTTCTGGTGGAGTCTTTAGGGTTTTCTATGTAGAGGATCATGTCATCTGCAAACAGTGAGAGTTTTACTTCTTCTTTTCCAATTTGGATTCCTTTTATTTCTTTTTCTGCTCTGATTGCTGTGGCCAAAACTTCCAAAACTATGTTGAATAGTAATGGTGAAAGTGGGCACCCTTGTCTTGTTCCTGACTTTAGAGGATGATTTTTATTTTTTTCAAGCATCTGTTTTGTTTTTTTAAAATCCTCTTGGGCTCAAAGATCTGAAAGAAACACATTTTAATGTTTTACCAGCTTCATCAACTTTAGATTCTGAGCCATTTAATTAAGTCCAGCAATAAGTTTATTATTTCAGTTACTATTTCAGAACTAGTTGATACCATGGGCAATATCTAGTCTCCATCTTTTCTGAGAAATTGTCAGGAGGGAGAAAACAAATATTAAGCATATATTATTAGGAGCTATGAAATGTACTTTACATACAGCGTACCTTTTAATTCTCACATCAGCCCTCTGAGATAGGACTCACTAGGTAAAGAATCTGCCTGCCAGTGTAGGAGCTGCGGGTTCAGTCCCTGAGTCTGGAAGATCCCCTGGAGAAGGGCATGGCAACCCACTCCAGTATTCTTGCCTGGAGAATCCCATGGACTGAAGAGCCTGGCTGGCTACAGTCCATAGGGTCACAAAGAGCTGAACATGACTGAAGTGACTGAGCACGAAAGCATACACATGTTTAGCTTTAGGAGGAACCACCAACCAAGGCTGCACCATTTTACTTTCCTACCAGCAATGTGGGCGGGTTCCAGTTTCTCTACATCCTTACCAACACTTACCTCCTTTTTCTTTTCTTCCTTAAAGTAGGTATGAAGTAGTATCTCTATGTATTTGGTTCTTACTCTTCTGTCTCCTCAGGAATCCATCTATCGCGAAACTTTAAAGTTCTTCGGGGCCACTGATGTAGCGTGGGTCTTCTAATGACCTGATTTCATGTTTTTCCTAAGTGTCTAATTTCTTAAATAGATGTTCAGCCACTCTGGGGTTAAGTATGGAGGATGTTCGATAAATAGGATTGTGATAAATGTTGCAGATCTTGTCTCTCTCATGTTGTATACACCCAACAGAAGTTTCCAACAGGCATCTAGGAGTTCTTTGCTCGATTCAAATGAGTTAATTTTCGTGAGTGTATGAGGCAATTGATCAGTTGGTTACATCCCATTCATTGAAACTGCAGACGTGACCTCTGTCACTCCTCTGCTTTATGCCATCAGGTACTTATGATAAGGCTGCAGATCATTTATCTGATCTACAGTGCCCTGCGAAGTCTGGTTCCACCTCCTTCTGGATCATTTTTTGGCCACTTTCTCCCTTTTTCTTAGGCTGCTGTATATTCTGCAGATATATAAGGTCTAGCCCTACTTCAGGACCTTTATGCCCACAGGTCCCTCTTTAACGATTTCTCTACTCCTCCAAGTAAGCCCCTCTCTCACTTTTTTTTACTTTAGAAAGTTCTATTCAACCCCTGGGTTGGGAAGATCCCCCGGAGAAGGGAAAGGCTACCCACTCCAGTATTCTGGTCTGGAGAATTCCATGGACTACACGCAGAGTCGGACACGACTGAGCAACTTTCACTTTGATTCATCTATTCAAGTCCCAGCTAAGATGTGATTTCCTCAGAGAAATGCTTCCTGACCCTCTCCCTGCCCCAAAGCTGACCCCCTATTTTGTTCTCCCTCAAAGCATCTTTTACTTTTCCTGCATAGCAGTTACCAGAATTGTAGTAAAATTATTTGCTTATTTAAAGTCCATCTTTCTAGGCAGTCAGAAATGTGCATGAGGGCAGCAACTCATGTCTCTATTGGTCAGTGTGAGGCACATGGTAGGAGCTCAGTGCATATTTTTGAACTCATGTAGGTGCTCCTAAGTCCTACATGGACGTCCTTCTCTCAAGTTGAACTAGATGTTTCTAGTTGGACTAAATGTTTTCTAATTAATTGTCTCCTCACATAATACCTGTACTGGCATTATTACAGTTAAGTGCTGACACTGTGCTGTTAGAGAAAGATAGATGAAAAAGAAAGGAGACTTGCAAGCTGGCTGATTGGATCTCTGACTGAACACTTCCTGGGAGAAAGCTTTGGGGGTAGACTCTTTCTAGGCCGTAGGCCAGGATGTTGGGCAATGCTTTCATTTCTCTGAGGGATTCTGCCAAGAAGCAGAAAACTGATGAATGACCTATGAATGCATCTCACATTCTGGGTGATCCAGAGTTTATGGTATTCTAGGGGAAAATTGTGTTAATCAGAAGGGTAGGGCAGCCATGTAGGTTCTTAGGCAGGAAGTTTGGTGAGAAGCCATCCAAGGCCACAGTGGGATGGTCTTTCTTGCCAAGTACTGCCTGAGCCCTTCAGCCAGTGTCAAGACAGAGACACCAAGCAAGCCACTTAAGGCTCTTCTTTGCTTCTATAGGCTCTCCAACCTTCTGTTAGAAGGTTGTTTCATAGTTGGCATGGCTTGTCTTACTCCTGAAAGTCATGAGACCAAGAATCTTGTACTTTTGCGTTTTTTTTTTTAGCTTAATATTTGATTTAAAAAGCAATGCATGAGTGCTTTTATCTTCTAAAACATTACAACTAAAGCTAATACCCCCTTTGAACATTACCCAGAATCTTTGTCTTTTACCCTTATCTTTAAAGATAACCTCTGATTAAGAGTTTGGCCTATAGCCTTACAATCTGTTTTGAAAGTCTTAGTTTGGGCTGATGTAACGGGATACCTGAGACTGGGTGGTCTCTAAATGATAGAAATTTATTTCTTATAGTTCTAGGGTCTGGGAAGCCCAAGATCAAGGTATTATTAGGTTCAGTGTTTGGTAAAGGCCCACTTCCTGGTTCAGAGACAGCAGTCTTCTCTTCTTGCTGTGTCTCACAGGGCAGAAGGGAGTAGGCAGCTCTCGGGGATCTCTTTTATAAGGGCACTAATTCTGTTTACTACCCTCACAATCTAATTACTTCCCAAAGGCCCACCTTCAAATGCCATCACATTGGGGCTGAGGTTTCAGCATATGAATTTGATGGGTACACATACATTGTCTATAGCAGGATGATAAGAAATTATGGTATGTATGTTTGTGTTTTATATTAACTTTTGACTTTGAAATAAGTTTAGATTGACAGAAGAGTTACAAAGATAGTACAGAAAGTTTCAGTGTGCCCTTCACTCAGCCTGTCCTAATGTTAATGGCTTATATAACTCTGGTTCAGTGACCAAAACTCAGAGGTTAATATTGGTACAATACTATAAACTATAGACTTTATTAGAGTTTCAACAGTTTTCCCCCTAATGTCCTTTTTCTGTTCCAGGATCCAATCTAGGATCCCAAATTGTATTTAATTGTCTTGACTCCTGAGTCTCCTTCAATCTGTGATAATTCTCAAGTCTTTGCCTGGCTTTCATAACCTTAACAATTTCAAGGAATCCAGGTCAGGTATTTTGTAGAATATCCCTCAATTTGGGTTTATTTGATGATTTTTCATGATTAGACTGAAATTATGCATTTTGAGGAGAGTGTCTATATGAAATCAATCAATCTCATGCTGCAACTTGCTGTTTTCATTCAAAACTATGATTTTGCTGCTAAGCTGCTAAGTCACTTCAGTCGTGTCCGACTCTGTGCGACCCCATAGACGGCAGCCCAGCAGGCTCCCCCGTCCCTGGGATTCTCCAGGCAAGAACACTGGAGTGGGTTGCCATTTCATGATTTTGAGATAGATCTAAATTAGCATATAGATCAAGCTCACTTATTTAAAGTTCTGTACAGAATTCTTTTACTGTAAGAATTTTCTATATTTTATTTAGCTATTGCCCGATTGGTGGGCATTGGCTGATACCAAATTTTCTTTATTTGCAGTATCATAGCAATTATCCTCATTCATATCTCCATAACATCGGATTATAGTAGATAACTAGAAGCGGCATTGCTGAGACATGGATTTAATAGATGTTGTCTGATTGCCCTCTAAAGTGGCTGTGCCAATTTACATTCTGATATTATGAAGCTTGAAAATTGTTGCCAGTTTGAGTTTTAATTCCATTTCTCTGGTTAGAGATTGGGCATCTCTTTGTATTATTACTGGCAATTTATAACTTTCTTTCTGTGAACTGCCTATTTACATTTGCCCATTTTTCTAGTGAATTTTTTTCTTTTTGATTTATTGCACCCTTTATATGTTGCAGATACACATCCTGTTTTATATATTACAAATGTTTTCTCGTAGTATGTTATCCCTTTGTTTCGCATTTTTTTTCTTTATTTCATCTAATTTAAATTTTTTTTCTGATTTTTTTTCTTTTGGAAACAAAGTTCTTGATTACGAAAGTAATATAAACAGTGTAGAAAATCTGGGAAGTTTACAAAAAAGTATAAAGAAGAAACCACCCTAAGTCTTTTTACTGAGAGAAAACCCCTATGAAAACCATACTCAATTACATATTTCCTTCTAGTCTTCGTGTGTGTGTTTGTGTGCATGCACTTCATTTTCATCACATTGCATATATATATTTATTTGCTTAGTGTCATGATCTTTAGACACAAACTTTGGCCTTTTTCCATGTGCACTTGGTTTAAAAGTAGTGTCAGACTACCTTCAAACTCCTATTTCTTTTCCCCACACATCCTGAAAAATCCAACAGGTAAGAGGTCAGGGCCTGTCCTCAGCCGACCTGTACTGAAGTTGGCTCAAAAACACAAGAGAGGGTAGAAATATTCCAGCAGAGCACTTATTAAAAAGTCTTGGAAGTTTTAGTTGACTGCAAGCTCAATGAGTCAATAGTGCAGGTGCCAAGAATTTTATTTCTTGACTGCAAGGCAATAAGCCCTACGAGGCCTGCTTTGCTCTGATGGTATCACAAATATTTGATTCACTCTTGGGCAACATACTCTGAAGGAGCCACAGTCAAACTGACCACATGTGTGAGAAGAATGAAGACAGAGACCCTCAAAATCAGGACAAAGGAAGAAACAATGGAAGCAATGGGAGATACTAGTTCGGAAAAGACAAGATCTTGGGCAGAAGTCTTCAAGTATCTGAAAAGTAGAAGGTGGGAGAGAGATTAGGCCTGTTTGTTCTCTGAGGCTCCAAAGGACAGGACTTGGGCCAGAGAGTGGACGCTGAAGAAACACCTTCTGGCTGGTCAGAGCTGCTGAGGCGAAGGCTTTCTGTCATTGAGCAGCTTTTTTTCAGACACGAGTTGGTTGGGGTAGGAGTTGATATAATTCACCTTTTTTTGAGGATTATGTGCTAGGCCTGTGCCGAGAACATTTCCTCTATTATTTCATTCTGTCGTCATCCTAAGAGGTAGGCACTGTTGTTAAGGATGTATTAACACCCGTATTAAGAATGAGGGAGGTGGTATGATGAACTCAGGTATATCGCACAAGGTCACACAGTTGGCGAGCTGTGGAACCGAGACTCCAATCCTTTCTGACAAACCTCAAAGTCGTACTTTTATTATTTTATTTTATTTATTACTTTTATTTTATCGTATTTTATTATTGGGACTCAGGCGTAGTTTGGGCCAGAGGACTTTTTGAGGTCCTTTCGTCTGGAAGATTCTGTGACTGGGAAAAACGGATGCCTCCACCCCGCTAAGGGTAAGCGTCGGAGTGTCAGTGAAGTAGTCCAGGGCCCTGCAGAAGGCCCAGGGATGGAGACCTAAGGGACATGGAAGGGTTGTCAACGTGCGTCACCCGACAGCTCAGCAACAGGCGATGTTCTGTTATTTGACGATCCCCAGACCCGCGCCAGGGACCCGGACGCTGGCGCGCCTTGCGCCCGCACTCCCGCAGCGTGGCCAGGGAGCGTCGCGGCGGCCGGGTTCTGCGGCGGAGCTGGGGGACGGAACAGCGCGCCGGTCCCTGGCAGGGCGCTAGCGGGGGGGGGGGGGGGGGGGGGGGGCGGTGCCGGGGCGGCGGGGGCGGGGAGAGCGCGCGCCCAGGAGGCTGCGGCAGTTGCGCGCTGGGATTGCTGCCGTGCGGCGGGGCCGGTGAGTGCGGCGGTACCCGCGGGCGGGCGGGGAAGGAGCGGGCGGGCGAGGGAGCGAGGTAGGATGCGCGGCAGAGCGCGCGACCTGGGCCACCCCGCACCAGTCCTACTCGGCTGCTGCGCCCCTCAGGCCCCTCTGGTCTGAGTGCGCGCCCGCGGACCCCGCACCCCAGATTCCGCACGCCCCCAACCCCAGGTCGCCCCCTGCCTCAGAGCAGCCCCTTCCTTCGCGCCGCGGCGACGCCCCCGGCCCCACGTCACGCTCGCGCCATTGTTTCCCGGCCTTGGGCTCTCCGGGACCCGCCTTACTCTCTCAGCGCGGCCCCTAGTCTCAGCAGTCAGTCTTGCCGCGTTCCGGCCCGTTACCCAGCTTTTCCCTCTCGCTGGTGGTAGCCCCTATCTCACCTCTGGCAGACATCCCTTTACTCAGTTCAGCTTATTTTTTCCTGCCGACGCCTGGCTTCCTCCCGTCCGCACCCGATGCCTGCCTTTCCGCCAAGTTAATGGGCCTCCCCTCCCCGTGCGCGTTCCCGGTCGACCGCCCGAGGAAGTAGCCGGCAGCTATGTGTTAGGATGCAAGGTTGACTGCGATGTAGCAAGAACCACCAGAAATTGCCAACTGAAACCCCACAGAACACTGTGGTCGTTTGCAGCACTTCCTTGGAAAGCTCACTTCGAATTGCAAGCCACCACGAGAAAAACGTGCTAGTTCTTTCCCAATGGCTCTCGAGTCCGGGGCCAACTGTCTAGTGGCAGAGCATTTTTTTCCTGGGGACCCCTGAAGCCCTTGAGAGCAGAGAGTGAGATGCGAATCTGAGGCCTGAAGCTGTAGTTATAAGCATGACGTTTGGGGGGCTTTGACTCTGGTAGGCCTTAGCTTTTAAAGGCAAGTAGGTAGAGTTGGGTGTTAGATGTAGCGTTTTCCCTTGACTTCGGGCCCTTGTTTTGAGGATGCATTGTAAGTGCAGTGCTCTGCAGTGACTAGTCACCATTATAGGGTTGTTTTTGTGCGTGCGTGTGCGTGTCCAGATTCTTCATGATTGAACTTGTTTCGTATTGTTTATATACTGTTCATTTTGCTTCTTAAAGCAGTAGATGCAAACTCTGGTAACTGTAATGTGAAAGAGTGCCATTTATCAGTGCAGTTCAGTTGCTCAGTCGTGTCCGACTCTTTGCGACCCCATGAACCGCAGCACGCCAGGCCTCCCTGTTCATCACCAACTCCCGGAGTTCACCCAAACCCACGCCATTTATCGTGGAACCGTAATGTTACTGAGGTCCTTTCAGATATTTACCTCGACACTTTTCAACATGATTAGAATTTTTCCAGATGAAGGCATCCAAGCCTGAAGAGGTTAAGTTCAAGAAGACACAGCTTGTAATTAAAAGCAGAACTCCACATGCTGGGCTGATGCTAGTGCGCATAAACTTTATTTTGGAAATGCTTTCCTATTGCAGTATAAGCCCCTACATTTCGGTATAGCTTGCTGCATTGTTCTCATCAACCCAGAATTTAGATTTTAGAATTTAATGATCAACTAATCTGTAAAGTGAGAGAGCCCAAGGAGATGCTCGGCAAGGGTTCATTCAGCTCCAAGATTTGATTCCATTGTTTGAAAATTTATAATTGGCTGCTGCTGCTGCTAAGTCGCTTCAGTCCTCTCCGACTCTGTGCCACCCCGTAGACAGCCTCCTACCAGGCTCCTCTTTATAATTGGCTACAGGTTTCCAAAAGTTTATAATTGTAGGAAGATTTATATAGATATTTACAAAGGGTATCTGCAAGCCTGATTAGTTATTTCAGGTGTAGCTTCCTAAAGAAAGCCAGAGTAAGTGGAATGTTGGCAGAACGTTCATCTTCTGCCTCTAGGCTATTTCTAATTTCTACTGCTTAATGGAGTAAAGAGAGGGCATAAAACTTGTTTTTAAAGTACATCTTTTTATTGCTTGCCTTTCTTACCCAAAAGCAAAATTTAATAGTTAAAAAAATCCCCCAACTTTATCACATTATTTGTGACAAATATCTTTTCTAGTTCTTTTATTTTTTTACAATTTATTTATTTTTTGGCTGTGGTGGGTCTTCGTTGTGTGGGCTTTTCTCTAGTTGTGGCGAACAGGGGCTGCTCTCTAGTCCTGATGAGCAGCTTCTCTTGTTGTGGAGCACAGCCACAGTGGACTTCACTAGTTGTAGAACGTGGGCTCAGTAGTTGTGGTGAACAGGGCTTAGTTACACTGAAGCATGAGGGATCTTCCCACGGGACCAGGGAGCAAACCAGTGTCCCTTGCATTGAAGGGCAGGTTCTTAACCACTGGACCACCAAGGATGCCCCTTTTCTAGTTCTTATGTAAATATAATTTTTATTTAGTTACATTATATTATATTCCTTTTTCATATTTTAAAATTTGCACTTCCCCACGTATCTGGATGTCGTCCATGTATCTAGAGAATTCATCTACTTTTCTTTTGTGGAGGTTCCATAACATGATTTTATGCCTAGTAGTCACTAGTGCCTGGCATATAGGCTCTCAGTAAATTTTTGTTGAATGAATGTAATATTTTGAACTGCTTAGGCAACATCTCGGAACACAAAATGTTAAATATCGCAGGGCATATAGTAAATGATGTGTGAGCAGTAAAGGTGATCAATACAAAGGCACTGAGCCAGGAGATGGCATCACATATGTTTAAGGGCCTGGGTTTTGGAGTCTGTGTTTGAGACCTGGCTTGCCATACCATTCATGCACCCTTGGAGAATTAACCTTAAGAGAACCTCACTCAGTTTCTCTCACCATGAAAAAGGGAAAAATAGAACACATTTCACAGAGTTGTGTGGGTTCAATGAGATAATTCTAGCACCCATTAAATTCTCTATAAATGTTAGCTATTTGTGTGTGGTGGTGGCTTTTTTTTTTGGTTCAAAATGGAGAGATTACTGTAGGTTGGTGGAATCAGGGAAAATGGAAAATGACACCTGAGAGTATGGAAAAAATTATATTGAGGGTTTGCTGAATAGATTGCTCTCACTAAAACAAAGAATTTGGTAGATCAATAGTATGAAATAAAACTGGAGTGAGAAATTCGAGTAAACTATTCACAAGATAGGCTACATGGGTTTCTTGCAGATAGAGCAGAATTAATGAAGCAAGACGGCCCTTATTTACAAGTAGCTGGTGTTTGTTTCATTTTTAAAGTTTAGCCCTGAAAAAGTTACTTGTTTTAAGGAAATTGATAGCAAATTGTTATGCAGTGTTGAGTCCTTGTCGCTTGAACAGAATAAATGTTTTAACGACTTTTTACCATTTGAAGCAATTACCTTAAAGCAAATATTATTTGAAACTTGTGTCCTATGATTGGTTACCAAAGTTTGCAGTGGCTGTTTTCCTTTTCATGAAAAACAACTTTAGCAGTACTGCTCACCCCACCGCCCCCTGCCAGCAAAATGGCAAGCAGAGCAGCAAAATGACCCCCCCCACCCATTTTGGTGAAATACAGAATCAGAATTAAATTGACTCAGTGTTGAACTATTTGTTCATGTGTTTCTTTTCGTTGGGAAGCATTATCAAAGAGTGTGAGATGAAAAAACCTGCTGTGTCAGGTCTCCTTAGAAAGAGAAGATTGAAATCTGGTGCCTGAAGTTTAATGGTTGAATATGTACTGTAGGTTCCTTGTTCCCGGACCAAGGACTGACTCCGTGCCCCCTGCAGTGGAAGTGCAAAATCCTAACCCCTGGACTGCCAGGGAATTCCCTGTATATTTTATATGTGTCTATATAAAATACATATATATACATATAAAATATACATGCAGGTTCCAGAGGATAGTGGAGGACAGAGAAGCCTGGCATCCATGAGGTAGTCACAGAGAGCAACAAAAATATACATATCAGCAAATGTGTTGGATATAGTAGGGCTGTCATATCTGGCTGCAAAATGGGGAAAAATCGGAAGGACGGCTGTACTGTGCCATTTTATATAAGGAGCTTGAGCATCTGGGAATTTTGGTATCTGTGATGAGGGGGTGTGTGTCCTAGAACCAGTGCCCCCATGGATTTGGAGGGACCACTGTGTTTGTATGTTTCCCTTTCAGATGTCCATGGAGTACATGTTTTTTAATACTTCTTGGTTCAATTTAATGTGATTTCTTTAATATTTTAAATTTATTTAAAAATATGAAATATTTTAAAAAGAATATAATGTAATCATATTAAGTACAGTTCATATTTATTTTGTGTCTTTTTTCCCCCCATATTAGTCCATGTTCTAATTGTGTAGTCTCTCTTTTCAATTTACTGTATTTTTCAAAGGGATAAAATTACCAATGCAGTTAAGGCCTGTATGCACCCTTGCTGATACTGTTCCTCTCTTTTGCCCTTTCATGAATTCAGTAATTATTCCTATTATATTTGTATACTTTTACTAATATGTGTATATCCATAAAAGGGTATACGCTCTTGTTTAATGTGTTACGCACGTGATTCTCTTGTTTAAGGTACTATGCACAATAAACAACTTGCTTTTGATTCATTTTGATTTTATATTTTTGAAGATATTTCATGATAAAGCATTGATGAAAGAAGCTCATATGAAGATTTTTAAAATTTTTTGATTGGTTTATTTGGTAGTGCTGGGTCTTCATTGCCGCGCTTGGGCTTTCTCTAGCTGTGGCCAGCCGGGGCTATGCTCTAGCTGTGGTACAAGTGCTTCTTGTTGCGGTGGCCTCTTTTGCTGCAGAGAGGACGCTCAGTAGTTGTGGCACACTGGCTTAGTTGCCCCATGGCATATGGAAACCTCCCGGGCCAGGGATCGAGATGGTGTCCCCTTCATAGGCAGGCGAATTCTTAATCACTGGACCACCAGGGAAGTCCCCATATGAAGATTTTGGGGGGAGTATGTTTTTTGGAGGGGGCTATGTTTGACTTCTAGCCCAGCCTGTGTTTCCAGGTCTATCCCAATATTGAGGCTGTTCTTTTTAAAATTTATTTTATTGATGTGCATTGATTTATAGCATTATAAAAGTTTCACGAATATAGTATTTCTGATTCTGTATACCCTTTGCTCACCGCCAAAAATGTAGTGTCCATTGATCACCATATAGTTGATCTCCTTTACCCATTTCCCTTTTCCTCTACCGGTGCCCCTGTGGTCACTAGTACTCTTTTCTATCTATGTTTTTGTTTGAGTTGGTTTATTTATTGTTTATTAGTTTTTTATATTCCACATATGAATGAAATCATACAGTATTTGTTTTTCTCCATCTGGCATGTTTCACTTAGCATAATGTCCTTAATGTCCATCAGTGTTACTGCACGTGTCAAGATTTCATTGTCTGATGACTGAGTACTATTCCATTGTGTATATATGTATATATACGCCACATCTTTTCATCCCTTGATTCCAATCCTGACTATTGTGAATAATACCAGAATGAACATAGGTGTGTGCATGTATCTTTTTTCAGATTAGTGTTTTCATATTCTTTGGATAAATATCCTTGGAAGCTGGATCATATGGTAGTTCTGTTCTTAATTTTTTGAGGGATGTTTATACTGTCTTCCATAGTGGCTGCACCAGTTTATGTTTCCACCAACAGCATATGAGGGTTCCTTCTCTCCACATCCTCACCAGCACTTGTTATTTCTTGTTTTGTTTTGTTTTGTTTTGATAGTAACTTTTCTGCCAGGTGAGCAGTGATATCTCTTTGTGGTTTTAATTTGCATTTCCCTAATGATTAGTGATGTTGTTTAACATTGTTTTTGCTGCATATCCATGTTGATATATCTTTAGTTCGTTCATCTTAATTGCTCTATAATATTGTATTATGTGAATAATCCAGTTTGTTTATGAATATGTAGGGGTTTCTGCCTTTTTTGCTATTGTTAACAGTGCTGTAATAAACATTCTTCAGTGTGTCATGTTATTTACAGGTGTGAGAGAGAATTCTAAGCCTGGGGAATTCTTAGGTTGTAGAGTATAAGGATCTTCACCTTTATTAGATAAGGCCGAATTATTTTCCAAAGTACTAAACCTATCAGCAGGTTGTGAGAGTTCCCATTTTGCCATATCCCTGCAAACATGGATATTGTCAGACTCTTCAATTTTAAAATCAAGCTCAATTCATTTTAATTTGCTATTCTGTTTATTGTAATGATTTATTCTGTTTGCATCCATTTATTGTAAGATTTTTCTTCTCTGTAATTGCTGTTCGTATCCTTCATTCTTTTTTTTTCTGTTGGCTTATTTTCTTTTCCATCGTTAGTTTGCAGCTCTTTATCTCTACTTTATACTAGGTATGATATTGCAATGTCTTCTCAGTGTTTGATTGCTCTTTACTTTTTGTTGTGCATGAGTTTTACATTTTTAAAAAAATATTTGTTTATTTGATTTATTTATTTGGCTACCCTGGGTCTTAGTTGTGGCAAAGTGTTAACAACTGGTGAATCCGGGTGAGAAGTGTAAGTATATTCATTGAACTACCACTGTACTTTTCTGTAGGACTGAAATTTTTCAAATAAAAAGTTGGAATAAAAATGTAAAACTTAAAAAAAAGACAAAAAAACCTGTAAACTTGGGCTTCCCAGGTGGCTCAGTGGTGAAGAATTTGACCAGGGATCAAATCCAAGGCCCCGGAGGGTTGCTTTCTTCCCACATCCTCACCAGCACTTGTTATTTCTTTTTTTTTTTTTTTTGAGAATAGCTTTTCTGTCAGGTGAGCGGTGGTATCTCTCTGTGGTTTTAATTTACATTTCCCTAATGACTAGTGATGGTGTTTAACATTGTTTTTGCCCTGACCAGGGATCGAATCCAGGGCCCCTGCATTGAGAACTTGGAGTCTTAGCCACGACCACCAGGGAAGTCCCAAGTTTTACATTAAAAAAAAATTTTTATTTATTTATTTTTGACTGTGCTAGGTCTTCGTTACTGCCTGGACTTCCTCTAGTTGTGGAGAGCAGCGCCCACTCTCTAGCTGTGGTACACAGGCTTCTCGTCACAGAGCACAGGCTCTAGGCCGTGCAGGCTTCAGTGTTGCCTGCCCTGGGCTCGGTAGCTGCGCAGGGCTCCTGGGCTCTATAGTTCTGACGCAGTAGTTGTGGTGCCCTGACTCAGTCACTCTGCCGTGTGTGGGATCTTCCCTGATCAGGGGTGGAACCCGTATGTCCTGCATTGGCAGGCAGATTCTTCACCACTGAGACACCTGGGAAGCCCAAGTTTTAGTTTTTTGTTTTATTTTTAAGCTTTACATTTTTATTCCAACTTTTTATTTGAAAAATTTCAGTCCTACAGAAAAGTGCAGTGGTAGTTCAGTGAATACACTTACACCTCTCACCCGGATTCACCAGTTGTTAACACTGCCATGTTTGTTTTCTTTCATATATAGATTTTTTTCTCTAAACTGTTTAAAAGTAAGTTGTAGACATCATGGCACTTCGTCTCTCAAAAGATATATTAATACTTAAATATCCTAAAAGCAAGGATGGCCTATAAACCTACAGTATAATTATCACATTTAATATGAATCAGCAAGTTTTGATCCTCCTCCCCCCATTCTCCCAATATATATCTAGAAAAATTCCAATATGATAACACTTTCATCAGTTAGCTAAATAGCTAGTGTAATGCAGGAAGCACTCTTCATCTCTTTCAAAGTGGAAGGATGGGGTCATTTCACTTTTCCAACCAGGCCATGAACTCTGGGTAAAGGAGCACTACCATCCCCCAAAATAACAAACCTAGAAAGACATTTTCCAAAAGTAATAACCTTGAGCTGAGCTTTGAATAATGAAATCCGCCGTACCTTCCCTCACAGCTGGTGCATATATTAGTAGCTCTACACATGCTTACTGACTGACTGAATTAATACACCCCAAAAAGCATTAACATGTATATTTAGCAGAAAGAGAATGCCATACATACATGAAAATGAAAGAAGAAGCATGAAGGATATTCAAAGTTGGTAGCAGGATTAGAAATGCTTCATATTGATTAAGCCTGGGAAGGTGAAGAGTTACAATGGTCTCAGAGGATCAAAAGGACAGATGTGTTGGGATGGATCCAAAAGCTATTCCATGGGATTGGAGAGGGAGAAAAAGGACTGTTGCTTAGGAACAGTGGGAACTTAAGAGCGATATGATATTTAATATCATCTATTCAAGGACTTATAAGATGTAACAAAAAAGTGAGATGGTCCCTATTCATAAGAAACTCACAGTCTGATAGAGGAGATAAGTGCAAAAACTCACAAATTAGAATAGAATGGATTAAGTGATAAAGTTGGATAGACAAGATGTTTTATAGACTTACGTAGGATGGCCAGTGACCCCATCTGTCCATAACTAAGGCTTCCTCTAGAGGTTAGCCAGGCAGAATATGTGCAATGGAGTTCCTGGCAGAGGAAATTACAAAAAAAAAAAAATATATGAATACAACATTATTGTCTAATACACAGTGCGTATTAAAAATTTCTCAGTTGTCCCAATAATGACCTTTATAGTTCTTCTTCAGCCCCATCCCTGGTTCAGGATGATGAGTTGCATTTAGTTGCCATGTCCCTTTAGTTACCTTTAATCCACAACAGAGCCCCAGATTTTTGTTTGTTTTCATAATATTGATGATATTTGAAGAGTCCAGGTTAGTCATTTTATAGAACGTCCCTCAATTTGGATTTGTCTGATCATTTCCTTTTGTATTTAAATTCAAACTAAATGTTTTTTGGCAGGGTATTTAAATTCAGACCAAATGTTTTTGGCAGGTATAAACTATAAATTTTAACTTAGTCAAATTTGTCCATCTTTTCCTTTATGGTTTGTGTTTATTGTCCAAGAAAGTCTTCTCTGCCTTGATGTCATAAGGCTTTTCATCATTTTTTTATTTTCTAAAAGTTTTATGGTTTTGCTTTTTTTACATTTAGGCTTAGATGTTTTTTCTGCGTAGTCTATCTTTAATATGGTGTTCAATGAGCATTTGTGTTACACATTCTTTTTCTGCCATTGTGTTTGTTCTGAAATTACTCTGCAAGTTCTAAAGACTGCATGGCTTTTGTTATGCACTAAATTGTGAAAGTTTTGCGTTATCTGAACTGTGCTAAATGTGTAGAGGTTGAAACACCTCAATTATTCTGTATGAAAATTGTGAACATTTTAAGATGTATTTGGAAGAGTTTCAGCATGGTATCTTGATGTAAATAACACCAAAATGTAACATTGGGATCTTTCACAAATCTGAAATCAGTGAATGCTGTATTCTTAGCCTTAAATTATTGACTTTTGCAGTAGGTATGATGAAGTAATCCTAGGAGGAACTGAGAGCTTTCAGGAAAGAAAGAAACCTATAGATAGTAGATTATATTTAGGATACTTAGATTGACGTGAAAAAACATGTGAAATTGTATAGCCTTTGGCATTTAATTGACATTCTGAAGTTTGGACTCTAAAAGTAGAAACCTACTATAACAGTCCTTCAGACATAAAGTATTTACTACATTGTGCAGAAGTCATAAGTATGAAACACTGTGGTCTCTAGTATTATAAATATTGTAATTTATCATGCACTGTGTACCAGCCACTGTTCTTAGTATGTTGCACTTATTGATACATTAAATCCTTGTTCCAACTAACCATTTTGGAGTAGAAGAAGCTGAGGTGATTGTATAATTTGGTCAGTTACAGAACTAATTAGCATTTGAACCAAGTTTTAAACTGGGTCAGAATGGCTCCAGAATCTGCACTCTTTACTACAAGTTTGTTTCTATAATCTTGGTCAAATTATTTAACTTCTCTATGCTGTTTTCTTCTTTGTATAATGAAGATAATGGTACCTAATTCATATGGTCGTTGTGAGAAGTCAGATAAAATATGTATAGAGCTTAGAATAATACATGAAAAAAAAGTGAGCGCTAAATAAATGTTTTACTGTTGTTTAGTCGCGAAGTCGTGTCCAACTCTTTTGCGACTTCACGGACTGTAGCCCGCCAGGCTCCTCTGTCTGTGGGATTTCCCAGGCAAGAATACAGGAATGGGTTGCCATTTCTTTCTTCTAAGGATCTTCCCCACTCAGGGATCGAACCCATGTCTCCTGCATCGGCAGGTGAATTCTTTACTTCTGAGCCACTAGGGAAGTTAGCTATTATTATGCTAACATTACTAAGACATTGAATTTATACATATCTCTGAATTTTAAAAAAAATTGTTTATTTTTTTCGGCTGCATTGGGTCTTCATTGCTGCCTGAGGGCTACTCATTGTGGTGGCTTCACTTGTTGCAGAGCACCAGCTCTAGGGAACATCAGTTCAGTTCAGTCGCTCAGTCGTGTCCGACTCTTTGCCACCCCATGAATCGCAGCGCTCCAGGCCTCCCTGTCCATCACCAACTCCCGGAGTTCACTCAGACTCACGTCCATCAAGTCAGTGATGCCATCCAGCCATCTCATCCTCTGTCATCCCCTTCTCCTCCTGCCCCCAACCCCTCCCAGCATCAGAGTCTTTTCCAATGAGTCTACTCTTCGCACAAGGTAGCCAAAGTACTGGAGTTTCAGCTTCAGCATCATTCCTTCCAAAGAAATCCCAGGGCTGATCTCCTTCAGAATGGACTGGTTGGATCTTCTTGCCGTCCAAGGGACTCTCAAGAGTCTTCTCCAACACCACAGTTCAAAAGCATCAATTCTTCAGCGCTCAGCCTTCTTCACAGTCCAGCTCTCACATCCATACATGACCACAGGAAAAACCATAGCCTTGACTAGATGGACCTTTGTTGGCAAAGTAATGTCTCTGCTTTTGAATATGCTGTCTAGGTTGGTCATAACTTTGCTTCCAAGGAGTAAGCGTCTTTTAATTTCATGGCTGCAGTCACCATCTGCAGTGATTTTGGAGCCCAGAAAAATAAAGTCTGCCATTGTTTCCACTGTTTCCCCATCTATTTGCCATGAAGTGATGGGACCGGATGCCATGATCTTTGTTTTCTGAATGTTGAGCTTTAAGCCAACTTTTTCACTCTCCACTTTCACTTTCATCAAGAGGCTTTTTAGTTCCTCTTCACTTTCTGCCGTAAGGGTGGTGTCATCTGCATATCTGAAGTTATGGGCTTCAGTAATTGTGGCGCATGGGCTCAGTTGCTCTGCTGCATGTGGGGTCTTCACAGACTAGCGATTGAATCTGTGTCCCCTGCATTGGAAGGCTGATCCTTAACCACTAGACTACCAGGGAAGTCCCATATCTCCGAATTTTCATAAAATAAGTAAACTAAGCCATACATATGAATATATATAATAAAAAAGTAGAACTATCATGGTGATTATTGTGGCACCCACGCTCCAGAGTGCTCGGGCTTAGTAGCTGCTCCTCTTAGGCCTAGTTGCTCTGCAGCACATGGGATCTTCATTCCCTGAACAGGGATTGAACCTGTACCCCCTGCAGCACAAGGCAGATTCCTGACCACTGGACCATCAGGAAAGTCCCCATGAACTTTTTAAAAGGATATTCATGAATCATTACTAAATCATCCATTGCAAAGTATTGTATGTTAGCTGAATGCAAAAACAGTTCAGCTCTGTTACCTTTATGCTTTTGACCTTAGCTAATTACAGCAGTGTTTTGAAATAAAAGTCATATGGTGGTCCCCCTTATCCACAGTTTTGCTTTCCACAGTTTCAGTTACCTGCAGTCACAGCCAGAAAATATTACGTTCCAGAGATTAACAATTCATAAATTTTAGATTGTGTCATGTGAGTGTGCCATTCTGAGTAATGTGGTGAAATCTTGCACCGTCCTGTCTGGGATCCCCAATCATTGACCTCCTTTTGGCCCAGTAATTCAGAATCACCCAAAGCAAATAATCCTCCTCCTGACATATCATCAGAAGATCAAGAGTAGCCTAACTAACACTGTGTCACAGTGCCTACATCACTCACTTTCAATTCGTTTTGTCATCTTATGTCATCACCAGAAGTATGAGTACGTAGAGTAAGATACTGAGTGAGAGACCACGTTCACATAACTTTTGTTACAGTTGTATGTTTATTATTAGTTATTGTGGTTAACGTGCCTCTTGTGTGCCTAATTTTTAAGTTAAACTTTATTGTAGGTATATATGTATAGGGGGAAATATAGCTTATATGGCATTCCATACTATCCAGTTTCAGGCATCCACTGGAGGTCTTGGAACGTATCCCCTCTTGGATAAGGGTTAGGGGGACTGCTGTACCACATATTCTCAGGCACAGTCATTTAAAATGCTTTCTTTACATGCTCTCGTTCCTTTCTGTCAACAACTATGTTATTGTTGAAGGTCTGGTATTACTCAGAACATTCAGTTGAAAGCAACCTTCATATATGGATGAGTTCTGTGTGATGTGGCAGAGGTAATGGAATTCTAGGAGTAGCAGCTGTAAAGTGTTCAGGATAACATAAAATTTGGGTCTTTTTTGATCTGTTTTTGGAAGTTTAGGAACATACGCAACACATGCACATTTTCTAGTTATGGTTTCAAACTAGAGATTGGAGCATGTTGTTGCTTGAAGAAGAAAAACAAATTGTCCTGGCAACAGGTAGTACATTTCTCATTTGACAAGATCTTGTCTCAGTTTTGTTGTTTTCCATCAGAGAACAGGGAACCTTTTGTTCCAAGGCCTGGTGTCGAAATGTTAGCAAAAGACTATTGTAATCAAACTAAGAATCTTATGTGTTTCTGAACCAAGAGTAAGATTTCATGAAGATTGATTTAGAGCATTAAAAAGAACCTGTGTAATATTCTTGCATTTTCAGGTGAACACAGAAGTTAGCTTCTGAAAGCGAAATGCTCCAAATGTAGAGGTGTAAGAGTTTATTTCTGCCTGTGTATTTCAAGTCTGCATTTCAGGGAACTGAGGCTATAGCAGTGAACAAAACAAGTCTTAGCCTAGTGGAGCTTGCATTTTAGAGAAAATGACTTGGCAGTACAAAACTGTCAAATATGTTAAATCTAGAAGTGTCAGTGTTCAAAAAAGAAAAATAAAGGAGGGTAAGAGAATAGCTAGTGATATGTGTGGATAGGTAAATGAGATTTTGTTAGTTGGAATTTGTTAGCCATCTGTATCACTTGATGTGTAAACTTAGTCTTTTACACAAATGTAAAATATGGGCAAATGATATAAAGAACTGTGAATGAAAAATGAGCAAAAAACTCTTGCTTATAAACTAAAAAGATAGGAGTTAATGAAACAATTAACAGTTTATACATAACACACTTTTAAGGAGTCTGACTGGAGAAGGAGATGGCAACCCACTCCAATATTCTTGCCTGGAGAATCCCGTGGACAGAGGAGTCTGGCAGGCTACAGTCCATGGGGTCACAAGAGTCAGACACAGCTTAGCAACTAAACCACCACCACCACCCAAGGAGTCTTACTTTTGGGAAGAAATTAATATTCCTTCATCTTAAAATAATTTATGTGATTATTTTCTTTCATGTATTTTATGATTAGAAGAAACAAAGGTTACAAAAATACTTGCAAAGCTGTATTTTATTTCAAAGTGCTGTTCTTTGATTTAGGGGTGGCCCTATTAACTACATAAAAAATGATTTAGATTTTTAGCAGTATTATTAGACAAGTTAATCTGAATTTGGATCTGGCTTCTCTTGTTTTCCAGGGACTGATTGGTTTGTGGTCTTGTTACAGAAGGGTCCCTTGATGGCAACATAATGATGTAACCAACTAATGTACCTCTACACTTTCTTGGTTTTACTGCTCATCTGTCAAGGATTAGGATTATCAAGAGTTATGTGTAAAATGTTAGTGTGATACCAGGTGTACATATGAGCAATATAGCTTTAACTTTTCTTTTTCAGTTTATTATAGTAAACTATAATAGTTTAATATGTGTAATATTCAGTTACTAATGATAAAGAGTCCGCCTGCCAGTGCAGGTGAGCAGGCGACACAAGAGACGCAGGTTCGATTCCTAGATCGGAAAGATCCCCTGGAGTAGGAAATGCACCCCACTCCAATATTCTTGCCTGGAAAATTCCATGGACAGAGGAGCCCAGCTGGCTACAGTCCATGGGGCTGCAAAGAATTGAACACAACTGAGCAAAGCATAATATGCAGTGAAAGTTGTATATTTGAAAATAAATTTCAGGCTAAAGTGAGGAAATTTGAAAAAGCCATTTAAAAGTATCCTTTCCATTCAAGTCTCAGAGCAGTGTTCATTGTTCTTAGAATGAGAATGGTTGATTATAAAACTTATAAATTCCTAGTTTTATATTGCAAACACAAAATAATTTGCAGTGAAATTTAGTAGAACACTAAGTGTTCGTATTACTCTTATTATATATTGCCTGTAGTGACACACTAATTCCATTGAAAAATGAATATTTGGTTCAAACTGCTGTGTGAATTAAACAGTTTGCCTGATGGATCTGTGCTATATACTGTATTGAAGTGCTACTCACTTCTTTCCAAGTGAGCTACTGACGTGACCTGAAACAGACATTAAAATGGCCTTGCTAACCAGGCTGCAGATTACTCACAAGGCTTACCCTGCCATTTCAGTTACTCTGCTTCCTGTTCTCAGAAGTTGCCTAGAGCTTTGGGGGCAGCTGGTTTCCCTTTGTTTGGGGGAGGGTGATACCGGTGGTGAAGGGAGCTATAAATATGTGTATTTTGCCTAGGAAATATTTTTAAAGTGTGAAACTAAGGTATTTTGAATGCCTGAGAGTTCATTTCAGTTGTTACTCTTCAGATACAACTACTTTGCAGGCTGGATATTTTATATTGAAGCAAAGTACTGTTTCTGGAGAAGGAAATGGCAACCCACTCCAGTATTCTTGCCTGGAGAATCCCATGGACAGAGGAGCTTGGTGGGCTACAGTCCACGGGTCGCAAAGAGTCGGACACGACTGAGCGACTTCACTTCACTTTCACTCACTGTTTCAGTATAAGCTGTACCACTACAGCTTGAAAGGAATTAAAATTTGAGCCTTTTATTCAGCATTAGGCACTGCTGTACCTTACTGAAAAAACTACTCTTAAGCTTTACGCTGTAAACAGGTGACAAACGAAATGCTTACTTACTTATTGGAGCACTCTTTTTTTTGCCATATGATAATCATCTGTAATTTTATTGTTGCTATGAAAAATAGTTCAGCATTAGATAGGCTGGCTCTGTGAATAGAGTCCAAAAGTCTGTCATAGTAACACTTATGTGTGTTAGATAAGATCATAGGAAAACTGTCAAGTAAGGAACTTTTTGAAGATGATCTAAGAAAATCTTACCCCTTAACCTTCACAAAACTGTATAGACTTCATGGCAGATTTTATTTCATATTAATGATTATATGGTTAATCATTTATTTTTATGTTTTTTCGTTGAATAAATTTTTATGTTACCTTTGCTGAGACTCTGTAACTTGAATTTTTAAAATGAAATGTGTTTTGTTTAGTCCATGAATGATCCAAGAAGGTGCTTTGAATTTTTCCTACAAATAATATGAAGAAAGTAATAGAAAAAGAAATTAAAATATATAGAGGAACTCTTTTGTTAGTATAATTACTACTTCTAATTTGTAAGGAAAGAGGGAAAGAAAAGCCTGCCTTTTTAAAAAAGTTTTATTGAGGTATAAATACAACAAACTGTATATATTTAGAGTATACAATAAATTTGACATATGTGTATAGCCATGAGGCAGTCACCATAACTGAGGTAATGAACATATCGCACCCAAAGTTTCCTCGGGCCCTTCCACCTCATTCCTCACTCCAGGCAACCACTGATCTGCTTTCTATCACTGTAGATTAGTTGGCATTTCCTAGAATTTTATATAAACAAAACCATATAGTGTGCACTCAATTTTTTATCTTCTTTCACTCAGCATAATTTTGAGGTTTATTCATGTTGTGTATCAATAGTTCTTTCTTTTTTATTGCCTAATTGTATTCCATTATGTGGATAAAAGACCATATGTATCCGTTCACCTGTTCATAGACGTTTGGATTGTTTTTACCTTCTGACTATTACAACAAAGCTGCTATGAATATTCATGTACAAGTCTATATGGATATATGCTTTCATTTCTCTTGGACAGTTACTTGGGAGTCGAAAGATTGCGACCTAGAGTAGGTATGTTTAAAAGAAATGCTGGGAGTTCCCTGGTGGCCTAGAGATTAAGATTCTGGGCTTTACCTGCTGTGGGTCTTGTTGAGTCCCTGGTCAGGGGACTGAGATCCTACCAGCTATGCCGCATGGCCAAAAAAGAAAAACAACAAAAAAGAAACGGCAAATTGTTTCCAAAGTGCTTGTCCCATTTTTTTTTTTTTTTTAAATTCTCACCAGTCATGTATTAGAGTTCTAGTTGCTCTATATCCTCATCAAATTTGGCATGGTTAATCTTTTTTTTGTTTGTTTTGGCCGCACTGTATGGCATGCAGGATCTTAGTTCCCTGACCAGGGATTGAACCCTGTGCCCCTTGCAGTGGAATCACAGAGTCCTAACCCCTGGATCACGAGGGAAGTCCCTGGTCAGTCTTTTTAATTTTAGATGTTGTAATAGGCATGTAGTAGAATCTCATTATGGTTATAATTTGCATTTCCTTGATGATAAATGATGTTGAGTATCATTTCTTGTGCTTATTTGACATCTGTATATCTTTTATGATGAAGTGTCTGTTCAGGTATTTTACCTGTATTTTGATAATTAGATTCTTTGTCTTATTGTGTGTTGTTGTTTTTAATGATTTAATTTATTTATTTTTTGGCTGTGCTGGGTCTTGTTGTTGCTCGGGGTTTCTCTTGTTGCAGAGCCGGGGCTGCTCTCCAGGTGCGATCATGGGCTTCTCGTTAGGATGGCTTCTCTTGCTGTGGAGCAGTGGGCCCTAGGGCACTTGGGCTTCAGTAGTTGCAGCATGAGGGCTCATGCTGTGAGAGGTGGACCATAAAGAAGGCTGAGTGCTGAAGAATTGATGCTGTTGAACTGTGGTGCTGGAGAAGACTCTTCAGAGTCCCTTGGACTGCAAGGAGATCAAACTAGTCAATCCTAAAGGAAATCAGTCCTGAATATTCATTGGAAGGACTAATGCTGAAGTTGAAACTCCAATACTTTAGCCACTTGATGAGAAGAACTGACTCATTGGAAAAGACTCTGATGCTGAAAAGATTGAAGGCAGAAGGAGAAGGGGACGACAGAAGATGAGATTGTTGGATGGCATCACCGACTCAATGGACATGACTTTGAGCAGGAAGTTGGTGATGGACAGTGAAGCCTGGCATGTGGTAGTCCATGGGGTCGCAAAGAGTCGGACATGACTGAGCGACTGAACTGAACTGCAAATGTTTTCCCCCTGACTGTAGCTTATCTCCCCCTTCCCACCTAAAGAGTGATAGAAAACACTTTAATGGAAACACAACATGAAAATATAGTTTTGTTTCATTTATGTCCTCTGTTAGCCATGAAAAGAGACAAGTGGAATATATAAACAAAGAGTCAATATTTAAACTTCCAAAGGGAATGAAATATTTTTGTGTCACTCATATATATATATAAACCATAATGTGCAGAACATGACATGTAATGCCAACCTAATAATAAGTTGATTTATTGTTTATCTATCATATCCTCACTTTACTGAGGTCTGTGAACAAATGCTGTTTCCTTAAGATTTGACTGTTCAGTTTCAAGCCAGCTTTTTCAGTCTCCTTTCACCTTCATCAAGAGGCTCTTTAGTTCCTCTTCACTTTCTGCCAGTAGGGGTATCATCTGCATATCTGAGGTTGTTGATATTTCTCCCGGCAATTTTGATTCCAGCTTTTGATTCACCCAGCCTGGCATTTTGCATGATGTACTCTTCTTAGAAGTTAAACAAGCAGGGTGACAATATACAGCCTGTCGTACACCTTTCCAATTTTGAACCAGTCTGTTGTTCCGTGTCCTGTTTTCAAGTTGCTTCTTGACCCACATACAGGTTTCTCAGGAGACAGGTAAGGAGGTCTGGTACTCCCATCTCTTTAAGAATTTTCCACAGTTTGTTGTGATCCACACAGTCAAAGGCTTTAGCATAGTCAGTGAAACAGAAGTGGATGTTTTTCTGGAACTCCCTTGCTTTCTCTGTGATCCAACAAATGTTGCCAGTTTGATCCCTGGTTCCTCTGTCCCTTCGAAACCCAGCTTGTATATCTGAAAGTTCTTGGTTCACATGTTGCTGAAGCCTGCCTTGAAAGACTCTGAGCATAACCTTGCTAGCATGTGAAATGGGCTTCCCTGGTGTGTCAGTGATAAAGAATCCTCCTGCCAATGCAAGAGATGTGGGTTCGGTCACTGGATTGTGGAGATTTCTTGAAGAAGGAAATGGCAACCCACTCCAGTATCTTGCCTAGAAAATCCCATGGATAGAGGAGCCTGGTGGGCTACAGCCCATGGGGTTGCAAAAGAGTTGTACAGATCTTAGCAACTAAACGGCAACAACAATGTCCCATTTTATACACACACACACACACAACATCTTCTTTATCTAGTCATTTGTCGATGCACATTTAGGTTGCTTCTATGTTTTGGCTATTTTGAATACTGTGCTATGAACATCAGGGTGCATGTATCTTTTCAAATTACATAGTTTTCTCTGGATATGTGCCCAGGAGTGGGAGCTGGATCTTATGGCAACTCTGTTTTTAGTTGTTTTTTTTTTAAACCTCAGGCTAGAGGATGGACTTTCTTTCTTTAAATGAACCTTTTAATTATTTAATTTTTTGGCTGTGGCACGTGGTGTAGGATCTTAGCTCCCCAGCCAGGGACTGAACCTGTCTGTGCCCTTGACATTGAAAGGTTGGAGTCCCAACCATTGGACTACCAGGGAATACTCTATTTTTAGTTTTTAAGGAACCTGCATACTGTTTTCCATACTGGCTGCACTAGTTTACATTCCTCCCAACAGTGTAGGAGGGCTCCCTTTTCTCCACACCCTCTCCAACATTTGTTATTTGTATACTTTTAAAGGATGGCCATTCTGACTGGTGTGAGGACTTTCATGCATTGGAGAAGGAAATGGCAACCCACTCCAGTTTTCTTGCCTGGAGAATCCCCATGGACAGAGGAGCCTGGTGGACTACAGTCCTTAGGGTTGCAAAGAGTTGGAATGAAGCGACTTACCACACAGACTAATAACAACAACTTAGTGTCTTTTATCATCTGTGTCATTTGTGTGTTTGCTTCAGTTAATTTTTCTCCTCATTATGTATCATATTTTCCTTTTTCTTAGAATGCTGCTAATTTTTTATTGGATGCCATACAGTATACATTTTACCTTGTTCAGTTCAGTTCAGTCTCTCAGTCGTGTCCGACTCTTTGCAACCCCATGAACTGCAGCACACCAGGCCTCCCTGTCCATCACCAACTCCCGGAGTCCACCCAAACCCATGTCCATTGAGGCGGTGATGCCATCCAACCACCTCATCCTCTGTCGTCCCCTTCTCCTCCTGCCCTCAATCTTTCCCAGCATCAGGGTCTTTTCCAATGAGTCAGCTCTTCGCATCAGGTGGCCAAAGTACTGGAGTTTCAGCTTCAACATCAGTCCCTCCAATGAACACCCAGGACCAATCTCCTTTAGGATGGACTGGTTGGATCTCCTTGCTGTCCAAGGGACTCTCAAGAGTCTTCTCCAACACCACAGTTCAAAAGCATCAATTCTTTGGCGCTTAGCTTTCTTTATAGTCCAACTCTCACATCCATATGTGACCACAGGAAAAACCACAGCCTTGACTAGATGGACCTTTGTTGGCAAAGTAATGTCTCTGCTTTTGAATATGTTGTCTAGGTTGGTCGTAACTTTCCTTCCAAGGAGTAAGTGTCTTTTAATTTCATGGCTACAATCACCATCTGCAGTGATTTTGGAGCCCCCAAAAATAAAGTCAGCCACTGTTTCCACTGTTTCCCTATCTATTTGCCATGAAGTGATGGGACCGGATGCCATGATCTTAGTTTTCTGAATGTTTAGTTTTAAGCCAACTTTTTCACTCTCCTCTTTCACTTTCATCAAGAGGCTCTTTAATTCTTCACTTTCTGCCATAAGGGTGGTATCACCTGCATATCTGAGGTTATTGATATTTCTCCTGGCAGTCTTGATTCCAGCTTGTGCTTCTTCCAGCCCAGCGTTTCTCATGATGTACTCTGCATATAAGTTAAATAAACAGGGTGACAGTATACAGCCTGACGTACTCCTTTTCCTATTTGGAACCAGTCTGTTGTTCCATGTCCAGTTCTCATTGTTGCTTCCTGACCTGCATACAGGTTTCTCAAGAGGCAGGTCAGATGGTCTGGTATTCCCATCTCCTTCAGAATTTTCCACAGTTTATTGTGATCCACACCGTCAAAGGCTTTGGAATAGAGGAGTCTTAAAATATAGTTTTAAACTAGTTTTTAACTCTAGTTTTTAACTAGAGTCTTTTTTTTTTTGGCCACACCTGTGGTATGCAGAATCTTAGTTCCCCAACCAGGGATCGAACCTGTGAACCCTGCAGTGAAAGCGTGGAGTCTTAACCACTGGACTGCCATGGAAGTCCCTTGACTAGTACTAGCCAGTATCATAGTTACCTAACTAGTATTAGCCAGTACCACAGTTACCTAAAGGGTTTGGAAATTCTGATTACTTCAGAAACATTACAGACCTAAATATATAGCCAAGAGAATTGAAAAGTAGTACTCAAGTAAATGCATTGTTCATACATGTTCATAGCAGTACTGTTTACAGTAGCTAAAAGGTGGAAAGAGTCCAAATGTCCATTAATGGATGAATGGATAAACAAATTGTGGTACATACAAATGGTGGAGTATTTCTTATTCAGCCATAAAAAGGAATGAAGTATCTGAAACATGGTACAACATGGATGAATCTAGAAAACATGCTAAGTGAAGGAAGCCAGACACAAAAACTCACGTATTATATGATTCTCCTTATATGGTACATCCATAATAGATAAACCCAAAGAGACAGAACTGGAATTGGTAGTGGCCAGGGGGTAGGGGGAATGGGGAGAAACTGCTTACTAGGTAAAAAAAAATTTTTTTAATATTTATTTGGCTGCACCAGGTCTTAGTTGTGGCGCGTGGGATCTTACATCTTTGTTGTGTGTAGCATGTGGGATCTTTAGTTGTGGCATGTGGGATATCTAATTCCATGACCAGGGATTGAACCCAGGTCCCCTGCATTGGGCATGTGGAGTCTTAGCCACTGGACCACCAGGGAATCCCTGAGTAAGGGGTTTTACTCTGGAATGATAAAAATATTTTGAAACTCGGTAGAGGTGGTGGTTGAACTATACTATGAGCATACCAAATGCTCATAGTATTGACTTAGTCACTATAAACTGTTTTCTTACGTGAATTTCGCTTCAATAAATTATTTTCAAAAGCTACAAAGATGACCTATTTAAAAATTAATGTAAACAGTGTTAGCATTTTCAAAATGGGCAATAAGTTAGAATGCAGATGTTTTCACAAATATTGGTACTTTGAAAGAAAGAAAGGTGAAAGTGAGGTCGCTCAGTCGTGTCTGACTCTTTGTGACCCCATGGACCATAGCCACCAGGTTTCTCCGTCCATGGGATTTTCCAGGCAAGACTACTGGAGTGGGTTGCCATTTCCTTCTCCAGGGGATCTTCCCTGGAGAAGGCCAAACCCAGGTCTCCTGGGGTCAACCCAGGTCTCCTGCGTTGCAGGCAGATGCTTTACCCTCCGAGCCACCAGGGAAGCCCTATTGGTACTTTAATAAAATGTTAATAAAGATTTAACTCTAAAAAAGGTTATTTTTCATCCTTATTTAAAACTATTTACAGATGAAAACTTTTGAAAACTGAAGCGAAACCTATAACAGGGCCTATAGTTAAAATACAGTAAAGACATTTACCTGCTTACCTAGCTTTAAATGTTTATTCTAATGAGATTAAATCTTTTAGTTTATTTCTTCTTCTAGTTCAGTCTTTAATCCTATCTGGAAGATAATTTATTGTAGAAAAATATAAAAGCATAATCTAATTAGAAGTCAAATGCACGTGACTTATATTTGTAGTACCATTGACCACCTGATCTGCCTCTTGAGAAATTTGTATGCAGGTCAGGAAGCAACAGTTAGAACTGGACATGGAACAATAGACTGGTTCCAAATAGGAAAAGGAGTACGTCAAGGCTGTATATTGTCACCCTGTTTATTTAACTTCTATGCAGAGTACATCATGAGAAGCGCTGGACTGGAAGAAACACAAGCTGGAATCAAGATTGCTGGGAGAAATATCAATAACCTCAGATATGCAGATGACACCACCCTTACGGCAGAAAGTGAAGAGGAACTAAAAGCTTCTTGATGAAGGTGAAAGAGGAGAGTGAAAAGTTGACTTAAAGCTCAACATTCAGAAAACTAAGATCATGGCATCCGGTCCCATCACTTCATGGCAAAAAGATGGGAAAACAGTGGAAACAGTGGCAGACTTTATTTTTCTGGGCTCCAAAATCACTGCAGATGGTGACTGAAGCCATGAAATTAAAAGGCACTTACTCCTTGGAAGGAAAGTTATGACCAACCTAGACAGCATATTCAAAAGCAGAGACATTACTTTGCCAACAAAGGTCTGTCTAGTCAAGGCTATGGTTTTTCCTGTGGTCATGTATGGATGTGAGAGCTGGACTGTGAAGAAGGCTGAGCGCCGAAGAATTGATGCTTTTGAACTGTGGTGTTGGAGAAGACTCTTGAGAGTCCCTTGGACTGCAAGAAGATCCAACCAGTCCATTCTGAAGGAGATCAGCCCTGGGATTTCTTTGGAAGGAATGATGCTGAAGCTGAAACTCCAGTACTTTGGCTACCTTGTGCGAAGAGTAGACTCATTGGAAAAGACTGTGATGCTGGGAGGGATTGTGGGCAGGAAGAGAAGGGGACGACAGAGAATGAGATGGCTGGATGGCATCACTGACTCGATGGACGTGAGTCTGAGTGAACTCCAGGAGTTGGTGATGGACAGGGAGGCCTGGCGTGCTGGGATTCATGGGGTCGCAAAGAGTCGGACACGACTGAGTGACTGATCTGATCTGATCTGATCTGAGTGAATTTACTGTGTTTATCAGAATTTAAAAATTTCTTACTTTGCATATTTTGAACATATGTTAACTGAACATTATATATTTTCTCAAATCTTTGTGTTCTCAGCGCCTCTTCTAGAATCTGGGGTTAAAGTAAATTATTACTGGCTATCATGCTTAATTATTTGAAAGTGATATATGTGATCTTTCTGGATAGAAATTACTATATGAAATTATTTTCCTAAATTTACGTAGTTTAGAAGTGTTGATTTAATTTTCAGTTTATTTCCATATTCAGTACATTTTATTTTATTTTTTCAGAATGTCCCTTTATTTAGCTGCACTGAGTCTTAGTTGTGGCGTGCAGGGTCCGCATTGTGGCGCAGGCTCAGTGGTTGCCCCGTGGCGCAGCTGCTGTGCACTGTCACAACCGTGTGGCACTGTGCACCTAGTCGCGCCCGCAGCAGGTGGGATCTTAGTCCCTGACCAAAGATTGAACCCGTGTCTCCTGCATTTGGAAGGCTGATCTTAACCACTGGACCAGCAGGGAAGTCCCTCAGTATATTTAAATAGATAGTTATATCAGATAGTTTGCAATCTACAATTTTACTAATTTTTTTAAAAACCTAATATCAATATATGGATGACAGTGTTAATATGCTAAATTACTGATTTTTCTTTTCTAGAATTGAGCGTACAATTAAAACAAAATGACAACCTCCTGGAGTGATCGGTTACAAAATGCAGCAGATATGCCTGCTAACATGGATAAACATGCCCTGAAAAAGTATCGGCGAGAAGCCTATCATCGGTAAGTATTTGATCTATTTATTTTATTTATTCTTTTTTCATTTTTGGCTGCACTGGCTTTTCTTTGCCTTGCATCTGGGCTTTCTCTAGTTGCGGCAAGCAGGGGCTACTCTTCCTTGTCATTTGGTAGCTTTTCTTGTGAAGCACAAGCTCGAGGGCTCTTGGGCTCAGTAGAGGCGCATGGAACTAGTTGCTGTGTGGCATATGGGATCTTCACAGACCAGAGATCGAACCTGTGTCCCCTGCGTTGGCGGATTCCTAACCTCTGGCCCACCAGGGAAGTCCTGTTTTATCAACTTAATTCTCAAAACAGCTGTATACAATGGGCATATAATATCTTCATTTTACAGATTATGAAATTAGTGTACAGAGTGGTTAGGTAATTTACCCTAGATCACATAGCTAGTTCATGGTTCAAACTCAGTCCAAAGTCCAGACTTCTAATTGCCAGACTTCTAACCACATTGCTGTTGCTGCTTTAAAATAAAATTTTTTTTACTGCTTCTTATATCTACTTACATCTTCTTATATCTACTAATAAAAGTCCTCAAGAGCAGAAAGTCTTCAGCTGCCAAAAGATTGGGCCTTAGTTATTGATAATACAATTCTTAATTATAATTTACCAGAAACTGATTATAATTTTTAAATAGAGTTTTGGAATTGTGCCTACTGATTACTGTGTTAGACTTGAATGTAAATAATTCTGGATATTAACAGCATTTTCTTATATTAAGACTTTAAAATTTCCTTTAAATCATTTTTCCTTTAAAAGTTTAAAGTGTAAAGTATTCTCAATTTATTTGCCACTTTTAATAGATTCAGTTAAATGGCTGTTTCTAAATTTTAATGGCTATCTGAACCTTAAGTAGCTGAGATACTTGGAAGTAGGTATTGTAATTAGGAATCATTTGGTTTTAGACAGAAATTAGAAATTTATACTTACAGGATAGAAACATCTGGGCTGCACTAGAACCATCTCTGCTTCCGTCTTGGGAAAGCCAGGAATTAGTAGAAATGCTGGTTTACTGGTAGTGCTAAAAAATTGCATAGGAACTCCAGGAAATCTGTGACAGCTCAATTACTCATCTGTTCTGAGATGGTTAAATTAGTTTCTACAGATAAGTTTTTGTAAAGCAGATGAAAGAATTATTCTGGTTCCATTCTTTCCTGTGTAGGAAAGCTAATCCAGATTAGGTAACATTTCAGTGGTTCAGTAAGCATTAATATTTTGAAGAAGATTGATACTGAATATTGAGTATTTTGAAAGTTAATTATCGTTTCAGTAGTTGGTTTTTAAGTAGGTTGGTGATACTTTTCTGATAGTAGGTCACTAGGTAGCATTTTTTTTTTCCAATTTGTTGTTTACATTATGAAAAAAAAGTGGGAACAAATATTATGAGTACTATTTGTACTATAGAACAAAACTTAGAGAGTAAAAGATGAAAAATTAAAAACTGAATTCCCAAAGCAGAAAACTGTATGTTTGAATCATTTAATTTATGATGTACACAAATTGTTATCACTTCAGGTGAAAACCACACCTTCCTGCCAACTACTGTCACATTCTAGAAGGATGCAAAGGATGAACCTTGAACCTCACAAAACGTGCTGATTTTTGTATTCTTGAGTTTAAAACATGGGTACTGACTGCCTTTTCCAAATTCCAAATCTTTCATTCTGCTTTTTCTGTTTGCTTGTTATGTTCGTTGAGAACACCAGTTCCTTCTACATTCTTGATTTGGTTTCGACAAAGGGGTTTTAATGATCATCCAGAGTTTGTTGAACAGCTTCATGCAGTGTAAACTGTCCTTTCTTATCAGTTTCATTTAATGCATATTTATATTTCACATAGTCCTAGAGCTCAATATGGCATAAATTAAACACATGCTGCTGCTGCTAAGTCGCTTCAATCGTGTCCGACTCTGTGCGACCCCATAGACGGAAGCCCACCAGGCTCCCCTGTCCCTGGGATTCTCCAGGCAAGAACACTGGAGTGGGTTGCCATTTCCTTCTCCATGAGCTGACAACAAACCTGTCTTGGCAAGGTGTAATCTTCAGTCCATCCCACTGTAGACAGTATAACTTATTTTAGACCCCCATAAGTTTTCTGTTTTGATCACTTACTGGTACAAATCTATCAGAAAGAAAAATAAGCCATAATTATACTGGTAGTATACTTCAAGGAACCAAAACATTTATATTGAATATTTACACATAATTTTAATAACCAAGGTCAAAAAGAAATGCACACAACTAATGTACTTTAAAAATGTGTCTAGAAATCATATATATTGTTTGTTTATGATACATTGAACCTAGAAACAGTGAAGATGACAAAATACAAGCTTATAATGCTGTCTCTGAAATTAGTTCTAAACAATGGAAAAGGATTAAAACAGGTGGAGTCAGAGTTGGAAGAGCTGAGTTCAGATTTTGTTGTGATACTGGGGAATCCAGTTAGCCTCTCTGGGTGGTGGTTTCTTTAGCTGTAAAATGATGAGATTAAAGATCTCTAATGCTTCTTCTATAAAAATTTTATGCTCAGTAAATGTTTGTTTTTTTAAACTTACTAATGCTAGTTAATAATTGCCTACTGGGGAGCTTACGATACACACTGCATGTGAGTCTTTGGTTAACTGATCCACAAGTGAAAACAAGCTGAGCATTTACTGAATAAACTCCCAGTCACTGGCCCATCATGTCCTGATTTCATCTTCATGGAAATTCTCTGATGAATGTGTTTATATGAAGGAAACAAAGTATTTCATAACAAATTGATTTGACTCTATTAATTGGTGTTGGAGAAGACTCTTGAGAGTCCCTTGGACTGCAAGGAGATCTAACCAGTCCATCCTAAAGGAGATCAGTCCTGGGTGTTCATTGGAGGGACTGATGTTGAAGCTGAAACCCCAGTACTTTGGCCACCTGATGCGAAGAGCTGACTCATTGGAAAAGACCCTGATGCTGGGAAAGATTGAGGGCAGGAGGAGAAGGGGACGACAGAGGATGAGATGGTTGGATGGCATCACCGTCTTGATGGACATGGGTTTGGGTGGACTCCGGGGGTTGGTGATGGACAGGGAGGCCTGGTGTGCTGCGGTTCATGGGGTCGTAAAGAGTTGGGCACGACTGAGCGACTGAACAGAACTGAATTCCCATCAAGATAGGAAAACTCAAAATTGGTCAGTGGGTATCAGTGATCCTCTGCAGCAATGTTGTTTGATGTATGTGGGAATTAAACTGTAAAACAGACTGTTTATGTGTGTGTGTAAAAATAAAAGGCATAACATACGCATTTGGATATGGACTTCCCTGGTGGCTCAGAGGGTAAAGCATCTGCCTGCAGTGCGGGAGACCTGGGTTCCATCCCTGGGTCGGGAAGATCCCCTGGAGAGGGAAATGGCAACCCACTCCAGTATTCTTGCCTGGAAAATCCCATGGACTGAGGAGCCTGGTAGGCTACAGACCATTGGGTTGCCAAGAGTCAGACATGACTGAGCAACTTCACTTTCACTTTCTATGCATTTGGAAGAAATAAAATCCAGAGAGAGGTGTTTTGTACTTTTTATTCAGTTTTTTGTGTGTCTTTATATTCATAAAGTATACATTTGGTTATGATGTAACATCACTGAAAACAGGGGCTTAGAATTAGGTAGTGAAGAGAGGTCATCTAGGAAACATCAAGCATCCTAATTGTATTTAATATGTCACAGCCTGAGAGCACTCTGGGATCATAGAAGCCTGGAAGATTTTAGACAGGCTCTGATACCCTATGTACTTCATATAGTAGAGTAATAGGAAGACTAGAAAAAGCATCCTGAATTTTTAGATCATTTAAAACTTTTTTCCCCTTTTTTCTGTTTTAGTAAAGTGTGAAAGTGAAGTCGCTCAGTTGTGTCCAGCTGTTTGCGACCCCATGGACTGTAGCCTACCAGGCTCCCCCATCCATGGGATTTTCCAGGCAAGAGTACTGGAGTGGGTTGCCATTTCCTTCTCCAGGGGATCTTCCCAAACCAGGGATCGAACCTTGGTCTCCCACATTACAGGCAGACGCTTTAACTTCTGAGCTACCGGGGAAGCCCTTAGTTAAAGTATACATGACCTAAAATTTGTCATCTTAACTGTTTTTAAGTATACAGTTCAGTGGTATTGAGTATATACACATTGTTAGGTAGTCATCACCACTGTCCATTCCCACCACTCTTTTGTAAAATTAAAACCTATATCTATTGAGCAGTAACTTTCCCAGTCTCCTGTCACTCCAGCCCTTGGCAACCAGTCACCATTATCCTTCTGTCTTGATGGTTTTGACCACCCTAAGTACCTCTTGTAAATAGAATCATCCAGGGTTTGTCTTTTGTGACTGGCTTATTTCACTTAGCATGATGTCAACAAGATTCATCTATGTTGTAGCATATTCCAGAATTTCCTTTTAATATAGAGAATTAAGTTTTTGAACTCTTGCAGGTATTTGCTCTTGTTAATTAAAATTTTTAAATAGAAAGCATTGAAAAGAAATTTAGTTTTTTAGTTGTCAATTTATAGAGTATTCTATTTCAGGGCTTTATATTAAAGACATTTATTGGAGTTGGTAATTTATCATTGGTTAAAACAGGCAAGCTATGATGATTTATCATAATTGTACATTGTATGTGATGCTTCAGAATTCCCTTTTGAAAGAAGCTAAATATTTTTAATTAAGTAAATAAATACCTAACTCCCAACTTTTTTTCTTGCTTAATATTAGTCTTCTAAATTTCAATATGGAAATGATGTTCATGTGTCATTATTAAGAAACTGGCCTTTAGAATGTATGACGTGTTCTTCTTCCATTTCCTTATTATGATTGTTGAGTTGTCTATGCTGGGGTTAATCATCAGGCCAAACCCTTCACTGGAATATGTTTCTGTATATGGTCAGAAGACAGGCTGAGCTGTTCAGATCTTATTGTGGCTTGAAGGAGGCAGGTTAAACAATTACCTTTTGAATAGTACCCTGTTGGATATCTAGAATTTGATAATAATGAGTACCGATCACAGTTTGTGTCCACCAAATCCAGGAGTGAAACTATTAGAACTTTCATTTGCTCTTCCTGTTGACAGTACCCAGGATGCTGAAGTCAGGTATTTGGTTTTATCCTTTTAAAGTTTCAATGATTACAGTACAAATGAATTTTTGTAAGTGAATTTGCTCTTCATGAACATAGCTTGTGAATTCATCGGTTGTTTTTATCTTGTCTAACTGAAATTAGATAAGTAACTGGGCTTGTGAATTTTTGGTTATCCAAACTTTTGTCTTATTCTTGAAGACATTGTAGTCACTTTGTCTTTAAAGTTCTTTGTATAGTTGCCTGAAATTATTTTTTAATTGAAATTTTGGCCTTTATATCAGTATTTACTTAGATCTGTTGAATAATAGTTTATTTTTCAGTTTATTTCAGTTTATTGTATATGTCTAAGGAATAAAAGGAATTTAATTTTTAGTACCTACTCCTTAGCACATTAATAGAATTAGAGATGTTAATGATGTTTTAACCTCAGATTAAAGACAAGTGTCAGATTTTATGCAGACAAGGACTACAGGTAAGTAAAGTTTAATTTTTTCCTCAATTACTTACAGATATCCATGAATGTCATTCAGCTTTTTGTATTATCAAAATGATACCATTTTGTCTCATCACCAACCATGTTAGGAATGTGCTTTTAGGGAATAGGGAATGCCAATTAAAACCACATTGTATATACATATTACAGTGGCTAAAATAAAAAAATACTGGCAATACCAAATGTTGATAAGAATGTGGAGCATTTAGAACTCTGTTTCATTGTTGGTAGAAAGGCAAAATGCTCCAGCTACTCTGCGGAACAGTTTGGTAGTTTATATAAAGTTAGAGACCCTTATCTGTCATTAATTACCATTTTGTATCATTTTGAGTTAACCTGCCATTTTAGCATAGTTTCTAATATTCAAGTGGATAAATTGTTAAAATTTCAGTAGCCATATTATAGATTGAAAGTCAAATGGAAATATAGTTCCTCAGAAATGCCAAGAAGCCATCCTTAAATAATGTACAGATGTACTGTCAGAATAAGAAGAATGGGGTAGAGCATCAGAACTATATTAATTTTTTTGTTATATCATTCTAATGCTTTGGTTAGTGTTTCATATTCCTAAGGAATGACAAATGAGGACTCAGGGATTGGTAAGATTTTGAAACATTTGAGTGATGGAATACTATTCAGCAGTAACAAGGAGTGAACTATTGATGCACACAACTTTAATGCAGCTCAAGAAAACCATGCTGAGTTAATAAAGCTCACAGAGTTACTTACTGTATGGCTCCATAGCATGCCTGAAATGGAAATAATGGAGACTGGGGACAGAGTAGTGGTTGCCAGGTGTTAGGGATTGGCTTGGGTGGAGGGAGGTGGGTGTAGCTGTAGGAAGTGGCAAAAGGAATCCTTGTGATGGAACTGTTTTGTATCTTGACTCTGGTGGTGATTACATGAATCTACACAGACACAAATGAGTGCATGTAAAACTGGTGAAATTTGAATAAGGCTGGTGAACTGTATCAGTGTCAGTTTCCTGGTTATGATATTGTATTATATTTATGCAAGATGTTCCCATTGGGGATGAAGAGTATAAGAATCTCTATTATTTCTTACTATTACATGTGAATCTATAATTATCTCAACATAACAAGTTTAATTTATAAAATTCTCTCAGTGACATAACTTCTTGTATCATGGGTATTGTGGGTTCTAGATACAAGTTCTCTTTAAAACGTGCAGTGATGCTACTTTATGGAATACAAATTCTCTAAACTTTATTGTTCAAAAGAAGATGCTAGATCCTAAAACATTCTGAGTTTCTCTGCCACCATTCCCTCTGTGCTTTTTCCCCAAACAAAACGTAAAATTAAAAAGAGGAAAGTAGTGGTGGTCATGGCAGTGGCAAGGAAGAGAAAGAACAAAAGATAGCAAATCTTTGATTTAATGAAACCCTATAGTAAGAAACTTTGGCTGAGGAAATGTTATTCATATTTAGAGATAGTCTATTTCACCTTCAAGGATTCTTTTGTCTGTGTGTGTGTGTGTGTGTTTATACATATGTTTTCTGTAACATCTTACAAGAAAACTTGAATGAACTTTTTGGCCAAACCAATATATTTATAAATTAATATTTGGTCGTGCCATGCGGCTTACAGTATCCCAGTTCCCTGATCAGGGATTGCCCAGCGGTGAAAGCCAGAACCCTAACCACGAGGCTACCAGGGAACTCCCTCAAGGATTCTTTTGGATATGGCTTCTTTTAGTCAGCATAATGTCAGCCATGTTTTTGTGTGTATCAGTAATTTGTTCTTTTTTATTACTATCTGGCATTCTGTTGTATCATTATACCACAATTTGTTTATTCATTTGGAGCTTTCCACTTTTTTCAGTTTTTAGCTACCAACTTAGAAAGTATTTGTAAATCACACATCTAATTAAGGACTTGTATTCAGAATATATGAAGAACATTTAAAATTCAACAATATAAGAACAACTCAATGAAGAAATGGGCAAAAGATTGACACGTCACTGCAGAGGACATGTGGATGGCATAAAAGGAAATTCATAACATCACCAGCCATGTTAGGAATGTGCTTTTAGGGAATAGGGAGTGCCAATTAAAACCACATTGTATATACCTATTACAGTGGCTAAAATAAAAAATGCTGGCAGTACCAAATGTTGATAAGAATGTGGAGTATTCAGAATTCTGTTTCATTGTTAGTAGAAAGGCAAAATGCTCCAGCTACTCTGCAGAACAGTTTGGTAGTTTCTTATAAAGTTAGAGACACTTAGCTAATGACCCAGAGATCTTACTCCTAGATATTTGTACTAGATAAATGAAGACTTTATGCTCACACAAAAATACTGTGCGTGAATAATGTGTAGAGTATATTAGTCTGTTGTTACTCCATCACTAAGTCATGTCTAACTCTTTGCAACCCCATGGACTGCAGCATGTCAGGCTTCCCTGTCCTTCACTGTCTCCTGGAATTTGCTCAAACTCATGTCCATTGAGTCGGCGATGCTATCTAACCATTTCATCCTCTGTCGCCCGTTTCTTTTTCCTTCAATCTTCCCAGCATCAGGGCCTCTCACAGTGAGTCAGCTCTTCGCATCAGGCAGCCAAAGTAATGGAGCCTCAGCATCAGTCCGTTCAGTGAATATTAAGGGTTGATTTCCCTTAGAATTGACTGGTTTTGCCTCAAACAGGAGACAACCCAAATATCCTTTAGTGAGTAAATGCCTAAATAAAATGCAATACATCCACACAATGAAATATAACTCAGGAAGAAGGAACCACACTATTGATAAGATACAGCACTTTAACCCTCAAAGACAGTCCTGGGTCAAAGAAGCTGGTCTTAAGAAGTTTCATTCTGTATGATTCTGTTTATATGGTACTCTCAAGGACAAAACTATAGTGATGGATGGGCTTCCCAGTGGCTCAGTGGTAAAGAATCTGCCTGCAGTGCAGGAGACACAGGTTCAATCCCTGGGTCAGGAAGATCTTCTTGAGGAGGGCACGGCAGCCCACTCCAGTGTTCTTGTGTGGCGAATCCCATGGACGGAGGAGCCTGGCGGGCTACAGTCCGTGGGGTTGCAAAGAGTCGGATACAAGTGAAGTGACTGAGCACACTTAGTGATGGAGAACTGATAAGTGGATTCTTGAAGTTGTCAGAGGGGGAGTAGCATGACTACAGGAGGAAAGCAGCAGAGTTTTGAGGGGGTGATGGAACCATTTTGATTCCAGATTGTGATGGTTATTATACCAATCTATAAATGTATTAAAATTCATAGACATGGCACACCCCAAAAGTTTGATTTTGCTGTATTTAAATTTTGAAAAAAATAAAAGAATAGCAAGAAGTAGTATTCTGGGCCAACGCTTAAAGCATACATTTAGCTTTAGTACAGAGGAAACATCGATTTCCCAAGTGGTTACTCTGATTTACAGTTTTACCTGCAATGTGTGAAAGCAGTGTAACCAGCACTTTAATATCAGTCTCTTGAACAGTATGTCTAATTTAAAAGTAATTTTGTTGGTTATGTAGTGACATATCGGTTTGGTTTTAATTTGTATTTTCTGGCGGATTGTTAGGTTGCGCACCTTTTTCATATGTTAACTAGCCGTTTGGATGCTGTCTTGTGACTTGACTCTTCCAGTCATTCGCTAACTGAGTTGTCTCTTTTTCTTATTGATTTGTCTTAATACAGATTTAAAAAAAAGATGTATTGAGATTAATTCATAGAACATAAAATAGTAATATATAATTCAGTATATTAGTTTATTGGGAGTTGTGTAAACATCTCCATTGTCTAATTGCAGAACATTTTCATCACCCTCCCAAGAAAGTCTACACATGTTAGTTCCTCATTCTCTTCTCTCCCCAGTCCCTGTCAGTCTCTTACCTACTTTGTCTCTATAGAATTGCCTATTCTGGACATTTCATATAAATGGAATCATAAAATATGTGGCTTTTTTTCTATCTTTTTCACATGATGTTTTCAGGATTCATCCATACTTTAGCATGCTGCTGCTGCTAAGTCGCTTCAGTCATGTCTGACTCTGTGCAACCCCATAGACGGCAGCCCACCAGGCTCCCCCGGCCCTGGGATTCTCCAGGCAAGAACACTGGAGTGGGTTGCCATTTCCTTCTCCAATGCATGAAAGTGAAAAGCGAAAGTGAAGTCGCTCAGTCGTGTCCGACTCTTAGCGACCCCATGGACTGCAGCCCACCAGGCTCCTCCGTCCATGGGCTTTTCCAGGCGAGAGTACTGGAGTGGGGTGCCATTGCTTAACATGAGTCAATACTTAATTCCTTTAATGGCTGAATAATATTGCATTGTATGAATATGCCACATTTTGTTTATATATTCATCTGTTGCTTAATACTTGGATTGTTTCTACATTTGGCTGGTATGAATAATGCTACTGCAAACATTCGTGTGTACATCTTGTGTGGATATGTTTTCAGTGTTGGGGTTATATATATAGCAGTGGAATTTGCTGAGTTGTATGGTAACTTTTGATTTAATTTATTGAAGAATAACCAAACTTTTGCCATGCACATGCATCTTTTTACATTCCCTTCAGCAATGTATGTGGCTTCCAATTTCTCTACATTCTCAAAATAACACTTATTATTGTCAGTGGGTTTTTAAAAATTACTGTATCCATCCTAGTGTTTATGTGGTGGTATCGTGGTTTTGATATGCATTTCTCTTATGATTAATAGTGTTAAGCATCTTTTATGTTCTTATTGACCATTTATATAACTTCTTTCAGGATATATCTCTTCAGATCCTTTGCCCATTTCTTAACTGAGTTTGTCTTTTTATTGTTGACTTGTATAAGTTATTCATTTTTCTAGGTACTAAACCTTTGTCTGATATATGATATTCAGATATTTTTTCTCATGCCGTGAGTTGTCTTTTCACTTTCTTGGTAGTGTCGTTTGAAGGACAAATGTTTTTACCGATGAAGTTCAATCTGTATATGATTTCTGTTTCTCATGCTTTTGTTTTCATGTTTAAGAAATTGCTAATCTACGGACAAAGATTTATACCTGTATTTTCTTCTGAGAGTTATATAATTTTATGTTTAGGTTTTAAATACATTTTGAGTTAACTTTGTATATGGTGCAAGGTGAGGGTTTAAATTCCTTCTTTTGCATGTGAATATCCAGTTGTCTTAGTTCTGTTTGCTGAAAAAGAGTTCTGTTTCCAATGCTCTTCCAGTTGTTAAATTAGGAAGAAAGGTTGCAGTCTTTAATGATTAAGTATGATGGTAGCTGTAGGTTTTTCACAGCTGCCCTTTATCAGTTTGAGGCTGTTCCTTTCTGATCTTAGTTTGAGATTCCTTTCTACTCCTGGTTTTCAGAACCAAGGAAATAGAGGGTTGACTGTAGAGTTACATGTGGATTTTCAGTTGTGTGGGGTTTGGTGCCCCAACCCTCTCCTTGTTCAAGGGTCAACTATATTATATATAATAGTAACATGGTTTCAAAAATCAAAACTATGCAAAAAGACTGTCAAAAATGTCACTCCCACTAATGTTCCTCCCAAATTGGTAGGTAATAAACTTTGGATTTCTTTTTATTTATCATACTTGGGAATCATTGGAGTTCTTAATTCTATGCATGCCTTTATGGTTTATAAATTTTCAGCTGTTATCTTTTCATGGGTTGTCCTTGCTCTGTTCTCTTTGGAGAAAGAACTCTGATAAGTGTATGTTAGACTTTGGCACTGTTTTCCTCCCTTCTCATATCCTTTCTTTTTTTTTTTTCTTTTGATTATGGATTTATTCATGTGATTGAGAGTTCAGTTATAGACTTTTCCTCTCCTAAGCTGTAGTTATAAGATGTATAGATGTGTTTTTAAGTTTCATAAATCAATTTGACTTATAAGTCACTTAAAAGTCAAAGAATAAAGAATAGTCTTAACACTTTGAAGCAAAGGCTGAGTAAAAATGGATTTATGAACAGTCTTTTTTCCTCATTTAACAACTGCATTAATCCCAAATAGATGTTTTTCATACTCTTGAAATGTCAAGTTTCTGTGAAACTTTCTCTTTTTAAAATTTTTTTAATATTATTTTTTTACTTTACAATATTGTATTGGTTTTGCCATACATCAACATGCATCCGCCACGGGTGTACACATGTTCCCATCCTGAACCCCCCTCCCTCCCCATACCATCCCTCCAGGTCATCCCAGTGCACCAGCCCCAGGCCTCCTGTATCCTGCATTGAACCTGGACTGGCGATTTGTTTCTTATATGATATTATACATGTTTTAATGCCATTCTCCCAAATCATCCCCCCTCCCTCTCCCACAGAGTCCAAAAGACTGTTCTATACATTTGTGTCTCTTTTGCTGTCTTGCATACAGGGTTGTCGTTACCATCTTTCGAAATTCCATATATATGTGTTAGTATACTGTATTGGTGTTTTTCTTTCTGGCTTACTTCACTCTGTATAATAGGCTCCAGTTTCATCCACCTCATTAGAACTGATTCAAATGTATTCTTTTTAATGGCTGAGTAATACTCCATTGTGTATATGTACCACAGCTTTCTTATCCATTCATCTGCTGATGGACATCTAGGTTGCTTCCATGTCCTGGCTATTATAAACAGTGCTGCGATGAACATTGGGGTACACGTGTCTCTTTCAATTCTGGTTTCCTCAGTGTGTATGTATGCCCAGCAGTGGAATTGCTGGGTCATATGGCAGTTCTATTTCCATTCTTTTGTATTTTTCATCCTTTTTTGTCTCTGTGTTACATTCTGGAATGTTTTTCCTGACCTACCTTCCAGTTCACTAATTCTGTTTTTGGTTGGGTCTGACCTGAATCTGTTCATTACATTTTTTATTTTAATTAATTTTTAGTTTCTTCAGCATTTCATTTTGGAATCTTTTTTCAAATATACTGTTAACTTTCTTTTTATGATTTCCAGTTATATATTAAGCATTTAAATATTTTTTTAATAAAAGAAGTCCCTTTCTTAGGTTTTTAAAAAATAATTTTATTTTTGGTTGTGCTGCATCTTCATTGCTGTGCAAGGGGCTTTCTGTGGTTGCAGTGCGTGGGCTCCTCGTTACGGTGGCTGCTCTTGTTGAGGAGCATGGGCTCAGGAGTTGTGGCACACAGGCTTAATTGCCCCACAGCATGTGGAATCTTCCTGGACCAGGGATCAAACCCGTGTCCCCCTCGTTGGCAGGCGGATTCTTATCCACTGTACCACCTGGAAAGTCCCTCAAACATTTAAATCTTAATGAATTTTGGTTTAAGAATCAAAACGATCTGAAGTACATTCCTATCTCTGTTTCCAACTACTTCCCTTTTCAAAGCTTTTTAAAAATAATTGTAATTGTTACTATTCTCATTAGGAATTCAGCCCATCTGTGTGTGTGACTACCATAAATCCAAGAAATAGAGAGTAATACAGTTATCAATTGCAAATTTTAATCTTGTAATTATTTTTTAAAAGTGCTTGAAATTATTTAGGTAATACATAATTAAATTCTTATTGTGCAATATTCAGGAATTCAGAAATATATACAGTAAAGTATGAAAATTCCCCTTCATTTACATTTTCACTCCCACTCCTCTTTGTCATAGGTAAACACTGTCAGTTTGGAGAGCATTCTTCTAGTCCTCTTTCAGTGCATTTACACACGTGAGCATGTGTGCATTTTAATACAGCCTCCTAATCTTTCTAGATTCTGGCCTGTTCTTTTCATTCCTGATGGTGCTAGTCCAGGCTCTGGTCATCACTGTCCTGCATTGCAAAAGTAACTATAAGCCTGCTTATGTCTGCCTGTTTTTAGCCTTGTCATCTTCAGATCTGTTTTGTAAATCATGTTTATCACCCAGCTTAAGACCTTGAGTGGCATCATATCAAGAATGCTATAGGATAAATCCTAAACCCATTAACATAGCATTTAAGACCCTGTGGGGACTGGATCTTTTGCTTTCCACTTTCATCTTGAGCAGCTCCCTTCCTCAAATGCTTGTATTCTGTCAATGCTGGATTGCATCTAATTTTTTTTCCACACACCATAGTATCTGTGTCACTCGGCTTTTCATTCATAATTTCTCTTCTGTTGGAATGTTCTCCACCCCTCTTTTCCTCTTAATCTGATTAACACTTGCTAATCCTTTTTAGTGTGGTGGTTAGGAACCTGGACCTTGGGTTAGTATTTTGGATTATTTCATTTTAATTTCTTTAGAATCACAGTATTTAACTGCTGTAAACTTTGTTCTGTCGTCTATGAAATATGAGTCATTTCTATCTCATAGAGTTATTGAGATTAAATGAGATAATACCTGTAAAAGTGCTTAGCATAGTGTCAGTTTAACAACAACAATTTGGGCATCTTGTCTTTCAGTAAGACAGAGAGCTGCAGCTCTCTGTTAAGCATTTGTCTAATACTACAATCACATACAACTGTTCAGTGTTTTTGATGGCCCTCCTCCACTAGAGACTCCTTAAAATCAAGAGCTGTCACGTTTGTCTTTGTATTACTGGTACTAGGTACTGGCAGGTAGACATTTAGTAAACATTTCTTAAATATATGAACTGAGTTTGAAATAGCTGGTCAGTGCAGTTTCTTTTGCACGGGAAACTCGTATAAGTGTGTTTACCTTCTGTTCCAGTGAGATTTTTGTTTTCCTTTCTCTTTACAAGTAGAAAGTCTTAAAATAGTAATTACATTTATTTCCACCACACTGAGCTGTGATGCCACAACTGGAAATCCAGGGAAGCCATGGGAAGTTGGCACTCTTAGGGATTAGATCATTTTTCCATATTCAGTTTGTATTCTTGTATTTATGGAATTTGGTTTGAGGATAGTGAAAGTTCTTCATATTCATGTATAATTTGAGAATTGGATTTTTACAGTGTATCTCCCAAGAGATATTTTGGTGAGATAATGTTTTCCCTGTTACCCCCCAAGTTCCAATAGTTCTTTGAGTGCTTACAAATGACAGACAGATGTTATCTGTCTTCTATAGATGAAAAATCTCAGGCTTAGGTTAATTAACTTATTCAGCCAGAAAGCTGAATTTAAACCTAGTTGCTCTGGTGCTCATTCTCTTTGACCATACTGCTTTTCTAAATAAACTGAAAATAATTTTAGTTTGAATTTGTAGTATTTGGTAGTGATTTTAGTTACTTGGTGACTGTTTAAACATTTTATAGTAACTAATAGAAATCTTTATGGTAAGATAGTTAGATACTGTTTAAAGATAAAGTTTTTAAAAATTTAAATCCAACTAGTGTTTCTTTAAGGTATGTATATTTTATTTTTAAATCAAACCATCAGTAGGAGGATTTATTTGCCTTATCAATGTTCTTAGACTTTAGCACACTTGTTTATTTCTTCCCCTGTTGCATAATCCCTATGCATTATATTGGTCAGGAGGCAGGAATGTTGCAAATGTTTTTCTTTCAAACTGCAGCTTTGCTCTGAAATTTGGAATTAACTTTTAGAATGTTCTGGGTGTATCCTCCACGTGCCAAAGATCTGTAAATTTCTTTTCACATGGGCTGACATTTTCAGGCATATGAGTAAAATATTTGTGAACACAGATGTTTTCCTTAAAAGTAGTGAATGATCAGAAAAGAGACCACAGTGTGGAAATACTTTAGGTTACTCCTGTAATATGATCGGCACATAAATTATTATTTTTCTTGTAGTTCGCATTGTTCATTTTCTAAGGGAGGAAATAACTAAACTGATAATTAAAACATACTTCTGTGTATTATGGTGTTTTTTTTTTTTTCCTCCGAGAGTAAACTAAATGATTTGAACTGACTAGGGCCTCTCCATTCTGTGAAACTCACATTGTTTGCGTACTGTTGGCGGGCCTCATTAGGGGGTAAATTTGCTTTTTCTGAGTGTTTGCCAGTAACGATTCCTGTCTCCTATGGGAACTTGCCATTTGGATAGTCTCCTTCCTACACTGGCCAGTCTTACACAGTTCAGACCATCAGTTATTTTTCCTGCTCTTCAATTTTTTCTTATTATTCTTTGGTTTTTAAGTATTTAAAGCTGAGGATATTGGTCTCTGAGATATTGCCTGCTTAGGGTTCGGCATCTTGCCCGAATTTGTTGGGCCTCTCAGGGCCTGAGTTCTCTGTGCTTTAACAAATGAGCTACAGTTCTCAAGAGATCAGTGAAGCTTGTTTGTTGATCCTGTATTCTCTTCCAGAGGAAGTAGATCTTTGAGAATGTCTAAGGAAGGGTAAGTGAGTTTATTATTCTTTTCCCCTCATTTTTCTCAGCAAAGAGATGTTCTAGTCATCTGAGTAAATTGGAAGATTAATAAGCAGTGCTACCAGTCTGAGTGGAGATGGGGGAGCGATTGAAAGAAATTCAGCCGAAAGTTTACATTGCTAGTGTTTCACATGTAATCTGCTGTAAAGTTACAGTTGCTATTTGGAAGGACTGCATTGAGGGTGGATAATCGTCATAGAAATTCAGTGAGAGATAAGCACCGTTTACCTTGTGGTAAACTCTCATTTGTTTTTCAGTAGAAAGTGTTTATGAAGATTGGAAGCAAACTGTAGTGTCTTACCAAAGAGTTTTACATAGAAATGAGTGAAATTTAAAAATTCAAGTGAATTTGAAAATAATTTGTACCTTTAGAAAATGGTGTGAAAGATTGAAAAGCAACCTGTGATTTTGTTTCTTTCTGGTCACTTGTAGACAAAAATAATTTCAAGTGGAATGCCCCGTTCCTCTTTATTTTGCGATATAAAATAGTTCTGTAGGGTTTTTTAATTGTCTTTATAGTTTTTTCTCTTATGTTTCAGAATTTGAATTATTATTGGTATTCTTTTTATGATCACTGTCATAGGTGACGTGCAAGTTAATAGCTACATCCTGTTAACAATCTCATTTCTAACCTTCAAGCATAACTTGACCTGGTTAATTCCAGAGAAACATCCCCTTTGATCAAATAGGACACAGATTCCCTCAAAAAAAAAAAAAAAAAAACCTCTTTAAAAATACAGTGCAATTTAAATTTTGATTTTTTTGAAGTTCTTAATTTTTTTCTAGTAGAAATTTTGAAGTAGTTTCAGAGTCTTGTGTTTATAATTTATTTTAATCTGGTCATGTATTGATTATGAGCAAAATAAAATTGGCCCATTTTACTGCTATTTTATAAAGCCTCATTATTAGTTAAAAAGAGCAGCCATGGGTGTAAATAATTCTGCATTATTTTTAGACCTCTCATGACATCACTGGAATTTTGAGGTTTCTTTAATGTGAAAATTATAAGAGGACTGCCTCTTCAGGTTTGTGTATTTTCTTTCCTTCTAGCTCTAGCTCTAAGCTTGCAGTTTTTATTAAACAATTTTTATGATACATATTATCATGGATGCTGGTAATATTTGTCAGGCTTGTACAGTGGTTATTTATAAAGCTGGTTTATAGATCTAAGAAGAACTATATTTCTAGATGCAGTCAAAGTTCTTGGGAAGTAATTAGTACCTCCCCCCGCCCCCCATATAGAGGGGGGAGGTAAAACATATGTTAGAATTGGTTGTTTAAAAAAAGATCTGTGTAAGTCAGAGGACACTATAAAGCCTGGAGTATTCTTTTAGGTTATTTCTAGGGATCCATGAAGCAATTCTTGTACTTTCTGAATGGGTAATGAACAAGTGCATTTGAATTGCATGGAGACTATAAATGAAGTCAGTTAGCTTTTATTCTCCTTTGCTATCTTTAGAAATAAATGGATAAAGTTTCTACTTTGGGATGAAATGATTCTTATACTCAGAATGTTGGTATATGTGATTATTTTTATATCTATGAAATATTTCCCAAGTAAGTAATAGAAAAGGATTATTAGTAGAGTTAAATCATCAAAAATTATACTTGAGCCTTATGTAAACCTATAGTAGTCGAGACAGTGTTATCAGTGTAAGGATAGATTTATAGAGAGATCATGAAACCTAATAGGAAGTTTGTAGACCCACACATACAGGCAGTTGATTTTCAGTAATGACGCCATGCTAAGTCAGTGGTTAGTCTATGTAACAGATGTGCTGAAACAACTAAACATTCATAAAGAAAAAAAGTGAACCTCAACCTTTGCCTCAATCGTATATATATTTAAGAAAACACAGAAATGATCATAGACTTAAATATAAAAGTTTAAAGCAAAGTATAGGTGAAAATGATTGTGACTTTGAATTAGGTAAAGATTTCTCTTTAAATACATAAAAAAAAAAAATGGAAGATAAAATTGATAAATGGGGCTTCATCAAAAAAAAAAAACAAAACCCTCTGCTTTTAAAAAGACAACATTAAGAAAATAAAAAGGTAAGCCATAGACTGGGAGAAAATATTCTCAATTTATATATATCTGATAAAGAACTTATATCCAAAATACCTGAAGAATTCTTGTAACACAGACAAATAACCCAGTTTGCAAATGATTCTTCACACAAAAAAACATGGCCAGTAAACATTTGAAAAGATGCTCTGTATCATTAGTCATTGCGTGCTCAGTCGCTTCAGTTGTATCTGACTCTTTGCCGCCGTATGGACTGTAGCCTGCTAGGCTCCTCTATCCATGGGCTTCTCCAGGCAGGAATGCTGGAGTGGGTTGCTATGCCATCCTCCAGGGGATCTTCCTGACCTAGGGATCGAATCTGTATCTCTTGTCTCCTGCATTGTCAGGCAGTTTCTTTACCACTAGCGCCATTAGGGAAATACAAATTAAAACCACAGTAGTGTATCACTGCAGACCCACTAGAATGACTAAACACTGACAATGTGGAGCGAATGGAACTCTCATGCATTGTTGATGAAAATGCAAAATGAAAACATTTTGGCAGTGTCTTTTAAAGTTAAACATACACTTATTAAATGGACTAATATTTCCACTTCTGGGTATTTACTCCAAGAGAAATGAAAGCATTATGTCCATACAGATTTGTGTGTGAGTGTTCATAGCATCATTATTTGTGATAGCCAAAAACTGGGAACAACTCAAAATATCCAGTAATTGAATAGGTAAATAAATTGTGGTATATCCATACAATGGAATACTACTTGGGAATAAAGGAACTAATTTTTGATACATGTAATAACATGAATGAGTCTCAGAACTATTGTGTTAAGAAAAATAACCAGACATAGACTACATGGTGTTTGATTCCATCTACATGAAAACTAGTGGAAAACAGCATAGGTCAGTGGTGTTTTGTGGCCATGGGTTTGGGAGAGTATTGCAAAAGGACATGAAGGAACATTTTGGGTTGATTGTGGTAGTTGTTAACATGGGTGTATACCATTGCCAAAACTCACCAATCTTCACACTTAAAATGGGTGAATTTCACTTGAGGTAAATTATACCTCAATGAAGTTGGAGGGGGAATGAGACTTGAGAAACTCAACTTGCTTATTTAAAATCTTATAAATAAAATGATTATTGTCAAAGCATAGCATAGTCAAAGGAATATATTTGGAAAAATATAGGTACTCTAGGATGTGTAATGCAAGGGGGGAAAAAAATACATTCTTCTTTCATTGTAATGATCGATCCCTCGTCTTCTGGAGCTGTTCAGAATGCCTTTTATTACCAGAGCCTGCTGTCTTTTAGGTGAGAAGCCAAAATCAGTTTTGTCATTTGCTTTTATTTTAAGTTCTAGATTTTGACCTCTGTTTTCCATTATGGGCACAAACAGCACACTTGTTAATTTGGCCTAATGATAACATGGGTAAATATTTTCTTCTCTAATTTTTATTCCACAGAATTCAACCTTAATATTTTGATGTATTTTATAAATTATCTTCTATACATTAGTTTTTACTTTTAAAAATTGGGGAGAAAAAGTAAATAATTTAGGGGAAAGTAGGAAAAAAAGATTGGAAAAAACGTGTTTTTAATTAGACTGAGATTTTTGAACAGTAATTTTCAGAAGTACTGCCATTGTTCCCGGTTTCTCCCTTAATTTATGTATTCTTCATTAGTCCTCTTTCTTATTCCCCACCATTCTGCTCTCATTACTGCAGTTTCTTCATTTGAGGTTGAAAGTGAAGGGAATTTTAATGTCTTTTAAAGAGCTTCTCCTTAAAGTATGTTTTGAAATCTTTGGGGAAAGATACCATAATCACTACTCTTACTAGTCTTTGTTTATCACTTTTTAAGATATACATTTTTTTCACATTTAGACATCTCTGAATTTGGGCTACATCTAGTAATATACCACTTAATTCAACTTAGAATTAAGTTGAGATCTTCTAGAGAGAATTTCATTTTTGTCAGTCACGTAGGGGCAACATCAACCATGCTAGTAGGGTAAATTTAAACCACAAACCTACCAGATTTATTGTTCAAATTCTCAGGGGGAGTTTTTTCCCGTTTCTTGGACTTGGTGTCAGGGTCAAGATGCACAAATGTCCTTGTGTGTTTCTTCTATATTGCAGATTTAGTTCTCCCTTTTCCTTGTACTATGGATATAGTCCTTTGATAATCCTAGCTTTACAAGACTCTGACTTTTCTTGGGCACCCCTCCTGGCCCTTTTTTAGTGGCATGTGATATGGGTGAGTTCTACAGTTGATGCATCTTCAGTTTTAACCATCTTTAATTTTGTTCCCTCCACATTCTCTTCACTGGGACTTTTTTATATTGAGTATTTGAATAAGAAAAATTATGATAATTCATGTATTATTTTAGGAATGATAGCATGCTTATTCAGACTTTTGAAGCACAGGGTGCTGTTCTCATGGCATAATCTGATAATGTATCCTTCCTGAGGATGTTCCTCAGAGAAAATATTCAGACAAATTAGTAAGAAACTGTTGGCTGGACATTTATGAAAAAACTGATGCTTCAGTGACTTTACTTTTATAATCTAGGCCACAATTTCTTGTTGTGTCTGTATATTTGAGGTATTTAAACTTTCAGTTTTTAAGGATCCATTTTCATAAATTAGATTTTTTTTTTTTAAGATCACTAGTACTCTTGCCTGGAAAATCCCATGGATGGAGGAGCCTGGTAGGCTGCAGTCCACGGGGTCTCGAAGAGTCGGACACGACTGAGCGACTTCACTTTGACTTTTCACTTTCATGCATTGGAGAAGGAAATGGCAACCCACTCCAGTGTTCTTGCCTGGAGAATCCCAGGGACGGGGGAGCCTGGTGGGCTGCCATCTATGGGGTCACACAGAGTCGGACACAACTGATGCAACTTAGCAGCAGCAGCAGCAGCATTCTTTTACTGAAGAATGGGAGCATAAAGGCAGACTAAGGTGTTGTCATTATGTTTTTTAAATAACAGCATTATTGAGATCTAGTTCACATACCATTCATTTCACCCTTTAAAGAGTACAGTTCAGTGGTTTTAAGAGGTTACCTCTCGAGAGGTGTGTAAACAACAGCACTAATTTCAGAATATTTTTTTTATCCCCCAAAGCAAATTGCCCATTCCTTCTTCTCCACAGCTCCGGCAGTCACTAATTACTATTAAGTTTTTAGTTTAAATTTCTTTTAGTTTAATTTTTAATTCAGTTGAATATTGTGTCTAGTCGTTACTAGGCCCTATGCTATCGTTGGGAAGGCAATAAATCCTTGTCTCCAAGATTATAACCCAGTAAAGAATAAGGGAATTAAACAGTTTATGATAAAATATACATAAGTGCCAGAACTGCTCACATGTATCACATTATAGAACTTTAGTTGCTGGTGAAATATCTTTCAGTTCAGTTCAATTCAATCTCTCAGTCGTGTCTGACTCTTTGCGACCCCATGAGTTGCAGCACGCCAGGCCGCCCTGTCCATCACCAAACACCCGGTGTTCACTCAAACTCACATCCATCGAGTCAGTGATGCCATCCAACCATCTCATCCTGTGTTGTCCCCTTCTCCTCCTACCCCCAATCCTTCCCAGCATCAGAGTCTTTTCCAATGAGTTAACTCTTTGTATGAGGTGGCCAAAGTACTGGAGTTTCAGCTTTAGCATCATTCCCTCCAAAGAAATCCCAGGGCTGATCTCCTTTAGAATGGACTGGTCGGATCTCCTTGCAGTCCAAGGGACTCTCAAGAGTCTTCTCCAACACCACAGTTCAAAAGCATCAATTCTTCAGCGCTCAGCTTTCTTCACAGTCCAACTCTCACATCCATACTTGACCACTGGAAAAATCATAGCCTTGACTAGACAGACCTTTGTTAGCAAAGTAATGTCTCTGCTTTTGAATATGCTGTCTAGGTTGGTCATAACTTTCCTTCTAAGGAGTAAGCGTCTTTTCATTTCATGGCTGCAATCACCATCTGCAGTGATTTTGGAGCCCCAAAAAATAAAGTTTGACACTTTTTCCACTGTTTCCCCATCTATTTGCCATGAAGTGATGGGACCGGATGCCATGATCTTCGTTTTCTGAATGTTGAGCTTTAAGCCAACTTTTTCACTCTCCACTTTCACTTTCATCAAGAGGGTCTTTAGTTCCTCTTCACTTTCTGCCATAAGGGTGGTATCATCTGCATATCTGAGGTTACTGATATTTCTCCTGGCAATCTTGATTCCAGCTTGTGCTTCATCCAGCCCAGCGTTTCTCATGATGTACTCTGCATATAAGTTAAATAAGCAGGGTGACAATGTCTTTAATTTAAAAAAGTAATCTGAGACCCAAGGGCATCATTGTTACAGAAGTTCTCTGGCATGGCCAGAAGAGTTTCTTAAAGAAATTTCTGGGTCTTGAAAAATAAGGTAGAGATAACTAGGAAGGACGTTTCATGTATGGAGCACAGTGTAAACAAAGCTTCAGAGAACTTTTAGGAAATAACAAGTAGTTCATTTTAATTACTAGAGCTAAAGGTGTGTGATGTGGAGCGATGTGAGAGAAAACTGATTTTGGAAAGATAATGAAAGCGTTGAACTCGAAGATTTTTTTAAAAATTGTAATGTATTTGGTAGTAGGTAGTGAGGAATGTCTAAAGGTTATTAAGAGGGAGAGCAACATGATTAGAGCTGGGCCTTAGGACAGTGCTTCTCATCTATGTTGGAGAACCATTTTCTTCTAAAAGACTTCTCTTCTGTTAGAAATTGATACTTAGAATAAAAATGAATTACTTGAAAAATGAAGAGACATAAAATGGAAGTATATCTTTTTTGTTATTATGTTCAACAAACAAAACTTTTCTGACAAATGGTTATAAAAGTTTCTAAATACTTCCAGTCTCTTAAATCAGTAACAGCACTTCACAAATCCGCCTTGGCCTGTGGACCCCACTTCTGAGTGGCACCACTTCAAAGCAGTTAATTTGGCATTAGTGCGCAGGCAGAGCCATTGAGAGATGATTGCTGGAGAGTTAATGAGGGACCTGGACAGGTTGTTAGCAGTTTGAATTGAATGGAATGGAAGATCTGGATTAGAGACATTTGGAAATTTAAATGAAGGCAAGTGAGATGTTGTGGATTTGAGGGAGAGGAAAGAATCAAAAGATTTTAATAACTAGGTTTTCGACTTAAGGGGAAAATGAGAGTGCCCTGGTGGAAATAGAGACTAGTTTGGGGAAAGAGATACAAATTAGGTTTTCAACAAAAATTCACCATAGCATTTTTCTGTTAATTAACAGACACTCACATACATCATTTGGTTGATAATCTAAGTTTGCACTCTCCAACAGGCACTTGTAACTGTAACAAACTTTGAGTATATAATTACACAAACCCATAACCAAAACATGCCTGAGATTTTTTGCTTGTATCCTTAGTCTCATTTTTTGTTGCAGTAACTCTTGTTGGGCCTTTGGCCAGGAAATTGTGACTGCTGGGCAGGAGGAGGAGCTAGGGATAAAGTTCACCAGTGCCAGAGAAATTCTATTCCAAATGGATTCATGTGGAGCAACAGTGATATCCAATGACAAGTTAAATTAGACACAGAGGTGTTTTCTCCAGCACTGTCTCAGAAGAGACATACTGTGGAGGGGCCTGGTTCCGACTAAAACGGTCTTTTTGAAGTAAGGTTAAAGTCACACACACAAAAATTATACTAGGGATTTGAAGAAGAATTCTGTTATGTGACTTCAAGAACTAGTTGACTCAAATAGTTTCACACTTTGCAGAACGGCAACCAGTGACAGATGAGGTAACGCTGCTTTGAATTACAAGTTAAATCGCAAAACCATTAAGAGTTTGCTATTTACAAAATTCCAAATTTAGTAAATTGCATGTTCATGTTCCTTTAGTGTGAGAATACTAGATTCCTGTTCTTAAAGCACATTAATAGTCTTATTTCTTTTGTTTAACGTCTGTATTTATTTGGATAGCATTTCTTCAAGTTTTATGCCTTACTGCAGTGCCGTACGATAGTAAAAGCTGTTACATTTGTCTTTGTGTTGACGTCTGTGCTCAGTTTTATAGTGTTTCTGGGTCTTTCTGCTGAAGATTGTGCCTGTTGTTTTAATGCTCAAATCTATATCTTGCAAATAACTTAGTACATAGGAATAGGAATTTTGGGCTGATAATTACATTTTAATGTTGGTTGCTTAGTTCAGTCATGCTTTCTAGGGTGGCAGCTTTGTGCTTTATTTAAAGTAAGCTTTGGAAAATTTCACAAATATATGCAGGCTCTTGAAGATAGAGATGTGGAGTATGTTCCACTGGTTAATAATTTAGAAAAGTGACACAAGTTAACAGGCATTAATGAAGATACAGTCAAGGTTCTGGGACCAATAGAAAATTTTGGATTCCCCAAGGCAGATAATGATATTTTTGTTTTAAAAGTGTGGTGAGACGATGAATCAGCCTTTTAATTGATAGAGCACCTAGCACTTTCTTTTATATAATAATAGTAAAAAGTATTTATTAGTTTGACGCCAGGAGATCAGTTTCGCTTTAAGGCTATATTCTGGAGACGTGGTATTTCTGGCTCAAGGCTGCCTCTCAGCTGAAGTCAGTGCATACTTTCAGCATTTGGATGTTTATTATCTTTATAAATCATGGCATGTATACTACTGCAGTTATCTATAATGCAGCTGTTCCCTTTTGTCATCACAGCTTTGCTTATGCACTTTAGGTATTCATGCATGAATTAGATTTAATTCCCTATTGCCCCCATCTGCCATGTTGTAGCTTAAATTAGGGAAGGAAAAGGAGTGGTGAGAATATATGTGAGGTTTTTCTTTTGTTTCATAAGTTATAGGGGAGACAGGAGTGATTGTTTTTTTAAGCTCAGGAATTGCTTCTGTAGGTGAGGGTACTTACTTTAAATGAAAATGAAAAGATAAAGGATATTTGGTTTCATAGAAAAGCATCTTTTCTAATTTTAGACATCTAAAAAATCTTACTAGTTTTAGCTACTCCCTAAAGGACAGCTTCTAGGATGTATGTCATAAAATGGTACCTGCTTCGTAATAGGCATTTGACAAACATGTTGATTGAATAAAGTGACCAGTTAGTCAAAGGAAAGAGTGTGATTTAATGGATATTTAGCAATGATTATTTTTGCAGAAACAACAGATTTTTTTATTCCTGATATATATCATTCCCAGAATTTCTATGGACAATGCCTAAGGATAATAGTATGATCTCTGTATCCTTAAAAATGTGATAAGGAATACAGGTTAATCTCTCTTCTGGACGAGAAAGAAGTGGGTGGATTATCTAGCTGGGTCTGTTTCTTTCTACCTTTAGCAGTGACTGATACCAGCAAAGTGTCTTTTTGTCTATGATTCTAGCTGTGTCTAAAACCAGCTTGCATCATTCTTATGTCAGAATCAAAGCTGTGCCTTTTATTATGTGGTCCCATATATCTCTCTCCTTGATAGGAAAATCTTCCCAGTCTGTTTCTGCTGAATTCCCACAGAATATTTTAGGCATGTCAGCTGTTTGGGCTTTAATCAAGGATTTGATCCAGTTGGCCCCCTAGCCTGAATTGAGAGTGTTTGAAAAGTCTCAGCTTCGGTGGATTCCGGGCTGCGATGGCGAGTAGGGAGTTATGTCTCCTACTTGTGCAGGAAGCCGTTTCTCGCACTCATTCTCTGTAACTGGGCGAGGAGGGGTGACCTTTAGGGTTCGCCTTGATCGGAGGGGTCTGGTTCCCGCGCTCCCACCTGGGCCACATAATCTTGCCCAGCACCTTTTCTTCCTTCTTGGTTATGGCTTGACGAACCCTTAAGGACTCGTCGGCCAACGTTGTGGCACATTCCTGAGAAGGACAAGGACCCTTTACCCGAGGGGGGTAAAGACAGTACTTGGAAGATGACGGATCTAGTCATCCTTGCACAAGGAAAGCCTTCTGCGCGCTTTGGCGTCTGTACATGTTGGGACTCCTCAGGCACTGAAATACTGAAGTCCAGCTCATTCTCAGTCGCTTGAAAACTGTGTTCACTGTTGGACAGTACTGGCACAGAGTGAAGCCAGACTTCCCTTCCTGCCAGGCTCACCCCTTCGGCAGCCGGTAGAGCCACAGCAGGGCGGTTACCCTCCTGGCTACAGCTCTGGCCGCGGGGCGGGTGGAAATGGACCCAACCTTTATTCTGCGTGTGAGACCTCTGGACACCCCTCTGAGACTTCACTTCCACCCAAGGAAACCACATCTCTAGCTGAAAACCAAGATGAAGATTCACTAGAAGATCCAAATCTCCACTTGAATATTGAGGAACTCAACAAAGAATTTATGGTGAAAAGTGAAGAGCTCTACCAATCTCTCATGAATTGTCACTGGCAGCCTCTCGATACAGTGTACTCAGAAATCCCAGACAAGACCCCCCAAGAGCAAGATGCTCATTAAGCTACCAACTATCATATTCATTGTGTCTTGTTTTGTTTAAAAAGTTCTCGCAGGAAGGCACTGGATTGTGTGTATAAATACAGATTCTTGAGAGAATGTCATGTAAATAAACGTTACCAGCACGTTCAAAAAAAAAAAAAGTCTCAGCTTCAGTGTTTCCAGAGTTAAAACCATTACTCAGTGTCTTTACCTTCTCTTGTTGCCTTTATGTAACTGAAAAAGGTGATAATAAAGTAGATGCTGCAGTCGGTAGTAATAACAGTGAAATTTGATGAAGTGGCAGAAGGGTCATGGTGATATATTTGGAGTTTGGGGGTATTTTAAAAAAGATTTGAGTAGGTGTCATTTGTCCTCTAGTTCCCTGTATCTTTCAGCTATTCACTGCTCTTCCTCTCCCATCCATTATTAACCCAATCAAAATAAGGGTTGATTTTTCCAGAATAACAGGTTTTCTTAGGGAAAGAAAGTATAAATGTTTTACATAACATCTCTCTCAGAAACTAAGAGTTTTATAAAGCTTATCTAGTGTGCATAGCACACTATGAGAGAAATAAATTCATATTTTTTAGGGAATAACATTTCTGAATTCAAGGACCTATTAAGTCCCCCAGTTAAAATGTTGTAAGCAAATATTTGATTATTTGCATATAAAATTGGTGCATGCATTCTGAGATGAGAGGAAAAGCTTTCTATTAAAGTTTCAAACAATAGTTTTTGAGTTGGTGAAGAGGTTTTTTTTTTAAGTCGTTATCTAGATTAATGATTTCTAAACTTGAGTATTTCATCAGTTAAAGTATGAAACAGTCATCCCTCTGGATGCATGCTTAAATTACATATACTACTATCATTACTTGTGTGTAGTAGAAAACATACACAAATTAGACATTTTAAAAATATGAAATAATTTTGAGTAGAAGCTGTAACCCTTTGTTCTGTATTCCAGGGGAGTCTTTCATATCCTCAGATGCAGTCACTCCTCTTTGGAGACTACTGACCTATATTGTCAGTGGGAGAAGCCTAGCCCAGGTATCTTTATTTTTATCAAGTTTCCTGGGTGATTTGTAGCATTCTCATTTCTCATAGTTACTTATGAGATGAAGGCAAAGAAAAGGTTTGGTAATAAGAGGATAAACCATTCAGTAATTTTGGCCTCCAAACTTTGGGATCAGATTGAGGGGCTGCCCTTATTTTCAGAGATGCTTGAACCTCAGCCCAGAGCACTGTCATGATGATGACCCTCCACACTGTTGTGTTTAGTTTTCCTTGTGTCTCGTAGTTATCTTTCTGGAGTTTGAATCTGCTTATTGCACTTCATCAAAATCTGATAATTTGTTCTTGCCTGCAGGATAAAGTCCCATCTCTCTAGTGTGGCACACAGTCTTCATTAATCTGACCCTTGCTACCCTTTTTTAGCTTCATAACCTTTATTGCTTCTTTCCCTTCTCTGAAGAACTTCCATTTGCAAAAACAGAAAAGTAAAACCAAAGAAAACTCAGTTCCAGCTCCAGTAAATGTTTTTTGGTTCACTGCAAACCTTATCTTTACTTTTTCATTCTGTGTGGAGTGCCTTTCTTGCTTTGTCCTACTGGAAAACTTCTACTGATTGTTTAAGATCAGCTCAAACAACTTGTGCTCTCTCCTGCATGTTATTGTATAGCATTTATTGAAACACTTTAATTAGTTGCTTAAGCCTCTCTCCTGCTACTGCTGAATTCCTCAAGGATAGAGATCGGTTAAAATGTAAATAGCATTAGAACAGGTACTCTTTTGTTCTCTGCCATGTCACAGTGCCTGGTATGTAGTAGGCATTTGGTAAGTATTTGTTGAATAAATCTGTTTATATTTATGTCTTTAGTGTATGGCATATGATGGGCTTTAAGTGAACCTCTATTCATTAAATAAATTATAAATGAGTGAATGAATTATAAAATCTCAGAAATAAGCTATTTTATGGGGTCAGACTTAGAAAAGGAGAATTGATTCTCTGAAATCTTGAGTACATAGCATTGTTAAAATAAAGACACAGTAAGAAAATTCACACATTTTTGTGTAGTATCTGATGCCACCTATGGTATATGGAGGACTTGAATAATTTATATTGCGAGTCTTTTTTTTTTCTTCTTTTTTTTTTAAATTTTATTTTATTTTTAAACTTTACAATATTGTATTAGTTTTGCCAAATATCGAAATGAATCCGCCACAGGTATACCTGCGTTCCCCATCCTGCGAATCTTAATATTGGTATTTAAATGGTATCTAGAAAGGTAGCCAGATAATTCCATTGAACTTAATTTTTTTTTGGCTACAGTATTATCAGTTTTTACTCTTTTTTTTTTTTTCTTTAGGGTGTTTGTGAACCGGAGTTTAGCCATGGAAAAAATAAAGTGTTTTGGGTTTGACATGGATTATACACTTGCTGGTGAGTAGCACTTTCTGGTTGCTTAAGAACTACTACTTTGGATACAACACACTAGACCTTTCAATAAACACTTGTTGATGTAGTCACATATTTAGCTGCCAGAAGCTCTTGTTACCAGGCTGCTTTCATTGACATTTGTGAATATTGAAATTACCATATTTCCTTGAGATTTAGATTGTACAGGTAGAACAAGTGCTAAATTAGAGACCCTGGTAAGAAATGATACAATGAAAGTATGCATTAATATGTATATTTGTGCACTTTTGGCTTTTACTTTATTAAGCTGTTCTTCAAGGATGGAATTTTGTGTCTGTGTACCACAGGTAAACTTTTATCAGTTAAAAATTTCAATGTTATTCTTAAAGACAAATGGAAAATACGTTGGTTTTCTTTTGAAATGATTACGCATATACTATGTAAAGACTTTAAAAGCTAGAGCTATTACTTTTTTCATTATCAAATAGACCTTAGACACCAGCATTGTTGTTTTTGCTATTCTGTCTCTGAGATATATTTGAAATACTTAATGTATTAGCCAATAGTTGCAACATATTTTGAGAACTTACGAAGTTTTTATTAAAATATTTGCAATCTGGCAAAAATGTCATTTAATTTAAGAGGTAGTAGGGATGAACAACAAGATCTACCGTACAGCACAGGGAACTATATATTCAATATCTTATAATCTATAATGGAAAAGAATCTGAAAAAGAATATATATATACATAACTGTATCACTTTGCTGTACACCTGAAGCTAATACCAACATAGCAAATCAGTTTTACTTCAAATAAAAAAAATAAACTAAAAAAAAAGGGGGTGAAGAACTGAGTTGAGCACACGTTTATATGTTTGTACCTGCACGTGTGTACAACTCAGAGTCTTTCAGAAACTTTCTCTAGAACTGTTGTCTTTCAGTACACAAAACGTTAAAATGCATTAATTCACTTACCTTCAGAAACGCTATATAACAGTGTTAGAAAATGGACTTCCATCTCCAATTAGATAAATCTCAATTTGATGTTCAATTTAGGCAACTATAAGTGAATGTTAAAAATGTACAAAAATGAGCACATGTAGTTTATAGGTACTTGTTACAGGGATATGGGTATATTTTACCAAACAAATTATATATTGAAAATATGCACTGACTTGATTTTCATTTCTCTTTCTTCTCTCTATAGTCTTTGTTATTTATTTAGTTTTCTTTAACCTTCAAGCTGTTTTTGCAGTAGATTCTTTTATATTTTCCCAGTTGGACACAGGCGCTTTTAGATATTCTTACCAGAAAGCAGTTAGAAACACTATGCTTTCTCAGTGTAGATCTTGTTTTCCAAATTGGAAGAAAATCCTGCAGTCTCTCCTTTCTAGAATTCTGCTGTCCAGGGAAAAGAAGATCATTTGGCAGCTGAAAGGGGTATTAGCTAAAGCAGAGATAGAAGTTAATGGGGCTGGAAAGTGGCAAACTTTTTTTTCTTGGTTACTAAGACCATCTTACTGTATTGAAGTAGTTCAATAAGTATTTGTTGGAAACTTGTAATGTGCCTGGTGCATTTTGTTACTGAGCATTGAGATAACTGTATATTCTATAGAATAATTAAAAAAGGAATTCTCTCGTTTAACAAAAAAGTCACTGAATCTTGGTTTCTAAACTTTAAAGCTACCTAATGGTTTCTTCTTTTTATATGCTTTTTTTTTGGTAATCTTACTTTATATTTTAATGTTTATTCTTAATTTAGACACTATACTTTGCTATATATAATAGTGATTATTATCATTTATTAGGTACTTATTATATGCCAAGCCCTGTTCTAAGTGTTTTACATAGGTTATTTCATTTAATATGCAGATTATCTCATTCGCATCACTTATTTAATATTTACAGAATCCTATGAGGCAGATTCTACTATTATTGTTTTCATTTTATAGAGGACACTAAGATTTTGAGGGCTTTGTCTAAAGACATTCAGTTGTGATATAGCTGAACTAAGATTCAGACTTAAGCATGCATGTATATATATGTATATAATGGATGTGAATATAAGTTTACATTATATTTTGAATAATGACAGTTTATAGCAGGGTATAATTTGAAAGTGATACACACTTCCTCCTCCCCTGCAGACAAACCAGCCAAGACTTAAGCACTCAAAAAGACAAAGCTCTTTAAAGTAGCCCCCTTGAGAGACTATATATTATTCCAGCAGTTCTATTTTGGATGAAAAACACTGTTACTATCCTTGTGGTATTGCCTTCACTTCATAAAGCATGTAGGGAAACAACCTTACTGATTTTATACTGCCACCTGTTTGCCGTAATAAATATTCATAAAACTTACCTGAATAACTTTTGGTTTTTAAACAAACACACCACACCCTTGAAGTACTAAGGACTGTTCATGAGAAAAATGTGCCATAAAGTACAGTGACAAGACTAAAAGAAGTGTTTTTTTGAAAGCTTTGAGTATTTGGGATAAATATCCCTGAAATAAGTGGAATAGCCTCACAGGGTGAATTCTTGGAAAGGGCTTGTATTCTCTCTGAAGCCGTTCCTGAGACATTGTCTTCTCTGCAATCCTGACACTTGGTGTATCACTCCCCAGAGCAGTTGTAATTCACTTGCAGTCTTTGTTCACTTGCTTGTCTCCCCTTTGGCCTGCTAGTTCCTCAAGGGTAAGGAGTTTCTTTTTCACATTTATGTCCTATGTGTGGCCTAAAATCTGGAGTATAGTAGTTGCTCAGTGGATATTCATTGAATGAACACTTTGGGTGCATAAGTTTTAATATATCAGTTTAAGAATCAATCATGGTATTTTATGTTTACCCAATATAAAATATACACTAATTATTCAAGCTAAATACTTTTAAGTGTGGACTTATTTTAAAAATTTTAATAAACTTTATATTGCAGAATAAGTTACATGCAATGAAATACATGCATTTTAATTATATAGATTGGCTTTGACAAAATGTGTATGCCTGTGTAACCAGCAACCATCATCACCACAATCAAGATAGAGAATTTTTCTACCACTACAGAAAGTTCCCTCACTGCCTTTGTGAAATTAGTTCTGCTCCTTCCTCTCTCTTTCCCCTGGCTTTTTGTCACTACAGATTAATTTTACCTTTCCAGAATTTCATGTAAATGGAATCATACACTGATATACTCTGTTTCTACCTTCTTCTGCTTAGCATAATGTTTTTGTGATTCATTCATGTTGTGTCTGTCAGTAGGTAGTTCATTCTTTTTTTGACCCCTAACTTTTTAAACTTTTTATTTTGAAAAATTTTTAGATTTGTGGAAAAGTTGCAAAAGTAATAGTTTGCCTTTACTCTCTCCTATGGTAACGTCTTACTTGACCCATGGTTAACTGTAGGACAATTATAAAAACTAAGAAATTAACATTAGTACAATACTGTTAATTGAACTACAGACTTTATTCAGTTTTTACACTAATATCCTTTATTCTAATTCAAGATCCAAACCAGAATTTCACATTGGGTTTAGTTGTCATATTTCCTTTGTCTCTTCTGTGATACTTCCTGAATCTTTCATTGCTTTGACACTTTTGAAGAGTCCTGGTTAGATGTTTTTGTAGAATGTTTCACAATTTGTATTTGTCTGATTTTTTTTTTCCATGAATAGATTGAAGTATTGTGCATATTTGGGAAGAATACCCCAGAAGTATATGCCCTTCTTAGAGCATGATACCAGGGGCCCATAATAGGTCTTATTACTAGTGATGCTAACCAGTGAAACGGAGAAGGCAATGGCACCCCACTCCAGTACTCTTGCCTGGAAAATCCCATGGGCGGAGGAGCCTGGTAGGCTGCAGTCCATGGGGTCGCTAAGAGTTGGATACGACTGAGTGACTTCACTTTTCACTTTCATGCATTGGAGAAGGAAATGGCAACCCACTCCAGTGTTCTTGCCTGGAGAATCCCAGGGATGGGGGAACCTGGTGGGCTGCCGTCTATGGGGTTGCACAGAGTCGGACACGACTGAAGTGACTTAGCAACCAGTGAAAATTATGAAATTCTCTTTTCTCTTTAAACTTTACTTGTTTGGGTCGGGAGACCAGGTAGCAGCAGTCCTTTGTTATTATGCTGCAGTTTGTGTGTCCATTTATCTATTGATGGGCATTTGGGTTGTTTCCAGTTTGGGGCTATTGTGAGTAAAACTGTTAACATATGTGTAGGAGTCTTTTGTGAATGTATATTTTTATTTTTTTCTGGGAAAACATTTAGGAGTGTAATTGCCAGATAATGTTTACCTTGTGGGAAACTGACAAATGGTTTTTCAAAGTAGTGATACTATTTTAAATTCGTACCCAGAAAACATGCAAATTCTAGTTGCTCCACTCCTATCTACACTTGATATTGTCAGTCCTTTGAATTTTAGCCATTCTAGTGAATATGTAGTGTTATTTCACTGTGACTTTATTTTGTATTTCTCTGATAGCTAGTGATGTTGAAAATCTTCATGTACTTACTGGGTATATGTGTTTTGTGACGTGCCTATTCAAATGCTTACGTTTTAATTGGGTTGTTTATCTTTTTATTGTCAATTATAGAAGTTCTGTATATATTCTGAATGCTGACCCTCTGTCAGATATATATCTTGTGACCATATTGACCAATACATGTTAGTCTATCTATTGACATTCTATTCCATTGATCTCAGTGAATGTCACATGGTCTTGACTGGTTATTGTAGGTTTATAGTTAGTCTTAAAGTAAGGTAGTGTTAAGTCCTTTAACTTTATTCTTTTCTCAAATTATTTTGATATTTTAGGTCCTTCATATTTTAGAATATGAATTCTAAATTCATAAATTTTAGAGAACGTAATTTTTATGTTCTCTAAGAACATAAATTTTAGAATAAACTTGTCAGTTTTTCAAAAAAGCCTGGATGGGGTTTTCATTATGATTGTCTTCATCCCTTATTCTATTTGACACCTTAACTGTCTTAACTATGCAGAATCTTCCAGTCCATGAACCTGATACATCATTTGATTTACCTAATCTTCTTTAGTATCTTAACAATTTTTTGTGATTTTTGGTATAAAGGTTTCATACATATTTTGTTACATTTGTCTGTTAAATATTTCATATTTTAATGTAGTTTTAAGTGGTGTTTTACATTCCATTTTCTATTTTTTTTGTCATTAGCATTTGGAAATGCAGTGTGTTTTTGTGTCCTGTGACCTGCTTAATTTGCTTATTAGTTCTAGTGACTCTTTTGTAGATTCTTTAGAATTATCTACCTCTATGATCATATCATCTGCAAATGATTTAATTTTTCCTTTCCAATCTATATATCTTTATTGTGGTTTGGTCGCTAAGTTGTGTGTGATTTTTGCAACCCTGTGGACTGTATGTAGTCCACTAGTCTCCTCTGTCCATGGGATTTCCCTTCGAGAATACTGGAGAGGGTTGCCATTTTCTTCTCCATGGGATCTTCCCAACCCAGGGATCAAAACCAGGTTCCCTGTACTGCAGGCAGATTCTTTACCAACTGAGCCACCAGGGGAGCCCATATAACTTTATAATTTATTTTATTAAAAATTTTTTTTGACTTCATTGTGCTGACTAAAACCTTTGTACCATGTTGAATTAACTTCCTGAGTGTTCTTGATCTTAGGGAGAGAATGTTCAGTTTTTCACTGTTAAATAAGGTGTTGGTTTTATGTAGATAATTTTTATCAGGTTGAAGAAGTTCCCTTTTATTCTTAATTTTCTGAGAGTTCTGTTTTGCTTTGTTTTTTAACGTGAATGGGTGCTAAATTTCATCAGATGTTCTGTCTCAGTTGAGATGATTATATGTTTTTTCTTTTTTAGTCTATTAAAAGGGTGAATTGCACTGACTGATTTCTGAATATTAAACCAGTTTTGCATTCCTGGAATAAATCCTGCTTGGTCATGTACATGTTCTTTAAATATTTGATAGGATTAACTAGTGAAGCCATGTAGGCCAGGAATTATCTTTTTGTGAGAAGGTTCCAAATTATTGGACTTCCCTGATAGCTCAGTTGGTAAAGAATCCACCTGCAATGCAGGAGACCCCGGTTTGATTCCTGGGTCAGGAAGATCTGCTGGAGAAGGGATAGGCTACCCACTCCAGTATTCTTGGCCTTCCCTTATGGCTCACCTGGTAAAGAATCTGCCTGCAGTGTGAGAGACCTGAGTTTGATCCCTGGGTTGGGAAGATCCCCTGGAGAAGGGAAAGGCTACCCACTTCAGTATTCTGGCCTGGAGAATTCCATGGACTGTATAGTCCATGGTGGTTGCAGAGAGTTGGACATGACTGAACTACTTTCACTTCAAATTATACATTCAACTTTTAAACAAAAACATGGGGCTAGTCAGCTTCTGTTTCTTCTGTATCAATTTTGATAATTTGTGCCTTTTCATCTAAGTTTCAAATTTATTGACATCAAATAATTCATAATGTTTTAAAATTATTCTTTTGATGTCTGTAGGATCTGTAGTAATGTCGTTGTTTTCATCCCTGATACTGGTAATTTGTACCTTTTTTTTCCTTCATCAGTCTAGCTAGGGGTTTATCTTTGTTATTAATCCTCTACCCCTTAACCTCTGCCAAGAAAAAAAGAACCACCTTTTGGTTTCAATGAGTGCTTGAGAATGAGGAAGAATTAAATTTAGTGATGATTTTAAATTAATTATGACTTTGAGTTTGCAACCTGCTTTTGTGATAATTGTTAACTATAAAAACAGTACTTACAAAATTATTAAAGTACTATCCAAATATTCCAGGCATTTTCTTCATTTGGTTTATATTTTTTATTAGGATCTAGGCAATAATATGGCACCCCATGTCAGTACTCTTGCCTGGAAAATCCCATGGACAGAGGAGCCTGGTAGGCTACAGTCCATGGGGTCGCTAGGAGTCAGACACGACTGAAGTGACTTAGCAGCAGCAGCCGCAGGCAATAATAACTTTTATTTCTGATTATAATTTTTAAGTTTGATTGTTTTGCTTCTGTAGTCTCTTAGCACCATTAATATCTTTGATGTTGTTGACGTACTTTCTTGCTTCAAGCATTAATGAAATATGCCAGTTCTCTATGTTGAATGAAATGTTGCACAATACACTTTGTTTCATTTTTCCCCTTGTATTGACTTTAGAGTTTGGGGGTTAAGGGCTTGGTTATTTTAGCTTGTTTTTTATTTTAGTATTATCAATAACTAGAACTAGTGAAAGTCGCTCAGTCGTGTCTGACTCTTTGCAACCCCATGGACTATATAGTCCTTGGCACTCCAGGCCAGAATACTGGAGTGGGTACCCTATCCCTCCTCCAGGGCATCTTCCTGACCCTGGAATTGAACTGGGGCCTCCTTCATTGCAGGCGGATTCTTTACCAACTGAGCTATCAGGGAAGCCAGTCTTATCAATAGCTCGGTATATATTAAGTGCTTAATAAATAGTAGCTGTTAAAGTAAATGGCTACCTTCTTTGTGTAACTCTATTCCTAAAGAGAATACATTGAATAACCATTTGCTTTTTTTTTTTTTTTAGTTGGGAGAAGGAACAAGCTAATAAACATTCATTTTATCTGGAATGAAATGGTTAGATAGGCTGTAAAATTGGTATCTAGCATAATCAATGAATTGGCTATTCTGGCAAGTGATATTTTGAGTGATACAGGGTTATCATTTACAGCATAGATGGATTACTGGTTTTCAGAGTTAGAATGCAGTGAGATTGATAGTAAGGCAAGGATTGGTGTTTCTGAAGAGTCTGGATAGGACATTACATCTCAAGTGGCAGTCTTGTTTTGAAATGGTTCATTCAGTAAGAGAAGGTGCTTATGGTTTCAGGGCCTACTTTATCACACTGTAAACCTTGCCTAAGTTTCTTCAGAGAAAGCAACTACATAGGTTTTCTCAAAGTTTCTCTTCCTGTGTTTACACATGTTTGAAATATGTATGACCTTTCCATGAAAAGAGTTTGGGATGGAATCTAACTTTGGGGAGTTAAGCTATTTTCATAAGAAAACAGTTCTGCTTGGGTCTAGAAAATGACCATAGGAGACCTTCTTTGGGAGCAGAGGTGTCATGGATTGGGTTAACTTTGGGTCACTTTTAGTCCATATTGATCGGTGAAGCTTTGATAATCTTCATCTTCATGTCAGATGTCAGGGTTGATAGAATTAGTGGTAAATAATCACTTAAAACTTTGGTTTATCACTAATAAATAAGAAAGAGGATAACTGAGGCAAAAATGCATACATGGACTCTAAGCATGTTAAGCTGTGTATGTAATTATTCCAAACTTGCAGTTTTCCATAAGTGAATTATACGAACCCGTGATAGAATAAAAATCAAGTTGTGGGATTTTTGTTCTTTTAGTTTATTAAAAGAGAAATTGATTTTGTTTTTGTTGTATTGCTAAGTTGTGTCCGACTCTCCGTGACCCTGTGGACTGCAGCACACCAGGCTTTCTCTCTCCTCCCCTACCTCCCAGAGTTTGCTCAAATTCATGTCTGTTGAGTTAGTGATACTGTCTAACCATCTCCTCCTTTTCTGCCCACTTCTCCTTTTGCCGTCCATCTTTCCCAGCATCAGGATCTTTTCCAATGAGTTGGCTCTTCGCATCAGGTGGCCAGATGGCCTTATATTAATTTTCAAAAATTTCATGATTTTGCTTAGAGTTTGGTACATTTATTCATTGAGTGAAGTGAAACACAGTGTTCAGTAACAATCCATTTTGATGGGCGCTTCACTGTCTTCATCTTCTCTCAATGTCAGCCTCATACCTCACATAGTTTTTTTTTTGTTTTTTTTTTTTTTACTAGAAGATTGCTTTATCATCAGCTATCCTTGTGATTAAATCAAGCTATACATTTTTTTGTTATTAGTTTATTTGCAGGATTTCTGTTTAAGATTGACATTTTTGTATAGATAAAAATTAAAACTTGGAAACAGAGAACTTTTGGACCTGAATCAGTTTTAATCCTGAAACCTGCCTATAGAATTAATGCCAGTATTGGTATTTATTTAAAGCTTCATCTCTGCAGTACTGTAGGTTAACACTTTATTTCTCTAATGGAATTATGTACATTAATTATAGTATAACCAGTTTGTCTACTAAATACAGATTAAATACATACAAAAGTCAGTGTTTAGAATCTAAGTCATACTTCAGTTCAGTTTCTTAGTCACGTCTGACTCTTTGCAACCCCATGGACTGCTGCATACCAGGCTTCCCTGTCCATCACCAACTTCCAGAGCTTGCTCAAATTCAGAGCCATCGAGTCAGTGATGCCATCCAACCATCTCATCCTCTGTTGTCCCCTTCTCCTCCTGCCTTCAATCTTTCCCAGCATCAGGGTCTTTTCAAATGAGTCAGTTTTTCTCATCAGGTGGCCAAAGTATTGGAGCTTCAGCTTCAGCATCAGTCCTTCCAATGAATATTTGCAACTGATTTCCTTTAGGATTGACTGGTTTGATCTCCTTGCAGTCCATGGGACTCTCAAGAGTCTTCTCCACACCACAGTTCAAAAGCATCAATTCTTTGGTGCTCAGCTTTCTTTACGGTCCAACTCTCACATCCATACATGACTACTGGAAAAACCATAGCTTTGACTAGACGGACCTTTGTTAGCAAAATAATGTCTCTCTGCTTTTTAATATGCTGTCTAGGTTGGTCATAGCTTTTCTTCCAAGGAGCAACCGTCATGCTTAGTCTTGTATATTAGCTTCGTTACCAACAAGTGGTGGACTGTGTTCTGATTTCCTGTTTTATTAAGTTGTCTAGTGTAGGTCCTTTCTAGACCTCGGAATTTGTGTTTGTGGCCTTCTTCTGAGAGTAATGTTTAGCCTTTTTGTGCCTCAGTGAGACAGACAGATGGATCAGACTTGTAAGTGCATTCTCTAGGACAAACCAAGCCCAAAAAGATCTTGATAGTTGACCTAAAATTAGGTTTTTGAACTTGTGAGAGAGCAAGAAAGTTGTTTTTAACCACATTACTCCCTCTCCATAGAATGAAGGGACCAATCTGTACTATTTGTTAGTTTTGTTTCTTTGATTTTGTTTGCATACAGGACTTCTAAAAATGTTATGTTGCAGAATTTTTTGTTACTAACAGTGGACAGAAGAGTGAAAATAGAAAATAAAAGGAGGATTTGAGTTTTTAAGGTTTAGTTCTTGTTCATTTTTCAAGTGGCATATAGGCATAAACAGACCTGGGGTTTCCATTACTGTTAGTATTTTGTTACTTAGTTTTATAATATTATACCTAGAAATTTATTGCTGAGGTTTCAAAGGAGAAAATCTTTTATGATTAACTGAGTCACATAATGTGCTTAAGATTACCTCCTCATGGTAATAGATCATCACTTTCTGACAGACTGCTAATCTCCAAAACGTGGTTTCTTTAACAAGCAAAATGCTAGTCACTAGCTGTTAAGTGAGTGTCGGTTCAGTTCAGTTCAGTCGCTCAGTCGTGTCCGACTCTTCACGACCCCGTGAATCGCAGCACACCAGGCCTCCCTGTCCCTCACCAACGCCAGGAGTTTACTCAGACTCATGTCCATCGAGTCAGTGATGCCATCCATCCATCTCATCCTCTGTTGTCCCCTTCTCCTCCTGCCCCCAATCCCTCCCAGCATCAGGGTCTTTTACAATGAGTCAACTCTTCGCATGAGGTGGCCAAAGTATTGGAGTTTCAGCTTTAGCATCAGTCCTTCCATTCAACACTCAGGACTGATGATCTCCTTCAGAATGGACTGGTTGGATCTCCTTGCAGTCCAAGGGACTCTCAAGAGTCTTCTCCAACACCACAGTTCAAAAGCATCAATTCTTTGGTGCTCAGCTTTCTTCACAGTCCAGCTCTCACATCCATACATGACCACTGGAAAAACCAGTGTAATCTTGATATAAAAAAGTGATTAAAAAAAAAAAAAAGCCAGGATAGCTCTTTTTCTGTTTTGAAGGATAGGTTCCATATACTTTGAGTTCAGACCCAGTCTTGTTTTTCATCTTTGCCTTAGAGGCTCTGTGGTTGGAGAGAAAGAAGAGTGGTAGACCTGGATCTGGATCCCAGCTCTGCCTTGTACTAGCTCTTGGCTACTAGCATGTTACTTAACCTCTTCATTTAATCCAAAAACAGGGCAGGGTTATAGGGATGAACTATTGGTATAAGGTTTGAGTGGAATAATGAATATATGTAAAATGATAAATGCAGGGAAAGTAGTTTTCTTGCTTTGACTGGTGATACCAAAATGTTAATATACTGAACTTGAGCATAAGGGAGACTCTAAGGAGAAAAATATCAATATTAATTAAACTCATTTGTATTCCTCTTAATTGTGGGGAAACCTGGAATGCTGAACAGTTGACAGTGGAATATTTAATCACTCTTTTGAATTTTCTTCTTAAGTATTGCCAATGATCACAAAAAACAGAAAGTTAAAGTTCTTTTCTGAGTAGATTCTTACTGACAAAGTATTTGGCATCAGATTATGTTTCCATAGAAATTAAGCAGTGTTTTCAGTGAAGGGTTATTTCAGCATGATCCTCTGAAGAAATAGGTTTCTGTGAAAAGGTTCTTACTTAAATTTAAAATTTTTACTTTAAGACAGAGGTATCACTGATATGCTTGTAATAAGTACAAGGGGAGTTATTTGCTTTTTTTGAAACAGTAACTCTTTTAAGTGGAAAGAACTAGTTGACTTTTGGGTTGCATGAAAAACTGAAACATACAGTAAGTTCCATAGAATTAACATCAAAATTATATATGTAGAATTGTTTTCAGAAATTTATCCCAAGGGAGAGTAGCACAACATTTTTGGGTAGGAGTGGGGTGTGGAGAAAGTTTCACTAATATTTACTTAATGCCCTTCACAAATATAAAGTCACCCTTGGACTTCCCTGGTGTCTCAGACGGTAAAGAATCTGCCTGCAATGCAGGAGACCCAGGTTTGATCCCTGGGTCAGAAGGATTCCCTGCAGAAGGGCATGGCAACCCACTATAGTATTCTTGCCTGGAGAATTCCATGGACAGAGGGGCCTGGTGGGCTGTAGTCCATAGCGTCGCAAAGAGTCAAACATGACTCAGCTGCTAATACTTTCATTAGGAGCTATGAAATGTACTTTACGCACAGTGTACCTTTTAGTTCTCACATCAGCCCTCTGAGATAGGAATCACTAGGTAAAGAATCTCCCTACTAGTGCAGGAGCTGCAGGTCCAGTCCCTTAGTCTGGAAGATCCCCTGGAGAAGGAAATGATAATCCATTCCAGTATTCTTGCCTGGAAAATCCCGTGGACAGAGGAGCCTGGTGGCTACAGTCCAGGGGGTCGCTAAAGAGCTGGACTTGACTTAGTGACTAAACAGCAATAGCAAAGCTCCATTTTACGAATAAGGCCCCAGAGTCAGCAGGTAAAATGCCTTGTATATAGCTTGTACATTGACTTAAGACTCACACGTGTATACACTCAGGTGCTCAGTTGTGTCTGACTCTTTATTACCCCATGGACTGTAGCCCACTAAATTCCTCTGTCCATGGAATTTTCCAGGCAAGAATACTGGAGGGGGTTGCCATTTTCTATTCCAAGGGGTCTTACCGACCCAGGGAATGAACCCTCGGCTCTTGCATTGGCAGGTGATTCTTTACCATTGCACCTCCTAGCTAAAATTTAAAACCAAGTCAGTTTGCATTTCTCTTGCTGCTCCCAGCTATCAGAGGTACGGAAATTATTTACTCACCTCTTGATAAGAACTTAATAATAGAAAAAAATTCATAAACATAAAAGATAACCCTTCTTTTTTTCCCCAAAATGGGAATTCTCCCTAAAGCAAAATCCCATCTTGCTCTGGCGTCTCAATGTAGTCCTCATCCTTAAACTACAGAAATAGTAGTCACCCCTTTATCAACAGTTTCATTTTTGATGGTTTCATTTACCCAGTCAACTGTGGTGTGAAAATATTTAAGTGGAAAATTGCAGAAGTAAACAATTCATAAGTTTTAAATTGCACATTATTCTGAGTAGCTTAATGGAATCTTGTACCTTCCTGTTTCGTCCCACCCAGAATATGAATCATCCCTCTGTCCAGGGTGTCCTCCCTGTTAGTCACTTAGTAGCCCTCTCAGTTATTGGATCAGCTGTCGTGATATCACAGTGCTTGTGTTCAAGTGACCTTTACTTTTTTTAGTGGCCCCAAAGAGCAAGAGTAATGATGCTGGCAGAGTGTACATGCTGAAGAGAAGCCTTTAAATGAAAAAGTTCTCAATAAAGGGAAAAAAAAATCATATGCCAAGGTTCAGTTGAGTTGAGTCGCTCAGTCATGTCTGACTCTTCTCGATCCCATGAATCGCAGCACGCCAGGCCTCCCTGTCCATCACCAACTCCCGGAGTTCACTCAGACTCACGTCCATCGAGTCAGTGATGCCGACCAGCCATCTCATCCTCTGGCGTCCCCTTCTCCTCCTGCCCCTATTCCCTCCCAGCATCAGAGTCTTTTCTCTTCGCATGAGGTGGCCAAAGTACTGGAGTTTCAGCTTCAGCATCATTCCTTCCAAAGAAATCCCAGGGCTGATCTCCTTCAGAATGGACTGGTTGGATCTCCTTGCTGTCCAAGGGACTCTCAAGAGTCTTCTCCAACACCACAGTTCAAAAGCATCCATTCTTTGGCACTCAGCTTTCTTCACAGTCCAACTCTCACATCCATACATGACCACAGGAAAAACCATAGCCTTGACTAGACGGACCTTTGTTGGCAAAGTAATGTCTCTGCTTTTCAATATGCTGTCTAGGTTGGTCATAACTTTCCTTCCAAGGAGTAAGCGTCTTTTAATTTCATGGCTGCAGTCACCATCTGCAGTGATTTTGGAGCCCCCAAAAATAAAGTCTGCCACTGTTTCCACTGTTTCCCCATCTATTTGCCATGAAGTGATGGGACCGGATGCCATGATCTTCGTTTTCTGAATGTTGAGCTTTAAGCCAACTTTTTCACTCTTTTTCACTTTCATCAAGAGGCTCTTTAGTTCTTCTTTACTTTCTGCCATAAGGGTGGTGTCATCCACATATCTGAGGTTATTGATATTTCTTCCAGCAATCTTGATTCCAGCCTGTGCTTCCAGCCCAGTGTTTCTCATGATGTACCCTGCATATAAGTTAAATAAGCAGGGTGACAATATACGGCCTTGACGTATTCCTTTTCCTATCTGGAACCAGTCTGTTGTTCCATGTCCAGTTTTATCTGTTGCTTCCTGACCTACATACAGGTTTCTCATGAGGCAAGTCAGGTGGTCTGGTATTCCCATCTCTTTCAGAATTTTCCAGTTTATTGTGATCCACACAGTCAAAGGCTTTGGCATAGTCAGTAAAGCAGAAATAGATGTTTTTCTGGAACTCTCTTGCTTTTCCCATGATCCAGCAGATGTTGGCAGTTTGATCTCTGGTTCCTCTGCCTTTTCTAAAACCAGCTTGAACATTTGGAAGTTCACGGTTCACATATTGCTGAAGCCTGGCTTGGAGAATTTTGAGCATTACTTTACTAGCGTGTGAGATGAGTGCAGTTGTGTGATAATTGTTCATCTCTTACTGTGGCTAATCTATAAACTTTATCAGAGGTATGTATGTATAGGGAAAAAATAGTATATGTAAGCTTTGATACTGTCTGCAGTTTCAGGCCGGAGAAGGAAATGGCAACCCACTCCAGTACTCTTGCCTGGAAAATCTCATGGATGGAGGAGCCTGGTAGGCCACAGTCCATGGGGTTGCTAAGGGTCGGACAGGACTGAGCAACTTCACTTTCACTTTTCATTTTCATGCATTGGAGAAGAAAATGGCAACCCACTCCAGTGTTCTTGCCTGGAGAATCCCAGGGACAGGGGAGCCTGGTGGGCTGCCGTCTATGGGGTCACACAGAGTCGGACATGACTGAAGTGACTTAGCAGCAGCAGCAGTTTTAGGCATCCAGTTGAGGTCTTGGAATGAATCCATAGAAGATAAGGGTGAGTTCTATAGTTTTATCCAATTTTTCTTTAATTTTTATTAATAGAAGTAATCTTAAGGGAATGAAGCTTCAGAGTACTATACAAATATTCTATTGTTAGAATTCTAAAATTGTGCTTTTTTTTTTTCAATTAAAAAATCTTGGCAGAAATTGAAAATATGTTTTCCTTTTGAATTTTAAAATATGACTCTTTCCTTTTGAATTTTTCTGACCTCCTCTCCTATCTACACCATATCATGAACTGCTGGGGGTGAAATTTAATAATCCCATATTCCTAAGCACTTTGCATTAACAAGCCTAAAGTGGGGAAGGAAGATAGAATAAAAAGCTACTAGGAGCATCAGGGAAGAAATAAAGAGAAAGTAGTTCTTGGTCTTGGTAAATCAGAAGATTATCTTGCTACTTGCAGAAGCATCTCAGGACTTTTGGTTTCTTATCCTATCCTTTCAGGCATAGTAGATGCTCTCTTATCTTGTTTTATTGTTACTAGAGTTGACTCAACTCACTTGACATTTAAATGAACATTTTTTGCATGGTGTATTTGCTTGGACTAAAGTCAGGGGCGCTCAGATCATGTTTCTGTCAGCAATTGTGTATTCTTACCAAGCTTATTGGCATTATAAGAATTTAAAGGGGTGAGGAAAAGAATTCTAAAGTAAGAAGTATTATATAGTACTGGTGGACTGTCCCTGAAGACATCTCAAACAAGGTAGAGCACATTTTCCCTCCCTTTGTTTAAATTGTGGTAAAATATTCATAACTGCTGTTTTTTCATTTCTAATCATGTGATTGAGTGGCATTAAATACATCCACAGTGTTGTGCAACCTTCACTACTATCCATTTCCAGAACTTTTTCATCATCCCAAACAGAAATTCTGTACCCATTGTGAAAGTCACTCAGTTGTGTCTGACTCTTTGCGACCCCATGGACTAGTCCATGGGATTCTCCAGGCTAGAATACTGGAGTGGATAGCCTTTCCCTTCTCCAGGGGATCTTCCCAACCCAGGGATCGAATCCAGGTCTCCCCCATTGCAGGTGGGTTCTTTACCAGCTGAGCCACAAGGGAAGCCCAAGAAAACTGGAGTGGGTAGCTTATCTCTTCTCCAGTGCATCTTCCCAACCCAGGAATTGAATCAGGGTCTCCTGCATTGCAGGTGGATTCTTTATGAACTGAGCTATCAGGGAAGCCCTGTACCCATTAGGCAATAATTTTTCATTCCCTCCTCCCTTCAAGCCCTATAACCTCTAATTTACTTTCTGTATCTGTGAACTTACCTATTCTAGATATTTAATATAAATAGTAGAGTCATAGAATATTTGTCTTTTTATGTCTGGCTTATATCTCCTAGCATAATGTTTTCAAATTTCATCCATGTTTTATCATATCTCAGATTTTCGTTCCTTTTTGAGGCTGAATAGTGTTACTTTATTTTTATATACCACATTTGTTATCCACTATCTGTCAGTGGATACTTTGATTGCTTCCACCTTTGGCATCTGTGACTAATGCGGCTATGAGCAGTGGTGTACAGGATCTGCTTAAGTCCTTGCCTTCAGTTATTCTCAGTCTATACCCTGGGATGGAATTGCCGAATCATATGGTAATTCTATGTATAACTTTTGGAGAAACTGCCACACTATTTTTCACAGTGATTGCACCATTCTACATTGCCATCAGCCGTGCAAGAGGGTTCCAGTTTCTCTGCATCCTTACCAAAACCTATTGTTTTCAAGTTTCTATTGTTTTTATTTTGATAATAGCTCTCTTAATGGGTGTGAGTTGGTATCTCGGTGTGCTTTTAATATGCATTTTCCTAATGATTGGTAATGTTGAGCATCTTTCATGTGCTTATTGGCCATTTATTTGTATACCTTATTTGGAGAACTATCTAGAGTTCTTTGTCCGATTTTTAAATGGGTTGTTTGTTTTGTGGTTGAGTTGTAGGAGCTGTTTAAATATTCTGGATGTTAATCCCTTTGCAGGTATATGATCTGCAAATGTTGTCTCTCATTCTGTGTGTTGTTTTTTCACTCTCTTGAGAGTGTCTTTTGAAACAGAAAGTTTTTAATTTTGGTGAAGATTAACTTACCTGTTTTTTCTTCTGTTGCCTGTGACTTTGCTGCTTTCACATCCAAAAATCATTGCCAAATACAATATAATGAAAACGTCCTAAATGTTTTATATTTTTAGCTCTTAACATTTAGATCTTTGATCCATTTTGAGTTAATTTTTTGTGTGTGGTATAAGGTAAGGGTCCAACTTCATTCTTTCACATGTGGACATCTAGTTTTAACACCATTGAAGACTGCTGTTTCCTCGCTAAATGGACTTAACATTCTTGTCAATCATTTGACCATATTTGCAGGGAGAGCACTTTTTTAAAAAGTGAAGCATATGACAGTGTAAACTTGTCTGTGCTTCAGCACCTCTCCTTAAAGAAGGATGAGGTTCTTTGCAACAGTGCTGAATGAAATTAATATGAAACATCAGCTGAGTTGAACTTAATTGTGGATAGGTATAAACTGGGTGAATCTGAAGTTCTTAGTGTGACAACAGGGTCTCTTAAAGAGACCTGAAAAAAAAAGTTTTATTTTTATAAACCAGGGATGTAGTTTGATAAGTAAAGTGCATTCATTTCTCCCCTGATAAATTTTTTTTTCTCAAAAGAACTTTTGAAGGTGGTTTTCTGTTCCTTGTTTCTTCTGAAACAGTAGAAAAGGGGGATAAACTGAGTGAATAGAGAAACTAGGGTAGCAGATAAAAGGAGAGAGGGAAACCTTTCTCCAAAAAGAGATGATCCCTTTCCATAAAAGAAAAAAACAAGGATGCTAGTTGATAAATTTATCAGTAAAAGTAAGTTGGAAAACACCCTCATAAAAACAAGCAAAATAAAAATCTAATTAGAATATATTATGAGGACTCAACCCCAAAAAAGAATTGTGAAGATGAGAAGTGATAATTTAGTACTCAAGTACAATCAGTGATTTGTGTCAAAGAATAAGCTGTACTTGACAGGGCCTGTGGTTGAATCGGTTTACATAGCTGGAAGGTTTGTTATGTACAAAGCAATAACATTTACTTTTATGTAAACCCCCAGAAGAGATTTGAAGTGACTTGCAAAATTAAACACATATAAAATGGGTCAAAAGACTAATTTTTATAAAAGAATGTCCATAAGAAGATACGCTTCCAAATACATATTATCCTTCATAAAGTCACCTGATTAGAGAAAAATTACTGTAATATGGCTATTTCTTAGAATTTTAGGATTCTTTTGGAATTGTTTCCATAGCCAGTTTATAAACCCACAAGAAAATGTACTTCATTGCTTCAAGTAGTCACACCTGTTTTGCTTTTTAATATTTATTTTTTAGAATTTTTGGCCGTGCTGGGTCTTATTACTGTGCCTGGGCTTTCTCTAGCTGCTGTGAGTGGGAGCTGTTCTCTAGTTATGGTCCGTGGACTTCTCATTGCGTGGGCTCCAGGCATGGAGGCTTCGGTAGTTGTGGTGCATGGGCTCAGTAGTTGTGGCGCTCAAGTTAGCTGCTGAGGCTTGTGGGATCTGCCCAGACTAGGAATCAAACCGGTGTCCCCTGCATTGCAAGGTGGATTCTTAACCACAAGACCACCAGAGAAGCTCTCCGCACCAACCTGTTTTTTTTTAACCCAGCTTGAATTTCCCTTTTAATCACTGGTTGCTCTCAATAACTGCCTCCCCACCACCTTAAATTAAATTCATCATTTGTTGATGAAAACATATCACCAGGGAGATATATATCTAGAACAATGTGCTGTCAGCTCTGAAAGTAATTTTGAAACAATTTCAGATATGTTTTGAGTAATGCATTATTGGAGTAAGTATATATTGCTGTGGAGTGGTTATTTTGAATGAGAAAAGTCTCATTTTGATGAGTAAGTTTTACTACATTTGCTTTTAAAAGGCATTATTTGGGGAAAGAATAGGGGAAAGGCATAATACAGTTTGATTGTTTTCATTTCAGGATTGTTTTGGAGATTTTTTGGTTTTTCTTTTCTTTGGGGGTAGTTGTGTTTTAGGGAGAACTACTTTGGAATAGATTCATTGATCCTTAAGTAGAAATACTTTATTAGTTTGTTTCTTTAATTGATTTAAGCTATTCTTTTCTTAAACTGAGCTATTGTTGATGGCATCCCTAGCTTAAAATTTTTCTCACACGTTTACACTGTTTTATTTTGTTCCACCCAACATACCAGCCTATATGTTAACTCTGATTTCCTTAGAGTATTAATGCATGGTAATACTAAGCCAGTCCTATCATACTAAAAGATTAGTGCTTTTGGTAGAATGATTTTCTCATCAAGACTATAAAATTGATAACCATAGTATAGTTAAAATATTCCTGAGCAATCCTTAATTTGGAAGGGTTTTATTATAACTTACTGCTAATAAAAAGACTATTCTTCATTGGCCTCTAAATGGAAAGGAGATTTAAACTGTAATTAAAGGATCACCTGACCTAGGTAATGGAATAATTCTGTAGGTGCATGCGTATGATACTTGTGTGTGTGTTAGTCGCTTAGTCGTGTCTGACTCTCTGTGAATTTATGGACTGTAGCCCCCCAGGCTCTTCTGTCCATGGAATTCTCCAGGCAAAAATACTGGAGTGGGCTTCCATGCCCTTCTACAGGGGATCTTCCTGACCCAAGGATTGAACCCTGGTCTTCCTCTTTGTGGGCAGATTCTTTACCATTTGAGTTACCCAGGAAGCCCTTGATACTTGTGTACATTTGTGCTATTTAAATGTTCTGTTAAAGATCAGTTTAAAAAGTTTTTCATCTAATAAAAGTTAACTCAATTGGGGTAGAATAAATTAGGGAGGATAGATGAAACAAGAATACAAAATAGTGATAATTGTTAAAGCTTGGGTGACGGGTTTAAAGTAGTTCATTTAATTTTCTCTCTACTTTTATGTATGATTAAAAAATATCCTTAGTAAAGTTAAATTTAAAAATCAGGTGGAAGAAACTGGCAAAATACAGACAAAGTGACTTTATATTTAAAACAGCCTTTAAATTTAAAGGTCTTTTTTAGTCTTTTTATTTCTATTTGAGAATATAATCTTTATTTGAGCTCCTCTTACTGCTTTTTTCTTAAACTTAAGAATTTCTTACACTACCTCCCTCAGGAAATGAAATACTATTTCTCCAGCTAAGCATACTTTTGAGGTGGTCTCTGTATATTAGGAAAGAATTAAAAAAGAAATACTATTTAATACTCCAGTGCATTTTCTTCTTGTGGATTACAGTTCTTTTTATTAATTGAGATATATACTCTGAAAACTATGATTTTTAGATATAGATTTATATTACATGTATATTAACCTGTGTTAAGCTTATACATTACTTCTGTTATTGTTTAAAGTCGTATTCAACTCTTTTTCGACCCCGTGGACTGTAACCCACCAGGCCCTTCTGTCCATGGGATTTCCCAGGCAAGAATATTGGAGTGGGTTGCCATTTCCTTCTCTTCCCTACCCAGGCATCAAACCTGCGTCTCCTGCATTGGTAGGTGGATTCTTTACTACTGAGCCACCAGGGAAGCCCACATTACTTTTAGGCAGCCCTTTTGTAGATAGATAGATATCAATAAAAATATATCTGTGACTACACGTCATTTCTAAGCTTTGATTGATTTCCTGTCATTTCTATATCCCAGTAGAGTTTTCACTAATTTTAGATTCATCTCTGAATTGCAGTAATATGTGGTTTGTTCCTAGATCATTCAGTTGAGCTCAATTCAGTTTGCGCAGTTATGTCCAACTCTTTGCAACCCTATGGACCAATTCCCTGGATCATTAAGGAATTGAAAAGATTGCTTAATAAAACCCAATTTCATCTCTATATTACATAGTGTAGAAATAATTCATTTTCAGTGTCCATGATCTTTGTTTTCCATTGCCAAGCATAAAGACATTCAAATGTAAGTCAGATTTTTCTGTGTGAATAAACATCATATATTTCTAGCTGCATCAGTAAAATTACTAAAATGAATTTTTAAAAAAGTCATCACATGCCATTTTCAACATGGAGAAGTTTGTTTTTAAAGTATTCCTAACATAATAGCTCTCTTTGATTCATTATCTCTTTTCTGCTTACACATTCTCTGAATGTTTACTTTATTATAGGGATAATGACCACTGAGAATAGGACAAATGATAATAGAGTTAAGCTGTGTAGGGAAGATTTAGGTTAAACCTTATAGATAAAACCTGCTGGGTCAGGGAACTCTGAAAGTTGGTTACCTAGGCAGACCATGAGATGACTGTTTCTTTCAATCACTGGGAACATTTGTTTGATTTCACAGTCATGTGAAGGAATCAGATTCAGATAATTCCAGTTGTTAACGACATAATTGTTCAGCATTGTGGTGGGGGACCAAATCAAGTGACTACAGTAAAGGTTCCTTTATTTCCTAAGTTTTTTTAATCCACCCCTCAATTTTTCCTGTGGCTTAGACGGTAAAGAACCCACCTGCAGTGCAGGAGACCTGGGTTCAATCCCTGGGTTGGAAAGATCCCCTGGAGAAGGGAATGGCTACCCACTCCAGTATTCTAGCCTCGAGAATTCCATGGACTGTATAGTCCATGGGATCGCAAAGAGTCGGACACCACTGAGCGACTTTCACTCAGTTTTTCCTGAGATGAATAGAACATTATCTAGGATATTCTGTGGTTGTTGAAGAATGAATTTATTTCCACCTGGATTTCCAGTTCATTAAGTACCTAAGTTCTATTTCTTTAAGACTCTTTGAAGAGGGGAATTCTCTGGTGGTCCAGTGATTAGGATTCTGAGCTTTCACTGCCAAGAGCCAATTCACAAGTTCAGTCCCTCATCAGGAAAGTAAGATCCCACAAGCTGTGTGGTGCAGCCAAAAAAAAAAAAAGATGACGACTCTTTGAAGAGGACACTTGAAACATTTCAGTTAGATGAAAGAACTTACATGAAAGTATCTGATCTAAGTGTACACTGGAGGTTGCACACCAGTGGCACATGGGCACAACTGAAACCACAGACCATAGTTTGGCTCAAATAAAGTTTATTGGTTTTCTAAATTGAGTCCATAGCTAAAAATTGGCAGATTCCAAGTGAAAATCTAGGCTGGTTGTTACCACATAAATGGCAGCATTTAACTTTCATTCCCACAGGGAAGTCAGCTATAGCTGACAGCTCCTTCACCCTTTATGCCAAGACCTACACCAGCACTTAGACCATTTTGCACATTAATTGACTTGCCTGACCCTGACAGAGGTGTTTGAAACATGTTATGTGAGTCTCAGAAAGTTTGGTAAATTTTGTAGTACCTTGAGATACTCTAAAGGAGATCAGTCCTGGGTGTCCTTTGGAAGGAATGATGCTAAAGCTGAAACTCCAGTACTTGGGCCACCTCATGCGAAGAGTTGACTCATTGGAAAAGACTCGGATGCTGGGAGGAATTGGGGGCAGGAGGAGAAGGGGACAACAGAGGATGAGATGGCTGGATGGCATCACTGACTCGATGGACGTGAGTTTGAGTGAACTCCAGGAGTTGGTGATGGACAGGGAGGCCTGGCGTGCTGCGATTCATGGGTCCGCAAAGAGTTGGACACGACTGAGCGACTGAACTGAACTGAGGTACTGGTTATAAAAATGAATTATCCATATAAGCCTGAGTAAATCACACATATTTTTTTAAAGAAGACTTCCTGGACTGGGCTGATTGGCTCTGTTTCTGTCCTTCTGTACCTCCTTAGTCACATTGTGTTGTAGATCTTCTAAAATTCATTATAAAAATCCAATTGTGGTACACTGTGATCTCCTTCAGGCCTAAGATTATGAATTCTTTTGTTTTCTGTTCACAGCATCTAATAGCTGTATACAGTAAGCATACAGATGTCTGTTACATTCTTCTAACTTCAGGTACAGGCATTTGAGTGTGATGATCTATTCTTACTTGAGGGAAAAATTATATACTAGCTATTTCTCTCTTTTAAAAAAATTAACAAGCATCTTCTTTGGTTAAAGAGGGTGTTTAAAGTTATTATTTCAAAAAATGCCAGTTTTCCTGTTTTAAAATGAAAAATATAGTCTAAGTACACATTCATACTAAGCATATAGGTTCTCAGAGGGGAAAATTTGAGTTAGGTAATTTTTTTCATTTTATTTTAAAATAAATAGTCTTTTAATTTCTTAATAACGTTTTAAACAAATAAATCTTTTATTTACCATTTAATTTTGCATTGGCAATGAATTGAGATTGACAGTCTTTCAGATTCTACTTGTTCACTTACTTACATATTTAGCCATGTCGGAGTTGGTTTTATTTTGTATTACTGAAAATGTTGAATGGTACCTAGCTTTTGGATTTTAGGTACTTTAAAATTGAGGTAGTTTTTATAATTTTTCATTTTTTTTAAGATCATTTGTGATCTCATAGGTTAGAGAGAAAATTTTTGACTGTCTATGATAGCGTGTTGGGGTTTTCAGATAGTTGTGAAAAATAGAAAAGGCTCTGGTATTTGTTTATATGAGAATGGATAGATTTAATTTAAAGTTTCCTTAATGAAAATGTAAATTATTACCTTTCCTAGTTAGCTCAGAGAACCAAGTTCATGTAGCCTAAATAAAGAATGTTGATGTTGATCACATTTATAGCATAAAAGCAAATAACTGTTCTTGAGTAGTTGTGTTGGATTTTTGCTTTTCATAGTATGATTGGTAGTATTTGTTTCTCCTAGTTGTAATAGTTTTAGAAATTTTCAACATTGTATTTGGTCATTTTGCTCTTCCAATTAGTACCGTCTCCCTTTTACAAAAAATACAGAAGTTGGAGGAATCTAACCATATGTTTTCAAAAACCTAGATGTCTCTAGGGAAGATGACACCCTATAACTTAAACATAATTCATATCCTAAATTTATCAATATCTTGAAAGGATTTACATATCTTCAAGTCAGTTATTTTACTAGACTAGGTAGTTTCTTTAACTTTTAAAAAATAGAATAATATGACTCCATTTACCAATGGCAAATATCCATTCACAGAATCCAAAAAAATTTCCCTTCTGTTCCATATTTGGACATCAAGTTAGATTTTTAATAGGGGAAGTTGGTTCTTACCTGTATCAAGATTACAAATTTAGGTGCTGGAAGGGTAGAAAAGTGGGATGTTAGGTACAAGTAGACTTTGTTTAAATGAGCACTTAAAAGTGAGATGAGACTGCTCTGGTTTATTCTTGTATTGTTTATTAGTCTGTTTCACCTACTGTAGTTCAATTTTAAACTGTTTACCAGTTGCATTCAGTTTTGGCATATAAACCTGAAATGTAGCAGAAAAATAAACTAAGACAACAGAAATTTATTTTTCTATTTGTCTTTTGACTTTAACATTTCAGGATCAGGCTTGTATTCTAGGCTTAGGGTATAAGAAAAGTTAAATAATGTATAATACTTAAGCTTATCTTCAATTCTCTTGTTATAGCTAATTAGATGAATTTTAGTGATGGTCAGAGGCTTCTAAATAGGAGGTAGTAACTCCTATTAATACCAATTTCCAAATGGTATCTCTCTGTTCCAGCCCATCACAACAGTTTTAAAACCAGTTTTTGTTTTTGTTTTGTTTTGTTGCTTTGTTTTGTTTTTTAACAGGAGAGCCAGTGTAACTCCTTCAAGACTGGAGTGACACACTCTGCGTCTGCGTCTGCCTCATGTGAGTTCTCATTTTGGCAGCAGCATTCTGCTAGGCTGGAACCTCTGTAGAGGTTTGCCCTTCCTTTTTTCTAAAATCTCTAAACTGTCACACAGTGTGTCTTGGTGGCAAAGGTAAAGAGTGCATGAGAGTTCCCGACTTCCCTGCAGAAAGTTTTCGGCTCATCCAAAGGGACTGTCTCCTCTAATATAGATTGTATCTTAAAATATGAACAAAATCTACTCAAAAGAGAGCCCGCAGCTTTCATCCCCACAACAGGCAGTTGATACTTTTGGAAGAACTGTTTTTCTCTCTCGCAGATTATGGAGTAAAGAATATCTTCAAATGCTCTCAGTAGCTTCAGCTCTCAAAGCTTTGGTTGTTCTCTTTATAGTCTGGTTACGTAACCTGAGAACACTGTGTGCTGCCCTGGTGCCTGAAGCAGGCCTCTTTTTTGGACTCTGGCCCTTAAAATAACCTCTTCCTTTGTCTCTGGATATTGGGTAAATTAGGATAGGCCTGAGGACCTTCTTGAAGAAGAAATAAGCAATGCATGTATAAGGCTGTGTTTACGCCTGAAGCTATTGGCTGTGTTTTGGAAAGTCAAGTTATAAGAACTGAGTTTGAAGCTGTGCATCATTTACTTGCCAGTTTTGCCAGAGGAATTGAAATTAGAGCCTTTGCAGCTGTGGAGAGGCATATAGAGCTCTAAGGCTGAGGTGATACACATGGTTACCCACAGATGTCAAGGCTGGCTTTGAAGTGCCTGGTTGACTGAAAAAGGAATTTTGCTTTTCATTTATTTATTCATTTGAGGCATGATGGTACTATGTAGGCTTCAAGAGTAGTAATTTTTGCCACCAGGTCAGAACAGATTGTAATTATCCTCTGGGGACACTTAGAACCAAACATTTGGATTTCATGCTCTGTGCAGCTGCAGTTCTGCTTCTCCAGCCCTGGTTGTAGTGTATAGTTCTCTAGCAGATGATTTAATGACCCGGGAGTTCGTATTACTGAAATGATTATCCAGGAAGCTTATGAGAAAATGTCAATAGCTTGTAGGTCTTACTGATTAACATAGAGCTTAGTGAAATAGATAGTGTTGTCAGAGTGGAACTTGGACTCTCTTTGCTAAATCCATTCCCATCTGTGAGTAGAACAGTTTTTTTTTTGGACTAGTTGAAAGAAACTGGAGGGAGAGTAGTGTGTTTCAACACCCAAGCCTAAACTTCCATGGCCTGCGCAGTCTAGAAATTCATTTTTAACAGTGGCACTATATGCCACCATGAAAAGCTTTGGATGAGACTCAGGAAAACCTAAATTCTGGCTTCAGCTCATGTTTGTACTTGTCATGCAACTTTAAAAGCAATTGGGGAAAACACAGTGTATTTTTTGGAAGCATCCTAAACTCATTGAGAGAAAGGAAATTTGAAGTATTTACTTTAGTAGGTGGAATTTCTAGACAATCATTTGGAAGTTCTGCCTGGAATAAACACAAACGTGACAGGAGTATAGTGTTTAGTTTCTGCTATTCTGTTCATTATGGTGGCAAAATGGGAAATTGTGTTCTCTAGCCTCCCACATTTTTTTTCAGTAGAAATTCTCAATAAATTGATTTGGGTTTCAGTCCAAATTGCCTCATAGAAATAGATTTTAATGAATATTACTTATTCATCACTTCTCTAACTAAGGAAAATTGTTCATTTAGAGGTAATCAGTGGGGATGATTAACTTTTGTTTCTGTCTCTCATTCTTAAGGTATATCCAGCAAATTATCTTTATGAAAATTTAATAATTGAAAGCATTTTATATGGGCCAAATCCTATGAGAATAAGTGTCAGTGGATTATCCAAATGACTTTGCTATTCAGGAATTTTGTTCCATTAAATAAAATGTTGTTTGAAGTAAGTGGGGCTTTGATAGGATTGAGAAGTAATCTTTGTTTTGTGAAAATTTTGTTAAAATGAAATTTACTTTCAGTTGAGGCGGAAGCACGAGGGGTGAGATTTTATTTTATATTCTCAAAATAATTCCAATTGACATCAATGGATACCATGCTTTCCTAGTTTTTATGATAATACACCAGCTCTGGTTCTGCTTGCATGTATATATACATAGCACTTCCTTTACAACAGTGTGCATCTTCGATGCCTGAGGATTTAAAAAGTTTTTTGTGGGAGGGATGGGTGAGGATGGCGCTGGAATTGAGAGGAGGAGAAAAATATAGCCAGTTTTGAAAATGTTAGCCAGAGTTAGCATTAGCATGAAATCATCATTCCACAGAAGAAATGACGGCTTCTTTTGGCATTTTTCTGGTGAGCTGAGGCTTAAGCATCTCCTAAAGGACCTTAAAATTTGTAGGCTTTTTAATATGACAAATGTTTATTGAAAGCTCACCTTGTTTTTAAAAATTTCAATTTAAAAAGGATAGATAAATATATTAACATATTGCAAGTTTTAGAGGTATAGAAGAAGGTACACGAAAGTCTTCTTTCCTCTCCTCTTAGCTGCTCAGCTCCCTTCTGGAGGCAACCAGTATTACCATTTTATGTATTTCCAGAAATATTCTAAAGGATTGTTTTCGGAAAGGGAAAGTTGAATCATACTCATTAAAATATTAGCTCTAACTTGGATAGGCAGTCTAATTACAGTGAAGAGTCCATTTGAGCCATAGGCTATATGTTAATTGTAGATAGAAGAACTATAGTAATAGCTTCATTGTTATAAGACATAAGAATAGGATGTTTGGGGAGCTTTTTGGGCCTAATTTGGCAGTTAGCAAGATCACAGGTGTTTTTTATTTTTAAATTTTTAAAATGGCTTACCTGCTCCTAGAAAACTGATGGAAGAATGTCTACCTACATCTTTTATTTTGGAAGAAAGCTGTTTAAAGGAGCAACATTTTCTTTATACTGAACTGTGATGATTCTGAAAAGGTTTTTCATTATAGAAAACTTCAGACATACATTATATTTGAGAGAAACTCCCATATTCCTATTTTACTTCACCTATAAAAAACTCATTGTTCTCTAGCAGATAAGGAGTGTATATATATAACATTAATATATATTTTTTATATATACGTGCACATATTCATTCTTCCATAATCAGGTGTCATAAAATGAGTTATAATTCTTCAATGTCTTGATTCCCAATTCATATTCAGACATCCCTGTCTTAGACATATCTTTTTTGGTTGTCTTAGCACTAATAATTTGTAAAATGCAATTTTGATGGCTATGACATTGTTAGGACTGATAAAGAAAACACGTAAGTCCTAACAAATAGAATTATGCTGGTTGGAGTTTAAGGCAACTCCTAAAACAGATAGTAATTCTAAAAATAGACTAGTCTTTTTTAAAAAATATAGTTTCAAAGGATTCCTATACCAGTCATGTACATCAGTGAGGACTTCAACTTATATAGACCTCTCTATCTAGTTTTATATTAATTACATTCCCATGGTTAATACCACAGCTGTGCATATTACGTTCCCCGCCCCCCACCTTTAGATTGTGGGCATAAGAGAATAAAAAGGAAAAAATGATTGGATTAGGTTTCCTAAGAATGAAAAAACCTGAAATGCCGATAATTCATCTTGTTGCTGCTTCTCCTATCATAACATGACCTGTTTCCACAGACTAACAGTTCTGCGATTACTTGGGGCAGTACAAAACATGGAGTTTGAAGGAAAAGAAGAAAAATGGCAAATTAGTAGGAGAGAGGAATTGGGAAAGTAGAAATTCGCTCGTTTGCCTTCCATTTTAATTGGCTGTGTTTTAATGAGAACCTCCTCTTTGTGCAGTGTACAAGTCCCCGGAGTATGAGTCCCTTGGCTTTGAGCTTACTGTGGAGAGATTAGTTTCTATTGGCTATCCTCAGGAACTTCTCAGCTTTGCATATGACTCTACATTCCCTACCAGGTAATTTTTCAAGATTATTTTTGGATTAAAACCCATCATTTTGTCCCCCAAATTAATAATTCCAAATGTGTCCCTAACCAATGCCATCCCCTGGACAAACAAAAAGATGCAACAAAACATCAAAAGGTCTTTGGGGCTTTTTGGTTGGTTTTCTGAAATTACCATGAACCTTTTATGTACACCATATCTTTTGTGTTCCTGATTGGAACTTTGAACTTAGTTCATTGCTGTTAAAGAAGGTCCATTTATGAGAAGGGCCTCCCTGGTGGCTCAGTGGTAAAGAATCCGCCTGCCAATGCGGGAGACTCAGGTACCATCCCTGGGTTGGGAACATCCCCTGTAGAAGGAAATGGCAATCCACTCAAGTATTCTTGCCTGGAAAATCTCATGAGCCCAGGAGCCTGGTGGGCTGCAGTCCATGGGGTTGTGAAAGAGTTGGACTCAATGTAGTAACTAAACAACAACAACAAATTTATGAGAAGAGGGATTATTAAAACTGATGGTCAGTAATTGCAGATGCTCCTCCCTTACGCTGTTGGAGTTTTGCTAATATATTTTGTTTTGCTAATAGCATGTTTTACTAATATATTTAACTTGGTAATCAGGAGCCTTATTGGCAGTTTGCATTCTGGATTTGATAAGAAAGATTTGAGGTTAAACTGAGGCTTATTTTGAGATGCCGTCATATATGTCCCATGTGTGCTTAGGTGCTTAGTCGTGTCTGACTCTTTGCAACCCCATGGACTGTAGCCCGCCAGGCTCACAGCATTTCTCACAAAAGTCCTGGGGCGAGATACGACGGACTGGACAGGTGGGCTTGGGAAGGATTCTTCACTTCTCACCGGGCAGCGGAACGCACTTCCGTCCGAGGGGAACCGCAGGCCACCTCAGGCCGTGCGAGAAATGTCTAATAGAGGGAAATAGAAGCCAGCTCAGTTGTCCAAGGGAATAAAAAGAAGCTCTGTTTTAGAGCAGAACCAGCTGTATTCAGAGAAATTATTGTTTACACCTTGTTTGATTAAGCTCTCTCACACAAAACAGTTGTGATTATTCATCTGGACAGAGTTAAGTATTTGTTAGTTGCTCTGGGATTCGTTATTAAGATTTTATTCACTTACTTTACCCTCTAGGGTTGTATTTTTGGGTACATACTTGAGCCACCATAAAACTTGAATAAGATAAAGGTTGGTTTGTGGTGATTGAGTAAATACTACATTAGATCATTGCCTTTATTACTTTGTATGATTGGTGATATCTTCATTTTCACATAGGGGACTAGTATTTGATACACTGTATGGAAATCTTTTGAAAGTTGATGCCTATGGAAACCTCTTGGTCTGTGCACATGGATTTAACTTCATAAGGGGGTGAGTACAAAGAACCTTTAACCTCTTTCTAGTGTTTTTTTTTTTTTCTCTAGTGTTTTTATAGTCAAACAATATGAAGATGACATTATCTTCCCCAGTATAATATACTTTCTTATTTCCTCATTATTAAAGAGCAATTCCTTTACATAAGAATACTTATTTTTTTGACAGCTAGGACCCAAACTGATGTATAAATATAGTTACATTTTGTTTAAATTAAGTGCCTTCTAAAATTATATAGCATCCAACAAAGCTAATCTTGAAACTTGCCCAAAAAATTGTAGTGGCTTTGACTTATTTGAAATTCTAAGATTTTTATTTTCTCCTTTTTAATACAGTTCTCAGGTAGCTGCTCAAAAGAGGTATGTACATAAAGTGCTTTAAAAAATTTAAAACTACAGCAATGTAAATGAGTAAGATTTTTAATAGCTAATACATTAATTTTTAAATTCTAATATATACCTTCAGGTATTTGATCATGTGGTTAAATTTTTTAAACATGGGGTTAAAATGAATACAGAGTGGTACTATTTGAAACAAATAAGGATAAGTTTTATTTTCATAATTAGCATATTTCCACTATTCTTACTAATTTGGACTCTCCACCCTAGTAATAAACAGCAGATAAAATTTAGTGTCTAGTGTCGTTTGTGAAACATCTCAAATTTTTTCTTTGAAAATCACAATACCCCAGTTTGACAATTTCTGTAATTGTGGCTTTACAGTTATACATTTTCTCTACTATTATACCACTTAATTTACCATTGACACTATTAGGGTCAGAACAACTCTTAAAACCAATATGGGTTAAGTATCAGTCTATTATTTATTTTCAATAGCAAAGTAGTAAAAACCACACAGTCTACACTGAAATTTGTTAAATAAACAATGTCTTTTTGGTAAATACTTTTTTGTGATACGAGACACTAACTGAAACTGTGCCAGAGTCTCCTTTAAATCTGAGGTAACCATCATGCCCTGTTTGGAATTGAATCATCCGTTAAGTCTTCAGCTGGCATTATACAGGCTCAGTGATTTCCAGGTATACACTATGAGAACAGTATGAAATAAACACCCTACTTTGACACATCTGATTAGACCAGTAGTTATATCTACCTTTCTTTCACCATTTCTCTCTGAGGGATTTGTTCAAGTTCATGAATATCAAAAGGCAGGATTTAGAAGGTGAAGTGACTGCAGATAGTACTAGAAACCCAGACTCTTTTATGTATGGATATTGTCACTATAATGCAGAATCCCAATGATGATGAACCAAGGTTCTATTTATGAATTCCTGAAGAGGGATTTTTGTGTTATTGGGTGGGAGATAGAGAAGAAAAGAAAGAGAAGCAGTTCCATATGTTAGAATTACAATTAGATTTACTAACTCAAGATCTACAGACCTTTCTTCCCCCCAGAGAAGCCAATAAAATTTTCTTTGGAAATGTATTTAATATTGTTTCAGAAATAAATCATTTATGAGTTACATGCAGAATCATTCAAACAGTACTTAGCACTGTACAGTCTTTAGAAAGCCCATGGAGAAGGCCAGAATGAAGATGGAGGGAAGCGGAGATAATTATTGAAATACAGTGGTAAACAAAGTTGGAAGAAAAATTATGGCTCCACCAAACATCACCTTACATGCCTTGCCTGTGAGTTGGAACCTCTTTTCAGGCAATAGTAAAATAAAGGCTTTTAAAGTTTTAGGTTAGGATAATGTTGAGGTCAAATCTTTATTCTGTGGGTCACAGATAGTTAGCAATACTGAACTCTGTTTTCTTCCTAACTCTAAGTCTAGCATCCCTTCTTTTATAATATATTACCTCTCCGTGAGTCAGTTTTCATTTTAAAGGTATACTAGCATAACTTGACACTTAAACAAAATGTAATTGCTAACTGTATTTATAAGTCAGTTTGGGTTCTAATTGCCTAATGATTAAGTTTCCTATGTAAAGGAATTACTCTTAAATGATGAAGGGAATAGGGAAAGATATTTAAGAGGACAATGTCATCTTACCTAACCTAACTGAGGAAAGTATATCATTACTATTCCTTTCTGCTTTAATTTTCATTACAGAAAATCTTGGAAGGCTAGAAGATACGATATTCCACAAAGTTATTCTTCATTGGGAACTCTTACTTCAGAATGCTGACTAGGACAGGGAACCAATGTGATTTTATATTCCTAAGTAGAGTGTATGACATTTGTAGTTAACAAACATTACCCAAGTTATCCTGAGTATGAATTTAAATTTGATGTCCTTTATTTAAATTGGTTAATCTTCATATATTCATTGTGAGGACTGTGCATTTTTATATTTTCGTTTTTCTCCTTTTTGTTTTCTCTGTAATAATTAGTACTATCCCCTTCCTCTTCTTGCAGTGTTTTATTTCACTCTTCAAGGTTCTCATGCATCTTTAACAATTTCTGTTTGTTTCACTGGCTTTTTCTTTTAAACTCTGAATGTTTGCTGTGGCCCTCGACACAGTCTTCTCTTTTTTCTCTACACTCAGGTGGCCTCTTCTGCTCTAATAGTCTACCTGACTGCACCTGTTAACCTGTGTGTAGATGATCACAGCAACCTCTCAAATTTGAATCTCTGTTTTAAGTTCTTGACCTTTGTTTCTAATTGCCTATAAAAATGTTTACTTCCAGATTAACATATCCAAAATAAAACTCCTCTTGTATTTTATCTAGTTTTTATGTTTCAGTTAATGTTACCACCACCCTCTCAGAGATACCTTAGTGTAAGAATTATCATCTTTGGCCCTGTGTCCCTCGTCTACCACATCTGTTCAGTTGCCTGTTCTTTGTACCTTGGCAGTCCCTTTTGAGTAATTCTTCTCTTTAGTTTCCTTTGCGCCCACTCTAGGATGTGCCCATGCCCCTCATGCTTTCAGCTGGCCTCCTGCAGGAACCCCTAACTGGTTTCCCAGGCCTCTGTGTCTGTGTCAGTTAGTTCTTCAGTTCAGCCGCTCAGTCATGTGCGACTCTTTGCAACCCCATGGACTGGGGTTAGTTCTTGCTGTATAATAAATGACTTCAAAACTTAGTGGCTTAAACTAGTAGCCATTTGATTTAGGTCAAAATTGCGAATGGCCTCATGCACATGTCTGACAGTGAGCAGCCTGTCGGCAGGGGCACCTCATTTCTGCATGGGGCCTTTGATTCTCCAGCAGGAGTACACTGGCTCTAATGCACAAGTGTTTTCCAAGTCTTCTTGGATCCCGTTTTCTGCTACTCAAGCCTGTATTCAAGGATAGAGAGAGAGACTGTGCCTCTTAATTGGAGAAACTGCAAAGTCACACTACTAAGGGATAGGAAAGACTTGTAGCCGTTTTTTGCAACACATCACATTTCTTTTTCCATTTTATCCTAATACTCCTACTAATTTAATACTTTTATAATTTAGCTCAGGTGAAAAGTGTATAAAAACAATAGCATGATTGCCTCAATTCATCTTTCTAGCTTTATTTTTCTGTTCCCCTTTCTCCACTTGAATCTGACTAGTTTCTGGATTGGGCTGTTTAGGTTTTAAGGATCAGCTCATATGCCATGACTTTCATGGATTCTTCCTAGGTTTTCCTCTCTGCATTCCGTTTTCTCTACCCATTAAGTTGAAATGGTCTGTCTTCCCTTCCTCTTTTTCTCATAGCTCTTTGCACCTTTCTTGCGGCAGTTCTGTTTTGGACCTGTACAATTGTCTGTGTGTGCGACTCCCTCCCTTAGCCAGACTGAGAATGTTTTAGGGGCTGAAACAGTGAGTGAGCCTCTTCATTTTCAGAGTTTTCCATGTGTTTTATTTGGAACCCCACCTTGCATATAGCCACCAAAATATTTGAATTAATTTTTGAATGAGTTATATTATTTTTGAATGTCAGTTAATTTTTTTTTTTCTTTCAGACCAGAAACTAGAGAGCAGTATCCAAATAAATTTATTCAACGAGATGACACTGAAAGATTTTACATTCTGAACACACTATTCAACCTACCAGGTAGATTCATTCTATGCTTACATATACTGATGTCTCCCCTTCTTTCCATGATCATTTGTCTTTGCTCAAGGGAGATAAACAGATTTTAATTATCTCACTTATAGCTTATGAATATCTATTCTTCATTTTTCAGAGACCTACCTGTTGGCCTGCCTAGTAGATTTTTTTACTAATTGTCCCAGATACACCAGGTATGTGTGTACTATAATTTTCTTTTTCCAATTGATTTTTTAAAATTAATGTACAGGGTTTTAGAGAACTGGCCATTGTAGGTCTTTTCTGCTTTTCTGAAGTGAATTTAGTGCTAGTGAGAGATGCTACATTGCCAGCCTGAGAGATGGGACAGCACCAGCAGCTCCATGCAGGCTCTCACCTCCCACACGGCCCTCTCCTTGCCAGTGTGCTGCAGCCATGTTTGGAAGGGACCACTTCTGATTGGCTTCTCCTGGGAATGAAGACGGCCAGCAGAGGTGCTAATTGTGACAACTGAGTGGGAGGTTTGTGTGATGATTATCTGTCCAAGCAGAATTGCACTAAAACCCCCCAACTCATTTCACAGCAGCTACCCAGGAGCCATTCAGGGGTAGTAATTTCGTTTCATTCCCAGGCCCAGCAATATTTGATTGAGGAAGATACTATTTATCCTCCCTGAAGTAAAAATGTGCTTAAGTCTTGAAAAAGATTTCCTTTCCTTTCTAGGGGGAATTGTAAGTTTGGCCATATGTGCCAGAGTTTGCTAACTTCTTATCCTCTTTAGGCCTTACCCACTTCAAGGCACTACATTTGGTTGAGCACTAAGTCACTAAGATATATAAAAAATAGACAATACCTTAGTACCTAGAAACAGTGTCAAAAAAGTCAGGGTGGAGAGAACCTAAATTACCAATTTTGTTTCTTTGATGGGAACCTGTTTCTTACAAGTGATGAATAAAACAACCTGTTATTTTTGGAACACTAGCCTTTTAGCCTCCATCATACTCTTCTACCATTTTGTATCTGTTCACAGTTACTATATTCCATTGAACACTGTAGTCATCTCTGATGGTCAGAATGGATTTTCATTAGGGAGTGATTATTTTCTGAATTAGCCACACAGCCTTTATTATGTGACAAAGGAACCTTTGGGTCCCCTGGGCAGTGTTTGGTATTCCCTTTATTTACCCTCCTTTGGATTCCCTGTCATGTTCTTTTCATCTTTCTGTAGCTGTGAAACAGGATTTAAAGATGGGGACCTCTTCATGTCTTACCGGAGTATGTTCCAGGATGTAAGAGACGCAGTTGACTGGGTTCATTACAAGGTACCTAGGAGCTGCTTCTTTACCTGCTTACTGCCTGGCATGTGTCTTTTATGCTCTGACATTAACTTTCCAAGTGCAAACAGAGCAGAGTTTTTCACCTGTTAAAAAAGGGGGATTTGCCTCTAGTAATAGCTCTCTAGAGTACTTTTGTCCTTGTCTTTGGCTGGCTGGCTTACAGAGGTAATGCTGGTCTTTCCTCAGTGGTGGTGCTTGGCTTCTAGATCTTATTTCAGTTTGCATTTTCCAGACTTACTAGAAGAGATTTTAATGTTAGGGTTATACTTGACATATCCTTTCAGGATGATTATGGTCCATTTGTTTTTTCCAAATACCTCCCGCTTGGCTGATAACATTAACTGATTAATAATATGTTTACATTTATTATAAATTGTGCTGAATTAAATATGAAATTCCTTTTGATTTATATTTTAAATACACTTTGGAGGCAGAGTTGCAGCAAATCACATCTGCCATTTTAATTTTAGAAATATTTAAGAAGTGCATTTAAGCTAATAGTAGACACAGTTTTTATAATAAACTTAAAAACTGATTTTGTTCTTTTCTTGCTTGCTTTTTTTTTTCTTTCTTTCTCTAGGGTTCCCTTAAGGAAAAGACAGTTGAAAATCTTGAGAAGTATGTAGTCAAAGATGTAAGTAGTAAAGGGAAAAGTAGATCTGCATGATAGTTTCCTTTACCTATTAGGGAAATTAACAAGCTTATTTATAATGAAATGGACAAAAGAAGATATTTCTTTGTCTTGGCAGTTTAACACATGCCAAGTATAATCACCAAGTATTCTCAGGTGGAGCATGGGGTTTGTTTTTCCTATTTTTTTATTAGGAAAAGAGGACCAGTATTTCATTTATCCTTTTAGCTCGAATTATAGTAATAGCAGCTAGAGTGGTTAATGTGTACACATCACTGTGCTAAGTGTTTACATTCATTATCCCATTTAACCTTCCATAAAACCCTGAGTTAGTTTTTCTTACCTCCTGTTTCGAGATGAAGAAACTGGGGACTCAGGATTAAGTAATTTGCCCAAGTTCATACAGTTAGTAAGTAGAAAGCCAAAAGTCACACCTTAGTGTACTCTGAATCATAACCATGGCACTAGATCATCTAAAAAAAATATACATGTGTGACTGTTATTTAAATTGTCTTTAACCTATCAACTGGGAATAATGAGGAAAGCTTTAAAATACTTCAAAAGACATTAGTGGTAAACATAATAAAAATTTTAAATGTCTATAGTTAATAGCATTGTGTCAATTTCTTAGTTTTGATCATTGTACTGGGGTTAAGATTAAGGGAAGCTGGATGACGAATACATGGGAACCCTCTGTACTATTTTTACAACTTTTCTGTTAAGTCTGAAATTATTTCAAAATAAATAATACACAAACACACACACACAGCACTGAGATGAGATAACTTCTTCCTTTCTTATGGAGTAATAGTAGTAGATACAATTATTTCCTCAAAGTTCTTTGGTAAAGATGTCTTATTTTCAGACTTTGTACCTCCTATTTCCCATCCACTCCCACATCCATGATTGTTTCAAGAAAGAACACTGAGGGGTTCAGGAGAGGTACAAGAGGATTTGAGTGAAGGAACCTATTTACTGTGAGAGAAGGAAAGGCTGTTTTCTTTCTGGTCACATCAGGAGTCAGAATTTCTTCATGGAGCTGCAGATGAGTCTGGGTACTTGCAAGTTGCATTCTATACACATCATGCCATTTCTGCAAGGTGTTTCATAAAATGAAAGTGTACATACTGAGACCATAGCTGATGCTCTCCATAGAGTACTTAGCTGATTTTTTTAAATTGGCTTCTCCTAATCTATAACACACTTAATTCACTTACTTTAAGAGATTACAAGGTAATTTAAACTCTTTCCTGAGACAGACATAAAGAGGAAGTTAGAGTTATGTTTTTAATAGGCATATAATTATATATTTTATATATGTCTATTATATACACCATATATATTCTACATATATAATAATTCAACATGTGGTCTTCTAAATGCAAAATTCTGAAACCAACCAACTGTCCCTTAAAGAGCATCACCTGTTCCTGTTTCCGTAGACAAAAAAAAAAAAAAAGTCCAGTATCTGACCACTCCACAGTGTAGGTGAATATATATATATATTTTCACTCTCACAGGAACCATATATATATATATTTGGTGATACATTTCAGTATAAACTGTGTGTTGAATTTTGAATCTTTTCCTGGCCTAGTGATATGCCCTCTCCTGAGATGCTGGGCAGCAGCAGGGAGCCATAGCTCCTAATCAGCTAAGAGGTCACAAGGGTAAACAACTGGAACATCCATTCTGCTTTTCACTCTAAGTACAGTGTTCTAGAAGTTACAGTAGACTTTGTGTTAGATGATTTTGCCCAACTGTAGGGTAATGTATGTTCTCAGCACATTTTAGGTAGACGAGGCTCGCTGCCATGTTCAGTGTATTATCGGGACATAACCCCATCACATGCGGAAGATCTGTGTTTGTGTTTTACTGTTTCGCTCATCATCATAATTACATTTCAGGGAAAACTGCCTTTGCTTCTGAGCCGGATGAAGGAAGTAGGAAAAGTATTTCTTGCCACCAACAGTGACTATAAATATACAGATGTAAGTGCTTAATATATTTGTTTCTTTATACAAAGGAATTATTTTGGACTGAAGAACTGTGAATATAATGAAGAAGGTAGTTTATTAAGTGAGAGTAGTTTTTTGCCATTTCATTTTGAAAACAGAATGAAAAAAGCAAAAATAAATGGCACACATCATAGTGGTTCTCAAATTTTTATGAACGTTTCTTTTGACAATTTTCCCTGATTACAATTTGCTACTTAAAGGTTTTCATTTTGAGGTTATTTAAAACATTTGTGCTGATTAAAATGTCTTCTGTGTCTTCATGTGTCATTCTACAACTTGAAAAGTTACACCCTTTATTACATGTGTACATACGTTCCCTCCCTGCCGTTGGGAGCCAGACAGCAATAAATGGTAAAAAGATGTTTTGACTCTTAGCCATCAGAATTTACTACCTCTTAAAATTTTTGCCATGATTAAAGCATATAGAAAAGCTGATTTAATTCCTTAACCTCATGTTACTTTTGCTAAGCTGGTTACAAGTTCATAGTCCTAGCAAGCTTAGTGCTCGCTAACCCTCTTTATGTAAAATGCTGATTTAGAAATCTGGTGATTTGGAGTAAGTTGGCTTGATTGTCCTGGGAACAGTAGCAAGAGGGCCACAGTGTGTTATTTCCATGTGAGTCATCAGTTTTCTGTACACCCTTATCTCAGATACCCCTTACCTCCAAATACATGTTCCGGTCCACTTGGAGAACTTGATAGGAATATGGGGATGAATCTGTATAAAAATATCTCCTAGAAGAACCCTGTGTTCTACTGAGAATGTCAGAAGGCTTGCATTTGTTTGCTGTGATGAAGCATTAATTTCTAGCTTCAACTCCCATGATTTCATAAACTTTAGAGGAAACAAGAATGTAACAAAGCTTGTATTGAAAAAGACACGTCTTATTAAAAGCTTGTGTGTGCTTTACTTAGGTGTCCTATATCTCTTGCAGAAGTAGTAAATGGATCTTATGTTGGATTTTCTTTTTTCCAGAAAATTATGACTTACCTGTTTGATTTCCCACATGGCCCCAAGGTACTCTCTGTAATATAACAGACTGTTGGTTTAGTAATAATGAATGCATTTAATATTCTGGAATATTGAGCATAAGGAATTGGTCAGGAGCCATCCAGAAAACTTCATTAATATTAGAAGTAATGCAGGAGCTAGTATAATTTAAAGTTGCTAGCAATTTGAAAACTTGGTAGACAGAAATAAGAGATTCGTGTGGTATTTAGTAGGATGGGATCAGAATTTTATGCCCAGGAATTATACAGAATTGCTAAATTTGTGTGGCAAAAAGGAATTTTCAGGTTGAAGGAGATAATCTTATTAAAAGAAAGAGAAAATGTATATATTCTTAGCAACTTCTATATTCTGCTGTTAGTAATTGCTGAGATGTGTGTCAAAAGAACAGCTCACTTTGATACTTAGCAGAGAAGTCTTCTCTTCATTCCTTCTGTATGGCCATACTTAGATTTAATGAATACTAATCACAATTTAGGGGCCTTCCCTGGTGGCTCAAATGGTAAAGAATCTGCCTGCGATGCAAGAGACCCAGGTTTAGTCACTAGGTTTCTAGTCACTAGGCTTCTCTGAATAAATGTTCGTTAATGACTTTTGAGATCACCCAGAAGCACAGTATTTAGTGCTCTTTGTCTTGACCTTAAAAGATTAAAAGCCATGGTTCCAGTTCAGGATAAAGTAATGTTAATGGGCATACCTTCCACATTCGTGCTGATTAGCCTGCAGTATGAGCCAAAGACCAGTGTGTACCTGGAACCACCATTCTGAAAGCATAACCCATAAAATTTGCTAATAATAGTTCTGTGTTAGCTGTATACTTCAGTTCTGATGCTAAACTGCCTTTTTCTTAGTCCACCTCTTACATATTTGTCTTTTTGCATCTCTCCTTAGCCTCTTTGAGCCTCTTAAGCCCATTTTTAGAGTATGAGCACACTCTGTCATACATTAAATTGCTTGAAATAAATTAATAAGTAGGTGAAACAATTTAAAATCAGATTATTAGAGTCATTGTTTATATTTTCACTTTGCCTGCTCTCAAGAGGATGTGGCTTATAAGCCACAGTATGCTTTTAATAGTGGCGTTTTCTGGTTTACTTAGTGTTTATATGTTGCTTTCATCCGACTTGAGATGCAACAGTAGCGCTTTTAGATTAGGAGTGACGTTTCGGCTTTTGCTGTTTCTTCCTTATCAGCCTGGGAGCTCTCATCGGCCGTGGCAGTCCTACTTTGACCTGATCTTGGTGGACGCACGGAAACCACTGTTCTTCGGAGAAGGCACAGTACTGCGTCAGGTGGATACTGTAAGTTGAGAGGATGGCCTGTCCACGAGCGGTTATCCTTCATGTTCTTCCTTCCCCCACTCCTATTCTTCCCCCAGGAAACAGGTATTTTTAACTTACTAGCTTTATCTCCTCTTTTGAAGTTAGAGTTTTGGTCTCAATTAATACAGCTGAATAATTCAAATGAATGTAATTCAAAAGTGACATTCATTTGGCAGCCTAGCCAAGGAGCATTTTTGGTGGAGATCGTGATAGCTTTACAAAATCCAGTTTCTTTTCTCACAGAAAACTGGCAAGCTGAAAATTGGTACCTACACGGGCCCCTTACAGCATGGCATCGTCTACTCTGGGGGTGAGTCACGCACTTTCCTTTATGTAAGTCTGTGCTTGAATCTCACCATGAAAGCTTTGGTGTCCTCCTGACACCATGCTACTGATGTTCTTTAGTATTCTAAAGATAGCGTCTCCTGAAGGTAAACACTTCAGTCATCTACTAAAGAGTTGGGAGGATGGGTTTGAGAAGTCAGCATGTCCTAATTTGATTTTCACTAAAAGGACCAGTTTTTCCTGTCCTCCTCCTCTGCACATTAGAGGCATTTTCTCAGTGTTGGAATCATGTGGGTGGTTCCCAAGGCCTCAAGGGGGTTTTAGGAGTCCCTGCAGACATAGATGCATATTTTATTGGAATGAGAAGCAGTTGAACAAAGCCACCCTACTGGCAGACCTGTGAGGAGAAATAGTAGTGGTACTTTGGAGGGTTATGGTCCCTCAAGCTGAGACGTGGTTTTATTGCTCTTGGATTTGGGGATTGAGAGCTCTGGTCAGCACAGTGGAGCTAAAGGCCTTGTCATAGAGGCAGTAAAAAGAATGATGAAAAAAACAATGGTGAGTCTTTGTCTTAAGAAAGGTGAGCCCTTTTTCCAGTCTATTCCTCACATACTTAAAAGAATAAAATTAATCTATATACTATTTAATGGTTACGGTACTTGGAATGCTGGTTTTTATTTTCTCATTGCATTGTTTCAGGTTCATCTGATACAGTTTGTGACCTGTTGGGAGCCAAGGGCAAAGATATTTTGTATATTGGAGATCACATTTTTGGGGACATTTTAAAATCAAAGAAACGGCAAGGGTGGCGAACTTTCTTGGTGATTCCTGAACTCGCACAGGAACTGCATGTCTGGACCGATAAGAGTTGTAAGGAACCAGTATTCTTACTTTATAAGTCTCTTCTATTGCTAGTTTATATCTTGACGGCTAGCTGTGAATCAGTCCTCTTTGATGAACCATTACTTTGTATGCAGGGAGTCAGAGGAGGTCAGAGGCGGGTCCTAATATTTAAGCACCTCTTTCTCATATAGCCACATACTCCACACAGGTCCAGAATTTGGAGAGATTATCTTGTTTCCCCTTTTTCTTGAATTCTTTTAAAATACAGAATGTTACTGCTCTGAAAACTCAGCCTGCCTCAGGTAGTAACCCTGGCTCTACCACTTAATATCTTCATGCCCTTAGGCAGATGCTGAGACACCCTGTGCCTTAGTATCCTCAGATGTGAAAATGCAGATAATACCTACTATCATAAAGTTGCTGAGATTTAACTGAGACTGTGTTTATAAAGGAGATAGAAGTAACAACCTTTCTCAACTGAGGCTCCTTGTTTGAACCTCAAAACAAAGATGATTTGATATGACTCTCAGTTCTCCCACAGATAGTAGATCAAGAATATTTGTTATATAAGTGGATGCATCACTGCTTAATTCTCTTTGGGGACCCCAGGCTGAGAAAGGCTGGAATGCTTACAACATATTTGGCTGTTGCTACTGCTTGTAGTTCTTGGTGGGACTTTGTGGCTAGCCATGGCAACCCACTCCAGTATTCTTGCCTGGAAAATCCCATGAACAGAGGAGCCTGGCAGGCTCCATGGGGTCACAAAGATTCGGACACAACTGAGCGACTAACACTTTCCCTTTCTTTTCAGCTTTCTACCTATGGAACCTCAGAAATTTAGTTGATCTGGTTCTGTTTTCTGAACTTGTGACTCATTTTCTTACCCAAAAGTGAAACTGTTAACACTTGCTTTGCTGACATACCCAAAATGGGGTATGAATTGGCACTTCCTAAGCTCAGAATCAGCATCCAGTTGGGAAAGTTGTATAGTTAGTGGTTTTGAGGAGGAGGAGGAAGGGCAGTTAAAGAGGAAATTCTGGTGTCATCTGCTGCCAGATTCCAAGCAGTGTTAATAATGGGTTTTCCTGAAGGTGAGGCAAGTCATTTTATACATTCACGTACAGCTTTACTCTTCAGCCATATCTGAAACCTTTTAATTTAGTTTTTAGTAATAGTTAAAAACTACATGGTTTTTGATTTACTTAAAACATTTTCCTTTTTCTTCCAAACTTTAGCACTTTTCGAAGAGCTTCAGAGCTTGGATATTTTCTTGGCTGAACTCTACAAGTAAGTTTCCTCGTATCAAAAATTTCTTCCCTAAAAACCATCTACCTCTTCAGGAGTCACCTAGATATATGAGACATCCTTTCTAGAGATTTTCACTGGATTTTTCTTGTCTCCAGGCACCTTGACAGCAGCAGCAATGAGCGCCCAGATATCAGCTCCATCCAAAGACGTATTAAGGTATCCACCAAATGGGATTTGGGAGAAAATTTGGACAATAAACTTGAAGTGATTTCTGTATTTCTGATTTTATACAGGCAGTGGCACATAGCCAGTGTTCAGTAAACGTCTGCTGAACGAGCTGAGCGTTAACCTTGTTTTCTGTTTTAGAAAGTAACTCACGACATGGACATGTGCTACGGGATGATGGGGAGCCTGTTCCGCAGTGGCTCCCGGCAGACCCTTTTTGCCAGTCAGGTGATGCGCTATGCTGATCTCTACGCAGCATCTTTCATCAACCTGCTGTACTACCCATTCAGCTACCTCTTCAGAGCGGCCCACGTCTTGGTGAGTTAATACAGCCCAAGGCCACTATTTACAGTTAAGATAACCTGTTAAGGCAAGTTCTGCAGTTAGCTATCTGCATGACACAGGAAAGTTTAGATCATTTCTTTCTAATGTGCAGAGCCCATGGCCAGCCTACATGGTTGCACAAAAAGGAGTCTGAGAAAGATCAATCAAGATAGAATGTTACAGAGTTTAACTTTGACACTATTAGATTTAGAAGTTGTTTGAATGGTGAAGGCTTTCCTCTATTTAGTACTAAATGAGAGACGTGTAATTTTATATTCCTATATTCTGTTAATAATACTCATCTAGATTTCAACACTTTTTAGCTGTGAAATAGTAATTTCTCTCCCATCTTACCAGTTTTAGACTAGAGCATCTGATCTGGGCACAGTTCTGAGGGCTTGGGAGTTTCTGTGCGGCCATCTAACACAGGCAGAGGGCTTAGGACCTGGGAGACAGCTGTGTCTATTCCACCTGCTTTCTGAACTTCTGGCTTTGTTGTAGATGCCTCATGAGTCAACAGTGGAACACACACATGTAGATATCAATGAGATGGAGTCCCCTCTCGCCACCCGGAACCGCACATCAGTGGATTTCAAAGATACCGACTACAAGCGGCACCAACTGACACGGTCGATTAGTGAGATTAAGCCCCCCAACCTCTTCCCACTGGCCCCCCAGGAAATTACACACTGCCATGACGAAGATGATGATGAGGAGGAAGAAGAGGAGGAGTGAGGAGGAAGATGCTGAGCACTCATTACACAAGTTCTGGCAGGACTCACAGGAGCAAAGGATGTCCCTGTGTGGGTCCTAGTGGGGGGTGGGGGGGGCTCCATCAAAGGTACATCTGGGAAGTTTCTGAAGGCTAAAATATTCTAATCATAGGGAGATACTTGTTTTAGTTCTGTGTGTCTGCACTCTTTGCAGACGGTTCAAAATTGGAGTCTGTATTGGAGGAAAGTAAGGGTAAAGCTGGGCTGAACTGCATGCGACTGGCTCCATCGTGGCTTTGTGACGCGGTTTCCTTGTCTTGTTTCATCATCGGTGTGTGGTGGTGTATTATCCAGATACACTAAGGGTGGCGAAGGGTCTCAGAGTGGAGCAAGGACGCCCGTGGGAAGATGCGATCCAAACATGTGATGGTACAAATTGTGCTCTTACTCCGAAATCCCATCTTTTTCAGCATTGCATAAGTATTGTATATCAGTGGAGAAATATATTATTTCCATTATCAAATGTAGTCTTCTGTTAAGGTCAGGGTTTCTTTACAAGCTTTCAGGTGTTTTCCATGACTCTGGTAAGGTGCTGTCAGTGGCTTTGCAGGAGTGTTCTCTACTTGCTGTAGGCCTGGTCTGGAATGGACTGTAGTGCTTGCATTTTGAGGCAAAAGTCTTCATCCACATCAACAGTATTTAGATTGATAGCAAAAATTGAAAAAAAAAAAATTGTTTTTTTTTTCCCCCCAAAATGGTCTTTTTCCCATCTGAGGTAAATCTGTGGAAAGAATTTAGCTGAAAGAGGACAAAGGAGCAAGCCACCCGAAAAGAACAGAGCCTCCTTCTTTACCATAAGTGAGTAAAATTCATTAATGTGGGCCATACAGGTAGCTCATGCCACCCCATTCCAGCCTTCTCTATCCTCTTTGTCTTTTAAACTCAAGCATTAGAGGGTGGGAAGAGGGCTTTTTTGTGAGTCAGAACCATTTACAAAAACAGAGGGCACAATCAGTGTGAATAAATTCACTTCAGACTCCCAAGTGAAATTACTTCTTGTTGCTTGGAACAAGAATGGCTCATTACTGTACACTTTAAGGTATTACAACTGCCTCTTCAGAACAGTGAACCTTGTTACAACATTTTCCACAGTGGTGTAGATGCTCACTTTAACCTTCATATGTTTCTTCCATTCTTACTGTTATTTGTCAACACGGGATGGTAGATTAGCTGCTCTAGAATCAATAAAGTATAATATTTCTAATACTGACTTTGAGCCCTTCCTTAGCACAACTATAGACTGCTAGTTCAGGTGGGTTTAGGTTTGACTGCTAAGTTGCTTCAGTCGTGTCCGACTCTGTGCGACCCCATAGACAGCAGCCCACCAGGCTCCCCCGTCCCTGGGATTCTCCAGGCAAGAACACTGGAGTGGGTTGCCATTTCCTTCTCCAATGCATGAAAGTGAAGTCGCTCAGTCGTGTCCGACTCCTAGAGACCCCATGGACTGCAGCCTACCAGGCTCCTCCGCCCATGGGATTTTCCAGGCAAGAGTACTGGAGTGGGGTGCCATCGCCTTCTCTGTAGGTTTGACTAAGTGATATCAATTTGACTTTCTCTTAAAGGAAACATAGTCTAGTATGATTAATGACCAAATTTATAGCACTTAAATGGGCCTGAGTTTTTAATGAAACTATTTTGGTACAGGACTATAACGTGGGGCTTTTTTCCGAAAGTCATTTTATAGGTGGGGAACACAGCTCAGTGACTTAGCCAAGGCCATATTACTTCACCACTTTCGATATATATGGCTTTACATCGTCACATCAAGGCATGTACATCTGTTATCTATTAGGAATTAAATGCCGCTTTTAAAGTATTAGGTTGGAAATGCTATTGCAGATAGCAATTACATACTGCTCCTGTTTTAAATGGTAGCAAATGTGGTCACCCCAGATATTAATTATTCTCATTCAAGATGAAAATGTTGCTCAATATGACAATGTCTTTAGTGATCCCAAAGCTAGATAGTATCTGGCTGACTTAGTACCTTTAAATATTCTCCCTGTTAGAGTAAGGACCAACAAGCTCACGTTGCTTTAAGCTGCCACCCATTTTGTATCATTTTATTCACATAAGATCTTACCTAAGAATTTCTTTTCAGCGAGATGAGTCTCTGGTAGTGGGTCCAAAGACTGAGAAGTGAAAAAGCACACTCCTGAAATAAGAATTCCACTATTGGTCACAGCTTGCTTTAGGACCACCAAAATATATTTTAAAGACCCAGGATTCCATGAGTCTGAGACCCAGAGCAGAGCTGTTGTCTCTCTGCATATTATTCATTCCTACTGGGGGAGTGCTGGTGAGTAAGTGGCCCACGGGCAGCTGGCTACTCAGAGTAGCTGTAACTGGACTTGTTAAAACGTGAGCTTCTCTCTGTTAATAATTAAGGAAGTTAAACATAAAACTATAATTTTCTTTTAGAAAAAACAAAAAACTTAAGGTGTTTAGGCTGAGAGGAACTCTGCCAACTCTTCAGAATTTCTTTCCTGGGTATATGGTGACCACCACTTACTTTCAGACTCTTAAGGCCCTAGGCACCCCAGCATATCCAGCAGCTGGTCAGAACACAGCCCAGCCTCTGCAGAAGGACGCACCTGCACGCACATCTCCACAGAGGTGGTCAGGCAAAACTCAAATGGTGTACTTTAGAGAAGTTACTTAGAGCCAAAAAGTTTAGTGTTCTGTTCAGACATTAAGTTTTCTACCATAAGATCCTTTGAGACCTAAAATAACCTTTCTAAGGTGCTTTTAGGAAAAGCAGGTCTTAACAGAACAACTAAGAGCTACAAATCCTTTTGACATGTTAGTGTTGTTTTTAAGCAACCACTTTAAAAAGCCACTTGCAGTGACATGTCAGATTTAAAAGTACTTTCTCCATGTTTAGATATTCCTAAATCAGATTTATTTGTTTAAGAAATATTTTGTCAGCAACTTTAAAGCCCTGCAATTTTTCCAAGGCTGCCACAGCATTTAAAAATACTCCACTTATTCACCACAAATAGCCTGAGACAAACAACGGCATATCTAAGTCTACATTAAGGGTAGGAGCCTTGTCCACATTCCACGTTATGGAAACTATTTAACCTTTCTTTGATGGTGGGAAAAATGATAACTATGATCTAACTATTGCCATACACTTAATCCCGACTCCTCAGTTCAGTAGCTTATGTCTCAACACTTAGGTTTCTCATGACATTCTTTCTTGGTGACTAGAGCATAGAGCTATTCTTAAAGTTTTTCCTCAAATGGAACAATTTCAAACGATACACAGCTTTGGGAGGCCCTGAAAATGAAACCTCAACCATGGGGCTACCTGAGAAGCCTTGAAAAAAGACTCGGTGCACGGCCCCCAGGGAGGACATGCACATGGCACAGCAGCCAGCTGACTTCCCGGAACCCACACAGTCCCAGCCCACGCCTCCCGGAGCAGGAGAGCAGTACACGGTGTTCTCACTGCTGAGCGTGGAGGCACCGCAGAGAGCGAGTCATCTACGGAGAGCGTTCACTTGCAGAACGAACAAGGCTGGTTTTCTGTTTAGCCTGGCAATTTCAAGCATTTCTCCCCTGCCCTCAGACATCATGTCTTCCTCCCAAGGCCACAACTGTCTGACTTGTTCCCATAAAGGTAGATAAAAATTAAAGTATAAACAATAGTTTAAGTGCCTTTAAAGAGCTTTAACCCCAAAAAGTACTCCCAAGTGAGCACAGAACACTTCCTCTCAAGCCCATCAACTCTTAACTATAAATGTAATTCTATTTTCTAATTTAAAATGACAGAAATTTTTGGTCTGGTCACTGCCCATAAAATACCTTTGCTCCACTTTATGGATGAGACAGATTGGTTCATGAATCAAATTAGGCACATATATATTCACCGAAATGCTCTGGTCTCCCACTGTGCTCTTCCCAAAGCTGTGTTTGGCCGGGGCTATAGATGAGGCTGAAGAGTCTAGGCCAATGGAAACCTCATCACACGGTCTTCACATGAAGGACAGTATTAGTCCTTCCAAGGCTCACAAGTTCCTGAGATAACTGGAAAGAGGATTTGTCATGCACACCTTCCCAGCACTGAAAAATATTAAGTGTTCAGTGTTTGCCAGAGGGTTTGCACCAAAGATAATGTTTAGCTTGTGGGTGTGGGAATTTTGAAGCAAGTAACTTTGTTTTTGGACCCATTGCCCTCAGGTCAGTGATGTAGCAGAGTTGTCGCAGGGAAGCTGGCTTCACCTAAAATTCCTGCCATGTGTAAGCCTACTGTTTGAGGGCTTCATAGTCACTCATATCCTAGCAGGAAAAGCACTCTGACAAAGAATTCTGGTACCCAAATCCCCCTGCATCTTTAGGCCTCACAGTCATCCCCTAGGGGAGATGTCCTGCCACCAGAATGTCACAGAGAGGCACTATAACCACGGCTTTGTTCTGGGACTTTTTGAAAGAGCAGAGATGTGAGGATCTTGGAGGGAAAACGATAAAACAATCATACAAAGAAGCCAAACATTTATTAGCCATCTCATATAATGAAACATTTTGGCTTTAATAAGGAATTATCTATTAAATTACCTTCAAAAAGTGTGTTTCCAGAAATCAACTCCAGGCTACAAAAAGGTCATTTGTACTGGTCACTTTCTCTACAAGACCATCTGATCACTATCTTTGTCTTCAGAAGTGCTGTGTTAACAAGAGGCACTGGGGAGCATGATGCATGAGATGAAATAAAAACCCCAGAGTTTTTATCATGATACAGCTCGGGAATGAACCAACGTGCAGGCAACCCCATGGATGCAGAGGGAAGGCTTAGGCAAACCTCATCTTCACTGGAGGAAAAATCACATTTTCCTTTGAGGATTTCCTGATTTGAGCTCAGGACTCACCTAGGCAAAGTGAGTAAAGCAGGAAAAACTAAGCAAAGGAGTGAACTGGGAGCAGACATGCTAGAGAGAATTCCTTCCCTGGCCCTGCTTTCTGCTCTTCTAAGGAGAGCAAACAGGCTCCCAAGAAGATAGCACTTAACTGGGATGTAGCTCTACCTTTTTCCACTTTCAAGAAATTGGGGGTGATGACTGGGGAGGTGGGAGAGGTGGTTAGGTCAGGTGGTGTCTTAGCCAGCTTTGTCAGCAGTTCTTCACTAAAATGTCTCCAATCCACAGGACTAGTGTAAGTAAAATAGATCAAGAACATCACGGTTAAAACAACATGGTAGGAAAAACAAGGGACTAGTCATTAAGAAGCTCAATTCTCAGAAGAATGCAGAACTGAGACAGAGGGGAGGTAAAAAGGAATCCAAGAAGATGTGGTCTAGGAATAGATCACAGAGGGGCTGTGAACCTCGACTGGAAGATCTTCAGGATCTGGTCATGTGAGTGAGGAGGGTAAGGAGGAGCAGAAGCCTGGAATAGAAGTGGCAGTGGGAGAGGATGGGGCTCACACAGGAATCAGGCAGGCCCACGGAATCCTGAAGAGCATCCGACCATGACTCACCACACTCATGCCCTTGATTTTAACTTGGTAGACCATCTGTGCCTCTTGCAACCATTGTATTAGGCTTCCCATCACAGAGAAAGATCTGCAGAGCCATTTTCATCTTTAAGAGCCAACTGAGAGGCTTGAATGAGGCCTCTGGGCTTGCCTAGGGAAAAAACAGTCAAGGCATTTGCCAGCTGAAATGTGTTTTTAGTGATGGAGCTGCAAATGTCTGGGGCAGTTTCAATGGGTACCCCCAGCATCTTTATCTAAAATGAACTGATGGGGAACAGATTATGATCCTTGAAAAAGAGAAGACAGCCCTGCTGTTGGCTGGAAGTTGGAGTACGAGGCTGGAAGTTGGAGGCTCAAGTTCTAGCACCTGCTTCTCTTTTAATGTAAGACTTGGTAGTGTACATCCAAAGGAAATGCCCCGCTGTGTTGCCTTGGTGACAATCAATCTCAGCTTTCCCACTAAGCAGGGGACGAGGCCTGTGTTGGCAGAGGTGATAGGGGAGAGAGGGAAGACACATTCGCTAGAAGGGTGAACAGAAATCATCATTTATCTAAATAGAATAATAGAAATGAACAAAAACCTTTTAAAACAATCACAAAATTTACAAATAAATTGATACAAAATAAATAGATTGTAAATCTACAACATCGTTTGAATTATAAAATGCATTCATTATGACAATCAGCTCATGAAACCTATACATGTCGTTTGTGCTTATTTAGGTTTATGGACACAGCTCTAGATAACTGTGTTCAGAAAACTTCGCTGCGCAAAGCATGAAATGTACACTATGATACAGTGAGTTAAGACTAAGGAGGGTGGAAATCAGACTCAAAGCAGGTCTTCTGTGAGGCGCCAAGGCAGTGCTGGCATCGGACCTCAAAACCAAAAGGCGTCTCAGAAGCCCAGGTGGGTAGGCAGCTTCCCTGGTGCACAGAGATGGACCCCGTGATCCAAGGTGGGAACTGGAGACCATCCCTGTTGTGGGGCCAGGCCACCAACCTGGCTTCGGATTGTGGGAGTGGAGGCCCTGGCCTCAAAGCCATGCTGTACCACTGCCTAGAGAGCAGACCCAGTCACCATGAAACCACCTCTAAAGTATTTCATGGAGGTCCCTGAAGAGGCCCTGCCATGAAGTAGGAGACCTGCCTCCATCCTCATCTCAAAACACTTGCTGTCAGGAACAGAGGCGGGTCCAGTAAAGGGCCTGGCACACTAGGACCAACGTAAGAGCAGCAACCTGTTTAAGACGAAAATAAACAAAACTGCTCCTTCTCATCCACTCTGAAAGACAACAGAAGCCTAGGCTCCATGGATGAGGGGCTCGGGAACAGATCTCATCTTAGTCACAGACGATGCACTAACAGTAGAGGCGTATGTACATAATAAATAATAATATAAAATAAAGCATATACATTTGTGGACTTAAAGGACTCCGGAAATGAAAAGTCAATGGACTGACACACTCCACCTTCACAGTAGACTTTAGACACGGGGAGTAATGAACCAGGAGTGAGGCTGGGCTCTGGGCAATGAGAGGCCTGAGGCCTTCCTTTTTTCTCCCTCTCCCTTCTGCTCTATGAGCCTGCAACCAGCTGTTTACACCCAAGGGGCCTGGGCCTCCAACTTAAGGGCAGGCACCCAAGGTCCTCCAGGTCCACACTTGACAGTTCTCTCCAGGGTAAGTCTGAAGAGGAATCTGGGCCCACTTCTCAAAGGAATCCTTGTTGGTCAGATGTGGGCAAATGCCAGAAGATACGCTGCCAATGAAGACAGTACTCTCAGTCATTCTTCCAAGTCGTTCATGTCTGATACCCAGTGGGTATTCAAACTTGAAAATGAGTACTCACTCAAGTTTTACAGTGCGTGTTGGATGTGTGTACATATAAACCTTGGCATGCAAACTCCTAGAACTTTACTCTCCTGCCACTTGGAACCTTTTGTTTCCATGTTGCTTCAAGTACAGCCCGATATTTAAAATAATTCCTCTGAGATGATGTCAGTGGCTCTAGCATATACAGAGAGAAAGCTCACTTGAGCCAAGTCAACCACAGAAGTCCGCAAAGAAGGTTCCCAGCCCAAGATGGTGGGATGGAAAGCTGCCTCAGGTGCTGCAGCTGCTGTGAACTGCCCTCTTCCCTCCTGTTCTCAGGGCTGACCACGGACTCCTGGCATCTCCAGACAGGGCAGGAGGAAAGCCAGCTCATAAGCGCTCCCTGTAGGAAGGATGCCCGCACGTGGTGGAGGTGGAAGGCCCACCATCACAGCCTTGAGCAAGCTTGGCTTGGGTGCCTTGCACATCCAAAAACAGAGGCGACGAACAGCAAATGAACAACATTCCCCAAACTCATCTCTTCTAACAGCCCACTCAAATACAAAAGAAATGTTGAAAGATAAAAATCTGCAAATGGCCCTGAGGTATAAAAATCCACTGAGTAGGTTCCTCACTGATAACGTTTACATGGGAAAAGTTTCTGAATTCCTAAATCACTTTAATATTGAACTCCTTAAATCCCCTCTAATTCTGCATTAACCTGCCAACCCTCCAAGATGCCCTTGCTAGCCTGAAGCACCACTAGTCTGGAGGCCATAACAGAACCACACCTGACCTGGGACCAGAGGCCATGTCCTCAAGTAAGAAAGTGCACAGTGGCACTTCAGAAAGCTCCACGCCCTGAACTGCCCAGCTCAGTCTGGCAGTCCCCACCACTCTGCAAGAAAAACCATCTCCAGGATCAAAGTGGAGAGGGGAGTTGTATCCCGCCCTCGTGCTAACACGGAGCTTGTGTCATGTGACATGCCCCAGGCCAATCCTCCCTGGTGGCCTCCTGCTTAGAATCCCAGGGAACAAGGTGAGCACCTTCCTGTGCCAGCCCAGGTGAGTCCTCTACCTGGACTGGGCCCTGGCGAACACTGGAGGGATACTGGTCTCCTGGCTCAGGAAAGGAGAAAGTGGCTGGTTTTCAGAAGGTGACAGGGTTGGGTTTTGTTTCTGACCAGCCATGACACAGGCTCAGTGGGCCAGGGCCTACTTAGGTCTGCTCCTCGACTTGAGGTAATCTGAGGACAGAAGTTCATGGCCCCTGCTTAGCCCAAATTCCTGTTGCTTCATTTCCTAAGGGAAATGCACTTCTTGTATCTAGCACTGTTTTCCAAGACATGGAAAAGCTGGTCCTTTAACTGTATGGTACCGGGGACAGCACAGGTCAATATATTCACAGTTAATGTTCCATAATAGTGTGAAGTTTTACATTCAACACGTGCACAAAAGTTCCTTGAAATATTATTAGGAAATGGCAAGATGCCCTCTTCTTCCCACCGAGGGAAGACAGTCCTGTCAGCATGGGCACTGAGCTCTCTTCCAGAAGTGAGGTGAGGGAGGGAGGGGAGGAAAGTTACACAGGGTGCCCTTTCAAATTCAAATTATGTAAGAACCAAGGCTTAAGCTAACTGTAAGTTGACTAACATCCCAATTTCCATGCACAAATCTTAAGGTTCTGTTTTCCTAAAAGTTTAAACACTTGATTTTGGATGAACAGAGAATTAAAAGAGAGGGAACCTCTAAAGCACTAGCAAGTCTCATTTATGAAGAAAAAGCAGATTGTCCTGGCAACACCTGGATACCAGAATCTAGTTCCAGGAGGAACATTCGGGATGCCGGAATGGCTGCTCAGGAGCAGGAGGTGGCCCTGTCTGGTCCCTCAGAGCCAGGGCTCGCAGCAGGGGCCCCGAGGACCCTGAAGAGGACAGCGAGGCCCTGGGCCGGATGGTAGGGCTCCCACACGCTTCGGAACCCCGGGGCCTGTGTCTGCTCCTTGACCCACTTCCTCACCCACGCTTACAAACCCAGCAGCCCAAGGAGAGGACGATCCACCGGTGGTGCTAAGGACTAGCCACCACACATCAAGATCTCAACTATCTGAGATCTTTCTCTGCCCTGCTCCCGTTTACTTTACAGACACAAATTGCACAGACCTTCTAAGCCCAAGTCATTCTCCTGCTCGCCTGCCTCACAGAAGCAATGAGCCAGCATCTCTCCTTCCACAGCCTGAAGTTAGTTTCCAGAAGGAAAGTGGGACCTGGAAGAGATATCTCTCTCTCAGATGTTGAGTGTTACATCTGAAGGGTCCTAAGCTTTCCTCAAAGGAGATGTAACTGTTGCCAAATGTTAGCTTTCATTCCTTCAGGGACCAGACAGGACCTACTTGGGATTCCCTGTTGCTATAAAACAGTGTGAAAAATCAAAGGTAAAGAGTAGTTTATAGAAAATAAATACGAACTTGGGAGACTAAAATTTCATCCTCCAGGAGCCCCACGGCAAAGCCCTCTTGCCACCAGCTCCTTTAGAGAGGACTTTTCACAGAGCCACACTGAGCAGGTATAGCAATGTGGAAAAGTTATCCATTTCTCCCTGAAGCCAAGGAGCCAGCAGCTGGAATCCTCTCAGCAGGGCTTTACGATTCTCAGAGAAGCAGGTGGACCCCAGAAGATCCAGCACGCTAACAGTGGTTCCAGAGGCTGCTTCCAGTGGCAACATGCTGGAGATGCACTGTGTGGGGAGGCAGGTCGGAGCAGATCGGCCAGGGGAAGCTGACAGGCGGAGATCCTGGAGGCCAGAGGTACCACGGCTTGGCAGCCTGGCTCCACCAGGGACGGCAAGTACTGTCCTGGCCCAGAGTGTGGCCCGGGGGCTGGCTCAGAAACCTTCCCCAGCAAGGCCCAAGTTTCCCTTATTACAGGGAACTCTCATTCCTGCACGCCCCCCTACACAGACAATCCCAGTTTCCGAGTCACATCACGCTGGCAGTGTGCTCAGCTCAACGCATCTTAAGAAAGCAAGACCTTTTAAACTTTATGTCAAGCCTGACGGCGGCAGTGCCATCCCATTGGTGGTATCTTGGGTGCTGGCAACAGGCCACTCAGCCCCTAAAGGGGCACCCCAGTGACTTCTACCAAGTGAGGCAGTACTTCCCTCACCAAGGGACATGGCACCTTCTGGGAAGATGCTCCAGGACCGACGCACCAGGGGAAGCCATGTGCCGGGCACACATACGACACTGGAGCCGCCGAGCTGCCCCCTGGGAGGCAAGCCCAGCGTGTTTCTGGTTCTTCCCCGACCACAGCTCCCACCCACCAGCACCCAGCCTGGGGTGCACAGTCCTACCTGGAGGAAGGAGAAGAAACTGCTGCTTAGCCCCAGGGCTTCCCTTCGTGCAGTAAGACCCAATGGAGAAAACGCTATCTTCTTGCCTAGAGACTGGACACAGCGTGGACTGACGGGTCTACCTTAAAAACTGTGGTCAGTAGGAAGTCACTTCAGTGTATGAATGTTGCCCCCAAAATGCACATATCCCTTGGGTTAACACTTAAAACACAGCTAAGAGTTAAGAATTCAGTCATTCAAGAAATACCTCCTGACATTAATCTCACTACACATGATGAATCTGGTATTAAAATAAGACAGAGACACACATGAAATGGCCATGACACACATTTGGTTTCTGAATCCCTGTTTGGGGCCAAACTGACCCTGGCTGTTACAGGCAGCCTCTCTGGCATGGGCCAAGTCCGAGGCAGAGGCACAGAGCCCAACCCTGCTGGGCCCCGTGGGCCCAGGGCTGAGGGGAAGAGGGACAGTTGGCTCCCTGGACGGGGGGGCAGGGGCTGGCAGTCCCCAGAGTTCCCTCCGTGAGACACATGGGTCTGGACGCGCCTTCTCGGCGGGGCACAGAGCACAGCTGGAAGGTCTGACTGCTTTTCTAACAACCACATACCGACCCAGCAGGAAGGGCAGGAGCGTGGACGACACACCTCGAGTTTACTTGAGGGCCCTGTGGAAGATTTCCATTTGGCATCTGTGTAGCAGCATCTTGGGTTAACAAGAGCAAGGCCGGGGGTGGGGTGGGATGACGGCGCTCTGGAGGTTCAGATGGGGAAGAGGCTTGGCTGAGCCAGAGGTCCCAGGCTGGGGGAATGTTGGGGGGATCCACCCTGGCCTCTTGCAAAGATAAACCATCAGTTTAAAATTCATTAACATTCATTTTGGTGATAAAAAAAATTCCTTAGAGTGGGAGCAAAATCACATTCCAAGCAAATGTTAAACCTTTCTGAGGGGAAGGGACATGGTTAAACATTAACTTAAAACAACACTGAGCTCAGAGAGGCAACTGCGGGTCCCTGTTCAGGCTCCACCGCAGGGCTGACAGCCTTCGCAGGTCTGTGTCATTCATCCTTCAGGTTCGACAGCGACACCCACTGGGGCACAGAGGAAGGGTGCCCCTCCCTGGGGCGGTGGGGAGGGAGGGCCCAAGGGAGGCCACTGGAGGGACAAGTCCATCCTCTAACGGTCACATCATGGGGTCATAGCAGAGTTCAGACAGAACAACTTACAACTCTGCAAAAGACACTTTTTAAAAACATGATCTCTCGGAAAAAAATAAATCGCGACAATTTTCAACTTCATGCAAATCGAGGGAGGAGGAGAGTGAATAATGATAAAAGGTACAGCTGAAAAAATAAACATGATTCTATTTGGGCGGAAGAAGTTCATCTCCATAATCTCGAAATGCCACGCCCTGGCTGTCGACTTCCTGTCTCCGGTTTCCATGCCTGCCCTCCCCGGCCTCCTCTGCTGCTTCCAGGAAGGGGACAGAGTCTTTGGTGTCAGGACGTTGCAGGATGCAGCATGGCACACAAGCTCACACTAGTGGGATTCACGGTCGGACGGCGGGAGGCCGGCGGCCTGGTGTGGGGCCGGGCGCCCTAGATGGCGCCTTCGCTGTGCAGGCTGTGGTTGGCCTTGGTGTGCGTCACACAGTTCTGTTCGTTGAGCAGGTTGGCCGTCTCATCCGGCAACCCATCGTGCAGCTCCGTAAGAGTCAATTCAATTTTAGTGTTTTCACTGTCTGAAGACTGAGGAGTCTTGTCCATCCGGGATGCCATCAAGGCATTTTGGTATTGCTGTCTTGAGATCTGGGGCCAGGAGATGGTACAGAAAACAAACCAAGATAATATTTTTAGGCTATCTTTTCTCCACATGGCATTATATTTATTATACCTTATATCCCCTGAAGGGCCCCAAGTAGCTGCCCTAGGTGAAAACCATCCTTCAGTCACTTTGTACAGTTCACGTTGACTCTACGAACAGGTCAGTTTATACTGGCATAAGCTATATCCAAAGTCTGTCTCAAAATTCCACCCAGACTAGAAAATGGAGATAGGCTTCCATCAGCTAGAGCTGGCTCGTCCCCTCAAAGCCATCTTTATTCCAGACTGAGAAAAAAGCTCTGTCTCGGGGGAGGAAGTAAGTTGAGGGTTCTCCCTAGCAAATCCTCCAAGTTTCTCAGAAGTCCGTGAAGACTGGCTGAAAAGGTTTCCTCTTTTTCTTACCATCTCCAGCTCTCGTTCCCTGAAAGAGAAAGCTACATCTGATTTGGCAGCTCACTGGACAGAGCCAGGGAGATCAATGGTCTTCCCTGGCGGAGGCGGAGGCACAGGAGCTGGAGGCAGGGCCCCCGCATAATGACCAAGGAAGGCTCCACACAGGGGCCAGGGAGCCACCTGCTCACAAGGGAAGCAGACCTTCCCCTGCTAGGCCCAGCCGGGCCACCCTTCCCTCTCACCTTAACAAACTGGAGATCGGAGAGGGCTCGCACTGAGTAGTCAGGGATGTAGACCTGGAGGAATGCAGAGTTGAGCTGATTGTTGCTATTCCCCAGCGTCGGCGTTACCGCATCAATTCGGTCGCTGCGACTGAGAGAGTCTGAGTGATTCAAGCCACACGGGCGAGGAGGTGACTTGTTTTCACCTGGAAAAGGAGGAAAAAAAAAAACCCAGCTGCCTTTTAAGTGAGGTCAGATGTCACTCAAAGTCAGCTCTTTATTTTCCAAGTAAAGTAATAAACAAGCTCAGCTTCAGGGTCTCTGACAGCGTGCTCACGGCTTCTCCTGCAACAGATTCCCAGCCCCATCCACAAGAACACACCGAGTCTCCAATAAGCAAAGACCCGTGGCCGCATGCTATGTCAGGGGAGGCGAGGCCCCAGACACAAAAGCTACTTGATAAAGGCCTGGGCTGCAGGAAGGCAGCACAGCATCATTTTGCCAGGAGCAAAAACGCTTGAGAATGTTCCTAAGTCAGTACGTGTTTTTAAAGGATCAAAATAGGTCTATCTGTTCATACTTCCCAGCCAAACCTGTTATTTTTGCCTCTGACCCCAGTAAAATCCCTGAAAGGGAGCCTCAGGACATCTCGGGATTTTAAGCACCCTCAGTTCAGTTCCGGAGAAGACAATGACAACCCACTCCAGTACTCTTGCCTGGCAAATCCCATGGACGGAGGAGCCTGGTAGGCTGCAGTCCCTGGGGTCGCTAGGAGTCAGACACGACTGAGCAACTTCACTTTCACTTTTCACTTTTGTGCATTGGAGAAGGAAATGGCAACCCACTCCGGTGTTCTTGCTTGGAGAATCCCAGGGACGGGGGAGCCTGGTGGGCTGCCATCTACGGGGTCGCACAGAGTCAGATACGACTGAAGCGACTTAGCAGCAGCAGCAGCAGCAGTTTAGTTCAGTCGCTCAGTCGTGTCCGACTCTTTGCGACTGCATGAATAGCAGCACTCCAGGCCTCCCTGTCCATCACCAACTCCGGGAATTCACTCAAACTCATGTCCATCGAGTCGGTGATGCCATCCAGCCATCTCATCCTCTGTCGTCCCCTTCTCCTCCTGCCCCCAACCCCTTCCAGCATCACAGTCTTTTCCAATGAGTCAACACTTCACATGAGGTGGCCAAAGTATTGGAGTTTCAGCTTTAGCATCAGTCTTTCCAGTGAACACCCAGGACTGATCTCCTTCAGAATGGACTGGTTGGATCTCCTTGCAGTCCAAGGGACTCTCAAGAGTCTTTTCCAACACCACAGTTCAAAAGCATCAATTCTTCGGCGCTCAGCCTTCTTCACAGTCCAATTCTCACATCCATACATGACCACAGGAAAAACCATAGCCTTGACTAGACGAACCTTTGTTGGCAAAGTAATGTCTCTGCTTTTGAATATGCTATCTAGGTTGGTCGTAACTTTCCTTCCAAGGAGTAAGCGTCTTTTAATTTCATGGCTGCAATCACCATCTGCAGTGATTTTGGAGCCCCCCAAAATAAAGTCTGACACTGTTTCCACTGTTTCCTCATCTATTTCCCATGAAGTGATGGGACCGGATGCCATGATCTTCGTTTTCTGAATGTTGAGCTTTAAGCCAACTTTTTCACTCTCCACTTTCACTTTCATCAAGAGGCTTTTTAGTTCCTCTTCACTTTCTGCCATAAGGGTGGTGTCATCTGCATATCTGAGGTTATTGATATTTCTCCCAGCAATCTTGATTCCAGCTTGTGCTTCTTCCAGTCCAGCATTTCTCATGATGTACTCTGCATGTAAGTTAAATAAGCAGGGTGACAATATACAGCCTTGAAGGACTCCTTTTCCTATTTGGAACCAGTCTGTTGTTCCATGTCCAGTTCTAACTGTTGCTTCCTGACCTGCATATAGGTTTCTCAAGAGGCAGGTCAGGTGGTCTGGTATTCCCATCTCTTTCAGAATTTTCCACAGTTTATTGTGATCCACACAGTCAAAGGCTCTGGCATAGTCAATAAAGCAGAAATAGATGTTTTTCTGGAACTCTCTTGCTTTTCCCATGATCCAGCAGATGTTGGCAATTTGATCTCTGGTTCCTCTGCCTTTTCTAAAACCAGCTTGAACATCAGAAGTTCACGGTTCACGTATTGCTGAAGCCTGGCTTGGAGAATTTTGAGCATTACGTTACTAGCGTGTGAGATGAGTGCAATTGTGCGGTAGTTTGAGCATTCTTTGGCATTGCCTTTCTTTGGGATTGGAATGAAAACTGACCCTTTCCAGTCCTGTGGCCACTGCTGAGTTTTCCAAATTTGCTGGCATATTGAGTGCAGCACTTTCACAGCATCATCTTTCAGGATTTGAAATAGCTCAACTGGGATCCCATCACCTCCACTAGCTTTGTTCATAGTGATGCTTTCTAAGGCCCACTTGACTTCACGTTCCAGGATGTCTGGCTCTAGGTGAGTGATCACACCATCATGATTATCTGGGTCATGAAGATCTTTTTTGTACAGTTCTTCTATGTATTCTTGCCACCTCTTCTTAATATCTTCTGCTGCTGTTAGGTCCATACCATTTCTGTCCTTTATTGAGCCCATCTTTGCATGAAATGTTCCCTTAGTATCTCAAATTTTCTTGAAAAGATCTCTAGTCTTTCCCATTCTATTGTTTTCCTCTATTTTTTTGCACTGATCGCTGAGGAAGGCTTTGTTATCTCTCCTTGCTATTCTTTGGAACTCTGCATTCAAATGGGTATATCTTTCCTTTTCTCTTTTGCTTTTCACTTGTCTTCTTTTCACAGCTATTTGTAAGGCCTCCTCAGACAGCCATTTTGCTTTTTTGCATTTCTTTTCCATGGGGATGGTCTTGATCCCTCTCTCCTGTACAATGTCACGAACCTCCATCCATAGTTCATCAGGCACTCTATCTATCAGATCTAGTCCCTTAAATCTATTTCTCACTTCCACTGTATAATCATAAGGGAGGGATTTGATTTAGGTCATACCTGAATGGTCTATTGGTTTTCCCCACTTTCTTAAATTTAAGTCTGAATGTGGCAATAAGGAGTTCATGATCTGAGCCACAGTCAGCTCCTGGTCTTGTTTTTGCTGACTGTATAGAGCGTCTCCATCTTTGGCTGCAGAGAATATAATCAATCTGATTTCGGTGTTGACCATCTAGTGATGTCCATGTGTAGAGTCTCCTCTTGTGTTGTAGGATGAGGGTGTTTGCTATGACCAGTGCACTCTCTTGGCAAAACTCTATTAGCCTTTGCCCTGCTTCATTCCGTATTCTAAGGCCAAATTTGCCTGATATCCCAGGTGTTTCTTGACTTCCTACTTTTGCATTCCAGTCCCCTATAATGAAAAGGACATCTTTTCTGGGTGTTAGTTCTAAAAGGTCTTGTAGGTCTTCATAGGATTGTTCAACTTCAGCTTCTTCAGCGTTACTGATTGGGGCATAGACTTAGATTACTGTGATAATGAATGGTTTGCCTTGGAAACGAACAGAGATCATTCTGTCGTTTTTGAGATTGCATCCAAGTACTGCATTTCGGACTCTCTTGTTGACCATGATGGCTACTCCATTTCTTCTAAGGGATTCCTGCCCACAGTAGTAGATATAATGGTCATCTGAGTTAAATTCACCCATTCCAGTCCATTTTAGTTCGCTGATTCCTAGAATGTCGACGTTCAGTCTTGCCATCTCGTTTGACCACTTCCAATTTGCCTTGATTCATGGACCTGACATTCCAGGTTCCTATACAATATTGCTCTTTACAGCATCGGACCTTGCTTCTATCACCAGTCACATCCACAACTGGGTATTGTTTTTGCTTTGGCTCCATCCCTTCATTCTTTCTGGAGTTATTTCTCCACTGATCTCCAGTAGCATACTGGGCACCTACCTACCTGGGGAGTTCCTCTTTCAGTATCCTATCATTTTGCCTTTTCATACTGTTCATGGGGTTCTCAAGGCAAGAATACTTAAGCACCCTGGGAGACACCAAACCCCTTTAGAAGGTTTGATTAGGTTAGCTTAGGTGCTGGGGCAGTCTTCAAAGAACTTTCATTAAAACAAAGTGAAAGGAAATCCAGGTGACTCTAAATGTTGCTGCTTTAAAAGGCACATTCACCATAGCTTCTAACACATTTCATTAAAAATAAAACCCACCTCCCCTCACCAAGGCTTCTTCCATTTTTGCTTTTCTAGTCAACCTACTGCACAAATATCAACCGAGTGCCCACACTGGATTGCACAACGTCACAGGATGGAAGGGGACGTACTCTCCCATCTGATGGCTGGCTCCTCTTTCCAATGTGGTTCTGACTGGCTCTCAGCTGGTCCCACCCTTCAACGACTGGAAAGTCTGTCATCAGAGCCATCAAAATCTGCTTCCTCAACTTCAAGTGACAGCCTCTCCACTCTATGGAGCTCTATTGAATAACTTCCACTCCTCTGCTACTTGGAATAGCCCTGAGGAGTCTGAAGATAATTCTCTGAAGTCTGTCTCTTCTTCTCTGGGCCAAATAATTCAACCATTCACCTTGTATTTTATCTTTCCTTAGCCTATCTGGACCACCATCTGAGAGACCATTGAGCAAAAGTCCCTGTTTAAATATGACAAGCAGAACAAAACATGGCAAGTACCCAAGGAAGCTCCTATGATGGGTTCATTGTCTCCTAAAATTTTCATGTCACAACTTTCTCTACTCTTTTCATGTCAGGAGCCAATTTTCCATTGTTGGTCAAAATTAAAGTCAACAGCACTTCCTCTTGTTGCTTCCACTTAAGAGAACATGGCAAATTAATAATTTATCAGATATCTTCTATTTAGCAGGTGACCAACGACTGAACGACTTCACTTTCACTTTTCACTTTCATGCGTTGGAGAAGGCAATGGCAACCCACTCCAGTGTTCTTGCCTGGAGAATCCCAGGGACGGGGGAGCCTGATGGGCTGCCGTCTCTGGGGTCGCACAGAGTCGGACACAACTGAAGTGACTTAGCAGCAGCAGCAGCAGCAACTTTCATCAGATGGCCCAACTTTGCTAAGCCTCAGATTCCCTATCTATAAAAAGCAAATAGTAATAGCACCCGGCTTATAAGGTCTGATGATGAGTCAACATGAGATAAGGTAAAGCACTTAGCATGGTGTCTGACACCCAGTAATGAGCCTCGTTAACATTATTATAGTCTTCCCCTGAAGCCCCACCCCAGACCTCTCCACCACTCTCCTACCCTCAGGATCAAGCTTCTCTGCACTCCTGGTAACTTTGCACAGGCTGACAGATGCAACCATCTGTGAAATAAGGGATCCCACTCTATCCCCAGGCTTTAGCCCCAGATCTACAGATACTTCTGAAATGGTGTTTACTTCTTTGAGTTTCAATTTAATGTTATGAAAACAAGACATTTGGGAATGTTCTGGCTGTCCAGTGGTTAGGACTCAGCGCTTTCACTGCTGGGGGCCCAGGTTCAGGAAACTAAGATCCTGCAAACCGTACGGCACAGCCAAAAAATAAATTATAAATAAATACATAAAAACATTTTAAGAGCACTTTTCTTATTTGATCAGACCCTGTGCGTTGCCCGATCACTGTCAGGAGGCCTTCGGCTTCTCAGTCTCCTGTTACTTTTCTCCTGAGGAGGATTACAGGGCAATTTCTCTGGTCTCCCAAGGTATCTATAGACTCCCAGTTAGCTTCCTCTCAGCCCACAGACCTCTGTTTTTTGAGAGATAAACCCTCCCCTTTGCCAGGAAACCACTGCCTGGCATCACAGCCACAGTCCAGAGCATCGACCGTTTTCCAGGACCTTTTCTGCAACTTAACAGAAACCAGCACGCTCACCTTTTATCAGCATGTGGTAAGATGTGCAAGTCTTCACACCCAAAGATAACAAAGACTTCAAGTTCCCACCCCGTAGGGCAGGTTTTGTTGCCAAATTTATGTGCCAAGGTTTTATGATGATAATTACAAAAAAAAAATCTATTTTAATTGCTCTTGTGCCTTCTCAGAATTTTCTGTTTGGTTTTTTTTTTTTTGGTCTTGGCTTATATTTTATTCATCCCACCCAGGAATCCTTTCATTAGCTAGTAAGCCATAAAGACACAATCAAGAAACATCCCAGCCTCCTCCCTTAGAGCCGTGAGGCCCTGTGTGGAACTGTTTGCAAATCACTGGTGTAGTTCAACCTCCATTCATCAGGTATCTTATTATTGTAATGCCAGCAGCCCAAAGGCCTGGACCCTCAAAATGGATTTTCTTATGACTAGATCAGATGGAACAGGCTGAACTATGAAATCGCTAAGTTCTAAGAAAAAGTGAAACACAAACGACATTTCCAGGAGCTCCATCCAAAAGTCACTTTACTTCAGTATCTAGGACATTTTAAATCAGTAGCAGATGCCAGCAAATAAAAGGGGAGAAAAAAATACCAACATACATATAAATAAATATACGTTTATGTATACACATGTATGTATATACGTATATGTATGTATATACGTATATATGTATATATGTATATACGTATATGTACATACATATATTCTGTCAGCTGGTAGGATTCAAGCAGCCTGATTAGTATCTTACGGCCAAACACCCTCAAATCTTTTAAGAACAAAGACCTGAAAAATATAACGTTCCTTCTAAGACAAGTAAGTATTGCCTCCTTTACCAAGTATTGGCATTTTAGACTTTTGCTGAAACTGGATGAGGAGATACAAATTTCAGTCAGATTTTAAAATATAAGCTGTACTGAACAAAATACAGAAAAACTGGACTACCAAGTAGGAAAGCCCAGCAATTTTAATTAAAGAGATTAAACCTTTGCCGTTCTCTTTAGCAGCTGGACATATTAGGAAGGCATGACCACATTCTCCTGCGGGGCAAGAACCAGCAGCTCCTTAAGAATGTACACTGTACTAGTTTCAAAAAGAAGAAAGCGAGACAGGAGAAGTGGGGCCACCTGCCTGACGGAGGGTGGAAATACATGCACCTCGTTCACGTGGACATCTGAAAAAAGGACCAAAGAAACAGGAATGCTGGGGCCTCCAAGGATGGAGAATCAAGGAAAGTTCACAGTCCTCCAGCCTTTTGGCTGAATGTGTTCTGCAGAAGAATCCTTGGGTTTGGGGCCTCTGCAGATTCCACACACCATGACTCTGCTGAGGTCACCCAAAGAACCAAAGGGCAGCAACGAAAATCCAAGGTCAGCGGTGTGGGTGGGACCTACAGAGAACACTGGTGACTCACGTTAGAACCACTCTCCTTTTCCCAGTGTCATCGCTGCTCATGTTTCAAGATTCCCTTCCCAGCTCCCAAACCCTCTCTGCCATCTGTTGAGGGCTAATGCTTTCCTGGGTAGCTCACTCTTAGGTCATAGAACCATGGACTTTTAAGAGCTCAAAGAAAAACTGAAAATGGCCTTAACTGAATAGAAGGAGCAGACCTGGCCAGCCAGGCTTTGGCGGGGTCAAGGGAGGCGATCAGAAGAATTATGAAAAGGAAACATGCAGAATTACCTGGAGAACCTGCTGCTAACAACTCTGTTCTGCTGACAACAAAGGTACGAGACAGGGACAAAGGAACTGAAAAATGGAGAAAAACAGGGTGAGACGGTTTCAAAAGGCAAGACAGGAGCTCTCTGTAATCAAGGGACAGGAGTGGATACCTGTTCTACTCATATGAGTATTCGGTTCCAGATATGCAGAAGCCTATATGATATTATATAAACCAAGAGAACACACACTGCTTTCCAGGAAGAGGAATATAGGGAGGCTGAAATCGGGAGAAATTCCACTCACATGCTTCTTTACTAACCTAGAAACCTCTTAAGCCATTAATACCCAATTGCGGTTTATAGCTCAAAATGTGCTCTTAAGGACTTCAAACACAGCTAGCCACACAGACTGGGAGCTCGACCCGTCATCTGCCCCAGGAGCATGACCCAAGACGCTTTTGCCAAAACACGGCGATGTTCGTTCAGTGCACAGCCTACAGCATCCCCATCTCTGCCAAGCAATTAGTTATTCAATTCATTTACACTCTTAATTAGTCTGATTGTAACTTTGACTGGATTGTTTGAAATTGCCAAGTATTCCAAAGCAATTCAAAGTATCAGAGGAAGGTCCTGGGTTGGCCAAAAAGTTCGTTCGTTTTCCATAAGCGCTCACCCAAAAAATTTTTTGGGTAGCCCAATAAACAAACATCATATGCAGATTTCCTGGGAGTGGCAGACCAAAGTCAAACAAAATGCCCTACCAGGCAGGGGTCATATTTCCTGGGCAGGTTGTTTTTTTTTTAATTGAGATATAATTTGACAAGTAACTGGGCAGGACTTGATAACTGATTACCACAGGGTTTTCTAGGCAATCAACAATAACAAACAGAAACATTATCTTGAGACTACAATACTAATGCATCTCTCAATGGATATACAAACCCTGAATCCTAATTGTAAAGTCAAGTAAAATACTGGGCTTTTGTAGTAAGCAGGATGCTAATTCTCATCCTTCTGGACATTTGCATACTAGGTAAGGCTATTGCAGCTCCACATGCTTTCTGTATGGAAGGCCTGCTCTTCCTTTTCTGAATGCGATTTACCCCTATATGAATCCATAGTTCAGTATGAACTGGGCTAATATTTAGGTTTCAAGAACTAGTAACCAATAAAAATGTACAACTTACATTTTTACAAAGAGGACTAGCTTTCTTTTCAAAGCCACCTTATACACTGATTCTGCTAACCTGGGCTAACATGAGGATGGTTGCCAAGCAAGAGTCACAATCTCAACACCTTGTGTTAATATAAACATTTCCTCTTGTTCCTTAAAGGTTACAAAGCCCTTGTATGAGTATCACCACATTCTACTCTAACAATCACAGGAGATGATCTTACATCCTTTTAATAGTGAGGAAGCCAAGGGCCTTTCTCAGTTGGGAGACCCATAAATGATGGAACTCAGGCTGTCACCCAGGTCTTCTCGACCTAGTTAAGAATGTCCCTGTCCTCTCACTAGCAGTGAAAACAGATCATCTTCAGGTTTACAGCAGATACCTATTAATTGTATGGGGTTCAACAGGCTTGTGCTCACACTAGGTGTCAGTTGGCACTTGACAATGGAGATGCTGGCCCATGGAACTCAGTAACCTGCACCAGGGCAGTGAGAAGATGCATGGGGGCAGGGGAGGCTTCAAACCTCAGAATTCTTGACCTTCTCTTGCTTTCTGTTACATCTCTGGGTGCCTGAGACACCATGTGACGCAGTAAATGAGGACCAAGGTCACAACACAGACTTGTCTGGAGACGTCCCCTCCCCTTCATGGGTGATTTTTAAGTTTGAGGTTTATAAGGAAGGTATTTCCTAGCAACACAGCATGTCATTAGGCATTCTGACCACAAGGTGGTACTCCAAGCCCTGTTTACCTGCCTGCCCTGCTGTGCTGTGCTGACTCCTGTTCAACTCTTTTTGACCCCATGGACTGTAGCCCACCAGACTCCTCTGTCAATGGGGTTTCTCCAGGCAAGAAGACTGGAGTGGATAGCCTATCCCTTCTCCAGGGGATCTTCCTGACCCAGGAACCGGGGTCTCCTGCACTGCAGGTGGATTCTTTACTAGCTGAGCTACCAGGGAAGCCCACTGGCCTGCCCAGTTAAAGCAAAGGAAGCTACAGAGAAACTATTCAAGTCCCATCCCAGAGGTGAGCCAAGTCTCTGCAGCCACATTCCCATTAGCACAGACCCCGCTTTCTGGCATTTTGTGTCAGAGAACTGGATTGATACCCTGAAGGTATACCCAACCTTACTTGGCAGACTTAATTGGCCAGCTCTCTAGTTAAGAAGAACTACAGGCAATGGATATGTATCAACACTTATCCTCAGAAAAGTGAAAATTTAAAAAGTCCAGAATAGTTAACACCTAAAAGATTCAACAGTATCTAGTGGTGGCCAGGTGGACGTGAGGCAACTGGAACCCTCGTTAGCAGGGGCAGGCGTGTGGAAACTCCTCAGCACTCTGGGAAACTGGCAAGAGCTATTAACACGGGCCCCAGCGTTCCGCTCTTACATGTAGACCTGACAGAAGTGTCTTCACCACGGGACATGTGCAGTGTTACTGCCACACAATTCACAGTTGCCTCCAACGTGAAGCTACCCGTGTCCACCAGCACCGAAAAGAACAAACGCACTGGTGTATATTCACACTGTGGAACACTATACGGCCATGAGAAGGAAGACTGTAAGCTCGCACAGCAGTACAGATGAAGATGACCAGGACAACCCTGGGTGGGAGAAGCCAGATTCAGTGTAATAATTCCACTGACCTGAAGTTCAAAAAGAGGCAAAACTTATTAAGGCTCAGAAGTCAAGACAGTGGTTACTGTGGGGAGACAGTAACTAAAAGGGAGGGTGGGGTGTCGGGGGGTGGTTTCCTCTGAGGGTTGGTGATGCCCTTTCTGTCTCCTGATTTGGGAGCTGGTCTACACAGGAGAGCTGAGTTTGTGAAAACTTCAGAGGTATATATGTACGAGGTGAGCAGTGTTTTTTGTATGCAACTTCAATAAAAAGTTCATAAAGTAAAGAAACAAGCCTTGTGTTTAGCCAGCAGGTACAGAGATAAGAGTGACAGTACAGGGCGTTATTTCCTGACACCTAGCCCTGCCCTGAGGCTGACCAGGACACTCACCTGGGGAGGCTGTGAGGGCCATCACACCATAGTATGAAAAAGCACTGGCTTCAAACTTCATACCTTCTTTTCCAGCTTCTACTTCCACTTTCCCCTGTGAAAAGGAAAAAGGGAGCATTTTCAGCCTACTTATATGAACCTCTTTGTAAATTCTATGCAAGATTTAGTCCTTCCTCAGATTTTGGTCTGAATTCCTTTCCCAACAATACCAAGCAAGTAAAAAGCCTCAGGTAGCCCTTTCCCACTTAGACAGAGGAGAGGGTTAATCCACGAGAAACTGGATTTAGCTGGAGGTGAACTGGGGATGGTAGTGTGATGTTTAATTTCCATGAGTTCACTTAGTAGTCCCCAGCACCCCTGTTCATGGATTCAAGAGCCCTCCCAGGAACAGAAGGATAGGGCTCTTGCCCCATCCACGGGGCAACACTGAGAAAGCGCTCTGTGACCGTCATCCAGGCAGTCCCATGGGAGCCTGAGTCGGAGCAGAGTCAGGGTCAAGGGCCAACATGGTTTGTGACCATGAAACAAGGAGGACTAAACCAGTTCCTGAGGGCAGAACTTACTCTTCTCTCCCTATCATAGTCGTGACCAATTGAGCAAACAGCCCGCAGGCCAATCCCTGGTCATCCAGACACCCAAGAGGCGCCGCGACACTGCGGTGCTCCTCTCGTCTTGGAAAAGCACCTAAGAAATGTCTTTCCATTAGGACAAGACCTCTTCTAAGGTTCTTCCTTCTTTCCTTCCTCTAACTTGATCACAACTTCTTCACTCTCACCATTTCTTCTGGGACAGGCTGTGCTTTACTTATTCCCCCAGCCTTAGGGTTCACCATAATCTTTTCATGGTAGGTGATATCAACATGCATTTTTCTGGGCTACCGGAAAACCCTCAGAAGCAAGTTGTATTCTAGATTTCTAAGCCAAGGATCAGGAAAGTCCTTGCTCATCTTACCTGTAATTCTTGCCTCTCTGGTAAGAGTGTACCTTCATGGTATATCCTTTACCATGCATAAACAAAGCTTAAGCTACCATTTATTGAAGAGGAACTGTGCCAACAATCATACTGCTTTATTAATTCACTTAATGCTCACAATTCTATGAAGCAGACACAATCATCACCCTCATATAAATCAGGAGAACGGGGCTCAGAAAGATGAAGTGACCAAGAACAAGCTCTTAATCAGTATGCTACACTGTCACCCACGAATCCAAACTCTCACCACTGTGATCACTCCCTTTTATTCTACACTAAACTCCCATTTATGGAAATCTTTTCTCGAATCCCTTCCTCAGAAAGCCATCTGTTGTCTCTCTTTTAGGTTTTCCTTCACTCGATGGAAAATACTAGTTTTATCAATCTCCAACCAATTCTCTTGCTATTATACAAAATCAACCTGCAAACCAAAAGGTGCTAAAACCCTGACCACACAGGGTCCTATAGGAGAGGCTGTGCAGCCTTGTGAGAAGACAGCCTTTGTGCTCCAAGAGCACACAGTTCAGGTAAGGGGAGAGCACATGAAACGCCATGATACAAGGCAGTGAACAAAAATTCCACATGAGGAAAAAGACAAGAACACAAGGACTTCAGGGAGAGAAAAAAATTACTTTCTGTTCTTGTATAAAGACAAATTTTACACAGGAAGGAAAACCTAAGGAGTAGGATTTGAGCCAAGAGAAGGGAACAGTGTCAAGGAAGGTCAGAGGTGGGCAACAGCAGGCTCAGTGGGTTTACCAGGGAAGAAGGGGAGAGGGGTTTGAAGAGAGTTTGGTGAGCAGGTTGGACTGTGGAGCTCCTTGAAGGATGGGCCAGCTCAGTAAGGTTCTTGAGAAGGTTTCAGGAAGATCAAGTCTAGATATACACAAAGGCAGTAACCACAGGACTGGAAAAAGATCGCCATGAGAGGAGCCATGGATAAAGAATGAATATAATTTAGTGAAACCGTAAGGGAGAAAAGCATAAGGAGAGAAAGGAGGGGTGTCGAAAATTCCAAGAAAAGTTTGCTTTTAGTGACTTGAAGAACGGGGACTCCATGCGTGGAGGTGGAAACACTAGGAAGGGCGGTGATGGGAGCTGGGAAAAGAGGACGAACGCCCTTCAAGAAAACAAGACCTTTCGAAGAGCCCATCAAAAAGGCTGAAATGGAAGAACAAAGGTCAGGGAAAAGGTCAGCATTGGAGATGGGGATGTGAGAGAGAAGAGAAAAGTGGGTGGGAAGAGAAAAGTGGGTGGAAACAGAAAAGAAGCAACTGCAGACTGTGACTGAGAGCTGGAGGAAAAACAAACAGAAGTAGAACCAGACGACCGCATCACCGCAGAGGAGCGGAAGAACCTCAGAGTGAAGGGACAGACGACCACATCACCGCCGAGAGGACGAGGGAAAGAACCTCGGAGAAAAGGGAGGGACGACTGCATCACCGCAGAGAGGAGGAGGGGAAGAACCTCAGAGTGAAGGGACGGACGACCGCGTCACCGCAGAGAGGAGGAGCGGAAGGACCTCAGAGTGAAGGGACGGTCACCTCACCGAGGAAGGCACTGTGGCCTGAGTGGGTCTTTTCCCGAAGAAATCAGACAATGGATGGAAAGGGAGGGCAGGCGGGACAAAGCACAGGAGGCAGGGCCACAGAGGGGAGATGGCAGCAGGGTGAGGAGGGTGCTGTGGGGTTAATGAGGGCTATTCTGTCGTTTTTGTTGTTTAGTTGCTAAGTTATGTCTGACTCTAACACTCTTGCCTGGAAAATCCCATGGACGGAGAAGCCTAGTAGGCTGCAGTCCATGGGGTCGCTAAGAGTCGGACACGACTGAGCGATTTCACTTTCACTTTTCACTTTCATGCATTGGAGAAGGAAATGGCAACCCACTCCAGTGTTCTTGCCTGGAGAATCCCAGGGATGGCGGGGCCTGGTGGGCTGCCATCTATGGGGTCGCACAGAGTCGGACACGACTGAAGCGACTTAGCAGCAGCAGCAACACCATGGACTGCAGCCCGCCAGGCTCCTCTGTCCATGGGATTTCCCGGGCAAGGATACTGGAGTGGGTTGTTGCCATTTCCAGGCAGAAAGGGAAGACAGTTAGAGGAGGGAGAAGAGGTGGGAACTTAGGGAGCAAAAGCCAAAAGCTGGCGGGAAAGAATAGGAGGCAGGTCCCTAAGAGAGGTACGGAAGGACAATATTCAGAAATGGTAAGCAAGAGAAATGGAAGTGCCCGTTGGTGGATACCTTCAGTTATATGTCCATTTCGTCATGGACTAATCCTTGATTTTGTATCAGGGAGCTAGGATGCACATAGATGCTATTTGAAAATGTCTGCCTTGGTGATTGTAAACTCAAAAGTGGCTGCAAGACCATCTCCTAACCTGCATTTCTATGCAGAAAATCAGGAGGCAGGATCAAATGCTGTAAAGACTCTTAATGACGTCCATCTGTATGAACCACCCGTTGATCTGGATCTTTTAATTTTTTTTTTTTTTAAAAGAACAAGTGACAGGGCCTTCCGTGTTCTGTGTCCCTGCAAATGGGTATCAGCTCTGGAAACTCTGGGCATTCTGGCCTCTCGAAAGACTCCCCACAAGCTGTCAGTTAGACCAGGACGGCTGCTCAAAAATTCTCAGCCCCCTCAGGTGATCTCTCCCTGCTCCCTAAGACTGGCTGGCAGGCAGAGGAAGATCAGCTACCTTCCTTGTGGAGTCTACCGAGTCTAGATCCATCAGATTAAAGGCAGGTATACTAGGTCAGTGGTTCCCAGCTTGGATCCCAAGAACTAGGAAAATCCATCTTCCTCCTCAGGAACAAAGAGAGGGTTGCCACATTTTTATTTCATAAGAGATTTTTTTTTAAACACACAGCTATCTGTGTGAGACCATGATTTCACAGAAGCCCAGATATTTTAATCCCCAATATAGAAAATACATAATTTCAGAATGTGTGCTTAGTCGCTCCGTCGTGTCGGACTCTGTGACCCCATGGACGGTAGCCCACTAGGCTCTTCTATTCATGGGGATTGCCAGGCAAGAATACTGGAATGGGTTGCCATGTCCTCCTCCAAGGGATCTTCCCAACCCAGGGATCGAACCCAGGTCTGAATTGCAGGCAGATTCTTTACCAGCTGAGCCACCAGGGAAACAAACTGAATACACATAGCTGCATGAAGAACTCATTGCCACTGTCCTTTATTCCCCTCATTTTGCCTCAAACTGGAGAAAACTTTGTCAAGTATCAAGCATTTAGGAACTGCTGCCCTAGGCTAATCTTGCTTCATTTATAAAACGTTAGTAGAGAAGACGAACCCTATGGTTCTTTCAGTTCTAACATTCTGTGATTCTACAACCCCCAAAACTACCCAGACCTCCTTCTCTAGAGTGAGGCTTTCCTGACCGGCAAGTTTTAAAAACATCCAGTGAACACATTTTTATTCATCTGTGTGTGTCAATGACTCAGAAAAGTGACCATTTTCAAGTAAACCTGCTGCTGCTGCTGCTAAGTCGCTTCAGTCGTGTCCGACTCTGTGCGACCCCCTAGAGGCAGCCCACCAGGCTCCCCCGTCCCTGGGATTCTCCAGGCAAGAACACTTGAGTGGGTTGCCATTTCCTTCTCCAATGCATGAAAGTGAAAAGTGAAAGTGAACTCACTCAGTTGTGTCCAACTCTAGTGACCCCATGGACTGCAGCCCACCCGGCTCCTCCATCCATGGGATTCTCTAGGCAAAAGTACTGGAGTGGGGTGCCATTAAGTACACAAAACAGCGCTGCCCTTTGAGGAAATAAGTATTTTGCTGGGCTCAAAACAATCAGGGAACTTCTCAGATAACGACTTTCTATATACGGAAGGGGCTATGTATCAATTTTACTTTTGAAACATTCATGGCTTTGCTCTAGCCTGTCACCAAAAAAAAACTGGGACAGGGCAGGACAGACTCCCAAAGGAAGAAGGGGCATCACATGGGTAAACTGACCAACAGGAAGAAGGCTTCACTGCCCCAAGCAAAGCTGCTGGCTCCTCGAGTACAGTGACTCCCACAGGATCCCACCTTTCCTTGGAAAAAGGTGTAACTCCTTTCAAAGTTTCTAAGCATCCACAAAGTGCTCAGTGATCACATGGACCTGGCCTCTAGGGAGAAGCCTCAGCTGTCCTCGCTGGCATGAACAAGGTCAAGCGATCAGTGGAGGCCATGGGCTCATGGCTGAAGACCCTCAGATCCCATATGCTGAGCAGCTACTTGGTCTCCTGCTCACTCTGGAATTGAGTTCTCTTTTTATTTCCTGTTTTTCAAATCATCATCACAAGTAGGCTTTGACACGTACAGGGAGATACCATTAAATGCCAGGTCACCAGCACTACCCAATAGGAAGAGGAACACCACCCATCCACTCTAAAGCAATATTTTTCAATCTGGAGTCCGCAGATGTTGTCCTGGGACTCAGCAAGTTCATAAATGCTTAAATTAAAAAAAATTTTTTTTTGATGGTCAAAAATTAATGTACACATATTTCAGGCTATCTCGTTGACCATCATCTAACCAAGTGCTACCACCAGATGTCAGTGCCAGCACTTGCCTTTACTGCTCAAATCTCTCTGTTAGGAAGCTGTTCTTACTACATAAATCATTGTGGCTAAGCCTTCTACTCATCCAAATGGGAGTTTGTTAAGACTCCACCCTAGATGTAATGAATCCTCAAGAGATTCCCAAGCACACTGAAGTGTGAGAAGCACTGAGCCAAAGAGAAAGCAGCGAGGAGGACTAAACATAGAAATAATCCGGTCACACCCAGCAGAGGCCAACTAACAGCACAACATACTGTACAAACATACAAAGTAGCTCAAGCTGAGCACAGGGCTGGAGGGTGCCTTCCTCGCCAGGTGCAGGGGAGCCGAGTGCGCTGGATGCAAGAGCAACAGTCTGGGCCCACTGGCACTTTCCTGTCAGCCGAACAACATCATTTACACATTCAAAGTGCTAATTACAAACTTGCTCTCTTTATTGTTCTATACAAGAGTTCTCCGCTCAAAGGGTTCAAAAGGAACTTATATTGGTTTCATATTGGGTTGGCCAAAGAGTTTTTTGAGGTTTTTCTGTAAGGTGTTATGGAAAAACTCAAATGAACTCTTTAGCCAACCCAATATTTATACATACTTTTTTAAAAAAAATAGGGTTGACGCTAGGTAGCTAATTTTTTTCATTAACGTGACTGTGTCATCAGTACATGAGTCAAGAGTGAGGAAATATTATCCACTGAGACACATAAGATCCTGCAACTCAAAACTCCATGAGAAGGTTTGATATTGAAGGCTTAAAATTCCTTTCCCAAATAGCAGGTGAAATGATGTTAAGTATTGTGTTTTTTGTTCACTGTTCATCATGGATTTTTACAGAGATTTTTTTTGGTGGGGGTAGAGGGTTTGTTTTCTAAAATCAAGAATGGATGTTTACCTCTGTCAGTTGCCTTTTTGATAACTATCGATAGTATAAGGATTTTTTCTTTTACTGCTTTCTTAATTAACATGGCATATTTTAGTTTTGTTGTCCTTTTATTAAACTGGCCCTAAATTTCTAAAATAATCCTAATTCAGTCACAGTGAATAACTCTTTGGGTCTACTGTTGGTTTCTAACTGCTATCTTTTTATTTAGGACTTCTCCATCAATGTGGATAAGTGAGACTGGGCCACAGTAGTATTTACTCAGACTTAATTAGATAAGGCCATGTTGTCCTAAAGAATGCATATGACAGTCAATCATTTTTTTTTCTATGTGTGTAATATAGAAATTGAATTCTTTAAAGTCTCAACTTTTCCCCCAAGTGATTCTTTTGATTCTAGCTGCTTTTCAGGGGGGCAAGAGAGAACTTCTAGTTTTGCTTTTTCTCTTATCACATTAATTATGGTATGAGAATACTAAGTTTGTTCATCTTTTAAAAGACCCAATCTTGATTTTGTATATATGTAGAGTTTTTTCACTTTAAAAGTTATTTTCATGACAATCTATTATTTAATTTGTTCTTTTGAGTTTGTTGCTTTGCTCTTTTTCTATTACAGAAAATTATAGGTATCTTTTTTCTTATGCAAATACTTATAGAAATAAAAGTTTAAAATTTGCCATATTATGTATACAGTATTTATATTATTTAATAGTCTTATGGTATTTTATGATAATCTATATATTTTCTCCCTAATTCAGTTGCTACTTAGGGTTTTTAGTTTGCCATTAATTCACAATTTTTAACATATTTAAACAGGTAGTACATACACATGGAAATTCAAAAAGAGCAGTAAGTTTCCCTTCCACCCTATTCCTAGTTCTCCAAACCTCCTCCTCAGAGGCAATGATTATTATGTGTGTGTAAAGGAAGAACGTAGGTTCCTTTAACACAAATGAGAACATCTTATACTGTCTGTTATATACACATCTTTGTAAGAGAACTGACCACAATTTTAAAATAGCTCTGTACTTTTCAATTACGCATTTTTATGTTTAATTTTATTTCATTATGATCTGTGCAGATTGTTTTTATGAAATTTCTTTCTGAATTTACTAGACATTACATGTGACAGCAAATGACCAATTTTTATGAAGTCATATAAAATGTTTTTAAAAGTGTACTTCCCTAGCTTTATATTTAATTTTCTTCAACCTGGTTAATTTTGTTTTATTATGTACACAATTTAAAACTAATATTTTTCCTTCTGTTTTTATGATGGTAGAAAAAAATTTTCCATCAAAATTATGTTCCTATCCATTTCCATTATTTTATTAAGTTATTTAAGGTATGTAGAGCCAATAAAGTTTTCTTTCACTATCTACTGTGTTTTTATCAAAATACATTTTATTTAAAAAACTATTTTCTCAGATAAAACTTGAAAGTGCCTTTTTATTCATCTGTAGTGGGATGTATGTGCCCCATAACCTATAGGATATTCTTTTAATTAAGCTTACTTGAGTGGTTTGCCCTTTGAATAAATTTATTTCATCTAGGGTTTAAACTCAAAATGATGTTTCTATTTATAATTATATTCCAGACATCAATCATTTGATAAGAGTTTTCAAGTATCTTCAGAAGAGGGCAGCTCGCTAGCCCTGGGACAGGAAGGGAAGGCAGCTACTGCTGCTTTCTACTAATTTAATGCTCTTAAAATACAGTGGAACATATTCAATAATCTGGCATGAATTTCCAATGATGGATTAGTGATATTTTAGCTTGGACTATACTCTGTATGGGGCTTCCCAGGTGGCTCAGTGGTAAAGAATCTGCCTGCCAAGGCAGGAGACACAGGTTTGATCCCTGGGTCTGAAAGAATCCCCAGAGGAGGAAATGGCAACCCACTCCAGGATTCTTGCCTGGGAAATCCCACAGACAGAGGAGTGTGGAGGGCTACAGTCCATGGGGTCACAGTCAGTCAGACATGACTGAGCGACTAGGCATATGTTAGACTGACAGGGTATTAGATTTCATTTTGTCATACTCTGCGTACCTCAAGTAACTGGCTGGCTCACAAGAACATGACTTTCACCAAACTCTATAATTTGAACACCTCCATAAATCCTGTACATCTTTATAAAACCCTCATGACATCATCAGTTCCAAGAACTTGTCACATTTACAAAAATATTTAACATGACACAGGTATTCAAATATAGTTACATAGACCTAAAAGTCTTCTGAAAAATATCTTTAAATATTTACTTATAAAAGAACAAAGATTATGAAGTCCCTCTTCCATAAAATCTACTTTTAGATCTATCAGCCAGGAAATGGCTTTCTTACATACCAATAGAGCATTAATGAATCTGAATTCATAAATGCTAACTATATAAAAATCAACAATTGAAAGCCATAGAGTTTCTACTATTACTGAAATTCACAATGTCAACCCTCAGAGTTCTCCGAAATAAACTGTCTTTAATGTCATTTAGCTTCCCTAGGTTTAAGGAATATTCATATCGACCTTTTATGAGAAACATGAATGCTTTTCCTTCACTGTGGTAAATAAAGTTAATTCTCAATAGCCCCCTCAGAGTTTCAAGCTCATCTATCCCCAGAGAAACAAAAAACACAGCTCAGGACTGAATGAGACTAAGTTTAGTAGAAGCATCAGGGTACTGACTTAGAAAACCTGCAAACAGAAGTTTCCAAGGGAACACCCTATGAAAGCAGCATATACCCAGTTAATCCAGACTTTTCTACAGCTCCTGACTTCTGCATCCAGAATTCACTGTACAGGCCAAACATAGGGCATGAACACAACACTTCCCAGAGTCTCCAACATCTAGACATTTGATAAACGTTACTTTCAAATAAAAGAACTTTAGTTCATTTAGATAACTAGGACTTGCTAGATGCAAACTGTAGATGGCCCTCTGCTGCTGCTAAGTCGCTTCAGTCGTGTCCGACTCTGTGCGACCCAATAGACGGCAGCCCACCAGGCTCCCCCGTCCCTGGGAGTCTCCAGGCAAGAATACTGGAGTGGGGTGCCATTGCCTTCTCCTATAGATGGGCCTACCAAGTGCTAATTATACTCTTACAAAGATCCTTCCAATTCTTATTAGGAAGTAACCAAGAAACAGGAGAATGCTAAAAGCGCTAGTATTCTCGTACTGAAATACACTCCGAATTCCCATAAAAGTAATTGTTCACTAAATAGGTATAAGAAATCAATAAAACGAGCACACTGTTCTTTGTACTATGCATGTTGGTCTCCATGCCAAGAACTGTGCTCTACCAGGTGAAACTGTGAGATAACAAGGGCCTCCTGTCAACTCAAGCACAGAAGCCCCTCTAAGAGGACTCAGAATGGAGGGACCTTCTCACCTTATATAGTGGATTATGTTATAGTAAAGAAGGAGGTAAGTAACCACTGCCGTGAGAGGCTGTGATTACCCATCAGTTGCTCATTAAAACAGAATCTGGTTAGTAACCAGGAATAAAAGCAATACATTCGGGTTTTTCCATAACACCTTATGGGAAAACCCAAACGAACTTTTGGGCCAACCCAATAAATGGATTATTCTGACAACATTAAGAGAAGAGATAATAAGTAATCTCTAAGAAGCTGTGTAAGGCCAAGTCTTAATGAGGGATGGAAGAAAGAAAAGACAATGAGAAGAAGACCCAAGGAACTCACAACACTAACATTTCAAATGTCCAGCCAAGATTTAGACACACACAGTTAATTCCCCAAACTCTTCCAAAAAACAAACAAACACCTGAATTCACCCTTCTTCAAAGGAATGCCTCGATGCCTCAGCAATCACCAAGTGCCTATCAGTACTGGAAATTAAAGTAACTAACGACACTGCTTTTGCAGATATGAAAACAGGGAGATGAAATTCTCCCACATATAAGGCCACCCCAGAAGTTAAGTGTGCAATCCTTGACACCCATTCACCTACACCAAGTCTCCTCAGAGCTGGAAGGGTGGGTACTCAATGAGATCAAACAACTATTGATTAATACTTCTGACCTGCAAAATGAGAACGAAGTAGTCTACAGGTTTGTTTCGCTGGTAGAGGTAGTATTCTGGAGCTTTCTTGTTCTTCTCATCATACTTCAGTTCCTGGATGACATTGGGGTGCTTTAGCAGCCTTAGAAGGATCTTCTCTGACATCTGGGATGGGCTAAATGCTTCTACTTCTATAGATATAAACACAACTCGATATTACACTTCAAATGGATGGAAAAAATGATGCTAGTGATTAAAGTGTTTAAAGAATACTTGGAATCGAAGCAATACAGCATGGATTAATGAGACTTCCGTTTCGTGATCCACTGGGGGCAGATAACCTGGGAGAAATTAGAAAATGCTGAATTCTCATGTTTGTTGCTTTAGAATTTTTCTTTTTCAACCTGTCATTGGTATCAGGTATCATAAAAAAAAAAAAAATACCCTCATTTTCTGACTGACACAAAGGAAAATCAACCAGAAGCAGGCTCCATGACTGCCAGGACACCCTGCAACAGGCCACAAAAGACTGACTGTCCAACAACAGCCAAAGGAAGAAGCAGAGGTCAGGAAGCGTCTAAGCGTGGGTTAGTACCAGGTGCTCAGACGCAGTGCTCACATCTCATTCTCCCATCGACTACCCTGAGAAAGTCTGGAAACAGAGGAAGGTAGAGATTCAGAATAAAAGCAAGGCACGTGCACACAACAACATGCACTCCAGCTTGCTATTAAAAAAAAGTAATGTTGATCTGAATTGATAAAGATAGTGATTTCATTTAAAATAACAAAACCCCAAGTTACTGACTTAAGGGTGCTATACTGAAAGTGAACTTTATGGTATCTCTGAGGCAGAATAAGATAACATCTAAATTGTGGTTCTTAAATGATGAAGAACAATATTATCAGAAATAAAAAAAATAAGTTAAAGATATTGTTCATATGTCTTAAAAGGTTTTTAATTATGTTATATGTGAGACCTATAGATTCTGCATTAGTTCAGTGACTTTTTTGTAATAACAAAATAAGATAGTACATCACAGAAGTTTTGGAAAATACAGAAAAAGAGAAAGAAGAAAATAAACCTATAAACCAACCACTCATAACCATTCTGAGCAATTGGTGAATATTTCTTTCCCATACCTCACCTAGGCATGAGTACCATGTACATACGTGTGTGTGTACACTAAAAAATACAAGGATAATCTTGTGTACACATGGTTTTATACTGTTTCTTCTTACTTTACACTAAGTATTTTCACATGTGATAAGTATTATATGATGAGCCTTTCGAGGTATCTGAAAAAATGATCTTAAAGAGTGTATAACATTCCATCACGTGGTTGCTGTTAGCCTTCTTTTCAAAATATCTCAAGTACACTGCATTCAGTTGAAAGGCACTGGCTGCCCATCTTGGACACAGACGTCTTCTATAGGCCACTGGGCACTCTCAGATTCTCTCACACTTCCCCCTGGCCAACAGAGCTCACCCTTCGCCTAGAGAGCCATCTGGGGATGTGAGCAGGGTCAGTCAGTCTCTCAAATCCGTTCGACCTTGACCTCCCTGGAGCAGTCACTGCCGGCTGGGTCGGTGGTTTTAATAATGTGAACACTTGCCTCCTGGAATGGGCCTGAGTTAACAATCTGCTTTGAAGAGGCCATCAGGAAATCTATGTCAGAGTTCTGAGGATTTCTGATTTCATTACAACCAGAAAGGGTAAAGATTTAATTTTGAGAATTTATTGTTCTTCACTGCAAATCATAGCACCTGTGCCACCACTGATGTCCAACTGTTCTTCCGAGGCAAGCTGAAGAGAGAGCTACTCAATGCCTGACACACCGAGATGGGGTCTGGTATGCACTGTCCGCCTGCTCCGCCAGCTGGCTCTCCCCTGGACTGAGCTGAAGCGGATGGCCTGGCCTACCGTTCACATGCAGTGTGGCACTAACATTCATCCTTACCTTTCAGACCAATTTTAAGTTACTGGTCCACCCCTGGTAAATGTCTCAGAGGGTTCATGCCGACACTGAACATAGGAGAGGAGAGAATTTAAAAAGAAAAAAACAAAACAAAACAAACAAAACAAAAAAAACAAAACACAAAAGTGGCATTACTTATCACCCCAGGTCCCAGGCTCCACCCCCAGCCCACCCCAGTCAGCGTGGGCGAGAAACTTGCTCCAGGGTTGGCAGAGATTTCAAACTGTGATAAGCGCACTTGCCTGTTGCTAGGAAACGGTGCATGGCCAAGAGAAGCTGTGGTGATATTTTAACCTTCATCTCGCTGTCTGTTTGCTTAAAGGCAGAAAAATCTTGCTTTCTTTCTCGATGGGCCACTTTCTTTTTCGTTCTGTTATCAGCTGAGGGAGGAACGAGAAAAGGAAAAAGTAAGGAAACACATTCCATTAGATCAGGGCTCTTTTTGAACAAAAAATGACACGATATATTGGAAAGGCTAAGCTCGCTCTCCAGATGGTGGGCACGCTACATACAAACAGCACGTGGAGAGGGGAGGGACACTCATCGGACCAGTGCAGCACAGGCGTGGCTATGACACAATCCAGAGTACGAAATCACAGGTAACATGATTAGGGATGACCGTGGACATACGCTGGGAAGATCTACAGGGCCCTTCTAAGTATTATTAATGGGCAGCTGTGGACAAAAATCCTCCCCTCGTAGAGCCTTTACACAACCACGCAGCGACAGGACATGAGCCCAGGGCGCACACAGGCTCCTGTTACTCAGGCTGCCACACAGCAGGAAGAACAATCACACTACAGAAGACACAGAGAAGCATGTCCCTGCCAGCCTCTGCTGAAAGAGCACACACACACACACACACACAAAACCTCGAGAAATGAACAAGAACACTTTCACAGAACAGTGATTATTTGTGATTGATTTTAATAATATTATCTGTTGATCTTAGTAATAATACCCCAGACCATGAGACCCTCAAGGTCAAGCAAATACGAAGGAGTGATTCAGAACAGAGGTCAGCACATTTCCTCTGCAAAGGGCTGGACAGTAAATACTTCAGGCTTGCGGGCCATGTACACTCTGTTGCAACTACATCTCTGCTGTTGAGCAAAAAGAAGCCATGTGAAAATGAATTAGCAGGGCTGTGCTGCAGTAAAACTGTATTCTGGATAGGACATTTTATTTATTTATTTTTTTTCCTTCATGTAGACCATGTACTTTATTAACTTAGGTCTAAAGAAAAAGTCCATTGCTTTCACTTACATTAAGATACATACACAGGCATACACATAAACACAACAGAGAGAGCAAGGTCTTTGCATTTTAGAAGCATTTATTGTCCCTCTTAATTCCGTATCATTTTTACGTGTCACAAAATAATATTCTTTTGACTTTTTAACAACTGAAAAAATGTTAAAAAAATTTTTTTTAGCTTGTAAGTGTAGTTTGCCAATCCTTGATCTTGAACGTGTCAAATGCAAAACTTCTGAGTATTTTTCTGGACAAAGTAATGATCAAGAAAAAACTAGGTTAGAGACAATTTGCTTGCTTTTCCTAATTGCTTGCTTTCCGCACTCAAGAATCATGAGTCTTTACATTACCATTTCATGCCTAAGGCAAAACACTGACGACTAATCAGGCTTGTCCTGGGGAGAAGGCAATCACAACCTGGAATTTTCCTCTGTCCCAAATTCTCTTTAAAGTCAGGCAGCAAAAATCAAGGCAAGCATTCTGAATCATTTTCTAATGTCAAAGGTCGTCATCATCCCTGAACTGAATCAAGACTATCCTTGAAACACAGTTCAGTATCTCATCTCAGGAAGCCATGTATGAAATCAGTCTCATCAAGGTTTAAAAGAAGTGAGCTGAAGTGTAAACATAAAGGCGCATAAATGTCTAGATTATCTTTCTTACACTGAGGATTACCCCTGGGGAAACATATAAATATGCAGAGACACACTTGGTATTAAACAGTCTCTGTGAGGAAGGATGAAAAGAATGTAAACACACAATTAACAATATTCTCTATTATGAAAGCTCTGATTATTTTCCAAGAGTCAAAAGGATAAAACACATAGGGACCGGGGTTGTTTAAAGAACACTATACAGATGTGAGGGAAAAAAATAAGATCCATTTGGGAAGCAGGTCAAGAAATAAATATTAATTTTTTTTTTTTTTAAGGGTGGACGGAAGACTTCAGTTTTAAAATGAGGGACATTCCCTTTCCAATAGGCCTGAATAAAATGACTCTGCTTTGAGCAAGGCTGGTTTTGTCCTTGGTGCTCCAGGCCACCTGAACGGTCCCTTTTCCCCTCCAATTCAAGCTTGAAAAGCTCAACAGGATACAAAGAGCCCAAATTCTCCTTCTCTATACCACCTTTGACAGCCCCTAACATCTCAGGCCTCAGGCCATCTTTGGCATTAAGAAACTCTTTAAAGAGTATTACTTTGCTAAGAGTGAGGCTGAGGAAATCCAACAGTTGTGGATTTAATAGGACAGAATGCAGGTTCATTGCCCAGCCCAGGATCCGGCCTATGTGTGTGTGCTAAGTCACTTCAGTCGTGTTTGGCTCTGCGTGACCCTAAGGACTGCAGTGCACCAGTCCATGGGATTCCCCAGGCAAGAGAATCCTGGGGTGGGTTGCCATGCCCTCCTCCAGGGGATCTTCCCAATCCAGGGATCGAACCTGTGTCTCTTAAAACATCTCCTACACTGGCAGGTGGGTTCTTTACCACTAGCACCACCTGGGAAGCCCCAGGACCAACCCTACTCCTGGGCAAACAGCTGTGGATACCCACCGTCCCCAATCCAAGCCCACCTCCCAAAAGGCAGAGAAACAGAACGAGAAAGACACGCTTTGACTGTGTACCCTAACCTGTCCTGCTCTTGCTATATACTCCGCAGTGACAACACTACCCAGCAAAACTACGCCTGCAAACTTCACCTCTATCCCGACCCATGGGTACTAGAACGAGGAAATTTCAACAGTTCCTATCCACAAACCCTTTTCAGTTTTTAAGCATTTGAATTATGACTTTAAGTAGAGGCAGAAACTTAACTGAAACAATTTGCCTAACTGTGTAAAATGAAAGCCAAGGATGGAGTTCTCTGTTCAGGGCAAATAATGCCCAGCTCAGAAGCAGTTGGCTTTTCAAAAATAAAAAACCATGGCCAGTTGATATTACAGGACCTGCACTCTTCTTCCTCTGCGGTGGAAAGACTGGTGTATACTTGTAGGTGGTACCCAGCCTACACACACTGTGTGTTATTAGAAATAGACAGACAACAGCTGGAGAGATGTCAGATGACTCACAAACAACATGGCAAATAAAAGCAAAGGTTTTGCAAAGTTATACTCAGGCGACGGTACTCACTGTATAAATCTGTTTCATCTAGAATCTCAGATTTGATGATTTCTTCAATCACATCCTCTAATGTGACAATTCCCAGAACTTCATAAAATGGATCCCCCTCTCCCTCATTGTTTACTCGCTGCACAATAGCCAGGTGAGATTTACCTTTAAAGGAAAGAAAGCAAAGAGGTAATTTTCAGAGGTGATTTTCTCAATTTCCTGAATGAAATCTTATAAAGGATTATGTTAAAAACAGCAGCAAACACAGATACCAGATTATCAAAGTCTACCTTTCAGCATTTAAAAATGGTTTAGAAATGTTTGTCCACAAACAAATGGCAAAGCTTCATGGGCCATCAAAAGTAAGACCAGTTAAGCCAAAACAGCATCATCATCTACACCCCGGGCACCACCATGGCGCCATGTGCTTCTTAATGGAGCTGGTCTTGGTTATGTCAGCTGTTCCTTTGTGACCACTTAGCAACTGCTGCTTTACCTGAGGACAGCAGCTCTCAAGGTATGGTGTGTGGACCCCTAGGGGCACCCAGGACCATTTTAGGAAAGTCAGAAAGGCCAAATCCTTTTCATTTAGATTACTAAAATGTTCCTGGAGTTTTCTACTGTGTTGGTATTTGCACCAATGGTATAAAAGTGCCTCAGCACAAGTCAAGGCAGCGGTAGTAGTAGGTCACTACTAGTGGTCACTGTCTTCTCCAACACACACACACACACAGTAAAATGGGGAAAATCTGTTCAAGTATCCTTTAAATTAGGAGTTTGGGATTAAAACATACAAATTACTATGGATAAAATCTATAGCCATCATGGACCTACTGTATAGGACTTCATAAAATGTTCCCTATAGTACAGGGAACTATACTCAATATCTTGTGAGAACCTACAATGGAAGAGAATTTTTAAAAGTATATAAAACTGAATCACTTTGCTATACACCTGGAATTAACAGAACACTGTAAATCAACTGTATTTCAATTAAAAATTGTAAAAATAATTCTTTTCCATAGGGAAAAAAATATCCTTGATGACACAGTAGAAGTAATCAGCTTAATTAAATCTTGATTCCTGGGACTTGTCTTTCAATATTGTACATGACAAATTGAAAAGTACCATAAAACATTTCTCTTGCATTCTGAAGTATGATAGTTGTTTTGAGGAAAAGGACTCATGCAAACTGAGTTGCAAGTTGGATCAATTTTTTCACCAAACATTTTAAAGAATAACTACCAAGCTATGGTTATTTAGACTTGGATATTTGGCAGACATTTTCTTGAAAATGAACACGATGAGCCTATTACATTCAGGAAAACAACAGCAGTGTTCATTGCCAAACAGAACATCTGAGCTTTCAAGGGAAAATTAGGATTTCTGGAAACTTGGATCCACCACCGTGAAACTTGAGAGCTTCTCAGTGAAGACTTACCTGATGGAGACAGGTGGCGCTATTAACAAATGTGATTTCTAAAGTACTGAACAATAAAATGTGTCAACAGTTCAAAGATCTGCCTAACTCTGTGAACCAGTATTCTCCAAATGACCATGGCCATGATGTTACCAAATCATGCATGGGTAAACGAGTTATTCAAAATGCAATGCATAACAGTGGATTTTTAAAAACCTTTTATTTTGCAGTAATTTTAGATTTACAGAAAAGTGACAGAGTTCTTGTATACCCTTTACTCAACTTCCCCCTTCCACTATTAACACCTTACTTTACCATGATATATTCATCAAAACTAGAAGTTGACACTGATATGGTAACAGTAAGGACATTCTAGATTTTATTTGGATTTCACCAGTTTTTCCATTAATGTCCTCTTTCTGTTCAAGTATCCAATCTTGAGGACCACACTGCACTTAGCTGTCGTGTCTTCCCAGTTTCCTCTGGTCTATGACGGTTTCCCAGTCTGCCCTTGTTTTTCACGAGCTTGACAATCAAGGAGTTCTGGTCAGGTACTCTGCAGAATATCTTCTGATTTGGACATACTTTTCCGATGTGAGTTTTTTCGTTACAGGACATCAGGGCTCACATCATCACAGGCGACGTCCACGGTCACTGTGTGGCCAGGGCAGTGATCCTCAGGCTTCTCCACCACAGAAGTTACCCATTTTCCCTTTGTCCTCATTCTACTCTTTGGAAGCAAGTCATTTGGTCTAGCCCCACCCCCAGGGAGGGCGAGTGGCAGGAATTAAGCTCTACTTGTTGGAGTCAGGGAATAGCTACACACATTACTCAGAATTCTTTTGTAAGGAAGATTCCAGACCAAAAGATCTTAATGGAACAGGGCACCACAAGTCCACTGGCATAGTTTCAGATGCTACACCGCAACTAACCTTAAAGAAGCGATCACTTGGGGGGGTTGGGGTTATTATCAAAGAACATCTAAATATTCATAAAGGTTATTAAAATACCCCTCCCTTTTCAAATACATATCTGTGTGAGGACAGAGTTTCTTCACACGCCTCAATAAAAACAGTGTATAGCACAGACTGAATGCAGAAGAGGATCTAGCTGCCCTCCATTTAGCTTGATAATAAACAATACACAGAAAGGCAACCACTACTCTCTTTACTATTCAAGTTTTGGAAAAAGTTATTTTTACTAAAAATGCTACGTTACCACTTAATGGATTCATGGCTGTCCCTTAAAAATAAGTAAATGTTTAAAATTCCTCAGGTTTAATTTCAAATATAGTAAACATCAAAAAGATATCCTATAAGAACACATGCTGTGAAACCGACCACTTCTGGATGCGAACTCTAGTATCACCGCTTTAGCTACCACCAGCTGTGTGATCAGGACCAAGGCCTATGTAACTTTTCTGAGCCTCAGTCTCCTCTTCTCTAAACCCAGGCTCATGATAACTGCTGCCATGCAGGATTATCGTTAGAATCAGGGATAATGTACCTAGCAAAGGCAGGAACTGGGATCAACTGGGCAATCAATAAATGGTAGCTTATATTAATTTATCAATATTCTTCCTCAATTCTAAGGCACTATCAACTATTACCAGCTTAGTCAGAAAGAAAAAGTCTACTACATTAAATGTGCACTGTGACAGAAACATAAATTACCATATGTAAAATAGATAGCCAGTGAAATTTGCTCTATGACGCAGAGAACTCAAATCAGGTGCTCTGTGACAACCTAGAGGGGTGGGAGGGGGGAGGGAGTTTAAGAGAGAGGGGACACGTGTATATCTATGGCTGATTCATGGTGAGGTATGGCAGAAACCAACACAATATTGTAAAGCAATTGTCCTCCAATTAAAAATTTGAAAATTAAAAAAGGATGCATCTCAATTTCAGAAAGATCTTTTAAAAATATTAAATTTATCTCATACACCAATCATTGGTTTTCCTAAACCAAGCCATGAGGGCAGCTGAAACGTATCCTTAAGCTAAGCCAAGGAGACATGATATCTGGAAACTTCATGATCATTTTAACATTATATTATTTTCTTTAATTGGAGCATAACTGTTTTACAATGTTAATTTCTGCTGCAGGACAACATGAATCAGCTATATGTATTCATATATCTTCCCCCTCTTGAGCCTCCCCCTACCCAATATAATTATATTTTTAAATGACAGGGTGAGGTTTTTTTTGGAGGCGGTGGGAGTGAGGGCACGTCATTTAAATAAACTTTACTTCAAACTGGGTGAGTTTGCTCAGACACAACCAGCCAAACTAAAAATTTCCTGAAGACCAGTTCTGATGAAGTTCCCAGCACCTACTTACTCAGAGGCTGGCTTTGGGTCTGTGGGTTCATCTGCCCTTTCTGCTCTGCCTCAGACCCCTTTGCAGGCAACGCTGTCTGGAGACTGAGAAGTTAAGATTGTTAAGACAACTAGGCATCCTAACAATCTGCATCCTTAGCGTGCTCACACTCAAAGAATGAAAATATTTTGAGCAAATGAGACTACAAGGGAAACTTATCAGCAACAGATATATAAACACCGCATCAGGTCAAGTCAATTCCAGTCTAGTCAGTTTGGTTAGGTCAGTTTCTCCCATCTGCTTTCCCAAGGACCCAAACATAAGCAGTTAAAAATTCTTGGTGAATGCTGTCTGTCGAAAGTTAAATTCTTTTGCTATTCCCAGCTTGTGATCATTTAAAAGGAATTTTCCAAAGCAAGGTCTAATATTAGACTCAAAATGAAGTTTCCATTCCACTGAGGCGCTATTCTCACCAAAGTAACTACCGCATAATCAGATTGTCTTGGAGCAATTCGTTTAAATGCAGATGGACATACTTGAAATACCAGCTCGACAGCACCAACAGATCTGACTGGAAAAGGCCTTACTCTAGAAATTATTCATGTAAGCTAGGCTTCTTAGATGGAAAATTAGGTTTTCTTCCTAGCTCAGTGTTCCCTTTCACACCCCCACCTCCAATGTTGAAACTTCTTCATCTGCCCCAGAGTCACATATTTTTAGCTTTGGAATTCCTGGTGAGAAGTCTTGTTTTCTAACCTTCTTCCCAGTAAGCAGTACCAAAAAAAAAAAAAGATATCCCTCTTCTCTAATCATGCTTTTGGAAGACAGCAATATAAGGTACCTCTTCCCCTACTTAACCATTCACTGCAGGGAGTTCAGCCTTTGGCCTCATCAATGGAACCATCAAAGGGAAAATATAAACTTATCAAAACAGAAATTTAAAGAACTGAGCTCAAATAACATCATTCTTAACCTGAGCGTTGGAGGGATTAAGCCAGGATTGAAAGCAGCAAAGCAATTTTGGGGAAACTAATAAAAGATATTTATAAACCAAAAACTAGAAAAGATTATGAACTGATGGATTCTTAACTTCCAAAGAGAAGAATAAAAACACAGCAATCAGCACAATATGCGATTACAGGCATGAAATAGCACTAAAGCTTTTTAATATAGCTAGATTATATAAACTTGATTAATTATATATAGAATAAAGCAGACATTGCTGGTACAATTAGGGCTTGGAGACAGCCCTTTGTGGCTAGCTATAAGGGGTCTTGCAGTATTCATGTCATTTCAAACTGTCCTGAAACTTATACCTACAGCCTCTCGACTAGTCTGGTCCTAGATGACTAATGGAATACTTAAGTCAGACCTAGGAGAATCTATGCAGGCCTCTCTTCAGAGTATAGGGCTCCATAAACACATTTCCAGTCAAATTCAGAATTGTTAAGTTCACTGTGAAATAATCACCTAGATTTTAACTGCTATGTGTTCAAAACAGGGCACTTACACAGATGAAATTATAATAACACGTCTTCACTGTGAGGTAGGCTAAGTAAAATCATCTATATGCAATAAAATTAGGATCAAATTTCTGCCTCCGCCTGCTTCCACTGCTCCCCAAATCAAAGTACTGCATCATCTCTTTGGAGAATCGGCTCAGAATTGTTGTCGGTTGCCACGCTCGAATCTTTTAACCTTACCACAATGCTAGGCTCAGATTCTGAATGACAGATACCATTTGTATTTTGATAGGGATAATTAACTAGGTAATGATTAGGCTGACAAAGGGTACCGTAACCGCCTGATGAAAATATGGACTCATTTGCTCTCATACAAGTTTGATGTCAATCAAGTGAAATGGAACAGTAGGCAGAGTATCTGAAACACCTAAGGAAGAAAGCCAAGTGAGCAGATGAAGTAGAATGGAATCAGGAAAAACTTGACACAGCTGAGCTAATAACAAGCGACAAGCAGTAGTCCAAACGACCGAACAATGTGAGCACAAAGCAGACAGGGTCTTAAAACGCCACTTGTTTTGAACAGCAGGAAGAAAACAAACAGAAGATTCAACGATGAGAAACTAAAGCCAAACATTTTACGTCTGCCATGGCTGCTGTGTCCCACAACTGTAGGAGTTGTGCAGCGTCATGCGTGCATGCTAAGTTGCTTCTGCTGCTGCTGCTAAGTCGCTTCAGTCGTGTCCGACTCTGTGCGACCCCATAGACGGCAGCCCACCAGGCTCCTCCGTCCCTGGGATTCTCCAGGCAAGAACACTGGAGTGGGTTGCCATTTCCTTCTCCAATGCATGAAAGTGAAAAGTGAAAGTGAAGTCGCTCAGTCGTGTCCGACTCTTAGCGACCCCATGGACTGCGGCCCACCAGGCTCCTCCATCCATGGGATTTTCCAGGCAAGAGTGCTGGAGTGGGGTGCCATAAGTTGCTTCAGTCATGTCCAACTCTGCGACCCCATGGACTGTACCCCACCTGGCTCCTCTGTCCATGGAATTCTCCCCTCAAGAATGCTGGAGTGGGCTGCCATGTCCTCCTCCATAGGATCTTCCTGACCCAGGGACCGAAACCCCATCTTCTGTGTCTCTTACACCACAGGTGGATTCTTTACCACTTGGCTACCAGGGAAGCCCATGCAGTGTTGTAGCCCCCCCCACTAAACAAGGGCATTAGGGCAAAGGAGGCATTTGATATGCCTCTGTTTTTAAACATTTCCCAGTTTACCTAACATAAGAATTATAATAATTCAACAAGTAGGAATCAATAAAGTTCCTAAGAATGAAACCAGTGATAAAATAAAGAAATGCTCTGTAAGTTAGAAGTCAGGTCCCCCTTCACTCAAATAAAACAAGATGGAGGATAGAGTTGAAGGCCATACTTAAGATCTCCCAAGGAAACCAGTTTGCGTATAGGCCGTCAAGGAAGTCAATACACTTTAAGTAGCATTAGTTAGATTTAGTCTGATGTACAAAAATTGAACACACTGACCAATGATCTAACGTTTTTGAACATAATGTATAATCCATAAGGTACAATGCTATGTAAGTGTCATGAACTATAGTCACACACTCATTCATTCACTCAGTAAATATGTACTGATGTCTACTATATATGCCAGGCTTATACCTCAGGGCACAAAACAAAGCTCTGGCTTTCAAGGAACATTCTAGCAGGGGAGACAAACACTCAGGGAAACAGTATAAATGCATGTCAGACTGTATAAAATGTGCAGTGCAGAACAAAAAAGCAGAGGCCAAATTATTTAGCTTAGGCTGGCCAGGGAAGGGCCTCCCTAGTAAGGGGACAGTTGAACAATGCTGGAAGGCGTTAAGGAGCCAAATGAAGTAAGTAAGGGGTTGGGGAAGATGTTTCAGGTGGAGGGAACGACGGAGCCCTGGAGAGGAGAGGCCTGGCGTGCTTGAGGGAAAGCAAGCAGTGTGGCTGGAGCAGAGTAAGCAGGAGAGAAAAAAGCAAAGATGAGATGGGGGTTGGGGGGGAGGCCGGGGTAGTTGGGGATGGGGGTAGTGCAGATCACATCTCCATCACCAAGACCTTAGCTTTTACTGAAGTGTGTGTGTGTCTGTGTGTGCGCGCACGCCGTGTGTGCAGTTGCTCAGTCCTATCTGACTCTGCGACCCCATGGACTGTAGCCCACCAGGCTCTTCTGTCAATGGATTTTCCAGACCCAGGGATCGTGTGTATAAAATAGCTAACTAATGACAACCTACTGTATACCACAGGGAACTGTACTCAGTGCTCTGTGGTGACCTAAATGGGAAGGAAATTCAAAAAGTAGTTGGAATCAAGATTGCTGAGAGAAATATCAATAATCTCAGATATGCAGATGAAACCACCCTTATGGCAGAAAGCGAAGAAGAACTCAAGAGCCTCTTGATGACAATGAAAGAGGAGAGTGAAAAAGCTGGCCTAAAACTCAACATCCAAAAAACTAAGATCATGGCATCTGGTCCCATCACTTCATGGCAAATAGATGGGGTAACAACGGAAACTTTATTTTCAGACAGACTTTATTTTCTTTATTTTCAGTGATTTGGGGCTCCAAAATCACCACAGCCATGAAATTAAAAGACATTTGCTCCTTGGAAGAAAAGCTATGACCAATTTAGACAGCATATTAAAAAGCAGAGACATTACTTTGTCAACAGAAGTCCATATAGTCAAAGGTATGGTTTTTCCAGTAGTCATGTATGGATGTGAGAGTCGGACCCGAAAGAAAGCTGAGCACTGGAGAACTGACACTTCTGAACCGTGGTGTTGGAGAAAATTCTTGAGAGTCCCTTGGACTGCAAGGAGATCCAACCAGTCAATCCTAAAGGAAATTGGTCCTGAATATTCACTGGAAGGGCTGATGCTGAAGCTGAAGCTCCAATACTCTGGCCACTTGATACAAAGAACTTTTACTCATTGGAAAAGACTCTGATGCTGGCAAAGACTGAAGGCAGGAGGAGGAGGAGACAGAAGATGAGACGGTTGGATGACATCACCGACTCGATGGACATGAGTTTAAGCAAGTTCTGGGAGTTGGTGATGGACAAGGAAGCCTGGCATGCTGTAGTCCATAGGGTCACAAAGTGTCAGACAGGACTGAGCAACTGAACTGAACTGATACGTGTATGTATAGCTGATTCACTTTGCTGTAGAGCAGAAACACAACATTGCAAAGCAACTATACTCCGATCAAAATTTGAAAAAAACAAAAGTTATTTCAGTGATCTCAGTGACAAGGATGGTGGCCTGGACCAGATGGCAACAATGGAGGGGGTGGGAAGTACTTAGAATCTGGGTTTATATTTTAGATTAGAGTCAACAGGTTTTGTTGATCGACTGAATGTATGCGGGAAAGGAGGAGACAAACCAGGGCTGACTATAGGATTTGGGGGCCTGAGCAACGGGAAGGACGGAGTTGCCATTTATAGAAGAGGACTGTGGAAGGTACTCGCCTGGAAAGAAGAAATCAGTTCAGTGTTAGGTTAAGTTCAAGATGCCTATTAGACTTCCCAGTGGAAATATCCGGAGAAGGCAATGGCACCCCACTCCAGTACTTTTGCCTGGAAAATCCCATGGACAGAGGAGCCTGGTAGGCTATCGTCCATGGGGTCGCTAGAGTCAGACGCGACTGAGCGACTTCACTTTCACTTTTCACTTTCATGCATTGGAGAAGGAAATGGCAACCCACTCCAGTGTTCTTGCATGACAATCAAAGGGACGGGGGAGCCTGGTGGGCTGCCGTCTATGGGGTCGCACAGAGTCGGACACGACTGATGCGACTTAGCAGCAGCGGAAATATCAAACCGGCAGTTACATACCTAAGTGCAGAATTCAACAGAGTGTGAGCCATGGGAGTTACAGATGAAGAGTGAGAACTCCCAGAGAAGAAAGGCTAGTGAAGCCAGACACCAGTGGAGATCACCAAGAGAGGTGGTGTGTGCAGCCTGAGCCCAGGGCAGGAAGTGGAGATAACTGTCAAAATGGAGACTGAGAAGGAGGGGCTGGTGGCATGAGCAGAGAAGAGAGAGATTGGTGTTTGGAAGCCAAATTTTTAAAAAACTACTTCAAGAAGCAGAAAAGTGGCCAACGTATCAAATGTGGCCAAAAGATCATGAAAGGTGACTTTGGGAACAAAAGATGCTCAAGATAAGAAAGGTCACAGATGAAGAATCCAAGGCTCACCATCTCAGTGTGCGATCCATGCGATTCCCACAACATCCTTCCTTCCTCTAACAAGAACAAACACACTGGCCTGCTTCTGCCAGGGCGCCTTCGCCTGAGAGCAAAGACCTGTATCTTTAGGCAGTCTTTGTCCTTCCTTAGTAACACCTCCCTCTTCTAAGTGCCACCTCTGGCAAAAGGGCCATTGGAGTTCCAATCACCCAGCCTTAAAACTCTGAATCACCTTTGCCTCTTTTCTCCAGATCTTTTCTTCTTTCTTTTTGAATGAAGAGTGAATGAATATAAACCTACTTACAATAACATGTAGGGGCACCGAGTGCAGCAGTGTGTGCACGGGACCTTTTGAAGGAGGTCATTATCTTTGTTATCTCCACCGTAGTTTGGCCTCAGGTCAAATGACAGGGAGGGAACACAGCCCCACCCATCAATAGAAAATTGGATTACAGATTTGCTGAGCATGGCCCCGACCCTCAGAACAAGACCCAGTTTCCCTCTCAATCAGTCTCTCCCATCAGGAAGCTTCTATAAGCCTCTTATCCTTCTCCATTAGAGGGCAGACAGAATGAAAACCACAATCACAGAAAACTAACCTATCTGATCACACTGACCACAGCCTTGTCTAACTCAAAGAAACTATGAGCCATGCCGCGTAGGGCCACACAAGATGGACGGGTCACGGTGGAGAGTTCTGACAAAACGTGGTCCACTGGAGAAGGGAATGGCAAACCACTTCAGTATTCTTGCCTTGAGAACCCCATGAACAGTATGAAAAAGCAAAAAGATAGGACACTGAAAGAGGAACTCCCCGGTATACTACTGGAGATCAGTGGAGAAATAACTCCGGAAAAAATGAAGAGACGGAGCCAAAGCAAACACACCACCCAGTTGTGGATGCGACTAGTGATGGAAGTAAAATCCGATGCTGTAAAGAGCGATATTGCATAGGAACCTGGAATGTTAGGCCCATGGATCAAGGAAAATTGGAAGTGGTCAAACTAGAGATGGCAAGAGTGAACATCAACATTTTAGGAATCAGAGAACTAAAATGGACTGGAATGGGTGAATTTAACCCCGATGACCATTATATCTACTACTGTGGGCAAGAATCCCTTAGAAGAAATGGAGTAGCCATCACAGTCAACAAGAGTCCAAAATGCAGTCCTTGGATGCAATCTCAAAAACGACAAAATGATCTCTGTTTGTTTCCAAGGCAAACCATTCAATATCACAGCAATCCAAGTCTATGCCCTGACGAGTAATGCTGAAGAAGCTGAAGTTGAACAGCTCTATGAAGACCTAGAAGACCTTCTAGAACTAACACCCCAAAAAGATGTCCTTTTCATTATAGGGGACTGGAATGCAGAAGTAGGAAGTCAAGAAACACCTGGAGTAACAGGCAAATTTGGCCTTGGAGTACAAAATGAAGCAGGGCAAAGGCTAACAGAGTTTTGCCAAGAGAATGCACTGGTCATAGCAAACACCCTCTTCCAACAACACAAGAGGAGACTCTACACATGGACATCACCAGATGTTCAATACTGAAATCAGATTGATTATATTCTCTGCAGCCAAAGATGGAAAAGCTCTATACAGTCAGCAAAAACAAGACCGGGAGCTGACTGTGGCTCAGATCATGAACTCCTTATTGCCACATTCAGACTTAAATTGAAGAAAGTAGGGAAAATCACTAGACTATTCAGGTATGACCTAAATTAAATCCCTTATGATTATACAGTGGAAGTGAGAAATAGATTCAAGGAATTAGATCTGATAGAGTGCCTGAAGAACTACAGACAGAGGTTCATGACATTGTACAGGAGGCAGTGATCAAGACCATTCCCAAGAAAAAGAAATGCAAAAAGGCAAAACGGTTGTCTGAGGAGGCCTTGCAAATAGCTGTGAAAAGAAGAGAAGGGAAAGGCAAAAGAGAAAAGGAAAGATATACCCATTTGAATGCAGAGTTCCAAAGAATAGCAAGGAGAGATAACAAAGCCTTCCTCAGTGATCAGTGCAAAGAAATAGAGGAAAACAATAGAATGGAAAAGACTAGAGATCGCTTCAGGAAAATCAGAGATACCAAGGGAACATTTCATGCAAAGATGGGCACAATAAAGGACAGAAATGGTATGGACCTAACAGCAGCAGAAGATATAAAGAAGAGGTGGCAAGAATACACAGAAGAACTATACAAAAGAGATATTCATGACCCAGATAATCACGATGGTGTGATCACTCACCTAGAGCCAGACATCCTGGAATGTGAAGTCAAGTGGGCCTTAGAAAGCATCACTACGAACAAAGCTAGTGGAGATGATGGAATTCCAGTGGAGCTATTTCAAATCCTAAAAGATGATGCTGTGAAAGTGCTGCAGTCATACGCCCCCAAATTTGGAAAACTCAGCAGTGGCCACAGGACTGGAAAAGGTCAGTTTTCATTCCAATCCCAAAGAAAGGCAATGCCAAAGAATGCACAAAACTGCACAATTGCACTTATCTCACATGATAGCAAAGTAACACTCAAAATTCTCCAAGCCAGGCTTCAACAGTATATGAACCATGAACTTCCAGATGTTCAAGCTGGTTTTAGAAAAGGTAGAGAAATCAGAGATCAAATTGCCAACATCCGTTGGATCACTGAAAAAGCAAGAGAGTTCCAGAAAAACATCTACTTCTGCTTTATTGACTACACCAAAGCCTTTGACTGTGTGGATCACCAACAAACTGTGGGAAATTCTTAAAGAGATGGGAATACCAGAGCACCTTACCTGCCTCCTGAGAAAACTGTATGCAGGTCAAGAAGCAACAGAACTGGACATGGAACAACAGACTGGTTCCAAATAGGAAAAGGAGTATGTCAAGGCTATATATTGTCACCCTGCTTATTTAACTTATATGCAGAGTACATCATGAGAAATGCTGGACTAGATGAAGCACAAGCTAGAATTAAGACTGCTGGGAGAAATATCAATAACCTCAGATATGCAGATGACACCACCCTTATGGCAGAAAGCAAAGAACTAAAGAACCTCTGGATGAAAGTGAAAGAGAGTGAAAAAGTTGGCTTAAAACTCAACATTCAGAAAACGAAGATCATGGCATCCGGTCCCATCACTTCATGGCAAATAGATGGGGAAACAGTGACAGACTTTATTTTTTGGGGCTCCAAAATCACTGCAGATGGTGACTGCAGCCATGAAATTAAGAGACACTTGCTCCTTGGAAGAAAAGTTATGACCAACCTAGACAGCATATTAAAAAGCAGAGACATTACTTTGCCAACAAAGTCTCGTCTAATCAAAGCTATATAAATAGAGTAGTCACATATAGATGTGAGAGTTGGACTATGAAGAAAGTTGAGCGCTGAAGAATTGATGCTTTTGAACTGTGGTGTTGAAGAAGACTCTTGAGAGGTCCTTGGACTGCAAGGAGATCCAACCAGTGGGAAATCAGTCTTGAATATTCATTGGAAGGACTGATGCTGAAGCTGAAACTCCAATACTCTGGCCAGCTGATGAGAAGAACTGACTCATTGGAAAAGACTCCGAGGCTGGGAAAGACTGAAGGAGGGAGGAGAAGGGGACGACAGAGGATGAGATGTTTGGATGGCATCACCAACTCAATGGACATGAATTTGAGTACACTCCAGGAGTTGGTGATGGACAGGGAGGCCTGGTGTGCTGCAGTCCATGGGGTCACAAAGAGTCGGACACGACTGAGCCACTGAACTGAACAATAAAATGTATAAGATGCACAGTTCAACAAGTACTTAAAGAACTACCACCCACAAAGGACTAAAGGGGTCAGGGCCTAACAGTGGACCTCAGGGTGTATGAGGCAGGAGGCGGGAGCAGGAATGGGGAACAGAAGGTGATAGGAGAAGTCGCTAAGGAAGGTGAGCAGACTTAGGCAGGTTTCCAGGGGGAACACAGGCCCACTTGTGTCCTCTTCACTAGGACCTCCTTCCCAGAACCCCTTCTCTTTGTTAACGGCAGGTCTCCCCAGAATAGATGTCCTGGTGGTCCAGGAACATATTATTACCTGGTGACTGAGTGCCAATACACTCTCAGAACAAGGAAAGCAATGCTCCTACTACGGTTAGCCTATGCAGAATACTGTGTTCATGTTTGGGTCTCTTATTTTATGAGGCAAACTGAGAAGAGAACTACCAAGATCTTGTAAGATGTATAAACTATGGCACATGAGGAGGAAATGGAGGCTAGAGACGTTGAGCCAGAAGAGAAACCTGGGCCAGGGTGAGCAGGACAGAGGCCTTCAAATCTCTGAAATGGAAAGCAAGCCTTTGGTTCTGTGCCTCCTCACCTGAGCACCTCCTCAACCAACTCACACCTTACTCACCACAAGGCTAGGAGATCATCAGCAACGCCTAGATGACAGGGACCTCTGTGTTCCTCATCTTTGTATCATTCTTCATCCACAGGCCCCACCAAATCTAGCACAATACCTAACACCCCCCACCACCCCCCCCCCACCAAGACACAAAGGTAATACTTACTAAACCCTATCATTCTACAACTCAAAAGTGCTCACTTCCCTTCAATGACTGAATTTAAAAGAAAATGGCTTCGAGTAGGGTTCAAAGGCCATCAAGAACCTGGTCCTTAACTGCCCTGTCTTTCCCTCTTTTGGTCTCCAACATACGCCTCTTAGGGCTTCCCTGGTGGCTCAGATGGTAAAGAGTCCACCTGCAGTGTGGGAGACCTGGATTCGACCCCTGGGTTGGGAAGATCCTCTGCAGGAGGGCATGGCAGCCCACTCTAGTGTTCTTGCCTGGAGAATCCCATGGACAGAAGAGCCTGGCGGGCTACAGTCCATGGGGTTGCAGAGTCGGACACGACTGAGTGACTAAGCACACATACTCCTCTTATGTTCTTCTTCCCCAGCCGATCAAATGACTTGATTTTCTCCAACCGTAACCTCCATGGTTTTATTCATCCCACAGAACAAGTAGCAAGGAATCTCTCTCTCCTCAGGGGAAAGGACCAAAGATCACAGTGGGCCAACCCCTGCACGCACAACCCCCCGGGACTGCCCCGACCTGGGCCATGCTGTGTCATATCACAGCCGCACCTCACTCCCGCCAAAGCCACACCTGGGCTGTGGGAACGCCTGTGTCTCTACACCCAGAGTACATTTTTTTAAAAAACTTTTTATTTTATATTGGAGTGTAGCCAATTAACAATGCTATGGGTAGTTTCAGATGCCCAGCAAAGCAACTCAGCCAAACATATACATGTACCCATTCTCCCCCAAACTCCCCTCCCATCCAGGCTGCCACACTCATATTGGTCTTAACAGTAGATACGTCCTTATCCTACCCCTCTCCCTCAACCAGCACAAAATCAAAAGAAAAAGAAACCCTGAATTACAAGCTATATTACACAAAACAGCTAATTTCTCACAGATTTTCATAATGAATGCATGGATGAATTCTTACACATGCCTTGTAGATCTTCTACTGACTTATACAGTGACCGATCTATTATTATAACATGAGTAAAATGGTAAGATTTGTTTAAGGAGAAAGAAGCAACACAATTTCACTTAGGGAGCTACTACCTTGCTATTTCCGTCCTCTTTAAAGACAAAATGAAGAAAAAAACCCCAAAACTTCATTTCTTTTTAAAGTCTTACTTTACCTTACCATCCCCATCAGAACTAAGTGCATTTTTTCCAACTGAATTTTCCCACCGTAAAATACACCAGAAAAAATGTGACACAGATCTTAAAATAGTCCTATATAAATAATACAGGAGTATATATATAGAAGCACTTGCTGTATATAGAAATCACTGGTTTTAAGTGATGATAACTGTTGCTATTCCAGGAGACAAAAGCTCCCTTTCACCAAAAGTTCAACTACTTTTAAAAATTCCAGTATCCACCCAGTTAAGTGGCTGGCTGAGCTCTCCCTAGCAGGACAGCTTCTCCACCGCAGGTGTGTTGGGGTCCCTCCACCCCCGACAATCTCACTCCCAGTTAGGTCACATCTGCCAGGAGCTGACTGGGGTGAAATATGGAATCATGGTTTCCTAAACACTTGAATTTATGGGGGTGAGGGCAGGAGTTGATTTGATGCAGACAGTATTTCTTAATCGGGCTGTTTCCTGGGTAGAACCCTAAATTTATCTACTAACTTAGATTATAACAGCTTTCAGGGAACAGATCCTGCTGTTCATAGGCCAAACTCTGAAAGAAAGATGGCAATCACTTGCTGAGGTGCTCAGCCTCTAAGGCACTTAAAAAAAAAAAAAGCAAAGCCTACACCTTCACTAAAGGTGACCAGAGAGTCCTGGGCAGAGCGCACGGAGCCCCCAGGAGTCAGATCACTTAGGCCTGTTACCAGGGCCTGGCCCAATGATAAGGGCTTTCTTGGTGGTTCAGTGGTAAAGAATCGGCCTGCCAAGGCAGGAGATATGAGTTCCATCTCTGGGTTGGGAAGATCCCCTGGAGAAGGAAATGGCAGCCCACTCCAGTATTCCTGCCTAAGAAATCCCATGGACAAGAGTCTGCTAGGCTACGTGAGTCGGACATGTAAGTCATGTCCTACGTAAGTTGTAAGTTATGAATCTTACAAAAGTCACGAGTTGGACACGACTTAGCGACTAAAGAACAACAACCGCCCCAATGCTGGTCCCTGGAGGTTACCTGATTGTCTGAGCCTTCTTTCTGTTTGCTATAAATACCTGTTTCTTAACATTTAAACTGAGTTTGGTCCCCACCTTCCCATTTCTTAACTGTAGTTTCCTATTCTATATCCCTAAAATAGAAATACCTGAAAGACATTTCAAGTAGAAAATATCTTTTAAGACAATCCATGAATTACATTTGTAGTTATCTTTATAAGTTACTATTGAATTATTTTTGACTGATGGAATTTCACTTCTCCACAAAAATCTGATATAGTTGGATCAGAAATATACACTGAGAAATTCCAATCCACATGATTCTCAGATTTTGACAGCTGTATCAGTTGAGATTTGGGGAAGGTGTGGCTGCCATCAAGGACATCAATATCTACATCTAGAAAAGTTTCTGAAATACATGAAAACTATAGATAGTTGCCTGGCAGAGAGGCACACAAATGTTCACTAAATGAGTGAATCCACACATTTACCTAAATCCTTCAAACAGTTTTATTTTCAATCTATTCAACTTTCTGGGCTAAGATGGTATTTGTCCCACAACTACCTCCCTCCTGCACATTTCCAATGTTTCCTCTTGATTTACACTTTAAGTTTGTTATTGTTCGGTTGCCAAGTCATGTCCAACTCCTTCTCGACCCCATGGGCTGTAGCCCACCAAGCTCCTCTGTCCATGGGGTTTTTCAGGCAAGAATACTGGAGTAGACTGCCATTTCCTTCTCCAGGGGATCTTCCCAACCCAGAGATCATACCCACTTATGCACTGGCAGGCAGATTCTTTACCACTGAGCCATATGTAATTTATTCAAGCATAGGACTAAGATATATAGATGATTACCTCCTGAAGAAAACATGACTATTTTTTAAAAATGGATTAAAAAATAATTAATCATATTATAAAAGGATTGCTTTATAAAATGGGTTTTTTTTTTAAATTTATTTTTGGCTGTGCCAAGTCTTGGTTGTGGCACATAGGACCCAGCTCTCCTGACTGGGGGTCAAACCCGGGTTCCCTGCATTAGGAATGTGGGGTCTTAGCCACCAGACCACATGCGAGGTCTCTAGAATGGATGATTTTTCAATTAGAATTTTAGTTTGAAATAACTGTGCATTCTTATACAGCGGTGAAAGATCTCATGTGTTTTCACCCAGGACACCACATACACTCTTGCCCATCAGTTTCCGCCACCAAGAATATCTTGTGAAGCCAAGCTGTGTGGCAGCACAACATTACGACCAGGACACTGACCCTGATACACATACAGAGCATTTCTATCAGCACCAGGACCCCGCGTTGTCCTTTCACGGCCTCATTCACTGCTCTTCCCACTCCCCAGAACAGATCATTTTAATAGCTTCTCTGATAAAGTCAGTGCTTGGTTTTCCACTGGCAGTTGGCTCTTGAGCTTTAGCTTTTAAGTTTAAACAAATATTTAAAAACTCACAAAATAGCAATCAGTAGGGAAACATTTTTCAGTCAACAAAACCCTGTTTTATGTGCAACTTTTGAAAACTCAAGAGTGGGGTTTGGTGTCGACAAGATTAACTAACCAGGCTCCCGATGGTGGAGGTACTTGGCAGGCAGTGCTACAGCTGTGGGTGCTCAGAGACGACTGCTTGTAGAGAGCAGTGGACACCAGCCCTGATTTCATGAATGCTGCAGAAGCACCTATGTGGCAGTTATGTCTCAGGCAGCTCCTCTGGCTTCTCTGAATGGGATGGATTTTTGCTGTGTCCATTTGGCTAGGTAACTGCCCTCAACAATTCACTTAAACATGAATCCAGGCGCTGATGTGAAGGGATTTTGCAGATGCAGTCAAAGTCTCTTTAAGGGTTGCCGTCCTCGGTGGGACTGACTCAATGTGCTGACAGCCTTAGAAGCAGGGCGAAGGCTTTCTGAGGGAGAGATGACCTTCCACCTGCTGAAAGCCGCTGCAGACCGTGCCCGTGGGGTTTTCACCTGCTGGGATCCTCCCTTCCTGACAGCCTGCCCTACCAACTCTAGACTTTCTTAGACAGCCTCCACAATTCCATAAGCCTGCTCCTTATAAGAAATTCCTTAACGCATGTGGGTGTCTGTCTTCTACTGGTTCTGCCTGTTGAACCATGATCGACCTACTCAGGACCCACCAAGGGATTTAGAAAGCAGATACCAAAAGAAAACTAGGATTATAGACTAAATTGTATTTCCCAAACCCAAGACAATGAATGACTAATTATCTAGGAAGATAATATGTACTTATATATATACTAAACGCCAGAGAGATTTGCTGAATGAACTTCCTGGTAGAATAGCAAGTGAAGTAACCACTAGAAACAAAATATTAACTTAAACTGAAGTTGTATTCAAAAGACAAGAAACTAAATCATTATGAAAACAATACTGTAATGCAATTATCCTTCAATTAAAAACACATACATTACAAAAAAAAGGCAAATCATTTGTTTCAAATCATCTGCGTGGACTGCCCTATTAAGGAGAGCCCTGTGGTTCTCCCACCTAACTTAGGGTTCCAGGCCACAAATAATGGATGGCCTTGCATTCCCACACCACCATCAGCTGTTTGCTCTCTTTTGCTTGTACTTCAGTCTTGCTGCCAGATACATTAGCCAGAAACCCAAAGTGGGGCAATTAATATAAGATTTCGGTTACTCTGTGACTTGCTTAAAGGCCCGTCCAAATGATTTGTGAGAAAAATCTTATGAACCAACAGAACAGAAACTGTAGAGTTTTTTCCATTATTCTCCTCTCCCAGAGTATTTAAAGACTTGGACTTTCCCATCTTTAGGGGAAATATTTTCTTATAAATAGTGAGGCATGCCGGGCATCTCCACTTCATCTTTTTTGGTGGTCTGTACCACTCACTGCACACTCACTGGAATGTTTTCCTAGTAAGTGATCAGCAATGGAAAACGTGGCTAAGACAAAGGATGGCTTTCGGGATGAGATGATGGGAACCTTCCCGTCTTTCCCAAGAGATAAGCAGTTCTTCTATAGAACCAAGGGGCTAATTTTAGAATCAATGAGTCTATTTCTGTCGTTTCCTTCAGACTTGTAGCTTTCCTAAGGATGATAAATGAGGAATGACTGTGTTAGTGAGTTAACAGCCCAAAAGATGAGTAATTGCCCAACATATCCAATAATAGGAGATTCAAAAACCAGAAATATATTTCCGTTGCTAAGGTAAAACCAACTGTCTGTGCTTTAATTCTTCTCTTCCTTGTGACTTAGTCTTTGGATCAGCAACATTCAGAACTTTGTGCTGCAGTGCAGAACTCTCAATATTGACTGAACTAATTTCTTGGATGACTTTTACAACATAAGGAGGCAAGATCAGTAGTTATATAAAAGACATAAAAACATGGTTCTTTTGTGATACAGTGAATAAAAATTACCTAAGTCCAGATGATGTGCTAAAAAATACTACAGACTCAACTACCTCATACATTTGCCTTAGAAGCAGGCATTTTAAGGAGAGAGGTGAGGTCATCACTTCTTTTAAAACCTGCTTAAAGGGAAAACTAAAGGCTGGTTTTATTCAGAAAAACCTTATCCCCTTTTCTTCTTCAAGTCTCCTCTTTTCAGAAGTCCTTTCTGATGACCTCGAATTGTAATGAGGAAATGGAATTGCTATTATAAATTTGCTAATTATGTATTATCATATCATTAATAATCACGATATGAAGGAAAAGGCCTAGCAAAACTGTCAAAATATCACCGAGTCCTGATGTTGCAAGGAAAAATGAAAAGTCGAGTTCAAATTCTCATCCAGTGCCATTAAGCTCATCTGCAAATTTTGTGCAAACAATAAACTTAAAAAAATACAAAAGGGGGCAAAAATACTGCGTATTTTTCTTGGTGATTCATCATCATCACAGAAAAGAGATAAAACTAGACGACTTTAAAAACCAAACCTTTTCTAAAATTCTTTCACAATTCCTCTCACCATTTCCATTATCTATCTTCCCCACCAAGTATCTCTTAAAAATACATCAGAGATAAAAGAAGTTTTTGTATTTCTATAAGGAAAAACATCCAACAACAGAGAACCAACCCTGATTAAATAAATTCTCATAAATCCATATAATGGACTACTACGCAGTCATTAAACAAGATTAAATAGGTCTACTTAACTGTTAAAGAAAAGTTACCCAAAATAAAGGAAAATAAAAACAGGAAAAAACAGGACTATTTTACATAGTATAATCTTATTTGTATAAATTATATATGTATAGGAAAATTCTGGCAAGGAATAGTTGGTTAGTGGATACTTAGTCTTATCCAAAATGTCTATGAGATTCCCTTGAAATTCAGTCTTGTCCCAAATCACGTGTCATGGTCCAAAAATGCTCAGGACATTTTGGACAAGACCAAATGTCCTGCAAGGGAACTAGTTCACAGTAGCACGTTGGGGGAAATTTTTAATAGCCACGACAAGGTTGAGTTCTACAAGTAGAAATTCTGATAAAGTCTATTTTGTGTGATTGTCATCAAGAAGTAAAACAGAATGGAGATTTATAACAACATGCCCTGTATTAGCATATGTAATTCTAACAACAGAGAAAGTTTGACCATGAATGAATGAGAACAGAATCCTCTGTCAACGTTAGATGGCTCTTAAGCATCACTTCAAAATCCTCTTGGCCCACTGCTTACCCCTTCCATCCCTTCCACTGCCACAGTGACCAGTTCCACACAGGCTCAGACTGGTTTCACACCCATGTAACCAGTGCAAGCAGTTTTCAGGTGCGAGGTCGTGTTGGACTCTTTTGTGACCCAGTGGACTGTAGCCTGCCAACGCTCCTCTGTCCATGGGATTTCCCAGGCAAGAATACTGGAGTGGATTGCCATTTCCTTCTCCAGGGGATCTTTCTGACTCAGGGATGGAACCTGTGGCCTCTGCATTGGCAGGGGCATTCTTTACCACTGAGCCACTGGGGCAGCCCAGTACAAGCAGACGTCACCTCATATACAGCTCACAGCATAGCTCATTGCGTCTCTCACCTCTGCTTTGGGACTTCTGTACAGAGAAGGAATTCATGCCCATGGGAGAATACGTCCCCCTCTGTACTCAAGCACAGTCCTGAGAGCATCTCACAATGCTCCTTTATAAGTCCCAGGTAGGACAGAACACCTGCTACCTGTAGTCAAAAGCCAACAGACTATCACATCCTTTCTTCCCATTTCACTTCCCTTGTTCTGAACTCCTGCACCCTGGGATCCCATTCCAAATACACCTCCCAGCATGCAAGCCTTTGTATCAGGCAGATGTGCAGGCTATAACTTCATCAGAAGTTTTTCTACTAATCAGTTTCTGGCTTTGTACATTTCATCCTCTTCTATTTCCATGATTCCAGTGCCAGAGGTGTAAAGATACATTCATATCTCAATATAGTTACAAAGCTGGTTATGCAGCTTTGTATCACAATACCAGGTGAGCTGGCACAGTGCAGGAGAACTTCTCAAAGTCATTCCTACATTGGGATGGCCAGCAATAACTACACACTGAAGTGCCTGCAAACCCAAATTAAATGCATTTCAGGCTCAGCTTCTCCACAGCTAGAATCCAAAAAACACCCGCGACATTCCAACATTACCAGAGATAGAAAGAGTGAAAGAGGGTAATTAAAAATGCCAAGAGAGGATTTTAGACCAACTGCAGTAATATCTGGATTTTTCAAATTTCACAAAAACACATGACTATGTAAACACATTTGCTAGAGCCCTTCCTGAAGCCTGTGCATATGAGAAGCATATATGTTTAATTAGCTTTATGGTAAATCTACCTTCACTATGTACTAATCAAGTAAGTGTAACCAAAGTAGACAGAACACAAAGACTGAAAAGGATCAAATCTATGCCCTACCACCATCCCCAGTCTAATCTTCTCTCCTAAACTTCAGGCATAAAAATATTCCAACTGCCAACCTGGTCCTCTTCACTTGTCCCATGAGCATCTCAAGGCTCAACACGCCCCACACTATCATTTTTTCTACCAAACCTGTTCCTCCACTTTTACTCCTCTTGCTGACTAATGGTACCAGTATGTATCATGTGTGGAATTGTGGGAGTCATCTTAGATTCCTCCTTTTTCTCTAGTTTCATAGCAGGTGACCCTGCTATGACAAACTGGTCACCAAACACTGTGTCAAGCTGTAAACTGAAGACCACCTCCTAAATATCTATTGGATCTAATAGCCATTGGATCTGCCCCATATTCTCCATTCCTATCATCAGCTCACTTTTAGTTACAGGTCCTCAATATTTCTGTTCTGAACTGTAACAACCTTCTAACTTCTCTTTCTAATTTTACTGTAATCTCCCCATCTCCCTGATGCCATAGTAATCTTTCTAAAAAGCAAATCTGAACATGTTATACTACTGCTTAAAACTCTCTAATAGCTTCCCATTGCTGCTAAGTCGCTTCAGTCATGTCTGACTCTGTGCGACCCCATAGACGGCAGCCTCCTGGCTCCCCCGTCCCTGGGATTCTCCAGGCAAGAACACTGGAGTGGGTTGCCATTTCCTTCTCCAATGCATGAAAGTGAAAAGTGAAAGTGAAGTCGCTCAGTCGTGTCCAACTCTTAGCAACCCCATGGACTGCAGCCTACCAGGCTCCTCCGTCCATGGGATTTTCCAGGCAAGAGTACTGAGGTGGGGTGCCATTGCCTTCACTTGGGATAATCTAAATGCTTCAGTATGACCTACAAAGCTATCATGACATGATCCCTAGCTCTTTCTTTAGTCTCATCTCCTATTTCTTTGGTCATTCAATGTTAGAACACATTCTGCCACTCTCCAAACTAGACATGCTATTTTACAGTTTCTTCTGCCAAGAACCTAGACAGCATATTAAAAAGCAGAGACATCACTTTGCTGACAAAAGTCCATATAGTCAAAGTTATAGTTTTTCCAGTAGTCATGTACGGATGCGAGAGCTGGCCCATAAAGATGGCTGAGCACCGAAGAATTGATGCTTTCAAACTGTGGTGTTGGACAAGACTCCCGAGAGTCCCTTGGACAGCAAGGAGATCAAACAAGTCAATCCTAAAGGAAATCACCCCTGAATATTCACTGGAAGGACAGGTGAAGCTCCAATACTTTGGCCACCTGATGGGAAGAGCTGACTTGTTAGAAAAGACCCTGATGCTGGGCAAGATTGAGGGTAGGAGGAGAAGGGGATGCCAGAGGATGAGATGGCTGGATGGCGTCACCGACCCAATGGACATGGGTTTGAGCAAACTCTGGGAAACAGTGAAGGACAGGGGAGCGTGATGTGCTGCAGTCCATGGGGTCACAAAGAGTTGGGCACAACTTAGTGACCGAACAACAACTGGCAAGAACACCCTCCTCCCCTTTGTTCTTATTCTCCTCAAGGATGCAACCCAAGTATCCCTCATCCTGGAAGTCTTCGTCACGTCACCTATGCCAGTTGGGTTTGATGTCCTGTCTCTGCACTTCCACAGAGCCTTCATTAGTTCCATCAGAGATTTCTTATCCTGTATTATGATTTGCTCCCTTCTCTACTAGACTGTGAGATTCTTGAAGGCAAGCGCTCTCTTTTATATCTAAAGTCTCGGAGGCTAGCACGGTACTAGGTATATAGCACTGTCAATAAATGCGGAATACATGGCTCAAATTAATCATAAGAAAATAAGAAGGAAGATGAAGATTGGGGCGGGGGGAACAGTATCATCCTTGCAAGCTCGTGTTATAAGAAGAGATTGTTTTTCTTCCTGGGACACAATACAGTAAATGGGGCCAATCAGTGACTGCCGGTTGATTGTAATTTTAGCAACGATTTCCCAGAAGAGTGACCAACTATTGTTACCTAATCCAAGGCCTGGGACATAGAAGACTCTCGTTTCCTATTTAATTTAATTGTACTGATTTTATTATTTCAGCTCCTATTGGCACCAACTTTGAGAAAAGTTACAATAGAGTTTGTCCCCAGTTGAAGCCAGCTTGAAAAACAAGTACAAATCAAACCCTGTGCTCCTTCCTGTTGAGTTTGAGAATATCTTCAAAGAATTTTCATTGTCTTCTTAAACACACAACATGAATTCAGCCTGGAAACTGAGACTCCAAATTTTGAAACATGATGGTTTGTCAAATAAGAGAGAGAGAGAGAAAGGCACTTAGCTTACCAAATGAATGAATGAATGTTCAAAAGAGGTCAACGATCATTCATTTACGTAAAAATCCTCAAACACCTTTTGAGGTATCTGCCCCTCAGTCAAGACAACAACCTGTCTTAAGTTCTCTGGGAGTAGGTACTACAACTGCCTGAAAAGAACATCACCTTGGTTCCTGACAACATTCAGAAAATCTAGGTCATCCATCGCCACTAATCCCTCACCAAAAAAGTCAGTTTTAGAGCTCAAATATGTGTGCTGGGACCCCAGAGAATACTGTCAGTGATGACTAAGGGCTTAAACTAAAATTAGACAAATCTGGGTTTGAACACTCTGGTTCTGCTACACACTTAGCTGTATGACCAAAGACAAGTCATTTACCCTCTCTTGGCCTCTGACTTTAATCATCTGTGAAACAGAGATAAATCCTAGGCTTCCTATGAAAACTGAAGAAGTTCAGAATTTAACACAGGGCCTGGCACATAGCAAGTAATGCAATAAACGACAATGAGTATATTCTTGATGAACTTTCTGTTGGTTCTGAAACCTAATAATCATCTCAAAGGAATATGTATAATACGTTTAGTATCTATAGAAGCAAGATCTTGGAATCATTGGGAAAATTCAGCTACAAGCTGCTGCTTTTAAAATAGAGGCTATGGGCTTCTATGAAAAAGCATAATTAACATCCTGTGAGCATTCAGTCCTAGGCAGCCTTGTTTTAAAGTTCTTCAGCACAGCAACTCCACATATTGTTCACTCTGTTTCTCAAAACCAAAACTTTGCCTCTGAGTGGATTCAAATGGATTGTGGAGATCGTCCTCCATCCCCTCTCACCTCTAGAAGTGGTTGCTCCCGCTTACTGGATGGGGCAGTGGGGAGGGCGGCCCATGAAGGAAGCTTGTACAGCCATTGCCTTTGTCATATTTCCTCTGTGAAGAAACAGAAGACTTCAGTTCCTGGGATTGGTTAAGCCCTAGAACAGAGAACTAAGGAACTACTTTGTATTCTCCTACGAATCTCATCTCTTTGTGTATAGCGCCATAGAAGCAGAATTGTTACACATTTTTGCATCTTGATCAGGAAACTGGAATGAAAATGAACACAGGTAGCCTGCCGTACACCATAAATGGAAGCTGGCACAGAGCAGAGAAAGACTCAAAGACTGAGGGAATGTGAAGAGGAAAAGCCAGTGAAAGAATAAATTATACACAACGACCATGCCAAGCCTGACGTTTGCAAAACACTGTGAAGGTTACTATATTTAAGATCAGCGTTGACTTGAGGTCAATGTGGTCTCCTCTGGTGCTGGTTAAGGATTCATTCGACAAATATTTTTATCGTGCACTCATTACCTGCTGGACTAAGCTTTAGGGTTAAAATAAACACATGAAAATAAGACTAGTCTTCACTGTCAAGGAGCTAGAAATCTAGTGTAAAAGACAAGTAAAGATTATAACATGGTAGACTCTCTCAAGGGACATCCATGTGACAGCGTGCTGATTAACTGACATGTTCATTCTCCCTGTGGAACACACTGACTGAGGTCTATAGGACACTGGAAGCTTTTGGCTAGTAAAACTACTATCCAGTACTCTGCATAATCTACTCCCATATATTAAGTAGAATGTTTATCAAGAATTGGTTAGTTTTGTTGTTTTCAAACCTAGTTATACCATCTGCGCTTGATGCTACAAATTAAATGTTATAGAAACGGATGATAATAAAAAGAAATTGCTGTTTCTATGGAAACAACAGACTGGTTCCAAATAGGAAAAGGAGTACATCAAGGCTGTATATCATCACCCTGTTTATTTAACTTATATGCAGACTACATCATGAGAAATGCTGGACTGGAAGAAACACAAGCTGGAATCAAGATTACCAGGAGAAATATCAATAACCTCAGATATGCAGATGACACCACCCTTATGGCAGAAAGTGAAGAGGAACTCAAAAGCCTCATGATGAAAGTGAAAGTGGAGAGTGGAAAAGTTGGCTTAAAGCTCAACATTCAGAAAACGAAGATCATGGCATCCGGTCCCATCACTTCATGGGGAATAGATGCGGAAACAGTGGAAACAGTGTCAGACTTTATTTTTCTGGGCTCCAAAATCACTACAGATGGTGACTGCAGCTATGAAATTAAAAGATGTTTACTCCTTGGAAGGAAAGTTATGACCAACCTAGATAGCATATTCAAAAGCAGAGACATTACTTTGCCAACAAAGGTCCGTCTAGTCAAGGCTATGGTTTTTCCTGTGGTCTTGTATGGATGTGAGAGTTGGACTGTGAAGAAGGCTGAGCGCCGAAGAATTGATGCTTTTGAACTGTGGTGCTGGAGAAGACTCTTGAGAGTCCCTTGGACTGCAAGGAGATCCAACCAGTCCATTCTGAAGGATATCAGCCCTGAGATTTCTTTGGAAGGACTGATGCTGAAGCTGAAACTCCAGTACTTTGGCCACCTCATGCAAAGAGTTGACTCATTGGAAAAGACTCTGATGCTGGGAGGGACTGCGGGCAGGAGGAGAAGGGGACGACAGAGGATGAGATGGCTGGATGGCATCACTGACTCAATGGACGTGAGTCTGAGTGAACTCCGGGAGTTGGTGATGGACAGGGAGGCCTGGCGTGCTGTGATTCATGGGGTCTCAAAGAGTCGGACACGACTGAGCGACTGATCTGATCTGATGGAAACTATGATGAAGCCTCTGGAAGGAATCAGCAAAAGCAAGTTGCTTAAACACACACACACACACAGGCACGTCAAAAACTGATACTGAATTAGAAGTGGGCAAGAGAATCACAAAAAGTGAGGGGGAAAAATCTTTAACAACTCTTTAATTTGTACTATTTGTTTAAAAATCCTTTGTAGGGATTTACCTGGCGGTCCAGTGGTTAAGAACCCACCTTGCAATGCAAAGGACACCGGTTTGATCCCTGATCTGGGAAGATTCCACATGCCCGTGCACCACAACTGCTGAGCCTGTGCTGTGGAGCCCACACACCCCAGAGCCCATGCTATACAACGAGAGAAGCCACTGCCACTAGAGAGGAGCCCCCACTCTCTGCAACTAGAGAAAAGCCCACACACAGCAGGGAAGACCCAGAGCAGCCAATAATAACTTTTTTTTTAAGCCATAACATAATATAATAAAAGTTGCTCAGTCGCAGTCGACTCTTTGCGACCCCACGGACAGTCCATGGAATTCTCCAGGCCAGAATACTGGAGTGGGTAGCCTTTCCCTTCTCCAGGGGATCTTCCCAACCCAGGGATCGAACCCAGGTCTCCCACACTGCAGGCAGATTCTTTAGTAACTGAGCTATGAGAGAAGCCCTTTAAAAGCCATAATTAAATGGAAAAAATCCTTTGTATTGTTTGTTCCACTTAAACAGAAAACTCCAATTTAGAGAACGGAGAGAAAATATAGGTGTTGGATGAGTTCATTCAATTATTACAGGGAACACAAATCAGCCCATATTCAAAGAAAGGGCCTTGATTCTGTACAAGAAGAAAGACAATAAAATTTTCCATTGCCTGTTGATATCATACTGATTCAAGCAAAGAACATAAATGACTGCTAAACACTAGAGCAAAGGGTGGTGGAGAAAATAATTTTCACATGGTGCTGAAGTATCACTCCATGAACTACTGTGGTAATTCGTGGAAGGGGAGAACACATGTTTACAATGGAGACAACTGGTAGTTGCCACCTTAATCAAGTGACTCAACATCAATAACAGTGAAGATCAGACTAGGTGCCCCCTGATGTGATGTGTTGTTAAGTACATACAACTCATTAAAATATTCTTGCCAAAGGTTGCTTAAAAATTTGGATTTAATTTCCAGTATATAGGCAATATAGGAGATCAAAAAAATTAGTTAAATGATAATGAGAAAATCATAGAAGCCCCAAATACAGAATACTCCATGAAAGAACCAGCTTGGTTTCTTTAAAAAGTCAATGCCATTATTAATTTTGTTTGGTATCATTACAACACCAGTTTGGTTACCTAAGAAAATGTTATTTTTTAGAGTTCAAAGAGATAAAATGACATGTCTTGAATTTGTTTTTAAAATATGCCAGCAAAGAAAAAAGATGAGGAAAGGTAAATATGGAAACATGTCGACAATTACTGAATCAATGGACATACTGGGGTTTATTGCCTATTTTCACTACTTTCGTATGTATGTTCGGAGAAGGCAATGGCACCCCACTCCAGTACTCCTGCCTGGAGAATCCCATGGATGGAGGAGCCTGGTGGGCTGCAGTCCATGGGGTCGCTGAGGGTCGGACACGACTGAGCGACTTCACTTCACTTCCAAACACCAAAAACAGAAAACATTCAATGTCATGAAAAAACTGAGGAGGGGATTATTCTGGTTTAAAAGATACATAACAACCAAACACAATGCACAAACCTTGACTGAATCCATGTTAGAAAAAAACAACTGTATATGACATTTTGGGAAAATAGAAAATCTGAATATGGACAGGGAGTAAATGATTCGGGGAACAATAAATTTTCTTAGTTATAATGGAATGCGGATGATGTACAAGAAGTAATGCTGGGTCAGCTCTCACGACAGCTGCAATTTACTTTCAAATGGTTCAGGGAAAATCATTAAGAACTATCAAATCTAGAAGACAGGTATATGAACATTAATTATACTAGTTGTTCAACTTCTCTGTATTTTTGAACATTTTCATAATAAGGTTTTAGCAGTTTGTCAAACACTTGCAAATGTTTTTTTCAAAATAATATATTTAAGATGCATATATAATTTTTTAAATTCTACACTTCAGCTAATTTTGTTATTCAGTGAACTGAAAGAGGGACAGGATCCAGACAGTGGGGCACTGATACATGTTTAACAAGTTCTCTGGGGAATGCAGCCCTGGTTTGTAGCATTCACCAGTTTTCATGGTATGAATATCCCTACCATGACTGATTTCAAATTACTAACATCTCTTCCCAACTCTGTGTTCAGTGACATGAGTACAACTGGTCTTTCAAGACACAGCTAGTTCGAACACATCACTGAATCCATATCATAACAGAAGGATGCCAGCTGTAATAGGAGAGATAGAAAAGATGGTTTGCAGAAAACAAAGAACCAAAGGTCATCAGCTGACAAGGGGTGAGGCAGGGGAGAAGGGTTTGAACACAGAAGACAAAGTATTAAATTATCTATAAATATTCAGCACAGTGCTTGGTATACAGTAATCACTAACTTACTAAGCACTTCCTACAATTCGACTATACAGAAAGCTGAGCACCAAAGACTTGATGCTTTTAAACTGTGGTGTTGGAGAAGACTCTTGAGAGTCCCCTGGACTGCAAGGAGATCCAAGCAGTCCATCCTAAGGGAGATCAGTCCTGGAAGTTCATTGGAAGGACTGATGCTGAAGCCGAAACTCCAATACTTTGGCCACCTGATATGAAGAGTTGACTCATTTGAAAAGACCTTGATGCTGGGAAAGACTGAAGGTGGGAGGAGAAGGGGATGACAGAGGATGAGATGGTTGGATGGCATCACTGACTCAATGGACATGAATTTGAGTAAATTCCAAGAGCTGGTGATGGACAGGGAGGCCTGGTATGCTGCAGCCCATGAGGTCACGAAAGTCGGACATGACTGAGCAACTGGACTGACTATTACCATTTTCTAGCCTGATTCATAATCTAAAAGGTCATCTTATCCTTTTAAGACGGCATTTGACGGTTGCTTCTAAGGAAGGGAACTGAATGGCTGGGCAACTTGCCATCAGGAGTGGGAAGAAGCCACTTCACTGCTCTCAGCCTTTTGAATTTTCAAAAATGTGAATGTACTATAAATATTCAAAATATAAATGAAATTGAAATTTCTAAATCTTAGGACATGGGTCTCTTGAAAGAGCTCTTTTCTCACCATAACCTCCTAATCTGACATCTATGCAGTCATGCATTTATTCCCATCATTCCTAATACAAGAATTTAAAAATCAACAGCCAACAGGGACCTCCTTGGCACTCCCAGTGCAAAGGGCATGGGTTTTATCCCTGGTCGGGGAAGTAAGATCCCAACATGGTCAGAAAATAAAAATAAAGAATCAACGACAATAAACTAGTACCAAAAAAAAAAGTTCCAAATCATCATGCCCGGCTGACAGGGTAGAGGTTGTAGTTTAACAAGTTTATTCACATGTGGAAAAGTTAGAATCTTGGCTGCCTCAGTACCCATGATAAGATTCACACGAAGCCTTCAGTCACTCAGAATGCCACACTTCACTCCAAAATACAGTCATGCAACAAATATTCACTGAGCACTTTCTATGTCTTTGGGTCTGGGAACACACATGAACAGAATTCTCTCCAACTCTAAGGAGTTCTAATTTGGCTTTGGAAAATTTCCTTTGCGAGGAATTTATCTAATCTTAGGCAACTATCTTTAGGCCGAAATTACTATTTATAATTATGAACAGCAGAAGCAACTCTTACTTAGAGGACAAATATTTTCTCATAAATTTGCTAGAAAACACATTTTGTTAAATGAATCCTGGTTTCTAAACCATAAATTAGAGGTGTATTCTTCTCAGGGGAAAAGGCCACAGGAAAAGGAGTACATTAATGTGATCCCTGGACTTAACCACTTAATCTAACTCTATTGTAGGACTCCATGCGTCCCCTGGCAGGAGCCAAGTGAAGTAGCAGAAGTCAAAAGAGAATTGCAATCCTGAAGTAAAATAACCCCCCAGCAGGCCAAAGTCAAGCAGGAGCCCCAGAACTCTGTAATTCTGACAAGACCATACCAGGTCTCCCCTTCAAAACCCATAGCTTCTCTGCCAATGTCTACCTTGGGATAATCATGACTAATTTCATCATGCCCTTGACACCATTCACAAGAAGCCAGGACTGCCAGGCCTTCCTTATTTTTTGCCAGCCTCAAGTGGTTTCCTCACAGGCATGTATTCAATAGTACTCTACTAAAGACTCAGGAGAACCCCTTGCAGATCTGTGCAACTCTCTCTTCTCCAGTATTCTCTGAATTCCAGGCTCTTTAACCTCCTTGGATTCTCAACATTGTCTCAACTCAAGGAGACCGCAGACTCTGTTTAGGTTGGCCCTTCTTGAATCATAACCTCCATATAGGTAGAAAGCTGGTGCAATCATAAGGGCTCATCTTCTGTCAAGATCGTCTCCGGTACTGCCTGTTGTCCAACATCTGAAAACCACTATATGTATCAGTTCAGCTCAGTCATGTCCAGCTCTTTGCGACCCATTGACTGCAGCATGCCAGGCCTCCCTGTCCATCACCAACTCCCGGAATTCACTCAAACTCGTCCATTGAGTCGGTGATGCCATCCAATCAACTCATCCTCTGTCATCCCCTTCTCCTCCCACCGTCAATCTTTCTCAGCATCAGGGTGTTTTCAAATGAGTCAGCTCTTCTCATCAGGTGGCCAAAGTACTGGAGTTTCAACTTCAGTCCTTCCAGTGAATATTCAGGACTGATTTCCTTTAGCATGGACTGGTTGGATCTCCTTGCAGTCCAAGGGACTCTCAAGAGTCTTCTCCAACACCATAGTTCAAAAGCATAAATTCTTTGGCGCTCAGCTTTCTTTATAGGCCACCTCTTACATCCATACATGACTACTGGGAAACCATAGCCTTGACTAGACGGACCTTTGTTGGCAAAGTAATGTCTCTGTTTTTTAATATGCTGTCTAGGTTGCATATCTGTTTACTTATTTAAGGAAGGAGGGTAAATCTGGCCCCTATTACTCCACAGGGGCACAAATGGAAGCCTCTTCTCTGTTTATTTTCCATCCTAACTTAGTCACTTTCTTCCACGGTCACTCCCTTGACCTTGTCATTTACAATTACTGCAACCCCTCATTATCTCAATTCCAAACATCTACTCCCCAACCACCACCACCTCTCTCTCTCTTTTTTTTAGGACAGTCCTGCTAGTACAATCCCAGCAATCCTTTGCCTCACTTTTAATCCACTGTTTCCACCACCTTCACTTGTCCTTTTTCTCCTCCTAATCAAGCTCTACATCATTTCACTGTCAATCATTTTAACTAGATCCTCAATTCCCTGGGCCCTCTCACTTCATCTTATTTGCTTGGCTACATAACAACCCAATTTAAATCCAACTAATTATCTAAGGAATAGTACACATTTTCTGTTTTTATCTTATTTATTGTCTTCTATTCCATAGAAGGACAGCTCCGTGAAGGCAGGGACTCTCATTTGCTTTTTTACTACTTTTGTATTCCCAGAGCTGAAAACAGTCCCCAGTAAATGGATGATACTCAAATTATTTCTTGACTGGTTTAAATAATAAAATCCAAAGTTCAAAGTAAGTATTCAAGTGAAAACACCAGAAGTGAAAAGCAACACTGTCTAGAATATCTAACTGCTTCCTGCTGTAAAACAGATCATTAAAAAAGAAGCAGGTAATGTGTATATACTTTCAGTCCTTTTTTTATAACCTCTTTAATGATTTTTTTGTAATGTTATATACATGGTTCTAATAAGATGGAAAACTATAGTAGGCTCCCAAAAGAAACTTGGAGATCTCACAGACATGTTAATGAAACTCACACTAACACAAAAGCTGTGACAAAAACCGCAGGCAACAGAAAACAGCCATGTTTCAGCTGGAAAGAGATGCCTATGGTAGGTCCTAAGCAAGTGGCATAGAAAACACTGGAAGGGGACAGGCTTCTCCACGTGTGTTTCTCTGTGTTGTTCATGCCTCTTGGCCCCCACTGCTCACAACGCTCTTGCCCAGCTGGTCTGACAGCAGGATCAGGGTGGTATGCTTAAGTAGGCTGGGTTAAATAGAGGTACAAGCAGCTGTAAAGCCCTAAGTATATCTTCCTCTTTTACCCTCCTTCCCAGCCAGAGTGAGATAAGGACTGTCTCAGAGGCATAAGCCAGTGCCTCTGTGTTGTTCACAGTCCAGCGACCCATCAAGAGATGACAGCCAGAAAAAAAGGACTCACAGAGAAGACAGATGAGCTCATCTCAGGGGCACAGCTGCCACAGAGAAGAACAAAATTAAAGCAGTTATATCAAATAAAAGCAAGTTAATAGATCAGTATGTAAAAAAATAAATTAGTAAATATCTTCCAAGAAGGACCATACATAACTGGAAACGTGCAGTAAGAACAAAGTGGAAGCGTTAGTTGCTCAGTTGTGTCCGACTCTTTGCAACCCCAAGGACTGTAGCTCGCCAAGCTCCCCTGTCCACAGAATTCTCCAGACAAGCATACTGGAGTGGGTTGCCATTTCCTACTCCAGGGGATCTTCCCAACCCAGGGACTGAAGCCAGGTCTCCGGCATTGTAGGCAGATTCTTTACTGTCTAAGCCACCAGTAAGAACAAGAAGTTTTAAAATAAACACCAACTAAAGTTAATGGTGTGAAAATTTAAGAGCCAGGATAATAAAGAACCCAACAGCTGGGCTCAAGAGCCAAAGATCAGGTTAAGAAACTCTTAGAAGATATTAGGAAGGGGAAAAAAAGAGGAAAATAAATAGCGAGAGGTACAGGACGGAAGTGGAAGTGTCAATATATCTATATAATGAGGCCCAGAGGAAAGGAAAGCTGTTTCTCCTAGCAAAACAGAAGGACAAAATTTTGAATAAGAAATAACTCAGGGTTCCCAGCTCTAATAAAAGATGTGAGACCTCAGACTGAAAAACAAAAAACAAACAAACAAAAAAACATAAAAAGGATAAGGGGGGTGGGGGGTGGGATTTATCACCAGTCACAGTATAATGACTTCCCTTGTGGGAACTCATTATAATGCTTTCCTTGTGACTCAGCTGGTAAAGAATCCACCTGCAATGTGGGAAACCTGGGTTCAATCCCTGGGTTGGGAAGATCCCCTGGAGAAGGGAAAAGCTACCCGCTCCAGTATTCTGGCCTGGAGAAGTCCATGGACTGTATAGTCCATGGGGTTGCAAAGAGTCAAAAACGACCAAGCGACTTTCACCTCACAGTATAATGAAATGAAAGAAAAAGTTGTCTAAAGTTTAGAGGAAAAGTAAATCACTTATAAAGGAAAAACAAGAATCAGATTGACTCCATAATTCTCAAAGGCAACACTGGTTCTAAGAGGTCAAGGAAGTGATATGTGCAAAAGGTGTGAAAGAAAAAAACTTGAAACTTAAAAATAAGAAATACATATTCTGGAATACACTATAAAAAATGGGAAGGGTAATAAGTAAATAACTTATTAACTATTGTCTAAACAAGGTACAAAACAAAACAAAAAAGTAAATCCATAGCAATTGCAGAACTAGTGTTCTTTAAAAATCAAAGCACATTTTTTTTTAAGGTGGGGCATGGCTGGAGGGTAGAGAGGAAGATGAAAGCTTCTAACATACTAGTCTTTTTTTAAGTATGTGTGGGGAATACATACACTTAAAGGTTTAAAATAGAGAAATTTTTTCAATAGGAACAAACACAAGTACATATATTATCAAATTAAGAGTAAGAGTTACAAGCACTGAAATTGAAGCTGTGATCAAAAATCTCCCAAAAAACAAAAGCCCAGGACCAGACAGCTTCACAGGAAAATTCTATCAAACTTTTAGAGAAGAGCTAATGCCTATCAATCCCAGAGAAAGGCAATGCCAAAGAACAATCAAACTACCGCACAATTGCACTCATATCACACGCTAGTAAAGTAATGCTCAAAATTCTCCAAGCCAGGCTTCAGCAATATGTGAACCATGAACTTCCTGATGTTGAAGCTGGTTTTAGAAAAGGCAGAGGAACCAGAGATCAAATTGCCAACATCCGCTGGATCATGGGAAAAGCAAGAGAGTTCCAGAAAAACATCTATTTCTGCTTTATTGACTATGCCAAAGCCTTTGACGGTGTGGATCACAATAAACTGTGCAAAATTCTGAAAGAGATGGGAATACCAGACCACCTGATCTGCCTCTTGAGAAATCCGTATGCAGGTCAGGAAGCAACAGTTAGAACTGGACATGGAACAACAGACTGGTTCCAAATAGGGAAAGGAGTACGTCAAGGCTGTATATTGTCACCCTGCTTATTTAACTTATATGCAGAGTACATCATGAGAAATGCTGGACTGGAAGAAGCACAAGCTGGAATCAAGATTACCAGGAGAAATATCAATAACCTCAGATATGCAGATGACACCACCCTTATGGCAGAAAGTGAAGAGGAACTAAAAAGCCTCTTGATGAAAGTGAAAGTGGAGAGTGAAAAAGTTGGCTTAAAGCTCAACATTCAGAAAACAAAGATCATGGCATCTGGTCCCATCACTTCATGAGAAATAGATGGGGAAACAATGTCAGACTTTATTTTTTGGGGCTCCAAAATCACTGCAGATGGTGACTGCAGCCATGAAATTAAAAGACGCTTACTCCTCGGAAGGAAAGTTACGACCAACCTAGATAGCATACTGAAAAGCAGAGACATTACTTTGCCAACAAAGGTCCATCTAGTCAAGGCTATGGTTTTTCCTGTGGTCATGTATGGATGTGAGAGCTGGACTGTGAAGAAGGCTGAGTGCCGAAGAATTGATGCTTTTGAACTGTGGTGTTGGAGAAGACTCTTGAGAGTCCCTTGGACTGCAAGGAGGTCCAACCAGTCCATTCTGTAGGAGATCAGCCCTGGGATTTCTTTGGAAGGAATGATGCTCAAGCTGAAACTCCGGTACTTTGGCCACCTCATGCAAAGAGTTGACTCACTGGAAAAGACTCTGATGCTGGGAGGGATTGTGGGCAGGAGGAGAAGGGGATGACAGAGGATGAGATGGCTGGATGGCATCATTGACTCGATGGACGTGAGTCTGGGTAAATTCCGGGAGTTGGTGATGGACAGGGAGGCCTGGCGTGCTGTGATTCATGGGGTCGCAAAGAGTCGGACACGACTGAGCGACTGAACTGAACTGAATGCCTATCCTTCTAAACCTCTTTCAAAAAACTACAGAGGAAGGAACACTTTCCAAACTCATTCTTCAAGGCCACCATAACCATGATACCAAAACCAGACAAAGACAACACAAAAAAAGAAAACTACAGGCCAATATCACTGATGAACATAGAAGCAAAAATCCTCAACAAAATTTTAGCAAACAGAATTCAGCAACACATCAAAAAGCTCATACACCATGATCAAGTTGGGTTTATTCCAGGGATGCAAGGATTCTTCAATATACGCAAATCAACCAACATGATACACCATATTAACAAACTGAAAGATAAAAACCATATGATCATCTCAATAGATGTAGAAAAAGCCTTTGACAAAATTCAGCACCCATTTATGATTAAAACTCTTCAAAAAATGGGCACAGAAGGAACCTACCTTAACATATAACAAGCCAACGGCAAATATTATTCTCAATGGTGAGAAACTGAAAGCATTTGCCCCAAGATAAAGAACAAGACAAGGGTGTCCACTTTCACCACTATTATTCAACATAGTTCTGGAAGTCCTAGCTACAGCAATCAGAGAAGAAAAAGAAATAAAAGGAATCCAGACTGGAAAAAAAGAAGTAAAGCTCTCACTGTTTGCAGATGACATGATACTGTACATAGAAAACCCTAAAGATGGTATCAGAAAATTATTAGAGCTAATTAGTGAATTTAGCAAAGTTTCAGGATACAAAATCAATACACAGAAATCACTTGCATTTCTATATACTAACAATGAAAAATCAGAAAGAGAAATCAAGGAATCAGTCCCATTCACCACTGCAACAAAAATAATTAAGTATCTAGGAATAACCTTACCTAAGGAGACAAAAGATTTGTACACAGAAAATTATAAGACATTAATGAAAGAAATCAAAGATGACATAAAGAGATGGAGAGATATCCCATGTTCCTAGGTAGGAAGAATCAATATTGTGAAAATGACTATTTTCACTACCAAATAGTCTACCAAATGACTATCAAACGCAATCTACAGATTCAATGCAATCCCTATCAAATTACCAATGGCATTTTTCACAGGACTAGAACAAAAAATTTCATAATTCATATGGAAACACAAAAGACCCTGAATAGCCAAAGCAGTTTTGAGAAAGAAGAATGGAGCTGGAAGAATCAACCTTCCTGACTTCAGCTTATACTACAAAGTGACAGTCATCAAGACAGTATGGTACTGGCACAAAAACAGAAATATTGACCAATGGAACAAGACAGAAAGCCCAGAAATAAACCCATGCACCTATGGGTACTTTATCTTTGACAAACGAGGCAAGAATATACAATGGGACAAAGACAGCCTCTTCAATAAATGGTGCTGGGAAAACTAGGCAGCTACATGTAAAAGAATGAAATTAGAACACTTCCCAACACCATACACAAAGATAAACTCAAAATGGATTAAAGACCTAAATGTAAAACCAGAAACTATAAAACTCTTAGAGGAAAACATAGGCAGAACACTCAATGACATAAATCAAAGCAAGATCCTTTATGACCCACCTCCTAGAGTAACGGAAATAAAAACAAAACTAAACAAGTGGGACCTGATTAAACTTAAAAGCTTTAGTACAGCAAAGGAAACTATAAGCAAGGTGAAAAGACAACCCTCAGAATGGGAGAAAATAATAGCAAATGAATCAACTGACAGAAGATTAATTTTCAAAATATAGAAGCAGCTCATACAACTCAATGCCAGAAAAACAAATAACCCAATCAAAAAGTGGGAAAAAGATCTAAACAGACATTTCTCCAAAGACGACGTACAGATGGCTAATAAATACATGAAAAGATGCTCAACATCACTCATTACTAGAAAAATGCAAATCAAAACTACAATGTGATATCACCTTGTAGTGATATCACCGGTCAGAATGGCCATCATCTAAAGGTCTACAAACAATAAATGCTGGAGAGGGTGTGGAGAAAAGGGAATGCTCTTGCACTGTTGGTGGGAATGTAAACTGATACAGCCACTGTGGAAGACGGTATGGAGATTCCTCAAAAAACTAGGAACGCAACTACCATATGACCCAGCAATCCCACTCCTAGGCATATACCTTGCTGCTGCTGCTAAGTCGCGTCAGTCGTGTCCGACTCTGTGCGACCCCATAGACGGCAGCCCACCAGGCTCCCCGTCCCTGGGATTCTCCAGGCAAGAACACCGGAGTGGGTTGCCATTTCCTTCTCCAATGCGTGAAAGTGAAAAGTGAAAGTGAAGTCACTCAGTCGTGTCTGACTCCTAGCGACCCCACGGACTGCAGCGCACCAGGCTCCTCCACCCATGGATTTTCCAGGCAAGAGCACTGGAGTGGGTGCCATTGCCTTCTCCATATATATATACCTTGAGGAAACCAAAATTGAAAAAGACCCAAGTATCCCATTTTTCATTGCAGGACTATGTACAATAGCTAGAACATGAAAGCAACCTAGATGTCCATCGACAGATGAATGGATAAAGAAGCTGTGGTGCATATACACAATGGAATATTACTCAGCCATAAAAAGGAACACATTCAAGTCAGTTCTAATGAGGTGGATGAACCTAGAACCTATTATACAGAGTGAAGTAAGTCAGAAGAGAAAGATAAATATCATATTCTAACACATATATATGGAATCTAGAAAAATGGTACTCAAGAATTTATTTACAGGGCAGCAATGGAGAAAAAGACATAGAGAATAGACTTATGAACAAGGGGAAAGGGGAGGAGAGGGTGAGATGTATGGGAAGAGTAACATGGAAACTTACATTACCATAAGTAAAATAGACAGCCAACGGGAATTTGCTGTATGGCTCAGGAAACTCAAACAGGGGCTCTGTATCAACCTAGAGGGGTGGGATGGGGAGGAAGATTGGAGGAAGGTTCAAAAGGGAGGGGATGTATGCATACCTATGGCTGATTCATGTTGAGATTTAACAGAAAACAACAAAATTCTGTAAAGCAATTATCCTTCAATAAAAAATAAATTAATTAAAAAGGAAAAAAAAGTTAAGGACAACTGCCAAAGAATAAAAACAGAATGGATAACTTTCAAACAGGAGGAGTATTATATTTAGCCAATAATAGATGGTAGGAAAAGAGGATAACAAAAATAAGCAAATAGAAAACATGCAATAATATAAAAAATCAAAATAAATATTTTATGATTGATATAAATCAGTTAGCTCACTGACATTCTCAGAATAACTTTTTGAAAGATCCAGGTAATATATGCTCAGTGTACAAAAACCATGAGGAAATAGTCTGGAAAACAGAGTCAAATGAAGAAATTAAAAATCACCAATAAAATCACCGACATTTTTCTCTACTGTGTATTAATCATTTTTCATGAAAAATACTTTTCTGCACTTAAATCTGAAAATCTTTCCATATCAATCAACACAAAACTTCATGATTTTTACTGGGTAAACTGTAGTTCTGCACTGTATCACCATAATTGTTACATAGCCAATGTATTTCATTTCCTCTAGGTTAGACATTTCAATAGTTTCCGGTCTGTCATCTTTCATGTAACGTTTGATACTTCCTCCCGGGAAAACTACCCTGCCCTGACTGCCACCTCCACAGGTTTAGAAAAGGCCCAAGGGTTTTATGTAGGAAGACTGTCCCCTCCATCACTTGGCTCTCCTTCTCTACGAGATAATTCTTTTTTTTTTTTTTTTAACGAGATAATTCTTATCAGTACATTCGAAGCCCAGAATATTTCCCATCTTTAAAACCAAAAAACCTCTCCAGCTTCTTTATCGCTTTCCTGCTATCATTCCATTTCTCTACTGCTCCTTATAGCAAAGCCCTTAACAGAACTATCTCTGTTCACTATCTCTATTTCCTCATCTTTCATGTTCTATTCAATATGCTGCAAACCACTCTTGTCCAATGAAACTACTCTTGTAAAGATCTCCAATAAACTCTTCTTTGGATACATTCAAAGATCAATTCTTAGCCCTCATCTTAGTCCATTTTTTATCGCTCCTTTCCTGAAACCATCTCTTCACCTGGCTTACACCACACCTCTCTGGGTTTTCCCTTCCTTGACAGCCACTCCATCTCAATCTCCTTGTTGGTTCCTCTCATTCCCCTGACCTCTAGAAGACAGAGTACTCTTGCTCTTCATTCTTGGATCTCTTCTCCACGGACACTTATTCACTTGAGTAATTATCTCATTTAATCTCAAAGTTTTAAATATCTCTAAGTCGATCATCCCTCCATATAGTTCCATCCAGATCATTCCCCCATCCCAGATTTATATATACTATTGTCCACTTGACATCTCCATCAGACTGTGTACCAAGAATATGAAACTTCCTTTCTCTAAATCTGTTCTTCCTTTAAAGGGGGAAAAGATGTTATCAACATTCACCAAAATTAGTGGCTCAAGCTAAAACCCCAGGTTTCATCCTTAACTTTCTCCTTACTTCTAATCCTCTGAAAAAATATCCAGAATTTGATCTTCTCTCACCAGTGACCCCAACCAGTCCAAGCCACTGTCATCTTTCACCTGAACTGCAACAACAGCCAGCTAACTGTGGCCTCTCTGCCTTACTCTCTCTCTCTATAATAAACTCTTTGCAGAATAACCAAAGTAATTTTTTAGAGTTCACTAAGATTCTGTCACTCTCCTGTTCAAAAATTCCCCATTGTGGGACTACCCTGGTGGCCCAGTGGTAAAGACTCCACGGTCCCAAGGCAGGGGGCACGGGTTCGATCACTGGTTGGGGAACTAAGATCCCATGTGCTGAATGATGCAGTTAAACCAACCAACCCACCCTCCACCATACTTAGAGTAAACACAAACCCCTCGCTATGACCTGCAAGGCCTTACTGATCCCCGCTGATCTCTGTGGCTTCATCCCCCATCACTTCTGGCTTACTTTTCTTTAGAAAAGACTAAAGACACTTCTGCTCTTTAGACACTTCCTGGTCTTCCTTAAATATGCCAAACGTTCTCTGGCCTAAGGATCTATGCTCTCCCTGTTCCCAGCTGTGGACCACCCTTCTCTCCATTCTCGTTTCTTACTCCCCCACTTCATTCATGTCTCTGCTCAAATGTCACCCCCTTATGTGGTCTTCCCTGACCATCCATCTAAACTAGCTTCCCTCGACCCAAAGGTCCTCCTTCTATGCTACATGTAGCACTTATTAGTAGCTGATGTTATATTCCGTATTTATTTGCTTAGTGTGCTCCCCACCTAGCTATAGAACGCACAAAGGCAGAACACTCTTCTAGTGATGCTATATCCTCTGTGCCTGGAACACGGTCTGGGACATAACAGGCACCACATCTGAGTAACACTGACTGAATATCCTCAGCCACGCATCTTCACGCATTTGTCTATTCAGGGCTAATGATGCACCTCTTCCTATCCCTACAAAAATCAAGAGAGTCAGACCAAAATTTTAAATAAAGAAAAAATGTGTTATTATAAAATATTTCAGACATAAAAATAGTATAAAGAAATACCCACGTGCCTACTACCCAGTTTAAGGAAAAAAAAAAACATAAATATAATCCCATGAATACTAATTCACTCCACTAAGCCAGCTTAATATCAGATTTGAAGAAAAATAAAGGAGAGAAGTGTGTTTTTTGAATCATCTATTTTTTTCTCACCTGCTTTTTAAAAAAATTAAAATAAAACTATTTCACATATTCTCCAGTAGTTTTCCAATAAAAGTTTGGGAGATGGGAAAAAAGAAACACACACACACAAAATTTAACAAAGTACTATAAGTATCCCTTCCTCCCCCAACCCCAAAAAAAGGAAAAAAACTCCATGTCACAGAGAGACTGGGGGTTTTGAAGGAGAAAACAAAAGAAACAGGAGAAGAAATACTAGGTTAAGTGAGTAGAAGGAAGCAGAGGTCTGGCGGGGTATGCATGGCACGACTGGGAGGAGCAAGGCCAGAACAAGGTAACATCAGGAACCAGGTGCTGGTCATCTGTCTTCCCTACTGAACATATGGCTACAGAGCGATTACAGACAAAAGCTGGCCAGGCACCAGGATCGAAGAAGGCACGTATCACAGAAGGCTTAGACAACACGAAGGTCATCACAGTTCGGCACAGCACCACATACTGAAGTTGGTAAGCGAACGTTGCTGTATACAGAGAGGGCAAACAAGCTGGTGGCTCAAAGCAAAAGTGAAGAGAGACGGAAATTTTTTTTAATTAGAAGAATACTTTAAGGATTTAATAGAGTTAAATCGGAAACTCTGTGATCCATTAAAAATAGATCTTTCAGATCTTTGTCACTAAGGAGCAGTATCAGTAATCCAACGGAACAATTTCATACATAATCAAATTTCAAACATATCTAATAGCATCTAACACTATTCTGCCACAAAAGCTACTGGCTCTGCAGATAGTATCTGACTCTAGTCTTGGGCAGGGGTGGGGGAAGGGATACATCAGGATGGGGCTAGAATATCTTGTTTTTGCCAGAAAGTCTAGAAAGGAGCCAGTTTAGAAGATCAAATGGCAATCTGACCATTAATTCTGTGAAAATTCATGAGTCTTAATGGTACTCAAAAAGGGAGTTTTTGAGCTATAGGGTACCTAAGGCAAACACGGCAAGCCGGAGTAAAAGTCTAGCCAGGCTTAGCTAGCTGAACCTTGAGTCGTGACCTGAGGCCTTTTGTAATTATTTCATCTACCTAGATTGGCACCTGTAATTCACACAGAAAGTACTGTTTGTGCTAGAGATTGTCCTGGGTATGGGATTACGGTGTATGTAAAGTTCCAATAGTACTTACTTTAAAATGTCATGTGCCAATCTGCCAAAATGACTACCTCTGACTACTGGACAAGGTCCTGTTGATGCAAACTCAATAGGAAAGATACCATCCAGGCAGGGTCTACAGAATCCTGTCATCTCTAACGTAGATTAAGAGACTATGGTCAAAAATTAGATAAGTACAGGGACTCCCCTGGTGGTCCAGTGGGCTAACACTCCTTGAGCCCAATGGAGGGAGCCTGGGTTCAATCCCTGGTCAGAGAACCAGATCCCACATGCTGCAACCAAGACCAAGCACAGCCAAATAAATAGTTTTTTTAAAAATTAGATAAGTACAAAATGAACTTAGTTACATAACAGAAAGAGTCAGATATAGAAAACAAATGTATGGTGGGGGGGGATAAATTGGGAAATTGGGATTGATACATACACTGCTGCTGCTGCTGCTAAGTCACTTCAGTCGTGTCCGACTCTGTGCGACCCCAGAGACGGCAGCCCACCAGGCTCCCCCATCCCTGGGATTCTCCAGGCAAGAACATACATACACACTACTCTATATAAAATAGGCAACTAATAAGAAATCACTGTATAGTACAGGAAACTCTACTCAATACTCTGTAATGATCTGTATGAGAAAAGAATCTAAAAAGAGTGGATATCTGTATATGCATGGGCTTCCCCGCTGGTTCAGGTGGTAAATAATCTGCTTACAATGCAGGAGACCCAGGTTTGATCCCTGGGTCAGGAAGATCCTTTGGAGAAGAGAATGGCTACCAACTTCAGTATTCTTGTCTGGAGAATTCCACGGACAGAGAAACCTAGCAGGCTACGGTTGCAAAGAGTCGGACATGACTAAGCAACTAACACGTATATGCGTGACGGATTCACTTTACTGTACAGTGGGAACTAACAACACTGTAAATCAGCCTTACTCCAATAATTCTTTTTAATTAGATAAGTACAAGATACAGAAAGAGGCAGAGGCTTGGGCAGTCCCATTACTATAAGGCATTTAGGCCAAGAAGAACAAGCCTAGAATTATTGACCCAGACATGTATCTCCAACCTGGACGCTATAGTAGCTTCAGAATGGTAATTCTGTCCACTTTGGTTGGGTACATTTGTAGTCTCTGAATGAAGACACAGTAGTAGTGATAATTTTAAGTTGTATTTATACAGTGTAGTAATAACTTTTATTACCATTACAACCATCAGTGGTTGTAATGTTAAAATGTTTAAAATTCTTAAGAGATGATGACTTATCTGTCTTTACTGGAAGTTTGAAGTACTTGAGGAAATCAGACATTAAATTTGTAAGTATGGCTTGAAATGTTTAAGGAACTCTAACCAAGTTTGTAAATAGTATTAATATGAGAATTTCATCTATTTAAAAGCACCTGAGCATCAAAAAACTAGCAAATGTGTTTTTACTTATTTGTTTATTATTTGTGGCTGTGCTGGGTCTTCGTTGCTGCACAAGCTTTTCTCTAGTGGCAGCAAGCAGAGGCTACTCTTTCGTTGCAGTGCGCAGACTTCTCACTGCGGTGGTTTCTTTTATTTTGGAGCATAGGCGCTAGGGCTCAAGGGCTCAGGAGTTGTGGCTGAGGTGCTCCTCAACATGTAGGATCTTCTTGGCCCAGGGACTGAACCCACGTCTCCTGAATTGGCAGGTGGATTCTTTACCACTGAGCCACCAGAGAAGCCTCAGATGTGTTTTTATTACAAGTTTCATGGACTTATTAGAATTCTATTTTACTGGATTTATTATTTTTTTGTTGGGTTTTAAAGGTTTAAAGAAAATAGGTTTTAAAAAATCATAAATTTAAGGACTTCCCTGGGGGTCCAGTGGTTAAGACTTCACCTTCCAATGCAGGGGTGCAGGTTCCAACCCTGGTGGGGAAACTAAGAACCCACATGCCTCATGGCCAAAAAACCAAAACATAAAAGAAGCAGTATTGTAACAAATTCAATAAAGACTTTTAAAATGGTCCACATTTTTTTAAAAATCTAAATTTTTTTTTAATTAAAAAAAGTTAAAATTTTAATAAGCTAAACTCTGACCAAAACATACTGTGGGTACTCAGTGGCTGCCGGCCATAGTAGAACCAGACAGCCTACATTCAAATTCCTGCTCTCTACTCCTCTTTAGGCAAGCTACTTGAATTTTTGTGCCTTAAGGTCTTCATTTGTAAAACAAAATAAAAGCACTTGCACCAAAGTCCTTGTGAGGATTGAGTCAACACGTACAAAGCACTTGCCTAGAAAACTAAGTCCTCTACAAATGTTCGGTGTTCTTACTATAGTCATCATTATTGATAGAACCTGACAAGGCTACAAATGCCTTGAGGACAAGAACAACGTCTTATTTGTCTCTATATTTCTAGCATTTAGCACACCGCCTGGTACCCAACAGGTACCCAGTAAATACTACCTGAATTTAATCTGAAATTCTAGCTATTAGGTTGTAGGTTGCAATCAGTAATACATAAGACAACTACCATCATAAATGGCAATAGCAAAGATAAAAGGGCCAATAAAAACAAGACCCCAAATCTTATATGGTCAAAAAATATTGTTTCTTAGCAGGGTTTTTAAAAAATTTATTCCGGGTTTCTCAAGGTTCAACTCATTAGTAAGGGAGTTCAATTGGGATCGGAAAGTAATAGTTGATCAAAGTCTAGACTCTCAGTCTAGAATTACACAGATTCACTAGAAAATGAGATTCCTCTCCCAATAAATTTAATCTAAGAGTTCATGGTCAAATTAATTACTTTAGCTTTTTCCAACCACAAAACTTGTTTCTGAATTAAAGTACAATACAGCCTTAACCCATTCAATTCGGGGCACCCTTTTGATTTTCCATTGCTCTCGGATTTTCCAGCAGTTTAGTCTCATTTGGATTAATTGCCAGTACTCTAGATGGAAAATTCTCCCAGCAGATTGTTCCATTCATAGCCATTTAGAAAGCACTGCTTGCGTCAGACTGTTTTCTGCTTGAATAAAGGGGGCTGTTACTGCAAACCCCAATTTTTCTTGGCGTCCAGCAGTCACACTTCATTGAGTACACCCTGTGCTTGCCTTCTACTAATGACCTCTCAGAGCAAAATGCTTTATCTAACCCACCAAGTTGCAGATTTACCTTTCCTTAGAGCACTGATTAAGGCCAGAGAGGCTATAATTCCATCAACAGACATCACATGACTGCAGTACTAGTAATAATAATTCACAATTATTGAGGGCCTGTGTATACCAGCCACTAGGCTTGTATATCTCATTTAATTATCCAAGAACCCCAAGAAGAAAATATTAATTCCATTTTATAAATCACAAAACTGAGACTTAAAAAGCCTAATATTCCCTGGGTTTCTGTCCTTGTTTCAAAGGACTCCAAGTAGATTGCTCAAAACAGTTTCCTCAGACAAGCCCAGTGAACTATTGTCCTCATGTTATAAGAAACTGAAGATCAAAGGTATTATAACTAAGAAGTATATAAAAAGTATATTCAAAAAACTAAGATCAAGGCATCTGGTCCCATCACTTCATGACCAATAGATGGGGAAACAATGGAAATAGTGAGACTTTATTTTCTTGGGCTCCAAAATCACTGTGGACAGGGACTGCAGCCACGAAATTAAAAGACGCTCGCTCCTTTGGAGAAAAGCGACGACAAACCTGGACAGCATATTAAAAAGCGGAGACATCACTTTGCTGACAAAGGTCCGTACAGTCAAACAGATGTGAGAGCTGGACGGACCATAAAGAAGGCTAGGCACTGAAGAATTGATGTTTTTGAACTGTGGTGTTGGAGAAGACTCTTGAGAGTCCCTGGGACAGTAAGGAGATCAAACCATCAATCCTAAAGGAAATCAACCCTCAATATTCACTGGAAGGACTGATGCTGAAACTCCAATACTTTGGCCACCTAATGCAAAGAACTGACTCATTGGAAAAGACACTGATGCTGGGAAAGATTAAAGGCGGGAGAAGGGGATGACTGAGGGGCTGGATGGCATCACTGACTCAATGGTAAATGAGCTTAAGCAAACTCCAGGAGACAAGTGAAAGACAGGGAAACCTGGCATGCTGCAGTCCACGGGATCACAAAGAGTCGGACACACTGAATGATTAAACAAAATATAGATAAATGTGAATTCTAGTTGATTACAAAATCCATAGTTAATTATTTTGCTATGCAATCTATACAACTAAATAAGTCCTTTCATAGAACTTCCTTCCACTCTCAGCTAAGGAATAAAAAAAAAAATTGCCTGAAAAGGCTCTATTACCACTGGAAAAACCATAGCCTTGACTATATGGACCTTTGTTGGCAAAGTAATGTCTCTGCTTTTTAATATACTGCCTAGGTTGGTCATAACTTTCCTTCCAAGGAGTAAGTGTCTTTTAATTTCATGGCTGCAGTCACCATCTGCAGTGATTTTGGAGCCCAGAAAAATAAAGTCAGCTACTGTTTCCACTGCTTCCATGAAGTGATGGGACCAGATGCCATGATCTTCATTTTCTGAATGTTGGGCTTTAAGCCAACTTTTTCACTCTCCACTTTCACTTTCATCAAGAGGCTTTTTAGTTCCTCTTCACTTTCTGCCATAAGGGTGGTGTCATCTGCATATCTGAGGTTATTGATATTTCTCCTGGCAATCTTGATTCCAGCTTGTGCTTCTTCTAGCCCAGTGTTTCTCATAATGTACTCAGTTCAGTTCAGTCACTCAGTCGTGTCCGACTCTTTGCGACCCCATGAATCACAGCACGCCAGGCCTCTCTGTCCATCACCAACTCCCAGAGTTCACTCAGACTCACGTCCATCAAGTCAGTGATGCCAGCCAGCCATCTCATCCTCTGCCGTCCCCTTCTCCTCCTGCCCCCAATCCCTCCCAGCATCAGAGTCTTTTCCAGTGAGTCAACTCTTCGCATGAGGTGGCCAAAGTATTGGAGTTTCAGCTTGAGCATCATTCCTTCCAAAGAAATCCCAGGGCTGATCTCCTTCAGAATGGACTGGTTGGATCTCCTTGCAGTCCAAGGGACTCTCAAGAGTCTTCTCCAACACCACAGTTCAAAAGCATCAATTCTTCGGTGCTCAGTTTTCTTCACAGTCCAACTCTCACATCCATACAAGACCACAGGAAAAACCATCGCCTTGACTAGACGAACCTTTGTTGGCAAAGTAATGTCTCTGCTTTTCAATACGCTATCTAGGTTGGTCATAACTTTCCTCCAAAGAGTAAGCATCTTTTAATTTCATGGCTGCAGTTGCCATCTGCAGTGATTTTGGAGCCCCCAAAAATAAAGTCTGACACTGTTTCCACTGTTTCCCCATCTATGTCCCATGAAGTGATGTACTCTGCATATAAATTAAATAAGCAGGGTGACAATATACAGCCTTGATGTACTCCTTTACCTATTTGGAACCAGTCTGTTGTCCCTTGGACTGCAAGGAGATCTAACCAGTCTATCCTAAAGGAGATCAGTCCTGGGTGTTCATTGGAAGGACTGATGTTGAAGCTGAAACTCCAATACTTTGGCCACCTGATGCGAAGAGCTGACTCATTGGAAAAGACCCTGATGCTGGGAAAGATTGAGGGCAAGAGGAGGAGGAGACAACAGAGGATGAGATGGTTGGATGACGTCACCGACTCGATGGACATGGGTTTGGGTGGACTCCGGGAGTTGGTGATGGACAGGGAGGCCTGGCATGCTGCAGTTCATGGGGTCGCAAAGAGTCGGACACGACTGAGCGACTGAACTGACTATTATAAAAGAAGGAAAAAGGAAGGAAAGGCTATGGCAACTTCTATCTCCAAAGGGTCTTAAACTCTTATTTAAAAAAGTAGACTATACCAAACTGGTGAGGATCACAGTGAAATATCATTAAGTTCTGAACCCTTTAACATTCTTCAATGTCTTCAGAACTTCAGTAAACTGCTTAGTTTCCAGGTAAATAAATTTAACCATTTTTTGCAATTCAACTCAAGATTTTATTTTTAATAGATGTGTCAAGTCTCTCAAAACTCAATTATAGCAGGTTATTCTGTAACATGTATCAATCATACAGTGGTCTGCTCAGCTCAGTGTTGACTGATCAATTAGCACTCATTTTTAGAAGCTCTCATTCTATAATTCTTACTGATAAGTATTTTTAAATTCAATCTAGTATTGAATGTTCAATTTAAAAAATTCAGTTGTATCACATTATTTATTACTAATGGAATCTCCAGCAAGTTTTGTTGTTGGTGGTGGGTTTTTCTGGTTTTAAGTATTTGTGTTTTCAAATGAGCTTAGAATTTAAAGTGGGAATTCAAAGAACACTCATGCAGTATTTACAAAGTATCAAACTTTCACTGAGCTAAATACTTAAGGTCTCCAACTAGAAAATTGTTTTATTAAATACTCCTGACCTGAAACCCTGGATGTTCATTGACAATCAGTCCTGGGTGTTCATTGGTAGGACTGATGTTGAAGCTGAAACTCCAATACTTTGGCCACCTCATGCGAAGAGCTGACTCATTTGAAAAGACCCTGATGCTGGGAAAGATTGAAGGTGGGAGGAGAAGTGGACGATAGAGGATGAGATGGTTGGATGGCATCACCGACACAACAGACATGAGTTTGGGTGAACTCCGGAGTTGGTGATGGACAGGGAGGCCTGGCATGCTGCGATTCATGGGGCTGCAAAGAGTCGGACACGACTGAGCAACTGAACTGAACTGACCTGAAACCCACAGCTATATGCTGCAATCTAATCTTACACAAAAGTATCAATTTCACAGCTTAAGTGTGTTCACAAAATTGAGCTCAAATCACATAAATTATCATCTCCTTAATTAAGTAAAGATAATTTACTAAACAGTTTATTCTACATTAATAGTATAAACTGACTACAATTCTATTAGACAATGTTTAAAATAGACGAGAGGTTTATTTTAGTTTGATAAATATTTCATGAAACTGCTTTCCAGAAAGAAAGCCTATTATTCTTTTATACCCTTAATGATGGATTGTCAATCTTTGTATTTAATTTAACGAAATGTATAAAATAAGATGTCTTATTGATTACTAGGTTAGATTTAACATAGTTTCACGTTGTTGACCACTATTTCTTTTTTCATATTCTGTTTTTATCCTAGCATATTTATCCTTCTAAAGATTTAAAAGGTTTTCATAAATTACATATTTTGTCCTATCATTTGTCTTGCAAATATTTACCCCGATCTGTGGTTGCCTTTTAACAGACTTGGCTACAACCCATGAACTACCACAGAGAAGGCAATGGCACCCCACTCCAGTACTCTTGCCTGGAAAGTCCCATGGACGGAGGAGCCTGTTAGGCTGCAGTCCATGGGGTCGCTGGGAGTCGGACACGACTGAGCGACTTCACTTTCACTTTTCACTTTCATGCATTGGAGAAGGAAATGGCACCCCACTCCAGTGTTCTTGCCTGGAGAATCCCAGGGACGGGGGAGCCCGGTGGGCTGCCATCCATGGGCTCGCACAGAGTCGGATACGACTGAAGCGACTTAGCAGCAGCAGCAGCATAAACTATCAATCTTTTCCTTCATGAATTCTGGGTTTTTAGAAAGGCCATCCAACCAGAAGTATAAAAATAATGTATTCTCCTACAGTTTATCCATCCAAAATTTGTTCTGGCACTAGAGGTGGTCACTTCTTCTTTTGAGAGTCCTATATACTCCTAGCTTCTAAAACTCTAAGACGGATTAATCAAAAAGTGTGTGCACATTCATATTTTTCATGACTCAAAAATTTAGATGTATTCCACCCTAGTGTATGTGCTAAGTCACTTTAGTCCTGTCTGACTCTGTGAGACCCTATGGACTGTAGCCCACCAGGCTCCTCTGTCCATGGGATTTCTCCAGGCAAGAATACTGGAGTGGGTTGCCATGCCCTCCTCCAGGGGATCTTCCCAACCCAGGGATCGAACCCACGTCTCTTATGTGTCCTGCACTGGCAGGCAGGTCTTTACCACAAGAGCCACCTGGGAAGGCATCCCACCCCACTAGTTGTTACTTCTTTTTCTGAACAATACTTTTTAACCCCAGTCATCCTCTTAACTGGGCTTCCCAGGTGCGCAGCGTTAAAGACTCAGCCTGCCACTGCAGGAGATGCAGGTCGGAAAGACCCCCTGCAGAAGGAAATGGCTACCCATTCCAGTATTCTTGCCTGAAAAGTCCCATGGACAGAGAAGCCTGGCAGGTTATAGTCCATGGGGTTGCAAAGAGCTGGCTATGACTGAGCATGCACACATCCTAATCGTTAGTTATCCTTCTCCAACTCAGTCATGTTCTTCCCATATCACTGCATCCAAAACTGAAACCAATACTTCAGATGAAATAAAAATATTCCAATACATGACCATGATGATGTGCCTCTGTTAGGTTTCAGATTTCTTAACAATGCCCAGTACTTCATCCAAACTGTACTGAACCACTGTTTTTAGAACATGGTTTATAAGTCTTAGTTCATATTCCTCTAACAAAAAGTATATACTTTATCCTTGTCCACAATGAATCTCATTTGTCAAGAGTCTGATTACTCATGTAGGCACATTTTTCAACATATCAGTGATACCTGGAAACTATAACAAAATCTCTCAGATACTGCTGGTAAAAGTGTTAACTACTTTAACTTCACTGAAGGGCACTTTGGCCAAATCTACCAAAACTGCAAATGCAGACATTCCTTGATTTATCACTTCTATTTCAAGGAATTAATCTCACAGGGAAACTTATACACGTGTAAAATTACATATAAACAAGGATATATTCTATTGCATTGTTAATAGTGGTAAAGTTTGCCAACAACTTAAGTATCCATTAACAAGAGACAGTTAAATCAATTATATATCCATACAATGAATACTGTGTAGCCATAAAAAATAAAAATATAAATTCTTCCATACAACAATATAAAACTTATACACAACAATATAAAATTATCTCTAAGACATACAGTGGGGACAGGGGGAAGGTAAAGAATTGTGCATACAACATGATATCATATGTAATAACAAAGGGGACAACATGCATTTTGAGTATTTCTAGAATGATACACAAAAATTTCAATGTTGCCTCCAGGGGAGAGTCCTGGTAGCAAGATGAAGGGACTTCATGATATGTTTTTGCACTCTAAAGATTTTATGTACAGTGGACCCGTAAACAACACGGGTCCCATTATATGTGGATTTTTTTCCACTAAACATCTATTACAAAAAGCCAGAGTTGGTTGAATCTGCAGATGTGGAACCAGGGATACAGAGGGCAGACCATAAAGTTATATGAAGATTTTCAACTGCATGGAGGCTTGTTATTGCTAACCCCCCACCTTGTTCAAGATCAAGGGTACTGTAAGTACACTACTTTTGCAAAACAAACCAGCATAACATTTACCAATTGCTTTCTGAATGTTTTTAAACTTTTTACCTGACAGTAACACTTTGTAGTCTTTTCCATTAATTCTCACACTCTTTATAACATATGCTTTGCTTAAAAATAGCTTACTTTACTTTGCCCATGGTTACAAAATGTTTTTATTACTCTTTGCGAACCTATGGACCACAGCCTGCCAGGCTCCTCTGTCCATGAAATTCTCTAGGCAAGAATACTGGACTAGGTTGCCATACCCTCCCCTCCAGGGGATCTTCCCAGCCCAGGGATGGAACCCACATCTCTTACATCTGCCTGCATTGGCAGGCAGGTTCTTTACCACTAGCTCCATCTGGGAAGCCCAAAGACGAGATAGTATGAGCAAATATTAGGTGTCTCCCATGTGCCAAGCACTGTGCTGGATGTTAAGACATATACAGTCTCTGCTTAAGTTATATCACTATTATAATTTCTTTTCCCCAAGAGGAAGTATTTCCCCCCAATTACAAAAAAAATCACATAGGCTTATAGCTTTTTAAAATAGGCAACAGAAAAACATGAAAATCAGGTTTAATCCCACTATCAAGAGACAATGATTTTTTACATTTCATGCATCTTTCTAAAGTTTCTCACTTAAGATATATCTTTAAAAAAAATGGGGATCATATTATATTATTTGGCAATGCATATTTCCATTTGAAGAACACAGATAAACACCCTATGTTATTAAGATTATATTTAAATGTTCCAAATTTTGTTTTAAATCAATGTGTTTATGATTAAACATCCTCCTACTTAAATGTTCTAAAATGTTCAATTTTTTAGCAGTTTCTTTTGTAATTATTCCCAGCTCTGATGTTTCTCCCATTATTTTTTGAAAATTTATAACATTTTAATAAAATAACCTGAAGTAGTGAAATCCAACGAGATCCTTGCATTGTAAGTCTTACTAACTGTTCTTTAAGGGGGAGGGGCTTACATCTCCTTTGTCTACATGCAAAAGCTATGAAATCCAGATTGATATGGGGGTGCTGCATTGATGACACAACAAACACCTCACGATGAAGGGCTGTAAAGCTTCCAAAGTGGCAAACTGCTCCATTCACTATTCCCTGACTTAGGCCTTCTGGTCATGGTCTATGGAGATCAGCTCACTGTGCATCATTTTTATCACTGCCCATATCGAGTCCTCTGTGCTCCCTATGTACTTTTTTTAGTGATACATTCTTTATCACTACCTTCATAGCCTTGGAAAATATAATCGTTACTTTCATTTTCTTTTTCTATTTTAAGACAGTAGGCACTGCCTTACCACTTTTAAGGTAATGATGCTGGCACTCTTTTTCATTTAGCTCTCTTCACCTCCACTTCCCTCTCAACGTGTACCATTCTAAGTCTACTCTTTGGTACAATCAAGCAACCACTATCAAGTCTAATGGTTGTACTACTTTCCATTGTATGAATACACCATAATTCACATGATGAAACCTCTACTGAATAACACGTTCCCCATTTTTCACTCTTAAAAACAATGCTGAACAAACATCTTATATGCACCTTATACACTTGTTCAGTTTTTTCTTTAAGGTAAATTCTTAGAAGTGGAGCTTTCTGAGTGAGAAGAACCTTATTAAGGCCAAATTACCTTGCAAAAAAGATTTACAGGCTTTGAAATTGATTAGAAAAATGATCATCTCTGAATGTTCATACTTCCATTTTTTTTTCCCCAAAACTGAATTTTATTGGAAGGTCTGGTTCTCATTAAGTGTCATACAACAAATCATTCATTTATATAAGTATGCATTTGCATATTTCTATTATATTCTGAAAACAAAATAAAATGATTGGGTATATTTACATATTCATAAGCTGATGTTTTTGCCAGTTTATTTGGCAACTTTTTTTTTTACTGCACTGTGTAGCATGAGGTAGCTTAGTTCCCCATCCACTGCGATGGAAGCATGGAGTCTCATCCATGGCCTCTTGAAGGAAGTCCCCAAACTGGCTTTTAAGCATAAATCATAATTTCTTATAAAAGGTATTATTATATAAGCAAATTTCATACTTCCCTAAATTTCAAAATTGATCAACTCGTTTGAAGACACATTTTATACACACCCCCCCCCCCAATGAGGCCATGTACTTTTTTTTGAGGCTAACAATACCTAGACTTTCCTCAAGCATATTTTTTCTTTAAATTTTGTCTCCAAAATCTAATACTGAACAACACTTTCCTGATTCAATTGGTTTTTTAAAAGTCTACGAAAATGTCATAAATCAACACAGAATTTCTCTTATTTTTATAAACTGATCATATTTTTAAGAACACACAAAATGTTCTCATAGTTGAGTGTATCAAGTTGTCTAAGCTGACAGGCATTTAGCTAATATTATAAAATTTTATAATTACAGTAGAAATTTGAAAAATCTGATTTTTCAAATGCTTGGGAATATGCATTTCAGAGTTCAAATTTATGAAAATACAGTGTGAACATCTGAAAAATTTTAAGAAAATTTCTTATTTCTGTCTTAATACAACTATTTAAAACCAATCTATACACAGTGGTGATAGCAGAGCTGGTCATGAGCATGTGAGCAATGGTCAGAAGGACCCCATACTTGGTGTATTGTTCTGCTACTGCTGTCTTGAAATTCTTAATTTTTGAGCAAGATACCTCACATATTCACTCATCCTGCACCTTGCGAGTAACCAATGAGGTAAGCCCCCCAATAATTTGAAGCCAAGATGAATAAGGTTTCTCTCTAGAATTAAACACAAAAACTGGTAAAAATAACAAAAACACACTAGCAGTTCCCTAACACAAGAAAGTGCAAATGTATCTGGAAAAAGATCTGTAACACACACAACTCCTCTTGGCAGGGTTTAGGAACAATCTTAGAAAAAGAGAGAAGTAATGCACATATTATTTTAGTGAAAAGAAATTTAAGTATATTATATCCAGCTTCATGAACATAGCTGGAAAGGCAACCCGTTAAAGATGAGAGAGAAAAAACAAAGAGGTTAAGTTATACTATCTAGCCATGAATTGTTCCTGAGCAAAAATATCTACACCTCATATATCCCTATCACTGATGAGTCACTGGGCTATAAGAGTTTAAGGCCTTGAGAATCAAAATCATAGAAATACCTAATTAATTAAAAAAGCAAGATATGCCATAGGTTTCAATAAATTTCAAAAGATTAAAGCTTAATTTTCTCTGATCACAATAGCGTGAACCTACAAACTAATAACAAAAAGGTAACTAGAAAGATAGTTCTGAATTAACTATAAGAAATAAGGAAATTAGAAAATATTTTCAGCTAATATTAAAAATAAGGCATAAAATGTTGCAGAATGCAGCTAAAGCTGTGCTTTAAAGGGATCCTAAAAAAGAAAGCTGAAAAATTCAATAATTCAAGTATGTATCTCAATAAATCAGAAAAGTTTAAGCCCAAAGAAATAAGGAAACAATAAAGCAAAAAATGAGATAGACAACATGCAATAGACAGTTAAAAAAATAAAATAACAAAGCTGGTTCTTTGAAAAGACAATGAAATTGATAAGAATTTGGCAAGTCAAGGGGAAAAAAAGAAAATGCAAATTATCAACAATAGGAAAGTAAAAGGGCCATAACTAGGGTCCCGTAGATGTTAAAAAGATACTTAAGCGCTTGTTTTGAACAATTCAAGTACATATATCAGAATATTTTTTAAAATATATTTGTAAAATTCTAAAAACAGAAAAATTCCTAGTAAAACACCAAAACTAAGAGATAGTATATAGTTCTAAATCTACAAAATGTATTAAATCCAGAACTAAAAACCTTCCCTAGAAAGACAACTCGAGGCCCAGTTGCTTCGCCAGTAAACTCTTCAAAACATTCAGAGAGGAAACAACTATTTTATATGAACTCTTCCAGAGACAGAAGAAGTGGAATACTTCCCAATTCATTTGATGAGGCAAGCACAAAATATGGCAAACGCAACAAGGAAGATTCTATGCTAATCTCCCTCTTTAACACAGATGTAATAATTCTTACCAAGTATCAGCCAATCCAAACACATATAAAAAAGAAGCAATACATTTCAAACTCCAAGAAAAGAGGATGCTCTGACATTTAAAAAACTCAGTGTAATTCATCACGTTATCAGAGGAGAGGAGAAAAGTCACATATAATCACCTCAATAAAAGAAGAAATAGCATATGACCAAATTCAGTATCGAGCATGACTTCAAAAACAAACAAAAAACCCCCAAAAACTCTTGGCAAAGTTAGGGTTATACGGAACCTTTTTTGATTTGATGAAGGGTATCTACACAAACGCTGGACTGGAAGAAACACAAACTGGAAACAAGATTGCAGGGAGAAGTATCAATAACCTCAGATATGCAGATGACACCACCCTTATGGCAGAAAGTGAAGAGGAACTCAAAAGCCTCTTGATGAAAGTGAAAGTGGAGAGTGAAAAAGTTGGCTTAAAGCTCAACATTCAGAAAACGAAGATCATGGCATCCGGTCTCACCACTTCATGGGAAATAGATGGGGAAACAGTGGAAACAGTGTCAGACTTTATTTTTCTGGGCTCCAAAATCACTGCAGATGGTGACTGCAGCCATGAAATTAAAAGACGCTTACTCCTTGGAAGGAAAGTTACGACCAACCTAGATAGCATATTCAAAAGCAGAGACATTACTTTGCCAACAAAGGTTCGTCTAGTCAAGGCTATGGTTTTTCCTGTGGTCATGTATGGATGTGAGAGTTGGACTGTGAAGAAGGCTGAGCGCCGAAGAATTGATGCTTTTGAACTGTGGTGTTGGAGAAGACTCTTGAGAGTCCCTTGGACTGCAAGGAGATCCAACCAGTCCATTCTGAAGGAGATCAGTCCTGGGTGTTCACTGGAAAGACTGATGCTCAAGCTGAAACTCCAATACTTTGGCCACCTCATGCGAAGTGTTGACTCACTGGAAAAGACTCTGATGCTGGGAGGGATTGGGGGCAGGAGGAGAAGGGGACGACAGAGGATGAGATGGCTGGATGGCATCACTGACTCGATGGACGTGAGTCTGGGTGAACTCTGGGAGTTGGTGATGGACAGAGAGGTCTGGAGTGCTGTGATTCATGGGGTCGCAAAGAGTTGGACACGACTGAGCGACTGATCTGATCTGATCTACACAAAATCTAAAGCAAACATCATCCTTAATGGTGAAGTACTGAATGCTTTCCCCCTGAAATGGGAAATACAAGAATACCCACTATTTCTTTTAGTATTCAACACTAAATTGGAGATACTAAGCAGAGCATTTAGGTGAAAAAAACCAATGGTATACAGTTTGAAAAGGAAAGAAATATCACTTGTTATTTGCATGACATGATTGAGTTCACACACACAAAAAAACCCCAAAACAATCTATATATAAACACTTAAAATCAAGAGAATTTACCAATATACTTGATTAAAAGTAACAGATGAAAGTCAATTGTTCTATGCATCAGGCTTGACATTTATGAAATAATTTAAGAACAGAACTATTTACAACAGCATTAACAAATGAGATACTTCAGAATAAACTAACAAAATAAAACCTCGACGCAGAAAGCTGTAAGTGTTGTTGAAACAAACAAAAGGCTAAATCAATAATGGAGGGTGATATACCACATTCAGAGATCTGAATGTTGGAAAGACATCAATTCTTTCTCAAATTGATCTCTAGAATCAATACAATCCCAATCAAAATTCCAGCAGGTTTATGCACATGGAAACTGATCCTAATCATAAAATGTAGATTAAAATACAAAGGTCCAAGAAAAGCTGAAACAATCTTGAAGAAATGCAGAGTTCAAGGACAGGACTTATATTAGCAAATATCAAGTCTCACATAAAACTGAAGTAATCAGGAATGTAGTACATGCACAAATAGAAAAACCAATCAATGCAACAGAACAAATAAATGTAAACAAAGGAATCTTATAAAATGCTGATAAGAATGTAAACTGACTCAACTACTCTGAAAACTACTTGGTGTTATTTACTAAAACTGAATATAAGTGTATCAGTTATGAGTAGATATATAAGTGTCATAGGATACTGTAACCTTGCTAATTCAAAGTGTAATCCAGAACCAGTACATCTGGAATTCCCTTAAGCTTGTTAGGCACACAGACTCTCAGGGCCTATCCCAGATCTGCTGAAGTAGACTGCATGTTAAGAAGACCCCCAGTGACTGATATGGACAAGATAGTTTAGGCAGCAATGCCCTAGGATCCAGCAATTTCACTCCCCGGTACACATACAGCCATCAGAAGTCCAGTCTCTTGACAAAACCCTTGTTAGCCTTTGCCCTGCTTCATTTTATACTCCAAGGCCAAATCTGCCTGTTACTTAACGTGTATCTTGACTTCCTACTTTTACATTCCAGTCCCCTATAATGAAAAGGACATCTTTGTTGGCTGTTAGTTCTAGAAGGTCTTCTACAGGTCTTCCCAGAACCATTCAACTTCAGCTTCTTCAGCATTGCTGGTTGAGGCATAGACTTGGATTACTGTGACACTGAATGGTTTGCCTTGGAAACCAAAAGAGATGATTCTGTTGTTTTTGAGAATGCACCCTAGAACTGCATTAGGACTCTTTGTTGACTATGAGGGCTACTCCATTTCTTCTAAGGGATTCTTGCCCACAGTAGCACATATAATGGTCATCTGAGTTAAATTCACCCATTTCAGTCCATTTTAATTCACTGATTCCTAAAGTGTCGATGTTCACTCTTGCCATCTCCTGTTTAACCACTTTCAATTTACCTTGATTCATGGACCTAACATTCCAGGTTCATATGCAATATTGTTCTTTACGTAATCAGACTTTACTTCCTTTACCAGTCACATCCACAACTGGGCATTGTTTTTGCTTTGGCTGTATCTTCATTCGTTCTGGAGTTATTTCTACACTCTTCTCCAGTAAGTAGCATTATTGGGCACTTACTGACCTGTGGAGTTCATCTTTCAGTATCCTATCTTTTTGTCTTTTCATACTGTTCATGGGGTTCTCAAGGCAAGAATACTGAAGTAGTCTGCAATTCCCTTCTCCAGTGGACCACATTTTGTCAGAACTCTCCACGAAGAATACAAGAGAAGACTCTATACATGGACATCACCAGATGGTTGATACCATCTGATAACATCAGACTGATTATATTCTCTGCAGCCAAAGATGGAGAAGCTCTATACAGTCAGCAAAAACAAGACCGGAAGCTGAGTGTGGCTCAGATCATGAACTCCTTATTGCCAAATTCAGACTTAAATTGAAGAAAGTAGGGAAAACCACTAGACCATTCAGGTATGACCTAAATCAAATCCCTTATCATTATACAGTGGAAGTGAGAAATAGATTCAAGGAATTAGATCTGATAGAGTGCCTGAAGAACTATGGGCAGAGGTTCATGGCAGAGGTTCATGACATTGTACAGGAGACAGGGATTAAGACCATCCCCAAGAAAAAGAAATGCAAAAAGGCAAAATGGTTGTCTGAGGAGGCCTTGCAAATAGCTGTGAAAAGAAGACAACTGAAAGGCAAAGGGGAAAAGGAAAGATATACCTACTTGAATGCAGAGTTCCAAAGAACAGCAAGGAAAAATAAGAAAGCCTTCCTCAGTGATCAATGCAAGGAAATAGAGGAAAACAACAGAATGGGAAAGACTAGAGATCTCTTCAAGAAAATTAGAGATACCAAGAGAACATTTCATGCAAAGATGGGCTCAATAAAGGACAGAAATGGTATGGACCTAACAGAAGCAGAAGATATTAAGAACAGGTGGCAAGAATACACAGAAGAACTGTACAAAGAAGATCTTCATGACCCAGATAACCATGATGGTGTGATCACTCAGTTAGGGCCAGACATCCTGGAATGTGAAGTCAAGTGGGCCTTAGAAAGCATCACTACGAACAAAGCTAGTGGAGGTGATGGAATTCCAGCTGAGCTATTTCAAATCCTAAAAGATGATGCTGTGAAAGTGCTGCACTCAGTATGCCAGCAAATTTGGAAAACTCAGCAGTGGCCACAGGACTGGAAAAGGTCAGTTTTCATTCCAATACCAAAGAAAGGCAATGCCAAAGAATAATCAAACTACCGCATAAGTGCTCTCATCTCACACACTAGCAAAATAATTCTCAAACTTCTCCAAGCCAGGCTTCAACAGTACATGAACCATGAACTTCCAGATGTTCAAGCTGGATTTAGAAAAGGCAGAGGAACCAGAGATCAAATTGCCAACATCTGTTGGATCATCTATAAAGCAAGAGAATTCCAGAAAAACATCTACTTCTGCTTTATTGACTATGCCAAAGCCTTTGACTGTGTGAATCACAATACACTGTGGAAAACTCTTCACGAGATGGGAATACCAGACCACCTTACATGCCTCCTGAGAAGTCTGTATGCAGGTCAGGAAGCAACAGTTACAACTGGACATGGAACAACAGACTGCCTCCAAATGAGGAAAAGGAGTACGTCAAGGCTGTATATTGTCATCCTGCTTATTTAACTTATATGCAGAGTACATCATGAGAAATGCTGGGCTGGAAGAAGCACAAGCTGGAATCAAGATTGCCAGGAGAAATATCAGTAACCTCAGATATGCAGATGACACCACCCTTATGGCAGAAAGTGAAGAGGAACTAAAAAGCCTCTTGATGAAAGTGAAAGAGGAGAGTGAAAAAGTTGGCTTAAAACTAAGCATTCAGAAAACTAAGATCATGGCATCCAGTCCCATCACTTCATGGCAAATAGATGGGGAAATGATGGAAACAGTGACAGACTTTATTATTTTGGGCTCCAGAATCACTGCAGATGGTGACTGCAGCCATGAAATTAAAAGACGCTTGCTCGTTGGAAGAAAAGCTATGACCAACCTAGACAGAACATTAAAAAGCAGAGACATTACTTTGCCAACAAAGGTCCGACTAGTCAAAGCTATGTTTTTTCCAGTAGTCATGTATGGATGTGAGAGTTGGACTGTAAAGAAAGCTGAGCACCAAAGAATTGATGCTTTTGAACTGTGGTGTTGGAGAAGACTCTTGGACTGCAAGATCAAACCAGTCAATCCTAAAGGAAATTAACCCTGAATATTCATTGCAAGGACTGATGCTGAAGCTGAAAACTCCAATACTCTTTGAGAAGAGCTGACTCACTGAAAACACACTGATGCTGGGAAAGATTGAAGGCAAGAGGAGAAGGGGACAACAGAGGATGAGATGGTTGGATGGCATCACCTATTCAATGGACATGAGTCTGAGCAAGCGCTGGAGATGGTGAAGGACAGGGAAGCCTGGCGTGCTGCAGTCCATGAGGTCACAAAGAGTTAGACATGACTGAGTGACTGAACTGATCAGAAATGCAGACAGATGTCCACCAACAGACATTACAAAAAGTATTAATAATATTAATAGCCAAAACCAAAAATTACCCCAAGGCCAGACAATGGAAAGAATCAGTTGTGGGATAATCACCAAAAAATGAGAAGAAACACTAACTATAATTCACAAATATATAGCTATATAAACAAAGCAGACCAAGAGAATACATCCTGTATGTTTTAATTTACATGATGTACAAAAACAGGAAAAACTATGCATTCTGAGGGCAGCAGTTATTACCTTTAGGTGACCCGGGAACATTACTCTCTCTTAGTTACTATTTCATGAGATGCAGTTTTACATGGATGGGAAAATCCATCAAACTGTATATATACATGCATTTTGTATACTTTCTGTATATATATTGTACTCTTTAAAAAGTTCTTTAAAAAGTGCCAGAAGATTAAATGGGTCACCTATATAGAAAATGAATTCTCTCTCAATAAGTCTGCCTTTTGTTTTTTTAAGTTCTGAAAGGACAGACACCAAAATTTAAAAAATTTTTTCCTCTGGGAGAGGCTTACAATGGTTGCATTCTTTTGTTTACTCTTCTGAGCTTCTTATTTCTTATTTTCTACCACTAAGGACACTAATTTAGTAAATTATTTTACAAATTTTTTGGAGGAAGATGGGGAGATTATTCCTAGCAATGACTTCCCAAGGGTTTCAGTGACTCTGAGAAACCATTCAAAAATTAAATAATTCTTACTATAAGTGAACAAAAACGTTGTAGTTCTAAAAGCTAATTTATGGCGCTTACACACAGTTCAGTTCAGTTCAGGCACTCAGTCGTGTCTGAGTCTTCACAATCCCATGAATGATGGACAGGCCTCCCTGTCCATCACCAACTCCCGGAGTTCACTCAGACTCACGTCCATTGAGTCGGTGATGCCATCCAGCCGTCTCATCCTCTGTCACCCCCTTCTCCTCCTGCCCCCAATCCCTCCCAGCATCAGAGTTCTAAAGAAAACAGGAATCCAGCTAGTTTAGGCAAAGAAGATAAATACAGGCAAAATTTCAATGCCTCAAGTTAAGCTCTGTGGTGTTGGAAAAATTTTTTAACTAGGAGTATATATTACTTTTACATTGTCAAGCTATAGATACCTTTTCGTGTCAATATTTTAAAGTTTACTTTATCTCCCTCCCCTTTGTTTAAAAACTTCTATAACATATAATTCACGGGCCGTATCTTTCACCCAAAGTATACAATTCAATGGTTTTCAGGATATTCGAGAGTTGTATGACCATCACCACTATCTCAGGTGGTGCTAGAGGTAAAGAACCTGCCTGCCAATGCAGGAGACAGAGGAGACACAGGTTCAATCCCTGGCTCTGGAAGATCCCCTGGAAGAGAGTGTGGCAACCCACTCCAGTATTCCTGCCTGGAGAATCCCATGGACAGAGGAGCCCGGGGAGCTGCATTGCATGGCATCACAAAGAGTCAGACACAGCTGAAGAAACAGCATGCATGCACCAATATCTAAAATGGCAGCACCTTTTCATCACTCCCAGAAGAAATCCATTCCAACCAGCAGTCACTCTCATGTCTCCCAATCCCTTCAGTTCAGTTCAGTCGCTCAGTCGTGTCCGACTCTTTGCGACCCCATGAATCGCAGCACGCCAGGCCTCCCTGTCCATCACCAACTCCTGGAGTTCACTCAGACTCACGTCCATTGAGTCAGTGATGCCATCCAGCCATCTCATCCTCTGTCGTCCCCTTCTTCTCCTGCCCCCAATCCCTCCCAGCATCAGAGTCTTTTCCAGTGAGTCAACTCTTTGCATGAGGTGGCCAAAGTACTGGAGTTTCAGCTTTAGCATCATTCCTTCCAAAGAACACCCAGGGCTGATCTCTTTCAGAATGGACTGGTTGGATCTCCTTGTAGTCCAAGGGACTCTCATGAGTCTTCTCCAACACCACAGTTCAAAAGCATCAATTCTTCAGCGCTCAGCCTTCTTCACAGTCCAACTCTCACATCCATACATGACCACAGGAAAAACCATAGCCTTGACTAGACAGACCTTTGTTGGCAAAGTAATGTCTCTGCTTTTGAATATGCAATCTAGGTTGGTCATAACTTTCCTTCCAAGGAGTAAGCATCTTTTAATTTCATGGCTGCAGTCACCATCTGCGGTCCCCTCACCATTAGGCAAGCACTAAGTCACTTTCTGTCTCTACAGATTTTCCTATTCTGGACATTCAACAACTTTTTGTCGTTTGCACAGAACAAGTTTTGCAATTGTTTTGTAAATAGATTCCTAAGTATTCTGACTATAAATAGAAATGTCTTAATCTCATTGTTGAATTGTTCATTGTAAATGCATAAAAATACAAATGACTTTCCTATACTATTGCTACCCTCCCTGATATCCAGGTGAACTCACTCACTAATTCTTATAGTTCTATACTGGATACATTAGGAATTTCTATAAATATATACAAGATCATGTCATCTGCAAACATAGTTTTACTTCTTCCTTTCCAACCTGGGCACCTACCTTATCCTTGTAGGGGCTGGAGATTATATATATCACCTATCACCAACACATTGATATTTTAAAGACCATCCTGCCTAGAGGCACCACAGTATTTTTTCAAGTTCCATGAAGCTGTCCACTCTTAATTAGCATATACACATTAAGGATACATGTTAATTTCTAGAACAAAACAGTAGCCTAGGAATAATACATACGGTTACATTTGAGAGCGAAAAGAAAAGAGTGGAAAGTACTTATCTTTAGGAGTATTGAGTAACTTGTCAATTATGCATATTGATGTGGTTAGCCAGGCCATTCTAATTTCCTTTGCTATTACACTAAAGAGAGTCCTGAGGGACTTCCTTCCTCTAGAGGCTGGTAAATCTACTCTGCAAATATAACAAGTATGCATCTCATGAGTTCCCACCCCACCTGAAGTCATATTTGCACTGTGAATAAGAAAGCCAGTATAAATAAATAACTCATCCCGCTTTTACAAAGCAGGAGATAATTACTCATGAAAATGTTTCTATAAAAGCCACCTAGGTAGGTACCATTTTATGCAGCATCAAAATAGATTTTACAAACTCTCTAACTTAAAGATATCCAGAAACAGGGGGAAGAAATAAAACCTGAATGCTGACATAAGGCTATCAACATGGGATATGTCCTGTGTAGTGCAAGTCATGCTAAATGTATGACTTTTTATGCTCAAGGAGATATCTGTTCTAAACCTTCATAAGTCCAGAGGTAACATCAGTTTATCCTTTTATCCTTTCAGTGTTTTCATTCCTTGAGTTGCTATATATTACTACATACTTGGTCATTTGTTAAGAGGGAGGAAATGAAATCACGTTAGAAATCTAATGGGACTGCCAAGAAGATAGAAGTAGACATATCCATTGCAGTTTTATCTCTGAATAAAATACATTACATTGATTAGAACCTTCATATTCTATCACATAACAGTATTTTTAACCTATACTCTATGGGTCTTTTTCCTGAACTGCTTTTCCATAGAAATTACACTTTACAAATATTTAAACAGACAACTTAAATATAGCTGGTCTATAGCTTGTGGAACTTAACACTTTAGAATGCTGCTGTATATACATAAATATTAAAACCAAAACACTAGACTTTACATCTGTGTTTCCAGTATATTTATTCGTCAGAATTTGAAACAAACTTTTACATACACTCAATATCTAAATTATAGCAGGTTGTATTATGTTTCTAAATCAGAAATAAAATCTCCCATAGAAATAAGGTCGTAAGTTGTTGTAAGATTTTTTTCATGGAAAGCTGTTTATGGGAGAGGCTTCCCTGGTGGTCCAGTGGTTAGAACTCTGTACTCCCACTATAGGGGACACAGGTTAGATTCCTGTTTAGGGAGCTAAGATCCACATGTCATGTGGCAAAAAAAAAAAAAAAAAACTTAAAAAAAACCTATTTAAAAATTAAAGAGTTGCTAAAATCTACCACTTAAATACAGTATTGGACTCAGCAATAATACAGTCAACAAACTTTTGTGGACTATTCTAGCTACCTAACTATGATGGGCTCAATAAAGGACAGAATTGGTATGGACCTAACGGAAGCAGAAGATATTAAGAAGAGGTGGCAAGAATACACAGAAGAACTATACAAAAAAGATCTTCCTGACCCAGATAACCACGATGGTGTGATCACTCAGATAGGGCCAGAAATCCTGAAATGTGAAGTCAAGTGGGCCTTAGGAAGCATCACAACAAACAAAGCTAGTGGAAGTGATGGCATTCCAGCTGAGCTATTTCAAATCCTAAATGATGATGCTGTGAAAGTGCTGCACTCAATATGCCAGCAAATTTGGAACACTCAGCAGTGGCCACAGGACTGGAAAAGGTCAGTTTTCATTCCAATCCCAAAGAAAGGCAATGCCAAAGAATGCTCAAACTACTGCACAATTGCACTCATCTCACACGCTAATAAAGTGATGCTCAAAATTCTCCAAGCCAGGCTTCAGCAATACATGAACCATGAACTTACAGATGTTCAAGCTGGTTTTAGAAAAGGCAGAGGAACCAGAGATCGAATTGCCAACATCTGCTGGATCATTGAAAAAGCAAGAGAGTTCCAGAAAAACATCTATTTCTGCTTTATTGACTATGCCAAAGCTTTTGACTGTGTGGATCACCACAAACTGTGGAAAATTCTTAAAGAGATGGGAATATCAGACTACCTGACCTGCCTCTTGAGATATCTGTATGCAGGCCAGGAAGCAACAGTTAGAACTGGACACGGAAAATCTGATTCCAAACAGGAATTGTCACCCTGCTTATTTAACGTATATGCAGCATACATCATGAGAAACGCTGGCCTGGATGAAGCACAAGCTGGAATCAAGATTGCCAGGAAAGAGAGCAATAACCTCAGATACGCAGATGATACCACACTTACGGCAGAAAGGAAAGAAGAACTAAAGAGCCTCTTGATGAAAGTGAAAGAGGAGAGTGAAAAAGTTGGCTTACAGCTCAACATTCAGAAAACTAAGATCATGGCATCCAGTCCCATCACTTCATGGGAAATAGATGGGGAAATAGTGGAAACAGTGGCTGACTTTATTTTTGGGGTTCCAAAATCACTGCAGATGATGACTGCAGCCATGAAATTAAAAGATGCTTACTCCTTGGAAGGAAAGTTATGACCAACCTAGACAGCATATTAAAAAGCAGAGACATTACTTTGCCAACAAAGGTCCATCTAGTCAAGGCTATGGTTTTTCCAGTAGTCACATATGGATGTGAGAGTTGGACTGTGAAGAAAGCTGAGCGCCGAAGAATTGATGCTTTTGAACTGTGGTGTTGGAGAAGACTCTTGAGAGTCCTTTGGACTGCAAGGAGATCCAACCAGTCCATCCTAAAGGAGATCAGCCCTGAGTTTTCATTGGAAGGACTGATGCTGAAACTCCAATACTTTGGCCACCTGGTGTGAAGAGCTGACTCATCTGAAAAGACTCTGATGCTGAGAAAGATTGCAGGCAGGCAGGCAGAAGGGGACGACAGAGGATGAGATGGTTGGATGGCATCACCGACTCAATGGACATGAGTTTGGGTGAACTCTGGGAATTGGTGATGGACAAGGAGGCCTGCATGCTGAGGTCCATGGGGTCACAAAGAGTTGGACACAACTGAGTGACTGAAGTGAACTGAACTATGATATTCTAGTTACCTAACCGTGATAACACAGAACATTATTTTTAATACTAAGCAAAGGCATTTTTCAAGGTCTTTTAAAAATACTGTGACTTTTGTCCCCCTTCACAGTCATTTAAATTAATTCTTTAAGGTCCTCAAAGTCTATAATGTCAATTGAAAGAAAAACATAGAAAGAAGAAGTAAAGAAATACAATAGCAGTTGATTGGAGAAAAGACAGAAATAATATTTCCTTCACAGGAAAAAGGAAAGGAAGTTGAAACTTTAGGAATGCAACTTTTCTTCTTTAACCCTTCTGGTGACTGTGACCATGTGGCAAGAAAATAACAAAACTGAAGACTGCCCATCAGCACAGCATAGGAATGTTCACACATGGCATTCAAGTCATGCACTTGCTGTATTTCAGAGTGTCTGTACATATTTCTTCAATGGTATTTCAAATTCAAACAGAAAACTCTTTACCTTCTACTTGGGTATATAGAAAATATCAATGGATTAATTGTAAATGATCAGATAAACTATTTACTATAATGAATACACTCATTCTCCTTACTTTGAAAAAAGGATTTATTTCATCTACATTTCCCACTGTTCAGTGAGGTTTTTTACGCGGGCGACAAAGACTTCTCTCTTTAAGCAATATTACGTTAGTCGCTCAGGCATGTCCGACATTTTGCAACACCATGGACTGTAGTCTGCCAGGCTCCTCTGTCCGTGGGTTTTCCACGCAAGAATACTGGAGTGAGTTGCCATGCCCTTCTCCAGGGGATCCTCCCAACCCAGGGATCAAACCTGGGTCTCCCACATTGCAAGTAGATTCTTTACCATTTGAGCTACTCAAGTATTTGGCTTTAAAATGAACAAACATATATCAAAGTAACCTGAGATCTAGTCATTCCTTTCCCCTGGACCTCCACTGGCATGAAGTAACCTGGATTTGCCTTGGTAATAACAAGCTACTGGGAGAATATGGTACAATGTTCCTTAGCTGAAGCATCAGCTCTCCAGGTTCCTAGCAGGGTTTGTGAGCACAACCTGCTTCCCTTTGATCTGCTCGCCTACTGCTACTGCAGCCCTCCAGATCACTTCCCCTACAGCATTCCTTAGCAAATGCTCAGCCTCATTTTTACTTCTACTTTCTCTTTCTTCCTACTACCTTGAAGTGAAAGTCATTCAGTTGTGTCTGACTCTTTGCCACCCCATGGACTATATAGCCCATGGAATTCTCCAGGCCAGAATACCAGAGTGGGTAACCTTTCCTTCTCCACAGGATCTTCCCAACCCAGAGATCAAACCCAGGTCTTCTACTACCTTACTTTGACGCTTATTCTAAATAGATCATTTGGTCATTCTGTTTCTTTATACTTAACTAACTGTTGTTTTCACGAGAGAGCTCTACAACTAGAAAATACTCCTCAGGAACAAGGACTCAGCAGGAGGTATTATCGAAATTTAAATGTTTCAATATTCAGACAAAGGCATTATTTTCCCATATATTTAGATTAGAAATCCAGCACTTTATCATATTTATCTCTTTTGTAGTGGAGTAATATGGGGTCTAATTCCCCTCCCCTTGGGTCTGGTTGGCTCTGACTCATCGGAAACCAAAAAATGAGAAGTGAAGCAATTTCTGGAACCAGGTCAGAAGCAACCCAGTAGCGTCCTCATGTTCTATTGGGATATTTCATCTCTGGACAGGTCATCTCCAAAAAGTTCCCTGGGCAAACTCTCCCTCTCAGAACACAGCCATCATGCATACACATTCAAGTCAATAGAAAAGCCATGCAGAAATGCTCTGGCCAGGAGTTTCAGCTGAGCAGCATCTTCAAGTGTGAGCACTAGACATGGGAGTGAAGAAGTCTCCAGCTGATTCTGCCCGCCAGCTGCTGCTTCTTGGCTGAAACCCTAGATTTCAGAGAACAGAGCAAGCCATCCCTGTTATGCCCTGTCTGAGATCCACAGAATCTATCTGTGTGTGTGATAAAATGACTTTTTAAACGTTAAACCACTAACATTTGGGGTAGTTTGCTACATGGCAATCAATAAGAGTCTCCAGTTACGAATTTCAGAAAGAAAATCAAGAAAACAGGAAAAACTAGCCAAGTAGTATTTGCAAAGAACATGCATCTTCAAACTAAAATGGCCTACCAATGGCCAATACAACAAATTTTAAAAGGTTTATGTCAAGATGTATCATTGCAATCTCTCAAAGATCACATATAAAATCAGACCTCTACACAGGAACAAGCATTGGGATTGGACTGGCCTCCTCATCACTGAGACTGGACGCTAACAGATAGTATAACAATCCATCAGAATTCTCAGGGAAAACACCCAACCCAACCAGCCATTATATGTACAGAGGGAATAAAAGGACTCAAAAAGTGTACTTCCTTCACATTTTTCAATAAGGTGGTTCTTAAGGATATGTTCCATCATAATCAGGGAGTATGTCAAGAAAGAATGACATTTTAGAAAAAAGACCACATAAGAAAGGAAAGGTAATCAGGATATAGTGCTAGGATGAGAAGTGAACAGTATTTATGTAGTCATAATAATGTAAGTGATTTATAGATTCAACCTATATACAAAGCAAAGACATCTAAATTGCAGTTACATTACAGAATGGAATAAAAATCTCACCAGCTTTGATGAAGTCCTTTACTTTTAAAAACAAAAAGTAAAAAGATACCACAAGTTGGAATTATAAGAGGGAAGATGAAAAAAAGGTAAAGGCGCTACTGTTCTAACCACTTAAACAGGTAAAACCAAACTTCTGTTTTTTGGTGTGTTTTTTAAGTCTACAAAATTGATAAATCTCTAGCAAGAATAACAAAGAAAAAAACAGACAACATGAATTTTTGTCAGGAATGAAAGGAGGGAATTTCAATACAGGCATTGAAAGAAGAGAACACTGCAAACAATGCTACAACACAAATTCAACAATTTAGGTAAATGGGCCAATTCCTTAAAAACTCCAAGCCATCAAGACTTATCCAAGGTGAAAGGGAGAACTCAAACATTTAACAAAATTTAACTATAGACAAAAACCTTTTGTCTATCATTTCACAGATGCAGAGAACAAACTAGTGGTTAACAGTGGGAGAGGGTAGGAGAGAAGGGCCAATAATGGAGGAGGGAATTAAGAGTACGAACTATTAGGTGAGTTACAAGGATATACTGTACAACACAGGGATTAGTTACTGTAAAATACTGGCTCTAATCCCTAACTATAAATGCAGTATAACCTTTACAAACTGTGAATCACTGTGGTATACATCTGTAACTCATAAAATATTGTAGAGCAACTATACTTCAGTTTAAAAAAAAAAATCTGGGGAAAAATTCTCCAGGCCCCTATGATTTCACTGGTAAATTCTCTCTCCCTCTTTAGTCGTGAAGTCATGTCTGACTCTTGCGACCCCATGGACTGTATGTAGCCTGCCAGGCTCCTCTGTCCATGGGATTCTCTAGGCAAGAATACTGGAGTGGGTTGCCATTTCCTTCTACCAAACATCTAAAAAAGAAGTAATGCTAAATATATGTAGTCTCTACAGAAAATGGGCTTCCCTTGTGGCTCAGCTGGTAAAGAATCTCCCTGCAATGTGGGAGACCTGGATTCGATCCCTGGGTTGGGAAGATCCTTTGGAGAAGGGAAAGGCTACCCACTCCAGCATTCTGGCCTGGAGAATTCCTGTATAGTCCATGGGGTCACAAAGAGTTGGACACAACTGAATAACTTTCACTTTCACTTTTCACTACAGAAAATATAAGAGGAAGGCACACTTCCCATTCTATGAGACCAGCACTACTGTGATTCCAAAGAGAGACACTGAAGGAAAACTACAGACCAATATCCCTTCCTAACAAACCTATATACTCAAAATTCCTCAATATAATACAGCCAGTCCTCTCCATCTGTGGGTTCCACATCTGAATTAAACTAACTGTGGATCAAAGATTTCAGGGGAAAAAATGGCAAAATAAAATAACAAAACTTCAATTTCCCTCACAGTATTTGCATTATATTTACAACTACTTATATAACATTGGTGGCTCAGATGGTAAAGAATCTGCCAGCAATACCAGAGACCTGAGTTCAATCCCTGGATTGGGAAGAGCCTTCTCCAGTATCCTTGCCTGGAGAATTCCATGGATAGAGGAGCCTGACAGGCTACAGTCCATGGGGTCACAAAGAGCTGGACACAACTGAGCAACTTTCACAAGAAACTTTCACACAAACACACAACATGTAAATGCTATGTAAACAGATGTAAATACAATATAAATACTATGTAAATAGTTGCTGGCATATACAGCAAATTCAAGTTTTGGTTTTCAGAACTTTCCAGAAATTGTTTGAATACTTTGTATCTACCAGTTGGCTGCATACAAGGATGGGGGACACGTAGATTCCCCATCTTCCACTATTGAAAATCCATCCTTGAGTAAATGTACTGGTGAGGGTTTAATTATGATTCCCGTTTTCTAGATCAGGAAAATGAAGCTTGGAGAGATTAACTAGATTTGTTCAAGATTGATCCCACAGCTGGAAAATGAGAGTGCCAAGGTTCAAATCTAGGGCTGACACCAAAGCCTGTACTCTTAAATACTGAGCTTATGCTGTGGCAGCAAGAGAATCAGGAACAGGGGAGGAGTCACACCCCCACTCACAAGAAGGCCGACTGTGCACAGCTCAGCCTCCCAGCCTTCCCCCAGCACAGCCTCCCCTCCCATTCACCAGCACCCAGACGGAAAGGCAGAAAGGAACTGGAGCTGCTTCTCGTAAAGGCTACCCCCAACTAAGACGGGCACCAAGCAAAGTCTTTGGCAGATATGTTTACACAGAAGAATGCCAAGGGCCATGCTTCCTGCCCTCAGAAAGCTTGGTCTAGTTTATACCCAAAGATCATGTCCTCCAATTGCCCACAATACATGGTGTGCTCAGGGACTGTAGTACATGTGCACATATACATCAGCGTGTGTAGTGGATGTAACAGTCATGCAAATGCACATGTATATGGAGAGCACTAGAGAGTCTCCTGAAGCCCTAGTAGTGCCACTCTACTTAATAATATAATCACTCATACAACTGAGCTAAATGGACTCTCACCCTGGCTATGAGAATTAAAAAAAAAAGTTTACTAAGAGCACATCCAAGACCTTAAGGGTTACTACTGGTTAAACTACTAAGAACTCTTTCAAAGTAGCCTCAAGCACTTAAACATATCTATATACATACAAAATCAAGACTCAGGTAACTGAAAATTCCTTAAAGATCATGCAAGGTAACATGTGGTTTACATTTTATACATACATATATAAATATATATATAATTATTTATATGAAATTAAAAGATGCTTACTCCTTGGAGGAAAAGCTATGACCAACCTAGACAGAATATTAAAAAGCAGAGACATTACTTTACCAACAAAAGTCCGTCTAGTAAAAGTTATGGTTTTTCCAGTAGTCATGTACAGATTTGAGAGTTGGACTATAAAGAAAGCTGAGTACCGAAGAATTGATGCTTTTGAACTGTGGTGTTAGAGAAGACTCTTGAGAGTCCCTTGGACAGCAAGGAGATCCAACCAGTCCATCCTAAAGGAGATCAGTCCTGCATATTCATTGGAAGGACTCATGCTGAAGCTGAAACTCCAATCCTTTGGTCACCTGATGCGAAGAGCTGACTCATTGGAAAAGACCCTGATGCTGGGAAAGATTGAAGGTGGGAGAAGGGGACAACAGAGGATGAGCTGGTTGGACAGCATCACCAATGCAATGGATATGAGTTTGAGTAGGCTCCAGGAGTTGGTGATGGACAGGAAAGCCTGGCGTGCTACAGTCCATGCGGTCACAAAGAGTCGGACATGACTGAGCAACTGAACTGATATACACATATACACACAAATGATAATATACATTCCTTGAAAAATACTGTTTAGCAAAGCAAGTGACAAAGGATTAATCTCCAAATAAACAAACAGCTCATGCATCTCCATATCAAAAAAACAGCCTAATCAAAAAATGGGTGGAAGACCTAAACAGACATTTCTCCAAAGAAGACGTACAGATGGCCAAACACATGGAAAGACACTCAACATCATTCATTATTAGAGAAATGTAAATCAAAACTACAATGAAGTATCAGCTCACACTGGTCAGAATGGCCATCATCCCAAAGTCCACACACGGTAAATGATGGAGAGGGTGTGGAGGAAACGGAATCTTCCTACTGCTAGTGGGAATGTAAACTGATAAATCCACTATGGAGAACACTATGGAGGCTCCTTACAGAACTAAAAATGGAACTACCATGCGACCCAGCAATCCCACTACTGGGCATATTCCCAGAGAAAAGCCTAATTCAAAAAGACACACGCACTCCAACATTCACTGTCGCACTATTTACAAGAGCCAGGACATGGAAACAATCTAAATGTCCGTCAGCAGAGGAATGGATGAAGAAGATGTGGTCCATAAACACAGTGGAACACTAGTCAGAAAAAGGAACGAAACTGGGTCATTTGTAGAGACACAGTTGAAAAGAGAGACTAATACAGAGTGAAGTCAGAAAGAGAAAAACAAATATCACATATTATCCCATGCATATATGTGGAATCTGAAAACATGTATAGACAATTTACAAAGCAGAAATAGAGATAGAGACAAAGAACAAACGTATGGATACCAAGGGGTAAGGGGAGGGTGGGGCGAGGCAAATTGGGAGACTGAGATTGACATATATACACTGTTGACACTATGTATAAAATAGATAATTAATGAGAACCTTAAAAGAGTAAAATATACTGGATATGTAAAAGTTTTTAAAGCAGTTAAAAAAAGAAAAATACTGTGTTTATAATTTTAAGCTAGTTAGTTTAGACCGGCCTTCCCTCTACTCCCTCAAATATTTTTAAAGTTAGTATGGCTTTTTAACATACGATGGAAACTAAGAAACAAAGTAAACAAAATTCTAAGAGCTAAGCAAACCAATGACGAAACGTGGGAGATCACCGTAATGGGAGAAAATCAGACGTCACAGTTCAAATCCTGAGATCATATACCACAATTTAAAAAGAAGGCAATCCAAAATAATTCATAAAAATATCCATTTTAATCAATGTCTTATTTCCTCCAATTATCTCTATCTCATTTTAGCTAGAAAGGATTTCATGAGAGAGAAGAAGAGAGAGAACACACTCATTGAAAATGACAAATTTCCTAGGACCACAATTTCTGAGGCCCCAGCCCAGCACCTTACACCATTTCTTAGTTCAGGATGGCATGTGTACTTCATTTTACCTTTCTGTCTCTCAACCGCTCACATATATAGGGACGATGACCCTCTCACATATATGCAATTTTCATGTGTAACAAATACTTTTCTTCCAATTTTATGATATATACTTAACATACATCAGCAGTGCATAAGTTTAAGATGTATAGTATTATAATTTGACATCATGAAATCATCACAAAATATCCATGAGATGATGAATGTTTACTAATCTTGTTATAATTAGTAAACATCCATCATCTCATATAGATACAAAAAGTTTTTCCTTGTGATGAAAATTCTTGGTAGTAAATCCTAACAACTTTCATATGTAACACAGTATTAACTGTCACATCCCTAGGACTTCTTTTTTTAATTGAAGGATAATTACTTTACAGAATTTTGCTGTTTTCTGTCAAACTTCAACATGAATCAGCCATAGGTATACATATAGCCCCTCCCTTTTAAACCTCCCTCCCCATCCCACCCTTCTAGGTTGATACAGAGCCACTGTTTGAGTTTCCTGAGCCATACAGCAAATTCCCATTGGCTATCTAGTTTACATATGGTAATGTAAGTTTCCATGTTACTCTTTCCATACATCTCACCCTCTCCTCCCCTCTCTCCACGTCCAGAAGTTCATTCTCTATGTCTGTTTCTCCACTGCTGCTGCCCTGTAAATAAATTCTTCAGTACCATTTTTCTAGATTCCGTACATATGCATTAGAATATGTATTTATCTTTCTCTTTCTGACTTACTTCACTCTGTTTAATAGGTTCTAGGTTCATTCACCTCATTAGAACTGACCCAAAGGCATTCCTTTTTATGGCTGAGTACTGTTCCATTGTGAAATATGTACCACAACTTCTTTATCCATTCATCTGTCAGTGGACATCTAGGTTGCTTCCATGTTCTAGCTATTATAAATAATAGTCCTGCAATGAACAATGGGATACATGTCTCTTTCCCATGTATCTAGCTATTATGAATAATAGTCCTGCAATGAACAGTCCTGCAATGAACAATGGGATACATGTGTCTCTTTCAATTTTGGTTTTCTCAGGGTATATGCCTAGCAGTGGGATTGCTGGGTCATATGGTAGTTTTATTCCTCGTTTTTTTAAGGAATCTCCATATAATCTTCCATAGTAGCTGTATCAATTTACATTCCCACCAACAGTGAAAAAGCATTCCCTTTTCTCCACACCCTCTCCAGCATTTATTGTTTGTAGACCTTTAGATGATGGCCATTCTGACCGGTGTAAGGTGGTATCTCATTGTAGTTTTGATTTGCGTTTCTCTAATAATGAGTGATGTTGAGCATCTTTTCATGTGCTTGTTAGCCATCTATATGCCTTTTTTGGAGAAATGTCTTCTTTAGGTCTTCTCCCCACTTTTTGATTGAGTTGTTTGTTTTTCTGGCATTGAGTTGTCTGAGCTGCTTGTATATTTTGGAAATTAATCCTTTGTCAGTTATCTCATTTGCTATTTTCTCCCATTCTGAGGGTTGTCTTTTCACCTTGCTTATAGTTTCCTTTGCTGTGCAAAAAGCTTTTAAGTTTAATCAGGTTCCTTAGGACTTCTTTTTCTGATAACTGGAAGTTTCTACTTTTTCATTGCCTTCATCCAATTCCTCTTCCTTCTCCCCTCCACCTCCAGTAACCACAAATTTGATCTGTGGTTTATTCTTGAAATATAGTTAACCTATTATTAAATGTTAGTTCCTATTACACAACAGTGATTTGATAATTCTAAACATTTCAAAAGGATTACTACAATAAGTGATTATGACCTATCACCATACAAAGATACTACATAATTATTGATTATATCCCATATCGTACATTTCATGACTGTGACTCATTTATTTTGCAACTGGAAGTTTGTACCTGTTAATATCCCTTACCTATTTCTCTCCCCTCCATATCCTCAACCCATCTGGCAATCCAAAATTAAATTTTAGTTTTTCTAAACATGGAAATTTACATTATCATGTGTAAAATAGATAGCCAGTGGGAATTTGCTGCACAACTCAAGGAACTCAAACTGGGGCTCCATAACAACCTAGAGGCGTGGGAAGGAAGGTGGGAGGGGGGTTCAAGAGGGAGGGGATACATATACATATGTATGCCTATGACTGATTCATGTTGATGTTTAGAAGAAACCAAGACAATTCTGTAAAACAATTTTCCTTTAATTTTAAAAATAAATTTTAAAAGTTTTAGTTTCTTCTGTTGATCTGACTCATGTCAATTTAATTCCTAGCCTAGAGAGAAGAACCTAAAAGGGTAGAGTTCTTCCTTCCTGACAGGTCTCAGTCTTAGAGATCTCTTCTCTCCAACGATAAGGAAACCTCTCTGTTTGGTTGGAGGATGGGGTAAAAGAAACAATATAGTACATTTCCGCAAAGATCTTTAAAAGTCCACCCCCTCAAACAACCAATCGAGGCACTGCACGTTAAGGAAGGGATGAAGACACCCCTCTCACACCTCACAATTCAAAAAGTGGACAGGTCAGAAAGAGGATCGAGGTTACACTAAATCCACCATCCACCAAGGAAAAGCAGCCAAGATGCAGGTTACCATGATGACCATCACTCTGGAGGTTGAACCCCCGGATACAACAGAAAATGTAAAGACCAGGATCCAGGATAAGGAATTTCCTTCTGATCAAAGACTTCTCTTTGCTGGCAAGCAACTGGAAGACGGACTCTGACTTCAACATCCAAAGGAGGCTACTCTTCATCTTGTGTGGTGGTGCTAAGAGAGAATCTTACACCACTCCGAAAAGAATGAGGGAAAGAAGGTTAAGCTGGCTGTCCCAAAATACCGTAAGGTAGATGAGAATGGTAAAAATAAGCCACCTTCCGAGGGAGTGCCCTTCAGATGAATGTGGGTGCTGGCTTTTATGGCCAGTCACTTTGACAGATGCTATTGTGGCCTATGTGGTCTGATCTGCTGTTTCAAGAAACCAGAAAACAAGTAATTTTACACTGGTTAACAAAAGACATGAACTAACAGGCTAAAAAAAAGATTACACAAAAGAAACGCAGTATGCAGGGTTGGTGACGAGTGTTCTAGATTAGGAACTGGGCTTGTTCTCTCCTCACTGCTATCACCGGCCTTATGCCCGGTCCACCTGAAAGCCCAAGGGACTGGAAATGTAAGGGACTGCAATGACACGGGGGACGTCCCTGGTGGTCCAGTGGTTAAGACTCTGTGCCTTCACTGCAGGGGACAGAGGTTCGATCCCTGGTTTGGGGAACTAGGATCCAGCATGCTGTGCAGCATGACCACAAATCAAATTTTTTTTAAAAAAAGATACTCTTCCTACCATACTAATTACCTTCAAAGAACTAGGAGCCCTAGAGTTCAACAAATGAGTGAAGAGGACATTTTAAAAAACCCAAAGTACATTTAAGTGTTTCATCTTCTTAGTGTAGTTAGACATCACTCACTTCAACTAGGAACTCACACACGAGTTTTTTCTTCCCTGGCACAACAGGCCAGCCTCAATTTAAAAAAATTATTTGCTGAAGCAGCCTCAGGGGAAGAGGCAAGGAAAAAAGACCACAGCTACGTTTTTAGATAAGACAGAACTTACTGAAGGAAGAGTACTTTTCTTCAGGAGTTTTTCAAGATGACCGAAAAGATAATGAACAGTTCCCCGGTTCATCCGAACATGTTGCCTGGGCTTCAGCGACGGGGGTTTGCTTGTCTGAATGGACAGAAGTGATTCAGGGAGAGGACTTTAAAAATACTTCTGTTTACCTAATAGAACTCAGTGTTCGGAACGCTCGTCTCTCTTCTTTCCTGGTTCACTCACCACAAACAGGAGCCGAGATCACTTGCTCAGGAAGAAGGGGAGCAAGACACTGCCACATACCAGTACTCTTATTTTTCCCTTTCACCCAAGCACATGTATTTGGCAATGCTCTTTGCAAACATCTAAAGCATTCTAAAACTACATAAGGTGAATAACCACCATCAGTGAATTCACCAATCCTAATAATGAATGGCCTGCCTCCTTTGACAAAAAATTTCTGCACCAAAATTCAGAAACTCAAATCTAGTTTCCATCACATAACACCCATGTTTAAGGACTTAGAGGGGGAGATTCTTACCATTTATCTGAAAAATACATCTTGTAGGTGACTATTTTCAAGCCTCTGGACTTTCTCAGTCACACTCATATCCCATACCCATTATTTTTTATCGGTGTCTTCAGCTCTGTTTCAGTCACACTTCCATCACACTCACCTTGCTCAGTCCCATCCAAGCACCCATGCTGAAGCCTCCACCATCACCCCCGGAGGACCCCACTCTTGTCTATGACTTAGCGCATGTCAGGCACTGAGATATTGGGATCCCCTTCCTCAAGGGAGGGGCTCTTCCTTCCCCCTCACATCGGGCGTAGGCGGCCTCAATTCATGTTGCAGAATAGTGAATAAATGTTGTCTCCCCACCTCTGAGACACTGATTCATACCCACTACTCTTTTCCCAGACTTGGAGCAGCTTCTCTATTGGAGTGGCTCCACACCAATCCTTCTTCTGTTACCACCACCACAAAACAGATACTTACTGAGCCTCTGTCAAAGCCAGGTGCTGCTGTCCAGCTGGAATAAAGCAATGAACCAAACATAAAAAACCCTGCCTACATGGAGCATGCATTCGAAAAGGGGAGAAGTGATGCCCTGGACAGCTCACATTCAATTAGAACTTCAGTATAATTCAGTTGTTTTGATTCTACATTGAGTCAAGTGACTGCGGGTGGTCTATCTACCAAGATTCCTGTGGTAGATATTCTGCAAAGACAGGTACCCCCAACTCCTCCTAAACCTGCAGACACAGGACTACTCCTCCCATTAAGAGGTAGAGTCTGTTTCCTCTCTACCTGAACTTGAGCTGCCCTGTGACTCAATCAACAGAATTATCAGAAGTGATGGCTGTGTCAACTCTGGGCCTAAGAAAGCTGACAGTTTCCACCGTCCAGGAAACCAGACACCATATGAAGAAGCTCAGCCTATCCTGCTGGAGAGAAGGCCATGCAGACAGAAGGGCCCAGGTGACAACCAGGACAAAGGCCACACGTGAGTGAGGCCACCTCCTACCTTCCAGCCACCAGGTGAATGCAGCCCCTTGAGTGAGCCCAGCAAACATCACTGGAGCAGAGACCACCACCTATGATGAATTTCTGAACTACAGCATCGCAATCAGTAAAGTGGTGGTGGTTTTAAGCCACTAAATTTGGGAGTGGTTGTTAGGCAGCAGTAGATAAGGGAGATCCTGCCTTCACGAGACAGAGTTCTTAGCCAGAGTCAGGATGGTATCTTCTACGTGTTTCTAGACCTTCATTACATAAACCATTACAGTTAGGCAAAAAGGAAATACGCAGCCAAGATCTGACAAGTGACTATTTTTTTGTTTTTTAAAACAGCTTTATTGGGTTAGAAATTACATACCCTAAAGTTCATCCACATGAAGCGTACAGTTTAAGGGCTTCAAGTAACCATCACAGAATCTAGCTTTAAAATCTTTTCATTGCCCCCAAAAAAGAAACCCCACAATCGCTAGCAGTCGCTCCCTATTTTCCACCAACCCCCAGCTCAGTCCTAGGCAACCACTGATCTACATTCTTTCTGTCTCCATGGATTTACGTATTCTAGACATTCTGTATAAATGGGATCATACGTTATATGGTCTTTTATGACTGCCTTCTTTTGCTTAGCATGATTTTTTTTTTAATTGGGGTATAGTTGCTCTAATGATGAGTGAATATTATAAAACTAAATGGGGGAGAGGATTCTGGAGAAGTCGCCAACGTATAACACACCAGAATCTGTCTTCCCACCTAGCCAACTGCACTGGTGGAATCTATTTAACTATTTTGGAACCTTGAATGCTTACACCTTCCAGGGGAAGGTAAGATGATAAACTGTGATGAACTGCAGTCAATCTTGGCTCTTAGCACAGTAGGAGCCACCCGTTCATCACTCCCAGACCCTTAGCAGACAACTGCACATGTGTTCCTAGAACCACTGCCCACAGCCTGTGGGAACTAGGGTGGGCATGAAGGACCCTGTGCTCCAAACACCGGGGGTCCCTGCTGTGACTGCCAATAACTGCTTCTGATCACAGAGGTGAGCAGCCACTGCGCCTCCCCTACCCTATTGCAGTTCCCTTCCCTTGTACCCGAGAAGACTTCCAGGGGATATGAAAGGCCAGGTCCCTTCTCCCCCTTCATTCTTCACTTTTTTCCCCTTTGGAGCCAGACAGTAAAGACTAGGACATTTAAAAACAACTGCATATATGAAAAAAATTAGAAAGTGACTATGTGTGCCCTGAGAAAGGCTCAGAAAAGACCTGGGAAGACCTTTGGTTCCCATCTCAGGCTGATCCTCAGCAAAGGGACTGTGTACAACAATTAAAATCAAAAACAAACAATAAGAAAAACAAGCAAGCCCTAGGGAAAGGGGAAATCTGATTTCCAGAGTTACCACATTATTATACTCAAGAGTCCATTAAAATAAATCATAAGGCATGCAAAGGAACAGCAAAGTACGGCTCATTCAGAGAAAAAAAAAAATCAATAGATGCTGTCCCTAAAAAAGACATAATGGCTAATACACTAGACAAAGACTTCAAAGGAAATGTCTTAAAGATGCCCAACAGACTAAAGGAAGATATGGAAAAAGCCAAGAAAACAAAGTGTGAATGAAAGGAAATATCAATAAAATGACAGAACCAAAAGGAAGTTCTGGATGGAGTTCAAAAGTATATAGCTGAAATGAAAAGTTCCTTAGAAGGATTCAAAAGCAGATTTTAGTAGACAGAAGACTCCGCGAACTTGAAGATAAGACAATGGAAATTACTGAGTCTAAAGAAAAGAAAAAAGATGGAAGAAAAGCCAACAGAGCCTAAGGGAACTGTGGGACACCATTAAGAAGATCAACATAAGTATAGAGGAAGTCACAGAGGGAAAAGAGAGAAAGGGAAGAGAGAATACTTGAAGAAATAATGGCTGAAAACGTCCCAGATTTAATGAAATACAGACTACAAACATCCAAGGAGCTCTGTAGACTCCAAATAAGAACATAAAGAAACCCACACCAAGACACATTATAATCAAACTTTCAAAAGACAAGAGAGTCTTGAAAGCACAAGACACAAGTGACCCATCACATAAAGGGATCCTCAATAAGATTACCAGACTTCTTGCCAGAAAGTTCAGAAATAACAGCGGACAATGGGCTGATACTGCAAAGTGAAGAAAACAAATTATCAAATGAGAACTCTGTTTCTGGCAAAACTGTCCTTTAAGAGTGAGGGAGAAAGCAAGACTTCCCCAAACAATAGTTGAGAAAGTATGTAACCACCAGACCTGCCCTGCAAGAAATGCTCAAGTAGTCCTACAGGGTGAAATGAAAGGACACCAGACAGTGTTTTGAAGCCTATAGAGAAATACAAATCTCAATAAAGCTGAGTGCATCCACAATTACAGAAGCCTAGCATTATTGTAACAGTGGTCTGTAACTACATTCTTCTACATGATTTAAGAGACTAAAACATTTAAAGAAAAAACAACAGTACAAGAGCTAGTATTACTGTAATTTGGGTTTCTCACTCCAAATCTTCTTTTCTATATAATTTTAGATCAGTGCATTTTTAAGGAATTATAAGTTCATTTTAGAGTGTATTATGTATAAAGACATTAGTTTTGTGACATCAACAACCAAAGAGGGTGGGGACAAAGCTGTAAAGATTCACATTACTAAAATCAGAAATGAAAATAGGGACAGTAGCACTGGTTCTACAGATATAAAAGGGATAGATGTGAACAACTGGATGCCAACAAATCATATCTAGATGAAAGGGACAAATTGCTAGAACCACAAAAGCTACAAAGATTAAATTATGAAGAACTAAAAAATCTGGTTATTTCTATAGCCAATAAGGAGACTGAATCAATAATCAAAAATCCCCAAAGAAAAGCCTTGGACCTGATGGCTTGGCTGATGAATTCTACTAAACATTTAAAGAACTAACTCCAAAAGTTCTCAAACTTTTCTATAAGACTGAAGAGGAGGGGATATTTTCAGACTCACTCAGAGGCCAGCATTACTTTGATACCAAAGCTGGATAAGGACACGGTAAGAAAACTGCAGCCCAATATTCCTTATGAACACTGATGACAAAACCTTCAACAAAATGCAACAGAAGTCAGCAGCATATTAAAACGATTATATACCATGAACAAGTAGGATTTATTCCTGAAATGTAAGGATAGTTTAACAGACCAAAAAGGTAGTACACCATATCAACAGAATGAAGGATCCACATCATCATCTTAATTGAGCAGAAAAAGAATTTGACAGAAATTCAACACCCTTTCATGATAAGAACATTCAAACTACAAACAGAAGGAAACTACTTCAACATAATAAAAGCTGTATGTGAAAACCCATGGAGATCGTCATTTTCAATGGTTCAAGGCTGAAAGCATTTCCTCTAATATCAGGACCAAGGCAAGGATACCCACTTTCAGCATTTCAGCTCAACACAGTATTTGAGGTTCACTCAGAGCAATTAGGCTAGAAAAAGAAAGGCATCCAAATTGGAAAAGAAGTAAAATTCTCTTTGCAGATGATATGATCTTATATGTAGAAAATCCTAAAGATTCCAGACATACCAAAAAACTATTAAAACAAATTCATTAAAGTGGCAAAACACAAAAGCCAACACAGAAAAAAATTCAGTTTCATTTCTCTGTATATAACAATGAACAATTTAAAAAGGTAAAAAATTACAAAGACAATTCTGTTCACAGAAACAATTCTATACACAATAGTATCAAAAAGAATAAAATACTTAGGGGTCAGCCAATAGAAAGATTTGTACAATGATAATTACAAATATTGATAAAAAGAAATTAAGGCCATAAATAGAAACATCCCAAGATCATTAATTGGAAATCTTAACACTATTAAGATGTCCATACTACTCAAAGGTACTATAGATTCAATGCAATCCCTACCAAAATCCCAATCATGATTTTTGCAGAAATAGGAAAAACAAAACAAAAAAACCCATCCTAAAATTCATATGGAATCTCAAAATGACCCCAAGTAGCCAAAACAATCTTGAAAAAGAATAAAACTGGAAGACATACTTCCTGAATTCAAAATTTACCACAAAGTTACAATAATCAAAGAAGTGTGGCATTAGTAAACAGACAGACATATACACAATGCAATCTACTAGAGGGCCCAGAAATAAAATCCTTGCATATATGGACAAATAATTTTTGATAAGGGTGCCAAAACTTCAGTGGGGAAAGGATATTCTTTTCAACAAATATTTCTGGGAAAAATGGATATCCACATGCATGAGAATGAAGCTGTATCTTTATCTAACACCATATACAAAAATTAACTCAAAAAATGGATCAAGGACCTAAATATGAGCCCTAAAAGTATAAAACTCTTAGAAGAAAATATAGGACAAAAGCCTCCCAACAGTGGATTGGGCAATGATTTCTTAGATATGATACCAATGGCATAGTAAACAAAAGGAAAAAAATAGACAAATAGGTTGCTGGGAAAATTTTAAATGTTGTGCATCAAAAGATACTATAAGAGTAAAACAGCAACCCACAGTATGGGAGAAAATATTTACAAATTATCTAATAAAGGAATAATACCCAGCATATATAACTCCTAAAGCTCGAACAATAAAACAACCCATTTAAAAATGGGCAAAGGACTTGAATAGACATCTCTCTAAAGATCTATGAATGGCCATGAAGTACACAAAAAGATGTTCAACACTACTAGTCATTCAGGAAAAGCAAATTGAAACTACCATGAGATGCCACCTCATACCCAGTGGGATGGCTACTATTGAAAAACCAGAAAATAAATATAGACAAAGACGTGGAGAAAGTAAAATTGTCCAGGCGCTATAGAAAACTGCTGGTAGTCCCTCCAAAAATGAGCAGTAGAATTGCGATATGATCCAGCAATTCCACTTCCAGGTCTGTACTAAAAAGAAAAACCCGAGGAGGGTGTGGGGGAGCTGGCTTCATTCCCATATTCATAGCAGTGTTATTCACAATAACCAAAACAAAGAAGCAAGCCAGTGTCCACGGACTGAAAACTAGATAAAGAAAATGTGGCATGTATACATAATGGAATATTCTAAAAAGGAAGGAAATTCTGCAATACACTGCAATAATCTTGAGGACATTCTGCTAATTAAGCCTTTTTGTATTTGCCAAAAATACCAAAAGGCAAATAGTGTCTGATTCCACTTATATGAGGTACTTCAGGTAGTCAAAAAATCATGAGGAAAGAAGGTAGAACGGTGGTTACCAGGGGATGTGGGTAGGGGGAAAATGAGAGTTACTGTTTAGTGGGTATAGAGTTGCAGTTTTATAAGATGAAAAGAATTATGGAGATAGAAAGAAGTCATGATTACACAACAATGTGAATATATTTAATACCACAGAACTGTGTGTTTAAAGATGGCTAATATGGCAAATTTTATTGTTTTAAAACAAAAAAAAAATTTAACTTAAATTGGATATCTATAAGCATGGAAGCAGAGAAGGCAATGGCACCCCACTCCAGTACTCTTGCCTGGAAAATTCCATGGACAGAGGAGTCTGGTAGGCTGCAGTCCATGGGGTCGCTAAGAGTCGAACACGACTGAACGACTTCACTTTCACTTTTTACTTTCATGCATTGGAGGAGGAAATGGCAACCCATTCCAGTGTTCTTACCTGGAGAATCCCAGGGACAGGGGAGCCTGGTGGGCTACCATCTCTGGGGTTGCACAGAGTCGGACACGACTGAAGCGACTTAGCAGCAGCAAGCATGGAAGAGACCTAGAGCATTTTATTTTTTGGACAGAGGACTCAAATCATTTTTTACTGCATATTCTGTTAGTTAAATGTTGACCATGTCTCTTCTATATTATTAATTATACACAAATATTACTAAATTAATGCATTATGTACATTAAGAAATACCTTCAATAATAAGCTTAAGTAACTTCCCTGGTGGCTCAGACAGTAAAGGCATCTGTCTACAATGCGGGAGACCCGGGTTCGAGCCCTAGGTTGGGAAGATCCCCTGGAGAAGGAAATGGCAATCCACTCCAGTACTATAGCCTGGAAAATCCCATGGACAGAGGAGCCTGGTAGGCTGCAGTCTATGGGGTCGCAAAGAGTTGGACACGACTGAGCGACTTCACTTAAGTGTTTATATACTTATGTTTGAATAAACATGCGAGTCCTACTGCAATCTGTTAGCTATGCATGCAACTCACCTCGGGGACAACTGCTTCAGGGTAAACCAGTTTCTATGTTATTCTCTTATTTCTTCTTCCAACTCTCTCCCCTTGGCCTTTGTACTCTAAACTATTTCAGTTTTCTTCCTCTCAATGTTTTCCTTCAGCAGTTCCACTTTCTGCTTTCACCTTTTAAATACGGGCTTTGGTGTCTGGGCTTCTGCTTCTGTACTTCTTTCAAGGACACCCTCCCTTGGCAAATTCACCTTACTAACAAATCGCCAGGTTTGTCAACTTGTCTGCTCTCTGAATTAGTCTGCAACCTGAACATTTACACCTGAGTCAAAAATCTCACCACTAGTGTATCATCTAGCCCCTCACCCACACTGCCCAACAAAACTCTCCAATTTGCTTATCTACCTTCTGCTGAATCACCCAATGTAACTATACATCTGGAGCCAACTCAAAACACTTTCTAACAGCTCTACTTAGAAATTCTGCTGGAATTAGGCTAAAACTGACTTCCTTGTAACTTTCACATTGGGTCCAGTTTGGGCTTCTGAGGTCTCACAAAATACCATCACTGCATGCATGCGTGCTTAGCCACTCAGTTGTGTCTTTGTGACCCTGTGGTTCCGACTCAGGGATCAAATCCGCGTCTTCTGTGTCTCTAGCACTGCAGGTAGACTTTTTATCCACTGAGCCAACGGGGACTACCCACACTCAAAGTGAAGTGAAGTCACTCAGTCGTGTCTGACTCTTTGTGACCCCATAGACTGTAGCCTACCAGGCTCCTCCGTCAATGGGATTTTCCAGGCAACAGTACTGGAGTGGATTGCCATTTCCTTCTCCAGGGGATCTTCCCAACCTAGGGCTCAAACCCGGGTCTCCCGCATTGTAGACAGACGCTTTACCATCTGAGCTACCCACACTCAAATCTAAAGCAAATGCACCATTTTTGTCATCTTTAGGTTTCAGTGGCAAGACATGAGGACCTTTTCCAAGTAAAACAGGGCAGCTGGAACCTCACAGCTAATCTGTGTCCTATAAACCAAAACAGGCACTGAACACTTCAGGTGAGTGAATCAGGACAAGCGCAGAATAACGTCCAGGACTCAGACCCAGTTCAGCGGGCATACGAAACTATGGGTTTCCAAGGTGACGGATGATACAAAGTCTGAGGCCTCTCATCAGTTGGTTTAGTTCAGTTCAGTCGCTCAGTCGTGTCCGACTCTCTGCGACCCCATGAATCGCAGCACACAAGGCCTCCCTGTCCATCACCAACTCCTGGAGTTCACTCAGACTCACGTCCATCGAGTCAGTGATGCCATCCAGCCATCTCATCCTCTGTCGTCCCCTTCTCCTCCTGCCCCCAATCCCTCCCAGCATCACAGTCTTTTCCAATGAGTCAACTCTTTGCATGAGGTGGCCAAAGTACTGGAGTTTCAGCTTTAGCATCATTCCTTCCAAAGAAATCCCAGGGCTGATCTCCTTCAGAATGGACTGGTTGGATCTCCTTGCAGTCCAAGGGACTCTCAAGAGTCTTCTCCAACACCACAGTTCAAAGGCATCAATTCTTTGGCGCTCAGCCTTCTTCACAGTCCAACTCTCACATCCATACATGACCACAGGAAAAACCATAGCCTTGACTAGATGGACCTTTGTTGGCAAAGTAATGTCTCTGCTTTTGAATATGCTATCTAGGTTGGTCATAACATTCCATGCTTATTCTCTGCTTAGAGAACCAGGCAAGTCCTCCACGCTCCCAATTCTGCTTTTACGACTGTCCCTTGTTCAGTCATGTTCAGTCACGACATGTTGTGAACTGATAACACTGTAGCTTAAAAAGCTTTTTCATCAATCTGATCTAGTAATTTAAAACCAAAACAAAGACACTATTGTGGAATAAGCCATTAAGTGCTTACTTAAACACTAGGCGCTTCTGGGTACTGATGACTTGGTCATGACATTGGAGGAATTGATGACTAGAAGGAATATGACTAAGAGTGGTCAGTGAGAACCCAAGGAAGAATCTGAAGTGGTACAGAGTGGCACATTAGCCAAGAATACACCCAGAGAATACCAAAGAGAACACACATGAGACTGGTCTTCCAGCCTGTCTTGGGTCATTCACACAGAAGCAAGGGACCAGAAAGACTTCTGATATCTAACTCTGATGATGAGAACTGGGAGGAAAAATAACTTGTGTGTTCTCCATAATGTTTTAAGAAGAATTGACTGTATCAGACAAACTATGTAAATACAGAAGAGGAGTCCTAAATAAGTTAAACATGAGGGTGAGAAGAGGAAAATCATGTAGAAAGAAAAAAAAAAAAAACAACAAACTATTAAAATTCTTCTGAGGGGAAAAAAAAAGACAAAACAATTAGAGCAATTCAGAATTCTCAAGATCTGCCAAGATTTCCTACACAAAGCAAGAATTTTGTCCACTTGCTGTAGAAAAGAAAGATCTTTCTCTTTTACATTTTTACGTGTTAGAAAGTGTTAGCAAAATTCAGTCTTTCAGTCCTTAACAATGACTAAAATGTAGTCACACAATTACATTTAAGTTATATTGCGGACTTGAACTGTCAAAGAAAGAGAGAATATTTCGTGAACTTTTTATACATACTTCTTTAAAATCACTAATAACATCAATTTTTTTTTTCCCTGCAAAAATTTTGAACACATATTTGGAGCCACTGCTATAGCTTAAAATATTGGAATTCCGTTAATGGTTACTGGGAACTATGATAATAGAAATTATTTTTACTAGTATTTCTCTGAATTCTATTTATTTATAACACTTTCTATAGTCATGCTACTCTTCAGCTTTCTTAAATTGGCCCATTTAGCCTTGGCTGTCCCACTAATTATATAAGCTTTTTGAATCCTGACTTTATTTTTTTGGGCTCCAAAATCACTGCAGATGGTGACTGCAGCCATGAAATTAAAAGATGCTTACTCCTTGGAAGGAAAGTTATGACCAACCTAGACAGCATATTAAAAATCAGAGACATTGCTTTGCCGACAAAGGTCCATCTACTCAAAGTTTTGGTTTTTCCAGTAGTCACGTATGGATGTGAGAGTTGGACTATAAAGAAAGCTGAGCACTGAAGAATTGATGCGTTTGAACTGCGGTGTTGGAGAAGACTCTTGAGAGTCCTTTGGACTGCAAGATCAAACCAGTCTATCCTAAAGGAGATCAGTCCTGAGTATTCATTGGGATGACTGATGTTGAAGCTGAAACTCCAGTACTTTGGCCACCTGATGCAAAGAGCTGACTCATTTGAAAAGACCCTGATGCTGGGAAAGATTGAGGGCAGGAGGAGAAGGGAACGACAGAGGACAAGATGGTTGGATGGCATCACCGATTCAATGGACATGAGTTTGGGTAAACTCAGGGAATTGGTGAGGGACAGGGAGGCCTGGCGTGCTGCAGTCCATGGAGTCGCCAAGAGTCGGACACCACTGAGCAACTGAACTGAATCTCTAAAATCTCTTGTCTTCATTCTTTACCTATAATGTACATTTGTTTATTTACTCATTCAACAAATATTTACTGAACAACTACTGCCAGTCAACAGCATTCTCATAAAACTTACAACCCAAGTGCTATATAAAATGGAAAGGTTAGACTGAGATGTTATTGTCCCTTTAAGATCTAAAATTTCATTATATAAAAGATCACCTACATTTACCATTTTAATTGATCAAAAAAGCAGAAGACAAAAACTTGGCATTAATAAGAAATAGAAATATTTAGACCACACCCAAGCAAGGTCTGCTTCAATCCTGGGTACAAATTTCTAGCTCTATCACAAGTTCCTGTCTAAACAAAGTCAATGTCTGTGTTGATCAAACAGTGGGTCACAAATATATGAATCTTTGCAAATTATGAAAAAGCTGGGAAATGATTAAATAGTACATTGTAAATTGGATAGTTATTTAAACCTACAAAGCTCAGGTTTGAGGAACGGTTTTTTTACAGTTAGTTTCTGAGTTCATTTAGAGAAGATCTTCTATAACTTAGGTTCGTTTAAGGTTAATTTTTTATACATTCAAAAGTTCACACTACAGTAGAAGTTTACAGAATACAGTACCAATCACAGAAGTGTACTGCAACTCAGTCGCTGAGTTTAAACACATGTTCTTCAAACACTCATCTGAAATATCAAAGTACTGTCATCTAATTCAGAATAATAAACATTCATATATACCAGTAGAAACACGCTTGTTTCCAGCTGTTTACAAGTCCCAGAGTCGTAACTAACACACTGTTGAAAACAATTCCTTGTAATCTAAAGGCCCTAAAGCCACAAACAATACACTACTAATCAAAGCTTCACAGCCTTGATTACTCAGGGGAGTGCAGCCACCCACCAAAAAGCCCAAAGAGAAGCGAGCTTATCTTTCCCACAAATTGGTAATGTTTTTCCTCTTTTCTGCCAAATTCTTGAAGAAGGGACACACTGCACATACAAAGATTCAATAAAAAGAATCCTAATATTTCCTGTTCCTGACATGTAACCAGACTCATTTAGCTAACATGTATTGTATACTTCACTATGGCAGGCTCTAGGCTAACCCTCTGAAAGACATGGCCCCTGTCTTCCAGGAAAGTTAAGTTCTAGAGGGATAGAGCAGTATGAACAAATAACTAGTGTGATAAATACTGTGAAAGAACAGTAACAATGTTAAAAGACTTAGAGGAGAATTTTACCTAATACAAGAAGGGAAAGAACACCACCTCTTGCGAAAGTAACATTTAATCCGGTATCTGAAGGACGCTGCTTATCTTAAATTTTTTCTCTGCATATTTGCACAGATATTTATTTTTGGTCAAATAAGTTACACATTTAAAAACATCCTATTTTGGAACTATAGTCGGCTGGTATATTTAAAATACAAGAAAGGCACGTAAGCTTACCTGGTTGCCTTCTGCCATCACCAGGTAAATATCACACCTTGGCTAGACTGCCTGTCCCCAGGGAGGATGAGACTCCTGAAACAGAGCTAGGTCACACCAATTGTCCCAGCCAAAACCAAAAGATAGCCAAACTCCTGAAGTCAGCAGAGCCCCCAAACCAACCACCCTAGAAATGTTTTGAACAAATACTTATTGTGAGCAACTGATGTTTCTCAGTCATCTGCCATGCAGCATTACTATGGCAACAGATAACTTATACACAAGATCTTTAAAAATTACTATTCCTGTATCTTTTCTCTGGAAACCACTGAAGGATATGTCCTCCCAAGAGAAATGAGTAAACCAAGAAAGACTCTGATTTGGGATCCAGAAGTGAAGGATTTAAACATAGGAAAAAAGATAATTTTTAGGTTAATTTGTGAAGGGAAGATTCAGAGCAACAGGCTGCTACAGTTCTATAGTTACTGTTGGCAATTCTAGGACAAATGCTTCCAAAACAACCTAAAGAACTAATATATAACCCAATGTGTGTTAGAATCCTGGCAAGGAGTATGAGGGTAGGAAGTTAGTTATGTGAAGAAGAATAAGCAAACAAAAAAAATGAGAATTATGGCAAATTCCAGGGAAAAAAAAACCTAAGATGTGATCATAACATATAACCTGGCTCATATAGAAAAACTTTTATGTTTACAATAATGTATACACTAAACATTTGACATGAGAAGCTAGAGAACAATTCCCCGAGAAAGTGACATTTGTGAAGACCACTGAAAGCATGTTTTAACAACTTAAAAACATTTTTAAATTTTGGACAATTATACTGGGAGGATAGGGGTAAAGAGTGTGTGTGCTGGAGGGAGAAAGAAGTTTAAGAAAAGTAGATCTGTATCTTCCAGTGTAGAAAGCCCTCAAATAAGATCTAAAACTGAAATATAAAAGACAGCGATTTAACCATAGATTTTTTAAATATCAAATTTAATAGCATAAGAAACAGCTAGAAAGTAGTCAAATCTGGGGAGTTGGGAGGAGACAGAAGGCTGCTATTTTTGAATCATAAGCCCAGTGTCTTTTGAAGCTATTATTTTAATAAAAATTAAAATTTTCACCTATTTTTAACCTCATTTGCCTTACTTCCATTCTCCCCAAATTTCTATTTCTAGATGCCTTATATCTATTACAACTAGAACTATTTCCTGAATTCATTTATTCTTTCAACTATTTACTGAGAAGCTATTAATGTCCACTGTTTCTGATAAGCAATTAACAAAAAACTAAGTCTAGTGGGGACACACAAAATATTTTAGATATATTAAACATACAGATAGGCCAAGAATTAAGTGGTAAGAAGAAAAGTAATGCAAAATACACAGATGGATGTGTGCATGCTCAGTCACGTCTGACTCTCCACAACTCTATGTACTGTAGCTCCCCAGGCTCCTGTCCATGAAATTTTTCCAGCATTTATATATGTTGGTGGCATTTAAGCAGACATCTGGAGTTAATAAGGGAGAAGTCCATGCAGATATGTGGCAAAAGAACGGAGGAGGTGGGAAAGCAGCTAATGCAAAGGCCCTAAGATGTACATGCGCTTAGCATGTTCAAAGACAAGCTGGAAAACCAGCTATTTAGGGCCTTATGTGCATTTAAGTACTTTTGCTATTACTCTGCATGAGCTAATGAACCATGGGTCTTCAAATGAGTTACAGCAATAGGAGTTAACTTTTACTCTTTAAAAGATCACTTGCTGGTGTATAATCACTTGCCAAAAAAAAAAAACTGGCAATATATGCTAAGGCTTATAGATATATATATACACACTATATGTTAAGACTGAGACAATATACACTAACACTGGACTTTCCAGGTGGCGTGGCAAAGAATCTGCCTGCAATGCAGGAGACCCCGGTTCAATCCCTGGGTCGGGAAGATCCCCTGGAAAAGGAAATGGTAACCCACTCCAGTCTTCTTGCCTGGGAAATCCCATGGACAGAAGAGCCTGGTAGGCTACAGTCCGTGGGGTCGCAAAGAGTCAGACATGACTGAGCATACACACCATGAGGCTAGTACATACTGAATCAAAAATCTCACTCCTAGGTATATCCCCATCATAAATTTATACATAAATGTATACATGTATTTCTCAAAAGCCAGGTACTAGAACATTCATAGCAGCATGATTCATAACAGCCAAACACTGGGAACTATCTGAAAGTCCATCAACAGTAGAACAGATCAATAAATTGTGGTGTGTATGTGTTAGTCGCTTAGTCGTGTCTGACTCTTTGCAAGCCCATGGACTGTAACCCACCAGGCTCCTCTCCTTCCATGGGATTCTCCAGGCAAGGATATGGGAGTGGGTTGCCATTTCCTTCTCCAGGGATCTTCCTAACCCAGGGATCAAACCTGGGTCTCCCACACTGCAGGCAGGTTCTTTACTGTCTGCACCACCAAGAAAGCCCTAATAAATTGTGGTATATTAACACAAAGGGGACGACAGAAGATGAGATGGTTGGATGGCATCACCGACTCGATGGACATGCGTTTGAGCAAGCTCCGGGAATTGGTGATGGACAGGGAAGCCCGGCATGCTGCAGTCCATGGGGTTGCCAAGAGTCGGACACAACTGAGCGACTGAACTGAACACAACTGAATAGTTCCCAGCAATGAGAAGAAACCAAATTTCACGCACCATTGTGGATGGATCTCACACACATAATGTTGCATAAAAGACAGACTCAACTTACACATTGTAGGATTCCATTTACATGAAGTTTAACAACAGACTAGACTAACCTGTGCTCTTAGACAGTGGTCATCCTTGGGGGATCAGTGTCTGCAGGTGGATGTGAGGAGTAGCTAGTCACATGCCGATTTCAGCTCTGGGTACGGCATACATAGATGTGATCAAGTTGTGAAAATTCACCACAAACCCATAATATGTGCAATTTTCTGCATGTAAATGTAAGGTTCTTTTTAAAAGATGAATCTGCTGGGTGGAAAATGGATTCTAAGGAGGCAAAACACCACGGAGAGCAGTTAGGAAGCTGGTGTAATTCTTCAAAATAAGACGGTGGCTCAAGCAGGAGAGGCAGAGACTGTGCTGAATGGCCACATCCTGGAATATTTTGAAGCTAAAGTAAGCGTGATTTCCTAATAGACTACACCAAATAGTAAAAGCAACAAGGATAACATGAAGTGATTTTGTTTTCTTTTTTTTTTTTTTGCCTGGACAACTAGAAAACAGAAGTGCCTTAGCTGAAGTGGAAAAGACTATAGAAAATGCAGATTTGGAGAGCATGGGGCGGGGGAATGTCTAGTTTTGAGAACCCTATGTTTGTGAGGGGTCCAAATAGAGCTGTTAAAACCTGTAGTTGGATGCATAAATCCAGAGTGCAAGAAAATCTGGATTGCAAAATAAATCTGGGAGTTGAGAGCAAAAGCACAGCTTTAAAACCAAGGGACTGCCTACCTGTGCCAAGTGATCACGGTTACTATCAACATTCATGAAGTCACGTACCCCTGACACGAGACGACGAGAGAGACACTTGGCGGCCCTCTCCTCAAACCCTTAACTCCCAACAAATCCTTCTACAAAATACCTGACTAGTACTCCTTAAAACTGTCAAGATCCTCAGAAACAAGTGAAGTGTGGGACACCGAGAACTGGGGATTCCGTTAGCATTGTTGCTCCCGTGACCTGTTTTCTCACTTCTTCCCTATCACCTTCACGCTGCCCTTGCTTCCACTGTTGCTCCCTCTAGGGCACCACTGTCCAACAGAGGTTTACGTGATAATGAAAAGAAGCGTTCTGTATGGCCGACTCACACAGTAGCCCCAAGGCACATTTATCTACTGAGCACTTGCACTGCGTCTATAGTGCCTGAGGCACTGAGTTTTTAGTTTTATGTAATTTTAATTTAAATTTAAATAGGCACAGGGTTACCAGTTTGGACAGCACAGCTCTGAGTTCATGACCTCTTATTCGATCCGTTCTTTTCTTGACCTTTTATAAACCCTGATACTTCTCCATACTTGATTATCCTGGCCATAGTCAATCCTTAAAGAACATCTGAAGTCAGATTTCACTTGGCCTTTGCTCCTATCTTTCTATACCTACACAGCACACCTGGAAAAGGACAGAAGCCTCCTGGGCCAAACAAGCTCCCTCCCTAATCTGCCTGTTAAGTTAGGCCTCAGAGATTGATGCCTGTGAATTCAAGGAAAGATTTCTCAAATGTGAATTTAAAAAAAAAAAAGAAAAAAAAAGACTCCAAGTGTTAATGATAAACTAGATATAAGAAAAAAAACTCTTTTAGAGACTCAGAGACTTAGAAAACAAACTCATGGTTGCTGGAGGGAAGGGACAGTTAAGGACTTTGGGAAGGTCATGTACACACTGCTATATTTAAAATGTATAACCAACAAAAACCTATTGTATAGCACATGGAACTCTGCTCAGTGTCACGTGCCAGCCTGGATGGGAGGAGAGTCTGGGGGAGAATGGATACACGTATATCTATGGTTGAGTCCCTTCACTGTTCACTTGAAACTATCACATTGTTAATTGGCTATACCCCAATACAAAACGTTTATGCTGTAAAAAAATAAAACTTTAATAAAATTTTAATAAATAAAACCAAAAATAAACTTTTACAAATAGAAAATAATACTCAGATTAATGACATCAACTCAGTGAGTTAAGGAATACTCTCCTCCTAAAACTAAACCACTATTCACAATGTATGGTACCAGCTTACACAGCACGTACTCTCGGCACTTTCCTCCAGTGTAAAATCCTCATTTGTACAGTGTCTTTACAGCTATTAGGTAGGAAGACAATTCTATTAAGACATTTTCTCATGAATATACAATAATTATGGCAGCATAATCTGGTATGGGGGCTTCCCTGGTGGCTCAGCAGTAAAGAATATGCCCACCAATGCAGGACAAGCAAGTTTGATCCCTAGGTCAGGAAGATCCACTGGAGAAGGAAATGGCAATCCACTCCAGTATTCTTGCCTAGGAAATCCCACGGACAGAGGAGCCTGGTGGGCTACAGTCCATGGGGTCACAAAGAGGACACGATTCAGCGACTAAAGAACATAATCTGGTATAGATTCAAAATGAAGTGCCCAAGCTCAGCAATAATCTCATCATCCAGAAGATCCAGACTTTATTTATGCTAGTTTTGAAAGATAATTGAAATAAAGGCAATTTTTAAAAATTTTATGGAGAACAAGGATTCAGAGAGTAAATTCCCAAAGAACTGTAGCTTGAGAAACAAACTATCCCCAGCTGAAAATGCCAACAGCCAAGAGAGAGTAATAAGAGCTTGTTATAGTTTAGCTATCAGATGCTTTCCTCTCTGCAGTCAGATGAGAACAGCTCTTCAGAAAATTACTTCCACAGAGGTCAAAGTTCTTTTGTTCTTTTAACATTTTCATCTGTTCACTTAGTGAACTAAGTGATTCACTTAGTTCAATCACTAAGTCGTGTCCAACTCTGTGAGACCCCAAATGACTGCAATGCGCCAGGTCTCCCTATCCTTTATTTACTATCTCTCAGAGTTTACTCAGACTCACATCCATTGAGTCAGTGATGCCATCCAACCATCTCATCCTCTGTCGTCCCCTTCTCCTCCTGCCTTCAATCTTTCCCAGCATCAGCACCTTTTTCCAACGAGTCAGTTCTTCACATTATTGGAGCTTTAGCATCAGTCCTTCCAATGAATATTCAGGGTGGATTTCCTTTAGGATTAATCTCTCCTTAATATTTTTATTAGGAAGAGATTAATACAATGAGCCTCCCTGTACCCAATACCCAGCATGACCAATAACCAGCCTGCAAAAGTTGTTTTAATAAGACAAGTGCATGATGAAGACATCAGCAACATCTCAGAGAAATGCCAAGACAAGTAAGTAGTACAATGAAAGAGAAGGGAAGTGAAGTGAAAGTCGCTCGGTCATGTCCAACTTTTGCAACCCCATGGAGTATACAGTCCATGGAATTCTCCAGGCCAGAATACTGGAGTGGGTAGCCTTTCCCTTCTCCAGAGGATCTTTCCAACCCAGGTCACCTGCATTGCAGGCGGATTTTTTACCAGCTGAGCCACAAGGGAAGCCAGAGAAGGTAAAGGGGCTCCTATTTATTTAGTCAACAAACATTTATAAAACCCTTACCATGCATCCAACCAACCCTGAAAGCCCAGACACAAAACTGGCCCCTGTCTTCTTGATGCGTATAGTCTAGGGGCTTGGAAAACCACCAGCCAATAACAAAGCAGTGTAAAAGATGTTATAACAGGCTAAGTAAAGTACCAGGCGGGTGCCTAACCCAGAATCAGAGGCTGGGGGAGGCTACAGCGTGAAGGATGAGTAGGAATTTGCTGAGGGCAGAGAAGTCGGCATCACTCTTGACTACATTCTTCTTTAACTAGTCATAAGATTCCATGCACTGTGTCTTCTTCTCTTTTTAAATCCACCACCCCCTCATATAAGAAACGAATCGCCAGTCCAGGTTCAATGCAGGATACAGGAAGCTTGGGGCTGGTGCACTGGGATGACCCAGAGGGATGATATGGGGAGGGAGATGGGAGGGCACCCGTGACGGATGCATGTTGATGTATGGCAAAACCAATACAATATTGTAAAGTAAAAAATAATAATAATAAAATTTTAAAAATAAAATAAATCCACCACCTTTCCAAAAAGTTTGTGAACTTGAAAGAAAATTAGCATAAGGAGGTATGTTTTAGACTATTTGAGGCTCAGACTGCTGTAAGTTTTCTTTCTCAGCTTCTAATCCCTTCAGTCAGCTCAATGAGCTCAGACTCAACAAATGTTATTTTCATTAACCATCCAAATCTCTCTCTCCTTAAGCGTGTCGAGGTTTCCTCAACAGAAAGGACCCAGTAAGGTTCTTTCACGAGAAGGGAGCAGAATTTCACTTCAGACTGGAAGTGGCTCTTTACCATGAGGACACCTCCTCCTCCTCCCCCTATGTTAAGAACATATTTCAAACTGCTGACTTCATTATAACTGTGATTCCCAAAGCTGTGGTCAATTTCAGAGGGAACAATTACAGTCCATTGAAACTTTCAATTTTAACTGGCTATGGTTCTATTACTCTGTAACTCTAAACTGCTGCTTAACATTTATTAGAAGATCATATACCCAAGAATCTTACAACTGGAAGGAGTCCTTAGAGATCAGTTAGTGCCAAGGTTTGCACACTGTCCCAGAGAAGTGCTTCACAGGCCCTGCCAACACAGACACTCACATTTTAACATGAAGAGTACACTCCTTCAGTTTTATATAGCTCCCCACTCGACTCTTCAATGCACAGATATTTGCAGGTTCTTATAACCGTGTCAGTGATGAGAAAAGGCTATATCTGTTTTAAAAAGATTCCAGCTCACACAGTTCACCTAGGGAAACCTGCTCAGGTAGGTCCACTATCCATTACTGACACTGAACTGAGCAGAGCAGCAAAGAAGGCTGAAGTCCATCTGCTGGTTCATGCTAAAGGCATTACTATCACTTGCAAAATAATCAAACTTGATAATGTTATATCAAGAAGTCTATTAAAATTTGAGCACGGTCAACTTTGGATGTTTATTGCCTTTTCAATTTACAATAAGGATATGGGAGCAGCTGCTAACAATTCAACTTAAAATTCCCCTAAAACATGGCTGCCAAGTGTCTGGGCAACCAATGCCCTCACGCCTCTAGCAACAGCAAATTTATCTTCTACTCAATCATTAGACAGCTTTCACTGTAAATTATTCCTTAAACTGAACTATGTCTTTCTTCCCGTAGCTTCCATCCACTGGCCTTAGTTCTATTCCCTGGAAACACAAGGTACAAACCCTCTTCCTTTACAATATTTGACTGTGGCCTCCTTCCCCAGGCACCAAGTTCTCTCACCTCCAAAGCAAATATTCTTTCAATCTTTCTTCCATATGTGGCTTTCCAGTCCCTTCATCACCTTGTCTACCACTTTTGAACATGTTCAAGAATAGACCTGGATTCCATGGTTGTATTTTATTCTGTTCTAGAGTGGATACAACCATCCTCTCCCCAAATCTAGATTTCTAGATTTTTAATTCCTTTTTAAAGAAAGCATCTGAGACTGGCTTTTTTGTTGCCACATCTCCCAGACTCACACTCAGCTGCTGACCATTGCCCCAGAGTGCCTCTATCATCCACATATTCTTCTACATCTTCCAGTGCTTACTTATGCAGTTGGTTTCATGGACCAAAAATAGTTAAACTCCATCTGTATTCAACCCTCCATCATCTTAGTTTGACAAAAATACAATTCCAGTTTGGACATGTACACATCCTCGGGTCTTAGATCTGTTTGTGTTTTCTCTCCCTCTTCATTCAAAGTAAAGGCCTGACTGGATGATCTAGCTTCAGGCTTATACATACTAACCTAAACATCCCTTCCAATCCCTCCATTTCAAGCCAAAAAATCATTTCAAACACAGTTTCACCTGGAATTCAGAGAAACCTGGCAGGCTACAGTCCATGGGGTCACACAGAGTTGGGCACGACTGAAGCAACTTAGCATGCAAGAAATAAGCTTTGCCAAATAAACTACGGACATGCTATCATCCCAATTTCATAAACGTTAAAATGTGAAAAAAAAAATGTACCTTTACAATCAATGAGATATAGCCTACAGTTTTGAGTTTGTTTTAGCACACAATTGGCTCAAGATCAAGAAATTTAATTATTTTTAGGATACAGTATACAACAGTTTTTCTTTTTATCAAGTACATGAAGTCTCTCCTTACTAATTCTCCAGACCTGTCACAGGAATTCAGTGGATGGATGCAGGTGAAAATACCCTGCATGAACTTCAACCAGCATCACTCCATTTTAAGAAAAGACATCTACTTTACATATTGAGATTTATAACCAGGGTTTGACATCACAAAGGAAAGCTTCTTCCTCTCCCTTCAAAATAAAACAAAACACAGAACTGGACCTCAAAGCTGATCTACCAAGAAAGAACATCTTAGCAGGAAATCACAGCATATGTACTGGAAAAACTCACCTAAGTTATTCTGATGCTTCTCTAATTAGGAAACATTAAATTAAAAGATAACTACACTTAAAATACTCAAGCACAGAAACTCTTTCTAAGCTTAACTCCAAACTTAAAAGCAATGACTGTTTGGCAAATCTGACACAAAAAATATAAAACTTCTGTAAGGAAACACTGCACCATAAAGAAAAATAAGTTGTGAGAAAATACTTGCAGATGCCAAAATATATAAAGACTTCTTCCTATTAATTAGAAGATAAACCCAAAAGAAAAATAAGCAAAGCAACTGGCAATTCAAAGTACAAGTGGCTAGTAATTACAAGAAAAAAATACGTTCAGTTTCACTAAAGAAGTGCAAATTATGACAATGAGCTATTTTTCACTTATCAAATAGGCAAAAATTTTAAAAGATTAATAACAGGCAGTCTTTGGTAAGGCTACCTGAAACATATGAGCATATCTAATTAAGAACCAAAAATTCACCAACAGTTCAGTAAATTATAGTAGAATCATACAAATGGTATGCAGCTGCTAAAATCAGGCACCTCTAAATGTATGCATGTGGAAGAAACGGCCATCACAGACTGTGCCAAGTTAAAAAAAACTTTGACATTAAAACAGTATGTATATTATAATTTCATTGTTATAAAAACCACAAAATCCAGAAAGAGGTCTAAAAGTAAACAGACTTAATTCCTAACAGTAATGACCACTAAGAGTATAGGAAGCGGGTGGATGATGGAAAAATGTAACTCTTACTTTACACACTTCTCTATTGTCTTGATTTTTTTTTACAGTAAGCAATTTTTTTGAATTTCCCAATTGATGAAAAAGTTGCACATCATCACTTTCCAAACTTAATACAAACAGTTAACATGATACCTTCCTCTACAAAAGCTCCGGTCCTTTCCCCCTTAGTCTTCTGAGAGCTTTTTCTAACTTAACCCTCCTAACTAGAGCCACCAGCCAGAAAAGAGATCATTAGCAAACGAGTCTTTTAACGTTCCAGTCTCTTCTCTTGCAGGGCGCCAGTCAGCAAATGGATTTGGGTTTTTCAGTAACAAACTGGAGAACCAATGCGAGAACTGAATAAAAAGGCCAGAATAAAATCTTTTCTGAATCTAGGCAAGAGATGGAACAGGTGAGTGAGAAATTAGAAAAGTTCGTAAGCATTTTCTGTAAAGGACCAGAGTAAATGTTTTAGGCTTCACAAGCCATCGTTTCTGTCATCACAACTTAACTCTTGCCATCATAGCACCTAAGCAACCAAAGATCACACGTAAGCGTAAGCTTCATTACGTTCCCATCAAAGTTTGACACGGAAATCTTAGCTTCACATAGTTTTCACATGTCATGAAATATTATTCTTTTGATTTTCTATTCTTCTGATTTTCAACCATTTAAAAGTGGGGAAAAAAATTCGTTACGCTGCAGGCATATGAAAGCAGGTGGTAGGCCACATGCGGTAGTTTGCATTAGAAGATAATCTTACAAATCTCAGAGTAAAAACAAGCAAATAAACAGGAAGTCTCTAGTAAAATACTGTCCGGATTCTTTACATAGAAAATTTCTTCCAAGAGGTCTATAATTATACAGTGAACCACAGTACCAATTATCACTATTCTAAAATGAGCTTTCTCTCAAATGACTGGCAGAATTTATGATATTAAAAGGGGTTCCTGAGATTTCCCTCATAGTCCAGTGGCTAAGACACTACGCTCCCAATGCTGGGGGCCTGGGTTTGATCCCTGGTCAGGGAACTAGATCCCACATGCAACAACTAAAAATCCTGCATGTCGCAACTGAGACTCATCGCAGACAAATAAATAAAAATAAATATATTTTTTTAAAAAAGGGGTTCCTAGTCACTAATGAAAGTGAAGTAGCTCAGTCTCCGACTCTTTGTGACCCCATGGACTGTAGCCTACCAGGCTCCTCTGTCCATGGGATTTTCCAGGCCAGAGTACTGGAGTGGGTTGCCATTTCCTTCTCCAGGGGATCATGGAACCCATGTCTCCCGCATTGCGGGCAGACGCTTTACTGTCTGAGCCACCGGGGAAGCTCTCTTAGTCACTACAGAAATGCAAATGAAAGCCACAATAAGGTATCACTACACTTCCACTAGAGTAATTTCAATGCAAAAGACTGGCAACAACAAATGTTGAAGATCTGGAAAAACCAGAATCCTCAAACATTGCTGGTTTGTAAAATAGTACAGCCACTTTGGAGAACAGCTTGGTGGTTTCTTATAAAGTTAAATATATATTTACTATATGATCCGGACATGATTGAGTGACTGAACAACAAAATATGATCCAGCTATTTCACTCTTAGGTATCTATTCAAGAGAAATGAAAATATATGTCCACAGACAATTATGCAAGTGTACACAGGAGTATTATTCATAACAGCCCCAAACTTAGAAGCAATACAACTGCAATCAACTAGCAAATAAATGTAGTTTATCCACACAATAAAATAAAATTTACCTTTAAAAGGAACAAGTTGCTGACATATGAACATGGCTGAACAAAATACTATGCTAAGTGAAAGAAGCCAGACGGACTACATAATACACAGTATTCAGTACCCAGTTTCAGTGCATGGGTTTCCCCCACATACACACCAAGCTATTCTTTGACACCAGTTGGGTGCCCTACAATTCATCAGTTCTGACACTATCCAGAGATAGCATCAGATTCCACAGGTTTAGGGCTCAGTCCTACCAGACAGCACCCCACTTCAGATGCCAGTCACAAGCCCAGGTTGTTATCTGTGTTTCTGACCAACTGACGGGAATCAGAGGTTCCCATCGCCCATGGGTTCGATTCAGAGAACTCTGAGAAGCAGTTTACTCACTAGATTTGTTTATCACAAACAACGTTAAAGGCTACAAACGAACAACAGCCCAATGAAGAGATACATAAGAGATACATAAAGAGCCTCCGTACCTGTGGGGTTCAAGGCGAAGCACAAGCTTGCCTGAGTCCTGGTTCACCAACCTGAGAGCTTTCCAAACCCAATTCTTTTGGATTCTTGGGGGCTTCATTACATAGGCATGATTGATTAAATCATTGACAGCTGGCGACTACATTCACTCTCCAACCAATTCAATCTCCAGAGGGAGGTGAGAGAGGGGCAAACTGAAAATTCCAGCCTTGTGATCATGTGGTGGTTCTCCCTGGGAACCAGCCCCCATCCTTAAGTGCCTTCCAGAAGCCACCTTATTAACAAACTCAGGTGTGTTGAAAGGGGTTTGTTAGGAATATCCAGGCATCTTTAGCACGCTTGTCACTTGGGAAAGCCCAAGAGTTTTAGGAGTTCTGAGCTAGAAACAAGGGACAAAGATCATCTATTTATTTCCTATGATACATCACAGTGTTACGTTATATGATTCCTACTTTTATGCAATTTCTAGAAATGGCAAATCTATCCAGACAGAAAGCAGATCAGTGGTTGCCTCAGAGGTGAAAGCAGAGATCTAGTAAATCAGGAGGGTGCTCTGTAGGAGGAAAGCAAGCGGACACAGCTAGACTGGGTGATGGCTGCACAACTCCACAAACTGACTTTACAAATATGACTTTTATACTCACGATGGGTAGATTTTATCATATGCAAACTATACCTAAAGAGACTGTTTTAAAGGGGGGAGAGAGACCCCAAACAGCCCTGTGGACCCATCGGTGGCTCGCAGTCAGCGTGCCCAGGCACTCTCTTGATTCGCCCTGTGGACCCATCGGTGGCTCACAGTCAGCGTGCCCAGGCACTCTCTTGACTCTATGCCTTTGCTCTGGAAGGTCCTGGAAAACCTCCTTAACCAAGAACCTCCTCTGTAAGCTTCACTCCACCCCGACTTCGCTCCCGAGGAGTTGGCTTCTTCTCGGAACCATCCCAGCGCTTGTGCTCGAACTTTTTATCATCACCTTTAGTCCTAACCTCTTACCTGTGATAAATTCCTTGAGCAAAGAACTGTGTGTGTCATTCACCTATCTGTTCTTTATTATGCTCTACATACAGCAGGCACTCAGTGACTATTTGTAATAGTTAACAAAATCGACAGGATTAGGTGCTATCTTAAAAACCTTCTTGCAGCATGAAAAGTGGCAAAAATCTAAACCTTGAAGACTCACTCATCCAACCCTACATCCCCCACTCTCCTCCAAAAAACCATTATCTAAATGCCTTCCAATTGTTAAACATTTTTAGTATGCTCATTCCAGACATTTCCATTTTAATCACACAAATACAGGAATCACAAAACCCATTTCAATGCTGAGCACAAGCAAACCTGACAGCCAGTTACTAAATCTGCGAGTGAGTGGAAACTAAGGGAGACTAGAAAATATGGCTTCATACACTTCAACCAAAGCCAGATTTCAACCGGTAAGAAATTTCCAAACTAGTAAAAACATCATCTTTAGAAACCTTTCTGGTAAAAGCCTGGTTGAAATGAAGCTCCTCTGCTGTGATAGAGGCTACCTTTTATTGTAAGAAGTGTTAGCGCTGGTGGTACCAACTGAACATGGGTATACTTGCCAGCCTCGCAGCAAAGCCAACTTACTGACATTGGGTTGTGGTGAAGGAGGAACGTCTGCACCCAGCAAGGAGATCTGGCAGTTCACTGCTCAAAAGACCCAATGGCCTCTAGTGGATGGTTTTTAAAGGCAATGATAGGGGTGAGCACGGCAGGCTGCATGACTTTCTTCTGATGGGTTGCAGGTAAGGTAACAAGTGGCGTTCTTAGGAATCAGCCTAAACTGGTTTCAGTCAGTCTGGGGTCTAAGTGCTGCCCATCACAGAGTTGCCATCATCACCTGGGTTAGGGTCTTAGTTCCAGTAGAACAATTCAAAGACATGTGTCAGATTGCTATGCACATCCCTTGAGGAGGAGCTAGGGCTGGTTTTTAGGCCACTATTATTTCTTGACTGCTTTCCCTTCGTTTCTGTGACTCCCTTCCCTAATTAGCAACTGCTGGAGTCTGCTCTTTGGAACTCAGGGAAGGCTAAAGAGACTAAAGTCTTTTTCTACAAGAAATGGGTGACACAGAGGGGCTTCTGCACCCAGGAGGGCCCTACTGGGCCCTGCTTGGTTTCAATCTCTCCTTTTCTTTGATACTCTTCAATACAGAAGGGAAGGGAAAAGAGAATAAAGTGTTTTTTAATTAATTCATTTTTTAATTGAAGGATAATTGCTTTACAGAATTTTGCTGTTTTCTGCCAAACCTCAGCATGAATCAACCATAAGTATACAGTTTTGAATAAATAAAGTTTTGAAGAGAAAAGTTAATCATAAACTCGGCAGAGGAACTCAGCTTTAGGGGGACCTGATTTCACTGGTCACTCTTGCCTGAAATGGACAATACAGAAACCCTAAAGCTTCTAGCAGCTTTGTGGCTTCTCAAATGTTGGCCATAGGTTTTTTAAACTTCATATATAAGTAACTTCTGGAAACTATTTGCTCTTACTTTCAAAGAAGGTAAGGCAAAGCAAGTTCTTTTTAAAATCACAATTTGCATCAGATGGAATTTAACTCTCCCAAAAATGATGCACTGAGATAGAGGACATAAAGGCCAAACACTGATAAAGACAAAGCGCTGACTCAACACTTAAGAAAAACAAGCTTTAAAACAGTGAAACTGACACTATGAGGGATTAAAAACCATCTACTGGTCATCTTCAAGGAAGGAGTCTGAGAGTCTAAGAACTTCTATCTCCAGTCAAATAGCAAGAATTAACTATGAAGACGTCTGAAGATACCACTGGGACAGAGGCACACATCTGTAGCTAGTGAAAAAGATTTGCCACGTGTCTTTTCACTCAGACCTGCGAATAATTAGACACCTATTTTAAACATCTATGACTGGAGTAAGTGTAAACCTTCTGCTATTAAATATCTGTGCTTTTATTAAATAAACACAAGCCATCCCAATATGTGACTAAGAGGGAGGAGAAATACTGAAAGCATTTTTAACTTTCCATCTTTTAATGGCTGATGCTTCAAATAAGATCAGGCAGGGTGAGGAAGAACCCCAGTTATTGACAGCCATGGGTCAGGTGCATTACATATAATATCTCATGTGATCCTCACCAGACTCCTATGAAGAGTTTTAAAGAGGAGAAGACTGAGGAACAGAAAGGCAAAATAAAACTTAACAGCACTGGGAAACAGCAGAGCCAAAGTTTCTGTCTGTCTTACCATCTCACCTCGCCTCCCTAAGCTGAATAGTTTGTCTAGTTAACTAGCTCTCACTGTCAGTTAATTAATTACAGGACATCTGACACCAATCCTCCTCTCTTGATTTCTACATTAAGAACATCTAATTAGCCAATTAAGTGAACTTTTTTTTTTCTTTCTGGCAACACCCTGCAGCATGTGGGATTTTTAGTTCCCCAACCAAGGATCTAACCCATACCCCCTAATATTACAAGGCAGAGTCTTAACCGCTGGACCACCAGGGAAGTCCCAAGTGAACATTTTCTGTAACTTTCAATATTACTTTATGCATAAACTTACATTTCATTACAGTTGGTAGACTACAAACTCCTTGAAAAAAGGCTTGATAAATATTTGTAGAATATTTTTAAAAATCATTAAGCCACTTTTAGGCTCCTTACCTAAAAGAATAGCATCCAAACATTTTCACCTTCCCTTCATTTATCCTAAAGTAAAGAAAAGCAATAAACAATGGTCTGTTTGTTTAATTTCTAAAAGAAAACTCAAAATATATGATTCCATGACCAGAAATAATTGCCTGATTTGAATTCCCACACACTTCATGTTTGTCTTTTTGAGCCCTGATCATCTTCTATGTGGATTAAAATTATTTCCGTGCATTCTTTACCTTCTCGACCAGACTGTAAACAACTTTAATATACCCCCCAGCACCTGGAATAGCAGATGCTGAATAAATGTTTAAATGAAGGAAATTACTTCTTTTTATCCCTACATTTCTGTCATATAGATACTCAGAATAAATGTTTTTTATTAAAAAAAGATTTATACAATAATAAATGAGATTCTCCTGGAACAATCAGTCTTGAGTCCAAGTTGATTTCTGTCATCAGGTTCTAATTAAGAACGGCAGATAAAGCAGATGGAGAACAGCTTTAATCTTCATGCTAAGTTGATCCTTCTCTGGTGAAAACACAGAAAAATTGTTTGGACAAGCCAACTGAACAAACATGATATTGGATGTCTAGAGGAAAGTCATTCTTCAAGAGTCTTCTTTCCACTAGATGGCTATCTGAACTTTAACCAAGAGAGCTGGTCCACGGGAAAAGGACTACTTAATGTTACTACGTACTCCAGCGAGGCCAAAGAACGGCGGTGGTGGTAATGGGGAAAAATTAAGGACAGGGGGGATTTTTTTCCCCCTATTTTAAAAAGATTTCTCCTTTTGGAACTACATACTTAGTCCTCTTCCCGTTTTACTTGCTCATGTCATTTACTCAGCAATGTAGAAGTATTTTCAGAGAACTGATGAAATTTTGCCAAACTTCTCATCAAAGAAATTTAGGGCTCCCTGGTGGCTCAGACGGTAAAGCATCTGTCTACAATGTGGGAGACCTGGGTTCGATCCCTGGGTCAGGAAGATCCCCTGGAGAAGGAAATGGCAATCCACTCCAGTACTATTGCCTGGAAAATCCCATGGACAGAGGAGCCTGGTAGGCTACAGTCCATGGGGTCGCAAAGAGTTGGACACAACTGAGCAACTTCACTTTCACTTTACACTAAGTTGTCATTTGATTTCTGATTAAAGCTTATCTAAATGTGAAGTCCTCCATTTTTTTTTAAGTAAATGGCCCCAAGATAAAAGTAAACATTAATTATTAAATGCTACCAAATAGTTTTCCATTAAGGATAACGTACTGTGATCTATGCAGTAAAACTCTGGCCATCTAAAGTGAATCACATAGGGCCATTTGTCCAAATCATTATTTCATACTAATGTTTATTCATTTTTTGGTTATAGAATAAAAAGCTCATGAAAAAAATTGGGGAAATTTTAAAAATGTTTGTTTGTTTCTATATAGTCTTAAAAAAATTTTCTGTGCAAATAAATTGACTCTTACAAAACTCACATAATACCGTAAAATAGAAAGTATACCAACCACATTGTGAGAATTTCCCCATGTTATTAATTATGCTTTTTAAGCACATCATTTTAATAGCTATATAATATTTCATCATTTGGATATATCTTGTTGGACATTTGAACTGTTTCCAGTATTTTTCTGGTTGAATACTACTTTGATAAACATCTCTGTGCACATTTCTATGTCTGAGTTAGACCGTGTCCTCAGGAAAAATGACTGAAAGAATAACCACATGAATTTCAAACAAAAATGTTCACTGGAAAGGGTGTGTCCAATCCCACTGGCGGTGAGGATGCCCATGTCCTCATACCCTCATTACCCCGAATGTTTTGTGGCAGGGGGGTGGTTTGGCTAATTAGATAAAAACCAGTATCTGGCTGTTTCAATATTCTTTTATCACCAAATGGAAATTATGTTCACTTTTTAAAATTTAAGTGGCTTATTTCAAGTCAGAAGTCTATTTTTCATTAGCATGATTGCACAGTCTTCGTTAAAACTCTGTAAAATTGGCTCTAAAAGGCTTTATTCTACACCACAACAGATTTGGCTATTCTTAAGATAAATTAACTACTGCAAAATTAAAAAAAGGAGTAATATCTTTAAAACAAAATTTCATATCATATCTTTATCGAATTTAATTGTAAAATTTTACCATTGAATTTTATAATTAAAAAGCTAAGGTAGTTATACTGCATTAAATCCAGGAGTTAAAAACAATGTAAAATTCCTCATTTTACAGGAAGAAAAGCATTTCATGAATGTTTCCTTTGCTAAAAATGTAAATATTTCTTTTTATAAGACATGCTCAAAATGAGTTACTAGAGAAATAGCCTCAGCATCGCAAAAAAATACCATTAACCCTTCAGTTTAAGTAAATGTTCTTTCTTTTTATAATATCAGCTTCTTATAAATGAGAGAGATTTCTTGACTTATCAAGAACATTTAAATATCAGTTAAAACTGCAGAATAAAATTACTCAGTTATCTATTTCGATAGCCTGGTGTTGCCTGCTACAGTATTTGATGGAGAAAGAACAACATGAAGGTTAAGAATGGCCTGCTCCATCTGGTGGGATGTTTCTGTGTAGCCATTTAAAATGGTGTTGAGTTTAAAACATAACATCAATTGAGGGGAACAGATACAACACTATAATCCCTATAATTATGTAAAAATCATAGCACATAATCCCACTATAATTATGTTAAAGATAAATAAATAAAAGATAAATATGCACTGGGAAGAAAAAAGATATGCCAAAATGATGAAAAAAACAGACAACAAGGACTCCCCTGGTGGTCCAGTGGTTGAATGTCCAGGATCCAGTGCAGGGGACCCAGGCTGGATCCCTGGTCAAGGAACTAGATCCCGCAGGATGCAACTAAAGATTCTATATGCTGCAATTAAGACCCAGCGCAGCAAAACAAAAAAAGCATATTTTTAAGACATTGTTTTCAATAGTTGAATATTGGTTGTTTTATTGCAATCACATTATCCATTTACATAACAGTGACAGACTTTATTTTCCTGGGCTCCAAAATCACAATGGTGACTACAGCCATGAAATTAAGACACTTGCTCCTTGGAAGAAAAGCTATGACAAACCTAAGCAGCATATTAAAAAGCAGAGACATCACTCTGTTGACAAAGGTCCGTCTAGTCAAAGCAATGGTTTTTCCAGTAGTCATGTATGGATGTGAGAGTTGGACCATAAAGAAGGCTGAGCACCAAAGAACTGATGCTTTTGAACTGTGGTGATGGAGAAGACTCTTGAGAGTCCCTTAGACTGTAAGAAGACCAAACCAGTCAATCCTACAGGAAATCAGTCCTGAATATTCATTGGAAGGACTGATGCTGAAGTTGAAGCTCCAATATTTTGGCCACTTGATGTGAAGAGCTGCTGCTGCTGCTGCTAAGTCGCTTCAGTCATGTCCGACTCTGTGCAACCCCATAAATGGTAACCCACCAGGCTCTCCCATCCCTGGGATTCTCCAGGCAAGACACTGGAGTGGGTTGCCATTTCCTTCTCCAATTGTGAAGAGCTAACTCACTGGAAAAGATCCTGATGCTGGTAAAGACTTAGGGCACGAGGAGAAGGGGACGACAGAGGATGAGACGGTTGGATGGCATCATCAACTCAATGGACATGAGTCTGAGCAAACTCTGGGAAATAGTGAAAGACAGGGAAGTGTAGCATGCTGCATTCCATGGGGTTGCAAAGAGTCAGAAATGACTGAGTGACTGAACAACAATTCATGTAACAACAACAAAAGATTCCATAATTATTTAGTTACTGCCCCTTCAATAACTCTTCAGTCATGATCTGCAGAGTATGTACATACTTGTACACGCTAGTATGATCATTACAAAGCACTGGCCAAGCTTTAAATGAAATGTGAGTAATAAATCAAAGTGGGGACCTCCTCGGTGGTCCAACGGCTGAAACTCTACACTCCCAATGCAGGGGGCCCTTGGGTTCCATCCCTGGTCAGGGAACTAGATCCCACATCCTCTAAGACCTGGCGAAGCCAAATAAAAATAATATATAATTTTTTTTAAAAAAAGACCAAAATGCTTTTTAAAAATTATTGAGCACTCAATGTGTCGGGTGCGTTGCTGAGTCTTCACGTGGATTAGTTCATTTAACCCTCTCACAAAGCTCAACGATACTATCACTGTTCTCGTTTTAAAGCTGAGGTGCTGAGGCTTACAGGTAAACTGAAATAACTAGCCCATGTCATACGATCAAGTGGAGAAGCCAGGGTTCAAAGACAAGATGTTTAATGGCAAAGCTCATGCTTTTATTGAGAATGAGATGCTGGCATTTCTTCATTAATAAGCACACATCCAACACCCCAGATCCAGATTATAGCTTCCTGGATTATAATCACAACTCAGATCTTCTGCAGAAAGCTGGCGAATCCCTCCTAAAGAACAATGTTTAATTCACTTTTCATGTGTAGTTATACTGGCAAATGTGCAACAATAAACTCACTCAGACCTTCCAAAACCAGGATAACCATCTCTGCCTCTGAAAGCACACACTGAATTCTGGCTATCGTTTAAAAGGGGTTTTTAAAGCACCAATCTGAAATAGCCATCACAAGCCAAAGCACAAAGTCCAAATTGTAAAAAACAAACACAAGTTCCTAGAATTTAGAATAAGTCAATTTAGACTCAACAGTCTATACAGGAACAGGGAATAGCATTAAGAGGAGGCCATGCCAAAAACTATCCAACTTCAAATTATATTCACTTTAATTCGTTTGCTGTCCATACAATATTACTTTTTGAAACTAAATATATTGAAGAGTCTCAAATTGTGCAACATGGGAAGAAAAAAATGAAAATTGGACCTTCTAAAATCTCACACAATTCAACTTTCTCTCCCAGAGCAATTGCTACTTAGTATGGCAGTATTCTAGATTGCAGTAGGTGTAGGCGCTTATTACAGAGAAGCAAAAAGTAATGCCAGAGTGAGCAGTTCTCCTCCAGTCTCCACACCTCAAAATGCCAGATTAATTACTATATGGCACCTGAAACTGTATCAGAATTAAACAGAGAAATCAGTCCCTGTCTTTAAAAGATGTTTTTCTTCCATTAGTGCTTAATTCCAGGGACAAAAGTCAAGACCTTAAGAATGAAAGAAATCCTGACCTAAATAAAGGCTATCAAAAGAGCCTTCTTTGTGAGAAGAAAAGCCACACAACCTTAAAAGCAACAGTTTGTTGATTTCCTAAATTGAAAGCAGTGACTGAGCATAAGAGATGCTTGATAAATGTCAATGAACATATAATCAACTAGTACATAAAGTTTAAATCACTCAACCTTGCACTCACACACTCTTCTTTCTAGATCAGTTTTCCTTTCCAGCCCACACCCCCACTACTCTCTCTTCCTTGCCTGCCTTCCACCCTCCTGACCTACCCCTCTCTCTACCAGTGGAAATCCTACTTATCTCTCAAAGTCTTCTTCAAAAGCCCACTTCTACTTGAAGTCTCCCCCTCCCACAACTGGTTGTTAACAACATTCCCCCATCTGTCTCAAAGCACCAGTTTATCCAATAACTACCAGCAATGTCTTTCTTTACTGCCAAGACACTGCTGCAAAGCCATGAACCAAACAGGGAGCTAAGACTTCTTCATCTTTGCACAGTCCACCTAAGCCTAGCAGTTTTGTGACTCTCACACAGTCGGCTCAATAAATACTTTTTAATAGGTGTAAGAAAGAAAAGTGAAGTCGCTCAGTCGTGTCCAACTCTTTGTGACCCCATGGACTGTAGCCTACAGGCTCCTCTGTCCATGGGATTTTCCAGGTAAGAATACCAGAGTGGGTTGCTATTTCCTTCTCCAGGAGATCTTCCCAACCCAGGGATTGAACCCCAGTCTCTCGCATTGAAGGCAGACGCTTTACCATCTGAGCCACCAGGGAAATAGGTGTATTTCCCTGGAGAGGAGACATTAAAGGTTGATTGATATCAGGGCCTTCACTGTCTTATAAGTAATTATGAACTGATTGATGAACTTACAAAAACTAAATTGTTTTTTAAAAATTTACATACAGAATAGCATGGACAAGAAGCAACAGTCAGAACCAGACATGGAACAACAGACTAATTCCAAATTGGGAAAGGAGTATATCAAGGCTGTATATTGTCACCCTGCTTATTTAACTTATATGCAGAGTACATCATGCAAAATGTCAAGCTGGATGAAGCACAAGCTGGAATCAAGACTGCTGGGAGAAATATCAATAACCTCAGATATGCAGATGACACTATCCTTATAGCAGAAACTGAAGAGGAACTAAAGAGTCTCTTGATGAAATTGAAAGAAGAGAGTGAAAAGACTGGCTTAAAACTCAACATTCAAAAAATGAAGATCATGGTATCCGGTCCCATCACTTCATGGCAAATAGATGGGGAAACAATGGAAACAGTGACAGAGTTTATCTTGTTGGGCTCCAAAATCACTGCAGATGGCGACTGAAGCAATGAAATTAAAAAAGACGCTTGCTCCTTGGAAGAAAAGCTATGACCAATCTAGACAGCATATTAAAAAGCAGAGACATTACTTTGCCAACAAAGGTCCGTCTAGTTAAAGCTATGGTTTTTCCAGTAGTCATGTATGGATGTTAGAGTTGGACTGTGAAGAAAGCTGAGCGCCAAAGAATTGATGCTTTCAAACCGTGGTGCTGGAGAAGACTCTAAAGAGTCCATTGGGCTGCAAGGAGATCCAACCAGTCAATCCTAAAGGAGATCAGCCCTGAATATTCATTGGAAGGACTGATGTTGAAGCTGCAGATCCAATACTTTGGCCACCTGACGCAAAGACCTGACTCACCGGAAAAGACCCTGAACCTGGTAAAGACTGAAGGCAGGAGGAGAAGGGGACGACAGAGGATGAGATGGTTGGATGGCATCACCAACTTGATGGACATGAATCTGAGCAAGCTCCAGGAGTTGGTGATGGGCAAGAAAGGAAGCCTGGCGTGCTGCAGTCCATGGGGTTGCAAAGAGTCAGACACAACTGAGCAACTGAACTGAACTGAACTTGATTAAGTGTTTTTGAGCAGTTTGAGATTCACTCCCACTCAGCCACTTTCTCATGGAGAAATCCTGAACAGTTACTTGGCCTTTCTGAGCTTCAGCTTCCTGACTTGTATATTAGGAATAATAATACTGATTTCATTGGGCTGTTGTCAGGTAAAATTAAATAGCACGCACGGTACCTGGCTTATAGTAAATGCTCAGTAAATGGAGCTATAGTCACTATTACATGAAAACTCTTCCTTTTTGCTAGGTAAGTTTTAAGTAGCAAGCTGAATAAAACCTGAAACCAGCAATTTTTACTTTTCAGAACTTTATTTCACATAAGTCTTCCCTGAGAAATCATAAGTCACTGTCCATAAAATTCCATACTATATAACTGGTAGGATACTAACTTATTTAAGTTTATTAATCTGACTCAATAATTAAATCAATACATACCAAAGTCATATTTTCTTCTTCTGTATACTCATCAGTAGGAAATAATTCAAAGTTTCCCTGTAATATACCCACTCATCTTACAATGAGATCACCAACTAACCCTATTAGCACATTCTATATGTTTCCAGCACAGAACCATCAAGGCCTTTTGTTCAAGTAACAAAGGAAAACTACTTTTCAGTTACAGCTTCACTGATATATTACTATTTCACAGATGTACAGAACATGTCTCGTGGGCTTCTACCAGGAGGTGGGGAATACTGTGCTGCCCTAACACTGAGGCGCCTCAGGAAACAAGCCTCATGTTACCCCGTACTCCACTCCACTAATAAATCCCAACAGGCTTATCTGAAATGGTACTTATTTAACACTTTTTTTAAAAAAGTATTGAAATCAGTATCTATACAGTCGGATAAATCACCACACTAACCTTTCAGTTCCTTGAATACACAGTGTTAGCTCCTACCTCCTCAATATATCTCCTTGTAATAGTCTCTTTTCCACAACCAAATTTCCCCTAGTTGTCTCCGACTTAAGTGTCAGATCTCAAGTCACTCAAAAGTCACTTCCTTCCTCAGCTGATATTCTCTCAGGGCACCAAGCACTTTTTCTCCAAGGCACATCCCATGATGGTGAGTGTATCTGTGTGATTATCCAGTCCATGTCCATCTCCCGCACTTAACTGCAAGCTCCAAGAGGCCAGTGACACACTTACTTGTCAACAGAACTGTTTAAAAAAGAAGTGATTTTTCCGAAACTTGGAAACAGAAAATTATGAGACTAGTGTTTTTGGAGAAGGAAATGGCAACCCACTCCAGTGTTCTTGACTGGAGAATCCCAGGGACAGCGGAGCCTGGTGGGCTGCCGTCTATGGGCTTGCACAGAGTCGGATGCGCCTGAAGCGACTTAGCAGCAGTAGCAGCAGCAGTGTTTTTAACCTGTGGAATTTCAGTGTTCTTCTACATTTCTTCTTTATAACTATTTCTGAATATTTTTAAAAAACCCAGTCAGTGTCTAAAATCACGATGTGAAACCCTGGAGGACTAATACATTTTTTAAAAACATGGAAACAAAGGCATTCCACATCAAAAGCTTTTGCCTGCCTGAACTTATTCCCAGCTTTAGAACTCTGTGAAGCATAGCTATTAAATATAAAACTGAACCTTTTATAGGTTTATTTTAAAACCCAGGAAGCTATAAAAGGATTATAGCACCTATGAAGCAGTAAGAAAACAATTAAAATGTATGCCAGAGAAGAGATTACAGAACATATGACTGGGGAATTTATGGTAACAAGGTTAGTAACTAAAAACCTCTTTAGAGTAAGCCAGTATTTATAAGGGAAAAAAAAATCCATTCTTTAATGGCTCACACTTCCCATCTTACCAACACTTACTATAAGCAAAAAGTTCTGGCATTTGGTGAAGAGTTATTCAAAATATAAGCAGAAGTATATTTCAGAGGGGAAAAAAAAACAGACACTAATGTATTAAAAAGGCACATGTCTAGCTCTTTCTCAGAAAACAACATCGCGTTCTTCAAGTTGGTACCACCTATTAGTAAGTTTCAGGGTTTTCTCCTCATCTGAAAAGAAAACAGCTAGAAAATAAGTATCCTGGTGAAGGCTCCAGGCCATTCTCAACGTGCTTACATCTCAATATTCTGGATGTAAATTACGTTGAATAAAGTTTTCAGATAACAGAAAACACTGAAAGTTCAGAATTGAAGCAGTAATGCTTCATAGGTTTTCAATCATTAACGAACTTTACCTATCTAACCTAAAAGAGTGAAGAATCTGGGCTCACAGGTGTTAACAAGCAGTGAACAGATCTTTAAAAAAATACTTGCGTTGGAACAACAGCTACCCAGTGCTTGCTTGAAAAGTCCTCCATGGTAGAAATTAGCGCAACAAAAGATTTTTCTGGCAATCAGTTCAGTTCAGTTGTTCAGTCATGTCCAACTCTTTGCAACCCCATGAACCGCAGCACGCCAGGCCTCCCTGTCCATCACCAACTCCCGGAGTTTACAGAAACTCATGTCACCCAAACTCATGTCCATCGAGTCGGTGATGCCATCCAGGCATCTCATCCTCTGTCGTCCCCTTCTCCTCCCACTCGCAATCCCTCCCAGCATCAGGGTCTTTTCCAATGAGTCAGCTCTTCGCATGAGGTGGGCAAAGTATTGGAGTTTCAGCTTCACCATCAGTCCTTCCAATGAACACCCAGGACTGATCTCCTTTAGGATGGACTGGTTGGACCTCCTTGCAGTCCAAGGGACTCTCAAGAGTCTTCTCCAACACCACAGTTCAAAAGCATCAATTCTTCAGTGCTCAGCTTTCTTCACCAGTCCAACTCTCACATCCATACATGACCACTAGAAAAACCACAGTCTTGACTAGATAGACCTTTGTTGGCAAAAGAATGTCTCTGCTTTTTATTATGCTATCTAGGTTGGTCATAACTTTCCTTCCAAGGAGTAAGCGTCTTTTAATTTCATGGCTGCAGTCACCATCTGCAGTGATTTTGGAGCCCTGCAAAATAAAGTCTGACACTGTTTCCACCGTTTTCCCATCTATTTCCCATGAAGTGATGGGGCCAGATGCCATGATCTTAGTTTTCTGAATGTTGAGCTTTAAGCCAACTTTTTCACTCTCCTCTTTCACTTTCATCAAGAGGCTTTTTAGTTCCTCTTCACTTTCTGCCATAAGGGTGGTGTCACCAGCATATCTGAGGTTATTGATATTTCTCCCAGCAATCTTGATTCCATCTTGTGCTTCTTCCAGCCCAGTGTTTCTCATGATGTACTCTGCATAGAAGTTAAATAAGCAGGGTGACAACATACAGCCTTGTACTCCTTTTCCTATTTGGAACCAGTCTGTTGTTCCACGTCCAGTTCTAACTGTTGCTTCCTGACCTGTATATAGGTTTCTCAAGAGGCAGGTCAAGTGGTCTGGTATTCCCATCTCTTTCAGAATTTTCCACAGTTTATTGTGATCCACACAGTCAAAAGCTTTGGCAAAGTCAATAAAGCAGAAATAGATGTTTTTCTGGAACTCTCTTGCTTTTTCGATGATCCAGCGGATGCTGGCAATTTGATCGCTGGTTCCTCTGCCTTTTCTAAAACCAGTTTGAACATCTGGAAGTTGGAATGGGTGAATTTAACTCAGATGACCATTATATCTACTACTGTGGGCAGGAATCCCTTAGAAGAAATGGAGTAGCCATCATGGTCAACAAAAGAGTCTGAAATGCAGTACTTGGATACAATCTCAAAAATGACAGAATGACCTCTGTTCGTTTCCAAGGCAAACCATTCAGTATCACAGTAATCCAAGCCTATGCCCCAACCAGTAACACTGAAGAAGCTGAAGTTGAACGGTTCTGTGAAGACCTACAAGACCTTTTAGAACTAACACCCAAAAAGATGTCCTTTTCTGGCAATACAGGTGTTCGATTAACTGAACCAGTAAATATATCCTACTCTTCTCTAAAAGCAAAATGGAAAAGACTCAAGATAGCAACCAATTCGTACAAAGAACCATCTACGTGTATGCTATTTATAAGGCTGCTGCTGCTGCTGCTAAGTCGCTTCAGTCCTGTCCAACTCTGTGTGACCCCATAGACAGTCTCCTACCAGGCTCCTCTGTCCCTAGGATTCTCCAAGCAAGAACACTGGAGTGGGTTGCCATTTCCTTCTCCAATGCATGAAAGTGAAAAGTGAAAGTGAAGTCGCTCAGTCGTGTCTGACTCTTAGCGACCTCATGGACTGCAGCCCACCAGGCTCCTCTGTCCATGGAATTTTCCAGGCAAGAGTACTGGAGTGGGGTGCCATTGCCTTCTCCGATTTATAAGGCAAAGAAGCCTAAAAACCAGTCAACTCAGCTGCTCAAATTCTTCCAAACACAACTTTTCTGATTCTAAGCCTTCCCCAAATTATTCTCTCCAACTGAAATGCTCTGACAATCCCCTCAGCCTCTGGCCTCCTTTGGGCCTACCCTGAGGACACTCTACCCTCCCAGTGCTACAGCAACACAGAAGACTCCCTATAGCATCAATTAACTCATTCTGTCTTTTTTTATAACTATAGTCAAGACTTTCCCCTCCACGTTCCTTGAGGACTTGTATAGCACACAAAATAGCTTTCCATTTTCCATACTGCCCTGCACATTCTAGATCAAATATTTATGGAAGCTATCAGAACTGGAGGGATGTGGAGTTCTGAATCTCAACCACATCTTTATGATAAAGCAATCAATGACCACAGAGCTGAAATGGCTTCACTATTAGAGCACGTATTGATTGAGCATTCTAAGTGGCAGGCCCAGAGACGAACTAAACAGAAATTCCTGACCTCGATGAGCTCACAGTCCAATAAAAGAGACGATAACTGCAAACAATTATTAGCAAAAGGAAAAAAAATCCACACAGTGATACAGGAGATATGAATAAGGTCCTATAATAACAAAGGAGGGCACCTAACTCAGCCAGAAGGTGGGTAGTCAGAGGCCTTCTCAGCAGAACTCAGCTCATTAATAGTTAAAGAGTGAAGGGAAGTAGGTGAAAGGCAATGATTTTTTGGAATTGACACCAAAAGTACAGGCAACAAAAGCAAAAATAAACAAGGAGGACTACGGCAAACTGAAAAGCTTCTGCACAGTAAACAATCAACAAATGAAAAGGCAGCCTATGGAACAGGAAAAATGTATTTGCAAACCATGCATCTAATAAGGGGTTAATATCCAAAATATATAAGGGACTAATACAACTCAATAGCAAAGAAAAAAAAAAAAATCAACAACACACAAATAACTCGACTTTAAAAATGGGCAAAGGATCTAAATAGACATTTTTCTAAGAAGACATACAAATGGCCAATAGGTAGATGTAAAGACACTCAACATCACTAATCATCAGGGAAATGAAAATCAAAACCACAATAAGGTATCACCTTACACCTGGTAGAATGGCTATTACCAAAAAGTCAAAAGATAACAAGTATTGGTGAGAATGAGGATAAAAGGGAAGCCTTGTACACAATCCGTGGGAATGTAAATTGATAGAACCACTATGAAAAACAGTCTAGAAGTTCCTCTAAAAATTAGAAAATAGAACTACCATGTGAACCAGCCATCTCACTTTTGGGTATAAACCAAAGGAAATAAAATCATGATCTTGAAGAGATATGTGCACTCCCATGTTTTAGTTCAATCGCTCCGTCGTGTCCGACTCTTTGCGACCCCATCAACCGCAGCACGCCAGGCCTCCCTGTCCATCACCAACTCTTGGAGTTTACCCAAACTCATGTCCATTGAGTCGATGATGCCATCTAGCCACCTCATCCTCTGTCGGCCCCTTCTCTTCCCACCCTCAATCTTTCCCAGGATCAGAGTCTTTTCAAATGAGTCAGCTCTTCACATCAGGTGGCCAAAGGATTGGAGTTTCAGCTTCAGCATCAGTCCTTCCAATGAACACCCAGGACTGATCTCCTTTAGGATGGACTGGTTGGATCTCCTTGCAGTCCAAGGGACTCTCAAGAGTCTTCTCCAACACCACAGTTCAAAAGCATCAATTCTTGGGCGCTCAGCTTTCTTTACAGTCCAACTCTCACATCCATACATGACCACAGGAAACACCATAGCCTTGACTAGATGGACCTTTGTTGACAAAGTAATGTCTCCGCTTTTTAACATGCTGTTTAGGCTGGTCGTAACTTTCCTTCCAGGGAGCAAGCGTCTTTTAATTTCATGGCTACAATCACCATCTTCTGTGATTTTGGAGCCCAAAAGAATAAAGTCAGCCATTGTTTCCACTGTTTCCCTACCTATTTCCCATGAAGTGATGGGACCAGATGCCATGATCTTAGTTTTCTGAATGTTGAGCTTTAAGCCAACTTTTTCACTCTCCTCTTTCACTTTCATCAAGAGGCTCTTTAGTTCTTCTTCACTTTCTGCCATAAGGGTGGTGTCATCTGTATGTTCACTGCAGCATTTTTCACAGTCACCAAGATATGGAAATAACCTAAGTATCCATCGACAGATGAATAGATTTTAAAAATGTTACACCATGGGATTTCCCTGATGGTCCAGTGGCTAAGATTTCAAGCTCCCAATGCAGTGAGCCTGGTTTTGATTCTTGGCCAGCGAACAGAATCCCTCATGTCGCAAGTAAGAGTTCACGTGTGGCAACTAAAGATCCCACGTACCAAAACTGAGACCCAACACAGCCAAATAAATAAATTTTTTTAAATGTCACACGTGCATGTACACACACACACAGACACACATCCCACAGAGAGGAGTATTATTCAGCCTTAATAAATAAGGAAATCCTACCATTTGCAACAACATGGATGAACCTAGAGGACATTATACAGAAGGACAAATATTGCATGATCTCACGGTTATGAAATCTGAACACTGGAACTCATAGTAACAGAAAGTAAAACAGTGGTTACCAGAGGCTGGGGGGTTATCATGAGAGAAAAAGGGAGATATTGATCCAAGAGTACAAATTTTCAGTTTATAAGGTAAGTAAGTTCTGGAGAACTAGTGAACGGTGATTACAGTTAAGAGCAATGTATTGTATACTGAAATTTGCTGAGAGTAAATCTCAAGCGTTCTCAACACAAGAAAGATAAGTATGGGAGGTGATGGATAAGCTAATTAACCTGAGTATGGCGATCATTTCACAATGTATACATATATCAAAACATCACACTGTGTACCCTAAACATACACACTTTTTACTCATTAAAAATAATAATTAAAGGACTTCCCTCTTGGTCCAGTGGCTAAGAATCTGATCAAACACAGGTCTGATTCCTAGTTAGGGAACTAAGATCCCCATGCTGAGGAGCAACTAAGCCCAAGCAGCACAACTACTGAGCCCACGTCCTCTGGAGCCCAACACGCTGCAACCAAGACCTGATGCAGCCAGATAAATAAATAACTAAATATTTTTAAAATAATAAAAATTTTTATTTAAAAAAATAAAAATTAATTAAAAAAAGAGAAAGGAAAGATAAATGTAACAAGCCAAAGGAACAGCACCTAGGAAGACAAGAGAGCTGGAAAGCATGGAGCTCAGGTTTAGCTGGGCTGCACCATGAAGGATATGGGAGGGATGGGTAGAAGAGCTTGATTTGCCTCTTTTGAATAAGTGAATAAAGGAATGCATGCAGAAGGAAAATGAATATATGCTTTCTACTTGCAAAAAAAGTATACTCTATGTGAGGTAATACATACATGCTTTGGGTTTTGCATTATTGGTTAAGAGTCAATAGAGCACAGCTGGAAGTAGCACTGGATTAAGAACCAGGAAATCCAGATTCTGGTCAGTAACTTTGTTACTAGCTACAGGACTGCTCTGGGGTTGGGGTGATCCCCTGGAGGAGGAAATGGCAACCCACTCCAGTATTCTTGCCTGGAGAACATCCCACTGCTAGAAGAGCCTGGTGGGCTACAGTCCATGGGTCGACTGAGAGCTAAGCGCACACATGCATGCACATAACTGCTCTTGGGCGAAACATTAACTGCTCATCTAGAAAATAAGATGTTTCAAACAGATTTACTACTGTCTCTTCCTATCTCAAATGTCTATTTTCATGCTCAAATGGAAGAAAAACCAGATTAATACAGAAAAGATTGATGAGACAGACTTGCAGAATGATACTTTTAAAAGGAGTAAGATATCAGAACCATTGGATAAAAACTGTCCGGAGAGTCCAGGGTATATACGATCTCAAAGTATCATCCCACAGCTTACTCACTACAAGGGAGAAAGGTTGTCTACAATGTAGTATTCTTGCCAGAAAAAAAAAAAGTTTTAAACTGATTCTAATTATGAGAGGAAAAAATCAGACAAATCCAGATTGTGGAACATTCTACAGAACAACTAGCCTGGACTCCAAACATGTTAATGTCATGAAAAAAAAAAAAGGAAAGAGAACTATTTCAGATTAAAGAAAATGAAAAGAATGCTCAACAACAGTAATCATCAAAGAAATGCAAATCAAAACCACAATGAGATATTACCTCTCATCTGTCAGAATGCTGCTGCTGCTGCTAAGTCGCTTCAGTCGTGTCCGACTCTGTGTGACCCCACAGATGGCAGCCCACCAGGCTCCCCCATCCCTGACATTCTCCAGGCAAGAACGCTGGAGTGGGTTGCCATTTCCTTCTCCAATGAATGAAAGTGAAAAGTGAAAGTGAAGTCGCTCAGTCGTGTCTGACTCTTTGCGACCCCACGGACTGCAGCCTACCAGGCTCCTCCATCCATGGATTTTCCAGGCAAGAGTACTGGAGTGGGGTGCCATTGCCTTCTCCAATTTGTCAGAATGGTTATCATCAAAAAGAACACAACTAAAAAATATTGGTGAGAATGTGGAGACAAGGAAACCCTTGTGCACAGTTGATGGGAATATAAACTGGTGCAGTCACCATGGAAAACAGTATGGAGCTTTCTCAAAAAAATAAAAATAAAACTACCATATGACCCAGAAATTCCACTACTGGGTATATATTCAAAAAAAACAAAAAACACTGAATAGAAAAGATACATTCATCCCAATGTTCATGGAGGCATTATTTATAATTGCAAGGGTACAGAAGCAACCTAAGTGCCCATCAACAAAAGAGTGGATAACTATATATACATATCAGAGATCAGATCAGATCAGTCACTCAGGCGTGTCCGACTCTTTGCGACCCCACGAATTGCAGCACACCAGGCCTCCCTGTCCATCACCAACTCCCGGAGTTCACTCAGACTCACGTCCATCGAGTCAGTGATGCCATCCAGCCATCTCATCCTCTGTCATCCCCTTCTCCTCTTGCACCCAATCCCTCCCAGCATCAGAGTCTTTTCCAATGAGACAACTCTTCGCATGAGGTGGCCAAAGTACTGGAGTTTCAGCTTGAGCATCATTCCCTCCAAAGAAATCCCAGGGCTGATCTCCTTCAGAATGGACTGGTTGGATCTCCTTGCAGTCCAAGGGACTCTCAAGTGTCTTCTCCAACACCACAGTTCAAAAGCATCAATTCTTCGGTGCTCAGCTTTCTCCACAGTCCAACTCTCACATCCATACATGACCACAGGAAAAACCATAGCCTTGACTAGACAGACCTTTGTTGGCAAAGTAATGTCTCTGCTTTTGAATATGGTATCTAGGTTGGTCAGAACTTTCCTTCCAAGGAGTAAGCGTCTTTTAATTTCATGGCTGCAGTCACCATCTGCAGAAATTTTGGAGCCCAGAAAAATAAAGTCTGACACTGTTTCCCCATCTATTTCCCATGAAGTGATGGGACCGGATGCCATGATCTTCGTTTTCTGAATGTTGAGCTTTAAGCCAACTTTTTCACTCTCCACTTTCACTGTCATCAAGCGGCTTTTTAGTTCCTCTTCACTTTCTGCCGTAAGGGTGGTGTCATCTGCATACCTGAGGTTATTGATATTTCTCCTGGCAATCTTGATTCCAGCTTGTGTTTCTTCCAGTCCTTCCAGTTCTTCTTGTCTTTCTCATGATGTACTCTGCATTTAAGTTAAATAAACAGAGTGACAATATACAGCCTTGACGTACTCCTTTTCCTATTTGGAACCAGTCTGTTGTTCCATGTCCAGTTCTAACTGTTGCTTCCTGACCTGCATACAAATTTCTCAAGAGGCAGGTCAAGTGGTCTGGTATTCCCATCTCTTTCAGAATTTTCCACAGTTTATTCTGATCCACACAGTCAAAGGCTTTGGCGTAGTCAATAAAGCAGAAGTAGATGTTTCTCTCGAACTCTCTTGCTTTTCCCATGATCCAGCGGATGTTGGCAATTTGATCTCTGGTTCCTCTGCCTTTTCTAAAACCAGCTTCAACATCAGGAAATTCACAGTTCACATATTGCTGAAGCCTGGCATGGAGAATTTTGAGCATTACTTTACTAGCGTGTGAGATGAGTGCAATTGTGCAGTAGTTTGAGCATTCTTTGGCATTGCCTTTCTTTGGGATTGGAATGAAAACTGACCTTTTCCAGTCCTGTGGCCACTGCTGAGTTTTCCAAGTGTGCTGGCATATTGAGTGCGGCACTTTCACAGCATCATCTTTCAGGATTTGGAATAGCTCAACTGGAATTCCATCACCTCCACTAGCTTTGTTCATAGTGATGCTTTCTAAGGCCCACTTGACTTCACATTCCAGGATGTCTGGCTCTAGGTCAGTGATCACACCATCGTGATTATCTGGGTTGTGAAGATCTTTTTTGTACAGTTCTTCTGTGTATTCTTGCCATCTCTTCTTAATATCTTCTGCTTCTGTTAGGTCCATACCATTTCTGTCCTTTATCAAGCCCATCTTTGCATGAAATGTTCCTTTGGTATCTCTAATTTTCTTGAAGAGATCTCTAGTCTTTCCCATTCTGTTTCTTTGCTTTGATCGCTGAAGAAGGCTTTCTTATCTCTTCTTGCTATTCTTTGGAACTCTGCATTCAGATGTTTATATCTTTCCTTTTCTCCTTTGCTTTTCACTTCTCTTCTTTTCACAGCTATTTGTAAGGCCTCCCCAGACAGCCATTTTTCTTTTTTGCATTTCTTTTTCTTTTTTTTTTAGTTTTTTTTTAAATTTCATTTTATTTTTAAACTTTACATAATTGTATTAGTTTTGCCAAATATCAAAATGAATCTGCCACAGGTATACATATGTTCCCCATCCTGAACCCTCCTCCCTCCTCCCTCCCCATACTATCCCTCTGGGTTGTCCCAGTGCATTAGCCCCAAGCATCCAGTATCGTGCATCGAACCTGGAAAAGACAGCCTTCAGAATGGGAGAAAATAATAGCAAATGAAGCAACTGACAAACAACTAATCTCAAAAATATACAAGCAACTCTTACAGCTCAACTCTAGAAAAATAAATGACCCAATCAAAAAATGGGCCAAAGAACTAAATAGACATTTCTCCAAAGAAGACATACAGATAGCTAACAAACACATGAAAAGATGCTCAACATCACTCATTATCAGAGAAATGCATTTCTTTTTCTTGATCCCTGTCTCCTGTACAATGTCACGAACCTCATTCCATAGTTCATCAGGCACTCTGTCTATCAGATCTAGGCCCTTAAATCTATTTCTCACTTCCTCTGTATAATCATAAGGGATTTGATTTAGGTCATACATGAATGGTCTAGTGGTTTTCCCTACTTTCTTCAATTTAAGTCTGAATTTGGCAATAAGGAGTTCATGATCTGAGCCACAGTCAGCTCCTAGTCTTGTTGTTGCTGACTGTATAGAGCTTCTCCATCTTTGGCTGCAAAGAATATAATCAATCTGATTTCGGTGTTGACCATCTGGTGATGTCCATGTATACAGTCTTCTCTTGTGTTGTTGGAAGAGGGTGTTTGTTATGACCAGTGCATTTTCTTGGCAAAACTCTATTAGTCTTTGCCCTGCTTCAATCCGAATTCCAAGGCCAAATTTGCCTATTACTCCAGGTGTTTCTTGACTTCCTACTTTTGCATTCCAGTCCCCTATAATGAAAAGGACATCTTTTCTGGGTGTTAGTTCTAAAAGGTCTTGTAGGTCTTCATAGAACCGTTCAACTTCAGCTTCTTCAGCGTTACTGGTTGGGGCATAGACTTGGATTACTGTGATATTGAATGGTTTGCCTTGGAAACGAACAGAGATCATTCTGTCGTTTTTGAGATTGCATCCAAGTACTGCATTTCGGACTCTTTTGTTGACCATGATGGCTACTCTATTTCTTCTGACGGATTCCTGCCCACAGTAGTAGATATAATGGTCATCTGAGTTAAATTCACCCATTCCAGTCCATTTCAGTTCGCTGATTCCTAGAATGTTGACATTCACTCTTGCCATCTCTTGTTTGACCACTTCCAACTTGCCTTGATTCATGGACCTGATATTCCAGGTTCCTATGCAATATTGCTCTTTATAGCATCGGACCTTGCTTCTATCACCAGTCACATCCACAGCTGGGTATTCTTTTTGCTTTGGCTCCATCCCTTCGTTCTTTCTGGAGTTATTTCTCCACTGATCTCCAGTAGCATATTGGGCACCTACTGACCTGGGGAGTTTCTCTGTCAGTATCCTATCATTTTGCCTTTTCATACTGCTCATGGGGTTCTCAGGGCAAGAATACTGAAGTGGTTTGCCATTCCCTTCTCCAGTGGACCACATTCTGTCAGATCTCTCCACCATGACCTGCCCATATTGGGTTGCCCCACGGGCATGGCTTAGTTTCATTGAGTTAGACAAGGCTGTGGTCCTAGTGTGATTAGGCTAGTTTTCTGTGAGTATGGTTTCAGTGTGTTTGCCCTCTGATGCCCTCTTGCAACACCTACCATCTTACTTGAGTTTCTCTAACCTTGGGTGTGGGGTATCTTCACGGCTGCTCCAGCAAAGCGCAGCCATTGCTCCTTACCTTGGAGGAAAGGTATCTCCTCACAGCCACCCTTCCTGACCTTCAACGTGGGATAGCTCCTCTAGGCCCTCCTGCGCCCGCGCAGCCAAGGCTCCTTGGATGTTGGGTTGGTCCTCCCGGCCACCGCCCCTGGCCTCGGGCGTGGGGTTGCTCCTCCCAGCCGCCGCCCCTGGCCTCGGACATGGAGGCGTGGGGTTGCTCCTCCCGCCCACCACCCCTAGCATGTGTGCATATCACACATACAATGGAATACTACTCAGCCATAACAAAGAATGAAATTTTGCCATTTTTGGTAACATGAATGGACTTGGAGAGCATTATGCTAAAGTGAAATAAGCTAGACAGAGAAAAACAAATACTGTATAAAATCACTTATATGTGGAATCTAAAAAATACAACAATCTAGTGAATATAACAAAGAAGTAGACTCACAGATTCAGAGAACAAACTAGTGTTCACCAGTAGGGAGAGGGTGGCGGCGGTGGTTGTGGTTTAGTCGCTAAGTCGTGTCCAACTCTTGCGACCCCATGGACTGTAGCCCACCAGGCTCTTCTGTCCATGGGATTTCCCAGGCAAGAATACTGGAGTGGATCGCCATTTCCTTCTCCAGGGGATCTTTCCAACCCAGGAATCAAACCAGGGTCTCCTGCATTGCAGGCGGATTCTTCACCAACTGAGCCACCACGGAAGTCAGGGAAAGGTGCAATAGAAAGATGGGGGAGTGAGAGATATATACTATTTGCTGAAACACAGGCTCTAGGATATATTGTACAACATGGAGAACAGAGTTAATATTTTGTAATAACTTGTATACAAATAATAAAATACACATAAAAAATAAAGGACACCAAATAGATCAGATAATCCAATGAATATGGACCGAATATTAGACAATATGTTTGTATTGACATCAAATTTCTTGAGTGTAATAATGTTACTGTGATTATTTGGGAGAACATCATTATACTTAAAAGATCCATGATGAAGTATTTAGGAGTGAAATATCATGATATCTGCAACCTACATTCAAATGATCAAGGGTTTAGAAAAAAAACACACATATATGTACACACACAATATATATGGAAAAAGAGACAAACGTGGTATCAAAATATTAACAGTTAATAAATCTAGATGAGAGGTATACAGGAATTCATTGTACTATTATTTAAACTTTTCTGTGCTGGAATTTTTTTCAAAATAAAAAGTTGTATAAGAGGAGGATGAGTGAAAATTAGGCAGAGAAGAATAAGGTCGATCTGGAGACAGGCAGTATGACAGACACAAAAGTAGCAATTTAAAGACTGAAGAAAATTAAGAAATAGAGGGTTAATTATATAGGACATAAATGTAAGTAGTGTAAGAGTTAGAGATCAGCAGAGATTTCAGGAAAAAAAAAAACAGCATTTTAACAAGGTACTAAAGGCACAGCAGAGCTTTGATGGGCAGAACTAAGTGTCTATTAGGATAACATGAGTAGAAGTGTGCAAGCCACAGTATGTGTATGCAGAAACACATACACATGTAAACATATAGACATATGTATATATGCATATATTACATATATGCAGTTATGAGATGCCCTTTTGGACAGAAGGTACAAATATGGGTGAGAGTCAGAGCATAAAGAGTTCTGAAAACTCTAGAAGGGTTTGGATTTTATACAAGAGATACAGGGAACTCCTGGAAGTTTTTTGTATTTTCCCCTAAATAATAAAGTAATGCCTGCTTGCTTTGGGGGACAGATTATTGTCATGTGTCTGTGTTACCTGCATTCACTCAGATTCCAAATGACTTGGGGAGAGAAGAGGAGCCTCATCTAACTTCTTTGCAGTTAACACTTGATGCTTCAGGTCCTTTATTGGGCAGGGAGAGTTGGTGCAGTAATATACTATTTTTGGAAGATAAGCCTAGAGAGTTTGAAAATGTTACGTTTGGGCACAATGTTTAATTCTGGAATTCCACCTTAAAACCAGTACAGTAAATAAAATGTTCTATAGCTTAAGTGCCCACTGAAATTTATAAGGAATTCCAGAAGACACTGGAGTGTGAGCAGGTCTGTCTTTTGACCTGGGAGGCCTAGAGATCCTGCCAGATTTCCTATGAGGTGAAAACTTGTCATAATGACACTAACATATTACTTGGCCTTTTTTTTTTTTTTTTTTTTTTACCATTTTCAAGTGGATTTTCTAACTATGCAACAATGAAAGAGCAGATGCTATGAGAACCTAGATGTTGTATTAAAGAGATCCATGTCAATTTCTAACCTATTTATAAATTACAATAGAGATGACTATATGCTGCAGTAGTCGAAGCTGGAATGGAAAGAAAACAAGTATATAAGAGGCATTTTCAAAAATATCAATTAACTTTGGTAACAAGACACAGGGGGCAAAAATGTCTATGTCCTATGTCTTACAGGTTACTCAAGAACAGGAAATATACCTAAATCATTTTTGCATCCTACACAGTTCTTTTTTATTATGATACTGAATAAATGCTTATGGATTAAAAGTGAGTCAAAGAAAACTTCCTAAACATGGAAAAAGACCATGGAATATAAAAACAAAATCTTGGGGAACGCTCAATTATGGACGGAAGGAAGAAATCAGGAATTTAAAAGGAAAAAGGAAAAAGGAAACAGTCAAGAGAAACAGGAGGAGAAACAAGACTGTGAAGAGCTAAGCTGGATGTGACAAGCAGCTAAGGAGTCAAGGGAGTGAGGAAGGATAATAACTAAGACATAGGTCTGGCAATAAAGGGAGTCCTGATCAGTTTGAAGCCAGACTGTAGAGGATTGAAGATGAAAGGAGTCAAGGAAAGGGAAGCAACTACCTATTCCTTAAGAAACCTTGAGACTTCCCAGCTGGCCAGTGGTTAAGAATTCACCTTTCAATGTAGGAGACATGGGTTTGATCCCTGGCCAGGGAACTAAGATCCCACATGCAGCAGGGCAACGAGGCCCACTTGCCAGAGCTAGAGAAGCCCAGGCACCACAACCAGAGAAAGCCTGTGCACCGTAAGGAAGATCCAGCACAGAAAGAACTTTTTGTTTTTAATCTTATAGTAAAAGGAAAAAGGGAAAATAGGTAACAATTCCTTAACACACATAACTGCCAGAAATGCTTACACTGGCCTCTGCACATGCAGTGAGGCTAGGGAAGCTGTAAGGACTTACTTAACAACATTCGTCCTAGTTGGGAGCCTCAACCAACCAGGTAGGCTGAATGAACACAGGAAAGATTTTATCTGTATTATGTATGAAGAGACAGCAAATCTTCACAGTTGCTACTAACAGCTGGTTTCGTTAAGTGCCCTTAAGAGGTCAAAGAAAGTAATACCTGGAAGTGACTTGGTTTGTTGGACTTTAGTTAATGTGTGCTAAACCAGCTTTAGTCAATTAAGATTCTTTTTTCTGTTTGTTTCGTCTCACTATTAGAAGCTCTCCTCAAATATCCAGAGATGTTTAGCTGTCCATTCATATTGAAGAAGCTTATGCATAAACGCTGGCTGAAGGTTCTGTGTCAACTGATGAGTTTCAGTGTAGAGGAACCACAGATCAAATTGCCAACATCCACTGGATCATGGGAAAAGCAAGAGAGTTCCAGAAAAACATCGATTTCTGCTTTATTGACTATGCCAAAGCATTTGACTGTGTGGATCACAATAAACTGTGGAAAATTATGAAAGAGATGGGAATACCAGACCACCTGACCTGTCTCTTGAGAAATCTATATGCAGGTCAGGAAGCAACAGTTAGAACTGGACATGGAACAACAGACTGGTTCCAAATAGGAAAAGGAGTACGTCAAGGCTGTATATTGTCACCCTGCTTATTTAACTTATATGCAGAGTACATCACGAGAAATGCTGGACTGGAAGAAGCACAAGCTGGAATCAAGATTGCCGGGGAAAATATCAATAACCTCAGATATGGAGATGACACCACCCTTATGGCAGAAAGTGAAGAGGAACTAAAAAGCCTCTTGATGAAAGTGAAAGTGGAGAGTGAAAAAGTTGGCTTAAAGCTCAACATTCAAAAAATGAAGATCATGGCATCCGGTCCCATCACTTCATGGAAAATAGATGGGGAAACAGTGGAAACAGTGTCAGACTTTATTTTTTGGGGCTCCAAAATCACTGCAGATGGTGACTACAGCCATGAAATTAAAAGACGCTTACTCCTTGGAAGGAAAGTTATGACCCACCTAGATAGCATATTCAAAAGCAGAGACATTACTTTGCCAACAAAGGTCTGTCTAGACAAGGCTATGGTTTTTCCTGTGGTCATGTATGGATGTGAGAACTGGACTGTGAAGAAGGCTGAGCGCCGAAGAACTGATGCTTTTGAACTGTGGTGTTGGAGAAGACTCTTGAGAGTCCCTTGGACTGCAAGGAGATCCAACCAGTCTATTCTGAAGGAGATCAGCCCTGGGATTTCTTTGGAAGGAATGATGCTCAAGCTGAAACTCTAGTACTTTGGCCACCTAATGTGAAGAGTTGACTCATTGGAAAAGACTCTGATGCTGGGAGGGATTGGGGGAAAGAGGAGAAGGGGACAACAGAGGATGAGATGGCTGGATGGCATCACTGACTCGATGGACGTGAGTCTGAGTGAACTCCGGGAGTTGGTGATGGACAGGGAGGCCTGGCGTGCTGCGATTCGTGGGGTCGCAAAGAGGCGGACACGACTGAGCGACAGATCTTGATCTTGATGCATAAAATAGATGACCAACAAGGATAGCTGTTGATACGTAGCTCAGGGAACTATACTCAACATTATATAATAACCCACAAGGAAAATAATCTGAAAAAGAATATAACTGAATCACTGTGCTGTACACTTGAATGTTACATTATATTGTATTTTGGTAAATGTTCTTCTAGCCTTTGTGGGTAAATGCAGATACACAGGAACAAAGAAATAAAAATTTTAAAGAAAAAACTTAGCAGATGGCCCACCGAGTATGATCATAATAGTATTTTACCCAAATGATTTGCTTGCAGCAGAATCTCACTCCCTCCACCAAACAATCCCATACCCCTAAAGTATAACCACAGGAACAGGGAAAATCTCTGCTCAGTTATCAGCTCTACAGAGACCAAATTATTTCTGCCATGCCTTAAATCAAGGATGTAGACTAGTGACTATTACTCCTACCAGTGACATTACTACTACTAGTAACTACTCAAGAAACAAAACTTGAAGGAGATGAGAACACAGTCTCATTTTAGCTGTTTTTAGTGTTACCTCTAAAAACCTGCTCAAATATTTCCATCTCTTGCATGGTCTTCCCGACTGCCTCAGCCCCAAATGCCATTCTGCAGAGGCTCCATGTTGAGTCAGAACATGGTTTTTATGATTGCAGATGGGCAAATGGAAAAACTGAGGCTTTGCACACCCCCATAAAGATCAGATGATGCCCTCAATATGTCTTTGCTAATGGGAAAACATCTTCCCTGTCAGATTACCAGCCCCCACCCCCTACACAAAAAAAGAAAACAGAGCAAAGAGTTTCATTTTGTCTCTTCCGGTTACCTCGTACCTAAAAACCTTAAGGATTACATTGACAATGGCCGTATGAAATGCAGAGTGACTAAAAGTCAGGGTTTTTTCTAGTCTCTGTAAAAACGACCCAAAGAAAACCTTTGGTAAAATGGCCTGGAGAAGAAAGGCACATTTAGATAGCAACCAAACACATCTGTGCTCATCTCCTAGCCAAATCCCAAGTCTTATACAAAGTCACTCTAAACATTAAATACAGATTAACCTTTAAACTCCCAAGCTCCAGCCAGCTGTATTTTTGGTCTCTCTAAAACATTTCACACAGCCTATTTCTTTTTTACCTACATCTAATCTGAGAAAGAAATTTTATTCTTTCCTATCATCTTTGCCGAAGAATGACAATGTCAGTCATATATAGAGCTTCACTCTATATACATGAAAGTGGTAAGTAAAAATGCCTAAATTTTTTAAAGAAAAAATTAAGTCCACTACAATCAAATGACACATAGGATCAGTTCAGTTCAGTCGCTCAGTTGTGTCCGATTCTTTGCGACCCCATGAATCGCAGCATGCCAGGCTTCCCTGTCCATCACCAACTCCCAGAGTTCACTCACACTCACGTCCATTGAGTCAGTGATGCCATCCAGCCATCTCATCCTCTGTCGTCCCCTTCTCCTCCTGCCCCCAATCCCTCCCAGCATCAGAGTCTTTTCCAATGAGTCAACTCTTTGCATGAGGTGGCCGAAGTACTGGAGTTTCAGCTTGAGCATCATTCCTTCCAAAGAAATCCCAGGGCTGATCTCCTTCAGAATGGACTGGTTGGATCTCCTTGCAGTCCAAGGGACTCTCAAGAGTCTTCTCTAACACCACAGTTCAAAAGCATCAATTCTTCGGCACTCAGCCTTATTCACAGTCCAGCTCTCACATCCATACATGACCACAGGAAAAACCACAGCCTTGACTAGATGAACCTTTGTTGGCAAAGTAATGTCTCTGCTTTTGAATATGCTATCTAGGTTGGTCATAACTTTCCTTCCAAGGAGTAAGCGTCTTTTAATTTCATGGCTGCAGTCACCATCTGCAGTGGTTTTGGAGCCCAAAAAAATAAAGTCTGACACTGTTTCCACTGTTTCCCCATCTATTTCCCATGAAGTGATGGGACCAGATGCCATGATCTTCGTTTTCTGAATGTTGAGCTTTAAGCCAACTTCTTCACTCTCCACTTTCACTTTCATCAAGAGGCTTTTTAGTTCCTTTTCACTTTCTGCCATAAGGGTGGTGTCATCTGCATATCTGAGGTTATTGATATTTCTCCCGGCAATCTTGATTCCAGCTTGTGCTTCTTCCAGTCCAGCGTTTCTCATGATGTACTCTGCATATAAGTTAAATAAGCAGGGTGACAGTATACAGCCTTGACGGACTCCTTTTCCTATTTGGAACCAGTCTGTTGTTCCATGTCCAGTTCTAACTGTTGCTTCCTGACCTGCATACAGATTTCTCAAGAGGCAGGTCAGATGGTCTGGTATTCCCATCTCTTTCATAATTTTCCACAGTTTATTGTGATCCACACAGTCAAAGGCTTTGGCATAGTCAATAAAGCAGAAATAGATGTTTTTCTGGAACTCTCTTGCTTTTTCCATGATCCAGTGGATGTTGGCAATTTGATCTCTGGTTCCTCTGCCTTTTCTAAAACCAGCTTGAACATAAGGAATTTCACGGTTCACATATTGCTAAAGCCTGGCTTGGAGAATTTTAAGCATTACTTTACTAGCGTGTGAGATGAGTGCAACTGTGTGGTAGTTTGAACATTCTTTGGCATTGCCTTAATCCCCCCCAAATTCACATGTTTTTGAAAAGCACTTTCCTATTTTACCATGTGTTATGTAATAAATGAGTTCAGTAAGGCTGCAGGCTACAAGATCATTATACAAAAATAAATTATATTCTATATACTACCTATGAAATTAATAAAATGATTCCATTTACAACAGCATCAAAAAAACTTTTATTCCAAGTATTTTATTTAACAAAAAGATTGCAAATGCACTGAAAAATACAAAACACTGTTGAAAGAAATTTTAAAAGACCTAAATAAATGGGAAGATATCCCATTTCATGGGTGAAAGATTTAATATTGTTAAGACTGTAATACTCCCCAAATTGACAGATTCAATGCAATCTCTATCAAAATTTCAACTGCCTTTGCAGAAATGAAGAAGAATATCCATGAATTCATATGGAAATGCAAGGGATCGATTTCATCAAAATCATCATGAAAAAGAACAAAGTTGGATAATTCATTTGTCCCAATTTCAAAACTTACTATAAAGCTATAAGAACCAAAAGGGCATGGTACTGACATATGAAGACATGTATCAGTGGAAGAGAATTTAGAGTCCAGAAATAAACCCTCATGTTTATGGTTAATTGACTTGTGATAAGAATGCCAAGACAAGTCAATGAAGAAAGACTAGTCTTTTCAACAAACTGTGCTTGAACAATGAGATATTCACATGCAAAAGGATAAAGTTAGACTGCTATTACATACCATATACAAAAACGAACTCAAAAAGGATTAAAGACTTAAATGTAGAAGGTAACCTATGAATGTCTTTGAAGATAACATAGGCAAAAAAGTTTGTGACCTAGGACTGGACAATGGTTTCCTAGAAATGACAATAAAGACAAAGCAAAAAAAAAAAAAGGAATTGGACTTCATCAAAATTAAAACTTTCCTGTTTCAAAGGTTATTATCAAGAAAGTGAAAAGACAACCGACAGAATAGGAAAAAATATTTGCAAATTATACATCTGGTAAGAAACTTCCTGATGTTCAAGCTAGTTTTAGAAAAGGCAGAGGAACCAGAGATCAAATTGCCAAAATCCACTGGATCATGGAAAAAGCAAGAGAGTCCCAGAAAAACATCTATTTCTGCTTTATTGACTATGCCAAAGCCTTTGACTGTGTGGATCACAATAAACTGTGGAAAATTATGAAAGAGATGGGAATACCAGACCACCTGACCTGCCTCTTGAGAAATCTGTATGCAGGTCAGGAAGCAACAGTTAGAACTGGACATGGAACAACAGACTGGTTCCAAATAGGAAAAGGAGTCCGTCAAGGCTGTATACTGTCACCCTGCTTATTTAACTTATATGCAGAGTACATCATGAGAAACGCTGGACTGGAGGAAACACAAGCTGGAATCAAGATTGCCGGGAGAAATATCAATAACCTCAGATATGCAGATGACACCACCCTTATGACAGAAAGTGAAGAGGAACTGAAAAGCCTCTTGATGACAGTGAAAGTGGAGAGTGAAAAAGTTGGCTTAAAGCTCAACATTCAGAAAACGAAGATCATGGCATCCGGTCCCACCACTTCATGGGAAATAGATGGGGAAACAGTGGAAACAGTGTCAGACTTTTTTTGGGCTCCAAAATCACTGCAGATGGTGACTGCAGCCATGATATTAAAAGATGCTTACTCCTTGGAAGGAAAGTTATGACCCACCTAGATAGCATATTGAAAAGCAGAGACATTACTTTGAAAACAAAAGTCCATCTAGTCAAGGCTATGGTTTTTCCTGTGGTCATGTATGGATGTGAGAGTTGGACTGTGAAGGCTGAGCGCCCAAGAATTGATGCTTTTGAACTGTGGTGTTGGAGAAGACTCTTGAGAGTCCCTTGGACTGCAAGGAGATCCAACCAGTCCATTCTGAAGGAGATCAGCCCTGGGATTTCTTTGGAAGGAATGATGCTCAAGCTGAAACTCCAGTACTTCGGCCACCTCATGTGAAGAGCTGACTCATTGGAAAAGACTCTGATGCTGGGAGGGATTGGGGGCAGGAGGAGAAGGGGACGACAGAGGATGAGATGGCTGGATGGCATCACTGACTCGATGGACATGAGTCTGAGTGAACTCCGGGAGTTGGTGATGGACAGGGAGGCCTGGCATGCTGCGATTCATGGGGTCGCGAAGAGTCAGACACGACTGAGCGACTGAACTGAACTGAAGAAAGTAGTATATGGAATACATAAAGAACTCTTACAATTAAATAATAAAAAGACAATGCAATTTTTAAAATGGACAAAAGAGATTGGAATAGACTTTTCTCCAAAGAGGATAAACAAATGGCCAACAAGATGAAATGATGCTCAACATCATTAGACACCAGGAAAATACCAATCAAAACCACAATGAGACACCACTTCACACCTACTAGGATGGCTGTAATTAAACAATCAACAATAACAAGAGTTGGCAAGGATATGGAGAAATTGGAATGTTCATACATTCTCAGTGAGAATATAAAATGGTGCAGCCATTTTGGAAAACAGTTTAGCAGTTCCTCAGGGTTAAATATAGAGTTACCATAGACCCAGCAATTCTACTCCTAGGCATTTACCCATGAGAAGTGAAAACTTACATCCACACAAAAACACGTATACTCATATTTATAATAACCAAAAACTAGAAACAGTCTGAATGTCCATCTACTGATGGGTGAAAAAACAAAATGTGGTATATCCATAATATGGAATACTATTTGACCATAAAAATGAATGAATGAAACACTGATACATGTTACATGGATGTACCTGCATGAACCTTGAAAACATTACACTAAGTAAAAGAAACCAGACACAAAAGGCCACGTAGTGTATGATATAATTTACATGAACTGTCCAGAACAAGCAAATCCACAGAGACAGAAAGTAGATTAATGGTCTCCAGGGAAGAGGGGAATGGAGAGTGACTACTAACATGATTCTTTCTGGAGTAGAAACTGCTCTAGAAGTAGACAGTAGTGATTACTACACAACCTTGTGAATACACTAAAAACCAAGTTGTACACATAAAATGGGTGATTTTTGTGGTATGTTAATTATATCTCAATTTTTAAAAAATGTAAAGGAACCATTTGTCTCAACAGCAAAATGTTCCTAAGGAGAAATGGAATAATATGAGTTCTCCATTAGTAAAGGTCAGTTTTCCCAAGAACAGGACTCATAATGTTCTCAGCAGATTTGAATTTTTGCCAGGTATGTTATTCTGCAAAGTTAACAAAGGGATCTTTGAAAAGATGATCTATGATCACCCTATCCTAACACATCAACTATTAACTTGTCCATGTTCCCTTCCAGTCTATACACATGTATATTTTCACATATCTATAATCTATACAAAATAGTCGGTATAAATCTTCCATATTGCTACATGGCCTTTAATGACCATATGATCATTAAATGGTTGTGATTAATTGATTGTGATTAATTGACACCTATCATTTTCTTAACTCCTTTCTTCCATGTCCTATCTTAAAGTGTTAGATATATTTAAGTCATCTCTAATTTTTCACTATTTATAGGTATTTTTGCAATATACATGCAACATGAAAAGCCAACATAGCTCTTTTCTCCTCTGGAACTGTATCACTGAATTAAGATTTCCAGGGGAAAAAAATTACTAAACCCTTTGAAGGATATTTCTATGATTCCTGGTTGCCGTCCAAGTATTACAAAGTTACATTGCTATTAGCAACAAAAACTTGCTATATTAGACACTGATTATGTCAAAAGCATAAAAAATAGCGATGCTAAAAAATTTTGTCCGAGTAATTTGACATCTTCCTTTAATCTTCTAACTTTGATTATTCAAGGCTTTCCAAAATCCATGAGAATTTGTTCTATTTCTTTTAAACTTCGCTGTCTTTTTCAGTCTCTTACAGTTAAAGAGAATGAAGTTTTTTTTTAATTCAGCATTCTTACTCTAAAGAGGATAGAACATGTAATCAATTGCATTGTTTTCCTTAAAAACATATACACATGTGGCCATCTCGTAAGTAACAGCATTGGCTAGAAAAGCCTAGAATTCAATCACACACACACAAAAAACAACCTACTATGATTAGCCACTTTTCAAAGTTTCGACATCCAGGGGAATTCCAGACTCAGCACTTCCCTGTAGGGGCCCCAGTTCAATCTCTGGTCAGGGAGTTAAGATTCTGCAAGCCACACGGGCCCACCAAAAAAAAAAAATTGCAACTTCCATTAACAACTAGGTGCACACATGACCCAAGGTGTCTCTCTTGACTTGCAATCATTAGTCTAGAGAAATACCAAGACCACCACCAAAGAGTCTACAGAATCATTACATAAAAATAATGGTTAACTGAGCTCTGTGGAAAATTCTTAAAGAGATAGGAAGACCAGACCACCTTACCTGTCTCCTGAGAAACCTGTATACAAGGTCAAGAAGCAACAATTAGAACCGGACATGGAACAACTAGAAAAGGAGTTCACAATTGGGAAAGGAGTACAACAAGGCTATATATTGTTACTCTGCTTATTTAACATATGTGCAGAGTACATCATTCGAAATCTTGGGCTGGATAAATCACAAGCTGGAATCAAGACTGCCAGGAGAAATATCAACAACCTCAGATATGCAAATAATACTGCTCTAACAGGACAAAGTGAAGAGGAAATAAAGAGCCTTTTGATGAAGGTGAAAGAGGAGAGTGAGAAAGCTGGCTTAAACCCAACATTCAAAAAACTCATGGCATTCAGTTCCATCACTTCATGGCAAATATAAGGGGAAAAAGTAGAAGCAGTGACAGATTTTATTTTCCTGGGCTCCAAAATCACTGCAGATGGTGACTACAGCCATGAAATTAAAAGACACTTGCTCCTTGGAAGGAAAGCTATGACAAACCTAAACAGCATATTAAAAAGCAGAGACATCACTTTGCCTACAAAGGCTGATATAGTCAAAGCTATGGTTTTTCCAGTAGTCATGTACAGATGTGAGAGCTGGACCAGAGGGAAGGCTGAGCACTGAAGAACTGATGCTTTAGAACTGTGGTGCTAGAGACGACTCTTGAGAGTCCCTTGGATTGCCAGGAGATCAAGCCAGTCAATCCTAAAGGAAATCAACCCTGAATATTCATTGGAATATTCCAATGGAATATTCCAATACTCATTGGAAGGACGGATGCTGGAAGCTGAAGCTCCAGTACTCTGATGCAAAGAGCCAACTCATTGGAAAAGACAGTGATGCTGGAAAAGATTGAAGGCAAAAGGAGAAGGAGGCAGCAGAGGATGGATGGTTAGATAGCATCACGGACTCAAAGGACATGAATCTGAGCAAACTCCTGGACACAGTGAAGGACGGGAGCCTGAGGGCGGCAGGCCACAGGATCATGGAGTCAGACACAACCCAGCACCTGAAGAGCAAGCAGCAGAGTGACTGCTACTGGTGTAGAAGCATTTTCACATTCATTATCACATGAATCCTTACTAAGTACAGTATGAGTTAGAAAATATCCCATTTTACTATGAAAAAACTGAAGCTTAAAGAGGCTAAGTTACTTGTCCAAAGTAGATTCAGGAAGACCACGTATTTTTTAACCTTTATGCTAGCAGGTAGTAGCCTCCCCACAGGATGTGAATTCAAAGAAAGAAACATTCCCATCTATGTCTGACAGCAAGAGAGGGTTAAGTATGAAGAAATGAGGATCTCATCGTCACTATATCAATATTTATGATCAATGGTCGCACTGATGTCAAAGTGGGGAAGAGTCAGCACCCCCATTATGTCCATCAAGCCCTCAGCCAGTCTAATAAACACATCATCTTCAGAGGGTGCTTGTTCTTAGTCCCCTTTCTCCCCCTTCCGCAGCCTGCCTCCCTGAACATCCCTCTATGCAGACATCCTAGAGGTGCCAGTGATGTGATGTTGAAAGAATGCTTCCTATTGTCTCTCCTTTGCAGTGTTGGTAGGATTTCGGGTTTCTTGTTCGTGTTCTGAGAAAAAGAAGATGAAAAGACAATACTGAAATTGTATTCAATCCCAGTCATCCATGTCTATGTATTTAGTTTAATAAATGTCCTTTACGTGCCAAACAAATCTTACTGGAATTGACGCTTACTACCAATAAAATGTGTATTTAGAGGAAAGGGCTCCTTAGAAAGAAATATACTAATTTATATGTAACTAAAGTACTGTAAACATCTAATTCAAGTCCAGAGGTTTGCTCTTAAAAGTTGAAGTAGTTCAAGAGCAAATAAAATCATAAAATATTATGTTGGCTCAGTCTATTTTGTGCATTTTCCTGGTTAATAAGATTTTAACTTGTGTTTAGGGCTGCTAATAATTAAAATTAACCACTACCTCATAGTATGGTACTGGTTTGGAATGATAAAGACCAAGAGAAAAAGCAGAACAAGATCCTTTCCTATTTCATCCAGGTAATACTAAGTCAGACCTGGTATTCATCTATGGCATGTCTTGACCTAAAAGGCTTCAGTGATACTAACACAAATAACCTTCAAAATTCAGACTGGATCCTCTGTAAGAATTATGTTTACATGATAAAAAACCTGAAAAGGGGAACACACAGATGCATGAATGGGACACATGCTTCAAATGCTTTAATGACTATTTCAATGGAAATGTCACAGACCTGCACCTTGAACAAAAATTAAAACAATCAAAGAAGATTCACCCCTTAGTCCCAAATCCAATCTTCACTACTCTCACAGAAGAAACAATAACAACAACAAAATCATTCAGGGATATCTAAAACAAGTTAGTTAACTCAAAAGAAAAAGAAATAGTTTACACTTTACCTAAGGCTTCAATCTATATATCAACACCCATTTCATAAAACACGCTCATAGTCTAATCTTCAGTTCAGTTCAGTCACTCAGTCGTGTCCGACTCTTTGTGACCCCATGAATTGCAGCACGCCAGGCCTCCCTGTCCATCACCAACTCCTGGAGTTCACTCAGACTCACGTCCATCGAGTCAGTGATGCCATCCAGCCATCTCATCCTCTGTCGTCCCCTTCTCCTCCTGCCCCCAATCCCTCCCAGCATCAGAGTCTTTTCCAATGAGACAACTCTTCGCATGAGGTAGCCAAAGTACTAGAGTTTCAGCTTTAGCATCATTCCTTCCAAAGAAATCCCAGGGCTGATCTCCTTCAGAATGGACTGGTTGGATCTCCTTGCAGTCCAGGGGACTCTCAAGAGTCTTCTCCAACACCACAGTTCAAAAGCATCAGTTCTTCGGCGCTCAGCCTTCTTCACAGTACAACTCTCACTTCCATACATGACCACAGGAAAAACCATAGCCTTGACTAGACAGACCTTTGTTGGCAAAGTAATGTCTCTGCTTTTGAATGTGCAATCTAGGTTGGTCATAACTTTCCTTCCAAGGAGTAAGCGTCTTTTTATTTCATGGCTGCAGTCACCATCTGCAGTGATTTTGGAGCCCCAAAAAATAAAGTCTGACGCTGTTTCCACTGTTTCCCCATCTATTTGCCATGAAGTGATGGGACCAGATGCCATGATCTTCATTTTCTGAATGTTGAGCTTTAAGCCAACTTTTTCACTCTCCACTTTCACTTTCATCAAGAGGCTTTTTAGTTCCTCTTTACTTTCTGCCATAAGAGTGGTGTCATCTGCATATCTGAGGTTGATATTTCTCCCAGCAATCTTGATTCCAGCTTGTGTTTCTTCCAGTCCAGCGTTTCTCATGATGTACTCTACATATAAGTTAAATAAGCAGGGTGACAATATACAGCCCTGACGTATTCCTTTTCCTATTTGGAACCAGTCTGTTGTTCCATGTCCAGTTCTAATTGTTGCTTCCTGACCTGCATACAGATTTCTCAAGAGGCAGGTCAGGTAGTCTGGTATTCCCATCTCTTTCATAATTTTCCACAGTTTCTTGTGATCCACACAAAGGCTTTGGCATAGTCAATAAAGCAGAAATAGATGTTTTTCTGGAACTCTCTTGCTTTTTCCATGATCCAGCGGATGTTAGCAATTTGATCTCTGGTTCCTCTGCCTTTTCTAAAACCAGCTTGAACATCTGGAAGTTCACGGTTCACATATTGCTGAAGCCTGGCTTGGAGAATTTTGAGCATTACTTTACTAGCATGTGAGATGAGTGCAATTGTGCAGTAGTTTGAGCATTCTTTGGCATTGCCTTTCTTTGGGATTGGAATGAAAACTGACCTTTTCCAGTCCTGTGGCCACTGCTGAGTTTTCCAAATTTGCTGGCATATTGAGTGCAGCACTTTCACAGCATCATCTTTCAGGATTTGAAATAGCTCCACTGGAATTCCATCACCTCCACTAGCTTTGTTCATAGTGATGCTTTCTAAGGCCCACTTGACTTCACATTCCAGGATGTCTGGCTCTAGGTCAGTGATGACACCATTGTGATTATCTGGGTCATGAAGATCTTTTTTGTACAGTTCTTCTGTGTATTCTTGCCATCTCTTCTTAATATCTTCTGCTTCTGTTAGGTCCATACCATTTCTGTCCTTTATCGTGCCCATCTTTGCATGAAATGTTCCCTTGGTATCTCTAATTTTCTTGAAGAGATCTCTAGTCTTTCCCATTCTGTCTAATCTAAGCAGAGGAGAAAAACTCAAAAAAAAAAAAAACTAAAAGAAAATGAGGTCACATATTCAGACTCATTTTCTATGTAACAAAATGCCTGTCAAAGATGACTTGAATGCCAGATATCAAAAATATAGATATCAAAATCACAAAGCAAATAAAAACCAATGGCAAAGCTGAATATTTGTTTAAAGGTACCCTGAACTTGGAACCAGAAGACCTGCTTGTTGGAATGGAAAGACCTCCATTCCATTCCAAGTCAGGTTGTAAGGCTACTGATGCTACTAGTTAGGTGGGTGGCCCTACACAAGTCACTTAGCTTTCTCTCCTCATTCTCTCCTGCTCGAGAAAGGCTGACTAGACCAATGATTAAGAGGTTGACTAGACCAAAGTTTCCTAAACTCACCTCATCACAAGAACTACCTCACAGTAACTGTTAACAGTGTAGAGTCCAAAGCCCCTTCCCTAGAGAGTCTAGTTCAGGGGGTCTCTTAGTGAGGCTTAGGAAGTAATTCTTAGTAAGTGATCCAAGTCAGTCTCATCATTTGGTAAGCTTCACAAACTGGACCACATGATCCATGAGCTGTTGCCTGTCTTCCAGCTCTGATTCTATACTATCTGGATATTTCAAAATTATGTTCTAAAAACGTGCAAAATCATACTAGTATCACATGTTTGCACATTAATTTGCAAAGAATTAATAAACCTACAAGATCAAAAAAACAAATATATCCACCCCCACCCCTTCACCCCGACACCAGTCACACCTTTAAATATCAATAAAAACATCCTCCTAGATTCTAGACAAATGGAACACTGTATTTGGTGAGGAAAAAAGTTTTCAATATTAAGCTCTCAGCACATTAATACAGAAAGACTTGTGTTACAGGAAGGGAGAACTTGTATACCTAATGTTTAAGTGAAAATTACACACTGCATTCTTCCCTTAAAGAACATTATCTGATGAGTTTACCTGTTTCAAGTTTTAAAAAAAATGAAAGAAATAGTCCGGCAAAGTCTGCAGCGGCTATAGAACAGCCTGCTCCGCAATCCTGGAATACGACTGTTCCAAAGCTACAAGAAACAAAAGGAAGCAAAACAAACTAGGAGGCTCGGAGCCCACAGACTTTGGTTAGGTTTCGCCAGGTATAGTAGGAGCCTCCAGGGCACTTTCTGCACACAAAGGTAGCAAGCTTTAATTTAGCTTTCCCTTCCTCTACACTACTTTGCTTTAGGTGATTTTTCTAAAATTCTCGTAATCCACTAGTGGGATTTACTTTTATTCTCTTTTTTAGGTTTATAAGTAACTATAAAAGCTTACAAAGAGAAAGGCTGATGGTGGCACACTGGGGGGTGGGGAGGGGCAGGGCTGTACAGGAGGCTCGGTGGCAACCAATTATCCCAAAAGTGGCTACAAAAAATGTAAATAAAATCAGGATTAAAACACAAAACTGGGTTTGAGTTAGCCCTGCAACACAAACAGACGTGAGACTAAGAGTGAAACAGGATGCCATACGTTAGCTACTACTCAGTGGATACAGTAAGCCGCTACAGCGGCAGCGGACTACAACACAGTGTTAGCTCAAAACAGTATCAAAGTGAATCTTGACCCACAATACTGGAAACAGAATTGTTTAGATTTAGGATCATACACATCAGAAACTGACTTATTTTAATGGCAAAAGTGGGGACACCAACTGTTAGGTACCAGATCACAAAAGCACTGGTTTAAGACCGTGTTTAATGTTTAAATACATTTCTGTGTCTGTTGCTTTCAACAAGCCCTGAGGCAATGTTTTGATCAAACCTCACACTCACTTAAAATAAAAATGTAAAATCGGGATCAAGGGATCAGCATAATAGAATGGTTAAGAGTACAGGTCTGGTTGTCACACCAACCCCAAAACAAGAAATTACTCAATGACCTTGAACACATCACTTCACCTATGCCTCAATTTCGTCATCTGCACAATGGAGATGGCGCCTCAATCAGTTATCAGAAGATTTAAACAAGGTGATTCATGTAAAGCACTAAGCCCTGCACCTTGCAGAGAGCAAATAAGTAATAATAATGAGCTAACTGCAAAATTAGCATAATTACTGTCTTCTAACCTCAAGGAAAGCCATGAGTTTCCTGGTAGCCAGGGCTGCATGCATGCTGAGTTGCTTCAGTCCTGTCCAACTCTTTGCAACCCTATGGAGTGTAGCCTGCCAGGCTCCTCTGTCCATAGGATTCTCCACACAAGAATACTGGAGTGGGTTGCCATGCCCTCCTCCAGGGGATCTTCTCCACCCACGGATCGAACCCGTGTCTCTTATGTCTCCTGCATTGGCACGCGGGTTCTTCACCACTAGCACCAAAGCCAGGCAAAAACTTTTAATCATTAGAAAGAAGATTATTTACATATACTACATAACACAGAAAGGTGATTGTTGTTTTAGTCGCTTAGTCATGTCTGACTCTTTTGCGACCCCATGGACTATAGCCCACCAGGCTTCTCTGTCCATGGGATTTCCCAAACAAGAATACTGGAATGGATTGCCATTTCCTTCTCCATGGGCTCTTCCCGACCCAGGAACTGAACCCACATCTCTTGCATTAGCAGGTGGGTTTTTTACCACTGAGCCACCTGGGAAGCCACTACATAAGGTAGCTTTTCTTTGCACATTACAGAAACTTTGCCCTTCCGTAGTAATGAACAACTGAGACTAACGATGCAGACCTATACCCAGGAAAGGCTTCAATGCAGACATTTCTAATTAGGAAGGATAATTTTTAATGAGACATGGATTAAGGGTCTAACCTGTGTGGGGGAGTTATAGTTGGTGGTGTTAGGAGAAAGAGGAAAAGAGAAGAAGTAAAAGTCTTCAAACCATCCCATAAAGCATTATTCAATTGAAAAAAACAGTAGCAGGTTGACTGTTCACATTACTTCATAACTGAATCAGAAAATGAAGGAAAGAAAAATCAGGTGAAATATTTTAACTAACGCAGAAAAAAGAAATAATGCAGCTATTAGTAAGGTTAAAACGGCCACACTCTTTTAAAAAAAAAAAATCAAGGAAAGGAAGGTGAAAAATCAATTATTTCGACAGTTTAAGCAACAAGCACCCACTGTAGCCTTTTAAGATCGTGGCTTAAATTTCCCATTTGCAACCAACTGTCATTGCCCACTCTTCCAAATAAGCTTCTAGCATGAATGCACCTTTAAATCATACTGTCTTCTTAACTGAATACATTATTCTGGTTACAGACAAAAATAAAATCTTGTGCATTATCTTTTTTTTTTTTAGAATTCACAGGAAAATATTATCAATTCAATCAATTTAAAGGATACACTTCAAAGAAAGGACTGTGAGAGGTAATTTGGGGAAAAGAAAAGTTCCTAGTAAAAATAAATCATTCAGAGGAAAACTGCTCAAGGACAATCAAAACCAAATTTCAAAATAATGCAAATCTTGAGATTTTGAGAGAGGGGCAGGATTAATGAGTTGCAAGGGGCAGAACTAAATTCTCAAAGAAAATAAAAGATACAGAAGTGAAGAGAAGATTTCAGCAGGGAGTACACACCAGTGCTACCATCAGCAGATATGCAAAAATTCTGAATAATAAAAATATATATATATTATCTCTATCAATATTGGGAAATTTAGCAACAAAAGGAAAATAAAGTATTTCAAAGCCATTTTCAAGCATTTCAAGACAGTTTTCTGTATTCCACATTCTACTGCAAAATGAAAAAAGAGACTGGTTAGATGCTCTAATTAACAATTTAGTAGTGAAAGAATAATGCCATCTCCAAAGAAGCTCTGTCACTTAGAGATAATGGACATTTTCTTTTTACTGTTTAAGAATCCAGAAGAATCTCCTTCTGCTTTTAAATGCAAATTACCCCATCTCTGAAGCGCATTCTGCTCTATCTGAAAATTACTGCAGTGTGATCCTGTTCCAGAGAGGACAGCGTTCAGGGAGGAAAATGGAATTAGGACAACTGCATACTCTATGTTCATATCATCACAGCCATCGGGCTGTCATCACTTACACATGGCCTTTTTCAGTGGAGAGACCACTCTCAGTGATCAAAATTCTACTGGAAGAAGGAAAAGTTAGTTTTGAGGACTATTGACTCATTAAAAGGTTAGTGCACATTCTAACACAGGAACACGGCACCCACACCATAACAATTTAAAGACTCAGTATCAAAATCTTGGCTTTCAACTAACAAAGCTAGCTACTTACTGGAAACATTTTTAAAGTCAGAATTTCAGTGATAACAGTATGAGTTGCCGGTTTGTTACATGGTAAAACAAACAGAAAACACCACTATGCAAGAAAGGTGAGCACACCACCCTCTGTACTTCTCTTTCCTGGTCAAACTCCCTGGAACAGGGAACAATGACTCGCAGACATACTTCCATTGAACATACCAGGTGATCAAGGTTAAAAAGAACACTTTTAAACCAGAAAGTCTCAAGAAATAGACAAACCGTATAGAGGAATTAATCCCATTGTTAAAGATCCAAGCTTTCTGCCAAAACCACACTCAGTTTGGGAAATTTTATTTGTTGTTAGGTAAATGTAAACAAACAGTGAAGAAAGCTAAGCAATATAGAGCCTCATAAAAAGTCTCTCCAAGTTATATATTAACAAATAGCTTTAGTTTAAAAACAACAACAACAAAACACCTCTTTTCCAGCTAAGGCAAGTCAACCAAATGAGTGATTTTCTTTAGTGATACCTGGCTTATCCCATACCCTATTCTCAAAAGCAGACCCTAATCTCTCCCACAGGTCACCAGACAACCAGGAACTGAGGCAACTGAAAATGCACTTCCAATCTTGGAAATATCAACTGATTGCTCTGGGTTTAGAAAAGCCATTTAAACGTTCTCCAAATGCCTGAGATTAGTACATGGCAACCAAATGGCACAGCATGGCATCAGCGGGTCCCTTTTTTCATCTACCCAGTCAGAATCCCTCAATGAATGCAGCAGATCTCTCAAGGCCAGAGTGCAGGGGGTAAGAGTACCATGCACAGAAAATAGGAAGCCTGCTTTGACAGGGAGGGAAGCAAGCCAGGGCAGTCTTGTGGTTTTAAAGAACCTAGAAGGGCTTACTAGTTCAATCCACCCCCAAATCCATGCCACCCTTTCAACTTTACAATTAAAAGAGAGGAGAAATTCCGGTCAACTCGCCTTGGGGGGTTGGTCTAAGGGTAGAGGACTCAAGTAGGGAGGAGGATGGAGTGAGAAAGAGCAAGCCAATGAAAGGGTACCAAAATTTTCCCACCTTTCTTAAATTCTTCCAGCATAGCGTCCAACTTGGTGTCATTGAAAACAAAGTGCAAGGGGTGGTTATAAAATTTCGTGATGGTTTTCAGGGGAGTACAGTCATCTGGATCCACGAAGGCCAAGTCTTTGACGAAGAGGAGGTCCACGATGTTGGAGCGTTCCCCCTCAAATACTGGAATGCGAGTGTAGCCGCTCTCCATGATCTCCGACATGGTGTTGAAGTCCAGAATGGCTTCGCCGGTGATCATGAAACAGTCCCGGAGGGGAGTCATCACGTCCTCCACCGTCTTGGTGCGGAGCTCCAGCGCCCCTTGGATGATATTCAGTTCCTCCTTTACGAGGTCGTTGTAGGGGTCTGTGACCCGGAGCATCTCCAGCAGCTTTTCCCGGTTATAGACGGTGCCTATCTCCTGGCCCAGAACGCAGTCCAGCAGCTTGCTGACCGGGTAAGAAGCGGGAAAGGTCATCATCATGAAAAACTTGGTGAGGAAGATGGTGTTGGCTCCCACAGCCAGGCCGTGCCGGGAGCAGATGGCCTGGGGCACGATCTCCCCGAAGATGACGATGCCGATGGTGGAGACCACCACCGCCACCAGGCCTGAGCCAGCGATGTCGTCGAGCAGGATGGTGAGCGTGGTGTTGACCAGCACGTTGCCCAGCAGCAGCGAGCACAGCAGGTAGTTGCCCTGCCTGCGCACGGGCTCGATGCGCTTGGCGTAATTCTTCTCCTTCTCGGTGCCGCAGTTCTGCACAATGCGCAGCTCCATCGGGTCTAGGGCCATGAGTCCAAGGTTGAGGCCGCTGAACATGCCCGACAGGCACAGGAGCAGCGAAATGAAGATCACCTGCAGCCAGAAGGGCAGCAGGAACTTCTTTTCCTCCCCCACGATCATCTTGGTATCCTCGCCATCGTGATAAATCCAGGTGGTCTCGGCCCATGGGGGCGGCGGGAGCCCGGCCACCCCGGAGCCGCCCTTGCCCCCGACGGCGCTACCCGCGGACCCAGAGCCGCCGGCGCCTAGGGCTGGCGTGGAGAGCGACGTGCACAGGTAATAGGACTTGCTCTTCTCCATCTTGCGCAGCGGTTTGATCTCTATCTCAATGATGCCGGATGTACGGCGGTTGAGAATGATATGGGGCAAGATGATGATATCTGATGTGCGGATGCCGCAGCGCTGGGGGCCGCTGTCCGGCTCCGGCGGCGCGGGGCCCCCCAGCCCGCGCTCGCCGGGGCTGTGGCGCTGCCGCTCGTGCTCTGTGAAAGCAATGCGGGACCATGTCTCGTTGTTGATGTTCTGCCCGTACACCCGCAGCTTGACCCGGGTCCGCTCGCTCACCCGCAGCGCCCCCCCTTCCATGAAAGACACGTCGTTCGTGTCCTCCAGCCGCAACCCGATGATCACCGTCTCTTCGTTCTCGCCCACCGCCGTGCAGCCGCCCGCGCCGCAGCAGCAGCTCAGCAGTAGCAATGGCAGCAGCCGCCCCGCCGCCGCCTGCAGGACCCCCCGGCCGCGGGCGCTGAGGCTGCGGCGCGCCGCCATCTTCCAAGAGGGCAGTGCGGCGGCTGCCTGCCCGCCCGCCATCTTTACTTCGGGTTCACAAGCGCCACAGCCAATCATAGGGTGGCTGCTCCAGCTGCGGCTTCATGCTTCTCAGCCGGCGGCACGAGCGCAGGGACCTGCCCTGGGGCGAGATTGCAACGCAGTGTTCGAACCCTCTGCTCAGCAGCCCGCCTCCCTGACTGACACTGACTCGGCCTGGGCCAGCACCGAGACCTCGAGGCTAGCGGGAGGGGGGAGAGGGTGGGGGGAGTGCCAGCGGCTCCTGCGAGAGGCAGGCCGACCAGCCAATCACCAGCAGATGCCCGCCCTCCCAGCCAGGGGGCTGGAATGGGGGCGTGGCCGTGAGCGGTGCCGCGAGCCAATGGCAAGATAAGTGGGTGGGGAGACGAGGGACAGCGTCCTCCTCTGCACTCCAAGTTTCCAACTGAAAGGCGCGTGACTCTTGTGTATGTGCGAGGGGAGGAGGTGTGGCCAGCCCGGGCCCAAGAGCCAGTCACAGATGAGAGCCGTACGAAAAGGGGCGGAGTCCCCCGTCCCGGCGGCCAATGCACAGGGGCCTTCTGCGAGTCTGACGTCCCGGAGGGGCCTCGGTAGTACCCCTGTCCCTAGGTTGGCTCGCTAGACTAATGACCTGTGGCCCGAGGCGACCGGTTCTCGCCGGGCCACGCTGCCGGCTCCCGCGTGCTCAGTGCCCGCTCAGAGAAGGCTGCGCCTTCCTGACTCAAGATGCACATTAGCCTAAAATGAAGCTGAGCCACCGGCTGCGCCCCGCTTCTTTACTCCTGTGCGCCTCTCCGCTCGGGATGAGCAGTGGCCGGTGGGCCCCAACACCACACCTACGCGCTCCGCTGGAGCCGCTCACTTGTCCGTAAGGGACAGACGCCCTCTGCAGCTCACGGTCAGGTAGCGCCACCTGCCGGTAGCACAGGCTCCCTGCAATGCTTTCCAGGTACGCTGCAAACCCAAAAAGGTGTTCAGGAGGTGGGGCAGTTCCCCATCTTCCAAGTTTTAAGAATCCCTTCACTTTCTTACTGAAAATATATATTCCCTGGCCCCATTCCATACTTACTGGATGGGTAGGACTTACGAATCTATTCCTAGTAGGCACTTGGGTAAATCTGGGAAATGGGACGGGGCGGACATCCTAAGCAGACCCATAAAGGCTCATTCTTAAACACACTGACCAAACCCTGCTAGGTTCATTGGTGGCTCAGGAGGAAAAAAAATCTGAAGACCAAGGACTCCCAAGCCCCTCTGGATCTGGAGGAAACAGAGTAGCCAAAGTGCTTTTTTTTCTTGGAACTTAAACATCCAAAAAATAATTATTTCCGTTTTTTCTATGCTGCAAGCACATTTTCCTTTCTGTAAAATTTTTATTAATTTCTAATAGACATAACTGCAAGGGCCTCCTCACTGTTCTATCCTCTTCTACACCTGTCCCCTTCCCTTCTCAACCCACCAGCCAGAGTAGTTTTGTTAAATAAGCCACTGTCCCTTCTTTGTTTGAAACCCTACTCTGGCTTTCCAACTCATCACAGTAAAAGCCACTGGCAGCTATAGTATTGACAAGGGTCTAAAAGACCTACTGTCCCCCCCGCTCCCGCCAGATTCTCTTGGTTATTCATTCTCTCTAGGGATGCTCCCTCAGGGAGCCTGTACACCTGCTGCTGTTACCTGTGCCTGGGACTCTCTTTCCCCCAGATGTCAGCACAGAACCCTAGTCTACCTCCTTCAAAACTGTTTCAAGTCCATCTTTATAAACCAGTGACCAAACACTCCCTATACTCCATCCTTGCTGTATTTTCCTTAATTTGGTTTATATCTGTCTCCTACTAGAACTTAAACTTCCTGAGGGCAATGATTTTGTCTGTTTTATTCACTGCTGTATCATCAGGGCCTAGAAGAATAGTAGATGCTCAGAACAGTACTTGTATTTTTAAAAAATGAAAGACTTTTTATTCTGAGTGTTCCAAATAATGTCCTCAACTCTAGTTTCCAGTCCTGCAGTCTTTTTTTTTTTAATAAAGTTGACTTCTCTCTTATATGGAAGAGGACTAAAGGTCTGCATTCAGAGCTGCTATGAAGGTGATTGCAGCCATGAAATTAAAAGACGCTTACTCCTTGGAAGGAAAATTATGACCAACCTAGACAGCATATTAAAAAGCAGAGACATTAGTTTGCCAACAAAGGTCCATCTCATCAAGGCTATGGTTTTTCCAGTAGTCACGTATGGATGTGAGAGTTGGACTATAAAGAAAGCTGAGCGCCGAAGAATTGATGCTTTTGAACTGTGGTGTTGGAGAAGACTCTTGAGAGTCCCTTAGACTGCAAGGAGATCCAACCAGTCCATCCTAAAGGAGATCAGTCCTGGGTGTTCATTGGAAGGACTGATGCTGAAACACCAATACTTTGGCCACCTGATGTGAAGAGCCGACTCATTTGAAAAGACCTTGATGCTGGGAGGGATTGAGGGCAGGAGAAGGGGACGACAGAGGATGAGATGGTTGGATGGCATCACCGACTCAATGGACATGAGCTTGGGTGAACTCCAGGAGTTGGTGGTGGACAGGGAAGCCTGGCATGCTGCGGTTCATGGGGTCGCAAAGAATCAGACACGACTGAGTGACTGAACTCATACTGAACTGATGAAGGTTCCTTGGTCATCGGGTATTATTGGTTCATTTTGGTGTTTTTTGTTGTTTTGGGGGGTTGACTGTGTGGCATGTGGGATCTTAGTTCCCTGACCAGGAATCAAACCCAGGCCTCCTGCAATGGTAACACAGTTTTAACCACTGGACCACCAGGGAAGTCCTTCTAACCCTTCAGTTTCTGACACTGCTTCCCGCACCCACAATTCTCATACTGGTACATCTGAAAAACAAGTTTAGATTTTTAAAAAAGCCCTGATTCACAGACTTGGCATGCATTTACAAAAATAACATTATCAAAGTTTGGAAGAAATGTTGAGCTTTGGGGGAATATATGACAAAGGTTAAGGATAGATATGGTCTTCTAAATGAGCTGATTAAAACTACAACTGTTTTACCTTCATTAAAAGTGTGAGCACAAGTCTGCTTAGGGGAGCTAAGAGGGAAGTTGATTAAAGGCTTTTAAATGCTGAGCGCATACCTTTGGAATAAGAGTGCAGAGAAGAGGGTGAGGAGAGGCTTGCCAAACCTACAGACATCTCCTGTACATTTCAGAGAAAACTAGAACAGTCAGGAAAGTGTGGCATTCAGCAATTTAGAAGCAAGTTAGAAGTTCATAGCAAAATGTCAGAAAACACCCAGCAAGACAATTTATAATATAAAAACAAAGCAAGCTCAAATTTACACACAAGTTCAACAATTCCCTGTGTGAATTTAATGTTCATCTAGATGTGAATGTGGCGAGTGGGGATCATATTCTCCATGAAGGAATTCCCTGGTGGTCCAGTGGTTAGGATTCTGCTGTGCTTTCACTGTTGAGGGCCCAGGTTTGATCCTTGGTCAGGGAACTAGGATCCCACAGGAGGTGCTGTGTGGCCAAAAAGCAAACAAACAAAAATACATTCTCCATGTACACCCAAGACACAGAGCAATCTAGACACCCCAGCCGAGTAATTTTTCCATAGCAAGTGGGATCCTGCTTCAAGTTTGGAGGCTTTTTAGCTGGCCTACCCTCTCTTTAGTGGGGGCCTACTAATACAGACTTGACCTTCAGGAGCTTCCCAGTCTGTCCATCTGGATGAATTGAGGGCAGGGGCAGCACCTATTTCTCAGGATCTCTTTTTTAAAAATCTGGCAGAAAAAAATAAAACAAAACCCTGAATTCTGAACATGTTTAATCTCCACAAAGAGCTACAAAAGGCTCAAGACTGCTTACTGGTTGCTACGGATGTCTAATCCTAGGTAGGCTCTGACTCTGACCTTCCACACCTCCTTAGGTAAAGCAGAACCTCCAGCAGATAACTTCCCTAACTTACCCTCTCTTGCTAGAATCCATCACTGGGTCCTCCAGGGGTCAGGCGCCTGTTCAGTTCTCTCATCTGCCAGCAATATGCTCCCCTGTCTGCAGGTTCAGAGACAGGAAGGCACTGTATCCAGACCTAGAAGTCTTTTCAAGTTTGATTTTAAAGATAGCAAGTAGAACACCAAATGGCTCTCTCTGCATTTGGTTTCTCAACATAAAGCTCCAGTTTTATAGAGAAACTTTTTCCCCCAGAAAAATGCCTAGCTGTAGAAAAATATTCAAAATGACATTTTAATGTCACTGAAGCACTGGGTCTTTTGAGGAAAATTAGGAACTGGGTGATGCTGGTGTTGTCCAAACTTTGCCTCCAATCAAATCAGCTCCCCCTGAAGCAACGCTGTCCACTTGTTTAAAGACAGAACTCTTTTAGCTCAAATGAGAACTCTTCACAACAGAGGACAAACAAAATAAGATCAGCAATGCAGTCTACCTTCTATAGAGGGCTTTTCAGGCTTTTTGTTTCAGGCTTTCCTATTTCCCTCCTTTTCTGGATACTTTCTGGACATAGTCACTGGGGTAAAAGAGAAGGGAAAACATGACTTTTTGACAGAGTTGTGAGAAAATCTTCCTCCTTTGAGAAGGACCCAAGCTCCTCAGGAGAGAATCCCTGCCAATGGTGGATGGCCCCCTGCCACTTAAAATTCTGCTGCCTCCTCCCTCCTCACTGCCCTCCTCCTGGCCCCGGCCCCATGGTGCATTGGACAGCACCCTACCTACTCCCCTTCTCCCAGGGAGTTTGCCCCTCCTAAACCTCCCATGGTGTCCTTCTTCTGCACTAAGTCCACTATTTGCCCTGCCCCCAGTCCTCCAGACTGCCAGACCCTACAACTGTGGGACTTTCTAGAGTCTTCTACATGTTCTTTCTGACTTCTGTATCACCTCAGTTCCAATCTCCAGCTCAGTCTTGGACAAAGTTGTAAGAGATGTTCTGTGCTCCACTATCTTTATCATTGTGACCAAAACATTCAACCCAGGTTGCAATTTTAGGTTTTAAAATGTTGCTCCCTATGAATACTGCTGATTCAAAAATCTAAACATAAAAGCCACACTTGGGGAGTGAGGAAGATGTGGGAGGTAAGGCAGACTCTGACAGGAGGAAGGTAACTATGAGATCACAGGACTGCAGGAAAAGGAGCAGGTCCCTCGAGTCCAATTCTGAGCCCTGGATCTGATACCCAAGCTCTGATCTTCGATTATGCCTCTAGACATAAAATGCTAGTTTTTCCATATCAACTGAGTTCATTTGTATGGTCTTCTTTGCAAATCATTTGAAGTTGCAGCAAAAACTCTACTCTGGTAATTAGTCAAATCTCCACATATAGACAAATAATAGGCCAGGCATCAGTGGGAAAAAATTCTGCTCCTATTTTTAGTTCCTCTGAGATATTTGTTTTATTTGAAACACCACTACACTGAAGATTTAATGTACTTCTTCCCATTTATTAATACCACATCTCAATTCTCTGCTTTCTCTTTAAACTTTAAGTGTGTGTCTTATTTCTCACCCCATTTCTTTTTTTCTCTTTCATTCATTTTTTCCCTCATTCAACCCATAGAGATTGCATTTCTAAATAAGCACTAGGCATTGCGGACCTAGAGGTTACCCCAGAAAACTTACTAGTAAGAACATCAGGAAACATGCACTAAGTAACTACATAATGCAGGGTGGAATATCGAATGTCTTTAAAAGAAATACAAATAAAACGGAGGAATTGAAGGGAGCTTCACGGTCAGTCAAGGAACTTCATGTGTCAGTCGCTCAGTCCATGTCCGACTCTTTGCGACCCCATGGAACCCGCCATACTCCTCTATCCGTGGAATTCTCCAGGCAAGAATAGTAGAGTGGGTTCCCATGCCCTACTCGAGGGGATCTTCCCGACCCAGGGATCGAACCCATGTCTCTTACATCTCCAGCACTGGCAGGTGGGTTCTTTACCACTAGCACCACCTGGAAAGCCTCATAATAAACATCATTGCTGTTGCTGTTGCTGCTAAGTCGCTTCAGTCATGTCTGACTCTGTGTCACTCCATAGACGGCAGCCCACCAGGCTCCCCCATCCCTGGGATTCTCCAGGCAAGAACACTGGAGTGGGTTGCCATTTCCTTCTCCAAAGCATGAAAGTGAAAAGTGAAAGGGAAGTCGCTCAGTCGTATCCAACTCTTCACAACCCCATGGACTGCAGCCCACCAGGCTCCTCCATCCATGGGATTTGCCAGGCAAGAGTACTGGAGTGGGGTGCCATTGCCTTCTCCAAATAAACATCATAAAGGTGCATAAATTTATAGTAGCTGACCACATAATTTATTGTTTAAAACAGAACCTGTTTTAGAGTAAAAAATAAAGGTACTATTAATAAATAACCTAGTTTGAGGCTAACTGGGACAGTCCCAGGCAAAGATTATGTTGACTTTGTAATCTTTTATAATGGTAACAGGAACCACCCCCTCATTGAGAAAACTCCTATCTATCACTTCTGGATCGCACACGTTCTTTACCCTACATAGTGATCCTTGTGTGTGTGTATTAGTCGCTCAGTCGTCTCCAACTCTTTGCAACCTCACGGTCTGTCCATGGAATTCTCTAGGCAAGAATACCGGAGTGGGTTGCCATTTCCTTCTCCAGGGGAATCTTCACAATCCAGGGATTGAACCCAGGTCTCCTGCATTGCAGCCAGATTCTTTCATTTAGGCAGGAAGATTGCTTACCGTCTGCACTACTATAGTGATGCTTGCTTTTGTACTAATCATTTCCCGTCTTAATTCTATATTTTAAAATTTTGGGATCACCTAAAGGAGAGCATTCTTTGGCATTGCCTTTCTTTGGGATTGGAATGAAAATTGACCTTTTCCAATCCTGTGGCCACTGCTGAGTTTTCCAAATTTGCTGGCATATTGAGTGCAGCACTTTCACAGCATCATCTTTCAGGATTTGAAATAGCTCAACTGGAATTCCATCACCTCCACTAGCTTTGTTCATAGTGATGCTTTCTAAGGCCCACTTGACTTCACATTCCAGGATGTCTGGCTCTAGGTGAGTGATCACACCATCGTGATTATCTGGGTCGTGAAGATCTTTTTTGTACAGTTCTTCTGTGTATTCTTGCCACCTCTTCTTAATATCTTCTGCTTCTGTTAGGTCCATACCATTTCTGTCCTTTATTGAGCCCATCTTTGCATGAAATGTTCCCTTAGTATCTCTGATTTTCTTGAAGAGATCTCTAGTCTTTCCCATTTTGTTGTTTTCCTCTATTTCTTTACATTGATCGCTGAGGAAGGCTTTCTTATCTCTTCTTGCTATTCTTTGGAACTCTGCATTCAGATGCTTATATCTTTCCTTTTCTCCTTTGCTTTTCACTTCTCTTCTTTTCACAGCTATAAGCATCAATTCTTCGGTGCTCAGCTTTCTTCACAGTCCAACTCTCACATCCATACATGACCACTGGAAAAACCATAGCCTTGACTAGACAGACCTTTGTTGACAAAGTAATGTCTCTGCTTTTCAATATGCTATCTAGGTTGGTCATAACTTTCCTTCCAAGGAGTCAGCATCTTTTAATTTCATGGCTGCAGTCACCATCTGCAGTGATTTTGGAGCTTAAGAAAATAAAGTCTGACACTGTTTCCACTGTTTTCCCATCTATTCCCCATGAAGTGATGGGACCAGATGCCATGATCTTCATTTTCTGAATGTTGAGTTTTAAGCCAACTTTTTTACTCTCCTCTTTCACCTTCATCAAGAGGCTTTTTAGTTCCTCTTCACTTTCTGCCATAAGGGTGGTGTCATCTGCATATCTGAGGTTATTGATATTTCTCCCGGCAATCTTGATTCCAGCTTGTGCTTCTTCCGAAGAGTTGACTCATTGGAAAAGACTCTGATGCTGGGAGGGATTGGGGGCAGGAGGAGAAGGGGACGACAGAGGATGAGATGGCTGGATGGCATCACCGACTCGATGGACGTGAGTCTGAGTGAACTCCGGGAGTTGGTGATGGACAGGGAGGCCTGGCGTGCTGCAATTCATGGGGTCGCAGAGAGTCAGACACGACTGAGCGACTGAACTGAACTGAAAGGAGAGCAAGGACAGACCTTCCGAGGCAGTGGTGCCAGTCAGAAGAGCCGGGTGTAGCCTTGATTCTAACATTTCTTAGACTGCACTCCCACTGAGAAAGTCATTTAAATACCTGCAGCCTCAGTTTTCTCCTCTGTAAAATTAGAAAAATCAGCATTATGAGGGAGGTGTAAGGGAGTTCTTTTCAGAAGAGAAACAACTTGGGATATTTGGCATGCTTTATATGCACACAAAGCAGTGAATTTTCCTCCTCCCCAGGAGAAATCACCATTTGTGAAGGGCTGCCTCGGTGGGGTCCTGTTACATTATTGAAAAGCAGAAATAAAAACACCTCCTTTACATCATTTCCCTAGTTAGATCCGACTGAAAGGAATAATAAGGTTAATAAGAAAAAGAAAAGAAAGACAGTTAATAAAAGATTAACTATTAAGCCTAGAAGCCACACAAATCCTTTTGCGCTCACTGTGCAAAACCTTTCCTCCCGAGCAACTTGACATTTTGAGGCTTTGCTTTCCTGGGGATGCTCATCTCATATTCACAGAGACACTGATGTGATGGGAGCCTGTTAACTCGGAACAGAGAATAAACCATCCAGGTCGCCTCACCTGACACAATCAGGCTCCGAGTTATATGTCAAATTACCATAAGCAGCCCCAGCGCTCTTCGGTTCCCCGCTGTGAGCACCCCTGCCCAGCTCCAAGTGCCCTTCTTAGCTTCTGCTTGTAATGAATTAAATATATAAGTCAGAGTCATAGATTAAGCCAGAGGCCAGCCATCATTTGAATTATAATGGGGAGACACACCCTCACTTTTAATTATGATGAAACTGTGCTAAATTCCAGTCCTAAAATGGGACCCTTTGCCTACAGGGGTCAGCAAAGTTGACCAGGTAGAAACGATGCCTAAAGAGACATGCCCTGTGTAACAGGGAAACCAGTATTCACTGGGACCATGGCAGCTGTGCAGAAATGCAGGGTCAGGTTGCCAATTTTTCAAGAGAAGCCAGTAATTCGTATTTTTTGGAAAACCTTCTGATTTATAAATGTGGGTAACTAGTTCAATTGTTCAAAACTCTGTGGCTTCCCCAGAATCTAGACCTGTTAAGTCTGTTTCTGAGATGGAAGGGAATTATGCAGAGTTCAAAACCTCATTTTACAGCTGAGCAAAGTGAATCCCAAAGTGGACAAATGATTTTCCAAGGGGAAAGTGACAAATTCAGCAGCAGAACCAGAACTAGAAAGAACACTGTTTTCTGTCTCCTGCATCCCTTTTCCTTCCATGAATGAGGTTAATGGCTTTAGGCAAAGTGAGCAGACCCAAGTCTGGCTTACAGAGCACCCAGAACATCATCCATTTGCCATTCTACTTACTCTCTCTGGCTTCTGGACAGTGTACAGGAAGCATTCTCTGTTGTTATATGAGGCAAGAAGCAGAATGCTTCTGTTCCCAGTTGATTTTCCCCTCACCTGTCACTGTGGTAGGGCTCGGCGTCATGAAAGGACGGACTAGCACTCCCACGCCTATTGGGGAAGGGGACTGCGATGGTCGACAGTCCAAGACAAGCAAGGCTCACCCAGCAGGAGAAAATGAAGAATAAAACTTATGTTCACATAACACTCCCACTAACCTCAGTGGGAGCTGTGCTTACGGGAACTGCAGCATCAGCAGTTAAACAGAAACTGGAATGAAGCAGGAAAGCTCAAGCCATAGGTCATGATTAGGACTGTAGAATTCCAGCTTCCAATTTATAGAAGAGTTCACTATCTAGGGAGATCTCCCTCTGCTGACTCTTAAGGCAGGGTCTACAAAAGAACCCTGGTTTAGATCCAAATGGTGGTGTGTGTACAGTTGAAGAAACTTGGCAAATCAGAGAAGTAAGGACAGATGCCAACAAAGTTTAGAAAATACGCCTAGCTGGTTTTGTCCTGTCGGCCTCTAAGGTGCATAATATTCCAGTGTGAGGAATCGGAGCCTGGGATGGTGCCTGGGAAACAGCAGGTACTTAATTAATATTTAGTGGCCAAATGAAAGTGTAGACTGAAAGAAAAATGCAGAGTTGAGCTGAGTTTTATTCAGGGTCTTACTAAAGACTCTAGCTTGGGAATCATCCCCTCCATAGCTTGGGGGGGTCTGCTCCAAAGAGACAGGAGGAAAGTCAGTATAAAGATGACTTTGACTAGGGAATTGGTGCAGGAAAGCATGCATCTCAGTAAAAGGTTACTGTTAATCCAGAGGAACAGATATCTCAGTTAATGATTTTAGTGCTTTTCTATATATGTGAAGATACAAGAATCTGGGTTCATAAAAGTTTTTCTTGAAATCTATGTAACTGTCTAAGGGAACTGTTTTGCCAAAATATAGAGTGCTTCATCCTGTTTTTCATCCTTAATTCTTTCCAGGGTGTACTGTCATCAGTGACTGAAGTAGCTGAAGACTTGATCCTTGCAGAACCTGACAGCAAGCAACATTCTTTGACTTACAAAAAGAAAAAAAAAAGGATAGACAGGTTCACATTTCCTGCTGGACTCATGTAACAGGCCTCTCAGCCTAATAGGACAGAACTAGCCACTACGTTGGCTGCTTCTTGGGAGCCATTGAAGAAAGGCCAAGAATCTATAGGAGGAGAGGGTTCTGCTGCTGTCCTGACACAAAGCCATGACCTTTAAAGCTGTGTGTGGCTCAAGGCAGGGTGGGAGTAGGGGCCCAGTTCTGGCTGCAGCTGGGCCTCCCCCAGTAGGTAAACGGAAAAGCCTCTCAGTTCAGTTCAGTTCAGTTCAGTCACTCAGTCATGTCCGACTCTTTGTGACCCCATGAATCGCAGCACGCCAGGCCTTCCTGTCCATCACCAACTCCCGGAGTTCACTCAGACTCATGTGCATCAAGTCAGTGATGCCATCCAGCCATCTCATCCTCTGTCGTCCCCTTCTCCTCCTGCCCCCAATCCCTCCCAGCATCAGTCTTTTGCAATGAGTCAATCCTTCACATGAGGTGGCCAAAGTACTGGAGTTTCAGTTTAGCATCGTTCCTTCCAAAGAAATCCCAGGGCTGATCTCTTTCAGAATGGACTGGTTGGATCTCCTTGCAGTCCAAGGGACTCTCAAGAGTCTTCTCCAACACCACGGTTCAAAAGCATCAAGTCTTTGGTGCTCAGCCTTCTTCACAGTCCAACTCTCACATCCATATATGACCACAGGAAAAACCATAGCCTCGACTAGATGGACCTTTGTTGGCAAAGTAATGTCTCTGCTTTTCAGTATGGTATCTAGGTTGGTCATAACCTTCCTTCCAAGGAGTAAGCATCTTTTAATTTCATGGCTGCAGTCACCATCTGCAGTGATTTTGGAGCCCAGAAAAATAAAGTCTGACACTGTTTCCACTGTTTCCCCATCTATTTGCCATGAAGTGATGGGACCGGATGCCATGATCTTCGTTTTCTGAATGTTGAGCTTTAAGCCAACTTTTTCACTCTCCTCTTTCACCTTCATCAAGAGGCTTTTTAGTTCCTCTTCACTTTCTGTATTAACTGACCGTGTTAATATATTTTTTGAAAAATTTGATGCCTCCACCTACCACCCTGTTCCCTCAGACCTCCCAGAGATTCTTGTTTCATTCATCATTTTCCTCCTGCATCTTCCACTCACCCTCTTGGTTGGCCTTTTCTCCTCAGTTGACAAATACGCTTAAGACTTTTATCTCAAACAAAGTTTTAATATCCTCCACTGATGCTATGTTCCCCTCTAATTTTCCTTTAATTTCTCTTCTCCAACTTGCAATCAGGCTTCTTGGTAGTATAATATGATGAACATTTGTGTTTCTATCTTATTCCCCAATCATTGTACACTTGTAGTTTGGCCTCTGACCCACTACACTGGTAGATCCATAGGATGTCTTTCAGACCTTCTATCCATCTATCTATCTATTAATTATTGAGATATAGTTGATATTATAATAGTTTCAGGTGTATAACATGGTTCAAAAATTCTAAAGGCTATATTTCATTTGCAATGATGAAATATTAGCTAAATTCCCTGTTATACAATATATCCTTGTAGCTCTTTTAATACAGAGTAGTTTGCACTTCTCAATCCCTTACCCCATCTTGCCCCTCCCCTCTTTTCGCTCCCAGTGGTAACCACTAGCATGTTCTCTATACCTGTGAATCTGTTTCTTTTTTGTTATGTTCACTAGTTTGTTTTATTTTTTAGATTCCACATATAAGTGATATCTTACAGGATTTATCTTTCTCTGCTTATTTCATTTACTGTAACACCATCCAAGTCAATCCATATTGTTGCAAATGGCAAAATTTCATTCCTATTTGTAGCTGAATCAAATACCATTGTGTTTGTGCGTATATATGTGTATATATCTATATCCCACATCTTCTTTATCCATTCCTCCATTGATGGACATGTAAGTTGCTTCCGTATCTGGATTATTTGTAAACAATGCTGCAGTGAACACTGGGGTGTATCTTTTTCTTTTTGACTGCACTCTTGCGGCTCATAGCACCTCAGTTCCCTGACCATGAACTGAACCCTGCCGTCCCCAGTGAAAGCACTGAGACCTAACCACTGGAGAACCAGCGACATCCCCGCAGGTATCTTTTTGAATTAGTGTTTTCCTTTTTTTTTCAGATATATTCCCAGAAGTAGAATTGCTTGTTTACATGGTATTTCTACTTTTAGTTTTTGAGAGAAACTTCCATATGTACTGTTTTTCACAGTGGCTGCACCAATTTACTTTCCCACCAACAGGGCACGGGAGTTCACTTTTATCCACAGCTTCACCAGCGTTCGTTATTTGCGATCTTTTTGAGAACAGCTATTATGGATGGCATCACATTGTGGTTTTAATTTACAGTTCTCTGATGGTTAACAATGTGAGCATCTTTTCAAGTGCCTGTTGGCCATATGTCTTCTTTGGAAAAAAGGTCTATTCAGGTCTTTTGCCCATTTTTTAATCAAGTTTGTGGGTTTTTTTATGTTCAGTTGTATGAGCTGTTTATATATTTAAGATATTAATACCTTATCTGTCATATTGTTTTGCAAATATTTTCTCCCATTCAGTAGGTTGTCTTTCTGTTTTGTTGGTGGTTTCTTTTGCTGTGTAAAAGCTTTTAAGTTTAATTAGGTCTCATTTGTTTATTTTTGCCTTTATTTGCTTTTCCTTAGGAGACAGATCAAAAAAAAAATTGCTTCAATTTATGTCAAAGAATGTTCTGCCTATGTTTTCTTCTAGGAGTTGTATGGTTTCCAGTATTACAATTAGGTCTCCAATCCATTTTGAGTTTTTTTAATATAGTGTTAGAAAATGTTCTGTGCATGCTAAATCACTTCAGTGGTGTCTGACTCTGCGACCCTATGGATTGTAACCCAACAGGCTCCTGCGTTCATGGGATTCTCCAGGCAAGAAAACAGGAGTGGGTTGCCATGCCCTGCTCTAGGAGATCTTCCCACCCCAGGGATGCAACTAACATCTCTTATGGCTCCTGTGTTGTAGGTGGATTCTTTACCACTGAGCTTCTGGGGAAGCCCAACATCATCCCTTTACATGTAGCTGCTTTCAGACATTCTCTTGTAAAGACTCTCAATTAGCATTATCAGTTATTTTCATCTTCTTTACACCTTCTAATATGAAACATCACATAGCTCTGCATTCCTGGTAATTGGTTTCTCTTCTAGTTCCCCGTGTCTTCTCATGGATGTCAGGTTTCCCTAGTCAGCTGTCTTTGGCCCTTCTCCATCTGCATTCTGCCTGAATGATCTCACACTTTCAAGGTTTTATCTATTATCAATACTCAACCTTTTTTTTTTAATGGTCATTTTTCTACCAATGTTCAAAGTTTAGCAAATCCTTACTGCTTTTGACCCTCACAGAGCTTAGAGACGTCTGTCATTGCCTCCCATACTCATCTGACTTCCCCCAGTTTGTGTGTTTGTGTCTTGTGACCCTGACTGAAATAGGAGGATATGGCCAACGGGGAATCTATTCTCAGGCTGAGTTAAGCCAATCAAATTCCTTTTGGGAATTTGACCCTGCACTGTCAGGAACGATGCTGACTTAACAACCCTAGTCACAGTCTAGTCTGGCGGTACATTTTCCTTTTCATCCTTGTTAGCCGCATAGGCGTGTCCAACTCTTTGCTACCCCATGGATAGTATCTGTTCATGGGATTTTCCAGGCAAGAATACTGGAGTGGATTACCACTTCCTTCTCTAGGGGATCTTCCCAACCCAGAGATCAAACCTGGGTCTCTGACACTGCAGGCAGATTCTTTACCAACTGAACAACCTGCAAAGCCCATTTCATCCATAGGTATCAGTTATACATTTATCATCTGACTGTTGAAAAGTCTTAGTTTATGAAAACCTTTACATTTTAATTAACTTGCAAAAAATCTACCATTTCAAAATTAAAACAAAAATCCCCCCAAACAGTGGTCTATCAGTATCCATGGGGTGTCGGTTCCAGGACCCCCATGGATGTGAAAATTCACAGATGCTCAAGTCCCTTACATAAATTGGCATAGTATTTGCATAGAATCTACTCACATCCTCTTGTACACTTTAAAATATCTCTGCTGCTGCTAATGCTGCTAAGTCGCTTCAGTCGTGTCCAACTCTGTGCGACCCCACAGACGGCAGCCCACCAGGCTCCCCCGTCCCTGGGATTCTCCAGGCAAGAACACTGGAGTGGGTTGCCATTTCCTTCTGCAATGCATGAAAGTGAAAAGTGAAAGTGAAGTCACTCAGTCATGTCCAACTCTTAGTGACCCCATGGACTGCAGCCCACCAAGCTCCTCCATCCATGGGATTTTCCAGGCAAGAGTACTGGAATGGGGTTCCATTGCCTTCTCCGAAATATCTCTAGATTACTTATAATACCCAATACAATGTAAATGCTATGTAAATAGTCACTGGCGTACAGCAAGTTTAAGTTTTGGTTTTTAGAACTTCCTGGAATTTTTTCCCCAGGAATGTCATCTATATGAGGTTGGTTGAATCTGTGGCTGTGGAACCGGTGGTTGCAGAGGACTGGTTGTACCTTTAGTCAAAATGGGCTTTTTCAGAAAGGCTGATTATGTAAAGTTGATGATAAACTGATCTACTCAATAGTAAGGCAAGAATCACCTGTTTGCCAGTGTAAAAATTCCTTCCAAGAGTACATATATACCTGGTGAGGGTGTAATTATGATCTGTTTTCTAGATCAGGAAAATGAAGCTTGGAGAGATTAACTAGATCTGTTCAAGATTGATCCCACAGCTGGAAAATGAGAGTGCCAAGGTTCAAATCCAGGGCTGACACCAAAGCCTGTGCTCTTAACTACTGTGCTTATGGTGTGCAGCAAGAGAATCAGGAACAGGTGAGAAGTCACACTCCTACCTATAAGAAGGCACACTGCACAGCTCAACCTCCCAGCTTTCCCCCAACACAGCCTCCCTCCCATTCACCAGCACCCAGACGGAAAGGCAGAAAGGAACTGGAGCTGCTTCTCATAAAGGCTGCCCCCAACTAAGACGGGCACCAAGCTAAGTCTTTGGCAGATATGTTTACACAGAAGAAGAATGTCAAGGGCCATGCTTCCTGCCCTCAGAAAGCTTGGTCTAGTTTATACCCAAAGATCATGTCCTCCAATTGCCCACAATACATGGTGTGCTCAGGGACTGTAGTACATGTGCACATACACATCAGCGTGTGTAGTGGATGTAACAGTCATGCAAATGCACATGTATATGGAGAGCACTGTAGATTTTTCTCTAAAAATATCCTAGCAGCTCCACTCTACTTAATAATTTAATACTTCATATAGCTGAGCTAAATGGACTCAACCTAGCTATGAGAAAAATAAAAAAGGTTTACTAAATAAGAGTATACCTAAGCTTTAAGGGTTACTGGTTAAACTATTAAGGACTCTTTCAAAGTAACCTCAAGCACTTAGAAATTTTCCATTTACATGTAAAACCAAGACTAAAGAAATTGCAAATTCCTTAAGGATCATGCTAGGTAATATGTGATTTATGTTTTTTATATATACATATACACACAAATGAAAATACAACAGTCTTTGAAAAACACTGTATTTAAGATTTTAAGCTAGTTAGTTTAGTCTTCTCTCTACTTCTTCAAATATTGCAAGTTAGTATGGATTTATTACACATGATGAAATTTAAGAAATAATCAAAATTCTAAGAGGTAAGCAATGATGAAAAGTGGGAGATCAGCATAATGGAGATAATTAGTTGTCAGAGCTTAATTCTAAGATCATCTGCCACAATTTAAATATGAAATGTGGAAATAATCCAAAACAAATAATAAAAACAAATATCTATTTTAATCAGTGTCTTACTTTCTTCCATTAATTATTTCTATCCCATTTTAGCTACGATTTCACAAGGGAGACAAAGTGATAAAAAGGGACCACTCCTGAAAAATTAGAAATATCCCAGGACCAGAGTGAAAAACATAAAAATTTGGTCTATACGGGTTCAGAACAAGCATCCCCCAAATGGGCTACTCTTCAGTTCAGTAACTCAGTCTTGTCCAACACTTTGCAGCCCCATGAATTGCAGCACGCCAGGCCTCCCTGTCCATCACCAAATCCTGGCGTTCACCCAAACTGAAGTCCATCAAGTCGGTGATGCCATCCAGCCATCTCCTCCTCTGTCGTCCCCTTCTCCTCCTGTGCCCAATCCCTCCCAGCATCAGGGTCTTTTCCAATGAGTCAACTCTTCGCACGAGGTGGCCAAAGTACTGGAGTTTCAGTTTTAGCATCAGTCCTTCCAAAGAACACCCAGGATTGATCTCCTTTAGAATGGACTGGTTGGGTCTCCTTGCAGTCCAAGGGACTCTCAAGAGTCTTCTCCAACACCACGTTTCAAAAACATCAATTCTTCAGCGCTCAGCTTTCTTCACAGTCCAACTCTCACATCCATACAGGACCACAGGAAAAACCATAGCCTTGACTCATAGCCTTGACTAGATGTACCTTTGTTGCCAAAATAATGTCTCTGCTTTTGAATATGCTATCTAGGTTGGTCATAACTTTCCTTCCAATGAGTAAGCGTATTTTAATTTCATGGCTACAGTCACCATCTGCAGTGATTTTGGAGCCCCCCAAAATAAAGTCTGACACTGTTTCCACTGTTTCCCCATCTATTTCCCATGAAGTGATGGGACCGGATGCCATGATCTTCGTTTTCTGAATGTTGAGCTTTAAGCCAACTTTTCCACTCTCCTCTTTCACTTTCATCAAGAGGCTTTTTGTTCCTCTTCACTTTCTGCCATAAGGGTGGTGTCATCTGCATATCTGAGGTTATTGATATTTCTCCCAGCGATCTTGATTCCAGCTTGTGCTTCTTCCAGCCCAGCGTTTCTCATGATGTACTCTGCATATAAGTTAAATAAGCAGGGTGACAATATACAGCCTTGATGTACTCCTTTTCCTATTTTCATGCAAAGATAAGCTCAATAAAGGACAGAAATGGTATGAACCTAACAGAAGCAGAAGATATTAAGAAGAGATGGCAAGAATACACAGAAGAACTGTACAAAAAAGATCTTCACGACCCAGAAAATCACGATGGTGTGATCACTCACCTAGAGCCAGACATCCTGGAATGTGAAGTCAAGTGGGCCTTAGAAAGCATCACTATGAACAAAGCTAGTGGAGGTGATGGAATTCCAGTTGAGCTATTCCAAATCCTGAAAGATGATGCTGTGAAAGTGCCGCATTCAATCTGCCAGCAAATTTGGAAAACTCAGCAGTGGCCACAGGACTGGAAAAGGTCAGTTTTCATTCCAATCCCAAAGAAAGACAATGCCAAAGAATGCTCAAACTACCGCACAATTGCACTCATCTCACACGCTAGTAAAGTAATGCTCAAAGTTCTCCAAGCCAGGCTTCAGCAATATGTGAACTGTGAACTTCCTGATGTTGAAGCTGGTTTTAGAAAAGGCAGAGGAACCAGAAATCAAATTGCCAACATCCGCTGGATCATGGAAAAAACAAGAGAGTTCCAGAAAAACATCTATTTCTGCTTTATTGACTATGCCAAAGCCTTTGACTGTGTGGATCACAATAAACTGTGGAAAATTCTGAAAGAGATAGGAATACCAGACCACTTGACCTGCCTCTTGAGAAATTTGTATGCAGGTCAGGAAGCAACAGTTAGAACTGGACATGGAACAACAGACTGGTTCCAAATAGGAAAAGGAGTACGTCAAGGCTGTATATTGTCACCCTGTTTATTTAACTTCTATGCAGAGTACATCATGAGAAATGCTGGACTGGAAGAAACACAAGCTGGAATCAAGATTGCTGGGAGAAATATCAATAACCTCAGATATGCAGATGACACCACCCTTATGGCAGAAAGTGAAGAGAAACTAAAAAGCCTCTTGATGAAGGTGAAAGTGGAGAGTGAAGAAGTTGGCTTAAAGCTCAACATTCAGAAAACGAAGATCATGGCATCCGGTCCCATCACTTCATGGGAAATAGATGGGGAAACAGTGGAAACAGTGTCAGACTTCATTTTGGGGGGCTCCAAAATCACTGCAGATGGTGACTGCAGCCATGAAATTAAAAGACGCTTACTCCTTGGAAGGAAAGTTATGACCAACCTAGATAGCATATTGAAAAGCAGAGACATTACTTTGCCAACAAAGGTTCGTCTAGTCAAGGCTATGGTTTTCCCTGTGGTCATGTATGGATGTGAGAGTTGGACTGTGAAGAAGGCTGAGCGCCGAAGAATTGATGCTTTTGAACTGTGGTGTTGGAGAAGACGCTTGAGAGTCCCTTGGATTGCAAGGAGATCCAACCAGTCCATTCTGAAGGAGATCAGCCCTGGGATTTCTTTGGAAGGAATGATGCTAAAGCTGAAACTCCAGTACTTTGGCCACCTCATGTGAAGAGTTGACTCATTGGAAAAGACTCTGATGCTGGGAGGGATTGGGTGCAAGAGGAGAAGGGGAGGACAGAGGATGAGATGGCTGGATGGCATCACTGACTCGATGGACGTGAGTCTGAGTGAACGCCGGGAATGGTGATGGACACGGAGGCCCGGCGTGCTGTGATTCATGGGGTCGCAAAGAGTTGGACACGACTGAGCGACTGATCTGATCTGATATGATCTGTTGTTCCATGTCCAGTTCTAACTGTTGCTTCCTGATCTGCATATAAATTTCTCAAGATGCAGGTCAGGTGGTCTGGTAAATAAATCTTCCTCTGTGATAATGAAGGACTGAAAATACTGTATTTGATACAATAATCAATTAAGGAAAAATCTGCTCCTTAAATTTTTAAGTCCAATATCTTTTGAAAAGGATTTGCAGTGAGGGGAGAATGTTTCTGTGCTTCTATTGTCAGTAAATATAATGTTAAAATGTATTGAATGATTGCAGATGGTTAACAATTTTTTTTTTTTTTTTTTTTGATGGTGGTGGGTAAATGGGTCATCCCTACAATTCTTTAAATCTTTCTGTATGTTTGAAAATGGTTACAGTAAAATGTTGGAAGTAAAGCTGCCCACAGTCAAAAGACCTGCAGGCAGCTTCATAAACCATGTTCTGGCAGCAAAAGGAGCACTTGTCCTGACATCACATGCTTGCAGCAACCATGTGGATCTAAACATGTGCTCTCTCAAAGAACTTTATACAAATCAATAAACAAAGGCGTGGAGATGTGAAATGATTTTCTCAAGGCCAAAATGCTAAACGGCAGAGTTGAGAGGGAAAAATACTAAAGCGTCTGGCATCAACTTTGGCCCTTAATTATCATTCCATACTGCGTCTCACTCTCATAAGGGTCAAATATTCCTAGCTGTCTATTTCACCTATTTTTGAATATTTATGTAACTGTTTATGGCATTTTTCTGGGTAAAACGCATCTAATTTTATATTGTCTAATATATATCTCTTCTAGGTTCTAGACCAAATACAATTCTTAACATGCATAAAGTATGTTATTCTTTGGAAAAGAAAAATGTGAATTTCTAGCCTAATCTCATTACTCAACCTCTTATGCAGGCCAGGAAGCAACAGTTAGAACTGGATATGGAACAACAGACTGGTTCCAAATAGGAAAAGGAGTACGTCAAGGCTGTATATTGTCACCCTGCTTATTTAACTTCTATGCAGAGTACATCATGAGAAACGCTGGACTGGAAGAAACACAAGCTGGAATCAAGATTGCCGGGAGAAATATCAATAACCTCAGATATGCAGATGACACCACCCTTATGGCAGAAAGTGAAGAGAAACTGAAAAGCCTCTTGATAAAAGTGAAAGTGGAGAATGGAAAAGTTGGCTTAAAGCTCAACATTCAGAAAACTAAGACCATGGCATCCAGTCCCATCACTTCACGGCAAATAGATGGGGAAACAGTGGAAACAGTGGCTGACTTTATTTTTTTGGGCTCCAAAATCATTGCAGATGGTGACTGCAGCCATGAAATTAACAGATGCTTACTCCTTGGAAGGAAAGTTACGACCAGCCTAGACAGCATATTCAAAAGCAGAGACATTACTTTGCCAACAAAGGTCCGTCTCGTCAAGCCTATGGTTTTTCTAGTAGTCATGTATAGATGTAAGAGTTGGACTGTAAAGAAAGCTGAGCACCGAAGAATTGATGCTTTTGAACTGTGGTGTTGGAGAAGACTCCTGAGAGTCCCCTGAATTGCAAGGAGATCCAACCAGTCCATCCTAAAGGAGATCATTCCTGGGTGTTCACTGGAAGGTCTGATGTTGAAGCTGAAACTCCAATACTTTGGCCACCTGATGCAAAGAGCTGATTCATTTGAAAAGACCCTGATGTTGGGAAAGATTGAGGTCAGGAGGAGAAGGGGACAACAGAAGATGAGATGGTTGGATGGCATCACCGACTCAATGGACATGAGTTTGGGCAGGCTCCAAGAGTTGGTGTTGGACAGGGAGGCCTGGCGTGCTGCAGTTCATGGGGTTGCAAAGAGTCAGACACGACTGAGCGACTGAACTGAACAACTGGTGTCAAAGAATAGCTTGGTGTGTACGTGGGGGAAACTCATGCACTGAAATTGGATACTGAATACTGTATATTATGTAGTCCTATGTCTGGCTTCTTTCGCTTAGCATAGTATTTTGTTCAGCCGTGTTGTTCATGTGTCAGCAACTTGTTCCTTTTAAAGATAAATTTTATTCTATTGTGTGGATAAACTACATTTATTTGCTAGTTGATTGCAGTTGTATTGCTTTTAAGTTTGGAGCTATTATGAATAATACTCCTATGTACATTTGCATAATTGTCTGTGTGGACATATATTTTCATTTCTCTTGAATAGATACCTAAGAGTGAAATAGCTGGATCATATTTTGTTGTTCAGTCACTCAGTCGTGGCCACCTGATGCAGAGAGCTGACTCATTGGAAAAGACCCTGATGCTGGGAAAGATTGAGGGCAGGAGGAGAAGGGGACAACAGAGGATGAAATGGTTGGATGGCATCACCGACTCAATGGACATGAGTTTGGGCAAACTCTGGGGGTTGGTGATGGACAGGGAGGCCTGGCGTGCTGCAGTTCATGGGGTCGCAAAGAGTCGGACACGACTGAGTGACTGAACTAAACTGAATAAACCAAATAATCAGAACACCATATCTTTTCATCATTTACTGTTGCAGGACCACCGAGCACTGATAGCAAAGTAGGCTTAATCCCAGCTGTACCATTTTAAGTAATACTGTCACTGAAGTAGGTTATGATTGAATAGATATTGAACTCTACAACCAAGAAAGCACTGTTTAGAATCAAGGTCACACAGATGCATCAGCCTTGAAGTATACCACCAGTCCTTTCCTCAGTTTGTAGTAGTAAGTTAATGTCTATACCTGAACCCATTCAGAAATATGAGAGTTTTTCTATTTTGTTCAGCTCTATTAAAAGAGGGTTCATGTCCTATAAATTCATTCCAATGTTTTAGAAGACCTAAAAACTTTCTACCTCTAACAAAAAAAACTCTTCAGTCATGCGTGTTCCCCCCCTTATTCTTTTTGCACTGAACTCAGAGCAACTAGTTGATATTTGCTTGTCAAAATTCTTCATTGCTTGAAGGTTGTTATTTAAAAACTGAACCATCAGCTGATGACCAGGGCCGTGGCTTATACATGACTTACATGTTCTGCCCCTAACAAAGTCTTCAAGTAAAACTGGTCTTCAATTGATCTAATCATTCTTGAAACTTCCCTTAAGGTTCTTAATTTCTAATGATGCAACTGTTAGGTAGGTAGAATATGGAAAAGGAGTCCAAAATGGCAGTGGCTAAAAGACAAGGAAGGTCAAAGGAAGGTCCGAGGACCAGAGTGAAGACTTCAGGCAGAACAAACAGCACTCCTGGCTAAGCCCTATAAAAGGAGGAGCCAAAGTGCTTTCTCACGGACTCACTCTCCTACGAGCATTCGCTCTTTCTCTCTCTCCCTCTATCCCTCTCTCTCTCCCCACCCCCACCCCCCCCCACCCCTCCCCGCGCACTCCTCCACTCTCTTCTCTTCGAGTCTTTGGGTTGGCATGCCCTCACACTTCGAGGATGGATTCTCAGGCTATCATCTAAATAAAATAGAGCTGTAACACTTGACTTGCCTAAGAGCTATAACATGGTTTGTCCAAGACCCGAGAGCTGTGACGCGCCGAGGGCTTTAATGTCCATCACTCCAAATCTTTGTTGTGACGAGACAAAGAATCGAGAAACATACACTCGCGTGACATCTATGGTGCCGTGACTCGGGTTTAACCTGGCTGAAACAACCTCCGCGCAGAAGAGGCCAAGCACAGCAGGAGCCCAACTCAGCGAAGCTCCCACGCTAGAAGTGGAAGGCGAAGAAACCCATGGCAGGGGAAGGCCCTTGGTGCTGGAAACCACGACAGTGAAAAACGAACTCACAGAAAGCTCATGTGGCCCAGTCTCAGGTTCCAGAAGACCTCCGGTTAAGGTAAGAGGTCCTTGCTCCTATGGCTGGAGGGACCTTTACAATCTCCCATTTCTTGTTTCCTCGAACCTCCCTCGAACAGGCAGGCAGCAGGGGGCACAACTGAGGGACTCTGGAGAGGCTACTCCTCAGCATGTCCCAAAGGCGCTATCTGCTGAGCCCCAGTAGCTGTTACACAAGCCGGTGGGGGTTCTTCTGTCCTTTCTCTTCTCTGTGCCAAGCATCAGACCAATGAAACTGTGAGCACCAGTCAGATACTTAGCAAATTTTCCATGAAATTTGGGCTATGAAGGGGATTCCTTGGCACGTTTTTCCCACTGCTTTTTCCTCCTGTCCTTCAGCTCTCTCCCGGGACTCAAGCCCAGCCTAAACTAATGAAACTCAGGTTCCGATGTCTCATTGCAAAAATTCATTGAGAGACAAAGCGATAAGAGGTGGATTTGTTAGGATCTGGAGAGAAGCCACTCTTCATGGTGTGAACCATTGCCGAGGGCAAGGGCTGGGGCCATGGTATTAGGCCTGGCTAGGTTTTGTGCTGCTACTGCTGCTAAGTTGTGTCAGTTGTGTCCGACTCTGTGCGACCCTGTAGATGTCAGCCCACCAGGCTCCCCCGTCCTGGGATTCTCCAGGCAAGAACACTGGAGTGGGTTGCCATTTCCTTCTCCAGTGCATGAAACTGAAAAGTGAAAGTGAAGTCGCTCAGTCGTGTCTGACTCCCAGCGACCCCATGGCCTGCAGCCCTCCAGGCTCCTCCGTTCATGGGATTGTCTAGGCAAGAGTACTGGAGTGGGGTGCCATTGCCTTCTCCAGGTTTTGTGAGGGGGTGGGATTCATATGCTAATGAGTGAGAGGATCATCCCAGCCATTGGGGAACCACCCACTCCTCCCTCTTTTGTCCTTGTGCCTTGGAGCTGCCCTGCCACCTCTGGGTGTGTCTGTTGGCTTATAGATTGGGGATTAAGGTTTACTTGAATTTGACTTGTCATCTTGGACCCAACTGATTTTAATTGGTTTACATTATACCCTTATGCTATGTCATTCTTTCAAAGGTTGTGCTCTGCCCCCTTCCCTCCTGTTTCATGCTCTTTTCCTGAGCCCCATCCAGACCCATAAGGTTGCCTCTACAATCTTCTGGAGAGACAACCAGAAAATAGCTGGCCTTGGGAGGGAAATACTCTATAATATCCAACCCCCTAATCCTACCCAATACTGGTCACACTGGAGATCTTGGGGATGCCCAAACTCCAGTCCTGGGGATCCCAGGAGGTCATCACGCCTTGACCTGCCCAGGGACCCAATTCTCGGGAGGCTGTCACGCCTCGACCTCCCTGGGGATTCGCTCTCTAGGAGGCTGTCACGCCTCAGCCTGCCTGGGTATCTGCACCCTGACCCGGAGACGCCTGGCTCTCAGGTTACAACAGTACTAGGTAGGATGAACTTACATCATATCTATTCCTGTCCACGGTAGGCAAACTAGCAATGAGTTACAAACCTCTTAATTCTACCCAGCACTGGTCACACTGGAGATCTTGGGGATGCCCAAACTCCAGTCCGGGGGGTCCCAGGAGGTCATCACGCCTTGACCTCCCTAGGGATTGGTCTTTGAAAGGTTGTGATGCCTCAATCTGTTTGGGGATCCTCTAGTCCCAGGGGTCCCAGGAGGTCGTCACACCTCGACCTGCCCAGGGACCCAGTTCTCGGGAGGCCATCACGCCTCGACCTGCCCGGGGATTCGATCTCTAGGAGGCTGTCACGCCTCAGCCTGCCTGGGGATCTGCACCCTGACCCGGGGACACTTGGCTCTCAGGTTGCAACAGTTCTGGGTAGGATAAGCTTTAGAAAGGCTCACCCCTAAGGAAGTCCACCCATGAAAATCCAAAGAGGTCTTTTTCTTTTCTCCCTGTCACGACTGTCTTTCAGATGGGAAATAACCAATCCACTTCCCGGCAGACCCCCTTGAGATGTATCTTTGATAACTGGAAGCTGTTCAACCCTCTAGCTCTAAGGAGAAGTTGTTTGAAATTCTTTTGTGCCACTGAGTGGCCACAGTATCCACTGGGGGACGAGGAACACTGGCCTGAGGATGGAACTTTAAATTACACTACCATCATGCAATTAGAATTATTCTGCAAAAGACAAGGGAAATGGACCGAGATCCCCTATGTCCAAATTTTCTTCCGACTAAGAGATATGAAGGAACTCTGTCTTAAGTATGGGGTTGTAGTACACCCTAAAAGTGAGCCCACTAGGCAAATGGTGTTAGGCACAGGCAACCAAGAAAAGGAACCCCCTCGTGAAGGCTCACCTCCCACAGCTCCCAAGTTGCCTGGTGCTCCTTCCTCGTACCCAAACCTGCCCCCATATCTGGGAGCACCTCCTCCACAAAAGCCAGCTCAAGTATGTCCCTTAGTTGAAACTGGAGAATTTGGACCAACCCGGGTCCATAAGCCCTTCTCCCTCTTAGAACTAAGGCAGATCAAACAAGACCTGGGAAGCTATACAGATGACCCAGGCAAATATATAGATACATTCCAACATATTACCTTGGCCTTTGACTTGACGTGGAAAGACATCATGGTCATATTTAGTCAAACTTTATCTGATCCTGAACATACCAGGGTCTTAAAGGAAGCCCGGAGGTATGCAACAGGGCTCCACATGTCCAGTGACAGATACCCAGTAGGGGAAACTGCAGTCCCCTCCTCCGATCCTAATTGGAATTATAATGACCCTGAGCACATCTGGGAAAGAGATCATTTTCTAATCGGTGTGAAGGCAGGACTGAAAGCAGCCCAACAAAAAGTAATTAGCTATGTCTGGGTCTCAGCAATAACTCAGGAGCCCAGTGAGAACCCCATTGCCTTTCTGGAAAGGCTAAAAGAGGCCCTCCAAAAGTTTACCAACCTGGACTTAGACTCTAACGAGGGACAGGTGATTTTAAAGGACAAATTCCTGTCCCAATGTGCATCAGATATCAGAATTAAGTTACAGCAGCTACAACAGCAGGACCCTGCTGCCTCTTTAGATGAGATGGTCCAGACAGCCACCAATACCTTTTATAACAGAGAACAGGAGAAGGAGGCCAAGGCCCAGGAAGAGAGAAAGAAAGAGACAAGGCATGCCCAGATGCTGGCCGCCCTCCAGAGAAGCCCTATGGCAAACCCTGAGTCCTTGAGGGACAAGGCACGAGACAAATGCCTGATCTGTAGACAGGTGGGGCATTGGGCCAGAGTGTCCAAACCGTGACAAGTCTCTTAGAACGGCTTGCCACAAATGCCATCAACTGGGACATTGGGCAGCACCCTGCCCTCGGGACCCAAGAGCCTCAAGGTCAAGGGCCAAGCCTACCCTCACAATGGTTCAAGAGAACTGAAGCGGCCCGCTCCAGCCAGCCCGCCTGTCACAGATAACCATCACTGGGCTGGAGCCAAGGGTGCAACTGGATGTGGCAGGTAGGGCTAAGAATTTCTTAGTTGACACGGGGGCTACCTACTCTGCCTTGCTCTCCTACTCCGGAGCCTTCTCCTCCCAAACCTGTACCATTTTGGGTGCTGCAGGAAAAGCAACTACTAAAAGATTCACCTGAGCACTTCTTTGTTGCTGGGATGGACAAATATCTTCCAACCAGTTTCTGGTGGTCCCTGAGTGTCCTACTCCCTTATTGGGAAGAGATATACTCACTAAACTGGGGACCACCCTTGTGATGGGAAGTTTTTCAGCCCCTAGAGCTCTACAGCTCCTGGTTACTACTGAAGAACCCATTAAACCTTCAATAGAGAGGGACCAAAAACTATGGGCAGACAAAATTAACCCCCAGGTGTGGGACCAGGGGATTCCTGGACAAGCCCACCAAGCTGAACCGGTCATCACTGTCCTCCGAGATCCCACTCAGTTTCCTAACCAGAAACAATATCCTCTCAAAAGAGAGGCTCGGGAGGGACTACAGCCTTTAATAAATAAATTCCTTGCTTGTGGGCTATTGGTCCCCACCAGTTCGCCATGTAACACCCCAATCCTCTCAGTAATGAAAAAAGACGGAACCTAGCGAATGGTTCAGGATCTACAGATCATAAATGAAGCTGTAGTCCCCCTCCATCCCACAGTACCCAATCCCTATGTAATCTTGGGAGAAATCCCACCCAGTGCCAAGTGGTTTACAGTCTTGGATCTCAAAGATGCATTTGTTTTGCACACCACTGGCTAAAGAATCCCAATACCTTTTTGCCTTTGAGCGGGAGGCCCCAGGAGAAAAACACCAACAGATGACTTGGACAGTATTACCTCAGGAGTTCAGAGATAGCCCCCACCTGTTTGAACAGGCCCTTAGCCGGGATCTCCTAGATCTGGACCTGGGACCTAATGGGAAAATATTACAATACGTAGATGACCTACTAATCTGCTCTCCAGATGAGAAAAGTGCCCAAGAACATGAAATTCAGGTTCTAAACTTCTTGGCAGAAAGGTGATATAGTCTCCCGTGCTAAGGCACAGATGGTCAAGACAAAGGTCACTTACCTGGGAGTTCAGATTACACACGGGTCCAGGAGGCTGTCCTCTGATCGGATACAAGGAATCCTCCAGTTTCCCTCCCCCACGACTCGAAAACAATTGTGAGCTTTCCTGGGGCTAACTGGTTATTGTAGAATCTGTATACCCAACTACGGTCTAATTGCCCAGCCCTTATATGAAAACTTACAGGGATGAGATGATTCAATCCCACTGATGTGGGGAACTCCTCAAAAGAAGGCAGAGGCTACACTAAAACAGGCCTTAACTCAGGCACCTGCCTTGAGGTTGCCAGACCCAGAAAAATCATTCCAACTTTATGTCCATGAAAGAGAGGGAATAGTCTTGGGAGTGTTAACTCAAAGGTTGGGATCTGAGCCCCAGCCTGTAGCTTACTTATCCAAGAGGCTCGATCCAACTACCTGAGGTTGGCCCCCCTGCCTTCGAAATCTTGCAGCTATTGCAATCATGATAGAAGATGCTTTAAAACTCTCCTTTGGGGGCAAACTAACTATTTTTACCAGCCACCAAGTAAACAACTCCTAAACAGGAGAAGCCATTTATGGATGTCTGATCAAAGAATCCTCAGATATCAAGTAATGCTGATGGAAAATCCAGGCCTCACTATATCCCCTTGTGAGGTTCTTAACCCAGCCACCCTCCTACCTACCCTTGAGGGCTCTCTCCCCTTTCACTCTTGTCTAGAAACCTTGGACCACTGGACAAAACCCCGAGAGGGATTGTCAGAAGATCCTCTGACCAATCCTGAGGAAATCTGGTACATTGATGGAAACAGCTTTGTCTTGGATGGAAAAAGAGCTGGGTATGCAGTAGTCTCCAATTTTGAGACCACAGAGGCTAAGCCTCTGCCACCAGGTACTTCAGCCCAATTAGCTGAGCTCATAGCCCTGACTCGAGCTTTAGAGCTGGGAAAAGGAAAAAGAGTAGCCATTTACACTGACTCCAAGTATGCCTTTCTGGTGCTACATGCACATGCGGATATTTGGAAAGAAAGGGGCTACTTGACCACCCGAGGGTCCCCAATCAAATATGGTGATCAGATTCTTCAACTCTTGGAGGCAGTCCATCTGCCCACTAAGGTTTCAGTCTCCCATTGTAAAGGACACCAAAAAAGGAACACGGAAGTGGCACGAGGGAACCAAGCAGCTGATCAGGCAGCTAGGAGAGCAGCATTACAGAACCATGACCTAATAGGGATTGCCACCTTAGTTCCACAGACTCATTTGCCAGAAACTCCTTCATATACTGAAGGTGAGACTCTTAAAGCTAAGAGCGAGGGCTTTCAAGAAGATCATATGGGGTGGTTCCAAAAGGAGGGACTCCTTTTTCTGCCTGGGAACCTCCAATGGAAGTTGGTTAACTCCTTACATGCCATTACTCATTTAGGAGAAAAGGCCCTCCAAAGATTACTAGAAAGGTCCTTCAGAGGAACAGGCCTCCAAACAGCTATAAGACAGGTGGTCTCCTCTTGTCCCACTTGCCAGTTAAACAACCCCCAAGGAGCTCGAAGACCGTAGCTGGCCCAGCCCGTCCAACGACGTGGGGCCCACCCAGGAGAGGACTGGCAGATGGACTTCACCCAGATGCCAGTTTCTCAAGGGTATAAATACCTATTAGCTTTGATAGATACAGTCACAGGATAGATTGAAGGCTTTCCCATCTGGACTGAGAAGGCTGAGGAGGTGGTAAAAAAACTGCTCCATGAAATCATTCCAAGATTTGGTCTGCCCAGGTCATTACAGAGTGACAATGGGACATTACTTACTTCTAAGGTCACCCAAGGAGTCTCGAAAGCATTGGGCATTACTTATTATCTCCATTGTGCCTGGAGGCCTCAATCTTCAGGAAAAGTAGAAAGAGCCAATCAATTCTTAAAATCAGTGATAAAAAAGACAACCCAAGAGACCTCCCTGGGATGGAAGGAGGCTTTACCAACAATAGCTCTCCTCTGCACCCGCACTGCCCCTAAGGGACAGGTTGGTCTTAGTCCTTATGAGATGCTATATGGGAGACCTTTTGTTTATGTCAATGCCCTCTTCCTAGATCCAGAGGTTCAGACCCTCCAGTCTTATACCATGGCCATTGGGCAATTCCAACAGGATATATGCTTGTGGGGTATGAACCAGGACCCAAAAGATTCTAAGGAGTCACCACTATATGCTCCAGGGACTCAAGTGCTAATTAAAGTCTGGAAAGATGGGTCCCCAAAGGCTCAACTCCAGCCCACATGGAAGGGCCCCTACCCTGTAATACTTTCTACCCCCACAGCAGTCAAGGTACCAGGACATGACTCCTGGATTCACTACTCACGAGTCAAGCCGTGGAAGACAACAGAAGAGGACACTCGATACACCTGTGAGCCCCTGGGAGATCTCAGATACCTATTTAGAACTACCAATGAGTGTCATTCTAATGAACACCCCCAAAATCTGATTTCTGGGGACAACATTTCTCAGGATAACTCTAAAGAGCCAACACAGCCTGACAGAGACTGTACTCCAAAACAGACAGAAGATAGATCTTCTGATCCCTGAACAAGGAGGGACTTGAGCCATCCTGGCCATGTGAATTTAAAATTGACCAATGTCCCTACTAGTCCTTGTTATGCTATATTGATGATACTTATGATTATTCCATGTACTGTCAATTGTCTAACCTGTTCTGTCTCTGTCCAGGTCAACCAGCTACAACATGCAGTGCCAGTTCAACAAAGATATAAAACTACAGCCGACCACAGAAAATATCACACACCCTTGGACACCGCTATAAGGACTCTGAGGATTGAGACTAGCAAGAGGGGGAGGCCCAATACCCCTCACCATCCCAGTTCAACAGGAAGTAGCCAGAAAGACCTCGATGCCCCTATTCCCAAAGAATTGGGCCTCCCATCTCTTGGCAGGGGGGAATGTTAGGTAGGTAGAATAGGGAAAAGGAGTCCAAAATGGCGGTGGCTAAAAGACAAGGAAGGTCAAAGGAAGGTCCAAGGACCAGAGTGAAGACTTCAGGCAGAACAAATAGCACTTCTGGCTAAGCCCAATTTGCATAGGGCAGGCCCAGGTGGAGGAAAAAAACATATAAGAGGAGGAGCCAAAGCGCTTTCTCACGGACTCTCTCTCTCCTACGTGCGTGCGCTCTTTCTGTCTCTCCCTCTCTCTCTCTGTCTCTCCCCCCCACCCCCCTGCGCACTCCTCCACTTTCTTCTCTTCAAGTCTTTGGGTTGGCATGCCCTCACACTTTGAGGATGGATTCTCCTGCTATCTTCTAAATAAAATAGAGCTGTAACACTAATTTGCCTAAGAGCTATAACACGGTTTGTCCAAGACCCGAGAGCTGTGGCGCCAAGGGCTTTAATGTCCGTCGCTCCAAATCTTTGTTGTGACGAGACAAAGAACGGAGGAACATATACTCGCGTGACACAACCATCCTTGAAATCTTCAACCATCCTTGAAGATTGAGGAGAGAAGAATCCCTCAATCTTCTTTAACTATGGAAACTAGGACTAAACCTAATACTTTCCTACAGGTTTAACTAGGGCATTTTATAAAGAAAAAGAAAACCCACCATTTTTACATCTAGTTTGTCTTTTAAAAAGTATCAAACTGTTTTCCTGATCTGGTTAAGATTTACTGCATATGGTTACCATGTTGTCATATGTTAGGGTAAACTGAAGTCAAAAAAATTAACACTTCGGTTTTTTCTTCATTCAACTGCACATTGGAGGAAAAAAACTGATATAAAAGACCATTATCTCCAGAGCGCTCCTACCAAATTTGATTTGGCAATCTTTTGGCATGATTCGAATGATTTCAGTAGGAGCTTTGTTTAATGAGCACACACGGTGAAAAGTCGAAAAGGTTCTGTGTGGGTCAGAAGGAAGATGTTTTCCCTGAGACTCAGCCAACTCTCTTTTCTAAAGCCTTTCTTGCCCATGGGCCAAGCTTTCAGACTGCTGCTCAGTTCCATTTCTGGCCACCAGGTGGCACCAGAATCAGGTAAGAGGAAACCGGCTTAACGGGTCTTAACGTGATTTTGATGTAAACCTTTAATACTTTGTAAAGATAACTCATTTATTTTTATCTAGAAATCAGTGGACTTCTGCCACTTGTTCTTTCGTGTGGTATGGGCTACGGGAAAGGGTGGGTTAAGACATGTATAACTCATTCTTTCACCTCCTGCCCACTGTCGTCTGGTCAGCTGTTGTTTTAGGAGCATTTCTTTGTACTGCAGCAGCCACCAACAGCAGGGAAACTTCTGGACTCCGCACTGTCAGACCTCCCTGCAAGCTCAAATGGATCTGTGACCACATCCTGTCAAAAGACAAACCAAGACGAAAGGATACGTTAAAGATGTTTTGACAGACACTAACATTTCAGCTGGACTTAACGCTTATTTCCTACAAGGAGGACAAAATTGTACAGTTCTGTGGGGTCCGGGACTCACTTATCAAGGTGGCTGTCTTTTCCTGAAGTTTCTAATCAAGTTATCACTATTTTCAAGGTAGACTTCATTTAAAGCTTCTAAAAGGTCCCTTTTGGGCCAGAAGAGTGGATTTTGCTTTATTCCATGGGATTCCCGTTTGTTTGTGCCTTTTACCTTTTTAGAACTGAGCTACTGACATGCTGGATCTTCTTCTCTTCTCTTACTCTAATCTCTAGAAACGTGTGCAAGAGAAGAAGGAAGTCCCAGATACTAGGGCCCTCGTTAGCAACTGCTGATATTCAGATGTTGAGATTGCCAACCACAACCAGTAAGATTTCAGGGCAGAGTAAGTGGAACTTTCAAAAGACAAGACAGCAGTCTTTATTTTTCCTCCTTTCACCTTCTAATGAGATACCTCTACCAGCAGTCCCAACAGTCAGAGAAAAAACAGGCACAAGACTGCACATCAAGAATATGCTCAAGCCACCTTATTAATGAAAGTGAATTCATTAAACATGATCTTGCTGCTACTGCTGCTAAGTCGCTTCAGTCGTGTCCGACTCTGTGCGACCCCATAGATGGTAGCCCACCAGGCTCCTGGGATTCTCCAGGCAAGAACACTGGAGTGGGTTGCCATTTCCTTCTCCAATGCATGAAGGTGAAAAGTGAAAGTGAATTCGGTCAGTCGTGTCCGACTCTAGCAACCCCACGGACTGCAGCCTACCAGGCTCCTCCGTCCATGGGATTTTCTAGGCAAAAGTACTGGAATGGGGTGCCATAGATCTTACACTCTTATTATTTGTTGGTGGGTTGCAACCTACAAGTTATTTGTTTATAACTACAAACAGAAAGATTGGAGAAGGAAATGGCAACCCACTATAGTGTTCTTGCCTGGGGAACCCCAGGGATGGGGGAGCCTGGTGGGCTGTCGTCTCTGGGGTCGCACAGAGTCGGACATGACTGAAGCAACTTAGCGGCAGTGGCTGCGGCGGCAAACAGAAAGATGTACAAGTAATATCAGTACCACTTCCAAATGTCTGCAACCAGCCCGAAAAGCTCTCAAAACTTGAAGGAACTAGAAGGTGGGACACCCTGACAAGCAGTCCTTTCCAGCACTAACTGTGCTTGTGTGAACAGTATAGATATGGAGAGCTAGTGCAGCATACTGGTTAAGAATGTCAGCTCCAGAAACAGATGTGGGTTCAGATTTACTCCTTTCTAGCTGTGTGACCTTGGATCAGCAAATTAATCTCTCTGAGCCTGTTTCTTCATTTGTAAAATGAAGAAAAGGAGTATTATGAGGACTAAATGATGAGGTGCCTTCAACATATTAACTGTTTGATAAAGATGAGGTCCTCTAGACTACAACCAAAATCACTGTAGACGGTGATTGCAGCCATGAAATTAGAAGACGCTTGCTCCTTAGGAGAAAAGCTATGACAAACCTAGACAGTGTATTAAAAAGCAGAGACAGCACTTTGCCAACAGTGGTCTGTACAGTCCAAGTTATAGTTTTTCCAATAGTCATGTATGGATGTGAGAGTTGGACCATAAAGAAGGCTGAGCGCTGAAGTGCTGATGCTTTCAAATTGTGGTGCTGGAGAAGACTCTTGAGAGTTCCCAGGACAGCAAGATCAAACAAGTCAATCCTAAAGGTAGTCAATCCTGAATATTCATTGGAAGGATGGATGCTGAAGCTGAAGCTCCAATTCTTTGGCTACCTGATTTGAAGAGCCAATTCAATGGAGAAAGACCCTGATACTGGGAAAGACTGAGGACAGGAGGAGAAGGGGGCAAGAGAGGGTGAGACGGCTGGATGGCATCACTGACTCAATGCACATGAGTTTAAGCAAACTCCGGGAGATAGTGAAAGACATGGAAGCCTGGCGTGCTGCAGTCCATGGGGTGGCAAAGAGTCAGACACAACTCAGTGACTGAACAACAGCAATGACTGTTTTCATGTGATTACTCCCACGACTATTAACTAGAGCAAGACAGGACATAGCACACATCCTATCTGCATCACTATAGATGCTGCAGGGTTTTAATAGTTCTTTTAAATAGCAAAATACACTTTGCTTGTCAGGATTAAAGAAGGAGGAGGAGGAGAAGAAAAAAGAAAAACTAGGACTCTCAAAAACAGTCATTATGGAAAAAAAAAAAAAAAAAAAACAGTCATTATGGAGTCAAGTCCCAGAAAGAAGCAGTACTTTGATTCTTCTACTGAGCCAACTGATAGGATGACAGAAATACGAGCAATTCCCCACATGCCTCCTGCCTCTGGTTCTCAGGAATCTATCACAAAGGTCTTCCATAAAAAAGATAAGAATGTCCTCCTCCGAAAGCCCAAGGTTGTATTTCTAGGACACACAGCTGCTTCATTCTTCAAATCTTCCTTCAGCGTCAATTAGTCCCATTTCAGACATGGAACTGACGGCACACCCGCAAGCTGAAAGAAGTACGGCGAGAGAGATGGGAGATGGTTCTGACAAACCAGTTCAAACACGTAGAAAGCTGCATTCCTGCTAGAGGTCAGGCATCCTCCTGCACATGAGGTGCTGGAGAGCTCTGCTGCCAAAAAATTCTCTCCTGCAGAAGCAAACGCATCTAACTACAGTTTCCCAGCCAGACTGGGCTGGGGGAAAGATTCTGTTTACTTGTAACTAATTCTCTGACAGCCTTCAGAACTACGATTCAGGAAGCCAAGTAAAGGAGACTAGAATGATGAAAGTATTTCCAGATAAACACTGATCTTGATCAGCAAGATTTTGTTATCAGTGAACGACCAAGAATTTCAAAAGACCAGTAACACATTCATGAAATGCAATGGACTGATAAGTCAGAATTCAAATTTCTCTACTTTTCCCTCTAAAGTTCTTTTTCCCTCAAAAGTAGAGTGCTCAAGAATCAAATAAAGCAAAAAAAAAAATGAATAAAATCACTTTTTACCTCTAGAGATGGCTTCTACACTTAGCTCAGATTATGCCACCAGGGAATTCCCTAATAAGCTTCACTCTTAAAAGACTGCCTGGGGACTTCCCTGGTGGATAAGAGTCCACCCGCCACTGCAGGGCCATGGGTTTGATCCCTGATCCAGGAAGATCCCACATGCCTCGGAGCAACTATGCCCATGCGCCACAACTACTGGGCCCACACTCTAGAGCCTGGGAGCTGCAACTGCTGAAGCCCATGTACCTTCCAGCCTGTGCTCCACAACACGAGAAGACCACGCACCAAACCAGAGTAGCCCCCCTCGCCGCAGCTAGAGAAAGCCTGTGCAGAGCAACAAAGACCCAGCAAGGCCAAATAAAGAAAGACTGCTTGGGAATTCCCTGGCAGTCCAGCAGTCAGGACTCAGTGCTCACTGCTGGAGCCCGGGGTTCAATTTCTGGTTCCGGAACTACGATCCCACAAGCACTGAGGGAAGAAAAAAAAAAAAGACTGCGAGGTAACAAAAGGTGGAGGAAAAGGCACAAGAGTTACTTGTGTATCAATGTTGTTGCCCCATGCATCTAAAATTTCTACAAAATATAAACAGCAGAAAAGTAAAATTTTTGAAGATTATAGAAATTCTGAGCCAGGAGAAAGGGTACATGAGAGAATGATGAAAGAATCCTGCAAAGAGGGTCAGAATTCAAACACACAGAACACAGTTCCAAGATACCCAGAAACTTCAGTTCAGTTCAGTTCAGTCACTCAGTCGTGTCCGACTCTTTGCGACCTCAAGAACCACAGCACGCCAGGCCTCCCTGTCCATCACCAACTCCCGGAGTCCACCCAAACCCATGTCCATCGAGTCGGTGATGCCATCCAATCATCTCATCCTCTGTTGTCCCCTTCTCCTCCTGCCCTCAATCCTTCCCAGCATCAGGGTCTTTTCCAATGAGTCAGCTCTTCACATCAGGTGGCCAAAGTACTGGAGTTTCAGCTTCAACATCAGATCTTCCAATGAACACCCAGGACTGATCTCCTTTAGGATGGACTGGTTGGATCTTAGTCTTTAGTTGGACCAAGAATCTTAGCAAATACAAATCCATAACCATAACCACCTCTGTTTCTTGGGTATGTTATTACTTGCCAGGCGTTGCCTAACATTTACATGTATCATTCCATTTGACTTTTATAATCTGAGGGGAAAAGGGATTATTATCTTGCCATTAAACATGAGGAAACAGAGGGTTTGAGGAGTTTAGGTAAGGAATCCAAGATTACACATAGGCGGCAGAGCCGAGATGTGTACTTAGTCTATCGTGTACATATACCACCATCCTGCCCCAGAAAGAGCAGGAGCTTCTTTTGCTGGGCAGGACTCTGGTGCAGGTTAGAAGTTCTGTCAGACAAAAAAGACTTGAAATCCATCACTAAGCCTGTTCTAAATAATAGAATATTATAAATTAACAAATGGATTAATAATTATAAGAGCATGAATGGGGGAAAGGTAAAAATAAATAAGAGAAAGATGCCACTATCTGTTACCACACCCTATCCACCTTCTTCATAGGGAGGTTGTGAGAGGTGACTGGAGATAACTTGTGATAAAATGCTTTTTAAAATGCGACACCAATATTTCAGTTACTAGAATAATTTTTAAATAAGAATCTAAAATATTTTAGAAAATATTCATTTTAGAACATGCTGGAATACTGGCTCAAATACTTCACACTAATGAAGAATGGCTACAATCAAAACAGAAAATAACAACTGTTGGCAAGGATGCAGAGAAATGGGAACCCTTGCACATTGCTGGGAGGATTGTAAACTGGCGGAGCCACTGTAGGACACAGTTTGGTGACTTCAGAAAGTTAAATGGAGAATTACCACATGACCCAACAATTCCACTCCCAGATACAGACCCAAAAGGATTCAAAACAACCACTCAAACAAGTACATGAGGCACATAGACATGCATAGTCACAGCAACATTACAATAGCCAAAAAGTGGAAACAACCTAAACGTCTCTCAACTGACGAATGGACTAAAAAGAAAAAACTGTGGTATAGCCATATAAGGGACTATTATCGAGCTATGAAAAGGGATGAAATACTGCTATAATGGATAAACCCTGAAAACATTACATTAAGTAAAAGAAGCCAGACAGAGAAGGTCACAAAGTATTTTATGATTCCACTTTTACGAAATGTCCAGAAAAAGCAAATCCAGAGACAAGAAAACAGATTAGTTACTGCCAGGGATCAGGGAGGGGAGGACTGGGGATTAGCGCTTAATGGGAACAGGATTTACTCTGGGGGATGATGAAAGCTTTCTGGCACTAGACAGTGGTAATGGTTGTACGACATTATAAACAGACTAAAAGCTACTAAATTGTACAGATTAAAATGGTTAAAAAAATTGGTTAAAATAGTGAATTTTATGTTATGCCAAGTTTACCTCAAGTTTTAAAAAGCACTAAAAGAAAACAAGTAAATTTATAATGTTCACAAAGAGCAGATCTTTCTAATGGTAACACCAGAGCCAGATACCATAAAGGAAATAAAAACTGCATAAAAACTGAAAACATCTATTCAGGACAAAAAGCAAATAAAAAGGGGAATTCCCCTGTGGTCCAGTTGTTAAGACTCTATGCTTCCACTGCAAGGGGCATGGGTTCAATCCCTGCCCAGGGAACGAAGGTCCAACATGCCATGTGGCACAACAACAAAAAAAGCAAATGAAAAGGTAAATGAGCAAAAATTTGCAACATAGTAATAAACAAAGTCTTATATTACATAGGAAGTTCACAACAGATGAAATGTAAATGGTCAATAAACATAACCAAAAAGTTCAATGTACATAAAATAAACAAATTATATTCTGCTTATCAGACAAACAAAGATTTTTTTTAAGTTGTTGTTCAGTCACTCAGTCATGTCTGACTCCTTGTGATCCCATGAACTGTAGCATGCCAGGCTTCCCTGTCCTTCACTATCTCCTGGAGTTTGCTCAAACTCATGTCCATTGAATCGATGATGCCGTCCAACCATCATCTTTTTAAAAAAGTAATAACCATATTAGTAAGGATACAGGGAAAAGGTATTCTCATAGATAGCAGCAGGCATGTAGGCTGGTACCATCTTTCTGACTATTCACATAAAAAGGTCTGTTGTTGCTGTTTTGTCACTAAGTTGTGTCCAATTCCTTGCGACCCCGTGGACCGTAGCCCTCCAGGCTCCTCTGTTGGTGAGATTCCCCAGGCAAGAATACTGGAGTGGGTTGCCATTTCCTTCTCCAGGGGATCTTCCTGACCCAGGGATCGAACCCACGCCTCTTGTATCTCCTGCATTGGCAGCGGATTCTTTACTGCTGAGCCACCACAGAAGCCCACATTAAAAGGTGTATGTATATATGTATACTTTGCATAATTTCTTCCCAAGGTAGCTCTTAATCTTTTTTGTATCTGTACCTCTTTGGAAACCTGATGAAAGTAACAGACTCTTTGCCAAGAAAATACACATACAATTTTAAGGGGTTTGTGGATGCTTCAAAGTCCATTGATGGAAATACCAAGTCAGCATTGGAAAAATGAAGTTATGAAGTTAAATCATTTTATAGGTACAAAAATACTAGAAATAAGTTATGATGGCCAACTAAAAGAATAATGATTTGTTTCTTTAGCAGTCTGTGGTGATCTTAACAATTTTTTAAATGGTTCTCCGTTTGAGGTTAGGGAATTAAAAGCCAAGCCAACCTTTACTTCTAAAGCAGTATAGGCTCCACATGTTGGGAACTTCTCTCCATCTGGCCCGATCAGAAAATCTTGGGCAAATCGTGAATTCTTCAAGATAGCCACTGTTTCTTCATCTACTTCAACAACTTCATCTTTCTGAAGGGAAGCATGAAAGACATTCTTAGAGATGCCACTTTCGTCTGAATAGAAGAAAAACACCCTGAAGGGTTCTTCTATCTACTACTATCAAGAAGCATCTCAAGATAAAACACCACACCTTTTGACACAGTATTTTCTCACGTTCAGACCCTGCTGCTAGTAGCTTCATGCTTATTTCTCCATGGAATTGACCAGTGTCATTATTAGTTTTCCTTTGGTGGCAACACCAAAAAAAAAAAGGACACTCATTGCTCCAGTGTCTAGTTTCTGCTCAGAAGCAAATGTAGAAAACCACTGCTCTCCGAGTTTCACCTTATTTGTTGCTAAAATAAGGTCTTTGGACTAATGGCTTTTCTGGTATGTTTCCTTGAGTCCCAGTGTGCCTGGGACATGCGTGAAGGGTCCACGCCTTGGGAACCAGGAGTTAGCACAGGAGATTCTGAGCTGTCCAGTCTCTGCTCCTGTCCGATAAATTCTGCTTGTATCCCTTCAGATACTGGGGTTACATAAGGCAAGGACCTACACATAGTTAAGTATTGGTCTTTTAAATAAAATTGTGGGCCTCCCTGATAGCTCAGCTGGTAAAGAATCTGCGTGCTTTTGCTGAAAAAAAAAAAAAATTCTGGGGGCAAGTAGAGGGTGGGCAGATTGTCTGACGGGGATCAAAAGATACAAACTCTCAGTTATAAAATAAATACCTCATGAGGCTGTAATGTATAGCATAGTGACTGTAGTTAATGATACTGTTTTATATATCTGAAAGTAGCTGAGAAAGATTCCAAAATTTCTCATCATAAGAAAAAAAAAATTTGTAACTACGTATGGTAATGGACATTAACTGTAGACTTACTGGATGATCATTTTGCAATATACACAAATTTTAAATCACTGTGTTTTATACCTAAAGTTAATATAGTGTTATGTGCCAACTATGTCTCAATAAAAAATAATTCTGCCATTAGAAATGTTTTTTTGAAAGCCACTAGACCAGAGTGATGATTTTACTGATTCTGTGGCTCTACTGAGCAGGCAGGTGGCAGTGTGTCAGTGAAAAAGCATTAACGGCTCTGTGGCACCAGGAGTATTTAAGAAATCTGAAAATGCTATCTAGACCAAAACATCAGAGTAGGGAAACAGTTAAGTTCTTCCACCTTTGAAACAAATAATGACTGTATCTTCTATTTACTGAGTTCCCAGTACCAATGTTTTATTACAGCATTGCTAATCCTTATAGAAAATCTGCCACATAGTATTATTATTATCCCTACTTTTACAGTGGAGCAAACTGTTTCTCAAACAATTTTGGTGGCATATTCAAGTTTACTCAAGTAATAAATAAATGACAGAACTAGAATTTGAAACCAGCTATCTAGATCCAAAGCCTGTACTTACCTGTTTTGAAAAAACAAAACCTACTCTAAAAAGAGGAGTAGCAATATCAGCGTCATCATTAAACACGAACAATTCCTTAATCCCAAAATAACAATTAAACAACTGAAATATTGTTGCTCAGTACTCTCACAGTTTTCCATCTTTATAATACCATGACTCTGATGTATGAATGACGTTTCATAGAAAAGTTTTTAAGGTAATGATATTTGGTTACGTAAGAGAACATTCTATTCTTAGGAGATGTATGCTGAAATATTTAAAGGTAAAATGTCATGATATCTGCAACTTACATTTTAATGGTTTAGCAAGTATATATATATATATATATATTTGTTGTTATTTAGTCAAGTCGTGTCTGACTCTTTTTCGACACCGTGGGCTGTAGCCCGCCAGGCTCCTCTGTCCATGGGATTTCCCAGGCAAGAATACTGGAGTCAGTTGGCATTTTCTTCTCCAGGGGATCTTCTTGACCCAGGGCTCGAACCTGGGCCTCCTACGTTGCAGGCAGATTCTTACCACTCAGTCACCAGGGGAGCCCACAAGTATGTGTGTGTGTTTGTGTGTGTGTATATAGACAGACACACAGACACATACACATATACCAAGACCAGAAAAGTGAGAAGCAATGCAAGATTAAGAAAAGGTTTGTGGAGCAAAAGTAAGAAGAGGAAGAATGCTGGAAGTCATGGAAATCTTTAGTTACCTTAAATGTGAAATTTGCATCAAATATTAGTTCTTTTTCATGTCCTCTGATTCCTCCATTGTAAATAACTTGGCATTTTTGGGTTGGTCCTGTCTTAGGGAGTTTGAAGAGGCGAAATGTTGCAGAAACAAAACGGCAGTCGCCTAAAAACAGAATATACTCATGGTTTGTCCCAGCACTGCAGTGGTTATTGCTCTGCTCAACAGATGAAGACTTAAATATTATAAAGATGGTATCTTCTTTGCATGCCATCAATCATCTTTCTGGGCACATGACTCTATTTACTGCATAACTTCAAAGTGCTTTATTAAACACCAAACTTTGGGAAGCTGCCATTAAAGGGGAGATAAGACAGAGATTTCCAGATGACACAGTCTCCTTCAGTGAGACTCACTGAGGAGATACTTGCTAATCACCAAATCAGAACCATTCAGGTTGGAGTTACAACAGTCCCTGCCACTGTTTCTTACCGATCACGTTTTCCAGCTCCTTGTTTTGAACTGTAATGAAATTGGCAGTGACCAAACGTGGAGGGCAGAACCCAACTTTTTTGGCAAGGATAGAAAGGTCCTTCCAGTACAAAGCACCACCCAGGCACTCACCTAAAAAAAGAAAAATCACAGATCAACCAATACAACTAGATATTAGGGAGTTATTCTTCTGGTATAATTGATTAGGCTATGGTATTACTTAGAACACAGGTCCTAGAAAAATAGAAGAAGCTGAGAGTCCCCCAAGGTCTAGAAAATCCAAGTGAAGGCTGGATATGCTAGCTAAATGGTTCTATCAATCATAATATCCATGCATATATTAGGTCACATTCTGAAAAATACTATGTTATGTGAGTAAAAATATACAAGAAAAATTACAAAACTGCCGCTTAGTTCCAGATTAACCTTATAACAATCTGCTACTAGAACAGTAATTACTATTAACGTTCATAAGGCATTTACAGATTTCAAGTTCATTACATCAACAAATTAGAAACAAACTAAATCATTACCAAGAAAGAAATGGCCAAATAAAATATGGTTCAGCTGTACAATATAATTGTATGATACACTTTTAAATATTTTTTAAAATTTTAGGCTTAGGAAATATGCTAAACAAAACTGGAATACTAAAGTCTATATGCAGCATATTCCCAAAATTTTTACACTCACCCACAGGGAAAAAAGCAAACCTAAAAGTGTATATACTAAACTATCAAAAGAGTTACATGTTTAGTAGTAATTTTTTCTTTTTGTATTTTCCGACTTTTTTTTTGGCCACTCCACTCAGCTTTTGGGATCTCAGTTCCCTGATGGGGGATCAACCCTGCACCCACTGCATTGACAGCACAGAGTCTTAACCACTGGATTTCCAGGGAAGTCCCAACAATATCTATTTCTTACTGTATAATAAGAAAAAAGTTAACATAATTTATTTTAAAAGAACTTTTGATTTCATAGCCAAACCGACCAAACACATGCCATTTATCTCCTCAATGTCCAGAAACTCCATGAAAATGACACTCAACAGATCAGCAACAGAATAATGATGAAAATACAGGGAATTAAGGACGCATCATCTCTGGAGCAACTGGCGTCATTTCCACACTAGAGCTTTTAAAAGAATTTTTCACACACATTATTCCATTCAATCTTCATGACAGCCCTATGAGGCAGACTGAATTATTACCTACATTTTATAGTTAGGAAGTCATGATTCAAAGAGCATAATTAAATTGCCCAAGGTCTTATCAGAGTTGAGTGTCAGAGGAGGAAAAGAACCTACGCCTGTTACCTAAAGGCATGTGTTCCCACAGCACAAAGCCTCACCCTGGACATCAGCAGGATGGAATGCTGTACTTGAACGAGTATCTGCCTCAAAACAAAACAAAACACAAACACCTACCCCATAAAACCTTGTGTGTCCTGATTTCTTCTGGCAATTCAAGGCTAGCATAGACGTCACTGAAATATAGCTCCCCACCATGCTGAAACAGAATTAATCCAAACAAGGTTAAAGATTACATTAGTCCCTGATAGCAAAGAAAGGCATGAGGGGATAAAATCAAGTTTTAAAAAAACAACAGAAGTTCCTGAGTTGACCCTTTTTGAACAAATAACTACTTGGCTCCCTCTCTAGTTACAATCAATAGCAAACTGCCAAGATTTTTTTTCAGTGCCTCAGTCAGTCAGTTCAGTCACTCAGTGTCCAACTCTTTGAGACCCCATGAATCGCAGCACGCCAGGCCTCCCTGTCCATCACCAACTCCCGCAGTTCACCCAAACTCATGTCCATTGAGTCAGTGATGCCATCCAGCCATCTCTTCCTCTGTTGTCCCCTTCTCCTCCTGCCCCCAATCCCTCCCAGCATCAGGGTCTTTTCCAGTGAGTCAACTCTTCGCATGAGGTGGCCAAGGTATTGGAGTTTCAGCTTTAGCATCATTCCTTCCAATGAACACCCAGGACTGATGATCTTTAGGATGGACTAGTTGGACCTCCTTGCAGTCCAAGGGACTCTCAAGAGTATTCTCCAATACCACAGCTCAAAAGCATCAATTCTTTGGCGCTCAGCTTTCTTCACAGTCCAACTCTCACATCCATACATGACCACTGGAAAAACCACAGCCTTGACAGGACAGACCTATCTGGCAAAATGTCTCTGCTTTTGAATATGCTATCTAGGTTGGTCATAACTTTCCTTCCAAGGAGTAAGCGTCTTTTAATTTCATGGCTATAGTCACCATCTGCCGTGATTTTGGAGACCCCAAAAATAAAGTCAGCCACTGTTTCCACTGTTTCCACTGTTTCCCCATCTATTACCCATGAAGTGATGGAACCAGATGCCATGATCTTTGTTTTCTGAATGTTGAGCTTTAAGCCAACTTTTTCACTCTCCACTTTCACTTTCAACAAGAGGCTTTTTAGTTCCTCTTCACTTTCTGCCATAAGGGTGGTGTCATCTGCACATCTGAGGTTATTGATATTTCTTCCGGCAATCTTGATTCCAGCTTCTGCTTCTTCCAGCCCAGCCCAGCGTTTCTCATGATGTACTCTGCATAGAAGTTAAATAAGCAGGGTGACAATATACAGCCTTGACGTACTCCTTCTCCTATTTGGAACCAGTCTGTTGTTCCATGTCCAGTTCTAACTGTTGCTTCCTGACCTGCATATAGGTTTCTCAAGAGGCAGGTCAGGTGGTCTGGTATTCCCATCTCTTTCAGAATTTTTCACAGTTTATTGTGATCCACACAGTCAAAGGTTTTGGCATAGTCAATAAAGCAGAAAGGGATGGTTTTCTGGAACTCTATTGCTTTTTTGATGATCCAGCGGATGTTGGCAATTTGATCTCTGGTTCCTCTGCCTTTTCTAAAACCAGCTTGAACATCTGGAAGTTCACGGTTCACGTATTGCTGAAGCCTGGCATGGAGAATTTTGAGCATTAATTACTTTACTAGTGTGTGAGATGAGTGCAGTTGTGCAGTAGTTTGAGCATTCTTTGGCACTGCCTTTCTTTGGGATTGGTCAGCTAATAGCTAATAAAATAACTTTACAAACTTAATCAATCTGAAGCAAAGCAGACCAGGCTTTCACAGAACAGACGTAAACAGTACTCATAAAGTCTCCTTCCTTAAAAATTATATAACTTTTGTAACACTTATTTATTTTTGTAATAACACATTATCTTTTTAAAACATCCTTAAAATTTCAGGCATATGCGTTATCAGGAATTTTAAGATTTTATTTAGCTAATTTCAAGAGCATGGAGGTCTAGATTCTACAGTAACGTCTCTACCTTCTACAAGTATACCCTGGTGAAAGTCATGAACTGGTCTATAGAATGGCATATTAATTAAGACACTGTTAAATCATTTCTGCATAGTGTCCAACTCTTTTCAACCCCATGGACTGTAGCCTGCCAGACTCCTCTGTCCATGGAATTCTCCAGGCAAGAATACTGAATTGGGTATCCATTCCCTTTTCCAGGGGATCTTCCCAATCCAGGGATCGTTTAAACCTGGGTCTCCTGAATTGCAGACAAAAGCCCTTGATCTCTGCAACAGTAATATAAACCAAGAATCTCAGAATCTTCTATCATGAAGAGATACATCTCATGATACATACAGAGGGTGTGGAGTGCCTGCTACTTTAAGAGAGTAGTTAGTGTAAAAGATTCACCTTCTGTAACTTCCCAACGATAATGGAATACTGATGGGTACAAAATAAGGAGCACTGAGAAACACTGTCCATACTAGGAGAGTATATTCAAAATAACCTTAGGAGTCAGTCCAAAGGTCCCCGCAGCTCTGCAGATGCTGTTCTAGGCTCCTCTACAGCAGCAAGCAGGAGGAAAAACAGTCAAAAAAGCAAATTTTAACATATTCAGTCACAATCGTGACTCTCAGATTTATCACCGTTTGCAACCTGAGAGGGAAAACAAATTCATATCTCAGGTATTCCAGTCACCCCCTCTTTCTGCCACTCTTTCTAATTTAATGGATAAATTAAGAGTTGGAGCTCTCAGCTCAAGGGGACAAGGACAGGACAGATTCCATGTGTTCTCACTGATGTTCAAAGACAGCCTGTCTCCCTCTTCTCCTCACCTTTAACACTCGATATACCTCCTGCAGCACTTGCTGTTTATCAGGTACAAGGTTAATGGCACAATTGGATCTAAAAAAGAACAGAGAGAATGTCAAGCACACCTTCAGACTACTAAGACACCCTCAAATCCTTTTAGTCCCTAAAGGTGGTTCCCACCATTTTCTCAAAGCTACACCATTTTTCCCACCTCCCTCCTCTCTTCCCCACACTCAACCTTGTCCCAAGATAAGGGAGATAGAGTGTTTAGAATCTCAATAAACTGTTAGCAAGTTTGAGTGTGCAGAAAAAATTCTGAGGCATGATGTTGGCCATGCAACAAAATGACCTGGGACCAGACGCCTACTGCACAAGGCATTTCTTACACCGCATGTAAATAGGTTGAGCTCCTCAAAGGCAGCTTTGTTAAGGCTGTCACTTGGGCATGATTTGACAACTCGGAGGAAAAACAGAAACACAGAATCTTATCATTTCCCATGAAAATAATATTAAAAATAACAGATCAATGTACATTATACAAGCAGGCTCAGGAGTCTTGCTGGTCTTTTGGGCACATTCATAAACCACAGTTCAACTTAAAATCTGTTCTCTCTTAGGCTAGTGTGTTAGGTGGCTGGACTACAAGTGCTTCAGGCTAGCTCCATCCTTCTGTTAAGCCAGCCTAAGTTGACTTTCAGCCCCTAAATGAGAATCCATTCAACAAAAAGTGGTGATGTTTGTGCGTTCAATCAAGGATGCAGACCTACATAACAATATCATAACTCTCATTCTTGATTCCAGCCTCTTCCAACTTTTCTATGTAGCCATGAATAAAAGTCACATTGGGTGCCTGGAACCCATATTTTTCCATGTGATATTCAATGTACTTGTTAGCTACTTCCACCTACAGGAAGGAAAAAAATAGATTTGATAATCAACATTTTTGAATGCACTAATAATATCCTAACATTTCCTATTACTAATGGAATATACTCCCCCCAGACTATTTTAAGTAAGTAAACAAGGTTCATCTGGGCAAGGAGAATTTACTACAACATAGGACAATTCAATGAAGCATAAACCCCCTGTCTGATACATGGGTTTGATTTGAACGAAGAAAATCTTTCAGGATAAATGGTAGAAAGAAGGAAAAGATCAAACTCCATTCAGACATCATGAGACTCATATATCAGATCAAACCTCTGACTCCCTTCTCCCAGAGAGGCCCCTAAACCTCAAAGTTCTCAGCTTCCAAGTCAGGAAGCAATAATGGCAGAAATGAGCATTGCATTTAGCATCTCTCTTAAATTATCCTTGACACGTAACAAGGAAACAACTTCATCTCTAAAAATGGCAACCCACTCCAGTGTTCTTGCCTGGAGAATCCCAGGGACGGGGGAGCCTGGAGGGCTGCCGTCTCTGGGGTCACACAGATTGGACGACTGAAGTGACTTAGCAGCAGCAGTATCCCTGAAATCACCTCACCTGACCTTCTGTCATGTCTATTCCAGTGACATGTCCCTTCTCACCAACCAGCTGACTAAGAGCATAGCAATCTCTGCCACTTCCACTACCCAGGTCCAAAATCCAGCAGTTTTCCAGACACTCAGGGATGACCAGACCACAGCCATAATACCTGGAAAATAGAAAATACATACATGTGTCTATTATTTTCCCTCTAGAAACTAGAAGACATGGAACCACTAAATCATATAAATCCTTCCTCCTTCCCTCCCTCCTTTCCTTCCATCACTCATTCAATTTCTCTTCCGGTGTTTAGTCTCCCCCAATACACTGGAAGCTCCATGAAGGCTGACTATCACTGCTTTGTTACCACTGAATTGACGGGCACTGTTCCAGGTAGTAACAAATAAACCAACTAAAATATTTGTTAAGGCACTAACTGAGCATCTAATGCAGGTCCAGGACAAGCTCATTACTGAAGAAGAAAGGTAAGACAAGTGTATTTAATGGGGGAGATAAAACACAGACACAGAAAACATTTTCTATGATTTACTGAAAAACAGTGGTACAGGAAGTAAGTGCTATAGTGGTTTGGGGAAGCAGTGCTCAAGGACTGAAGACAGCTTCACAAAGTAGGTAGGACATCAGTGAGGTGTTGGACAGGCGGGATTCAGAAAGCATTCCAGATTGATAACAGCATGCCGGGCAGGCAGAAATCATCTTGGCTGCGTTGATGGTAAGAGGAAAGGAAAGGTGGGCCTAGAGTAGTCCAGGGCATCGGAGGGAGCCAAGACTGGTTAGGAAGGTAGGGCCAAACTGAACAGGTTGGAAAGTCAGGTCAAAGGAGTGTGAATGTAGCCTGTGAGTAAAGGGTTGTGCATTGTGGGGGGTGAGGGGGGATGTTTGGAGCTGGGAGGCGAGGGGGTGTCACTGGATGTTCTTCAACAGAGCAGTAAGATAATCAGTACGAGCTTTACCGATTTTATGACAGGTAAGGCAAGCCACATGGACTGGAGGAGGCAGGTTAATTCTAGTGACCTGGCATCACTATCTTTTGAGAAAGCTGCTGTCTGGGGTCTTCATGGAGGCAGCACAGAGCACTTTACCTCAAGGATACTTCCTCGTGTACATTCTGCAGGGCTTCCCGGATGTGCTGAGGGACCGGCCTGGCTGCAGTGACACAGGCATTGGTCTGGAAGTCTGCTGATTTCTTCAGCACCTGCCCATAGTAGGTCTGACCCAGGGGCCAAAGGTGGGGTGAGAGGTGGGGAAAGAAGAGCTGGTGTCCATTGGGGTAAGGCCCGCTGCACCCCACCAACCCCACTCCAACCCACTGAGGCCTGGTCGGCCTTTGCTCTCTGCAAAGCTCCAAGCCCGGAAGTGGCCCTGCCCCCACCCCAGGAATCCTGGCGGGCCAGGCCGGGCTTCCAAAGGCCTAATGTCCCCACTCAGCCGATGCTCCACCGCCACCACTGGCCCTGCTGCTGGCACCTGCACGTCCTTCCGGATCTCAGCGTCGCGCGGGGTGGCCACTGCCGGGAGGGAGAAAAGGCAGCTGAAAAGCCAGGGCGCTGAGCCCAGCGTGGAGGTGGGGGAGCACCGGGGCAGAGGGGTGGCCTAGAGCCGGAGCTCCCTGGTGGTGGCGGCGACTGTGGGAGGTAGAGGGAGCAGAGTTTCGGGCACAGGGCCTGGTCTGGGGGCGGGCGGAGAGGAGAAGGACCACACTCACTGTCTCCACCGTCTCCGGACTCCAGGGCTTGAGCACCCGCAGACCGCTCTCAAAGCCCAGCGCTCCCGAGGCCCCACCCCCAGACAGGCAGGCCTGATTCCCCGCCCCCGCCCCGGGGCAGGAACCCACCTGTGCAGTGGGAGGGACCACGTGTCCCCACGTGCTGCTCTGGCCCTACTGGGCCTAAAGTCAGCTCGGCTTTTGGTCTTTCCAACCAGGAAAAGGCTATTACTGTTAATTAGTACCTTCCTTTACTGCTCAACTGTAATTTTCATTTTATAACGCTCATATTAACATCCATACATACATTGATTTTTGCCTCTTTAGGGAATGAAATCACCTTTTCTCAATCTAGTTTTTAAAGTCAAGTGTATTGAGATATAATTTACATTCAGTAACATTCACCTTTTTTTATAAAGTGTACAGTTTTGTGACTTCTAACAAAGTACACATCACTATAATGGAGACTCTCTCACCCAAAAGTTTCCTCGTTCCTCTTTGTATAGTAAATCTCCCCACCTCCAGCTTCTAAACAACCATAGATCTGTTGTCCCAACTTTCCCAGAATGTCACAGCGATAGACTCACACATTATGTAGTTGTTCACAATCTATATTGAATGGTATTTAGGAAAGCAACTTGGCTAGGTTCATTTTTAACCTCTAGTATTTTTACTAGAGGTTAAAACAATTCACTTGTTTTCTAGGTATTGTCATCTCATCTTGCAGAAATTTTTTTTAATTTAGTTTTTCCTCCACTAATACATTTTATTTTGTGGTAACAACAAGAATTCCTATTCATTAGGATAGTAAGGAGATACGGGGTTTCAATTAAAAGGATATCTGAATGGAAAATTTACCAAATTTTACTTACTTTTCAATCTCATCTGATAATAACAATTTTCCCAGATGTCAGTTAGTTTTTAAATATTAAGAGGAAGTTGTTGTATTTTTGTATTTTTAACAAACTAAACCCATGGAAATGATCCTTGTTGGAATATTCTTATAGGCCAGAATATTTCTAACTATTAAGTATGTAAAAATGAGTTTTTTAAAAAGTAAAGTTTTATAGATACCTAGTTTTGGGCAATCATTTAATGGTGAAAACACTCCTGAATATGGAACTGCAAGTCCTTGGACTGCAAGGAGATCAACCAGTCAATCCTAAAAGAAATCAACCCTGAATATTCATTGGAAGGACTGATGCTGAAGCTGAAACTCTAATACTTTGGCCACCTGATGCAAAGAGCTGACTCACTTGAAAAGACCCTGATACTGGGAAAGATTGAAGGCAGGAGAAGGGGACAACAGAGGATGAGATGGTTGGATGGCATCACCGACTCGATGGACATGAGTTTGAGCAAGCTCCGGGAGTTGGTGATGGACAGGGAAGCCTGAAATGCTGCAGTCTATGGGTTCACAGAGTCAGATACGACTGAGAGACTAAACTGAACTGAACTTCTAAATATTAAGTTTTTAAAAACACTCTCTCCATTTAAAATTAGTTCGTTTAGAAAAGTAGTCACTTTCTCACTCATTGTTAAAATGGTAACTTTATCTTGAAAGGACAGATGAGTGGGAGGTTAAGGAAAGAAATTTATCATTTTCTACTTGTCCCCTTGTGCTTGTTTTATTATATTATCTTCAATTTGCGGTTATTCACAAGAACCATTTGATAAGCCTTAAATCCGCTTAACCACACACAGATATGCTACAATTAAACAAACCACCATCAACTTACACCGGGCTATTCCCAGTTTTCCCTGAAGTATCTAGTCTGCAGGGCTGGTTTTGGACCAGATGGCTTGTGAACGTCACTCATCCTGATTGGTCAGGGCCTCAGTCACAGAATTTTTTTGTTTTCAGTATCACTCCTTAGAGAAGGAAATGGCAACCCACCCCGGTATTCTTACCTAGAGAATGCCGTGGACAGAGGAGCCTGGCAGGCTATAGTCCATGGGGTTGTAAGAGTCGGACACGACTTAGTGACTACACCACCACCACTACCACCATCACTCCTCCTGAATGGTACACGTGCTAGGTAGACTGAGGTAGAGCTCTCAAATCAAGCCATATTTAAAATACTAGCAAAAGCTAATTTTCTCTTTTTTAATATTTATTTATTTATTTGGCTGAGCTGGATCCCAGTTGCAGCACGTGGGTCCTTCTTGTGCTGTGCAGGACCCTTTTAGTTGCTACATGTGAGATCGAGTTCCCTGACCCGGGATCGAACCCAGGCCTCCGACACTGGGAGCACAGAGCCCTAACCACTGGACCACCAGGAAAGTCCCTAATTTTCTCTTTTAAAAATAAAACATAAACGTACACAGATATTTTCATGTTTTCTTTCCTTACCTCCAAGGATGGCCTTGTGTAGAACTCCACACATCTAACCTTTAAAAGGTGTAACTTAAAGTTACTGGTCTGACAATTCCAGCATGGTCCAGAAAGCCAGATTTTGGTTCAATACACAGAGCCACCTTTCAAGTAGAGCTTCCCAAATGGCCAGCATCCCCAAGTAAAAGATTCTCCAAACATTAGAAGCATTTAAACAGAAGCTATTAATAGAAATACCAACTGGTTGTTTACCTGCCAGAGATGAAGCAGCAGGGGTAAATGGGTTAAAATTCAGTTCCAAAAATCTTTCCTTTGTATGATGCTAAATACTAGAAATGACAGGAAGCATCCTTGTTTCTGGGGCTTCCCAAGTGGTGCAGTGGTAAAGAATCCGCCTGCCAGTGCAGGAGATACAAGAAACACGGGTTCAATCCCCAGATCAAGAAGATCCCCTGGAGGAGGAAATGGCAACCCACTCCAGTATTCTTGCTGGAAAATTCCATGGACAAAGGAGTCTGGGGGGCTACAGTCACTGGAGCCACAAAGAGCCACTATTGAGTGCACACACATACCCTTGTCTCAATTTAAAAGAAAAGTAACAGATAATAGCAAGCTAGACCAGCAGTCAAGACTACCAAGCTCAGAGACTTTGGATAAGTCACTTCATCTCCCTGCCTATGTGTTTTCATCTGTTAAACATGGGGCCAAAATTTAATCATTTGTGAGGCCCCATACAGCTATAATATTCTGGAGTCCTATAATACTTTCCTCTAAAACACACTTTTAGAGAGTTTTTTTAAGTTTCAATTGGAAATAGAAGTTGAATTTTTTCTAGTCCCCTTTTGGTGCTTATTACAGTGATGTATAATTTTTATTGTTTCCTGGTAATCTAATGTATTTTGCAGCTGTTATATCAACTTTGTAATCCTGGAATTATTTTGGCAACTCTTCTAAATATTTCTCTATTTGATTTTTCAGAGATTTTATTAGGATTTTTGCCTCTATATTCATAAATAAGTATCTCCTAAATACTTATATGTTATCTCAATTTATTTTTTTTAATGAAAATTACATTTACTTCAGCAAAGGAACTGGGTATCTTGCTATCATTTTCTGTACTTTGGGAGCATATGGAAATGATTTGTTCTTTGATACTCTAGAAAAGTCTCAGGATAGCCATTACAAATAGATGATATTTTAACTGGTTATTTTTGACAAGTTATGGATTATCTCTCATAACCAGATGGGACATACTCTTTTTTAAATGTCGGTTTTATGATACTATGTCTTTATAATGAACCAGACATTTGATACTAATAATTAAATTTTCAGCATCAAACTGATTTGTTGTTGTTCAGTCACTAAGTTGTGTCTGACTCTTTGCAACCCCATGGACTGCAATGCACCAGGCTTCCCCGTCCTTCACTTTCTCCCAGAGTTTGCTCAACTCATGTCCATTGAGTCGGTGAGGCTATCCAACCATCTCATCTTCCTTGTTCCTTTTCCTCCTGCCCTCAGTCATTCCCAGCATCAGGGTCTTTTCCAATGAATCAGCTTTTTGCATCAGGTGGCCAAAGTACTGGAGCTTCAGCTCAGGGTTGATTTCCTTTAGGATTGACTGGTTAGATGTCCTTGCAGTCCAAGGGAGTCTCAAGAGTCTTCTCCAGCACCACAATTAGAAAGCATCAATTCTTTGGTGCTCAGCCTTCTTTATGGTCCAATTCTCACAACCACACACGACTACTGGAAAACCCATACCTCGGTCTATACGGAATCAAACTGATAATTCTTTTCAAATCTAACTGATTTATATATCTCCTGTTTAATTACAAATTTACACTTTTATGACTGAGCCAACATTTTACCAGTTTAATCTATAAGAACTAATTAATGGTTTCATATATTTTTCAAACTTTTGTAACACATGCTTGGTTTTCTTATTCTACTTTGATTTCTTTTGCTCTCTTTCCAAATTCTAACCACAAACCCCTTGGGTTGGCGGGGGTGGGGGGGGGAAGGGGGGCATTTATTTCTACTTTATCCCTAATATAGAGGGCTTCCCTGTCTTTCACCTTCTCCTGGAGTTTGTTCAAATTCATGTCCATTGAGTCGGTATGACTTTATTTATTTATTTATTTTTAAAACCATCACAATATTGTAAAGTAAACGGTATGACTTTAAAATATGACTTTTTTCCCTTATAGTACTGCTTGGGTGCCATCACATAAATTCACTTGCATAAAATTTGAATTTTCATTATTTTGAAATTATCCTCCAACATATCCTCTATAACCCAGATGTTATTTTAAAGAAATATCTTTTGTCTCCATATGTTTGATCGCCATTTAATTCTACATAACCTATTTCTATAAGAAACAAACTATTAAATTATGTATACATTTCTGCCTATTCTCGTATTGTCTACTTTTCTTTCATGTATTTTGGCATTATGTTCTTTGTTGGAGAAGACTCTTGAGAGTGCCTTGGACTGCAAGGAGATCAAACCAGTCAATCCTAAAGGAAATCAATCCTGAATATTCACTAGAAGGATTGATGCTGAAGCTCCAATACTTTGGCCACCTGATGCAAAGAACTGATTCATTAGAAAAGACTCATGCTGAGAAAGATTGAAGGCAGGAGGAGAAGGGGATGACTGAGTAGGAGATGGTTGGATGGCATCACTGACTCAATGGACATGAGTTTGAGCAAGCTCTGGGAGATGGTAAAGGACAGGGAAGCCGGGCATACTGCAGTCCATGGGGTCACAAAGAGTCCAACATGACTGACTGAACAACAACAAACTAGGGTTTCATTATTTAATGTAAATTTCATCTTTCATTTTAATTGTGAAAATTAAGTTGTAAAATTTATTTTATCAGATACAACATAAACAATAGTGTGTATGTGTTGAGTCGCTAAGTTGTGTCCTGCTCTTTGAGACCCCATGGACTATAACCTGCCTGCCTCCTCTGTCCATGGGATTTTCCAGGCAAGAATATGGGAATAAGCATTTCCTCAACCAGGCGATCTTCCCCCTCCAGGGATCCAACCTGCGTCTCCTGCATTGGCAGGCAGATTCTTTACCACTTGAGCCACCTGGGAAGCCTAAGCAATTACTGATTCTTTAATATTTGTTCCAGCATACATTAATTTTTTTCATCTTAAATATTTCTTTGCTTTGTGTATATTTGGATGGTTAAACTTTGTTTTCTAAACTGGTGACTTTAAAAAAAAATCAGTCCTTGGATTTTCTAAGAAGATAATTCTACTATATGATAACAATTTTGTCTCTTCATTGCTAATAGTTACATTTAATTTTAATTTCTGCACCAGGTGTGGCTTCCAGCGAAATGCTAAATAGAAACTGATGGTAACATCCTCAGATAATATTTCAGATGTTTTACTCATAATATGACAATTGATGTAAGTTTGCAACCATTCTTTTTAAGGTAAATTGAGCCTGTTTACATTTAATAATTGTAATAAATGTTTATAGAATGAATACATAAGTGAATCCCTTCATACCTATTTTTTACTTTAAGTTAATGTGCATATATATAAAATGAGGAATATATGTATAATCTAACATGATTACTCAACTTGATGATAGAGAATATGAATTAAACTGGACTCACATTTGCTTTTCTTCTTTCAGTAAAAACACGATTTTCTTAAGTCAGCTTTCTCCCAATACTTTAGTGAATTAAGAATGGAGCTAAACCAGGTTAGAGTCCCATTTTAAATTCAAACAAAGCATAGACATTCAGACTTGAGAACAAAGGCAATGACATTTAATAAGATAAATTCAGTGAACACGGGTATATGTCTACAAACATAAGGTTTTCTACATGGCACAAGCTTATACTTCAATCTTGGTAATTTAGCTGCATTCTCACTTGGCAGTAATGTCATACAAGTGAATTTGCTGACGACTAGCAAAATTACAAAATGAACCCAAGGCCACTTAATCAAGAGTCACAACAACAAAGAAACCCTAGGAATGAAGGTCAAGGCAGGAGGTTACAGCTGGCCAGATATGATACCATTTGCCTAATTTTCATGAAGGAATTTGCTTCAACAAATAAAATAAGTATCTCTTCTTAGTTACTAGAAAAGAAAACAACTGGTATTACCTAATCATCATTCTGTGACCATGAAATTAAAATATTTCCTGAAAGTCTGATTAAAAGAAAAAAAAGTCTTTAAAAAATATTAATCATTCTTATAAATTCACAGTAGAATCTCTAAGTCTGAATTTAAAACACTGCTCAGTATTTGCTTAAGAAACACATTTAGACAACATGGCTTTTGACATATTAAAATTCTGTGGGAAAAACTAAGACATCTTTTAATTTTGTTTTAATATCAAACTAACAGAACAACTTAAAAATTCATTAAGAACATGGGTTGGTTTGATTTAAGAAGTGCTTCTAAAATTTAGTCACCTAATTTCCTTTCAGGAAAAACTGTTCATCATCACAGATCTTCTCTAACTTAACTTTTGGAGAAGAAAATGGAAAATCAAACCCATAGCACATGGTATGTAAGACACTTCCTCCTCAGGGTCAGGCAAAGAAGTGCTTTTGCCCTCTTCTAACTCGTTCTATTTCAATAGATGATTCAACTGGTCCTGTAGATTTGAAGACTGCTCAACGCTGTAAATTAGGATAGAGAAAAAAGTTTATCTACAATGGGCATCTTGTCATCATAGCAACCCCTCTATGCAATCATATTTTCTTTTGGCTTTAAATGTGGGGGCTATTAATGGGGTCAGATTCATGACTGGGTGCAGAGATAGGGGTATATTTCTCTACATTCTTTGTTTGTAACAGTTTACTATCCCTGAAAGTACAATATCATATGTTCTCCCTAGAAAAATGGAGAACTAGATACTGAAAAAAAAAATCAACCGATGTGGGAAAAAAAAAGACATTTCATTGTGCAAATGATTTGCACAGAGTATTTGCACAAAATATATATGCATAGTTCTGCTGAAGCTAAATCAAAAATTTATATTGGTCCACTGGCGGGGGGGACCAGACATGTTTAAAATACGAAGAAAAGATCTGTAAAGCCAATTATTATATAAACAATATTGCAAGCGACTGATTTAGTCCACTTAAAAAAAATACACATATACAAACATACAAGTCTGTTCAATGACTACAGCACATTTACTCTACTTAACAAATATTACCAATGTAAAAAGTTGTCTACTCCTGAAGGTTGGTTCTCTACACCCTATAACTTTTAGAAAACCTGTGCTAGAAGTGAATTGACTTACTGCATGCCTCTGAAATATTCTTTATATTTTCAGTGAGCTATCCTAGAACACAAATCAATTTAAGGGTCTATGTCAACCAGAGTTTTATACTAATCCTAGGCCCAGCAGTGTAATTCCCCCCAGCTTGCTACAGTTAGTTGGCCCCCTACTCCTCTACCATTGGGGTTACTTACTTCTTCTGAATAGCTTCTTGCCTAAATCAGAGAAGGAAAGAGAAAAATAAACATAAAAAAATGTAGCAACCTAGAAGAAGTTATCTATGATCAGATATATACATAGGAAGGACAAATTTCCAGCTTGTCACATTTTCTATTTCTGTCCATCCTATCCTAAGATTGTGCTATTGAATCTCTCTTCACTATCTGAGCACAGAGTTGCTGAAAAGATGGATTTTACACCTAAAGATGTAGTAATACTCTATCAGAGTGAGCGACGTGGTCCGACCGACTATAAGGATGGCTCAAATTCAGTTTGGGTACGTGGAGCTGAGGGGTCACATACCTGATAGGTACATACCCCCAAAATGAATGTTTTAGCTATTTAACTATCAAGAGTTAAATTCCCAGTCAGATTTTTCCAATAGGTACCTAAGTGTAATATCAACTGCATAAAATAAAAAGCAAAATGAAGTAAGATGAAAAGTTAATTAAATTGTAATTTTGTCCAAAACTATAATGGAGAAGGGAGTCTCTATATTTCAGAGTCTGCTGGATGATTTATAGTAGTTAGGGCTCATGCCAATCTATTCTAGTATTCTTGCCTGGAGAATCCCATGGACGGAGGAGCCTGGAGGGCTATAGTCCATAGCATTGCAAAGAGTCAGATACATTAAGGTGACACAATTGAAGCGACTTAGCACGCACGTGGGAATGTAAGACAAAGGTCACTGATGTACTCCATTCCCCAGGGAAGGTGCAGCCACTCTGGGAAAGCCCTCAGGCACAGACAGTTGGCAAATACCACTTAAGTGTCCACCAAGTGCCAAGGGCTATGCATGTGTGCGGTCCTGGATGGGCCCTGGCCTTATGGGGTTTGCAGTCTCTCCCTCTAAGAAGCTCCCAAAATATGAGCGAGGTTCACAAAGGTGATTGCCACTCTGACCGCACCCTGTACACCAACTTCTTCTGCAGTCTCAGGCATCTATTCCAGAGGGAACAATCCTTGACTAACCCCCTCCCCACCCACTCCCACCACCCTCCTGACACTTTGCTCCTGGTTCCCGCCTTCAGGAAAATAAGCAAAAGCACAAAGGCCACAAGCAGCAGCCTGCAGAGAGCGACTGTAGCGAGTGCAGCAGGCACTGGAGAGCGCATACTCACTGGTACTGAAGATGAGTTGTTATTATTGCCATTTTTCTTAAACTCTGCATTAAAAAGAGAGAGAGAGAGAAATAGAGCACTCCACTTCCCAGAAGCCACATAAACTGTGCATATAAAACTCAAATCGTAACAGAAATTGTTTCTTACATCTTCTGAGTGTAAAATGGCATCTTCCTGGAGTACCATGTTTCGAGCTGCCTGACCTAGCAGCTGGAAGACAAAAATAAAATGGTAATAATCAAAATTTCCAAACTTCCTGTAATCTTCTCTCTGCAGCTGTTCTCCCAGGGCCCTCTCTCCTCCCCCTACTCTGCCACTCCATACAAATACAAACCCTCCGAATGTAAAGGAGGATAATTTCCCATTTGTTCATGTTGAAAATCCATTTCATTGTCACTATGGCAGTGCTGGCATGGGCTCGACATCTGTTCCAAAGGCCACTGCCTGAGAAATCAAGTCCTCCAGAATGCTGAGCTTACTCATCAAGCGCCAAGAGGAAAAGTCTGCGAAAACAAACTTTGGCTCCACAAGCCCAATGAGAACCTAACTTCTGACTCTCTAAGGCAAATTTGAGATTTGGAGTTGTTTGGGGGGAGGGAGAGGGCAAGAGTTAGGATAGGGCTTTAAAGGACAAAGGGATGTAGCTGTTCAGAAATGGAACGAGAAACACAGATGTAGGGGGTGGGTAGGGGAGGAGGGCGCTGGGGAAAGACGTGGGAGGACGTTTGGGATTCACCAGTGGGAAAGTACCATGTGAAGAATGGTCAGATGGAGCTGGGGAAGAGAAAAGAATGGAGGAAGGTGGCAGCAGAATTTAATGAATTCACTGATAGCTGGGCCCTGTGGCGGAGAGAGAGAAAGAGAGAGAGAGAGGCTGAGTGAGCTCTGTTTCAGCTGGGTGGCCTGTGGTCAGCAGATCTGACTCTGCACTGAGCAGCAAGAAGAGATCAACAGAAGTGTTCTGCTTCCTGAGGCACCCTGTTCACGGCAGACAGGAAGTCCAGCCATGAAAGGGAGCTCCTGTTACGTGTGTCTACCAATCTTCCCTGTTCCCCTGGGTCAGATGACTTCCAATTAACAAGAAACCAGCACTGATCCAGCCTCCTGACTTCTCTCCCTATAGCAACTTTTATTTTTCTTTTTAACTTCAAAAGTTAGTAAAATCTTACGTGCTTCTAGAGGCAAAACAGTAAAATAAGACCTTCTATCCAGCCTCTTCCTCTCCTGGTATCACTCCTCTATGCATACATATTTTTAAAGTTAGTTTTTGGTTTATCTTTCCATTGTTCCTTTATAAAACAATGGACATGTGTATGTATTTTGCCCATCTTACATAAAATGTACCCTACCATATGCACTCTTCCACATCATGCCATGTCCACTCGATAATATATACTGAGATAGACCTACAACAATAAATATTGAATCTCCACCTGTTCTTTTAGGGCTGCCGAGCACTCCACTGTAGAGATGTCTCATAAGATTATTTAACCAGTCTTCTACTGAAGACTTTGGGGCTGTTTCCAGTCTTTTGCTATCATATTAATAAGTAGTGCTAAAAAAATACCTTACATATCTTTTTGTATCTTTTTGCCGGCATCTCTGGATAGACTCAGAATCTTGATTCTGATTGCTGGATCAGAGGTTTTTAATTTTGCTGCTGCTGCTGCTAAGTCACTTCAGTCGTGTCTGACTCTGTGCGACCCCATAGACGGCAGCCCACCAGGCTCCCCTGTCCCTGGGATTCTCCAGGCAAGAACTACATATTGCCAAATCACCCTCCCTATTAAGATTATACCATTTTGCATTCCCACCAAGTAGGAGAGTTCCTGTTTCCTCCCTGTGGCCACTTTTAAATGGCAAACTCCAAACTCCTACAGACGAGAGATGGTGACCAACAAATTGAAGATTCTGAGGGATGGTGACCAACAAATTGAACATTCTAATAGTATCTTCCTCATTCATTCAACAAATATTTATTAAGTGCTTATAAGCCAGTAAGAGACACAGCCCCCATCCTTTCAGGGCTCACAGGCTGGAATTAGAGAGGACAAAGGTCCTATGGTACCTGGTGGTAGGTGCTGAGGGGGACGCACTAGATGCCAGGGGAGCTTGGGGGCAGTGGTGAATAACCCATTACAGGGTAGGCACTCAGGGAAGGCTTCCAAAAAGAAGTGACTTTTTTTTTTTAATTCCTGATTTCATTATTTATTTATTATTCTTGGCTGTGCTGGATCTTCGTTGCTACATGTGGCTTTCTCTAGTTGCAGCGAGCAGGGGCTGCTCTCTAGTTGCGGTGCGTGGGCTTCTCATTGTGGTGGCTTCTCCTGTTGCAGAGCACAGGCTCTAGGCATGCAGTCTTCAGTAGCTGCATCTCCCAGGCTCTAGAGCTCAGGCTCAATAGTTGTAGCCACAGGCTTTGTTGCTCCATGGCATATGGGATCTTCCTGGACAAGGGATCGAACCCATGTCTCCTGCATTGGCAGGTGGATTCTTTATCACTAGGCCACCAGGGAAGTCCAAAGAAGTGACTTCTAAGCTAAGACCTAAAGGCTGGTGCTTAGAATTCAGAAGTATAATACTACAAAAAAGTGACATGATTAGATTGACTGTTTTAGCATGTGGTGAACAAGATGGATTAGATGGGGGGGGGGGGCGCGATTGGGGGGAGCAGGCCTGAAGGTAGAGAGACTGGTTAGGAGAACATAGCAGTATTCTAGAAAAGTAGTAAGAGTAACTCGAACCACAGAAGTAACAATTTAAAACGGCAGGGTGAGGGGCTTGAGAGTTATTCAGAAGATAGACCTGATGGGACTTAAAATGGCCTGGAATGCCGGGGCTGTGGGCATGCAGGTCCAGGGCCTTTTCTATGATGACAGACATAATCATTGACATTGCTGCATTTTTTGCTTACAGAAACCAGCCACACACATAACATATTACCTAAGATCTCCAGTTTCGGTTTCTTTAAAGTGGAACAACATCTGAAACTCACCTGTAAAACGATCTGAGTATAGAATCTTTGTACATTTCTATGAATTTTCCCCCAGGCTTGCTCATACTTATCGCAACACCAGTTTGTCTTATAGTCACACAAAACAGCTTTGTTGAGACTGATGAAGAGGGAAGCAATGATCTGTGGGCTAAGAAGGACTGAACATCAGTAATACTCCCATAACCTCAGGGCCTAGTAAAGAAAATGGCAAAAATATGCATAAGTAACTATGTTGGTGGTTTAGTCACTAAGTTGTATCTGACTCTTGCAAGTCCAGGTACGGTAGCCCGCCAGGCTCCTCTGTCCATGGGATTTCCCAGGCAAGAATACTGGAGTGGGTTGCCATTTCTTTCTCCAGGGGATATTCCAAACCCAGGAATTGAACACGGGTCTCCTTTATTGTAGGCGGATTCTTGACCAACTGAGCTACGAGGGAAGTCCTAAGTAACTATAGAAAAATGCAATATGGTACATGATAAGTGTCATGTAGGAGATCTAGTAAAAAGACTCAGTTGGTATGCGTGCATGCATGCGTGTGTGCTAAGTCGCTTCAGTCGTGTCCAACTCTTTGAGACCCTGTGGACTATAGCCTGCCAGGCTCCTCTGTCCGTGGGATTCTCCAGTCAAGACTCCTGGAGTGGGGTGCCATGCCCTCCTCCAGGGGATCTTCTCAGCCCGGGGATCGAGCCCTCCTTATGTCTTTCATTACGTCTCCTGCATTGGCAGGCAGGTTCTTTACAACTGGCACCACCTGGGAAGCCCAGTCAGTCTGCTGCTGCTGCTGCTGCTGCTAAGTCGCGTCAGTCGTGTCCAACTCTGTGCGACCCCGTAGACGGCACCCAACAGGCTCCTATGTCCCTGGGATTCTCCAGGCAAGAGTACTGGAGTGGGTTGCCATTTCAGCAAATAGAGACACAGATGAAGACACCAAGGGAGGAAGGTGGAGATGGGATGAACTGGGAGACTGGGATTGGCATATATACACTACTATGTATAAAACTTCCACCGTATAATCATAAGGGATTTGATTAGGTCATACCTGAATGGTCTAGTGGTTTCCCTACTTTCTTCAATTTAAGTCTGAATTTGGCAATAAGGAGTTCACGGTCTGAGCCACAGTCAGCTCCTGGTCTTGTGTTTGCTGACTGTATAGAGCTTCTCCATCTTTGGCTGCAAAGAATATAATCAATCTGATTTCGGTGTTGACCATCTGGTTATGTCCATGTGTAGAGTCTTCTCTTGTGTTGTTGGAAGAGGGTGTTTGTTATGACCAGTGCATTTTCTTGGCAAAACTCTATTAGTCTTTGCCCTGCTTCATTTCGTATTTCAAGGCCAAATTTGCGTGTTACTCCAGGTTTTCTTGACTTTCTACTTTTGCATTCCAGTCACCTATAATGAAAAGGACATCTTTTTTGGGTGTTAGTTCTAAAAGGTCTTGTAGGTCTTCACAGAACCGTTCAACTTCAGCTTCTTCAGCGTTACTGGTTGGGGCATAGACTTGGATTACAGTGATATTGAATGGTTTGCCTTGGAAATGAACAGAGATCATTCTGTTGTTTTTGAGATTGCATCCAAGTACTGCATTTCAGACTCTTTTGTTGACCATGATGGCTGCTCCATTTCTTCCGAGGGATTCCTGCCCGCAGGAGTAGATATAATGGTCATCTGAGTTAAATTCATCCATTCCAGTCCATGTCAGTTCGCTGATTCCTAGAATGTCGACATTCACTCTTGCCATCTCGTTTGACCACTTCCAATTTGCCTTGATTCATGGACCTGACATTCCAGGTTCCTATGCAGTATTGCTCTTTACAGCATCAGACCTTGCTTCTATCACCAGTCACATCCACAGCTGGATATTCTTTTTGCTTTGGCTCCATCCCTTCATTCTTTCTGGAGTTATTTCTCCACTGATCTCCAGTAGCATATTGGGCACCTACTGACCTGAGGAGTTTCTTTCAGTATCCTACCATTTTGTCTTTTCATACTATTCATGGGGTTCTCAAGGCAAGAATAGTGAAGTGGTTTGCCATTCCCTTCTCCAGTGGACCACATTCCGTCAGATCTCTCCACCATGACCTGCCCATCATGGGTTGCCCCAAGGGCATGGCTTAGTTTCATTGAGTTAGACAAGGCTGTGGTCCTAGTGTGATTAGACTGACTAGTTTTCTGTGGGTAAGCTTTCAGTGTGTTTGCCCTCTGATGCCCTCTTGCAACACATACTGTCTTACTACAGAATGAGGTTCGTGACATTGTACAGGAGACAGGGATCAAGACCATCCCCATGGAAAAGAAATGCAAAAAAGCAAAATGGCTGTCTGGGGAGGCCTTACAAATAGCTGTGAAAAGAAGAGAAGCGAAAGGCAAAGGAGAAAAGGAAAGATATAAACATCTGAATGCAGAGTTCCAAAGAATAGCAAGAAGAAACAAGAAAGCCTTCTTCAGTGATCAATGCAAAGAAATAGAGGAAAACAACAGAATGGGAAAGACTAGGGATCTCTTCAAGAAAATCACAGATACCAAAGGAACATTTCATGCAAAAATGGGCTCAATAAAGGACAGAAATGGTATGGACCTAATAGAAGCAGAAGATATTAAGAAGAGATGGCAAGAATACACAGAAGAACTGTACAAAAAAGATCTTCACGACCCAGATAATCACGATGGTATGATCACTCACCTAGAGCCTGGCATCCTGGAATGTGAAGTCAAGTGGGCTTTGGAAAGCATCACTATGAACAAAGCTAGTGGAGGTGATGGAATTCCAGTTGAGCTATTTCAAATCCTGAAAGATGATGCTGTGAAAGTGCTGCACTCAATATGCCAGCACATTTGGAAAACTCAGCAGTGGCCACAGGACTGGAAAAGGTCAGTTTTCATTCCAATCCCAAAGAAAGGCAATGCCAAAGAATGCTCAAACTACCGCACAATTGCACTCATCTCACACACTCGTAAAGTAATGCTCAAAATTCTCCATGCCAGGCTTCAGCAATATGTGAACTGTGAACTTCCAGATGTTCAAGCTGGTTTTAGAAAAGGCAGAGGAACCAGAGATCAAATTGCCAACATCCGCTGGATCACGGAAAAAGCAAGAGAGTTCCAGAAAAGCATCTATTTCTGCTTTATTGACTATGCCAAAGCCTTTGACTGTGTGGATCATAAGAAACTGTGGAAAATTCTGAAAGAGATGGGAACACCAGACCACCTGATCTGCCTCTTGAGAAATCTGTATGCAGGTCAGGAAGCAACAGTTAGAACTGGACATGGAACAACAGACTGGTTCCAAATAGGAAAAGGAGTACGTCAAGCCTGTATATTGTCACCCTGCTTATTTAACTTTTATGCAGAGTACATCATGAGAAACGCTGGGCTGGAAGAAACACAAGCTGGAATCAAGATTGCCAGGAGAAATATCAATAACCTCAGATGTGCAGATGACACCACCCTTATGGCAGAAAGTGAAGAGGAACTAAAAAGCCTCTTGATGAAAGTGAAAGTGGAGAGTGAAAAACTTGGCCTAAAGCTCAACATTCAGAAAACGAAGATCATGGCATCCGGTCCCATCACTTCATGGGAAATAGATGGGGAAACAGTGGAAACAGTGTCAGACTTTATTTTTCTGGGCTCCAAAATCATTGCAGATGGTGACTATAGCCATGAAATTAAAAGATGCTTACCCCTTGGAAGGAAAGTTATGACCAACCTAGATAGCATATTCAAAAGCAGAGACATTACTTTGCCAACAAAGGTCCGTCTAGTCAAGGCTGTGGTTTTTCCTGTGGTCATGTATGGATGTGAGAGTTGGACTGTGAAGAAGGCTGAGCGCCGAAGAATTGATGCTTTTGAACTGTGGTGTTGGAGAAGACTCTTGAGAGTCCCTTGGACTGCAAGGAGATCCAACCAGTCCATTCTGAAGGAGATCAGCCCTGGGATATCTTTGGAAGGAATGATGCTAAAGCTGAAACTCCAGTACTTTGGCCACCTCATGCAAAGAGTTGACTCATTGGAAAAGACTCTGATGCTGGGAGGGTTTGAGGGCAAGAGGAGAAGGGGACGACAGAGGATGAGATGGCTGGATGGCATCACTGACTCAATGGACGTGAGTCTGAGTGAACTCCAGGAGTTGGTGATGGACAGGGAGGCCTGGCGTGCTGCGACTCATGGGGTCGCAAAGAGTCGGACAGGACTGAGCGACTGAACTGAACTGAACTGATGTATATTCCAATTTAAAAATAAATAAAATATTAACCAATATTTAAAATAAAGACAAAGTTCCGGCTTGAGAAGTGTATCAACTCTGTCCCAGAAAACTGGACTGGTTTCAGCTTAACTCAATCCATACCACTTACTGAGCACCCTATCTAAATCTACTACAGAAGAAACTCTTGCGAAAAATACATGAGGGGCTGGAACTGGAAGCAGCAAGCCACTTCAGGGCAGTCAACAGTGGTACTGTGGCTTTTTGACCACTTAATCCAGCTAGGGGCCACGAGAAGTGGCATCCAAGAGTGTGGGTTTAGAACCAGTCTGCCTAGGTTTGAATCCTAGTACTACCTCTTCCCAGCTACTGCATGAACTTGGACAAGTGAAACTCCTCTCTGTAAGAAAAGCACTTCCTTTATCAGTGATTATGAAGATTTATGAATTAAGCTACATAAAATACACACATTAAAAAAAAATAACAGAAAAAGAATCTAAAAAAATCATGAAAAGGAGAAGTAGATATGTCTACCACTAAAACTGACTGTGGTAGTTTTAGTAAAAACTTGGTAATTTACCAAGGTAAAACATGAAGCACAGTAAGTTTCATAATTCTTATTTGGTGAAAGGCGACACAACAATTCTTTAAAACAGGTAGATTTTCCTCTGATGCCTGAGGGTGTGCTCAGTTGTGTCTGGCTCTTTGCGATCCTGTGGACTATAGCCTGTCAGGGTCCTCGGTCCATGGGCTTTTCCAGGTAAGAATATTGGAGTGGGCTGCCTTTTTCTTCTCCAGGGGATCTTCCTAACCCAAAGGATCGAACTCACAGTTCCTGCACTAGCAGGCGGATTCTTTACCACCGAATCACCTGGGAAGCCCTCTGGATCCTAAAATGAGTATACCATGTGGAACTTCATACAAAGCCTATCTGGGATCACCAGATCAATTACTTCAACAATAGTGTTATGGTAAACACATTTTTTATACAGTTGTTTCTTATAGTCACTATCAATAGAAACTAAGGACATAAGGTAAAAGCTAATTTTGTAAAGATAATTGTACCAGACCCTAAACTAATACTTTGAACATTCATATATGAAGGTGAAGACTTGCAGACATATCATGCTTGCTAAAGGAACTATATAACTTAATGGAATAATGATGAAATATGAGGAAAAGAAGAGTGGGGGAGAAAGAGTTGCTATTACTATAAAATCAAATATACTTGTTGAAAATGAGTAGCTAAGATACACTGCTATTGGATGAATTATGAGCAAGACAATGGTCTACAGGAGAAATTATAGAAACCTAAAGACTCTGTCCCCAAATTATTCTGCAAGCATATTTAAGATATCTTCCATTTTAAAGAATCCAAACCTGGACTTCTTACATGATACACCATGTGCGTGGCTGGTCTCTAACAAAACGATGGACATGTTTTCCTTTCTCCTGGGTAAAAACCTAGAAGTTGACAAGCTGGGTCATTAGACCTATTTTGTTGGCCCAATCACCTGCCATATGGGCATTTGGATTGCTTCCAATTCGGTGCTATTTTGGATAAATGTCTATGAACACATACCAGTCTTTGTGTGGACATACAGTTTCATTTCACTTGGTTGAATTCTCAAGGTACAATGGATAGGTCTCTTTTAGGAGAAAGCGTACACATATAAAGCTTGCTGGTGTGAAAAGCCATCAAACAATCCCATTCATGGAACTAGCCAGAGGATGATGAGAGGAAAATCATGGCAAAGGAGAAAGCTAACAGAAAACCAAAAACGTGACCAGAAAGACAAGTCAGAAAAGAATGAATCTGTGGACACACGATATAGAAGAGTCTTGAAGGGGGCTTCCCTGGTGGTCCAGTGGTTAAGAATCCGCCTTGCAATGCAGGGGAGGCCAGTTGGATCCCTGGTCGGAGAGTATCCCACATGCTGCAGGGCAACTAGGCCCCCACGCCACAACTGCTGAGCCCACGCGCCCTAGAGCCTGCGCTCCGCAACAGGAGAGGCTACCGCAAAGAGAAGCCCGCGAACAGCAAAAGGAGAGAGGCCCCTCACTCGTCCCAACTAGAGAAAGCCCCCAGTGCAGCAAGGAAGACAGCGCAGAAATAAAGTCTGAAAGGAATCTGGGCTGTTGAGGGCAAAACCACGCGGAATTTGGGGGCCAAAAGGGACAGATCTTCACTAAAGACAACTCTGAGGAAAAAAATGAGGAACTCGATAGAATCACTATCTCATCCGTCTCCTAGCGCAATGTATGCTTTAAAGCACCGATTCTTATCCTTTGGTTTCTTCCCCACCCCATTCCCCTCTGCTCCCTCCTCGGCTCGTAGAACCATTAGTCCTGTCCAGAGACACACCCGAGTGCAAAGCACGCCCTCCGCGAACGAGCTCTCCTCTCGTCTCCGCTAGTTCACGGACTACAATTCCCAGGATGCAATGCGGCCACCCCACCTCCTTCCACACAGACAAGGAAGAAAAGAGATTCCCAGGGTGCTAGGCCCGGAGAGGTCACTCCTAGCTTACCTCGGAGCTCCGGGAGCCCTTCAGAACCTGCTTGGTTAGAGCGATCACGTCAGTACCACAGGTGTTCACCTTCTCCGTCAGAAGCCCCTTCACGGACTGACCGAATCGGGCTTGCGAATCTGGGGTCCCGGTCGCCATCACTTCGGCCACTGAACGCCTCCCCACGGGCGATGGCGAGTCGCCCGGGCCAAAAGATGTGCAAAGCGGAAGGAAAGGAGGTGTCTTTTTTTCCTACCGTGGGAAAAGGAAGGGACGCATGCGCCTAGCGGAGGTTGTGCTTTGCCCACTTAAATTTAAAATACTCAGTTGATATCCTGAAGAAGACGCGGCTCAGTGAAACATCAACGAAGAGGATGGAGGACAATTTCAGTAAACCTATGGTTTAAAATCAAAAGGTGTGATGGATTACAGTCCCAATTCTGCCGGTTAGTTGCATGACTGCAGATTCTTCAGCGTTTGCATCTTGTGTTCCTCGTCTGTAAAATAGAAATAATAAAATTAAATCTCCCAAGCGTTCTGAGAATTAAGATCATTCAATTCAATTTTAACAAACATTTCGTGAACGAAACACCAAACACTGTTGGACTGAGGATAGAAAAATGAGATGCAGTAAACTCCCAGGCTGAGGAGACAAGTAAACAAACAGAAGATCCAGGAGGGAAAAGCCAACAGAAAAAAGTGGCAAAGTTCACAAAACAGACAATTATAAGGGTAAATGAGATAGCCAATAGGTATGGAAAATGCTTAACCTTTCTAGTAATTTTCAATGATAAATGATCCCTTTGTTCTATTAAAGCAAACTGATGATCACCTTGAAAAGAATTAATATCTGAAATGTTTCATGTAGCTGTTTATTTTCAGGCCAATGTACCAGAGAGAGGTAACAGTACATTGGCAAATTTTGTTTAAAATCACCTATATTAAATATCAACATTACTTTATCTTCCAAGTGTCTATATTCAGATGTCTCTGATTCTTTCATTTAATTCTTGTTCTTAACATTATTAAGGTATAATTTATGTTCAAATAACTACATTCTTTTGAAGTGTACAATTTGGGGATTTCTCTGGTGATTCAGTGGTTAAGACTCTGAACTTCCAATGCAGGTGGTGCAGGTTGATCCCTGGTCAGTGAACAAAGGTCCCACAGGCCACACAGCATGCCCCCCAAAATATTTTTGTAATGTACAATTTGATGAGTGTGATGGATGTGTACACCTGTGAATTACTACAACTATTATGATACAGAACATTTTCATCACTCCCACAAGTATCCAAGTGCCCCTTTGTAGTCCATCTATCCCTCACTCTAGCCAGCAACAAATCTGCTTTCTAGCACTATAGGTTAGTTTGGATTTCTAGAATTTTATATAAATGGAATCATACAGGAAATACTTTTTTGGCTTCTTTCTCTGAGCATAACAATTTTGAGAGTTATTCACTTAGTTGTGTGTGTCACTAGTCTGTTCCTTTTTTTCCTGCTGAGATATAGACCATTGTATCGATAGATCTATTTTGTTGATCCACTCACCTGTTGATGGACATTTTGGCTGTTTCCTTTTGGCGGTTATGATGAATACAGTTGCTATAAACATTCACATACAAGTCTTTATGTGAGTTTATTTTCATTAATCTTGGGTAATATCTGGGAATGAAATGGCTGGGTCATATAGTAAGTCTATAACTTTTCAAAAGACTGCCAAACCATTTTCCAAAGTTATTTACCACTGAATTCCCAGCAGCAGTGCAGGAGATGCCAGTTGCTTCACACCCATAACCTTAGGAAAAGATCAGTTGTTCTAGAGCCATGGTAACAAGTAGCCACCTGTGGTAAGTAAACTGGCTACTGACAGCTGGCTTCTATGATCTGTCTCTGCCAGTGTTCATGCCCTGTGTAATCCTCCTCTCTTACTTGTGGGCAGGACATGTGACCTCCAAACATTCATATATGCATAGGTGATGGGAGATATGTAATTACATGTATGAGATTATGTGATTGCATTACATAAGATTGTAGGGTTCATCTTGCTGGAGTCTCTCCCTCTTGAGCTGTGAGGAAGCAAGCGGCCATTGGAGAACTCCATGCAGCAAAGAACTGTAAGTACCATCTAGTGCCTAAGGGCTGAGCTCCAGCTGACAGTCAGCAAAAAAGGAGGCTCTCAGTCAAACAACCCAAAGGAACTGAATAGTACTAACAACCAGGCAGGTAGAGAAGCAGATCCTTCCCCTGTCAAGCCTCTAGATGAGAACCTGGCCACAACCTTGACTGCAGCATTCTAAGACCCTGCATGGCCCAGAAAAGCTGTCCTTGGATTACTGACCCACAGACATGATAAGGTAATAAACATGTGTTGCTTTAAGCCACTATGTGTGCGGTAATATTGTTATGCAGCAATAGAAAACTAATAGAAAATCATCAGAACTTGTCTGAAATATGTTCAGTCAATGACAGCTTACCTCAGGGGATCCTTTTTGCAAACCAGGATATCAGAATCTGTCCATTGTCCTATGTTCAAGTTCACTGAGTCTTCTGTCTGCTTAAATCTCCTTTGAATCTCTCTAATGAATTTTTAATTTCAATTATACTTTTTAGCTCCAGAATTTCTTTTTGGTTCTTTCTAAGTTTTCTGTCTCATTATTGATATTTCCATTTTGTCCACACATTGTTTTCTTGACTTTTTCCATATCTCCCTTTAGTCCTTTGGGCATCCTTAAGGCAGTTACTTTGAAGTCTTTGTCTAGTATATCAGACCTTAGGTCTTTCTCAGGGACAGTTTCTATTGATTTATTTTATTCCTTTGAGTGCACCATACTTTGCTGTTCCTTAGTATGCCTTGTGATTTTTTTTTAGTGAACACTGGACTTTTGAGTTTAATAATGTGATAACTCTGGAAATCAGAGTGCAAAGTGAAAGAAGGCAGTCATAAAAGACCAGATAGTGTATGATCCTACTTATACAAAATGTCCAGAATAGGCAAAACCAGGGAGACAGAAAGAATGTAGATCAGTGGTTGCCTAGGGCTGGGCTGGGGGTTGGTGGAAAATAGGAAGTGACTGTAGTGGGTGTGGGGTTTCTTTTTGGAGGGGTGATGAAAAGATTTTAAAATTGGATTCTGTGATAGTTACTTGAAGTCCTGAAACTGTACATTTTATGTGTGTGAACTTTATGTAATTTTTAACTCAATAAAGCTGTTTAAAAAACAAACAAAAAAATAGTCATTCATCAGACCTTGACTGGGTATTTCCTTTTTGCCTACAGTGAAAAGTGAAAGTTGCTCAGTCATGTCCAACTCTTTATGACCCCATGGACGGTTCAGTCCATGGAATTCTCCAGGCCAGAATACCAGAGTGGGCAGCCTTTCCCTTCTCCAGGGGATCTTCCCAACCCAGGGATTGAACCCAGGTCTCCCACACTGCAGGTGGATTCTTTGCCACCTGAGCCACAAGGGAATCCCTAACTGTAATGGATATAATGAAGGCCTAGAAACACATAGAAGATACCACCCCTGACTCTGGCTAAGAACTCTGTCTCATGAAGGCCGGATCTTCATTATCTATTGCTGCCTAACAATCACCCCCAAATTTAGTGGCTTAAAACCACCACCACTTTATTGATTGTGATGCTATAGTTCAGAAATTCATCATGGGTAGTGGTCTCTGCTCCAGTGAAGTTTGCTGGGCTCACTCAAGGGGCTGCATTCACCTGGTGGCTGGAAGGTAGGAGGTGGCCTCACTCACATGTCTGTGGCCTTTGTCCTGGCTGTTACTCGGGGTGCCACGGTTCTCCTCCTTGGGGTCTTTCTCTCCACATGGCCTTCTCTCTAGCAGGATAGGCTGAACTTCTTTACATGGTACCTGGTTTCCCAGACGGAGGAAGCTATTGGGCTTCTTAGGTCCAGAACTGGCACAGTGGTAACTTCTGAGGATACTGTTGATCGAGTCACACGGCAGCTCAGGTTCAGGTAGAGAGGAAACAGACTCTTCCTCTCGATGGGAGGAGTAGTCCTGTGTCTGCAGGTTTAGGAGGAGTTGGTGGTACCGTCTTTGCAGAATATCTACCACAGGAGTCTGGGCAGTCGCTTGACTCAATGTAAAATCAAAACAACTGAAGTATACTGAACTTCAGATTGAATGCGAGCTGTCTAGGGCATCCACTTCTCCCGTTTTGGAATGCACACTCCATGCGGGATTTTTATCTGTTTGGCTCATTATTTTATTCCCAGCTGGACAGCACTGCCTGGCTTTGATAGAGGCTTAGGAGTATTTGTCTTAGGAAGGACTGCTTGGTGTGATGGTAACAGAAGAAGGATTGGTGTGGAGCCACTCCAATAGAGAAGCTGCAGTGAGTCTGGGGAAAGAGTGTCTCAGAGGTGGGGAGACAACGTTTATTCACTATTCTACAACATGAATTGAGGCTGCCTACGCCAAATGTGAGGGGGAAGGAAGAGGCATCCCTTGAGGAAGGGGATTCCAACATCTCAGTGCATGACATGTGCTAAGTCACAGTCAAGAACTGGGTCCTCTTGGGATAATGGAGGCTTCAGGATGGACACTTAGATGGGACTGAGCAAGGCAAATATGGCAGAAGTGTGACTGAAACAGAGCTGAAGACAACACTAAAAAATGATGGGTATGGGGTATGAACGTGACTGAGAAAGTCCAGAGGCTTGAAAATAGTCACCTGCAAAATGTATTTATCAGATAAATGATAAGGATCTTCACTCTAAGTCCTTAAAACATGTAAGCTATGTGATGAAAATTAGATTTGAGTCAGGTTATGATTATTTGGTGCAAAAATTTTTGCATTAGTTACAAGAAGAGTGTCAAGGAAGCCCATTCATGTTTAGGATTGGTGAGTTAATTGATGGTGATTATTTACCTTAATGTAGTTTTATAACACTTTAGAAGTTTGCAAAGATCATTGCTAAATACTTGTGCCTTGGTGAAAAACAAAAATAAAAGATTACTAGTATCTGGTAGTATCTTCTTTCTCTTCCTCCTTCTGCCCAGGGAAATGATCTCAACTCTTGTTCACGGTGAGTGAACCAGGAGAGGAGGGGGATAAAGGAGTGAGATGAGTGATTTCCTCTAGGAAAACAAAGGCTGACAGAGACAGCACGAGGCAGGTTAGTTGGGGTAGAACTGGGGGAAGAAATCCATGGTTCTATCCCAGACAGGTAGGTCCTCATGGGGTGGTGATAGAGAAAGGGCATTTCTATGTACTGGTGTCCTGAGTTGTTATAAGAATCCTCCTTGAAGAAAGTGCTAGGGTTGTTTGTTTGTGGGTTTGTTATTGAAGTTTTGTTTGTTTTGCAGGGACAAGTGTTGACCGTGTTATTTACTGCTATGCTGAAACTGGCATCAAGACGGCCCAGTCTGTTAGGAACATTAGCTTCTTTGGTTCAATACTGGTTCAACTTCCAAGACTTATATGCAATGTTTGGTGCCACTATTATCATTTTCCCTACATTAGAGGACACTGAGGCTCCAGACTGCAAGGACATCCAACCAGTCCATTCTAAAGGAGATCAGTCCTGGGTGTTCTTTGGAAGGACTGATGCTAAAGCTGAAACTCCAGTACTTTGGCCACCTCATGTGAAGAGTTGACTCATTGGAAAAGACTCTGATGCTGGGAGGGATTGGGGGCAGGAGGAGAAGGGGACGACAGAGGATGAGATGGCTGGATGGCATCACTGACTCGATGGACGTGAGTCTGAGTGAACTCCGGGAGTTGGTGATGGACAGGGAGGCCTGGCGTGCTGCAGTTCATGGGGTCGCAAAGAGTCGGACACAACTGAGCGACTGAACTGACTGACTGAAGCTCCAGAGGGACTAAGACCAGAGGAGTCAGAGATGAGAGTGCATGAGCTTCTCTGTGAGGCCTCAGTGTGAAGGCCTGAACTATGGCTACAGACCATTCTGGAGACATGTTGTTAGGAACACACTGTGTGTACTAGATTCCTTGATTTGGAAAATTGGAAAGGGTTGTACACATTGGCCCGCAAATTCTCACTGTGGTCAGTGGTATTAATACTTTTGGATGGAAACCTGTGGATGTTCAAAAGCACAAACAAAAGTTAATGACACACATTCTATGAAAGTGCTTCTGTTCACTCACAAAGGACACCTCTAGGTCTGCAGTTCTTCAACAAGTTTTGTTTACATGTTCTGAGAATTCTATCCAAATTGTGGTGCTTTTCCCAGAAGAATGTGCATATGCACACAGGCAATGTGACATACAATTGTAAGGAGGATCTAGGTTTTGCAACCAACTGAGAACATACAGTACATTCAGCTCATTCTTTGCTGACCTCACCAAGGTTGCTTGAATAGAGTGAAATTATCTTCCATCATAAAATTCTTTGCATCTTTCAGGCAGTTTTAAGCTTAACCCAAAAACAGCATGAAGGAAAGTAATCATTCCATCTATAGTTAGAGACAAGATTCTTGAATTCAGCATGGAAACCATGATGGTGCTTTGATCAATGAGATTGTTCTCCAGGGAGGGAGGCTTTAATGACATGTGACTAACTTCTCCTCAGTAGCTCCAGGAGCCGCCTGTGAATGAGTCCTTTCAAAGGAGGTTCAAAGATACGTGACGGGCCCAATTTTAATTCTGAACATTGAGTTTTATTAGGTAAACAGGAGTACTTTTCAAGTCCTCTCCCCTGAGTCATTTCTGTGTAGATAAGGAAACCACTATCAGTGAAGCCCTGGCAACATGTTTGGGATGAGCAGGGGAGAAACTTCCATTATCTTTGTGGTCATCTTGAACAGATCCTGAAGAAAACTACTCCCGTCAGTCCATAACTTTTGTCCTACCTAAAAACTTAGCTGTGGTCTTCTTTTTTCTTCTATTTTTTTCCTGAGGATACATGAGCAAAAAAAAAAAAAATTTATTTTAATTGAGGTTTGTCTGTTATGCCAGGGAAGAAAAAATATTTGTTTTATGTGAGTTCTTATTTGAAGTGAGTCATGCCTAACTACACTAAGAAGATGAAACACTAGAGATACTTTGTTTTTTTTTGTTTTTTTTTTTTTAATGTCCTCTTCATTCATTTGTTAAACTCCAGGAAACCTGGTTCTTTGAAGGTAATTAGTGATGGTAGGAACAGTGTCATTTATAATAACAGTCATCATAGCCTCTTATATTTCAAGTCCATTCGGCTTTCAGGTGGACAGGGCACAAGATCAGTAAAGGAGGTGAGGCACAAACAAGCCAAATTCCCAATCTTGAACTTCTCACCGACCCTTCATACTGAGTTTTATAATGTAGAGAAGCAATCTTTAGTGTAATCTTGAGCCCCTCCCCCTTTTTTATTTGTGAGGTGTGAGGGAGGTGTCTTAGTCCCCTCCTTAATGGGCAGTGCTTTGAATGGTTGTTGAGGATGTGGAACTTTAAAAATCACTGAAATGTACCTTCTCATTGTTTTTATTATGTCCTAAAACCAAATGGAGAATTTGCATTATTGTTGGAGAATAAGAGATCTCTCTCTTTTCAAGACTGAGCTTCGTCAGGAGGGAAGAAACTATCCTCTGCCCTTCCAGGTTCTTCTGGCTTGTCTAAGAATTAAATGAGACAGATTACCAGTAGAAAATCAAATTTAACTTCATATATATAGGAATGCACACACATAAGAGGTCAGAGACTCCACATATGTGGGACAGAAAGGTGAAAGGAGGTACTTATGCCATCCTGAGCTAAGGAATGAGGTATGGGGTCTAGGTCTTCCAAGGACAGGAGGGTCATTCTCAGGAGATTAAGAAGAGCAGATATTTAATAACTAGGTGTTTGTTCTGTCATAAAGATGGGGCCACTAAGATAAATTTTATCTCTGGTAAATACTTTTTCTAGGAAAAATCTCCAATTTAAAATCTTCTAAGTAGTTAAGACAGGAGCAGTGGATTTCTCCTGAACCCATAGGATCTGAATTGAGTTTAGTTCAAAATAAGTCTTGTGTAAGAGTACCCCATTCACGTATGACCTAAATCAAATCCCTTATGATTATACAGTGGAAGTGAGAAATAGATTTAAGGGACTAGAACATTTCATGCAAGGATGGGCTTGATAAAGGACAGAAATGGTATGGACCTAACAGAAGCAGAAGATATTAAGAAGAGATGGCAAGAATACACAGAAGGACTTTACAAAAAAGATCTTCACAACCCAGATAATCACGATGGTATGATCACTCACCTAGAGCCAGACATCCTGGAATGTGAAGTCAAGTGGGCCTTAGAAAGCATCACTATGAACAAAGCTAGTGGAGGTGATGGAATCCCAGTTGAGCTATTCCAAATCCTGAAAGATGATGCTGTGAAAGTGCTGCACTCAATATGCCAGCAAATTTGGAAAACTCAGCAGTGGCCACAGGACTGGAAAAGGTCAGTTTTCATTCCAATCCCAAAGAAAGGCCATGCCAAAGAATGCTCAAACTACTGCACAATTGCACTCATCTCACATGCTAGTAAAGTAATGCTCAAAATTCTCCAAGCCAGGCTTCAGCAATACGTGAACCGTGAACTTCCAGATGTTTAAGCTGGTTTTAGAAAAGGCAGAGGAACCAGAGATCAAATTGCCAACATCTGCTGGATCATCGAAAAAGCAAGAGAGTTCCAGAAAAACATCTACTTCTGCTTTATTGACTATGCCAAAGCCTTTGACTGTGTGGATCACAATAAACTGTGGAAAATTCTGAAAGAGATGGGAATACCAGACCACTTGACCTGCCTCTTGAGAAACCTATATGCAGGTCAGGAAGCAACAGTTAGAACTGAACATGAAACAACAGACTGGTTTCAAATAGGAAAAGGAGTTCGTCAAGACCGTATATTGTCACCCTGCTTATTTAACTTCTATGCAGAGTACATCATGAGAAACGCTGGGCTGGAAGAAACACAAGCTGGAATCAAGATTTCCTGGAGAAATATCAATAACCTCAGATGTGCAGATGACACCACCCTTATGGCAGAAAGTGAAGAGGAACTAAAACGCCTCTTGGTGAAAGTGAAAGAGGGGAGTGAAAAAGTTGGCCTAAAGCTCAACATTCAGAAAACTAAGATCATGGTATCTGTTCCCATCACTTCATGGGAAATAGATGACTTTATTTTTGGGGGCTCCAAAATCACTGCAGATGGTGGCTGCAGCCATGAAATTAAAAGACACTTACTCTTTGGAAGGAAAGTTATGACCAACCTAGATAGCATATTCAAAAGCAGAGACATTACTTTGCCAACAAAGGTCTGTCTAGACAAGGCTATGGTTTTTCCAGTGGTCATGTATGGATGTGAGAGTTGGACTGTGAAGAAAGCTGAGCGCTGAAGAATTGATGTTTTTGAACTGTGGTGTTGGAGAAGACTCTTGAGAGTCCCTTGGACTACAAGGAGGTCCAACCAGTCCATTCTGAAGGAGATCAGCCCTGGGTTTTCTTTGGAAGGACTGATGCTAAAGCTTAAACTCTAATACTTTGGCCACCTCACGCGAAGAGTTGACTCATTGGAAAAGACTCTGATGCTGGGAGGGATTGGGGGCAGGAGGAGAAGGGGACGACAGAGGATGAGATGGCTGGATGGCATCACTGACTTGATGGACTTGAGTTTGGGTGAATTCCAGGAGTTGGTGATGGACAAGGAGGCCTGGCGGGCTGGGATTCATGGGGTTGCAAAGAGTCGGACACAACTGAGCGACTGAACTGAACTGAAGAGTAGCCCATTTAGGGGATGCTTGTTCTGAACCCCTATAGACCAAATTTTTATGTTTTTCACTGTGGTCCTAGGATATTTCTAATTTTTCAGGAGTGGTCCCTTTTTATCACTTTATTTCCCTTGTGAAATCGTAGCTAAAATGGGATAGAAATAATTAATGGAAGAAAGTAAGACACTGATTAAAATAGATATTTGTTTTTATTATTTCTTTTGGATTATTTCCACATTTCATATTTAAATTGTGGTAGATGATCTTAGAATTAAGCTCTGACAACTAATTATCTCCATTATGCTGATTTCCCACTTTTCTTCATTGCTTACCTCTTAGAATTTTGATTATTTCTTAAATTTCATCATGTGTAATAAATCCATACTAACTTGCAATATTTGAGGAAGTAGAGAGAAGACTAAACTAACTAGCTTAAAATCTTCAATACAGTGTTTTTCAAAGAATGTTATATTTTCATTTGTGTGTATATGTATATATAAAAAACATAAATCACATATTACCTAGCATGATCCTTAAGGAATTTGCAATTTCCTTAGTCTTGGTTTTGCATGTAAATGGAAAATTTCTAAGTGCTTGAGGTTACTTTGAAAGAGTCCTTAATAGTTTAACCAGTAACCCTTAAAGCTTAAGTATACTCTTATTTAGTAAACCATTTTTATTTTTCTCATAGCTAGGTTGAGTCCATTTAGCTCAGCTATATGAAGTATTAAATTATTAAGTAGAATGGAGCTGCTAGAATATTTTTGGAGAAAAATCTACAGTGCTCTCCATATACATGTGCATTTGCATGACTATTACATCCACTACACATGCTGATGTATATGTGCACATGTACTACAGTCCCTGAGCACACCATGTATTGTGGGCAATTGGAGGACATGATCTTTGGGTATAAACTAGACCAAGCTTTCTGAGGGCAGGAAGCATGGCCCTTGGCATTCTTCTTCTGTGTAAACATATCTGCCAAAGACTTAGCTTGGTGCCCGTCTTAGTTGGGGGCAGCCTTTATGAGAAGCAGTTCCAGTTCCTTTCTGCCTTTCCGTCTGGGTGCTGGTGAATGGGAGGGGAGGCTGTGTTGCAGGAAGGCTGGGAGGTTGAGCTGTGCAGTGTGCCTTCTTATAGGTAGGAGTGTGACTTCTCACCTGTTCATGATTTTCTTGCTGCACACCATAAGCACAGTAGTTAAGAGCACAGGCTTTGGTGTCAGCCCTGGATTTGAACCTTGGCACTCTCATTTTCCAGCTGTGGGATCAATCTTGAACAGATCTAGTTAATCACTCCAAGCTTCATTTTCCTGATCTAGAAAACAGAGATCATAATTACACCCTCACCAGGTATATATGTACTCTTGGAAGGAATTTTTACACTGGCAAACAGGTGATTCTTGCCTTACTATTGAGTAGATCAGTTTATCATCTAACTTACACAATCAGCCTTTCTGAAAAAGCCCATTTTGACTAAAGGTACAACCAGTCCTCTGCAACCACCGGTTCCACAGCCACAGATTCAACCAACCTCATATAGATGACATTCCTGGGGAAAAAATTCCAGGAAGTTCTAAAAACCAAAACTTAAACTTGCTGTAGGCCAGTGACTATTTACATATCATTTACATTGTATTGGGTATTATAAGTAATCTAGAGATAGTTCAAAGTACGCAAGAGGATGTGAGTAAACTCTATGCAAATACTATGCCAATTTATGTAAGGGACTTGAGCATCTGTGAATTTTCGTATCCATGGGGGTCCTGGAACCGACACCCCATGGATACTGATAGACCACTGTTTGGGGGGATTTTTGTTTTAATTTTGAAATGGTAGATTTTTTGCAAGCTAATTAAAATGTAAAGGTTTTCATAAACTAAGACTTTTCAACAGTCAGATGATAAATGTATAACTGATACCGACGGATGAAATGGGCTTTGCAGGTTGTTCAGTTGGTAAAGAATCTGCCTGCAGTGTCGGAGACCCAGGTTTGATCTCTGGGTTGGGAAGATCCCCTAGAGAAGGAAATGGTAATCCACTCCAATATTCTTGCCTGGAAAATCCCATGAACAGATACTATCCATGGGGTAGCAAAGAGTTGGACATGCCTATGCGGCTAACAAGGGTGAAAAGGAAAATGTACCGCCAGACCAGACTGTGACTAGGGTTGTTAAGTCAGCATCGTTCCTGACAGTGCAGGGTCAAGTTCCCAAAAGGAATTTGATTGGCTTAACTCAGCCTGAGAATAGATTCCCCGTTGGCCATATCCTCCTATTTCAGTCAGGATCACAAGACACAACGCATAAACTGGGGGAAGTCAGATGAGTATGGGAGGCAATGACAGACGTCTCTAAGCTCTGTGAGGGTCAAAGGCAGTAAGGATTTGCTAAACTTTGAACATTGGTAGAAAAATGACCATAAAAAAAAAAAATTGAGTATTGATGATAGATAAAACCTTGAAAGTGTGAGATCATTCAGGCAGAATGCAGATGGAGAAGGGCCAAAGACAGCTGACTAGGGAAACCTGACATCCATGAGAAGACACAGGGAACTAGAAGAGAAACCAAAGAATTACCAGGAATGCAGAGCTATGTGATGTTTCATATTAGAAGGTGTAAAGAAGATGAAAATAACTGATAATGCTAATTGAGAGTCTTTACAAGATAATGTCTGAAAGCAGCTACATGTAAAGGTAGCTGCTTTCACATGTTGGGCTTCCCCAGCGGCTCAGTGGTAAAGAATCCACCTGCAACACAGGAGCCATAGAAGATGCTAATTGCATCCCTGGGGCAGGGAGATCTCGAGCAGAGCATGGCAATCCACTCCTGTATTCTTGCCTGGAGAATCCTATGAACACAGGAGCCTGTGAGCTACAATCCATAGGGTCGCAGAGTCAGACACCACTGAAGTGATTTAGCATGCACAGAACATTTTCTAACACTATATTAAAAAAACTCAAAATGGATTGGAGACCTAATTGTAAAACTGGAAACCATACAACTCCTAGAAGAAAACATAGGCAGAACATTCTTTGACATAAATTGAAGCAATTATTTTTTTGATCTGTCGCCTAAGGAAAAGCAAATAAAGGCAAAAATAAACAAATGAGACCTAATTAAACTTAAAAGCTTTTACACAGCAAAAGAAACCACCAACAAAACAGAAAGACAACCTACTGAATGGGAGAAGATATTTGCAAAACAATATGACAGATAAGGTATTAATATCTTCAATATATAAACAGCTCATACAACTGAACATAAAAAAACCACAAACAACTCGATTAAAAAATGGGCAAAAGACCTGAATAGACCTTTTTTCCAAAGAAGACATATGGCCAACAGGCACTTGAAAAGATGCTCACATTGTTAACCATCAGAGAACTGTAAATTAAAACCACAATGTGATGCCATCCATAATAGCTGTTCTCAAAAAGATCGCAAATAACGAATGCTGGTGAGGCTGTGGATAAAAGTGAACTCCCGTGCCCTGTTGGTGGGAAAGTAAATTGGTGCAGCCACTGTGAAAAACAGTACATATGGAAGTTTCTCTCAAAAACTAAAAGTAGAAATACCATGTAAACAAGCAATTCTACTTCTGGGAATATATCTGAAAAAAAAAGGAAAACACTAATTCAAAAAGATACCTGCGGGGATGTCGCTGGTTCTCCAGTGGTTAGGTCTCAGTGCTTTCACTGGGGACGGCAGGGTTCAGTTCATGGTCAGGGAACTGAGGTGCTATGAGCCGCAAGAGTGCAGTCAAAAAGAAAAAGATACACCCCAGTGTTCACTGCAGCATTGTTTACAAATAATCCAGATACGGAAGCAACTTACATGTCCATCAATGGAGGAATGGATAAAGAAGATGTGGGATATAGATATATACACATATATACGCACAAACACAATGGTATTTGGTTCAGCTACAAATAGGAATGAAATTTTGCCATTTGCAACAATATGGATTGACTTGGATGGTATTACAGTAAATGAAATAAGCAGAGAAAGATAAATACTGTATGATATCACTTATATGTGGAATCTAAAAAATAAAACAAACTAGTGAACATAACAAAAAAGAAACAGATTCACAGGTATAGAGAACATGCTAGTGGTTACCACTGGGAGCGAAAAGAGGGGAGGGGCAAGATGGGGTAAGGGATTGAGAAGTGCAAACTACTCTGTATTAAAAGAGCTACAAGGATACACTGTATAGCACAGGGAATTTAGCTAATATTTCATCATTGTAAATGAAATACAGCCTTTAGAATTTTTGAACCATGTTATACACCTGAAACTATTATATCAACTATATCTCAATAATTAATAGATAGATGGATAGAAGGTCTGAAAAACATCCTATGGATCTACCAGTGTAGTGGGTCAGAGGCCAAACTACAAGTGTACAATGATTGGGGAATAAGATAGAAACACAAATGTTCATCATATTATTCTACCAAGAAGCCTGATTGCAAGTTGGAGGAGAGAGATTAAAGGAAAATTAGAGGGGAACATAGCATCAGTGGAGGATATTAAAACTTTGTTTGAGATAAAAGTCTTAAGCGTATTTGTCAACTGAGGAGAAAAGGCCAACCAAGAGGGTGAGTGGAAGATGCAGGAGGAAAATGATGAATGAAACAAGAATCTCTGGGAGGTCTGAGGGAACAGAGTGGTAGGTGGAGGCATCAATTTTTTCAAAAAATATATTAACACAGTCAGTTAATACAGTTTCTATTTCTATTCTTCTTTTTCTTCTTGCTTTAATGTTTAACTCAACTTTGAAATAGTAATGCATTTACACGGTTCAGTGTTGCTGGTTTTGGCTACACCGCATGCAGAATCCTAGTTCCCCCAACCAGGGATGGAACCATGTCCCCTGCAGTGGAAGTCAGAGTCTTAACCACTGGACCACCAGGTAAATACCCCCAAAGTTTTAAAAGGCATAAAAGGGTAGGCACTGAAAACTCTTCTTCCCGCCACCACCATACCCCCAGCTTTTGTGTGTTCTTAATTCTTCTTCCCACTGACAACCAAATTCATGAGCTTTTTGAGTGTTCTTCCAGAGACACCTTATATACTAGCAAAAAAGTACATATATTCTTCTTCTTTTTCACATAATTGGGGGAATTCAATACACATCATTCTTGTTTTTTTAAGCCTAACAACATATTTGGGAGATATTTCCATAATAAGTATATAAAGTGTTTCCTCTTTTTCCTGACTGCATTTTATTTCAGTTTCCTGTTGATGGAGGCTGTACATTGTTCATTTTATACATTGAACCATGAGCCATCTGCAGTATAAATTCCTAGAGTTGGAATAATTGGTTCAAAATGTATGTACACAAACAATTTAGATCTATATGATGGTGTGATCACTCACCTAGAGCCAGACTTTAGGTGGAGTCTTCAGACTCCAATCCTGGAGTGTGAAGTGAAGTGGGCCTTAGGGAGCATTACTATGAACAAAGCTAGTGGAGGTGATGGAATTCCACCTGAGCTATTCCAAATTCTAAAAGCTGATTCTGTTAAAAGTGCTACACTCTAAACACCAGCAAATTTGGAAAACTCAGCAGTGGCCACAGGACTGGAAAAGGTCAGTTTTCATTCCAGTCCCGAAGAAGAGCAGTGCCAGGGAATGTTCAAACTACCACACAATTGTGCTCATTTCACATGCTAGCAAGGTAATGCTCAAAATCCTTCAAGCTGGGCTTTACTAGTACATGAACTGAGAACTTCCAGATATACAAGCTGGATTTAGAAAAGGCAGAGGAACCAGAGATCAAAATGCCAACATCTACTGCATCATAGAAAAAGCAAGGGCATTCCAGGAAAACGTCTACTTCTGATTCATTGACTACGCTAAAGCCTTTGACTGTGTTGTCATTGTGTAGTCACTCAGTCATATCTCTTTGCGACCCCCATGGACTGCAGCACACCAGTCTTCCCTGTCCTTCACCATCTCCTAGAGCTTGCTCAAACTCATGTCCATTGAGTCAGTGATGCCATCCAACCGTCTCATCCTCTGTCTTCCTCTTCTCCTCCTGCCTTCAGTCTTTCCCAGCTTCAGGGTCTTTTATAATGAGTCGGCTCTTCACATCAGGTGGCCAAAATATTGGAGCTTCAGCTTCAGCATCAGTCCTTCCAATGAATATTCAGGGTTGATTTCCTTTAGGATTGACTGGTTTGATCTCCTTGCAGTCCAAGGGACTCTCAAGAGTCTTCTCCAGCACCACAGTTCAAAAGCATCAATTTTCTGGCTCTCAGCCTTCTTTATGGTCCAACTCTCACATCCACACATGACTCCTGGAAAAACCATAGCTTGTGGATCACAACAAACTGTGGAGAATTCTGGAAGAGATGGGAATACCAGACCACCTTACCTGGCTCCTGACAAACCTGTATGCAGGTCAAGAAGCAACAGTTATAAATGGACACAGAACATAGAATGGACTGGTTCAAAATTGGGAAAGGAATATGTCAAGGCTGTATATTGTCACCGTGCTTATTTAACTTATATGCAGAGTATATCATGCAAAATGCCTTCCTGGAGCACAAGCTGGAATCAAGATTGCTGGGAGAAATATAATATCAACCACCTCAGATATGCAAATGACACCACCCAAATGGCAGAAAGTGAAGAGGAACTAAAGAGTCCCTTGACGAAGGTGAAAGAGGAGAGTGAAAAAGCTGGCTTAAAACTCAACATTCAAAAAACGAAGATCATGACATCTGGTGCCATCCCTTCACAGCAAATAGATGAGGAAGAAACGGAAACAGTACAGACTATTTTCTTGGGCTCCAAAATCACTGTTGATGGTGATTGCAGCCGTGAAATTAAAAGACAATTGCTTCTTGGAAGAAAAGCTATGACAAATCAAGATAGCATATTAAAAAAAGCAAAGACATCACTTTGCCTACAAAGGTATGTATAGTCAAAGTTATGTTTTTTCCAGTAGTCATGTATAGATGTGAGAGCTAGAGCATAAAGAAGGCTGAGTGCCAGAAAACTGATGCTTTCAAATTGTGGTGCTGAAGAAGACTCTTGAGAGTCCCTTGGACTGCAAGGAGATCAAACCAGTCAAACCTAAAGGAAATCAATCCTGAATATTCATTGGAAGGATTGATGCTGAAGCTGAAGCTCCAATACTTTGGGCACCTGATGGGAAGAGCCAACTCATTGGAAAAGACCCTGGTCCTAGGAAAGACTGAAGGCAGTTGGAGAAGGGGAAGACAGGATGAAAACTCTGGGAGATAGTGAAGGACAGGGAAGCCTGGCATGCTCTAGTCCATCGGGTTGCAAAGAGTTGGACATGACTGAGCAACTGTAAAACAAACAAGCCGAAAAATATCATAAGAAGCAAAATAGCACTGCAGTTGAAGACTAAGAGTTCTAGACTGCTTAAATTCCAGCTTCACTGCTGACTAGTCATTTGCCCTCAAGCAAGTCCTTATGTCTGTCTCAACTGTAAAATGGAGATGCTGATAATAATAGCACCATTTTAGTTCAGTTCAGTTGATCAGTCGTGTCTGATTCTTTGCAACCCCGTGGATTGCTGCATGCCAGGCTTCCCTGTCCATCACCAACTCCCAGAACTTGCTCAAACTCATTTCCATTGAATCGGTAATGCCATCCATCCATCTCATCCTCTGTTGTCCCCTTCTCATCCTGCCTTCAATCTTTCCCAGCTTCAGAGTCTTTTCCAATGAGTCAGCTGGAGATATTGAAAATAACAGAACCATTTTAGTTCAGCTCAGTTGATCAGTCGTGTCCAACTCTTTGCGACCCCACGAATCACAGGACACCAGGCCTCCCTGTCCATCGCCAACTCCCGCAGTCCACCCAAACCCATGTTCATTGTGTCAGTGATGCCATCTAACCATCTCATCCTCTGTTGTCCCCTTCTCCTCCTGCCCTCAATCTTTCCCAGCATCAGGGTCTTTTCCAATGAGTCAGCTCTTCACATCAGGTGGCCAAAGTATTGGAGTTTCAGCTTTAGCATCAGTCCTTCCATGAACACCAAGGACTGATCTCCTTTAGAATGGACTGGTTGGATCTCCTTGCAGTCCAAGGGACTCTCAAGGGTCTTCTCTAACATGACAGTTCAAAAGCATCAATTCTTCTGTGCTCAGCTTTCTTTATAGTCCATTTAATAGCACCATTTAATAAGGATTAAATGAGACAGCACATATTATACACAGCAAATGCTCAATAAAGTTATTATCATTTTGCCAACATCTTAGAGAGATTGATTAGAAACAGAAGTAGCAATTATTTAAGATGGAAGAAAGGAAGTGATAAAGTGGAAATTAAGAGACATAGAACTTAAAGTTCTCCGATTCCTTAAGTAAAAGGAAAGATTATCTGCCAAGCATGAAAGGAAAGGGGTGGAGAATGGGACTTGAATTTGGGACTTGAAATTCAGAGTAATTGAAATGAAAGGAAGGATGACAATCCTTGGATTTGAAGTGAAGAAACTGTAAGGATGGGAAGTTGAATGATTGTCCCCCAAGGACCGTAAAGTCCAGTATGATTACAGCAAGAAGAGAGGAATCATGTAAACCTCATGCCCAAAATCTAGACTGGGAACTGCAAAGGAGCAAGAAATCGCTCTCAGAGGTGGAGGTGTGGTGATCTGGAGTCTGCGGGCAGTCAAGATAGTATCAGTTTCATTGCTTTACCTGGACACTGGGAGATAGTGAAGGACAGGGAAGCCTGGTATGAGCTGCAGTCCATAGGGTCTCAAAGAGTCGGACGCAATTTAGTGACTGAACGTCAAACAACAACCCGGACAAAAGGTATCTGCATTCAAAATGAGAGCAGGGGTATCAACTCACATCCATTAGAATGGCTGTTGTCAAAAAGACAACAAATAACAAATATTAGTGGAAAAAGGAAACCCTTGTGCACTCTTGGTGGGAACATAAATTGGTACAGCCACTATGGAAAACAATATGGAGGTCACTCAAAAAATTAAAACTAGAACTACCATGCAGTTCAGTTCAGTTCAGTCGCTCAGTTGTGTCTGACTCTTTGCGACCCCATGCATCGCAGCACACCAGGCCTCCCTGTCCATCACCAACTACCAGAGTTCACTCAAACTCATGACCATTGAGTCGGTGATGCCATCCAACCATCTCATCCTCTGTCATCCCCTTCTGCTCTTGCCCCTAATCCCTCTGAGCATCAGAGTCTGTTCCAATGAGTCAGCTCTTCACATGAGGTGGCCAAAGTACTGGAGTTTCAGCTTCAGCATCAGTCCTTCCATGAACACCCAGGACTGATCTCCTTTAGAATGGACTGGTTGGATCTCCTTGCAGTCCAAGGGACTCTCAAGAGTCTTCTCCAACACCACAATTCAAAAGCATCAATTCTTCAGCACTCAGCTTTCTTCACACTCCAACTCTCACATTCATACATGACCACTGGAAAAACCATAGCCTTGACTAGACGGACCTTTGTTGGCAAAGTAATGTCTCTGCTTTTCAATATGCTACCTAGGTTGGTCATAACTTTCCTTCCAAGGAGTGTCTTTTAATTTCATGGCTGCAATCACCATCCTCAGTGATTTTGGAGCCCCCAAAAATAAAGTCTGACACTGTTTCCACTGTTTCCCATCTATTTCCCATGAAGTGATGAGACCAGATGCCATGATCTTCGTTTTCTGAATGTTGAGCTTTAAGCCAACTTTTTCACTCTCCTCTTTCACTTTCATCAAGAGGCTTTTTAGTTCCTCTTCATTTTCTGCCATAAGGGTGGTGTCATATGCACATCTGAGGTTATTGATATTTCTCCAGGAAATCTTGATTCCAGCTTGTGTTTCTTCCAGCCCAGCGTTTCTCATGATGTACTCTGCATAGAAGTTAAATAAGCAGGGTGACAATATACGGTCTTGACGAACTCCTTTTCCTTTTTGGAACCAGTCTGTTGTTCCATGTCCAATTCTAACTGTTGCTTCCTGACCTGCATATAGGTTTCTCAAGAGGCAGGTCAGGTGGTCTGGTATTCCCAACTCTTTCATAATTTTCCACAGTTTCTTGTGATCCACACAAAGGCTTTGGCATAGTCAATAAAGCAGAAATAGATGTTTTTCTGGAACTCTCTTGCTTTTTCCATGATCCAGCGGATGTTGGCAATTTGATCTCTGATTCCTCTGCCTTTTCTAAAACCAGCTTGAACATTTGGAAGTTCACGGTTCACGTACTGCTGAAGCCTGGCTTGGAGAATTTTGAGCATTACTTTACTAGCGTGTGAGATGACTGCGATTGTGCGGTAGTTTGAGCACTCTTTGGCATTGCCTTTCTTTGGGATTGGAATGAAAACTGACCTTTTCCAGTCCTGTGGCCACTGCTGAGTTTTCCAAATGTGCTGGCATATTGAGTGCAGCACTTTCACAGCATTATCTTTCAGGATTTGAAATAGCTCAACTGGAATTCCATCACCTCCACTAGCTTTGTTCATAGTGATGCTTTCCAAAGCCCACTTGACTTCACATTCCAGGATGTCTGGCTCTAGGTGAGTGATCATATCATTGTGATTATCTTGGTCGTGAAGATCTTTTTTGTACAGTTCTGTGTATTCTTGCCACCTCTTCTTAATATCTTCTGCTTCTGTTAGGTCCATATCATTTCTTTCCTTTATCGAGCCCATCTTTGCATGAAATGTTCCCTTGGTATCTCTAATTTTCTTGAAGAGATCTCTAGTCTTTCCCATTCTGTTGTTTCCCTCTATTTCTTTGCATTGATTGCTGAGGAAGGCTTTCTTATCTTTTCTTGCTATTCTTTGGAACTCTGCATTCAGATGCTTATATCTTGCCTTTTCTCTTTTGCTTTTCTCTTCTCTTCTTTTCACAACTATTTGTAAGGCCTCCCCAGACAGCCATTTTGCCTTTTTGCATTTCTTTTCCATGGGGATGGTCTTGATCCCTGTCACCTATACAATGTCATGAACCTCCATCCATAGTTTATCAGGCACTCTATCTATCAGATCTGGTCCCTTAAATCTATTTCTCACTTCCACTGTATAATTATAAGGGATTTGATTTAGGTCATACCTGAATGGTCTAGTGGTTTTCCCTACTTTCTTCAATTTAAGTCTGAATTTGGCAATAAGGAGTTCATGATCTGAGACACAGTCAGCTCCCAGTCTTGTTTTTGTTGACTGTATAGAGCTTCTCCATCTCTGGCTGCGAAGAATATAATCAATCTGATTTTGGTGTTGACCATCTGGTGATGTCCATGTGTAGAGTCTTCTCTTGTGCTGTTGGAAGAGGGTGTTTGCTATGACCAGTGCGTTTTCTTGGCAAAACTCTATTAGTCTTTGCCCTGCTTCATTCTGTACTCCAAAGCCAAATTTGTCTGTTACTCCAGGTGTTTCTTGACTTCCTAATTTTGCATTCCAGTCCCCTATAATGAAAAGGACATCTTTTTTGGGTGTTAGTTCTAAAAGGTCTTGTAGATCCAGCAATTTCACTCCTGGGAATTTATCTGTAGAAAACAAAAGGACTAATTAGAAAAGATACATGCCCTATGTTCATTGTAGCATTATTATAGTACCCAAGATATGGAAGCAACCTAATGCCCAACAATAGATGAATGGACAAAGAAGTTGTGATATATATATATATATACATACACAAGGAGTACTACTCAGCCATTTAAAAAATGAATGAAATCTTGCCATTTGCAATGAAATGGATAATGGATGGACCCAGTGGGTATTATGCCAAGTGAAATAATCAGGCAGAGAAAGACAAATTTGGTACTATTATCACTTACCTGTGGAACCTAAAACACAAAACAATTGAACAAGCATAACATAAGAGAAACAGGATTATAGGTACAGAGAAGAAGCAGGTGGTTGCCAGAGGGAAAGGGGGTAGGAAGAGGAAAGAAGTAGATAAGGTAGATTAAGAAATATAAACTTCTAGCTGCAAAATATATGTCACAAGTATGAAATGTACAATGTGAGGAATTTAGGTAATAAATATGTATTATCTTTGTATGGTGATAGATATTGCAATTAGATATCATGGTCATCATTTTGAAATATATATAAACATTGAATCACAAAATAAGGAAAGTAAGGAAGTATGCTTGTTCTAGAAAGAGAGAATACCAGAGCAGTCAGGGGGACATTTTTGGAGAGAGGGAGAGAAGAGATGGGAGGATACATGAAGGAGGAGACTGACAAAGCAAGATTAGGGTAGGACTCAGTGAGGAGATAGGAACCCCTGAGTCAGTGTTGAAGTCACTGTTGGAAGAAATTATTGCAAACTATGAATCCAGAAAAATATATATTTATCAGTTCAGTTCAGTTCAGTTGCTCAGTCGTGTCCGACTCTTTGCGACCCCATGAATCGCAGCACGCCAGGCTTCCCTGTCCATCACCAACTCCCGGGGTTCACCCAAACTCATGTCCATCAAGTCGGTGATGCCATCCAGCCATCTCATCCTCTGTTGTCCCCTTCTCCTCCTGTCCCCAATCCCTCCCAGCATCAGAGTCTTTTCCAATGAGTCGACTCTTCGCATGAGGTGGCCAAAGTATTGGAGTTTCAGCTTTACCATCAGTCCTTCCAAAGAAATCCCAGGACTGATCTCCTTTAGAATGGACTGGTTGGATCTCCTTGCCATCCAAGGGACTCTTATGTACATGTAAATGTTGCATGCAATCTCAGGAGGTCACAAACTCCATAGACACCCCAACTTTTGAAAGTAAATTTTTTCTTCATGTATATTTTATTACTTTAAAATTGTTTATTTAAAAAAAAAGAAAAAAATTTTATTTTATATTGGAGTATAGTTGATTTACAGTGTTATGTTTAAAGTAAACTTTTCATTGAAGTATAAGCTACATATGAATATTGGTGTCCCACTTCAAGTGAACTTCCCTGTGTTACCAGAAACCAGATCAAGACGCAGAACATCACCTGTCCCTCAGAATCCCCACCTTTCAGCCATGAACCATCCTGCAAGGATGACCACTATCCTGACTCCTATAACCATAGACTAGTTTGATCTGTTTTTGAATTTTATATAAGTAGAGTTATACAGGATGCATTCTTATAAGCCTGGTTTCTTTACTCAGGATTATGTTTGGGCAGTTCATACATATTAGTATATGGAGCTGCACTTCATTCATTCTCATGTCTATATGATAGCCCACTTTATGACAGATGACAGTTCATCCATTCTACAATCCATAAATTTTTGGGTTTTTCCTGGTCTGGGAGTATAATAAACGGTGCTGCTATTAGCACTCTTAGACATGCCTTTTGATTATATGTACACATTCTGTGGTTATACACCTAAGGATAGAGTTCTCAGGTCATAAGTTCTAGTAGATAATGGGTCTTATGTTTTTTGACAAGGAAAATAGGGATGTAGGGGAAGCGGAATTCATACAAGCTTTCAGTCTGAATCCTAGTATAAAGTTATACATGTTTTGCATTGATCATTTATCCACACTGAGAATGAAATAAGACCACAACAATCAAAGACTTGATGAATAAACCCAAGGAGAGACTCACTGAAAAGATTAATAAAAGTTCTGACAAGTCAAGAAAAAAATAGAAAAAAAAATTTAAGAAATATTAATTGCCAAAGGGACTCAGGAAGTCTCAAAGAGTTGAGGAGATCAATAATTACTGAAGAAACTGGAAAATAATGTTAGAGAATTATCTCTCCCCAAAAGTGGTAGGGCCCAACAGTTCTCACGGTCACCTTTCTTTAGAGCTTCAAAAAATAGATAATTCTCATGTTATTTAATCTGCTTTAGGACATAGAAAAAGATTGCAAAATCACAATACTAAAACTTGACAATCCATAAATAAGAAAACTACAACCCATTTTTTCATATGACTAGAGATGCAACAGAAAGAAAATCCTAAGTAAATTACAAAGAGAATTTGTATTAAAAGACAATTCTTTGGATAAGTTAGTATTATTCTAGGGCTTCCCAGGTGGTGCTAGTGGTAAAGAACTTGTCTGCCAGTGTAGGTGATATAAGAGGCATGGGTTCGATCTCTGGATCGGGAAGATTCCCTGGAGGAGGGCATGGCAACCCACTCCATTATTCTTGCCTAGAGAATCCCATGGACAGAGGCTGGCAGGCTATAATCCATAGGGTTGCACAGAGTTGGACACGACTGAATAAACTTAGCATTCTAGGAATGGCAAAATACTAAGAAATCTACTAATATAATGCATCTAGTAATAATTCAGTAATTGTCAGAGTCTTTAAAAATATGTATACATAGCCTTTGACCAACAATTCCACTTATTTGGATTCTATCCTAAGAAGATATAACAGTTATATCCAAAGTTTTCACCACAAGGCTATTCCTTAGTGTTGTTTATATCAACAACAAAGACAAAAATAGAAACAACTTAAAATGTCCAATAATACAAAACAGGGTCAGTTAAGCTATGCTCTACATATTAAATACATATGACCATGAAATAATATGCAGCCATTAAAAATAATGATGTAGAAAAGTTTTTAATAACATAGAAAACTATCCATGCCAAAAAATGTATATAGCATCATTAAGTTAAAAAATATATTTGAAATTTTTATTTTTTAGCTATCTGTATTCTCCAGATTTTTTGCAGTTATCATGCATAACTTTTATAGTATAGTGATAAGGATGTGAAGCAACAATTTTTAAAAATTCCTGTTTCTTATTTGTGTTTGGATGTGAAATATCAGAGAATTACCTTGGCATTCGCCTGAGGGACAGAAAGTCCTTTCATTTTTCTCTACCAGCTGGTTGACCCCACTCAGGGCCCTGCTTGAATCACAGGCCTCACCACTTCCCACCCAGCTATCAAACATTATACAAGATTTCATCCAGTCTGCCTAGCACTGAGGCCAGATTCGCCCTCCACTGTGCCCCTGTTGCTTTCCTGCTATGGAACTGTCCTTAGCTCCCCACCCTCCCTAGCTTTCCAATTCAGGCCTCCAGAGCCTGATTCAATGCACCTGTCAGATCTTATTTCTCAGGGACTGCCCCTGGCACTCGGAGAAGGCAATGGCACCCCACTCCAGTACTCTTGCCTGGAGAATCCCATGGATGGAAGAGCCTGGTAGGCTGCAGTCCATGGGGTCGCTAAGAGTTGGACATGACTGAGCAACTTCACTTTCACTTTTCTCTTTCTTGCATTGGAGAAGGAAATGGCAACCCACTCCAGTATTCTTGCCTGGAGAATCCCAGGGACAGGATTCTATGGGGTTGCACAGAGTCGGACACGACTAAAGCGACTTAGCAGCAGCAGCAGCAGCCCCTGGCACACCCTCTTCAAGTCTGCAATCAAAACCATCTCACACACTGTGCCTCTTCTAGCTTCCACGTGTTTGACTCCGCTGCTCTCCCTTCCAACAGTGCCCCTCCTCCCCTCTCCCCCTGCCTCTGCCTATTAAGTCATCCTAATTTCTCCTTCAAGGCTTAGCTCAAATCCCCTTGCTTTCATGAAGACTACTCCAGCTCATACCTCTGGCTCCAAATGGCCCTAAAAGTCTGAACAACGTTTGAACTGTTGAAGTAGTGGGCAACGAGACAGTTTGCTTTACAAGGCCTTGTGGATTCATCTTTATCCTGAGCTCCCTGACCTGCTGCCTTCCTGCTTAATTCCAGCAGCCCTTATACAAGTCCATACTCTTTAAAGTACAGACACTGGCAGATCACCCCCAGAGAGGGGCAGAAATTCCATCTCTCACCTTTGTGAGTCTCACTCAGTGGGTCACAGTTACTTGCCTGAGGACCCACCTCCTCTACAATGAATGACACCAGGAGTCACCCTGGTGATGACTGACACTCTCTTGTGACTGTGCCTTTACCTGGTATTATCAAACCATTGATAAGTACTGATTGAGCCACTGAAGGTGTACAGCAGAAGATGAGGATTTTGTTTGTTAGGAAGATATACTAATAAGAACTCAGAAAAATGAGGAAGGCCATTTTGACACAACAATGATTCCGGTAAATACCAAATCAGCATGCACTTCATGTCAGGCAGCACTTTTACATGCGTTATCTTAGTGAGTCACAACAGCCTTAAGAAGTATATTCCAGGGCTTCCCTGGTGACTCAGTGGTAAAGAATCCGCCTGTCAATGCAGGAGACACAGTCTTTTGATCCCTGATCCAGGAAGATCCCACATGCCATGGAGCAACTAAGCCCATGCACCACAACTCCTGAGCCTGTGCTCTAGAGCCCGGGAGCCGCAACCACTACCCTATGTAGCAACTACTGAAGCCTGAGTCCCCTGTGTTCACAAGAGAAGCCACTGCAATGAGAAGCCTCCCCGCTGCAACTAAGTAGCCCCTGCGACCCACAAGTAGAGGAAAGTCTGCACAACCATGAGGATCCAGTCAATAGTAAATAAACTGATTAAAAATAAATAAACATTAAACATTAAAAAAAAAAAGTATATTCCACTGTTATTCCCATTATAGAGGAGGAAACTGAAACTTAAAACAGGTAAGTAACCATAGACTTACTATATGACCCAGCGATTCCACTTCCACGTATTTACCACCCCCAAAACTGAAAACAGGGACCCAAATAGATACTATGTACATGCTGTGGACGTGTACACCCCTGTCCATAGCAGCATTATTCACAGTAGCCGAAAGTGGAAACAACCTAAGTGTCCATCAACTGAGGATGAACAAACGAAAGGTGGCATACCCGCTTACTAGAAGATTGTTCAGTCATAAGAAGGAGTGGAGGGGCCTTCCCTTGTGGTCCGGTGGCTAAGATTCTACACCTCTAATGCAGGGGGCTCAGGTTCAATCCCTGGCCAGGGAACTAGAACCCACATGCTGCAATGAAGACTAAAGATCTTGAGTACTGCAGCCAACTCCCAGCACAACCAAATAAACAAATATTTAGGAAATGAATGAAGTTCTGACGTATGCTACAAAGTAGATGAACCTTGAAAACATTACGCCTAGTGAAACAAGCCAGTCACAAAAGACCAAATGTTATATGATTCCACTTAAGTGAAATAGGCATATTCACAGAGACAGATTAGAGTTTACCAGGGCCTGGGGGGAGGCGAAGGGGGAGTTATTGCTTCGTGGATATACTTTATGTTTGGGGTTAAGAAAACAGTTTTGGAAGTAGACAGTGGTGATGGCTGTACAACACTGTGAAGTATATTCAATGTTACTGAATTGTACACTCAAAATGGTAAACTTCATGCTATGTATACTTTAACATACTAAACCTTTTTAAGTCATATAGCAAGAAAGGGGTTAAGCTAGAATTTGAGGCTAAACCCGTCTGACAATAGGGCCCCTGATCTCAACCCAAGGCTTTCACTCCCCCGGGCAAAAGCAGCAAACGTGGAATGAAGAGAACTAGATTCTTGTCATCACTATCTGTGTGACTTTATTCAAGCCTGACCCTGGGAGGCCTCACTTTCCTCAACTGATAAAGTTGGATAGCTATCTGTTGATTGTGATTTCGTAATACAGAGAGTCCCGAGCCATGATTCCTGATCCAGATATCATTTGCTTCTGCCCACTCTGGAGACGTTGATGGACAGTGAGCAAGGGACAGGAACTAGCTGTCTGTGCCCTTACCTAGCCCCTCCCCTAGGGGTTTGCCCTGGTGTGGAGCCAGCTCTTGAAAGAAGCCTCCTCTCCTCTCCCCTCCCCATTCTGGGAGAGGACTCCTGGCTGTGCTCCAAGATAAACTTCCACAAGGCGATCATTAACATAAAGTCAAGGAGAAGGTCAGGGGAGCCCTTAAAAAGGCCTTCTTGCACCCTAAGGTGGCTGAAGCCACTCCACAGCTCTTTGTCCTGACTGCTGCCACCCAGACACAATGTGGCTGCTCCTGGCTGTCTTTCTGCTCACCCTCGCCTATTTATTTTGGCCCAAGACCAAGCACTCTGGTGCCAAGTACCCCAGGAGCCTCCCATCCCTGCCCCTGGTGGGCAGCCTGCCGTTCCTCCCCAGACGTGGCCAGCAGCACAAGAACTTCTTCAAGCTGCAGGAAAAATATGGCCCCATCTATTCCTTTCGTTTGGGTTCCAAGACGACTGTGATGATTGGACACCACCAGTTGGCCAGGGAGGTGCTTCTCAAGAAGGGCAAGGAATTCTCTGGGCGTCCCAAAGTGGTAAGTAATGCCTCTGACCCCTCCCCTCACCAGCCCCTGGGCACGTTGAGCTCTTCAGCCAAGGCCATGCCTGCAATGCCCCTTCTAGTTCCAGAAGAATCCTGTGATTCTTCCAGTAACAGCCTGGTGGGGCTGTGGGTGGGGAGCGACCCCTCAGACTTCACCCAGCTTCTAAGCTAGGCAGGAAGAATTAAAGGAAGACTTTATTTTCTGGCTGTTTCTGGAGGTGGGACAGGGTGGGAGTGGTGGTTTGAGGGGGTCAGGGAGCCCTTACAACATCATCTCTCCCAGCTGAAAAAGTGAAAGTGTGAGCTGTTGAGTCTTGACCAACTCTTTGTGACCCCATGGACTAGCCCACAACACTCCTCTCTCCACAGATTTCTCCAGGCAAGCATACTAGAGTGGGTTACCATTTCCTACTCTGGGGTATCCTCCTGACCCGGGAATCGAACCCAGGTCTCACCCATTGTGTAAAAGTTCTTTATCATCTAAGCCACTTGGAAAGCCCAAGAGTCTAGCTCTCTGAGCCTGAAATCTGAGCTCTCATGATTCACTGAAAGAGCATCTGTAAAGCATTTAGCCCAGTGCTGGAAGTTCTCAATAACTAGCCTTGATGAACACTGTTCACATGGAAAACGGGTTAGTGATTCCTGTCCTCCGCAAAAAGTTGTGAGGGGGAAGTACCCTGATTTTTGGAGGGCTGGGATCACTATTTCCCTGGAGCTTCCTCAAGCTGCTCCAGCCCTGGGGAGCTGACCTATGAAAGCACTTTCGGGGAGGACGCTGAAGATTCAACCTGTCGAGCTTTCTGTTTACTCCTGGGGGCAGAAGGGAGTGGGAGCTACTCATCCAGGAACACTGCCAGCCTCCAACACAGCACCTGGCTGCAGGGTACTCCCCTGAATGTCCTGGGCAACGCCCCCTGGCTGCTCATCTTTGATCAGACCAAGGCTTGACTCTTCTTTGCTTGGGCCAGTCGGCCTGGTTCTTGGGCCAACTACCCTCTCCCATCTCTGCTGGGCTTCTTCTCTCCAGGGCAAAGAGGAAGGAGGCAGCTAGTCTGATGGGGCCTGCAGATCCGGGGATAGAAGACAGAAGGTCTGGGGGAACCTGTAAAGTTTTGGGGGTCTTCTGGGCAGAAGCAGCTTGGCCCATGTCTAGGCTGGGTGGACAAGACATGTGCCTCTCCCGATGTGGGCCTGTATTGGGCACACGGCTGGCAATGGAAGGGAGAACTAAAGGGGGCTCAGCTGCTGTGCCTTTAGCTGCTCCCATCCCCAGAGGACCCAGGGAAGGGTAGGGGCCTGGTGTGTCCTCAATCTCTGCTCCTACAAGTTTAGAGAGTCCATCCCATCACAGCTGCCTCACCCTGTCATTGATCTGAACAATCTAATTCAGGGTTCCTTCTTTTGCCTTACTCTGTCTCTCTGTTGGAACTGGGAGTATCAGGCCATAGGTTCTGTCCTGCCAAGGCCTTGCAGTCAGGGTGGAGTGAAGCAGGGAGCTCTATAAGGAGGCTGCGCGACAGCTACCAGCCTCATTGCCCTCGGGGAGGGCAGGTGGATGGTGTCTGAGTCCTATGTCCTTTTCTGCTTTCCAAAGGCCACTCTAGACATCCTGTCAGACAACCAAAAGGGCATTGCCTTTGCCGACCATGGTGCCCACTGGCAGCTGCATCGGAAGCTGGCACTGAATGCCTTTGCCCTGTTCAAGGATGGCAACCTGAAGTTAGAGAAGATCAGTGAGTGCCTGGCTGGCCCTGGGCTGAAGGAACCTGCAGAGGGTTGGGGAGGGAGAGGGTTCTGGTACCTCCATTCCACATTTTCTTGGCTACCACTGCCATCTGCTGGACATCTGCTCTCTTCGATTCAGATGGAACTGGTCGAGATGGCGGTGAAGGGATGACTCAACTCCCGCCCTCACACCCCTCTCTCTCCCCAGTTAATCAGGAAGCCAATGTGCTCTGTGATTTCCTGGCCACCCAGCATGGAGAGGCCATAGATCTGTCCGAGCCTCTCTCTCTGGCGGTGACCAACATAATCAGCTTTATCTGCTTCAACTTCTCCTTCAAGAATGAGGATCCTGCCCTGAAGGCCATACAAAATGTCAATGATGGCATCCTGGAGGTTCTGAGCAAGGAAGTTCTGTTAGACATATTCCCTGTGCTGAAGGTGAGGATGGGGCCAGGTCCTATGGGCAGACCTCAGCAGACCCTGATCGTATACCCAGTTCTTTCCTCTTACGGTTCACTCCAGACCTCATTTTTTTCTGACGACCTCAATTACAGTGACCTCTACCTCCTCTGACTCTTCAAAATCTTGCTGCTTCTCTACAGAAATAGGTTTAGCTTTTAAATTATGGGTTTTATTACTCATGATAACGTTGTTGGTGTTGTTGTTTACTCACTCAGTCGTGTCTGACTCTTGAGACCCCACAACTGTTACCCACCCGACTCCTCTGTCCATGGGATTTCCAAAGCAAGAATACTGGAATGGGTTGCCATTTCCTTCTACAGGGCACCTTCCCAACCTAGGGATTGAACCCACGTCTCCTGCATTGCAGGCAGAGTCTTTACCCGCTGAGCACCTGGGAAATGCCATGTGCCAGTCCCAAAGCTCCACATGCATTAGTCATGCATTCCCTTTGGAAGTGGGTTTATTATCCCCATGCAGATGAAAATACAGGCTTCAAAAAGTTAAAGAACTTAATCATGCCATGAGACTCAAGTCTGTGTTATGTTATGCTATGCTATGCTATGCTAAGTCACTTCAGTTGTGTCCAACTCTGTGACCCCATAGACCGCAGCTACCAGGCTCCCCCGTCCCTGGGATTCTCCAGGCAAGAGTACTGGAGTGGGGAGCCATTGCCTTCTCCGCAAGTCTGTGTTACCTGAATGAAGTCTCCGTCAGTGCTAGACGTTTGATTGAAGGGGGAGGGGAGGTGACTCCTTTCTCCCTTGTTTGGAATTGTCCTGGTTGTCACCGATGGTCCCATTCTGGGTCCCTGTCCTGCTTTCCATTCTGGCTGAAGGTTGAGGTTAGAGTGGGAACTCACCAGGGATGGCCAGGGAGAATCTAACATTTCCACTTTGCAGATTTTCCCCAGCAAAGCCATGGAAAAGATGAAGGGTTGTGTTCAAACGCGAAATGAATTGCTGAATGAAATCCTTGAAAAATGTCAGGTAGGTGATGGAGCAGAAGAGATGACGAGTCAGGTGGAAAGTGGCAGGAGAGCAGGGTAGGGTCCATTTTGGACAGTGTAGGAGCTCCAGCACCTAGCCGCGAGCCTGCCATAGAGTCGGTGCTCAATAATCCTGACTTAATAATAAATATAAAAATAAATAAATAGGAGTAGAGAAGTGAGGAACTGCAGAGGACCCTGAAGGGACCCATCCACCCTGCAAATTTAAAGAGGGCCCAGTGCTTTTTCCACTTCCACCAGTTCATGGGTCCTGACTAGCCTCACTCCACTCCCTCATTTCCAAGTGGGAGAAGCCTTTGTGTCTACAGTCTGGGTGAGAGTATGGCAGGGGTTGCAGATGGGGCTCCTTTCTCTTCATCGTCTCCCAATCTCACCCAACCAGGAGAACTTCAGCAGTGATTCCATCACTAACTTGCTGCACATACTGATCCAAGCCAAGGTGAATGCAGACAATAACAATGCTGGCCCAGACCAGGATTCAAAGCTGCTTTCAAATAGACACATGCTCGCTACTATAGGGGACATCTTCGGGGCTGGTGTGGAGACCACCACGTCTGTGATAAAGTGGATCGTGGCCTACCTGCTACACCATCCTTCGGTGAGTTTCTCTCTACCCGAGCCTTCCCAAGCACTCCTGACCCCAGGCACACTCACCTCTGCTCCAGGGAAAGGGAGAGTCCATACCTCGGGACTTCTTTGCAGGATGATTGGGCTGGACCCTTTACCCAAGCAGTGGTTGGCTCTGTCCTTTGGCTGGAGCTGCCCCATCTTCTGCAAGCAAAGCCAGGGTTGTAGAGCCACCTCTGGGAAGGGTCTTGCCCTTCTGGGTGTGACAGTAGGTTCTTCTAAGCCCTTGCTCCTCCTGGGCTGATACATCCTGGTAACATTCACCCTGTTCTGGCCCCCAGTTGAAGAAGAGGATCCAGGATGACATTGACCAGATTATAGGTTTCAATCGCACCCCAACCATCAGTGACCGGAACCGCCTTGTCCTGCTGGAGGCGACCATCAGAGAAGTGCTCCGAATCCGGCCTGTGGCCCCTACGCTGATCCCCCACAAGGCTGTCATTGACTCCAGGTGTGCCTTCCCTCCCAGGAACACCCAACCCTCCTGGTCCCTCCCCCAGCATCTGACCCTTCCAGCTGGCTGGTCAACCTACAGTCAACCACTGACAACTGATCATCGTACCCACGACCTACTGACCAGTGTGTCTCCTACCCACTGACACCCACTGACCCATCGACCTGACCTCCCTCAGAAGCTGCCCGCTGCCTGGGAGACACGTGCTCCTACCCAATCCAAAAGCCGCAACACACACACACACGCACTCATGCACACACACACCAGCTCAATATGCACACCCACAGGCCCTAACAGACCCACAAGTGTTGATCCTAAGTGCTACTCAGGAAGAGAGGGCTGGATTCATATTCAATCTGGCAGAAGCTGAGGAGAAGATGCAGGAGTGGGCATGAGGGAGTGGGCATGAGGGAGCGGGCATGAGGGAGCAAAGGACTCTTTTCCCCAGGGTAGTGACCACGGAGACTTGGGGCAGAGAAGGTGGGGAAGAACGATACTCCAGACCCTCTTTTCCTCTCCCTCTCTGGAGCAGCATTGGCGACCTTACCATTGACAAAGGCACAGACGTTGTGGTCAACCTGTGGGCACTGCATCACAGTGAGAAGGAGTGGCAGCATCCCGACCTGTTCATGCCCGGTGAGTCCCTGTTCTGTCCTGCCCCGCCAGCCACACAGCCCCCTCTGTGCCCACCTCTCCAGCATTGCTTCCCTTCTGCCAATCTTCCTGCTAGAAGACTCCTGACTCCCACTACATGGACCTGTTGACACCCCTAGCCTACCCTACACTTACCCAGATTCTTCACAGCTGGGTTCCCCACTCTCCTTCCACCAACTGCAGCCTCCTCTTCTGAGAAGGCCCATAGGCATATGTCTCCTGTGAAGTCAGCCCCCTCTCCTGTGGGATGGTGCCATTTTCATGTTTAATACACCTTTTCATCCTTCCTGAATATTCCATCTTCTCTGTGTGATTAAGGGCTACCTGAGAGCAGGGCATTTATCTCTCCTAAGATTGCCGCCCCCCCCCCCACCCAAATAAGGCTGTCCACCTTCTCAGACTGGGGCTCCCCAGGCAGGGCCTTGTCCTCCCCCTACTCCTCTACTGACACTGACCCTGGCCCCTGGCTGACGCCTCCCCGTGTCTGCAGAGCGCTTCTTGGACCCCACGGGGACGCAACTCATCTCGCCATCATTAAGCTACTTGCCCTTTGGAGCAGGACCCCGCTCCTGCGTAGGTGAGATGCTAGCCCGCCAGGAGCTCTTCCTCTTCATGTCCCGGCTGCTGCAGAGGTTCAACCTGGAGATCCCGGATGATGGGAAGCTACCTTCTCTGGAGGGCCATGCCAGTCTCGTCTTGCAGATCAAACCTTTCAAGGTGAAGATCGAGGTGCGCCAGGCCTGGAAGGAAGCCCAGGCTGAGGGTAGCACCCCATGACTCCACCCTATGTGACCCCCACCGCACAGAATTAGAGGAGCTCCCCCACCCTCTCCCACCATTCCTTCTTCCTCCCCGCCCACTCTGCCTTCTTTCCCAGCCTGCAGCCCTGGCAGTGATGTGCATAAAACAGTTTCTTTCTCCAAAGGCATCTGAGCAGCTCATTCATTTGTTCACTCGTTTCTTTCAACAAGTATTTTATGGACCACCTACTATGTGCCGCTCACTCACTGTCCTTGGACCTCAGGCTCCTTGGCCTCGTGAAACTTAAAATTCTAGTGAGGGCTGACAAATGAACATTCCAGAGACTCATAAGTGCTTTGGAGTCAGTTATACTGGTTGCTGATGATGTGAGGGGAATGGCCAAGGTGGGGGTGGCTGCTGTGAATGAAAGGTTGGGGTAGCATGAGACTGGGCAGAGGTGCCCCCCGCTGAGGGAGCAGCAGGGAAGAGGCTCAGGACACTGGGTTAACCTGCCACTCTCTCACCCCTGGACACTTACGAGGAAAAAAGTTCTCCCTTGAGGTATCCTGGCAATCCCTCATCACTGGCTTCTTCTGCCATAGAATAAATGCACCGAGAAGTATGCCTTCTTCAGCAAGGGCTGGTGCAAATCTGAGGGACAAAATAGCAGGGAGCATGTGACAAAGCAAGTGGGACTCAGAGAGCAGGAAGGCAGTTCTACTATAATGTCTCCACAGCTGGTCAGGAGGGCAAGTCCCTGCGTTCTGTATTAGCTGTATCTGCCCCTCCTGTTTGAAAGCAGGGATTGCAAACTGCTCACCCATGGGCCACAAAGGGCCCACTACTGAGTTCTACGTCCACGTGGTACCTTTGTTTTACAATAAAAAAAAAATGAAATTAACTGTCAACATCTTAAAATGAAAAGGATTCATACAGAAATTCTGATTTCCAGCTTCTGAAAATCCTGGGGCCATATCAGATAGGGTTACAGTTGTACATGGCCTCGAGCTCCACCTTGGCCTCCCCAAAACCCCTACTGTCCAAAAATCCCTACTGTGCAAAAACCGCATCTGCTTGACTCAAGCATGTCACTGCCTAGACCCTGTGGGCATCCGATGAGCTCCTCCTGCTCTCAAGCTCAGTAATACCCCATTCATCCTCTCACTCTGAGGCTAAGGCCTGCTCAGAGGCCCAAATATGAATGGCAGACATCTGAACTCTCTAGACCGAGGCTCCAGCTACATCTTACAAGTGCCACACAAAACAGGTACCTAGACAAAGAGGAGGGTCCCTCTTCTCTGACTGAGGAGAAGATCTCTAGCCAGTCAGGAAAACCTCCAGCCACAACACTCAGGAAATGAGACAAGAGAACCAAGTTCTGCCCAGTGCCTGTGTTTATCAAGCATCTGGCTGGGCATTTTTATCCAAGTTACATATTCCTCTCTTTTTACGGGAAACCAGAAAACCGAGATTCAGAGTGATCACACACCTAGAACAAGTTTTCTAGATCTAAAGCCTGAATTTTAGTGGAAAAAACCTGAATAATTAGCAGTTATCCTAAACTTTCATGCTGGATGCTGACAGGCACAAAAATGACAGATAAGACATGGACTTTGCCTTTGAGGAACGTTGAAATTAGTAAATTGTTAGATTAAAAAAAAAAGCTTCTGTTTCAGTTCTTATTGCTGAAAATCTTCCTAAAATATTCAGGTTCATTTTGTGCCTCAAATACAGTCCAATCAACAGAATTCATTCCTTCCCCCCACCCCCCCCCCCAATAATGTGACAAAGCCTCAGAGTCATAATTTGAAGCAATGATGGTTATATACACAACACACACATACCTAGTCAGTTTATATAATACACATTTTTACAGGACTCAAAAGCTTTTCAAATTTCTTGAACAGTCAGCCTCACCTTTGAGCCTGCCAGCCAGCACCCGACAAGGGATGAGAAGTGCTACCACCCTTATCTTACAAAGGAGGAGCTGACACCTAGCCTAAGGCTGCAGATGACAGAATTGAGACTGTCAAAACTCGGATCTCCTGACTTTCGGTTCAGTATTCTTTCCATGACTGGGCCCTAGCTCATCAAGTCTTTGCTTTACCTTGAACACGTCTTGATCAAATCAAATAATCACTTTGCCCAAAAAGAGGTGCAGTTTTCAAGGGGATATGAAATATTGAAGGTACATGTTAACTTGTTGCTGATGTTCTTTGAGAAAGATTCACTACGGTTTCACTGGACAGTGAAGGACACGTGGGGTCTCAGAGCCCTTCTTCACTTTAAGCAAAATTCTAAATGTAACCTCGTTTTTTCCTCAGTAGTTCCACCCCACTGCACCAAGCTTTTGTTGGGGGCAAAAGAAATATTAATGGGACTTGTCTTGTGTGCCTGACTGTCTAAAGACCAGTGCTCAGTCACTCAGTCACTTCTGACTCTTTGCCACCTTATGGACTGTAGCCTGCAGCTCTCTGTCCATGGGATTCTCCAGGCAAGAATACTGGAGTAGGTTACCGTGCCCTCCTCCACTAGAGACCAGTACCAGAGATTTATTGCCAGTAGAAAGTTCAAGGAAACCACTGGCTTCTACCTCAACAAAGGGTTACATTAAAAATGTTACCCCTGAGCGAACAGATACAAGACTTCTTAAAATCTTCAGAATCCAGAGGCTTTCTTCAAAAGATTGAATAACCTTAAAGAACTTTATGAATTTTAAGACCTGACATCTAAAGATTAAAAGAGACACCAGATGATTTAGAAGAAGGGGAATTTAGCATCCCCCTTTTCTGTTATCAAAGATAGATTATGATGCAGTCAAGAAGTAATAATTAGAACTGGACATGGAACAATGGACTGGTTCAAAATTGGGAAAGGAGTACATCAAAGTTGAATATTGTCACCCTGCTCATTTAACTTCTAAGTAGAGTACATCATGCGAAATGCCCTCCCGGATGAAGCACAAGCTGGAACCAAGAGTGCTGGGAGAAATATCAACAACCTCAGATATACAGATGACACCACCCAAATGGCAGAAAAGTGAAGAGGAACTAAAGAGTCTCTTGAAGAAGGTGAAAGAGGAGAGTGAAAAAGCTGGCTTAAAACTCAACATTCAAAAAACCAAGATCATGGCATCCAGTCCCATTCCTTCAGGACAAACAGATGGGGAGACAATGGAAACAGTGACAGATTTTATTTTCTTGAGCTCCAAAATCACTGTGGATGGTGCCTGCAGCCATGAAATTAAAAGACGCTTGCTCCTTGGAAGAAAAGCAATGACAAACCTGGACAGCGTATTAAAAAGCAGAGAGATTACTTTGCTTGCAAAGGTCCATATGGTCAAAGCTATGGTTTTTCCAGTAGTCATGTATGGATATGAGAGCTGGACAATTAAAAAGCTGAGTGCCAAAGAATTGATGCCTTCCAAAACTGTGATGCTGGAGGAGATTCGAGAATCCCTTGGACTGCAAAGAGATCCACCCAGTCAATCCTAAGGAAATCAATCCTGAATATTCATTGGAAGGACTGACGCTGAAGCTGAAGCTCCAATACTTTGGCCACATGATGCGAAGAGCCGACTCAATGGAAAAGACACTGATGCTGGGAAAGATAGAAAACAGGAGAAGAAGGGGACAACAGAAGATGAGATGGTTGCATGGCATCACCAACTCAATGGACATGAGTCTGGGCAAACTCCAGGAGAGGGTGAAGGACAGGGAAGCCTGGCGTGCTGCAGTCCACGGATTCACACAGCGTCAGATACAACTGAGCGATGAACAACAACAACAAGGGCCACAGCAATAGGCATCCAGCTTGAGATATGGATTGTTATTAAAATAACTGTAGCCTAATGGTTCTTTAGGGCTCCCCAGGAGGCTCAATGGTAAAGAATCTGCCTGTCAAGCAGGAGATACAGGTTCCATCCCGGGGGTGGGAAGATCTTCTGGAGAAGGAAATGGCAACCCATACCAGTATTCTTGCCTGGAAAATCACATGGACAGAGGAGACTGGTGGGTTATAGTTAGTGGGGTCACAACAGTTGGACATGACTGAGTGACTAAACAACAATTGTTCTTTAAGCTGTATAAAGTTATTGATATTTGGGCAATTCTGAGATTCTACCCTTCTGGGGGTGGTTGTTCAGATTTTTCAGAGATAAAGTATCAGTTCCAAAACAGTTTGATTTTATCTATTGGCGATAAAAAGTGAACTCTAAACCTGTCCTTGAGAAGGCATAGTTCCTGCTGATTGGGGCAACCAAGATGTTAAGATTCTAAACTTGTGGGCAGATAATGCATATTGCTTAGAAAGTAGCAGGAAAAAGTACCCCTATTTCCTTCCTCTTTATTAAAACATCTCCGTTCGCCCGCCCTGAGGCCTCTGGCTTGTGACTGCCTCCTGAGCAGAGTGCTGCGCACCAAGCAGCAGGAGTTTTCCGCCCATCCTGTCTTCACCTTGGCTCATCAGCCCTTGGTACCCGCAGGATGGATCCCAGATGAGCTGAATCCACAGATGCAGAACCTACGTATGCTGAAAGCTAAGTGCATACAGTTATTTTACATGGCAGCCTTGAGCAGCCTCAGATTTTGGTTATCTGCCGGGCTTGTGGAACCAAACTCTCGTGAATACTGAGGGACAACTGTACTGACATTTGAAGTCAGATAATTCGGGGACGACAGAGGATGAGATGGTTGGATGGCATCACCAGCACAATGGACATGAGTTTGGGTGAGCTCCAGGAGTTGGTGTTAGACAGGGAGGCCTGGTGTGCTGCAGCTCATGGGGTCGCAAAGAGTCGGACACAACTGAGCAACTGAACTGAACTGAACTGAATTCTTTGCTGCGGTGACCCTCCTGTGCATTATAGGATGTTCAGCAGCATCCCTGGCCACTATCCACTAGATGCCAGTATCAACACCCCACTCCACCCCTGGCTACTTGTTGCGACAATCAACAATGTCCAAACACTGGTAAAAGTCCCCTGGGGAGGGGACAAATTGCCCTTAGTTTAGAACCACCATTCCAGCCAAACTGAACCACACAACTCCGTGCAGAATCGTGTTGCATCCACTCTTTGTCACCTGATTGTCCTTTGGGCTCCCCAACCACTCTGTAAATTCCCTAAGAGAAGGATGAAGTCAATCTCACAAGTGCACCTACCCAGCAAAGGATTAGACACACAAAAACCTTCAGGAAGTACTCATCCTGGTGACTTGACAATGAAGTAACCCCACAGGCTGTTCCTCCCCCATGTTCCCCACGCCTCTTAGCTACGCTGTACAAGCAGCCACGGGAAGGGATCCTCCAAGGGTTAGGCCAGGGCTGTGGCAACATAATTTCACACGATGACTGGAGACCAATCCACGGCTCTCTGGGCTTACAGTAACCCAGCACAATCTGGGCCTGGCCATCCACCTGGAATCTTACTCCCAAGGCAGGGAAATGACTGCACGTTCTATTTTTGTGGGCAGCCCATCCCAGCCTATCCAAGGCTTCCTCACCACACTCCAGAACCACACCCCAAGGAGTAGGAGGTCATAGGTATTTACACCACTGCCTGGGGGGTAACCCAAGAATTTCCAAACCCTTGAAGAAACCACAGAATACACCATGCAATAATTGAAACCAAGACTGAGACCATGGGTCACAGTTCAGTAGAATCTCCTGAGAACATGTGTGTTAACCAAGAGACCAAACAATAAAGAATATTCTGAATCCCTGACGCAATGGCAATGCCTGAGGGAACCAACAGCTTCTGTGCAACTCAGTCCCAGCAAACAATTCACCACTTGCAAGAAAAGAAGTCACTGTGCCACACTCCAGCTGCCGGTCTTCAAAGCCTGTCTCCCTCTCTCCTGAGTGTGTATTTTCTGCCACTGCCCCTCCTATCTCTTTCAGTTAAAAGAACAAGATAGGTCAAGCAATTGACTTCGGACTGAATCTCCATTTTTGGCAACAGATGCTTCTCCTGAGGTTAAGTCCAGGTTTAAGTCCAGTTAAGCCCTTCCCAGAGGAGCAATGGCTACAGAGCAAGCGCAGAAATGGCTAAACCAGGTCAAATTTGCAGGGCGTTTCAACTCCCTGTTGCTACAAATCAACAAACAGAATCAAGAATAGCGCCAAGAGGAACTGTCATCCAGGTGTTAGGGAGTCAGGGCAGGGGAAGCAATTTTATAGCACAGTTTGGTTTTTATTCCCCCCAAGTAGCCCCATATTTCTCTTTTCCTAGACTAAAATTTACCTCTTCAGGGAAAAATGGTGGGCGGGGGTGGATCAAACTCATGGGATATTATGGAGGAAATGAATGTTTTCTTTGGCCCCTTTCTGGATAAAAGTTTCAAAATCAGCAGATACAGTCTTCTTTTCCACTGAGTAACTGTCCAGTCTGCTGGTTTCTCTTTGCTTTGATAATAGGAATGTGATTTAAAAAAAAAAAAAAACAACGATTTCTCTAAAAAAGCAGCTTCTTGCAAAAGAGACGGTTGGCGGAGGGGTGGGGAGCAGGGTGTTTAAAAAAGTCACCTGAAAGGCTTGGATGAGAGTCACCCTTTCTGTTAGGTGACAGGAGGGAAGTGAGGTGTTTATGGAGCTCCCGCTTGTAGTAGTCACAGATTTGTACAAATCGGTTCCAATACGAATTTTAGCTTCCACCTCTGGAAGTACAAACAAGTGCTACCCTGGTGTCTGCTGCATTATATAAAGCCAGTTCACTTCCAGCAGGGTCTCGCTTTACTATACCTAAACCTGGTATCAATGACAAAAAGCCCACACAGGAGGGTAATGGTGACCGGGAACTCAATCCCAGACGAGGAACAGGGCCGCGGGGAGGCGGGCTGACAGGAGATTTGCTGCAGCAAATAGGAGCAAATGTGCTCCTCCTATGGCATGCAAGAGCGGGACGACACTGAGGACGTCTGCCTCCAGAGTTGCCGCCGCCGCACTGGAGCTCTGTGATCTCCAAGAGTTAACTTCGTAGTTTCAGTTGCCTCATATGAGAAAGGAGATAAGAACTCCTACCTCATGGGTGGCTGTCACGATGAAATAATCGAAATATCATGTCCGGCAGTGTAGAGGTTAAATTAGAAGATAGCAAATTCCCTCAGCCCTCTCCCTGGGCATGCCCTCCCCACTTGCGGCTCCCTCACAGCACTTTCAGTGTTGTCCTAGGGAGTCCCGAAGATTTCTGACTGTGTCCAGGGAGTAACTAGGGTTCAGCACTCTGGCTACTCTGTCGTATTCAGCATCAGGCCATGCAAGGGCCTAACACAAAACTTCCCAGGTGGTCTAGTGGTTAAGAATCCACCTGCCAGTGCAGAAGACATGGGTTTGACCCCTGTTCCAGGAAGATCTCACAAGATGCGGGGCAGCTAAGTCCCTGCACCACAGCTACTGAGCATGTGCTCTAGAAAGCCACGCACCACAACGAAGAGTAGCCCCTGCTCAGCCCTACTGGAGAAAGCCCGCGCAGCAACGAAGACCCAGTGCGGCTAATAAACAAATAAATTAAAAAAAAAAAAAAAGTAAATAGCCCCCTGTGCCTCTACCCCATACATTCCAACCTGGGAAGGGCACACTGCCTGAAAGGGCCCCAGACCCACCACAGCGTCGCTGGGGACGACTTATTTCAGTACCAGGGATCATCACACTTCCTCAGTGAGGACACCTCAGGGGATAATTTTCCGAGAGAAAGGCAACATTCGAGGTGCAGAATATAAATTATCGTCTTGATGGATCCAGGCTGCATTCCAGCAATTAGAACTCGCACTGGTCCTTCCACACACCTGCTGTGCAACAACCGAGACCACTGGACTGTGGAAAGGACCACCTGCAAAAGCCACCTTTCCACCCGTGAACTGTGCTGCTCCGCTCCTAATGTCACGTGCCGCCACCTGCGTAAAGCTCCACCATCCGTGAGCTCGCTCTACGCCCCCTACCTGTGAGCACGGGGATAAAGTTTCTACCCCTTGGTATCCACAACATGCTGTGAGTAGAACAGGTGCTCAATACTTTTCAGATAGAGATGTTGGTCACAAGAACTTCCAGCATTATAAAACCAATACCTTCTGAATTAAACATGAAATAGAATTCATTCAAATCAGCAGACCAAGAACATTCTGTTGTAATCTTGTTCTTTGAAAATCAGTAATCCATCTGCTAGGTATACAGGATAGATTCCCTCTTAACCAGAAAACTCATTTTCTGATCTTGCCAGATAAGGAAGGGATGGCATGCTCAACTACATGTTATACCTAAAATGTGCCATGTGGTGCCACAGCCCAAAAGTACAGCAGGTGATTCTCTTCAGAACTTCAGCCCCAATAAGCACAAACACTGTTCTCTAGTCAACCCTGTAGCTTCCAGGGCGTTGTCTTAGCTGTCCTTAACTGGAAGAACGAACACAGCCTAAGGCTTCCCTGGGGCTCAGTGGTAAGGAATCCACTTGCCATGCAGGAGACATGGGTTCAATCCCTGGGTTGGGAAGATCCCCTGCAGAAGGGAATGGCTACCCACTCCAGTATTCTCACCTGGGAAATCCCATGGATAGAGGAGCCTAGTGGGCTACAGTCCATTAGGGCTGCAAGAGTCAGAGGTGCAGGATAAAACTTAGCAACTAAACAACAACAAGGCCTAGCTGCCCTTTATAGACACTGAATTCATGCCACACTCATTATTGGATTGAGGCCCCTCATGCTTTCCTTCCTTCTCTGTGTCATAAAGGACACCAGTACTTGCTGAAGCAAGGTCCTTGTCTTATCTCAGGAATACCTAATACCAAGACTCATCGATGACAGTGTCGTTTCTCATCTGCAGGAGAAAACAAAAACAACACTCCAACCTAATCTGTCTGGAATGCTCCTTCCCTGGCTCATATGTCTGGTGTTAAAACTCCTACTCATCCTTCGAGACTCAGGTCAAGTATCACCTTCTTAGGAAAGCCTTCCATGCCCATCCTGCTCCCCAAGCTTGATGCTTTCCTACCCTCTGCTGTCCTAGTCCCTGGGGGTCCTCTGTTTCAGGCTTAGCACACTGTCTTATAATTATACCAAAGTTACTAAAGTGCAGGGAAGGGGGTGAGGGGTGTGGGCCAAGTTGAGGCGGAATCTCTCCAAGTGTGGCCAGATATTACCAGGTCTGAACCACCTGGGGAACTTAATAGAAATGAAGATTCCTGGGCCCTGGCCCCACACCTACTGAATCTATATTCTAATCACCCCACTCCTAGGTGATTTTTATGCATTTGAGAACTACTGCACTAGAGTGTGATTTCTAGGAAGAAGCACGGTGCTTTATTTATCCTCTGTGCCAGATCCACATTCATTAAGTGCAGTGGCATTATTCAGTAGATGCAATGTGCATGAGAATCTTCCACAGAGTAAAGAGCAAAAGGGTACTCAGAGACATGCGTCTCATTTGGTACCTGGGCCACCTAGAAATAAACTTCAGAAAACGTGCCCCGGCGGGAGCAATGCATTAATCCAACTCCACTTTCATAGACACCGGTAGATAGCAAGGAAAACACCAGGCTTTGGAATCAAAATGCCTGGGTTTGAAAATTTTAAAACAAAACAAACCAATCAACCAACCAAACAAAAAAAGCCAAAAACAAACAAACGTTAATGACCTAGCTAGTTTCCCTAGCTAGCTGATCAACCTTGGACAAGTGGCTTACCTCTGTAAGCCTCAGCACAACTACCAGAGAAACAGAATCACAATCCACGTAAGATAGGTGTGTAATGTGTATTAAGAGGGAAATAGTATATGAAAGCATATATGTGCGTGTGTGTGTGTGTGTGTGTGTGTGTGTATACATATATATATATATATATATCTCGGAGAAGGCAATGTTACCCCACTTCAGTGCTCTTGCCTGGAAAATCCCATGGGCAGAGGAGCCTGGTAGGCTGCCATCTCGGGTTGCACAGAGTCGGACACAACTAAAGCGACTTAGCAGCAGCAGCAGCAGCAGCATTCCCCACCTGCTGACATAGCATGAGATGCTTCCTATTTCCAACACTGCTCAAAATCCTCGCCAGGGCTTACTCTGCCCACAAGTCAAAAGGACAGCCCTTCCTGAGGGACAGAGGAAGTGCTCCAATAGGGTCCCCACTCTCTCTGCCTGTCTCTGCATCAAAGGAACTCTGAACAGTAACAAAAGCAGTAATAGAACATGTGGAGCTTTTCAGAAAAGCTTACTTTTAGAAGAATTTCAGGCCACCCAAGGGACACTCTAGTCCTGTTCTAAGCATGAGGTTAAACAGCAGTCCCTAGAAGCATATATATTTCTTTTGTAAGACTCTGGTTTGATCACATCTGTGGCTTTTTCTCACCCAGGAACAGGCAGCAGAAGGGTGTGTGTCTGTCCCCACCCCCGCTTACAGCCGCTGCTGATTACAGCTACACATTCCAATACAGCCTTGCCTCTCAGACCAAAGAGGGGGCGGGGGTGGCCTGATCTCAGAAGCCCTGGAACAAATAGTTGGCAACAGCTGTGTTCTCAGAAGACCGCAGTTGGTCGCTACTGTTTTCTCATTCCACACTAGGTTACCGGCTATAACTCAAGTGCCCCTACTTCAAACGGCAGCTCGCAAGTACTCAAGTCTCTGCCACGGGGGTCTGCTGGCTTGGAAAAATCCATCAGGAAGACCAGAGTGTGGTCAGTCCCACCCCCACCCCTCTGAAACATTCAGGACGTCCCTCAGACCCACAGTCCTGACCACAGGCTTAAAAGGAGAAAGTCTCTAAAAGGAGCCCTTCCCTTTAAAAGAAGGCCCCCCACCCCAACTCAGAATCTCTTCAGAAGCAGAGAACTGTGAAGAAATCTCTGCTCACTAACCCAATCAAAATGGAGAAGGAATAAAAGGGGTTTTGATCAGGAATCCTGCTCCGCCTCTCCCCTTCCCGGCCTCACCCCTCAACTGTTTCCTCACTAAGGCTTTGGCAATGGTTTTACGGTGTCTCATGGAAAATCAGAACAGATAATCCAGCAAGAGCTCAGGGATACATGGGGGTTAAGAACCCGGTGGCCAGGGGAGTAAGGAGCAACTAGAAAGCAGGAAGAAAAGCCTGGAAAATTCTGTAAGGGAGCTGGCCTGCTATAACTGCGAGACATTTTCTAAAAGGCTCCCTCCACCCAAAGCAGTAGTGCGATAAGTAAGCTCCCACCCCCTTCCCTTTCCGAACCCAATCCCCAGACCACTCGTTCCATTACCTGTCTAAGACCCAAAAGGAAAGGCATCCTGCAAGAGCATCGTCCACACTAACGTTGGGAACAAAGGGCTTTTGAAAAGTTAAGGTCTTGGAAGCCAATAGTTAATTAATTGATTAATAAATGAATAAATGAACATTAAACTTTAAAAAACAAGAAGTATATTCCACTGTTATTCCCATTATAGAGAGGAAACTGAATTTTAAAACAGGTTGCTGCTAAGTCACTTCAGTCATGTCCGACTCTGTGCGAGCCCAGAGACGGCAGCCCACCAGGCTCCCCCGTCCCTGGGATTTTCCAGGCAAGAACACTGGAGTGGGGTGCCATTTCCTTCTCCGTAAAACAGGTTAAGTAACAATAGAGTTACTATATGACCCAGCGATTCCACTTCCACGTATTTACCACCCCCAAAATTGAAAACAGGGACCCAAATAGATACTATGTACATGCTGTGGACGTGTACACCCCTGTCCATAGCAGCACTATTCACAGTAGCCGAAAGTGGAAACAACCTAAGTGTCCATCAATTGAGGATGAACAAACCAAAGGTGGCATACCCGCTTACTAGAAGATTGTTCAGTCATAAGAAGGAGTGGAGGGGCCTTCCCTTGTGGTCCGGTGGCTAAGATTCTACACCTCTAATGCAGGGGGCTCAGGTTCAATCCCTGGCCAGGGAACTAGAACCCACATGCTGCAATGAAGACTAAAGATCTTGAGTACTGCAGCCAACTCCCAGCACAACCAAATAAACAAATATTTAGGAAATGAATGAAGTTCTGACGTATGCTACAAAGTAGATGAACCTTGAAAACATTACGCCTAGTGAAACAAGCCAGTCACAAAAGACCAAATGTTATATGATTCCACTTAAGTGAAATAGGCATATTCACAGAGACAGATTAGAGTTTACCAGGGCCTGGGGGGAGGCGAAGGGGGAGTTATTGCTTCGTGGATATACTTTATGTTTGGGGTTAAGAAGACAGTTTTGGAAGTAGACAGTGGTGATGGCTGTACAACACTGTGAAGTATATTCAATGCTACTGAATTGTACACTCAAAATGGCAAATTTCATGCTATGTATACTTTAACATACTAAACCTTTTTAAGTCATATAGCAAGAAAGGGGTTAAGCTAGAATTTGAGGCTAAACCCGTCTGACAATAGGGCCCCTGATCTCAACCCAAGGGTTTCACTCCCCCAGGCAAAAGCAGCAAACATGGAATGAAGAGAACTGCATTCAATGCATCACTATCTGTGTGACTTTATTCAAGCCTTACCCTGGGAAGCCTCACTTTGCTCAACTGATAAAATTGGATAGCTGTCTGTTGATTGTGATTTCGTAATACAGAGTGTCCCAAGCCGTGATTCCTGATCCAGATATCATTTGCTTCTGCCCACTCTAGAGACGTTGATAGACAGTGAGCAAGGGACAGGGACTAGCTATCTGTGCCCTTACCTAGCCCCTCCCCTAGGGGTTTGCCCTGGTGTGGAGCCAGCTCTTGAAAGAAGCCTCCTCTCCCTTCCTCATTCTGGAAGAGGACTCCTGGCTGTGCTGCAGGATAAACTTCCACAAGGTGAGCATTAACATAAAGTCAAGGAGAAGGTCAGGGGAGCCCTTAAAAAGGCCTTCTTGCACCCTAAGGTGGCTGAAGCCACTCCACAGCTCTTTGTCCTGACTGCTGCCACCCAGACACAATGTGGCTGCTCCTGGCTGTCTTTCTGCTCACCCTCGCCTATTTATTTTGGCCCAAGACCAAGCACTCTGGTGCCAAGTACCCCAGGAGCCTCCCATCCCTGCCCCTGGTGGGCAGCCTGCCGTTCCTCCCCAGACGTGGCCAGCAGCACAAGAACTTCTTCAAGCTGCAGGAAAAATATGGCCCCATCTATTCCTTTCGTTTGGGTTCCAAGACGACTGTGATGATTGGACACCACCAGTTGGCCAGGGAGGTGCTTCTCAAGAAGGGCAAGGAATTCTCTGGGCGTCCCAAAGTGGTAAGTAATGCCTCTGACCCCTCCCCTCACCAGCCCCTGGGCACGTTGAGCTCTTCAGCCAAGGCCATGCCTGCAATGCCCCTTCTAGTTCCAGAAGAATCCTGTGATTCTTCCAGTAACAGCCTGGTGGGGCTGTGGGTGGGGAGCGACCCCTCAGACTTCACCCAGCTTCTAAGCTAGGCAGGAAGAATTAAAGGAAGACTTTATTTTCTGGCTGTTTCTGGAGGTGGGACAGGGTGGGAGTGGTGGTTTGAGGGGGTCAGGGAGCCCTTACAACATCATCTCTCCCAGCTGAAAAAGTGAAAGTGTGAGCTGCTGAGTCTTGACCGACTCCTTGCAACCCCATGGACTAGCCCACAACACTCCTCTCTCCACAGATTTCTCCAGGCAAGCATACTAGAGTGGGTTGCCATTTCCTACTCTGGGGTAGCCTCCTGACCCGGGAATCGAACCCAGGTCTCACCCATTGTGTAAAAGTTCTTTATCATCTAAGCCACTTGGAAAGCCCAAGAGTCTAGCTCTCTGAGCCTGAAATCTGAGCTCTCATGATTCACTGAAAGAGTATCTGTAAAGCATTTAGCCCAGTGCTGGAAGTTCTCAATAACTAGCCTTGATGAACACTGTTCACATGGAAAACGGGTTAGTGATTCCTGTCCTCCGCAAAAAGTTGTGAGGGGGAAGTACCCTGATTCTTGGAGGGCTGGGATCACTATTTCCCTGGGGCTTCCTCGAGCTGCTCCAGCCCTGGGGAATTGACCTATGCAAGCACTTTTGGGGAGGACGCTGAAGATTCAACCTGTCGAGCTTTCTGTTTGTTCCCGGGGGCAGAAGGGAGTAGGAGCTAGTCAACCAGGAACACTGCCAGCCTCCAATACAGCACCTGGCTGAGGGGACTCCCCTGAATGTCCTGGGCAATGCCCCCTGGCTGCTCATCTTTGATCAGACCAAGGCTTGACTCTTCTTTGCTTGGGCCAGTCGGCCTGGTTCTTGGGCCAACTACCCTCTCCCATCTCTGCTGGGCTTCTTCTCTCCAGGGGAAAGAAGAAGGAGGCGGCTAGTCTGATGGGGCCTGCAGATATGGGGATAGAGGACAGAAGGTCTGGGGGACCCTGTATAGTTTTGGGGGTCTTCTGGGCAGAAGCAGCTTGGCCCATGTCCAAGCTGGGTGGACAAGACATGTGCCTCTCCCGATGTGGGCCTGTATTGGGCACACGGCTGGCAATGGAAGGGAGAACTAAAGGGGGCTCAGCTGCTGTGCCTTTAGCTGCCCCCATCCCCAGAGGACCCAGGGAAGGGTAGGGGCCTGGTGTGTCCTCAATCTCTGCTCCTACAAGTTTAGAGAGTCCATCCCATCACAGCTGCCTCACCCTGTCATTGATCTGAACAATCTAATTCAGAGTTCCTTCTTTTGCCTTACTCTGTCTCTCTGTTGGAACTGGGAGTATCAGGCCATAGGTTCTGTCCTGCCAAGGCCTTGCAGTCAGGGTGGAGTGAAGCAGGGAGCTCTATAAGGAGGCTGCGCGACAGCTACCAGCCTCATTGCCCTCGGGGAGGGCAGGTGGATGGTGTCTGAGTCCTATGTCCTTTTCTGCTTTCCAAAGGCCACTCTAGACATCCTGTCAGACAACCAAAAGGGCATTGCCTTTGCCGACCATGGTGCCCACTGGCAGCTGCATCGGAAGCTGGCACTGAATGCCTTTGCCCTGTTCAAGGATGGCAACCTGAAGTTAGAGAAGATCAGTGAGTGCCTGGCTGGCCCTGGGCTGAAGGAGCCTGCAGAGGGTTGGGGAGGGAGAGGGTTCTGGTACCTCCATTCCACATTTTCTTGGCTACCACTGCCATCTGCTGGACATCTGCTCTCTTCGATTCAGATGGAACTGGTCGAGATGGCGGTGAAGGGATGACTCAACTCCCGCCCTCACACCCCTCTCTCTCCCCAGTTAATCAGGAAGCCAATGTGCTCTGTGATTTCCTGGCCACCCAGCATGGAGAGGCCATAGATCTGTCCGAGCCTCTCTCTCTGGCGGTGACCAACATAATCAGCTTTATCTGCTTCAACTTCTCCTTCAAGAATGAGGATCCTGCCCTGAAGGCCATACAAAATGTCAATGATGGCATCCTGGAGGTTCTGAGCAAGGAAGTTCTGTTAGACATATTCCCTGTGCTGAAGGTGAGGATGGGGCCAGGTCCTATGGGCAGACCTCAGCAGACCCTGATCGTATACCCAGTTCTTTCCTCTTACGGTTCACTCCAAACCTCATTTTTTTCTGACGACCTCAATTACAGTGACCTCTACCTCCTCTGACTCTTCAAAATCTTGCTGCTTCTCTACAGAAATAGGTTTAGCTTTTAAATTATGGGTTTTAATACTCATGATAACGTTGTTGGTGTTGTTGTTTACTCACTCAGTCGTGTCTGACTCTTGAGACCCCACAACTGTTACCCACCCGACTCCTCTGTCCATGGGATTTCCAAAGCAAGAATACTGGAATGGGTTGCCATTTCCTTCTACAGGGCACCTTCCCAACCTAGGGATTGAACCCACGTCTCCTGCATTGCAGGCAGAGTCTTTACCCGCTGAGCACCTGGGAAATGCCATGTGCCAGTCCCAAAGCTCCACATGCATTAATCATGCATTGCCTTTGGAAGTGGGTTTATTATCCCCATGCAGATGAAAATACAGGCTTCAAAAAGTTAAGGAACTTAATCATGCCATGAGACTCAAGTCTGTGTTACCTGAGTAAAGTCTCAGTCAGTGCTAGACGTTTGATTGAAGGGGGAGTGGAGGTGACTCCTTTCTCCCTTGTTTGGAATTGTCCTGGTTGTCACCGATGGTCCCATTCTGGGTCCCTGTCCTGCTTTCCATTCTGGCTGAAGGTTGAGCGCCAGGGAGAATCTAACATTTCCACTTTGCAGATTTTCCCCAGCAAAGCCATGGAAAAGATGAAGGGTTGTGTTCAAACGCGAAATGAATTGCTGAATGAAATCCTTGAAAAATGTCAGGTAGGTGATGGAGCAGAAGAGATGACGAGTCAGGTGGAAAGTGGCAGGAGAGCAGGGTAGGGTCCTTTTTGGACAGTGTAGGAGCTCCAGCACCTAGCCGCGAGCCTGCCAGAGAGTCGGTGCTCAATAATCCTGACTTAATAATAAATATAAAAATAAATAAGTAGGAGTAGAGAAGTGAGGAACTGCAGAGGACCCTGAAGGGACCCATCCACCCTGCAAATTTAAAGAGGGCCCAGTGTTTTTTCCACTTCCACCAGTTCATGGGTCCTGACTAGCCTCACTCCACTCCCTCATTTCCAAGTGGGAGAAGCCTTTGTGTCTACAGTCTGGGTGAGAGTATGGCAGGGGTTGCAGATGGGGCTCCTTTCTCTTCATCGTCTCCCAATCTCACCCAACCAGGAGAACTTCAGCAGTGATTCCATCACTAACTTGCTGCACATACTGATCCAAGCCAAGGTGAATGCAGACAATAACAATGCTGGCCCAGACCAGGATTCAAAGCTGCTTTCAAATAGACACATGCTTGCTACCATAGGGGACATCTTCGGGGCTGGTGTAGAGACCACCACGTCTGTGATAAAGTGGATCGTGGCCTACCTGCTACACCATCCTTCAGTGAGTTTCTCTCTACCTGAGCCTTCCCAAGCACTCCTGACCCCAGGCACACTCACCTCTGCTCCAGGGAAAGGGAGAGTCCATACCTCGGGACTTCTTTGCAGGATGATTGGGTTGGACCCTTTACCCAAGCAGTGGTTGCTCTGTCCTTTGGCTGGAGCTGCCCCATCTTCTGCAAGCAAAGCCAGGGTTGTAGAGCCACCTCTGGGAAGGGTCTTGCCCTTCTGGGTGTGACAGTAGGTTCTTCTAAGCCCTTGCTCCTCCTGGGCTGATACACCCTGGTAACATCCACCCTGTTCTGGCCCCCAGTTGAAGAAGAGGATCCAGGATGACATTGACCAGATTATAGGTTTCAATCGCACCCCAACCATCAGTGACCGGAACCGCCTTGTCCTGCTGGAGGCGACCATCAGAGAAGTACTCCGAATCCGGCCTGTGGCCCCTACGCTGATCCCCCACAAGGCTGTCATTGACTCCAGGTGTGCCTTCCCTCCCAGGAACATCCAACCTTCCTGGTCCCTCCCCCAGCATCTGACCCTTCCAGCTGGCTGGTCAACCTACAGTCAACCACTGACAACTGATCATCGTACCCACGACCTACTGACCAGTGTGTCTCCTACCCACTGACACCCACTGACCCATCGACCTGACCTCCCTCAGAAGCTGCCCGCTGCCTGGGAGACACGTGCTCCTACCCAATCCAAAAGCCGCAACACACACACACACGCACTCATGCACACATGCACCAGCTCAATATGCACACCCACAGGCCCTAACAGACCCACAAGTGTTGATCCTAAGTGCTACTCAGGAAGAGAGGGCTGGATTCATATTCAATCTGGCAGAAGCTGAGGAGAAGATGCAGGAGTGGGCATGAGGGAGTGGGCATGAGGGAGCGGGCATGAGGGAGCAAAGGACTCTTTTCCCCAGGGTAATGACCACGGAGACTTGGGGCAGAGAAGGTGGGGAAGAACGATACTCCAGACCCTCTTTTCCTCTCCCTCTCTGGAGCAGCATTGGCGACCTTACCATTGACAAAGGCACAGACGTTGTGGTCAACCTGTGGGCACTGCATCACAGTGAGAAGGAGTGGCAGCATCCCGACCTGTTCATGCCCGGTGAGTCCCTGTTCTGTCCTGCCCTGCCAGCCACACAGCCCCCTCTGTGCCCACCTCTCCAGCATTGCTTCCCTTCTGCCAAGCTTCCTGCTAGAAGACTCCTGACTCCCACTACATGGACCTGTTGACACCCCTAGCCTACCCTACACTTACCCAGATTCTTCACAGCTGGGTTCCCCACTCTCCTTCCGCCAACTGCAGCCTCCTCTTCTGAGAAGGCCCATAGGCATATGTCTCCTGTGAAGTCAGCCCCCTCTCCTGTGGGATGGTGCCATTTTCATGTTTAATACACCTTTTCATCCTTCCTGAATATTCCATCTTCTCTGTGTGATTAAGGGCTACCTGAGAGCAGGGCATTTATCTCTCTTAAGATTGCCGCCCCCCCTCCACCCAAATAAGGCTGTCCACCTTCTCAGACTGGGGCTCCCCAGGCAGGGCCTTGTCCTCCCCCTACTCCTCTACTGACACTGACCCTGGCCCCTCGCTGATGGCTCCTTGTGTCCGCAGAGCGCTTCTTGGACCCCACAGGGACGCAACTCATCTCGCCATCATTAAGCTACTTGCCCTTTGGAGCAGGACCCCGCTCCTGCGTAGGTGAGATGCTAGCCCGCCAGGAGCTCTTCCTCTTCATGTCCCGGCTGCTGCAGAGGTTCAACCTGGAGATCCCGGATGATGGGAAGCTACCCTCTCTGGAGGGCCATGCCAGTCTCGTCTTGCAGATCAAACCTTTCAAGGTGAAGATCGAGGTGCGCCAGGCCTGGAAGGAAGCCCAGGCTGAGGGTAGCACCCCATGACTCCACCCTATGTGACCCCCACCGCACAGAATTAGAGGAGCTCCCCCACCCTCTCCCACCATTCCTTCTTCCTCCCCGCCCACTCTGCCTTCTTTCCCAGCCTGCAGCCCTGGCAGTGATGTGCATAAAACAGTTTCTTTCTCCAAAGGCATCTGAGCAGCTCATTCATTTGTTCACTCGTTTCTTTCAACAAGTATTTTATGGACCACCTACTATGTGCCGCTCACTCACTGTCCTTGGACCTCAGGCTCCTTGGCCTCGTGAAACTTAAAATTCTAGTGAGGGCTGACAAATGAACATTCCAGAGACTCATAAGTGCTTTGGAGTCAGTTATACTGGTTGCTGATGATGTGAGGGGAATGGCCAAGGTGGGGGTGGCTGCTGTGAATGAAAGGTTGGGGTAGCATGAGACTGGGCAGAGGTGCCCCCCGCTGAGGGAGCAGCAGGGAAGAGGCTCAGGACACTGGGTTAACCTGCCACTCTCTCACCCCTGGACACTTACGAGGAAAAAAGTTCTCCCTTGAGGTATCCTGGCAATCCCTCATCACTGGCTTCTTCTGCCATAGAATAAATGCACCGAGAAGTATGCCTTCTTCAGCAAGGGCTGGTGCAAATCTGAGGGACAAAATAGCAGGGAGCATGTGACAAAGCAAGTGGGACTCAGAGAGCAGGAAGGCAGTTCTACTATAATGTCTCCACAGCTGGTCAGGAGGGCAAGTCCCTGCGTTCTGTATTAGCTGTATCTGCCCCTCCTGTTTGAAAGCAGGGATTGCAAACTGCTCACCCATGGGCCACAAAGGGCCCACTACTGAGTTCTACGTCCACGTGGTACCTTTGTTTTACAATAAAAAAAAATGAAATTAACTGTCAACATCTTAAAATGAAAAGGATTCATACAGAAATTCTGATTTCCAGCTTCTGAAAATCCCGGGGCCATATCAGATAGGGTTACAGTTGTACATGGCCTCGAGCTCCACCTTGGCCTCCCCAAAACCCCTACTGTCCAAAAATCCCTACTGTCCAAAAACCGCATCTGCTTGACTCAAGCATGTCACTGCCTAGCCCCTGTGGGCATCCGATGAGCTCCTCCTGCTCTCAAGCTCAGTAATACCCCATTCATCCTCTCACTCTGAGGCTAAGACCTGCTCAGAGGCCCAAATATGAATGGCAGACATCTGAACTCTCTAGACCGAGGCTCCAGCTACATCTTACAAGTGCCACACAAAACAGGTACCTAGACAAAGAGGAGGGTCCCTCTTCTCTGACTGAGGAGAAGATCTCTAGCCAGTCAGGAAAACCTCCAGCCACAACACTCAGGAAATGAGACAGAGAACCAAGTTCTGCCCAGTGCCTGTGTTTATCAAGCATATGGCTGGGCGTTTTTATCCAAGTTACATATTCCTCTCTTTTTACGGGAAACCAGAAAACCGAGATTCAGAGTGATCACATACCTAGAACAAGTTTTCTAGATCTAAAGCCTGAATTTTAGTGGAAAAAACCCTGAATAATTAGCAGTTATCCTAAACTTTCATGCTGGATGCTGACAGGCACAAAAATGACAGATAAGACATGGACTTTGCCTTTGAGGAACGTTGAAATTAGTAAATTGTTAGATTAAAAAAAAAAAGCTTCTGTTTCAGTTCTTATTGCTGAAAATCTTCCTATAATATTCAGGTTCATTTTGTGCCTCAAATACAGTCCAATCAACAGAATTCATCCCTTCCCCCCACCCCCCCCCCCAATAATGTGACAAAGCCTCAGAGTCATAATTTGAAGCAATGATGGTTATATACACAACACACACATACCTAGTCAGTTTATATAATACACATTTTTACAGGACTCAAAAGCTTTTCAAATTTCTTGAACAGTCAGCCTCACCTTTGAGCCTGCCAGCCAGCACCCGACAAGGGATGAGAAGTGCTACCACCCTTATCTTACAAAGGAGGAGCTGACACCTAGCCTAAGGCTGCAGATGACAGAATTGAGACTGTCAAAACTCGGATCTCCTGACTTTCGGTTCAGTATTCTTTCCATGACTGGGCCCTAGCTCATCAAGTCTTTGCTTTACCTTGAACACGTCTTGATCAAATCAAATAATCACTTTGCCCAAAAAGAGGTGCAGTTTTCAAGGGGATATGAAATATTGAAGGTACATGTTAACTTGTTGCTGATGTTCTTTGAGAAAGATTCACTACGGTTTCACTGGACAGTGAAGGACACGTGGGGTCTCAGAGCCCTTCTTCACTTTAAGCAAAATTCTAAATGTAACCTCGTTTTTTCCTCAGTAGTTCCACCCCACTGCACCAAGCTTTTGTTGGGGGCAAAAGAAATATTAATGGGACTTGTCTTGTGTGCCTGACTGTCTAAAGACCAGTGCTCAGTCACTCAGTCACTTCTGACTCTTTGCCACCTTATGGACTGTAGCCTGCAGCTCTCTGTCCATGGGATTCTCCAGGCAAGAATACTGGAGTAGGTTACCGTGCCCTCCTCCACTAGAGACCAGTACCAGAGATTTATTGCCAGTAGAAAGTTCAAGGAAACCACTGGCTTCTACCTCAACAAAGGGTTACATTAAAAATGTTACCCCTGAGCGAACAGATACAAGACTTCTTAAAATCTTCAGAATCCAGAGGCTTTCTTCAAAAGATTGAATAACCTTAAAGAACTTTATGAATTTTAAGACCTGACATCTAAAGATTAAAAGAGACACCAGATGATTTAGAAGAAGGGGAATTTAGCATCCCCCTTTTCTGTTATCAAAGATAGATTATGATGCAGTCAAGAAGTAATAATTAGAACTGGACATGGAACAATGGACTGGTTCAAAATTGGGAAAGGAGTACATCAAAGTTGAATATTGTCACCCTGCTCATTTAACTTCTAAGTAGAGTACATCGTGTGAAATGCCCTCCCGGATGAAGCACAAGCTGGAACCAAGAGTGCTGGGAGAAATATCAACAACCTCAGATATACAGATGACACCACCCAAATGGCAGAAAAGTGAAGAGGAACTAAAGAGTCTCTTGATGAAGGTGAAAGAGGAGAGTGAAAAAGCTGGCTTAAAACTCAACATTCAAAAAACCAAGATCATGGCATCCAGTCCCATTCCTTCAGGACAAACAGATGGGGAGACAATGGAAACAGTGACAGATTTTATTTTCTTGAGCTCCAAAATCACTGTGGATGGTGCCTGCAGCCATGAAATTAAAAGACGCTTGCTCCTTGGAAGAAAAGCAATGACAAACCTGGACAGCGTATTAAAAAGCAGAGAGATTACTTTGCTTACAAAGGTCCATATGGTCAAAGCTATGGTTTTTCCAGTAGTCATGTATGGATATGAGAGCTGGACAATTAAAAAGCTGAGTGCCAAGAATTGATGCCTTCCAAAACTGTGATGCTGGAGGAGATTCGAGAATCCCTTGGACTGCAAAGAGATCCACCCAGTCAATCCTAAGGAAATCAATCCTGAATATTCATTGGAAGGACTGACGCTGAAGCTGAAGCTCCAATACTTTGGCCACATGATGCGAAGAGCCGACTCAATGGAAAAGACACTAATGCTGGGAAAGATAGAAAACAGGAGAAGAAGGGGACAACAGAAGATGAGATGGTTGCATGGCATCACCAACTCAATGGACATGAGTCTGGGCAAACTCCAGGAGAGGGTGAAGGACAGGGAAGCCTGGCATGCTGCAGTCCACGGATTCACATAGCATTAGATACAACTGAGCGATGAACAACAACAACAAGGGCCACAGCAATAAGCATCCAGCTTGAGATATGGATTGTTATTAAATAACTGTAGCCTAATGGTTCTTTAGGGCTCCCCAGGAGGCTTAATGGTAAAGAATCTGCCTGTCAAGCAGGAGATGCAGGTTCCATCCGGGGGTGGGAAGATCTTCTGGAGAAGGAAATGGCAACCCATACCAGTATTCTTGCCTGGAAAATCACATGGACAGAGGAGACTGGTGGGTTATAGTTAGTGGGGTCACAACAGTTGGACATGACTGAGTGACTAAACAACAATTGTTCTTTAAGCTGTATAAAGTTATTGATATTTGGGCAATTCTGAGATTCTACCCTTCTGGGGGTGGTTGTTCAGATTTTTCAGAGATAAAGTATCAGTTCCAAAACAGTTTGATCTTATCTACTGGCTATAAAAAGTGAACTCTAAACCTGTCCTTGAGAAGGCATAGTTCCTGCTGATTGGGGCAACCAAGATGTTAAGGTTCTAAACTTGTGGGCAGATAATGCATATTGCTTAGAAAGTAGCAGGAAAAAGTACCCCTATTTCCTTCCTCTTTTTTTTTTTTTTCTAATTTTATTTTATTTTTAAACTTTACATAATTGTATTAGTTTTGCCAAATATCAAAATGAATCCGCCACAGGTACACATGTGTTCCTATTTCCTTCCTCTTTATTAAAACATCTCCGTTCGCCCGCCCCTGAGGCCTGTGGCTTGTGACTGCCTCCTGAGCAGAGTGCCACGCACCAAGCAGCAGGAGTTTTCCGCCCATCCTGTCTCCACCTTGGCTCATCACCCTAGGTACCCACAGGATGGATCCCAGACAAGCCGAATCCACAGATGCAGAACCTACGTATGCTGAAAGCTAAGTGCATACAGTTATTTACATGGCAGCCTTGAGCAGCCTTCAGATTTTGGTTATCTGCCGGGCTTGTGGAACCAAACTCTCGTGAATACTGAGGGAACAACTGTACTGACATTTGAAGTCAGATAATTCGGGGACGACAGAGGATGAGATGGTTGGATGGCATCACCAACACAATGGACATGAGTTTGGGTGAGCTCCAGGAGTTGGTGTTAGACAGGGAGGCCTGGTGTGCTGCAGCTCATGGGGTCGCAAAGAGTCGGACACAACTGAGCAACTGAACTGAACTGAACTTGAATTCTTTGCTGCGGTGACCCTCCTGTGCATTATAGGATGTTCAGCAGCATCCCTGGGCCACTATCCACTAGATGCCAGTATCAACACCCCCACTCCACCCCTGGCTACTTGTTGCGACAATCAACCAATGTCCAAACACTGGTAAAAGTCCCCTGGGGAGGGGACAAATTGCCCTTAGTTTAGAACCACCATTCCAGCCAAACTGAACCACACAACTCCATGTAGAATCGTGTTGCATCCCTCTTTGTCACCTGATTGTCCTTTGGGCTCCCCAACCACTCTGTAAATTCCCTAAGAGAAGGATGAAGTCAATCTCACAAGTGCACCTACCCAGCAAAGGATTAGACACACAAAAACCTTCAGGAGTACTCATCCTGGTGACTTGACGATGAAGTCCTGTTCTAAGCATGAGGTTAAACAGCAGTCCCTAGAAGCATATATATTTCTTTTGTAAGACTCTGGTTTGATCACATCTGTGGCTTTTTCTCACCCAGAAACAGGCAGCAGAATGGTGTGTGTCTGTCCCCACCCCCGCTTACAGCCGCTGCTGATTACAGCTACACATTCCAATACAGCCTTGCCTCTCAGACCAAAGAGGGGGCGGGGGTGGCCTGATCTCAGAAGCCCTGGAACAAATAGTTGGCAACAGCTGTGTTCTCAGAAGACCGCAGTTGGTCGCTACTGTTTTCTCATTCCACACTAGGTTACCGGCTATAACTCAAGTGCCCCTACTTCAAACGGCAGCTCGCAAAGTACTCAAGTCTCTGCCACGGGGGTCTGCTGGCTTGGAAAAATCCATCAGGAAGACCAGAGTGTGGTCAGTCCCACCCCCACCCCTCTGAAACATTCAGGACGTCCATCGGACCCACAGCCCTGACCACAGGCTTAAAAGGAGAAAGTCTCTAAAAGGAGCCCTTCCCTTTAAAAGAAGACCCCCCACCCCAACTCAGAATCTCTTCAGAAGCAGAGAACTGTGAAGAAATCTTTGCTCACTAACCCAATCAAAATGGAGAAGGAATAAAAGGGGTTTTGATCAGGAATCCTGCTCCGCCTCTCCCCTTCCCGGCCTCACCCCTCAACTGTTTCCTCACTAAGGCTTTGGCAATGGTTTTACGGTGTCTCATGGAAAATCAGAACAGATAATCCAGCAAGAGCTCAGGGATACATGGGGGTTAAGAAGCCGGTGGCCAGGGGAGTAAGGAGCAAATAGAAAGCAGGAAGAAAAGCCTGGAAAATTCTGTAAGGGAGCTGGCCTGCTATAACTGCGAGACATTTTCTAAAAGGCTCCCTCCACCCAAAGCAGTAGTGCGATAAGTAAGCTCCCACCCCCTTCCCTTTCCGAACCCAATCCCCAGACCACCCGTTCCATTACCTGTCTAAGACCCAAAAGGAACGGCATCCTGCAAGAGCATCGTCCACACTAACGTTGGGAACAAAGGGCTTTTGAAAAGTTAAGGTCTTGGAAGCCAATAGTTAATTAATTGATTAATAAATGAATAAATGAACATTAAACTTTAAAAAACAAGAAGTATATTCCACTGTTATTCCCATTATAGAGAGGAAACTGAATTTTAAAACAGGTTGCTGCTAAGTCACTTCAGTCATGTCCGACACTGTGCGAGCCCAGAGACGGCAGCCCACCAGGCTCCCCCGTCCCTGGGATTCTCCAGGCAAGAACACTGGAGTGGGGTGCCATTTCCTTCTCCAGTGCATGAAAGTGGAAAGTAAAGTGAAGTCGCTCAGTCCTGTCCGATCTTTAGCGTGGACTGCAGCCTACCAAGCTCCTCCGCCCATGGGATTTTCCAGGCAAGAATACCGGAGTGGGGTGCCATTTCCTTTTCCGTAAAACAGGTTAAGTAACCATAGAGTTACTATATGACCCAGCGATTCCACTTCCACGTATTTACCACCCCCAAAATTGAAAACAGGGACCCAAATAGATACTATGTACATGCTGTGGACGTGTACACCCCTGTCCATAGCAGCATTATTCACAGTAGCCGAAAGTGGAAACAACCTAAGTGTCCATCAACTGAGGATGAACAAACGAAAGGTGGCATACCCGCTTACTAGAAGATTGTTCAGTCATAAGAAGGAGTGGAGGGGCCTTCCCTTGTGGTCCGGTGGCTAAGATTCTACACCTCTAATGCAGGGGGCTCAGGTTCAATCCCTGGCCAGGGAACTAGAACCCACATGCTGCAATGAAGACTAAAGATCTTGAGTACTGCAGCCAACTCCCAGCACAACCAAATAAACAAATATTTAGGAAATGAATGAAGTTCTGACGTATGCTACAAAGTAGATGAACCTTGAAAACATTACGCCTAGTGAAACAAGCCAGTCACAAAAGACCAAATGTTATATGATTCCACTTAAGTGAAATAGGCATATTCACAGAGACAGATTAGAGTTTACCAGGGCCTGGGGGGAGGCGAAGGGGGAGTTATTGCTTCGTGGATATACTTTATGTTTGGGGTTAAGAAGACAGTTTTGGAAGTAGACAGTGGTGATGGCTGTACAACACTGTGAAGTATATTCAATGCTACTGAATTGTACACTCAAAATGGCAAATTTCATGCTATGTATACTTTAACATACTAAACCTTTTTAAGTCATATAGCAAGAAAGGGGTTAAGCTAGAATTTGAGGCTAAACCCGTCTGACAATAGGGCCCCTGATCTCAACCCAAGGGTTTCACTCCCCCAGGCAAAAGCAGCAAACATGGAATGAAGAGAACTGCATTCAATGCATCACTATCTGTGTGACTTTATTCAAGCCTTACCCTGGGAAGCCTCACTTTGCTCAACTGATAAAATTGGATAGCTGTCTGTTGATTGTGATTTCGTAATACAGAGAGTCTCGAGCCATGATTCCTGATCCAGATATCATTTGCTTCTGCCCACTCTGGAGACGTTGATGGACAGTGAGCAAGGGACAGGGACTAGCTATCTGTGCCCTTACCTAGCCCCTCCCCTAGGGGTTTGCCCTGGTGTGGAGCCAGCTCTTGAAAGAAGCCTCCTCTCCCTTCCCCATTCTGGAAGAGGACTCCTGGCTGTGCTGCAGGATAAACTTCCACAAGGTGAGCATTAACATAAAGTCAAGGAGAAGGTCAGGGGAGCCCTTAAAAAGGCCTTCTTGCACCCTAAGGTGGCTGAAGCCACTCCACAGCTCTTTGTCCTGACTGCTGCCACCCAGACACAATGTGGCTGCTCCTGGCTGTCTTTCTGCTCACCCTCGCCTATTTATTTTGGCCCAAGACCAAGCACTCTGGTGCCAAGTACCCCAGGAGCCTCCCATCCCTGCCCCTGGTGGGCAGCCTGCCGTTCCTCCCCAGACGTGGCCAGCAGCACAAGAACTTCTTCAAGCTGCAGGAAAAATATGGCCCCATCTATTCCTTTCGTTTGGGTTCCAAGACGACTGTGATGATTGGACACCACCAGTTGGCCAGGGAGGTGCTTCTCAAGAAGGGCAAGGAATTCTCTGGGCGTCCCAAAGTGGTAAGTAATGCCTCTGACCCCTCCCCTCACCAGCCCCTGGGCACGTTGAGCTCTTCAGCCAAGGCCATGCCTGCAATGCCCCTTCTAGTTCCAGCAACCTGTGATTCTTGCAATAACAGCCTGGTGGGGCTGTGGGTGGGGAGCGACCCCTCAGACTTCACCCAGCTTCTAAGCTAGGCAGGAAGAATTAAAGGAAGACTTTATTTTCTGGCTGTTTCTGGAGGTGGGACAGGGTGGGAGTGGTGGTTTGAGGGGGTCAGGGAGCCCTTACAACATCATCTCTCCCAGCTGAAAAAGTGAAAGTGTGAGCTGCTGAGTCTTGACCGACTCCTTGCAACCCCATGGACTAGCCCACAACACTCCTCTCTCCACAGATTTCTCCAGGCAAGCATACTAGAGTGGGTTGCCATTTCCTACTCTGGGGTAGCCTCCTGACCCGGGAATCGAACCCAGGTCTCACCCATTGTGTAAAAGTTCTTTATCATCTAAGCCACTTGGAAAGCCCAAGAGTCTAGCTCTCTGAGCCTGAAATCTGAGCTCTCATGATTCACTGAAAGAGTACCTGTAAAGCATTTAGCCCAGTGCTGGAAGTTCTCAATAACTAGCCTTGATGAACACTGTTCACATGGAAAACGGGTTAGTGATTCCTGTCCTCCGCAAAAAGTTGTGAGGGGGAAGTACCCTGATTCTTGGAGGGCTGGGATCACTATTTCCCTGGGGCTTCCTCGAGCTGCTCCAGCCCTGGGGAATTGACCTATGCAAGCACTTTTGGGGAGGACGCTGAAGATTCAACCTGTCGAGCTTTCTGTTTGTTCCCGGGGGCAGAAGGGAGTAGGAGCTAGTCAACCAGGAACACTGCCAGCCTCCAGTACAGCATCTGGCTGAGGGGACTCCCCTGAATGTCCTGGGCAATGCCCCCTGGCTGCTCATCTTTGATCAGACCAAGGCTTGACTCTTCTTTGCTTGGGCCAGTCGGCCTGGTTCTTGGGCCAACTACCCTCTCCCATCTCTGCTGGGCTTCTTCTCTCCAGGGCAAAGAAGAAGGAGGTGGCTAGTCTGATGGGGCCTGCAGATATGGGGATAGAGGACAGAAGGTCTGGGGGAACCAGTATAGTTTTGGGGGTCTTCTGGGCAGAAGCAGCTTGGCCCATGTCTAGGCTGGGTGGATAAGACATGTGCCTCTCCCGATGTGGGCCTGTATTGGGCACATGGCTAGCAATGGAAGGGAGATCTAAAGGGGGCTCAGCTGCTGTGCCTTTAGCTGCCCCCATCCCCAGAGGACCCAGGGAAGGGTAGGGGCCTGGTGTGTCCTCAATCTCTGCTCCTACAAGTTTAGAGAGTCCATCCCATCACAGCTGCCTCACCCTGTCATTGATCTGAACAATCTAATTCAGGGTTCCTCCTTTTGCCTTACTCTGTCTCTCTGTTGGAACTGGGAGTATCAGGCCATAGGTTCTGTCCTGCCAAGGCCTTGCAGTCAGGGTGGAGTGAAGCAGGGAGCTCTATAAGGAGGCTGCGCGACAGCTACCAGCCTCATTGCCCTCGGGGAGGGCAGGTGGATGGTGTCTGAGTCCTATGTCCTTTTCTGCTTTCCAAAGGCCACTCTAGACATCCTGTCAGACAACCAAAAGGGCATTGCCTTTGCCGACCATGGTGCCCACTGGCAGCTGCATCGGAAGCTGGCACTGAATGCCTTTGCCCTGTTCAAGGATGGCAACCTGAAGTTAGAGAAGATCAGTGAGTGCCTGGCTGGCCCTGGGCTGAAGGAGCCTGCAGAGGGTTGGGGAGGGAGAGGGTTCTGGTACCTCCATTCCACATTTTCTTGGCTACCACTGCCATCTGCTGGACATCTGCTCTCTTCGATTCAGATGGAACTGGTCGAGATGGCGGTGAAGGGATGACTCAACTCCCGCCCTCACACCCCTCTCTCTCCCCAGTTAATCAGGAAGCCAATGTGCTCTGTGATTTCCTGGCCACCCAGCATGGAGAGGCCATAGATCTGTCCGAGCCTCTCTCTCTGGCGGTGACCAACATAATCAGCTTTATCTGCTTCAACTTCTCCTTCAAGAATGAGGATCCTGCCCTGAAGGCCATACAAAATGTCAATGATGGCATCCTGGAGGTTCTGAGCAAGGAAGTTCTGTTAGACATATTCCCTGTGCTGAAGGTGAGGATGGGGCCAGGTCCTATGGGCAGACCTCAGCAGACCCTGATCGTATCCCCAGTTCTTTCCTCTTACGGTTCACTCCAGACCTCATTTTTTTCTGACTACCTCAATTACAGTGACCTCTACCTCCTCTGACTCTTCAAAATCTTGCTGCTTCTCTACAGAAATAGGTTTAGCTTTTAAATTATCGGTTTTAATACTCATGATAACGTTGTTGGTGTTGTTGTTTACTCACTCAGTCGTGTCTGACTCTTGAGACCCCACAACTGTTACCCACCCGACTCCTCTGTCCATGGGATTTCCAAAGCAAGAATACTGGAATGGGTTGCCATTTCCTTCTACAGGGCACCTTCCCAACCTAGGGATTGAACCCACGTCTCCTGCATTGCAGGCAGAGTCTTTACCCGCTGAGCACCTGGGAAATGCCATGTGCCAGTCCCAAAGCTCCACATGCATTAATCATGCATTCCCTTTGGAAGTGGGTTTATCCCCATGCAGATGAAAATACAGGCTTCAAAAAGTTAAGGAACTTAATCATGCCATGAGACTCAAGTCTGTGTTACCTGAGTAAAGTCTCAGTCAGTGCTAGACGTTTGATTGAAGGGGGAGTGGAGGTGACTCCTTTCTCCCTTGTTTGGAATTGTCCTGGTTGTCACCGATGGTCCCATTCTGGGTCCCTGTCCTGCTTTCCATTCTGGCTGAAGGTTGAGGTTAGAGTGAGAACTCACCAGGGAGAATCTAACATTTCCACTTTGCAGATTTTCCCCAGCAAAGCCATGGAAAAGATGAAGGGTTGTGTTCAAATGCGAAATGAATTGCTGAATGAAATCCTTGAAAAATGTCAGGTAGGTGATGGAGCAGAAGAGATGACGAGTCAGGTGGAAAGTGGCAGGAGAGCAGGGTAGGGTCCATTTTGGACAGTGTAGGAGCTCCAGCACCTAGCCGCGAGCCTGCCATAGAGTTGGTGCTCAATAATCCTGACTTAATAATAAATATAAAAATAAATAAATAGGAGTAGAGAAGTGAGGAACTGCAGAGGACCCTGAAGGGACCCATCCACCCTGCAAATTTAAAGAGGGCCCAGTGTTTTTTCCACTTCCACCAGTTCATGGGTCCTGACTAGCCTCACTCCACTCCCTCATTTCCAAGTGGGAGAAGCCTTTGTGTCTACAGTCTGGGTGAGAGTATGGCAGGGGTTGCAGATGGGGCTCCTTTCTCTTCATCGTCCCCCAATCTCACCCAACCAGGAGAACTTCAGCAGTGATTCCATCACTAACTTGCTGCACATACTGATCCAAGCCAAGGTGAATGCAGACAATAACAATGCTGGCCCAGACCAGGATTCAAAGCTGCTTTCAAATAGACACATGCTTGCTACCATAGGGGACATCTTCGGGGCTGGTGTAGAGACCACCACGTCTGTGATAAAGTGGATCGTGGCCTACCTGCTACACCATCCTTCAGTGAGTTTCTCTCTACCCGAGCCTTCCCAAGCACTCCTGACCCCAGGCACACTCACCTCTGCTCCAGAGAAAGGGAGAGTCAGTATCTCGGGGGTTCTTCGCAGGATTCGCAGGATGACTGTGCTGCACCCTTTACCCAAGCAGTGGTTGGCTCTGGCCTTTGGGTGGAGCTGCCTCATCTTCTGCAAGCAAAGCCAGGGTTGTAGAGCCACCTCTGGGAAGGGTCTTGCCCTTCTGGGTGTGACAGTAGGTTCTTCTAAGCCCTTGCTCCTCCTGGGCTGATACATCCTGGTAACATCCACCCTGTTCTGGCCCCCAGTTGAAGAAGAGGATCCAGGATGACATTGACCAGATTATAGGTTTCAATCGCACCCCAACCATCAGTGACCGGAACCGCCTTGTCCTGCTGGAGGCGACCATCAGAGAAGTGCTCCGAATCCGGCCTGTGGCCCCTACGCTGATCCCCCACAAGGCTGTCATTGACTCCAGGTGTGCCTTCCCTCCCAGGAACACCCAACCCTCCTGGTCCCTCCCCCAGCATCTGACCCTTCCAGCTGGCTGGTCAACCTACAGTCAACCACTGACAACCGATCATCGTACCCACGACCTACTGACCAGTGTGTCTCCTACCCACTGATACCCACTGACCCATCGACCTGACCTCCCTCAGAAGCTGCCCGCTGCCTGGGAGACACGTGCTCCTACCCAATCCAAAAGCCGCAACACACACACACACACGCACTCATGCACACACGCACCAGCTCAATATGCACACCCACAGGCCCTAACAGACCCACAAGTGTTGATCCTAAGTGCTACTCAGGAAGAGAGGGCTGGATTCATATTCAATCTGGCAGAAGCTGAGGAGAAGATGCAGGAGTGGGCATGAGGGAGTGGGCATGAGGGAGCGGGCATGAGGGAGCAAAGGACTCTTTTCCCCAGGGTAGGGACCACGGAGACTTGGGGCAGAGAAGGTGGGGAAGGACGATACTCCAGACCCTCTTTTCCTCTCCCTCTCTGGAGCAGCATTGGCGACCTTACCATTGACAAAGGCACAGACGTTGTGGTCAACCTGTGGGCACTGCATCACAGTGAGAAGGAGTGGCAGCATCCCGACCTGTTCATGCCCGGTGAGTCCCTGTTCTGTCCTGCCCCGCCAGCCACACAGCCCCCTCTGTGCCCACCTCTCCAGCATTGCTTCCCTTCTGCCAAGCTTCCTGCTAGAAGACTCCTGACTCCCACTACATGGACCTGTTGACACCCCTAGCCTACCCTACACTTACCCAGATTCTTCACAGCTGGGTTCCCCACTCTCCTTCCGCCAACTGCAGCCTCCTCTTCTGAGAAGGCCCATAGGCATATGTCTCCTGTGAAGTCAGCCCCCTCTCCTGTGGGATGGTGCCATTTTCATGTTTAATACACCTTTTCATCCTTCCTGAATATTCCATCTTCTCTGTGTGATTAAGGGCTACCTGAGAGCAGGGCATTTATCTCTCCTAAGATTGCCGCCCCCCCTCCACCCAAATAAGGCTGTCCACCTTCTCAGACTGGGGCTCCCCAGGCAGGGCTTGTCCTCCCCCTACTCCTCTACTGACACTGACCCTGGCCCCTGGCTGACGCCTCCCCGTGTCTGCAGAGCGCTTCTTGGACCCCACGGGGGCGCAACTCATCTCGCCATCGTTAAGCTACTTGCCCTTTGGAGCAGGACCCCGCTCCTGCGTAGGTGAGATGCTAGCCCGCCAGGAGCTCTTCCTCTTCATGTCCTGGCTGCTGCAGAGGTTCAACCTGGAGATCCCGGATGATGGGAAGCTACCCTCTCTGGAGGGCCATGCCAGTCTCGTCTTGCAGATCAAACCTTTCAAGGTGAAGATCGAGGTGCGCCAGGCCTGGAAGGAAGCCCAGGCTGAGGGTAGCACCTCATGACTCCACCCTATGTGACCCCCACCGCACAGAATTAGAGGAGCTCCCCCATCCTCTCCCACCATTCCTTCTTCCTCCCCTCCCACTCTGCCTTCTTTCCCAGCCTGCAGCCCTGGCAGTGATGTACATAAAACAGTTTCTTTCTCCAAAGGCATCTGAGCAGCTCACTCATTTGTTCACTCGTTTCTTTCAACAAGTATTTTATGGGCCACCTACTATTTGGACCCTCAGGCTCCTTGGTTTCATGAAACTTAAAGTTCTAGTGAGGGCTGACAAATGAACATTCTAGAGACTCATAAGTGCTTTGGAGTCAATTTGGAGTCAGTTATGTTCAGTGCTGATGGTGCAAGGGGAATGGCTGAGGTGGGGGAGGCTGCTGTGAATGAAAGGGTGGGGGAGGCATGAAGACTGGGGGGAGGTGCCCACCGCTGAGGGAGCATCAGGGAAGAGGCTCTCAAGGTAGGAGAGGCCAATGCTCGAGCCAATGAGGGGAAGAATGGTCCCTGATGAAGTCAGACTGCAGGCAGGGCCAGGCCCCGCGGAATGTTTCCAAGTAGGAGAAAGGAGTTCTGGTTTCTAGTCCAGATATGAAAGGAAGTCATAGGAGGGTTTATACATTTAGGTGGAAATGTCTGGCTCATATTTTTAAAAAATCATCCAAGTGGAAACTGGTCTGCAGAGAGATGAGAGTGGGGCTGCGGGGGGAGGTTGTACTGGTCCCTGAGAGCAAAACGATGGTGGCTTACACCCTGGGGATGGCAGTGGAGATGGCAAAACATAGTGGGATTGAGTTTACACTTTGAAAGTAGAGCAGCAGGTCATGTTGGCTTTGATCCAGAGATTGCTGTGTGTACTTCAAAGCTTTGTCTTTGGGAGAGGTGTCTGTAATCCACAAACTCAACCCACCACTACCCCTCCCTCTTGTCTTGTTCCCCAAAGACTGGTAGGTCTCCTTTTCCTTGTTCTGTACTGGAGTAACCATGACCAGGGAAGGGCTTCCACAGCAGCCTTTTGCTGAAGCACCAAGGCTCTGTCCCCATTCCCCACCCCCAAACCCCAGGAAGTCTGTAAACGTCTTACTAGAAAACAGAACCTTCTTCAAACCTTAAAACCAGCATCTTTAAACCTTGGCTGCTCACCAGTCTGCAAGGAAACGATGTCCTGAGATGCCCTGGGAGAAACTGGCCCTTGCTCTTTAGCCTAGACAGAGGCCCCAACCACAGCTCCTTGGCGCCAGCCAGACCAGGGTCAGATCATCAGCGACCCAATCCTTCCGACTGGAGAAGGGCTCTGGACCAGCTGGCAGGGCAAGATTGAGACCCTCCTGGCCAAGTTCCAGACAGACGAAATCAAGGGAGCCCCACAAGGAGGGAGGGTCAAAGTTTTCCATCACAGCAGCATCTTCTTCCTTCAGAGAGCTTTGCTAATCCAGGGGTACCTGACTCCTGTCCCCCAACTCAGTCCTAGCCTTCCCTGGCCCATGACCCTGAGGCCTTGCTAAAGAGCCCAGAGGAGACGGTGGGCAGCTGTGGCTGACTCAGCCCCCAGCCCATGCAGCCGAGAGAGATGACACCACCCGTGAGCTGATGAGAAAGAGGTTAAACTGGAGGTGGCACCGTCCTTCTCACAGGTCCCTTGACCCCATCGGCCGGTCGCTGATCCACAGCTGAGCAACCCCTCAGCTCAGAAAGTGGAGAGCGTCCCAGCTGGAGGAGGGAAGTGATCCAATCTGCTCAGACTCTGAAAGGAACAGGTAAACAACATCCCCTTTAGAAGAGGTGGGCGAGTGTAACTGGGATGGAATCAACCACTCCCCAACTACTGATTCAGACCATTGACTGGCCGTGAAATGAGAGGTGAAGAGGAGAAACCTGAGGGCCAGGGGGGCAGGCATGTGGGGATGACGTGCCCTAAATCACCCAGCGACTCAGCAGCAGGGCTGGGGCAAGAACCCAGGATATTTCAGTGATGTGGAATGAGAAGCCAGCACGCTCTACCCACAGGTCTTCTGCATCTGTGCAGAAGGGCTTGGCTGTCTGGCTGGGAAGAGAGGGTAGAGTTGAGTGTCCTTTCAGGAAGTGACCTCTGACACCTGCCCAAACTGCCCTTCCCCTGCCTGGAAGGCCTTTTCCTACTGACCTAAATCCTTTTAGTGCTCAGCTTTTGTTCCTTGGTGTGGAATCGCATGTGCATCTGAGCACCTGCCTGAGCTGCAAATGGGTGCGGAGACCTCCAGGGACACTGTCTGCCCCAGCATCTCTGGAATTCAAGACCGAGCCCTCTTGTGTTCTTTTGGCTGAATGACAACCTGACAAGCAGAAGGTTAGACACACAAGAGAAATGAGTCAGATGCTCTACGTCACTCAACTAATTGGTCTGGTGATAAAAGAACCCTAACTCCTTATGCAGAAGGAAATCCAGATCTTTGGCAAAGCTCGAAGGTCTTCATCAAGACCCTACAGCCACCTTTTCAGCCTCAGACTGCCCTTAACCAGAGTAGTGGTGTGATAGCAAATAAACATTAAACAACACAAGTTATTTGGTGCTGGTGGGAGGGAACAGCCCTGATTTGTAGTTTGCTGATCACTGTGGTGTGAACATTCCCATCATGACCAATTTCCAGCCACCAATATAATATCACACAGGAGCTGGGGAAGAGACTCACAGTAGCAAAACATACTATTTGCCATTATATTACAGTTAATACCATTATACAGTATTCCCACCCTACATAGACATAAACCTCAAGGGCATCGATAATAGCAATGTAGTAAAATAATTAGAAAATGATCAGTGTTGTGTATTTATTACCTTTGTTTTAAATATAATTTACTCAATTGCAAGCTTATATAAGTTTTCTGATTAAATAGCTCATAAACTCCTGAAAATTTAACGATCAGTTCTTAGGCGTTGTAAAAGCTGGGCTTCGCAGCAGAAACAGGTTGTCCCTGTCCTTCAGAAGAGTGGTTCCCCAAAGTCCCCGTTCTGAGGGGAGGAGAAGAGCCCCTCGCTGGTGACCTAGCTGTGGGGTGTGGGTGGGTGAGTGTGTGAATGTTCTGGTCGGCCTCTGGTGGCCACTAAACCTCAGCATATAAAGAGCCCTCTGTCCAGGGACGCTCATGGGGACAAACACCCATCTCAGGACAGGAATCTAATCACAGAGGCTCTAGAGGGCTGGGGGGAGGCCTGCAGGAGGAGGCCCCAGGTTCTGGTTCCCAGGGGTCTCAGGCTCTGACTCTTAGGCTCACTGTTGGCTTCTCGTTGGGAAAGTGGGGTAACTTAACACCTGGGCTGCCATTATCTGAGGTTCTGGTGAGGAAGAAAAGCAGAAAGGGCTGTGTAAGAAAGGTCCACACTGTTTCAAGTTACAAAAGATAAGAGGTCAGGCTGCAGGAGCAAGTTCTCTCAGAGTAGTCATTTACGGACCAGTGAGCATAGGCCACTGACTAGGCCTTCCTGAACCTCTGTGTTCTCATCTGTAATATGGGTGTGTAGAAATAGCACCACTTACCTCAGAGGGTTGCTAAGGACCAAATATGAATCTGCATTTCCTGTTCAGTGCCTTAATAGTTTCTGGGTTTATTATCAGTGCCTATGTCCAGACCCACCAAATCAGACCTTCTCTAAGGGTTTTACACAAACCTCCCAAAGGCTACCAGCTTCGTCAGGGAGGGGAGCAGGTATCCAGATGGGTCTGATGCAGGACAGGACCACAGTATCCAGATGGGTCTGATGCAGGACAGGACCACAGGAGGCCCCCCTCTTGCAGCTCCAGATGGCCTTGCCCACTGCCCCCTTTCCTGCTGGAGCCAGGGCAGGCTGGCAGCTGGGAAGTGGGTGGAGACCCCAAAGACAACTTTTCACAGTTCCAAAACAGGGTGTTCTGTAACATTTTCCAGTGGGATTAGGTTTCTTGAGACTCCTTAGTGAGAAGATGCACAACGGAAGGTTAAATTGTGGCGAGGAGCAGCCTGATACAGAAAGAGGAGAAATTTTAGCTCAAACAAAAATCCTCTTCTCAACTGCCACAAAAGCTTTTTTTTTTTAATCTTCGAGGAAGAGCAAAACACTCTTGCAAGGAAGAGATACAAAGAAGGTCCAAATAACTCTTGAATCTTTTACAGTGTTTCCAAGGGGTTACTGAAGCAGATACCACCTGCCATCTCAAAACTGAGGGGCTCTGGTAGGTGAAAGCTGGCTGGGTGTGGAGCCTCTGTGGGGGCTCATAACTAGGCAAGGGGAGAGAAAGAGGGAATAAAGTAGCTCCAGAGGAAGCCGTTTCTGATTCAATTGCTACCACATGGACTCCCCTGCTGAACACATCCTTCTCTGGTTGCCTATCACCTTTGAAAAGAAAAAGTTCTTCACGTGGCTTGTGAGCCCAAAGGATACAACTCTCTACTCTCTGGCCAACTAATTAAGCAGTAGTTTGGCAATCAATAGATGTGAGCTTTAATCCTGGCTCTACCACAACTCCACCAGCTGTGTGATCTTGGACTAGTTAATTAACTCCTCTGAATGCTTCATGCCCATTAATAAAGCAGGAATAATTAACAGTCCATACTTCAGAGGGCTGCTTTGAGGCTAAAATAGAAAATGTAGGTAAGATGCTTATACTAAAGACCTGGTGTTAATAAAGTCAATAAATAAGGACACACTAAAATCTTTTTATTACCAGCTTACCTCTCCAGTTTCATCTGCTGTCACTTTCCAGAAGGCAATTACCTAGAGGGATGAAACTGCTCACAGTTTTAGACACGACACTACATTCTCCTGTTTTAGGTTTCCCACACTTTTTTTGGTGCTTTTCAGCACCTGGCATACAGTAGGCATTCAGTAATATGCAGACTGATTGCCTGGAATTGCCCTTACACCTTTCTTCACCTGGCAAGTCAGTTTAGAGGTCCCGGATCCAGGAAGGCTGCCCTGAACCCTCAGGTGGGCTACATTCTCTACAGCATCCTGTGTACACATGCTTCATGGTACTTACCATGTACTGCTAAAACTGTTCATGTGCTTTCTCCCTTGATAGACTATTATTAGCTCTTCTAAAGAGGGGCCAGGTCTAAGGCATACTTGCATCCCCAATGCCTAGCACATGATAGGTGCTCGTAAGTGCTCAGCTCTTAAGGCCAGTCACCTGTCCCAGCTGGGAACTGTATCCCAAACATCTCCCAAGACCCACAGCCCTTTCCAATGAAAACCAGGTTTCCAGCAGGTTTCAACAGTCAGCCAAACCCACTTCCTGCTCCTTCTCCTGAGCTAAACCTTGATTTTTGCCCCCGGCTGAAAATATAGGAAACTGGACAATAGAGGGTGTTTCTTGAAATTCTTGTTCATCAAATCAGTTTTGTGCTTTCAAGGGACTGGTATGGTCTCCACCTGAACTTGGTCACCAGGGGTGGTAAAGACAGCAAATGCTGCACCTCATTTGAGAAATGAGGAACTCAGCGACCCAGGAGCCTGGGGTACTGTGAGGGGGTCGCTAACGACCTGGGCAGTAAGAGTACACGAACAGCCTCTGGTATGCAACCTGCAATAGCTGTACCACTTTGTTTTTGCGCCATTCAGACCTTAGCTTAAGCAGCTAAGAATGATGTGCTCCACCAGTTCCTTCCTGTGCCTTCAGAACGTAACTGTCCCCAGATGCTAAATGGCTCCCCTGGGGTTACCTAGAGGAGCCCAGCAGTTTAGAAGGAACTAGGCGGCGGCCATCCCACCGGAGTTACTGAAGGGCCAGGGCAGCATCCTCTGGCCCAGGGTCAGATGGGGCCGGGAGCATGCCTGGCTTTACTGGACTCTCAGAAACCACAGGGCTGACTGCTGGGCAAACCCAGGGGCTAAAGAGGACAACACCCTCTGCCAGCATACCCTACTGGCCCATCACTCCACCTGGGGAGGCAAGGCCTCACAGGAAGGTTCTGTGGGTACTCATCATCATGCTTTGCCCACCTGCATGTGGCCCAGAGAAGTCTCGCTGGGTCGGGGTGTTCCACCCATCTGGGTAGAGGCAGAGGTTGTTCGTTCCCAGTCTTGGAGAAGGGACTTTAATACCATTGACTCAAAGTGCTAAGAGAACAGTCTTTAGCAAGGGTAAAGTGACAGTAAGTCTATTGGCCCATGATGGCAGATGTTGGCACACCAGTGGCTCCGAGCTGCCTGAAAATCAGTTCTGTGGTCCCTGCCTGGAATGCAAGCCCTACACTACCCCCACGCTCCTCAAGCTTCTCTGAATCTGTAGTGCCCACTTCCTCTCAACCGCCCTCACATTGCTGGTTAGCTATTTCACATGAGTTTGCTTCGTCCTCTCCACTGTAACTGAACTTCCAGAAGGAGGGGCCTTGTCTTACACATTTCTTTCACATTCTCCTCAGGACCCAGCACAGTGCTGAGCACAAAATAGGGGCTCCATGCTGCATTTTGTGTATTAAATTCCAAGGCCAAATACCCACCCACAACTCTACCGTACCAATACAAGAGTTCCCCAGAAGGGCTCGCTTCCTTTAAATGTCTTAGCTACGGAGTCTCTAACAAAAGGTGTTTCTGCTTTTGGCGGGGGATGTGCTTTTAACCTGTTTGTGTGAAGAACTCAGAAATATCCCCTTGGCAGAGCAAGGGGTTTGGAGGGAAGTCCTCAGGACAGAAAGTGCCCTCAGCCCAAGTGCCTGTCCTGACGGCTGTGATGTCTCTTGGCCTCTATGTGGAGAAGGTGAGGAATCTCAAGGGGAGGAGGAAAAAGGAACAAGCATTGCAAGGAAAAAGCGTAATCAGGTTTTGGGGATGGATTTTTTATTTGGGCTTCTCACAGTGGTTAGAGCCACTCTGTCCTCAGAACAATCACAGCACAGGAAATGCGTCACCAAGACTGCCCAGAAAAGTCTGACCAGCTGAATCTTATTGCTTAAAATACACATATTCACAATAACTGACAAAGGGTGATGTGCCTCACACAGGAATGTGTTAGCAATTGCAAATCTTCCGACTGTAGCACCAAACCCTTGACCCGTCCCTTTCTTCTCATTTGCCTGGAACACCAGGCTCCCTCAAATCTGCCCGGCCCCTCAAGGGTCCTTCAGCTCCCTACTTCAGTGCCTCCGTGTGCAGGGCAGCCTCATGTAGCAGGGGCCAGGCGGTGACACTGGACTCGAGTCCAGCTCCACCCGCCGCATTTTCGTTTTCTTCTCGTGCCTTTAGGGTCAGACACTGCAGTGAACCCAGCAGTAAACCTGCAGACCAGTTCCCCACTCTGACTGGAGAAGGAATCTTCAGAGGGCCAGAATCCACCCCTTTAACCAGTTAACTCCAACACGGTTCATTTTGGTAAAACTTAATAGCCTTTGAGACACTTCAGTGAGTTGTTTGGGATTAAAAAAAAAAGGCGTCAGGAAAGGCATCTGAGGGGGGCTGCAGGCACACTCCTGCCTGCTCTGGTCACACGTCGGCCACGTGCTGGACCTCAGCAGAGGGAGGTAAGCCCTATGGCACTGTGGTGGCCATCAAAGCCTCCTGGCAATTCTGGGTAGGGCCGATGCCTGGGCCAAAGCCAGTCTGAGCTTGACTTTGAAGATCCAGTCAAGCTTCTGTCTGAGGTTCCACCTTGGCCCTCTGTCCTGAGGGGGTCTGGACCCTCCTGGGGGCTGATGCCAAGGGCTGGGAGCAGCTGGGGAAAGCAGACAGGTTCAGAGCACTTTCCGCTTACAGGGAACAGGACACAGGCCTCCGTGTGTCCATAGAGCAATGTGCAAATTGCAGTGAGGGGTAGAGTAAAACCTCTACTTGGAGCACAGTATCTCTGGCAAACGTGGAGACTGCCGTCAACAGCACTGCTGAGTACACCCAAGTGCACAGTCAGACATTTGCTCAGTAAACAGTAAATGCGTAAAATAAATTACCTTGAGAGGGCTGCGCCTGCTCCGAACGCATGGGTAATGTGAACAGAGTGGCTGCCGTTCAAAGTATATTCACAGGAAAACAGGGCTAGGGGCTCACACACAATGGACAGACACACACAGGTTACTGGAAAAGTCATCGTATACAGACTGCACTTGTTCAACATGGATTTTGGTTTTGTGGACTCCAAATGCAGACACTTGTTCACCTCACAGCCTCAGATTTGTCTATTTTGTGTGTATGTGTTTATATACATATACATATATATATACACACATACACATAGATACGTGTGTATTCATATATATACAGATATATACCTTCCTTTCTTAACCAAAACGTCAACGCCTACTCTGAATATCATCATTCAAGAGTGGGGGAAGAACCAAGCTCTTCATGTGAACAGGGCTGGGCAGGGAATGTTAGTTTCGGCAGTTTGCTTTCTCCATTCAGATTATTCCTATCAAAGCTCACCTGGTTTCTGAAGCAAAACTACAGGAATCAAGGATCCTGTGGTCCTTCAGGAGGGCTGCCTACACCCTCCTATCTGGGCCACTGAGACTCTTTACATAGGCTACAAAAATCAGATACCCCACTCAAGGGGTGGTGCGGAGCAGGCAAAGGGCATGAAAACCACAGATAACCAAGGCATTCTTATTCCAAGTGGTCAGTTTGAAAAAATAAACAAATAAACAAAACAACTTATTCAGAATCAAGAGAAAATACTGTGTGAGAGCCAGACTGTGGGCCTGCCCTTCCTCAGGACCCACAGCCTCATTTGTTCGTAGAGAACAGTGAGACGTGAAGGCTGGCAGACGTGTGTCTGGGATGGGGGGAGGGCACTGGTCACCCATGGGTGCAGATCAAAGGGCAGAGACAACGGGAAGTTGCACCTCCATCCGCTGCCACACTGCAGGGCCTCCTGCTCATCCACAGGAGTTCCAGAGACAGCCCCCACCCAAGCCTGCACATTATGTATCTCCTGGCTCAACTATAGCCAGGCTCTTTGAAGGCCAAGTTGAGAAAAAGACACAAATTTCCCTTTTCCAAAACAGAATTCTTGCCTGCCCACTGGTCAAATTCTTGTTTTCAGCTTGCTTTTGTTGTTGTTTTTTTTTTTCTTAAAAAAAAAAAAAAAGGCAGGTATATAATCTTCCAGCCTGGAACCAGCCTGTGGCCAGCCAGATCCTGCTGAGAAGGGAGGGGCCCCTCCAGGACACCCTGGCACCGCGAGCTCGTCAGCTGGAATTTGAGAGCACAAGTCCCTTACCAATCCACCACACAACTGCCAGTCAACTCTCCTCCCCACCACAGCAGAACACGATTCTGGCTCCACAGATGCTGGTAGCAAGGGGAGACAATCCCTGGGCCTCTGTGAGCTTCCTTCTTCATCCAGGGCTGAGACCAGCCACCTCCTCTGGACAGAGATGCAGCGAGGTTCTCATAAACTAACACCGGAAAGCACATCCATTCCATCACCAAGAGTCACCTCAGGGCACGGTCTCATTCCCTCCTTGGGGGCTTTTGAACACACATCTCTCTGACCCAAGCAGGCAGTGAGATGTGACTTTAAAAGAGGTAAAGGGGAATGGGGTGGGGTATGAGGAATGAGTCACAGGGTAACTTCTCAGCCCTCCACAGCACTGTGTTTCTGTGGGGGGCAAGCCACCCACACCCCAAACTGTACCTGGAGATGCAGGAAAATGCAGGAGCAGGGGGTGCGGGGGAAGGAACACAGTTATTAATGCTTCTCGCATGGTTTTCCCCTACCCTGGTTGCATCGCCAAGATCTCAGGTATAGCCAGGACCTGCTCTAGCTGGGGGAGCTGCTGCTCTGGGAGTTTGGGGAGTCCTGCTCGTTGATGGTGTTCAGCAGCAGGCAGGCAGGCGGCCTTGGCAGGTGTGGATGCCCGGGTTCCCGGGCCTGCTCCTCGGAGGGCTGGCAGAGACCTTCCTCCTCGTCGCCAGGTGGCCGCACATTGCAGCTGTCGCAGAAGTCCAGGGGCCCGTCCAGAGCATCGTCGATGAGTGCATTGAACTCTTTGAGGTCATCGTCATGGTGGCCCCGGTTGCACACACACACCTCGATGCCTGAGTCACCCGTGAAGCGGCGATGTCTGCCAGGTGTCTTGTCTTTGTTGTCAGGGAGGGCGCTGCCCTGCTCAGAGCTGTACTCTTTCAGAAGCTCCTCCTTACATTCAGAATCCTTGTCCAGGAAGGCCGTGGGGTCCACCTCCCCCAGGCCAGCCACAGAGCCGCCGGGCTCCATGCCAGAGGTTTTGGTGGCTGCTGGGTCTGCTGGCATGTCGGAGGGCTCAGGGTCAGTGACGCTTGGGGGTCGCGTGCTACTTCTGCTGGGCCCGGACAAGGGGCTGCTCTGAGCCCCCTGGGAGCCCCTGGTGGGGTCGGTGCCTGGGGGGCTGCTGCCTGCAGAGCCACACTGTGCAGGTAGCTGCTGCTGCTGCTGCTGCTGCTGGAGCTGGAAGGCACTGTATGGTGGGGGAGGAGTTGGAGGTCGGTTCACCACTTCCTCATAAGGAGGTAGTAAATAGTTTGGCAAAAACCCTAAAACGGGGAGGTAGGGAGGAGAAATTACTGCACTGGCAATTGTTACAGGACAGACTGCAGGCTCACACTAAACAGGTATCTCATCCCACCCCCAGCATACTCATCAAGTGACAACTCTCAGGTGCAGGCAGGACAAAGGGCTGTGAGCGACTTTCCAGATGTATATCGTGAAGACAGCCCTTCTCTGGGAGGCTGGAAAGCTGTGTTGCCTCTCACCCTAGTATGGCTGGAAAGACATACTAAACCTCATCCTGCTTCAGACCAAGAGCAGGTGGCTTACCAATGCCAGGATGAGGGACCTGTCATCAAGGCTTATTAGGAACATGGCAGGTGAGTCATCCTCTGCTTTGAGACACAGATGATCTAATTATAACAGTGATTACAAGCATTTATTGAGCACTTACTGTACACCGGCCACTGTGCAAAGCACTTAACTCTTCTAGATGAGGAATTCCAAATTTACGACTATTTTATTCTGTAGAACACACTGCAGAATGCCTTTGGACAGGCTGCACCACTGGGCCTCCACCAATCCTTTGAGAGATCAGTGGAAGGAACTCCAGGGAAGTCAGGTGAGTGTGCCCTTCAGTGAATCATCGAGTTTCTTGGTTCTCAGGAAATCCCAATATTACCTCCCACTCCTGCCCTTTTTATGGCAGCCTCTGCTTAGGTATATCACATGGCAGGAAGCAAAATGGAGAGATTTCAAGGCCACTGACCTCAAAATCTCCATTCATATCATAACCATTCAACAACACGCCTAACAAAAATCTAAAGGAGCAGAGATGCAGTGAGAACCCAGCCAGTGTGGAATGGAATGGCCCAGGGGCTACATCCACAGCCCTGGCCTCTCTGTGCTCAAGGTGCACACCCTCTTGTTCCCACTTCTGAGACCCTGCTCTAGGCATAAAGAGGCCAAGCCCTGAGGCCCACAGTCTGTGTGTCACACCCGACCCCACCCCCCACTCCCTCGGAGAGCGGGTTTGGTGGCTTCTGGAGTACGTACTGAAATAAAATGGCAGCGCTGAGTAATTGTGGGCTTCCCGGTAGGCGATCAGGTTGATTTCATGCTGCCGCTGCTGGGCCTGAAGGCGATGCTTGGCTCGGCGGTGGTGGCAGACGCAGCAGCAGCTCAGGATGATGATGATGGTCCACACAAGCCAGAACCCTGGGAGGGAAGGAGAGACAGAGAGGGGCAGGCACGCCATGAATGCCAGTGGGACACCAGCTGGAGGGGCCGCTCGCAGCACAGGGAGACTGGGACGGTGTGCACCTAGCCGAAGCTAGCACTGTTGAGCCTTGCCCGGCAGTTACATTCAGAACCGGTATTCAATTTTCATAAATGTTTGTATGAGAGTGAAAGATATGTGGGACGGAAGAGGGCAGGAATGTTAAGAAAAGTGACTCTAAAAGAGGTTACTCACTCCGGGGTGCCTCCAGGCTCTTGGGAGAGGGGTGGAGTGCTGAGCTGCTGGTCTAGCACCCAGGTTCTCCTATGTTTTAGGTCTGGTGGGCATTAAGTATGCTTACCTTTCAGGACAATGTGCCCTTCCTCTCTTAAGAGATCTGAGAAAATGCTTCAGCCCCTCTTGGTGCCCATCTCCCCTCACCAGCCCTGGCCCACAAGGATGGCTCCCAGGCTCCCCACCAAGAATGAAGAGCCCCTCAGAATCCCCACAACTCAGCAGACAAGCAGTTGCAGAGGACCCCGGAGGGACTGCCTGATAAAAGTTTTTTCCTCTACCACTTTGCCTCCATCATACAGGAGTCACGGAAGTTAGAGGTGGAAAAATTCTAATTGCCTCAGCCCATTACTTCCCTGGAGAGTATAAACAACTTCCTCTGCTCTTGATATGAGCTGGTACAATTCCATCTCACATCATCACAAACAATCAACTCCCCCAGCTCGCTCTGCCTGCAGCTGGCTTAGACTGGGAAGCATCAGTGGTCTCCCTTTCTTCCACCTGGCTCCAGAGAGGAGCAGGGGAGCAGGGGAGAAGCCCACAGCTCTCTTTTCCCCAGGTGGACTGTTTCTTCTCATTTCCCACTGATGTTCTCTTTGATCATATTTAGAGAATACTGGCAAACCCTAATATAAGAACCCCTCTCCAATCTTCACATGTATACAGAAAAGACTTCTAATTTGTTTAATAAATGAGCAATTTTGCTTTAAAAAATAAATAGAGATTAGAGGGGAAAAAAAGATTGCAAAGAAAAACACAAAAATAGTGACATCTTTAAGTTGTGGGATTATGAGAAGAAATTTTAATTTCTTACCCCAATTTTTATTTTCTTCTTTCAAATTATAAAACTAGAAACAAAGTAAGTTAAAACTTAAAAATATCTGTGACTAAATTTTATTTTTTCTGGCTTAAAAAAAAATTAAGCCTATTTCTGAATAGGCTTAAAAATTCCTCTGGGAATGTCTTCATACAATGAAATGATATGAATCATTTAAAAAATTATCCACAGAATACTATTTTTGACATAATAATGTTTCAAATACTAAATAGAAAAAAAAGCAATTACAAAACAGCATAAAATATGACCCCGACTTTTGCTTTAAAAAAAAGTATAAATATCCAGAGGGATGATCAGGAAGTTAATCATGAGATTATTCCTGGACAACAGGATTTTCTGTTACCAGTTCTTATGTTTTGCTTATCTGCAATTCCTGCATTTTCTAAGATGAACATTTACTTCCTTGGGAAAAAAATACTTTTTCTCAATTAAAATAAATCTGAGGAATAATTTTAAGGTGAGTTTTTATTAAATGAGACTAGATTATATTATTTTTCATTTGCTCCCTATTTCTGAGGAACTTCAATTTTTTCCATTACAAATGTTATATATTATTTTTAATCATCTGCTCTGTAACTATAAGTTTGTGTTTAGAACATGTTAAGTATTTCTATAACTCTTATCAGAATGAATATTAAAAAAAAAAAAAAGCTTCTTCTTCCTGGTAAACAATTACAAATGAATAAATCCCTGATTTTTTCTGTTTGTACCAGACACAATATTTTGAAAGAGCCCACTGAAATTTAGGGTGTGGCCTCTGGCAACAGCCAGGGTGTTTCTTTCTGTCCCCCAGGGGTGTCCTCTCTGAATCTACCCTATGGGGTAAGACTGGGACAGCAGTACTGCCTTCCAGCCCTGGCAGGCTGGCAACACCATTTGCTGCACCTTGCTGCTTTTAGCACATGTCACAGTTCCACAGAAACTTCTGCTGAGGTCTGGTGACAGAACAGGCGGAGGACAATGAGGAGAGGATCTTTTCCTCTTTTCCCATCAGCAGACAGAAAAACCCCATTCCTAACCAGAGAACACAGACGTAAGTTTAAGTCCGAAGTCTCCCTTGTGGTCCTTCCCAGAGTCACAGCGGACATTTGCTTAATTTAACTTACACTTCTCTCCTTTCAATACTGGCTGACTGGAGACTGGATACTGTTAGTAGAGCCCTCAGGGAGGGGTTTTGAAGCCGGAAAGGAGCTCTGGGAGTGAACTGGCTTCCCACTGCTGCCCTGTAACATCTCCTGCCTCTACAGTCCGGTCAGCTCCCAGCCTTGCAGGGTTAGGTCACACCCAAGGGAGGCGGCATAAGCAAGCAAAATGCACTCTGCTGAAGAGCCTGTCTCTGAGAACATTTTAGAAAAAGAAAGAAAGAAAGTGAAGTTGCTCAGTCGTGCCTGACTCTTTGTGACCCCGTGGACTGTAGCTTACCAGGTTCCTCCGTCCATGGGATTCTCCAGGAAAGAATATTAGAGTGAGTTGCCATTTCCTTCTTCAGGGGATCTTCCCAATCCAGGGATTGAACCCAGGTCTCCCACATTGCAGGCAGACGCTTTACCCTCTGGGCCACCAGGGAATATTTTAGAGTCAAGCCTAAAAGATTCTGGGCTAACCACTTTTTTATATTACCTACATTAACTTGCCCAGCTTCATATCACAATCCTTTATGCTTCTGTGTTACCTCATAATTTTAAAAGTACATTCTCCCTTGGCATAATCAGCACCTAACTCTACTTTTTGCCTCCTGTCACTTTTCTAATTGTTTCTTACCTAAAGGTAAATTAACTTGAAACCTTCATGCTGCACTATATATGATCTAAGGCAAAACTTCTTAGCTATTACAGCAGAGATTTTTTTCATGGTTTTCATGTTGGCCAAATATTTCTGGTTCTTCCCCTTCCTGGCATGTGGGTAGGCTTGAATTTCCTGGCCCCCTTATGATTAGGTGACATTTTGGGGCTACTTCTAACTTAACAAATTGAGACTGGAAGTGACAGATGTCACTAAGAGGCCAGAACATTTCTTGCTAATGTGAGATCCTCTGTTAGATTCCCTTCTGCTACACCAAGTCATAACATTCTAGACTGACTTCAGGGTCAGTCCGGCCCCAGAGAATAAAGAAGTAGGAACAAAGCTACCACCCAATCTGTGATGGACACAGAGTGTGAGCAATAAACCTGTTGTTTTAGGACCTTCAGGAGTTTGGACTTGTTTATTACTGAGCATAACCTCTAGCCTATCCAGACTAAGCCTTTATAGGCTCTTCTGGAGGAGAAGATTGCAAATGTTCATCAGATTCTTAAGAGAATCCTTGTTCCAGAAAAAGCCTAAGTTCCACTGAACTAGAAGTCTAACAGAAAAAGAGGTCTTTTTTTTTTTTTAAAAGAAAAATGAAGCAGGGTGGAAGGAGACCGGGGGAAGAAATGAGACAAGTAGAAGGCATACCTTTGGCAGGGTTACCACAGTCATATCTAACAGCACCAGAAAACTCATGTCTACTGAAATTCCATTAGTTGCTTCTTTTCATGTGGTAGCATGGGTAGAAAAACTCTCCCTACTATGTACCATTTGCATGATATTACATGAAGTCTCAAACTGAGCTCCAATTTCTGCATTTCTAATACAGTATCACAAAGTGACAGTATGCACCAAAACTAGGGGAAAACTGATGTGGGAGCAGAAGGGGCCAAGTGGAGTAACAGGGCATTAGCACAGGTCCAGAAGAGCCCCTAAGGACTGGTTCCACTTGATGGAGTTAATGTGGGAAGACAGAAGGCCTTCTTGTCTGACCCTCACACAACAGATCCTACTGGATTCTAGGCAAAGCCATGTCCCCACATCTTTAAAAAGGGGACCATCTAGACTAGTCCCTACGGAGTTGTGCAAACTTTTGATCTTTTCACTAGTTTTCACAAACAAGGAGGAAAGTTTTTAAAAGGAAACCCTAAAAGAAAGAGCCACACAGAGAAAGACAGAAGCATGCCCTCCTCCCCAAACATACATCTACCCACAGATTACATTCCCCAATGACCTCTGAAAGCTGTGACCTCATTGTGGGGCACGCCTGTCATGCTAAGCAAAATGGAAAACATGTTTTTAAAAACAATCACAGTCCAATGTAGGAACTGAGTCATGTGCCCCGGAGTTCACTATAAACTTGGGAAAACACCACTCCCCAACTGGCAGGAAATTCCTCATTAGGAAGCCAAAGTATACTGTCCACTAGCTCTCCTCCTACCCCATATGATGGTGGGTATCCTCCTTAGCCCTCGACAGCTCTTAGCAGGAGATCCTTTTCCACTGTGGAAAAGGCCTGAATTTGGGAAATGAAGGCTTCAGAGGACTTGCAACTTCATCAGAAAGACTGGACAAGTTTCATATTCTAGCTTTGTGACCCTGGTCATTTTGCCTTGACTTCCCTCATCTGTAAAATGGGGAGAATAACAGTTTCTACCTACTTGGTCATTGTGAGGATAATTGAGTTAATGTCCACATGCAGAGTTCTCAAACCTGCACATTCGAGACCCTCCACAATCTGGGCCCACCACCCTCTGGCCTGGCACTTAAGAGTTCTGGAAGAGGGTAGCTTTGTGTGAGGCACACTGACCCCAGGACTCAACTACAACTGACTGACTGGTGACTGAACACCCCAGGTCCTGAGAAATGGGCCATGCATATTTGGCAGGGTTGTCCTTAGAGCAGGTTGAGCTGACATGTGTGCAGACTTTACTGGGTGCCCAGCCCACAGCAGAGTTTTATGCACACCAGCACTCTCATCTCCCCTGAGTGAACCCCACGATCCCAGGGAAAAGGTTAATGTGATGCATGCTCTCTTCTTTCCCATGGAGCCTTGACCTATGGTGTTTGGCGTTCCTCTGCCTGAGAAGTCATCCTATCCTTCTCCATGTGTTTAAATCTTATCCACCCTTTCTTTAAGGCCTGCTTCAAATGCCACCACCTCCATGCAGCCTACCTGAATCCTGTCCAGCGAAAGCAAATTCTCCTAGCACATACACAGTGGTCCTGGCACACACACTCCACTTTCTACTTTGCATTACTAGTGAGGCATGTTGTATTATCTTCTCTCTCTGCTTAGAGACTCCCTTCTTGATGGAAAGGATTCTCTCTCCCCACACACTTTAACACAGAAGAGGCCACCTCATCCAGTAGAAACTTGGTTAGAATTGCAAACTCTCAGGTCCACCTCAGACCTATTGAATCAAAAACTCTAGGACTTGGGCCCAGAAATCCATGCTTTAATAAGCCCTCCAGGAAATGCAGACGCTTGCCAAAGTCTGAAACCACTGGAATAAGAGTTTGCTGAATAAATGATTGAATGATGATTGAAACTACAAGAGCCATAAAAACGCATGAGATGATAAGGCCAGGTCTTAAAGCCTCAACCATGGCGGTGGTAAAACAGGACTTTCATTCCTGAACTGATGCAGACCCACTAATGACAATGGCCTATGTTACAAGAGATTAAAATGACAGTGGAGAAAGGGTGCTGGTTGAAGTTTTAGGTCTCTGTGTGTTTATGATGTGCTTGTGTGTCTGTGCAAAGTGGGCTCTGCATGTGTGTGTGTGCGCCAGTCCTCAGCACACAGGAAAATTTGGCTTAGCAATGGTATGAGGGTTGATGGAAATGGCATTTATTTTTCCCCGAGGCCTTCCCAGTAGGCAACTATGGTTAAAAAGGTACTCTGACAAAAACTCTGCCAAGGGTTTCCTGGCTGAGATCTTTTCCTTCCAAAGGAAAACGAAAAAAGAATAACCCAAAGCCCATTATTTTCAGGCAGAGTTCAGGGGCAATTAGAGAGAACAGGGTTCAGAGTGACCAGAAGCACAGTTCCCATGAGAACCGAAAGGGCTCATTCCTACACTTGACCTCCCTCCTCTCCACATCAGGCCGAGGCCAGGCCCTCAAGAAGGAGAAAAACCAAAGAATTCAGGAGAGAGGCGCAACGCTTACTGGGCACCTTCTGACCAAAAAGCCATTTCTGGGCACAAAGAGGAAGTTGGGCTTTTAGTCTCTGTCTCTTGAGAACTTGGCAGACACGGGCCATCTTGTACAGGGGTGAGTCTTTCCTCCCCAGCCAGACTGATCTCTGTCTGGCCTCCTTCTTTCCCCAGCTAACCACGACTGGAGAAGTGATTAGTCACTGTGCAGCTCTTCCCCTGGCTTTCTTTAGGCCCATGGGATGAAGTGCCTGGTTCCCAGACCACCTGCCTCGCTGACACCTGTGTCTCGCATCTCCCTGTCCCCATCACCCCACCTCTAGCCTTGGCATTCATGACCCAATTCTGGTGGCTACTGAGTCTGTTCCGCCAACACCTCAGGAGGCTCTGTCAATCTGAGATGGGGGCCATCAGCAACTCCATCCTTTCCGCAACTGATGCCGCCTGGGCCGGGCCCCAGAAAAACAAACCGCAGCTCTGTGGCTTTTTGGCAGCCCAACTTTGACTTTTGTTTTAGTTAAGGGGTGAGAGGGAGAATTTGAACCCGTGGCTATCTGCATCTTAAAACATTTAAACAGCCTGTCCACCTGCCTGGCACGTTGTGTTTCTCCAGTGAGTCTGTCAGCCCCACCCCTCCTAAAATAGCACCGACAACTCCAGGCCTGCCTGTGCTGCTGCTGCTTATGTACTTGGAGGACTGATGGGGACATTTTGAACCCTGTTCTCTCCTTGGGAAGGAGTCTGCCCTTAATCACCCCTGGAATTCCTCAGAGAGGCAGAAGAGCCAATCATCAAAAGGGAAGTACGAGGGTGAGGAGAGGTCTTTTTTGTAGGAACCACTCCCACTGGCTACAAGATCGTTTGCATTCAGAAGGAGAAACTTCCCAGCCAAGAGTCTAATTTCCTTTCCATTTTAAACAACAGCCTTTCTAGCTGCTTTCTGACATATACCTGATGTGGGGTGAATGGGGAGATCAGAAAGGAGAAGGGGGAAAAGGGCAGAGGTGGAGGTGATGGCAAGGATGTGAAGCAAGCGGCAAAGGTTGTCTCCACATGGAGGGAGTGATGGGGGCTTATAATTCTCTGGGAAAACAATCTACTGCCTCCTCTATCAACGGACAGCTTGAGAACCACTGTAGTGCTGGTCACCTGGCAACGCTCTGCCCTCAGAACTCTCCCATCCTCCCCCTTCTTTGTTCAGTATCCTCAGTGTCTCATCTGAGTTTCAGGAAGATCAGAGTACAAAGTGCTTCAGTGAACTCTCTAAGTGTAGGTCACTCCCTGAAGCCCAGGGCATTGTCCCCATCCTTGTACAACTCAAGAAGGTGCAAGTGGTCCTGGCCTCTACCGAGCCACTGACAAGGTGGTGGAGCTGACAACTCAAAATGGCTTTGGGTTGACAGTAACAGGTTAGGTGGACTGAGAAGCCTCCAGACACTTCAGTTTGCAATCTGGGGAAGGAACAAAGGGGGCTGAACCTCTATTCCTCCTCTCCATGAGGGCTCTGTTGGCCACGACCTAAGGAAAGATCCCACTGAGAGGGACCCTCAGAAACAGAGGCGGCTCCTTGAGGATCTGTGGGGAATTGGGAAGTCCTGGTGTTTTGTTTTTTTTTAACAAGAAAATGTTAGAGCTATCCAGAGAGCAGCCCGGGATCCACGGCAGCTTGGCTGCTGCAAACCTCTCTTTGCAAAGACAGGGAGTCTGGGCAGCTGGGCTGGCCTGTGAGAGGGCATAAGTTGTTGTCACTGCTTGGCACACCCTGGAGAGGGCATCCAAGAGAATCCCACTCAGAAGCTTCTGCAGCTGATCTGCTAACCATGGCCTCTTAGGAGGGCTCAGACCATATTTTCCAGTCTTTAGCTCATGGTGTCCAAAGAGCACGGGAGCGCTCCTCCTCTACAGAGGGATTGCTTCCAGAACCTAGCAGAGTCTGCTCGCCAACACTGCCACCGAGAGAGAGGAACAAGGCTGACCAGCTTTCAGTTTCCCAATGAGCAGAGGTGGTGAACTGAGGCGGCTGGACACCAAGAAGCCCCCAGGCAAGACTTACACCAGAGTTCATAGTAGTAGTTGCAGCACTGAGACTGTCCACAGCAGTGTCCTGTGTCACAGATGTAGCTTTGATTGTTGGTGCCCACGCAGGTTTCCTTGTCCTAAAAGAAATTTAAAATTTTAGCACATTGAATTATAGCTTTTAAATATCACTTTTCTTCTCGTAAGGCTTCCTTGGTGGCTCAGTTGGTAAAGAATCTGCCTACAATGCAGGAGACCCGGGTTCAATCCCTAGGTCAGGAAGATCCCTTGGAGAAGGAAATGGCAACCCACTCCAGTATTTTTGCCTGGAGAATTCCATGCACAGAGGAGCCTGGCGGGCTACAGTCCATGGAGTCACAAAGAGTCGGACACGACTGAGCGACTAACACTTTCTTCTTATCCCCCTCTTTCTGGTCACCTATCCATCCTCCACCAAACAGTCTGTACCAATATTTACTCCATTGAGAAAAAAAAAAAAGAACCACCACCACGCAACAACAGCAGATTTAAGAAAAATAATATGGTTTATTAAAGAGGGAAGAAGATTCAGTACACGAAGCCAAGTGGTAAAGAGCAGACTTCTCAGAGAGAAAAACAGAGCAGAGTCCTCCTTGCTTTATGTCCAAGCTGAAGCACTCCATGTTCTGATGCTAATTTAGCCCATAAGATTCATAAGAACCATAGTCATGATTCTCCTGTAACTGGCTGTACATTTTAAATAAAACCAGCTTCTCTGTGAAAGTTCCTGGAATAATTAAGGCAGTACATATTCTAGGATTAGCATCTGGTCAGCCAGTCCATCCTCCCTTTAAAACACATGATCTCCAAGGTTAATTACAGCATGATTCAAAAGAAGGCTAAAAAACCTGCTATTTATTAAAATTCTTCAGTCTTAAGAGTGACTTGCTTAGATGACCTAATGCAGTTTCAATTTGCTAGATCTTTTTTTGCTTATCAGATGATCCCTTAATAATCTTGACTGGATCTAGAATTCACACTCTCCCTTGTCAGGGACAGCTATAGAAAGGGCACTGCTGAGTAACCATCTAGCATTTTGCCAAATTCTATTCACAGCACTGGTGGATGGGAATAGAGGTGGAAGGGTTTATTTTATATTTCACAGTTAAGATATGAAACTTAAATAAACTTCAATAAGTTTATATATAAGCTTTATAACTTACTCATAAATAAGTTTACAATAACCTAAATGAACTTCAGCCTCCAATGTCCTCTGGGCCACAGTGCATGAGACCTATTAAGATGTGGCTTTCAACATTTCTTTATCCTAAAGAAGCAACACAGTCATTGACTGGACACCGTCTCTGTGCCGGACACTGGGCTGGGTATGAGAGACATGAAGATGAATAAGACACTCCCTAACCTCAAGGAGCACAGTTAGGAAGGGAAAAAACCCTGCTCAGCAAAGAAACCAAAACCACAGTATTGTATTTGCTGCTACTCAGGCTGACCCTGCCCACAGTGTACATCCGGGCGGACGCCTGCCAGTGGAAATTCAAGCCACATAGTTGGTTCCTGTTCTCTGGGCCCTGCTCTACTACACTGTCTACTTGGCCAAGGGTATAAACAAAGCAATCCAGAGACTGTCTACAGGGCTAGAGGCTGGGGACCTGAAGCCACAGGGCGAAGACAAAAGAAAGGGCATGGCTAAAACTCAGATCCCTGGCTCAGAGCGTGTTTCCACCACATCCTCAGGTGTTTCCTGGTCTCTTTTAAGAGTCTTACACCCTGGTGCAAAAGGGTTTAGGAAGAAGGAAACATGGGCAAGACATCTGTTGATTCTGACGACAGTTTTGTGACAGCGCTGCACACAGAACCCTATCGTTGCCTCCCCACGTCCACCGTAAGGAAAATGGCACACCTAGAAGGTGGCTGTCCACTAGGATGCCTCCTCTGAGGCCTGACGCATGTGGAGAAAGCAGATCTGCGCTCGATGCTTTTGCCAGAACACACCTCCTCTGACTTCAGAGCAAAACACTGCTTTCCTAAGGACATGAAAAAATTTCTCCCAAGTTTACCAGTCCCTGAAATGCCATTCTTCTGGCCTGGCTCACAAAAGCACAGTTCAAACTGTCCACATAGTTTCGAAAAGAGGCTGTGTTGCCTACACCTCAACACATGAAATAATCCAGTGACACTTCTGCCTCAAAAAATTTTATCAGATGAGGTCCAGGCTTGGAACACAGGGTGGTCAACTGGTCCTCTGTGAGGCAAGAAATGGAATGTGCTTGAAATCTAAACATGTGGCATCTTAATGACCTACTGGTGTCAGGTTTTTTCTTGGCTTTCCCATTCACCGAGACAGGAAGCCTGGTATAAACAGAACCCTGCTCTTTTCCCTGCTCTCCTTCCACTTTCCCCAGGACAGCAGACTGTGGCAGCATCATTTAACTCAGTTTCCCAAATACTTTTTACCTAGGATATCTCATCCCCTGTTCTCCTCTCCTCAAATAGAGTCCCCAAGTTGTCTAGGATGGTCTTGGTTATGGGAACTGTCATTTTCTGCTACAGGAGGAAGGAAAGTAGGTGGGCAGTTAAAGAAGAAGAGACATGGACTCATGGACCTTTACAAGGAAGAAATGATGGATTAAGAGGGTAGTGAGATGTGAGCATGATGAGCTCCTCCAGAGAAAGACCTACTGCTAGGAGAAGAAAATCCAGAAGCCTTGGGTTTGGTCCTAGCTCTGCCATTACCGAGGAACAGGACTCTGGGCAAGTCACTCACTCAGTGGGCCAAGAGCTAGTTAAGATGCTCACTCATGTCTCCTTCATCCTGAAGAGTCTACCAGCCTACCCACTTCCCATTCCTTTCGGCAGCTGTTACTGCTGCTGCTAAGTCACTTCAGTCGTGTCCGACTCTGTGCGACCCCAGAGACGGCAGCCACCAGGCTCCCCCGTCCCTGGGATTCTCCAGGCAAGAACATGAGTGGGTTGCCATTTCCTTCTCCAATGCATGAAAGTGAAAAGTGAAAGGGAAGTTGCTCAGTCGTGTCCGACTCTTAGAGACCCCATGGACTGCAGCCCACCAGGCTCCTCTGTCCATGGATGGGATTTTCCAGGCAAGAGTACTGGAGTGGGGTGCCTTTTGGCAGCAGCCAATGCAAAAGTTCCTGTAACCTGTGTCTCCTCTCAGTCAAAGCAAAGAATAGAGGTGTGCAAATGTTGCTTGCTGCTCTTCTACCCTTCCCTATAGGAGGAAGTCACCCAGAGGACTCTCAGGGATCTCCAGGCAGCTCAAGATCCAAATGGTTAAGATTCAGTCAGATCTGGGTTCAAAGTTTGGCTCTCACACTACGCTTATTAACTGTGGTAACTTCAGTAGTAACTGAACTTCTCTGAGCTCTTAATATCAATGTTATTCTCTGAGTCATTATTGCTGGGCATGAAAGCCCATTCAATAAGGAGCACTTTGCATTCAGTGAGAGAGTATTCAATAAAGAGCACTGTGCATTCACTTAGAACTATTTCTCAGAACAGTAAAGCTCACTGGCAATGTGGGCTGCTTCGGACATAACGAATAGAAAAAGGAACTGGAGAGAATGCAATGGAAAGTTCAAATATGAAAAATTCTCAGCACTCTTCATGAGTATCCTTTGCTTTTCTTCCAAGCATCTCCAAGGACTATACACAAATTACATTGTTTAGGCTAAGTCTCAAGTGGGAAGTTAATATCCCACCCCTCCCCTTCCCTCCTCAAGAGTGAATGAGAGAAAAACCTGTGCCCTTCCTATGGGCAAGAGCTCTGTCTCCTTAATCCCCATCCCCAACTCCAAGAATGGGCACAGTGCTGGGCTCACAAAGGTTTGGTGAATGAAACAATGGCTATGCAGCCTCCATGAAGGCAGAATGAGGTGGGTGAATAATACTGAGTACCTCCTATGTGCTAGGCACTGTTCTAAATTCCTTACAAGAGGATGAAGTGGGTAGTAAAAGAGAACTGAAGTCAAGAGAGGCTAAGTAACTTGCCTGAGGCCATGCAGCTAGCTAATTCATCTGACTCCAGATCCTGAGCTTTTAACTAATAAACTAGAACATCCTTGGTTTAAGTTATTCTTCTTCACTTGCTTTTAACACTTTAGATGCTTAAATAAATCCACTAAAATCCCCAAACACAATCAACATTTTGTCTTTGATGGAAAAGATAAGGTCCCTGCCCTTAAGGAGCTCTTTGACTTTGGGAAAATTTTCTACTTGGCAGTGAAGAGAGGCAACACGCTTGGGGCTCCACCCTTCTTTGCCTGAAAGGTCATTATTTTCACACATGAATTTTCTGAAAAGTTAAACGGTGTTTCATCCCATTGTGGAACATGGGGCCTTCACCCGTTCCTTCAACATTTATTGAGTACCTACCCTGCACCAGCACTGAAACAGCAGTGGGGAACACAATGGGTAAATAAAAGGTGAAACGTGCGACTTCCCTGGTGGACAAGTGGTTAATAATCCACCTCCCAATGCAGAAGACATGGGTTCAATCCTTGGTCCGAGGATTTCACATGCTGTGGGGCAACTGAGCCCATGCATTACAACTCCTGAGTCTACACTCTAGAGCCTATGAGCCACAACCACTGAGCCTGCCTGCTGCAACTACTTAAATCTGAGCACCCCCGAGCCCGTGCTCTGAAACGAGAAGCCACTGCAATGAGAAGTCCGCGTACCACTAGAGAGTAGCCCCGACTTGCTACAACTAGAGAAAGCCTGCACGCAGCAATGAAGACCCAGCACAGGCAAAAAGAAATAAATAAAATGTTAAAATAAAATAAAACAAGCTTAAAAATAAATAAATAAAGGTCTTTACCCTCATGGAGCTTAAAGTCTAACAAAAGATGATAAAGTAATCATACACATAAAACTGCAAGTAGGAAGGAAAAACACCTCATTTGGTAAGAGTTTACAACAGAAACTAGTTAAGGAGGTCCAGACAGCTGTGAGGAAGGTAAGCCTGAACTGAGACTGCCAGGATGGTTAGAAAGTTAGTAGCCACGGAAGAGGGGTGGGAAGAACAAAGGAAACAGTACAAGGAAAGTCCTTCAGCTGTAGATGCTTGAAAAAGTAGGTAGTGAGTTAGGTGCGTGGGGGTAAGATGAGATTCGCATTTTAAAGATACTTCTCAGCAATGTTCCATTTGCACAAACTCCTGGCCCCAAAATACAAGAAATGTAGACTTGTCAAAAAGGAACTTTGAGTGAATAACACATGCTCATATGCTGAGGCCTTTCACCTCAGAATAACTGTGGTGATGACCCTCAAAATTCTCATTTGTTATAGGTGTGACTTCTGGTAGCACAGTGACCAGCTGCTCTAAGAAACAGGGCATATATGGTCACCAAACAAAAAGCACAGGCAGGAAGAACCAGTGAGCTAGACCAACAATGAACTGGAAAGAACATTTTTTACAATGGAAAAGGATGAATAGTATGTCTTTGCACATATGCAAAAAATTATCTCATCTCTTTGGCGGCAGCATAAACTATGGGACTAACATCATTTTCCTTAAGAGTTTCCATGTCTTTGAGTTGCTATTCTTAGCTGAGCCACTGTAAAGGTCAATTTAATCAGTGTAAGAACTTTCAAAATGCCAGCATAAAAAGAGACACTGGGCAATAATAGTTCCCCAGGGATGGTTTTAATTTGCCGATTTATGGGGCTGGAAAACCCTGCTAGCAACTGGCAACAGCATCTTCATGCCCTTAGGAAAGCATTAACGTTTAATAGTGAAAAATAGGAAAACTGAAATCCTTCACAAGTTGCTAAATCACAAACGCTAAATCTCTTGGCTGTTGGGTACTAGTGAATTTGGAGCACCATCTCTGGCCTTCTCTACTGGGAAGAGGAATGGTTTCCTAATGGAAACACCCATTTCTAAAATTGAATAACAAATATGTATTGATATCACTTTCTTCACAAGCCAGGCATTGTGTTAGATGCTACAGCTACTGCACTGAGCAAGAGACTCTAGGGGGAAAGATCTTGCTTCTGATGATATAGCTGAGTAGGTAACTTAAAAAATATCATAATATTATTTTAATTATATAGCTGAAAGCAAGGAAGAACCCCAGGGCCAAAAATGTTGGGGGTGGGGAACTAGAAACTACAGTGATAAATGAGATCAGGCCTTTCCAGTGGCTGTGGAAAGGAGCTGTTTTATTTTCTTGAGTCCACCTAAAACAGGCACTTGGACCTGAGTTCCAATGTAAGGTGAAAACCCTCAAAGAGAGAAAGCAGACTAGAAAAAAGAGCCCACTGGCACACAGCGAGAATAAGAAAGGTCTGAATTGAGAGGAAAAAAGTATCTCTTCTAGTAATCTGTAACTACAAGCCTTTCCATAGGCTATTGAGATCTGAACTATTGAGAGCTGAGTGCCAAAGAATTGATGCTTTTGAACTGTGGTGTTGGAGAAGACTCTTTTGAGAGTCCCTTGAACTGCAAGGAGATCCAACCATTCAATCCTAAAGGAAATCAGTCCTTAATATTCATTGGAAGGACTGATGCTGAAGCTGAAACTCCAATCCTTTGGCCACCTGATATGAAGAACTGACTCACTGGAAAAGAACCTGAGGCTGGAAAAGATTGAAGGTGGGAGAAGGGGACGACATAAGAGGATGAGATGGTCGGATGGCATCACCGATGCAATGGACATGAGTTTAAGCAAACTCCAGGAGCTGGTGATGGACAGGGAAGCCTGGAGTGCTGCAGTCCATGGGACTGCAAAGAGTCAGACACGACTGAGGGACTGAACTCAATTGAACTACATAGTCTGAGAATCCCCAGGCCAAAAGTTTAACACAAAAAAGTAGTCCCAGAATGAGACATCTGGCAGAGAAAATGTAAAATTCTAAAGAGACCTACCCTCAATCACAGCACGAAAGATGCCCACGAATAAAGCTCTCTGCTGAAGATGAGCGCAAGCAAAATGTAAAAACTATGTAAAAATACAAACAAGATGTGGGAATTCAATTAATAGCAGGGTAAGACTCTCCAAAGAAACCTTAATAGAATGATCAGATAAACTGTAATACATATTTCAAATGATTAAAGCCAAAAAGAAAAAATGAAAAACATGAGAAAAGAACATACTAAAAAAGAAACAATGACCAAATGGATTTCAGGAAAAAATACAACTTGTAGAAAAATAGTTATTAAAATTAAAAATTCAACAGATGGTTTACACAGAGATTAGACCATGTTAAAGAAGAGAATCAGTAGACTGGAAAGCAGATCTGAGAAAATTACCAGCAACCAGCTTCTACCAATTAAGAGAAAACACAAAAATGGAAAATAAGAAATAAGACACTAAAGAAGGAAAGAAGAAAATGGAGTCAATATTTAAAGAGACAACTGATTAAAGATGGAATTTTCAGACAATAATAAACTCATATCTGGGCATACTGTTTGAAAGTGGAGAACAACCAAGACAAAAAAGATCTTAAATATATTCCAGTGAGGGAAGACTGAAAATTAACAAGTGAAATTAGAATTTAAAATACTAATAAGCTTCATAAAGATACTAAAACAGGATAATAGGACAAAGGGCTTTAGATGAGGCAGTCAGGAAAGGCCTCCTTAAGAAGGTGATGTCTGAGTTGAGCCCTGAATGATGAGAAGGAGCCAGCTTAAGCAGATCTGTGCGAAATGTGTTCTAGGCAGAGAGAATGTAAAGTACATGCCAAGATACCAATGCAAGAATGAAACTGGTGTGCTCTAGGAAAAGACAGAAGGCTAGCATGGCTGAGCACAGTGAATCTAAGGAAGAGTGGTGTGAAAGAAAGTACTGAGAATTCAGAATGAGGCCAGACCTCATATGCCTTGTACAACAGACAAGTACCTTTAACTCAGAATCAGCTATTTTTGTTCTATCCTAGACAGACTCTTGGAGGGCATGGCAACCCACTCCAGTATTCTTGCCCAGAGAATTCCATGGATGGAGACTGACAGGCTACAGTCCATGGGGTCACAAAGAGTTGAAGTGACTGAACACACTTGCATGCCGAGACAGAATCTTTAAATTCTAAAAACGAAACACTTTCACATCCTTTGCAAGTGGTCATAAAATATAAATACACTCTTTATAAAGTTTTGTGAATTTACCTCTATTTTTATAATAAGTTAGTTAAAATCACTTTTCTCCTACTAATAGTTTTAAGGCTGTTTGAAGAGCTGAAGGAAACAGGAACTGCTCAAAGATCCCCCCCCCCACTTTTTTTTCCCAGCTGCTCTGTGCAGCATGCAGGATCTTAGTTCCCCAACCAGGGATGGAACCCATGCCCCCTGCAATGGAAGCAGAGTCTAAATCAGTGGACCACCAGGGAAGTCCCCAAGGGTGGGAGGACATTGCAGAAGAGCTGGGGATGAAGGAAAGTAAAGTGAGGCAGAGGGATGATTCACAGGAGTCCTGGCCCATTGTTTCCCAGGTGTTTCTCTGGTCTCCCTTTGACAGTAGGGACTGTCACATTCTCCTTTTGTACTCTTCCCAAGGTATACTACACATGACAATTCCTCCTTTAAGCTTTGCTAGCTATGGTTTCTTCCTTTCTAATAAGGGGCAAGCCCCTGCTAAGATGTGAACCAAGATTCTGCTTTGTATGCACTAGGGTATTAGGAATGGATATTTATGCTATTTTGTTGAGCTCAGTCATTTTCCGGAAGGACAAACAGCCTGGGCATGCTTCTCTAATCAAGCCAATAAATCTAATCTGGTAAGATTCAGCCTCAGCCCTCAGATTTGATAGTGTGCTTTACCCCTTAAGGGCTCAAAGCTCCAGCTTCCTGGCTTAGGAGCACCCAGTCTCCCATACGCTGGCTGTAAAGTACTTTAAAGGGTAAAGCTAAACCCTGGAGCTAGTGACACACTTGGAAAAAGCCTACAACCAATGTGGGGAGCTGCTTCAAGATTTGGCAGCAGTGTGTGCTGCTGAAGGAGTTTCTGGGACCCCTGTTGCAGTAGGGACTTGGTCCCTGTATGTCAACCTGTGAGGGTCTCCTAAACAATTCTCTCTAGGACTCTCAAGAGACTGACTCTCTCCAAGAATCTAAGGTAGCACAACACAGTGAATGAGAACAAACCAAGGCATCTCACAAATAAGTGAATCTGCCCTCAAGTGGCCATGAACATATTCAGACAACAAAGGCAACAAAATAGAGACGCATTTCCCAAAGTATGGTCCATAGGCCCCAAATCACTCGGGATATTTGTTAAGAATGTAGACTGAGAACCTCTGGGGGTAGAGACTGAAGATTTGCCTTTTAAAATACACTCTCCTGAATGTATACGTGTATATGTACAGCTTTGCAGTCCACCTGAAACTCACAACACTGTTAATCAGCTACAATATACTACACAATAAAAAGTTTAAAAAAAAGCACACTCCCCTGGTTATGCTCACATATATTTAAATTCAACAACCATCGTCCTAAATTTATAACAAACGTACAGCATATGCATTTCTTTACCTCTAAAAGTGGAAGAGATAGACCTCCACTATATCTCTTTCTATAATCTTAAACACATCCCAACAGTTACCCTCAAGAGTTGTCACTTAGAAACATAGCACATAAAATTACTTATGCTCTCCTGCATCATTTCATAAAAAAATACAAAAAGATCATAATCATAATTTTTTTAAAAGGTGAAAGGTCAGGTAAGCTGCTATCCACACCAGTCCTGCTGTGACCAAAGCTGCACTACAACTGGAGACTCATTAAACAGCCCCCAAACAGAGCAGCTAGCAAAGAAATTAAAACCCATTTCCTGTGTTGCTGTTAGGAACCTGAATAACAAACTCAGAAAAAGCCACTTGATCCTGGTAGGAAAATCCCAGAGCAAAGATCGGAAGTTGCAACATAGACCATGGTTTTATTAAAGGCTACTTGTTGATGTCCCAGTGCATGCAGGCCTGGGGGGTCTGGCCGGTGGTAGCAGCTCAGGATACTGGGTTAACCTGCCACTCTCTCACCCCTGGACACTTACGAGGAAAAAAGTTCTCCCTTGAGGTATCCTGGCAATCCCTCATCACTGGCTTCTTCTGCCATAGAATAAATGCACCGAGAAGTATGCCTTCTTCAGCAAGCGCTGGTGCAAAGCTGAGGGACAAAATAGCAGGGAGCATGTGACAAAGCAAGCGGGACTCAGAGAGCAGGAAGGCAGTTCTACTCTAGTGTCTCCACAGCTGGTCAGGAGGGCAAGTCCCTGCGTTCTGTATTAGCTGTATCTGCCCCTCCTGTTTGAAACCAGGGATTGCAAACTGCTCACCCATGGGCCACAAAGGGCCCACTACTGAGTTCTACGTCCACGTGGTACCTTTGTTTTACAATAAAAAAAAATGAAATTAACTGTCAACATCTTAAAATGAAAAGGATTCATACAGAAATTCTGATTTCCAGCTTCTGAAAATCCCGGGGCCATATTAGATAGGGTTACAGATGTACATGGCCTTGAGCTCCACCTCGGCCTCCCCAAAACCCCTACTGTCCAAAAATCCCTACTGTCCAAAAACTGCATCTGCTTGACTCAAGCATGTCACTGCCTAGCCCCTGTGGGCATCCGATGAGCTCCTCCTGCTCTCAAGCTCAGTAATACCCCATTCATCCTCTCACTCTGAGGCTAAGGCCTGCTCAGAGGCCCAAATATGAATGGCAGACATCTGAACTCTCTAGACCGAGGCTCCAGCTACATCTTACAAGTGCCACACAAAACAGGTACCTAGACAAAGAGGAGGGTCCCTCTTCTCTGACTGAGGAGAAGATCTCTAGCCAGTCAGGAAAACCTCCAGCCACAACACTCAGGAAATGAGACAAGAGAACCAAGTTCTGCCCAGTGCCTGTGTTTATCAAGCATCTGGCTGGGCATTTTTATCCAAGTTACATATTCCTCTCTTTTTACAGGAAACCAGGAAACTGAGATTCAGAGTGATCACACAGCTAGAACAAGTTTTCTGGATCTAAAGCCTGAATTTTAGTGGGAAAAAACCTGAATAATTAGCAGTTATCCTCAACTTTCATGCTGGATGCTGACAGGCACAAAAATGACAGATAAGACATGGACTTTGCCTTTGAGGAACGTTGTAATTATTAAACTGTTAGGTTAAAAAAAAAGCTTCTGTTTCAGTTCTTATTGCTGAAAATCTTCCTAAAATATTCAGGTTCATTTTGTGCCTCAAATACAGTCCAATCAACAGAATTCATTCCTTCCCCCCACCCCCCCCCCAATAATGTGACAAAGCCTCAGAGTCATAATTTGAAGCAATGATGGTTATATACACAACACACACATACCTAGTCAGTTTATATAATACACATTTTTACAGGACTCAAAAGCTTTTCAAATTTCTTGAACAGTCAGCCTCACCTTTGAGCCTGCCAGCCAGCACCCGACAAGGGATGAGAAGTGCTACCACCCTTATCTTACAAAGGAGGAGCTGACACCTAGCCTAAGGCTGCAGATGACAGAATTGAGACTGTCAAAACTCGGATCTCCTGACTTTCGGTTCAGTATTCTTTCCATGACTGCGCCCTAGCTCATCAAGTCTTTGCTTTACCTTGAACATGTCTTGATCAAATCAAATAATCACTTTGCCCAAAAAGAGGTGCAGTTTTCAAGGGGATATGAAATATTGAAGGTACATGTTAACTTGTTGCTGATGTTCTTTGAGAAAGATTCACTACGGTTTCACTGGACAGTGAAGGACACGTGGGGTCTCAGAGCCCTTCTTCACTTTAAGCAAAATTCTAAATGTAACCTCGTTTTTTCCTCAGTGGTTCCACCCCACTGCACCAAGCTTTTGTTGGGGGCAAAAGAAATATTAATGGGACTTGTCTTGTGTGCCTGACTGTCTAAAGACCAGTGCTCAGTCACTCAGTCACTTCTGACTCTGCCACCTTATGGACTGTAGCCTGCAGCTCTCAGTCCATGGGATTCTCCAGGCAAGAATACTGGAGTAGGTTACCGTGCCCTCCTCCACTAGAGACCAGTACCAGAGATTTATTGCCAGTAGAAAGTTCAAGGAAACCACTGGCTTCTACCTCAACAAAGGGTTACATTAAAAATGTTACCCCTGAGCGAACAGATACAAGACTTCTTAAAATCTTCAGAATCCAGAGGCTTTCTTCAAAAGATTGAATAACCTTAAAGAACTTTCTGAATTTTAAGACCTGACATCTAAAGATTAAAAGAGACACCAGATGATTTAGAAGAAGGGGAATTTAGCATCCCCCTTTTCTGTTATCAAAGATAGATTATGATGCAGTCAAGAAGTAATAATTAGAACTGGACATGGAACAATGGACTGGTTCAAAATTGGGAAAGGAGTACATCAAAGTTGAATATTGTCACCCTGCTCATTTAACTTCTAAGTAGAGTACATCATGTGAAATGCCCTCCCGGATGAAGCACAAGCTGGAACCAAGAGTGCTGGGAGAAATATCAACAACCTCAGATATACAGATGACACCACCCAAATGGCAGAAAAGTGAAGAGGAACTAAAGAGTCTCTTGAAGAAGGTGAAAGAGGAGAGTGAAAAAGCTGGCTTAAAACTCAACATTCAAAAAACCAAGATCATGGCATCTAGTCCCATTCCTTCATGACAAACAGATGGGGAGACAATGGAAACAGTGACAGATTTTATTTTCTTGAGCTCCAAAATCACTGTGGATGGTGCCTGCAGCCATGAAATTAAAAGACGCTTGCTCCTTGGAAGAAAAGCAATGACAAACCTGGACAGCGTATTAAAAAGCAGAGAGATTACTTTGCTTACAAAGGTCAAAGCTATGGTATTACCAGTAGTCATGTATGGATATGAGATCTGGACAATTAAAAAGGCTGAGTGCTGAAGAATTGATGCCTTCGAACTGTGATGCTGGAGGAGACTTGAGAGTCCCCTGGACTGCAAGGATATCCAACCAGTAAATCCTAAGGAAATCAATCCTGAATATTCATTGGAAAGACTGACGCTGAAGCTGAAACTCCAGTACTCTGGCCACCTGATGGGAAGAGCGGACTCATTTGAAAAGACCCTGATGCTGGGAAAGATTGAAGGCAGGAGGAGAAGGGGACAACAGAGAGTGAGTCGGTTGGATGGCATCACCGACTCAATGGAGAGAGACAGAGGCAATGGACAGAGTTTAAGCAAACTCTGGGAGAGGGTGAAGGACAGGGAAGCCTGCCGAGCTGCAGCTCATGGGTTCACAAAGAGTCAGACACAACTGAGTGACTGAACAACAAAGGGCCACAGCAATAGGCATCCAGCTTGAGATATGGATTGTTATTAAAATAACTGTAGCCTAATTGTTCTTTAGGGCTCCCCAGGAGGCTCAATGGTAAAGAATCTGCCTGTCAAGCAGGAGATGCAGGTTCCATCCCGGGGGTGGGAAGATCTTCTGGAGAAGGAAATGGCAACCCATACCAGTATTCTTGCCTGGAAAATCACATGGACAGAGGAGACTGGTGGGTTATAGTTAGTGGGGTCACAACAGTTGGACATGACTGAGTGACTAAACAACAATTGTTCTTTAAGCTGTATAAAGTTATTGATATTTGGGCAATTCTGAGATTCTACCCTTCTGGGGGTGGTTGTTCAGATTTTTCAGAGATAAAGTATCAGTTCCAAAACAGTTTGATTTTATCTACTGGCCATAAAAAATGAACTCTAAACCTGTCCTTGAGAAGGCATAGTTCCTGCTGATTGGGGCAACCAAGATGTTAAGGTTCTAAACTTGTGGGCAGATAATGCATATTGCTTAGAAAGCAGCAGGAAAAAGTACCCCTATTTCCTTCCTCTTTATTAAAACATCTCCGTTCGCCCGCCCTGAGGCCTGTGGCTTGTGACTGCCTCCTGAGCAGAGTGCCGCGCACCAAGCACCAGGAGTTTTCCGCCCATCCTGTCTCCACCTTGGCTCATCACCCTTGGTACCTGCAGGATGGATCCCAGACAAGCCGAATCCACAGATGCAGAACCTGCGTATGCTGAAAGCTAAGTGCATACAGTTATTTTACATGGCGGCCTTGAGCAGCCTCAGATATTGGTTATCTGCCGGGCTTGTGGAACCAAACTCTTATGAATACTGAGGGACAACTGTACTGACATTTGGAGTCTTTCCTGTGGCGACCCTCCTGTGCATTATAGGATGTTCAGCAGCATCCCTGGCCACTATCCACTAGATGCCAGTATCAACACCCCACTCCACCCCTGGCTACTTGTTGCGACAATCAACAATGTCCAAACACTGGTAAAAGTCCCCTGGGGAGGGGACAAATTGCCCTTAGTTTAGAACCACCATTCCAGCCAAACTGAACCACACAACTCCGTGCAGAATCGTGTTGCATCCACTCTTTGTCACCTGATTGTCCTTTGGGCTCCCCAACCACTCTGTAAATTCCCTAAGAGAAGGATGAAGTCAATCTCACAAGTGCACCTACCCAGCAAAGGATTAGACACACAAAAACCTTCAGGAAGTACTCATCCTGGTGACTTGACAATGAAGTAACCCCACAGGCTGTTCCTCCCCCATGTTCCCCACGCCTCTTAGCTACGCTGTACAAGCAGCCACGTGAAGGGATCCTCCAAGGGTTAGGCCAGGGCTGCGGCAACAAAATTTCACATGATGACTTGAGACAGACCTTTGAGACCGACCTATGGCTCCCTGGGCTTATAGGAACCCAGCACAATCTGAGCCTGGTTCATCAACCCAGAAACTTACTCCCAAGGCAGAGAAATGATTGCACGTTCTATTTTTGTTGGCAGTCCATTCCAGCCTATCCGAGGCTGCCTCACCACACTCCAGAACCACACCCCAAGGAGTGGGAGGTCATAGGTATTTACACTTCTGCCTGGGGTGGGGGGGAACCCAAGGATTTCCAAACCCTTGAAGAAAACCATAGGATAGGCTGTGCAATATTTGAAACCAAGAATGAGACCACGCGTCACAGTTCAGCGGAAGCTCCTGAGAACATGTGTGTTAAGCAAGAGAACCAAACAATAAAGAATATTCTGAATCTCTTTATTCAATGCCCAAGGGATCCAATGTCTTCTATGCAACTCAGTCCCAGCAAACAATTCACCACTTTCAGGTAAAGAAGTCACTGTGTCACACTCCAGCTGCTGGTCTTCAAAGCCTGTCTCCCTCTCTCCTGAGTGTGTATTTTCTGCCACTGCCCCACCTATATCTTTTAGTTAAAAGAACAAGACAGGTCAAGCAAGTGACATTGCATTGAATCTCCATTTTCGCAACAGATGCTTCTCCTGAGGTAGGTCCAGGTTCAAGTCCAGTTGAGCCCTTCCCAGAGGAGCAACAGCTACAGAGCAAGCGCAGAAATGGCTAAACCAGGTCAAATTTGCAGGGCGTTTCAACTCACTGTCACTACAAATCAACAAATAGAATCAAGATTAGTGCCAAGAGGAACTGTCATCCAGGTGTTAGGGAGTCAGGGCAGGGGAAGAAATTTTATAGCAGTTTGGTTTTTATTTCCCCCAAGTAGCCCCATATTTCTCTTTTCCTAGACTAAAATTTACCTCTTCGAGGAAAAGGGGTGGGAGGGGGTGGATCAAACTCATGGGATATTACTGGAGGAAGTGAATGTTTTCTTTGGCGCCATTCTGGATAAAAGTTTCAAAATCAGCAGATACAGTCTTCTTTTCCACTGAGTTACTTATCCTGTCTGCTGGTTTCTCTTTGCTTTGATAACAGGAATGTGATGAAAAACAAGCACATTCCTCTAAAAAAGCAGCTTCTTGCAACAGAGACGGTTGGTGGAGGGGTGGGGAGCGGGTGTTTAAAAAGTCACCTGAAAGGCTTGGATGAGAGCCACCCTTTCTGTTAGGTGACAGGAGGGAACTGAGGTGTTTATGGAGCTCTCGCTTGTAGTAGTCACAGATTTTTACAAATCAGTTCCAATACGAATTTTAGCTTCCACCTCTGGTAGTACAAACAAGTGCTACCCTGGTGTCTGCTGCATTATATAAAGCCAGTTCCCTCAAACAGGGTCTCTCTTACTATGTCCTAAACCTGGTTCAGTTCAGTTCAGTTGCTCAGTTGTGTCCGACTCTTTGTGACCCCATGAATCGCAGCACGCCAGGCCTCCCTGTCCATCACCAACTCCTGGGTTCACTCAAACTCACATCCATCGAGTCGGTGATGACATCCAGCCATCTCATCCTCTGTCGTCCCCTTTTACTCCTGCCCCCAATCCTTCCCAGCATCAGGGTCTTTTCCAATGAGTCAACTCTTCACATGAGGTGGCCAAAGTATTGGAGTTTCAGCTTTAGCATCAGTCTTTCCAATGAACACCCAGGACAGATATCCTTTAGGATGGACTGGTTGGATCTCCTTGCAGTTCAAAGGACTCTCAACTGTCTTATCCAACACCACAGTTCAAAAGCATGAATTCTTCAGCACTCAGCTTTCTTCACAGTCCAACTCTCACATCCATACATGACCACTGGAAAAACCATAGCCTTGACTAGACAGACCTTTGTTGGCAAAGTAATATTTCTGCTTTTTAATATGCTATCTAGGTTGGTCATAACTTTCAAGGATAAAAAGCCCACACAGGAGGGTAATGGTGACTAGGAACTCAATCCCAGACGAGGAACAGGGCCGTGGGGAGGCGGGCTGACAGCAGATTTGCTGCAGAGACTCCTATGACATGCAAGACAGGGATCATCACACTTCCTCAGTGAGGACATCTCGGGATAATTTTCCGAGAGAAAGGCAACATTCGAGGTGCAGAATATAAATTATCGTCTTGATGGATCCAGGCTGCATTCCAGCAATTAGAACTTGCACTGGTCCTTCCACACACCTGCTGTGCAACAACCGAGACCACTGGACTGTGGAAAGGACCACCTGCAAAAGCCACCTTTCCACCCGTGAACTGTGCTGCTCCGCTCCTAATGTCACGTGCCGCCACCTGCGTAAAGCTCCACCATCCGTGAGCTCGCTCTACGCCCCCTACCTGTGAGCACGGGGATAAAGTTTCTACCCCTTGGTATCCACAACATGCTGTGAGTAGAACAGGTGCTCAATACTTTTCAGATAGAGATGTTGGTCACAAGAACTTCCAGCATTATAAAACCAATACCTTCTGAATTAAACATGAAATAGAATTCATTCAAATCGCAGACCAAGAACATTCTGTTGTAATCTTGTTCTTTGAAAATCAGTAATCCATCTGCTAGGTATACAGGATAGATTCCCTCTTAACCAGAAAACTCATTTTCTGATCTTGCCAGATAAGGAAGGGATGGCATGCTCAACTACATGTTATACCTAAAATGTGCCATGTGGTGCCACAGCCCAAAAGTACAGCAGGTGATTCTCTTCAGAACTTCAGCCCCAATAAGCACAAACACTGTTCTCTAGTCAACCCTGTAGCTTCCAGGGGGTTGTCTTAGCTGTCCTTAACTGGAAGAACGAACACAGCCTAAGGCTTCCCTGGGGGCTCAGTGGTCAAGAATCCACTTGCCATGCAGGAGACATGGGTTGGGAAGATCCCCTGCAGAAGGGAATGGCTACCCACTCCAGTATTCTCACCTGGGAAATCCCATGGATAGAGGAGCCTAGTGGGCTACAGTCCATTAGGGCTACAAGAGTCAGAGGTGCAGGATAAAACTTAGCAACTAAACAACAACAAGGCCTAGCTGCCCTTTATAGACACTGAATTCATGCCACACTCATTATTGGATTGAGGCCCCTCATGCTTTCCTTCCTTCTCTGTGTCATAAAGGACACCAGTACTTGCTGAAGCAAGGTCCTTGTCTTATCTCAGGAATACCTAATACCAAGACTCATCGATGACAGTGTTTCTCATCTGCAGGAGAAAACAAAAACAACACTCCCAATCTGATATGTCTGGAATGCTCCTTCCCCAGCTCGTATGTCTGGTGTTAAAACTCCTACTCATCCTTCGAGACTCAGGTCAAGTATCACCTTCTTAGGAAAGCCTTCCATGCCCATCCTGCTCCCCAAGCTTGATGCTTTCCTACCCTCTGCTGTCCTAGTCCCTGGGGGTCCTCTGTTTCAGGCTTAGCACACTGTCTTATAATTATATCCAAGCTACTAAAGTGCAGGGAAGGGGGTGAGGGGTGTGGGCCAAGTTGAGGCGGAATCTCTCCAAGTGTGGCCAGATATTAGCAGGTCTGAACCACCTGGGGAACTTAATAGAAATGAAGATTCCTGGGCCCTGGCCCCACACCTACTGAATCTATATTCTAATCACCCCACTCCTAGGTGATTTTTATGCATTTGAGAACTACTGCACTAGAGTGTGATTTCTAGGAAGAAGCACGGTGCTTTATTTATCCTCTGTGCCAGATCCACATTAAGTGCAGTGGCATTATTCAGTAGATGCAATGTGCATGAGAATCTTCCACAGAGTAAAGAGCAAAAGGGTACTCAGAGACACGCGTCTCATTTGGTACCTGGGCCACCTAGAAATAAACTTCAGAAAACGTGCCCCGGCGGGAGCAATGCATTAATCCAACTCCACTTTCATAGACACCAGTAGATAGCAAGGAAAACACCAGGCTTTGGAATCAAAATGCCTGGGTTTGAAAATTTTAAAACAAAACAAACCAATCAACCAACCAAACAAAAAAAGCCAAAAACAAACAAACGTTAATGACCTAGCTAGTTTCCCTAGCTAGCTGATCAACCTTGGACAAGTGGCTTACCTCTGTAAGCCTCAGCACAACTACCAGAGAAACAGAATCACAATCCACATAAGATAGATGTGTAATGTGTATTAAGAGGGAAATAGTATATGAAAGCATATATATATGTGTGTGTGTGTGTGTGTACATATATATATATATATATCTCGGAGAAGGCAACGGCACCCTACTCCAGTGCTCTTGCCTGGAAAATCCCATAGACAGAGGAGTCCATGGGGTCGCTAAGAGTCTGATACGACTGAGCGACTTCACTTTCACTTTTCACTTTCATGCACTGGAGAAGGAAATGGCAACCCACTCCAGTGTTCTTGCCTGGAGAATCCCAGGGACGGGGGAGCCTGGTGGCTGCCATCTATGGGGTCGCACAGAGTCGGACACGACTGAAGTGACTTAGCAGCAGCAGCAATACACACACACACACACACACACACATATAATGTATGATAAAGACTAACAGCATATATGTTTTGTGTCATTTTCTTAAAAACAGAATTATCACCAAGTAATTTTTAGAAGGCTGGCGTTTACAAATAGCTCCAATAAAGAACACAGCTTCAATGTCAGACACAGAAATACTGGAAATATACAAAATTATGTTACCAAAGATACTCAGGGTTTTCACAGGCAAAGTTTGAATCACAGAAGGCTGGGGCAGAAAGGGCCTCAGGAGGTCCTCAAGTCCAGCCCTCTACCAGGAACCCATTCAGAAACAAGAACGTAGATTCACCCCTGCTGTGCAGTCTCTGAGACGCTCCCCACAACCAACCCAGTCCTTCATGCCATGCCACCCAGCTCTGCATCCTCTCACTCAACTGTGCGGAGGTTACTGGACATGGCACGGATTATAGTAATTACTACAGTACGGATTACAGGAAGCAACGGCCTCCCAAGTCACAGTCAACAATGTCCAAATCCCAGGGCAAGAGCTCCTGCCATTATATCCTCCACCTCTGCTAGCAGTCCTCTAGCTTCTAGTTTCCTTATGTTTTTCCTAAATGCCTATTCTCAGTTAGCCAAAGTGCTAGTGTTTTAAATACATTTTTCCGTCAAATTCTCCCAATAACTCTTCCAGTAGGTTTTATTATTTTCAAGACGAGGTTCAGAGCAGTTATGCAGCCTCTGAGACCCTGCGGGGGAGCCAAGATACAGAGGCAGGTCTTTCTGGCTCCCCAGGCCTACTCTTTCCACTGTACCAGGCAGTTTCCAGCAGCATTCCCCACCTGCTGACATAGCATGAGATGCTTCCTATTTCCAACACTGCTCAAAATCCTCGCCAGGGCTTACTCTGCCCACAAGTCAAAAGGACAGCCCTTCCTGAGGGACAGAGGAAGTGCTCCAATAGGGTCCCCACTCTCTCTGCCTGTCTCTGCATCAAAGGAACTCTGAACAGTAACAAAAGCAGTAATAGAACATGTGGAGCTTTTCAGAAAAGCTTACTTTTAGAAGAATTTCAGGCCACCCAAGGGACACTCTAGTCCTGTTCTAAGCATGAGGTTAAACAGCAGTCCCTAGAAGCATATATATTTCTTTTGTAAGACTCTGGTTTGATCACATCTGTGGCTTTTTCTCACCCAGGAACAGGCAGCAGAAGGGTGTGTGTCTGTCCCCACCCCCGCTTACAGCCGCTGCTGATTACAGCTACACATTCCAATACAGCCTTGCCTCTCAGACCAAAGAGGGGGCGGGGGTGGCCTGATCTCAGAAGCCCTGGAACAAATAGTTGGCAACAGCTGTGTTCTCAGAAGACCGCAGTTGGTCGCTACTGTTTTCTCATTCCACACTAGGTTACCGGCTATAACTCAAGTGCCCCTACTTCAAACGGCAGCTCGCAAGTACTCAAGTCTCTGCCACGGGGGTCTGCTGGCTTGGAAAAATCCATCAGGAAGACCAGAGTGTGGTCAGTCCCACCCCCACCCCTCTGAAACATTCAGGACGTCCCTCGGACCCACAGCCCTGACCACAGGCTTAAAAGGAGAAAGTCTCTAAAAGGAGCCCTTCCCTTTAAAAGAAGGCCCCCCACCCCAACTCAGAATCTCTTCAGAAGCAGAGAACTGTGAAGAAATCTCTGCTCACTAACCCAATCAAAATGGAGAAGGAATAAAAGGGGTTTTGATCAGGAATCCTGCTCCGCCTCTCCCCTTCCCGGCCTCACCCCTCAACTGTTTCCTCACTAAGGCTTTGGCAATGGTTTTACGGTGTCTCATGGAAAATCAGAACAGATAATCCAGCAAGAGCTCAGGGATACATGGGGGTTAAGAAGCCGGTGGCCAGGGGAGTAAGGAGCAACTAGAAAGCAGGAAGAAAAGCCTGGAAAATTCTGTAAGGGAGCTGGCCTGCTATAACTGCGAGACATTTTCTAAAAGGCTCCCTCCACCCAAAGCAGTAGTGCGATAAGTAAGCTCCCACCCTCTTCCCTTTCCGAACCCAATCCCCAGACCACTCGTTCCATTACCTGTCTAAGACCCAAAAGGAAAGGCATCCTGCAAGAGCATCGTCCACACTAACGTTGGGAACAAAGGGCTTTTGAAAAGTTAAGGTCTTGCAAGGAGCATTTCCCCTGGCGGGTCTGGTGCTCAGCGTTCCCGGTTACCCGGCCTTCCTTAGCAAAGAAGAAAAAGTAAACAGAGTCCTGGGACCAAGCGGGCACTCTTCCTCCTGCTCTCCTGGCTGCTCCCCCCGCCTGGCTCTGACCCACCCCCACCTTCTCGTGACATATCTCAGACGCAGCAAAGCTGAAGCTGTCTGCCAAGGGGGAAATGACATCAGTTCAGGCATGGCAGAAAAAACTCCAGACAGCTGCTGTAGAATACTGAGGAGGATGTGCTGCAAACCCACGAAGTCCAGCTCTGGACCCACCTAGGGCTGGAGCCGACAGTGAGGGGGGACAAGGCTGCTGCCCCCTCCCCTTTGCTCCCCTCGGCTCTGAGCAGGCTGGACTGTACATAAATCAAGGTTTTAACACTGCAAAGAGCTACATTTCTCTGAATAATGACGGGATTCTAAGAGCTCCCAGGGAATTGTTTCTCCTCCTTGGTTAAGAAAACAGGGCCCAGGAGCTGTCAGTTTCACAGAAATTTCCCCATCCCACCTCTGCCAGAACCGGTGCTCAACAGTGCACCGTGCCTGGCTGTTCCAACTTTCTCAAGAGATGGATGCAATTCAGAGAGGGCTGGGAGAGGTACCTCTTTCCCAGCGAAGGTAGGACATGTTACCTTGGGTGCTGACCTCTCGAGCCCTTGCTCTGACAGGAGAGTTTATGTTTCATAAACAGACTGCATGTACAGGTGCCAACATCTTTCCTCACTTGTCTTACAAAAGGTACAACAAGTCCCACCGCAGCCTCCAAGTTGCCAGTGAAGCAGATCTCTATATTTAAACTGACTCTTGCTTCTGAAAAGTTCACTACCTTAGGTTTGTCAGACTTTCTTCTCTAAGTGCAGTTTATGGAGAAATGGCTCTCTACAGGCAAGCTTTTGTACAGGAAGCAAAGGCCCCGGGGTTGGCGTCCTTACCTGACTTTTCCCAGTCAGCAGTGTAAGCCAGCTCTTGACTGGCTAGCGTTCCCTAAACAGCAGGTCACACTCACTTCCTCCAGCTGTGAAACCTTTAGCAAAGACAACAGTAGCAAGGGTCTGTGTTTGGATTTGGACTTGCAGAAACGACGCACAAGGAGAACAATCTTCAGAGGAACGCTGTAAACGCAAAGTTACTTTCTAGTAACTTCCTAGGCTGCAGATTAATGATATTTCCATCACTCAAAGCAAGTATATCTCATCTTTTTATTTTCTGCAACAGTTTTCTTTCAGTGATACTCAGCAAAGGCCCCCGTGGGACTGGCACTGTGCTGGGCAGACCCAGGTAAATAAAAAATGATTCTTGCAAATTATTTTTCACCTCTATTATCTTTCATTTCTACTGAGGACAATACACTTACAGCAAGGTGACTTGCCAAAAGTACTTTTCAATCATTAGCGAAACCAGCCAGACACACAATGTACTTGCTGCAGGTCTCCCACTGACGGTCAAGGTCATATCGACTTTCCTGACAAGGAAATGAATAAGCCAAGCCAGCTGGGCCATTTCCTGGAGTCTCACAAAGAAATGACCAGCAGCCTCATTGCTATGGAGAAGGGAAGAGGGGTGAAGTGGCTTCTGCCACTGCAGGTGTTTGAGGAGTACGAAGCCATTCTTCAGCGAATATGTACCCTCAAGACGCGGTCATCTAGTCTAGCCCATGCCTTGTTTCTACCCTCACACACAGGATGAACAGCCAGCCAGGCAGGCCTGGACACTCAGACACATCCCTCTGGCGAAGAGAGAAGAGACAGCTTTCCATGCCCTCTTTTCATTTCCTCAAATGTAGACCATCCTCAAACACACCCAGCATTATTAACTTTGACAATGAAACTACTGGAAAAGGCATCCTCAACCCCTCCTGGGAAACTCTGCTCTGAACCTACCTGACAAGACAGCATGACACCCACAGCTCTATGGAAAGAGTACATGGCGTAAGCGTACTATTAATTCATTCATTCCACATCTACAGAACACCCACAGCCAGGCACTGGTGTAGGAGCTGGAGGTACCTCTGTGAGCAAGACAGTCAAGAATCCTTGCTCTAATGGACAAAGGAAACTTTCCACATTTCTAAATAATGTTTATCAGCAGTCATCTCTGATTAAATGGAACTGCAACAAGATTACTAGAAATTAAAAAATAATTTTGTCAAAGTTCAATCTAAATGATCAAAATTGCAACACAGGCCTCCCAATTTCCTCGCAACCTAATAAATCATTCTTTTAAGGATGCTACTCAAGACAGTGTTTCTAATCAGCATTTGTCAACTTTTTTCTTCTTACAAGATTATAAGATTCTGTGTACAAGGCAGCATTAAACCGAAAACAACATCACGCACTCTAACAAAGTGACCACTGAGATGGCATCTTCCTCACTGATCCGCTTTTCCTTGCCCCTAGTCCTTGACCAACCCTCACTGAGCTCTAAAATTTGGGGGATGAGGAGAAAGAACAGCTGAAATGGCAAATGCAGGCATTCCCAGGAAGGCAAGTTCACATTGTGCCATGACTTACAAATATTACCACAACCCAGGGACAAAGTAGTCAATTTGGGGATTTAAGAAGCAAAATGATAATCAGTAGTTTCTACTAGTCTGAAAAAAGATTCTTTTATATAAGTGATCCAGGTTCATACATGGTGGACCAAAGCTAAGTCAAATCCATCTTCAAACCATTTTAGTCATCTCCCTGACACAATGTAGAATTTGATTCAATGCTGAATTCACCAACTTAAAAAAAGGGAGGGAGGAGGAATTCTCTGGTGGTCCAGTGGTTAGGATTCTGTGCTTCCACTGCCAAGGGGTACAGGTTCCATCCCTGGTCAGGGAACTAAGATCCTACATGCTGCAAGTCACACTAAACCAGAACTGACAAGGATTATGCTGTCAAAATGTTCTAGTTTAATAAGTGTTTATGGCCCTGAGTAGTGACAAAGATAGTAATGCTGAAACCCTTTGCATTAATTTATTAAAGAAGACATACTGCAACAGCTATACTTCCCTGATATCTCAGTTGGTCAAGAATCCGCCTGCAATGCAGGAGACCCTGGTTCGAGTCATGGGTAGGGAAGATCCACTGGAGAAGGAATAGGCTACTCACTCCAGTATTCTTTGGCTTCCCTTGTGGCTCAGCTGGTGAAGAATCCACCTGCAATGTGGGAGACCTGAGTTCAATCCCTGGGTTGGGAGGATCCCCTATGGAAGGGAATAGCTACCCACTCCAGTATTCTGGCCTGGAGAATTCCATGGACTGTATAGTCCATGGGGTCACAAAGAGTTGGACAACCGACTGAGCGACTTTCACTCACTCACTCATTGCAACATAATATATATTCATAGCTAGTGAAATTCATTCCTTCGCTATAGTTGATTTAAGAATCTTTTGGCAACATTTTCCTAGGCAGCCTATGCATTTATCATCCTTAAATTCTGAGAAAGGGCTTCCCTGGTTGTTCAGTGGTAAAGAATCCACCTGTCAATGCAGGAGACACAGGTTCGATCCCCGCTCCAGGAAGATTCCACATGCCAAGGGGCAACTAAGCCTGTGCACCACAACTACTGAGCCTGTGCTCTAGAGCCTGGGAGCCACAAACACTGAACCTATGAGCTGCAGCTACTGAGGTCTGCATGCTGAAAGCTTGTGCTTATCAACAAGAGAAGTTACCTCAACGAGAAGCTCATGTACTGCAGCTAGAGAGCAGCCCCTGCTCACTGCAACTAGAATGCCTGCACAGCAACCAAGACCCAGCACGCCAAAACTAAATAAATAAAACTTTAAAAATAAATATTAAAAAAAAAAATTCTGGGAAAGAGGCAGGGAGAGATAAGTTATTTGCTAGTACTGACAATGAAACCAGCCTTTATGTTAAGAACTTTTATTTAACCAACATCTCATGATCCCATCATGTAGGTATTAATATCCTTACTGCTCAGCTGTAGAAACTGAGGCATATGGAGACCTGCCCAAGGTCACATAGCAGGCAGAGTAAGAGCAAGGATCTGAATGACGTCTCTGGCTCCAAAGACTCTTTCCTTTACAGTAATACAGGAGTCATGATATTAAACCAGAAGTGACCAGTAAAGCAAAAACCGGAACTGAGGGTCAGCTAAACGCTAAGCAGACACTCATGTTCCCAGTCAGTGTTCTAGAACCTCTGTAGACTGTCACTTACCACTAGATCTGACAGTGGTGTTCCCAAGGACAGGGTCAGGGCCTTGCATTCGGACCGACTCTGGGGCCTGAGCTCCATGAGGTAAAAGACTAGGACAGTCCTAAAGTTCTCAAAAGTTCCCAACATGCACCCCGTCCCCACACGAGGAGCAAGGTGGCATGGAAGGTCTTCCATGCCTTGGATCTCAGGTAACCTGGTGAAATGTTCATTGGCCAGCAGAGGCTAAAGGACACTAGGGCTGAGGGCTCTGAGTTTCTCATTTCGCAATCAAGGAATCTGAAGAAAGAGGGTTTTGTCAGAACAGGATAGCAACTGCCAACTTCCAGGGCAGGAGTTAATCTCCAGACCTAAAGCCTTTTATTTCCAGACGCTTTGAGTAGAGGCTGTGATGCAGACACAGAACATCTAAGATAAAAATAAGAGACCTTTCTTATCACTCTCAGGCTGTCTACAAGCACATTTAAATGCCTTCGAGTTCTGACTCAAAAAATGCAGAAATGAATACTTACCCAAACCCCAGACTGACAGGAGCACCACAATCAAAGTCAAACCAAGACATCATGTCACGAATGCAAAGCTGGGCATCAATAAAAGGATCCTGAAGTAATTATTTTGGGGAATGCCATAGGAAGAATTCCAAGCCCAGAACAAAGATTTGCAGAACCTTGCTAAGTAGAAATGTTACGGACTGTTCAGCTGCCAGAAATCAAGAATACTAACTTATCTGTGTCCTGGGGCTGGACAAAGGCAGACAAGGAGCAAGCCTGCCGAGGCAAGGTAACACACCTCTCCTGGGTTCCGAGAGGGACAAGGAGTTCTACAAGGCACAGGGCTTGTTTCTTCTACAAGGCCTCCGTGAAAACCCGGGGATGCTCTCCTACTACTTTCCTGAGTCTTCCCAGAAGTTGGCTGGGTAAACAGCCCACAACCGCAGTACACAATCACTTGTTAAACATCAGATGATATATTTCAGAGAGGGAGAACCTGAACCTATGTTGCTATCTCATATTTTACAGATGACAAACATGCGCTTCAGTGTAGTTAGGTAACTCTTTCAAAAACACACACCTAGTAGGCAGTTGGAGCCGGCATTTCAGCCAGACCTGTGTGGTTGGACAAAATGGCTTGAACACGCATGGACACAGTGTTTTGATATTACATCCGTCACTTCCCCCTCTTCTGTGACATGATAGTCACAGTCACGTCCAGCCACCAGGATAGACCACGGGGATGGGAAAGATCACTACTGGATGAACTGGCCTTGCCCTGAAGGAGTGACTTACTCAATTACACAGTGAGGGAGAAAAGACCTCAGACAGAAACAAATGGCACCCTATAATAAAAGTGAGGGAAGGAGTAGAGCCAGAAGTGTAAGAAGAGCTTGAAGAAAGGAAGCTGTTGAGGGACAGACTGGCCAAAGAAAGTGTCACCGTGAGATGGCTAACTAAAAAAAAAAAGTAGGGTTTGGGGGAGAAGGTGAAAGCACTAAGCAAGGCCAAGCATGACAACAAGGGCACACGGGGCATTCAAGAAAGGCTGAAGAAGATGAAGCAAAGATCAGCTGGCGGAACAGTGCAGAAGCCAGCACATATGTCTGTTTACTGAGCACCTGTAAGTGGCACAATTTTTCTTTCTGATGACTATGGTAGCACTATAAATGTCAAGGGCAGGAATTTCTATTTTGTTAAGTAAGTTAAGTATCTTGGTTCTCTTGCTGTTTGATTATATTTACTCCGAAAATATGATAAATCCTGAATCTGATTTTGTGGGGGGATGTGGGAGGTGCAAGAAAGACATCCATGCAATGCTGCTACTGCTGCTAAATCGCTTCAGTCGTGTCCGACTCTGTGCAACCCCACAGACGGCAGCCCACCAGGCTCCCCCGTCCCTGGGATTCTCCAGGCAAGAACACTGGAGTGGGTTGCCATTTCCTTCTCCAATGCACGAAAGTGAAAAAATAAAGTGAAGTCGCTCAGTCATGTCCGACTCCTAGCGACCCCATGGACTGCAGCCCACCAGGCCCCTCCGTCCATGGGATTTTCCAGGCAAGAGTACTGGAGTGGGTTGCCATTGCCTTCTCCATGCAATGGTACAGCCTTAATCTTTTAAATAGAGAAGTCAAAGTAGCAGAAGCTGAAAGTGGTTTACAACAGCTTCCTAAGGTTTCTGCCTCCTGCTTATCTGCCCCTTAACAAGAAAATCCTTTTCTGTTGACAATCAATCACTCTTGGTATTTATTACCTTAGTGGATAAATATTTACTGCCTTCTCTGGAAAGTCTAGGGGTCTCTGAAACTCACCACTAACCAGGAGCTGTCACTGATGGTTAATAAGCTGCTGCTGGGTCTACAGTTTTAGCTTTATCAAGCACAACAGCAGCCTTGTTTGTTTTTATACCAAAATGCTAGGTTCATTCTTCCTGCCCTGAAAACAGTTCAACCTCAACCAAACTGGCAAGTAGCCAAGAATTACAGGAAAATCAGCAAGCTACAACTAAGGCTGTCCCCAGAAAGATTTCATGTCTCCTCACAAACTGCTCTCTAAACCAAAAATCGGAATAAGAAAAAAGGGGGAACCTAGGTCACACCAAATACATGATACACACACACGTGACCTGGAAAGAGAACTCCATTTAGGGAAATTAGACTTCAAGGCCTCCACTAAATCTGATTTCAGCTTCCACTTAGGGGCAGGACAAAGAGAGACTCAACCCACTTTTGGTGAAATGGTGGCAGGCCCCTGGAAGGGCCAACATCATGCCATTTTATTCAAGACACCTCAACTCTGAGGACCTGCAAGCAGCTCTGGGCTCTCCGGGTGCAAAGTCATAAGAGCAAGTGTGCAGACTCTCCAATGTAAGATCTTGGTTGTGCTTTATAATAAGATCTGCTCCCTTGTCTGTGTGTCAGCAAAGTCATTTATTCTCAGGCCTACCTCCTCTTGTATAGTATAAGCAACTAAGGGCAAGGTACATAACTTCCATTTCTATGTCCCTCACAGTACCAAGCAATGCATCGCACAAAGCAGGCCTTCAAGAAAAGACGGTCACATGGATGAGGGAATTGACAACTACAGAGAAAATGGTAAAAATGAAGTTAATACAACTAAACCCAAAACATTAGGGCAGGTGACTTTTTCCTGGTCACAGAAACCTGAAAAACAGCTGAGAGATAAAGAGAGCACCTGGATGGTATTCTGAGCTCATAAGGCTTGATGAAGGGATTGGGAAACCCTCTGATTATCCACCTCCAATTTTCTCAGCTGAGGAATTTAAAGCACTTAAGCCATCTCAAAAGCCAAACTCCCTTCCTCAAGGTACACAGCTGGGACATGACTGAACGCCCCAGTAATAGTTTTTCAGATATGGGGAATGGGATGAAGCAGGCCCTGGTTTTGTCTCCCATCCACCAGAAATTCCATTAGCAACACCAGGAAGTTTCCTTTTCTGCTTAAAGGACTATGAGACTTAATAAGGCCTAGCTGGAAACACAGCTCCTGGCACCAAGCCTTTTCTCATTTCCTAGATCTTATGTAAATCAAATATTACCTCCTCCTTCCTTAGGATATTTGGTAACCAAACTTTCTTCAGGTCTAAGATTTCATGGTCAAAAACACCAGCAGAAAACTTTAAGACAACTTATCCTTCCCAGAAGATGTAGGGAGTGCAGAAACTTCTGGAACACACACGTCCATAGCCCAAGTAAGATGATGACTGAGGTGGTGAAACTGGAGAGGGAATCACACCAGATGCCAAGGATGCTGGACCTTTCATCACATTATGGCCAACCAAGGCCACACCTGAACCCTGTGGACTCCCAAAGGATGACAGCAGTATGTAAACCGACTTCAAAGACACTTTGACCATGGCTCCAAATCATGAAGAAAGCATGAGAGCAAAGCAAAGGTGGGCAGGCAGACCCTACTCTGTATGCCTAACGTCTAGGGGAGAAAATGCTGGAAGGGCCTCTGAGAAAGCATCCCATCACAGCAAGAAGTCAGTGCAGGCTACTGTACCTCTCAGGAAAAAAGGCAGCAGGTACCAATATCCTATTTTATATTCACCGTTCCGAAGTCCTTCACTTTGCTCAAGATGCATATCCTTGGCAAGGCGTGCTCAGTATTATAGAAAAGGAGGCACTGACCACTGAGAGACACAATAAAGCATCATTCTTGCAAAGAATTCAAGGTTTATAAACTACTTTCACATCTCTCTTCGTTGTTCCTTACATCAGCTGATGATGGGGCCAGGCAGTTTCCACCACTCCCACTTGCCGGACAGTACACCGAAGGTCTGAGAATGCTAGGTGACCTAGGGCTAGACCGACGGTTTCTAACTGAAGGGGCAGAGGTCTTCCCGTAGAATCCCAGTGAGTGACTGCCTACAGGCAGATTTCCCTGCAAGCTAGACTCTGTCAGGGCTCTGGCACTCTACCACTCCTTCTCATGACCCTGGGCCAGTTACTTCACCTCTCTGAGCCTGCACTACTTCTATCAGCATCACCCAGAGGCCGCTCCAAGGCAGCTATTTGTGTGATAAGATGCTCACATGGTTGAAGAAGTTTACGGTCTCTTTTAGAGATTCACGGTGCATGTGCTTTACAGTTAAGCCTCGGAAGGGTCCCACAGTTAAGCCGCTTCTTTAACCCTAAGCCTCCTACACTTCAAACAGCACAGCCTTTCTTACTGAACATTTGTTCATAGAATCATTATCTTATCGCGTCTTTCAGCCTCCAAATTCTATTTTCCATCTCTACTCATCAGTCGTGAACTGCTCCCCCCACCCATACTGTACCCTGAGGGTAGGCGTAGTCAGTCAGGCTCTGGATGGGGGACACTGCTCTGGACAGCTGAAAGACAAGCCATGCGGGCTGGTCTCCTCTATTCCCCGTGTTTCTCTGAACCTCTGTGCAATCTCTGATAAGAACAGGATTTTCCCAAAACCTCTCCCTACACAATCAGAAGTTAATCTTTCACTTTATATACTGGGCAGAGGCTAGAAATGGATGCATGTATCCCCCACCCCCTAAAAAAAAGACAAAGATTTCAGAGGGATAAAGGAGAGGACTGCCATGATTAAAACTTCACCACTAGAGCTGTTCAAGTGAAAAAAGAAAGACCTGTGGTTGGAAGAGCACTTTTCGATACTCATAGGACTGAAGGGTATTGCTGGGTAGTATAACTTTTTTAAAGTGGTGTAACTCTTCTGGATAATTCCTTATGAAAACAGAAGAACTGTCATAATTAGCTGAATTTTCTCATTAGATTTTTACCTCTAGATCCAAATTAAATTTTCACATGCAAGATCCTCTCCTGTAATATTAAGGAATTATTGTCAAGTTTTTAGGGTGTGGTATGGGAGAGCGGTTATGTTCTGGAACAAAGTTCTTTTATCTTGTAGAGATTCAAACGGAACTATTTATGGTTGAGATGATAGAAGTCTGCAACTTGCTTCAAAATAATTGCAGTGGGGATGAATGAAAGTGAAAGTAGATATAGGTAAAAACAAGACTGGCCAAAATGCTAAATTGCTGAAGTTAGGAGGTAGGTACGTAGGTACTTCATTGTATTATATCATTCTCTTTAGCGTTATTTTTGTAAATGTTTAAAATGCTCCATAGTAAAATAAATAAAGGATCTTATTCTGAATAATGTCCATTTTTTACCCTAAATAATATTAAGTTTAGAAAGCCCTAAAAGAACTAGGGAACACCAAAAGCTTGAGTAACAAAAGAACATAAAGTGACATTGATCAAAATTAAAAACAGCTGTATTTTAAAGGACACCATCAACAAAATGGGAAAAAATCAACAGAGAACAGGGAAAAAATATTTGCAAACCATTTATCTGATAAGATATTAGATAATGATATCAGATAAGTATTAACTGTGGGATTCTTCAGAGGCTTAACTGTAGAACACATGTATCATGAATCTCCACAAGAGATGGTAGAAGACTCTGGCCAAGAGAAGGCAGACTCTGTGGGCCTCTTACAGCAGAAATGACTGTCTCAGAGCCACCTCTAAGCCAGCTCAAGTAATTGGCCCCGGGTCATGAGAATCAGAGGTAGCATGGCTAGGTGTAGAGTGCCAGAACCCTAACAAAGTCTGGTTTTAAAGGAAAATCTCTCCTTGAGCACTCACTCACTGGGATTCCATGGGAAGGCTGCTGTCCCTTCAGTCAGATAAGACTGCTTATTTTAAAATAAGCTAAGGATTGAACAGGCATTTCTCCCAAGAATATAAGCAAATGACCAATAAGAACACAAACAGATGCTCAGCATTACTAGTTATTCAGTTCAGTCACTCAATCGTGTCCGACTCTTTGCGACCCCGTGAATCGCAGCACGCTCCTCCTGCCCCCAATCCCTCCCAGCATCAGAGTCTTTTCCAATGAGTCAACTCTTCGCATGAGGTGGCCAAAGTACTGGAGTTTCAGCTTCAGCATCATTCCCTCCAAAGAAATCCCAGGGCTCATCTCCTTCAGAATAGACTGGTTGGATCTCCTTGCAGTCCAGGGGACTCTCAAGAGTCTTCTCCAACACCACAGTTCAAAAGCATCAATTCTTCGGCGCTCAGCCTTCTTCACAGAACCACAATGGGATGCACCCACCAGGATGGTTATGATTATTAAAAAAAAAAAAAAAAGGCAACAGTGTTAAAGAGTATGTGGAGAAGCTAAAATCCTCACAAATTGGTAGTAGGGATATATAATGGTGCAGCCGCTATGAAAAACAGTTCCTCAAAAGTTAAACAGTGATCATATGACTTAGCAATTCCACTTCTAGGTATATAACCAAGAGAAAGAAAACATATGTCCACTCAAAACTTGTATATTCATGTTCAAAGCAGCATTATTCATAATAAACCAAAGTGGAAAGAGCCCAAATGTCCATCAGTGAAGAACTAAATGTGTTACATACATACAATGGAATATTCATTGGCCATAAAAAAGGAATAACATATGGCAGCAACATGGATGGACCTAAAGACCATCATACTGAGTGAAGTCAGAGACAAACGTCATATACCACTTATATGCGCAATCTAAAAAATTGATACAAATGAACTTATTTGCAAAACAGAAATAGTCACAGATGCAGAAAACAAACTTATGGTTACCAGTAGGAAATACACTGGAAGATTAGGATTGGCAAATACACACTACTATATATAAAATAGATAACTAATAAGGACCTACTGTATAGTACAGGGAAATTGTCTCAATATTCTGTAATACCTACATGGGGAAAAAAATCTAAAAAAGGAGTGGATATAGGTATATGTACTCTTTGGAAGGACTGATGCTAAAGCTGAAACTCCAGTACTTTGGCCACCTCATGCGAAGAGTTGACTCACTGGAAAAGACTCTGATGCTGGGAGGGATTGGGGGCAGGAGGAGAAGGGGACGACAGAGGATGGGATGGCTCGATGGCATCACTGACTCGATGTACATGAGTTTGGGTGAACTCCGGGAGTCGGTGATGGACAGGGAGGCCTGGTGTGCTGCGATTCATGGGGTTGCAAAGAGTCAGACACGACTGAGCGACTGAACTGAACTGAACTGATAACTGATTTACTTTGCTGTACAGCAGAAATGAACACCAGCTTCCCTGATGGCTCAGCAGTAAAGAATCCATCTGCAATGCAGGAGACATGGGTTCAATCCCTGGATCGGGAAGCGCCCCTGGAGGAGGAAATGGCAACCCACTCCAGTATTCTTGTCTAGAAAAAATGCCATAGACAGAGGAGCCTGGCAGTCAATGGGGTCACAAAGAGTCAGACACAACTGAGCAAATAAGCACACATGCACGGAGAAACACAACACTGTAAATCAACTATACTCCAATGAAAATTTTTTAAAAAGGAGTGGCTTACTGACATGTTACAACATGGATGAATCTTGAAAACACAATGCTAAGTGAAAGAAGCCAGTCATAAAACAGCACATGGTATATGATTCCATTTACATGAATTGATCAAAATGGACAAGTCCACAGAGACAGAAAGTCAATTAGTGGTTGCCAGGGATTTGAGGGATCTTGGAAGGAGGGGTGGGAATGACTGCTGATAACAGCACTTCTTTTGTAATTGATGAAAATGTTCTGAAAGTAGATAGTGGTGATGGTGGCCCAAACTTGTGAATACACTAGAACTCACTGAATTGTATATTCCAAGAGAGTGAATTGTATGGTATGTGAATTACATCTCAGTAAAGCCATATTAGGTCTGGCATCCTGCAATCCATAGGGTCGTAAAGAGTTGGATGTGACTGAGTGACTCAACAACAAAAGCTGTATTAAAAAAATAAAATAAAAGCAAGCCTCAGAAAGCATTCTCAACTCAGAAGAGGAAGTACCAAATGGAGGTTGGGGACTGGTGTTAAGAAGCCTCAGGGAGCCCCTCAGCTCAGTAAGTACATTGTGAGCTGAGAGCAGCCAGATCTTCAAGTGGCAGCGCTGGGGACAGAATGAACGATGATCCAAAACCCCCCCTCTCTTCCTTGCTCAAGAGAGTACAATGGTGTGTATATCAGAGTAACAGCATATACCCTAACTTACCTGCTCTAAGAATAAATAATTTCACACTTTACTATTAGAAACCAATTGTTTTGCAGCCAATTAAGCTGATCATGGGGGCCTGGTGCAAAGGCTGCAAACAGCAGCCTCCTCGGTAGTGTATGCAGCCTGTTGCCTGTGCGCAAAGGTTGCTCAAAGGGATCCTGGAGACAGCCCTTTCCAGGACCTTCAAGACTGGCATGCTGTCCCCAGTCAAGGTTCCAGACAGGTAGGCTCAGTGTCTTTGGAAGGCCTCAGTGGCCAGTGGCCTTCCAAAGGGCATAGTGGTCAGGGTCCACGTTGGCCAAATTATAATGTCTATCCGCACCAAGCAGCAGAAAAAGGAGCATATGACCAAAGCCCTCCTTGGGGCCAAGTTCAAGCTCCCTGGCCATCAGAAGGTCCACGTCTCCAAGAAGTGGGGATTCACTAAGTTTAATGAGGATGAAAACATGGGAACAGAAGAGTGGCTCACCCCAGATGGCTGTGGGGTCAAATACATCCCTAATATTGGCCCCCTGGACAAATGGCAGCCCCTGCACTCGTGAGAGCCATGGTGCTGTCTCCTCCTTACTCATACCCACCAGTAAGTCCTACTTTCCTGTCCAAAATAAAATGGCGAAAAAACACCTCTCACCTGATTGCCAAGGGGGATGGTATGTAAAGTGATTCATGTTCAGTTTGGACAAGGAGTAAACCAAAATGTATTCTTAAATCCCTCCACCAAAAATAAGTCTTGCGTCAGTAAGGGAATGGAGAAGCCTTAATGTTCACCAGAGCTAAAATAATTAATAATAACAACAACAAAGGTTAACATTTGCCCAGTAATTACTATGTGGCAGGTACTGCCTATAGGCTAGGTGCTAATATCCCATTTTACAGATGAGGATACTGAGTTAACTAACTAGCCCAAGGTTATATGGAAGTAACCTGGCTCTAGAGTCTGCACTCTTCAACAATGCCAGTTTCAAGCATCTCTTCTTCTGGGATACTACCATGGAAGGGTGGTAGTTTGGGCTTGAAATTAAACTCGTGTGCCTCACAGCGACTGGCCAACAGCTCCAGGCACCTGCCTGACATTCTCGAGGGGACCACAAACCACTTCTTTTGGCAGATGGGCAGGCATTTCTACCCTCCTCTGGCTACAGGCCCACTGCCCTTGGGTGAATCCTGCTCCACAGCAAAGGGAGCAACCAGTTTGCAGACAGGGAGGAGACCTCTAGGCCTTTGAGGAAGTAAACCGAAATGGTCTCTAGAAGCCTGTGTTAAGAATCAGAAGACACATCTTCAAGGACAAGCAGAAGGCGCCAGTGAAGAAATGTTACTCACGTGTGTGGGGAAGTAAGCCCTCCTAATGGGAATGTGAGCTGATACAACCGTGTTGGGAAGCAACTTGGCACTGTTGGCCCCGAATTCCAAATGTCCACACGTTATAACCCCATAACCCCTAATTCCACTTCTAGGAATCTAACAAATTGCAGACAGAAATAAGTGCAACAATGGTCACTATAGCACAGTGTGAAAATGCAGAACCTTGGACACAATGTATGTTCATTAATGGAGGGGTGGTTAAATAACTTTTGATCTCAAGCAGTAACATACAGGCATTAAAAAAAAAATCACGAGGCATACACGCCATATGAAAAGAAGTCTACAATATATGAAGGTTTAAAAGAAGTGCATATTGTTAAAATACTACATGTAAAGTATCCATTTTTGTTTCAAAAACAAATGAAAGATTCTATTCAATACTCTAATGGCTCACATGGGAAAAGAGTCTAAAAAATAGTGGATATGTGTATATGTATAACTGATTTGCTCTGCTATACACCTGAAACACAATATTGTAAATTCAATAAAATTACATACTCCAATAAAATTTAAAAAATAAATGAAAGAAAACAAAGAATGCTACCCATACCAACAATTTCATGTATTTTATGTGTATATAAATTTATACATAGGAGTTATATTGCTGTATCTATAAATATGCAGCATAAGCAGAAAAACCACCAAAAATACACACCAAACCACAAACTTTCAATTTTTCCCCTAAGTATTTTTGTATTTCTCTGTTACTTATCATTGTTATGAGCCATTATTATTTTTGTGTAATTAAAAACTGATATGAAAACGTAACTTAAAGCCCAAAGAAAAGCAGCAATCGGGTCTAAAAAAGGCAATGGAGAGACAGCCAGAGTGGACCTTCTTCTGAATCAGGCCAGAGCAGGTTTTCTGCTCCTCACCCCCATCCACCACAGCAGCAGCAGCAAGAGGATTTGCATATTTGAAAACAAGGGGCTCAAGAAAATAGAAAGAAGTACACAGGATGAACTTCTTACACTATTCAACTCTATATTTAAGTCCCAAAGAGCTACAGTGCTCCAACATCCCAGTGCAGAAAGCCAAATATTAACGTTCTCTCCCAAATAAACCACAAATATGTAAATCCAATCGATAAACTAAGCTATGGTGCTTTCATTCTGTGTTTGATTGGTTAACACAACCAGAGTGAAATTGCCAGGTGAAATCTTAGATGAGGAATATAATTTTTAAATGGGGAACAAATAACAGTTATGAGAAATATGATTATTTTCTCCATGAACAGCATGCTTCTGATCTATAAGAATGTATAATAAAATAGTGTTACAACATAATCCGTCTTGCTCCATATTTAAAAATCAAAACAGATATTTTTTTATAACTTCACTCTAAGATCCACGATTCCAAGCCACAAATATTCTTACAACATCTTACATTCACTCTCATCTCTTCCAAAACAAATTTAAATTCTTTAAAACACCTAAGATTGTGAATCAAAACTGAGCCGTGACACTATGAGAGTGACGATGGCACCAGGAATAGAAGATACACAGCTCATCTGCTGTCCCACAGAGGAAAGTATGGAAAGATGAAAACCAAAAGTAAATAAATCCGGCTATGGGAATGTAGCTGAGTGAGTGAGAGGATCCAAAAAAACCCCATCCAGGCAAGACTCACAAGTATGAAAGGATGACGGACTTTAATTCCCACACTGGGAAAGCCCAGAATTGTATCAACAAGCTGCAGAATTCAATAGAATGCGGTTTGTTTCCCTTTTCCTTACCTCCCAGGTTGCAGTATTCTGGATTTATTGTATTTCTTTGTTTGTGGTTTCCACATTGCATGTGGGTTTTTGGCCAGACTTTGCTCCACCTAGTGGATCTGTAAAGGATGGGCCAAAAGGGCGGTGCCCACGGCTGTCTGCTGTGTGCTGCTGAGCAGACAGGTCACCCAGATCCACTGTCACCACTCCTTGTCACCCAGTGGCCACGCTGTGTGGTCAGAGTAGGCTTCAGTGGCTCCAACAAAGCCTACCATTGAGGCTGCAGGGCAAAGAATGAACCCGCGTCACTGGACTACCTGGTCTTCACGGTCCCTCAAACATCAGTCCAGCTACTTAGGCAAGAAAGAACGAGGCCCTCAGGTGCGTGACTTGGCCAGGCATTCTACAGCAGTTGGAATTTTAAATCCAAAGCCATCTAAGTTCCCCACAGCACCCACAGAGTAGTCAGCCTGTGCCCGGTATCCACAGATGAGCTGCGTCCTGGGGCCTGGCAAAAGGACTCTCCTCCAGACACAGCCCTGCTGAGGTCCAGGACCGTAAGCTTCCATCGTGGCGACAGGAGGACATCTAATGGTTTCTACAGGCTGAGCGTGTGTGAGAACTAACATTTGTGAGGCCAAAAATGAGAGGAGAGTGAAGACTTGGAATGAGCAAAGGAAAAAGTTCTAAGAACATGACTCAGTTCAGAGTGATTACGGGACCATGGAGGACACAGAAAAGGAAGTGACTGGCCATCCCGCTTTCACTGGGGAGAAAACAAACATGTTCTTAAAGTGAAACCACAAGGGTAGACCAAAGTGAGAGGAAAGAAAGTTCAAGATGGGGTGACTGAGGGAGGCTCACCTGCTTACTGAACCACAGACTGAAAAAAATGTGCTTTTGTCAAAACTGTTGATGTTGGCTGACAAAGCGAAGCTGACTGGTAACGCACGTCAACACGACAGAGACTAATCAAGATTCAGGACATCAAAGCTTTAAACTGTCCCACCTGAAATTTGTTGTCAGAGGTTATCTCACACACATCTCTTTATAGGAAAGCAAATCCCAAGATGCTGAACAGGAGCTGGTAAGGGGAAAGCAGGTACCACACAAGGGTTCCTCCACCTTGGCACTACTGATATTTTGGGCCAGACAATTCTCTGTTGTGGGGGGACTACCCTCAACGTTTAGCAGCACCCCTGGCCTTCACACAACAGACGCCAGTAATGCTCCTGAGTTATGACAATCACATGTTTCCAGGGACTTCCCTGGTGGTTCAGCGGTTAAGAAACTCTCATGCAATGCTGGGTATGTGGGTTCCATTCCTGGTCAGGGAACTAAGATCCCATGTGTCCTGGAGCAAGCCCACACACCATAATAACTGAGCCTGAGTACTTCAACAAGAAAGCCAGAGTGCCACAACTAGGGCTCGATGCAGCCAAAAATAAATACTTAAAAAAAAAAATAGATTCCAGACACTGACAAATGTCCTCAGGAAAAATTGTTCCCAATTGAGAAGACCACTCTACATAGGTTCACCATGAAAAGTTACCTACACAAGTAAAAGATCAGAATTGAACTTAAACTCAGACATAGAACAGGATCAAGGAAGTCACTTGAAACTCCCCAAATCTCAGTTTCTGAACCTAGTTTGAGAGGTAACACCAACTTACCAATCACAATGAACTCTGAGGACCCTCAAAAATAATAGTAGTGGTGAAGTGAAGTCGCTCAGTCATGTCCAACTCTTTGCAACCCCATGGACTGTAGCCTACCAGGGTCCTCTGTCCATGGGATAAGTATTATTATATTTAATAACCATTAAGTATACTCCAAAAGCTTTACATACAGTATGTCTTTTCACCTCCCAACAAATCTATAAGGTACATGCTATTACTATCCCCATTTTACAGATGAGGAAACTGAGGCACAAAAAAGTTAAATACTTTGCTCAAGGATAGTAAGTGGAAGAATCAAGTTTGGAACTCACATAGTCTGCCCCCACAACCCATGACTCCACCACTACATTAGACCATATTCCAGCTCCACACTGGAAAACTGTTAGATGTGCATTATCTAATAGGTGGTCAGTAGCCACAATATCCGGAGAAAGCAATGGCACCCCACTCCAGTACTCTTGCCTGGAAAATCCCGTGGACAGAGGAGCCTGGAAGGCTGCAGTCCATGGGGTCGATGAGGGTTGGACACGACTGAGCGACTTCACTTTCACTTTTCACTTTCATGCATTGGAGAAGGAAATGGCAACCCACTCCAGTGTTCTTGCCTGGAAAATCCCAGGGACGGGGGAGCCTGGTGGGTTGCCGTCTATGGGGTCGCACAGAGTCGGATACGACTGAAGCGACTTAGCAGCAGCAACAGCCACAATATCATACCATATCATTCCAGACTTCTGGAAAACAGTCTGGCAGTTTCTCAAAAGGTTACACAAAGACTTATTAGACCCAGCAATTTCACTATTAGGTATATACCCAAGAGAAATGAAAACATATCTACATAAAAACGTGTACATGCATGTACACAGCAGCATTATTCATAATAGCCCAAAAGGGGAAACAGCCCAAATGTCCATCAACTGATGACTGGATAAATAAAATGTGGTACATTCATACAAATGAATATTGGCCATAAAAAAGGGAATGAAATGCTGATACATGCAAATAAATACCAATAGATCAACATGGAAGAAACTTGAAAACATGATGCTAAGTCAAAGAAGCCAGTTACAAAGGACCACGTGGTATATGACTCTATTTATACAGAATGTCCACAATGGGCAAATCCAAAGAGACAGAAGGTAGATTAGCAGTTGCAGGGGCCGGAGGAGGAAGGGGTATAATGGGGAAGGGCTGCTAATGGTTATGCAGTTTCTGTGTGGAGCGACGAAAATGTTCTAAAATTACATAGTAGAGATGCTTACACAACCCTGTGACTTACTGAAAAAATTATTTTCTGTACACTTTAAAAGTATGAATCCTTTGCCAAGTGAATTATCTCTCAATAAAGTTGATATGAAAAAATTAAATGTCATTGAAAATTCAGTTTCTCAGTTATCCTAGTCACATTTTAAGTGTTTAGTAGCCACACATGGACAGCACAGATACAGATGATTTCCAACATCATATAAGTTCTACTGGACAGCACTGCTTCAACAATGGATAAAAGGCCTCCTTACCATCTAACTGCAGCCCACCTTTCAAGTCTCAACCTACTCTCACAGTCCTCTGCACACCCACAGGCAAAGCTTCCACCACAGACTGTGTGCCTCTTCCAAAAACTCCATTCCCACTCTTTCATACTGGAATAACCACCACCCCCCCCCCCCAACTTCCTGGTCCACAGACATCCTACTTAATCTTATCAACCTAGAAAGCCCTGTCCAAATGCCTCTCCCTCTCTGAAGCATTCCCTAAATCCCCACCTTCCCCCAGTCCTAGCCATGGTTCCCATAGTCCTTTGCATGCACTCCCATTATAGGGACTCGTTACAATCCTTAAGACCCTTGGACAGCAAGGAGATCAAACCAGTTGACCCTAAAGGAAATCAGTCCTGAATAGTCACTGGAAGGACTGATGCTGAAGCTCCAATACTTTGGCCGCCTGATGCAAAGAGCTGATTCATTGGAGAAGACCCTGATGCTGGGAAAAACTGAAGGCAGGAAGAGAAGGGGACGACAGAGGATGAGATGGTTGGATGGCATCACTGATTCAATGGACATGAGTTGGAGCAAACTCTGGGAGATAGCGAAGGACAGGGAAGCCTAGCATGCTGCAGTCCATGGGGTCGCAGAGTCAGATATCACTGAGCAACTGAACAACCATTACAGCACTGATCCCTCCAGATTACAAATCAGTGTTTGTTATCTGTCTTTCTCACAAGATTATCATCTCCTTGAGGACAGGAAGCTGGTTACTCATTTGAGGGTTCCCAGTGCCTAATGGCACCCCACTCTAGTACTCTTGCCTGGAAAATCCCATGGGTGGAGGAGCCTGGTAGGCTGCAGTCCATGGGGTCGCTAAGAGTCAGACACGACTGAGAGACTTCATTTTCACTTTCATGCATTGGAGAAGGAAATGGCACCCCACTCCAGTACTCTTGCCAGGAGAATCCCAGGGACAGGGGAGCCTGGTAGGCTGCTGTCCATGAGGTCGCACAGAGTCAGACATGACTGAAGCGACTTAGCAGCAGCAGCAGCAGTGCCTAGGAATAATAATAGCCTGCTGCAAAGAACGAACGTTTCAGTACATGTTTGCTGGAGTCTACTGAAAGGATTTACATAAGCAACTTGTGGTGTTGATTTTAGACAACTGCTCACTTTGGTGTGTAAAATAGGCTAAGAAAGAGAAAGAGGATAAGAATTTGAAAGTCTCATAACTCACTATTCTACAAGAAGGAATGAGGGTGGTCGCACTATAATGCTGTAGTTAGGAAAGAAGAGTGGAGCAGGGCTTCTGGACTGAGAACTAGGGCAGCAGAAACAAGTAATGGTGGGGGGAAGGGATACACTATTGGGGGGTGTGGTGGGAAAAAACAAACCATGACCTAGGGCCCCTGTCCAACTCAAAGTTTGAAGCATGGCAGAGGGAAGGTAAGGACCACATCTCTACAGATTTGCGCCCAACCTATCGGTTGGATCACTTTATGGAAAAAGACATTTCTACTAAAGCTTTAAACACTACAGTCAGATTTTTCCAGTTGAATCTAACCAACAAGAAAAAGAAAGAAACTCTGTATCTCCATCATAATTCAACTGAAAGAGACAAATGTCAAGGCCTTCCTGTTTGGAGACCCACAGCTTTTTTATTCTTTATAGATTCACAGAATCACATCTGAGTTGCAAAGATCTACAGGAGAATTAAGTCTAAGTTCCTAATCACAGAAAGAATTAAACTGATGAACTTATCTGGGCCAGGATGGCAGGAAATAATTGTTCCAGTGCAGAACTGGAACCAGAGAAAGAAAGCTGCCAAATATTATCTGATATGAAATGTAGGTTTTTAAAAGAGATTGTATTATGAAAAAGAATTTATCTGTATATACGTATATACATATATTCATGTGTGTGTTTATATACACGTATGTATATACCCATGTATGTGTGTGTGCACATGTTTCTATACACACACACACGTGTGTGTTAATCACTCAGTCTTGTCTGACTCTTTTCGATCCTATGAACTGTAGCCCACCAGGCTCCTCTGTCCATGGAATTCTCCAGGCAAGAATACTGGAGTGGGTGGCCATTTCCTTCTCCAGGGATCTTCCTGATCCAGGGACTTGGGTCTTCTGCATTGCAGGCAGATTCTTTACTGTCTGAGCAACCAGGGAGCTGAGATACACACACATATATACATAACTGAATCACTTTGCTGTACACCAGAAACTAACACAACATTGTAAATAAATTCAGTTCAGTTCAGTTGCTCAGTCGTGTCCGACTCTTTGCGACCCCATGAATCGCAGCACGCCAGGCCTCCCTGTCCATCACCAACTCCCGGAGTTCACTCAGACTCACGTCCATCGAGTCAGTGATGCCATCCAGCCATCTCATCCTCTGTCATCCCCTTCTCCTCCTGCCGCCAATCCCTCCCAGCATCAGAGTCTTTTCCAATGAGTCAACTATTCACATGAGGTGGCCAAAGTATTGGAGTTTCAGCTTTAGCATCAGTCCTTCCAACACCCAGGACTGATCTCCTTTAGAATGGACTTTAATTAAAAAGATTGTATCTGATAGAGCCATGTCAAGAGAAAAAAAATGCAATGAGGTACCCATACCACTTTCAATACGGAAAGAGTACAGAGAGTCCTCCTCAATTCAGAGCTAGCCAGAAGCTACTTGTTGAAACAAGGACAGCAAGTACCTGAAGTACATCCTATACCAAGTGGTCTCTAATTTTTTTTTTTCTTCACTGATTTCTGTAAACCAAAAAAAAAAAAAAAATCAACAAAAACCAAAAACTAAATTAACTAAATTGTGGGGGATTCAGAGTTAATTATTATAGAGTAACTTCCATTTCAAAGGTCAAAATTCACAAAACAATTCTCACCATAGATACTGAGAAAGAGAGTCTGTAAGATGAAGGCAGGAGTGTTCGGGGGAAAGGGTCAGGGGGATAGACTACTCATTTCAGAAACTTCCCCTTCTCTGCAGGACCTGTAACAACCTAATAGCTGCCGTCCAGTGTTAGCATCCATCCAAACGGAACAAAGTACAAAAGCCGCCCTGTCCCCCAAGTAAGAATCGGAAGTGCCAGAGAGATGATAAGCAAACAGCCTGTGATCCACAAATGGCAACGAGGGCATTACACTGAGGATCCCTCCCACATCTTCTCTCCACCTCCTAGGCTTCCATGACCTGGGAAGGAACCGCCATTTTCCATTCGGTTAAAGAAATGGATCTGGTTCCCACCAGATGCCAATCACTGCTCTCCACTAGGGAGATGCAGTCCACAGGCCCAGGGAACCCAGCTCCAAAGCCTGCACTGTTCCTAAATCAACCCCCTAGTAATGCTAATTACTGGTTATTGGGAACAGTCTTTAGAGATATTTAAGTGCAGGTGTAAAGGAAAAGCAACAGTTTATTCTATATTTTACTCAATATCTACACTTCTTAGCTTGACCAGTCCTAAGGGCAGTAACTTTTCTAATAAAGAAAACTTATTTCTCCTGCCAGTTTATGATTTTAACTAAGAAAAGAAAGAACCCCAACAAAGGCTAGAACAGAAGAGTCCCAGCCCAAGAAAAGGGAATGTGCTGGGCTAGAAAATGAGCTCTGCTCCTTTCACATGTAATTTCTAATATACATAAATACAGTCTTTGAGAAGAGCAGGTGATACTTCCACAGACAGATGAAACAGCAAATTCTGGAAGAGCCACACAATGGAATATTATTCACCCATTAAAAAGGAAAGAAATACATGCTACAATGTGAATAATCCTTGAAAACTTTATGCTAAGGGAAAGAAGCCAGATACAAAAGGTCATATATTGTAAGATTCCATTTACATGGAATATCCTGAATAGATACATCTATGGACACAGAAAGTAGACTGATGTTTGCCAGGGGCTGCGAGGAGGCGAAACAGGGAGGAACTGCTTAATGATAGTGGGTTTTCTTCCCAGGTGATGAAAATATTCTGGAACTACATGGAGGCAGTGGTTGCTCAACACTGTGAATGTACTAAACACCACTTAAGTGTTCACTTTAAAATGGTCAAATGGTTTCAAATGATTTATGTTTTATAAATTTTACCTCACTTAAAAAAAAATTAATGTTTTAAATAGAGGATACTAATGGGCATAACATGATGCTCATAAATTCCTAGGAAAAATGATAAGTATTTTTGCTGGCATTCTGCTTCTACTCTTGACCACACCAAGTTCAAGTGCTAAGCTATACTATATAGATTCTGTCATCTTCCTCTGTGTGTGTCTGTGTGTGTAGGCCTTTCTGAAGAGACAGAGAAAACAGAACGGTAAAGCCTTGCCAAATGCAAAGAAGGGAAGGAGGGTGATTCCCCCCACTGCACCCCACCCAACTTGGCACCAAGGGTAACGCTCCCATTAAGAGTTTCGAAATGCCAGCAGAGGCTGAAATCTGCACAAGCCACCTAGCAAGAAAAGCTAGGGTGCTCCATTTGTTGACCGTATTGGCATCAGCACCATCCTTTGCTCAAAACTGAGCTGGCCCAGGATAGCATCAGTCACTGGCTTCCCCAGGCCAGTCAACCTAATAGTAAAAACTTGTTACAGCTCAGGTGTGCGCTGCTGCTGAGGGGTCCCAGGCTACTTCATCCCACCTGCCTTCCGAGAGTCCCGCCTCCAACACCACTTAAAATGGGGTAAGAGGCCCCTAGAACATACCCCGATCCAGCTGGAAATAGGTATCCTCTCAGCCCCGCCGCCCTCTCAGGCCGGCTCAATAACCCACGTACCCCTACCCGCACCGACGAACACGCGGCACCGCTGCCTCACAGACCTGCTCCACTGGAGGACACGAATGCGCACCCCACACACGCCCCGCCTGATACCACTATCCATTCACAATCATTCCCGGCCCACCTGACTGAAGTGCCGCCTCAAACGCCCCTCAACTCACTTGGCAGCATGCCTCTGCCTCCTCCCTGATACCAAAACCGTCACAGGTGTCCCTCGGCTAAACATCGACGCCCCCTCAGATCCTGTCCACTCGAGCATGGATGACCGTCTCAGGAGCCCACAACTCTCGATAACAACGTTCCTTTAGGCCCTCTCCAGCCACGCCTCAACGACCCCGAGGCCCCCAGCCTGGCCCCTCAGGCCGCCACACGACCCTCCCCCTTACCTGCGGGGGTTCAGCCCTGACTGACAGGGGGCTGGGCAGCGCCTGGAGGAGCAGGAGCGCCATGCCACCCAGGAGCCTTCTCCTCGCCATCCCCCTCCTGCTCCTGCTCCTCCGCCACGGCGCCGCCACCTCCCTCCTCCTCCTCCCTCTCCTCCTCTTCCCTGTTCTTCCTTCTTCCCTTCTTTTCCTGTTTCACTCTCCCCTCCCGTTTCCGGCTCCGCTTCACCCCGCCCCAGCCCAAACGCCCTCCCAGACACTGGGGTGGTTCTCCAGTTCCTACGCTTCATTGGCCATTGCCCTTCGTCCATTGGTTAAAAAAGCTGTCGATCAAATCGAAGTTCCGCCTCCTTATGAAGACGGAAAATTGGAGAAATTCAGCCAATGGAAAGTAGGAGGAAGCCGGGCCATCTTGAGTGCTGGGAGGCGGTATAAATGCGTTCGCTCCGCAGAGAGTGGCGGAAGTACCTCCGACGGGGGGCGGGACCATCCAAAACGTGGGTTGAAAAGTCTAAGTCTGGTGTTTACCATCTTGAGTGTGGCGGAACTACTAGATTTCCACGGTTTAGCAAAGAGAAGAGGTTTGGTAATTCTAAAGGGTGTTGGAAAATAAGTTACTTTCAGAAAGTAACCGGGCGCTCTCAAAGAAGAAGGCTACTATAATCTAAAAATCTCTTTGATTTTTTTTTGTCTTTAAACACAGCCCCAGTACCAGGTCGGTCCCTCTCTTGGTCTCAAATTGCTCAAGCAGCAGCTTGGGTCAATTTGAATTCCATGTCAGATAGTATCTTTACCTAAGGCACAGTGCTTTGTCAACCCAAGTACTCGAGGGAGGAAATTCTATTGACTCTACCTAAGAAATAGCTCCAGTGTTTCAACCTGTTTTCTCATTTTTTGGCTAAATACAGACAGGCTTCCTGCTGCCCAGCCAGTTGCTAATTCTTCCCTCTCGAATTTCTTTCACAGGTCAGAACATAGGTGCTCTACTACCTAAAAGCAAATATCATTGTCTCAGGACTTCCCCTCTCAAAATACTGCAACTACCTACAGAATTTATCATCCGAACTTATCAGTACGGTCCTTTCTGTGTCCTGGCCCCTGCATACTTCTTTATCTCACCTGCTGCCACTACGTTTTCTGCACGCTCTCTCATTCCCCACAGTTAAGAGATCCTCAGCGTACTGTGCTACACAGCACACTTAACTTCATTTACACATTATGCTGTGCTTATTAGCTCAGTCGTGTCCCCCTCTTTGGGACCCCATGGACTGTAGCCCGCTAGGCTCTTTTGTCCATGAGGATTCTCCAAGCAAGAATACTGGACTGGGTTGCCATGCCTTCCTCCAGGGCATCTTCCCAACCCAGGGATGGAAGCCAGGTCTCCTGTGTTGCGGGCTCATTCTTTACCATCTGAGCCACCAGGGAAGCCCAAATACACATACAGTTTCCCCTTTATAAATTCCCAGTTCCCGCCCTCTTGTTTCCCTTGAATTCACAAAACACCACACCGTGTATCTATAGTTTCTACCTGCTTGACCCTTCCCCCTAGATTTATAGCTTTTTGTATGGCCATACCACGTCTTACTCGTTTTTCTTTTTTTAAAAAGAAATCCCTACAACCATGTACAGGCCCCAACCATGAGCTCCATCAATATTGGGAAAATAAACAAATGAAGACTCACAGCAGACAAGCCAGCTTCCTTTAGCTGACAATTTCCTCTCAAAAGCCTGCCAAAGCATTTTAGAGCCTGGCCGGGTCTAGCCACAGCTGAGCCCAAGGAAGTTTGTTCTTGGCTTAAATGGTGGCAAAGTAGGAAACAAGTAAGTGAAGAAATTGGTTCTGTCTCTATGTTGATCCTACTTTCCCAAGTGCTGCAAAGAGTGACAAGTATTTTTGCCAATCTTAAATTTCTTAGAAATGCATCCATTCCACAATCAAACTCCCTAGAGGAGAAGAAAAGATCGAATAACAGGCAGGGGCCATATTATTCTCTTAGTGCAGAGTCTCAATCCCAGCCTCAAGGAGTTTTAAGTCCTCCACAAAAAAGTCAGTTATCACAGGTGGCCAAAAAGCACACAAAAAGATGCCTGACATCACTAATTGTTAGAGAAATGCAAATCAAAAATACAATGAGGTATTCTCTCACACCAGTCAGAATGATCATCCAAAAAAAAAAAAAAAAAATCTACAAACAAAAAATGATGGAGAGAATATGGAGTAAAGGGAACCCTCCTACACTGTTGGTGGGAATGTAAATTTGTACAGCTGTTATGGAGAACAACATGAAGTTTCCTTAAAAAACTAGAACAAAATAATGCCACTTGCAGCAACATGGATGGATCGAGAGACTGTCACATTCAGTGAAATAAGTCAGCCACAGAAGACAAATACCAAATGATATCACTTATAGTAGAATCTTAAAAAAAAAAAAAGAAGGGTCCAAATGAACTCATTTACAAAACAGAAGTAGAGTCACAGATGCAGAAAACAAACTTATGATCAATACGGAATATTCAAGGGAAGGGATAAATTGGGGGATTGGGATTGACATATACACACTAGTGTATATAAAACAGATAACTAATAAGGACCTACTGTATAGCAGAGGGAACTTGACTCAAAACTCTGTAATGGCCTATATGGAAAAAGAAACTTAAAAATGAGTAGATACATCCCCATGGAAAAGAAATGCAAAAAAGCAAAATGGCTGTCTGGGGAGGCCTTACAAATAGCTGTGAAAAGAAGAGAAGCGAAAAGCAAAGGAGCAAAGGAAAGATATAAGCATCTGAATGCAGAGTTCCAAAGAATAGCAAGAAGAGATAAGAAAGCCTTCCTCAGCGATCAATCCAAAGAAATAGAGGAAAACAACAGAATGGGAAAGACTAGAGCTCTCTTCAAGAAAATTAGAGATTCCAAGGGGACATTCATGCAAAGATGGGCTCGATAAAGGACAGAAATGGTATGGACCTAACAGAAGCAGAAGATATTAAGAAGAGGTGGCAAGAATACACAGAAGAACTGTACAAAAAAGATCTTCATGACCAAGATAATCACGATGGTGTGATCACTCATCTAGAACCAGACATCCTGGAATGTGAAGTCAAGTGGGCCTTAGAAAGCATCACTATGAACAAAGCTACTTGGAAGTGATGGAATACCAGTTGAGCTCTTTCAAATCCTGAAAGATGATGCTGTGAAAGTGCTGCACTCAATATGCCAGCACATTTGGAAAACTCAGCAGTGGCCACAGGACTGGAAAAGGTCAGTTTTCATTCCAATTCCAAAGAAAGGCAATGCCAAAGAACACTCAAACTACCGCACAATTGCACTCATCTCACACGCTAGTAAAGTAATGCTCAAAATTCTCCAAGCCAGGCTTCAGCAATACGTGAACTGTGAACTTCCAGATGTTCAAGCTGGTTTTAGAAAAGGCAGAGGAATCAGAGATCAAATTGCCAACATCTGCTGGATCATCAAAAAAGCAAGAGAGTTCCAGAAAAATATCTATTTCTGCTTTATTGACTATGCCAAAGCCTTTGTGTGGATCACAAGAAACTGTGGAAAATTATGAAAGAGATGGGAATACCAGACCACCTGACCTGCCCCTTGAGAAATCTGTATGCAGGTCAGGAAGCAACAGTTAGAACTGGACATGGAACAACAGACTGGTTCCAAATAGGAAAAGGAGTACGTCAAGGTTGTATATTGTCACACTGCTTATTTAACTTCTATGCAGAGTACATCATGAGAAACACTGGACTGGAAGAAGCACAAGCTGGAATCAAGATTGCCGGGAGAAATATCAATAACCTCAGATATGCAGATGACACCGCCCTTATAGCAGAAAGTGAAGAGGAACTAAAAAGCCTCTTGATGAAAGTGAAAGTGGAGAGTGAAAAAGTTGGCTTAAAGCTCAACATTCAGAAAACGATCATGGCATCCGGTCCCATCATTTCATGGGAAATAGATGGGGAAACAGTGGGAAGTGTCAGACTTTATTTTTCTGGGCTCCAAAATCACTACAGATGGTGACTGCAGCCATGAAATTAAAAGACGCTTACTCTTTGGAAGGAAAGTTATGACCAAACTAGATAGCATATTCAAAAGCAGAGACATTACTTTGCCAACAAAGGTCCATCTAGTCAAGGCTATGGTTTTTCCTGTGGTCATGTATGGATGTGAGAGTTGGACTGTGAAGAAGGCTGAGCGCCGAAGAACTGATGCTTTTGAACTGTGGTGTTGGAGAAGACGCTTGAGAGTCCCTTGGACTGCAAGGAGATCCAACCAGTCTATTCTGAAGGAGATGAGCCCTGGGATTTCTTTGGAGGGAATGATGCTGAAGCTGAAACTCCAGTACTTTGGCCACCTCATGCGAAGAGTTGACTCATTGGAAAAGACTCTGATGCTGGGAGGGATGGGGGGCAGGAGGAGAAGGGGACAACAGAGGATGAGATGGCTGGATGGCATCACTGACTCGATGGATGTGAATCTGGGTGAACTCCGGGAGTTGGTGATGGACAGGGAGGCCTGGCATGCTGCGATTCATGGGGTCGCAAAGAGTCGGACACGACTGAGTGACTGAACTGAACTGAACATGTATAACTGATTGACTTTGCCGGACACCCGAAACTAACACAACATTATAAATCAACTATACTTCAACAAAATTTTAATCAAAAAAAAAAAAAAAGGCCAGACATCATTATCATTAGGCAACTCCAAAGGTTTCAATTTGACAAACAGAAAGGAATTCTGTCCTTTCTCAACTTCCTTTTCTCTCTTTACCTGAGCTTGAACTGAGCTCCAGGACAGGACAAGAACTGAGCTCCAGGACAGGACATGACACCCTGCCCAATCTGAACTAGAACTTCTCACCCTGAGGCATGTTAGTCACCCTCATCACCTCGTTCCACACCTCACAGGAGCCAACTCAAAGAAATGGGAGGCTTTTATAAGATAGAACTGAGATGCAGTTTGAATGAACTTTTTAATCTGCCTCTAAACGGCAGTTACTCTCTACTCCAGACTTTTCCAAGAGTAATCGTCTATGAAGAAAAGAGAAATGCCAGGAGGCTTAAGGAGCTGGAAAAGTAAGACGGTTGTAGATTCTTGAAAGAACCTCAGCTCAGAATTGCTGCCGAGTTCCGGCCAGCTCTGGTAATGTTTTTCCTATTTGCCTTTGGAACTGAGCAAAGCTGAAAGCAAATCTCCTGTCCCAAAGAAGCCAGCTCCACAGACATAGGCTTTTCTGCTCAGATATCAGCCCAAATTAAGCTGCACATGTTACAGAATAGCTGAACTTTGAAAATACTCTGAGTGAAAGAAGTCAGACACAGAAGACCACATACTGTATGAGTCCATCTATATGAAATGTCCAGAATAGGTTAATCCAGAGTGACAGAAGATAGATGAGAGGTTGCCAGGGGCTGGGGGATGAGGATATAATGAATGACTACTAATGAGCACAGAGCTTCTTTCAGGAATAACGAAAATATTCTAGAATTAGAGAGTAATGACAGTTGCATGACGTTAGGAATATGCTAAAAACCACCGAACTGTATCTTTCAAAGGATGAATTTCATGTTTTGTGAACTGTATTTTAATTTTTAATGGGGGAAAAAATCAAACTGCTGTCAGTACTTTGACCTCAAGGAGGAGCCCCTTTCTCTTCAGAGCAGTGCTCCTTCAAAGTGGTCCGCAAACCAACAGCATCAGCATCACAATTACCAGAGACACAAATCCACAGGCTCCATCCCAGCCCCACAGAATTAGAAATTCTAGGGAGGGTGCCCTATAATCCATGTTTTGAGAAGCCCTCCAGGTGAATCTCAGGCATGTTTCTTCAGAACCATTACTCCAGAGTAGGGGACACTGTGTAGAGGCCCAAATAGTAAATATTTTCGGTTCTGCATGCCACCCCCACAGGGTCTCACACACCCTTCTTTTTTCACAACCTTTCAAAAATTTAAAAGCCATTCTTAGTTCCCAGGAACATAAAAACAGGCAAACCTGGCCCCTCAAGCCATGGTTTGCCAGCTCTTGCCCTCGAGCAACACATCCAGTCCAGGGAACACTCTAGAGCCTCCAGCAAAGGCAGGTAGATTTTTCCTCCATAATAAGGGAGACAAACAATGGCCTCTGGGCACCAGACAGGTTCCCCTTAGAGTTGTGATACCCTCCTCCATGCCAAGGCCAAAGTAAGAACAGCTCTTGCTTTCCATCTAGGTTTTATTAACTCAGTGTGCAGATAGTCCATTGTGCTCTTTCAAGAAATGCATTCGATTCACATTGATACCCTTTGATCAGTCAGTAAATTCTACTAGACAAAACTCATAGACATTGGCCCCAGGTTGGCTACAGCAGCCCCCTCTCCCTCAAGGGCTTCCAAAATAACCTAGAGCACCCTGGCGGGGAAGGGTGAGTGGCTGCACTTAGCTGTGTGTCCTTTAAGGCTCTTTGGTCCTGGTTGGTTTCCTCTCAGAGGCGTCCAAATAAAACTTCCCTTTCCTATTCAGTCCACACCAGTCTTTCTTTGGTGTTTAACCCAATGGGCTGAGGAAGGGAGGCAGCCAGGAAATTATACCCACTAAAACATGAAGTTAATGCTTATCTATGTCCTTTTTACTCACAGTCAGTGGTTTTATCTTTCAGACACAGAGAAGCAGAATCAGATATGATTTTAGGAGAACAAAGCCAGTGTCAACAGATAGGGTTTGAAGCACCATGAAACTCTGCTGCCTCACTATGTCCTGTTTTTTTTGCGGGGGGAGGGGGGGCGGTGCGGTGCTTTGCACTAAAAACTCCTGGGTGCCTGATAAAAACTCTCAAGTTTAGCAAGACTCCCAAAGAAGCTTTCTGCCCAGGGCGCCCTGGGGAGGAGAGTGGGCAAGAGCAAAGAGGAGGTCCAAGGTGGCCCAGCCTCTCCCCTCCCTCTTCCTGAGGGAGCCAGAACCACACCCCCTCCCAGCGGGAAGGGTACCCTTGACTGAGAACAGATAAGGAGGAAGAGAAAGGGGGTCCTTCCTCAAACCCAGCTGGGACCAGAATCCCAGGTTTCCTAATTTTTCCAAACGGTTTACTTGAGTGTCACCCTCAGGACCTAACACCTTCTCTCTGAGGGGGTCTTAGCTCCTGGTCTCCGGGAGATGGGGGTTCAGGGACAGCAGATAGAAGCCTTGGCCTCTCTCCCCTTGGTCGCTTTTATCCCCTGGAGTCCAATAAACCCAGGTACCTGGGTAGAAGCATGAGGCATTCTCCCCCTGACACCCTCGCCCCCCGAATCCACGCTGGCCTGCAGGCCCTATCGGCAAAGAGGAACGAGGCACAGGGATCCACAGCAGTTGAGGAGGAGCTGGCGTATGGACTGGTCCGTGCTGGGGTGAGGCCTTCAGAGGCCCTTGTTGAAGTAGACATGAGGCACAGGTTCTCTGTAAGCTGGCGTATGGACTGGTCCGTGCTGGGGTGAGGCCTTCAGAGGCCCTCGTTGAAGTAGACATGAGGCACAGGTTCTCTGTGAGCTGGCGTATGGACTGGTCCGTGCTGGGGTGAGGCCTTCAGAGGCCCTTGTTGAAGTAGACATGAGGCACAGGTTCTCTGTAAGCTGGCGTATGGACTGGTCCGTGCTGGGGTGAGGCCTTCAGAGGCCCTCGTTGAAGTAGACATGAGGCACAGGTTCTCTGTGAGCTGGCGTATGGACTGATCTGTGCTGGGGTGAGGCCTCAGAGGCCCTTGTTGAAGTAGACATGAGGCACAGGTTCTCTGTACTTGGCCTTGATGGTGTCCTGGAGCTCGGGTTCCAGATAGGAAACCGGCAATTCACTGAGAAGAGAGAAGTGTTATGAGCCTGCCACCTGGACCAACAGCAAATTACCCTGAGGTAAAATCCAACATAGTTGCCACCTCTAAGAAGCCCTTGCCCATTTTTCCATCAGAATTACAAATGGTTTCTACACAGCACAGTATGTTGCTTTTTACTTTTTTTTTGCTTTTTACTTCTGTTGGGCTCTGACTTCCTTCTCCCTAGTGCCAAACATCTACCTTCTCAAAGATTGCAAGCACAGTGATCAGAACACAGGAGCGGTGTAGGTAACTACTGAGCTGGGAGTACTAGGAAAAGGGAGACGGGCATCTTCCCTGTATCCACTCAGGCTACGTCTGGTCTCCTGGAGTCAGTCCTCTCCGCCACCCTGCCCCCTGCCCCTGACACCCGTCTAATGCTTCCCTTTCCCTTTGCCATCATCTCTTCTCACCCACCCCCTGCACCCTTTCCAGGACATGGAAGGGAAGCTGAGAGGTCCAAGGCATCCACCCTCCGGCAAACATCAGCCAGAGTGAGTACCTACCCTCTTGTTCGATTTCAAAGACCAGATCCAGCCAGGGGAGATGGGTCTAACAACTCAACCAGCAGGGACAGGAAGTCTCTTACTGTTCCCCTACCATCTTTCCAAGGCAGCCTGTGCTCCACTGGGAGTGAGCAACATCCCTCTGCCCCTTGGAGCTCTGTTTCGGTTTCCCATTCAACGGGAGTCAAGAGGCCCAGAGTTCACACAGACAGAGTTCACACTTGTCCCCAAACAGATGCTGCCCTGCCTGCTGCTCCCTCTCCTTCAGGAGAGTGGGCAGGTCAGGAAGAGCAGGGACAGGCAATTCAGTGAAAACAAGTGGGTAATGAACAGCTGATACCATTGCTGCGGGAACAGCCCACACGCCACTGGCACCATGAAGATAAGACTGGAAGAAAGGAGAAACCAAAGCATTAGGGGGTGTCTGGCATCTCACAGACTCATCCACACCCCGTGGCTGAGAGTCCCCAAAGGATAGGGGAGCTGAACCCGAAGTTCCTCTCCCTCCAACCCTGTTCCTGGTCTCTTGGCGCCTGGAGACTCACTCCAACACAGGATAAAACCAGCCCCCCTGCACCCCTCACCCCCATCCATCCATTGTTCTCACAGATGAAGATGGGAATGGAGACACCAGGGAGTGTGAGCAGTGGCACTCATAACCACAGGTGCCCTCTGGTGTTCAGGGAAAGCAGGAGGGGTGTGAACTTGGGGCAGGCTCCTGTACTTGCTGAACCCCCAGGCTGTTGGAGAACAGTGAGGGCAGAGCCTCTGGAACTTCATGGGGCACACAAGGAATTCTAGGAGCTTGTTTAAACGCAGGGCTAATTCAGTAGGTCCAGGAAAGGGCTTGAATCTTTATTCTCACAAGTTCTCAGAGGATGTGGGCCCAGGACTGTATTTTACAGAATCTGGGATTCTAACAGACCTGGGTTCGAGTCCCAGCTGCGCACTTCTTAGCTGTGCCATCTGGGGCAAGCCCCCTCTGAGCCAGCGGAGGGAGAGCAAGAGTGCATACTCGGCAGGGTTACTGCGAGGGTTAAACAGGGTAAAACATGGGACACATTCAGCCCATGGTATGTAACCACTCCCTCAGTGGCAAATCAATTTGCAGAAGACACTCTGGCGGGGACTTCTCTGGTGGTTCAGTGGTAAAGAATCTGCCAGCCAACGTAGGAGACATGGGTTTGATCCTTAATCCAGGAAGATCCCACATGCCTTGGAACAACTAAGCCCAGGCACCTCTGACTACCGAGCCTGTGCTCTAGAGCCCGGGAGTCACAACTACTGAGCCCGCTCACCCTAGAGCCTGTGCTCCGTAACAAGAGGAGCCACCGCCATGAGAAGCTCGTGCACTGCAACTAGAGTAGCCCCTGCTCGCTGCAACTAGAGAAAAGCCTGCACAGCGAAAAAAATAAAGAAGACAGTCTGGCATAATGTTAGACTTATTAAGGATCCAATCTCAGCTCCAGAAATTACCAACTAGAGATGCCTGGGCAAGTCTCTTCATCTGGGAAAGGAGACGCTGACAGGATGTATACCTCGAGGGCTCAGGGAATAAGGGAAATTATAGACATGAAACATCAGCACAGTGGGGGCACACAGGAGACATCCAATACACATGAGCTTAGGCTGTGGTCATTGGCTCATGGCCTCACAAAGCACGATGAATGCTGGGACTTGTCCAGTCCAGGGCAGGCACCCGAGACCGCTGCCGGGAGTCATGGTGCTTTCCGCCCGTGCGAGCCTGGGACACGTGACGGGCCCAGGCTGTGTCATTTTTCACGTCTCACCATACTCGGATGTATTGAGACATAACTGACATGTGCATGCGTGCATGCTAAGGCACTTCAGTCACGTACAACTTTTTGTGATCCTATGGACTGTAGCCCACCAGGCTCCTCTGTCCATGGGATTCTCCAGGCAAGAATCCTGGAGTGGGTTGCCACGCCTGCCCCTCCAGGGGACCTTCCCGACCCAGGGACTGAACCTGTGTCTCTTATGTCTCCTGCACTGGCAGGCAGGTTCTTTACCACTAGCGCCACCTAAATTCACCACTGTGTGAGCTGACCCCCCTATTTCTCTTTTGTGGTGGGATGATCTCATCATTTTTGTCTCTTCTCTACAACTACTGCAGACCTAAGGCTGGAGGGGAGACCCCAGGGATAGGAGGACATCCAAGGGTTCTGCTTTCCACCTCGGTGTGTGCACAGGGCCAGCCCAGCGCCCTTGGAAAGATGGGACAAGTCAGAGGGGCCACAGGTGTTCAAGCCTGGGTGCTTCTGAAGTCAGGTAAAGGAGTATATGTCTTCCCACATGGGTGACACAGGAAGACAGATCTGGGGTGCCCCACCACAGACGCCAACTGAGAAAACACGTTACTCACAAGCATCCAGACAGCAGAACCTGCAAAGGCGCGTGCAGAACCCGGACTCTCTGTGCAGAAACAAGACAAAAGAGAGATCCACGCGGGACTTACGTACTTCGAGGGGAACCCCACATCGGCAAGCCAGCTAGAAACCCACAGGCAGGAAACCCTGGCTCTGCAGCAGAGGTGGGAGTCTCCTTGCTCTTAGCAGACAAGGCTGAGAATTGGGCAGCCAGGGTACTGGGAGAGGCCTTCCCGGAGTGCAGTGCGGGGATGGGAATGAGACGGAAGGGTGAGAGGGTCAGGGACCCCCAGCACGGGTGTGGTTGGGGCCACCGGGCAGTGAAGGTGCAGAGGAGAGTCCACTCACCTGCACGAAGCGCAGCTTCTCCAGTCTTTCCATGAGGACCGGCAGCAGAACTGGAAGAGGCAGAGGAAAGGCTGTGACACTTCCCCTTCTAAAGTCAGATCACAGACTGAGTGGTTCCCCCTCCTTACCCAGAAGTTCCAGAAAACACTTTTCACTGGGGAGAAGGATGTATAGGCATGGCCACACCCACTTCTCCCCCAAGTCCCAGAAGAAGGTGCTTCCCAGACTCCTCAACCTGCAGCCCTATAACCACAGGAGGATGGTACCACGGGCCCAGAGCACCCTTCTTACAACCAACCATCTTTCAAGCAAGTTTTGTATCCTGCTCTGTAACCTGTCCCTGCTGGAGGCAAAACCAGGACAGGGAACTTATTTTCTCTACCACTATCTCCCCAACACATTGAAGGAACTTAAGGAATATTTGTTAAAGGAAAACAACTTTCTCCACCAAATCTCGATTAACTGACATTCCAGGATTTACGGTGTGACTCTCCAGTGGCTCTCGACACTCAAGCAAACCAGTTTGAGAAGAATGCCTATAGAGGCTGGGGTCCCATCCCCCACCCCAAGTGTGGCTGAGGTCTCATCCCCCACCCCAAGTGTGGCTGAGGTCTCCATCACATGAACCAGGGTCCGGAAGGAGGGGAGGGCTTCCCCATCTTACTCATGCCAGGAGCTGCCATGGTGATCCGAGAAATAACCACTTGAGTGATGCCTATGGCTGCAGCTCTCTAAGGACAGAAAAAAGTTAGTTGTCAGTTATGACTTTATGCGGAGTCCACAGGCTGCACCAGAGGGCTTGGCCAGGGTCAGAGTCACGGTCAAGTCTGAGCTGGTAAAGGGGAAGGGATGGACCTGTCAGGGGTTAAGTGACCATACCTGACCCTCTCCCACCCAGCCACGTTCTTATGGCTTCAGGATCAGAAATGACATGAGCAGAGATATGGAGGGAAAATTGATGAAGGAGGAGGATGGCGCCAGGGAAAAGGTTTTTAGCCCAGGCCTGCTCTGAGCGCTAAGAACAGGACAGGGTCTGAGAGGGAACTCCCTCCTCCCACCCCCAGGGCGGGCCTCTGCTCACCCGGGAATGACCGATCTCATTGTGGTTCCTGTCCTTCACACAGATTCCCTGGATGAGTTCCCTAAACACAGACAGGAAGTGCTGGATGGGGGAAAGGGGTGTGTTGGAAGCCCGCCAGCGATGTGACACACCAGGGGACCACGAGCATTCCAGCTCTAGGGAGCCACCTCCTGCAGCCTGGCCCTTGGAGCGGCCTCTCCCACTCCAGAGAGTGATACTGCATATATCTAGGGGAGAGGTTCAGAGAGCGAGCGCCAGGTCCCAGCTGCCTAGGCCGGATCTGGAAGCTGCAGAGCAAGTGTATGCTCTTGAGCAAGTTCCCTAGTCCTTCTAAAGACACAGGTACCCTCATCTGCAAAATGGGGATAATGATAGCGCCCCTTCACAGGACTCAGTGAGGATTAAACAGGATGATGCCTGCCAAGTGCTTGGTCCAGTGCCTGACTACATGACCCACCCACAAACAGGAGCTGCTCTGGCTGTTATATTCAAGCCAGCACTCCATCCAAGACCAGGTGGGTGGTGGGGACTCATTCATTCGTTGGAAGGAGCAACCGGATGGGGGAGGGGAAGAGGAGTCAAGTAGAGTATGCGTGGCTCTCCCGTGGTGTGCTTTCTGCAAGGGTGATCGTGATCACTTTCTACTGACTACTAGTCCTAAGAAAATGTGCCTTACGACATCGGTGATGACCAGGAAGGCATCGATGGCAACTGTGGCAACAGTAGCTAACGCTTAATATTACATTCCAGGCGCTATTTTGAGCGCTTTACATGTATTACATCATTAAATTTTATAGCAGGGGAACATCTTTGCTTTCTCTAGTCAAGGAACAAAGGCTGTGAGACACAGTGGGTTTCTCCTTTCCCCTTTCCTGCTGTGAAGCTTAGAGCCTGGCAGCTGGAAAACATCTATCTACCCCTCTGGCTTCCCTCAGAGCCTCTTGGTTCTGTTTTATCTTTGGATACCTTGCTCTGCGGCGTTTCATTCTGTGAGCCATCCCCAGGGCTCTGGAAGTAGGCCAAGTTCACGACTTAAATACAGTTGTAGTTGAAAGGACGTGAGCTGGTGCCAAACTCCACAGGTCCACACTAAACCTCCAAACCCATTCAGAGAATGACTCCCACAGCATTCATCACAGACGAAACCCAGGTCACCCGCCACTCCTGCAGCCATCACTGTTGGAGCCGCCTGTCCTCGGAGAACCTTTGGAAGTGCAGCCCTCCCCACCCCCACCTCAGCCACCAACGCCACCCACTGCCTCGGTCTCCTGCCCTTTCCCTGCTGACCTTGCGGTTTACAGGGAGGAAAAGGGATCCCTGTACTCACTGCTGGCGCATCATGGGGATGTTGACACAGTTAGCTGCAGCCACGGCGGCAAAGGGCACCCAGCGGCCCACCAGGGGCGGAGCTCTCTGTGGGGGAAGAGGACAGGGGAGTAGGTCAGGTCCCTGGAAGATGGGGGTGGAAGGGGCTTTAGGACCATAAAGTAAGAAATCAGACCTCACTACCACCACATATCCTGACACCCAGTCAGGGCACCCAAATTCCCTCAAAGCCCCGAGAAAAACCAATACCTGGAAAAAAACAGTTTTCCCTCGGATTCTGCTGCCCCCTTGTGACCACCATGTCCAGAGCAGCCCCAAACCGTACCTTTGTCAACATGTTCATGCCCACAGCAGTGGCCACTGCAGTGGTTGTGGCTGTGATGTAGGAAACAGCCATCTGCCTAGTGGAGGAGAGAGATGTTTGGGAGTGGGGACTCCGGGAGGCTGAGGGCAGGACCGAAGCTTGAGTGATAAAGGCTGGAATTGTGGCTTCTTGCCTGAAAACCTCAGCTTCAGCTTGGGATCTCCCTCCAACTCACTCAGATGCTCCTTTCAGTACGTTAAGCACACCAAGTGCCTGCCTGCTCAGAACCTCTGCATGCTGCCACTCCCTCTTCTGGGAATCTTTCCCCGGGCTCTTGCGTGGCTAAATCCTTACCTTTCAAAACTCAGCTGAAATGTCAGCTCTGCAGAAAGGACTTTCCTGACCGGCCTATCTGTACAGACGCCCTTCTGCTGTTCTCCAGCATGTCATATTTATTTCCTTAATGGCAGCTATTATAGACTCAGATCATTATGCTTATTTTCCTAAAAAGACCTTAAACTCCAGAGACCACACATGTCTTACTCAAACGTATCCCCTGCCCCTAGAACCCTATCCAATACCTAATACACACTCTAGACATATTTGTAGCATGAATGAATGAGTGAATGTTGAATTCATCTAGGAAGAAGATACTCTCTTAGTCTGCCTAATACTTCCAAACCCTGAAAAGAGACCTGGTTACCCATCCAGGGCAGGCCCCACCCAGGGAGGACAGACAGCCCCAGAACCCCTTAAGAAGGGCTGTTCCCCCCAAGGCAAGAAGGCAGCTCCAGGCCCACACAGCCAGCCAGGGGTTCAGGCCTCCTACCTGACCGACGTGGGGGAAGCTGCATTCCTGTTGGTGTAGTTGACTAAGGCATTGAAGGACTGGTTCACCCACTGCCAGAAGATCACTGCAGGCATCGTCCTACCAGGAGAGAGGCCAGGAGAGGCAGAGAAGAGGATGGGAGGAGGGCGTGGGAACACCAGTCAAACCTGCACTCCCCAGGCCATTCCCGTGCTGTTTCCTGTACCTGCTCTTCTGCACTGGCTGCCCCTCTGCCTGGAACATCCACACCCCCAGCCTCTTGGTATATGGCTGAATCCTGCTCTCTGGAGAGACCTCTTCTTCCTTGGAACCTTCCTGACCCTTCCCCTGTCCTTCCTGAGACACAGGTAGTCATTTTTTGATGTCTGCTCCCACCACCCCATATTCTGCCCCCAGCCTACCACTTGACAAGCTAGACTAACTGTTTCCTTCTTGGTCTCAACAAAACTGGGTCCTCCTTGAGGGGTGGGCTTCCCTGGTAGCTCAGACAGTAAAGAATCTGCCTGCAATGTGGGAGACCCAGGTTCTATCCCTGGGTTAGGAAGATCCCCTGGAAGAGGGCATGGCAACCCACTCCAGTATTCTTGCCTTGAGAATTCTATGGACAGAGGAGCCTGGTGAGCTACAGTTCATGGGGTCACAAAGAGTCAGACACAACTGAGAGACTAACACTTTTATTTTTTATCTGGCCCAAGGTCTGGCTCGACAACTGGCTAACCGAATGTGTTAGGGAGGGAAGAGGGGCAGGGAAAAGAGGAAGGGGAACAGAGAAAGTGTTCTCTCTCCAACTGGACTGAAAGTGTCTTCCCATTTTTTAATTTTTTGGATATTATGTTATAAAAATACACTAAATTCATTGTTGAATAAGTACTTTTTAAAGGAGTAGAAGAGTTCAGTCATTGAGTCCTAGACAGAACTGCCTCAGTGCATGTAGCCAGGCACCACTATTTCCTGGCTGGTGCACTTGGGCAAGTTACATAACCTCTGTAGGACTGCAGGTCTTCATCTGTAAAATGAAGATGAAAACAGTGCCTCTCTGTACGGCTGCTGAGATTAAATGAGGTGATACATGCGAACAACTGAACACAGTGTCTGGTATCTGGTAAGGAATCAATAAAGACGGCTATTACTATTATCTTACTATGGCTCCCTCCCTAGCAGGTCTAAGTGGTGCCCCTGGCGCTGCCTTGCTCCCCAGTCGCACCTGTAGAACTGGAGCATGAAGCCCGTGATGATCATGCCACCGGGGACCTGGAAGGACATCCGCCCAATGACGTTCATCTTGTGGCCAGTGTCAGGGTGGAAGGCCGAGTCGTACAGCTTCTTAGCATAGAAAAGCTGCTCCACCTGGGTGCCCGGGGGCACAGTCCCCATCCTGTCACCCAAAGACAACAGGCCTGCGTCACCTCCCAACCTCCACCCTGAGTCATCCTGCTCTTGGCCCTCCCGCCTCCCTGAGCTCTCTGACTATCCCCTCATCTTCCATTTCCACCTCTCCCCTAGGGCACCCACCGATGCTGCCCCAGTGCACCCGGCCCGTCCCCCAGCCGCTCACCTGCTCTGCTCCACCATCACTTTGGCCCAGTCTAGCTCCCGCTCTGGTACCAGGACCGTGCGGGGGTCTGTGATATTGAAGAAGTGCTTCACCCGCCCCAGGAAAGTGCACTGGTCCCAACGGGGGGCATCGATGTTAAAGTCAGACAGGTCAGCCTCCATCCTGCCCATACACAAAACTGTGAACTTCAGAACAGAGGAAAAATGAGGACTGTCCCCCGAATCAAAACCTTCTCCAGAGGCCCTGAGCACCTCCCACTATAGGAGATGGACAGTTCACCCCAGCCGCTAGCATCACCCCACTCAGGTCAGGAAGAGCCCAGTGAACTGTCACCCATCTGGGCCACTGGACATCAAATGTTTCCTGAGTGCCTGCCAGTGGCCAGCCCAGGGCATGATCATGCTGGGGGCAACTCAGGAGAAAGGGACAATACAGGGTCTGTCCTTGGGGAGCTGAGTCTGACTGGGGAACAAGAACCCACCTGTGGAACAGCAGATAACACGGAGGGCTACGATAAACACAAGATGAGAGGAGGCTGAGTTGGGGGCAGGATCACAAAAATCAAGGGGGGCTTCCCAAAAGAGGTGGAATGTGGGTGAAGCCCGCCCCAGAAGGTAGGAGAGATCTATCTGCAGGAGAAGAGGCATGGGGTCACGTCGAAAGTAGAAACAGTCAGAGATAATGACAGAAATGGGGTCTTCCCTGGTGGTCCAGTGACTAAGACTCCTGTGCTCCCAAGGCAGGGAGTCTGTGTTTGTTTCCTGGTCAGGAATTGGATCCCACATGCCACTAAGACTTTGTATTTCACAATGAAAAGTCCTGAATGCCACAACTAAAGATCCCACATGGTGCAACTAAAGATCCACATGCTACAATGAAGACCCAGTACAGCTGAATAAATAAACAAATGCATATTTTGAAAAACTGAATGGGAGTTTCCCTGGTGGTCCAGTGGTTAAAAGTCCCCCTGCCAATGCAGAGGATACAGGTTCGATCCCTGCTAAGGGAAGACCCCATGCGCTGTTAACTACTGAGCCCCCATGCCTTACAGCCCGCGCTCCACAATGGCACGGCAATAAGAAGTCAGCGACCACAGCTAGAGAGTAGCCCCTGCTTGTCACAACCAGAGAAAGCCTGTACACAGCAATAAAGACCCAGTGCAGCCAAAAATAAATAAATCTTTACCTAAAAAAAAAAAAATGAAGGAATGGCAACAACGCTATAATAGATGGGATGGAGAAGCTGGGAAGACTCTAAGGTACTCGGACTACCCGTGATGTGGGACAGTATAATTTGAAAGTGGACTTGGATTAGTTGTAAATATATACGGCAAACTTTTGGGCAACCGTTAAAAAAAATTTTCAAAAGACGTATGATCTATATGCCAGAGAGGAGGAAAAAATAGAGTCATGTAAAAAAGCTGCCTGAGAGTTTCAGGAAGCCACTAACAAACTTTAGGAAGAGTGGTAAGATTAGATGTGTAGTTTAGAAAGAACAGTCTAGGCAATTCCATGGATGTAAACAGGGAGTGGCAAGACCTCAGAGGACGCAGAGACCAGCTAGAAGGGAACCCCCAACACTCCAGGCAAGAAGAAATGGGGCTCAAGTGAACCCAAATGCATCAGAACTGGAAGGAAGACCAAAAGCAGAGAAGCTGTTAAAGTAGCCAAATCTGAGGATGTGCCAAGTGACTGGGTATAGCAGGAATTCTATCAGTCAGAGCTCAACCACAGAAACAGAATCAATAGGAGAACTACCTACCTGTCTGTCTACCTACCTCTTAGAATTCCTAACCTCAGGTAGGAGGGGGCCCTGCTGCTGCTGCTGCTAAGGCGCTTCAGTCGTGTCTGACTCTGTGCGACCCAATGGACAGCAGCCCACCAAGCCCCGCCGTCCCTGGGATTCTCCAGGCAAGAACACTGGAGTGGGTTGCCATTTCCTCCTCCAGTGCATGAAAGTGAAAAGTGAAAGGGAAGTTGCTCAGTCGTGTCCGACTCTTAGCAACCCCATGGACTGCAGCCTACCAGGCTCCTCCGTCCATGGGATTTTCCAGGCAAGAGTACTGGAGTGGGTTGCTATTGCCTTCTCCGAGGAGGGGGCCCAGCCCTGTTTTAAAGGGATTCCATCTGATTAAGTCAGGCCACCCAGGATAATCTCCCTTTACATTAACTCAAAGCCAGCCAATTAGGGACTTTAATTACATTTGCAAGACACCCACAGTATGTGAATCAGCATTTGGTCTAATAACCAAAAGAAGGCGTGTGGATGTTACAAAGTGACTACTTCTCCCTCAGCAGCCCCTAAAACGGGAAGCACAGCAGAGAGGGAGTCCTGGTGAGTTCCTCTGGCCATCACAAATACCTAGAGTGATACCAGGGTTTCTGATTGGGACAGTAATATCTGGAGAATACAGAAAAACCGACTTTAAGGGAGAAAACACTGAGTTAGACTTTCCTGATGTTGAATTTCAAGTGCTACAAGACTTCCTCAAACGCAAGAGGCTGCCATCTGTCTCAGAAAGTGAAGTCGCTCAGTCGTGTCCAACTCTGCGACCCCATGGACTGTAGCCTACCAGGCTCCTCCGTCCATGGGATTTTCCACGCCAGAATACTGGAGTGAGTGGCCATTTCCTTCTCCAAGAGATCTTCCCAACCCAGGGACTGAAATTGGGTCTCCCACAGTAGGCAGACACTTTACCGTCTGAGCCACCAGGGAAGTCCTCATGCTTCTTTGCAAATGCCAGTCCAGGATTCTCGTCCTCTCCCTCTTCACTAAATAATACCTGCTCATCTGTTTTTTTTCCTTAAGGAATACTTTCGAGACTTCTATATCTTCTTCTACTATGTCATTTGTCTTTTTTCTTGGAAAAAAAAAATCACCTGACAATCTTCCATATATATTGAATTACAAGTTCACAAGCACGCCTTGAGCAAGATTTAAAAAGCAGTCTGCTTCAAAGTTTGCTGAGGTGCTGCCCCCTGAAGGGCTGGCAGGTAGGAAACGATGCGCTGGAATGCTGAGTCGGAGGGCTTATGAAACTCACCAGGAAGCCACTGAGATTCTGGGAAGCTGCGTGCCGGGATGCTGAGGGAAGCTGCCAGGTGGGGTGTTGTTGAAACTTGATAGGAGGCAAGCACCCAGGCACCGGCAAGACTACCCGTTCCTCATCGGTGCTCCTCCAGCGCCCTCTACTGGTAGAGCTTAAAATCATATCAGAGGGCAAAGGAAAAAGGTTTACAACGTCCAGGATCATAAGACATGATGAAGAAGGGTAGATTTGGAGCTAAGGAGCAATAAACTAACTGGCACTAATACACAACTGACTTTTTTTGCTTCACATCTTAGAGAATTCTCCATTTTACATATACAGCTCCATCTCACTCTTTTATATTATTACATACTACTCCATGTGCCTTGATTTCATCCTTTGGTAGACATTTGGGTTATTCTCAGTTTTTCCCTGCTGAGAATATCCTTATACACATTACTTTGTGTATATGACAACTATATCTTTTTTTTTGACTGCACTATACATCATGTGGGATCTTAGTTCCCTGGTGTGTGTGCTAAGTTGCTTCAGCCTTGTCCAACTCTTTGCAACCTCATGACCTGTAGCCCACCAAGCTCCTCTGTCTGTGGGATTCTCCAGGCAAGAATACTGAGTGGGTTGCCATGCCCTCCTCCAGGGAGTCTTCCCGACCCAGGGATCAAACCCACATCTCTTATATCTCCTGCACTGGCAGGCAGGTTCTTTACCACTAGTGCCACCTGGGAAACCCCTTAGCTCGCTTCCGACCAGGGATCAAATCTCCGCCCCTGCATTGGAGGTGTAGTCTTAACCACTAGACCATCAGGGAAGTGCCACAACCATACCTTTAAGATAGATTTCTAGAAGTGAAATTGCTGGATCAAAGGACGTACATGTTTTAAATGAAATCTTTATAAATATAATTCAAATTGATTTTTCAACCAATTGTATATGATAATCCTCCTTTAGTCAAACTTTTACCAAAATGGATAAATAAATCATTTCTTTCCAATATGATGAGCAGAAACAATATTGTTATTTTCATTTATATTTCTTTTTAAAATTTATTAAAAAAAATTTTTTTTGGCAGCACTGTGCAACATGTTGGATCCTAGTTCCCTTACTAGGAATCGAATCTGTGCCCCCTGCAGTGGAAGTACAGAATCTAAACCACTGGACCATCAGAGTAGCTCCTAAATTGTATTTTCTTGATTCTTAATGAGATTAAGCATCTACTCATATGTTTTTGGCCATTTCTTTTTCTCATTCTGAAAACTTTAAGATACAGAAGTAATTTTTGTAATAATTCAGTGCCAAAGTATATAAAATGAAAATGATAGTGGTTAACATGTTTTTAAAAAAAAGCTAGGTGGACTTCCCTGGTGGTTCAGTTTAAGACTTCACACTTCCACTACAGGGGGTGCGAGTTCGATCCTTGGTTGGAGAACCAAGATCCCACATGCCATGCAATGTGGCCAAAAGAAAATAATTAAAAAATAAAAACTATCTTCTTGAGTTATACAATCATGTAGATCCAAGGTACTCATGGACTCGAGCAAACAAAGCCAGGATTTCATATTAGAGAAAGGAAACATATGGCTGACGGAAGCCATAGACCTAATAAAGAATAAATGTTTTATATTATATAGTAGAATGAAAGGGAACTTCCACTCAAGACACTACCTCCGTAAAGACCCATTACAGCTGCAAGGGAAGTTACAGCAAAGTCACCTCAGAATAAATAGCAGCCTTAAAAGCAGGTGCATTAGCAAATAATCTCAAGGACTCCCCTGCCCTCCCCCAAAAGTAGCCTTTTGCTCTGCAGAGACAGTCTGAATGACAAGCACCTACCCATCCTTCAGATTTTGGTTGAAACCTCCTTTGCTCAGAGAAGTCTCTGAAGGACCCCTTCCTCCCTCTCATGCACTGCTATGAGCTCCTGGCTCTGTACTTGTCCTTCAGAGCCATGCCATGTGTGATATGCTGTGGTTTTACCTGAATTAATGCCCACCATCCCCCACTAGGCCATAAGCTCCTTGAAGCCAGGAGTGTGTCCATGGCTCACCACCATTGCCTCAATGCCTAGCATAGCAATTTGAGTATTTGCTAAAGAAGAGGTCCAGTCAGTAGACAATTGGATATTTAGGCTTAAAACCCCGAACGGAGATCAGGGTTAGAAGTAAAACAGTGAGGGAGCAACATGGGGGTGGGTTAAGATGAAGTTTTTCAAAGAGAAAATGCAGACTGGGAAGAGCAGTGATCCAAGGAAATACCCAGGAAGACCACTATATTTAAGAGGTAACCCATCAAAAATCTGAGAACAACTAGAGAGGGAGCAGGCAGAAGCAGCCAACAGATGAGGTAGAGCAAGAGCAGACATCAACTTTTAGACTGTTTGTTAAGGTGGGGGAGACGGCCCCCTCTCACACCCTACCAGAGCCCAGGAGAAGCTCCAGGCTCTGTCCTTTAAGGACAGGCTGACGTGGCTCCTGCAGGGGGGCTGGTCCAAAGACCAAAGGCATTTCACCCAGTCCCAGCTGAAGCCAGGAGGGGGAAAGAGTTCCCTTTATTCTAGAGGAAGGAAAAACAGTAAGCCTTGACTTACAGAGCCACACAGTTGCACCAGATGGAGACAGTCCTAATGCTATGCCTCCCTTTCAACACACACACACACAACACACAACACACAACACACAACACACATACTTCTTGGCCATCCCTCTCCACTCTCAACTGAACAATCCAACACTGGAAAATCCTCTTTCTTTCACAGTGAAAGCACTTCTACCATGAAGGGGTAGTCATTTGCTAAGTCATGCAAGAATCTTTGCCTTCATTACCAGGGCACATCCTTGTCCTGTCTTATGTAAAACATAAAAGGAAAAAAAATCTAAATTCTATGTCTTAACATTTTTTCCCATTCCATTGGTCCCCAAAGGGGACAGTTCTGTGATTCCTTCAGGGCAAACTCAAGCCTTTCGGTTACATAATCCCATAGTATCCTGTCCTCGTTTGCAGCACATGGGGCTTTTGTAATTGTCACTTTCTTGATGTTTATTAGTGTAAAATCTGCCTCCCCTGACAGACTGTAAGGTGCATGCTATAGTCCTCATCTGCCCTCTAAAAACACTTACCGCCTGCCTGGAACGCATTCCAACTTATTCTTGGGTTCTCCGGGCATCAAGGATGTCCCCGAAATCTTGTCTTTTTTTTTGTCAAACTCAGAACCTGCCTTGGTTACAGAAGTAATAACAGGCTTTCTTTCATGAAGCTGCAAACTGTCTACCCCTCCTATACTGAGTCCTACTGGTTGCTGAGTTTTCAGCATTTAAGCTCCCTCTTCCTACACAAGCCATATCTAATTCCTCCTAAAAAGGTGACTATGATATCCAGGGTTCCGCTACAGGGAATGGGGGAGAGGTGGAAATCAAACAGGTGACTAACCAATACTTCCCTTTTCTTCCAGGGTTAGAGAATGTCACAGCTTAAAAACATTAGGGATCCAACATCTCAGCTTACAGATGAAGAAACTGATGCCGAGGAGGTTCCCATGCATTGAGCTAGTGTGGTGAGCGTTTATGGCACACATGGTCCTGCACTGTGGCAGATACAAATGTGAGCAGGAAACCAATCTAGTCCTATTTATCCAAAAATCTGGTAACAGCTAGGGCCATATTTTCCCAAGGTTATAAGGCTTAGACAGGAATTCCATGACGGTCCAGCAGTTAGGACTCCACCCTTCACTGCCAAGGGGGCAGTGCAGAGTGGACAAAAAAAGAGAGAGACCACAAAGTCACAAGGCTTAGAGTCACCTAGACGGGTCCTCTTATCCACTAAAAGGTGCTTGTCTCAAGAAAGAGAGAAAAGGAGGGAAGAAGGGAAAATATTTTTAAAATTGTGTAACCTACTACCTCTCCTTAAGCAATGCTTGTCCTTCCAGGGAGAGCTGATTTTCTCAAGCAGAGAGTATCAGAGTTTGGGTAACAGGCTTTCCAAACTCTTCTAGAGTATCCTTTTGCAAGGGAGGGGGAAGCACCCAAGATCTCCTATTTGAATCCCCTACTTGGGGAAAAAACAAAACATCATCGCTGGTATTCCCATCAGAGGAAGATCAAGGCAGTCAAAGACTCAAGCAGTTCAAACACAAAGTCCACTGAGATGGGTCAAGGGCTGCTGTCAAGGCTACCTAGCTCAACTTGGAGATTGAGACTAATAATTAAACCAGCAGGCTCTGGTAATACATGCCTATGTACAATCAAATGACTCCCTGGCAGCCATGATGTTAGGCTCCAGGCAATTTTGGAAGAGAAGTCTGCTTTGCCTTTTTCACAGAAGAACCAGCAGGCTAGAGATACGTGGAAACTTGACTTGAATACATAAAATGTTAAGAACCATTCAGGGAAAATCTGCCTTCATTCCAACGATCTAAACTAGGCTGAAAACCTGCTGGTCTTAAAAGCAGCAAAGGCCAAAACCTGGAGGAAACTATTAACAATAGCTAAGCCCAGGGACTTCCCAGGCATTCCAGTGGTTAAGACTCTGCTTCCACTGCAAGTGCACAGGTTCAATCCCTGGTTGGGGAGCAAAGATCCCCACATGCCAAGCATGGAGCGGCCAAAAATAATAATTCCTCAAGAGTCAGAAAGTACTGGATTCAAGTCCCCACTCTTAACCCTTAAAATAACCAATTTCTAGGGCTGTGAGAATGAAATGAAATCTTGTATGAAAAGCATCTCACTAGGAAGGATGTAATTTCCATGAGGGCAGATTTAGCCCCCTGCTGTGTCTCCAGAATTTAGACTAGGACCTGGCACAAATATGGTAACTCTTCTTCCTGTCCTCTGCACGGGGAAGGGGTGGGAAATAGCACCCAGAATGTCTCTCTCTTTCTTGCCTAGAAGTGGAGACCCATTTTTGCCTCCTTCAGGGCTGCAGACGGCGCACCGACCCCTGCCAACTTAGTTCAGCAAAACCATCCATCCCAATCGCCTTTCACCCCCGTAAACCATCAGCTCATCCCAGCCCTCACGGCCAGTCCTCAGGCAGCTTCTTGCCCTCCTGTAGGCAGCCTCGCACCACCAGGACTCCTCCAGCCCGGATTTTAACACGGATGTGTGGAGACGGGTGCGCAACCCATGACGCCCCCGCTCCTCAGCCTGGCACACGAAGGTACTGGAGGCCATAAAGAGATCCACAGGTAGCGCCTTTCCTTGCCACGTGGCTTTGGCAGGTGGAAGCCCAGCCCGCGCCGCAGCCTCGCCTGGGCAGTCAGGACAGAAATGCAAACTCCCTCCTGGGATGTGGGGAATAAAACCTGGCACAGGTAGATGTTGCAGGAGGCCTCCTCTCAAGATCCTTACCTGGATCCGGGAGAAACGGACTAACACAGCCGCTTCCAAAAGCAGCCCGCTTTGGCAGCCAGGCCAGGATGCCCTTCTGGCCTCCGCCAGGGAACCTCCCCTCGCCCCGCCCTCACACCCTCCCTCTGGACCAATCACAAGCCTGGTGGCCCCCGCCAGCCACGTGGGCGAGATTTCACCATTCCCCAGGTCTCTGCAGCCTGCCGCCTTCTCCGGCCGCTCCAGCAGCCCGCCTGCGCAGTGGGAGGGCAGATTGGCGCGCTTGCGCACATTGGGGAAAGCGGAGCTGGACCCCGCCCCGTTCTGCTGCTTTGCTCCTCTGCCGTGCGTACGAGGGACGTCGGGGGCGGCGCCGTCGCAGTTGCCCCTGGTAACGGGGGAGGCAGGAGGAGGAGGAGGAGGAGGGACTCGGCGGGAGGATGGTGAGTGTGGGGGGCCTGGGTCCCTCCGGAGCTGGTCGGTCACCTGCCTCCCTTCCCCTGGCCCAAGGCAGGGCACTGCGCTTAAAGACAGGAGGGAACAGACTGGCGCTCAGCCTGATGTCCGGGTCCTGGATTGGTTTCGGGGGGCGGCAGGGAGCCCCGAGTGTGGGCCCTGGAGGGAATCTGGGCCTGGGGAGGAAGGCGGAGCTTGCAACCTATCCGAAACTAGGGGAAGGGGCTGGAAGGGTGCTGGGTTGTCGCGGTACGGAGCCAGGGCTCCATCATTACTCTGGGGATTGGGATGAGGGCGGATCCGAGGAGCTGCGGAGAGCAGCTTCTGCACGCAGGATTAAATCTTCCCAAGGAATCGGCCTCCCAGTGCCGCAGGAAAGTGGGGTTCACCACTGCCCGGCTAGAAGAGGGGAGAAGGGCCAGCGCTGCTGTCTTTGAGGTCTAGCTGGCGGTACCAGGGGAGATGGTAGCCTAGCTCTCCTGTTCCTCGCGGTGTGAGGGCCTCTGGGGGGGAAGGGTGTAAATCCCCGGACACAAAGAGGTGCCGCTTGGAAGGGATGTCTGGTGTATTTTAAGCGGTCTCCGTGTCTGCGTGGCGGGCGCACTTCTGCAGTCCCGAGTTTTTTATTTGCTGAGGGTTCTGCAAGGTCTGGTTGTTGGTGATAGCCAGTCTCCTGTTCAATACGTGTTGGTGGAGGCAGATTTGCTGCCCGATCTTTAGTATTTACTTCGGACCTGTTGCCACCTTCCTTTGCATATGACCACACCAGAAGCAAAGGCCTTAATCTCAGTTTGGAGTAGATTAAAAAGGGAGAGTGGCCATCAATTTGGGGCTAGCCTTTTCCCTGTCAGGCCAGAATAAAGCTTTCCCAAATACGTAAATTATGTGACGTATCTGACGCTTGACACTCTGTTCCTTATTGATTTCTCTGCACTTAATTGGAGCGTATTAAAATGAAATTGAGTGGTTTTAAAACTAGTGGAAGAAAAAATTTATTTTAGAGTGTTTGGAGCAGGCTGATAAATTTACCAGCTGCAGAGAGCTAGCACTCAAGCTTGTAGGTACTTCCCTGTCCCAACTCCAATCCCTTTTTGACTTTTAGAACTGTTGAACCACTTCTATTGATTTATGAAGTAAGAAAAAGCTAGATGTCCAGAAGGAAAAAAAAGACACATGCACACTTGGTTAGATTATCCAGTGAGTAAATTTTGATAGGAAAAATTTATTTGAATTGATTTAACATTGTCACATTGTTAAAGAAGTAGCATTATTGGATCTGAAGTTGCCAATCACATTTCAACACTTTGTACATTGCAGTTTTATTAACCTCAGGCTAAACAGATTTTTACGTTTGCTTTTTATTAATCATTTATACATGAGCTGTCCATTTAAAGGCTAAGTTTTTCTCAACAAATGAGTACAAATATAAATATTTACACAGAAAATAACTAGAATTGAAATGAAAAAGGCATGCCAAACCAACAGAGAAAGGGATGGCATCGTAAAGGAGAAACGCATGAGAGCTGGCTCACTTTTCCCAGTTTGTTTATCAGTGAAGTGGACTGTGTAATTTCACGATTGTTTAATTTATAATTACAAGCCACAATAAATTAACCACTGTTTATGTTTCCAGGTACAGATTGACACTGTATACAACAAATTGACAGTGTATACAACACTATTGTATACAACTGTTGTATTCAGTGATCAAGACAGATTTGTTTTCTTTTTTTATTTTTTTTTCCTACAATAAACAATAAGGAATTAGGGCAAATTATTCAGGAGTCTTCATCTGGTTTCCAAAATACACTTTTTTTCTATCTCCAAAAGTATGCGCTATTCTTAGAACTCTAAGTGGAATACGGAATTTAAAGGGTCAGTGGTATGATTAAGTATGTCATATCTGATACCCATGAGTCCCCATAGTAACTCTACAGGAGTTCCAGGTTTATTTATTGTCTTAATCCTTCAGCTACGACTAATATAAATTTATTCTTTTAAAATTTGGAATTCAGCAACAAAAACCCATTATTGATTTCTCTGAACCCCTAGAAGTTCAGCTGTTTTACCCCTGCCTTAGGATACCAAGTCCTTGGTGAAATACTAAGTTGACAGTAATTTTTGTGCATAACTAATCACTGTTATTTAATAGATGAGTCCTCCATTCAGGAATTATTTATGGAGTAATTTCTGAATATATAAAGCTAGTGATATTTATCAAGCATGTTTGACATTTGAAGATTGTTCCCAAGATTATGTTTTCTGGTCAAAAATGGTTGGTGAAAAGTAGAAACATATAAACACAACAACTGTTTTGAGTTCCCTCTATGTGCATGCTTCATACATCATCTGATTTAATCTTCATAGCATTTTTCTTGAGATATAAGTATTGTTCCCATTTTCTAGATAAAACTTTGTTGGAGGTTACCCATCGGGATGTTAGTCTATGAAACTCTAAAGCCCATAATGTATTTTTCATTAAGACTCTGATGAAGTAAGAACTCACTCCAACTGAGGAGATGCCAGTATTTTGCTCCTCAGGGAACATTGTATTTATTTAGTAGAGAGATGAGGAGAAAGAAGACAAGATTTGGGTGAGTTCTCCCTAGCAAAGCTATAGTTCCTGGAAATTAACAAGGCCTCATTGGGCAGCACCAATGTTTTTTGGTGAGGTAAAAATAAATGGAAGTCTGTTCCATTTAAGCTAGTTATGGGGAGTGCATGTACTTGCCAGTTGGCTTACTAATTTTAATACTTAAGTTTTAGCTGCTCCTCACAGCCACGTATATTTTCCATGTACCAACATATACCTCTCTCCCTCTCCATCATCCCAGTTTCTTTGAATGACCTAGTTTGTGTCATTTTAGGTCAGCACACCAGGCCTCTGCCAGTCGCTGAGTTTAAACTGAGGCAGATAAAATATCCATCGTCAACAGCATATCTGTTCATGATTTGCCTATAGAAAACTGTTCAAATGTTTTGTGGCTGAATCAGACTGCTTCTGTCCACCAGGGTGCGGGTAACTTGTGTGGATACATTGCTGATAACCCACAATACCCAATTAACTCAAGTTCCTCTTTCTTAAATTGCCTTTATTTCATGTCATGGGAGTACGCATCCTACACAGAGATCCTATCTCTGTTGCTCGCCATTGCACTTGGGGCACGTTATGGGTGTTTAACATAAATGAATGAATAGATTATATTGACCAAAGTACACTAAAAATTCATTTCCTTGTATTTCGAGTTGGCAATGGAGAGGGAGGCCTGGCGTGCTGCAGTCCATGGGGTCGCAGAGTCGGACACGACTGAGCGACTGAACTGAACTGAATACCTCGAAACTCAGCCCCATAATAAAATTAACTTATAATGGCTGTGTTTCCTTTCGTTTGACATTAAAATATAGATATATATGAATAGAAGCACAGAGTAGACTTATTCTGCACTTTTGTCCAATCTCTTAAATCAGCTTACTTTGTCCCTTTCAGGCAGAACCCTGATATCTATAAATACCCTCTTCCCTATTTAGCAAACCCTGATAATCCTGTGATCCCCTGTCCTCAGGAGTTGGGTTAATATGATGCTGTATTGTATTTGCATTTGTCTTGCTGAGACCATGCTTGAGATGCCATTTGTCATTTTGCTGGAAGAAAATATTAGCTGAACTTTCCATTTCTCTGTAATTTCATTTAAAAGTGAAACGTGTGAAGTTATTGTCTCCTGATGAGGAAAAATTGCTCATTGGAAATGTAGAGATATTATTTTTTATACCATTAGATTAATAACGCTTAGCTGTAGTTGGAATGTTTTCTTTCTCACCCATGCTTTGCTTCTCTCCTTTCAAGATGAATAGAAATTATATTTTTATTTTAATCATTCAATTTCAAACATAATGAGTGTGTAAAAGCTCTCAGCCTATAGAAAGCAGTATTTGTATTTAGTGATTTTTTGGGAAAAGACACATGAGGAAAAACATAAAACATTTACTTTGAACCTTGAAAATATTTTATAGAAAACATACCTTTTTCCACAATTTCTTCACTAGTAAATGATGCATGAGAAGAACTTTCTTTTCTTATACTGTTGTTTAATGTACCAATGTGATAAATTCCAGCTATTTTAGAATTTTATTGGAAGGGGTAATGAGGACATCTAATCAGGAACTCAGAAGGAATAGTACAATGTATTTTCCCTGTTCTTAGCCTTTTTGTATCACCAGTCCCCTGAGGATCTCAGAATTCTAATTTTAACTGCTCTGAAAGGTGGTATTATAAATGAGCGATTGCAATGTAGCCAATAGAAGCTAGGGAGATTGCTCATAAATAGAGTTTTAAAAAGGAATAGTGTCAAATAATTCAAGGCTGGATTAGAGGAAAAGAAAAAAATATGCCATTAAAAAAAAAAACACTTGCTTATCTTTTTTGTTTGTTTCAAATCTGTTCATTCTCTATTCTCAACATCTTGTGGGATAGAATTTGTCTCTTAAACTAAACCTTACATTTTATTGCTGGTAAAAATTGAGGCATGGAGAGATTAATGTGATCAGTGTGACTACGAGACTAGAAGTGGTAAACAAAGTGTATCTGAAGCAGAAAGGAATTCTTTACAATTATGCATATTTGCATATCGTTGTCCAAAGTCTCAACTGTTGAAAATTATTTCACAGAATTAGCATTTGATCTTAGTGAACCGACTGGTTTGAGTTATTTCCTGATGCAAAGTGGATAAAAACATAACCATTTTATATCATTTTAAGACTCAGTTTGAAGGAATTTCCACTTGGGCTGGAAGATTAGATTATATGCCCTTTAAACTCTGGGGTTCTTTGATTCTTGATGTAACTATGCCTCACTGGAAAATGATTGTCAGCTGCAAGACACAACAAGTAACTATCTTATAAGAGTTTCCTTATGTTTTTAGCTAAAAAGCAACGTGACTTATTTCCATCCATTAAAAGAATAATAACAAAAACAAGAAACGAAAATATTTGATTACTAGTCAAAAATATCCTGGTTACATTTTGATATTTTTTGCTTCCAAAATGACCTTTCAATTCCTCAGTGTCTCTGTTGTATTAGATATTAGATTCTTCATCTGAAGAACATAGATAAATCTGTTCTGTGCTGGTATCCTGTAAGGGTCATGTGGAATTTAGAAGATGATAGAGTATTTTGAATGATGAAGGCTTAAACAAGAACTGAAAGAAAGTCTTTTTTCTAAAAAGCCCAAGTACAATTTTCTACGACTTTTTGAAATAGTACCTTGAAAATCATGCATTAACTTGGGTGGATAATTCTGTTTAGTTCAGCAACTATCATGGTGTCTAATAAGTGCCAGGAGTTGTGGGAGATGAAAGCTGTAGTCCTTACCCACAAGAAACTTCACTCTAGTATAAAGGAGAAAAATACAAAAATCAGTTTCCTACAGTCAGACATGGTGAGTGCTGTTCTCTTAAGTGTATATAAAGGGCTTCAGGAATATGAGTTGGTTACAAGTACACACTCCCAGGAGATCTAGGGTAACTGCTAAGCTGGATTAATAAGAGGAACAAGAATAAGCTAAGCTATGTATTAAGTTGCTGAATTCACTAAAGTGCTTCTGCCAAAAACATATACGCAAATGGAATAAATGATGTTAAAGTGGGTAACAATAAGCTCTCCACAACCAAGAACTCTTGTCAAGGAGAAGACGTTCAGATACCCAGTAATATCAAAGTCAATGCCCCCAAAATAATCTCTGTTCTTCATGGTTGTTCAAGGGCTTACTCTCAATTCTGCGCAAATTGAAAAGTGCACCAGACCAGGAGGTGAGAATCCTTCTCCTGGGCTTGGATAATGCTGGCAAGACCACTCTTCTGAAGCAGCTGGCATCTGAAGACATCAGCCACATCACACCGACGCAGGTGAGCTCTGCCTCGCCCCCATGCTTGCGTGACACATGGAAGATGCTAATAGCAAGTGAAAGACAAAATGGGGAATAGAGTTGTGTCCGTTTGTAAGTTTTGTTACTGAGAAAAGTCTGTGCAATTTCAAAATAATCTCATATTTCAAAAACATATCAAGAGATTCCATTTGTATGAGATAGTTAAAGTAGTCAAATTCATAGAGACAGGAAAGAGAACAGTGGTGATTAGGGGGCTGGAGATGGGGAGGGATGGGGAGTTATTGTCTAATGGACATAGAGAGTCAGAGTTGCAAGATGATGCATGGATGGCAGTGATGGTTACACAACAGTAAACCAAACTTAAAAATGGTTAAAATGGTAAATTTCATGTTATGTATATTTTACAACAATTTTTTAAAAAGAAATCATTTATATGTATATTTCTATACATATCAAGACACATCAGTTCCCTGAGATCTAAGTGATTCCTTTTTAGAAATAGCCCTATTTTCTCTGATTTTGAAATCAATACATGTAGAAAATACAAAGAGCACATAAAGGGGAAAAAAAAAAGAGTACCCTGAGAAAAACCACTTTTAGTATATATTTTTCAGACTTCATAAATACAAATGTATGTCAATTTTTAAAAGAAAAAACCCAAGTTTATTTTTTTTAAGCTTACTTCTTATTTTATTTTTATTATTTATTCAGCTGCTCTGGTTCTTAGTTGCAATATGTGGGATCTAGTTCCCTGATCAGGGAACAAACCCAGGCCCTCTGCATTGGGAGCACAGAGTCTTAGCCAGTGGACCACCAGGGAAGTCCCTACCCATATTTTAAAATCCAGTCTCATCAACCCTCCTCTTTCCTAAGGCGAAGCAAGCAAAAGCCAAGGCTGGTGGTACTCCCAGCATGGATGTTGCAGACAAGCCCTGCCTGGAAGAATCCTAGTAGGCTTCTTTAGGTCTTCTTTCCTACAAGGAATCCTGAGAACACTTGACCTTTGGCCAGGCCTTTGGGCTTCCTAACTAATAACATCCCTGTTGGTCTTTGAAGTGTTTGAACAAGAGGTTTTAGCAAAACCAGAGTTGCTTAGCGTTTTCTGTCACTGTCCTGCGATGAGCTCAATGTCATGTTTGAATGGCTGTGTGCTGGTGTGTATACTTGATGGCCAGCGAGTCTTACTGATTCGCAGCTCTTTACAGAAAAGTCATTTCAGCTGCTACCAAATGAGCAATTTTACAGCTTCTGAACAAATTTAATGTATAGCCTGAGGAGGAGCAAATTACAGTAGTCTAGCCTAGACAAGCTGAAAACACCTATTAGTGTGTCAGGATTTCTGCCAGAAAAAGAAGAACTAAGTTTTTTGTTTTTTGTTTTTTAAGTATGAGAGATAGGCTGTCTCTCTCAAGAGCACCACTGAAATGAGGAGGTCAACGCTGAGAGCAGGAACATGAAGTCCTAGTTATGGACCCCAAGTTCCAGTTCTAATTTTCAGGCTCTGTTTGATCTGTTACTATATTACGCCAAGGTTTTGTATTTAGAACAAATGTATTTTTGTATTTAGTCTTTTAAAACACACCTATGATGTGTTTTTGTTTTGTATTAGAAAAAATAATAAGATGCTCATGGTAGTAAATTTAAAATATGTAAATATGTAAAATCGAGAAACTAGATATCACCTATAATGCCCAGTCAGACATAACCACTGTTAACATTTGAAACTGTATGCTTTTAGGTTTTTTCTTTCCCCATCCATGGTGGGTATGTTGAAAATAAAAAGTGAAAAATGGCTCATACAGAGTATACTATTTTGTATCATCTGTTTCACTAAATAATGTCTTTCTACGTTGTTCTGTATGTCAGTACTAATACAGTACATGTCTCTAAATGTTTGCACCCATTCATTATTATTTCCTTAGAATAATTTCTAGTAGATTTGTTAGGTTTGGTGACCTACAGACTTTTTAGGCGGTTAACATATGGTCATATTCCAGGATCTACTCTTATTTATTCCCTCATTCCAGAAAGGATTCATTGTTACTGGGTCTGACATTTAATAACGTAGTTAAGTGTGGGATTTTTCAATGCATAAAAGTGGTTTTGAAAATGAGTCAGAATGAAGCTACCTTTTACAATAAGCATAAGCCACTTCCCTTAAGAGTTCTAAAGCTTCTAATTTACTCAGTCATTGGCATTTTCGAGGCCCTGTAGTCAGCATCATCCCCAGTTGTCCTCCAGTGACTGACTATCCTTGGTGGAAACTGGGTGGCTGTGTTCCCCTGTCCTTGCCTGCGCCTTGTCCTTCGGTGCTGGCAAGCTGCCAGGAGAGGCAAATGTTTGTGGCGGCATCTCCAGACCCACCTAACTCCAGCTCTTGTGGATGAAACGTCACTTCTATGGGAGCAAGCTGTTGATCGGGTTTTTCAAATCCTGATTTCACTATGTCATTCTTGCCAGAAGATGTTTTTTCTTTTTCTTTTTTTATTCTTGCTTATAAAATGCCTTCTCTTCAAACCCCAAAGTTCTTGTTAGTTTGTTTCTCTGCACCCCAACTCCCAGCTCACCATTCTGTCTGCCCCCAATTGGTTCACCTGCTCCAAAGTTCCACCTGGCGTCACTGTCCTGAAAATGAATCCTTTCAAGTTCATCAGAGATACCTATTAAAGAACAGTTTCATATGTTCATTTTGTTTGTTTTCATCACCACCCTCACGAGGGGTTTGTAACTACTCCAGTTACAAACCAGCCTCCCCCTTCGTGTCCTGAGTTCAGCTCTTTCCTTTTCCTTATCAGTTCATATGAGGAAAATTTCTTTCATTTTGAGTTGCTCTTGAAGAATCCAGTCTTCCAGACTGTAGCTCTTGACTCTTTTTAAATTTTGTATTAGTTCTGTTCTGTTGAGTCTGCAGATTCGGCTTTGTTTGTTAGTTACATGTAATATCCTGTTAAGTGTTATCATCTTGAGGGTTGATGGGGATTGGAGGTGGTTTATATTCAAAAGCAGAGACATTACTTTGCCAACAAAGGTTCGTCTAGTCAAGGCTATGGTTTTTCCTGTGGTCATGTATGGATGTGAGAGTTGGACTGTGAAGAAGGCTGAGCGCCGAAGAATTGATGCTTTTGAACTGTGGTGTTGGAGAAGACTCTTGAGAGTCCCTTGGACTGCAAGGAGATCCAACCAGTCCATTCTGAAGGAGATCAGCCCTGGGATTTCTTTGGAAGGAATGATGCTAAAGCTGAAACTCCAGTACTTTGGCCACCTCATGCGAAGAGTTGACTCATTGGAAAAGACTCTGATGCTGGGAGGGATTGTGGGCAGGAGGAGAAGGGGACGACAGAGGATGAGATGGCTGGATGGCATCACTGACTCGATGGATGTGAGTCTGGGTGAACTCCGGGAGTTGGTGATGGACAGGGAGGCCTGGCGTGCTGCGATTCATGGGGTCGCAAAGAGTAGGACACAACTGAGCAACTGATCTGATCTGATCTGATCTGGGTTGATTATCTGAGTAATTCTCATTCTCAGTAGTGGCATGCGTGTGTGAAATCAGCATGATGTCATGAGCACCGACTCCGCCCCGAGTGATGGGAACATGTGTAAATACATTTTTCTTCCCTATCAGGGCAAACTTTTTTCAATATCTGTTTCTTATCCTGCAGAGTATCTCAGAATTAATAAATAACATAGCTGGTAAATGTACCTTTGTCAGAAATGTGATCTCGAAGTCTAGTAAAACTTGGTGTTTTTTTTAATTGAAGGATAATTGCTTTACAGAATTGTGTTTTTTCTGTCAAACTGCAACATGAATCAACCATAGGTATACATATATCCCCTCCGTTTTGAAAAAACTTGGTATTTTTGTTTCAGGGTTTTAACATCAAAAGTGTACAATCACAAGGTTTTAAACTGAATGTCTGGGACATTGGCGGACAGAGGAAAATCAGACCATACTGGAGGAATTATTTTGAAAACACTGATATTCTTGTAAGTACTCCTTCAGATTCATCAGTTCATAATCTCTTCTGCCCTGTCTTACTAACATTTACCCTGTAATGATCTATCCTGTCAATAATTCCGTTGCTACAACATTGCTTTCTGTCACGATGAATTTAGGGCTAGCAGACAGATTGTGGAGCTTTGTGTAAGATATTTTGCTGTCGCTCAGTAACAGTGTTGTGCCCACACCCACCCTGGCAAATAAAGTATTTACTAATTACCATAGTGATTAGAACAACAGAAAAGTCAGAAGAGTGAGCCACTGACTCTGTCACTCCAAGAAAATCACTAAGTCATGGTATATCCCAAAGAGAGCAGTCAAGATAGTGAAGGTCCTAGAAACCAGGATGTATAAGAAATGGTTGAAAGACCTGAAGATGTCCTTCCTGGAAGAGAAAGTGCTTAGAGCTGTTTCCAGTTAGTTTCATTGTGACTAGTTCTAGAGGACCGGGCAAGGAGCACTTTGGGGATTGTTAGGGTTTAACACAGAATAAGAACAAAAGTTTCCTGTAATTGTGACTGTCCAGAAGTAAAAGAAGCTGCTCACGCACTGGGATTCCCAGCTCAGGCAGCATTCACGCAGGCAGAGGCTGAGTCGAGCTGCCCGCTCACTGCCAAGTTCTCTAGAACTACTGTTTTAGGATTCTTGGAAATTTCACTGTCTATGTATGATTTATCCGATACTTCAGTCTCAGCTCCTTCAGCTCCCCTCCAGCGAGCTTGTCACCCACCCCACCTCAGCCACTCACTTTCATGGTTATACCCTGAAACCAGGGCCTCTCGTGAGCTTGGGTAGGAAAAAATGTTGCATAATATTTCCATTAACCTCTGACTGAAAGCTTGAATTTAATTATGATGAGGGACAATAAGCTGCAAAACACATTGATATCTTCAGAGCCAATAGAACTCGCCTTGCATCTCAGACAGCTTCCCTCTGTAAGACTATTTCCTAACAGGTCTCTTTCTACCGGCTCACTCCTATCAGCGTGCACACATCCTGTAGTTGCTCTTGTTTAAAACAAAGAACTCGTCTTCCTGTACATCCCCCCTCTAGACAATGTCCCATTCCTCAGCCTCTCTTTATAACAAGCTCCTTGAAAGAGTTTTCTGTGCTCTCTGTCTTCACTTCCTCTCCCTGCAGGCATCGGAACCCTCCATTCAGGCTCACTGAGGATCCTTAGTGCTGAGGCCAATGTTCAGGTTTCATTACTTACCTCACTTGAACTGTCAGCCCACGAAACAGAGCTGGAATGCTGTCCTTGAAGCACTGTCTTTCCTTGGCTTCCAGAATTCCATCCTGTCTTGGTTTTTCTCTTGTCTCACTGGCTTCTTGTTGTAGTTCAGCTGCCCAGTCGTATCTGACTCTTTTCGACCCCATGGACTGCAGCACACCAGGCCTCCCTGTCCCTCACCACCTCCCAGAGTTTGCCCAAGTTCACGTCCATTTCATTGATGATGCCATCCAGCCATCTCATCCTCTGACACCCACTGCTACCCCTCCTCGATCTCCATCACTGTCTTCTCCTTATCTCCCAACCTCCAAATGTTGGAGCGCCCAAGTTCAGGCCTGTGCTTTTCTTCTCCAAGTCTCAGCTTAAGTGACCTCATCCACTTCCAAGGTGTGAATTACCACCTACGTGCTGGTGAGTCCCAAACTGTTCTCTCCAACCCTCAACTCAGTTTCATATACAGCCAGCTAACTATTTGACATCTGCACACCAGTGGTGAGTAAGTCCCTTCAATCTCAGTGTATCGAAAGCCAAATTCCTATCTTCATCCACCCGTTCCCAAGCCTGCTTCTCCTCCAGTCTTCTCAGTGAATGGCAGTCCCATTCATCCCAAAACATTGAACTTACCCTGGGCCCCTTCTCCTCTCACTCCCCACCTCTGCCCTGTCAGCCAAACCTGTCGGTTCTACCTTCAAAGCATGGAGGTAGAATCTGCCCACTTCTCTCCACCTCTACTGCTAGCATGCAGTGGTTGCTGCAGTTTCATTCTGACCAGTTTCTTAAGTTCTGCCTTGCCTCCCCGAAGTCTCTCCTCAACACCATAGCTATAGTGATCCTATCAAAACATATGCTTCCCAGCTCAGAGTAGAAGCCAAAGTTCTTGCAGTGGCCCACGAAGCCCCCCAGCTGCTGGCTTCTCTTCCCCTCTCACCTGGTACCAGCCACACTGGCCTCCTTGCCATTCCTAGAAGACAGGCATGCTCCCACCTCCGGGCCTTTGTCATCACTGTTTCCAATGGTAGAATTCTTTTTCCTTAGATATGCTCGTGGTATAGTCCCTCACCTCAGGCACATCTTTATATATTACCTTTCTCCCCCACTGGAATGTAAGCTCCGTGAAGACAGGAACTTTGCCTTTTTTTTGCCCCAACTGTTGTATCCCCAGTGCTTAGAAAAGTACCAAATAAATGAAATGGATCATCGTTATAGATGGATTCCGACACTAGGTAGAATGTGGAGGTCTATAACTTCTGAATTCCCTCTCAGCTCTCAGGTTCTGTGGTTCTGTATCATTGTGGGTCAGGTCCAGGGGCTTATTAATTCTGTGAACTGGATGGAGCATCTGCTTCACAGAGGGTTTATGAGAAATGGTAAATTCATTTATTTATCACAATTCTTAAATGGGAAATAATACAAAAATATAAAATTGAACTATCATCAAATCAGTAAACGCAGTTGAGTTACTGAGATGGGCATCACAAAGGCTCATCATATTTTTGGTCTGTGGTGAAGGTAAGTTCCAGTATATTCCTGGTGCCAAGTTGAAGATTTAAATGGATAAGAAGAAGATGAGACATATCCATCCATCCATTTATCCATCTATTCAGCCAACTATTCTTCCAAAATGTATTATATACCTTCTAGGAAAACAGAAGAGAAATGTTGGGGAGAAAAGAAAAATTTTCCCTTTAATACAGAAAGAGACTTCTTCTGTAATCTCAAATAATGTATCTGGCTTTGAAATATAATTTTAGAAATTTTCAAATTTATGTAGAGGTCAAAAAAGTAATGTAATGAAACCCCATCATTCAGCTTCCTTAATTTCACTTTTGACAATCTTGTTTCATCTCCCCTACCACCACTTTATTTTTTTAAGTACTTTAAAGCAAATACAAGCCATCATATTATTTCACTTACAAATACCTGAAGTGTAGAAATCAGTCTTTAAATTGTGATACGAAACTACATGTTAGAAAAACTAAACATTTAGTCTTTCAAATCCCAAAAATCAACAAGGAAACTCCTGGAACTAATAAGTGATTGTAGCAAGTTTGCAGGATATAAGGCTAGTAAAAAAAAAAGCTATAGATTCAAGTCAAATCATTATACCATACACCTTAAAGAGTTCTCTATGCCAATCATATCACAATAAAACTGGAGGGAAGAAAAAGCCATAGATTCTCTTTTGCTTTTTTGAGTCAAGAGTAGGGGAACAGCAGGTGATTGAGAGAAATCACAGTTCTATCTGTTCACCTGCTCCATTAGGTACTTTGAAAGAAATGTCCAAATAAGAGCTGTATATAAGGATGTTAATGTCTGTAAGGCTCCATGAAAAGGTCTCAGAAACTTCTAGGTCAGGGTAACTTTAAATTATTCTAACATGTTGAGGATAGACTGCAAGGGAGTTGTGATATGACCCTGGATTCTGCACTCCCCATTAGCTGAGAGAGCATCTGGGAATTATTATAAAATCAGTTCAGAATAGCCCTACAGGAGCTTTCTCCAGCTATACTGCACTGTATCCAACAATATTTTGGATTCAGAGTCAAACCTTTTGTTATTTTCCAGTGTCGTTTGAGATTAAACAAGTCTTGAGGAGCAGCTGAGTCCCCAGGGTTAGATTCTAAGGCCCTGTGACTCTTAGCCTGTCTGCTCATTTTGTAGCATCTTGGAGTGGCAGTGGTGATGGGTTATATTGGTTGGTTGTCTGTATTTAATAGTCTTCCACTGTTGGTTGAAAAGACCTATTATCCTAGACTCCACGCTGCCTAGAAGAGCAGGGTTGAGGCTTGACACATTTCGTTGCCTGGTTAACTCTTTTCAATTCTTTCTAGAGTGCCATAATAGATTCTTGCTTTAGAGCAGTGTCGACAAAGTGATCCAGCCTGCCTCTTGTTATTGTATAGCTCGTGAGCTAAGAATGGTTTTTACATTTTAAATTATTGGGGAAAAAATCAAAAGAAGAATAAGATTTTATGACACTTGAAAATTATATGAAATTCAAATTTCAGTGCCCATAAATAAAGTTCTTAGAACACAGCCATGTCCATTTTTTTTTTTTTTTACATACTTTTTATGGTTGCTTTTGCACTGCAACAGCAAAGTTCAGTAGTTGTAAAAGGTTGTTTGGGCCACAAAGCCGAAAATATTTACTACCTGACCCCTTACAGAAAGTGCCAACTCTCACTTTCGAACATTGTATGTTTCTCTAGAGGTTTGAAAGAATCAGAGCAACTCCTAAAAGTACAGAGTTATTCTCAGGAATGATGACACTGAGAACATCTGACTTCAGCTTTATTAATTTGGGGGAAGTGACTAAGAAATTAACCCTGAGGTGTGACAGAAGGGAGGGTATAGGATGCCTTCCCTTTCTCTCATGCCAAGAAATAACAGCCTTTTGATAGGTTAAAAGCACATCACTTTTTTTCAAGGTGTATGTTAATATTACTACCAAACTCCATTTACTTTATCATTATTGGTCTTATGTTTAAGCACAACATAGTTTATAAAATTTGTCATCATTTCCATATCCAAATGACATCAGGTGAGATAGAGCTCCACAACCGTCTCTTGTATTATTTCCATCTTATCAGTGCTCACACTTTGAGCATCAGTACTACTAGAGCACACGTAACTGAAAGCCACAGATTATCCAGAAAACTTCCTTGTCAGTCAGGTTCAGCCTCCTTTTAGACTTTTGCTCAGGCTATCAATAAAAAGCCACACTTTTTAGTGTCGTCTCTTCTTGTCTCCGCCTACCCCTCTGGTGGAAAAATACTTAGGAACGATAAATTGGCCAAAAGGTGGCAGCAGGAGGGAGGAGGCCCAGAACCAAGAGGAGAAACACAGAGCCCTCCATTCACATGCTGGATAATCAGTCTCCAGATAATGCAGAGTTGGCTGAACTTCCATCCAGAAGAAAATCTTTTCCTCTAGGTGATCTTCCCTCAACCAAATAAAAATGTCAAAGCTGTTGCCAATGAAGATGTGAATTGGCTTTGCTTAAAGCATCATTCTCATTCTGAGTGCCATGGATTATAAGTTTTGGAGTAGGTTTATGACAATTTTTGAAGATCCATAGTGTTTTATAAGATCAATTAAAAGCACTGTATTTAACTTTCTCTGATACTGAGTGTTTTTTGATTATCTGTTTTTGGATTAAATTTAAATATATATATTGCATCACTAGCTTAACACCTATGTTATTTTTTTTTAACACCTATGTTATTAATGAGAAAAAGAAAGGAAAAAAAAGAGGCTCTTCTTAACCATATCAGGGAGCTTCCCTGATGGCTCAGAAGGTAAAGAATCTCCCTGCAGTGCAGGAGACCTGGATTCAATCCCTGGGTCAGAGAAGATCCCCTGAAAAGGGAATGGCAACCCACTCCAGTATTCTTGCCTGGAGAATCCCAGGGACAGAGAAGCCTCTGTCGACAGGGTCGCAAAGCGTTGGACACGACTGAACAGCTAACACTTAGCCTTAGCTATTACCCAGAAACACACTTGCATGAAGAAACTGGGCAGCGCTGGGAAGGGAGTTACCAGGAGAAGCATGTGCCACCACAGAAAAACAGATTTCTGGGATCACTAAAGACTGGCTTGTGCTTATGACTTTTTCACTTGGCCCTTTTAATAAATGGGGCAGTGTTTTATAGCCTTCCTCCTGGAATTATGGTATGGTAGTTTTCAAATTTCATAAAAGTTATGTGAGAAAAATGCTAAATGATAGGGAGAATTTATGTACAGCTTAGGAAAATCCTCCTTTTGAATCTTTTAATGAAAATGTTTTTGTGAAATTTCATGTCAAAGCCATAAATAGCAAGTAATTTGAAAGTGAAAGTTGCTCAGTCATTTCTGACTCTGCAACCCCATGAACTATACAGTCCATGGAGTTCTCCTGGCCAGAATACTGGAATGGGTAGCCTTTCCCTTCTCCAGGGAATCTTCCCAACCCAGGAATTGAACTGGGTTCTCTTGCATTTCAGGTGGATTCTTTACCAACTGAGCTATCAGGGAAGCCCAACAAGTAATTTAGCAAGTAATTAAAAGTTAAAACTTCCTTCTTATTGACTTTAAGCCTCTGAATTCTTTGGTATTTGACTGGTCATCTTTCTTTGTCTACTGTTAAAACTCTCTTTCAGTTTCTGATTATTCTCTCCCATCTGTCTGTTTTTAATCTTATCAAACATTGACTTTTTTTTAAGTTTATGTATTTATTTGACTTGGAGAAGGCAATGGCACCCCACTCCAGTGTTCTTGCCTGGAGAATCCCAGGGACAGGGGAGCCTGGTGGGCTGCCAGCTATGGGGTCGCACAGAGTCGGACACGACTGAAGCGACTTAGCAGCAGCATTTATTTAACTGCATCAGGTCTTAGTTTTGGCATGCGAACTCTTAGTTGCAACATGTGGGATCTAGTTCTCTGACCAGGGATCGAACCGCGACCCCTGCTTTAGAAGTGTAGTCTTAGATGCTGGACCACCAGGGATGCTCCAAACACGATTTCTTAACTGTATCTTTTTTTTTTTTAATGGCCTCGCCACACAGCTTGTGAGATTCAGTTCCCTGACCAGAAATTGAACCTAGGCCCAGGCAGTGAAAGCCTCGGATCCTAACCCCTAGACCACTAGCGAATTCCCATTACCTGTATCTTTAGTTGTATTCTCAGCCTCTTCTACTGTTACCGTCTTACTCACACCTTTTGATCCCAAACACATGTTTTCCTGCTTTGTAATCTGAGCCCAGATCTCCCTCCCAGGCATCACCTGACCCTTCTCCCCTCCCAGACATCATCTTTTTCTCTTGCCTTAGTGAATATCATTTTAATCCACTCTAGACTCCCAAGTAGTTCTCATCAGATCTTTTGTATTGAGGTTCACTCTCCCATTGCATTCCTTCTTTCTACATCTGTGTTTATACTGGGTGTGCTACTTTGAAAATATGAGACACACCAGTGGAAAAATAAGCTACCAGCATGTTCTGCAAAGTGAGTTATCAAATTTTGTATCTCTGTGGTATGCAATGACATTGAGTCAGAAGAATATTAACAATAACAATAATAAGACTACAAATAAGTACTGAGACCAAACACATCCATCCTTCCTCTTCCTGTGATTCTCCATGAAGGAAACACAACTGGAAACATAGGGTGGTCTTCAGAGAAAAGGCTGAACCTGGTCCCTGGTATAATGTTTAACACTAGCGACTCTAAATACAGTGCAGCCTGGCAGGCTACACTCCATGGGGTTGCAAAGAGTCGGGCACAACTTAGAGACTAAACAACAATAACTTAAGCAAAGGAATTTTAATTTTTTTTTCTTTCAAGAGAGTGCAAGTTTTCAGAGTAGCACAGAATTATAAGCCTCCTAAAGGTGGGAGCTGAAGATTGGTTTTCATTGTGTTTTTCAATGAATATGTTATTTTAAAAGGATGTTTCCATTATGCCGTTAAATAACAATTCTAACTTCCTTAAAGAGAGTTTGAAATTTTGATAATTTTTAAGATTAGCAACTGGGAGAACATTTAATACACTGATTTTAAAAAGGACTACAAAATTATATACCTAATTTTCTTCTTAAATTTCCATATGGAGAAGAATTAGAAGAGAACTTTCATAGGAAATTAAAATAATGAATGTTCTTGGGTTCTGTAACTATAGGTGATTTTTCTTTCTTTTTTGGTCTTACCTAATTTCCCTTATTGTTATATCGATGTTATTTATGCAATAAATAAAATACAGTGATGAGAGAGAAAGCTTGGGATTTGTAATTTACAGTAAATCTTAAAACTTCTCTTACTCTGGCAAAGCCTCTACACCTGCTGTTTCCAGTATTTGATCTTAACCTCCCAGCCTCTGAAGGTGGGAATAGGAGGGACATCACTGGAACCTGAAGACAGCTAACAGTTCATAATCAAAATGGTACTTCCCGAAGGATGACGTTCGAGCACTACAGGATTTGTAAATGTCTGCAAGCACCGTCCCTTCCTTTCTGGGACACAGAACAGCAGAGTGTTTAAGAACAACTGAGGGGCCTTCCCTGGTGGTCTAGTCCCAAAGACTCCATGCTCCCAATGCAAGGGCCCTGGGGTTTGATCCCTGGTCAGGGAGCTAGATCCCACTGCTGCAACTAAGAGTTTGCATGCTGCAACTAAAAATTCCACAACTAAGATGTGGCACAGCCAAATAAATAATTTTTTTAAAAACTGGGTACTTTACTGTCACATATGCCTGAGTTTGAATCTCCTTTTTGTCATGTACTAGATGTGACTTGGGCCAAGTTACTTAACTTCTTTGGGCTTATGTTTATTTATGTATAAAATGGGATAAAAATGAAATCTAGGGACGTCCCTGGTTGGCTGAGTAATTAAGACTCCAAGCTCCCAATGCAGGGGCCTCAGGTTCATTCCCTGGTCAAGGAACTAGATCCCAAACACTGCAACTAAGAGTTTGCATGTTGCAACTAAAGATCCCGCATTTCACAGTACAAGTAGACCTGGCATAGACAAATAAATTAAAATAGATATTAGAAAAAATGAAATCTGTCTCATGGAGTGATGATGAGGATTAATAAAGTAAATCTAGGATAAAGAATGCTTAGTGAATTCCCATTAAATGTAGCTATTTTTATCCTACTTGGCTCACCTTTTTACTTTGGAGCTTTGCCGGAGGTATCTTCTGGGCATCTTAATGAATTAATCAGTTTATTTTGTGTCCATTGTTGACACGAGTGACCAGCTCAGTTTCTGTATGCTGTGCTAACATGAACTCTGCCGATGAGGAATCATCTGCTCCTTCACTAGAAACTGCCCTGTCTTTTTCCATATCTGCTCATTGAAATAACCTTCTTCTTTCACTTTACAGATATATGTAATTGACAGCGCAGACAGAAAAAGATTTGAAGAGACAGGTCAGGTAAATAATTGTTCTGTTGAGATATTTCCCAAACAACTGCGTATTCATTAATCAACTTTGTAAATGTATAAGAGTGAGGAAAAGTATTTTTTGTTTAACCTCTGCAATTTAGACAAGACAGTCAATCTGGCAAGCAGGCAAAATACCACTTGCCTAAAAAGAAATTAGTTGAGAATTCTTTAAACAATTTTTCGTTTAAAGGCTTTTAGTTTTAATCAAATTAAATAAACAAGATATAAGCAAATGGAACTTACCACCATGCCCAAAAGCTCTCCAGGTTTCTTCCCAGGCCACAGAGAAGTGAACCCAAAGGACAGTTCACCTACCATTTCTGTGTGCATTTTTTTTCAATACCAACTTAATTGATCCGAGGGTAACTTGGACAAATTAGAAGGTATGGGAAGAAGTATGCAAGCCATGACTAAGCTGCTCTTCTTTCCAAGCCAAGAGATAGGTATACTTTGAATATTGCTTCCAGGGCAGGGTGCGTGTCAGCGTGATTACATGATACAGTTAGCAAATGCAGTTCTACATAGAGACGCAGTGGATATAGACCATTGTACCCAGGCTGACTACTAAGTGAGCAATAGCGTGGAGGTCTCTGGGGAAGCGTGCTTATATTTTTACATTTTAGTACAGCCCTTGGCCAGTGACCTAAACCACCACACACGGCCTTCCAAAGGTAGCAGTCCCCACGTTCATGTTCCTTTTCCCTGGAAATTAGTTTGAGAACTCGCCTGGAGACAGCCCTTCTCCCTTCCATACCTCGATGATTTCTGGACCATCACTCATGTGAACCAGTGCTACACATGAACTTGGGGCTGAAAGGTGTCAGACAGGGATCTGCCCGTCAAACCATCCAGTTCTCTCTGACAGCTCCAGTGTTTTAACTGGCCAAAGTGTGGGTCGAGGGAGGAAGGGGTGGGTCCTGGCTTTTAGGTAAGTATATACCTTCTCCTGGACTTGTTGCAGACAGAATTAACATACAGTTTAGATCCCAAACAATCACCTAAAACTCAGAGACCTTGTCAGATAGACTAACGCAGTTACTTTAGGATGTGGGTTTGAGGAAATGTAATGCACATGCATGCATGTTTTGGAGATAGAGATTGATGAACCAGAATTATAGTCTCTAAAGCAACTGTCATTTTTATTCAAGTTTTTAAAAATATATATGTATCTGTACATATATACATATGTATATGTGTATATATATGCATTGAAAGTTATTTGCATATAATAACCTTGGGTAAGTTTTAAATGTCTAACCACAACTTTTGTTCTCCCTTGAGTTTCTCTAAGCATGATTTATGAATCCCCCTATAACAGAACTACTTTATTAGTAGGAGTACATGCAGATTCCTGGGCCCTGGCTTAGACTTTCCAAAGTCAGCATCTTTGGGGTGGGCCCAGAAATCTGCCAGGGGATTCTTCCACACGCTCAAGTTTGAGAACTACTGCCCTTGAAAGTTACTAGTTGATCAGCTTAACTTTTATTTAGTTTCAATTAGAAGTACATGGTTAAATATCATAGATTTCGTCCCCCTCTTCCCCATCTATTCCCCAAATGATCCAGGAACTAGCTGAATTACTGGAGGAAGAAAAGCTAAGTTGCGTGCCCGTGCTCATCTTTGCTAATAAGCAGGATCTGCTCACAGCAGCCCCTGCCTCTGAAATTGCAGAAGGACTGAACCTGCACACCATCCGCGACCGATTCTGGCAGATCCAGTCTTGCTCAGCTCTCACAGGAGAGGGCGTTCAGGTGAGGTCACCGGAGGGCTCGGTCACCTGGCAACCAAGGTAGCCTGTCTCATTGGTTGCACGGATCTAGATAGAAAAAGATATGAAACAAATAGCCTTTGATGGACAGATGAACCATTCCAGGATGTGGAGGGCCTGGAGGCGTCTGATTCTTTCCTACTTAGCAACCAATCTGATATCATTAACTGGTCCAGGAAAGCCAGAGATAAACCACCCCACACAAGCAACAAGCTGCCCAATTAGGGAGGAGGTCGGAACAGAAGATTTCAAAACTGCTTTCCCAACTCTAGGATTCTCTGATGACTGGGCTGAGGGTTTTGAGTTGAATCTGCTATTATGGATGCTAATACCAGTGCTCTGTTACCTGGTACTCTCAAGGTAACAGAGCCATCAACCACACACTAGTTATCCTAGAAGTGTTTCGTTTTTTTCTGTTGGCTGTCTCAACTACCCTCAGGGTTGGTGTCTATTTCCTGCTGCTTTGGGTTGGTGTCCCACAGGGAGGCTTCTGCCGCCTAAAAGCCTTACGCTTTACACCGAGGAACTGTGTACCGGAAGAGCAGGCTCCCCTTCATTTGATATTAATTTGGGACAGAACACGATGGTAACCCAGACACCAGAGAGGCAGTGTCCTCAAAGAATGATCAACAATTGCAGCTCTGACGCATCCTGCCAAGCAACCTCAAGCCAGTCAACCCTTAGAGTCAGCCCTCTAGGACCGCTTCTTGATTCTGAAGCCCCCAGCATGCCCCCTACGCCTTATTTTCAACATCTGGTATACCTGCCAGGGTGGTGACACAGTGCCGTGAGAACGGGACAGTACCGCTGCAGGGTGCTGTGAGGGGGCAACAGCGTCTAGAGAGATGGCATCTCCCCTCATTGCCGTAGGGCGTGTGTCTGGTGGTGTGGCCAGTTTGCTTTTCTATGATTTGGTGTGTTGGGTTTGGTTCTCTATCGTTGTCCAGCAGCCTCTTTCCATTTCCCTCCTAACACTCTTCTTCCCTTTCCCTGCAGATATTTGACAAATGTAATCGCTTTTATCTCCAGCAAATAATCACTTCCTAGAGTTATCTCACTTGTTCCATCTGTGCGCTGCCTGTTTTTTTCCCTTTGTGTTACACAAACTGCCAGGGCCCCTTCTGTGCTTTGCCACTGGATCTGAGGGCAGACCAGTTAGCACAAGACAAGTGCCCCTGCTCCAAACCCTTCCATACCTGTTCTCAGAAGCTCTTGGGGCGTGTGTGTGTGTGTGTGTGTGCGTGCTCTCAGAAGCTCTTGGGGTGTGTGTGTGTGTGTGTGTGTGTGTGTGTGTGTGATGTAGCCAGAGGTGGTTTCAGCTATGTCCCCAAAAGGGAAGCTGGAGCTCTGTGAGTCTCTGTGAGGTTTAGGTTTGGGGAGGGGGCAAGTGTTAAGTCTCATCTATTTCCTTTCTTCTTTACTAGATTGTGGTTATAAAGCAATATATTCTTGGGAATTACCTGGTGGTCCAGTGGTTAGGACTCTGTATAGGGGGCCCAGGTTTGATCCCTGATCAGGGAACTAAGATCCCACAACCCCACAGTGTGTTCAAAAATAAATATGTACGGCAATATATTCTCATTGTTAATCATATCAAAGTACTGCTGCTGCTGCTGCTAAGTCGCTTCAGTTGTGTCCGACTCTGTGCGGCCCCATAGATGGCAGCCCACGAGGCTCCCCCGTCCCTGGGATTCTCCAGGCAAGAACACTGGAGCGAGTTGCCATTTCCTTCTCCAATGCGTGAGAGTGAAAAGTGAAAGTGAAGTTGCTCGGTCGTGTCCAACTTTTACTGACACCACGGACTGCAGCCCACCAGGCTTCTCTGTCCATGGGATTTTCCAGGCAAGAGTACTGGAGTGGGGTGCCATTGCCTTCTCCATCAAAGTACTACATAAAATTAAAAACTAAAAAGTTCTTTCATTTCCTCTAATCCCACTTAGCAATGAAACGATCATTAATAGTTTTATTCTTCCTAGGTCTCCTCTATAAAATTACAGTCACATATATGGTTGTATGTGTCGATCAGGTTTTGAATTAACTGGGTATTTTTCAGCTTAATTTACAAGTTGGTCCAACAAGTCTGTTACAGCCCAGGATGTTTTTGCATAGGGAAATTCTGATCATTTTAGTTAGCTTTTTACTTTTAAACAAAAATCAAGTTTTACCTAAAGTATTTCTCTCAATTGTGCATAAGATGGTGCTCATTGGGCCTAGGGTTATTTTGGTGAGGGTAAAGGCCCAGGAAAAGAAACAGCTTTCTTGTGTTTATACAGACCACTTCAGCAAGAGGACTATGCCTCTCTCAAATTGTTTAGAGCCCAAATGTAGAAAGTAGAGGATCTTGAGTTTGGGGACTCTAAAGGTGGAGCTTAAGAAAAGAAATACATTTTGTATGCATACTCCTAAGAAAGTGGAAACTGACAGCTGTGTGATCTTTTTTCCCTTGGCCAGAGTGTCAAAAGGAAGAAAAAGCAAAGCTGGAACTAGCAGTGAGGCTCTTGTTTCTTCAGCCAGCCTTAGGGATATGAAAGGGAGGAACTAGGGTCCCCTCAAATCAGTCTTTAGAGGATCTGTATTCAGGTCAAGGGGGCTTCCTCAGAGGAGGTGGGAGGACGCGGCGGTCATTGTCTTCCCAGCCTACACCCCTCCCACCCTGGCTAGGCAGAGATGAGAATGGACTCCCTGCTCCCAACTGTCGATCTGCCATAGAAAGGGAGTTCCCTTTAAGCCACAGGATCTTCAGGCTGGGATAGAGGCCTGAGCTACCGGACAGAGGGTGGGGGCAGGCAGGAATCAAGTCAGACAGTCCTGTATGGTTTGATTTTGTTAGAAAATTCTTCCCAGATCAGGGACCTTCAGCAACTAGGTTCACAGGAAGTGCGAGATCATGAGAGATCCAGCAAAGAACCATGAGCAAGAAAAATAATGATCTGATGTGGAGGAGAAATAGTTTGAAGGTCACTTAATTAGTTTAGTAGATAGTACCATGGTGTATAGAATTGGGTACTTAAGACTGGGATTTCAAGGTTAATGAGATTAGATTATGGTTAATAGAATGATATAAATTTAGAGAATTTAACCATTATTTGAAATGGGTTATTTAATAAAAATGTTAATTAAGAAGGGAATCTGCTGTCTATTGTCCTTTAATGGCAACCTTTGGGGACTGGAGAAAGGTCGTGGAGTTTTCTGTGGAAACAACATTCATTGTGAGGCACTGATTGACCATGTCCCTCTTAGGTAATACCTTTGACCTAAGCTCTTGCCCACTCAGCCAATTTCTTGTTTTTCATTTGAAAAAGAGTTACGTAGAATTCTTTTCCCTGCATTGCTTAGTTCAAGAGCAGGCCTTTTAATGACTCGTACTAATTAAGGCTTTAAGTATTCCTAAAAATGAAAGACTTTACTTTCAGACAGAGATTCTGTGAAAAAGTTACTTAAAATTCCTTAACTTCCTATCTCATCTTCCCATTCTACCCTCCCCACCCATGGCCCCCTGAAAGCTGGTCAGCAATGGGGAGAGCTACCAAAATGCTCAGTCGTGATAGGGGTCAAGCAACTGGGACCACAGCCCTAATGACCCTGAAAGAAAATATACAGAAGTCAAAAAAAAAAAACACCTGGACTTTCCGTTACTGTTCCAGATATTTAAAAACAACTGTCTTTTTACATTGTTTTATGTATATGCCTGATCAAATGCATTTGTGAAGCCTGTCCTGTGCTGATAAATAACCCTCGAGTGGGTGAGTCGGGGGAACACATCTGCTAGGTGAGGAGACTACTCGGGCAGGGAACTCACTTCTCCTTAGCCAAGCAGCTTAAATACATGATTCGAGATTGTGGAAGTTAGTGATTCCTGAGGTGGATTTCGGGTTCTTGTTTTACCTGATATTCTGATGGCAAATACCTGCAGCCAGGCAGTCCCTGGCTCTGGATGTGGAAATTGGCTTTTGCGGGTTTCTAGAGAGTTGGGAACCGGTCTTTGTTTGCCTGACTGATGTTGATGAGGAGGCAGCCCATCACATAATTAAAGCAGGTTTTCAGGGGGAGCTGTTGAGAGCAGAGGCAGGTAAGGGGCACTAAAAGCTGAAGGAGAGCATCAGTCTTGGAAACTCTGCCAGGGAGAGCCCCGTAATCCAGAGGAGTGGTCAGAGAGACCCAGTTATGTCAAGCAGATGAAGGCAGGGCAAAGCGAAACTGAACTGTGTCCGGGAGGGAAAAGCCACGGCCCCCTCCAGCAGAACCCCTTGCAAACACGGAGCAGCCTCCGTCTGCATCCAGGGTTGCCAGGGTTTCTCGTAAACAACACCTAACCCTGGGACTCTTCTCTGCTTTTCCCTGGGTGTCTGGAAAATAGTGAACAAAGGATCTGGCTGAGAGTCAGAGAAAGGTGTACAGAAATCAGTCCCTCTTCCACCTGCAGACCTGAATGTGAATCCCAAACCACAGCTCTCCCTGGCGGTGGTAGTTTCAGGTATTTGAAGACATTGCCTCCCCAGAACTGTGTGTGTGTGTTTAATTAAAATTATACTGCTTTAGAATTTCCTTTCAAAGCAGAGATCAGCAGTTTCAACCTGGGCTCTAACCTTAGTCATAACAGAGATCTGCCTACACCAGTAGCTTCAAGCTAGCAGAAGGTTCTCCTGGGTATTGCTCTCCATGCCCCCACCTCACATCCATACCTTCTTTTCACATCGCTCCCACATGCCCTGTCTTCCTTCTCCGAGCAGGAGCCGTAATCCGGCTCAGAGAGCTCTCACCTTCACAGAAAGGGCCTCTAGCAAGGGCCTCTAGCCATCTGAGTCCTGCCGTGTGAGCTGTCCTTCGGAGTGCCTCACAGATGAACTCTAAACTAGCCCAGGTTCTTGTTTTTGTTTCTTTTTCCTTGATCCGAGGGAAACTTTTTTTTTAATATGCCAACAGAATTTCAATATTTTTTTAAAAAATAACATTTACAACCTCTTTCTAGGCCTGGTTCAGTTATTTTTGACTCCCAGGGTGTATGGAACTGCTTATCTGCAAGTCAGACCTCAGGTTTATTTTTAAATTTTCAACCCTCTCTGTAGAGTAGGAAAGCAAGCTTGGGTCATGCAATTTTGCTACCTCTCTGGGGCAGTGCCTTTTGTCACCAGAAAAAGTATTAATAGCAAGCCATATTTTATGTATGCTGCCTCCAGCTGCTCCTTGACCCTGGGGGCCCAGTGGCACAAAGGAATGGGCTGCATTGCTCACACGGGCCTGAGCAATTACTGATGTGACGGTGTAGTCCTCGTGGCATTAAACAACCAGACCCACCCAACCATGGCTGCCACTGCTCCCTTCCTTCCTACCACATCATGCCTTTAATCCCGAAATGGAGAGCTCTGTGATCAAGTAGGTTTCCACCCATGTGATTAGGGGCCACCTTCCATTTTTCCCAGTGGTTAGTAGGGAATAATCCCATGACATGGTAGAAGTTATTTCCTCTGCAAGAGGCCAGAGAAAGCTCAGTATTTGAGGTTCAGTGTCTCTCCTAAGCCAATCAATTCAAATTCAGTTTCAGCAAGGTTGGTCGGGGGGAGGGGCAGTGGAGGAAGAAAGGGAGGACTATACCATGAGATTGTCAGCCCTGTGAGGAAGATCCAGTTTGCAGAAATTTGGTCAAACCAGTTGACAGTAAAGGTTCAGCCCTTAAACAAACCTACGAGTTCATTTCCTTCTTTGGAAGCAGAGCAGTAACCTGCTTCAGGTAAACTATCACCTTTTTCTCAGTCATCTGTTTAAAAGAAAATCAAAGCCTTGCTAAATTAAGGCCAGAGTGATGTGGCTGCTGATTTAAGGTTCCTCCTCTTGCAATGATGTTGTCTCTAAAGAGAGAGATTCCGCTGGAGATGGCAGGCTTGCAGCGAGTTAATATGCTGGGATCGTGCTGTGATATAAAAATGTAGGATTCCACAAGTATCAGTACCTAGCAACCTAGGAATCTTGAGAGGTGAGTGGCCGGAAACAGCTTCTGGCACCTTCAGAGCTGCAGCAGAGCCACGCCGGGCGCTTCTCTGGGGCTGTTCCTTCTCATGCCCCTGTGTTCAGCTGAAAGTCATAAGAAAAAAAACTGCAGTTGCTCCCTCTGCCAACTTGAGGGTAAGCGCAGCTTCTCCCTAAGCCTGAGGCAGAGCTCCTCCCCCGGCACTTGCTCTCAGTCATTGAGAAATGGTCAGTGGTGCACTCGCGCGGGCGCTGGAACTAGATTGCCTGGGTTCACAGCCCGCCTCTGCCACGCATTCTTCTGTGCCACCATTTCCTCATACCTAAGTACCTACTTCAAAGGGTTGTTACAAGGATTAAAAGAAATTAATTAAGTGTCTGCTGCTGGGTTGGGAAGATCCCCTGGAGGAGGACCATGGCAACCCATTCCAGTATTCTTGCCTGGAGAATCCCATGGACAGAGGAGCCTGGCAGGCTATGGTCCATAGGGTCGCAAAGAGTCAGACAGGACTGAAGTGACTTAGCAGGCAGGCAGGCCAGCCATCGTGCGAAGTTCTGTAAACACCACCCCAAGCCAGTCTGGCATGGACCCTCCCCTCAGGAATCTTTCCTTGCCAGTGGGCACCTTTGAGGTAATATCCTTGTTGACTGTTGCCTCCCTGACACCTCCCAGCTCCAGTTCAGGTCCTCCTCTGGGCAGTAACAGGAAAGGCACAAACCCCCAGCCTCCAAACACTTTAGACAGATCAGCCTTCCTGAACCAGAGCGGAGTTAAGTCTTCCCAGCTTCCCATACTCCAGGTTGCAGGCAGCAGCTATGGAAAGTGCCCCCGCCCCGCCCGCCAGCAGGTCAGCTGGTGGGGCCCGACCTCTGAGCGCCCTCTGCTGACAGGACTGGGGCTCTCACACACATCTGGAGGACACTACCCCTCAGCAGGGCTCCCCATTCAAATCCCCTCTGCCTCCATAACAGATACCCAGTAGAAAGCTGCCCCTCACCCTCCACGTTCTGCCTTGGGTTCCTGCAGCTGAGTAAATATTTTTCCTATCTCTTTGAGTGCATTCATGTTGAGTTACATACAATAAAAGAAGCCCAGCCCCCTCTGTAATCAGCCGTAAAACAAGAGGGAAGACGGTATTCAGTGGGAACACTGCTCTTGATTTCTCTAAGATGATTTGATAAAATAGTGCAAGTCTCTATAGATCAGGAAATATTGAGGTACGCACCTTTGATGGTGTTTGTGCGGGTTCCTACAGATGGAAAGTGCCACGTAAGTGCTGAGCTATTCACCTTAGAAGGCAAAAAGAAGATGGTTATCTTATTCATCTCTCTTTTATTTGTAAAATCTTTTTTGTCTCCTGGCAGGTGATCTTTTTTTTTTCCTGGAAACCAATTAGCTCCTAAAATTAAACATCCTTCTCTTGAAATTAGTCCTTTTCATAAAAATGGTCTTAAAATTGGCCTCAGCTTTTCAGAGTAAGCCACTGACCCAGTTGTAATCGGAGTCCACCCTCTCTCACCTCGCCATCCACCCCACCCCGGTCCCTGCTGCTGCCAGGTGCTGTCCACCTTTGTGAGGTTTTGTGCAGTGGGCCATGGCCAGCCTCCTCTAAGGTCTGCTCTGGGACAGCCATCAGATACTCTGCTTCTCCCAACCAAGTGCTCTGATGGCAACTGGCGGAGTTTTAATCACTGTAAATTCAGGTTATGGTCAGATTAGCCAGGAGATAGGATGCCTGCTGGTTGTTTTGCCGTGATGTATTGTTTATGGGATTAATGCTCCGAATGGCCAAGGGTGTCAGCTGATATTTATTACTTTAAGCTGTCTCAGCTGTTCAGGTTCAACGACTAGCTCCCTGGTCACAGGAAATGCAGGGCTCTGAATGTCATGTATGCCCTGAGACGTCTGTGTGTGACAGAAGCAGGGGAAAAGAGAGGGGGTGCCTTGCAGGAGCCTCCTTCGATTTTATTCTGGGCTTCTGAGAATTCTGCGCAACTCTTAGGGTCACACAGACTCTGGGGAAAGTGAGCTTTCAGGGATGGCTCCTAAGGGGGTTGAAAAAGAGGTCGTCTCTGGTGGGCCTGGGATCCACAAGATACGCCACCTGCCAGGTGGCTGTACATAGACATTGTGTGGATTTTACCTCTGTCCTCCAGCCTTCTAAGAGAGGACACGTTCAAGGTTACTGTGCCTTTAAGGGAACCTTCTCCCCAGTCCCTCTGCTTGGTACTGCTTAAAGCTGCAAGAACCAGGCCAGGCCCCTTTAAACCTTCCCTGGTGCTGCACAGAGAAAAATGAATACACATTGCCCCAGTGTGTGTCTAGTAACGCGCACTGCAGTCGGTTTGTTTTTCCAAAAAGAAATTTAATTTAGCCCAAGTGTACACTGTCACACTGTAAACACACCGGGGCACCAGAAGGGTGGCTGATTATTGAATTTAATGCCCTAGCAAAGGTCAGCTTTTAGAAAAAGCCAAAAATGGCTGGAATCTGTCCTGATAGCTCCTCAATCAGGCCTGGGATCCAGGCAGATGTGTTTATTTTTTCAGAGGGAGTTCCTGAGGACCCATCTCAAGTTCAGGCTCTTGACACTCCCCCTCCCGTCTCCCTTCAACCTCTCAGAGGCCTCCCCACTCCTCCCTAGGAGGTCACTGTCCCTGGTCACCCAGGTGGGCCCCTGGGGCAGGCAAGCGCCATTGAGCCCGTGGCTGGGGAGGGAGGACCCGGGACCTTCTCTCTTTCCCCTCGAGGGCTGGAGTGTGTGGTGCCTTACTTACAACTAACACTGCCTCTCTACCCATTTCCCTCAAAGGACGGCATGAACTGGGTCTGCAAAAATGTCAGCGCAAAGAAGAAATAAAATCTCGACAAATGGAGATGCGGGAGCTGAATTCTGTCCTGAAAAACACTAATTTGCTGCTTTCTGACCAAATGTTTTTCCATCTGTGTACAGCTACAGCTGTATGAAGAGAAGGAGCAACACCATTTAAAAAGAATCCCCATTCCAGCCGTAGATTTAACTGATCTCTGAGGCTCAGTATCATTTTTCAAATAAAGGAATTATATTATTTCTTCTGCATAATTGAAATAGTATTAAATGTCTCAAAGCACATGATTAGAAAATGAGATCTTTTAAATGAGCAAGAGATTGCATTGCAGTTTAGACAATTCCAGTGGGCTTTTTTCTTTCAAAAAAAAAAAAAACAGTGGGGGAGAGAGGAAGAGGACCACAGTTTAGGCTGTGGTCATTTATTTCCTGACCTGTCCTTACTTTCCCCCGTGGTTTTGAAGCCAAGATAGTTTGCTCATGCTGGTCAGTGATCTCTACCATCACCCATTACCAGGGCTGCAGCCTGTCTGGGTGGGAAGCTGCACGGGCCAGGGAAAGGAGGGGGAGGTGAGGAACAGCAGATGATTAAACCATCTTGTCATGCAGGTAAGAGACTATGTAATCCTCACCCTTTGGAAAGGGGGAAAAAAAAAATCCTTTCCTGCAGACAAGTCACCACAGAAACATACCCCGTCCCCAACCCCCCAGCCAGCCACACAGGGAAGCAAATTCTTACCACTTTTGACTGTAATGACATCTGGAATGTAAGGAGAGGTGGGAGGTTTAATTCCAGAAAAATTACAAGGTCCTTAAAAAGCCCTCACATGGAGGGCTCAGGCTAGCGTAAACAGGCTTTCTCCAGTTCAATGGAGCAGTGAGCAGCTGACTCCGAGATTAGCTGCCTTCTCCACGGCCGTCCCATAGAAGGGATTTCTAAAGCTCAAAGAATTCTATGTTTAAATGATCACAATAGGCCGCTGCTATCAGATTTTAAAAATAAATGCAGCTTCACCATGAACCTGCTCCACTGAGAAAAGCCAGGCGGATCGATCTTCAGAAGAGATCAATTTTTACAGTGCTGGCAACTTGGTGGTGTGGGCTGCTCAAGGGTGGAGAGGGCTTGCTGCCGGGAGGCGCTTGGGTGGGTAGGGTTGTGGGGGCCTTGCCCAGAGAAGCCAGAGTCACCCCAGCTCCTGGTCCCCTCAGCCTCTCTCTAGCAAAATGTGTCCTCTGTTGATTGATCAGAGAGGAATGGCAGGAGATTTCTCCTGCCCTGTGTTGCAAAAAGAGCTTGTTTCCTTGAGACTTAAGAAATCCCCAGCTTCAGACAAGGGAAGGTGGGCCAGAGCATCCCTTGGCCTTCCAACCGAGCTCTGTTCTGGTGCCTGGCCTCCCGGGTTTTCAGAGAATGAATAAGAGACCGTCCAGTAGCTGACGGGTCCCAGGCCAGCTGCTTTTCACATCCCAGGAGGCAGCCCTTTCCAAACCCACCAAGGCATGTGAACAGACTGAAGGGGTTGCTCCAGCCCCTGGCCCTCAGTTCCCAGCCTTTATGGACCAAGCTGTGCCCAGGAGGCTGAGGCATGGCCCGCTTCAAAGGCGGTCTGGGGTGAAAGTCATTAACAAGGCCAGACATGAAAAGGTGCCCTGGGGTGGCTATGGACAGACCTGTGGGGACTTGCAAAACAAAAGGTGAGTGTTTTTAAACCACTGTGAGCTTGCTGCTCCCTGCAGCCTCCTTAGGCTTGTCTGTCTTACCCAGATGCCTTTGAAAGGAAGCAAAACAGAATTACAAGGGACCAGAAATCCCCCTTCTATCCGGCTGCAAATATGGCTCTAGCACATGAAAATATTTTTTTCCCTCCAAATAGTGCAGCACGGATTCCCTTCGAATAGTGCAGCATGAGTGTTATCTGAGGGGCAAAATGCCTGCTTTGAGGTCTTCGATTTGCTAACAGCTATGTGGAACTTGGACTCTAGCAGTGGATGATCTGTGAAATATTTTTGTCCTTTTACCACCAACTTAGGGAACTGTTTGAAAGGGCACCCCCCCTACCCCCGCCCAGGGCCTCGGCCAGCAGGCAGAAGCCACTTGCCTTCGTCTGATAACAGCCTCTGTGAATGTTCAGCTTTGCTTTTCAGCTAAAGACACAGAGACATTGTGGATGTCACAGGCTTTCATCTTCCCTCTGAGCCCTACCAAACCCTCCCGGGGCTCACAGGGTAGATGAGAGGAGCCTGAAAATCGCAGAGTTTGACAGCTCGCATTTGTAAAAACAAAATGCTTCTAAAAGTCCCCTTTCCTCTCTCCCTAGTACCCCCCTGCCGCCCCCCGCCGTGGAGGACAAAATTGGAAGCTAGAAGGGGGATGCTGGGTCTTTCCACTCCCAGGGAGTCTCAGTGGTGAGACTGGCTCTGGGCAAGACTGCATCTGAATGTGTAGAGGGAGGGCAGAGGGGTGGAGGCCAGAGGGCAGGCCAGGCCTGGGACAGGGGCCCCAGGATGTGTGCTCAGACCAGCTGTGGGAAAAACTCCTTCCCCTCCCCTCCTCCCAACCTCCCCCGTGCGGCTCCTTCTGGCTGGCTTCCCCGAGCCCAGGGCAGCACACCCTTTCCCCTTCACTCTCCCTTGGTTACTATGGAAACAAGGGTGTCATTGATGTGGGCTGAGCTGGGGAACATGTCGGCGCACAGCTGAGAGTCAGCGATTATGCTGGCGGGTAGAGATGTGCCAGGGTTAAGGTCCGCAGCTCCCAAACTGCGGGAAGGACGTGGTCCTGCCCCCTCCCTCCCTCCCGCTCACTTCTCTCTTTCCTGGCTTTTAACAAATTTCTTTTACTCCCCTCTGGGCTAAAGCCATGGCTATTTTTGCGCCACTCTGGGCCCCACCCTCGCTGTCGGCCGCTCCTTATCCGGCCTGGCCTGGAGGGTGACACCATGTCACCCTCGCCAGGACTCGTCCCTTGATTCCCGTCAGAGTTTGCTTTGATTTCTCTTTCCTTCTCAGGGGCCAGTTCTTACTTCCTTTTATTTTTAGCTCTGCACTCCATGTGGTTTCAGGGTTCAGTCTGCTCCATCGAAAAGTTTTTTTTTTTTTTTTTAGTATCTTTTGAAAATGATAATCAAAGGAAGGGACATGGTATTTGGTCATGTGGAAAATTCAATGTATAATTTAGACGTCTGTCAAAAATCCGACAAATAAAATTTAGCTGAAACGAAGGCAGCCTGGAAAGCGTCGTGTCCTTTGCTAGAGAGGGGAGAGGGCTGCAGTGAGCTCGTCCTTTCAGAGGTCAGCATCTCTCAAGGTGCTTTCTGCAGGAGGGTGTGACATGAACGCCACCACCACCAATAAACATAACCCTTTATTAAGCCCTTCTCACAAAGCAGACCCTTCATCGATGTCATGGGGCAGTGTTAATCCCACTTTACAGCTAAGGAAAATGAGGTGCTGGCCTGGGTTAAGGCATTTGCCCAAGATCACAGAGTCATCAGTGCCAGTGGGCCGGGAACCCAGGTCTGAAGGCAGCAGTAAGCTGCCACCGGCCCCCCAGGACAAAGACAATAACACAATAATGGCTCATTGTCTCAGCCCCCAGCCTTCCAAGTCCACACCAGGGGTCTTCTCTGATCAGTGCTGCTGGCGGGGGGTGTGGGGGTGGGTGGGTAGGGAAGGGGGGGTCCCCTGTCCCAACTGTTGTTGTCCTCTGTCCCCACGGCAGCACAATTATTTTGTTTTGGTGCCATCCTTTGCACAGACAGAAAAAGGGAGAAATTAGGAAAATGGGGGCTGCAAGGATACTGGCAATTACCTAATACTATTTCCTTTTAGACAGGGTTCAGAGAAGGGAGGAGACTTGCCCAAAGCCACACAGTAGGAGGCAAAGTGGGTTCCGGTCCAGAGCTCTGCCCTCTGGAGAAGAGCTCGTCTTCCCCTCCGGCAGCCTCACTTCAGCAGCCTAGAGACATACCAGCCTGACTGGTCCCAAGGGCTGGCCTTTAAAGGCAAGCTGTTGGCAGAATAGAGGGGAGCTGGAGGCAGGAAGAGAGAGAAAGTCTAGTGTTGCCAGACAAATGGCAGGACACTCAGTTAAACTTGAATTGCAAATAAACAAAGAATCATTTTGAATATAAGTACATAGATCTGAGACATGATACTTATAAAAAAAAGTCACTGTTTACCTGAAATTCACATTTAACTGGCCATCCCAGTTGTGTTTGTGTTGTTTTGCTAAATCTGACAATTCTACCCAGAATGCCCTGCTCAATACAGCGACAGTGAGATACAATTATACTGTGTTCCCTGGGACTCAGACCCAAAAATCTATCCTTGCCCATCCATAAATCAGCTGTGATCTTAGGCAAGTTGCTTCCTTTCTTGGAGTCCTGCCTCTTCATCTGTGAAATGGGACAAGAGTGGTAGGGAGATTGAAGAGAGATATAATGGCAACAGATGTAGATAGAAGGCAATAGCTAGCACATAGTAGGAACACTGTACCTCAGTTTCTTCCTGTAACATGAGGTAATCACCTACCTTGTTGAATCTCCAAGAAACTAAATGAAGTTATGAATGTCTGGTGCAGAGTAGGTACTAAATCATTGGTAGCTATTATAATAACAGGCAAAAATTCTGGAGTCTAGGCTTTCCCAGGCCTCCAAGAACCTCTGCCCTCCCACACGGCCCCCCACGTGTTGCAAGGGTCAGCAGCCTTCCCAGAGGTGCTGGCAGCCCCCTCCTCTCTCCAGGGGGCTCCCTGGGCCACCCCAGCCCCACCTCCTGCAATTAGATTTGTAAGTGGGAACAGGCTCTTGTCAGCGGCTCCTGATTGGCTCTGGGCAAAAACACAGTTTAGCGCTCAGTCAAGCTGCATTTCAGGGCCTCTGTCTCTCTCTCCCCCCCACCTCCCCCTTAATTGCAATCTGTTCAGTAATTTCCTTTTCCAACACTGCAGAACACGGAGAAGCTGCAGCATGGGAGCTGGGCAGGGAGGAGGGGAAGAGAGCTCCTGTTCCCTGCAGTGAACCTGCTGGTCCAGCACTGCGTCCTGTGTCATGTCCATGCATGCGTGCGTGCGTGCATGCGTGCGTGCGTGTGCGTGTGCGTGTGTGTGTGTCCAGAACCAGACAGACACGAGCTTGTGGTGATACAGCCAACAACCAGGCCCCTGCAGGGTCAGACCAGGGCATCCACTTGTACCAAGCACTTGGCCGTTATCATTCATTTAATCCTTGCAACAACATTAATAACTATAGGTGTTATCACTCAGTTTGAGGCTAGGGCTCAGAGAACTGGATTCACTTGCTCAAGATCACAGCATGAGAATGGGGCAGGGTCACGATTTTCACCTGGGCTTGTTTGACTGCTGGGCCCCAAGCCCGTCTCATGAAACCTTTTCCCCTTTTGGCTTCTGAACTCAGAAAAGGAGCTGAGGACTCCGGCACAAAGGAGCAGGGAGAGGTTTCTTTTCCCAGGGTGAATAGCAGTGTCCCAGGGACAAAAAGCCTTCAGTAAAGAAATGAAATATTAATGACAGAAAGGCAGAGAGCAAGCTGAGTCAAGGAGGGGCAAGGTTTGCAGGAGAACTCAGGTGGATACCTGAAGCTGAGACCTGCAAGGGTTGAGGTCAGAACTACCATTTAGATCAACAAACGACTCCTCCTGTTAGTCATTCACTGACTGGATCCTTCTGTAGCCCCACAGGGTAACCATTCCCACCCTTCTCTTCCAGTTGAGGAAACCAAGGCTCTCAGAGCGTAAGTCACTGGCCTAGAAACACACAGCTAGGAAATGGTTTAGCTGGGGTTCCCTTTAAATAGAAAGACCATTTTTCTCCAGGGCACCTTCTTGACTAAACACAGGAGCTGAGAACAGTGGGGAGCGGGGCTCCAGGAAACCAGGCCAAGGCCTACGTCTCTTTCTCTCACTTTGCCACCCACCTCTTTAAGATCCACAGGAAACTTCACAGAGCCCAGAGGTGGTTGCTGCTCTGAAGGCCACCAGCAGAGGGGGCAGGCGGTGGCCAGGCCCCGCCCTGACAACAAAGGAAAAAGGCTGGGGAGGCTGTGACCCTTTGGGCCTCGATTCTCCCCCAGGGCTCTGCAGCCCCCACCGAGTGCCCTGGCCCCGAAGGAGGAGAGACGGGCTGCAGCAAAGTGGTAGACGTCCCTGGAGCCCACTTAGATCACTGGAGGGCAAGAGAAAGGGCCGACTGCAGAGTCACACACAGACGCTGCCTCCCCCTTTCTTTGCCTTGTTAACAGAATGGGAATGCAAGTTCCTAAGACTGGGCAAGGCTGGCACGTGGCTTCCGCACACCCATTTGGGAAAGGATGCCCCCCTGACCCCACCAGGGTGCAAGTCTTGGCACTGGCTGAGGGCCCCTCAGCCGGGGTCAGTCATACTTATTACATCAGCCAGACCTCCCCCTGGACCAGGCTCTTAACACTCACATCGCCAATGCAGTCCCCAGTCTCTCCTGGACGACCTGCTCTGGTGAACTGGAGCCCACCAGCCTCCCTTGCTGCCGAGAAGGCAGAAGCCTGTGCCATCGCACCATCACTCCCAAGCCCCTCTGATTCTGTCTGGGGCCACAGAGCAAGCCTGGTTTGGGCTTTCGAATATGATCTGAGGCTTCCCCGGAGCTTCCAGATGACAGGGTCGAAGCAGTTTTCCTGCCTGGAAGCTACAGATGGAATTGGGAGAGAAATAGATAAGGAGCTTGGGTTTGCAAGCAGCAGCCCATCCTGGGGCCAGAGGATACCTTACAATCCAACCATCCCCTCAACTCCCCCAGCTCTGGTGGGGGTGCAGCCTGGATTTCCTCCTGACTCACTCCCCAGGCTCCCTTCCCACCCTGAGACCCTCAGATCTGGAGAGCAGCAGGTTGGGAGGAAGGAAAAGAGGGAGGACGGGGCAATTCAGGGGCTGGGATGCTGATCCAGGCAGGGGGGAGGTGTCTGCACAGCTGCAAGCAGCCCCCCTACCCCCAGCCTGTGAATGGGCACATCACCCCCTCCCGCCCGCCTGCCACCGCTCCTGAAACAGTTGGTCCTAATGAGCGCAAAGCAGGCAGGGCAGCTGTGTGCATTATCCATATGCATGGGGAGGTGTATATTTATCCTCATGTCCCACCCCACCCCGCAGCTGCTGCCAACCCCGATGCCAGGAGGGTGAGTGGGCACGAGCGCCCAGGCTGCTCGGGGCCCTGGGCCTCCTCTCCTGCCAGCCCTCCCTCTCCAGCCCACGCCCACAGCCTTCACTTGACCCATTTTGGAGGCAGAAGTTTGTGTGTGTGCTTGAGAGAGAGAGAAAGCGAGAGCGTGCACACATCATTTCCCCAGTTGGTGCTTTTGATTTCCTCTGAAGTATCTTGATTGCGGACGTACAATGGCATCTTGCTGCCAGTGCTCCCTCAGCAGCTTCTGGCTCTGCGCCCCCGCCTCCTCCCCAGGGCCGGGGTTTTCTGCTGACTCTGGGGCCCACGACTGGCTGGGAGGGAAGGAGCAGGGCCTGACCCCGGCTTCCATCTCTCAGCCTGAGCAACGGGACCCAGAGGTCCAGCCACAGTCCTTCCTGCTCCTTGGGCTGAGGCAACCTGCACCCTGACTGCGCCACCACCCGCCCCCCCGACCTCCTTGCTCCTTGGGACCTCCCATTGCCTCCTAGTTGGTCCCCTTGTCCCCACTGCTTGGCCGCTCACCCCTTAGTGCTCAGAAGAGCCATCGTTCTAACATTCAGTTCCTCTGTTCAGATGCCTGTGGAGGCCCCGCTGCTCTGAGACACGCAAGGTCAAGCTTTATCCTATCGTTCAAGTCCCCTCTGGTCTGACCTCAAATCTTTTTTTATCGACCTGTCAATCACGGGGTCTCACACACACCCTGAGCTCCAGATGAGCAATCCTTGCTGCCCCCTGACAGGGATTCATCTCCCCACCTGTGTTCATAGAGACCTCCTCTCGGGGATGTCTGTCCTCTCTTCTGTGTTTTGCTCACCCCTCCTTTAGGGCACAATTCAAGTCCCACCTCCCCAGGACGAAGGCCTGGCAGCCTCTAGCCCACAGGGCTCCCTTGGGAAACATTCAGAGCCCCAATAGCCCAGGCATTCGGTGTTCATTCATTCATCCATCATTCATTCATTCAGCAGATATCTTTTGAGTGGAGGCAGCGCACCTACAGTGCTTCATGTCCTGGCCGCCTCCTACCTGCCCCCCACCGCCCCCTTTTACTCATGCCTTTCTGACCTCATCACTCCCTGCTCTGCCCCTCACCCACCTTTCCAGCCACTCCTTGCTCTTTCTGAAACAAGCATCTTCTGCTTTTAGCCTTTGTGGTTGTTCCCTCCACCTGGGACTCTTTTGCTCCAAATATCCCCAGATCTTGTCTCCTCACATTCTTAAGATCTCCACTCAATGTCACCTTCTCAGCAAAGCCTTCCGCAACCACCTACATATATAAGAATTACTATAGCTCTTTACTTCTACTGACAAGCCCTGTCCCTGCTTTACTTCCCTTCTTGGTACATATCACCAACTCACAGTTGTTGATTTCTTTTTAAAAAATATTTATTTATTCATTTGGCTGCTCCAGGTCTTAGTTGAAGCACACTGGATCTTTAATTGTGGCATGTGAACACTTAGCTGCAGCATGCAGGATCCAGTTCCCCAACCAGGGATTGAAGCCAGACCCCCTGCACTGGGAGCATAGAGTCTTAGCCACTGGACCACCAGGGAAGTCCCTTTACTGACTTCTTGTTTGTCAGCTCTTTCCCACTAAGTTATTAGCTCCAAGAGAGTGGAGTTTGTGTATTCCATTCACCAGTGTATCCCCAGCATTGGAATAGAGGCCAATATTAGAAGGACAGCAATAATTATTAGTTGAATAAATGAATGAGTGAATGAATGAAACAGGCACTGTTTCTTGGGCTCTGAAAAGTCAAAGATGACTAATATTTCACGTCCTCCAGGGATGCACAGGCTACTCGGACACACAAGCTATGCAGCCTCTAACCTGACACGTAAATCACAATGAGTTAGAATACCAAGTGACAGTGCTAAGTGCATGGGAGTGTGGTTGGCCCAAAGGAACTTGAACATCGTGATAAGTATCAATGCTAGAAAGCGGCCTACACCAGCCCCATCTTGGCATCTCACACACATCTTTCCTTATTCTTCATACACCCTCTGGAGAGGTGGGGAGGAATGCACAGAGAAGATGAGACTCTGAGGCTGGACAGGCAATCCAGGCAGAGAGAACAGCAGTTACTGGGGCACGGAACCACATGGGCTGCTGGAGGACTGACTCTAAGCCTATGACCTGACGGGTGGAGCTCAGGGAACTGCAGCTGGTAGGGATGGTATTTGGTGTGGAGGGAGAGTCCCTATGCATTAGGCCATGAGCTGCCCATTTGCTCAGTGCCCTGCAGCAGGCACACACATGGAGAGTGTCTGAGGACAATATCCAACTCACAGCCAGGCAGCCAGGACACCCATATGTCAAGTGACTCACTGCCATTTTTTTCAAGTGGGCTAGAAGTCTACCCTGCCCTTACGGCATGGCTCTTGGAAGCCTGCTCCCTCATCCCACTTCTTATCTGCAATTCTGAGATGTTGCCTATGCCACCTCTACACCACATTCTACAGGCTGTTGCAAACTACGCTGCACCCCACCCCACACATCACCCTCTTCTTGCCTCAATGTAAACCAAGAGAAATAATGGATGGCATTGAGCAGATGGGTTCTCTCTCAAAAAAGACCCAATTATTGAAGATCTAAGTGCAAGGAGACGTCATAAATAACCCAGTTTGCTGCAGTTGAGAGGAATTAACCACATAGCAATTAAGGAAAACTGGTCGCCTGTGGAGGAAACATCCAGCCTCCCAGTGCAGAAGTCCATTGGCAAGTCCTGGCATCATAAATGCCAGGGACAGGGAATTTTAGGGAAGAAGCCCTGGGCTTGTAAAGGCCTCCCTCACTCAGGGGATGTGATTCTCATACACTGGAGAATGTGGTAGAGGCCAAAGCTCGACCCACCAGATGTGTTTGTTCTTTGTAAGAGCTTTCATAAAGCAAGGGATGTCTCGAGGTTGTGAGTTCTCTGTCACTGGAGGAATTCAAGCAGAGAGTGAATACATCCTGCGCTGGAAGGGAAGAAAGACTTTGGAGTGCAGGTGGGTGGCACACAGTGTTGGAGGAAGACAGATGCTGGAGGAAGAAGCTGGTATCCTGAAGGCCAGGCCCCTTCATGGGGGCCTCTCACCTCTCACCAGAAGTCCCCAGCCCCAGCTGCCTCTGCCTCCTATTACTGATCCGTTTCCCATTCCTTGCAGCCTCTAACGAAGTTTCTAGAATCTTAGCCCCAGCACTTTGGCAGAGTAAAGAGAGGGAGCAACCGAAGAGTGTCCTCTATTTCCTTCCTTGCCTCTTTAACTGAAAAAAACTGGATTCAGAGAGTTCTAGAATCAGTACCAAGATCCTAAGTTCTAGAGACCACTGTTGCTAAAGCCCCTCCAAAGAAGAGTTTTCCAAAAGCCTACAGGGAGAATCTCGCTATAGAAGAGGGGTAAAGTGTGGTGGGTCTGTCCAGGGATATCCAGGAATCGTTTTTCTTCCTCCCTTTACCCCACGGCACCCTCTGCTTGTAGGCCTAGAGCACTAGGCTGGGCAAGGCCTTCTCCTAGACCTCACAGCACCACACACCCAATCTACAGAGGGCAGAGATGGGATGGGGTAGGAAATCCCCCAGGGGGCCAGGTCTGATCCTGAAAGTGTTCTCTGGTTCTCCCCCACCCTCATATGGGAGCAGATGAAGGAGTCTGAGGAAAGGGCATGGTGGAGTGGGTGTATGTGAACAGGGCCTAGAAGAACCCAGAAAGGAGGTTAGAACTCAGGGTCTCAGCCTCCAGAGAGGGCCCTGGTGCACTGACTCAGCGGCCTCCCCATTCAGGGTGTTCCCCCAGGGTGCCCTTTGAAGCCCGGAGGGGGCTTTGATCTGGGGTCTGCCGGCTCTCGGCAGGCCGGGCCAGATGCGCTGGGGGCGGGGCAGGGGGTGGGGAAGAGGCGCAAGGGCCGACAATCCCCCAGGCCTCACCCTCCCCCTGCACCCGGCCTGGGCAAGGAGACTGTTTCCGGCTGTTGCGGGAGGGCACTCGAACCCCCCCACCCCCACCCCACGCCTTGCAGCTGTTCCCCAGCTGCCCGGCCCCACCCCAAAGACAGCTGGGAGAGAGGCTGGGGGCGGAGAGCGGGGCGCAGCTGCTCAGCTCCGGGGCTGGGACCGGGGAGGGCGACATGAAAGAGCCCGGGCCCGCGGGGGTGGCGGGCGGAGGAAACCCCCCGGCGGTCGCCTCCCTGCGGGCTCCGCACATCTGGCCCACAGGAGCCATCAGTGGGGTGGGGGAGAAGCGCTCCGCTCGTGACACCCTGCCCTGCCCTGCCCGGAAAGGGGAGGAGCGATGGCCTCCCTGGGGAGGGCGGTAAGTCACTGCCTGGGGGGCAGAGCCCGTATCTCTGAGACAGCGCTTCGCGGAGGGAGGCACAGGGTGTGCCTGTGGGTGCGGGGGTGGGGGTGTCTCGAGTGTGCAGGGTGAGAAAGGCTCCCACACTTCCTCCCGCCGGCCCCTGTTCCTGGGGCAGCTCCAGCTCTCCAGGCCTCCTCTGCCCCTCCTCTGACACTTTTGGGAGGTGGGTGACAGCTGCTCCGACAAAGCCAGGGACAGCTGGGTAGCTGGGGACAGCTGGATGGGGTTAGCCTCTCCAGGCTTCCCTGGCTGCCCAGGCACCCCTGGCCATACTACACACAGTTAGCTGCATGGCTGCCTACAGCCTCTGTGCCTGGGTGTCTGTTTGCTGTGGTGGGCTTTCAGAGGTGGGGCCCAAGACCCTCCCACTCCCACCAGAGTCTCTCCTCCATATCCCACTTTCATTGATGTACATGGAGAAAGAACCTCTTCCATCCGCTAGGCCAAGTGGGAAAGAAATCGGGCAGCTTTCCGTCTTGGCTCCCAACTCCTGGCACAGAAAATGTCCCAGGGTTCCTGACAACCGGAGAAAGCGAGAGAAAGCGACAGTGAGACGGGAGCAGATGTGAGTAGAGTTAAATGTCTATCTGTCCAGCAGCACCTGCCCCCAGGCATCCTTCCACCCTGGGTTGGAGGAGCACTGTGCTCCAGCCATCTGCCTCCCCTCAATAGTCCCAAACAGGTGCAGAAGAGAAGGGGGCAGGCCAGCTGTTGTCATCTTGAACTCCTGGCTCTGGCTCCTTGCCAAAGTGGGGAAGGGGGAGTGGTGATCAAGGTCCACTCACTGCAGACTGAGTCATTTTCTACCCCATAGGATTGGAGGATGGAGGAACTTAGCAAGACCAAGACTTTGGTCTGGCCAGCCCTACTGGCTGGGGGACAGGGACTAACAATGCCCTCCAACTTGCATCCTTTTCCTAAAAAGAGGGGTGACTAGCTGTCGGTGAAGTTTGGACCCCTGGCGAAGGACTTACCCATAGCTCCCTGTCTTGTTCTAGCCTTTCTGGGGTGGGAGGCATTCAGGCCCTGATTCCATCCAGACAAGGGGAAAGAGAACTAGGCACCCAGGAAAGGTTACCCCTTCTACTTTACACATACGCAGATCTATGTAAAGTGTTAGGCAACAAACCAGAGAGCTTTTAAAAAGATCAGCCCCCCAATATTGTAAAGCAATTATCCTTCAATTAAAAAGATTTTTTAAAAAATTAGCCCCCACCCACCATCAACCTGGCTCCTTCCCCAAGAGGGCTTGGTGTGCCCTGCCCATCCTTCCACCCTACCCACAGGTCTGACAAGCAGGTCCCTGGCCAGTCCCTCATGGCAGCACTTCTCAAACCCCAGGATGTGCCAGAATTACCAGGAAGTTAAAAATGCGATTCTTGGGAATCCCCTGATGGTCTGGTTAGGGCTCTGCGCTTCCACTGCCAAGGGCAGAGTTCAATCCCTGCTCGGTTTGATTCCTGGTCAGGGAACTAAGATCAAGCATGCCTTGGCAACACACACACACACACACACACACACACACGCACACGCACACGCACACACACACACGCAGGTTGCCCTCAGTGATTCCCACTGAGTCCATGTAGGGCCCCAGGAATCAGCTCTTTTTAACAAGCTCCTGACACAATGGACTTTGAGAAGCTCTGCCAAAAGGGATGAGGGTAGGATGTCTTTTTCACCTTGCCACCCAACCTCCATGCTTCCCAGCGTTCAAGATTTTCCTGCCTTCTCTTCTTCCATGCTCACTGGAGGAAGGGGCAGGGGCCAGAGCTTAAGCCACCAAAGGAAGAATGGAGCCAAGTGCCCCCCACCCTTATCGCATCAATGGGGGCTGAGGCTCCATTAGACTAAATTCCAAGATAGAGACTGCTGTAGCTCTGTGCCCTTAGCCCTACACAGTGCCTGGCGCTTAGCATGTACTTTAATAAATATTTGTGGAGTGAAGGAGGTAAACTTTGCAAGACTCATAGAAAGGTATTTTTTCCTTTGTCTGTCCTTGCTAATAGCATGTTGGCAGAAACTCAAAGAGATGCCGGGGCCCATGCAGCAGGGAGGCTGGGCCTAGGAGGCCTTCAGCAAATATTTGTCAAACGAACCCAAGGCCGAGAGTAGATATAGTTAGTGGCTGACGAACTGACATTCACAGGCCTGGAACAGCCTAAACCCAGAAGAGAATCAAGGCCGGGGCTTCCGTCCCTAGAAGGGGCCCCTCCTCACACCAATGCCTGAAGACCCCAGGCCTGGGGGAGTTGGGGGTAAAAGGCGAGGCAGGGAGTGGGACTGCGCCATTATGTTTATTAGAAGGTTGGATTTCGGTGTGTGCTCTAGACAGATTACAGAATAAATACCTGCGCCTTGAGAACAGGAAGTCCACGATTCATACAAAGTGCTCACTACAGGAAGTTGCTGTGTCAAAACCCAGGCAAGGACCCAGCTCCGGGCAGCCCCTCCTCTCCCGCTGACCTTGACAAGGGCTGTGCTATGGTTTCTTATTTTATTATTTCTTTTATTTCTCTTTATTATTATTAATATTATTATTATTTGCTTTTGCTGTGGTCACTATCATTGGCAAAGTTCCTTTTCCCCTTTCCTGGACATGGGGTTCCTGTCTTTAAGATTCCATTCTGAGGCTGAAGGTGCCGAAAGCTGCTTGAGAAGTGGCCTTTGAACTCCGTCTGGGAGGATGGTGAGAAGGAAGCAGGAAAAATCATTCTTCGTTTAAAAAAAAAAAAAAAAAAAAAAGGCCCCACAATCTACAGGTCATTCCTTATTCAGTCAGTGATCAAACTGCCCAAAAGAAAACCAACAGGAGAAGCAGGCCAGTGGGCACCTGGGCCCTCCTCCCAGGGCTGGGTGAGGAGAGTTGGAAACTGCCCCTCCCCTCAAGGCTGTAAAGGAAGCTGAGGCTCCTTCCAGCCAAGGGGTGGGAAGGGGAAGGAGGGGAGGGAAAAAGGTGAGACAGAGAGAGAGAGAGAGAGCTCAGCGCCTTGAGGTAGACGCTTTCCCAACTCCGGGGCCACCTGCGGCCCCGGCCCAGGCCAGCTCCCACTGTCACCTCCGCGTCCAGGAGATTCATTAAAAAAAAAATCAAAACAAGCCCTAAACAAAACAAAATCCAAAAGGAAAAGACTTGGGGGAATGGAGGAGGGAGGGAGGGAGGGAGGACAGGAAGGTAGAGGGGCAGGTCTCTGGATGCATCATCCCCGAGCCACCGGGGGCTGAGGGGGCAGATTCCCCGGTGCTCACCGCCCGCGTGGCGTTAGCTCGTCACGTAGTGTTTGGTGGACGGCTGCCCATACACCCTGTAGAAATCTTGGTGGCCAGGCTGCTGGGAGGCATCGAGCCAGTCTCTGACCGCCAGGCCGGGAAGGGACTGGGGGACGGAGGGGGTGGGCGGGAGCGGGTGTGAGTACTCCTGCGAGGGCACTGTCCAGGGGAAGTGGCCGGAGCGGGGGTAGGGCTGGTGGCCGCCGTGGTTGGCCACGGAAGAACAGTAACAGTTGTCCACAGAACAGACGAGAATCTTGCGGCCGCCATACTGGGGGAGCATGGGCTGCTGGGCGGCGGAGCCGTTGGGGTACTGCGATGGGGGGAACACCGGACTCGAGTGCACTGGTTGGGCGCCGCCCGGCAGGGCCACCAAGTGCTGCGTGGAGCTGCAGGGCCCCAGGGGCTGCCCTGACTGGCCCTCGCCGCTGGCTGTGCCCGCTGCCCCATACTGGCCGCCCACAGGGCCCGACGACGTCTCTAGGAAACTGGCCTCAGGGAAGGCCGTCGAGTGCTTGCGCTTTTCCGCCCCAGAGCTGCTCACGCCACAAGGGTACAGGGGGACGCTCTGCAGGAAGGGCACCGGTGTGCTGAAGGGGCCTGTGGAAAGTTTGGGCAAAAGTCGCTAAAGCCCCATCCCAGGCCACCCCAGCCTCCTCTCCCTGGGGAACTTTTCTGTCTATGGGGCCAAGCACAGTACATCACACATCGTCTTGATGCTGGCTACTCCATTTCTATTTTACAGCTGAAGAAGCCAAAGCTCAGGGAAGTACTATGGCCTGCCCAAGGTCCCACAGCTGGAAGTGGCAGAGCCAGGATATGAGGCAAGGCTTATGACAGGCCAGGCTACCGCTCAGAGGGAAGGCTCTGGCATTTACCCTTGCCCAGATGGTTCCCTCGGCTTTCCCAAGTGGCTCAGTGGGTAAAGAATCCTCCTGCAATGCAGGAGACACAGGCTTGATCCCCAGGTTGGGAAGATCCCCTGGAGGACCGCATGGCAACCCAGTCCAGTAGCCTTGCCTGGAGAATCTTATGGACAGAGGAGCCTGGCCAGCTACAGTCCATGGGGTTGCAAAGTATCAGACACAACTGCACTGAGCATGTATGCAAAGGTTTCTCTTCCTTTGATTGAGGATCTCACCCTCACCTTCTAGCATCTTCCGCAGCTGTTTCTCCTTCTTGGCCACCTCGTTCAGGAAGAGCTTGGAGTTCAGGTGGCCGATCTTAGGGGGAGAGAGGCTGCTGCCTGTGCAGGTCTGGGTCCTGGGGGCAGTGGATGGGGCGTCTGCTGTGAGGAGGTATCACGCGTAAGCCCGCCCTACCTCCCCGCCGTGGGCCTGCCCCTTCCTGCCCTCCTCCACGTGTGTTCCCCTGAGGGCCAGCGGCCATCTGCTCACCTGTCCATTAGGATTTTCACAGACTTGGTGTTCTAGGGGGAGAGAAAAGGGTGTCAGTGGGAAAGGCAGCATGGGAGAGGGGAAGATGGAAGCTGCCCCATTCTCTCTCTCCCTGCGCAGGGCTGACACTTTTGAGGCTGGCCAGAGTGTTCAGGGGCAGAGGGTGTGGTGCCTGTTTTCAGAAGACTGAGCTCTTGCTGTGTGACAGACAACACTATGAGTGCTTTCCAGACATCCAGCATCTTATCTAAACAACTACCAAGAAGAAGGTTCTGCAGGCACTCAATATTTTATCCAGAATCTTTGGGGCAGCATATGTTTTGGATTATGGAATTTTTTGGATTTTGGAAGGGACATGTGATGCCTGTATCATAATATGTGATTACGGAGGACACCATAGTCTAACACATCAATGTTTCTACAGCAACGTTTCAACATTTGTACCAAGTAAGACCAATAAATACCATAAACTGCCAACATTAGTTCAGGTCAAATGTTTGCCATTAAATGAGTTGCCTGAACTTTTCTCTTTCGGTTTTCAGAGATTTTTAAAAATCTGGAATTATGGGTAACAGATAATAGATTTGTATGGAAAAGACCCTGATGCTGGGAAAGACTGAAGGCAGGAGGAGACAGGGATGACAGAGGACGAGATGGTTGGATGGCATCACTGATTCAACAGACATGAGTTTGAGCAAGCTCTGGGAGATAGTAAAGGACAGGGAAGCCTGGCCTCTGCAGTCCATGGGGTCGCAAAGAGCTGGACACGACTGAGTGCCTGAACAAAAACATTATCAACACTATTTTATAAGTGAGGGAGCTGAGGCCTAGGGAATGTATATGACTTGCCAAGGTCATAAAGCTAGGAAGAACAGGGGTGGTGGGGAGGTTCTGAATCCATGCAGGCTGGCTGCAAACCCCTGTGGTGGGGGAGCCAGCTGGGGAGCAAAGCACGCGGACTCCAACTTAGAAATGCCCCCCCGGGTCCCGCCAGCCAGCCCTGGGCCCAGCCCACCTTCATGAAGCTGACGTCCTCTGTCTTGTCGAAGAGCAGCTGTAGGGAGCCCAGGAGCTTCTTGGCCTCCTGCATGCGCTCCCCGAGATGCAGCGCCTGCGCTGCGTTCTCGCTGCAGAATTTGGCCTGGGCCTTGTCCAGGACCTCCACTGTCTGCCGCAGGTCCTCGTCCAGCAGCTGGTGCAGCTTCTCGTACTGCAGTCGCACCTCCTCCTTCAGCTGGCTCACCTTCTCCTGCAAGGGTCGGGGGACCGGTGAGTAGGGGTGGCTCTGGCTGCCACTCGTGCCTGACTCCCATCCTGGATAGGGGAGTCTGGGACCCCAAACCCCCAGGCTGCCTAGGGCTTCCCGCGGTCAAGGTCGGACCTGGAATCCTGAACTGGTAGTACAGCAACCCTGGCACCAGTTGGGGGCTCATCCACCAACAGGTCATTGAATGACTGAGCAAGGGATTCTGGCATATAGAGCTGACCATGCAACAGGTCCGAGCCCAAGCAAGGAACTAGCCCCAGGCCTTGTACCCAAACCATCCCCACCCTATACCATGGGCATGGGCTTGGCTACCTCCACCAGGCGTTTGTCTGACTCAAGTTTGTACAGCTGGTCCTCAATATCCTGCTCTCGCTCCTCCAGTCGGTCCTGCTGCTTCATCAGCATCTTCTGCAGAGACAGTAGGGGGAAGGGCATCAGAAGGGGCTAAGATGGGTGAACACCATCCTTCCCTGTACAGAACAAACTCATCCTATTGATCCTTTGACCCAGATGATCTAAAACTTCGGCCACCCAATCCCTTCTGGCCCTCATGCAATCCCAGGGCCCTGGTGACAAGTGCCTGGCCAGCCTGTCCCCAGAACAGAGAACCGGGAATAGCTTCCCACACATATCTAAACCATGAGCTTTCTGAGGGCAGGGTCAGGCCAGCCTCCATTCTAAGCACTTTTCCTGTATAGAATTATCTAATCATTCCAGTAATGCTGTGAGATAAGTACTATTATTATCCACATTTCAGAGAAGAGGAAACCAGAAAGGTTAAGTAGTTCCTCCGAAGTCACACAGCTAGTAAGTGTCAGAGCTGGAATACAAACTTAAATGACCAGGCAGTACGGTCTGTTCTTATCCAAGTCGTGGGGCCTCTCTCTGGGGAGCACCATCTTAGAAATGGTGCAGAGCTTCACACAGCCTTTCTGGGTCTCACAAGTCCTCTGGCCAGCCCAGAGATCTGATCTTATGCTTGCCTTACACTTGCAGGACATCAAGCCAGCCAGCTGACCCCTGGCTTGCTCCTGACACTGAGAGCTGGGCCTCTGAAGTTCTTGCTAGTTGGAGCTGGAGGGAGAGGAGACTGGCTCTCCGAAGACCTGAGGCCAGTTTGCTGGAAGGTTCTGGACCATGCTGCTCTTCTCAGCCCTTAATCTGACTCCACAACCCCTTTCCTCCCAGCGCTGCTCATCCTGGCTGTTCCAACCACTTTGTTATCCTCCCTTACCAGACACACCTCTTGAAACAGGATCTCTTTGCTGCCCAAGAACCCTCAATGACCCCTCCTTCCAAACACCTTAGGCTCTTACGACCTGCTTCTCCCAGTCAGGTGGGCTGGTATCTTGTCCCTGACACTGCACATGTGAGCTCCCTGAAGCCTGCTGATGCCCTTCTGTAGCCCACGGTGCCTTCTCCCATCCCCCGTCTATCCTTCAAGGCCCAACTTAAGGCTCCGCTCCTCTCCATGGCCCCTGCTCAGAGGCTCTGAAGGTCTCTCCCTGTCCTGGCTGTATGGTGGGGCTGTCACATTGCTCTCCTCCTACACCTGTGGTGTCCAATATGGTAGCCACTAGTCACAATGTGGCTATTTCACTTTAAGTTAATTAAAAGTCAAATACACTAAGCACCAGTTTTTCATGTGTACCGCCCGCAGTTCAAGTGCTCAACAGCTCCATGTAGCTAGTGGCTACTATACTGGACACTACAGACACAAATCGTGGCCACGTCACAGGAAGAGCTATGACAACAGTATTCTATAGTCTGTCTGACAAACTGCACTCTGATCTCCAAACAAAACTCAAGGCTTCTTGAAAACAGGGTTTTGCTGCTGTATTTTTCTACTTCCCTTCCCAGTTGAGACCCAAGGACCCCAGCACCCTACAGATGCATAACGTTGTTTGCTGAATAAACCCATGAGTTTTGTGTAGAAAACAAGATTTGCAAAACAGATCACACAGACCCTAGCTCACAGTAAGTGTCCACTCCGCAAGAAGTGGTTCTTTTTCTTCCTCTGTGTACACCTCAAAGTGCCCCTCAAGTTTGACCCCGTGACCCTCACTCCCATTCACATTCAGGTGGCTTCCTCAAGACAAGCTACCAGCAATCCCTCCCTTTTACCCCCAACCCCTTTTACATATGGGGAAACCAAGGCCAGCAAGAGAGTTCAGTGACCCTGTTTTGTGTTGGTGGCAACCCTGGAAACAGAAAACCAAATCTCTGGGGCCAGGAGGAGGCATTCACATTCTGAGCTAGGAAAGTCTGGGACACACTGCACTGCGCCCTCCAACAACTTGACCTTTCAGTGACCCAGGACAGCACCTCATGACACGGATACAGCCCTGCTCCCACTCCAGCACCTCATCCTTCCAGCAGGCCCCTCACCCCAGCCCCACGTGCACAGGGATCTGCTGCCAGCCTGGGAGTCAGAGCCTGTCTAGAAACACAGCTGGCTCGGAGCAGGAATGGAGGTAGTCACACGTCCTTCCTTGGGTCTCCACTGGGAAGGTCCTTGGGTCTCAACTGTGAAGGGAAGTAGAAAGTGCCCCCAGTGACATGAAGAGGGCAGGCAGCCCCCAGAGTACGGCCCAATGACATGTATCCAACTGCAGGGCACACACCAGCACACACCGCCCCCTGGGCCCTGAGGCCGCCCCAGGCACGCTGTCACACACACCCCTGCACGGTGGGGGCAGGGCCTCCTGAAGGCCCCAGACAACAGAGGGAGGCCTGCGTGAAGGTGAGGTGGCCAGAATACCAAAGGACTTTAGACCTTTGTACCTCCCTGCAACAAATTTCTGCCTGGCGGCTGCCTCATCCCCACACTTGGGAGGACAGTCCCCCAACCCAGATGCCTCTGAGGCTCCAGGCCTTCCCAGTGTCCAGGACATCTGAGAGCCCAGGCTTCACCCACCCCCACACATCTGTGCACCACCAAACCCATCAGTATCAGAGTAGGGGTATACCTACTCTGGTATAGGCCAAGTCCCAGATGAGGGGCAGGAGAGAGGCAGCCCCAGGTGGGATCCCAGCCCCCTTTTCCTCAGAGCCCTGAAGTGGGCCTGTTCACTCCCATCCTACAGACCAGTGGGAGGCCCCCACCCCACTCCTCTGAACCCCCCTCAGCCCAGGGAGGCACCTTAGGTCTTGTCCCAGGGGGTGGGACTCAGCCCCTTCCTTCTTCTGGGCTTTTCCCACATCCTCTCCTGGGAGCACTGTCACCCTGGGACCCTGAGGTTGTCCTCCCTTGACTTCCAGATCCAAGTCCTAATTCCTGCCTGCCCCGAGCCCTCTGGGACAGAGCCCAGCCCAGCCAAGTGGGCACATTCCCTAGCAGGTGGCTGGGTTTCATCAGCCCAAGCCCAGCCCAGAGGCCATCGGCCTTCTGTCTCCATTACAGGGGGAAGGGAGAGGCCGGGGATAGGAAGGAATCTGTCAGAGGGTAGGAGCCACCCTTGGCCTGGGAAGGGGGCCTACCTTGTCCAGCTCCCCCTTGCAGGAATCACTCTCCCTCGGGGCTAGGTAATCTTACTCCTGCCACAGTCAACATCTGGGGGAACAGCAGGCTGGGGGGATACTGCTGTCTCAGACAATGGAAAACTGGGGTTAGGAGTGATGGCGGGAGAAGGGCAATCTGCTTGCTGCCCCTCGACCCCCCCAAATGACTGAATCAGGTTGCTAAGAAGCTAGAAGATGGAGAGCAGAGGAAGCAAGGACCCCTTCCTCTACTAGCAGCAGCCTCCTTTCCATCTCAACCTCCCGGAAATTACTGAGTTGAGGCTCCATTTCCTAGCTGGAAAAACCCACAGGTGAGAGACTTCCCAACTTGACTGCCTCTTATTGCAGGAGGCAGTGGGACACACACTCCACAAACTGCTCCCAGCACGAAGCGGGCCACCTGGACCGTGGCACGCCTCAAGGGTGCAGAAGCAGGATGGAGAGAACCATGGTCTAGACTAGCCACACTCAAGGGACAACACCTCCTGCAGAAGGAGCGGCACTGTGGGCCCAGCTCCATTCCCACCCCTGTGCCTTCCCTGAGGACTTAAGACCTGCCACAGTCTGCTCCTGGGCCTGTGAGGCCGAAAGCATCAGGAAGACTTGGGGGCTCACTATTCCCACACTTCCAAGACCCTCATACCTGTCGCCTAATGTTCTAGACTGCCTGGAGCTGCTCTCTCTGATGCCCAACCCCAGCTTGGAGAGGGATCCATCATAAGCCCCTCACATTCCTGCCCTGGGAAAGCTTCCCAGCCTTCTGGAGACTGACTGGCCAGGCCCAGCTGGCATTTCTGGTGCCAGACTAGACTGGGCAGACAGGTAAGGCCATAGAGACTCTAGGCTGTATAAAAGTTAATAAATGATAATAATAAAGTCCTCAAGTCAACCTTGAAGAAAAGCAGTCAGGAGGGAACAGGGCCCCAGGAGCCAGGGCCCTGGTTTTTCAGAGAAGGCTAGGGCTAGAGGTGAGAAAAGGGTGCTGGACGGCCAGAGCACCTCTTCCTGCTCACATGACCCCCATGCCAGCTCCCGCTCTGGAGGCAGCCCCTGCGCAGAGTGACCCCCTCCTAACCTCCTCCCCAGCTGCCAAAGCCGCCCCCGACTCTCCCACATCAGCCCTAGTCCCAGGAGTACGTTAGTTAGCCTCCCCTCTCCTTGGGCCACAGCACTCCCGCCTGGCCTCAGAGCAGCTTCTGCCTGCCCTGGTCATCCCTTCCAGGGCCTCAGTCCCTGCCTGGGGCTACTGTGTGAACCCCTAGGCTGCAGACAACCACAGACCCAGAGTGAAGTGGCTACAGGGCAGGAGCCAGGGCAAGGAGAAAGGCGGCACCTCGGAGGCAAGCCCCGGCAGACCCAAAGAGGGTTTCCCAGCTGCAAAGTGGAATTAGCTTTTGCCATGCAGAGAGCAGCGCTCTGGGGCAGCAGAACAAAGAGACGAGAGAGAAAGCCCCCCTTTGTCTGAGTTTGAATGCCAGGCCAGCCGGGAAGGAAGGCTTTCCCAGAACCAGGGATACGGCCAGCCAGGCCTGCCTGCTCAGGCCGGGGCCGGGGTCCCAGCCAGTCTCCCCTTCTTCCTACGACCACCCTGACTGCCCCCAACACAGCATGGCAGGATCCATCTGGGCTTCCACCTCCAATACCCACCTCGGGCAACACGCTCACCCAAAGGTGCGTCCCCTCCCCTCTCCACTCCAACATCCCCACCAGGTGAGAAAGTTACACAAGACTCACACCTACCAACCAACCACACAGGCAGGCAGTCACACACACACTAGTGCCATCACTGATAGACATGTGTGCACACTCAACTTCCACTCACAGGTATACAGCAAGCAGGGCACCCCTAGCCCCCGCCAATAACACACACATGGATCTTCCCAGCCCCACAGTCAGACACAAGACAACTCTGTGATTAAGTCAGTCATTCACACTGCACCTTCTCGGAGATATACACGTGAGATACAAAACAGTAGTTCCGCATGAGATGCACACCCAGACACACCAGTTACACACGCACATCTGTGGAGATGGATGCACAGGCACCCAGAGCTGGGGGAGGCAGAGTAATCAACAGCGCGTGCATGACAGGTGCCCGGCTGTATCAGCAGGATCCTGGGGTGGAGGTGGGGGGCTGGGCCTCCACCTCAGGTTCCTTCCTCTCTGCCTGGGGCCCAGGGAGGAAGGCCAAGCCCTGCCCCACTTCCCGATCCTTCAGGATGGTAAAGGAGCAGTTACCTGACCCTCACACGTCACACACACACTTACACACAGCCTCCCCATCCTAGCTCCCACCCCACCTAAGACCTGAGGGTTATGGTCCGTGGAGGGCGGCAGGGAGCAGTGGGGTTGATACTGCCTGAGGCAGGCTGCAGCCACAGCTGGGCTCTAGCTGGGCCAGGGCAGCCCTCTCCCCCAGAGCCTGCCTGGTGACAGACACATGAGGCAGAGACCTAGGGTCCCCTCCCGGGTCCCAGGGCAACCCCTCTGGCCAGCAGGAATGGGAACAGCTGCGAACCCCAAACTGGCCCAAGAAGTGGGATCCTGCCCCCAGAGAAAAACCTCTTCTCAACTCTAAACCTTTGAGAACTCAAGGTACAGAGTCCTGGGAACATTTCCAACCTCAGTCTGGGGGACTAGGAATGACACAGAGGCACAACTATGACCCGAACACACACACACGCCCTGAGTAACCATTTACAGACACATCTAGGCCTTATCTTGAGTCTTCTTTCTATGTTGAGGAAGGTTCTAAGATAAAGGTGCTCTCAGCTCAAACCAGTCCCAAGTTGCTCACATGAATCCCTTAAACCTGGGGGCTGAAGAGGGTTTGACAACCTGGATGCCCCAATCTTGGGTCCTCAGCCTTCCATAGCCCCAAAGGAGAACACACTGGGGTCTAAAGGTGTCTCGGGAGCATGGTCTCTAGAGTCTACCCAGTGGGCATCCAGGCTTCAGGGCAACACGGCCTGCACACTGGCTTCACAAGGGCAGAGTGGGGCAAGGATTTCAAAGGCCTGCCTTTGAGACCCCCTGCTAGGTGAAAGCCCTGCTTGGCTCCCTGAACCAGGTGGGTGCTTTGACTATGAGGCAGAGGACCACTGGGGGAGATTGATCAGGGTTTCCTGTTTCTAGCCAATAGGGCATTTCAGCAGCCCCTACCCCTTCTCTAGGATGACAGAAGAGGAAGCACAAGAAGCAGAGCTGTCTGTATCTTAAGGTGTGATCCAGGTTTCCATGCATCTGCTCCTGTATCTGGGAGAATTCTGTTGCCTTCATCCATGGCACCAGCAGGGGCCCTTTAAGACAGCCTCCCTCCCAAAAGGGAAAAGAGGCCAGGAAAAGGCCCCTCCCCCTGGCAGGCCTAGTGAGGACGGAGCGCAATGGGTTCTTCCATTCAGATTCTCTGCGGCTTACCCCCTCCCATGAGGGTGAGGCCCTCCTGTTCAGTAAGTCCAGCTCACACCGAGTGGCAGGGGCATGGAGCTGAGACCACTGCAGGGCTTCCAATGCCAGTGCCCTGACACCAGAGAGGATCTGGAGAGCCTGGGGTAGGGAAGCCTGGGAAGGAATGAGACTCAGGCTGCGGGGCACAGATGCTGAGCACACAGAACTGCACATCTGGCTGTGATGCAACCCACTACTTCTGCGCCTGCCCACAGCAGGAACGGGAACGAACACACACACACAGCCGCACATGCACATGGAGCCACTAACAAAGTTCAGGCCCTTCCACGCGCTCAAGGACCTGCTGGTGGGAACTCAAGGGTGCACTGGGTACGTGTGCCAGGCACCTTCGAGGGCAAAGCAGACAGTCTCAAAGACACTCGAGAACACGAACCCACATCTACAGACACCCTCCTACTACCAAATCAGGCACAACGGTGTTTTCTCCCTCACTGAAATGAAAGACACCTGAGCACTCTGACACAACTAAGCGGAAAGCCGTGGGTGCACACTACACTACACTCATCACCCTGGTGGTTGTCCCTTTCTCTGCCTTTCAGCCACATCTCCACCTTTCCCCTCCTTTCATTTTCCACTGTCAAACCCAGGACAGACAACTGGGCAGCTTTTCTTTCTCTGCACTTTTCCCAGCCTCCTTCCCAGCCCTTCTATCTTTATTAACAGCTTCTCAATACTAGGGACAGTCTCGGCTCTGCCTGCCCTGGGTAGGGGGTGGAGTACACTAGGGGCTCATATCCTCCCCTAGGCCTCTGCCTTTTCCAGTCCTGATGTGGCTCTTCTCTCCATCCTCCCCCGTCACACACACACTTCCTTTAAGAATCGAGAGGCCCTGCCCTGGCACAAAACCCCAGAGCTAGCCCATCCAATTGGAAACTAATTATACAGCAAATTTTATTTGTTATCCCTGCCCTCAGCCTGTGGCAGCCCTCCTGCCTTTTGTTAGTTGTATGTGTATGTTTGTTAATTGCTAAACAGTGACTCATTCTGACTGGTCCCCCTCACAGGAAACAGCCCCCATCTCCAACTGTGCCCTGTTCAGAGCTTCCTCATACCCAAGCTCCCACTGGCCTCAACTAGCCTCCAGGGGTCCCCACCCAGCAACACTCCCAGTCTCACCCCCGTGATATCACACCCAGGCCCCAAGCTGGGGCTTCTGAGATGGCTCAGACAGTCCCAGGCCAACCCCTTCCTTCTGGTATGACTCAACCCTGAAAGCCAGGGGACCAGGGAGGAACCTAGGAGGAGCCCCCTCCACTGAAGGGGACGGAAGTATTGCTTCAGTCCAGCTCCACAGCCAGGCCAGGCCCAGAGGCCTGAGGGGGAAGGCGGTTTTGACATTGGCCGCTGCTGCAGGGTGTATACAATGGGAGGGGATGCGGTTCCATAATCACCCAGCCGGCAGCCCAGGGGAGCCAGCTGCCTGAAACCAGATTGCAAGGCGGCTCAACCTTAAACCCACAGGATTCTTTTTCCGTCTTCCACTTCCCCTCCCCAAATGTGGGAGGGCTGTGATAGAGGGCTGGGCTGGGAGAAAAGGGTTCAGGGTGATGAAGACATACTTTAAGGTGTGTTCATGCAGACGCGTGCAACACACACAGGCACACCGTGGGCAGAGATTCTCACACATGGAGAGGGGGTCACGGGGAATAATCCCAATAGCCGAGATGCTGTCCTGGTGATGCCGTTGGCTGCCCAGGCCTTGGCCAGGGGCTCTGTTCTCCCTCCGGAAGCTCCCCCTCCACCCCCCCAATGTGTTTCCAATAGGGCTTGAAACTAACATGGCTGCTTTTGTTTACTTCCTCATTGGTATGCCAGCATCATGGATCATGTCAGCCACAGCAGAGGCACCAGGACACTCATTACATAAACAGCAGCTGGAGAAGCAGGACCTGGGTCACTGCCTTTAGTGACTTCCCCTAGGGCCTACGGAAACAACTGCCGGGCCAGGGAGCTGCGCGCAAAACAGAAAAGCAACAGCCAAACTCTACCCCTGACAGCCCCACACCTCATATCTATAAGTGACTCACAAGATGGACCCTATGAGCACAGGTGCAGGAATATATCAAGTAGCGATTGGGCACCCTTCTTCCCAGGACCTTGCCTCCAAACTTAGAGAGTAGGAGTTTGGAAAGGGGGCCTCTGGGCTGATGTCTCAAGAGTCAGCCTGTCCGGAAGGGTGGTCCCAGGCTGCCTGGAAGGAGGGGAGTGTGTGAGTGTGTGTGTGTGTGTGTGTGTAGGGTACTTGCCCGGATCTCATTCCTCCGGATCTCCACGTCGCACACCGAGTGTCCCTGATGCGCACCGCTGTAGTAGCAGCAGTACTGGCACACGGCCACCTGCTCGGCTTCGCAGTGGTAAAGGCGGTAGGCGTTGTGCTGCGGGCAGCTCCAGGCCCGCACGTCGTCCGCCTCCACCAGGAGGTGCCCGCGGGCGGTGGAGGGCTGCTGCAGGTGCGTCTGCACGTGGGACTGGCAGCAGGGCGCCTCGCAGCGCAGGCAGACCTTCTGCGCGGGCAGCGGGGGGCCGCGGCGGCAGAACACGCAGTGCAGCGCCGCCGGCGGCTTCTCCACGTGCAGGGCGTTGAACTTCTCCACGATGTTGGTGAGCTTCAGGTTCTTCTCCAGGCCCGGCTTCTGGTTGTAGGCCTGGTTACACTCCGGGCAGCGCACCAGGCCGCTGTCCTTGGCCCACGCCTCGCCGATGCAGCCCCGACAGAAGTTGTGTTTGCACGGCAGCTGCACCGGCTCCACGAAGACGTGCAGGCAGATCGGGCAGATGAGCTCCTCCTCAAAGCAGTTCTTCCAATTCTCCGCCATGGCGGCGGCGGGCAGGGGGCCCGGGCAGGTCTCCCCAACTCCCCGACCTGGGGGGTCCGTCCGGTGCCGCGGGAGGGCCACCGAGCCCCGAGCGGTCCCGACAGTCGCTCAGTTCACCAGCGCCTTCCGCGCGCCCGCCCCCCCAGAGGAGTGAGCCTCGGTCCTCACGCAGCGCGCGCAGCCGGCTGCGTCTCCTCCTCCTCCTCCCGAGCGCCTAGCGGGAGGCGGCGGACTGCGCCAGGGCCGCGGCCGGGGCACCAGCCCTGGAGGGGAGCGCCGGGGTCCAAATTCCATATAAGAGGCCGCCTCCCGGTCGGCGCGGCTAGGGCTGCGGCGGCCGGCGGCCCGCACTCCGGCCCGCGGCTGACATTGGGGCGCGCCCCAAGGCAGACAGAGCCCGGGAGCCGCACACTTCCTCCAGAGACGGCGGCGGCAATGGTGGCTCTCTCCTGGCTCGCCGGCGCCGCGCCTCCCTAGCCTCGTCCGGGGTCTGAGGCCGGGGAAGCGAGTGCGGCCCGGCCAAGGACTGCTAGATCCGGACCGGGCGGGCGAGGCGAGCCGGTCCCCGGGCCGCGGCGCGGGCGCCCACCGGCTGGCCCGCGGTCTGCGGGTGCGGGCTGCGGGGCGCAGGCGGGCCGACTCCGGGGCGCTGCGTGAGCGCAGGGGCAGTCATTCAGATGAAATTCCAGTCCCCGGCCAGAGACAGCAGCCCGCCTCTGCCTTCCTCCTCCCTTCACAAATAGAAACGGAAGGGGGAGGGAGAGAAGTGGAAAAAAAAAAAAAAGAAGCCAACCAGAAAGGGAGGGAGGAGAAGCCCCGGCGGAGCTCCGGCCTGACCCCCTCGTCTCTACTTCTGCGCTCCCTCGAGGCCTGGCGCCGGGCGCCCCCGCCGCGGAGAGACCCCGCTCTCCGTCTCCGCGCTGGGCGGGCGCCCCGGCTCTGCCGAGGAAAACAAGGATTGATCAAACTAGAAAGGAATTTTTCTCAACTGCTAATGAACAGGAGGCTCGGCTCCCGGCCTTCCCCTCCCCCCCGCCCCGGCCCGGCCCTCCCTCTTCGCCACCCCGGCCCCCCTCCCCCCCCACTTTCTTTTCTTCTCGGCCTCTGCTCCGGTCTTCGGGGCTGCGGTCGGAGCCAGCCCGCGGCGGCGGAGCCGGGCCGAGCCAGCCGGGCCGGGCTGCCTCTCTCAGCGTCCAGCCATCTTGAGCTCCCGGCAGCCGCCGCAGTGGAGCCGGGGGTCCGAGCGCGCTCGCTGGAGGGTCCTGCAGCGTTCTTTCTATCGCTCGCTCTCTCTTTTTTTTTTTTTTGGTGGGATTTTTAAGGGGAGGGCTGTTGGCCTCCCTCAGATTAGAAGACAGGGGAGAAAATGCCAAGTCCCGATTTCTCTCCACCTCTGCTCCACCCACCCTGGTTCTTTCCAAAAAATAAAAAAAGATTAGAATTGGAAGAAGTCGTCAGAAAGGCGAGCGCCCGCGGCCCTCAGCTGCTGCCCAGGCGACGCGTCCGGGGCGGGCCCGAGCCAGTCGCTCCGTCTGTGGGTCCGTTTGTCCGCCCGCTGCTTCTCAACTGGGGGGAGGGCACTCCGGGCAGGGTCTCCGCAGCGGCTGTCGCCTCAGAGCTTTATCCTCAGATCAAAAAAAAAGGGGGGGGGGAAGCCCCAACACTCTCATCACAGCCACCTTCAGCCATCTTGCGCGTATTATTATTTCAGGAATAATCTGTTTAATAAAAATAGCTGCGTCTCTAACCCCCTCCCCCTCATCCTGGGCTCCCCGCCCCCTTTTAATAATAATCTCGATAATAAAAATGATCTGCTGGCTGGGCAGTCCACGGCTGCTTTTTCCTGCCTCAGCTCGCTGGGGCTTAGGCTCTCCTTCCCCTAGGAAGGGGACGGGAGGAGGGGGCTCGCGGCTGGGAGTGGGGGGCTTCGTCCCTGCTGCCCGCCAGTCGGCCCTCTCTGCTTTAGTGGTGAGGAAAGAGAGCCCTAGCCACTACCGCGCTGTTGCGAGGACGGCAGGCGGGGGAGGGGCCCCAATTCGCGGGACCGGCTGGAGGGGTGCACAGGGGTCCCCGATCTTCCCGCCACAGCTTGGCCTCGGAGTCTGAGCCCAGGAATGGGGAGGATACAATGAGCTCGGAGCAGAGCGCGGCGGGCAGGGTGGAGACGCGAGCGGACTGCGGTGAGCCGGGGTCCCGAGTTAGCGCGGAGAGAGGCGGAGGCAGGAGGGTGGTGTCCCTACATCAAGGCCGGTCCCGCTACTCTGCGAGGGTAGCGGGGGGAGACTGGGAGGTGTAGGCGAGGAGAAAGCAGCAGCACTACGGCGGGGCCTGTAATCAGCACCCGCTGGTTCTGCCCACCCGGCACTGGAGAAATAAGCGGACAGGGAAGGAGGAGGAGGGGAGGGGCTTATTGTCCGGAAGTGCTATAACAGTTGCTGGGCGCCCGGCTCCTCCCCTTATCCCTGTCTGGAGTTGGGGGCTGTTCCGGAGACTTTTCCTGCTATTGGTCTCCAAACTGAGACTCCGCCTCTTTAAGGCGGGGCAACCCGGGGCTCACGTGACTTGCACTAACTTCGGTACATTAAACATTGGAAATGGGGGATGAGTTTCTCTGCTTCTTAAAAGGGAGACGATAATGCTGTGGAGTGGGACCACATATTCCTAGGCCTCTTCACCCGTGTCTCCTTTTACCTGAGAGGGAAAGGAGGGTTTGTCAGTCGGCTCATCTGTTCTGATGGAACTCAACAGCAAATTGCAAAGGTTCACTGTGCAGCAATTTCCCCGGTATCCTCAATATTTTTACCTACTTTTTTTTGGATACTCTATTTTCGGCTGCTCAGGGCAGCATATGAGATCCTAGTGCCTCTACAGGGATCGAACCTGTTCCCACTGCAGTGGAAGTGAAGAGTCTTAACCACTGGACAGCTAGAGAATTCCCTTCCCTACATTTCTGAGGCTCAAATCTACCAAACAAAATATGCATTATTAGTCTCTTCAGTTTAAAAGAAAACGGAGGCCTAAAAAAATGGAGTAAAAAAAAAAATTGGAGTCAACCTGTCAGTTAACAAACGTTTAACAAAAGTCTCATGCACCAGGCATTTTTCTAGGCCCTGGGGATTCCCTGGAGAATATGTACCCCCCGAAAAAAATTTTTTTAATTAATTATGTAGGATAATTTCTGTGGCGGAGAGTAAGGGACTCACACAGTATTCTCAGAAAGTGAAATTTGAGCTGAGACCTGAATATTCAGGAGGAGTCAGGGCTTGCCTAGTAGTTCAACTGGTAAAGAACCTGCCTGCAATGCAGGAAATCCCGGTTCGATTCTGGGTCAGGAAAATGTAATGGAGAAGGGTTAGGCTACCCACTCTAGTATTCTGGCCTGGAGAATTCCATGAACTATACAGTCCATGGGGTTGAGAAGAGTCGGACACGGCTGAGAGACTTTGACTTCACTTCACAGGCAAGTGACAGTCTGGGTGTGGTATGTGTGCTTAGTCATGTCCGATTCTTTGCGACCCCATGGACTGTAGCCCGCCAGGCTCATCTGTCCATGGAATTTTCCAGGCAAGAATACTAGAGTGGGTTGCCATTTCCTTCTCCAGGGGAGTTTCCAAAGCCAGGGATCAAATTGTGTCTTCTGGTTGGCAGGTGGATTCTTTACCACTGTGCCACCTGGGAAGTCCAAAGAGTGCTTCAATCAGAGGGAAAAACAAATACAAAAGCAATGAATAAAGTATGTTCCAGGGCAGAAAGAAGGCCTGTTGTGAGGGAAAAGCCAGGTCGGGACCAGAATACACAGTGTCGTGGTAAGGAGTTTGGACTTGAAGCTGGTTGTGAGAAGCTACTAGATTTAGGATGTATTTTGGAAGTAGAGGCAAATTAGATATGGGGTGAAGAGGAATCAAGACATAATAGTAATAGAGTAAGAATAGGATCAAGATATGCTTACCACTGTATGAATACAGAATATTCTGAATTTAGGATTTGGGCCTTAACAAGAGCCTGGGCGGTGATGCCATTTACCCAGAAGGAGAGAACTGGAGAGGATTACGTCTGGGTGGAGAGATTTTTGAATAGTTCTAAGTTATGTTTGAATTGGTTTAGCTATCCCAGTGGAAATTCCAGAGGAAACAGTTGTATATACAGACTCAGGGGAGGTTTGTGCTGAAGATTATGCATTTGAGATTCATGAGTTTGTTCTAAATGGTAGACCTGAGATTTAAGCCCAGTTCAAAATGACCCATGAGTCTGATCCTTTCATAAAACCAAAGAGCCTCTCTACTTTAGGACCTTCATTTCTTTATTCCTGATTGGGTGGTTAATATGGGTCCTTCAAGTACAGAGCATGTATCTTTTAGTACTTTGCATCCCCTTATATGGGAGGTCTTATGCTGAGTAAATGAACGCATGCATGCATATCAGTGAATAAACAAAGAGAAAGTGACTTTCAAACACTAAGCTTTAATTCCTTGGTTGAAAGATGGTGCAAAGAAACAAGGTCTAGATTGGTGCTATTGGAACATCCTTCTCTGGCCTCCTCATCAATGACCTTCAGGATAATCTAAAGGATTCCACTAATTTCTCACCTTTCTAGACAGCTCCCCTTGACCTCTATAACATCATACTGTTCTGTCTCCTTATCTTTCTAACCACAGACTTCTCCAATTTCTATCTCATAAATATTGACTGCCCTCCACAGTCTTATGAACCCACACCTGCTCCCTCATTTACTCCTAAGGCTTTCAGTTCAGTTCAGTCCCTCAGTCATGTCCGACCCCATGGGCTGCAGCACACCAGGAGGCTTCTGTTTGCATCACTAACTCCTGGAGCTTGCTCAAACTCATGTCCATTGAGTTGGTGATGCCATCCAACCATCTCATTCTCTGTTGTACCCTTCTCCTCCTGCCTTTAATCTTTCCAAGCATCAGGGTCTTTTCCAATGAGTCACTTTTTCACATCAGGTGGGCAAAGTATTCTTCAGCTTTAGCATCAGTCCTTCCAATGAATATTCAGGACTGATTTCCTTTAGGATTGACTGGTTGGATCTCCTTGCAGTCCAAGGGACTCTCAAGAGTCTTCTCCAACACCACAGTGCAAAAGCATCAGTTCTTTGGTGCTCACCTTTCTTTATGGTCCAATTCTCACATCCATACATGACTACTAGAAAAACCAAACTTTGATTATATGGACCTTTGTTAGCAAAGTAATATCTCTGCTTTTTAATATGCTGTCTAGGTTGAGCATAGCTTTTCTTCCAAAGAGCAGGCGTCTTTTAATTTCATGGCTGCAGTCACCATCCACAGTGATTTTGGAGCCCAAGAAAATAAAGTCTATCACTGTTTCCATTGTTTCCCCATCTGTTTGCCATGAAGGGGTGGGACCAGATGCCATGATCTTCATTTTTTGAATGTTGAGTTTTAAGCCAGCTTTTCCACTCTCTTCTTATACTTTCATCAAGAGGCTCTTTAGTTCCTCTTTGCTTTCAGCTATAAGGGTGGTATCATCTACATATCTGAGGTTATTGATATTTTTCCTGGCAATCTTGATTCCAGCTTGTGCTTTATCCAGGTGGGCATTTCTCATGATGTACTCTGCATATAAGTTAAATAAGCAGGGTGACAATATACAGCCTTGATGTACTCCTTTCCCAATTTGGAACCAGTCTGTTGTTCCATGTCCTGTTCTAACTGTTGCTTCTTGACCTACATATAGATTTCTCAGAAGGCAGGTAAGGTGGTCTGGTATTCCCATCTCTTTAAGAATTTTCCACAGTTTGTTGTGATCCACACAGTCAAAGGCTTTGGTGTAGTCAATAAAGCAGAAGTAGATGTTTTTCTACTAAGGCTTTACTACTGTCTATATACTGATGACTCCCCAATCAGTCTCCAGCTTAGATCCTCACCCTCCTGGTTGCAGATTCATGTAGCCAATGTGCTGTCCACTCCGATGTCCCCCCTTCAAGATGTTGGCAAATCCTGACTACTTCTTAACCTCTCCATAACTTACCACAAACTCTTGTCTATTTATTTCAGTAGATCCTAACCGGTTTCTGTTTCTGCCCTTATGTGAAAGTGAAAGTCGCTCAGTGGTATCCGACTCTTTGGGAATTCTCCAGGTCAGAGTACTGGAGTGGGTAGCCTTTCCCTTCTCCAGGGGATCTTCCCAACCCAGGGATCGAACCCAGGTCTCCCACATTGCAGGCAGATTCTTTACCAGCTGAGCCACAAGGAAAGCCCCTGCCCTTATGTCCTGGAGTCAATTCTCAACTGAAGAGCCAGAGTAATCTTTAAAAAATGTGTCAGATTTTGTCACTCTTCTGCTTACTCATCCAGTGGCTTCCTACTTCCACCAGAATAAAAGTCAAAGTTTTATAATTGCCTGTAAGGTCCTACACAGGACCTTAAGGTCTGTGTAAGGTCTGGCCTCTGTGTAAGTTATCTACGGTCCCCTTCCTCTGCTCCAGCCACACTGGCTTCCCCGCTGTTCCTCAAGTATAGCTGGTGTGTCTCCCATGCCCCAGCCCCCGGGATCTTCACAGTTGCACCTCACTTTGTCTGAATCTGTCTTCCCTCAGATATCCCTACTGCACCCTTCTTCCTGTCACTGAGATCCTTTGTTCAAGCGATGCCTAGGCCGTGAGGCCTTTCCTGACCTCCATATTTTAAAACGTGCCTCTCCTTCAGTCCTCACTCTCTCTCTTCCTCTGTTGCATTTTTTCTCCTTAGCACATAGCTCCATGTACTCTGTGTCCAACTTTTAAAAATCTTCCATCACCAAGATTTAAGATCTGTGAAAGGATTTTTTTAATACTGTATCCCTGATGGGACCTAGCACATAGTAGATGCTCAACAAATATTTGTTGTATCAATGAATGAATCCCATTCTCTCCATTCCTACTGCTTCTATTCTAATCTAGGCTTGACTGGTCACCTTGCCTCCAATCTACCTCTCTTTCAATATGTTCTCCATCCAGCAGGTAGGGGGATGATCCTACTGTGACAGCTGGATGACTTAAGCAATCTACTCTAGGCAATTTGAACTCCACAGTCCCTGAGAAGAGTCTGGGGACTTTGCCCCTGTTGTTCTGTTTGCATGGAGAGCTTTTCAAAGTACAGCATCCCACCCCGTTTTGCCCAATTTATCCTTAAGCATCAGGTTTCAACTTAGATGTCACTTCTTGCAGGAAGCCTTTTTAAGTCTCCCCAGACTGGCTTGGGCACCTTCTCTGTGTTCATATCCTGGCACGTGTGTGTGTGCGCTCAGTCACTCTGTTGTGTCCGACTCTTTGCGGCCCCACATACTGTAGCCTGCCAGGCTCCTCTGTCCATGAAATTTTCCAGACAAAAATACTGGAGCGGGTTGCCATTTCATACTCCAGGAGATCTTCCCAACCCAGGGATTGAACCCTCGTCTCTTACATCTCCTGCATTGGCAGGTGGGTTCTTTACCACTAGCACCACCTGGGAAGCCCTTTAACAAAGTGGCATAGCCCTTTAATAAAGTGTTAACGCTAACCAAGCAATTACTATGATCCGTACAAAAACTCTGGGAGGGACCTCCCTGGTGGGTCAGTGGCTAAGACTCCATGATCCCCATGCAGGAGGCCCAGGTTAGATCCATAGTCAGGGAACTAGATCCCACATGCCACAACTAAGGAGCCCGAATGCTGCAACTAAAACCCAGTGCTGCCAAAATCAATAAGTAAGTATTTAAAAACAAAACATTTCTAGGAAGTAAGTATCCATTTTTACATGAAGAAACTGAGGCAGAGCTGAGTCAGCTTGTCTAAAGGCAAACTGATGATAAGTGGTGGAGCTGGGGTGGGACGGAAAGCAGCCTTCCTCTTTTATGGTCCTTCTTGCAACTGCTTCCTCGTCTGTCTTCCCCTCACTGCACTATGAGCTCCTTCAGGCTGGGCCTGTGAGGAGTCTCCCAGCATATATCCGAGTGCCTGCCGCACGTTAGTTGAAAGGACAAGCGAGCATATTTTCTAGTTCTTACGGTTTCCACAGTGGTATCATAGCAGCTCAGCACTGCTCAGGTGGCCCTCTTCTGTCTTGTCAAGGTTGAGACCCCAGAAGCTCCATTCTCCTTCCTTTTGGTGCTTTCAGTACTGAGATGGAATGGGGGTGGCCGCAGTGAAATTGGAAAAACAAACGAACAGTGTCACTTCTCTCGTTCTCTGGCCCCAATACGGCCACTCCTCTCATCACAATCCCCTCAAGGTCTCCCTTGCCCCTCCAGTTCCTCAGAAAGCTACATTGACACCAACTGTGGATGCCCACCAGCAGTCTTCCTGCCCTTCCCGCATCCTGCCCTTACCTCTCTGCTGAAGACTTCCTGAGCTGAGGAGGAGGAGGGGCTGGTTAGTCTCTTCATACCCCCATGAAAGGGGCCCAAATGGCCTCCCCTCCCAGACCACATCCTTCCCTGCCCTGTGGTCTTGGGATGCTTCTCTTCCTTCTCCTGCCCAGTTGATCACCCTCCTCACCCCTTGCTGGCCTCCCCACTTCAGAGCCTGGCAGGCTGGGTTGAGTCACTCATTTCCAGTACGCATTCGCCTTCTGGTCAGGCCAGTTTGACAAATCTCACCATCCCCTGTCCCATGGCTTGAAGCCTGTGGGTCCCCTGACCCCCCAAGTAGGGTGTCTACCTGGAGGAATGTATAGGCTTTTGAAGGAGACATTAGAGATCACATGGAAGATTCCTCTGTCCCTAAATCTAGGGATAGAGTCTCTGCTTCACGCCCAGGAACTCTTTTCTTTCCAGAAACAAACCCAGCCTACTCCTTCCCCCAGAGTCACCTCAGCACAGAATCTCCCTATTCTGTTTTCTCTGGGGCAAGAACGTCACCCTGACCCTGGGTCCTTCCAGGCTAGTCAGATGAGGAGGATTAGATAAGCACTCCGCCCCCAATCTCCAGGGAGAAAGGGGAAGGGGTGTGGCCTGGGCCACCCCAGGGTAGTCAGCCTGGCTCCAGGAGGCTCTGCCTCCCAGAGAGACTGAAGGCCCCAGACAGGACCTGCCCCACTGCCTGGGGTGGGGGTAGGGACAGCCACAGTTCAGCAGGAGGTCACAGAGGAAGGAGCAGTGACCTCCCCCTAAGGCAGGTCCTGCAGATCCAGCTGCTTCTCAAGAGGACAGGGAGGGGAGCTAAGAGCCCTTCAGACAGGAGCTGACTCCTTCAGGTCCTACCCTTTCAAGCCACCCCCAGGACCCCTGCAGAACCTCCTGGGTACTATGGCTCCATCCTGAGGACCAGAAGAAAAGGGCTCTGCTACTCCCCAGGATGGACAAGCAGGCCTAGTAGGAAGGGAAAGAGTGTGTGAGGACCCAGAGCAGTCCTGCAGGGTTGTGGACCTGGGCTGGGTGCAGACCCCTCTCCTGCCTGCCTCTCAGGGCTTCTCCCCCTCTAGCACTAGGCTCTGCTTTGCCGCACCAGGCCCTGGAGAGACAGGAGCTGGGCGATTCGGGGAAGGAAGAGCCACCTGCCTCCTCACCCAGCGCAGGCCCAGAAGATTTCATAGGAAGGGTGGGCTGGTGTGCTGGTTCTGAGCCTACCCCAGGCCCTGGATTAGGTTGAATGTAGGTGGCTGGGGGTGGGGGTGGGGGTGGGGGTTGTTGCTGTCTCTTGCCCTCGCTGAAAGGGGCATAAGAACTCCAAACTGGACCTGAGGAAGGCCCGACTTCCCAGGGGAAAAAGGTGTTTTTTTTTTTTTTGGTGAGAGGAGGGGAGGAGAATGAGGCAGAAGAGAGGGTCTTTACCCACTCACTCATCACCCCAGATTGTTCCACCTCCTACCCCCTTGACCTTAGAGGAGTTCAGGACCAGTGAGAGAGCTTGTCCCTGTGAAGTCATTTCTGCATGACTGAAGAGTCACCGCTGCGTGATCCTGCTTCCTTGGCACCCCCTCCACTCCCAACATCAGTCTTCTGGGCCTCTCCACATCCTGGCTTCTTCTAAGAGGCTGAGTCCAACCCACCCCTCTGTCAGGGCCCCAGGCTTTCCGCCCCCCTACTCCAGGCAGCCAGAAAGGAGCACAAGACCCAGGCACTTCTGCAAATACATTTAATGCACTTAGATTACACAGAGGAAGAGGGGACAAGAAGGAAACGACATCTAAGTGAGTCACCCAAAAATTCTTACAAAAGTCCCAGGCTGGCTGCAGCCCCCAGGAACCGAGTCACCATTGACATTAGAAACTAATATAAAATTTTACAAAAGTCTGCTCATTGCAGCATTCAGGTACTTGTACAAAAGGAGAGCTCTTTCTACAGGGCTCCTGACTTATAACAGGGACCCAGGTACCTCACTTGACACAAGGACCTGGAAGCCAGCGAGGAAAGACAACCAGATAAAAAAATACAGTCAAGGGAATTCTCTCCTGGTCTGCCCCATAGGGGCGGACCTGCAGGTTTTTCCCCTGTTCTCAATCTCAAAACCCAGTCCCAAGAACTTGTGTTTATTTTTTAAAACATGCTAGCCCTTTAGTTTCTCCCCAAGGCTTCCCAGACCCTTCCCTGAAGCCTGGCCTTTGGAAGAGAAGGGCAGGAAGAGGCACCAGCTCCCCAGCCAGACCTGAGACCCTGCGTGAGCTTCTCCACCCCCACAGAATGGCAGCTGGGGCCGTGGTCCTCCTGCAGCCCACACTGGGCCTGAGGAGCTGCGGCTGTGTCCACCTTGTGTTGCCAGCAAATAGCATGAAGGAGCCCCTTCCCCTCAGAAGCTTCAGTCACAGGGACATGGAGGGACAGAGTAGGAAGGGGCAAGCTTCAGGGAAGCCTATGTAGGCAGATGTAGGGAGGGAGACTTCTTAACCTCCCCAACTTATTATGAGGTCAGGGCTTCCAAAGAGCTACGGAGAAGGAAAGAAGGGGTCCCTCTATTGAGTGCCTGCCATATGCCAAGTGCTGTGCTGGATGTGCCCCACAATCTGTTTTGCTTTATCCTCAATGAGGGTCCCCTCTCAGTGAAGAACTCCCTCTGGAAGGCACCATCACCCAAGGGAAAGAGGTCTGGGCAGAGATGGTAGATGCTCTGTCACCCCTCTGGAGCCAAAGCATTGTAGGGAAATGAGATGGAGGCTGGTCTCAGCTGAACCTTGGAGGTTCCCGATAAGAGGAGGGGCTGAGGGGGTGCAGGGGGAGACAGAAAGGAGCCACAGGCTTCACAGGCTTGTTGTCTCAGAGCTCACCTGCTTCCCTTTTGCCTTCTGTACTGACCACAAAACTTAGCTCAGAAAATACCCCCCTGCCCCCAAGCCAAAGCAGGCGGGGTAGAGGCAGGTCCCCAGAAAGAATCTGTGGAGAAGTAGGTCAGGATGGCAAGGAAAGGAAGCAAGTCAATGACACCTCTTTGGCCACAAAACACCTAAAGACAAGAGTTTTCAAGGTGGGGATGCTGTGGTGGGTGAAGACCAGGAAATGTCCTTCTGGAAAAGTCCTCAGAGCAGAAGGCACAGCTGCTGCCAACATCAAGTCCAGAGGGGCTTCCACCTTTGCTGTGTTGGTGGTGGGGGGTGGTGGTGGTGGTATGTGTCTCCCAGATGCCAGGTGGATCTGCCTTGAAGCTCTGAGTTTGATGGTGCTAACCAGGTAGCCCTGAGGGTGTAAGCAGAGAAAGAGCCAGACCTGAATGGCCCCTTGGAAGTCTAATAGCTTGGCCACCCTCATGCCCCTGAAGGCAGCTCTTTGGCTGGATGGCTCATCAGAGGTGCCCTGCGCCCTATGGGTCTCCTCGGTACTCCTGGTAGTGCCCATGTGTGTGGCGGTTGCAGACAGGGGCCAGGGCATGTTGTCTGTCTGTGTGGTCCCTGACAGACAAAAGAACTTTGTCGTGGGAGAGCCAGAAGGGTGGTCTCATAATAGCCATCCCCAGAATTAGGGGTAAGAGGGCCTGAAAGGGGCTTGTGATTACAGGTCAAAAGTGAGAGACAACCCCAGAACCCCCAAACTACGGGTCAGAGATAGGTTGGCTATGAGACAGGAAGACCGTGAGATCTGCAGTACTGGAGTGAGGAACCAAAGACCACTAGAGGCCAGGATGCCGGAAAGGAGACAGGACAAGGGGTAGAGAATGAAGGATGAGAAATGAATCAACACAGAAATGAATGGAAGGCGGGAGAGTGCAGTGTTTGCAAAACTAATGTGAAAGACATGTGAAGAGGTTGATTCTTCTGTTTTTAATAAGTCAGAGTCCTGCAGCCTGGAGGCTGGGAGGCCCAGTGGATGAGGAAATGGGATGGGAGTGGCAAAGAGCTGGAGACTCAGGCCCTGAGTGGCAGGTGGGGATGGTCTATGAAGTGCTGGGCTTTACCCTCTCTCAGGCAGGCCTGGTTGGGAGGAAAATGCCTAGAAGATGAGGCTGGGGTCACCAAGTCTCGGAGACCCTGATGATCTTGAACTCTGTGGGGGCCCAGACCACCTGGGAACCAGCAGCAGCCCTTCCTGCCCCAGCTGAACTGGGCTCCAGGCTGCATGGGGGAGTGTCTTGGCTCCCCCAGGCCTGGCTGGGAAGAAAAGCCTCTGTGCGAAGCTGACTCCTCCGAGGCCTTGACCGGCAGGCGAACACCAGCACCTTTTCTGGTGGCGGCTCTGGGGGAGACGGCCCCAGGCCCTTGTCTGTAAGAATGAGAAAGTTCATCTGGAAATAAAGTTCTGTTTTTTTAAAAAAAACATATATACATGGCTTCTGGACATCTTTGAAGAGCAATAAAATACCATCCGGTTTCTACAAAATAAAATAAGGAGGAAGAAAACCAAACACGATCAAAGGAATCGTTGCACCGCCAGAAGAGCTTGACTACCGAAGGCTTCCCAGAGTTGAGCTGGGCAGGGTAGCTGGCTGCTACACCTCCCTCCCGCTGGGCTATGCGGCAGAGGGTAGGTGGGAATGAGGCCTGTCTCCACCTGGGGGCATATCAGAGGTCCAGAGGCAAATCTCAAACCAGAACCTGCGGTGGCAGTAGGAGGAGAAGGTTGACATTTGCCCGACTGCAGCCCCCTGGGGCCCCAGCCTGGTCATGTGGCTCGGCCGGCTGCAGGTGCGGAGACCCCTCAAGCTGCAGGTGAGGGGGAGCCCTGTGACCTGTGCGGGGCATCCCAGCAGGCTGCAGTGTAGGGGCTACGCAGTCATCCTCACACTTGTCCTTGTGTTTGCAGGAATCTCGTTTATGCAGTTGTTACACTGGAGTCACCGGGAAGCAGCTGGGCTCGCCCTTGGCCCCTGCAGGGCCAGCCCAGGCTAGTGCAGCGGGCTGTCGAAGACCACGTCGGGGAGGATGGAGACTTTGAGCTTCTTTTCTGGCCAGCTGTACTCTTTGGGAAGTTTGAACTGTGGAGGGGGCAACGAGCACAGAACCAGAGGATACACGGTTAGAATCCACTGCCTTCTTCCCACACTGCCTAGAGAGGCCAGGACCCTCACCCAGGCCCTGTCTCCTGGGTGCTGGGGCAAGACAGACCACCGGTTGGTTGCCTGGCTTCAGTCACGAATGTTGAACCAGGTGAGAGGCTGGGATCCAGTGCTGACCCCTCCTTCCCCACACCCAGCCAATAATTAACTGGGCTTGGAGGAGGCTTGTTTTCTGACTCTTTCTTGACTGGGCTGACCTTCCCTCCAGCTCACTTCCTTGGTTCTGCCTCTGGCCACAAGCATGTAAGGAATCTGCTCCCTGAGGCCCGGGGGCTAGAGGATGGGGGGGGCAGGGGAGGGTGCAGATGCTACAGGGAAGTGGCTTGAGGTCTGGAACTCTGCGGTCCTGTCCCTGCCATGGCTCCTTTCTGAGGCTGGCAGGGAAGAACTCTGGAACCTGCCCCCTGGAGCCTTTGCCAAAGGGCCCCAAAGGAAGGAGGCCCTGCCTTGGCCTTGGTGGGAGTGGAGAAGCAGAGCTAGTGTGGTTTGAGGTGACTTCTTGGGCCTGGTGCAAACTTGAGAGGAGCTCCCCACCCTGCTCCCCCTTGTTCATCCTCACAAGCTTCCCAGGGTTACCAGCCTGAGAGAGGTGCTGGCAGTGGCCAAGGAGAGCCCAAGTTCTTATGACCCGACTCCCCGGAATCACCGATTTGCTTACAGTTTTGTTTCTCAAGCTTCTGGAGGGGGACAGGGGAAGAGACTGACATGTTCCCTGTGTATGCGAGGACCCTGCATGGGGCCAGCAGGCACACAGCTGGTGCTCATAGATGCTCCCTGATTTAGGAGTGGGGTCTGCCTTTAAGTCTCCTGCTAATCTGGGAGCAAGCTGGGAAGGAGGGAAGAGCAGGGCCCTCAGCCTGCCCAGAGCTGGTGCTAGAAGAGGACGGCCTGACACTGCCCGGCTGGTTCCCTCTCCCTCTCTCTTGATGGGGGACTGTCCAAGCCAGGACCAAAGTGGAGAGGAGGGCAGGGTGTGGGGACAGCCTTGCACAGGAAAGGAAAAAAAAAGTCATTTTTAGTGACCTACTTTCCTAAGCTCCTCCTGGCTCCTGTCCCTCCTGCCTGGACTACCCCTCTTCCACCCCCTCAGCACCCGAGCTGAGAGCAGCAGTCTGGCGCCGTGCCATCCCTGTGCGACATGGCCTCTCCGGAAGCGCTTCTGGGCAGCCGGCTCTGGTCTGACTGAATGGGAGCTGGGCCTCAGGGGCTGGTGACTTGTGGGGCTTGACCAGCTGGCACAGACTGGGTACTTAGTGACTTTTGAATGTATAAATGAGGAGAGAGAAGACATTATCCCACTAGGGGTGACCTCAGGCTCTGAGGAGTTCCTGTCCACCTGGAGACCTGGACGGGCCAGTCCTGCCCCGTGGACGGTCCTCCGCCCTGTGGATATCCGTCGGAGGCCTCTGTGTCCGGGCTGACTGGGTCCTGGCTGAAAGCTGGCTCCTGCCTGGCCTCGCTCTGGCTTGGAAGCCTGGCCCCTGGGAGGTGAAGGAGCTCTCCCCAAAATACACTTTCGGGCAGAAAGGGCAGAAGAAGGGTCTGTCTCTGCCCCGGACAGGAGAGGGCCCAGAAAAGCCCTAGAACTATCAGCGTGCTAATGTTCCACTAACCTATCTGGGCAGGACTCTGAGGCCAGGAAGGCTCAACCCTGCTGGGGTGCTGCTTGGTAGGAGGCCGGGGGAGGGGAAGGGACTTTCCAGGATGAGGTAAGTCCCCACAAATGAGGATGCCGGGAACAAGGAAGAAAAACAAAAGGGATTGTGGGCTCCACTCCTGTACCCCAGCGGAGTAGCCAGGACAAGCACAGGCCCCCACCTGGCCCACAGCTTGGCTGGGGCTGGAAGAGGCGGGCCTAGAGGGGAGCGCTCGTGGCCAGAGGCGGGAGGGAGAGTGGCTCCTGGGTGGCCTGAGGCTGGAGCAGGAGCCCCTTGCTGCCCACCAGAACTCCATGGAATGTTCTCTGGCAGCAGGCGTGGGCTTTCTGTTCAAAACCTGCCAGGGAACAGCAGGGGCTGAGGAGAACTCAGTACTAGCCCAAAGGCCCTGGCTGCCTCTTCAATGAGCTTCTTGGGAGCTGGCAATTCAGACAATTTGCTGGGTGTCCTCACAAGAGTTGGGGGTGGGGGAGGGGGAGGTTCAGGGAAGTGAAATAAAGCTGTTTAACATCTCCAGGGTCTCCTTTCCAGCCTCTCTGCACACGTCAGAGACAGACACATGCACACACGCAGACAGACTCCTGGAGACTGGAACCTGCTGTCAGAGAGAACCAAACAGCTTACTTCCTCTGGAGAAGTCAAATCTTCTAAGTCCTCCAACATTTTCTCTACAAACTCTTCGGTCAACAGAATCTGGGAAGAAGGCACAAGACAGGCTTTTATTATTATTATTTGTTTAAAGTATATGGTCTTTTGGCTAATTGCCAAGCTATGGACCTCTGTCCAGGCCGTGGAGGAGTGGTGAGCCCACTGTGATATGTTCTAGGGCCAGGGGAAGTACTTGAGGCCTAGCCCTGACTGTCACCCCCAGCCTGCCCCCACCTCCCACCACCAGCTGCCTACAGTATCAGACGGACTGGGGCAGAGAAGGGAGGACGTCTAGGACAGCGGGGAGCAGGGCAAGGACTTCAGGAGACACGGCAGTGCTGGTCCCGGGAGGGACATGAGAAGGGGCGGGGAAGGCCGCCTGTCTGGCAGTCCGGGCGCCCTGCACGTTGCAGTATGGTAGAGGGAAACAGAAAAGCCGCAGGGCAGAGGAGAGTGACTCCAACATCCTCCTTGTTCAACAAGGTTTGTGTGTTCCCCGAGCCCCGCTTGGGAGGACAAAAGGAATCTGTCCAGGTTTGGAATACAAGCCTTGCCTGGAATCTGGAAATGCCCTGGAAGGTACCTCTAGGAATGTCTGAGCTGCACCAGCCTCTCTCATTTTAGCGAAGGGAAAGGGACGCCTCAACTCCCATGCGTAGTGTCTATCTTTTCTCAGGCCCCAAGCTCCCAAAGCCCTGCCTTGCCAGCCCCATTCAGCCACTGAGTCCTACAAGTTTTAAGAAACGTCTTCTCCAGGGCACCTCCCACCTATCCCACTTCACTACTCTGGTCTGCTACCTTGAGGCTTCACGCTTGCTGTTGAGAACAGCCTTGCCCCTTCGTACAGGGGCACAACCACCACCCTCACCCATGTGTGTAGTCAACCATGCATGCAGTCAACAGCAAGGATACCCAGGACTTCCTCAACCTGCAGGGCCATCTTCTCAACAGGCTCCTCTATTCAGGCCAGTCCCACACTGGGCCCAGGCTGGGCATGTCTTTCCTCTTCCCAACCTGATCCTGTCTTCCACCCATCTCCTCCGCATGCTGGTCCATGGGACCTCCTGACTTCTGCAGTGGACCCTTCTGTAACCCCAGGCTGTGGCTCTCCCCACCTCTACTTTGCCTTCTCCAGTAGCCTCTGAATGCCCCAGGGTGGGATGTGGGGACAGAGGAAGAGAAACAACGAGGTGAAGACCAAGGTGTGGGAAAAATCCCCTATGACAAGGAGGAGGATCCAGGACTTGAGAAAATACCAGCAGGTTTCCCCAGGGAATTGTCCATTCTGATAAGAACATATGGCTCAACATTTGGAATAGGTCAGTGTATCAGACAAAGTGGAATGGCAGAGGAAGGAGGGCAAGCAAGCAGGCTCACTAGGCACCTCACAGGAGGGAAGTTTCCGAAGGGAGGAAGTTGACTGGGTGGAGGTGTGAGCAAGGAATGAGAAAACTACCCCAAGTGGGCAGACAAAATATCACCACACCGGGCACTGTGCTAAGCGCTCATAGAGCTTATCTCCTTCAGATGAGGAAACTGAGACACAGATAGGTTATGAGATTTGCCCAGTGTCACATGGCTTGTGAGCAGCGGAGAAAAGATCATCTCCTGGTCCTTATTTTTTTGGCTGAGCTGGGTCTTCACTGGGGTGTGCAGGCTTAGTTACCCCATGGCATGTAAGACCTTAGTTCCCCAACCACAGATTTAACCCAGGCCCCCTGCACTGGAAGGCGGAGTCTTAACCACTGGACCACCAGGGAAGTCTCCATGTCCCAGTCTTCTCTGGACTCTAAAGTTAGTGTGCAAAGCAGAGCTTCCAATTCCTGAAGTCTAACCCTCACGGCATTTACTCATGTATTGATTCTTCCGGTCACCTGCCCATCAACCTACTTGATTCCAGAAGCATTCCCTGGGTGCCTTTGCTAGGCCTGGCCCTGGGTGGAGCCCTAGGGAAACAGCCATGAAAGCAGTCCATTCCCCAGCTGGACAAGCTCCTTCCTGGGGTTAACAGGGAGCCAAAGGTCGTCTCCTTCTCAGGCTACAAGCCCACAGTCAGGGACAAAACAGCTCCAACCACCAGCCCGTATCTCCTCACCAGTTTCTGTTTAAGAAGCTTAGGCTTCAAGTGGAGACAGAGACAAAGTTTGGACAGGCAAAGCGGGTCTGTGAGAATGCCCACCTGAGATGCTCCCTCCCACCTTCCTCCTGGCTCCCTAAGCTGGGACCCGGTAACTCCTCTCATGGACTACTGTGGCGCTGCCCAATGCCACTGATTCCAGCTCCCACAGCCGGAGCCTCTGTTCCTCTTGCTCTTATCCTAGGGTTCCCCCCCCACCACCCCCACCCCCCAAAGCCTGGAGTCTCTCGACCAGTTATCACCAGTCTGCTTGAGCAGTACAAAAGTCATATTCACATTTTGGGAATTTCCGGGGCTTGTTGCCATCTCTGCAAATGTGAGCACAAACACAAGCATACCTAAAACCCAATTATATTACAATGGCTCCAGTCCGGGCCAGGCTGAACCGATTTCTAACCCACAAATACTTGGGAGGGTGGACATTTCTGCCAGAGAGGTAAATAGGCCTGGGACTGTAACTAGTGCTGGGGGTGAGAGGGGGTGGGGGAGGGTTCACAGGAATGGTGACCACACAGAGAGGCTCCAAAGAGCTGGAGAAATGGGGAAAATAATCCCACCAACAGGAGTTCAGTCCTAAGCCAGTTCTTCTGACAAAGGTGTGGAGTTGGTGGTGGAGAGAGTGTGAGTTATGGTGGCTTTCGGTAGACCAACTACCAAATGTGTACTATTAATATCTGTGTGTGGACTCATTTTATACTCAGCTGGGGGAGGGGACGGCAGGACCAAAAGGAGGGACAAACCCTAGTGGCTCCTCAATTTTCACTTTTAGTGATTGGCTGGTTCCTGCTGGAAACTTCGCATTATTTTAAAAGAATTGAATGGGGAAAATTGTACGTGAGATCTGCATGATATTAAGGGTGACATTCCCTACAAAGAAACACGACAGACTGTCATAGCTCCAGGCACCTAATTTAATTTCCTTTGGGAGTTAAACCTTAGAAGCTTAGATTGAACAAACAGGCCCTGTTCTTTGTATATTTCAGACCTGGAGCTGAGAATGTTAACAGATCCTATCAACAGGACACTGGAGATAGACAGCCGCGATGCATCAGCTCCTGGATGCTCTCACGAGGAACAGACACGCCGTTGTGATGCAACTGTGGGAAAAGCCTGTGCAGTTCTGGGACTTGGGACTCTCGAAGCTCCCTGGGTCCCCATGGAGCTGCCTGGCTCTGCCACAAATAATAATAAGAAGGGTTATGAGAATGACAGCAGTAAGGATAACACCGCCAGCAGCAGAAGCACCAGTGCCTCCTCCATGTGCCAGGCACAGGGCTAAGTGCTTCACTGGTATCATCTTAGGGCCACCCTGTGAGGAAGGTAACCATCATTTCCACTCTGCAGACGAGCGGGTGTCGAGACAAGACAAGTCTGGACTTTAGAAGAGCAGTGACCTGAACTCATGGTGGTAGAAGATGCTCTTTTTCTGTCTGGGAAGGGCACCTCAATTCTAGAAGCCTCGTATACTCAAAGCTGACATCTCTTCTCTGCTGGGGGAGGTGGAAGTGACTCTGGCTTCAACCCAATGGCCTGGAAAACCAGCGACACATCTCCTGGCCACCTGCTCAGCTCAAGAGGGCTGGAACCCTGGGCGTCACAGACATGCAGCTGTTCAAAACCAGGTTGGCCAAGTGGAAAGGAAGGCAAACCATGCCCCGATATAGTTTCCAATGGGGCAGATTTCCAGGTCAGCTTGGTAAACGTGCACATGAGGCGACAGTTGCTCCAGTCCAGAAAACAGCAGTAGAAATAATACTACTAATGAGACAGCACTCACTGATGCTCATGATCACCAAGAACTGGGCATAAGAGGCTTACGTCTGTGCACAAACAGCCCTTGGAGGGAGAAGATGCTCCAGTGAGCGGGGAAGCCCCCCAAGCAATCTGAGAAGAAACTCCCTGGGGAGGATTTTGAAAACCTGGAGATACTAGGCACCATCCAGACCTTCTGAATCTGAGTAGCTAGGTCAAGGGATCTGCATTTTAAAAAGGCAACCCCTCCCTGCAGAAGATCCTGGTGGAGGGTACCCTGGGGAAACACACTCACAGGGGCAGTGGGTCTAGGCACAGGTTTAACCAACAGGGATGAGTTAGTGGCTGCAGCTCTCCCACTAGCTCTGACTGGTAGAGCTGTGAGGCGGGCAGTGGCTCCCTGCCCCCCACTCCCAGCCTCCACCTTTGATCAAGGAGGGGACTTGGAACACAGGCCAGCAACTTACTCCAAGGTGCTCACACCCAGTGCCTTAGGATAGCCTGGCTGGCGGATGAAGACGGAGGATCGTCAACAATCTTCCCAATTCCCCAGGCCCTGGCAAGTTCCAGAAGGAACCTGAAAAGTGATCTTTCATCATGCCTGCCCTGGGCAGGCCTGGCGGTGGGGCAGGCAGGGGCCCAGCCACTGCAGATCTGATTCAAATGTCTGCGGTCAGTGATATTTCTGAGTCTGCAAACAGCACTGACAATGCCCACTCCTTCCCCTCGGTGTGACAATCCTCACTTTGTCTGGGGCCTTGTTTGCTCTTCGTGTTGACACGTTGTTCTTGCTTCCCAACAAGTTTGGCTTTCTTTTTCCCTCCCTTTCCTTCTCTCAGGGAAGGAAATGTGTTGTTTACAGGGTAGGGCCTGCCAAGGAGCTGCTCTGGCACCCATGATGGCAGGGAGGAGGCAGGGACTAGGAAGCCATCCAGTCTGCGTCCCCCCAACACCAACAGGCCGGACAAAAGCTAGACAACGGCCTGGAGCACCCCCCCCCAACCCCAGGCTCAGGGGCAGAGGTGCGGGTGCGGCAGGTACCACTGCAGCAGCCACACAGTGAGGCTGCATTCATTTCCTGTTCTCGGTGGGTGGCGAGGGGTTGGCTGAGGTGGCCAGGAGCGGGCTCAGACTTCTCTTGCTCTGGCTGGCAGCTGGTGAGGGCACGACAGGCCCTCTCAGTCCTCTCCTGTACCTCCCCAGGCACAGTGCTGGGATTGAAGCCCTATGGCTGTACCTGTGACAACGAGGACCCTCGGACAGCCAAGCAAAGGTCTTCTGGGATTCCACATTCACTAGTGGAAGGAGAAATAGCAGAGGAAAGCAAGAGGAGCTGCGCAGGGCCAAGGCCAGGGTTCACCAAGTGTCTTCCACACAATGTCCAAATGGGTGCATGGGACAGGAGAAGGCTGAGGCTTGTCCACAGGGTGCGGGGGTGAGTCAGCCACTGGGCGAGGACCAGAGCCCGGCAGTGACTCCCCAGATCTGGCCTGGAGAAGTGAAGCCCACTTGAACAGCTGTTGGGCGTCTTCTCCCAAGCCCCAGGCCTCCCATCAAGGCTGGCAGAGAATGGCTGGGAAAGGGGGGCCACCTGGGTGAGCCGTCAGACACCACACAGCTGAGAAAGCATTGCAGGGCTTAAAAAAAATATTCTCATATTTGGTGATGTGACCTCTGAGTGACCTCTGGGGCCGACTTCTCCCCCTTCAGATCAATCTTGGCTGGGGACGGATGAACGACTCAGCTCTGGGCCAGGCTCCCGCTCAGAGACTAACAGCCCAGTGTTGACAGACTCAAGGGAGAGAGGCTTGTTAAAGCCACTGGGTTGAGGAATGCTGGGGGAAGGTGTGTGCGGGAGCAGACGCTGGCAGGCCTCCCCAGGTCCAAAGACCCTCCTGTACTCCTCTGGAGCTGGCTGACAGCCTTCACCATCTCAGCAGAGATAAAAACAGCCAAGGGTAGGGCGGAAGGAGGAGTCTGGTGTCAACCTCCGGAAACTGAAGAGCCTAAGGAGTTGGAGGATTCCTGCCTCTCCAGTTCCTCCAGGAAGCGGGGAGTGTCCCCTGTACTCACTCTGGGGTGGCAGGCAGCCCTGCCTTTCTGTGCGCCAGGCCTTGACGTTCCTGGGGCTGGAGAGATGGGGCGGGGGGGCGGACCTGGAGAAAGGGGGCAGCCTCAAGGCAGGTGCAGGCCCAGGAGCTGGTGGGTGTGGGGGCCTGTCTGGGGCTACTCCAGAAACCCCGGAAAGGGCCCAGATTCCCTCACTTTCTGCCTTTTTCTCTCAGGCTCTCCTTTGTCATCCTCTCCCATGAGGGGTGTCTCTGCCATGCCACTTCCCCAAGAGATAACAGGCCTGGGCTGGAGGCCAGAACAAGGTGCCAAGGCTGGGAGCGAGGGCTTCCAAGGCTGTTGAAGGCTGATGCAAGAAAAGTCATCCTAGCCCCTCCCAATTCATCTGGGACCAACGGAGAGTGTTCCAGCAGCCAAGAGAACAGAAGTCTGGGTTTCTTCAGTCCTGGGGCTGCTGCATTCAGTTCCTTCCTGCCTCCCTGCCCCCCACAGGCCTGGGCACACAGGCCAGAGAGACATCCTGGAATCCAGAAGCATGAGGGAGAGGTTCCCATAGGAGGTGAAGCAAGTCTCTCTGCTGGGGTCTCCCTCTAGAAGGGTCCAGTGTCTTTCCTGGGCTAGTGGATTGGGCCTTCACTGGTGACCTGGAGCCTGACCCCAGACCTCCAGGAGGTCCTCAGACTCCCAGCGAGACAGGCGGCCCCAGGGGGAGACTGAGAGGCCCACAAGTAATTACAAGCCCAGGTTCCCACAAGCCAGGGAGCTGCCTGTGACCACAGTGGCAAGACCCTAGAGAGGAAGGCGGGCTGATGCTGGCAGTCAGATGCAGAAAGTGCTGACTGCTTTGGGGGTGGGGAGATGAGGAGGGCTGGGCTGGGGGCAGGGGCAGAGGGTTTCCCAAGGCTCCTTGGACAGGGCCTGAGAAACCCCTGGGTGAATTAGGGTGCGTGCTTGGGGAGTGGGCCCCAGCCAGCCTTCCCGGGAGCTCCCCTGTGAGCTGGCCCCCGTGGTGGACCACACTAATGAGCCCATAACACAGGCCTTTGATTAAGCAGCTCTCAGCACAGCAACTTTATTGAAACATGCCGAGGCCAGCGGCTGGTTCCCACCGCTCCGGTTCCCCGGGCAACAGCGCCTGGGAGGGGACCATGTGCTGGGAGTCAGCGGGGCGAGTGCTCGAGCTGGCTGAGGGGCTGCCAGGGAGGCGTGGGGGAGCAGAGCTGGAAGGAAACCCCAGCAGCTAGGGGATCAGGGGCTTGGGAACCAGGGTTGGGCCCAGACCTTTGAGGGGACTGAGGATCAATGGGACATGTGCTGAGCCCTCTGGAGGCCCAGGTCACCAGGCTGCTGAGAACTGCAGATGCTGACCCCTACCCCGACTCCAGGCAGGAAGATGTTCCAGGAGGGATGGCGGGGCTCCAAGGACAGGTTCAGAGTAGAGCACGTCAAAGGCAACTGGGTGGCACTTATTCTCAAGTTGGAGAGGCTCTAGTTCCTACTTTCCCAAGAAAAAGTGCTTAACCTTCAATACGCAAAGCACTGAGGACACTTCTGCTGAGACCTGTCAACACACTGTCACCTGCTGGAAATGATGACCTCTGACCTGTCAGGGCTGGGGTCTCCTGCATGGTCCACCCCCCACTCCTTCCCAGCTCTGTGCCGCCCCCGCCCCTGCTCTCCACAAGCAACCTGGAGGCCTGGGACATGCTGGGGGTGGGAGGAGGCCCCTTCCACTTGTTCCAGGCTAATTTCAAATGCTAGAGTTCAGAGCTTTTGCTAAGGTAACAACCAACACCACATGGACAGAAATCTAATGTTACCAAGTGGGACTTTTAAAATGTATTTATAACTTTATGGTTCAAAGTAATTTTGTTATGAAACAATGTAATAACAACAGTGGAAAAAGGCAAGATAATTTATGGAACACAATATCCCTAAAGCACTGGCTTCCATTTCTACCCTCAGCTTAGTCTTGGGAGTCTGGTTGGTATCCTTTGTTTGCTGTTTGTTTTAATTAAGGGTTAGTATTTTGGTGGGGAGGGGGAGGGAGGAGCTGGCCTGAGGAGGAGACACACACACACAAACTAAAAGCATGCCTACATTAATGGTAAATACACTTCACAGACCGCCCCCCAGACTGGCCTAAACCCACTTCCTCTCTACTGTAATCCCCCTGCCCACTGCTGCCCCCCACTGCCCAGGATACACCACAGACAAGGCAGAGTCATCTTTTACACTAGGGTCAGATTCCCTTTCTGAGAGAGGTAAGGTGGCGTGTTCCTTCTCCCATGCCCCCAACAGACAAAAAAGGATGTTGTTCCTCTACTACATCTGGGAGTGGGTTGGACCAGGCCAAGTACCCGTTAGAGACCTGGGCAGGGTGGGGATTGGAAGGAGGCCTGTGGCTGTCAGGTCTGGGCACCCTGCTTGGCAATGGCTCGAGGCTGTGCCCCAGCCAGAAGAGCAAAGGAAGGACAAAGTATTCTGGAAAAAGCCAGCAGGTTTGCACTGAGAAGCTGGGTGTCCGTCAGGAACACAGGAGAACCATTAGATGAGAGGGGGCAGGCTTGGTCTGCCGAGACCTGCCCATCACAGCCCATTGCCCGGTCCAGGTTCAGATGCCTACTTTCTAGGTATTCTGGTGGGCTTCCCCATATAGTGGACAGTGGCTTCCACACTCCCTCCCACCCTGCTGCACCCCTCATTTCCTGTACCTTGGTTTACCTGAGATGCAGAAAGTCGCACATCCCTCAAAACTGAATTTCCATGGCAAACAGAATTATCCACAGCCAGAGCCTGGAAGGTTACTGTTCCTGTCTCGCGGGACAGGCAGAGGCCAGGAAGTGCTCCTAGAGCTGGTGGGCTAGGTGGAAGCATCCACACATCACACGGCATCTCTCCACTGGCCCCTCAGGAAGGCACCCCCGGGAGCTTGCCAAGGGAGGACAGGGAGGTGGTGGGCACAGGAAAGGAGGCAGGCAGAAGAGAAAGAGCCTTCTCACTTGTAACCAGGGTCCGTGAGCTGCGTAAGGGTGCTCCTCGGTGGCAAAGGCGCCTTCTACTCCCGTGGAGACAAAGGTGATGGCCATGTCACCTGTGATACTTTTATATGTAAAGTGCCGTCCGTGCAGGAGCCTGCCCCTGGGGGTGGGAACGTGAGACAGTGAGAGCGGGCCTGGCCAGGGCGCTCGGGGACTGTGGGGGCTACGCTCCCGGGATGGGGTGCCTGGAAAATGCCCTCCTGACTGACCAGCTGCCCACTAACAGGGGACTTAACCAAACATGTTCGTCTCAACACCTCCCAAGAGAAGCCTCTCACGAGTGTTCTACTGTCATCCTTCCGAAGTGTTCAAGGCTGGCAGACACCAGAGCAGCGTTCAGAGAGGCTGCAAGGGGAGAGAGGTCCACCTCTTCCGTGTCCTGGTGAGGAAACTGAGGCCAGAGGGGCCAGGTGGTAACGTGCCCAAGGTCAGGTCCAGAGCTAAAAGGGGGATCGTGCCCCTCTTTGTTTGGAGGGTGGGGATGAAGAAGCCCCTAAACAAATTTCCCACACCCCTGGGTGATGGCACAGGGCCCTCACAGCACAACCCTGTGTCTGGTCCACCCACTCCCAGGCCTCTTGTGAGATTTAAATGGTTACCAAGTCCACATCTTTAAAAAAAGCTGAAGCCAAGTAGGGTCACTCTGAGAGAGCCACAGAAGTTATTGTTAACCCCTAGTCTGGAAATAACACCTGGGGGAAGGGTGGGCAGGGGCAACTTGTGGGGACAGAGATGCCAGTCAGCAAAGGAAGCAAAACCTGCTCCTGGCTTCCTCAGGCTGCCTCAGATTAACCCTTCATCAGCCTAAAGGCCCTGAGCCTGGGCTGGAGAGGGAGCTGGGGGAGGAAGTGGTTGGGGTCCTTGGGGAGGTGTGGGGGTTGTACAGGGCCCCGGCCAGCCACTGGTCACTGGCTGTCTTTGCCCTGTTGGGCCAGGCTGGTTTCCACCCAAGCTCTTTCCCCAGGCTCTGGGATAGTGGGGATGGTCCCAGCAAGTACAACCCCCTTCTTCCCTGTCACTGTTGTCCGGGTTTACAGTTATCCTTGCTGTAAAATTGAGGGTGGAACCCCCAGGGCTCTGGAGGAAGCCAGCTGCACAGGTTCCCCCAGGGCAGCATCCTCATGCAGGAAGCTGCATTCTGGCCCTGGGGCTGGGTTTCTAGCAATGTGGATGGCAGCAGAAGGGACACAGTCTGGGCTTCTGAGTCCCTCAAGGAGTGTGCGGGCCACAGGGTGTAGAGAACTGAATGTTTTGCTGGAAAAACAGCAAAGCAGGAGAAAACAGAGCCCCACCCGTTAGAGCCCCTGCCCTACCACCCCAGTGCTACCAGGGACCCTGCCACTGGGCTGGTGGGATGGCAGGGGGGCGGTCTGAGACACCCTAGGTTACTGGACCTTTGTAAGGGAGCAGGGCTGGGGGAACACTTCTCTGCACAAAGGAGAGCTCTTCAGTGCAATGGGGGCTACTGGTGGGCTTGGGGGCCACAGGCCTGCCCACAGGCCCACCCACAGGCCCAGGCTGGAGCTGCCTGACTAGCTCTCCTCCCCGCCAGGGTCCTAGACTCCGCCAAGGCATGGGGGGCCAAGCACAGGCCTGGTAGCTCCTTGAAACCAAGCTGTACTCTGTGGCACTCACCTGAGGCAGAGAGGGATGAGGGCTCCTGACTCCTGGTTGAATTTCAGATGGACGCTCTCCAGCTGCCGCGTACGGATCAGCTCGTGGGGAATGATGGCCGTGGAGCTGTCGCTTTCCAGGCTGTCTTTGCGGCTCCTGCAAAGCAAGCACAGGAACAGGTTCAGCACAAGGTGAAAACCGCAGGGCAGAGCAGGACAGGAGGCTCCCAGGCTGGGCTCCTGTGCAACGACAAGGATGGTGACTGATGATAAAGATAACAACAGCCACCATTTACTCAGCCCGCATTTGCCAAGTGCCAGCTGCTGTGCGAAGCACCCCTCACATGGTGGGCACAGCGCCTCTGTGAGGTGGGCACGATTTTTACAGCCCTTTAACAGATAAGGAGTCTGGGATCAAGAAAGTGATGTAACTTGTCCAGGTTGCACAGCGGGGGCTGTGGAGCTGGGATCTGGTCGCAGGTGAGTCTAGTTCTGAAACCTCATCTTTGGCCAACACACTGTAGAAAAGCTATGTCACAGTGGCTTGTTCTTCCCTCAGATGGCAGCAGGGGTCTCTGGGAGCCCTTCTTCTGCTGCCCTGGAGCCCCAGACCCCAAGTTCTCCAATGCTGGGGTGCCAAAGTTTCAGGAGACTCGGCTCTGAAAGCTTCCTTCCAGCTGACCCTGAAAAGGCTGTGACATCAGAGCAGGCTCAGAGCATGCACACTCCTGCTGGCGGCCCATAGCTACAGTGACATACACACCCTTCATCCAACAGGAAATGACACAGGCCTCACCAAAGGGTGGAGAGCAAGGCTCGCAGGATTCAGATCTCAGATCCTGGCTGGGCAGCGGGGCCAGCCGCCACCCTACTCGGCAATGAGGCCCCAGCAGTGCGGTACCAGATTCCTCCTGACTGTGGCTTCCACCACGGCACGTTGCCACTGCTGCCTCACACCCCTTCCTGTCCTGCTTCCCACCCACAGCTTGCTCCACAGCTGGGCCACAGGGCCCCTTTGCAATCTAAGATTCATTCTTTCAAATTCAGCTGCCCCCAATGATGACCTCGCAAATCTGCCCCAGCCGGAAGTGAGGGTTAGCCACTGATCTCATTCAAAAGACTAGATCCCGGTTTGGACTGTGAATTTCAAAATAATTACTCAAGTGTCCAATCAAAATACTGGGTGATGGGCTTCCCTGGTGGCGCAGTGGATAAGAATCCGCCTGCCAACGCAGAGGACATGGGTTCAACCCCTGGTCTGGAAAGATTCCACATGCCAAGGAGCAACTAGGCCCGTATGCCACAACTGAGCCGTCAAGCCACAACTATTGAAGCCCATGTGCCTAGAGCCTGTGCTCTGCAACAAGAGAAGCCACCACAATGAGAAACCTGTGCAACACAACCAGAGAGTAGCCCCAGCAACTAGAGAAAGCCCACATGCAACAACGAAGAGCCGGCACAGCCAAAAATGAATAAACATAATAAGTAAATACTGGGGGAGAAGCTTTAGTTATTTATCATTCAAGCGGCAGAAGCCATCCAGGATGTCTGGGTTTGATAACCTCCTTATACACTGGAGGGCTGAGGGCTGCAGCCTGTGGCCCAAAAGGCACCCCGACACTCAGAGAGCAGCTCCCCAGAGGGAGGAGGTGAGGTCTGTAGGCAAGATGGAGGGTGACATGGGGCAGCACGGGGCCCCACTGAGGCAGCGACTTATAAGCCCACAGTAACAGGGACCATTCCCACCAGCTGCATGGATCCACCCCCAGATGTGACTGCTCTTTCACAAAGTAGTCTCTTCCTCTGGGCTCCCAAAGCCAACTCTGAGTTGCCCTTTGCCCTAGCACCTCCTTTGACAAGCCCTTTCAGGAGACCTGTGAAGAAGACAAAACATGCTGGCCAAGCCGGTCACAGAATTTCAGGGCTGGGAGGAAACTCTGAGGGTGTTTAATCTACCTCTTTCCTTTAAGAAAGAGACCCAGTAAAGCATCCAAGGTCAGAGAGCTGGGCTGTGGCAGGCCAGCATGGGAGCCTCGGACCTCTGACCAGCTCTCTTCCCCTGAAGCCCTGGCCACTACGCCTCCCTTCGGAGGAAGGCAACACCAAACACCAGCCTCGGGGCTTGGACAAGAGCAGGACTCAGGAAAGGCAGCAGCCCTCTTTGGTGAGCCCTTACTCTGCTCCAGAGTAGGACCCTACACCAGGTAAATTTTTCTGTGGTTAACCCTTCTTGTACAGGTAAGGAAACTGTGGCTCAGACAGGAGAGGGGATAAGCCTATAGTCAGAGTTTAAGAGGAAGAACCAGGGTGTGACTCTCACCATCACTTCCCTGTGTCACCTCTGAGACACATCACCCACCACCAGGCTCCTAGCCCAGCTGCCAGATGGGGCCAGGCAGCAGGCCTCTCTGACACAGGCAAAAATGCGGATGAATAGCAACTGGGGGGTGGGGGCAGCGGGCTGGGAGAGCAGAATCAACAGCACACAGGGCTAGAGACGTCTCAAGCTGGAGGGAAAAATAAATTGTTGAAAGTCAGCTAAAGTCACCTTGGTAACTGCTACAACACACTCACCCGGAACGAGGACATCAAACCCAAGTGCAAACAGCTTTAAAGAAATGGAAAAGAACTTAATCATCTGAAGAATTAATGTGACAAGTGCCCACATTTACACCTCCCACCAACCTTCAATCATTTGAAAACGTACTTTAATCTTTAAAGAGAAAAAAAAAAATTGCAAAATGCAAGATCTGCAGTCCTGGAGCTTGGGTATTTCCGGCCTGCTGCTTCAATGGAAACAGGGCAGATACACACACACACACACACACACACGCACACACACATGCACGCACACATGCAGGAGCCCAGCTTTTTGCTGATTTGTTTTTTCTGGACATCGATGCAGAAGCATGAATTATTTGTGTGGGCTGGGTGAGGTATTAAATCTGCAGCCGACACAGGTTTGCAATGTTTTGCACGGTTGTCAGCTTAATCTTAGTCATAAAAAAATAAGTAGTGTGCTCGCCAGCGTGGCCTAATTTTTCAGCTGGGCTGTTTTCTCCCTGAGTTCCTAGTGGAGGGGAAGGCAGAGCTTCGGGGTTGGAGGGGAGAACTGCTCCCAGGGAAGGCGTGGTGGCCGGCAACCTCCAGGGGCTGCTGGGGAGATGGAGCCAGGTGATGAAGTATGCTCAGGGAGGCAGAGTGGCTAATAAACACAGGTTTGGGGTTCAAGTCCCATATGACCTTGGGCAAATAACTTAACTTCTCTCTAAGCTTTACTATCTTCTTGGTGGGAAGAATAATAATACGCTTTCCTTATAAGGATTAAATGAGATGACTTAGGTGAAGCATCAAACAGTGCCTGGGATGTAGTAGGTACTCAAAATGTATCTGGAAGGCATTACCAGGATGTTAGCGGGCTGCCTCTAGAAGTCTATCTGCTCCTCATGCAGGAATGTTGATAGCTTAATAGAGACTTATTTGCCTTTACCCTGGGCCCAGAATCCAAGTGCCTCTAGCCAAGTCAGTCCCCCTTTCTGAGCAAAGGTCCTTACCCTTGGCTTGGGAGGGGGACTTCTGAGATGGGGCAGCAGTCACTGTGGGCCCTGGTCAACCACTGGTATTCTGGGAAGGCCCAACTACAGGTCAACAAAATCCCTTGAGGCCTTTGTTCTGCTGAGGGATGTGCTGGCAGGGCTCCCTTCCTGCGCAATGAGCACAATGAGCCTTCCTGCAATTCTCATCCACTGGTCCTCAAGTCAGCCAGAAGTAGGTTAATTCATCCTCCACGACAGCCTTGTACATCCCCGAGGCCGCTCCCACAGCCCAACAAGAGTTTCTCTTCCAGGATTTGTGGCCCCAACTTTCAACGATATTCTTTGCTGTTGTTATTGTGGTTTTCAACTATATTCTTAAGATAAGGTCCTAAATCATCCATCCATCCAAGTAACTCTCCCTTGCACTCACTCTAGCTTGTCAAACTCTAGTGTCATGTCCAGAAGTGAAGTACCATGTGTGGAAATACAGTACGTGGTTTAACCAGCGCAGATCACAGAGGGACTGTGAGCTTTCTTGCTTGGGATACTTTATTTCTATTAAAACTGTCATCACATTGTCCATTCTTTGTAACCTCGTCATAGCTACCAACTTATACCGCACTCCCTCTGTCAACAAATCCCCCTCAGGCTTTCTCCCATGGACTCAGCTTAAACCTCTTCTTCCCCCGCCTGTGTGTACTCTAGATGATTTGGAGCTTGAAACAGAACTCTGCTGTTACTCAGCTAGGGTTTTGAGCGGTCCGGATATTTCTGAAACCTGGCTCTGGCACACATCATATTGGCGTTTCCCCCGACTTCACGTCACTGACAAAACTGATAAACTTGCCATCCATGTTCTCACCCCAGGCTTTGATTAAACAGTGAACAGGACAGGGCCAGGCAGACAGGCTGACAGACTGACATCATTACTCTTCGGGTATGCGCATCCAACCGGTTGTAATCAACCCAACCATTCCACTGCTACGTCGTCCCTCACCCTCCTGGATGGTCTGTAGACATTTCTGTGTCTTGCCAACGATGATGTCAGAAGACACTCTCCAAATGTCTTGCTTACCCCCACCTATATGAGGTCTATAGCACTTCCTTTATCTACCAGGTAGAAATAGGTTAAGTGTTTCTAAAAAGGCAGTGAGGAAGGTCCGGCAGGCCTGACTCTCTGTGAAAGCAAGCCTCACTGTTTTTCCTTAGGGAGTGTTCACAGCCTACTCACTGAACAATCTAGCCCTGAGTTTTCCCTGTGAGTTGACACTAAGCTCGCTAGTCTAGAGAGTGAAAGATGCTTTTCGCATCTTGGAACTTCTGAGTGCTTTCAGTCTGCCAACACCTCTCTCCCATTCCCTCAGAGATTACTGACACCAGCTTTCTGAATCTCATCTGCCAATTGGACTGGTATTCTGGGGTGCAATACATGTGGACCAGGAGACTGGAAATCATGGCTTCGATCCTCTTTTATCAATGCCTTTGTGATTCTTCCTAGTCTGATAACCATTCTATTTGAGATGGAAGCTAACAGAAGTAGAGTAAATTTTTGCTGCCTCTCTGTCTCTGATTAACATCGCTCTGTCCAAACAACAGGACCTAGGTTTTCTTCTTCTCATTCTAAACAGAAGTATAAAAAATAGTCCTGTTTGCTGATCATAGCACTTTTTTTGCAAGACTTAGCTCTTCTTGAGTTTCAGCTTTTCTTGTTGGTCTAACATACTTCTAGCTTTTGTTCAAATTCTTCCAAAATATTCTGAGTTACATAAAGACTTCTCTACATATCTGTACTGGTCCCCAGAGATATTACACCTCCTTTCAGTTTTCAGGGGACTATCCACAATAATAATAAAAGGTACCAACTATGAAGTCATTTCCTACTCCAGCGGATCTTCCAGACCCAGGGATAGAACCCATGTCTGCTGCACCTCCTGCATCGGCAGGCGGGTTCTTTACCACCGCACTGCCTGGGAAGCGCAACTATGAAGCCAGGCCCTATGCTAACCCTGTATATATCTGTTCCTTTCCTTCCTGTAACAACCCTACTGTTGCTGTTCAGTCACCAAGTCACGTCTGACTCTTTGTGACCCCATGGACTGCAGCACACCAGCCTTCCCTGTCCTTCACCATCTTCCGGAGCTTGCTCAAACTCGTGTCCATAGCGTTGGTGATGCCATCCAACCATCTCATCCTCTGTCGCCCCCTTCTCCTCCTCCCCTCAGTCCTTCCCAGCATCAGGACCACAATAACAGAAAACTAGTCAAAATGACCACATGGGTCACAGTCCTACATAACTCAATGAAGCTTTGAGCCAACCCATGCAGGGCCACCCAAGATGGACAGGTCACGATGGAGAGTTCTGACAAAACGTGGTCCACTAGAGAAGAGAATGGCAAACCACTTCAGTATCCTTGCCTTGAGAACCTCATGAACCGTATAACAACCTTATAAATAGGTATTATTTTTCCCATTTTATAGACGAAGAAACGGAAACCCAGATACTTAAATAACTAGACCCAAATCGCACAATGAGGTAATAAAGGGCTGAGACAAAACCCCTAGGTCTTCCTGATGCCAGCAAACATATAACCACAATATTTATTCTTAAGAGCCTCCCATCCCTTTGAGTGGTCTTTCCTTCTGGGGTTTCCAAGGCCACGAAGACACATCTATTTTTTTCCCCTGAACTCTTAAAAAGAATTGCTTCCTAGAAACCACAGCAGGGCTTCCCAAAGGGCATTCGATGGAATTTTAATTTAAGACACACTTTTAGAAAAGCAGATGTGGCAAGGGCTGGATGCAGCACACTGTGTCTCAGATGAGAGGTTCACAAAATGCTGGCATTTCGAGGAATCTGAGGAGGACTATGGAGGGCAAACCAACCAGTTTCACTTTGTGTAAGCCAGTATCTTCCAAGCTTAGCCACAGGAATCCCTCCTCACTCAATCCCCAACAAAGTCCCTTACAAGGTTGTAGGGACCCTCCCTCTGGGGACCACTGACCAAGCAGTGTTTTGACAGGGCCCAGGGTTTTCCCTCCTAAACCCTGCTCTGCCTAAGTACTTTGTCCCAAGGACCTGTCACGCCCATGGTGCCGGCCTCTCTGCCAGTCAGTCAGGGGCACGTGAGGCACTCCATCAACTCCTTCACCCCACGGCAAGATGCTCTCAGGAGGCCTGTCAGACAGCTATCCAACGCTCACCTTGAGCTCTTGGCCTGATGCTGGGGAAGCTGAAGTTCCTCTGAGTGAGCAGGGATTACCAATTCTGTGCCAGTTCTGTGATTTCTACCTGGAATATGTGATTCTTTGCACTACGCAGGGTAAGCTGTAACAGCTCCTACAATATCACTTCTTTGACTTTCCTCAATACCTCTAATGTACTTTCCACTTCCCGTTATTCCCTTTTTGGGCTATAGCCATTGACTTCCTGCTACGGAAGATGAGCCTTTAGCTCACTTTCATCTCATACTCCCTCCTTCCCAAGATAACTGTGCCGTAAGTTTGTTTGGATCAGTATTAAGCGTTGATGTTATTATACAATACTAATGCTATTTACAACTGAGCTTCCCTGGTAGTTCAGCTGGTAAACAAGCTGCGTGCAATGTGGGAGACCTGAGTCCTGTCCCTGGGTTGGGAAGATCCCCTGGAGAAGGGAACAGCTACCCACTCCAGTATTCTTGCTTGGAGAAGTCCATGGACAGAGAAGCCTGGCAGGCTACAGTCCATGGGGTTGAAGAGTCAGACACGACTGAGCAACTTTCACTTTCACTTCACTTTCATGGAGTATATACTATGATTACTTTTCCTTTTTAGCATAATTTTCTATTTTTCTTGTATTTAATAACTGTATTGTTTTCTATGAATTTCAATAATTCAATCCTAAACTAACTACCAATGGCCTGCAGATTGTCCCAAGACTTTCAAATAGAGCAAATATTTATCAATTTTATCTTTTTAAAGACATTTCTCCAGAGGATCCTTCCAAATGACTCCAGTCTGAACTCACTGCCCTCCATTCTTGCTACGTAGGTGTCCTCACGGGATCACCCTTCACCTTCACGCTGGCAATTCCTCTCCCCTCTTTCTCATGGGGGATCCCGTTTCTTATTTCCTGAGTATTTTCTTCACTCATTTGATGGAGCATATCTTCTAGCAGATTTCACTTTATTTTTCAGTGTGCTTCTCTATGATCTGTCACCTTCAGGAGTTTGCAGGCAAACTAACATCAACTTTACTCTGTGTACTGGTTCGGAGACTTCTGTGGCCTTCTTTCCAGTTATTTTTTCCTGAGGAGGGGCAGACACCTCCTCTACTTTTATCCTCTTTTACAGGCAGCACCTAGTGGTGATGAGGCCTGGATCTGGATTCAAAAAACCCAAAGTTCAAATTTTGGGTCTGAACCTTCTTAATCTTGGCTCATTGACCCAGGATAAGTTATAAAATCTAGCTAAGCCTCTGTGTTCTAGTTTGTAAAATGGAGACAAAAGTAATCCACAATATAGGGCCTGGCAGATGGTGATACTTAGTAAAAATGCCTGCTTGGCCACAGAACCTGTCCAACCCAGGATCCTTCCTGTACTGGGAACACTGAGCAATGGCTTACGGGATGGCTCAGAGGCACGCCTCAGTAATTCAGCAACTGATCTCAATCTTCCCATTTCTTTCTTTTTTACCACCTGTCTATATAACACATTCTATATTTACACTTCCCACTGTATAAGGGGACTTTTTATATATCCTAACACGCCTTCTCCTTCCAACGGCAGGCGAGACTCCTTGTTTCTAGCGCTGCACAGATCGCAGTACATGCTTCTGGTCACCCTACCCACACTTCACAGGTTGACAGAACCGTAGCCATGTTTCCTCTGCACTCTGCTCTCAACAGATTGAAAAGTCTTAATTTTTCCATGTTAGCCTAAGGGTGTTGGTCATATTCTATCAATGGCAGCAAGTGTAGAAAGGAGAGGAGCCCAGCCACCGTGACTCCTTTTAGCCACAATCCCAGTCCTGTGACAGTGATGACGTCTGCACTGGCTATGCGACTTGAGGCCTTCTCCTTGGGGACGCCAGGCAACAGGAACCAAGGCACCCGGCTTGGCAACGATTCAAAAGTGAAGTGGGTTTGGCCTGCTGAGCCCAGTCCAACCTCTGGCTTCTGCCCACTGGCCTGGGAGATTGTTCCTTTTGCTTTCAGATTGCTGACTAAAGCGCTGAAAAGCACTTGCAGGTCTCCCTTCAGGGCAGGACTGGGACGGGTGTGGGTGGGAGTGAGGGCCCAGCTTAACTCCACAGGTGCTGTTACCGCTGAGTCCAGACAAATTCTCTGATGAGGATGACACAGGGGTACAAGGCCAACACCAACAGCCAAATGACAAAATGCAGTATTTTCACTATGAACATCCCAAGGAGAAAAATGTGATGATAGAAGAGTGGGATGGAGTGTAGGTGAAGAAATCAGAGTGAGGAAGCATCATGTTAAGGTTGGTGGATCCCTCCATCAACTACTAACTCCTCCGGGCACCCGGGACCTCCACCCTGCAGCCCCGTGGTCTGACTCGGGTCGGGGACGAGGACCCCTGCGCTCCTGAATGAGCCAGCTCCAGTTAGAGCCCTTGGCTTTCTGTTTCCTGAGACACTGAGTCATTTCCTCTCTCTAGCTCTCACCTTTGAGCCTTCCTTTTCCCTTCCCTGGAGAAGTGACTCACTGCTCAAGTGTTGGGTGACACTGAGGATCAAGGATGGGTGATAAAAATACTCCTGATTGTGCAACTCGAGGAGGAGGAGATGCAGCGTGGACTGAGAATTTCGACGTGCTGGCCATGAACTCTGAGGCTGGGGCATTAACAATGGCCCCAGCTTCACCTCTTTGGGGAAGTGGACAGAGAATGGAGTTCAAACAGAAATTCACCCAGGCAGGAGCACTTTGGAGCCCTCGTTCTGTCCTTTCAAATGTGTATTTCTGAGAAGGGCACGTAAAGGCAAGCGCTCAGCAAGACAACAGTGGCTCACAAGAGCCTGGGCCCTTCCCCTCGTCAGCCCTGTGGGGCCTGGCAGGGGCCCTGAGAACAGGGCTGTTTCTTTTTCTTTTGGGTTTTCTCTCCAGTGAAAACAACCGTACTTCCCCAGTGTGGGAGGGGTGAGGGGAGCCAACGTGACACGTGGGCTCCTGGCGGGCCACTGTGCTGACACGATGGAGCCCCCGGAGCAGGGTTATCCAGGCCTGCCCTGTGTGCGGGAAGTGACGTCAACAGCCCAGCTATTTTCCCAGATGGAAACTCACCTTCCTTCACCCAATTCACTGGATGCAAACGAGATATTGTCTTCTTCTAATTAATCTTCATGGGCCTCATAGGCTGAACAAAACAAAACACATGCGTGCTAAGTCGCTTCAGTCATGTCTGACTCTTTGCGACCCTATGGACTGTAGCCCACCAGGCTCCTCTGTCCATGGGATTCTCCAGGCAAGAAACTGGAGTGGGTTGCCATTTCCTTCTCCAGGGGATCTTCCCACCCAGGGATCAAACCTGCGTCTCTTACATCTCCTGCATTGGCATTGGTAGGCAGGTTCTTTACCACTAGCGCCACCTGGGAAGCCTGAAAACAAAACACAGTTTTCTTTAAAGAATGACTCCTTGGCCAGGTCACAAGCTCTTCAAGACAGGGACTGAGGCAGTAGGGACCCCCTCTTCAAACGGCCAAACAGATGGGAGCGGAGACACTCATTAAAGTGGAGAGAAACGCACGTTGTGTTCTGGGGCATGCTGGGGGGAAGGTACAGCTGACAATGCCATGATGGGAGAAGCCATGCTACAAAACTTTAATTTTTCAGAAAGTTAAGGCAACAAGAAAAAAAGCCTTAAATGCTGCTGGTGCAATTCCAGAAGACTGAAAGAGCTCAGTGATGATGGTTAGTGTGCTTTTTAAAGATACCTCACCACAAAGGGTTTCTCCCACAGCCGGGAACCTTCCCTACCAACACATGTGCACACACACCCAGGAGCCCTGTCCCTCTTTGGAGGGGTGGGGGGCGTTGTTATGTGATCCAGAAAGCTCCCTAGAGGTCCCCCAGCCTCGGTCAGTGAGTCACTGCAGAGGGAAAAGGAGGAGGGCTGGTACACCGAGACAGCTTCTCAGCACTGGAGCAAGTTTACAGAGAGATGAGCCTCGCCATGCAGTGCACCTGACCACGCTCATCTCCCAGTCCCTGTGCGGAGCCTGGGGAGCAAAGGCCGGGCTCCGTACCACAGTCCGCGTCTAAGCCAGCCACCTCAGACACGGGATGCCAGTGACTTTTCCCCTCCTTGACCCAGGTCCTTACAAATGCTGGCAGGCACAGTGCCTAAGCTGGGCTCCCCTCAGTGGCACAGAGGAGCTGCTTCCCAAACTCACGCGGGCGGGCAGTGGGAAGGGAGGCGCCAGCAAGCCGAAGGAGGCTTTTCTCAACTGATCATCTTGGGAAAAGCCAGATACAAATTTCACGGCTGGAATGCAGGGGTTGTGAAACGCTGGAAGAAGCCCCAAAGAGGGCCAAGGGCTCCCCTTCTGGGAAGGCGGTGGGAGGAGGGCTGGCAGGGGCGAGTGGGAGAGAAGCAGGTTACCCAGAGGGGCCTGCCTTTCTGGGAAGCAGGAAGTGAGGCCTCAAGAAAGAAAGAAATCCCCTAGCCCTGAAGTGGTGGAGAGGCCAGAGGTACGGCTGATTTTGTTTCTGAACATGAGGGCAACAAGGCTTCGTGTCAAGAAGGAATTGTGGTATAAATGAGCCAATTATGACACATTTCATTATCTCAGGGATTTGGAAGCACTGAGGCTGGCAGCATGTCCTCCTTGAGTTAAATACAAACAGTAAGCTTCTAACTCGGGGCTTTAGCCTGGACCTTGGCCTCAAGGGAGAGGTTTCTATTCATGCTCCCACTCGTGAGAAGGGGTCGGCCTGGGAGGGGGAGAGACAGGTCTGGGGTGCCCCTCACATGGGCCCTGAGCGTGGCGTGAGGAGTTAATACCGTGTTAACAGCTGAGGGACAGCCCTAAGTGCCACCCTTTCCTCACCAAATCACTTATTAGCCTTTCTGTACCTCAGCCTCCTCACCTAGAAAAGGGGGATAATAATATTATCTACTTCACAGAGTGACCACGAGGGTGGTATTAATACAAAGTCCTTGGAACATGACCTGGCTCACGCACTTCACCAGTAGTGCTGGCTGCTACTGAGATGGGAAAGAGCGAGTGTCCGAGTCCCCCAGGCAGGCCAGAGCCTCGCTGCTCATGGCCAGGCTCCACGGGCTCTTCTGCTTCTCCGCTCTATCTCCACAGCCTCCTCAAATCACGTTTGGCCCCATGAGGACCACATCTCAGAGTCCCCACCCAGAAAGCCTGACTAAAGGAAAACTGGACACAAAGACACAACACAGCCTGTGCCCATTGTGCCCCCGCAGGGAGAGAAGCAAACACTGGTGCCAGCATGTTTTGGGTTGGCTTTCTCAGTCACGATCCAGGCGGTTTATCTGAAATGGGGTCAGCTCCCAGGGTGGGCAGCACAGATATTACACTCGTGCTTGCTAATGTGAATCGAGTCCACCACCACTGATCCTGAGATAACAGGGAGCTGGAGACTAGGGGGCAGGGGGTGGTGTTGGAAAATGTTCTTGGGGAAGGAGGAGAAACCAGTTCTCAACCAAATGCTAGCAGATTGGTAACTAGGACCAATGACCTTAGAGGAGACAGTGCCAACTCCCTTCAGACTGCAGATTCCAGTGCCTTAGAGATGTGACTGGGTCCCTGAGCTGCAGGGAGGGGAGAGGACCCCAGAGGGTTGCACCTCTGCTCTACTCTCATCCATCTCTCTGTAGCTCAGCCAATTCAGGCCAGAGTGGAGGCTGCAGCTCTGCCTTGTCTGCAGACGGCCCATGGACCAGGTCCGATCCTTACTGCTCAGCAGACTGAGTCTGGGCTAGATGTGAGCACCCAAGAATCTTGAGCCCAGCAAAAGGTTGCTGGGGCTGCAGCAGCTGGAAGTACGCCCAAGACAGGGCGTGAGAGTTCAGGCTTGTTCCAGATATATAACAGGGGCAAGTGGGGTACCTCCACAGGAGCCCCTGCCCTTCTGCCCAGAAACCTAGACCTTCAGAGGTGGAGGGGCCATCTGAACTAAGACCATCTACAAGTTATGGGGCAATCTGTTTGAGCCTTTGAGCCTACAAGTACCTCCCAACCTCCCACCAGTGCCAACAGGGCCCAGAGGAAGAGGCCCAGCTCAGGACAAGGGAAGAAGTATGGCCCTGGGATGGGAGCCAGACTCCCAGGTGGAGAGTTTCCAGATGCCCCATGACTCTGCCTGGCCCTCTGCAGCTGCCAGGGGAGGATGGTGCCTTCGGCCAGCTCCTTCAAGGCAGCTGGCTGCAGAAACCCACTGGCTAGAGTTAAAAGCTGCTCAGAGGTACAGTGGAGGCTTCTCCAGGCTTTTGCCAAAGAGCTCCACTCTCATGGCTTCTGGATGGCAGATTCACCAGGTGGGCCACCTCAGGCAGCCAGAGCAACTCTCCCTACTCCACAATCTGCTCCCAGGTTCCAGTCTCAACTTTAACCAGCCAGGTCTTCCCTGTTCCATCCCCGTCAGCTCCATCTCCTGCTTGTTAAAATTCTAGGGCACCTTCAAGGCCCATCTCATGTACTTCCTCCTCCAGGAAGCCCTCCCTAACTACTCAAGATCATGCTGACTTGTCCCTTCTGTAGCACATTAAATCACTACCGCTTCTGGGGGTCATGGATGAGGAACTGAAGATAGAAAATTCAAAGTAACTAATTCCAACAAATTACATCCACAGCCAGAATCATGCCAATTAATTAATTCATTCAGTTCATGTATTCCCAAAAGAGCCTACACCCCAGATGGCCCTCTGGGTCCTGAGCCTGCCACACAGCGAATGTGTAATAAAGACTTCTCAGAAGAAGAATGGATCACCCTGGACCTGCAGGAGTGGTCCGCCTCCCTTTTAGCCCAGGACACAGCAACTTCCTCTCTGGCAGGCAGGGTTCCTGCTCTGGGCTGCCAGTTCCCAGGCTGCCCCTGCCAGCAGCTATTCCCTGGAGTTGCCCTGGGACCAAGGGCAGAGGCGGGGGGTGCCCAGCTCCAGCTCTGCCTACCATTTGTCCCCAACAGAAGAGGAGAGGTCAGCAGGAAGTAGATCTGACCTCTCAGGTGGTCAAAAGTCTCTCTGAAGAGCTCGTGGACAGATAGCAGAGGCCTGAGAGGACTTACCTTCCCTGGGCCCCCTGGAAAGGAGGCAGGAAGAAGGGCCTCAGCAGCAGGCGTCCAGTCTGGGGCTGGCCAGACAGGGAGGCCCCTGGGGTTGCAGCTATCAGCCGGAGACCAGGCTCCAGGAAGGAAGGAAGGGCAACTCTGGCCGAGGCCGAGATAAGGAGGGGAATGGTGCTCAGCACAATGGGCTCCCACAAGGCTGGGAGGCCCCAAGTCAGATTTCGCCCCAACTTGGCCTCCCATCTGCTCACACAGCCCGTGTAAATATTTACTGTTGTTTATATTTCTGCTCTGCTGGGTCCCCTCCGAGGCCCTTATGACCATGGATCTGTGTGCCCCAGAGACCCTGAGTCCATCCAGAAAGGCCTCTGGGCATTGTTCTCTCTCATGCAAGCCATAGGGACAGGATCTGAAGGACAGAACTGCTCCCGTGTCCCAGTCTCGGGACACTGCTGTCAGGAAGCTGGACTGACCCCCTCTGTGGGTGGGCAACTTACGGGGCCCGGTCGTGGGTGAGGCCGTTCTGTCGCTGAGGGTTGATTGGCGGAAGGACGGGTTTGCTGTTGATCTCAAGTCCTCTCCTCAAGGTCTCCCGGATCTGCTCTGTGTCTGCAATGACACCACCAAGTTACCCAATGGGTCTCTGGGCCCCAGCAGCTCCATTCCCGTCTTTAGAGCCTAGCTCTGCAGATGTGCTGGGGAAAGGCCCCTGAGAAGGTTGGTCTTGAGGCCACTCCAGCTATCAGCTGTGAGATCTGAGTGCAGCATGAGGACACGGGGCAGATGAGGCATTGTGTGCTCCCCAAACTTTTGGTCTGAAGAGCACCATGCTTGTAGAAGACGAGGAATGGCCCCTGGACCACAGAAGGGCGCCTTCCAAGGCAGGGCTCTCCTCCACTGTCCTTCTTTTCTTGTGTCACAGGCCCTAGGCTTACCCCTAACATGGGTCCAGACAGTGACTCACAAGACAGCCGCTGCCCAAGACCACCCAGGAATTCTTCCCACTTACTGGATGCCAGTAACGGCTGCAAGTGCTCTGCCATGAACGGGCAGGCGTCCCTGACACAAGTTTCTGGGTTTGGGGTAGTCAGCTGGTGTCTGGTCTTGACACCCTTTCCCCTGGGGCCAGGTCAGTGGGATGCTGAGTCATCTTCCCACCTTGGTCCCATCCCAGGGAACCCTGCCTCTTCACAGATCTGCCAAGGACCAGGAGGTGAGAAAAGAGTCTCTTGGTGGAATTATTTCTTTGCAAGATGCTTTGCTGGTCTTCGGGGTAAAGCTTACTACTCTGGTCCCCTACACTGAGATTTTGGTCTAAGACTTATTTCTGCAAACACACACTAAAAAGAAAATTAATGTTGGTTGATCAAAGGGTGGGCTTAGGGTAGATGCTGAACATGATTAGTGATTTTTCTAGCTGTTTGTTACAGCCTCATGGATCTTACTTAAAAGAATTTTTTTAAAATAGCCAATAATGGTTGAAATTTTGGACAAAGCTGTGAATCCTTCCTTAAATTAGCTCTTTTTCGCAAAAGCAACTGAATGAGTCTAATAACTGTACAGTCTCTCAGAACCTCCCTGGGGCTTGGCACATCATTAGAACAAGCAGGAAGGAAAGAAAAGGGTCAGATATTTGCATGAGGGGTTTAAGTTGTTCTTTATGGAAAGAAAACCTTTTATAATTGCTATCACATGTGTTTGTATTTTATGCAGGACCAAGTATCTTACTCTTCAAAACATAAAGAAAGGGGGAAGCATAGAGAAAGGAAGTAGAGCAGCTATAAGCACATGTCTTTATATATGGCTGCTTTTCTTTTGAAGATAGTTAGGGATGCCCTTTCTTTAAAACCATGACTGCTTCTCTAGCCAAGACTAGCATGCTGAGCTTCCAACAGGAGAGCCATACCCTCCTTCTCCAAGGCCCACCCGCCTAGGTTCAGAGGTAAGGGTGCTTGCCCCTGCCCTTACTTTGTATCTGCAAGACAGTGTGTGTGTGGGCGGGGGGTAGAGTCTATAAACTGGTCTCATACTCAGGCCTTTCCCATCAGAGGCCTGGGCAGAGCTGAGGCCAGTATGATCCTCGGGTTTGGCATGGCTTTCAGGCTAGAGCTGGGCCCTGTGTCAATTCTGTGGGTGGCCAGGGCTTGTTCTCCTGCACTTGGGTGGACTATGGTCGTTTCCTGTAACTGTTCTACGGCTTCCACTCACCTCCCCGACCTCAGATTGCAAGGGGCAAACCTAAAACACAATGGTCCCTGCTGGAGGTACAATGTGAAATACATACACACAAAACCCAGGAGAAATGGGTCAGTAAAGCTCCCTCCATTCCACCTTGCTGGAGATCTCACTGGCGGTTTAAATACTGCCAAGAAATGCTAAAACCCAGCCTGGGCAAGGGGAAGGCAAGGCCCCCACCTTTGCCGGAGAGCCGCCGGGGCTGAGCGCCCACGCAGATGCTCCGGCTGTCCTCGTCATCCTCGGGGGGCCGGCTCAGGTCATCCCAGGCGCACTTGGCACTGACACCACTCAGGTTGGAGCCGTCTGTCTCGATGCCTTTGTCAACTCGCTCCTGCTTGGAAAGAACCAAAGAGCCAGAGTTCCTTCAGCCAACCAGTGGCCCAAGGTCACCACCCATATTTGCTTGCCCATATTTACTGAGCCTCAATAAGAGGTAAGGGCTTCCTTGGTGGCTCAGCAGTAAGAATCTACCTGCCAATGTGGGAGAGGTGGGCTCGACCCCTCGGTAGGGAAGATACCTTGGAGAAGGAGATGGCAACCCACTCCAGTATTCTTGCCTGGAGAATCCCAGGGACAGAGGAGCCTGGTGGGCTACAGTCCATGGGGTCACAAAGAGCTGGACATGACTTAGGGACCCAGCACGAGCATGAGTAAGAGCTAAGCACGGGACAGGTGTCAGAAGAACAGGATTCCTGACTCTATTCTGCCCTGGTTACTAACGAGTGACAGTCTCTGCCAGCCACTGGGCTCCTCCAGGAGAACCAGGAGTTAGGGGAGCTGGGAAGAATGAAAATCCCAAGGGAAGCTTCTCCTCACTCATTAGACTTCCAGTATAGTGACCTTCACACCTGTTTCAGAGCCCTGACTCTGCCCACCCTGTGCTGGCCTATGGAGCTGACGTAGCAGGGCCAGGAACTACCTCCTGGAGGAAAGGCACAGTCCTTCCTCTGCTGACTGATCACCCGGCCCTGCTCCAGAGGCCAGTGTGGAAGCCAGCCACAGGCGGGAGAGACTGGGACTCAGCTCCACCTCTCCAGCTCCACACCTGCAGTTTCTTCTTCCAACAGCAGAGGGTGTGGTCACACGGTGACGAGCCCCAGAGAGCAGAAGGGCAGGACTTTCCCTGCAGCATTGCTGACTTGTTTGGCCAACGATTCTGGATGGAGATTCTTTTCCATTTCTTAGACTGAACTGGCGGCCGGGAGGGCGGTGAGCATCTGCAAGCTCCACCAGAGGTCCTGCCTTCGCACAGGCCTTGATATTGTGGAGTCCAAACACTCTCCAAATGGTCTCAAGGAAGAGGTGAACACAAATACCCTGGGATTTCCGGTAAAATACAGTTGTGCTGTTGGGCTTTGGATGAAAGGTCATCTGGGAGGCTCCTGCAACCTCGTTCATAAACAGTCATGTGGGCCAAATAAAGCTCCTGAGTCAGGACCTCAATTAGAATCTGCTCCTCCTTGTCTGGGGACCTTCTCCCCATGGCTCCACAGGCCCATACTGGCCTGCTGCTTGGCTGGGGAGCCTGTTCAGAAAGCACAAGGTAAGCCTACAGAGAGGGTCCTTGTTTCTGGACACCGTCAGCAGGTGGCCCTGGCCTGATGCCTCCTTCCCATCAGCCCCCCTCTCCCCATCTCCAGGGCTCCCATCAGCCCAGGCAAAGCTGAGGATTCTGAGTTGACAACAGGGAGTGGCTCTCTGTGCCCTAGGCAGGGGCGTGCAGGTTTGCTCAGGATAGAGTCTATGTTTTTCCTTCTCCACTGGCCACCTTGGGGCCCCTCATCTAAGCAAGAAGCTGAAGACATCTCTTGGCTCAATGAGCTCAGCCCACTTACTTTATGAGTAAACAAGAAAGGGTAAAGATGCCGAGGAGTCTGAGGACTTGTTCCCGCACACAACTGGCTAGTGGTAGAGTGTGGAGCAAAGGGCCAGGAGCAGCTCTAAAACAAACCAGCTGCAAGTAGACCCCAGAGACACAAGTGAGCACAGAGCAGCTCCCACTGGGCGCACACCGAGGTGCTTTGCTTGCTTTTAAAGAACACTAGTGCTCTGGGTCCTGCTGGCTGGCCTTAGGGATGCCTGAAGACTAGAAAGGAGAACTGTTCTCGGTATGTAGAGCAAGGACAGGCTGCTTACCCTAGTAGCTTAAAGACTGGGTGCTTTCTTAGCACTTGGCACTTAGGACAGGGGCCAAAGCAACAGCCCATGATGCCCTGTGCTGGATCCCAGTGTGGCTGCAGAACAAGGGCTTAGGGAAACACAGCCATGTGGTTCCAGTTCTTGCATAAGCAGAAGCTACTAGGAAACCAAGTTAAAGGAGAGATAACAGAGGATCCTGGCAGTGATCGAAAAGGTAAATAAGTAAATAGAGGAGCATCATCTGTGAATGAGTAGGCTTCTGCCCGAGAACTCCCAGGTCTGCAGTAATGAGCCCAGGGACCGCAGGCTGCCTGTCTGCCTGCTACCTCTCCCTACCCCCTCCCAGCCTTCCTAAAGAACACCAACTCTTGGCACTAACACAGGCTGCCTGTGGCCTGTGAGATTTCTACAGAGGCATAAAATGTTCAGAGATGGCAATGACTTGCAAAGGGCAAGGGCAAAAGAGAAGGAGGCAGGCACGTGCCAGGCACATTACTGGCTGTCTGCGGTTCCTGTTTCATGAGAAGCCCATAAGAAACAAAGTTATGCTCTACCCGGCTTTCAAAATTCACCTGCATACAAACAGAGTGCTGCTTCTAAAAATCCCAGAGATGACACTGACACCACTGTACAGGTGGGCCACACAGCAAGCAGGAACGGCCGACCTGTGTGTACAAAGACTTTCTTTTATAGATCAAGGGATACCAACCTACCCACGGGAGGAGCTCGGTGTCTGACTGCCCAAGATGAAAATGATCTGAAAGAGGGTAGGATCTTTAGACCAATCAGCCCTCATCCCCGCAGCTGGGCTGTGGGGTCACTGTCACCTGTTCCACTGTCTGTCATGGTGCGGCAGTGGCAGTAGGGAGGTTTTCTGAAAGGAAGCCCGTGTTCTTCTAAGAAGGGGAACATGGCAGGATGAATCCCAGACAAGCAATACCCATTATACTGATTTTCTTTCTTGCTGGTGATCCAATTTTTTGGTCAGGTTTATTGATGTATAATTTGCATTCAATAAAATCAATCCTTTTAAAATTCAGGAAAATGTGTTTAGACAATTTTTCCTGGACTGAAATCTCTGCTCCGTTATGTACTCTGCAGAATTCAGAGAACAAGTTACATATCATGCCATATTTCTACTCACTCACAAATACAGCTCCTCTGTTTTCCCAGCAGGAAAACCAGGGTTATGTGGCAGAGGCCTAGGCACAGTGTGCTAGAAACGTTTTCCTCACTCAAGACATACTTGCAAGTGCGGATCGATCTCAAATATGGTCTCTCCCCTCCGCATGTCAGTTATCAGCCAGGGACCGCCAGCGCTGTGGACAAGGAAAGGGGACAGGATGGTAACTGAGGGGTTGGGGCTGACGGGCTGGGTCTACAGCCTTCCCTGCTCACTGCCCCAGGCCCAGAACACAGGGTACTAGTGGCCAAGGGACAGCCAGGGGTAGTGATCAGGGAGGCCCAGTGTGAAAACCCAGAGTCTGAGCAGTAATGTAAGGGGGAAGGAGGGGCTCCCAATCCCTGACCTGGGGAGCCTGCCCCCACCTCCTGGCGCAGGGGTGCACTCACACGGGTACTGTCCGCAGCAGCTCCAGGATGCCCTGCCCATTCCACTGCTGGGCTGCGTGGAGCTCCTCAGTGCAGACACCGACGATCTGAGACCCAAGGACAAAGATGCCATTGTGCGTTAATGGCCATTCCTCCCACCCATCCGGAAGGTCAGCCACACAGGCTCTCTCAGTGTCCTCAAACCTAGGGGACCACAAGCAGGATCTGTGCTCTGGGGTTGATGTGTCCAAAATAAGATGGTTCCCTTAGAAAGGAACAGCGGCCTGACTAGGAGACAGATGGGTCCACAGGTGGGGCACCAAGGTCTGACCCTTGCCCTGCTGCGATGGCTCAGGTGTCTGGGTGACACAAAGCCATGCCCCAGATGGCAGAAGAGAAAATCAGGGCCCTGCAGACTTAGGATGGGTCCCCAGCCCACGTCTCTGGAAACAGGGGAGGTCCAAGGAGATGTTCCTGCCCAGTCGAGATCACAGGAATCGTAAACAGAGGAGATTCTGAGACCCTTCTAGCTCGGAAAGACAACCAGAGGCTGCCAGCAGCTCGAAGAAAAGCTCCCTTCCTTATCAGGGGCTGAACTTTTGAGTACATCTCAGAGGAAAAAACTAGACCTTCACAGAGACCCACCATGACCACAAGCAGCCTGGTTACAGCTGGGGGAGATGCACGCTCCTCTGGGTAAGGTCCAGTCCAGCCCCAAGCTGCCCGCCAGAGGGGTCCTGGGCCTGTGGCTGTCCAGGTCTTATAAGTTCACAGAAATACCCTCCCCTGCTATCCACTCAGCTATGGCCACCCTCTCCTACCCAAATGGCCCCGCCCCTGCCCCCTCAGCCCATCTCAGCAGATTGAAGCAGACCACCCGAATCCACCTGACAGACCATCAGAGGGACTAGAAAGAGGGAGAAGACCACCCGCCCTCCCATCCTGCCAGGGAAGGCTGGAGCCCATGTCCAACCCGGGCCTCACCTGGAGGAAGGTGACCACCCCAAAGGGTGTCTGCACAGGCTGCATCTGCGGGTCCTCTGTCAGCAGCATGTGCTGAATTCTTGACTCACTGTTGTCCAAAGGACTGTGCCAAGACACGTGGTCGCCACTGCAGAAGGTGTTCTCTGTGGAGAGACGTGAGGGTCCTCAGTGTTTGAGGCCTGGCAGGCAGCCCTGAAGCCCAAGCTGGGGCCTGAGAAGCCTGGGCTGGGAGGCTCCATAGCCTTCCAAGGTGGCCCCAGTGAAGGAGGGGAAGCATTCACTCAGATGAGAGCAAAGAATATGGCTATTTCACCCAAATCAAATGCATTCCTGCTTGCCAATCCTGCCAGCCTTCAATGGAAAATGACAGGCTGCCAGTGGGGCTGCTCGCTTGGGGGGCCCAACAACTTCTGGAATCTTCACTTCCCCAGCACCTTCACTGGGGGAGTTCAGTGGGAAGGGGCAGCCACGATCAGGTCTGCCAAGAAAGAATGAAGTACAGAAGAATGAAAGAATTCAGCCAGAAGTCCACAGGAAGGCTGGAGGGCTGTGAAAGCCCTTCACCTTGGAAAAACATACTAGGATTTCTGTGCAGCTGCTGTTGCTGCTGCTGCTAAGTCGCATCTGTCGTGTCCAACTGTGCGACCCCACAGACGGAAGCCCACCAGGCTCCTCCGTCCATGGGATTTCCCAGGCAAGAGTGCTGGAGTGGGGTGCCATTGCCTTCTCTGTCTGTGCAGCTGGAACTGTTCAAATAGGAATCCCCAACCTCGGAGGGCGAGTTTCCCATAGGCAGAGAGATTCAGGGAACAGCTCCTCAGCAGATGGAGATCTGACCATGCCTCACACACCTCGGCAGAGACATGCAGCCCGGAGGGGCAGCTGCTGCCCTGGAGGACACAGGCTTTGGGCCCAGGCTGCCTAAGAGAAACGTGCAAATACGGCCACCTGACAGTCTCCCTGTTGCCCTTCACACGGGCCCACTGCTTCAAAGAAAGATGCGTGAGGGAGCAGAGCCACAAGGGGAAAATACCCAGATGCTATGAAGTTTCCTGTTCCCCTGCCTTTCACCTTGGGTATCCTTCCACAGGTCTGCATTTACCAGACTGAAGGCATCTACAGGTCCTTTTCCATTTCTTCCCACTTCACATTGTTTTGCACATTTCATTCAAAATTATGTATCCTGGAGATCATTCATATCAACACACAGAAAGTTACCTCATAGTTTCCCCTCAATTATAAATTATTATTTATAAATATAATATTGTATTATATTGGCTTAAGGTACACAACATAATGATTTGCTATATGTATATATTGTTAAATTATTATCACAACAAGCCAATCACCACACAAGATATTTTTTTTTCTTGTGATGAGAACTTTTAGGATCTACTCTCTTCGGAACCTTCACGTATATAACACAGTATTGTTGACCATAGCCACTCTGCTGTATATACCTCCATAGAATTTATCTTGTAACTGGAAGTTGTACCTTTTAACTCCCTTTACCCAATTTCACCTACCCGCCCCCCTACCCGCCCAGCAACCTCCTCTCTCCTCTGGCAACTATCTGTCTGTTATGTGTATCTATGAGCTTGGTTTTCATTTTTTCTTTTGTTTATTTATTTTTTTAGATTCCACATGTCAATGATATCATATGATACTTATCTTTCTTTTTCTGACTTTGTAAATTAATTGACCACATGTATGGCTTTATTCCTGGGTTCTTTACCCTGTTCCACTGATTTATGTGTCTGTTTTTAATGTTAATACCATACAGTTTTGGTTACCATAGTTTTATGTACAATAACTACTTCATTTCTTATTCTTATTTTTTTAAATAATCATGAAGTAAGTTTGTATTTTTCATTCTGAAATAGTCAACTACCTCATATTTTATATAACTGTCGTAGTTCATACCAACTACAGTTAGTAGTAGAACTAATGTATAGTGGTTCATTGTGGTCTATTGCTTATGATCTGGGAATCTGCAATTGTCAAGATCTCATCACTTTTCAGTCAACATTTAAAGTAAGGCACAGGGAGAGTCAACTACAAACCCCCCAATTTCCCAATTCCTGCTCAGCCTGCTCCTCCCAGATTTTCTCCCCTTTACAGAAGTATGTGTCTATAAGCAGCATACATGACCTGCAAGAAAGAAGCAATACGACAGGTAAAAAGACTGGATTAGTAATTAAAAGCTTCCCCCCACAATAAAAGGTCTAGGCCCGATGACTTCAATGTAAATTCTACCAACAATTAGAGAAGAATTAATACCAATTTTTCATAAACTTTTCCAAAAATCAAACAAAAAAAAAGGTAACACTTCCCAATTCATTCTATAAAGCCCTGATACCAAAACCAAAGGCATTACAAGAAAAGAAAGCCACGGACCAATATCCCTTATGCACGGACACAAAAATCATCAACAAAAATATCAGCAAAATGAATACAACAACATATAAAATGACACAATGACCAAGTGAGATTTATCCCAGAAATACAAAGTTAGTTTAACATAAGACAATCAATGTAATGTAAATACTACGTCAACAGAATACAGATTTTTTGGAAAATCACAGGATTCTCTCCATAGACACAGAAAAAGCATTTATCAAAATGCAATACTTTTTTTTTTTTATGACAAATACACTCAAACTAGGAATAGATGAGAACTTCCTCAATCTGTTAAAGGGCACCTACAAAAAATCTACAGCTAACATCATACCTGATGATGAAACACTGAATTATTTCCCTCTAAGATCAACAACAAAACAGAGATACGGGCTCTCACCACTTTTATTCAACATGGTATTAGGGGTTCTGAACTTCCCTGGTAGTCCTGCGGTTAAGAATACCCCTGACAATGCAGGGGACGTGGGTTTGATCCATGCTTTGAAAAGATTCCACATGTTGTGGGGAGCCCTTGAGCCACAACTACTGAAGCCTGTGTGTCTAGAGCCTGTGCTCCACGACGAGAGGAGCCACCACAAGGAGAAGCCTGCATACTGCACCTAGAGGCAGCCCCTGCTCACCACAACTAGAGAAAGCCCGTGCACACCGGTGAAGACCCAGTGCGGCCAAAAGCAAACAAATACATCAGTAACACTTAAAGAGAATACAATAAAATAGAAAAGAAGGACCAAGAGGGAATCATTCCCTAGGTTCTAAAAAACAAAACAAACAAACAAACAAAAAACCCTATGGTATTAGAGGTTCTAACCAAGGCAATAAGGTAAGAAAAACAAATAAAAAATTAGATAGACTGACAAGGAAATAAAACTACCTCTATCTATAGATGACATGATCTTATAATTGAAATCCTAAGGAATCTACTAAAAAACTATCAGAAAAACACAAGTTCAGCAAGATTTCAGGATATAAGAATAATAAACAGCTAGTGCATATTTCTATACACTAAGAAGAGCAACTTGAAAATGAAATTGATAAAATAATTCCATTCACAACAGAATCAAAAAGAATACAATACTTGGGAATAAATTTAACAAAAGAAATGTAAAATTTGTACTCTGGAAACAATAAAACGACTGCTACAAGAAAATAGAGAAGACCTACATAGATGCAAATTGCTCATAAACCAGGAGACTTAATGTTGTTAAGATGGCAATATTCCCCAAAATGATCTACAGATTTAATACAGTCCCTGTTAAAATGCCAAATGCCCCCCCTCCGTTTTTTGCAGAAATTCACAACCTGATCTTAAAATTCATTTGAAAATGCAAGGGACACAGAATAACCAAAACAATCTTGAAAAAGATGGACGATTTAATCTTTCTGTTTTCAAAACTTGCTACAAAGCTATAGTCATCAAGACAGTGTGGTACTGGCACAAGAACACCATTTGATCAAGGTAACACAATTTATAGAGTCCAGAAACAAACCCTCAAATTTATGGTCAATTAATTTCTGACAAGATAGTCAAGACAATTCAATACAGGAAAGAATACTCTTTTCTGCAGATAGTGATGGAACAACTGAATATCTACATCCAAGACAATCAAGCTGGATTCCTTCTCTAAACCATAAATAAAACTTAATTCAAAATGGATCATAAACCTAACTATAATAGAACTACAAAACTCTTAGAAGAAACATAAGAGTAAATCTTCTGTCCTTGAATTAGGCAATGTTCTTAGATAGATACCAAAAGCACACACAAACAAAGAGAAGATAAATTGGACTTCATTAAAATTAAAACCTGTTGTGATTCAAGAAAGTGAAAAGAAACGCAAATGGAAACCACAAGGAAATAATCACTTTACACACATTGATTGATTTAGCCGCTAAGTCGTATCCAACTCTCGTGACCCCATGGACTGTAGCCTGCCAGGTTCCTCTCTCCATGGGATTCTCCAGGCAAGGATACTGGAGTGGGTTGTTCTTTCCTTCTCCAGGGGATCTTCCTGGGTCTCCTGCATCGCAGGTAGATTCTTTACCGACTGAGCTATGGGGGAAGCCCTCATACGTACATTAGGATGGCCATTATAAAAATAAAAAAATAAAGCAAACAAAAACCTCAGAAAATAACAAGTATTGGTGAGGATTTAGAAAAATTGGATCCCCTCTGCATTAGTGGTGCTGTGCTGTGTTTAGTCACTTGGTCGTGTCCGACTCTTTCTGACCCCCAAGGATTGTAGCCAGCCAGGCTCCTCTGTCCATGGGGATTCTCCAGGCAAGAATACTGGAGTGGGCTGCCATGCCCTCCTCCAGGGGATCTTCCCATCCCAGGGATTGAACCCAGGTCTCCTGCATTGCAGGCAGATTCTTTACCACCTGAGACACCAGGGAAGCCCAAGAAAACTGGAGTGGGTAGCCTATCCCTTCTCCAGGGTAATTTCCTGACCCAGAAATTGAACCTGTATTCTATTTGTATTCAACCTGTATTTGTCTCCTGTATTGCAGGCAAATTCTTTATCAGCTCAGTTACCAGGAAGCCCATGTAAAATGGTGGAACTGCTTTGGAAAAGTTTGGTGATTCCATGAAATACTAAACATGGGATTACCATATGACCCAACAATGCCACTTGTAGGTACATACCCCAGAGAAATGAAAACATGTCCACACAAGGACTTGTACTTCAGTGTTCACAGCAGCATTATTCATAATAGCCCAAAGGTGGAAACAACCCAAGTGTCCATCAACTAATGAATGAATAAATAAAATGTGGTATATCCACACAATGGAATATTATTTGGCAATACAAAATACTGAAGTATTGATACATGCCACAACATGAACAACATAGCAAAAACATGATGCTAAGTGGGAAGCCAGTCACGAAAGGCCATGTGTGATTCCATTTATACATAATGTCCTGAGTAGGCAAATCTACAGAGATAGACAGATTAGTGGTTGCCTAGGGCTGGGTGACTTCACTTTCACTTTTCACTTTCATGAATTGGAGAAGGAAATGGCAACCCACTCTAGCATTCTTGCCTGGAGAATCGCAGGGATGGGGGAGCCTGGTGGGCTGCCGTCTATGGGGTCGCACAGAGTCCGACACAACTGAAGCGACTTAGCAGCAGCAGCAGCAGCAGCAGGGCTGGATTGGGTAAGGGGGAATGGGAAGTGACTGGTCTGGGGCTGCTTTTTGGGGTAATGGTCTCACAGCTGTGAACTATAAAATATGTGAATTATATCTCTGTAAAGGTGATTTTTAAGAAGAAGAAAGAAAATGCAGCAGGTAAAAGGGAAGAATCTTGTGGGAGAAGAAAAGTGGAAGAAACAAGGCCCTGGACTGTTACTACCTTCACAGGTAAAGCAGCCTGACCCGGGAGAAACCTGAGTCATAGTCCCCAGACTTCACAGCATTTTATAGTCCACCTATGCAATCAACTACTCCATTTTCATTTTCTACAAACAAGGAAAGGATCCTCAAGATTGCCCAAGGTTGTAGAGCTAGCCAGTGAGGATGGGCACAGTGCAACATCGCCCACACTTCTGAGTCACCCGTAACATCCATCAGGGTTTTCAACTTATCTGTGTACACCCATCCCATTGCCTACCTGTATTTCCCCCCTAAAATTGACTCACTTTTTAAAATCTAACAAACTTACTTTAAAGGAAATGTCATATCACTATACTACATAAGGAAAATAAAAAACCAATTTTGCTTGTCATAAAGAGGAAGATAATTTTGATAACTTCAAAATAATTTAATGAAAAAAGTTAATAATGTATAACTGATACTGCTGCCTATCTAACATTGTTAAAAACTGAAATAAACAAGGGTCAAAGACTGTTAAAGGTTTAAAGAGTCATATCAAACTGACAAACTCAGCAGGACTGAATCAGAACTGAAGAGGGAAGACAGTCCTCACTCGTCACAGTATTGAGTGCTTTGTCCAGTTACCATCTAAAATCTCTTGCTGGCTTTGGCAAACCCTGGCCAACTGGCTAATTTTGCAGGTGGGAAGGCTCTGTCCTATTTGCCTCTGCTGCGTGCATGTTCGTGCTAAGTCACTTTAGTTGTGTCCAACTCTGTGTGACCCTATGGACTGTAGCCCACCAGGCTCCACTGTCCATGGCATTCTCCAGGCAAGAATACTGGAGTGGGTAGCTATTCTCTTCTCCAGGGGGGTCTTCCCTACCCAGGGATCAAACCTGTGTCTCTTACATCTAACCTGCATTGGCGGGCATATTCTTTACCACTAAGTGCCACCAGGGAAGCCTATTTGCCTCTGTGACCCTGGGCAACTTGCCCAATCACAGTCTCTAAGCCCTTCCACATCTGTAAGTAGGAAATAGTGTGCCTACTCAGTGCGTGTTCCACTGGAGCATGATATTACTCCTGTACTGGAATACTGCTACTTCCATCTCGGTCAAAGTCCCTTTATCAAAAAGCACGACAGGCCACAGAACCTGTAGCTAACAGCAACTGCCAGTAGGTGGCACCATTGCTCCTGGATTAAGGAAGAGTGGCCAGTTCCCTCCAGCGCCCCACCTCTAAGCAGACTTTGGCTGGAAACAGGGAAGAGGCTACAGAGGTTTGGAATTACGACCTTTATTAACCAGAATTAACATCAATTTAAAAATACATGCTTTACAAAGCTACACTGTTTAAATGAAATACGAATAACGAAAAGCAACTCTGTACAGACAGTTTGGGAAGGGGTTGACTTTAGTCAGCTGGGAGACAGACCCGGGTTGCTGTTCCAGAACCAACACACCAACCTGCGTGATCCGGAGTGAGACGGTCTTAACTACCCACGGAAAGGTTTAGAGAGCACGTAGTTAACAACCTCCCAGACCTGCCTGCTGGGTGAACCAGACTTTTGAGCTCTGCTCTGGCCAAGAAACGGTCTTTCTTAACAATGAAAGAGCCTTGGTCACAGTTTTCAAGCCTGGGACAAAGCCACAATGGGCTCATTCTTGAGTCCGGCCTGGTCTTTATGCCCCGGATGCTCAGCCCCATTCTGTGCGGAGCCAGCACGGCCTCTGCTCTCAGGCCCAGCGCCCACCCCGGGAAGGCCTCAGCCCCATCAGAGGGGTTTTGAAATGCTAATACTGCCTCGGTTGGAGGCCCAGCTGTTCAGCCCAGTGGTTAGAGGAGCTCGCTCCCTCTCCCTTCCTTTCTTTGGTCCCCTCAAGTGTTCTTACCCAGACATCCCTGGGAACCCCACCCAAACTGCACAGCAGAGGGGCTGCCAGGAGGTGTGAAGGTGGGCAATTCCAGGTGAGGCCTGGAGGCCACTTCACATTCCCTCCCTCTTCCTCTCCGCCTCCCAGTACCATGTTGCAGTACCATTCCGCTGCTGCAGCCTGTTTGGAAAATTTACACCACTTCAGGGTGGCATAGGATCCAAAACATACTCGCTTCAGTTCTGCCCCTTGCTCAATTTAAAGAAAGCTTTCATCACTGGATGTCTCTCCCCAGTAACAAACAACTCCCTGGCAAGAACTCTTAAGAGGTTGGGGCGGGGGGGCGGTGCGTATGGCTGTGCAGATTCTAACTGACCCCTTGAATTGGCTGTCACCCTACCCTACCTCGCGAACATCCAGCTTTAGTCATGGTGGTTTGAAGTTGGACTGTGCTACATAGAAGAAGTTAGCAAAATCTAGGGAAATGGATTGCAGAAGAAAACAGCTATTGTTTGCAAAATAATGAGAGCTGCCTTTGAAACACTAAGAAACAAATGCGTTCTTCAAGAGTTCTTAAGAGTGGGATCTGTTTCCATTCTGTGTAGAAGTATAGGAGGAGCCCCCCGCCTCCCCCACCCCCCATCTCAGTGGTCAGACTCCATAAGCTTGGTCTGAGGAGAACGGGTTAATGTTGTCTCCTGGAGCCTCAAAGACAGGGTTTCTCATGGCGGATGCCAGAAGTACTCATGCTTGCGGATGGTTACCTGCGCTCCAGACATGAAGAGCAAAGGCAGGAAACCCAGCTGAACTGGGGCAGGTGTCAAAGGGGTGGCAGGTCTGCAAGAGGTGTTTCAGGGAGTGGAGGAAAACAAAAGGCAGCCCAAAGCAGGCTGGTAGACTGGAGTCTGTCAACTTTAGGGTCAAGCTCTGAACAATGGGGTTGCCATCATCATCTTTCCATCCCTCTCATCTTCTTGGTACTCACAAATCACTTTCACGATGAAGCCTTCCATGCTTCCCAAATGAAGACATAGAGCTGGTTCCTAGGACAGCTAAGCAGTTCTTCCCTGAAATGCCAGATGTTCCGACACAGATGGCTGAGCGGGAAGGTCAGGTGGCCTCCCCTGTCTCAGAAAGTCCCAGGATCAAACCAACATTCCAGGTGGGGAGAATCTGGCAATGGCCTCACCCTCTCTCCTTCCTGAGAAGGCCCACTGTGGGCTGCTGGAGCTGGGCCCAGAGAAGGCCTCCTCTGTGGTTGGAAGAGAGACCCTTCAAGTCAACTGAAGGCCCATGAACTGCAATACATTAAATGGGCAGAAACACAAGTCTGCACAGGCACGAGCAGCCTCCAGATGCCCCAGCAGGAGGAGGAGACAGCCTGGAGGTTTTACTGAATGACCCAGGCCTAGCCGAGGTGGTGGAGGGGGTGAAGTTCAAAGTCAGCCCTGTCGGCCTCTGCCCAGCCCAGATACTCCTAACTGAAGCCACTTAGTCTGCCCACTGCCCCGCTGGATCTCCATGTAATCCTGTCCTAATTTCTAAGCCCTGGTGCTTTCTCCTTGCTTGTTCTAAGCCAAGCTGTAGGGAAAGAAGTGGGGTTGTATATTGCCTCATCTATTTGTGTCATGGTAGATTTCTAGAAATTAGGAGCCTCCAACATTTTCTGAGGTCACAGCATGTAGGACAGCTTGGTATCACTGCCACAGATTACATTTCTGGAGCCCTTAACACACCTATGAGATGTTGTGCTCATTCTGGGGAGGGGACACCCCAGGCATCAAGCAGAGGGCACTGCCCTCACTGTCCTAGCACCCTCAGACCCAGAGCCTCCTGCAGTCCTCCCCTACATCCATGTGAAAGCACCCGCCGAAGGAAGGGAACAGACCTTCTTGCTGGGAAAGATCAGCGCTCACCTTTTCCTGGCAACGGCAACTCTCCTTCCTCCAGGGAGCCAAATAAAGTCATGAGTGGACACTTCTCTGCCCGCCTGCCCAGACTCCCCAGCTCCAAGCCAGAGCTGAGTGCAGTTCGGAGCCCTGCAGCACTGGTGAGACCTAGCCTACCCTAGGGAGTCTGGATGGCAGCTGAGAACAATATGTATGTGTATCACATAGGAGCAAAAAACTGACTGTGTCCTGGGAAATTCCCCTTTAACACTTGAGTACTGTAAGCAGACAGTATGAGGGGGACACAGGAGTTTAGAAGCTTCGATTGGTATGGAACAACAGAATCTGGCACCCCTGCCCTTCTGCGCACACATGCACAGCAGACTGTAGGAAGGAGATTCCAGGAGCCGGATTGCACAATCGCCCCGCTGCAGCGCTTCAAATCACACTCCTCCAAAGAAAGGCCGAGACAGGATTCTTTCTTTAAGAAAGAAGGAAATAACCACAAAACAAACAAACAGTGTGTGGAGGCGAGAGAGAGACAGATTGCCTGTACGTGTGTTAACGGGCTTTCGTGGCCAGCAGGCAAAGTTCTTCATAGCTGGGTGGATGGTGTCAAGCTTTTCCAACCTGGTCAAGGGGTGGAAGCAAGAATTCAACCCCTCTCCCACCTTTTAGAACTCCTGAAGGCAGTTTCTCTAGACTGGAAAAGTGAATCTGAGTGTTTGGTTAGAGAGAGTCCTTCAACTAGTTCTGTGTGACATTAATCTGGCTCAATGTGGCTGCAAGACACTGCTGGGGAAGTGGGCGTGCCATACCACTTGATTAAGTCAGGAAGAGCAAGAGGAGACGTGCTTGTTCTTACAAAACTGAAGGGGAAAGCAAAGGATATTTCTTCTAGGTTTCGTCCAGAATCAAAGGAATTGCCAAGGATTGGAAAGCCAGTCCAAGGAGACTCAAAATTGTTTCCCTATGTATTTTCTCAACAACCTCTGGCTCTCCACCTTCCTCCCTCTTCCTCAAAGACACAGATACAAAGGCAAACGATGCAGGGGAAGGGAGACCCCTTTCATAACAGAGAAACTCAGCAAAATCAGTGCAGGAGGGGGCTGGTAGGCTGCCAGTGGCCCCCAGGGTCCTCCCCCAAAAGTGAGTCTCAGGACGGGCTCTCTATCTGGTAGTGGGAATAACCCCAGAGGCCGACGGCAGATCCCGGACACTCCATGTCCACACACACAGGGTCCCAGTGCGACACCCTCATTCTCCCCGTGTGGATGGCGAGGCCCTTGACTGCAGTGGGAGCTCGTAGGGATCTATCTGCCACAGGTAGCAGCTGTCACTAGTCAAATCCTGTTCCTCCACCCACCATGGCCATACCCTCCTGTAAGGAATTCGGGGCCTTCCAGAAAGCCCTGAGTCCTAAACTGGCAGATGCTTTCACTTCTCTCTTAAAGCAGCTCCATGTGTTTAGACATCTGTCAGAATGTAAAGGCGGAGTCTTCTGCCCAGAGGCTAGTAACTGGGCAAAACCTGTCCGTGCTCCTCTCACTCTTCTGAACTGGCAGAGGACTCACCACCTACACGCAGAGCAGATTCCAAGCTCCTTTGTTCCAAAAGCCAAAATAACAAAAAAGATTTTAAACTTGCAACCCCTACATGCCAAGAGATGTTTTAAAGTTTTAAAATCAACTGCATGCTTCTACTCCTTCTGCCTCTTTCCTAAAGAGACTAGTATTTAAATCCACAGGAAAATCCATTTAGTTGCTAATGCTTCCATGGTGGCTCAGTGGTAAAGAATCCTCCTGCCAATGCTGGAGACGCAGGTTCAATCCCTGGGTCGGAAAAGTCCTCTAGAGAAGGAAGTGGCAACCCACTCCAGTATTCCTGTCGGGGAAATCCGATGGACAAAGGAGACTGGCGGGCTATAGTCCATGGGGTCACAAAAGAGTCGGACACAACTTAGCAACTAAACAACAAATATGTAAACTAGCATAGTCACTGTAGAGGGCCACATGGCAGAAACTATTAATAAAGATACATTCCCTTTGACTCAATCATTCTACTTCTTAGCATCTACCCTACAGCAGAACATGTGCCCAAGGAGGAGTGAACAAGGATGGTTGCAGCATTGGTGCATTGTTTGTGATCATGGAAAAAGTGAAACAGCCTGAATGTGCATCACTAAGAAAATGGTTAAATGATGGCCTAAACATGCTACCAAATCATAGGCAACAGTAAAAAGGAAAAAAATAGATAAACTTCATAATTGACATGGAAAGATCTGCAAGACATACTGTTAATTGAAAAATCTATCTGTGAAGAACAGTATCATTTCACTTACATTAAAGAAGGAAAAAAAAAAGTAAACCCATCTCATTTCTTTAGGTACCTAGAAGAAGGTGAATACACAGAAAAAAAAAAGTGTCTAGATGGTCATACAGATAAATGACTTTTTTTAGGGAGGGGCCTGAGATTGGGTTGTGTGGTTAAGGAGGGCTTTATCTGTAGAATCTGAATTTTTAGCCTCAAAAAATGTACTTACATATTATTAATACACTTAAAAAAATAAAATCAGAAAGAACTCCTCCTTGATACCTCAGAAATGCCTCAGGAACTCTGTGTGCAGTGACACAGATCTGGCCCAGCCAGGAAGCTAGGGGGCCACCCTTGGCTCACATCTAACATGTCACCAGTGGAACTTTCACCATCTAAGCTTTTAATTTCTTAAACAAATGCTCCACCTTCTAAATTAACCAGACTGATGATGCTGGTCCTGTTGCCACAGATTTCAAACTTTTCCTGTTACTTTATTTTTCTTCTCTTGGTGGTTATGGTCAGTTACATAAAAACAATCCCCTTTCTCTCCCTTGCAACTTTTGTTCTTGGTCCTATTTCTGTACACTGGTTCTTACCCGCACTTCTAGCATTCTTACTGCTTTACAGCTCAGGGTTAACATTGCTCTTAAGAAGTCTAAAATCTTAGGATATTATTTTAAATTTCTATTAATAGGCTGTTTTTATGCTCTTTGAGATACAAGATCTCTGGGGACAAGGGCAAGACCTGTTAAGTGATTTTGTTCATGATACTTTGACAATCAACATTTGCTATTTGATCATTTTAAGAATAAAGTCAGCTGTTCTCTTCAAAAAAAAAGAAAAAAGGTCTAAAATCTAAGATCTGTATACACAGCTATAGACCAGCCACCTGACAAGCCCAGGTGAAGACGACCACACATACCTGCTATTCACATTTGTTAGGATAAACAGAGGAGAAGCACTCTTACTATGGAACAAAGCTGCATTCGTATCTCTGAGTCAAAGAACTTTAGCACAGACCTCATTCTGCCTAAATTCCAGAGGAAGGGCATTTTGCTCCTTTGCAGAAGTCTGGAAGCCTGGAGGGACACTCTAAGGTACTTTTTTGCTTTGTTGTCATTTTGCACTTGCTTTGGGAGTGGAGAGAGGTGTACCGTTGGCACGCACAGGCTAGGAAGGTGCAGATAAAACAACCATCTCTGTTTTTCCTTCAGCAAAGAGGATGGTGAAGACAGGATGTGGCTCCAGTTCCTTTCAGGGGAAGAACCTGGTTCTGCCCAGGCTTTATGTACATAAAGCGTTTGGTTTCCAACGAATATGAAGAGAGAAACCTTCTGGAACCAGGTAAGAAGTTACATAGGTGAGAAAAGCAAGTCTTCTCTCAAGTGCCATCCTCATTTAAGAAAACATGTCTGCCCTCATCCCAGCTATGAGTTCAGATGTAAGCAAGGTGGAACCATTCAATGGCAGGCCTGGGGTGGAGCTCAGGCTTCATTCACCCTAGTACTCTCAGGAAGAAGTCATTCCTGAGTGAGTCACCAGATGCAGTCAGGCGGCAGGGGAAACTGGTGAATCAATCAAACCAAAACGAGTGAACTTCAACCCTTCTCCCAACCACCAACCACAGTGAAACAGGAGAAAGGAAAGCATTTCGGTACAGTGGTGACCTGAGTATTAGAGAAGAGAATTTTCAAGGAGTTCTTTCTTACTAAATCTGCTAAGACTTGGCCAGCCCATCGTACAGCTTTGTACTTCAAATCTCTCCAAATTACATTAAAATATTTCATATGTTTTTTTGCGACTCCTGGTCTGAAACTTAGGCTTAGAAACAAACCAAACAACTTGTCAAGGTGAATTTTCAACCAAAGTAGAGAAAATAATACAATAAATTCCCAAATATCACTTAGCTATACTAATTATCAACTCTCATGGGCAGTTCTAAATCATCTATAACCACTCCCCCCAGCCTCCACCCTAACCTCATATGATTACTTTGAAGTAAATCTCAGATATTATATCAATTCACCCATGAATATCTTAGTTTTGATCTCTAAATGGTAAGGACACTTTTAAAAGCATAACCACAATTACAGGCATCAAACCTAAAAAATTTGACAGTAGTTTCTGATTATCACATATCAAAGTTATTGTTCAAATTGATCTTCCATAAATGTCTTTGACAGTTGGTTTGATCAAATTACTATTCAAACAAGGACCATACAGTGTATTTAGACGTGCTGTGCTGTGCTTAGTCACTCAGTCGTGTCTGACTCTTTGTGACCCTATGGACTGTAGCCCACCAGGTTCCTCTCTGTCCATGAGGATTCTCCAGGCAAGAATACTGGAGTGGGTTGCCATGCCCTCCTCCAGTTGCCATGCCCTCCTCCTCTTCCCAACCCAGGAATCTAACCCATTAGATGGTTTACTTTTTAAGCCTTCTAATCTCAAAGTTTTTTTTTTTTTTTTTCTCCTTATTGAAGGAAACAGGTTTTTTGTCCAGTAGAATTTCCCAGTCAGAATTTTGCTGTTTGCATCCCCATGGTGTTATTCAGCATGCTGCTCTGTCCCTTGATGTTTCTTGTAAACACCAAAGCTTAGAGCTAGACTGTGATGTTAGCAGACAGTGATGACGCTAGCTAGATCTAGTATTTCATTGGAAGGTTGCAAACACGATTCTATCATTCTTTATAGCTTTTTTAGCTGGAAATCATCTCTAAAGTTATCTTGAGGTAATTTTTACAGGAAAGGCAGATCAAATGTGTGGCTCTTTTCCTTTATTTGCTAGTTTTCAGAATGATAAATGGTCGTATCTTCTAAAAAGATGATCAAATGAGGTTCTTCTGGTTTGATTGCCTTTTCTTAAAAATTTATTTTACTGAAGTTGGTTGATTTACAATGTTATGTTAATTTCTGCTGTACAGCAAGCTGATTCAGTTATACATATATGTATATATATCGAATATACTGATTATATATATACATACATAAATATATTGACACTGATATATTCAAGATCAGAGGTGTTGAATATAGCTTCTATGCTATACAGCAGGACCTTGTTTATTTACGTTTTTAAGTATTACTATGAACACAGATTTTTTTAAAAGATTTTTTTTTTTTGGCTGTGCTTGGTCTTCATTGCTGCGCAGGCTTTTCTCTAGTTGGATATGTTGTGAATTTCGTTTGCTACATTTTGCTTTGAATTTTTAGGTCAACTTTAAGGAAGTCCCCATGATTCCCCACCACCTGGTGTTCATATCCTGTATTCTCTCCCTTTGAGTGTGGGCAAGACCTGCAACCTGTTGGTTTCCAAGAGAATATGAAAGTGAAGGGATTTTACACATTATTAAGATCTCTAATCATTTGATTTTTAAATTCTTTTCTTGTACTAAAATACACATAAAATAAAATTTACCATCTGAACAATCTAAGTGAACAATTCAATATTATTATGTACATCCACCTTGTTGTGCAAACAATCTCCAAAACTCTTTTCTTGCAAAACTGAAACTTCGTACCCATTAAACAACAACTCCCAATTCTCCACTCTCTCCTGCTCCTGGCAATCACCAATCTACTTTTTGTCTCTGTGAAGCTGGCTACTCCAGGTACCACATGTAAATGGAACCATCCAATATTTGTCCTTTTGTGACAGGCTTAGTTCACTTAGAATAATGTCCTCAAGGTTCACTCATGTTGTAGAAAGCGTCACAATTGCCTTCCTTTTTAAGGCTGTATGCATGCACTACATTTTATCCATCCATTCTTCTGTGGATGGGCACTGGGTTGCTTCTCCTTTTTGGCTCTTGTGAATAATGCTGCTATGAACATGGGTGTATGAGTAACTCTTGGAGACTCTGCTTTTCAATTCTTTTGGATATATACCTGGAAGTGGAATTACTTAACCATACAGTAATTCTATGTTTAATGTTTCGAGAAACCTCTGTGCTATTTTCCACAGTGGCTGTACCATTTTACATTCATACCAGTGGTGCATGAGGTTTCCAGTTTCTCCACATCCTCGTCAACACATTATTTTCTGGTGTTTTCTTTTTCTTTTTTTTTTTTTAACAGTAGCCATCCTAATGGATATGAGGCCCAAACAAATGATTCTGAGTTAATTATAGGGGAGATAATTTTTGGTGTACTTGACTGAATTAGGTGAAAACTCTTAAAAAAAAAAAAAAAAAAGGACTGTTGAGATACACACACACACACACACCAGAGACTGCACTGCTGGCTTTGAAGAAGCAAGCTGCATTGAATCCTACAGCCATAAGGAAAGGAATTCTGCCAACAACCTGAGGGAACTTGGAAGCAATCTCTCCCCAGTATAGCCTCCAAATAAGGATGCAGCCTGCAGCCATTTCCATATCAGCCTTGTGAGACCCTAAGCCGAGGACCTGTCAAAGCTAGGTCTAGACCACTAACCCAAAGAAACTAATAATAAACATGTGTTGTTTTAAGTCATTAACTTTGTGAAAATCAGTTTTATAGCACAGAAAACCAACACAGGAAAAATGTTCATTTTGGTTTTTGTTTTATAATTTTTTTCAGAAGACAGACACCTTTCATTTTTCAATATTAGGTAGTAATGTCATTTTCTCCATTACTGATATGCATTAACAATCTTTAAACAAAGCAAACAAGACAATCTTCTTATCTAGAAATCTTCACTGTATTATTACACTTTCTTACTCAAATTTCCTCAATGCTTTTGTAGAATATAATGAGGACCAACAGCAAGGAGATCAAACCAGTCAATCCTGAAGGAAATCAGTCCTGAGTATTCATTGGAAGAACTGATGTTGAAGCTGAAGCTCCAATACTTGGGCCACCTGATGCAAAGAAGTGACTCATTGGAAAAGACCTTGATGCTGGGAAAGATTGAAGGCAGGAGGAAAAGGGGACGACAGAGGATAAGATGGTTGGATGGCATCACCAACTTGATGGACACGAGTTTGAGCACGCTCCAGGAGTTGGTGATGGACATGGAAGCCTGGCATGCTGCAGTCCATGGGGTCGCAAAAAGGACATGACTGAGTGACTCAACTGAACTGAACTGAATGAGGATCAAATACATCTGGTTATAAACTACCAAATTTATACAATGCGAAATATAGATCAATCACATTCTATCTTATAAGGAGTATTTTGGTAATATTATAGGCTTTTTTGTTTGCTTTGTAATTAAATAAAATTTACATCACTCCAAAGTCAAAAACCTAAAAACAAAGTCTATTTAGAGAAATCTGGCTTCCTCTACATTCTGTTCCTTTTTTCATAGATCATCATTTAAAAAATAATAGTTTATCCTTCCACTTAAAACATATAAAGAAAAACATGTTTTCTTATATAAATAACTTACTATACATATTTTTCTCCACATTTCTTTTTTTTTTTTTAAGATTGCAGCGGCTGTAGTTTTATTTTGGTCACAACATTACCATATATTTGATTCTATATCCCTGAATATTCAACAACTTTTTAGGCTATGTGAAAAAGAAATTTCTTTGCTTTGACACATTTGCCTGCCATTCTGAGTAACAACTCTGAGGCCACTGCCTGGCCTTCTGCATGAGGCAGTTCCACTGCTTATCCTCAAGAGTGTTATCCTTATTACCACCAAATCTTTTATTGCACAGATAGAATGATGAGCATACATATTCTTAAACATAACTCCTTAATATATATTGAAATATCTGAAACGGTTGGATTTATACATTTTAAGAGACATCTTGCTAACACAGTGTATTCTACTTACATAACCAAGATAATAAATCTATAAACCATGCTGTATGAATTACAAGTACCTGTACTTTACCCTATGGTAAACTGACTGCATTGGTAGTCCCAATTAACATATGCATTTTATCTGTAAAACCTGGTAGACCCTTCACTCTCTGACTCTAGGCTTGGCCAGGGGCTTACACTGGCCCAGGGGACAGCAGCAAATGGAAGCAGAGGCATGACAAAGCATGCACAAATTTCCTTGTCTTCCCATGGACCCCCCACTACTGCTGTGAGAAGATGCCTGCACTAGTTATGACAAATGTGTAACGTTCCAAACATGTAAAAAAAATGCTTTAATTAGTAGCCATTTGTAAATATCTTTTCCTATTTTTGCATCTGTGTCTTGGATTCTTAGAAGTGAAACTGCTATAAGAAAGGTAAGTAGATAAGCATTTTGCTAGACAGTGATATGTTCTCTTTCACCGAGAGAGCACCATTTTGCATCCCACCATGAATGCCTGAAAGTGCCTGCCTCCTCACAATTTGGCAACAGGTTATGTGATCAAATGTGGATTTCTGCCAATCTGACAAGTGGGAAGTGGTACCTCAGGGTGGTTTAACTTTAATTTGTGTTTTTCTTATTATGAAGTGAACATCTTTCTTTTCACGTGTTTATGGGCCATTTGCTTGAAACATCAACTTTTAAGCCAGAGAGCTTTCTGGTGGGCCTCATCTCCAGCAACCCAAAAAGAGATAAATTAATAAAACACTGACTTCTCTTGGCTCTGTCACCAGCCACCACAGCGTAAGGTTCAAGCAACACTCGGCATTCATCAGTTTTCCTCTACCGAATCATGGAGACAAAGAGTTGGCCCAAATGTATTTTGTTTACCCTCGTGTCCAAGGCAAAAACAGGGCATCAAGTGAGGAGTCTCTGCGTAATCATACTTTATTTTCTGATACATTTTCCTTTGTTGAGCAACCTTAAAGAAGTCACTTAACTTCTCTGCATCCCTTTCCTTATGTATCAAAACATGATACGGTCTACCTTGCAGGGTAGTTTTTACAACCAAATAAAAGAATTAACATAAGTAAGAATTGTCTTGAGATGAAAGTATGGTACAAATTAAGGAACTGTTACACATTTGAACTGTTACACATCTGAGCCATCTTCCCTGGTGGCCCAGATGGTAAAGCACCTGCCTACAATGCAGGAGACCTGGGTTCAATCCCTGGGTCCGGACGATCTCCTGGAGAAGGAAATGGCAACCCACTCCAGTATTCTTGCCTGGAAAAACCCATGGACAGAGAAGCCTCATAGGCTACAGTCCATGGGGTCACAAAGGGTCAGACACGATTGAGTGACTTCATTTTCACTTTCTACGCATTTGAAAGAGTCTACCACTGGAAAACACGGCCATCGTTGACAAGAAAAAGAATGAAGGTGGAAGGGCATAGTGGGAGGTGAGACCCTCAGAGTCCATCCACTGTGGCAGAGCAGACAACTTCCTCAGGGAGCCAAGATTCTAATTTTCACCTTAGGAAATGAAGCCTCCTCTTCCTTAGCTTATATCAAGAAACACAGCCACAGTACATATGGGTGTTCTCAGAGACTGCCCAGCAGGGTCAGATCAAGAAGGGCCTGGGACAAAAGCATGAAGAAGTGGGGAGGCAGGCTGTTTGCAGGAAGCCAGACCAGAGCACAGCAGAACCGGCTGGAAGCTGGATTAGAAGGAAACAAGTATGTCTTAAGTGGCCTTTGGGTTTAGTGGTTTGAGCCCCCAGATAACCAACCCCACATGCAGCACTTAAAACCTCTCTACTTAAAGCCAGACTTGACTAGAACAACTTCAAAGATGGAAGGTCTACTGCCTCCTTAGAAAATGCTTCCACATCTCAAAGAATAGTCAACAGCTTTCTAATCCTCTCTGGATAATAAGAAAAGTCAAATCCCTCTTCCATATGGCAAGACCTCAGATATTTTTAAAACACCTGTGTGGGTCATAGTTCACCACTCTCCACACCTCATCCCAAAGTCTTCTCTTCTTCAAAGTAAAATGTTTCCAGTTTCCTCACTTTTAAAGCCATTCCTCACAAACCACAGTTTAGAGAACTTCTGTCAGCCTGAGAACCACTACTCTGGGTACATCGAGTTGTCGATGTCCCCTGGGTGCATGTGGCACCCAGGAAGTTCTATCGTGCTGGAGATGGAACATGAAACAGAAACTTAGTTCTGGGTACAGGTGTAAAGACCAGACCTCCAGCTATTCATGTGTCTGCCCAAGCACTTCCAAAGTTCCCTACCCCTCAGACACAGGAAGGAGGTTGGGGATAACCAATTTTGTGTGATTTGGTTATTGGCAGAGGCTGCAAATTATGAGTGGTAACAGCTTGGTACTTAGACCAGACTTCTTGTCAGGACATTTCTTCCTGGTTGAAGTGGTGGAACAGGGACTAAGTCATGAAGGTAAGCTTGGAAGTGCATTTAGCTCGGCTTTCTGAGAGCCATGGAGTTGGCTTAGCTCACATGCCCCAGTGTCGCAGAACTCTCTAACTTTAGAATCAAGGCAGCCTTGAAGTTACCAAAAATGGGAAGACTCCTGTGACTCACTTTGGGGACTTCGGAAGCTACTTTCTCAGTGCCTGGGCTGCCAACTGACCATAACTACAGATGAGAAAACACAAGGTAGTGATGGCCAGGGGCCACCCAGCCTTACGGAATCATCTTCACGGAGGACAGCCGTTCACACGTACCAAACCACAAAATGTGCAGATCTGTGTCCCAGAAATTCCACTCTAGAAATTTCTTCTGGGTGCCAAGGACCCAAGATGTCTGCCTCCAGCCAGAGTTCACATGGATGAACACTCCACTGTGTCCACTACTAGCTTTTGTGACCCCAGGACCCCTTAGCTCCCCAGGAGGCCCTCCAAAACCAGCAGGAAATAATTAAGTTCATCAGTATCAAGAATCAACATCCAAATGTGTCAACAGCTTCTACTACTGATGTTATCCTTTCCAGAGCACAAGTCCAAATTCCTCCAGGACAGGACTTGAAGGAACTCTGAAATTCCCAAAAAGCCCCTCTGGAGAACTTTGGAAGAACCAGTTCCAAGTAGTGGGAAGCACAGGCAAAACCAGACTAGACATGAGTTCCAGCAAAAGCAGCCATTTTACCAACTCTGAAAGGGCCCCCTTATTTTATCTTCTCATCTCACTTGTTCAAAAAAAATCTCTGCTGCTGACGATGTTGGGTCTGATACACTCCTCTGTCCTGCCTCTGCTGTTGCTACTGCTGCTAAGTCTCTACAGTCGTGTCCGACTCTGTGCGACCCCATAGACAGCAGCCCACCAGGCTCCCCTGTCCCTGGGATTCTCCAGGCAAGAACACTGGAGTGAGTTGCCATTTCCTTCTCCAATGCATGAAAGTGAAAAGTGAAAGTGAAGTCGTTCAGTCGTGTCTGACTCTTCGAGACCCCATGGACTGCAGCCCACCAGGCTCCTCCATCCATGGGATTTTCCAGGCAAGAGTACTGGAGTGGGGTGCCATTGTCTTCTCCGCTGTCTTGCCTCTAGAAGCATGTATAAGGAATGACCCACAAAGAAGGAGGTGAGGTCAGAGTCACCACAGAAGCTAAAAATGCAAGGTTTAAAAAACCCAGAGAACACTTAAGTGAGTTCCGTATGAGTGAATGATTTCCTTGTAGCCTAAAGATTAGGTGGGTCTTTTCCATGGCAAACACCAGAGGAATACGTACATTAGCCAGAAAAAAAAAAAAACACAAACACTTACCTATGCCAAAAAAAGAAATTTATTCTGAAATAATTGAACACAGTCGCCAAGATATACATAAAAATGTTCCTTAGAGTATTGTCTAAAGTGAGGGAAAGCTGGAAACTGAAAGTTCATCAAGAAGGGTCTGTTTATACCGTCAGGGTCTGTTATCTTACTATTTGTGATGCTGCAATATAAGAAACATATATTTTGGTTTTTCTCCCTGGCTCTTATTTCAAGCTCTTTAAACCTTTGTCATTTCTTAAGTGATAAAGGTGCTAGAAGCATGCTAATGCTGAGCTCCAGGATGGCTGCAGGGTGGGGGCTGGTCTCTAAAAGGACTGAGCCACGGTTAGAAGCTTGGAATGTTCAGCCTCGTCCCCACCCCCTCTCCTCCAGGGAGGGGAGAGGCTCTGGAGATTGAGTTAATAAATGGTCTTGTCTATGTGATAAAGCCTTGATAAAGATCCCTAAAGTATGAGGTTCAGAGGCCTTCTGGGTGGGTGAGCATGTGCTGGGAGCATGGCACACCTAAAGAAGGTAGGGAAGTTCTGCACCCTTTCCTGCAAGCCACGACCCCTGCCTCTCTCCCAGCTGGTTGTTGCTGAGTAGTAGCCTTTTTCCTTTCTTTTTATTGAGATATAATTGACATATAACATTGTATTCGGTTCAGGTATAAAACATAATGGTTCAATATGTGTATATATTACAAAAGGATCACCATAAGTCTAGTTAACTTAACATTCCTCACCAAACATAGTAATTAGTCTTCTTGTGATGAGAACTTTTAAGATATACTCTCAGCAATTTTCAAATATACACTACAGTATTATTAACTATGTTAACCATGTTGTACATTATATCCCCATGACATTTATTTTATAGTTGGAAGCTTGTACCTTTTGACCGCCTACATCCATTTCCCCCACTCTCCACTCCTCTGCTTCTGGCAACTATCAATCTATTCTCTATGAGTGTTTTTTGGGAGGAGAGGGGGTCAGTTCCACATATAAGTGAGATATATGAGTAGTGGCTTTTTCACTATCTGATTTATTTCACTTACCATAGTATCTTCAAGGTTCACCCATGTTACCACAAATAGTAGAATGTCTTCATTTTTTATGGGTGAATAATAATATTCCACTGTGTGTGTACATATATATATATACACATATATATGCATGCCACACCTTCTTCATCAATTCATCTGGTGATAGACCCTTAGGTTGCTTCCATGTCTTGGCTATTATAAATAATGCTGCAACTAAGTTGTATCCTGTAATGATGAATCAGTAATCTGAATTCTGTGAGCTGTTCTAGCAAGTTATCAAACCCTAAGAGGGGGTCATGGGAACCCCAGTTTATAGATGGTTGGTCAGAAGGACAGTTGACAACCGGGGGCTGATGTCTGAAGTGGGAGCAATCTTCTGGGACTGCACCCTTACTTGTGGGACTTGATGCTAACTCCAGGCAAACAGTGTCAGAACTGGGAGCACACCTCTGTTTACCGGGGGGAATGCTCCCAAATTCATGAAACGTTGAATAAAACCAATCAGATGTTTAAAAAAATGTTTTAAATGTCAGAACTGAACAGAATTGCAGGACACCTAATTGATGTCTGCAGAAAACTGGAGAATTACTCGGTGTGAAAAAACCCACACATCTAGTCACATAAAGTTATTTTTGTTTGGCGGAATAACAGTGCATCAGCCAAGATGGATCACAATGTACATGTGATCTAAGTGGCCCAGTACACAGAGGCATAGGACAAAGGCTTCTCGAGCTCAGGTCACCAGGCTGGCAGTCCAGGTGGGGACCCAGACATGCCCAGTTGGCCCAGGAAGTCAATACGTGTCCTATTCTTCCTAAATTTTCAAATCCAAGAGGGACTGTTAGAGCTGGGCCCAGGGCTCAGGAAAGCACAGACAGGGCTGCAGCGTGTCCCAGAGACACACACTCCATGCCAGTGCAGTGCCCATGGCTTCAGCTTCCACTGGGCCAAGCCACACAAGGCCGTGGATGGCTACCCAGTGGCTACTTTGGAGGCCCCGTGACAGTATGGTACAACCACCCAGTATGGCCTGGGCCTGCTGCAGCCCCTCTTGAAAAGTATTCCAGCTCCTTTCTCTTTTCATCCTCTGGTTCTAGTTTCAACTGTCATATTCCTGGAGAAGGGCTCTGTAAGGGTCAGAAATGCTGCTGGAACCTCATCAGAGCTCCGTGGGGAAGAGCAGGCTAGTTGCCTGGCCTCTGAGTCCTGGAGAGAAACCAAACAACAAGCCTGTCACCATGTCTGCTCTGAAAAGCAAGAAGACAGGCCTGGCTGCGGAGACCCAGTGCTAGAGAGGCCAGAGCAGAACTAAATCTGGCTTACGAGTCACTTTTTCCCACTGAAAGAGCTGTGAAGAGACTGGACAAGAAAGCAGAACCCCTTGCACTGGCCCATCCTTGCGTGGCATTCAGAGCTGTTCCAGTAACCACAGCAGGGGGCACACCCCGAGGTGGTGACTGTCCTGTAGCGCTGGCCTGGGACTGCTTCTCGGGGCTCACCATCCTGTCCCCTGGGAAGTTCTGTGAAAAACTTAGTCATAGGTGTCCTTTTGGTTTTTCTATTCTGATAATAAAATCCATGCTCTTTGCAAAAAATTCTATCACAGTGGAAGGTTCCAAAAGGAAAATCTCAATAACTCATAACCCTATCACCTTGGGATGGCCTCTGTGAGTATCTTCATGCATCTCTTCCAGGCATTTTTGTAGATGTGTATATATTCATAAGATTAGGACCCAACTCTGTAGAGTTGTAAGGTGCACCATTTTTGTTCTTTTAAGCTTATTACCTTTCCCCCCAACAATATGCTTTATTTTTTTCAACATGGTTCTTAAATGACCACATAAATAATACCAATTGCTTCCATGTGCTGTACTAGGGACACTGACTATACTATAAAGTGACAGTCGCTCAGGTGTCTGACTCTTTGCAACCCCATGGACTATACAGTCCATGGAATTGTCCAGGCCAGAATACCGGAGAGGCTAGCGTTTCCCTTCTCCAAGGGATCTTCCCAACCCAGGGATAGAACCCAGGTGTCCCACATCGCAGACGGATTCTTTACCAGCTAAGCCACTGCAGAAGCCCAAGAATACTGGAGTAGGTAGCCTATCTCTTCTCCAGCAGATATTCCCAATGCAGGAATCGAACCAGGGTCTCCTGTGTTGCAGGCGGATTCTTTACCAACTGAGCTACCACGGAAGCCCATATTATAGATATCCTGATTACCCCATTTCACAGATTAAGTAACCAAGTCTCGGCGATGTTCAGTTTTGACCCCAGGTGTCACAGGTCCCACATCGCCAAACCGGCAGCCTGCTTCTTGCGCTCCTGCCCCTACCCGTGCTCTCCTCCTTTCACTGAACACTCAGTGATGAGCCATTTCAAGTTAGCAAAGGGCTCTATCTACTGTCAAGGTGTTGGGTCTGCTCCGAATGTACCAGCTGCTCTGTTCTACTTGCCAGAGGCCTTCACTGCCCCCTTCAGGGAGCACTCCTGAAATGCAGGTGCTAGAGACAAAGGAGCCACATTCTGCTGGAAGAGCCAACCAATTAAGACTCCATGGGGGGCCACAGAAGAGAGCGCTAATCTCAGGGTGAATAGCCTAGCTTAATGCTTGTATCAAAGAATTCCTTTCTGAAAAGAAGCTCATTTCACGCAGTTCTCCGAGTAAGATACGACCCACAGAAGAGAAAGGAGTTGGCGTCAAATTCCTCCTCCCCCAACAAACGTCTTGGTACTGTGATCCCTCTGTGTTGGGCAGAGGCACAGGCCCCAGCTAAGGCGAGGTGTTTCCTCTGAATCTATCACAGAGATGGAAGGATGGCCACCACTCGGCTTGGGTGGTTATTCAGCAGTGGAAAACACTCTCAGACAGAGGTTGGCAGACTTTTTCAGTGAAAGGCCAGATATCAAATATTTTAGGCTTTGAGGGCCATATAGTCCCTGTCACAGCTACTCAGTTCTGCTGCAGCACAAAAGAAGCCGTAGATAATACGTAATAGGCATGTCTGTGTTCCAGTTACATTTTATGTACAAAGTCAGATGTCCATCAGGATTCCACGTAAAGGCCATATGTTGCCAACTTTTGTTTCTAGGATTTAAGTCTCCCCTAAAAACACTTAAATTTAAATACTGAATAAATTACAATTTACATGCAAACCACTTAAATTTTAGGCCATAAGATCATTTCTGAGGAGTTGACTGTTTTATTTCAGTGGAGTAGAAACACAATCTTTCAATCACCAATCTTAAGATCTTGGAAAAGTGCAGAGAAACCAGGAATTGTTTTGCCTTATAGTTGATCAGTATTACTAACAGATGAAAGGGAAAATATTTTACAGATCCATAGCAACCAGAAAAGAGGATAAATCAGGCTGAGGAAAAGAAATCGTCAGGAAAATCAAAAAGAGTATGAGGAAGAAAAATGATATTAATATAACCAGGCAGCTCCATTTGGCTTCAGTTAACTTACTAGGGCAATGGAACCAGGAAACGCGAGAACTCGACAGCTCTCATTGGTAATGATGGAACATCTCCTTTCAGAAAACTTTACTTGAGGCAAAGATATTAAGATCGAATACACTTGGGATATTTAGAGAGAAGCCAGCCAGGTAAGCGGCTGATGAGAAACTGAACTGCAGCCTAGCAACATCTCACACCTGGGGACATGCTCTAACTGCCTCACTCAATCTTCCTGACTTCTTTCACTCAACTGCAGAGCAGGGATGAGGAAGCAAAACCCGGTCCACTTCTCGGATCTGGAAAGAAAGCCCTGTGGTGTGCTACCGGGCACAGGATGCCGAGGCTGCTGACAATCCCCAGAGAGAGGAGGGGTTCCCCTCCCAAGGCTGAAGAGCCTTAGCAGAGGCTGACTGGCGGCAGGATTGGACTGCAGGAAGGTCCCAAGGGTTAGAAAGGCTGGGCTGAGAAGCAGCCATGACTCTGATGCTGTGCTCCAAGGACTGCAGTGGCCCCAGCACCTCCTAGGGAAGAGCCATTCTAATAATGCAGGCAGGACACCTCAGAACACCTCAGTTTCAAACGCATCTTAATTCCTTTTTTAAAAACTGTTTTCACTCCCCAAACCGGTCATTTCCCCTTCTTCCTCGAAATGCTTTTGTAGCTCTCCACTGCCCTTAGAATCAAAACCAGACTCTTGATCGTGACTTTGAGTCCAAGTGCAAGTACAAAACCCAGCACTTTTCCAAGCCTGCCAAGCCTCCAGCTTTTCCTGAGCCCCTTCCTCTCCCTCCCTTCAGTTCCTCATATTCTTCAACCTCTTTCTCTCCTCCAGGGCCTACACATGCAGGTCCCTCTGCCAAAAAACTTCTTATCCTCATTCTTTGCCTTCAGTCCTGTCCTTGCCTGACTCCACAACCTGAAGGGAGCCCGCCACCTTATTCTCCTGGGGCACCTGAGCTTTTCTGTTCTGCCATCTTACGGAATCCAGTATTTACTGGCCTGTGTTTTCGGTGTCTCTCTCCACTGCCTGAGGGAAGGGATCCTATCTGTCTGTTCCACGTGGCTTACCCAGCATCTGACAGCATCCTTGGCATGGAACAGGTACTTCAATAAAAAACACAACCAAAGAAAAAGTGCTCCTTTCTCCCAAGGCCTCTAGTCATTTAAAATGGATCCTTGGAGGCTCAAAGGCCAGAGTATGCAAACCAGTGCTGGTAAGGGTGGCCCTGGAGACTAGCCCCTGCCACTCACAAGCTGCGGGAAATTCTCCAAGGCCCACCTCCCTTCTGAGCCCATTTCCTTATGTGAAAAGTGGCAATATCAGCATCTTCCTCATCAAGCCACCTACTGCAGAGCTTAAGTAAGAGAATGCAAGTGCCTAGGATAGCTTGTTGCTCAACAGTTATTATTTTATTTACTTACTTTTAACTATTAGAGGGGGAAAAAAAGATCCCAACAGGAAAAGACTGTAACTGCATGAGTATTTTTAACTTTAGGAAAGGTAGGAGGAAGCAAAACTTGAGAAAATTCCATAATTCACTGGGATTCTTTAATAAAACTTGACCCACTGTCAATACCTGGAAAAGTCTCTGACTTCAGGCAGCAGGCTGTGTCCCTCACCACTTCCAGCTTCAGAGACAGGAAGCATGATGGATGGGTTCCCGGGCTAAATCTAAACTGTTTAAGAACCACATAAGAGCCTGCACGTTTCCTAACCCCAAACGCATGCCGTTCAACATGTATTAACAAGCCTCCTCAGGACAAGTAACCTAAGGAAGGGGACCATTCTCAAGGACTCAGAAGAGTACTATGTTGCTATGAAAGTAATTTGATGTAACAATCATTCTGTTGTTTGTTGAAAACAATTATAACATTTATGGATGATCACAGGAGTATTCTTAAATAATATAATCATTCATCTGCAATGGCGGTTACCATATAAAATGTTCATTTCCCTTAACCTAGCAATCCAACTTCTAGGAATTTATCCCACAGAAATACTTAGGCAAGAGTACAAAGACACAAATAGACAAGGATGCACACTGCAAGTTTGTGGTAGGGAAAAACTAGAAATCACCCAAATGCTCAACACTAGGAAAATGGTTAAAGTACAGTGTATCTAGATAATTTAAAAAAGTATACAGTTAGAAAAAATATACTGACATGGAAAGATATCCAAAAGATATGAAGTTAAAAAAAAAAGCAAGTTGAAAAACATTATGAAAAACATGGTCTATTTTTATAACATAATGACAATTCTTTCTAGATACATGCATTGAAAAGAAAATCAGAGGTGATATATGTATTAATATAATTACAGCTGATCTGCATTGTTGTATGACATATACCAACACAACATTGTAAAGCAATTTTCCTCCAATTCAAAAATTTTTTTAAAAAAGAAATTATCACAGAAAAAAGGAAAATTAAAAAATAGAACACCAACGTTTTCTCAGTGCGGGAATGAATTACAAAGGACTTCACTCTGTCACATAATTCTATGTTTCAGGTTTATAATGAGCAAGTATTTCTTTAATAAATGGGAAAAGGAAAAAATGTAAAGTAAAAAAAAATCTCTTGTTGGCATTAGTCTGTCCGTACCACAGAACTCAGGATGCTCAGTCGATGCCACCCACCCCCACCCCCATCTCCCTGCTTGGGCCTGAATCACAAAGTGAGCCGACTTAGCCCATGTCATGAGGTTGCCATTAAACAGCAGCAAGCAAAGGCACTTGAATTTCCAGTGTCAGTTACAAGGTTGGAGGGCCACGTTTCTCCTAAAACTCAAGTGAAATTGCCTTGGAATTTGTGGTTAAAGTCTACCAATGGCAGAACTGAGAACAGACAGCCTTTCCAGCAGAATTCTAAAGCGCAGTTCAGAAATCAAGCCCTGCTGAGTTGGGGAATGGTTTCTTTCTAATGAAACCCAGAGGGTGGTGGTGGGGGGGCAGGGGAGCAATCACTGGCAATCTGAGAAGAAAGAATGAACTGATCACAAAAATAAAAGGGAATGGGGAAGTAAGAGGAACTGGCTGTAAAGTAAGAGGGAAAGAAGTTGAAGTGTCTACTGGTAAAGTTACTGCAGAACTTTCTGGTTCATGATGGTGACTGGATTTTGTTCTAAATCTGTGTAGCAGGTGAAACAACAGCAGCTACCCGGTCACATTCTCTTTCCACATGACACTTTAATACTGGCCTGGCATCCTGATCAATATACAAGGATCCTCTGACCCCAGGTACCACTTGGGTAAGGGGACAGAAAACTCTTTTGCCCATCTGCTGGCCACTCATTTTCTTACTAAGAGAACCCCAATTTGCCTCCTCTGCCTTTCCTTGGCTATGACTTTCAGGGAACCAGGGTGCATTCCCTGGCCCAGCCCTAGAAGGTGGATATTGATCAGTAAGTCAACAGGGTTGTCTCACTTTCCTGACAACTCTAGCCAATGAGGGGCTTGCCTGATAGCTCAGTTGGTAAAGAATTCGCCTGCAATGCAGGAGACCAAGGTTCAATTCCTGGGTCGGGAAGATCTGCTGGAGAAGGGATAGGATACCCACTCCACTATTCTTGGGCTTCCCTTGTGGCTCAGCTGGTAAAGAATCCACCTGCAATGCAGGAGACCTGGGTTTGATCCCTGGGTTGGGAAGATCCCCTGGAGAAGGGAAAGGCTACCCACTCCAGTATTGTGGCCTAGAGAACTCCATGGACTGTATAGGGGCTGCAAAGAGTCGGACATGACTGAGCGACTTTCACTCACTCTAGCCAATGAGATGCAATGAGGGCAGTTCTGTGAAGGTTTTGATTGGTCTTGAAAAGAGACACAGGACAGAAGTGTCTTTTTTGCTGCTGGTAGACTCTGTCAAGTGTGATTTCAGGATGGTAGGGATTCCAGCAGCTCTCTCTAGAACATCAGGGAACCGCAGTTTAAAAAGACAATCCAAAGCACTGAAGAAGACAGAGCAGGAAGTTAGAAAGAACTCAGGTCCTTAACAGCATTGCTGAACAGATAATAACCAACCCTGGAACTCCCCACCTCCAGATGACTTACTATGTAAGATAACGGCACTATTGTTAGGCCATTTTAGTCATGGTGTTCGATTACTTGTAGTCAAAACCATCCCAACAGATACAAGAACAAAAGGTGCCCGCTCCACCTGCATCCTCTAATGACCTAACTTCCATTAACTGCACACCAGGTCTGAGGTCCTAGATGCCCCTAAAGCCCTGTGAGAACAGCTAACTTTGCCAGCCAAGGGCTAGACCTGCATGTTTTCTCCAGTGCTTTCTGCCCTGTGCTCTAGAGGACTTCTCTCCCACTCCACGTAGTTGGAAGTGAGGAGCAGGGAAGACTTTAAACATAAATCTTGGTGCTCCCATCTGGACCACCCTTAACTGGGGGAACCCATTTACCTAGACAGAACTAATCGGAGTCCTTCCCCAGGACTGATGGAGAGATGTTGGAAGAAAAAAGCCTTCTGCCTGCCGGGTACAAACTGGGAGAACGGGATACTCTGGTTGGTGGTGCTCATCTTTCCTGGCACGTGGGCAGAGTCAGTCTACAGTACAAAACCAACAGACAAGTAGGAGCCCTGAGGACACTTTTTGAACATATAGGTAAATCCGTGCTTGAAGCCCTGGACATCCCAGTAACCTGAGCCGATGAAGTCTGTTCTTATTTCAGGTAGTTAGTGTTGGGCTTCTGTCATCTGTTTATGACTAGAACCATCCAGACTAAAATAAACACTGACCTGCCCCACCCCCACACCTTGACTTCTTCACCTTCTCTGGATACTTATCTTTCCCAGGCTGCTCACATTTCTACTTCCTTTTCTCTACAGCTCAGCTTCCCATCTCTGAGCAAATCAACCAGAAGATGACTGCCCTCTAGCAGGTCGGGGCTAAGTTATGGAACCCATCTAAGTCATTCTTCAGAGCAAGCTTCAGAGACTGCCCCATGCAGCCCCACGACAGGGTGAGAGCACCACCACCCCCCATCACACCCCCTAGAGTCTTGTCTCTTTCCTTTGCCCTCCCCACCGCCCTAATGCTGTTTCTAAGTCTGGATGGCAATGCTGTGGATGCTGTTCAGACCTGGAAAAGCAGGTCTAAGCACTCCACTTACTAGATACTGCTCAACATGTTCTCACATGCAAATAGGCAGGGTGCTTCATGTAAGTCACTGAGTTTAAGGTGGACAGCCAAGTGAGGCAAGACCATCACACAGAACTATGCTGCTAGGTACACGCGTGGATCTATCTATGTACACATCAGACATAAAATACATGTTCTGTGTAACAGCATATGTGTGATCCTTGTACAGTGGAACCAGTCAGGGCAGAGCAATGCCTGCACGTAACAAGGGAGGTTCTCCGCAGCATCAGGAAAGTGTGCCCTGCTCCGAGAAAACTATAAAAAGATTTTTCACCTTATAAAGAAGGATTTACTTACAAGGTTCTACTAAAGTACATGGGCTCTAGTGCATTTAGAATAGGATTTGATTTGCTTAAGACTTTACAGGCACTGCCAACTACATAAATCAAGGAGCCACAGTTGAACTGAATTTGCTTTTTCGTTTTACAATGTGATACATATAAAATGAGGTGATTTTATTTGTATCATTATTATTGATTTTCGGTGTGGGAGAAGGATAATGGCACCAAAACTGTTACCATATCAGCTAAGGCAGGCATCTGATACAGAAACAGGCAATGGGACAACCAGGGTTTTCCTGTAAAATGGGGGTCTTTATTAACACTGTAAAAAAAAAAAAAAAAGATCAAGGTACCCACCTTTTTTATTCATATAAAGTTTTTGAAGACCGAATAATAATAATTGGAGGTTTTATATATATACATATATATATATATAGAGAGAGAGAGAGAGAGCGGGGGTGGGGGGAGAAAGAAGCACTATTCTAAGTGCTTTGAGGGTATTAACTCATTTCATCATCTCAATAACTTCATGCATAGTTACTATTATTATTTCTGCTTTATAGATGAGCAAATGGGTTATGTTGCACAAGGTCAGGAGGCAATAACTGGCAGAGCTGAAATAAAAGGCAGGCAGTATGGGCCCAGGGCCCATGCTTGTACCATCATACTATGCTGTCCCCCTTGATCTAGTAGTAATGTGCCAGATGGCGAAATGTGCCAGTGGCAAAGTGTGCCAGGGAAAGAAGCAGAAATGGGGGCTACCTCGTCTATAGCTACCTACCTAACTTACCAACAAGCTCAGGCACGTGGAGCTGAGAGCCTGTACTATGCAGTAAAACAGGAAGGATGGAAAGGAGGGAGATAGGGAGGGAGGGAAGGGAAGAAAGGAAGAAAGAAGGAAAGAAAAAGGAAAAGAAAAGATGACTGAGAGGAGGCACAAGGGAAGTTTCTTGGTTTGGGTGCTGGTTACGTGGGGTATGAACTCTCAGCAAGCTGCACTTTTCATACACATATTTTCATGAATAAAAAGTTAAAAGATGAAAGTATGTGTTTAAGAGTACTTGGATAACATTACAAACGGCTTTGGCCCTCCTCTATTTTCCAAATGTTCTAGAATGCCCGAGCAAGGCATGCTGGAGTTTAGAGACTACGCATACAAGTGCAATCATCTATGTGGACGACTCTCAAATCTCACTGTCCGACCTGAGACACGTGCAGCCCAAACGTCAACTAAGCAATCACGGTTAATAGAGTGGCGGTAAGAACTACAACACCTGGGTTCAGATTGTCCCTCGGACTTACCAGGTGTGTGATTCTGAACAATCTACTTCCCCTCTCTGTGTTGTCTTGCTTTCTGCAGCTGAAAAGCTGCTATCACACAGTGCCTAACTCACAGGGCTTTACTGCACATTGACTGAGCGCTTACAATAGTGCCTGGCACACAGAACACACTATGAATTTTAGCTCTGTTCTTAACGATTTCAGCTCATGGCCGTGGTCTTCTCTCTTACATCAGTTGCCATATACTTTTCTTCATCATTTCCCCATTATTTAGATAATTACTACTTCCTGCCATGTTTCAAGAAAAATCTAAGGTAGATTTGTTTTAGCTATTATTCAAGAATACCATCATATTATGAAAATCAGAAAAACAGGTATTATACTTTGGAGAGTGAAGTCATCCTGTCGCTGCTGTGAAATGCCTGAAGTGACCTGCAGACACCAACCACAGCTGTCACACTGCAGACACCACGAAAAGGCCTGTCGGGTCAGACCATGCTGTGGAGCGACACCAGTCAACGCACACTCAAGAAACAGCCACGACATTTTATTTTCAAAGTTTTCAATCCCATAGGAAAGTTAGAAGGAGAGTACAATATATCCTTCACCTCCATACATTCTTCACCGAGATTCACCGGTTATTAACATTTTGCCACATCTGCTTTCTCTTCTGTCTCTCCTCCAGCCCACTTTGTTTTGCCAAATCATTCAAAAGTTAAACTGCAGACATCATGTTATTTTGATCATAAATAATTCAGCTCCTATCTCCTAGGAAAAGGGACACTATCATAATATAATACCAGAACATAATACCATATCACACCCAAGGAATTTCACAGTTGCACAGTACTATTATCTAATATACAGTCTATATTTTTTCTAATTGCTCTAAAAATAACCTTTTTGAGGACTGTAAGTACATTTAAACCGTCATGTTTTCTTTGATCTAGGCGAGTCCCAGACCTTTTACCTTTCAGAGCATTGACATTTTTGAAGGGTCCAGGCAGTTGTCTTATAAAATATCTTACAATCTGGACTTGCCTGACTATACACCCAGGATTCAATTCAGGTGAAATATTTTTTGGAAAAGTGCTACCTGTGTGATGTTTCATACTTCACAGTGTATCATGTAAGGAGGTGCATGGTAGTCATTTGTTCCATTTTGCATCACTACATGTGGTCATTTGGTTAAGGTGATGGCCACTCAAACCATTGTAAAGGCATTATTTTCCTCTTTGTAGCAAATAAGTAATCTGTGGAGGGATTCTTTGAGTTCCTGTGAACATCTTGTACCCCAACAATCTTTTTTAATCCAATGATTTTGGCATCTGTTGACAAATGAGCTTGAATCAATGACTACATTAGTATTGCAAAACCGTCACTGTGATGGTTACTCTGCAGTTGAAATGAACCTTTGCAAATCAAATCCTATTTTCTCCCTCACTTGCATTATTATTTCAGAACTATAACATCAGAACTATTTCAGAAGTTCATCTGCTTGACTCCACCTGACAGTGATTCATAACACCTGTTTTACATTTCTCTGATCTTGATCCACCTGAGCAGGTACATTAAGTGCAAACAAACGTATAAACGCACTGACTTAAGCATTGGGCAGGAAGCTACCTGTCTATACAAGCAAGAGACTGCCTAGTCTTTAGAGCCCTCCTTCCCATAATGGATCAAATTCCATGTCAGGAAATGTCTATTTTCTAGGAGCTGAAATATCTCAGTTGGGAGAGACTGAAGAAATGTCTATTTTCTCAAAGACAGTTCTCTATCAGCATCAGTTTCAGGCATCCCAAGAAGGGAGAGAAGGGGACACCGTGGGTTCAGGCAGTAGACTCCTGGCACAGTGTTAAAAGACACCAGGACAGCACCAAACCACACGGGTCCACTTCCAACAGCCGGTTCCCCTGCCCCAGTGAATGACATTTCTTCCTGTCAATAGTCCTTTAAAGTCCAAATGACAAAAAAAAAAAAGTCCAAATGACATCCCAGACTACTGCATTAGAATCCCCAGGAAGCTGCTTAAGAAACAGATGCTCCAGTCGCACCTCTGACCAACTGAATCAGAGCCCAGAGGGGCATTTGGGACTCAAGTATGTTGAGATCCCAGAGAATCTCAGGAGCAGCCAGGTTTGGGAACTCTTGCTTAGAGAAGACCCACTCTAGCCTCCAAAGGGGAATTATCCCATAGGCCACACAATGGTAGATGGTAATTAAGGATCAGTCCCATTACATGATGGCCATCCAGCCAACAACTGACAGCCAGGGGTTTGGAACAAGGGCAGAGGCCTTCAACATAGATGGTCAACTGCACCCCCAATTTAGAGCCTACTCAAGGCTAGGGGGAAAAAAGTGACTATACTTAGAGAAGCTGCCAAGCCTATGGTTTTCCAAATCTAGCTTCTATCAGAACTTTTGGGAACATCAGCCCCCTAAGATTCTGAGTCAGAGATCTCTGGGGCCCAGGGCTGTGTGCTTGAAACAAGCTCTTCAGATGATTCCGATGCATGGGTGCAAGGACCATACTTTGAGACATTCTGGCTTGGATGTTGGTCTGCTCTGCTGGTCAAAGAGCAGGAGTTGGATAAAACCGTGCTGGCTTTCACTTCAAGGCTACTTACCAAACCAAAGAAGCAAAATGTGAAGTCATATGGGAAAGTTTCTGAGCAATTAATTAACCACTCAGAAACACTCAGATGATATGAAACCATCCATAAAAAATACTGACTTCCACTCCAACATATCATCCCACTGGAGGACTATTGGCAAGCTAAGTCAAGAGCATGTGACCAAGGCTCCTAGCACAAAGCCCCCTCGGTTCCATATTAGGTCTCCAGAGGGGCACCGGGGGCATTGGACCATCCCCTAGAGGGCACCTGAATCATCTGAATCAAACAATATATCTGACCGTCAAGGTCCTGCCTGATTCCAGCTTCTCATTCATATTGTGAGGGAGCAAGCTCACGGCAATTCATTCTTTCTCTCTGGCCTACGCTCTACTGCTAACCCTTAGCCAAGATTAACATGTGTGTGTGTGGCCCCAGGGAGGAAGGACCATGCTAACTGTGGGAAAGGGGGCAAACAGGAAAAGCACTGGTCAGCTCCACGCAGGGCTGGCCTTTGGCTCTCTGGGAATGAGACGCAAGGCTAGCAGACTGCGACCAAGGTTCTGGGTGTTAGCGACTCCCACTGCTGGAGGTCATATGACATAACCTTCCTTCCCATGGCCCAGACAGCTTTCCACCTGGGAGACGCCAGGAAACAAACCACCTTCGTGGTGCAAATGGGGTACACAGCACTCCCAGGAAAGCTCCCTCCACAGGAATCAAAATATACCTGTAGGTCCCAACCCTAGCAGGCTCATGGTGAAAGGACATCCACACCCGCCAGCTTCTGGGGCTCTTACCTGACTGGAACACATATCTGGCCAAGCCCTGCATTAGCTCTGCTGGCCATGTTGGGGGCGCAGACTCCCCTGTTTCTCTCTTCAGACGAAATGTCAACTCAAAGCCAAAACCACTAGGTCCATCTGTTCCTGTGAATCTGGAAGGAATAAAAAGCAAATGTTTTTAGTTTAACTACCTTAGGGAAAACACTGTTTTGTTGCCTAATTAAAGTTCTCCTTTCTTGGTGGCCTCAGCATCCAAACCCCCTAGTTGGAAGAATCTCAGGGAATAAGCCTTGAGGGGAGGGAGGACCCTGAAAGGGGGTAAGGAACCAGAACTCTAGCCTTGCCCTCCAGCTTCCATACACGTGTATGACCTCAGCCTGGCCAATCAAATTCGCCTGCTGGTACTCTGAATTACGAGTTCCAAATTTTGTGGCTCTGAAATATTCCTTTCTGTATGACTGAGGCTCCAATACTGAAAATTGTCCTTATTCACATTCTTTATTCCTACAAGCTATTAATAAGCACCTACTTGGTTTGCTAAGAATATACGTCCTACTGTATGCCCTAGGAGGATGAGACCTTTCTCCACTCCCACCTCCACTTTGCCCCACGAGGGGACAATCCTTGGGTTGAGCTGGCTGGCCTCCAAACTCAGCATTTGAGGACGGGTCTCAAAGTAGACTCCAAATACTGGGAGGGCCTCTGATCTTTCTGAACGCTGGCACCCCGTGTGCACTCTCCAATCACTGGCACCTGGAGGGAGCCGAGTTTGCCCTCCCTTCCTGGCCCCAAGTGGCCCAGAGTGATGATGGTCACACACATCAGAGGGAGATGAGGCAAGTGAGCAGTGCCTGCTTGGAAACGCTCAGGAGCTCAAATCTCCAGAGGAGTCCATGGGCTTCTGCCAGAGAGGGAAATGACATAGATTAGAGAAGGAGGCTGGTTGGTGGTGGCACCTCCTGGGGTGAGGGAAACATCCAGGGAGGGGTGGCTGAGAGCTATAGGAGGCCTGCCAGCCAGGAAAGGGTTAAAAGTTAAAATATGTTCATGATATAATTTTCAGTAATTATATCTGTACAAACATGAGCCACAATGATTATACACATGTAAACTCCTGAGCATACAAATTCAAGCTATAAAATAAGATGACAGCCAACACCTTCTTGGAGCCAAGCTACTAGAACAGGTGGTCAGAGAGGAGCATGCTGAAGGCCAGAATGAGGTGGTCAGTGCCCAACCCTGGGATTCCACGTGACATCGTTCCTCCATCATCATCATCATCGCCTCCAAGGGGCCAGGCCAGGAGACTGGACATAAAGAGGTTCCAGCGACTCAGAAGCTCTGACACCAAGGCCAGCCCTGCTTGTGTACATGGGTGGGTCCAGCCAACCTGCATCTGCTGCAGTGAGATCACCTCTGATAAGTTAAGTTCTCTAAACTTAAAGTTTCTCTAAATTTTAGAGTCTAAAGGACTGAAAAGGAAGCCTTATAATACCATAGAATACTTAGATACCATTTTCTTTTTTTTTAATTTATTTATTTTAATTGGAGGCTAATTACTTTACAATATTGTAGTGGTTTTTGCCATACATTGACATGAATAAGCCATGGATGTACATGTGTTCCCCATCCTGAACCCCCTCTCCTACCTCCCTCCCTATCCCATCCCTCAGGGTCATTCCAGTGCACCAGCCCTGGGCACCCTGTCTCATGCATCGAACCTGGACTGGCGATCTTTCTCACATATGATAATATACATGTTTCAATGCTATTCTCTCAAATCATCCCACCCGCACCTTCTCCCATAGAGTCCAAAAGACTGTTCTATACATCTGTGTCTCTTTTGCTGTCTCGGATATAGGGTCATCGTTACCATCTTTCTAAATTCCATATATATGCGTTAACATACTGTATTGGTGTTTTTCTTTCTGACTTACTTCACTCTGTATAATAGGCTCCAGTTTCATCCACCTCATTAGAACTGATTCAAATTTATTCTTTTTAATGGCTGAGTAATACTCCATTGTGTATATATACCACAGCTTTCTTATCCATTCATCTGCCGATGGACATCTAGGTTGCTTCCATATCCTAGCTATTGTAAACAGTGCTGTGATGAACACTGGGGTACGTGTGTCTCTTTCAATTCTAGTTTCCTCAATGTGTATGCCCAGCAGTGGGATTGCTGGGTCATAAGGCAGTTCTATTTCCAGTTTTTTAAGGAATCTCCACACTGTTCTCCATAGTGACTGTACTAGTTTGCATTCCCACCAACAGTGTAAGAGGGTTCCCTTTTCTCCACATCCTCTCCAGCATTTATTGTTTGTAGACTTTTTCATAGCAGCCATTCTGACTGGCGTGAGATGGCACCTCATTGTGGTTTTGATTTGCATTTCTCTGATAATGAGTGATGTTGAGCATCTTTTCATGTGTTTGTTAGCCATCTGTATGTCTTCTTCGGAGAAATGTCTGTTTATTTCTTTGGCCCATTTTTTGATTGGGTCATTTATTTTTCTGGAATTAAGCTGCATGAGCTACTTGTATATTTTTGAGATTAATTCTTTGTCAAGTTGCTTCATTTGCTATTATTTTCTCCCATTCTGAAGGCTGTCTTTTACCTTGCTTATAGTTTCCTTCATTGTGCAAAAGCTTTTAAGTTTAATTAGGTCCCATTTGTTTATTTTTGCTTTTATTTCCATTATTCTGGGAGGTGGGTCATAGAGGATCCTGCTGTGATTTATGTCAGAGAGTGTTTTGTCTATGCTTTCCTCCAGGAGTTTTATAGTTTCTGGTCTTACATTTAGATCTTTAATTAGATACCATTTTCTTTGAGTATCAATGGGGAGGCAGATTCCACTTGGGGGTATACATCTAGAATTTGGGAGACCAGGCTAGAAGATGCTTGGCAGGATGCAGTGTAAGCTATTTTCTTTCCCTGCTGAATTGTCCTGGCTGGGAGCAATTCTATGCAGAGAGGCTGAGGGAAGAGTTAAGCAAGCTGAGGCTGTAGGCTTGCGAGGGGGTGTGAAAACTCGGGGTAAAGACTGACTTGGAGTCAAAACCCTGCAAAGGGAGATGGGTCACTAGGGCAAAGGGAAGATTTTAAGCAGCCACCAATTAGAGGTTGCTTTGTAAAATGTATTAGACCATTACTCCCGGGCTTTCATCCTGGGCCAAGAAAAATACATGATTTCTAACCGCAAAAACTTGAGAAACAGACTAAGAGAAACACGCTCCTCAGACTGTGCAAAGGGGAGAACCCTCAGATGCACAGAGAGGAGCCACATCCACCCAAGCAGTGCCGCCTCTCTAAGGAGGGACATGCACACGCACGCACACACACACGCACATGCACACATGGGTGTGTATGCACATAAATGCACGTGTACACCATCTGCCTCCACACAGGCTGCTTTCTGGGCCAGCTCTGTGGTGGGCAGGCCGGCCCTCACTTGACTGGCTGGGAGGGACAGTCCGGGCCAGATGGTCTCCGCCTGCATCTGATTACCACCCACCAGGCTAGCTGGACGCAACCTCTAAACTCTGAAACATGAGTTTGGAATGGCCTAGCCTCGGGATAAACACACAACCTGGGGCCTGTCAGAAGGCCTCTTCTTCAAAGCAGACTGCCCGGGCAATAGCCGAATGACAAGGTCATTCAGTCTTTAAAGTCCCCTGGAGGGGCCTGGCTTGGTCTGCATTTCCTCACGTGAGGGCTTCTCCAGCCAAAGCAGAGAGTGGCTGTCTTGCGCATCCTCTTCAGAAAGGAACGCATGAGAGGAAACTGGCCCATGTAGAAGGTGGGATCTGGGTCAGAGCGAAGGATCTTACTAACACAGAGGCTGCTAAAACACTGGCTGGTGGCAAAGGCGCCCAGTGGAGTTTCTTCCTACAGAGATTCTTAAAGGAAGGCATTACAGGTCCTCCCCTCCCCAGTCTGGTAGGGAGGGGTGAAGGACTCTAACTGTCTTGTTGTAGAAAGCTGGATGAGATGGCCTCCCAGGATTGCTTCCAGCTCAAGAACATCTGATCCTGCCTACTAAGGCACCCTCGGGAGAGGCTGGCTTTGTCTCAGCAGTTTGGGGAGCCCAGGCAATGGCTGTGCCAGCCTCAAGAGTCACATCGAAGCTGCCAACAGGAAAAATATGTGCCTCAAATCCCAACCACTGAAACCTGCCCAAAGGTCCCCCCCAAAGCACCTGACTAAGAAGGTGCCAATCAGCCTCAGAGAGACCAAAATGACTGCGAATTCCAGGCAGAAGACAAACAGGAACTTGGGAGACACTTCCAAGAATAAATACAAGATGTGGGCAGGCAGAAAAAGCTGACCTAAAAGCTGACATCTTGTGTTCAACACCATTAGTTACTAGGAAAATTCAAATCAAAACTACAATGAGATACCATTTCACACTCTCTAGGATGCCCAAAATAAAAGATGAACAGTAACAAGTGTTGACAAAGATGTGGAGAAATTGGAACACAAAACAGCAGAGTTGCTTTGGAAAAAACAATGTGGCAGTTCTTCAAAAATTTAAATATACCATATGATACAATTGTTCCTCTCCAAGGTATATACCCAAGAGAACTGAAAACAGTTTTTACACAAAAACTTGTACGCTAATGTTCATAGTGAAGTGAAGTGAAAGTCGCTCAGTCGTGTTCGACTCTTTGCGACCCCATTGACTAAACAGTCTGTGGAATTCTTCAGAATTCTGGAGTGGGTAGCCTTTCCTTCTCCAGGGGGTCTTCCCAACCCAGGGATCGAACCCAGGTCTCCCAGATTGCAGGCAGATTCTTTACCAGCTGAGCCACCAGGGAAGCCCAATGTTCACAGTAGCATTAGTCATAACAACCAAAAGGTGGAAGCAACCCAAATGTCATCGACATATAAATGGATAAACAAAACATAGAATATCCATACAATGCAATATTACTTGGCAATAAAAAGGAATGCTGTACTGATTATTTGTTACAACATGAGTAAACCCTGGAAACATTATGCCAAGTGAATGAAGCCAGATACAAAAGACCACATATCATATGATTCCATTTATATGAAATGTCCAGAATAGACAAATTCACAGAGACAGAACAATTAGTGGTTGCCAGGGGCTGGGGAAGGAGAGAATGGGGAATGACTGCTAATGGGTATAGCGTTTCTTTCTGGAGTGCTGGGAATGTTCTGGAATTAAATAATGGTGATGATTGTACAACCTTGTGAATATACTAAAAAGCACTGAATTGTATACTAAAAGGGCGAATTTCATGCTATGTGGATTACATCTTTAAAAAAAGAAAGTTGGCATCTCAGATACACCTCTACGCTAGGGGAGTCAGAGCCAACCATGCCAAATAAGCCAGGCCTTTACCTGGCTCTATCTACAAATAACCACTACAATTAACTGAATACCTATTAAGTTGGAGGCCTTGCACTAAGCACTTTCCTGATGCTGTATTATTTAATTCCCCAACAACCCTGTGACTCAGCCATTGTTGTCCTCGTTTAACTAATATATGAGAAAAAGACACTTGAGAGAATTTAGGTAATATTCTATAAGTCACACAGTAAGCAAGTGATGGACTTCAGACTTGAGGTCTGACTCCAAAGCCCATTTTCTTCACTGCGGTGTGACTTCAGGCAAGAAATTTGATCTCTCCATGCCTCAGCTTCCTCATCTATGAAATGAGGATAACGGTAACTATTTCAGAGTTGTTAGGAGGATAAAATATTTCAAAACTGCCTGAAACACTGTAAGCACTGTATCACTTACACCAAGTGAAAGAAGGAAGTTACGAAAGACCATATGTTGTATGAATTCATTTATATGATACAATAATTTATAGTATATATTCATATTATGCAAAATATCAAGAATAGGCAAATCTACAGGAACAGAAAGCAAATCAGTGATTGCCTCAGGCTGGGAGACTAAAGACACAGAGTCACTGCTAATGGGTGTGGGCTTTGAGGGTGATTAAAAAAAAATTCTAAAATTAGTTTATGGTGATGGTTACATAACTCTTGAATATATTCAAAACCACTAAACTGTATACTTTAAGTGAGTGAACTGTACGGTAAGTGAATTTTATCGCAGTTTAAAAACTGAGTTGGGGGTGGAAACCCCAAAGACCTAATGGTAAAAAAATTCACAAACCGAGCTATAGATATATTCCTCTTAAGCAAACAACAAGATGGTCCATCTCATTCATGGTAAAAGAAATGCAACTCAAATACAAATTAAAAAAACAATGATACCATTATCACTTAGAGTGGCAAAAATTTTGAAGTATGACATTATATTCCATTGATGAGCCTGTGAGGAAAGAGGTATTTTCATATATTGCTGGTGGCAATACAAATTAGCACAAGTTTTTTGGGGGGAAGTGAGTAACACCTAACAAAATCACATATTGTTTACTTTTTTTTTTTTTTGGATTCACCACAGCAGTTTGCCCAATCTCAGTTCCCTGACCAGGGATTGAACCAGAGCAATGGCAATGAATGCCCAGAATCCTAACCACTAGATCACCAGGGAACTCCCACATATTGTTTACTTTTTGACTCAGCATATCAAACTCTAAGAGTTTATGATCCCAAAATACTAAATGCCCGTTGACAGGAGAGTGGTCCAAAGAGTACAATGCAGCTGTAAGAAGGAGTGAGGAAGAGCTCTAAAAACTGAATGGACATTGTTAAGTAAAAACAGCAGAAGAGGACTATACCATGCCACCTTTTGAGAAGGAGAAAAGGGAATACAGGAAAATGTACCTGTATTTGCTCATTTCTGCAAAAAGCAACACAGGAAGGATATAAGATTGGTTACCTACAGGCAGTAGGTAGGAATCAAGTGGAAAGGACTGTAGGGTGGGGGAAGTATGAGTGTGACATTTCTCTGAATATATATTTCTGTATGGTTATCATTTCTGGATCAATGATAATGCTTTCACATACTCAAACAAGGATGGAGGAAAATGTTAAATGTAATACAAATGTAAATTAATGAACTTAACTGTGTTTGAAATAATATTACTACACTGAAGAGGGAGGAAAAAGTCACCCAAGTACCTTAAGTACACAGTTTGTTGATCATACGTCCTCAGACTAAAGACAGAAAGAACAGTAAACAAATACTGAACTCTGGTTAGCATGCAGTGTTATGGGTTGGTAATTGTGAAACTACTTTCTGTGTAAATGTATTGTGGATAATGAGAGCCAGGTTACTCTCACTGTACGATATGATAAAAAACTGGTAAACATACATCAAAGTTAAAAATATGTAAAAACAGAAGGATAGAAAGAGCCTCATAGGTATGATTTTGGAATTGGAGGTATTGGTATGGTATTTAATAGTGGAATAAAAGATGTAGGTGTGGGTGTGATACAGATGTATTTCCTAGCTCTCTCCACTGAGTAACACCTCAAAAGCAATGATAACACGCAGCACTTAGATCTTGGTTTCTAAATACCATCTGCCATTAAAAAAGACTAGAGCTTGCTGGAGAAATGGCTGATTTGAGTTGGGAAAGCACAAAATGACCCTGGAACTTTTTTTGTTGTACCAGAAGGTAAGTAAGTACTTAAAGAATGATGGGAACATTTAAGTCAACAGTAAAGAGAACCTAAACTTAAGGGCTCCCACTGGCCAAACTGAGGACAATTGAGCATCAAAACAAATGGTATTAACAAGTTATAACCTATTAATTAAAACGCTATTCACTCCATACTGATTACAATGGACCTAGTGACACTGGTGCTATAGATTTTGGTCTTACCAGCCTCCATAATTACATGAGTCAATGCCTTATTTTATATATATACGAGGGGCAGCAGCTCTTCACTCCTGTATTTGGAAAAAGCCTTTTCTGTAAATATATTCAGTGGTATTTATAACAGCAAACATTTAGAAACAATCTAAATGTTCTACAAGTAGGGGTATTACCAGTTCTGGTGCACTGTGTGGTGGGACATTACACAGTCATTAAAAACGAGATTCCTTCAAAGCAGGAAGACTAATCTCTGAGTTTTGAGAGGCAAAGGGTTTTCTGCCTCTAACTGCTGAGTAAGTATGTGTTAGTCGCTCAGTCATGTGCAACTTTTGGCAACCCCTGGAATGTAGCCCACCAGACTCCTTTGTCCATGAGAGTCTCTAGGCAAGAATACTGAAGTGGGTAGCCATTCCCTTCTCCAGGGGATCTTCCCGATCCAGGGATCAAACCTGGGTCTCCTACATTGCAGGCGGATTCTTTACCATCAGAGCCACCCAGGAAGCCCCAGCTGGTGAGTACTAGATCCTAGATACTTTTCCCCAGTGGAGCCTCAGGTGAGAATGCAGCCCAGCTGACACTGATAGCAGATTTGTGGGCCCTAAAGAGAACACTCAGATAAGCCACACCTGGACTCCTGACCCAGAGGAGATGTGAGATTATGTGTGCTGCTTTGAGCTACTCAATTTGTGGTCATTTGTTATGCAGCAGTAGAAAACCAACACACCCACCTTGCTCTCTGCCCTTTAAGGCTGACCTCTGTGGGGCTCCTGAACCTTCTGGCATTCAATTGGGTTCAGCCAGTGGAAACCCTAACAGGAAATCAGAGGGAGGAGAGAGACCCTTCAATTGAAGGTTGCCACTTAAGGTCACTCTGAAGAACAACACTTTACACAACTCTTTTCTTCTGGGTTCTCAAATCTCACTCCTTCCTCTGGCCCCTTCAGCACTAGGAGAGTAGCAGCTGAGCCAATGGCTAGCCTTGTGTGACTGCAGTCTCTTCTTTACAAACAAACCCTTCCCCAGCCATCCTACTTTGAAGGTGCCAAACTCTGTCTTGTTGAGACCAATATAGGGCACCTACCACTCTTCCTTACTCCTTGCAAGCCTCCACCACAGGACCTTCCTTGCTGTACAGTAACTGCCTTCCTAGTTCTCCCATTAGGATTGGAGTTGCCCCCTTTTTGCACCACCAGTGACTGACAAAGAAGTGCTCAGTGAAGGCTTGCTGAACAATGGAACACAGTGAGACTAAAATATTTACTAATGAGACTAAATTTGAGAAAAAAGGCAAAGTTTTACAGAATTTAGAACACTGGGCAAGGGATACAGGGGCAAATGCCAGCCCAAGGTTATGAGCTGAGGGCTTAGGCAGAGTGAGCCTGCCAGCAGGGCAGGGAGGCTGGGAAGTGAGGATGGGGAACACAAGACAGTCTCAGTCTCGGGCTCCTTGAACCCTTTGGAGGTCCCAAGGTGGACTCGGGGCAGCAACTGCAAAAATTCATCCCACTTTATGGTCCTAATAAGATGCTAGAGAAGAGTCCAGTGACATAGACAAGACACAAAGCCCAGCTCCACCACTTTCCAGCTGACCCTTGGGCAAGTTAATTTCCACATGCCCTGGAGTTTCCTCATCTGTTAAACTGGAATAAGAATATTGACTTCATAGGGCAGCTGGGAGGCTTTTGGTGGGTGGCACAGTGTCCAGCACTAGCAAATACCCATACAGAGAAGCTAGTAGTCAACCTTCCCTTACTTGGTGCTCCGCAGAAGCAGTCCCGTTTATCACTTCTTCCTGAGAATAGCAGCAGACGCTTCCAGCTTCCCTACCTTCTAGACTCTGAAGCTTAACCAGCCCCATCTTTCAAGAGGTGCTGGATCTTCCAACTTTGCCCAAGTTCCTGACCTTGGATTCCTCAAACCATGCCCAAGAGTCTTCCTGGCTGCTTCCATGCTTTGAGTGACAGCCGTTACAACAGAATTCAGTGAACAATTACAAACTAAACATTTGCAAAGATTATGTTTTCATTTTGAACAGTTCACAAGTACTGATACATCATGATCTATTTTGAAATCGTGTTTGGTGACTACACAAGGACTAAATGAGGTAATAAAACTTTGTAAAATTCTTTTCCAATGTCTATATGGTAATATTCTGACATAGCTGTGTTTTTTTTAAACACTTCCAGCTATATCATGTTAATTTTGCACAATCTTAAAGAAAGTAAAAAAGAAAGAAAAAAAAACTGTATCAGTCGAGACTCTGCACCTTATGCTGAGCTGGGATTCTAATGAGGCTACGGTGCAGGGCAGCCACCTCTCAGCTTGAACTCTGAGTAGCAGATGCTCTTTCTGCTTCGTGCCATCCAACCAGACTCATGGAATGCATTTGCCTCACTCAAGTAGATGTTTCCTCGGATCCCTTGCTGGGAGTCAACTAGCATGTTCCCACAGCATTCCTCAGGTTTAAAAACAGTAGCTCCCAGGCTGATTCAGCTGAGAACCCAGCTAAACAATCTACCTGGCTCCCAACGCTCAGGGTGGTTTAATTCTATCCCAGGCTTTCAGTGAGCAATCAGCCTCCCAGCCTGAGAACTGAATCTAAGAAAAGCACCGAGCCAAGAGCAGCAGACCCTTTCTCTGCAAGATGGCAAAAGCTGAGAGTTCATCCTCCCCTAGTGGAGATCAACTATACCTTCTCCCCTCTACTCCCAGCCACCACCAAAGAACTCAAAGGTCAGTCCCCAGAGGGATTCCAAGCCCACTCGGTGTTCTATAGGAATTCTAGGCCAAAGACGAGCTTGGTGCTTGAGTTACTTGGCATCACTAGGACAGCCCCCACTCTAGGCTTTGGGCTAAAGCAGCATCTATACTAAGATTTTTTTTTTAATTAAGAAAAAAAAAAAAAGGCTAGGCCGACAGCGGCAAGATCACAGTCGGATTTAGGAAGCAAGACTCTGTCTGCACACAGGTGTACAGCCTGGGGCTTCTTGCAAACCCAAAGAGCCAGGGTATTCTGCCCAAGGACTTTCTATTCACCCACTTGCCTCCAGGACTCTGGGAAGTCAGACACCCCAGATCGAGACACCTGAAAGAGGGTAATGGGAAGGAACAAATCTTCTTGCACTCCATTCCCCAAGAGCAAGGACTGTACTTATTGTGTGTTCTGTACGTGGGCACAAAGTGTCACAGCTGAGCAAATGCTAAACAGTAGTAGTATTCCCACTGCTGTCCAAAGAAATAATCAGGCTGAGATATTCAATGACAAACAAGATAAGACAGTATTAAAAAGCAATGAGCTTTCCTCTCAGTCACTACCAAAGTCAGACTCAAATATCTTAATGGCATTTCCTTGGAGTCAATGTGCAGATGTTTCCTTTTTAGGGAAATAAAACCATCACTCAGCTCTGTTCTCTTGACTTCACACCAGTGCTGACTTCCTACGTTACTGGAAAAGCTTCCTGAAACCTCTGCCCCATCACATCATCCCTTTGCTCCCCTCATCAACAGATAATAGATAATCTGTTGAATGTCACATTCTTTGTATTGCCTTCAAACTCTCCAACCTCATCTGGCTCCACTGTGCTCTTCTTACCAAGCCCCAAGTATACTGGCCTTCTTTTTGTTCCCTGAACATGTCAAGGTCCTTACTACACAGGGCCTCTGAAATAGCCAATTTTCACTGCCTACAATCTTCACATAATTGAGTGACCAGAGCATCATACAACTCCAGGGAGCACAAATTGCACAGAATAATATGAATGGTGCCCCTCGAGTTGCAGGGGGTGGCAACCTGGTTGCTACTTTGTCTCTGAGCTCTCAGTTCAAATGCTGTGTCTTCAAGGAAGCCATTACTGATTACCTGCTAAATGTAACCTCTCCAGCTACCTCAACCCCAATTTCTACCTGGATATCTCCAGCACATCATCTCTGCTTTATTTTCAACACAGTACTTGCATTACCTAAAACTTTTTAACGGGTTTTTTTTCCTATTAAAATGTAAAATCCATGAGAACAGAAACCCTACCTGTCTTGCTCCTATGATATCCCCAGCATTTAAAACATAAAGTGCACTAAACACTTCAGGAAGCCAATAATGGGCTTATTATACACCAAGTACCATGCCAGGTGCTAGAGGTTCTCCCGCACCCCAATAAAGCAAGGTTCCAGCATTTCTACTGAAATCACACACCTCCTCCCAAAGAAAGGCTTTTGACTCTTATGAAAATCCCCATGGAGCATCAACCCCATTATGAGTACATAGGTCCAAACTGAAGAAATCTCCCTGCATGAGCTAAATGCTCAGACTTGGTGCTGGGCCAGAAGAATTCTTTGACTCTGCTGTGAGAATGCTTTCCCAATACCAGAGAAACCCCAAAGCAAGGTTTTTAAATTTTTCACTTACTCATTCACTCAACAAATATTTGTTGATATACTGGGGAAACATCAATGCATAAAGCAGATGTACATCCTTACCCTAGGGGAGCTTACATTCTAGTGGGAAGAAGGGCAGACAGACAACAAACAAGCCAATTAAATAAAATAAGGTAAATGGTGATAAGTGCTTTAAAAAAATTAAGCAGGAAAGGGTGATAGTGTTTCATGGAGGGGGCTCAGGGTTTCCATCCTAAGTAAGGAGGTCAGGTAAGGCCTCACTAAAAGGTGATATTTGAGGAAAGACCTAAGGAGATGAGGGAGTAGGGCATGAAGCTATCTGAGAATAGAGCTTTCTAAACATGGGGAGAGCAGGTACAAAGGCCCTGAGGCAGCAGAATGCCTGGTTTTGCAAGAACAGAATGAGGAAGGAGAACAGCAGGGGATGAGGTGGATTAAAGAATCTTGGTGGCAATAGCCTTTGGCTATTACTGAGACAGGAGGTCATTGGATGGCAGGGAGGGATATGGTATGAACATTGCCATCAACCACAGAGCTGGGATCGGACTAAGGGCTCTACAGTAGCAAAGCTCCTGTAAAGCTCCAACCTCAAAGGCTCCCTGCTCAGCCACTGTCTTCCTTCTGGGCCTTTTCTCTGTGCAAAACCCATGGCTATAGGAATGAAAAATTGCCAGACTGGCTCCAGGAGGGCAGGAATCCAGCATGTCTGCAATCTGATATACTGAAAAAGCTAGGTCAGGAAGGAGAAGGGGTTAGGACAAGCCATGGTGTTGTCTGTCGGATTTCACTAAGTTTTTTCCTCAAACCAAACAAGCTTTTCAGAAGCATTTAGGAGTCAAATCCATCACAGTCAGAGAGTGCAGCCAGCCAGCTTGACCCCCTGGGACTGGGAGCCTGGGCCAGGCTCCATTCTCTGCTAGTTACCCTTCATTAGCCCCCTCCACAGGCATGGCTCCTGAGCTCCTCACCTCATGCTGAAAGGGGAGATCAGAGTCAGGGAAACTGGTAGCAGAGGCAAGCCTCCAAGTACCTCCAGGCATCACATGGAGGTCAGCACTGGAATAACAAAAATATCTCCTTGATTGGCCTTATTGCAGCAAAGCTGGTTCTATGACGGGTCTCAAGAAGCCTGAGTAATGGGGGAGGGAGTAGGAAGGTAAAGGATCTTTAGAGGCCACCAATTTATACTAACCTGCTAGTTAAGGGCCTAGAGTCTAGTGAACCACATCTCTCTGAGTAACTGCTATGAATCCACATTCTCACTTACAGATGAGCAACTGGCCGAGCCAAGAACAAAGGCCTGGCCTCATTTCTGAGCTTCAGGACTCCTGCTCACAAAGAGCCCCCCTCTAGGCCTCAAGGGACAGACTGCAGAAAAGGAGGCTGCTGCTGCTGCTAAGTCGCTTCAGTCGTGTCCGACTCTGTGCGACCCCATAGACGGCAGCCTACAAGGCTCCCCTGTCCCTGGGATCCTCCAGGCAAGAACACTGGAGGGGGTTGCCATTTCCTTCTCCAATGCATGAGAGTGAAAAGTGAAAGTGAAGTCACTCAGTCCTGTCCAACTCCTAGCGACCCCATGGACTGCAGCCAACCAGGCTCCTCTATCCATGGGATTTGCCAGGCAAGAGTGCTGGAGTGTGGTGCCATTGCCTTCTCCGAGAAAAGGAGGCAGGGAGGCTCTGTTTGATACCTAAGGTTCTGAGGCTGTAACAAGTCCACCTTCCCACACTTTTCCTGCTCAAGGATGCTTCAGCCAAAAGACTGGAGGTTCCATGAAGACAAGACCAGACCAGGAGTATCCTTTTCATTACTACATACCTCATGCCCACAACTATCCCAGCAGTGACTATCTCTGTAATGAGTGAATGGCTGACCCTCCAAGCAAACAAGAGTGGCCAGTGATTAATGTTGGATGAGAACTAAGTGTGCCCAGCCATCACCTGGTAAACCCAGTGCCAGGAAAGGACAACAGACCATCCTTTCTCCTAGAGCCACTGATCAGATCTCGCTGCAACACAAGAGTATTATTATGTTATTGATTTGATTCCTATGTATGGCAGAAAGCCTCCAGGGTCCTAAACAGTAGCCCATTTATTTCAGGTAATTACCTGAAAAGGATCTTACCTATCTCTGAGAATGTGTCATCAGTACCTTGGGTACTGACACCCTAGGGTACTCTGTAAGGTCAGTCTCAGTCTTCTGTATCCACACACCCAAGTAAGGGAGAGACAAGGAGGCTTGTGGTGCTTAATTTCCAGGTGACAATGATCATAGAATCTAACTGCTGATCAACTTCCAAAGGGGCACACAACAAAAAGAACAACACACACTCTCAAGACTACCACCACCATGCAGGGTGATTTGCATTAAGAAGGTCGCCAGCACAGTTGATACACACAGACCTCAGCTCTACTCTTCACTTCTGTGAGAAGTCAAGCAGTAAAATTAATGGACGGAGTTAATGTAACCCAACAATGGGTAGGAGCCATCATCTCAAGCAAAAGTGTTGTTTTTAGAAATTGGAAGTTTAAGCAGCCATGGCCCAGGTGAATTTATAAAACAGCATAAGCCAGGTACTAGGGAAGCCTTAGAGAAGGCAATGGCACCCCACTCCAGTACTCTTGCCTGGAAAATCCCATGGACGGCGGAGCCTGGTAGGCTGCAGTTCATGGAGTCGCTAAGAGTCGGACATGACTGAGTGACCTCACTTTCACTTTTCCCTCTCACGCATTGGAGAAGGAAATGGTGGCCCACTCCAGTGTTCTTGCCTAGAGAATCTCAGGGACGGGGGAGCCTGGTGGGCTTCCATCTTTGGGGTCGCACAGAGTCGGACACGACTGAAGCGACTTAGCAGCAGTAGCAGTAGCAAGGAAGCCTTGGAAGATGTTAACCTCAAACTGAGAAACTCACACAAGACAGAATCCTTGCATTATCTGGGCACAGCATCATTCACAATGAACTGTTCACAGCAGTCATAATGAGGACAGACGTAGGATTGCAAACAAAAAGTGATAGGATTATGAACGGTTTCTTTTCTTCCTTCTTTAATTCCAACATTTTTTGGTAAAATGGTTCAATTGAAAAAAAAAAGTGAATTTGTAACTCAAAAGTGACAACAATAATGAATGGAACAGGAAAGTTTTGGACTTTAAAAGAGTCTTCTTGATGCTGGTTCAACTAAGAGAGTTTGAGGTCTGGCTGGGGCCTCAAGGAACCTGGTATACTCATTTCTCATCTAAGGTGAGATTAAGTTTGCCAGGGTCTGCTGTGGGCAAGTTTGTACTCCAGTCTTTGTAGTAGTATCTGTACCGGAGGGCAAATCAATCTTGAACCTTGGGATTGAAGTTGCAGGCTATCAGCCTACCCAATACCAGCTACAGACTTTGTAAAAAGACACCAGGGAAAAGAAGGTATCACTAGGGAAAAGAAGGTACAGAACACTGGGCCAGCCCCAGTTAAAAACCAGAGAGATGGAGGAGTCAGATGTGGTGTGCGTATGTGTTCAGTTGCTCAGGCATGTTCAACTCTTTGCAACCCTTGGACTGTAGCCCACCAGGCTCCTCTGTCCATGGGATTTGCCAGGCAAGAACACTGGAGTGGGTTGCCACACCCTCCTCCAGGGGATCTTCCCGACCCAGGGATCAAACCCCCGTCTCCTGTGGTTCCTGTATTGGCAGGCGGGTTCTTTACCACTCACTAGCACCACCTGGAAAGCCCTCAGATGTGGAGCCAGCTCCTATTCAAGGGAATTAACTCACTTAATGGCTTGAGAAGTGACCAAAAGAAAAATATACCAGAAAACACTGTCTGCACCCATGATGTGAGAAAAAGGAGTTTGTGGTCAGAGGTAAAATGGGGAAGGAGAGAAGGTGAAGAACAAAACCAAATATATATGACCAGAGAAGAAATACAGGCTTTCCTGGTGGCTCAGATGGTAAAGAATCTGCCTGAAATGCAGGAGACCCAGGTTTGATCCCTGGGTGGGGAAGATCTCCTGGAGAAGGGAATGGCTATCCACTCAGTATTCTTGCCTAGAGAATTCCATGGACCCTGGTGGGCTAGGGTCCATGGGATCACAAAGAGTCAGGCACGACTTAGCAACTAACACATTCATAGAGAGAGATACAGGTGGCAGATAAGCATATAAAAAGATGCTCAACATCATGTGTCACTGGGGAATTACAAACTAAGATACCAATGAGATACCACTACCATCCCTGTTAGAATGGCTAAGATCCAAAAAACTGACAACACCAAATGCTGGAGAGGACACAGAATAAGAGAAATTCTTATTCATTGCTGACAGGAATGCAAAATGGTACAGCCACTTTGGAAGACAGTTTCATAGTTCCTTGTAAAACTAAACATAGTCTTACCATGTGATCCAGCAATTTTACCCAAATGAGTTGAAAACTTATGTCCACAGAAAACTCACATATGAATGTTTATGGCAGCTTTATTAAAAATTGCCAAAAACTGGAAGCAATTAAGATGTCCTTCAATAAGTGAGTGGATAAACTATGGTATATATACACAATGGAATATTGTTCAGTGATAAAAACAAATAAGCTATAAAGTCACAAAAAGACATGAAGGACCCTTAAATGCATACTGCTTAGTGAAAGAAGTCAATCTGAAAAGGCTATATGCTGTATGAATCCAACTACATGACATTTCAGTTCAGTTCAGTCGCTCAGTCGTGTCCAACTCTTTGCGACCCCATGAACCGCAGCACGCCAGGCCTCCCTGTCCATCACCAACTCCTGGAGTTGACACAAACTCATTTCCATTGAGTCAGTGATGCCATCCAACCATCTCATCCTCTGTAATCCCCTTCTCCTCCTGCCCTCAATCTTTCCCAGCATCAGGGTCTTTTCAAATAAGTCAGCCCTTAGCATCAGGTGGCCAAAGTATTGGAGTTTCAGCTTCAGCATCAGTCCTTCCAGTGAACACCCAAGACTGATCTTCTTTAGGATGGACTGGTTGGATCTCCTTGCAGTCCAAGGGACTCTCAAGAGTCTTCTCCAACACCACAGTTCAAAAGCATCAATTCTTCGGTGCTCAGCTTTCTTCACAGTCCAACTCTCACATCCATACATGACCACTGGAAAAACCATAGCCTTGACTAGACAGACCTTTGTTGACAAAGTAATGCCTCTGCTTTTTAATATGCTGTCTAGGTTGGTCATAACTTTCCTTCCAAGGAGTAAGCATCTTTTAATTTCATGGCTGTAATCACCATCTGCAGTGATTCTGGAGCCCAGAAAAATAAAGTCAGCCACTGTTTCCCCATCTATTTGCCATGAAATGATGGGACCAGATGCCATGATCTTAGTTTTCTGAATGTTGAGCTTTAAGCCAACTTTTTCACTCTCCTCTTTCACTTTCATCAAGAGGCCCTTTAGTTCTTCACTTTCTGCCATAAGGGTGGTGTCATCTGCATGTCTGAGGTTATTGATATTGCTCCCGGCAATCTTGATTCCAGCTTGTTCTTCTTCCAGCCCAGCGTTTCTCATGATGTACTCTGCATATAAGTTAAATAAACAGGGTGACAATATACAGCCTTGACGTACTCCTTTTCCTATTTGGAACCAGTCTCTTGTTTCATGTCCAGTTCTAACTGTTGCTTCTGGACCTGCATACAGATTTCTCAAGAGGCAGGTCAGGTGGTCTGGTATTCCCATCTCTTTCAGAATTTTCCACAGTTTATTGTGATCCACACAGTCAAAGGCTTTGCCATAGTCAATAAAGCAGAAATAGATGTTTTTCTGGAACTCTCTTGCTTTTTCAAAAAAGGTAAAACTAAAGAGGAAAACAATCACTGGTTGTCAGAGGTCTGGGAGGAGGGAAGAAGGGATAGAAAGGCAAAGCACAGGGCATTTGGGGGCAGTGAAACTATTCTGTATAAGATACTCTAAGGGTGGATACAGGATATATATTTGTCAAAACCCACAGAACTATATAACAAAAAGAATGAACCCTAATGGAAACTAGAGGGCATTAGCTAGTAATAATGTATCCATACTGGATCATCCATTGTAACAAATATCCCACACTAACAAAAGAAATTTAGTAACAGGGAAATTACATGCAGAGGCAAGAAGGGGTATATGAGAACTCTTTGGACTATTCAATTTTCTTCAAACCTAAAACTGCTTTAAAATATAAAGCCTATTAATTTAAAAAAAATTATAGAGATTAAGATGTTTTAAAAAGTGATACGACAGTTTGTATTGAATACAATGACAGAGGAAAAATATATCCTCTGCAGAGTGATAAGACAACTTCATTTCAGACCAAAAATCCTTCCCATGTTGACACTACAGATACCTCAGCTAGAAGGTATGAATACTCCTGGCTTTGAAGTGTTCCTCATTTCTATACCCTCTCCCCAGAAAGAATGATCAGACAGTCCACACATTCTATGCAAGATATCCTCTGCGCTACTGGAATGCTGGGCACATCCCTGACCACACAGGAAGCACGACCATGTGAACCCGACATCCAAGTCAGAAGCATCAACTTTTGTGTTCTTAGGAGTCCCAAACTTTGCTGGAAACCTACTAAAAATGGTTACAGTAAGGCTGCAGAAGCCTTGACTTAAATTTGACAAAGGATCCTGTCACCTACCCCCTTGCCATTCCCTGGCAGGACTCTTTCATTACAAACTTGCTTCAATACCCAGGTCAACATTTCCCCTGCAAAGCACTTCCTGCTTCCCTAGTCACACTCCATTAATCCAAGATACCTTTGAACTGCGGTGCATGATAGTAATAGTGGTCTGAGGGGGACCTCCCACCACACTCCCCGTAGGTGGAGGAAGGAAAGGGTGAGGGCTGCTGGAGCCAAATTGCCTGGGTTGATGGCCCAGCTCCAGCATTCCCTTGCTGGGTGGATAAGTTCTCTAACATCTCTGTGCTTCAGTTTCCTTGTAAAATAAGCTTAATAATACCTACCACAAAGAGCCATTGTGAGGATTCAACGAGTTTATATAAAACACTTAGAAGAGTGCCTTGCACACAGTAGGAGCTACAATTATCATTACATGGTTTAAGATTCTTGAAGCACTGAAGACTACAGGGTGAGGGGAGACAGTCGCAAAGCCTCAGAGTCAAGTAAAGCCAAAAGCTCCTCCTAGCCCTAATTCTCACTGTTGCCTCTTTCCCAGGGACTCTGCAACTCTTACCAAGTATATACATTGGGTATTTCAAGGACAGGAGCTAAGTATGACTTTTCATTGATCTCCACCACTACCCAAACACATCACCTTCTCCAGTGTTCTGCCTGTTGTTCTTGTTGTTTAGTCACTCAGTTGTGTCCAACTCTTGTGACCCCATGGACTGTAGCCCACCAGCATCCTCTGTCCATGGGACTTCCCAGGCAAGAATACTGGAGTGGGTAACCATTTCCTTCTCCAGGGGATCTTCCTGACCCAGCAATGGAACGCATGTCTCCTGCATTGGCAGGTGGATTCTTTACCACTGAGCCACCTGGAGAAGTCCATTCTGCCATTGTTGGGACTCAGTGCAGCTCTGCTGTTGGAGTGTGCTGCACAGCCTGGTGCTCTGTGGAGAGCTCAGCAGGCAGGTTAGCAAGCTGCAAAGGGATGTGCAGGGATGGGGGCCCACTCCCAGGGGGCTCAGGTCAGTGAGGACAAGACCTCTCCACACACATCTGAGGACCAGACAGCAGAACAGAGCTACTGAAAACAGGAAATGTAGTTGACTGGGAGACCCAAGAGGCAGGACAGAGGAATGAATTTAGGAGCCAAAGACCAGAGTCCTGAGTCAGGCTCTCTGAGTCAGAATACTGGGCAAGGGAGATGCTGGCAAACCCAGACCCAGAACATGGCAGGTGTGAGGACCAGCATAGTTGGGAAAAACTGCGGCATGGAAGATGGGAGTCGAAAATCATGTGCTAGCAGAGAAGAATGCTGGGACTTTGAGATCTGATCATATCAAACCCATAAGGGCTTCCAAGTTTCTTCCCCTCTCCCTGCAGAAAGAGGAAACTTCCCAATGCTGACCAACCTGGCACCACACCAGCCTGGCAGTCACCCCAGATTAATCAGGCCTCTAGGACTGTTCAGTCAGTTTGACTGGGCCAGCTCAAGGAATCTCTTCCCAACTGCCCCCTTACTGAAGGACTCCTTGAACTGGAAAATTTAGAATCTTTACACCATGAAGGCAGAGAGAATCCATGTTGCAAGTGAAATGCTTTACAGAGGATAAAGCCACAGCCCCACACAGATCTGCTAAGAACCCCACAATGCCTCAGGTCTTCCGTGGTTACAAAAGAAAAGGAATTCTCAAAGTTTTATAATTCAAGATCCGGGGCCTGAAATTCAGCCCAGAGCAGTAGTTTCTGCCTCAGGGAGAGCTCTATTCCTACTGCTGGCCCTTTTGCCCATTCCTGGGCCAAGACCAATAGCCCAGGTCCCCTGCCCTTAGCAGAGAACATCACCATTTCACACGGTCATACTGAAACTAACCACCTCTGAGATGAAAGACAGAGAGAGGAACCAAAGCATCAACAAGGCCTGCCTTCCAGTGAACTTGCAAAGGATTTCCTCAGCCTGCTGTGCCCAGCCAGGGAGAGGGCCTGCCATCTGTGGGTGTCTAGAGAGGCAATCCAGTTGTCAGCCTCTGGAGAGCCCTGGGAAGAAAGCAAAGGCCAACTAGTAGAGGACCTGCACTCCCAGAACAGGTATGTTATGGCAACAAGCAGAATCTCCACTGGAAACCCCAGGGGATGAAATGGCATGTTAAAAAGTTCCTGCCAACCAAGTTCTGAGAGAGGAAAATGAGCATTTCCCAACTGCAGGGGACCAAGGCCACACAAAACAACAAGTGGAAAAGTTAATCTGTATCCAGTGTTTTAATAAATAATTCATTCGGTGCAGAGCCCAGATGGGAGAAACCCAAAGGGAAGAGAAGGTTCTCCACCAGCCCAGCAGAGGCAGCCATGGGGAGCCAGTAAGCAGCAGCTCCAGGCCCCTGGGGTGAGAGAACACCTCTCTACTTTATGACACATCTGCCAAGAAGCCAGGGTCTGTGGGGCAGAGCCCAGACCAACCATGGAGGTAGCGTCGCGGTGTGGGCTCTGCCCTCTGGAGCTGCCAGCCTGCAAGCCAACACCACACAAAGGCTGGCTTTGGAACCAGCCCGGCATGAACAGCAGATGACCTGCCCAGTGGAATCCCACCAGGGAAGTCTGCCTGAGATCACAAACACACTCGGAAACTAGCCAGCCTCCTGCGCCTCAGTCAGAGCCCCTGTAGCCTGGGTCCTGTTGGGACTGCTGGCAGGACCAGGGACAGCCAGAAATTCCCACGGAGAGGGGTGCTGAAGCCACTTCTTCCACAGCCCTGCAAAGCCCCACATTCCAGTCCGCAGCTGCCTGGCCACAAAAAGAAGAGCCAGAGCTGCAGGCTTCCGACAGGCATTTGGCAGCTGAAGCTCAGCTGTCTCACACCTCTCAAGCTGGGAGGGTTGGGGGTGGGGGGACCAGGACAGTCTTGGCCACTGAAATCAGCTGGGGGTGGCCTTAGGGTTCCTAGAAAAGCACGTCCATCTCCCATGTGGCTGCCCCGAGGTGGAACTTGTTCCAGCTCTCCAACTTTAGAAACAGCCTCTTGAGAACCTTTTAATTCAAACAAGTGCTCTCTTGTCCTGTTTTTTTAGTGAATGTGAACGGGGAAAGAACTTGGAGGGAACTGGCCAACCCAGGGCTCATCCAATCAGTTTGCTGTTCACCCCTCTCAGGGCTACCAGGGTTCAGCTCCCCTCTTGCTCACTGAAGAAAGCCTGCCAGGAGCAAGAAGAAACCCAGGGGACCCCCACCCCCTGGGCTTCTGCCTATTCTGTCCCTGTCCTCCATAAGCTATGAGGATAAAATAAGACCTTAATGGGAAGAGGTACACAGTAGGCATTTAATAAATGTCGTTGACTGATTAAAATGGAAAAGCAATACAGAACAATAGCTAAGAACACAGGCTTTGGGGTTGCTAGAACTGATTACTAATTTACTACATGTGCAATAAGTTCTCTAAGTGTAAATTTCTATATCTATGAGCAAGAGGTAATAAGAATTCCTTATGTCATATAATTACTATAAGGATAATACAAAGAACTTAGCACTACTCTAGAATATAGTCAAAACTAAAAAGAAAAAAAAGTTTGCTTATATTATTACCTTAAAGACAAACAATGCCTTGTACATATTCCTTTCTCCCCAGTCAGGAGAGAACACACAGAACATTTTAATTTTTTACTTTTCACACTTTTGTAAAAAAATTGAAGTAGAGTTGATTTACATTGTTGTGTTAGTTTCTGGTGGGCAGCAAAGTGATTCAGTCATACACATATATTCTTTTTCATTATGGTTTATTACAGGATATTGAATATAGTTCCCTGAGCTATACAGCAGGACCTTGTTACACAGAACATTTTAGATGTAAGGAGACCCTGCTGCTAACAGGTCAGGAGACATTAACTTGCTGTAGTCTTTGGTAGGCTACTGTACTTTCTCAATTGCACAATTAAGAGAGAGGGACTAAATCAGTGTTTCCCATTTGTCTGTGACTAAATAATACTTTTTTAAAAAATTCTTTTCTCAATTGTCTTTCAACTTTTCTAATCATACCTATGGCCAGGTTCAATTTGGTGTTCAGTTCAGTTCAGTAGCTCAGTCGTGTCTGACTCTTTGCAACCCCATGAATTGCAGCATGCCAGGCCTCCCTGTCCATCACCAACTCCTGGAGTTCACTCAAACTCATGTCCATTGAGTCGGTGATGCCATCCAGCCATCTCATCCTCTGCCGTCCCCTTTTCCTCCTGCCCCCAATCCCTCCCAGCATCAGGGTCTTTTCCAATGAGTCAACTCTTCACATGAGGTGGCCAAAGTATTGGAGTTTCAGCTTTAGCATCAGTCCTTCCAATGAACACCCAGGACTGATCTCCTTTAGGATGGCCTGGTTGGATCTCCTTGCAGTCCAAGGGACTCTCAAGAGTCTTCTCCAACACCACAGTTCAAAAGCATCAATTCTTCAGCACTCAGCTTTCTTCACAGTCCAACTCTCACATCCATACATGACCACAGGAAAAACCATAGCCTTGACTAGATGGACCTTTGTTGGCAAAGTAATATCTCTGCTTTTTAATGTGCTATCTAAGTTTGTCATAACTTTCCTTCCAAGGAGTAAGCATCTTTTAATTTCATGGCTGCAATCACCATCTGCAGTGATTTTGGAGCCCAAAAAAATAAAGTCTGACACTGTTTCCACATCTATTTCCCATGAAGTGATGGGACCAGATGCCATGATCTTCATTTTCTGAATGTTGAGCTTTAAGCCAACTTTTTCACTCTCCTCTTTCACTTTCATCAAGAGGCTTTTTAGCTCCTCTTCACTTTCTGCCATAATACTTCACTCATACTTACTAATCTCTTGGACAGAGAAAGCTGACCTCAGGCTTAGACTCTTCTCTGACAGGCCAGAATTGAGCTAGAATTTAATAACATTGCTTTGCTATCACTATGTTTACTCTAATAAGTACCTTTAAATTATAGCAAGTGCTAATGGTTTCCCATATATGGTAATGATTTAACTTTTTTTTTTTTGGCCACAGCGTGTGAGAACTTTCCCCAACCAGGGACTGAACCCATGTCCTCTGCTGTTCTAACCACTGGACCACCAAGGTAATTTAACTTTTAAAAAGATATCAGTTTTTTAAAAGGAGATTCATTTAAAGAGAACATAAAGTAGGTAATACACTATAGGTGACAAAAATTATGAAGGCAGCATATTTTGGAAATACTGGGCTAGAAGATTTTGAAAGCTCCTCTTAGTTCCCAAAGTGAATGTTTGTGCCCAAGAGTGTCAGACTGCAGATGCCCCCCAGTCCCTTCCTACAAGGTTCCTCTCCAACTTCACTTCCTCCCTGGAGCTTCTTCCAATCCAGCAGCCCGACAACAAGTCGCTTGCTCCACTGTGCTCCCAGATCATGTTCCACATCATAGATCATAGCATTTATTTATTCAGTATCTGTACATTTATCCTCCCTCTACAGCATGTACTCCTTGAGACAGGAATTTTGCCTTGGCATATTATCCTCAAGACATCTTATCCCTAAGACATCTGCGTCCAGTGCAAAATAGAACTTCAGCACGTGATGAATGCTGAATAAACGAACCGAGGCTTCTGCCCTTTTTTTCACTGAATGAGAAGTCAAAAGACAGTGTAAAAAGCCTGTTGCCAGAAATTCATTTGTTATAACTCCAATTCAACACCTCTTAGCACTTAAGTTGGGTGAGAGAACACTCACCTTTCTGAACTCAGTTTCAAGCGCTAAATTACATGAAAATTCATGAAACAGTTTTAAAGAGGGCTCTCCACATGAAATGTTTGGAAAAGCAAACTTTTCTTCAAGAAACTTACCAGGATCAAGAAGAGATCAGTCACACCAGCACAAGACCAATTACAAAGGTACTTTTGACTTCTGCAACATAGACCAGAACTCAGTAAATATCTAAGAACGTCCCTCCCATGTCCTTCCAATGACAGGTCTTAATACCAGAAAATCCTAAGCTTGAATGGTAAGATAAAAGCCCAAAGGGAGGTCTCACCATTGTCATGAATGACATCTGAATATCAAAGTGTTTTATCACATAGAAATGACACATATATACAAGGGTACTGCTGAACAAAGAAAGGCCCTTTTTCAAATTGAGAGGTTGCCTTTCCTCAAACATAGAACCTTCTCAATTATGTTCTTCATGTCACCCGGGCCTTGGACTCATGTCTCAGTGGCGCGTAGACTGTAAGAATATTTAGGTCACATAGAAAACCGTATTTTTTTTAACTGGAATAAATCTGTCAACAAAAAGGTACAGGCTAGCGGCACTAAATATCCTCTGCAGGTTCTTATTAAAAATATAAATTAAAGTCCAGCACAGTCCGTTTACTCCCGCATCTGTTTGCTATTCTATCTCCATTATTATTAATGTAATGCAGGGTCTTGATTCAAGCAAGATTAATTCCCTGTTCCCAAAGCCTTCTGCTGACACTGCAATGAATATGTCTGGAAGGCTATAAAGGGCAGGCCCAGGCATTGCTCCCAACACGTGATCAATGAGGAGATGGGGCCTGGGCCTCTAAGCTTAACAAGAGTGAAGAGGAAGTTGAGTTGAGCCTGTGATCAGAGAGGTGGTATAGCCCAGTGGTTAAGAGCTCAGACTCTGAACAGCTCAAGTCAATCCTAGCTCTTTTATAGCCTAGATGTGTGACTTTTGACAATTCATTCAACCCCTCCAGGGACTCAGTTTCCTCATGTACCAAACAGAGATAACAAAAAGACCTGATAAGATTGTAAAGCATTCGACACAATGATATGAAACACAGTAAGAACTAAAACAAAGCAAAAAAAAAAAAAAAGAATATTATCTTCTTTTTCAGAATCATCTCCAGAATCAGCCTCTTATGCTGATGCAGGGCAGGAAGAGCCTGGCTACTCTTTCAATTTATACACACTAAGCAGCCACCACCAAGATACCAGAAAGATGGCAATAAAAAGATAATATGCAAGGCAAAAAATAGGAAAAGATATAATAGAAATCGGCTCTTGCTTAACCATACTAATAAGGGGGAGGGAAAACTACATTAAAATTGAAGAACCCTTCCCTCAAAAGATGGAAACATTTTTTTTATTATACATTATTTTAAAATTATTAGGGAACATGATATAATTGTTTAAGAGGCAATGGAGTATAGTCATTAAGAGTACTGCCTGACTGCCTGTGTTAGAATCCTGGTTTCAGCACTTCCAATCTGTGTGACCTTAAGCAAATTATAGAATCTCTTTGTGTCTCAGTTTCCTCAACAGTAAAATGGGGCAAATATCAGAACCTACCAGTATTTTAGGGTTGTGGTGAAAATTAGTTAATATATATACATATAAAGTGATTAGAAGAGTACTTGGCTCATATTAATAGTTAATGCTCAACAACTATTGAAGTGAAGTGAAGTGAAGTGAAGTAGCTCAGTCGTGTCCGACTCTTTGCAACCCCATGGCCTGTAGCCTACCAGGCTCCTCTGTCCATGGGATTTTCCAGGCAATAGTCCTGGAGTGGATTGCCATTTCCTTCTCCAAACAACTATTAGGTTTTATTATTTTGTTGCTGCTATTTTTTTCAGTTGATGATGTTTAACTTAATAGTAAAATGTATTTAAATTCAGTGATTAGACAGGGAAGTAGGGGAGGCAGGTAGGATTGAGAAGTGTCACAGGGCAGCAAATGGAAGATAGACTAGGATAAAAAATGTACTGCAGCTGATCTGAGCACAGATAACTGGAGGTAAAAAGGAAGTAGGTAAGATCCACAGAGGAACAGAGATGTACATATTCATGATAAAGCAAGTAGAATAAAATCTTAATGGTAGAATCCAGGTAGTGGTATATGATTGTTCACCGTAAAACTATTTCAACTTTGCTTCTTTTAAAATTTTTATAATAATCTAGAGGGGGGAAAAGGAAGTAGACCTAGAGGAATCAACTCAACTTTTGGGTCACAGCTATGCTGCCTGTACTCTGAGCTCAAACATCACAACAAGCTTGAAGAAACAGTTTTGGAATTCTCTCTCATCATTGACACTCTTCTGCACCAGATGAGTAGAGCTCAGGTCCTGATCTGGACCACATCAGCACAAGTAGCTACAGGCAGAGGGCAGAAACCCAGATGTTCCACGTGAGAAATGCCAAACTCAAGGGACTATGACGTGATCCTCTCTGCTCAGGAAAACTTTGCTAGGGAAATTAAAATAGAGGAAGTCTTGTGCAGGCTTCAGAAACAGGAGAGTGGACCTCTGACCTGCTTCTGACCTGCATGGACACTGCCCAGGTTCCAAGCAACAGGCACAGTCAGTCAGGTGGCACTTTAGGTAGAAAGGGAGTGGGTCTCGGATCTCGTAAGCCCCTAAAGGCCTAGCAGCCCCCCGGGGTCTAAGAAGTCTTGTGACTCACAAGGTGAAACAAACACCACTGTAAAAGTTAAATCAGAGCTGCCTTTTTGCGCGCAAACTGATGATGATATCAGTTTGCGGTCTGGGATTATAAGCGGGAGCCCCCAAAAGTGCAATATGAAGCCTCACCCATGGGGTGGATGCACTGCTCAGTACCCTTTCCCAATTGGGACTCCAGATTGCTATCATTCAGGACTTCCCAGAACTGTTCAAGTCTGGATGTTGTTGTCGGCTTAATTTGGTGATGTACTTGCTGTTACTTCTCTCTATTGTTTTTATTTCTTTTCCTTCTAATGACTGTATATTGAAATTAAGTTAATCTATTAAAAGTTGAAATTATTTATTTGTATGTAATGAGTGGTTTCTTTTGTTAACGAATCCTTCAAACCTAAAATGAAAGTAAAACTCCCAGCAAAACAAAACTCAGAAATAAGGCTCAAGGCTAGGGAAGAGGGAGATAGAAGGCAAGAGCACACACTCACTCATGGACTCTGTTGTCGCCATAGAGATCGCTCAGGCCAAAGCTGATGTAGTGCCAGTGCTCAGGGATGTTGGCAGAGGGGCTCCCCACATTCCTGTACATGCTAACATAATCCAAGGGGTCTGGGCCACCCAACCTGCAAAAGACAAAACACAGGGATGTCAGCGTAAACCTTAAAGCAGACAATGTGAAGCTAAAGGGCTCTGCCTTACAAACCTACAGGCCCCATCCTGGATGAATCTGGGGTAAAAGAGAACTAAAGGGAGGGCCACACCTCTCTAGGGTAAGACCAAAGGATGGGCAGCTGAAGGTAGCCCAGCTCCACAAGCACAAGAGGCTCCCTTCTCCTATCTCAGGTAGAACCTCTTTTAGAAATAAAACAGACTGATTGCTCCCTTTGACTTCCTTCTGTTTCAAGTTACCAACCCCAAGTGGGATTGGCAGGGATTCTCTCTCTTCCATGGTGCCTGTAAACACGCCAAGCTTCAAGGCAAGAAGTGCATCAGTCAATCAATGCGCCTCTGTTGAAAGACCATCCTGAGCATCTCCAATGGGCATTGTTACTGGAAGCAGAGGCTCGGCTCCACTCCTGCCTCTTAGAGAGCTAATTCCTGAAAGACCATATTGTACCCTATGTTAATTATAGTTTGTTCTAAACAGACCCAATGCCTCCAGACCCCAGCCTGAACATCCCAGACCAAAGCTGGTCTTTTATCATGCAAGTGACAAAGGCCAAACTTAGGCTAGCTTAGCTCTGCACAGAGAACTGCAGCAGGAGCCCGGCTGAGCGCTGTGAGGTCTTGCAACTGCAAGATGATCCCGGGAGACGGCTGCCTGAAAGGTAGAGCTGGAACATTAAATGATTCAGGGCCTCTGAGGACCACATTAGACTTCCCCATAATTCCAACAGAGAGGCAGCTGAGGAAGAGATTCAGTCATTAGCTCACTCTGAGGATTTAATTCAAGAAGGGGTCCCTTTAGCTGAGTAATTAGTGATCTTTTTAAAAGAATCCTGCTTTTCTTCAGAATGGAGAGGGAAATGTGGTAGAGTCGAGAGACAGACTAAATGGAAACCATTAGCACAAGGAAGTCTGCATTGAGCCCCCAAACCCTGTACTTGAGGTGCCTTGGACATCGGACGGTTCCACAGACTGCAAAAACTTTGCTTGACCCTGGGACAAGGATGGGGTACACTTGGCATTGGGGATTATACGCTGAAAGAACACAACCAACCAAATAAAAGATGTTACACGTATGTGATCCCAGCAAACATGCCAGTAACACTTTTAAAACCAGTAGGTTTGGTTTCACCCTCTTTTGCCAGGACATTATTTGCCTTTGCAGAAGTCCTTATTCTCTGCTGGGAAATGCTAAGTTATTTATAGGACTTACAAGAAAGTCGCTACAAATAGCTTAGAATCTCAACGGAGTGGATTAGGAAAAGGGATAAATCTCCATGGCTTTCCTTAACTCTGCTTTTGCCAAGTTAGTCACTCAGTCATGTCTGACTCTATGCAACCCCATGAAATGTAGCATACCAGGCTCCTCTGTCCGTGGAGTTCTCCAGGCACAAATACTGGAGTGAGTGGGTAAATCACTCGACTAATTCCACAATCATTTGGATTTAGAAAAGTTTGTTGGGGAAAAGAAGAAAGAAAGGGTGGCTACCCCTGCAAGGACCTCATGATAACTGCAGAGCCCTGGAACAGGTGGGAATGATTACAGGCTCCATATCTGCTCTAGTCTCCCTGCTGCCGAGTCCCAGTCCTGCCCGTCCTTCAGCCTAGGTCCCTCCAGAAACAAGGGGCAAAATTGTGTCCACTCTTCTGTGCTCCCCATCTACCACAACCCTGACAGCCCTGGCCAAGTCTCCCAAAGGGCATTTCATCAAAGAGAGAGGCTTTACCTCAAAACTCCATCTGCAGAAAAGGACCGACAGTCAGACAAAATTAGCCTTTTCTCTAAGTACATAGTGTTCTGTTCTACTCACTCGGAGACCTGATAGGAAGCAGATGAGTACGTGGAAAATCATCATATTTTGCACTTGGAAAAAGATGCTATCCCAGGACCCAGATCATCCCTCAGTGTAAGTCCCTGAACACCTGACTTCACAGGGAAGTTGCCAGAGTGACCCAAGGCACTGGCTCTACTTCAGCTCCCTGACCAGTAAAGCCTCAGCTTTCAGCCATGATGTCCCGGTTAGCTAGGGACTACTAGTCAAGAAAGTCATCCTTCTGTCACAAGAAAAAAGAATCTCAACATACCCTGGGCCACAGCCAAACTGAGGCAGCCTCAGTCAGTCATCCTGCTATGAAAATTGAAGAGGGCTTATAGGATCCTAAATGTGAAGGTTTATCAGTGAACCACTTTCAGGACTTAATTATGCAACCCCTTCTGAATCTTAGAAAGAACCAGTCCCTGGGCTGTTTCTTCTCATTTATTTCTGCATCCAGGCAGCATTTCTAATTTCACAAAGTGCTGTACAATCATCTTTATTCATCATTAGATGCTGGCCCATCTTTTAAGATAAGTCCTGACCTGGCTAACAAACTTGCAGCAAGATGGGAAAAAAGGTTCACAGGGAGATGGAGGAAAAATTAGATTCCCAAACCAGTCTTAGTCCTTTGCATGTGTTCAATACCTTTTTCTTTTTTGCCACACCTCATGGTTTGTAGAACTTCCCCAACCAGGAATCGAACCCATACCCCCTGCAGTGGAAGCACAGAGTCTTAACCACTGGACCATCAGGGAAGCCCATGTTCAATCCCTTTTACAACTCTATCCTTTATGTCCACTTGGGTGACATAATAACAGTGGCCCAAGTCTGAGAGGGGATTTCTCCTTATACTCAAACAAGGCCTGAACAAACAGCATGGCAGAGGCAGGTCCCCTTTTTCTCACGAAGTATGCCAATAGAGTCCATCACTGTACATATTTAAATATAGTGGTACAAACCAACAAAGACCTACTGTATAGCACATGGAACTCTGCTCAATGTTATGTGGCAGTCTGGAGGGGAGAGGAACTCGGGGGAGAATGGCTATATGTGTATGTAAGGCTGAGTCCCTTCACTGTTCACCTGACTCTATCACAAACATTGTTAATTGGCTATACCCCAATACAAAATAAAAAGTTTACGTACTGAAAGGAAATTATACCAGATGGCAATAAGTCAAGAAAAAGAAGTAAATGGTAAAAGAATGACAAAAATGAAATAAAATTGCCATAATTTGTAGATGAAAATAAATAAAAAGTTTAAAATGGGTGATTAAGTTATCAAGAGCTGCTTTTTACTCAGAAGACCTCTTCAAAAACTCCTCTCAACCAAAGAACACCGTGCCTGCCAGAGAGATCTGTACTGCTGGCCACACCTCCTCCTGGCTACCAGACAGAGGCAGGCTGCTCCTGCCGCTCTCCCCACGGAGCAGGTGGCTGCTCCCCAGGCCCTTCACACTGTCAGCCTCTCTACATCCTCCCACAGACATAGGGAGCTGGCCTCCGCCCTAGGCAACCCAGCTCCTGCCATCTCCAGAAGAAGTGGTTGTCATGGAGGGAAAAGACTCAGCCCTAAAGAAAGGTAACCAGTAAAGACATCCACTCTACTCATTCCCCCTTCGGGGGTACCTCCCCTTTGGTCACACCCCAAGTGGCTGCCTTGAACAGTCTTTCAGGAGCCAATGAAGGGGTTCATCTAATACAGTGCCTGCATGAAACTGGTTTTGTACAGATTCAACTAGTTTCTCAGTCAACTTTTAGTTCAGAAAGACCATGAAGAAGAGTCCCCATAACAGAGGTGGCACGAAGAAACGGGTTGCAAAAAGAATGGGAAACTAGAAAAGACCATTCCTTCCCCAGGGGCAGTCGATGTGTACATAGGTCTGGTCTTAACAGAGTTACTTGGGGATTACTCTCAGCTCCCCTGAGGAACTGTTGCCTACATCTGGGTGCTCCAGACCACAAAGTTCCTCTTAATATCTCACTGAAGGATCCTCCCCGTCCAAATTCCACATCTTCATCGTTTACGGCAGCCTCCTTCAATCCTGAGCCAAACCATGGATCTCCCTGACCCAGCCTGCCCCTGTTCTAGCCAGTGACCTAGACCAAAGCAGCCGCGGAGCCAGAGGAAGCTCTGCATGGAGAAAGAGAACTGTGCAGAGTAAGCAGAAAATTGATCGGGAGAAGCTGCTCCATCAAACTTCAAACGCAAAAGCACTGCACTGATATGAATGTCTTAGCTCATCCGGAAGGTATCAAAATGAGACCTCCCCCTCATCCCTTCACAAGCTCAACGCTCACATCCTAACCCACAGACCCACACCCGCCCCTACCCTGTGCAGTCCCGTGCCCTCCGAGCTCCTCCGGCCGCGCGGCTCCAAAGCCTTCTCAGATGCTCCTCAGGCTCCGCCTCGCCTCCCCCATCTCACTTCAGCCGCCCCCCTTCGGCTTCCCCGCGCCCACTTATGACCCCCTCCAGGCGCCCCCTCCTTTCACCACGTTTACAGTTCCCTCTCTCCAACCGTCGCCCCCTCAGCTTCTACCGACACCCCCAATTCACTCCATTCTTCTAATGCCAGTTAACCCTTCATCCTCCCCTCCCTTGCTAACCCTTCGCTACCCACAGGCTTCGTTAACCCCTTTGTCCCCATTCCTAACTTGAGCCTTAACTTCTTCCCTCACAGCAGGAAGCCCTCTTCCAAGTGCTTTAACCATTCTCCTTTCCCCTCCAATTCCCTGGCAAATTACTTCGCCCCCGGCGCTTTAACCCTTCTCAGCCCGCCCCTGTCGGTCTCCGCGCGGCCCAAGACGTACCAGTACTTGACGATAGCGGTAACCTGGAGCGGGTTCGGCTGGTCTGGGTACAGGCGGCGGCACTCTCCGTAGATGGCGTGCAGTCCTGGGGGGAAGAGCGAGGCGAAGGCCGGAGGGGCAGTAGGGCCAGGGGCCGGGGGCGCGGTGGGGCCGGGGGCGCCGCTAGGCCGCAACTCCGCCATCGGGGCGCGTAGGGTGCTGGGGGGACCGGGGAGGGCAGACGAGGGGGAGAGCACTGACGCGCCAGCAGGCGAACTCCTTGGGTGCGACTCCCGGAGGCGATGGGGGCTGCAGCGAGGTCTAGGCTCCGCGCCTGCGCAAGGCGCACTGTCCGCCCAGGCCGTCGCCGTGGTGGAGACGGCCAGAGGGTGCCTCGGGGGCCGCGGGGCGCTCAGGGGGCGGGGTGCCGGCGCGCCCTATTCCGGTTCCATTGGCTAATGTCTGTGCCAGTCACAGGTAGGGAAGGCATGACTTGACAATAGGTCCCTCCTCCGTCTCCCAGAGTTGTGGGGGTGTTCCAAGGCTCTTCGCTTCCCCCTAGCGTTAGGAGGAGCCCAGGATTAAATAGAGATACTGGGACATCCTCTGAGGTGCTAGGGACCCAAGAAAGCTTTGGGAAGTGCGCCGACAAAAAGCATGTCACTGTTATGCTAACACGGTGCTCAGAAGGATTTGTTTAATTAATTTATTTCAGAAGGATTTAAACATAAATGTGACAATGGATTGCTTCCTTCGTCCATGTAGCATTAAAAACGGAATTTTTTAGTTTCTAAGGCACCGGGTTGGAAATTATTTTTCTGCCTGCAATAACTTTACTTATAGTAATGTCTTCCACTCAAATAATCTTGAAATTTCAAGAGAAAGGGATAGAAGAGAGTCCTGACTACTGGCTATTAACTAAAGGTCCCCACAACATGAAGGAAAGGACGAAATAATTTATTAGAGAAAAATGCACTGGGCTCCTTAGAAAGCAGTAACACATAATCTCTCTTAAATTCCATTTTCTCATTCATCAGTGTCATTTCTAGCTCCCCATGAAAATTAAAGGTATACTAGAGCAGTTCCTGGGCTTCCCTCACAGCTTAGTCGGTAAAGAATCTGCCTGCAGTGCAGGAGACCTGGGTTTGATCCCTGGGTCGGGAAGATCCTGTGGCGAAGAAAATGGCAACCAACTCCAGTATTCTTGCCTGGAGAATCCCATGGACAGAGGATCCTGGCAAGCTACAAATCCATGGGGTCACAAGAGTAGGACACGACTTAGTGACTAAAGAGAGAGAGAGAGAGAACAGTTCCTGAAGCTATTAGATGAACGATGTTTTAATGACCAAAAGATCATCTATACCAGTAGTTCCAAATGTCAGTCTTCAGAACAATACTAGTATGTTGCCAAGTTTACACCTTTCCAGGAAAAAATGAGAAAATCAACCAAAAATATTTTGTTGATTATTTCCAGTATTTTGGCCACCCGATGTGAAGAACTGACTCATTGGAAAAGACCCTGATGCTGGGAAAGATTGAAGGCGGGAGGAGAAGGGGACGACAGAGGATGAGATGTTTGGAGGCTTCACTGACTCAATGGACATGAGTTTGAGTAAGCTCCAGGAGTTGGTGATGGAAAGGGAAGCCTGGCATGCTGCAGTCCATGGGGTCGCAAAGAGGCGGACACAACTGAGCTGAACTGAACAAAAATATACCTTTTTTTTTTTAAAAGCAAGCTTTATGCAATATACTTTCCTTTGTTCTAGGAACATGTACCTCACCTGTATGTATACTAAAATTTCCTTTTATTAGACTAAGAAGGTGGTTCAGTTCAGTTCAGTTCAGTTCAGCCGCTCAGTCGTGTCCAACTCTTTGCGACCCCATGAACTGCAGCACGCCAGGCCTCCCTGTCCATCACCAACTCCTGGAGTTCACTCAAACTCATGTCCATTGAGGCAGTGATGCCATCCAACCATCTCATCCTCTGTCATCCCCTTCTCCTCCTGCCCTCAATCTTTCCCAGCATCAGGGTCTTTTCAAATGAGTCAGCTCTTTGCATCAGGTGGCCAAAGTATTGGAGTTTCAGCTTCAAAATCAGTCCTACCAATGAACACCCAGGACTGATCTCCTTTAGGATGGCCTGGTTGGATCTCCTTGCAGTCCAAGGGACTCTCAAGAGTCTTCTCCAACACCACAGTTCAAAAGCATCAATTCTTCGGCACTCAGCTTTCTTTATGGTTCAACTTTCACATCCATACATGACTACTGGGAAAACCATAGCCTTGACTAGATGGACCTTTGTTGGCAAAGTACTGTCTCTGCTTTTTCATATGCTGTCTAGGTTGGTCATAACTTTCCTTCCAAGGAGTAAGCGTCCTTTAACTTCATGGCTGCAATCACCATCTGCAGTGATTTTGGAGCCCCCCAAAATAAAGTCAGCCACTGTTTTCACTGTTTCCCCATCTATTTGCCATGAATTGATGGGACCAGATGCCATGATCTTAGTTTTCTGAATGTTGAGCTTTAAGCCAACTTTTTCACTGTCCGCTTTCACTTTCATCAAGAGGCTCTTTAGTTCTTCTTCACTTTCTGCCATAAGGGTGGTGTCATCTGCATATCTGAGGTTATTGATATTTCTTCCAGCAATCTTGATTCCAGCTTGTGCTTCTTCCAGCCCAGAGTTTCTCATGATGTACTCTGCATAGAAGTTAAATAAGCAGGGTGACAATATACAGCCTTGACGTACTCCTTTTCTTATTTGGAACCAACCTGTTGTTCCATGCCCAGTTCCAACAGTTGCTTCCTGACCTGCATACGGGTGGTAGATGTTTATTAATGCCTTATAGACCCATATAAAAACATCGCAACCTCATATCGTCCAGGGGAAGTGGTGGCGAGTGGAAGGACTAGCCTGTAAAATCCAAACATTCACCAGTTACTGATCAATCCACACCGTACAGACAATACTGAAGATTACATACTTCAGCATGCACTGAGAATCCCTTCAAATGGACTACAGATGCAGACGTGAGATTGCAACCATCAATAGGCGTACCCTTCTATTTACCTACAGAAACTACAAAGCCCAGGGTACAGTGCGTCGAAATGCGACGCTCCGTTCCTTAAACTAGGCGGGGTTCCGAAGCAGCCTGGCTTGCTAACTCAGGTGCAAGGCATGTTGGGTATTGTAGTTCTTCGAAAGTGAGGTCGGGCCGCTCCCCGGCTGCCCATTGCCGGCGGCCAGACTGCGCATGCGTGTCAGTGGCGTTAGCAGCGGACCGGGCTGGCAGTTCCTTCCTCGGAAGGAGAGGTTCTTCTGCCATGGAGTCCTACGATGTAATCGCCAACCAGCCTGTCGTGATCGACAACGTGAGTTGCATCCCCCTAGCAGGGCTTATGCTCTCCTCCCCGAAGGGATCGCTTCCCGTGTTTCAGTCTGGGCTGCCGGTTCTTTGTCACTGGCCCGGCCTGTCAGGCGGGTTCAGCCGCCGCCGCCTCTCTCCTCCCTCGACCCGAAGTCCGCAGATAGGGCGACCAGCTGGCCAGCAACTATGGGATGGAGAATCTTGGGATGGATAAAGGGAAGGGTTATAGTCCTAGCAGGGTCCTTGGGCCCTTGACTCGAGGGGCCTTAACCGCTCTCTGAGCCCCCGGCGCCCGCCCCTCCCCTGTGTTCGATAACTCTATTGGCTGCTCTGGCTGTCCATCTTGACCGCTGACCCCGCCTCTGGGCCTTGCCGGATGAAGGCAGCCTTCTGCAGTGATTGGCTCGTTCCCCTGCCGTTCTTCCGGGCCGCCATAGTGTTTCCCCTCTCTAAGGGCGGTGCGGTGCACGAGGGCTGTTGTGATTGGTTTCGGGGACTTCCAGTGGAGGGGGCAGACGGGATAGGGCGGCGGTGGAGCAGGGCTAAGTTTCCTTCGGTCCCAGCCGGCAGGGCGGCTTGGCGGTGTATCCGGGTGGGGTCTGAGAGTGTGATGCCAGAAATGGCCTGAGAATTTCAGTTATTTCTGTGATTATAAATTACAGCGGTAATAAAGGTCGAGAAGAAAGGAGAATGACAAAGCAAGCAGGGAGGTACCTTCCTCTTTGAAACGCCTAGTTGCTAGGGGTAAAAATTACTAAACATAATACTTGCCAGGCGCTCCAGCGCTTACACGGAGGGGTTCGCATACATTCCAATTGGATCTTCACAAAAACCAGGTGAATAGTTAAGGCAGGAATTTTGATCCTCGTTTTACAAATGAGAAAAAAAAGCACAAAAAGGTAAAGTGAGCCCAAGGTCGCACATTAATCCAGTGCTTTATCCGTTGTTCATCCTGATAGTAACCCACGCAAATGCACGATAGTCACAAATGGAAAGAATCTAAATATAGCTCTTATTTTTGGCGGAAGGAGGCAGTTATTTAAAAAGTGGATGTTTGTCTTCCATTCAAAGGTTTGGTCCAACGGAGATTTGTTGCTACCTTTCTAGTCCCCTCTGAGTTCCTCTACTAAGCTGACTCAGATTCGGTCTCTTGATTCAGTCCTTGGGACCGTTGGCACTTGAAAGGTCCTTTCGTCTGCATCATCTTATTCAAGTTTCAACACTGATAGGTAGATAGGACTCGAAATACACAGAAAAATGAGACGTGTAAGGTTAAATAACAGTATTCAAACCACCTGGCTTATAAATTGAAGAGCTAAAATTCAATTTGAGATTGAGTTCTTAATTCCTCACTTTTTCCAAGGAAACGTGCTTCTTTGGCTAGCTTTCCTTCTCTCCTGGAAAAAAGTTGAGCTCAGTGAGACATGTCATTTGGGGGAGGATTTGATCGGCGGGCGGGACGGGGAGGATTGCGGATCGCCTTCCTTAGGCTATTGAATCCGGGTGGGAAAAGATGCTTGGTATCCTTCATTTTTCCTTAGTCTCTCGTTCCCCAGTTCCCCACACACAGACAGTGTCTAGGGCCTGGCACCACTAGGTGCACATTGGATTTTTAATTTTTATGGGTGGGGGGGGTTAATGGCTGAAAATCTCTATCACAGTAATAAAGATGTCCTTAAATAAAAGGATGGGAGGAAGGACTGATTACTGCATAAGGCTGAGCAGGACTCTTTGTTCTTGATGTTAATTTTCAGAGAAGACTACTATTTCTATCTTCAGCCAGTTTGTGTATGCTTCATGTGCCTTTTTCTTTGTTTTAAAAAGAAAGGAAAATAGAAATTAGCAATTTCCTGTTTTCATCAGTGCAAAAGGAGCAGTCTGTCCATCCCACCAGACCTTTTGCTTCTAGAATTGTTGGGCAGCAGTGCTATCTCCAGCCATTTTCTTTATGTCACTTAAGCAAATGCTTCTTAGTTCCTTCTTTCTCATTCTTGATAATGTATTTGAAATGCATCAAAGAAGCAGTACCTTTTCAGTTTGAATACTTAAGGAATAGACTTGTTTTTTCTCTTGGAAAACATTTCCTTTATTATGCCAGCAATCCCACCAAAAGTTGAAGTAGGAGAAACTTAAATTAATTTTCCCACTAGAATTTACTATCTGCCAGTAAATCATTTAAAATATTTGAGCCAGCTTTATATTATGAGAATAACGTGTCTCTAGCAGATTTAACAGCTCCATAGCTTATCGTGCTGCCACAGTTTTATTTCTGGGCTAAGGAGAGTGTAATTAAAAGACAGAAGAACAAAGAAAGCAAGGAAAAGAGAGAATAGCCCCATTACCAGTTCACAGCCTTTCCTAGTCTTAAGACAATTGTTGACCACCCCTTTCATAGAATTCTGGGACCAAACCAATTCATCAGAATTTAATGAAGAAGATGGAAGGGTGCGTGTATGCGTATGTGCATGCGCGATTTAATGATGACAACAACAACAAAAAAGTGATGAGTATTTTAAAAAATGAAACACGTTGTTCTTCCCAAAGTCATATCACAGATAGTAGTACAAGAATGAGAAGGGCCACTCCCAGGACTACAACACTTTAACTGGAATACTATATTTATTCTGAAGCTCATATCTTTGGGAGGATCTCGAAGGTTAAATACTTCCATAAAATGAAGCAACATTATGGTCAATCTTAAAATTGTCTTTTCTGGCTATATTATGTGGGCCTAAATGCAGGAATAATATCAGATCTCTACAAGTTTTTCAAGCTAAGAGTTTTACTGTTTACTGAGTTTACATTATGCTTCGTCAGCCCCCTTTTTGAAAAGTGAGATTCTTTATTTATTTTTTTTTTTTTATAGTGAAAAGTGAGATTCTTTAAACACACGGAAAAGTTCAGAGACGTATATAACAAGCACCTATGTAGCATGTGTCCTCCACCTTGATTTAATAAATGTTGTCATTTGCCAAATTTGCTTCAGATTTTTTTAGGACATAAAACATTACAGATATAATTGAAGCCTCTTTGTACCCATCCATAATCCTATCCTTTCTGGTCCATACATAACCCCGGAAGCAAACCTCATTGTAAAATTAATGTGCTCCTTTCTGATTTTATGGACACATGTATTTTATAATGTGTGTGTATATAGTATTTATGTTTTGAATTTTTACTTAGCTGCTATCATCTTATTTGCTAGCTCTCCTTATTCTGGTGGTGGTGGTGGTTTAGTTGCTAAATCGTGTCTGACTCTTTGTGACCCCCATGGACTGAAGCCTGCCAGGATCCTCTGTCCATGTGGTTTTCCAGGCAAGAATACTGGAGTGGATTGCTATGCCCTTCTCCAGGGGATCTTCCAGATTCAGGGACTGAACCCACAGCTCCTGCACTGGCATCCTGATTCTTAACTGCTGAGCCACCAGGGAAACCCTTCCTTAATGTAAAAAATTTCAAATATAAACAAAAGGAGGGGAAATGTTATAACAAACATCCATGTATCCATCATCTAACTGTAACAGTTATCAACTCTTGACCAATCATTTTAGCTACATACCCACCCACTTCCCTCTTTCACAAACATTTAAAAACATAACTAATATACTATTATCAAAGCTAATAAAATTAACTAATTCCTTAGTATCATCAAATATCTAGTCTGTCAAATTTCACTAATTTTCTCTCTTTTTTAACAGTTTGTCATCAGCTCTTAAGATCTATTGATTCACTTAAGTTTAAGGGACACTAGAATTAGCTGAGGAAATGAAGTCAGTATATTTATTTAACACCATCACTTGTGGTATGACTTTCAGCCTGTTGGTTGTACAACTGCAGTGAGAATCTTCCCTAGTTTGGTGGAGAGAGGGAAGAGAAGGTGGCTTATAGATTACACTCAATTATGTGTATTTTGAGAGCCATGGATGTGCTTCACAAACTGGAAAGAATGTCCAGAATAGGGGTCTCAAACTCAATGCCTGGGGAGGCCAACCAGATACATTAAAGAGGCGGAGGAGGGGCAGGGGGATGAGGAGAAGGTAGTCTTAATAAGTGAGAAATCTGAGAGATGCATTGAGCATGCTTGACCAAGGTTTCCAGCAAGTTGTCCCCATGCAGGAATGCAGGCCAAGTGTTACCAGATTTTCTCATTTTTCAAGGGAAATCAGAAGTGTTAATTTCATATGCAATCTCTAGTGTTTTTTAATTTTTAATTTTTTTTTTTTTGGCCACACCACGTGGCATGTGGGATCTTAGTTCCCTGATTCCAGGGATCGATGCCTCGCCCCCATAGGGAACCATGGAGTCTTAACTGGGCCACCAGGGAAGTCCTGCAATCTCTAATTTTTAACTTTTGGAAGTTAATGTAAAAGTAGTTTGTGGTCTGTGGAGACAGAAAGTATGTTAGTGGTTGCCTCTTGCCTGGAAAATCCCATGAACGGAGGAGCCTGTTGGGCTGCAGTCCATGGGGTCGCTACAAGTCGGACACGACTGAGCGACTTCACTTTCACTCTTCACTTTCATGCATTGGAGAAGGAAATGGCAACCCACTCCAGAATTCTTGCCTGGAGAATCCCAGGGACGGGGGAGTCTGGTGAGCTGCTGTCTATGGGGTCGCACAGAGTCGGACACAACTGAAGTGACTTAGCAGCAGCAGCAGCAGGGTGGGGGTTAGTAAGGATGGAGAGTGGCTGCTAATGGGTACAGGGTTTCTTGGGGGGGATGATGAAAAGTTCTAAAATTAGGTTGTAGTGATGATTGTTCAGCTCTGTGAATATACTAAGAACCATTAGATGATGCACCTTAAATGGGTAAATTGTGTGGTATGTGGATTTTATCTCAATAAAGTTGTTTTTTAAAAACGATTTTGTGGACCAAACAAAATATGTCTTTGGGCCAGAATGTCCTAGAATCTGAGTCCAAATCAGAAGCCTGAGCTAACAAGTTCCCCAAATTCTTTTGTACGATGTTTTCACCAGTGTCCTAGAATCTGAGGCTCCACCTCACAGCATTAAATGGCAGACAACTAGCCTTCTTCCCAGCATGTTAAGAATAATCAATGCTTAGGGTAAAGTTGCCCAAGCCACAGGTCGATAGCCAGCAGGTACTACTAGAAACATGCTGAGGAATTTGCTATTTGTTCGCCTGTAACAGAAGGAGAATGGTCAGAGTTGGCTGGCAGCAGACTTGAGTCCCCAAAATCAAATATTTAATGAGATTACTTTTTCAAATGTAGGCATTTGTTTCAAACAAGGCATTTGTTTACTTGGTTTTGACAGAGTGAATAACAAAGAGTGGCAGCTCATTTGCCAAGTATACAGTTCCTAGTTACAAATACTATTAAAGAAATTGACATGACCCCTTTGTATGCTCTCCTGGTATGGCTTGAGCAGAATAGAGGCAACTCAGCCACTTCCCTTGTCCCCACCCATTTTTCACCTGACACTTGGCCTGCCAAGCCAGCTCATGGGGCTGCAGGGACAAGCTGGGTCTGGTTCGACCTTGTGTATCACCTTCCCTGTACCACCTCTGCCTGGGGCTTCTGGCATTCCGGCTGCTCATTCAGGTTCATCTGCCAATCATTTGAGCTTGGTTTTCATTTTAGTTAGCCAGCATCTAGCCAAGTACCCTGCAAATGTCAGATACTGCTGATATACAAAGTCTCTGACCTCAAGGAATTTGCAGTGAAAAGAGACAAAAGTGTAAACCATAAATTAGAATAGAAAGCAGAATGAAATTCATGCTACCTAGTGAAACAGGCAGTGGTGATTTGGGGAAGGTAATAGGAAGAGGATAACAAATTGCAACTGGAGATTATCCTTCAGGAGGAAGGCAGTGATATTTGAACTGGGCCTGTTATATTCTAGCTGGAAAGGACAGGGAGAAAGAAAAGAATCTAATGTCTTAATCTGCTTTGTCACTCAAACTCTAGCCCTCTTGTTAGTAAACTCAAAATCAAATCTCCAGGAAAATCATCTCTTAGAAATATCTTGGAGAATCCCTGGTGGTCCATTGGCTAAGACTCCATAATCCCAAGGCAAGGGGCCTGGGTTCAATCCCTGGTTGGGGAACTAGATCCCACATTCCACAACTAAAAGATTCCACATGCCGCAGCTAAGACCTGGTGCGGCCAAATAAATAAATATTAAAAAAAAAAAAAAAGTATCAGTCTCGTAAAAAAAAAAAAAAATCTAGAGTCTGAAACACAGATTTCATCTTTACTTTTCCCGTTTTCAACTCCTGCCAGGAGATCTAATTAGTCTGTTAGCATCACCACACCCAGATGAAGGCAGTGGGCAATTATCGGAAGCCTGAGCTAACAAGTTCCCCAAATTCTCTTGTAGGATGTTCTCTAGCTGCGCCACTGTCCCCAAGCCCTTGGGTTTGCAGTAGGATAGTCTGCCCTCCTTCCCAGTCTTTCAGCTCAGTTTACAGCTGTACCTTTTCCAGGCTCCTTGCTGTTCTGCCCAGACCGATGAGTTTGCACATTGTCTCCTGTTTTTTCTGTTGGCAGAAGTTCCTGCTGTCTTAGAGAACGGGCTTGCCCTGCTCTCCCCCAACACCTCTTTCCCTGTCCTTCAACCACTTCTTACCTCCTCCCTCGCTAGGATCAGTCACCTACCCCCTCACCCTGCTCTTATAAAAAAGCAGAAATAAAAAAGACAGATGGATCCAGGGGTGTTGCTGGGAAGCCTTTGGTACCAAGGTAACCTTGGCTATGTAGCATCTCCTGGTGTGTTTAATGCTTGTGTGTTCTGCAAACATTACACTCCACCCCAGGAGAAGTCGACAGGCAGCAGGAGGTGGCTTGCTGCTCTTGGAGCTGCAACTGTGTTGGAGGTGGAAGGACAAGGGTAACTGATGTAGTGGTAGAAGAATTAAGAAGGAAGAGAACAGGGTGATCTGCAGGCAGCATCAAGCCTCACCACCTGTCCTGCATGGCGTTGATATCCAGAATCAATGTTTACTTTGGCTGGGCCCACGCGGTACCAGAGATGATGGTGGGAGACGGCAGACTCTTCTCAGAGTGCTTAAGGGCTCTTCTGCTCTTGACCCTCAAGAGACCAATGAGTGCAGCAAAGCACAGTGAAAAGGCAAAACACCTACTGCAGTCCCCCGAGTCACTGGAGTCTGCCCCTGCAGTCAGAGCCAGACGATGAACGCCGTATGGGAGTTAGCTTTGAGCATGGCAGTGCTCTCAGGGTGTGTCTGTCATAGAGGCCCTGGAGGGCGGGGGCAGTTCAGGTCTGAGCTGGGAAGGTAGCTTAGACGCGCACTCCCTGATGGTTTAGCAGAATTGTGTGCCCTTCCCACCTTGGTTATGTTCCTAAACTCGGCCTCTCTGTGCTTCTAGGTACTTTCCTCTTCTCTCCTCAAGCCTTTTCCTTTTCTTCCCTTTATTAATATTATTTTTAATTCCAAAAGTAAACATGTTCAATGTAGAAAAGACGAAGAATATATAAAAATCAAATAGAGTGTGTAGTAGAAATTCCCCTCACCATTCCCAGCCCCAGTGTCCTCCCTTTGGCATGTATTCACTGTACAAATCCTCATGAGTGGATATACTACACATAAATATAAGGTCCTTTCTCTTTCTAAAAGAAAGGTGGGACCATATTATACATACTGTGTGATATGAATCTCCTCTTGTTTGTGTGATTTTCTGACTTCTCTTTCTCTCCTCAGGGATCCGGTGTGATTAAAGCTGGTTTTGCTGGTGATCAGATCCCTAAATACTGCTTCCCAAACTAGTAAGTCATTCTGTAGCTTAGTGAGAAGCTTGTAAGGCTTGTCAGTTTTGTTATGATGTCAGCCCTCCGTCTTTTAGGGGGAAAGGATCTCTCATTTAGGTCAGTCTTGGTCTTCAAAACAACAACAAGCAGGGACAAGAGCTGGCTTTTGGAGTGAGCAAACTGTTGCCTGCGTGTTACAATTGAGAGGCAGTTTTTTGTTTTTTTTTATCTGATGCCAAAAATGTTATCATTGGTGACTTACTGCTTTGGATGACAGTCTCATAATGGAGTCTTCTTCTTAAAATTCTCCTGTCACTCAGAATGGAATTTGACATTAAACCATACCTACCATTCTAGGGAGAATGAGTCTTTTTCTCAGCACTTTCTTACTAAGGCAGAGGCGCTGCAGGCAGGAGAAGGGCACAGGCACCTGGGAAAGGGGTCAAAGCAGTGGAGAAATGAGGAAGGCCATCTCTCAGTTACAGCATCACAGTTGTCCTTCATAGAAGGCCTGGGCAGGAGGCTAAGGAGACAAAAACTTTTTGAGTTAATCATTCTCAATGAACACTTGTTTCCTTGTGTCTCTTGATCTGTACATACATTGGGGAAAGAGAAGAACTAGGGATATTGAATCCTCCTGAATTTGATAACTTATAATAAATATATGAAACAGTATGCTAATAAAGACAAAAAAATGTTCATTATAGGAATTGTGGGAAGTGCATTCCTCAGTGACAGTCACAGTAGAATGGAGTATATTTCTTCCCATCCAAGTACATGCATTAGTATAACTTGCCTGTGTTCTGTCATGAAATGAGAAGTGATAGTCTTCCCCGCTCTCTTTTGTAGTGTGGGCAGACCCAAGCACGTTCGTGTCATGGCAGGCGCCCTCGAAGGTGACATCTTCATTGGCCCCAAAGCCGAGGTAATCCCATGTCCTACTGAAGAAGCCTCAAGCCAGCAGGGGACCTTCACTGCTCCCCACGCAGGCAGTATCCGACAGAGGGACATGAGTAAAAGAAATAATTTCCTCTTGAAATCTCCCCTTTCACTCTCTCATTCTAAAGAGAATAAACCCAACTGGTTTATTTCTCCCAGGAACAGCCTCTGGTTTTAGAAAGGAAATACTTGGAACCCCACTTTGGGAAACAGAGACCAGTCCAGAAAAAAGGGCTTTTGCCTTCCTTCTATCACTATGTTGCCAAAGATCAAATTGACTGGCTTGGTTATTTTTTGGCAAAAGTGATTGAGGGGAGATCCTGGCTGGGGTACCCTGGGGATAAGTTAATTAGCACAGTTTGGCAGAACCCTTGGGCAACTTCTAGAAGCAGAACAACAGAATCTTTGTTGCCAACCTTGGCTGCAGATGCCAGGAGATTGTGTCCTGGGACCAGACAATGAGGAGAATGCCACCCAGGGGCCCACGGAAAGGCAGAAGCCCTCTGCTTTGCCAGCTGGTTGGGCATTGAGCACAGTTCACAGGATAGTTTAGGGACTTGAAGGATGGGTGGGTCCACCCTTAGCCATGGGTGCAGATCGTGGGGTCCACCCGGCAGTCCTGAGAGGCTGGCTGCGGCTGCAAGCACTGCTCTCTGCCCCCAGGAGCACCGAGGGCTGCTCTCCATCCGCTACCCCATGGAGCACGGCATCGTCAAGGACTGGAATGACATGGAGCGCATCTGGCAGTACGTCTACTCTAAGGACCAGCTGCAGACTTTCTCAGAGGAGGTGAGGGTCCTGTGTGTGGGGCGCCATGTGGGCTATGCAGCGCAGACAGAAGCCCTACCCCAGAGATGAGGCAGATGACTACGATAACCGCCTTGAGCATTTGTGTCTCATGTTCTAGGCATCAGGCATGTGCTTTTCAGACATGTTTGCATTTAATCTTCACAGCATCCCTATGAGGCACAGGTAGTATTATCATCTCCATTTTACAAACAAGGGAACAGAAGTTCAGAGAAGCCAGATGGTGTTTCCGCGATCACCCAGCGAAGAGTGGTAGAGCTGGGGTTCCAACCCATGCCTTTCAGACCTCGGAGCTGTATATACTCTTTAGTTTCTAAGGAAGGAACTCTCAACTCAGAAACACAAAGGAAGGTGCTGACTAGGCTTATCAGAATTTCCAGGAGAGGGATGTATTCTGTTTTTTAATAGTATTATCAATAATGATATTTAATTTTCTATTTTGGAAAAAAAATTTTAAGTATTACTTTTATCATAGTAATTCCAAATATAGAGTTTAGCAAAATCTTGATACCTGGAGCTATCCAGAAGGTACAAGGGCCTATATAAGAATCTTGGAGGACAAGAGGGTAGTAGAAAGTGAGGATAGAATGACACTTTAGAGGGGGTATGAATTTGGAAAGTTGAGCAACTGGCTTGGGTGGCGGCAAGTGACCAGCCCACCAGCCCTCTTTTAGAGAGAGGCTGACAGAGTTCGTGTGGGCTCTCCAGCCAGCCACTCAGTGCTAATGAGGGCTGGGAATCTGTCCTCACCTGATTGCTGTCTGCGCATCTTTCCCCAGCATCCTGTGCTCCTGACAGAGGCGCCTTTAAATCCACGGAAAAACCGGGAACGAGCTGCTGAAGTTTTCTTCGAGACCTTCAACGTGCCAGCCCTTTTCATCTCCATGCAAGCTGTGCTCAGTCTGTGAGTAACAGCTGGCTGGCGAGCCTGGCCCCTGGGGGGCAAGCAGTCCTTTGGCAGAAGCGAGGCTGGCCCTGCTGTGGGTTGGTGCAGAGCTCCTTCAGTACCCCTGCCAGGGACGGTAATGGATGGTGGGAAAGGCAGCATCTCCCAGTCTCGGCCCTCCCTGCTGGTCTGGTGCCAAGGCTCTCCGCTGAGCCTGCTGGGAAGGCCACGTGCTACAACAGCTCTCCCTGTTGGCCCCGCAGTGAGTTCAGGTGTTTTTCTCAGGGCCTCCTTGAGCCAGGCGCTGTGCAAGGCTGGTGATAGGCTCGTGATGAAAACACCCCTGTCATCCTGTCTTGCTCCCAGCCTGCCTCCCACCAGGGTTAGGTCCATTGCCAAGATCATATATTGGTAGCCTGCAGATGGCATGTTTGACCCCGCTGAAAAATTGTGAGCCAACCTTTAAAAATTGGGACATTTCCTATCAAAATCAAAATTTCTGACTTCTCTTAAAAAAGAATGGGAAGATCTGATAATGCCGGGCCTGCATTCCTCTAGAGCAAAAATCAGCAGGAGCTGAAAGAAAATTGCAGCTGCCATTTTAGATAGGGTTTGGAAACCTGACTTCACCACAGCCTTCTCCACTGCCTGTCATCCAACACGAAGGCTGAATTTCAGGTGCTATTTATGAAACATTATGGGTTTTCCCCCTTCATATCACAGAAATATATTTCTGTACCCTTGTCCTTACTAAGAGAAAAACTTAAGGACAGACCTAGAGGGCCAAAAGCTAGTTGGTTGGTTGGTTTGTTTTCCTTCTTTAACATTTTGGCCGCATTGCACGGCATGTGGGATCTTGGTTCTCTGATTAGGGATCGAACCTGAGCCCCCTGCATTGGGAGTGAAGAGTCTTAGCCACTCTACCAGGGAAGTCCCCAAAAGCTAGTTTTTTATGCAAGTGAAAATATTCTTATTTTCTTTAATTCATTCACTTTTCTTGCCTAACCCGAGTTTTTTTCCTCTTGTCTAGAGAGTAAAAACTGTCCCTCAGGCTGGGTCCCTGAAAGTGGAAGGGCAGGTCATCTCCTGTGGTTGGAGGGCCTATTCTTCTGTAGCAGTGGCAGAAGGGGTGCTTGGAGAGGCTTGGCTCCTTTCCTTTAAACATTCCAGGCTTGCTTGCTTCAGTGCTCAGGCTGCCTTCATACTCAGTCCAGTCGGAGGCTTCTGGAGAAGGCAGGCCCCAGCTTTAGTTCAGTTGACCTTGAACTCTAGCAAGAAGTGAGAGTCTTCCCAGAGTGAGGAGGCAGGGGTTAGTGATGGTGTGCCCCCTTTGCTTCAGTTATGCCACCGGCAGGACCACGGGTGTGGTGCTGGATTCTGGGGATGGCGTCACCCATGCCGTGCCCATTTACGAGGGCTTTGCCATGCCCCACTCCATCATGCGCATCGACATCGCTGGCCGAGACGTCTCTCGCTTTCTTCGCCTCTACCTGCGCAAGGAGGGCTATGATTTCCACTCATCCTCCGAGTTTGAGATTGTCAAGGCCATAAAAGAAGTGAGTGCTGCCCTCCATGGGCCCAGGGCTGGGAGAGGGAATGGGAACAGCAGCCAGGACCTCCGTGACGTGGAGTGAAGAGTGGCTAAACCCCTGCCCTGGAGATGGGTCTCTGTCCTTCCCGACCAGGCCTCCTGGCGGCCCTATGATCTCCAGCCAGTCCCCTCACCCTGAGGGATTGACCTTCCAAAGTGCTGCCATCTTGTGGGCTAAAGGGAGCTGCCTGTATTTCCTAAGCTGGGTGATAAGCACACCCATGCTCATTATGTTTTTTATACATCATGTATAAATTACACATGTTCTTTTACACTCTTGAAGAAGTCAGATTGCTTTTTTTTTTTTTTTAAGTAAAGTGAACCCTCCTGTCATCTACGGCTCCTGGGAGACCTCTGAGCTGGGTAGGCAGGGCCCAGAACCATACAAGTAGTAGGAAAAAGACACCTGAGTCTGAACTAAGATTAGGGTGTGGTCTCAGACTCAAATCCAAAACGCCGAGTTGCCACACTTGGCCTCCAGGAAGGTGGAGCAGGTGGGGACACATATCCTAAGAAGGGTCGGGGAGGTTTGGGTCAGCTTCACTGGGTAGCACTTAGGATATGCAGCTCTCATGACCTTTAGGACAGTCACTGCAATGGATGGGGACTTTGACCAGGTAGGCACCAGCTTTCCAGCCAGCCTGACTTGTGCTTGGTTCTCCAGAGAGCCTGCTACCTGTCCATAAACCCCCAGAAGGATGAGACACTAGAGACGGAGAAGGCGCAATACTACCTGCCCGACGGCAGCACCATTGAGGTAGGTGGCGGGGCCTCTCCCCTCAGGTCCCAAAAGCACTGAGCCCAAAGAGAACTCCCCATGGGGAGGCTGGAATCAGGCGCACTGGTCCTTTTACACCCTCTGCCTGGAGCAGTGTAGTGTTGAGCTGCAGCGTCTCCTGCAGGGTGAGGTGCCAGGGACTTGGCTTCTCCTGTGTGGAGGGGAGGAGGTGTTCTCCTGTGGGATTAGAAGGCCAATATGTAATGCTATCCTTAACCACTCAGGACAGTATAGAGTGAATTCCAGCCTCCTGGACCTCCACCGATAGGAGGAAATTTCCACAAATGAATGAATCTATCAAGTCTCTTGGCTGGAAAATGTCAGAGCTAGGATTAAACACAGGAGCTTTCTCTCTCTAGTTTCCCAGGAGCTCTATCTTTGTTTGTTGAGGCTCTTGACATACAAAGTCTTCCCTGAGCATGGCCTTCAGAGCCACCTGGTTACTAAGCCCTGGGCAGAGGGACCTGAGCCTAAGACGCTTGTCCCCCAACCCCGCAGATTGGTCCTTCCCGATTCCGAGCACCTGAGCTGCTGTTCAGGCCGGACCTGATCGGCGAGGAGAGCGAGGGCATCCACGAGGTGCTGGTGTTTGCCATCCAGAAGTCTGACATGGACCTGCGGCGCACGCTGTTCTCCAACATCGTCCTCTCGGGTGGCTCCACCCTCTTCAAAGGTTGGGCTTTACTCTCAGGGCCCTACCCCAGGAAGCTGCCACGTCCTGCTGGGCCCAGGGGACTGATGTGAGATTCTCCCTTCCTGCCTATTCAGGTTTTGGTGACAGGCTATTGAGTGAAGTGAAGAAATTGGCTCCGAAAGACGTGAAGATCAGGGTAGGAGTATGCCAGGGGGTGGGCGAACTGGGCCACCAAGGGTCTGGAGCACCACGTGGCGCGGCCTCCCCTCCTGCTCTGCCCAAGATTTCCAGGCACCATCAGGTGGCTCCCAGCTTCTACTGTGCCCCTGAGGCCTGCTAGAGCGGTGGGACCCATCCTCATGATGGGGCTTCACCAAACGGGGCAGTTCTGATCCCCGATGTGGCAGGATGCTAGACATGCAGTCTGTCAGGGAGCTTGACTTCAGCTGCCCCTGTGACACAGTCCAGCACCTCAGTGACTGCTGAGAGGAGCTGGCCTGCCTGAGGAAGGAGGGGTCCTAAGTGGAGGACTGTGGTGCCTGCTGTGCAGTCTGCTCCCCACCAGCTCCCAGCAGAGCTGGATCTTGCCTTCAGATGGCCCCTGCTTCCCTGGGAGCCATAGGTACTTCGGGTTGCCAGAAGCCTGTTTCTCCAGATGAGTGTCAGGCTGACCATGGTATCCCCCAGAGAGGCCACAGGGACAGAATTTAAAGGTTGTTGTGTGAAACGTATCCACTGACTCTCACTGGTGGAGAGACGAGTATTGGACGGGGAAGGGAGAGGGGAGGACGGCCATCTCAGATTCCTCTTTCCATCCACCCCGGCAGATATCTGCACCGCAGGAGAGACTGTATTCCACATGGATTGGGTGAGTAGCTCTTCTGGGAATAAGAGTGGAGCACTCTTATTGCAGAGGCATTGATTACGCCTCACCACCCCAGGGCTTTGAAGAAAAGCCTGGTCTGGTTTGACCCCAGGGGGACTGGCTGGCTCCACAGATACCCACTCCCCGTCTCTGACATGATTCCTTTGGATTCCCTCCATGCCAGGGGCTCCATCCTCGCCTCCCTGGACACCTTTAAGAAGATGTGGGTCTCTAAGAAGGAATATGAGGAAGATGGTGCCCGGTCCATCCACAGGAAAACCTTCTAATATTGGGACATCGTCTTCACCTCTCTCTGAAGTTAACTCCACTTTAAAACTCGCTTTCTTGAGTCGGAGTGTTTGCGAGGAACTGCCTGTGTGTATGAATGTGTGTGTGTGGGTATGAATGTGTGCACATATGCGAGTGCCGTGTGGCCCAGGGATCCCAGGATTTCAGGGTCCGGAAAGGACGATGAACTACCCATAATGGCGACGGCCTGAGACCTGGGGTTGACCACTAACTGGCCCCTGACAGGGAAGAGTGCTGGCAGAGGGCCCTGCTCTGTCAGCCGGGCCTTTGTCTGGCTGTGTGGGACTATGTTTACTACCACAGGGAGACAGAGGGAGGTAAACCAACCCCGGGGACACTTGCTGCTGCCCATCCTAGGCTGGGCTGGCCCCACCCCCGAAGGAGGCCCTGTGGCCTCCCCTTGTTCATCATTCTGCTCTCGATGCCTCTTGATCGTGGACTGAGGCTTGAGTCCAGGGTTGAGTTCTTGTCTGGTCTTGTTGCAGTTTGGGTTTAGAAAGCTGGAGAAACACTCCAGGAGCTGTTATTGAGACTTCCCTGTCAGGAGCGGGCAGGATGCCCTCAACTTCACCTGGGGACCAGGACCACACTGGGCATTTGAGGAGGGCATGGAGTGCTACTTCTGATCAGTGGCGGGCTTACCGCTCCAACCCCCAGCGCCATCCAGGGATCTCTGGAGAGTTTCAGGAGCCTGTTGGCCTCAGGTCCTGTTAACTTGCTTTCCATCCATCCATGGGCAGTGCCATCTTCAGTTTTATTTATTGAAGTGTTTGTTCAGTTAGGGGACTGGAGAGAGGGAGCTCACTGCCCCATCCACCAGTCACCCTGTTCACACTAATGTTTACAGCGCCTAAGCTTAGCATAGCGTTCAGGGCCCTGCCACTCCCTGCCAACATGAACTGACAGTATCCATAGGCCTCAGGACCATTTGGGATCAGAGGCTACATTCAAAGTCACTCTGGCCTCTTTCTTTCTCCCTCTTCCACTTGCTCACTGCCCTGGAATCAACAGGCTGGTTGCTGGTTGGATTTTTCTGAAATAGGAGGTAGAATCACCATTTGGCAAAGGCTCCCGGCAAAGGAGGGGTGTTGGGGATGCCGCCTCCTTAGGACTGGAGAAAGAGCCACAGTTAACCAAGCTGCCTTTTCCCATGCTAGCTGACCCCAGGGGACTAGCTTGTAGAGGCCAGACAGCCCCCTCTGGCTGACTTGTGCTATTCTTGTCTTTGGACTTGTTTGGTCAGGGAAGGAGGGGCCAGACCAGGCTGCCTGGAACTGATGGGCTCAGGCTCACTTCCTCTGGTCCAGTGGGGCCAGGCGCCTACCCTGGACTGGGCTGGCCTGGCAGGGGTCCAAAGGCTCTTCAGCCCAGAAGTGCAAAGCTGGGGCTAGCAGATATTCACCGGCACCCTCACCCATGACACCAACACTTGCCCGATCCCAGATTCCAGGCAGTATTCTCGACCCCATGCCGTCCAACGACCAAAGGCCCTGCCAGGTGTGGGCCGCAGCAGCAGGTGTGTGTGAAAGCGATGTGGCGACCCGCGGACTGCAGTGTGCTTAACCAGCTCACCTCCCTCCTCTTAGCCCAAGCCTGTCCCCTGCACAGCCTCGCACAAACCATGTTGCCTGGTGGGGCCCAGTGTACTTAAATAAACTCGTTCTAATAGACACATCAGCTGGGCCTCTGTCTGCAGTCAGTGCAGGGTGGGAGGGACGAGCTGTGGGCCCTGAGACTGGGCCTAGTCTGTCCTCTAGAGGGCATGTTGCGCCCGCCAGACTTGGCCAGACCTTCACCCAAGTCCCAGCCTGTCAGGTGCATGCAAAGAGGCTGTTGACAAAGAAGCCCAGAGACCAGGCCAGGAACTTAGAGTCCATGCCCTGTGCCCAAGCCCATGGATGAGATTCCACCCACAATGAGAGGTCAGCTCTTCATATCTCTGAAGTCAGGAGCTTATTAAAACACAGTTCCTGGGGTCTATGCTCAGATATTCTGATTAATCACTTCTCCATTTTAAACCTGTATACTTGAACAGTTAGGGGTGGGAATTGCTAGGCACTTTACAAGTGTTAACCATTTGATTCTCGCAACAACTAAAATGCAAGTATGTTTGTTACTCACTTTACAGATGACGAAATAGAGCCACAGAGAGATTATGTAATTTCTCCCAAATCTGCCCTTTGTTAGCTAGAATTTGAACCCAGGCAATATAGCACTAGACTACATTCTTAACTGTGATGCAGACCTTCAGATAACCATTGGTCTAGGGCAGTGGTTCCCAATTAAGGTCAGTTTGCCTCTCGGGACACATTTGGCACTGTCTGGAGGTGTTTGGTCGTCATGACTGGGGAGAGATGCAACTGACATCTAGTAGGCAGAGGCCATCCACAATAAAGAACTCCCCAGCCCCAAATGTCTATAGAGCCCAGACAGAAACGCCGGCCTAAAGCCGAGGTTTCTAGTCCCAGTCTCACGGTAAATAAAAAAAAATTTTTAAGTCATCTTTGGAAGATCCCTGTGACTCCAAGGATCTCTAGCCTAGAAGTGGCCACTCCTTGCCCACCACCTCCAGCAGTGGTACATGGGAAACGCAATGGGGCTATGACCACAGGCCTGAAAGCTGTTTGGCTCCCAGGGGCCCATGAGGCTACGGTCTGCAGGCTCTCCCCCCTACCTCAGTGAACCTGATGCAGCGTCCCCTCCGCCCTACCCCACTCATCTTTGAAAACTGCTCTTTCTCAGGCTGCTCTTATTAAGAAATCCTGTTCTCCAGCCCACCATTCCCATACACAGCATAGACTCCAGGAATGGAAATAGAAATGACTGGCTTTAATCAATCTGTGATGAGATGAACCTCATTGAGAGGTCATTTGGGGTTCAGGGGCGCCCTGCAGCAACTGGGGCATGCTACTCCAGGTGCGGCTGAAGCAGAGAATTCTGAGACAAATCACTGGAAGGGGCAGGTAGGACTCCCAGTCCTGACCAGGCAAAAGTGGTTCCAGAGCCCACAGGGCACCAGCCCCGGCTAGGTAGGAGGAATGGCCTCCATACCCATAGCAACCCCATGTGACCACAGTGTGGGCCCCACCCTTCTCGGTCCTCTTCTTCCTTCTGCTCTAGAGGAGGAAGCAGGTCCTTGAGCACACACACAGCCCAGCCTTTGCCCAAGCTGGGCCAGACAGTCATGCAGGAACTTAGACCCCAGTGACACTCCGGCTCAGCCCCAAATGCTCCCACTCTGCCATCTGTCCTCCAGGCAGGACCCCAGGGAGGCAGAAGAGCAGGACACAGGGCTGGCGCCCCCAGGGCTACAGGTAGTGTCCTCAGCAGGGTGGCTTTGCACTCCCCTCACACCATCTTAACGTCCAGGGTCTGGGCCCGTGACAGGCTCTGGCGCTGGGCTTTGACCATGTGCAGGCGCCTCCCGTGCAGCGTGAACTGGGACCAAGTGAACAGCTGCAGCAGAGCACAGGCGATGGGCACCAGCACCAGCAGGTAGAAGCAGCCCTGGCGGAGCGGTGGGGCCTGTGCTGGGGGTGGAGCCGGGGGCTCCGGCCAGGGCTGAGCACTCCCCACAGGGGCCGGGGGGTGCTGCTGGAAGAGATCATGACCTAGGACAAGAGAGCCCGCAGAAAGAACAGGTCAGCCCTGGCCTCCAGAGTCCACAGCGCCTCATCTCAGATGTCACATGGACACGTCCAAACCCCACTCTCAATTCCGCACCCAAACTTGCTTCTCCCCCGTTCCTTCTTTCGGAATGGCACCACTATCCCCCCAATAACCAAAGTCTTCCTAGAGTCCTCAATTAGCTTCACCACTCCCCAAGAGCCAATCCTTCACCTCCCAACTCGAAAACACAGCCCAAACCAAACACTTCTTTTCAGCCCCCAGCACCGCCTGCTCCAAGCCTCCATCGCTTTTGCCACAGCCTCCCTACAGTCCATTCTCCAAACAGCAGACAGAGTGAACTTTAAAAAATGTAAATCAGACTAGGCCATTGCCCTACTTAAAACCTTCCTAAGAGCTGCACTGAGAACAAAATCCAAACCCTGCCCTGATCTACAGAGCCCCTCTTCACTTTTTCAGCCTCATCTCCAAACCACTCCTGGGCTTCCCCGATGGTGCAGTGGTAAAGAACTCATCTGCCAGTGCAGGAGATGCAAGAGACTGGGGTTCGATCCCTGAGTGAGGAAGATCCTCCGGAGGAGGAAATGCCAATCCAAACCATTCCTGACAACCTGGGCTCCTGTACTTTCTTTTCTGCCTGTCTGTGATTTGCTGAGATCTTTCTAGACTAAATCCTCACCATTCATTTCACATCCTGGGTGCCATCTCCTCAGGGTCCTTCCGGACCACACAGAGTAGCTTCTTAGCCACAATGATACTTTTACCAGTGCACTTATCACTGCCTGCTCTTCTCTTGTTTAGCTGTTTAGTGTCGACCCCACCCCACCCCAACATAGAATATAAGGTCCATGATGGCAAAGACCTTATCTGTCTTATTTTGTTATCTCTCTCCCTAGAGGCACCTAGAACAACACCTGGCAGAGAAGGTATCCCATACATATTTGGTGAATGAATGAATGAAGTACTAAAAGATGGAACCCAGTTCCTCTGCCCACATAGGGACAGGCAGGGGAGGGGTGGCAGCCAGGGGCAGCCCAGGCCCAGCCTCTGTCATGGCTGGTTGTCATTCTCTCTGCTTCACTCGACCCAGGTCCCAGGCTCATCAGCAGATACACCAGGTATGCTGTGCTCCCTGGAGCCTCGAGCACCATGCCAGCCCCTGGGCCCTCACCTGTGTAGAAGCAGAGCAGCCAGGTGCCCAGCAGCGGAGCGAAGGTCTGGCCTGGCTTGGTCACCAGGGCCACCATGCCAAAGAGAAGCGCTGAGGCTGCCTGCTTGCGGTGATTCAGCACCAAGTCCTCATCCACCAGGTCCGTGACCACCAAGGTCAACAGCTTACAGGTGCCCTCTGTGAAAACACGGTTGCTGCCGGCGAGAGAGGACGGATAAGAATGAAGCGGGGTGGGCGTGGGGGGACACAGGTGTGGGGGCGAGGGAGGGGTCAGCGTCTACCTGGCAATGAAGAGGCAGAGCAGGCCGGGGTGGTCGGGGCCAGCCAACAGCATAAGCAGGCTCAGGCCCAGCTTGAGCAGGAAGAGCCCCCGCACCACGGCGTAGACACCCCAGCGCCGGCACAGGGGCAGGAAGTAGAGGTTGTTGAGGTGGGGAGCGACGTAGGAGATGCCTGGGGAAGGGAACGTGGCCTTGTCAAGGGGCGCTGCCACAACCTCCACAACTGCCCACATTTTAACCATCAGAAATCAAAGTTTGCACTGATTCAGCACTAACTCGGTCCAGGCGGTGTGCTAAGAGTTTCCACATCCTTTTATTTAGTCCTCGCAACCCTTTAAGGTAAGTACTATCTCTACCTTACAGATAAATGGAGACCCAAAAAGATGAAATAAAACACACCCAAGGCCACACAGGGAAGAAGCACAGTCAAGACACGTTCCCAGGCCTGTCAGGAGAGTAGTCGTCCTTGTGAACGAGCTACTGCGCCGCATTACCGCTAGGTGGCATGACTATCAAGAGGACCACCATGAGGGCAACCCTACCCACTCAAACTCGCATAAGCTCCCTCCCTTCCTCTGGAAAACAGAGTGGGGGTGGGGCTGGGGGCTGGAGGTGCAACCCCAGCACAGATTCTGCCCTCTGCCACCTGGGCCCCAGCTGGGAGGTGGCTGTATCTGCAGTCAGTCTAGGGGTTCTGGGGTGCAAGCCTCTGTCCTTCTGGCCAGCACAAGGTACCCACTCACCCAACAGGAAGGAGCCCGTGGAGAGGGAGATGTGGTCTGACAACAGATGCTCCAGGAAGAGGGGAAAGAAGTTGCTGTTGAAGTGGCAGTGAAAGACCTGCAACCAATAGGGACACTAAGGAGGCTGGGGAGGCGGGGTGAAGGGAGCCAGGAACAGCCAATAGGGACACTAAGGAGGCTGGGGAGGCGGGGTGAAGGGAAGCCAGGAACAGCCAATAGGGACACTAAGGAGGCTGGGGAGGCGGGGTGAAGGGAGCCAGGAACAGTCAATAGGGACACTAAGGAGGCTGGGCAGGCACTGGGGAGGCGGGGTGAAGGGGGAGCCAGGAACAGCCAATAGGGACACTAAGGAGGCTGGGGAGGCGGGGTGAAGGGGAGCCAGGAACAGAGGGAAAACCAACAGGGGTGGGGCAGGGGTGGGCAGCAGCAGGAGCCAGAGCGGCGTCTAGTCCCATGTCCTTCAGCATGGACCATACCAGAACAAAACCTAAAACCAAACTCCTATGCTTATCTATAAAAGTTAGAAGGAATGATAACATCACCATTAAAACAACTGAAAGCTTTCTTTTGTAAAACTTTTCAATGCTAAAACAAGCTTAATGACACAAAAACAATGTGTTTCTAAATTTTGCTGGCTTATATACTACATATGTTCTAGGTCTGGCCTGTGGTGTTTTAAAAAGAGTCCTCAGGGACTTCCCTGGTGTTCCAGTGATTAAGACTCTCTACTTCCAATGCAGGGGGTGTGGTTTTGATCCCTGGTTGGGGAACTAAGATCCCACATGCCCTGCAAAAATACAATTATACAAAAGTGTTCTAAGCATTGTGTGTGCTTAGTCACATCTGACTCTTTGGGACCCCATGAACTATAGCCCATCAGGCTCCTCTGTCCATGGAATTTTCCAGGCAAGAATACTGGAGTTGGGTTGCCATTTCTTACTCCAGGGGATCTTCCTGACCCAGGGATCGAACCTGTGTCTCCTGCATTGCAGGCACATTCTTTACCCACTGAGCCATCAGGGAAGTCCACATATGCCCTGCAGAGTGGCCAAAAAAAAGTCCCCAAGGGAGCACCTCTCTTCTATACGCATGTTGCAGGTGAGAACATGGCTGCCCCAAAAGAGAGAGACTGGCCTAAGAGCACATAGGGAGTTAGGAGCTCAGATGCAGTGAGAATCCAGGTCTCTAACTACCCAACTTGTATTCCTGCCATTCAGCGGCTCAGCCTCAGGCAAGGCCAGAACTGATTTTCCAGCTTCTGGGAAGGTGGTTCCCTTGAGTGAGGCATTTGAAGCCATCCTATGAATGGGCATTGCTCCCATACCTGCACCAAGTCCATGCCCACGAACCACAGGAAGTTCCGGTGGCGTGCCAGCTGCTGGAGGTACTGGCCCAAGGTGATGCTACCCGCCTCCTCGCCGCCCACAAGCAGCTCTTCTTCACATAGGCTACGGGGCAGAGGGGAATCAAGAACAGCTTAAGCTGGGCCAGAGACATCACCCACCCCAGGCAGCCATCCATCAGCCAGGAGCCCCAGCATGGCAATCAAGCCCAGCAGAGTGCTGGCCACTCACCCGTCATTCACAGCCATGGCTGGGCACCCTGGCTCCCTGCCGGCCGCCTCAACCCGCCGCCTCAGCAGCCGTGCGGCCCCCACAAAGCCCAGCCCAGAGCCAGTGGCCAGCGCCAGGCAGAAGGCGCGGAAGGAAGAGAAGTCCTCTTTGTTCCAGAAGGCGTAGGAGGCAAAGACAGACAGGGAGCCGGCCGCGCTGAAGAGGGAGCAGTAGAAGTTGAGGTGGGTGCGGTCGTGGGCTGAGAGAGCCAGGTCGGCCAGCAAGGCATGATGGTGCAGGTCTACGAGCGTCAGGAAGCCGTCGTAGAGGCACAGGCACAGCAAGAACTGCAGCCCAGCAGGTGCCCAGGGCACCCAGAATGCCAGGAACGACAGTGCCAGCAGCGGCCCATGCCAGCCCAGTGCCCGCACCCGTGCCAGCACCACAGCCCGTGAGGAGAGCCCAGCACCTGACCTGCCAGGGAGAGGGGGGCCGTTGGGAGATGCCCTGGCAGCCCTGGCAGGCCCCACTCCCTGCCTGAACTCAGGAAATGAGAAGGCCCAGCCAACGGCTGGCAGTGGTTTCCCTTTCTTTCCCCACCCCACACACAGGCAGTGGTCCTCCAGCCCTGGGGAGGGGGAGGTGGGAGAGGACCAGGCCTGAGCTTTCCCCAGGAAACAAACCGGGGTTGGGAGCTGAGGAACTGACGGTCACTCAGCCAGCCGAAGAGGGGGTCGTTGAGACTGTTCCAGAGGAGAAACACGGTCTGTGGGCAGAGGGGAGACGGGTAGGTGGGCTCCAGGCAGCGTCCTCTCCAGGGCTTTCCCCACCCCAGCCTGCTCGCCACCCCTCAGAGATGATGCCAGCTTTCCTGCCTGCAAACAGGTGCTCAGGTCAGTCCCTCTGCCATAACCCACAGCCACTGCCCCCATCAAACTCCCACCATCCAGGGCACTGCTGATAAATACATGTGAATATATTATAAGTGTGCATACAGTGCCTGGCTCACAGGACAGAGGACGGGAGAGTTGGCATAATCCCCACTGAGGCCTCCAGCTCTACCTTTTCTTGCTGAATCTTAGTGGGCAAGCCAGCTTACCCTCTGCTCCTGCCTGGGTAGGACCCTGCCCTGCCATCTGCCCAGCTCCCACCCGGGCTGACTGCCCCAGTGCTGGCCTACCTCTCCAACCCAGAAGGCAGCTTTGTCGATCTTGTACACTGAGACAAAGGTGTCCACGTAGTAAAGCAGGAACACGTTGTGCAGGACAGAGACAAAGAGGGCCAGGGAGCCATAGACCACAGCCGTGGGCAGGCCCAGCAGCCAGGCCCAGGGCCCACCCAGCCTCATGGCAGCCAGCCCAGCCTCAGCCCCAGGAGCACTGAGGTGCGCCCATGGCCATGGGCATTCTGGCCATACTTGTCCCTGGGGAAGAAGGAGCCAGTTAGCTGCAGGGATCAGAGCCACCCCTGCTCCTAACCCCAGACCTCTGAGTCATCTCACTGGGAGAAAGTTTGCACACAAAACTGGGGAATCGCCAGTGGGAATCACCAGCTAAAACAATGCTGGACTACATACCACTATTAGGGAGTAAAAGGAAACTGATAAAGGCGTGGGAAGAGAAGGCAGACAGCTAGCAAGTGCAGAGTCAGGTCGCATGCTAGGGCATCTTCTTTCATCCATATTCTAACCTGACAGCCCTGGGCCTGGGCACACACTGTGCCTACAGTAGAATCTTGGGCAAGCTAGTTAACCCCAGCCTCAGTTTTCTCTTCTGTAAAAGGGAAAAGTGGGTGATCATGGCTACTCAGAAGAATAAAAGGATTAAATGAGGTAACTCACAGAAAGTGCTCAATAAATATTGGTGGTATCATTATCATCTTTATAAAACCCATACAAAGTTTACAGCACTGTTCCAATATTATAGGAGAGCAACCCCAAGCTCAGAGATGGTTAAGTCATTTGCCCAAGGTCACACAGCATAAAAGTAGCAGACTTGAACCCTGGCCTGTCTGGCTCCAAAGCCTTTTTTTTTTTTTTTTTTTTTTGCCACTTGACCTCCCAAACTGGATTACTGTGGGGTGCTGGGTAGAATGGAGAGACCTGCCGTGATGTCAGGTTTCATAGGGATATAAGAGTGATATGATATGATAAGAGTCCACAACTGCCCATGCACTTTGATTCCAGAAACCCCACCTTAAGGAACTAACCCCAAGAGAACATGTACAGAGTTGTTCACAGCAGCAACATCTAAAAACAGCCAAAAGTTGGACATAGCCCAGGAACACAACAAAGGGACTGGCTCAACAAGCCCGATGCTCTCCACAAAGGTCAAGTACGTGGGCAGCGTCAACACACGGGAGAGAAACTCAAGGACGTGTTACTTGAAAGAACAAAGGACAACACACAGGCCTGCTCCGGACCAGGCCAGCTCGTGCAGAGACCAGCAGGCCAGACTGACCATGGATTTAAAAGGAGATAAAAATCCAATTCTTATTACAGCAGTGCTTCTCATACTGTAATGTGCTTCCACGTCACCTGGGGACTTGGCTCAAATGTAGGTTTTTACCTTCACAGGTGTGGAGTGGAATCTGAGATTCTGCATTTCTAACAGGCTCCCAGGGGGCACCGATGCTGCTGGGCCATGACCACACTTTAAGCAGCCAGGCATTAAGTCTATCTGTCTCTTTTTTTAGATTCAAAGTTGTTGTTCTCTTTTCAGAAACATAATCCCATGTGTGCCTGTCTGACCACCCGCCTTCTCCGCTCACCAGAGGGAAGCTATAGGGGCTTTCTTCTCTCAAACTCCCTGTAGCTAGTTGAATTAGCCCCAGAGAGATAGGTTCAAGTCCTAACCCCCAGCACCTGTGAGTGTGATCTTATTTGGAAAGAGCTTTACAGATGTAACACATTAAGATGAGGTCTGAATTGAGGTGAGCCCTAACCTAAGGACTGCTGTCCTTATAAGGAGAAGGAAATCTGGACACAGACACAGACACAGAGAAAGGGAAGACAGCCATGTGAAGATGAAGGCAGAAATCTGAGTGATGCAGCTATGAGCCAGAGAACACAAAGAATTGCAGGTAGCACAAGACAGCCAGGCGGAGGCAAGGGAGGATGCTTTCCTAGAGGCTCCCTCCAGAGGGCGCATGACCCTGCTGGTGCCCCGATGCTGGATTTCCACCCTCCAGGAACTGTGAGGTTGTTTTAAGCTACCTGCTGCTGCTGCTGCTAAATCGCTTCAGTCATGTCCAACTCTGTGCGACTCCGTAGATGGCAGCCCACCAGGCTCCCCCGTCCCTGGGATTCTCCAGGCAAGAACACTGGAGTGGGTTGCCATTTCCTTCCCCAATGCACAAAAGTGAAAAGTGAAAGTGAAGTCGTTCATTCGTGTCTGACTCCTAGCGACCCCATGGACTGCAGCCTACCAGGCTCCTCCGTCCATGGGATTTGCCAGGCAAGAGTACTGGAGTTAAGCTACCTAGTTTGTGGCAATTTGTTTCGGCAGCCCTAAAACTTATGCACCTCCTCAGAGGCTATCTCCTCTTGAAGCCCTCGTGACCCAAGCCTACCCACAGGCCTCATTTACATGTCTGCATCCTTACACACACATATGCAGAACAGAAACTCCTGTTTCCCTATTAGAGTCAGGCCCTGGAGAACCAACTCAGACTCAGTCCCTAAGTGGTGACCCGCCCCCGACAGGTCTTGTTCTTGCCCCATGAGTCCCCAGGGCTCTGCTTCCATGCCCAGCCTTCAAGGGCCTCTATAGTCCAGCCTCTCCTGGCCAGTCCAGCCCAGCTTCCCACGGACCTTCAAGCCTCCATCTTCTCTGGCCAGGCCTTTGTTCTCAAGGGCCCCTGCTACCAGAAGCGCCCTCCACATATCTTCGTTTCCATCTCACCTGTTCCTCAGGTGCCATGGCCATTAGAACTCCAACTCCTCATCCCTCATTGTGCCTCCAGCCCTGCACACATTCTCCCACCTGCCCGCACTCCAACCTGACGGTGGGGTTCGCCAGCATGGGGCCTGTGTTCTCACCCTCTACCTCCATCTCTGGACTCAGCCATCCTTGCTGTGGGAGTGACTGGCTGAGGAGATAGAGGCTCTGCAGGGAGAACAAGGAGGGACTCTCACAGGGTCTCTCTCAGACTCACTGGAAGCTGAGGTGGTCACTCAAGAGGTCAGTATGCAGCCTCCCACCCCCGTGCCAGCTTTGTGCCAGTCCACATCTTAGTCATGGAGGAAGAAGGAGGAATGGCCAAAACTACCTGAAGGTGTGCATGCTAAGTCACTTCAATCGTGTCCGACTCATGAGATCCTTTGGACTTAGCCTGCCAGGTTCCTCTGTCCATGGGGATTCTCCAGGCAAGAATACTGGAAAGGGTTGCCATGCCCTCCTCCAGGGGAATCTTCCCAACCCAGGGATTGATCCTACGTCTCTTACAACTCCTGCATTGGCAGGCGGGTTCTTTACCACTAGCACCACTTGGGAAGCCCAAACTTCCTGAAAGCAGCCACTAAGTCTGTGAAAATCTCTCCCTGGCCAAAAGGGTCCCGCCTTGTCCAAAAGCAGGACGATATCCATGGGGCCTTTAAGCCCCTGAAGAAGTATTTGGTGGGAAATATTGTTTTTTCCCACAGACTTATTGAGGTATAACTGACATACAGTAATCTGCACAATGGAGAAATCTCTGGTGGCCTAGGGGTTAGGACTCCAGGCTTTCACTGTCGTGGCCTGGTTTCAATCCCTGACTGGAGAACGGAGATCCTGCAAGCCATGTGGTACAACCAAAAAACAAAAAAAGAGAGAGAGAGAATGGAAAAAAGAACCCTTCCCTAGATAATAATACTCTGCATATATTCAAAGTGTATAGTCTGATCAGTTTTGGCATGTGTATGCCTGTGAAACTGTCACAGTTGAGATCAGGAATATATCCATCACCCTGAAAGTTTCCTTGGCACTTTCCCAAGCAATGTTGTGGAAAGAAGGCACAAGTGGAGGTCTCCAAAGGCCCAACTCCATTTCCTACCCATGTGACCTGCAGCAATTTGGTTAACCCCTCCATGCCTGTTTCCTGAATTGCACAATGAAGCCAACCTTCCTAAGGCTAGGGTCAGCAGTCAATGAGAAGATACTTCGACATAGTGAGCACAGTAAGTGCAGTGAGCACCGGAACTTCACAGACTATCACTATCAAGCCTCCCAGACTGTCCATATCCACCACACCAGGATGAGATGGAGATTCACCTAAAGGTGCTTTGAGCCTATAAAGCACAGTGTATGCGTCTGCTTTTACCCTTAACTCAGGTCACCTCCTCTGATTCCCCAGGGCCTTTCAGAACTCCCCTCCCTCACCTCGAAAGCCTTTGTCCAGAGGGAGTGAAGCCTCCTGGTGCCCTACCCAGATGTCCAGTGACCTGCCCTGGTTACTGGAGAAGGTGGACTCTATAGGCAAGGCCCCCAGCTGCCAGCCGCCAGCTCCCTGCACCCACACTGGGACAACAGTAGAGGAAAACCTCAAAGTGTGGTGAGATGGAAAAAGTATGACTTTTGCCATCAAAAGAGCTTGGTTTTAAATCTCAACTGCACTTCCTACTAACTGTACCCACAGGTAAGGTCTGAGCCTGTCTGAACCTTGGTTTCCTCACTTGCAAAATGAAAGTAAGTGCCTATCTTTACAGGAATGCAAGGAGGATTGACTGGTTTGATCTCCTTACAGTCCAAAGAACTCTCTTGAGTCTTCTCCAGTATCACAATTCGAAAGTATCAATTCTAGTCAATCCTAAAGGAAATAAACCCTGAATATCTATTGGAAGGACCGATTCTGAAGCTTCAATACTTTGGCAACCTGATGCCAAGAGCCGACTCATTGATAAAGACCTTGATGCTGGGAAAGACTAAGGGCAGGAGGAGGCAAGAGAGGATGAAACAGTTGGATAACATCACAGGCTCAGTGGGCATGAGTTTGAGCAAACTTCGGGAGATAGTGAAGGACAGGGAAGCCTGGCATGCTGCAGTCCATGGGGTCAAAAAGAGTCAGACGTGACTTAGTGACTGATCACCAACAAACAAAGGGAGTATTAGAGCACCGACAGAAATATGCGGAGAAACTGGCTTTTGCTTAGGCTCACTTAGATCAGAGTAAGAGCAGGGGAATATGCAGGTAATCAGGTCCTTCTTGTGGCAAGGGAGTTTGAGGAGGAAAAAAAGCACAAAAGGTAAAGTCAGAGGAGGAGGGCCTGCAAGAAGCAGGATATACAATGTTCAGGGGTACCAGAGACAAACCCGTAAACCATGGACTAGATCTAGAGGCAAAGCACCCTGCCCAGGTAAGCCTTTGCCCAGGAAACAGAGCTGTGGGAGGAGCATGCAGGGCACTCAACGGTCTCTATTCCAGATGGTATTGCTCCATCAGTAACTTCTTCCTCTGCTAGCCCTCCCCACCTGTTGGTGGTTTAGTCACTAAGTTGTTTCTGACTCTTGCAGCCCCATAGACTAGGGTCCACCAAGCTCCTCTGTTTATGGGATTTCCCAGGCAAGAGTACTGGAATGGGTTGCTACTTCCTTCTCCAAGAGATCTTCCAGACCCAGGGATCAAACATGGGTCTCCTGAATTGCAGGCAGATTCTTTACCAATTGAGCCACCAGGGAAGTCCCACCTGTTAGGGAAATTAAATAAATAGTCCTGTTTAGGCTTCAGAGACAAGGCAGACCAGGTCTCTGACCTTGCTTCTAACCTGCCTGGATACTGCCCTGACTGTGAGTGCCTTGACTGCCTGCTGTGAGTGGAAGCTTTGTGGCACCATAGATAAGATAGGGGACAAATCTTGAAATTGTTGAACCCATAGAGCGGCTCTGACCAACCAAGTCCCAGGCTTAACAACATTCCACGTTTTACATGACAAAACAAACAGCATTAACATAAAACCAGAGCTGCTTTTGCTCACAGACTGATGATTATCAGTCTGCGTCCAGGGATTATGAGCGGGAACTCTGAACTGCAATTTTTGAAGTCTCACCCACAAAGCGGATGGGATGCCTGGGATCTTTTCACAACTGGGACTCCAGCTGTGCTGTGTCATGGGACTTACCAGTGCTATCTGAGTCTGGATGTTGGTCAAAACTCAATTTGGTGATGTATCCTCTGCTGTTTCTCTCTCGTTTCTTTTAATGTTAGTATATCAAAAGTAAGTTAGAAAAAAAAAAAAGTAAGTTAGATAATTCTCTAATAAATACTGGTATTATTTATTCATATATAACAAGAGGATTATTTTGTTAACAAATCCTTTGAACCTGAGACAAAAGTGAAAACTTTCCACAAAACACCACCCCCAATCCACCCCCACAGAGAGCAACAGCCCTGGCTCTCTTGGGAAGGAACAGCTTGGGGCCCATACTAGCCTAGCTGTATAATGTGACTGAGATGTCCTGTAACCTGCAACCAGCTCCACCCTTACCTTGACACCATGAGAGAGAGACTGCTGGAGGCTCCACAGCCCATCCCCCACAGCGACAGCAGGTATGGTCCCAGTAGTGGGACCTTGAGCCAGCCACTCCCTCCCTCGGGGCCTCAGTTTCCCCATCTATAAAGTGGGGATCTAAGCCAACCTCTTAGATTGCTGTGGGGCTGAAATGCATAAAGGTATATAAAGCACCAAGCCTAGTGCCTGGCATTTAGAAGACCCTCAGTAAAATGTAACTATTCCTTTTTTTCACTTCTCTGAAGTTTGGCTTTATGATCTCTAAAGGATTTCAGTCTGTGTCTTCTGGCAGATTGAGGATTGAAGTTGTCTTTTCAGTACGAAACACTGATGCTTCTCATTGCCTGGAATATCCTACCATCTTTCAAATTCTTTTTTGAATGCCACCTCCAACTTTAGTTCATGTTGTTCCTTCCACCTAAAACACTCTAGATATAACTACATACCAGTTCTCAGGCATATAAGATATGCCTGGTTTTTACACCTATCATCATGTATCCTTATAACTTGTTACTATTTCTATCCTTATCTTATAAGTGAAGAAACCAAGACTCTGAAGGATCAGTAACTGGCCCCAAATCACAGAGCTATTAAGTGCTGGAGCTAAGATTCAAAACAGATGCTTTTGAGCAAAAAAAAGGAAAAACCCTCAGCATTTCTCACATCACTTTGCCCATCACAATCATTATCAAATCCTGCTTATCTGAGAAAGGGCCAGTTCAGTGGCACAAACCTTCTTAAGAACACCAAGTTAGATGTTCTCTCCCTTTTTCAGGTTCCTTGGCTGAATCCTCTGTGCTGCTGCTGCTGCTGCTGCTAAGTCGCTTCAGTCGTGTCTGACTCTGTGCGACCCCAGAGACGGCAGCCCACCAGGCTCCCCCGTCCCTGGGATTCTCCAGGCAAGAACACTGGAGTAGGTTGCCATTTCCTTCTCCAATGCATGAAAGTGAAAAGTGAAAGTGAGGTCGCTCAGTCGTGTCCTACTCTTAGCGACCCCATGGACTGCAGCCCATCAGGCTCCTCCGTCCATCAGGATCCAAAGGTCTCCCTAACCCTTCTCCAGCCTCCAAGCTCCTTATGGGCGGGGCCAGGTCAGACCTACCCCTGATTTCTACCTCTAGCCTCCACCAGGCTCCTTCACCACATATTGGCCTTTTAATTAATACCCAGTGGGTCAACTTGCCCCTAAAAGGCTCATATGGACATCCCCAGCCCAAGGGGGGAAAAAGCAGCCATAGGAGGAGTGACACCCCCATATCCCACTGTCCCCCTCAGCTCTTCATTCTGCTTGACTGTGGAAGTCAGAAAGAAGCAACCTGGGAAAGCCTGATGTGAAACGTGGACAGCAAGGCAACAGGTGAACAAAGAGGAACAGTGATAATAACAAAATGTAACATTTATTAAGCCTTCACCATGTGCTAAGGAAAACTGATACAATATGGAGAGTGAGCTCAGGACAGAAAGACACCAGATTAGGAAGGGCTTGGAAACCACACACAAGATAAGTCTCCTGAGGACAACAGAAAGGGGCGTGGGGGCCACTGGGGTGCCCGGGTGACAGAAAAAGATTTTTAGAAGAATCCCCCCCCCCCGCATCTTTCAAAAATGCTCCCCTCTTCACCCCATCGGGCTCCTGGGAAATAACTAGAAAAGCACGGAAACAAGAGTAGCTCCCTGCTCTTTGAACCAGCCTATGGTGGGCAGGGAGCTGATAAACTTGGGAGAGAAAACCAAGGGTGCCAGATAGGGCCCCCTGGGGTGAGGGGCTCCTGAAGGACTGCAGACTGTATGAGAAGCAATTAGTATGGAGGGGAAAAATCTACTAGTAAGCATTATTTGGAGTTGGGAGCCCTGCAAGTCTGAACCTTATCACTAACTAGCTATTCACTAACTAGTTTATTCCTATATCTGCAAAGCGGGAGAAAAATTCCATTCCCTGTCTGTCCCCAGGGGGTATTAAATGAATTTTAAAGGTATAAAACCCTATGCAAATATTAAGGGTGTCCTTTTTTCAACAAGGTGACCTTTGAATTGTCTGCTGAGTTTCCTGTTTCACATCCCCTTTGTCTCCCTGTTTAGTCTTCCCACAACCCCTGGCAGGGCTGTTGGGGAGGCCCACCCTGGAAGGGTGCCCACTTTCCATGCAGTGACTAATGGGCCCATCCTCTTTCTTAGGCTAGAAGTCAATTTCACCCTGTTGGGAGTTGGGACCATTTCCTTGGAGGGTCAGTAACTTCACCCCAAGACCACCCACCCGTTCCAAGCCACAGAGGAGTCTGGGATCAACCATGGTGCTGAACCATGTGGTGGCTCTCCAGCCTGTCTGCACATTAAAATCACCCGAGGAGCTGCTCAATCAAACCAAGGCCCAGCCTCACTCCCAACCAATTAAATAAATTGGAATCTCTAGAGAAGGGGCCCAGCATCGGTGTTCTTTTAAAGCTCCTCTATAGGTTCTACTACATCACCAGGGTTAAAGGCCATTATGTTAATGAAATGGATCCCGGCCTAAAGCTGCCGGCGACTCTAGGGAGTCCCCTCTGCAAGAATTCCATCCTCACCCCTTGAGCTCAAGCTTTTCCCACCCTGACCCAAGCACTTTCTCAATCCACAACCAGATCACTTCAGGAACCCCCGAAGACAGCCCCCAGGACTCCCAGAGCAGACAGCACTCCTGTCCCCCTCCGTGTGTCCTTTGTGTCTGACTGGCCCCCAGTCCGGCCCGCTGCCCCCTAGCCCCTGCCGCCGGCCAGCCGCTCACCGCAATTGTGGCACGCGAAGCCTAATCCCACGGCTGCCGGGAGCCAGCTGCCAGCCAGTGCGCCTGCGCGCGGGCCGCCTGTAGCTTCTCCAGCCTCTTCTTCCGCCCCTACCCAGCGATTGGCTCCGCTCGGCTCCTGGGACCGCAGTTTAGGCAGGTGCTGGAGCCTGAGGCTGTCGCCGCCATATTTGTTATGGGCCTTTGCCCTTAAGGATCAAACAGAGGATGTGCACGCTAGCCAAAAAAACGGGGCAGGTTGCCTGAATTCCTGACTCTCACCTCCACGAAGGCTTAATGTCAGTTCAGTTCAAATCAACTGTTCTTCTGAGAGCTTCCCGTCCTCTTCACCCTCCTTCCTATTAATTCGGAGAATGAAGAGAGCTCAGTGCCTCCTTCAAGCCTTGTCATGTGACTGGATGCACAGCTGAGACAGATAAGGAGAGGGCGGTGGCACGACCTGGAACTCCCTGAAGCTGGACTGTGAGCCAAGAGTGGACACGCCCACCTCGAGCTGCTGTGGGCACCAGGATTCAGGTCACACGCACCAGACCCTGAGAGAGCAACCAAGCGGCCCAACCTCCTTGTACTGTTAATAGTAAAATATGGGCTTCCGCGGGTGGCGCTAGTGGTAAAGAACCCGCCTGCCAATGCGGAAGACTGAAGACACGCGGGTTCGATCCCTGGGTGGGGAAGGTTCCCTGGAGGAGGGCATGACAACCCATTCCGGTATTCTTGCCTGGAGAACCCCGTAAACAGAGGAGCCTGGTGGGCTACAGTCCATAGGGTCTCACAGAGTTGGACACAAGTGAAGTGACTTAGCATGCATGCACACAATAGTAAACTATAAAGCTACTGAGCTCTTAGAATGTGCACTGTGCTGTGTTAAACACTCTGTATGCATTATCTTGTTGAGTCCTCACATTGTTATCCCTAGGAGGTAGGTCCTATTATCCCATTTTACAGAGGAGGAAACTGAGGTGGGGAGAGATTCAGTGACTTTCACACAGCAAGCAAGCGGCCCAGACAAGCTGGAACACAGGTCTCCTGACTCTTAGGAGTCTTTCCTCTTCCTACCCCTTCCCAGGCCGTGAAAGTCAAGATTTGTTTTGCTTAGTCCAATCCAGTGAGGATGTCCCATGTCTTCTCTCAATAGGCCTGTAAGCCTAGTTAGGTTTCTAGGCAGTCAGACAGCACAGACTCCAGTCCTACTATTTCCCTACCCTGGGATAAGGGGCAATGATCACGACTTTTTACTTCTGGGGGACTTGGGACTCAGTTCCCTGGCTCCACCACTTCTTTTACAGGAACCGTCATTTTGTGAGTCTCTGCTTTACTCCTTAGAGGGATTTTGTGGGCATTAAATGAGAAATAGGGGTGTAAAAGTTTTGTTGTCAACAGGAATATTAACCGTATCTTCCATCCTGACAACCTGGGTGGCACCCATTGCAAAGGGCACACCTGTTGCAAACAGTCCAGCACAAGAGCCTAAGTGTCCAGGGGTAGAGTCTCTTCACCCAGTTCCTGGAGAGTCCTAGAGGCCCCATGAACCTTGCCCCCAGCGTCCATCTCCCACTAGTCTGTCTCATTTTCCTCCTCCCCAATCCTGCCCTTCAGACCCTCTTCTTAACACCTGTATCCTCCCCGCCTTGGCCACACAGGCATCATCTCTCTTCTAAAGACTTCAAGCAATTGCTGAATCCCCTCATGTTCTAGAAAGCCCTCATTACTAGAATGAAGACTACCATTTCTCTCCCATTGCTACCCCTTATCCCTGTCTATGCTTTCCTGGCTGTGAGAATAGAAGGCAGGAAACCCAGCATTCAGTATGGACTCTGATACACTAGGTCCCCCATAAATTGACTAAAGGAGTCTTTCTGGCATCCCATCTCTAGAATGCATGCACCTTTATTTCAGAGCAACCCTGAATCTTGGCTTAGCCCTCCCTGGGTATCCAGTGGGGGAACAGAAAAATGGGCTGAGCTGCCAAGGGGTGAGAACTAGATGTGGTCTTACAGGGAAGGCTTTGGCCTCTGTATTGCACTTAATGCCCCATAGTTACACTTGGTGTTCCCTCAGCTTCTGACTTTATAAACAGTGTAACCAGTTACCCTTTTGTGTCAGCACCAGGCTTGTGATTATATCTGATTTCCTTCCCAGTTGTCAAGCACAGCGATAACAGGGAGGGGACATGTGGTACAACTGAAGATCATGTTGCCTTCTCTCAACTTGTATCAGAGTCCTTGGATGGTGGGAAAGAGATACACACTTTCCCTGAAATTCTTTCCTCCCTTGGCTTCCAACCTCTTTCATTTGGGTTCCACCATAGTCTCCTCCCACCTAACAACTCCTCAGTCCCCTTCCTTGGGACACATTTTTCCAGGGCTTTCTTAGTCAGAGAGAGGGTCCCCCAAATTTCCATTTTCAATACTCTTTTCATGTATTCACTTAAACTCATCAGGCCATACACTATATGGGGTAAGAGGGACTTCAAAACCAAGACTGCCTGTTGATGGGAATATAAACTCATTCAGGCACTATGGAAAACTGTATAGAGGTTTCTCAAAAAAACTAAGAATAGAACTACCATATGACCCAGCAATTCCCTCCTGGGTATTTATTTGAAAAAAATGAAAACAATAATTTGCAAAGATACATGCACCCCAATGTTCATAGCAGCATTATTTACAATTGCCAAGATGTGGAAGCAACCTAAGTGCTCATCAACAAATGAATGGATAAAGAACATGTGAGCCTATATATATACACACACATATATGCTGTGTGCTCAGTCGCTCAGTCATGTTCTACTCTTTGCGACCCTTTGCACTGTAGCCCGTGGGATTTTGCAGGCAAGAATACTGGAGTGGGTTGTCATTTCCTTCTCTAAGGGATCTTTCTGACCCAGGGATTGAATTCCGGTCTCCTGTGTCTCCTGCATTACAGGCAGATTCTTTATCCATTGAGCCATTGGGAAAGTTCCGATACACACACATACACACACAATGGAATACTACTCAGACATAAAAAAAAGAATGAAATATTGCCATTTGCAACAATAAGAATGGACTTGGAATGTATCATACTAAGTGAAATAAGTAAAAGACAAATACTGTATGATTTAATTTATATGTGGAATCTAAAAATAAAACAAACTAATGCATATACAAAAAATAAAGACTCAGATATACAGAACAAATTACCAGTGGGGGAGAAGGAAAAGGGGAAGGGCAAGATAGGGGTAAGAGATTAAGAGGTACAAACTACTATATCTAAAATGAATAAGCTACAAGAATATATAGTACAACACAGGACATATAGTCAAATACCATAATAACTATAAATGGCATATAACCTTTAAAAATTGTGAATCACTATTTGTATACCTGAAACTTACAATATTATACATAAACTATACCTCAATTGCCCTCAAAAGGCATAAGTGGAACCCAACAAATTGGCATCCGTGATGACACAGTGTATGTAATACGGGCAGGGTAGCAGCAGCGGCTTTGGTAACTTCACTTACTACCTTTCCTTCATGACCAACTCACCTCCTATCTCCAGCCTGAATATAAAACTGCTGCTAGATAGTCTTCCCCAAATGTCCCACCAGAACTCGGCACTGTCTCAACTTCTGTCACCCCTTCGTGTTTCTTATCTCCAGGATCACCTTGACTACCCATCCAGGTGACCAAGCTAAAAACACGTGCATCCACCTTTACCCATCCAGGCAGTTGATTCCAGGTGAATCTGCTTCCATGTCTTTTTCATCCCTGCTCTTGTTCTGGTTGTCAGTTTTCCTAAACTAGGATGTGAACCTCCTCCAAGACTGGCTTCTAATCTTTCTCTCCCCAATCCATCCTCTACTTTGCCTGAAAAAGAGCCTCTGATCATGGGGGTCACTGATCAAAAACTACTCAGGTTGCTGTATTTTGAATTTTTTCATAAATTCTGGGGGAAAACACTCATGGTGTATTGTTGATGCAAACAACAGAAGACCCACTCCACAGTATAATAAATATTTAAACTTCCAAAGGCTAACATGATGGTGCTTTGGTATAATTTTTAAAATGCCCATTTCATTGTGTCTTTTGTAGTTAAGTTTATATGAAGTAAACAAAACTGGTTACATATACAAAAAAAGACTCCATTCAAACTAGATTAAGCAGGAAAGGAATTTATTGTGGGGTGAGGAGAGGGAAGTTGGATAAAGCTGATCAAATATACAGATTTCCAGTTATAAGATAAATATATACTAGGGAGGTAAAGTATAACATGATGACCAAAGTTAACACTGCTGTATGGTATATCTGAAAGTTGTTAAGAGAGTAGACCCTAAGAGTTCTCATCAGAAGGAAAATAAAATTTTTTTTGTATCTATATGAGATGATGGATATTGACCAAACCTATTGTAGTAATTGTTTCACAATAAATTTAAGTCAAATCATTATGTTCTACACCTTAAACAGTGCTGTATACCAACTATATCCTAAAAAACTGAGGGGGGGGGAGGAATTTAATGGCTCACATAACTTCAAAGTCCAGGATTCAAACGATGTCATCAGGACTCAATATCTCCCTCTGACCTTTGGTTCCACTTCTTCTGCGATTCCATGCTGAGAGAGCATCGCCTTTGGATCCAGAACTGCATTCTTCCAGATTTCGGTCCAGGGGAGAGAGCCCTTCCCTCCACACAATAAGAGAACAGAGCCCTGGGCTTGGTTCCCATTGGCCCAAATTGAGTCACATGGCTAGCGTAAACTAGTCACTATGGCCAAAGGGATGTCAGTGATGATTGATCGAGCCCTAAATCACCTAGGTAATTTAAGGATGGGCTAGAACCAACTCCCCCAGAACCACTTTCCTAACAGTAGATAAGGTGTGGAACTCTAAAAATGTGGAGGCTGTTACTGGAATCAAGGTGAATAAACGCTGAGAAACTTGGCCTGGTTCTTATTTTTCTCATTTTTCCTTAAAACTACCCTCCGCCCCAGACCAGCAGTTTTCAGCAAGTATGTCAGAACATTAAAACACAGGCTTCTCATTGTCCCAGGCTTCAACTTGAGCTTGGTCTCACACTCTCATCTCCCACTCAGGGTGATCAGATCCCCATGGGGGAGAAAGGGGCAGTTATAAATAGAATGGGGAGGTATATTAATTTTCCACTAATGGTCTAACAAATTGCCACAGACTTAGAGGCTCTAAACAATACAAATGTATTATCTTATACTTCTGGAGACTGGAATTCTGTCTCATTAACTAAAATCAAGGTATTGGCAGAAGTGCATTCCTTTCTAGGAAGAATCCATTTCCTTGTCTTTTCCAGCTTTCGGGCTGCCTGCATTCCTTGGCTCATGAGGCTCATGACCCTCTTTCATCTTCAAAGCCAGTGACTCTTGAGTTTCCATCTTCCACATTTGACTCCTGTAATTACTCTGGACCAACCGAGATAATCCAGGATAACCTCTCTATTTTAAGGACTTTTAACTAACAACCTTAATATCATTTGCAACCTTAATTCCCCCTTGCCATGTAATGTAACATATTAACCAGACCCCAGGGATTAAGCCATGGACATCATGGGGGTGGGAGGCCTCCCCCAACAAAGACCACTATGTCCTGGGACCAGTTCTTTTTTTTTTTTTTTTTTTTTGCCACACAGCATGAGAGATCTTAGTTCCCCAACCAGGGATCAAACCTGTGCCCCCTGCATTGGAAGCACGGGGAATTTTAACCACTGGACCACCAGGAAGTCCCTGGGACCAGTTCTTAAAGAAGACAGAGGGGGAGGCTCCCTTCTTGGAGCTGTTGGATAGGGAGTGTTAGGTAGATAACCTAAACCAGTCCGAGCTGCTGCTGTCACTAGGCCAATGGCCTGAATTAGACTTGAAAGAGTGGTGCAGTCAGGAATAAACATGACATCACCAGGCTGAGTGTGGGAGAACTTCCCAGAGGGTAGCTGGACTCTGAGGGATGCTGAAAATCTATGAGAAACTGTGGGGGTTAATGGTAATACTGCTTAGATTAACAGAGGAGGAAGGAAAGTATGATGGCCTGGCAGCCCAGCAACTAGGAGAGGGTATCCATTTTAAGCATCCAGCAACTATGACCCACTCCACTGGGGAAGAGAGCTGGAAGGACATGACCTGAACCAATGGGGACTGGAGCTCAGATAGTCCTCACCCCATGTGAATGAAGCAACCTTTCTGGCTTCACCCAAGTCGCTTCTGGGCTTTGGCATCAGTTGGACTGAGTTCAAATCCCACAGTGACAGTTACAGACTGTGAGAAGATGGGAAAGTGGCCTAACTTCCTGAGTCTCTGGTTCCTTAATCTATTCCATGAGAATGATATCACCATGTTCTTCATGTGGCTAATAAGAATTAGAAGTTCTTTGAAAAAAGTTATAAGCTCTTATGTAACATTCTAGAGGGGAGGATAGTCAGATAGCGGGAAGGCAGACCCAGTATAGATTGGTGATCATGCTATTACTGACAGTACAAGTCTTGAGAATTTTACCCTTAACATAACTAGCTATGTGAGTCTGGACAAGATATTTACATAAGCCCCAGTCATAGAATACATTCATTGTATACCAAACCTGAGACAAGCAGCTTCTTGCTATGTAAGGTGGGGAAACTATTAATACCTCATTTCTAGGGTTGATGTAAACTTGAAGTTAGATGCTCATAAGCAACTTGAACAAGGATGAGATGGTTGGATGGCATTGCCGACTCAATGGACATGAGTCTGAGCAAACTCCCAGGGATGGTGAAAGACAGGGAAGCCTGGTGTGCTGCAGTCCATGGGGTCTCAAAGAGTTGGACACGACTGAACCACGAAGCAACTTGATTCAGTGCCTGGTGAGGAGCTTAACTCAAATGCTGGATAACTCAATCCATCTGACTGGGAAAACGGGATGTGGATAACAGAGAGCTAACCTAATTGCAAAGGGCACTGGGATACCCTCACGGATGTTGTGTCTAAGTTGGGGCCAGCATGATTCCAGCAGGTTCACCCAGTGTAAACACAGACTGGCTGGCTTCTGGCAAGGTAAAGGTGTTTCCCTTTGCCTGGAAACCAGGAGGTGTGGCCGAGTCAGGGCATGAAGAACAGCAGATCAACTGAAAAGCGGTGGAGAGGAGCCCTGCTCCTGGATCTCTCTGGTTCCTCCAAATGCTGGGGGTCAGCTCCCCGAGGCTAAAGGAGACAAGTGAGTGGGGAGCTACCTGGAAGGGCATTTCAGGGCTGGGGCTTCAAACGGCCTTGAGTCCTTCTAGCCTGCTCGGAGCCTGGGCTTTGGGTCCCGCCCTAGGACAAGAGGTGACCTGGTAGCCAAACTCTTTAGGAAGAGTTCCCCAAAGCCGGGGGCACAATCGCAGGGGCTCCTGCTGTGAACCAAGGCCTGCGTTACTAGTCACCAGGATCTGCGGTGGACCTGAGAACAAAGCGCATCCACCTCCCCTACTCCAGGTCTGGACCAGGACAAGGCCCCAGGAACCACGCCGGCCGCCTGAACTTCAGACCATGTACGCATACTACTGCCGAGCGCCTGGGGAGGACATCTGGCCTCTACTGCAGCACCTCACCTACACCTACCAGCCCGCCCCTCTGCTGCTGCCCCCTATCCAGGCCCATAACTTCTGCAGCCGGCCCCGCGACCTGTGCGCCGGCGAGTGGGCTGGTCCGCAGGAATACCACTGCTTCCACTCCACCGGAGCGCCCCTGAAGGTCGCGCCGCCTTTTTGGGCCTTCCCGCCGGCCTACGCCGCGGCCCTGCGCCCGCCGTTCCCCGCGCCCGGCTACCTGGGGCCAGCGCTGCAGGCGCCCGCAGCCACAGGACAGGCGGCAGTCGAGAGCGGGGCGCAGTGGCCGGAAGGCGGCACCGTGCAGGCCGAACTGCGGTGGGGCCGTGTGGAGCGTGCGCTTGGCCCGCGCCTCGAGCTGCCGGACTCGGTGCGCCGGGAGCTGCGCCGCGTGTACGGCACACACCCGCGCACCAACGTGCGTGTCACCTACCGCGGCGGCGAGTTCCTGCTGCAAGGCGCGCCGCGCCTGCGAGAGCCCGAGTACCGCGTCAAGAGGGGAGTCCTGCGGCCGCCGGCCAGCAGCGACAGCGGGGACGAGAGTCCCGCGGGGGAAGCGGTGGAGCGCGGCCGCCTGAAGAAGAGGAAGGCTTGAGCTGGGGGCGCGCGAGGCCCGGCGGCAGGCGTCTGTGAGCACGCGCGCCGTTCTCCTGCCGCCGCAGCTATGCGCTGGGGCTGGGTGCACCTGTCACCTGTACTTTTGCCTTTTTTTTTTTTTTTTAACCACCACCGGCTTGAGGCTCTTCCTTGATTTCAGGTTTTTGCAGGATGGTGGGGAGAGGGCGAAAAGGGATCATAGAGATCTCTGAGTGGGTGTCCTGTTACTCCTTCCTTCTCCTTGGACTTGGAAAGCCTGAGCGTGTGGTGGAGGAAGGGCCTGGACCCTCTGTTTCCTCCCTGCCCAACCCTGCCCTGCAATGAGCCCCCACGTGCCCTTTTTCGTCTCTTCTCTCCAGGAAATCTCCCCTAACTCCCCAAGCTGAGGGCCCACTTATTCGCAGCTTGTAAAGAAAAGTGACTGAAGTCAGGTGTAGGCTTTAAGATTGTTTTTATGTTTGGGGGTGGAGGTGGGGTTTCTTCATCTATGTAATGTGAGCTTTACTTCCCTTTTTGGGGTACAAGGTGTCAGGGATTAGAGTGGGAAACGTGTGCTTCCTCACTCGCTGGGCCCCACTTTCCCTTAACCAGCTGCCTTCCAGTGCAAGACGACTCTCTCCTAGGTCCTGAGCCCACCATCCACAGAGAGATTCTGAGGGCATCAGCTATTTTATTGAGGTGTGGATGGCAAGCATGGCTGAGGAAGGGATCCCTAAGACACAGATTTAGGGCTGGCTCTGACATGAGTTTGGGTAAACTCCAGGAGTTGGTGATGGACAGGGAGGCCTGTTGTGCTGCAGTCCTTGGGGTTGCAAAGAGTCAGACTGACTGAACTGAACTGACATTTTTTAGACTCTCTGAGTCTCAGTTTACTCATCTGTTAAAGAAGAATAAAACTAACACAGCCTACCTGGAAATTTTACCAGGGTTGAAATCTAAGATGATGTCACATCTTGTGTCCCAATTCTTTTTAAACTTTTATATTGTGGGACAGCCGATAAACAATGTTATGATAGTTTCAGGTGAACATCGAAGGGACTCAGTCATACATATATTTGTATCTTGTCTCCTCCTTCTGCCTAACAGTCTTTAATAGGTTGAATGTGCACTATTCTAGGAGTTTGCTGGAGGATTAAGCCACACATCCGATTTTAACTACGGGTCTAGCCATACCACCAGATCTGACACCCAGGCTGTATGAAGTTGGTTCCTCATGGAATTGCTTTCAGTGAACTTCCATTTGTAGTTGGCCAGAAGATACCTGGGTATACAGGTATGTTACTGAAACTGTAGATCACTTGATTGAACACTGCTATAATTATGAGGTTCATGCAGAAGTTCTGTTAAACCTCAGCACTTGGTAAAGATGTTTCTCCTGATGAGTGGTTTGCTTTTTTTATCTTTGAAGCACCAAGGATCTCATAATTGATCATATTTTTCTCTTTGCCCTGGTTTCTAGGGAGCCAAATTTACTTAGCATCTTTTGTGTAAAACCTGGATCCTGAACTATTACCCCTAGTTTCAGCTTATTTTCCTTTCTTTCTTTTTGTAAATTATGGAAACACAGGGAGCTGTTGTAGTGTGTTAGGTCTGCTGTGTGATCTTGAGTGAACTATTTAATGTCCCTGAACCAATTTCCTCATCGAGAATGGGGATGATGGTATCAGGACCTATCTCATAAGATTATTGAGAAGATATCATGAAATCCTGCACACAAAATGTTTACCACAGTAACTGTCATATACTAAGTGCTCAAAGGTTAGTATTTGTTTTTATTTTTTTAGTATTTGTTTTTAAAAAGTAGTTTGCAATACAGAAATTTATAAAATAGAGAGTTAAAATCTGTTCTAATATTTTGTGTGGGCATGCTAAGTCCCTTCAGTTGTGTCCAACTGTGTGCGACCCTATGCACTGTAGCCCCCCAGGCTCCTCTGTCCATGAGATTCTCCAGGCAAGGCTACTGGAATGGGTTTCCATATCCTCCTGCAGGGGATCTTCCTGACCCAGAGACTGAACCTGTGTCTCTTATGTCTCCTGCATTGGCAGGAGGGTTCTTTACCACTAGAGACACCCGGGAAGCCCATCACCCACAAATGATCACTGAGGTCCAATCTAGTGTTTTTTTACTATTTTTTTCTGTGCACCTAATATTAACTACATAAAAGGAATCGCAGTTTTGCTTGTTGCCTTTTACATTAAGTATATCTTGGACATCGTTTTATGCCAATGAACATGGTGTTACCTCATTCTTCAACAGTCTGTAGCATTTGGATTCTTTCCAGTTTTTAGCTATTAAAAATCCATCCAACAAATTTCTTGAATGCCTTTTATTTGCCAGGAACTATTGCAGGCCTTGAGGATATAGTCGTGAATGAGATAGCCATGGTAGTTTCTGTCCTTATGGAAAACATTTAAGCTGAGACCTAAAGAAATGAAAAAGCTAGCTGTGCAAAGAGAAGGGTGAGGGGAAGCCAGGCAGAAAGTATGGTGAATGCAAAAGTCCCAAGGAATGAAAGTCATCTTCACTGACTTGACAGGCATTTGAAAGCCCACATATGCTGGGCAGTATTCTAGGCACTGGGGCTCTAGGAGAAAAACAACTCTCTGCCCTCGATAGAGCTTACTCTAGAGATGTAATGTAGGGAAATGAAGACTGACAATAAGCAAAGGGGAATATACAATGCAGTGTCATACAGCAATAAGTGATGGGGTGCTGTTTTCATCAGGATACTTACGGAAGGCTTCTCAGAAGAGGTGACTCTTCAGTGGAGACCTAATAAAGACCTTTACAAGCCATTTGAATAGCTGGGGGAGAAAAGCAAGTACAAACACCCTTGGCTGGGGTGTCCTTGTCCGGTGAGTTAGTGAAAATGTAACAGTTAATGGATGGCGTCACCAACTCAGTGGACATGGGTTTGGGTGGACTCCGGGAGTTGGTGATGGACCAGGAGGCCTGGCATGCTGTGGTTCCTGGGGTCACAAAGAGTCAGACACGACTGAGTGACTGAACTGAACTGAATAGTTAATGAAGTTATAGATGAAGCTGGATCCTGTGGCATCTTGAAGCCATGTAGAAAATTTTGGATTTTTTTCCTTAGAGGAACATTATGAGCACAGGGAAATGTGATGAGATTTTTTAAAAATTATTCTGGATGATGTGTGGAAAAGAGACTATAGAGGGGCCACTGTAGAAATAGGGAGAACAGTTAGGAGGCATTTGAGAAATAAGCTGAGAGAGTGATGAGAAAATAAATGTCCTTGAATATGCATCTTTGTTCACAGATACAAGTGTTAAATTGTGGAATCTGAAACGTTAGAATTAGAGATTGAATCATTGAACAATGACACCCTAGTAGCAACAAGCACAGCCAGTGCCCAGATCTTTGATTCTAAATTCCATCCTCCAAAAAAGGAACCACTGCCCTTGGGAAAATGGCTGATTTCAAGGCTGTGGCAGGAAAGGTACAAGATGAGCCTGGAACAACTTGTGCCAGAAATTAAAGGACTCCTCAAAAATATCAAAAGAACAAAGGAGCCAACTTGAAGGGACTTCCACTGACCAAATCAAGGACACTTTAAGCATCAAAACAGTCACAGTAACAGATTATAACCTACTGAATAAAATAAGGATTCCTAAGTCCATGCTAATATTAACTAAATAAATACATGTGACTGGAAAGCTCTCCTTATAGAAGAAGGAAAAATGAAACTAGAAAATTACCATTCCCAATCATCACAGTAATGACTGATTCAAGTGAGAATCATTTCTGGATACTAAAACTAATGGGTGAAAGTTTGATGAAAAACCTGATATTTATATAGTTTCAGATATGTTCCAATAAGATATTTATTAATTACAAATTTTAAAGTAGTAACCTGAAGAAAATAGTAACCTAATAGTATAATAGGGAAAAGTGGTGGGTAAACACGTTAATAACCCCATTGCAGTAGTCCCTCTTAAACAAAATCTTTCTTATCGTTTTTTTTTTCCTTACCATCTTTTTTTTCTTACCATCTTTAATGAGGGTCTTTAAATTTTTTCTTTAATGGATACAAATTGACATCATGTGCTTTGGATATGTTAAACTGAAAAATACAACATCAAAAATTCAGTGGTAAGGCATAATCATGAGGAAACATAAGCCTAAATTGAGAGAAAATTGTTCGAAAATGTCAGTGTCATAACAGACAAAGGTTTCAAGTCAAAGGAGATGAAAGAGACATGAAAACTAAATGCAACGCATGATCCTCTTTTGGATACTAGCCTAGAACGAACATTGTTATGAAGGACAATGTTGGGACAAGTAGCAAGATTTGAATGAGGACTATAGATTAAAGAAAGCAATATGGCAAAAAAAAAAAAAAAGAAAGAAAGAAAGAAAGACTAATCATAGTCTACCATCAAATATTTTAGGAGTATCTTTAATGTTTAGATAGTATATTAGCAGCATGCAATAATTACATCATAAGTTCTCAAGCAGAGGCAGTCTATTGCAAGGACCTTCTTTGCTGCCAGTTATCATAGGCTGTTTTAAGTTAGAAAACTGAATAGCAACACTGAATACTGTAGAAATGCACTTTGCTCAGTAATACTTGAGTTGTTGCAATATTTGATTATCCATTTGGTTGTTACAGAAAAATTCTTAACTGTAATTGATGGTTGTTGCCGTAATAGTATATTGCCTGTATTTCTACCTCTAGTAATGGGCTTTATGTGCTAGATTTTAATATCCTTGAGCCTGGGCAAGTGCACAAGTCTTTTTAAAAGAAACATGGTTTACTTGCACAAAACTGATCAGTTTTGAGAGATCGTAAATGCCCTTGAAGTGGTCTTTGTGGGTGTGAAACAAATGGTGAGAATTTGAATTGGTTCCTCTTATTATAGTATTGAAATTAAGTCTACTTAATTTATCAAGTCATGTTCATGCCCTGATTTTATATACTTGTATCTATCAATAAACACTGTGATACTTGAAAAAAAAAAAGAAAGAAAGGTTAACAGTTGGTGAATCTGGTATAAGGCTAAGTCAGAGTTCTTTGTACTATTCTGCCAACTTTTCTGTAAGTCTGAAACAATTTCTAACTAAAAATAGTGATAATAAGGATATTGAGTCTCTGGATCAAAAAGGATACACATTTAAAATGTAATTTGTCACAGATTTTATATTTTAATCTTAGAGATATTTTCTACATGCTGGTAAGCCTCCTCAAATCCTTTTTCTTTTCTTTCTTTTGAAACAAAGCAGGTTAAGTAAATCATGAATCTCCCACCATATAAAATGTGTTCTGAATCCCCTTCCTCTTCTACCCTCTCAAGCCCACTCTTAAAGTCTCTCAACTCTCCTCATCTCTGAGAATCCACATTGCTCACACACATTCCTTCCCTAAGGCCTCCACTTATGCCCTGGAAATGTCCAGAAGCTGCACATAATTTACCCCTGTCCCCCAGCCCCAGTGAGGGAGGAGGTCCCCAATTATAGACTTTTTGAAGGAAGTGCTGCCACTCAGCTCAGTCCAGCCTGCCACTGCTTCCAAACCCCCATGCTCCAGCCCTGTGGCTGTAAGGAAGCCCTGCAGGGAGTCCTAGATGCTTCTTTCTTTGATCTTTTCTTTGAACTTAACCCTTAGAAGCTTAGAACTCATAAAACATCAGAGCTGCCGGAGACTTTACTGTTTATCTGGCTCAACCTCCTCAAGTTACCTCGTGTTGGGAAACCAAGGCCAGAGAGGGGTGACTCACCCAAGGTCACACAGTAGTACTGTCCCTCAGTGGGGCTTGAGCCACCAAACTCTCATCCTGATGGCCTTCTCCTCCTGGCTTCGCCCCAGCCTTACCCAATCCTGGCATCTGGTTTAGAGCCCTTTGCCAATAAACCATGACTGACCAATTTTAAACCCTATCCCACCTCCCAACTGGGTAACTCACATTCTACTGAAAGGAGGGTAATAATCACAACAATCTTACACACTTAACTGAGCACTTACTGTGTGCAGGCACTGTGCTAAGCCCTGTACAGAAACTATCATTTAATTTTCACAAAACCTTGATGTGGATATAATTATTATCCCTGTTTACAGATGAGGAAACTGAGGCCTATAGAAATTAACAACTTACCCAAGGGTATACACAGAGTACACCTGGGAAATCTGACTGTGGCCTTTACATACAGGCCTCTTCAAACATGAGACATGCTTAGCAAAATACAAGGAACATTTATTGAACAGCCACTCTGTGAGGAATACTAGACTAGTCATCACGGGGCTCATGAATCAAGCCCCACTGGAAGCAGAGTGTGGAGGATTTGTAGGACATCGTATGCATCATTGAGGCATTGAAGAAGCTTCTCGTAAGAGGCATCTGAGAAAGACTTTGAAGGATGTGTAGGAATCTGACAGTGATGGAAAGGAGGTGTCCCGAGAAGAACTGAGGAGGGGTCAGCATGAGTAAAAGCATGGCAGAAGGAGCAGGGAGGAGCAGGGTTTCACTGGAGGATAGGTTATAACCAGGAAGCAGTGGAAGATCAGGCTTCAAAGCTAAGTGGAGGCCATACTTTGAAAGACTTTAACGGCAAAGTGAGGAGTTTTGGGGAGCCATTGAAGTCTTTGACAAGAGAGTGGCTTGAATTGAAGTTATTAAAAGATCGAGCCAGTGGCAGCAACTGGCTGATGCCCCGTGACTTCAGTATTGATGGTGTAGCACAGCCGGGCACCAGAACTGAGTCCCTAGGGCATTTGCTAGAGCTCACAGCCTATGGAATTCAGTTCTCAGAGCCAGGTGGCCAAAGTTCTCTTAACCTTGATGCTGCCCTCCTGCACTCTCTTCTGTGAATCTTTCCTCATCCCCAGGATGGGTCAGGTGAGAAACCTGAGATCTCAAGATTCCTCCTATTCCAGGAAGGGTCTGAGCTTGGAGCAGAAAATAGGGGTCCATTGCTAGAAGAGGCAAAGGTTCTCTCAATTCCAACAGGATACTGATATTAGATATGAGGGGTGGGGGCTCAGGGCCGTGGTAGAGATTCCATGCAGAATGGGTCCCGTCATCCCCTGTCCAAATGTGCTCCAATGGGCCTAGGGGTGGAACTGGATAGACAAGGGACTGGGGGAAAAGCTAGAGCATGTACACTGAGAGGGTATTTCTCTAGAGACAGGCCTCCTGAGCCAAACAAGACCCACAAAATGTGGATCCCCAAGATAGAGGCCCAGGAGTCCAAGCTCCCTGAAACCACTGCCCGCGCCCCTACACACACACACACGCCTGAAATGAAGACAGGAAGTACCTGGTATAGATAAGGGAATGGAAGAGAAAGACTCCCCTGAAACACACTGTGACTTTCTAGAGAGTTAAACTGAGGATGGGGGTGCTATTCCCACTCAGGGCAGAGCTGCAGCCTGTCTCTGGAGAGGTAAAGGCAGGCCGGCAGGCTCAAGAGCCACCCTCCACTACCACCCCCAACTTGAGTTGAAAGAAACAGGTCTGCACTTACCCTTGAAGCCTCTCCTCTCCCTCCTGGAGCTGGATCTACAGTGATGCTCCCAGAGACTGCTCCTTAAATAGGCCCCGCCCCAGCCAACTCCCGCCCCCGCCCCATCCTGGCTCTTCTGAGAAAGGAGGAAGGTGTGGGAGGGCCGGGCACCCTGCCCAGAGAGCCCTTTTTGACCTCAAGCAAGAATGGGGACCCCCTTCTCCACGCCCCCCAATCTTTCAAAGCATCCCCTCCCTCACCTCAGTCTCTGACGAGTCCCTCCCACCCCTTGAAGCCAGCCGCCTGGGTTCTTTCTCTGCCCTTAATGTCTGGGAAATCTGCCCTTTCTGCCTAATTCAAGCCCAGTTCCTCACTCTGAGATTGAATGGTGGGGAGCTGATGTGCTAGTGGAGGCTTTCAGCACAAGATTCTAGCTTTCCCCTTCAGCTTAGGAGGCCCAGCATCAGCTGCAGAATTCACTCATGGAATGGGGAGGAAGGGGGTATCAGTCTACCGCCTTCTACATCATGTGGCTTCAAGCTGCATCCAAAGCATGAGTGGAGTTTATTCCCATTCCGTGGAAAGATACTGAGACCTGAGGGAACAGAAAAATCAGGGGCTTAAGGCCCAGGCAGTGTGAATGTCGCATGGGACTAGTGTTCCCTGGAGCTCCTGATTATGGTTTGTATGTGTCCCTGTGTCTGTGGTGGGCCCTCTCCCCAGCCCACCGTCTGTCCTCTGATTCCAGAACCCAACTCTTACTGCACAGAGTTGAGACCCTCCAGAATCTGAGCTGGGAATTGAGGGGCTCCCCCTAAATGGTCTTTCCCCAAAACCTCAAGAAGTTCTTTCCCATGATAAGTAGCTACATCCACTGCCATTCAAGAAACAGGCTGTTGGGAAGGGGGAAAGGTACAGTCTCAGGGATGGTCGCCAGGGTCTTGGGCTTGGAACCAGGGACAGCTCTACTGAGGAAACCTGGAAATTCCTGTAATGGGGGTGGTAGGGAGAGAAGAGGCATCAGTATTGTGCAATGGAGGGGAGAGGAGGACGGACTGGGGGCTGGGGGAGGGGAGCGACGGCTTAGTCTTTAGAGGCCTGGCAGCCATCCATCACCTCCTTCCCAGGGGCCTGCTTGGCCAGAGTTCAAAGTGGCTGTCACCCCACCCTTCATTAACCCCAGCAGCACCAGGCTGGCAGCAGCAGAGCTTTTATGGGAGACGCGACGCCAAAGTGCTCCCTCCTTCTTTCCCCAGCAGCCCACATCTTGCTCACTTTGAGGCCAGAGAATCCTGGTGGGGAGGTGGGAGGTTGAAGTGAGGGACAGGACTGGAATAGGGAGTGGTGATCCTCTTTTTCTCCATATTATGGCATTGCTTCTGTCCTTAGGAAATAGAGAATGGGACTTTCTACCTTGGACCATGAGCTCCTCAGCATAGTGACAATCTCTGGGCCCCCAGCACCTTACAGGGGGACTAGACCTGAAAAGAGGCTCAGCCTCGTGACTGGGAATGGGAGAGCTCATTCTTGAATGGAACTCCTTCCATCATGACACATTGAAGGACTTCTGGGAAGGGAAGGCTCTGGACTTCCCCCCTGGATAGCACCGGGAAGCTGAGGTAGCAGGAACAGAAAGAGGAAGCTGGGGCTTTACTGGGTACTGGGGTTCAGCCATCCTGTCCTAAATGAGGAGCCCTGCCAACATGGGCATTGAGGTACTGGCCTGCAGGCATCCTGCATCTGAGCTCAGGTGGGTCCTCAGAGCACCTGCTGCCCCTTCCCCCATCCAAACCACCCAAACTTAGGCCCTGTAGCCACCCTAATCTTGGGGAGACATAGCTGTTAAGAGAATGCATAGGGGCAGATATAGTCTTCTCTGGTGGCTTTGTGGTAATGAATCCTCCTGCCAATACAGGAGACGCAGGTTCGATCCTTGGGTTTGGAAAATCCCCTGGAGGAGGAAATGACAACCCACTCCACTATTTTTGCCTGGAAAATTCCATGGACACAGGAGCCTGGGGGCTACAGTCCATGGGGTCACAAGGAGCCCGAAACACATGCACACACTTGCATGGCGGGCAAGTCAGTACTTAAGAGTTATCTGGGCAACGTGTGGCCTATATAAAAATTGATAAACAGAAGCCTTAATTAAATAGACTTGGGAGACCAGAATGGGGAGTTCCCATGCCCTATGACAACATCAAAGACCTCCTCCTATTTGCTGACATAGGGAGCAAAATTTGCTGTCCCAAATGCTTCTCTTCAGCATGGGAATGAATTTAGGCTGATTATTTTTGATGGGTGACAGGGCTTGAATCTGGACTGGACACGTAGGAGGAGAGACAGTGGGATTTGGGGAACACCAGGTCTGGGAGTATAGGGGCCACCAGAATCAACCAGTGAGCCACGGGTTTGTGCGAAGACGGGAAAAACAAGGAGAAGTCGAGGGGAAGATACAGGATTTGAGCGAGATTTGGGGGGCTCGGAAATAAGGTGGATGGGAATACACTGGGTTGGGCCAAACGTCCTTGGTCTGGGCAGACAAGGAACTAGGAGGGCATACAGTCAGTCGGTGAGACTCCACCCATGGCGTAATCTTCATGCCTAACTCCTCCCTACCCTCAAAAAAAAATGGCCGCCGCGAGAACCCGTCCAAAACCCTGAGACAAATGGGACTGGAAACAGAAGCCCCGCCCACTTGTGGGCAATTGCCCTTCTTAAAAATGGCCACCACAGCGCTTCTGGAAGTGAACCGCTCTGGGCCCCGCCTTTGATCTCGTTGGTGGGGCTGGGGGCATGCGAGCTGCACCGCGCGGGACAAGTCGCCGGCGGCGCCCGACGGAGCAGGTGATTCCCCCTCCAGGCCCCGACTCAGGGCTGGAAGAGTCGCGGAGAGCATTGACCCAGGGTACCCGTCCTGTGTGTCTCCCCACGGTACCCCCGGGGCCCGCCAGACCCCCATCTCTGAGTCTCGCCGTAGCCTGTATTAAGGCGCTTTTTAGCTTGCTCAGGCCTCCCTCATCGTGTCCCCCAGGGCCGCAAGCACATCCATGTGCCCTCGGGCCCGCTATTCTGGATGCTTAGGGGTATCCCGCTAGCTCGTTTAGGGAGCTGCTGCTTCAGGGGTCGGCCATCATTGTGGCCCCACTTCCTGTACTCCCATCACCCCGCATTTATACTCCCGCCTGATTTTGGATGCCGGAGTCCCGTATACCCCTCGATCCCCTTGGTGCTTCTAAGAGCTGCATTGAGGGTCAGGGGACTATGATGTCCTCTGGAACCTGCGTTGTGTACCAGGGCCCCAGGAGCCGGGCTTCATAGAATCTGGGAGAAGCAGTGAAGACCTCGTTTCTAGACTCTCGATGCCCGGGGCTTCTTCCACTCCGCTTCCCAGGACTCCTCCCACATGGCCTACTGGTCTCCCTCCACCTGGGGCACATCCCCACCTGAAAGGAACAACATAGTACTTCTTTCCCCAGTTTCACTTAAATTTGTTTGGGGAGGGGAGGAGGCATTATGGAGCATCTGGAGAGTTCAGGGCTGTGCGCTCCCGGAGATGCTCCCAGGCCACCTGGCCAGTGAGGATGGGGCAGTCATTGTTGGCTCCAAAGGGGAAGTGAGTCGGCAAAGGGGCAAAGACATTCTGAGTGGGGAGAATGGTGTGAGCAAAGATTCTGAGGTAGGCAAGAGGCCTAGCCAAGCAGGAGAGGAGGATCAGAACATAGGTTGGGGACAGACCCTTTGCATCATGAAAGGTGGTGTAGTATGGTGGTTAACAGTGAAGGTTTTGGAGCCAGACTGCCTGGGTATAAAGCTGCCATTAACTTCCTTTGTGACCCTGGGCAAGTTACTTAACCTCACAATGTGTCCATTTCCTTTTGGGTAAATGGGATAATATGATATATTAGTATCTATATGTTAGGGTAATTGTGAGGATTAGGTAAGTTAATACATGTAAAGAGCACAGAACAATCCCTGGCAGATCTTAAGCAGTCATCCATGAGTGCTAAGTCATTTCAGTTGTGTCCGATTCTGTGTGACCCTATACGACCCTATGGACTGCAGCCCACCAGAATTCTCTGTCCAGGGGATTCTCCAGGCAAGAATACTGGAGTGGGTTGCCATGCCCTCTTCCAGGGGATCTTCCAGACCAATGGCTCGAACCCACCTCTGTTTGTTTAGTGCCACTAGTGCCACTAGTGCCACCTGGGAAGCCCTGTAAGCAGTCAGTAAATGCTAAATATTATTACCTTCATTAGAGGTATTCAAACAAGACTCACAATAGGATGTCAGTCACATTTCATGGGTGCAACTAACCAGTGAACCCTGATTTGGAGCCCCCAGCATGTAATGGGGTTCTGAGGGCTATATCCAGAATTTGAAAAGTCTTGGGGAAATCCTGTTCTGACCCTGGAGAAGCCTGGCTGTTTGGGCTGCAGCTTCCCCAACTTAGGGACTATGAGGAGAAATATTAGGAGAAGGTGCTGGGTAGGAAAGGAATGCCAGTGAAGCCTAAGGGGTGGAGAAGGGTGAAAGAAAGAACTGGCAAGCTTTGGAGGCTGGGGAAAGTTTGGGCAGCCCAAGAACAGGAGGAAGGGGGACATTCTGTTAGGAAACAAGCCAGAGCAAAAGCTCAGGGCAGGAAGACTTTTATTTGAGCACAGTGAGGTGTTTCCCATGAATAACTTCTTGGACCTTGGCTAGAAGCTAGGCATCAGCCACATCCCTGAGAGCTTCTTCCCTAGAAGCTTTCATGCAGCATCCATGGACCTTGGTCCTCGCAGAGGTTGGCAGACAACTGCTAGCAGCCAGGAGTGGTATAACCTGGGGTGGATGTTGGTCTCCACAGGGGGCTGACTTCTTGGGGGAGCAGCATGATGGATCTGGTATGCCTGGTCTGAGCAGTTACACTCCTCGCCAAGGCCCATACTAGGGTCTGAAGCAAGAGGCTGGCCTCCCCTGGTAGGATAGGGCTTCTCAGTTCTGCTGTCCCAAGTGACCCTGTACTGTCACAGCAACTCTGTGTTACCAGTCAGGGGACCAGGGAACTGTGATCATAGATGGCAGCCCTATCTCAACCCAATTGGAGGTCTTGACATCCTCCTATTCCCAAAGTAGCCCCTCGAATATACACTCAACTAGAAAGTCCTGGATTTATCTCTTGACTACTACAGTCAAGCCAGGTGACTCTGGGCAAGTCATTAAACCCACTGAGCTTCAATCTCTTCATTTGTGAAGTGGGAAGTAACTTTGTTGAGTGTACATTGATCAGTAAACCAGGTGTGTAGTCTCTACGCTCATGAAGCAAGTGGAAGAATCATTACACATTGCCCCAGTAATTTTTTAAATTATAGCTATAAAAGGTGTTGCTAAATAAGGAAAAGTGTAGTCGGCAGTAATGGTGTAAGATAGAGACCAAACCAGTTCTAGAGGGTCAGGAACAGCATCCCTTGAAGGAAACTGTAAAATGAAACCTGAGAGGTAAGAGGAGTTAGCAAGTGAAGGTGTGGACGCAGCAGGTTACCCAGGCAGAGGACACAGTTCATGCAGAGACTCTTGCTGTGAAAAAGCTGGAGTGCTGGCAAGGTGAAAGCAAGCCAGGGTGGAGGGGAGTGATCTGGGTGGGGAGGGGGGCGGGCAGTGGTACATGACGGCTGGAGAGACAGAGGCAGGAATAAGGCCCTGAACTGAGGGCCACAAAAAGAATCTGGACTAATCTGGAAACAGGAAATCATGGATAGATGTTATGCAGGAAGAACATGATTTTTTGTAAAGATTGTACAGCCATGATGTTTGTGGAAAATAGGTTGTTGGCGGAAAGATGGTGGTCAGGAGAACGACTGGGAAACTTGCAGTTAAGGCAAGAGATGGAGCTCAGTGGGAGGAGAGATGGAGAGAAGTAGATATGTTGAGAGATAATGGTCAGGGCTTGGTGACTGATTGGATGTGGGAAGGCAGACGGTAGGATGGTGTTAGGGATCCTCACAGCATCTGGTCTCAGACTTATGGCAGGAACAGCTGGGTACATGGACAGGTATACACAGGGGACAGGGACAGCCTTGGAGGAGTAGACAACTTGGGAGAATGTCAGTTTGGAACACGTTAAGTCATCCCCGTGGAGGTGTCATAGAGATAGATGTACAAGTGTGTAGCTCAGAGGAGGAGGCTGGACTAGAGAATTAGACATTTGGGAATTGGTGACATGGAGTTGGAACAAGAAGATGTGGGCCCAGATGAGATCTTCCAGAGACAGAGGGTGCAGACTGAAGAAAGAGGAGAAGCAGCTTTGAGCCTGAGCTTTGCTGCCACAGTTAGAGGGGAAAAAGAGGAGAGGGGGCAGGGATGGCCTGAGAAGTAATGGCTAGGGAGGTGGAAGAGAAACAGGAGGACGTGATGCCTCCTAGACCAATACTGATGCTGCTGAAAGGGCAAATATGAGGTGACAGTATAAGAAATGGCCGTTCTCTCTTTCTTGATAAAAAATGGATATTGGCAAATTCATATGGTTCAACCTAATTAGACCAATTAGGGCTTCCCAGGAGCTCAGCAGTAAAGAATCTGCCTGTAACACAGGAGATGTGGGTTCAATCCCTGAGTTGGAAGATCCCCTGGAGAAGGAGATGGCCACCCACTCCAGTATTCTTGCCTGGGAAATCACATGGACAGAGGATCCTGGAGGGCTATAGTCCATGAGGTTGCGTAAGAGTTGAACACAACTTAGCCACTAAACAACAAAAACAATTAGACCAAAACCTGAAAACAGTAACTCCTGACCTTAGCCTGAGAAGATTTGGTAGAGATGTTGGAGCAGAAGCCAGACTGAAGCTGGGGAGAAGTGGCTAGCATGGAGAATAATAAGGCAGCAGACTTGACCGGGACCTGGTGACTGACTGACTGCAGCAGGTGGGGTTGAGAGAGGGTGAGGCTCTGGGTAACCCCCAAGTTCAGGTTTGGCAGCTGAGCAAGTTGTGTCAGCTAGTGAAACAGGAGGAGGTACCTGTTTGGAGGAGGTATACACAGACAGAAAGGATATGGTGAATTGGGGGTAGGTGCTCCTGAGTCTTCTAACTGGGATAAGCTGACATTTGGACCTGTGGATCTGGAGCAGTTTGTTGCCACCTGTATGTTCTTGACTACCAAATACAGACTTTATGGAGTCAAAAGCATGTAAGCAGGATTGAAACAAGTCAATAAGTATTTATCAAGCACCTACTAAGTGCAGGCATTTTTCTAAGTGCTACTGCTACTGCTAAGTTGCTTCAGTTGTGTCCAACTCTGTGCGACCCCAGAGATGGCAGCCCACCAGGCTCCCCGGTCCCTGGGATTCTCCAGGCAAGAACACTGGAGTGGGTTGCCATTTCCTTCTCCAATGCATGAAAGTGAAAAGTGAAAGTGAAGCCGCTCAGTCGTGTCCGACTCTTATTGACCCCATGGACTGCAGCCTACCAGGCTCCTCCATCCATGGGATTTTCCAGGCAAGAGTACTGGAGTGGGTTGCCACTGCCTTCTCCCTCTAAGTGCTATGCTAAGTCACTTCAGTCGTGTCCGACTCTGTGTGACCCCATAGACGGCAGCCCACCAGGCTCCCCCGTCCTTGGGATTCTCCAGGCAAGAACACTGGAGTGGGCTGCCATTTCCTTCTCCACTCTAAGTGCTAGGGCTATACCAAAGGATAAGACAAAGTCCCTCCCAACTCCCTCTTCTTGAAGCTTATGTTTTATGGGGGAGGAGAGACAATAAGCAAATAAACATAAAAATAACATTAAACTGTAGTATATGCCATGTAGAAAATAAAGCAGAGAAAGAGATTGGGGAGTATGGGGAATGCTTATTTTTGGTAGGTTAGTCAGGGACAGTCTCTCTGGAGGCAGCATTTGAGCAGAGCCCTGGCAGAGGTGAGGGGATGAGCCATGTGGATATCTGGAAGAGATAGGCAGGAAGAAGCTGGGCGAGTTTGAAGGACCCCAAGGATGCTGGTGGAGTGAGCTAGGAGGGAGTGGTGAGGTTGGAAGGTAGGCAAAGGCCAGATCTTCTAGGACGTCGTAGGCCTTGGGAACGAGAATGGACAGCCTCTGTAGATAGCCCCAAGCTGCTGGAGGGCAAGGACCAGGCAGGGAGATAGAATTCATGAAAGACTTCCTCTTCTATCTGGGCCCCAGAGCCAGAAAAGCCCCTTTGTCTGAAGGGTGGGTGGCCCATTCTGGGTGGGGGGATGGCTATGCTCAGTCCTGAGGCCTGCTCCTTGGGGGGCTGGACAATGGGCCCCTTGTGGCTGGACTTGGGGGCCCAGTGGCCCTCTCAGTGATGGGATTCCTCAGCCAGGAGGCATGTGACCTCAAGACCTTGGCGTCTTCCCAGAAGATCTGGGCCTACTTCTGGGGAGTGGGGTGGGGAGATGGGGAGAGATCAGGGGGAGGGAGGAGGGAAACCTCCACTCTGAAAACTTTCTCCTGAGACAGTGTCCTGTCCTGTCTCAGGCTGGAGGAGGTGGAGAGAGAGGGAGGCGGGGGGGCTGTGGCTCTGCTTGAGGGAGCGGGGGAGGACCAGAGAGTTGGAAGCTACAGGCAACTTCAACAAATGGTTTCCACAGCAGGGCAGGAGGGAGGAGCTGGCTGCCCCCGGACCTGGTGGGCAGGGGCAGGCAGAAGAGGGCCTGACAAGCCTCCATCTTGTATCCCTTCAGCAGAGGAGAGAGCATGGAGCTGGAGAGGATTGTCAGTGCAGCCCTTCTTGCCTTTGTCCAGACGCACCTCCCAGAGGCCGACCTCAGGTAGGAGCTGCTCTCCTAGAAGGGTCATGCTTGGGCCAGTGCTGGAGTAGCTGGGCAGGACTCTGGACCCTGGCCAGTGGAGAGACTGGGGTGGGAAGCACTCAGCCCTGTTCCTGAGATGTGGAAGGGCTGAGTATGATCTGCTGGTGTGGCCTTGCCTCTCATCCTGTTCCCGTCACCCTTGTTGAACAAAGGGGAGACCAGATCTCTGAGGAAGGGGGAGGGTGGGATACTCTCCAGGCTTCAGGCTTGAGGTCTGCCTCATCGTCCCCAGGAAGCCAGGAGCTGGAGTCCCAGGCTAACAGGGCTTGTCTTTTCCCTTCCTGCAGCGGCTTGGATGATGTCATCTTTTCCTATGTGCTCGGGGTTCTTGGGGACCTGGGCCCCTCAGGCCCATCAGAGGAGAATTTCGACATGGAAGCCTTCACTGAAATGATGGAGGCCTATGTGCCTGGCTTCGCCCACATCCCCAGGTGGGGCCTGGCTGGGGCCAAGAGGACGAGGGGGGCTGGCAGATGGTGGAGGGTGGTAGAGTTGTCCTTTAACCACCCTCCTGGTCTTTTCAGGGGTACAATAGGGGACATGATCCAGAAGCTCTCAGGGCAGTTGAGTGGTGCCAGGAACAAAGGTGAGCCTGGGAATTGGGCCCCTGGGTGACTCAAACTGCCTCCTCCAAAGCCCTGGCAAACCTGTTGCTCTTTCTGCCCCTTTAAGAGAATGTGCAGCCACAGAGCTCCGAGGTCCAAGGTCAGGTATCTATCTCCCCAGAGCCCCTGCAGCGGCCCGAAAAGCTCAAAGAAGAGACGATGTCTTCTGCTGGGGACACCCAAGATGAGGTACTGGTAGAGGAGGGTACCAGTGAAGGAGCTCGGGGGGCTGGAAAGGAGGAAATAGTGCCTTTTGTCAACATTTATGCCCACAGGCAGCCGGCCCTGAGGAAGAGCTGCTGCCAGGGGTGGACGTACTCCTGGAGGTGTTCCCCACCTGTTCAGTGGAGCAGGCCCAGTGGGTATTGGCCAAAGCTCGAGGGGACTTGGAAGAAGCTGTGCAGATGCTGGTAGAGGGGAAGCAGGGGCCTCCAGCCTGGGATGGCCCCAACCAGGTAACCTCTGCTAGACCACCCCCCCCCCCCCTTGTAACCTCAGCCATGCTCCAGCTTAGTGTTAAGCCCCTGCCCCTAGCCTAGCCCCATTTGCTTCCCCTGCTGGTACCCTAGGCCCTACACCTGGCTTCTCTCTGCAGGACCTGCCTAGGCGTCTCAGAGGCCCCCAAAAAGATGAGCTGAAATCCTTCATCCTGCAGAAGTGAGTCTGGGCTGGGCAGGGCTGGGACCTTTGGGGTCTTCCCAGGGTGGCAAGAGCTTCACCCAGCCAGTTTTTGGCAGGTACATGATGGTGGATAGTGCAGAGGATCAGAAGATTCACCGTCCTATGGCTCCTAAGGAGGTGAGACAATCGGGGTCGTGGAGCGGGCACATCTGTCTCCAGGCTTCTGCTGCTCACTGCCTGATTGCCTGACAGGCTCCCAAGAAGCTGATCCGATACATCGACAACCAGATAGTGAGCACCAAAGGGGAGCGATTCAAAGATGTGCGGAACCCTGAGGCTGAGGAGATGAAGGCCACATACATCAACCTCAAGCCGGCCAGAAAGTACCGCTTCCACTGAGGCACTTGCCAGACTCTGCCCGAGCCATCTAGGCACAGATCCCAGAGGGATGCAGGAGCCCTACACACGACACAGGGCCCGCCCTAACTCCTGTCCCCCTTCCTTCCCAACTTCCTTGCTCTACTGTGTTAACCTCCTCTTGGAGCTGCCACAGGCACAGTAAAGGTAGCCCCAGGAAGATGTGAGTGCATTCTGGTCATTTCATAGCTGGGGTGCTGGAATACTGTGTCTCTCCCAACTTTACATCCCCTATCTCCAATAGGGCAGCGGCACCAGGCAAGAGGGGGTAAAAAGCTCTTTATTTGAAGCTCTAGGGTGGGGCCGGGCACTGGCCTCTCACCGGAGGCCCCCACAGTTCAATTTCCTTACAGTTCGCAATGAGGCCCCGGCCACACAGTCCAGCTGTGCCCATCGGCAGGCGGGTCAGACCTGCAGGTTGACAAAGGGTGCAAAGCCCACCATGTCCTGCAGCAGTACCAGGGCCTGATGCAGCGGCGGCTCGACGTCGATGTCCACACCGCGCTTCCGCAGGCGGCTTAGGCTGGGCTCGGCCACGTGGTGGCAGTGCCGCACCCGCAGCGAGCGCAGCGCAGGGCAGTACTCTGCCAAAGTCCTGGGGGAGGAGCAGGGGGAGGCAAAGGGCGTGAAGCCGCTACACACGCGGTGGGGGAGCCAGCAGAGCCCAGTCTTCCTCCAGTTGTGGCATGCTTCCCTCCGAAGGGGCCTAATTTGAGGTCAATACACTCAATGCCTCCAGTGAACCAGAGACTTCATGCCCCAGGATTGCAAGGTTTTCCCCTTGTTGAAGAATAGCCAGAAATCTGACTTTGTTTCTGAAATCTCCCAAGGTGTAAATACGAGTTCAGTAAAGTTTTTCAACTATGGGATCTCTGGCCTAGGTATTCCTGGAGGCACTTCCTGTTCAGAATGCAGTTCCGTGCTAGTAGAAAGATCCAGAAACCCCAGTTCTGCCAACTACAGCCCGCCTCTATCCCCAGAGACTTAAGCGATCGCTCTTCTCCCATCTCACCGACCCCAGGCCCAGGTACCTGATACCGTCGCTTCCGACGCGGAGGCACCCTGTTAGGTCGAGGTGCTGGAGTTCCGGGCAGTTCCGAGCCAACTCCTGGACGGCGGTATCCCCTACATTGGCGTTGACCGCTAGGGAGAGGTTGCGAAGGCCTGCGCCGCGCCTCTGCGCCAGGTATACGATGGCCTCATCCTTGAGCTGTCGGCAGGCGGTGAGGTCCAGCTCCTCCAGGGCCGGACAGCGGTCAGCGAGGCCGCGCAGCGCCAGCCCATCTACCCAGTCACAGTGCGCGAGCGAAAGGCGCTGCAGGCGGGGGCAGCCCTCGGCCAGCGCCCCCAGCGCGCGGCGGCTCAGTTGCCCGCAGCCGGCCAGCGCCACACTCCGCAGCTGCGGATTCCGCGCCAACACCGGCACCAGATCCTCGTCCGACAGCCATTCGTGACACGGCGCCAGCGCCAGCTCCTGCAGCCCCTCGGCGTCCCGCAGCAGCCAGGCCAATGCGGCCCGTGGAATCTGCGGACCCACCTATGGGCGGGGAGGCACCTCGACTCTCAGCTGTTCCCGGGGGAGGACTCTGCCTACTCGCCCCTGAGGAGTTCTTTCCTGGCAGCAGGTTGCCCTCGGGGCTTGGCACCTGCCCTCCCAGGAGAGACCCTACGCGCCCTCAAGTTGATCCCTGGTACTCCCCCATTGAGAGTACTTCTCGCTGGGTGGATCGCTTCCCAGGCATTCCTAGAGGCCCACGGGCGATCTGGAAGGGTAGACAGAGGGGCTGGGGTCTGGGGGCTGGATGTTCCGGGCTGGAGACTGGGGGGTGGGGGCGGGGCGCGCGCGGGGTGGCGGGGGGCGGGGGGGGCAGTATCCAGAAGGGGGCGGGGCTCCAGCCCCAGGCTCACCTGAGCGGCGTCGAAGCGGCGCAGCCGGGCGAGGTGCAGTTGCACTAGCGCCCGGAAAGCCCGACTGACGCGCTGCAGCCAGAGCAGCTGGCGCAGCGGCACCCGGCTCAGGACGTGTGGGAGCAGCACGTCTTCCCAGGGCAAATCCAGGAGCCTGTGGGTAAAAGGGCGTTGGCGGCGGCGTCCCCGGGTCACTGTTACCTGCGAGTCCGCCTCCGTTATGCTCCTGAGCCTAGGCTCCTAAAAGCGGCCCCCAGGCCCGGCCCTGGTTCAGCTCCACTCCCCCAGGCCCTTCTTCCCTCTCTCGGCCCCTCCGGTGCTAGGTACCTGACGGCTCCGGGCTCTTGCTCCCCTCCGGACGGGTCCATCGGTGGCTCCATCGGCTGCCTACTGCGCGTGCGCAGTAAGGTCTTCTCGCTGTGGCCTTGGAGCAGGCGCAGCAAACCCGCCTTCTTGCGCTACAGAGACAGACCGATTCAATCGAGTGCCGGCTCACTGAGGCTCCTATCTGAAAGCGTTCCGGATGGATCCCGAAACCGAAGGCGGAACAGACCGGTGGTGTAAACTGAGACCTCGCTTTCTCCGCTATAGGGCTTGAGACTGGAGGCTGAAGAATACGATGGTTCAGCAGAGACTGACTTTTTTCGTTTTGGGCCAGTGGCCGCGTCTAAGTGAAGTGATGGGAGGAGCAGGCAAAGTCAAATGTATAAGGGGCGGGGCCAAGATTCTAAGGTTCTGGGCCTGCTTTCTCTGCCCTCTGGTCGCGTTTAGCGAGTTTGAAAAATGGGGAGAAACTGTCCAGGCTCTCATTGTTTGACACGGAGTGGATATCCAAGAATTAGTGAATGAATTGAAGGGGCAAAGTTAGAATTTATGTTCCTTAATGAAGCAAATTTGCCCAAACCTCCCATCCCTGGTTGATTGTGAGGTACAGAGCTATTCAACCCCTTCCACTCCCAGAAGATTTGGAACGGGTTTACGCCTTTTGGGGAGAAATGTTGGAGGCGAGAAGGATTATATCTCCAGCTAGGTCCCTTTCCTTTACCCGAGAGGTCTGGAATCCTGAGAAGAGTAAATGTTCAGGTCGGCCCACCAAGAATATTGCTTCTTGGTTGGCCTGGCGTTGGTCTGGGGATTTAGTTGTGGGGTCTAAGATTGGGCCCGCCCAAGGGCAGCGGCCCCTCAGACCTCTCGGTTCAGACTGTGGGTCGTCCTCTCACCGCGTCCCCAGATCCTAGTTCAGAGTCCGCTCCAGGGAACATCTGGAGCAGTGCTTTCCCCATCATCCATTGTCAGGGAGGGTGTGAAAGACGCAGAGGGCTACTGCTGTCCCTAGAGCTCCCCCACCCTCACACCCGCCTTAGCAGGGTTGCATTCTCCCTTCGTGCAACCGTTTCACCTGCCTCTTCATAACGAAAACTGCTTCCCATCCATTACCAGGGTTTCAGGCACCTCTGCAAGGTGGACAGGTCTGTTCCGTCAATCCACTTTAAAGATGAAACCGAGGCCCTGGAGAGGAAGCACCTTTTCAGGGGTCAAGCGAATCGGGATAGAGAACTCAGGCATCCTGTTTTTCCCCGAATTCCTTTCACACTCCTCCAACCTCCCCCACCCCCACTCCCATGCTGCTGAGAAGAGAGTAAATAGCAGCGGGGAAGGACCAAAGAAGATCTGTTTGGGTGGGGGACTTGCTCCCTTTTCCTCCGCCTGCTTGGGGAACGGTAGCTGGGAGGATAGATCTCTGCTAAGATAGAGTCAAGTGGGCGCGCACCTCCTCGGGCCGCGCACCTCCTCCCCCTTCCAGCTTTGTTCGCGCTTCTGCGCCTGCGCAGTGCGACAAATCTGGCGCTGTCCCCTTCAGCACCACGCCGAGCCCGCGCCGCCCCTCCCCGCGGTGAGCCCCGCGCACCCCCGCCTCGCACGTTCTCGCGCCCCTTGACCGCTCGAACAGACCCCTTCTTCCTTCCTAGGTCACTACTTGCCTGCCTTGGAGTTCCCAAGGAGAGCAGTTGCCATAGTAACTCTAGCGGCGCTTTCTTAAAATAGCCGGGCCCGCTTCTACCTTGGCCAAGGGCACAAGGGTTGCCTGTCTCCCACTTCGTCTAATCCAGGCGTTATTCCGTCTAACCTCTTACTCCCAGATGGCAAGATGCCTAACTCAGGCAGCAAGGAAGTTCTTTTTGAAGTCTGACTAACATCCCTCCTCCTGCATCCTGGGCGAGTGGTCAGGGCTGTGTCTCCTGAGTCCTAGTCTCAGAACCTCCGGAGGGGTTGAGGCCGGGTTCTCTGGATATTTCTTCCATAAATTGATGGTCTCTTGGATGTAGGGGGCAGGTCCAGTCTACACCCATACCGTGTGCTGGCGCGGCCGCGTGCTCGTGGGGGCGGGAGCGCGTGTGGCATATAACAGGTCATGTGGCAACCTCCTAGGGACACGCGTGGGGTCTGGAGCGGGACACGCGTGTGCAGCTGGGTCCCGCGTGCGGCTCAGGGGGTGGTGGACGAGAAGGACGTGGACACGATTGGGGTGGGGCATGTGAGGGTCTGAAGAACAGACCAGAGGTTCCATACGTCCTCTCCCTCTTCAGGGGCGGGTCTCAGGTTGGCGGGAGAGCCCAGCGGGGACCTAGTGTCGAGAAGTGGGGGCAGCCTCTGGGGCTCAGGGCCCGGGGAGAGGGCGGGGGGGCGGTGGTGGGTGGGTTGGGGGATTAGCTCTGAGCCGCGCGTAGGGGGGAGAAGGAGGGACTGACAGGCGGGCGGGCCTGGAGCAAGCGGGAGCAAGCGGGAGCCGCGCTGCCTTCACAGCTGAGCTGGGCCCAGCCTCTCCGCTGCCTCTTCTCGGCCCCAGCTCCAGGCAAGCAGCGGTGAGTACTGACGCGGCTGAGTCCAGGGCAGCACTGAGAGCACATGGGGCCCCGATTGAGCTTCAGAAGCCTTCCTGGCAAGGCTGCTGCTCTGGACCTTTGCCCCTACCCTGCATTGCCGTCAGGGGCCCCTTTACCCCTTTATGGTCGATCCTGGGCTGGACAAGATCTGTCCCTGGGGGTGGAGAGAGAGATGGGGAGAGGGGTCTGGTGTAGCTCAGCCCCACCGCCTCCCCTCAGAGACCAGTGACTGGTAGGGGTTAGGGGAGAGGGTGTATGTCCCTGTTTAAGTATGTGTGTGAGTAGGCATCTGTATTTGTGTCTGATTGTGACCAGTAGGTCTCTGTGAGTGTCTGATATACCTGTGTCTCTGTGTGTCTTGGGGAATGAGGGCCTTGTGTGTATATTTGGGTATCTCTTTGTGTGTTTCTGTTTGATTGCCATGTGTGTGTGTAAAACAAGCATGTGCCTTTCCATTACACACATATTTGTTATGACTGAGTGTATGAGGGTGTGTCTTTGAGCAATGTGTGTGTGTGCCTGTGTCTGTGTGTGCTGGAGGGTGTTGCCTATGAACGTGTTAGCTGTATACTGACATTATTTGTCCTTACGTGTGTGTGTGCATGTGTGTGTACCTATATGGAGAACAAGAATATCCTTTTCCCATTCATCACGTATGTATTAGAGTTTCACCTGTGCCTCTGAGCCTCTCATGTCCCTATATACTACCCCTATTCTTCCTCCCTCTCCTTCCAGGAGGCCTGAGTCCCCTCCCCTTCCCACAGTCTCTCTGTGGGAAGCCCCTGACCGGATGATGATGATGATGGCTAGCTCATACTTCTGATCCTGAGGGTGGGGTAGCAGTCTTCCCCCTCCCCCACCAGAAGTAGTTCCAAAATGCCACAGTGACTCTGGGCTCACTCAGCTTCTGAAATAGCTTCCTTGGTTCTCCCAGGGTGATGCTTAGGGCCCCCAGGCAGAAAGGAGAGGAGCCAGGGGCCCTGCTGCTGCTGCTGCTAAGTCGCTTCAGTCGTGTTCCGACTCTGTGCGACCCCATAGACGGCAGCCCACCAGGCTCCCCCGTCCCTGGGAGTCTCCAGGCAAGAACACTAGAGTGGGTTGCCATTTCCTTCTCCAATGCATGAAAGTGAAAAGTGAAAGTGAAGTCGCTCAGTCGTGTCTGACTCTTAGCGACCCCATGGACTGCAGCCTACCAGGCTCCTCCATCCGTGGGATTTTCCAGGCAAGAGTACTGGAGTGGGGTGCCATTGCCTTCTCAGCCAGGGGCCCACTTGGGCATAATTCTTTTCTTCTCAGGCCTCCATGGAAATAGCCCAGCAGGAGGACTGATTACCACCCCCAGGGGTGGGATCAGTGCTGCCATATTCCCGGGGTGGGCTAGACCCCTGGTGCCCAGTGGCCCCATCTGCTTTCCCCTCCCTGTCTCTGCTCTCCCATCCTCCTGACTCCCTAGAAGTTCACCCCCTGCTCCCCTTCCTCTCTTGCAGGCCTGTCTGAAGAGCATGCTGCCCGCTCACTCCCCACCTGGCCTGGCCATCCCTGCCCCCCCAGCCTGACCCCCGGCCCCAGCATGGCCCAGGGTGCCATGCGCTTCTGCTCGGAAGGCGACTGTGCCATCTCCCCACCACGATGCCCACGCCGCTGGCTCCCCGAAGGCCCAGTGCCCCAGAGCCCCCCAGCCAGCATGTATGGCAGCACAGGCTCCTTACTCCGGCGAGTGGCAGGTCCAGGTCCCCGAAGTCGGGAGCTTGGACGTGTGACAGCACCCTGTACACCTCTGCGTGGCCCCCCTTCACCCCGCATTGCTCCCTCACCTTGGGCACCCTCTTCACCCACTGGGCAGCCCCCACCAGGGGCCCGGAGCTCTGTGGTCATATTCCGCTTTGTGGAGAAGGCCAGTGTGAGGCCACTGAATGGGCTGCCAGCTCCTGGAGGCTTGAGTCGGAGCTGGGACCTGGGTGGGGTCTCTCCTCCCAGGCCCACCCCAGCCCTTGGGCCTGGCTCCCATCAAAAGTTGAGGCTAGAAGCATCCACATCAGACCCGCTACCAGCTGGAGGAGGCTCAGCTCGGCCTGGGACCCAGGGCCTTTTACAGGGGCCACCAACTCAACCGCAGGTTGGAGCAGATGGTCTTTACTCCTCTCTCCCCAATGGGCTGGGGGGACCCTCTGAGCACCTGGCCACATTATTCCGAGGACCTGCTGACACTGGACTCCTGAACCAGGTATGTGATCTCTCTTGGGCTCCTTGCAACCCCAGACACCCAGCGAAGGCCAAGACTTGTCTTATCTCCTTGGTGATCTTGGGCCTATCACTCTGAATTCTTCAATCTGTGCTAAATCTGCCTCCTTCTTGCTCTCTGTGTTTGTCCTTATGTCTCTGTACCTCTGTCCTGTATGTTTTCCCTTCTGTGCTTTTGTCCTGTGTTCTTGTGTCTTTGTATTTCTGGTTTTCTCTCTGGGTGCCTGTGTCTATGACTCCCTCCTTGGCTTAGGGGGACATCTGGTCCTCACCACGAGAAGTCTCCTCTCATGCCCAGAGAATCGCTCGAGCCAAATGGGAATTCTTCTATGGCTCTTTGGATCCCCCCAGCTCAGGTAAGGCCTGGGACTGAGGCCAGGGGAACAGGACAGGGCCTTTTCCGCAGGAGCCATGGTATGCTAGGGAGCCTTCCTTTAAACTCCCCCAGTCCTTTCCTGGGCTTCTGAGTCGGCTAATGCCTCTCTAAGCCTCAGTCTTTCCATCCATGTTATGATAGCAGTTGGGGATGGCAGCTGGTTTGGGCACCTGGAGGCAGCTGGGTAGTGGAGGGAGGGGAATGGCAAGATATCAAGGGCCATTCCTTGGAGGAGTAAAGAGGCTGGTCTCCCTCAGGCCCCTCAAAACTGTTTGACAAGAACTTGATTTGAAAGGAGCCTTACCAGGAACAAGCTGAGTCTATAGCAGAAGGAATGGTGGTTAGACAGCGAAAGAAATTCGGACCAATATGAGGCAGTGGGGGAGAGCTCCTTCTGAGAACAGAATCAGGACAGGGAGCTGACCTGAGTAACCTGCTGACCCGGATGCCTATGCACACTGCAGGTGCTAAGCCCCCAGAGCAGGCCCCCCCATCTCCACCTGGGGTGGGCTCAGGGCAGGGCTCTGGGGTGGCTGTGGGGCGAGCAGCCAAGTACTCCGAGACGGACCTGGACACAGTGCCCCTGAGGTGCTACCGCGAGACCGACATCGATGAGGTGCTGACTGAGCGGGAAGAGGCTGACTCGGCCATCGAGAGTCAGCCCAGCTCTGAGGGCCTGCCTGGCACTGCCCGCCCACCTGCCCCACGTCCTGGCCCATGCCTTGGCCCTCACCCCAGCCTGGGCAGTGGCAATGAGGACGAGGATGAGGCAGGTGGGGAAGAGGATGTGGACGACGAAGTGTTTGAGGCCTCAGAAGGGGCCCGGTGAGTGAGTGGGGGAGTGGGAGAGGAAAGTGACTTGTTCTTTCCCACTGACCCTGAGCCAGGGTTGGGCTCCAAGGGACTGGGATAGAGACAAGGGTGGGGCTGGGAGTGTCAGGACCAAGCTGGAGTGCCGACAGGGCGGTGGAACACGGAATTCTGGACCTAAGCCTGTGGCATGGCAGAGTACTGGGTTTGGGGTTGTGGGGGACCATCAGCAAGAACCCAGGAGGGTAGGAACACAGGATAGAGGAAGAAAGGGGTTCTAAGGAAGGACAGGGGGGCAGGGTGAAAGGCCAGAATCAAGCTTGGGGGCTTGGGAGCATCAGTTTAGATCCTGGATCCCGGCAGGAGAATGTGGAGTGTGGGGGCTTTCCTCTCTGTCTCACACCCCATTGCAGCTTGGAGCCTCATCTTCTTCTCCTAAGATGTTGCCAGAAATAGAAATGGAATGGCAGGAGGGGAGAGGATCAGGGAGAAGGAGGAGAAAGGGAGATTAGCAGGGAGTGAGAGAGGAAAGGGATTGGGCACTGGGGATGGGTAGGGCTGGGGTGTTCTGGGGCATTGTATAGCCTGGTGAACCTGTGGTGGGGAGCCCTGAGCCAGGTAGCTTTTGGGAGGGGCTGGGAGCCTGTGAAAAGAGATGATAATCCCCTTCACAGAGTTGGTGTGAAAGTTCAGTGAAATGATACCTGAGAGCTGTCCTCTAGGCCCCTGATCAGAGATTCTCCCTGCCCCTGCAGGCCAGGTACCCGAATGCCTCACTCCGGGCCTCTCAAGTCACCTCTGCCCTTTCTACCTGGGACCAGCCCCTCGGCTGATGGGCCTGACTCTTTCAGTTGTGTGTTTGAAGCCATCTTGGAGTCACACCGGGCCAAGGGCACCTCCTACACCAGCCTCGCCTCGCTGGAGGCCCTGGCCTCACCTGGCCCGACCCAGAGCCCCTTTTTCACCTTTGAGCTGCCTCCCCAACCCCCTGCCCCAAGGCCTGATCCGCCTGCTCCTGCCCCACTTGCTCCTCTTGAACCGGATTCTGGTACCAGCTCTGCTGCTGATGGGCCTTGGACACAGAGAGGGGAGGAAGAGGAGGCAGAGGCTGGAGCCAAGCAGACCCCAGGGAGGGATCCCCCTAGTCCTTGCCACTCAGAAGACAGCTTCGGACTGGGGGCAGCACCCCTGGGCAGGTGAGTGATTCCTTTGGTTCCTCAGACCTCAGGCCCTAGGGTCCCAGGAACAGTTGCTCCAAGGGATGGATCCTGAATGTGAAAATGTGGTTTATATTCCTGACTCCTGACTGGGTGGTTAGGGGATACAGATGTGTTTTCCCATTTGGAGGACTACTTCCAGTGGCTCTGAGTGGGAGCCCCTTACAGCCTGCTGCCTGGGTCTCAGACCCAGTGACTTGTAAAACCATGGTTCAGGATGGAATGATCCCTAGAGAACACTGCCCTTTTTCTCTAGAAGGCTGCTTCCCTCCTTACATAGAGCCTCTAACCTGCTTAGAATTCTTTTGCTCTTACCCCACCCCACAGCCTGGAGGTTCCTCCCAAAGAATCAGCCACCAGCCTCTCCTATTTCCTCTCTCCCATGTCGCCTACCCGCTCCAATCTGGAGTCTCTCACCCTTCCCCAGGAAGTCCTTTCACCAGTCTAACCTTTCTGCTCTCCCCTCTGCCAGCTACCCTCTCAGTCACTGAAGCCATGGCAACAGGAGGGGGTGGCCAGGGAGACAGGGTTGCCTAGCAACCAGGAGTTTCTGGCCTCTGTCTCTGGGGTGACAGGTGGTTTTGTGAGTAAAGCAGCTGGGGTGGGAAGGGAAGGGAGGAGGAGACAGGGGCTGAGGGGGTGTGCTCTGACCCCCTATCCCCTCTACCCCAGAGCCTACTTCTTTGTGGGTGGAAGAGAAGGACCATGGAGGAGACTCCTCTTGCTAAAAGGCGGGAAGAGGAAAGACGTAGGAGCAGGAGAGTGTCCCTGCTGCCTCACATCTTTGTTTGACCCTCCACTGTTCCTCCCTAGCAGTCCATCTATCCTATCTCTGCCCTATTCTCAGAGAGACAGGACTCTGCCCTGAGTAGGGCCAGTGTGGGGAAGGGTAATCTATGTCTAATAGCAAACTTAGGGAGTTTGGGGGAAAGCAGCCCAAACTTGCACAGCAGCAAGATGGATGCACGTTAGATTTAAGGCAGGACTTCCACAGAGAGGTGGTAATGATAGATTAGGCTGATGGAAAGAATCTCCTCTGGAGAAAAGAAAAATGCCTTTCCCATGTCCCAATCTTTCCTTCTCTGTCTACTGGGTCTGGAGGCAGAGGAAGCATCTGGATGGCCCCTGAGGGCTTGTCTCACCTCTGAGCTGGTGTTCTACCCTGGCAGTGAACCACCCCTGAACCAACTGGTGTCTGATTCGGACTCAGAGCTGGACAGCACAGAGCGGCTGGCCCTGGGAAGCACTGACACCTTGTCCAATGGGCAGAAAGCAGACCTGGAGGCTGCACAGCGCCTCGCTAAGAGGCTGTACCGACTAGATGGCTTCAGGAAGGCGGATGTGGCCCGGCATCTGGGCAAGAAGTAAAGACACTGGGCTGGGATTGAGGATGGGGGGAGAGGGAATGCATTCTGTGGGCAGCACCTCCACATCCCCTATATCTGATACCCCCAGGTCTTTATGTTACCCCCACCTGGCCCCTTGACACTTGCCCTTGAGACTCCACCTGTCTCTCTGCCCTGCCCACAGCAATGACTTCAGCAAACTTGTGGCTGGCGAGTACCTGAAGTTTTTTGTCTTCACGGGCATGACTCTGGACCAAGCTCTCAGGTGGGTGTCCAGCCCTTTGAAAGCAGGCCCTACTCTCTAGGCCTGGTGTGCAGGGCTTCAGTTATGCCTCCCCTGAGCCCTGTGCCTCCTCTAAACTGCCCTGAAGTCACTCTTCCCAAGCTGACTGGGCATGGCCAAGAGCCAGAGTTGCCTGGTAAGGGGACCTTGAGTAGATGTGACATGCCCCCTCTTCCCCTCTCCCCAGGGTGTTTCTCAAGGAGCTGGCCTTAATGGGTGAGACCCAGGAACGGGAGCGTGTGCTGGCCCACTTCTCCCAGAGATACTTCCAGTGTAATCCTGGAGCCCTGTCCTCAGAGGGTGAGGAGGCCAGGGTCAGGGTTTTCCTGTCTGGTCATGAAGGCAAATGGGTACTGCATCTATGCAAAGCGGAATGAGTGTGTGTGCAGAAGTACATGAGTGCACGAGCTTGCAGGCATGGAAGCATGCATGTATGCAGACAATACTGGCATGGCTGCACGGATGAGGAACTGTGCGTGTGGGCAGGTACAGTGCCAGAGGCTAGTGTGTGCTGTGAAGAGGCACGTGGCTGGTGTGTTTGCATGCCGTTGTTCACATATATGTACAAGACAGTGCTTGACCTGAGTAGGGATTCTGTTTGGCCTGCATAACTGTGTGGGGCCCAGCTGCTTGTGTTTAATGCATAGACACAGAGGAACCTTGGTGTTGGGTGTGAGCAGTGGGCTGTCCCCAGAACCTTAGGGAGTTAGGTAGGGTGACCTAAGAAGGGGGAGAAGTCCTGTCTGAGGGATTTGCTAGAGGAGAGAGGTCTTTGCTCCATAGGAGTTTGCCAATGGGGTCCAGGACTTCCGAAAGTGTGACTGTGGGCCAAAAAGGGTCCGAGAAGGGGCAAGGCATGAACTGGAAGAGAGAGGAAGGGAGCTGTGGGAAGATCCCTTGGGAGGTAGCCGAGGCTAAATGTTAACTCTCCCCTAGACGGTGCGCACACGCTGACCTGCGCCCTCATGCTACTCAATACGGATCTCCACGGCCACGTGAGTGGGGGGTTGGGGGGAGGGAGATGGGAAAACCCCGTTCGGAGACTTCAAGGCCTGGGAGGCAAAGGACCGCCCCCCCCCATCCCCCCACCAAGTTGACAGGCCTCTGTGCCCTCCAATAGAACATCGGGAAACGCATGACCTGCGGAGACTTCATCGGTAACCTGGAAGGCCTCAACGAAGGCGGCGACTTCCCCAGAGAGCTGCTCAAGGTGGGGGGTTGGGGCAGGGCAGAGGTGGCCAGAGGGGAGGGGCAGGGGACCTGACAGCAGGCCTCCAAGGCGGGTGAGCTGAGGGGCCTGCAAGCACCCAACTCCTGCTGTGGAAGCCTGGGCTCTAGTGACTCAGCCGGGGGACCGCCCCCTCCCCCAGCCCCCAAGGGACTGGCTCTCCCGGAGCATGCGCTCTCGTCATCCCCGCAGGCCGTGGGGGAGGGCGGAGCTGGTCTGGGTAACACGTGATCAGCGGGCCCTGGACTCTGTATTTTGCCTTCATTAGTGCCCCTCCTACAGTGTTCACTGAGTTGGGGTGTATGGCGCCCGCGCCAGGGTGTATGGCCACAAAGGCCTCCCTGGTACCACTGCACCGGGGGGACCTGGAGGTAGAGGGGCGCGAGAGGGACAAAGGCTTTAGAAGATCGCAAAGTCAGCACGAAACTGGGACTACATACTTAGCTTCTGGGTCCTTAATGGGCAGGCCCTGCGCCCGGGCGCCAGAACCTGAGGGTTAGCTACACTGGAGCTGGTAGAACGGGAGGAGGAGGTGGGTGTCCTGGTCCGTGGCTTCACTCCTCTACCAGATCCGGTGGTGCTTTATCCAAGGAGGCCTGCACTCCTAGAGTTGTCAAGGGGGTCCCCGGGCACCACCTACGTGTGACAGCACAGGCATGTCTGTGAACTTGGGGTGTGTTGAGCTTCTGAGTTTGGGGATGCATCTGAGTGGGGCTGTCCTTTGTGAGTTGGGGGTGGTTAATGGTTGGGATATATACTGAGTTTAGTTGTATACTTGTATACGTGTGATTTAGGATGTCGGTGAACCAAAGGGGTTTGTCTGACTTGGAGTGTGTTTGTCCTTAGGTTTTATGATGTAAAGTGTATCTGAGTTGGGGGTGTAGGTTGCGTGTTTGTGTGTGTTGGGGTATATCTGTGAATTGGCTATCTGGTTTATGACGTGTCCATGAGTAGGGGGGTATATGTGACTGTAAAATTTGAGGTGTACCTCTGAATTTCTACTGTGAGTTGAGGTGAGTGTGAACTGGTGCATCTGGCTATTTGGGATGTATGTAAGTAAGGTGGGGTGTTTGAGCGTGATCTGGGATATATACACGGGCATTTGAAGTATCTGCGGCTCGGCGAGGTGGGTGATTCCAGCCTCTTGGCCCCTCCTGGCTCCATAAAAAAGGGCCACCAGGAGGCGTTCCGACCTTTCTCCTCACCACCCAACCCTGCCGAGCCCGGGGGGCGCTCCAGACCCTACAGGAGCGTCCCTCCTTCACAGCCCCACCCTCCCAGCACCCCTGGAGCAGCCCCCCGGCCCCGCCCAGAACCCCCTACTGGCTCTCCCAGGCGCCTCCCCGGTGACGGTGACGGCGCGCCGCGGGCCCTCCTCTCGGTCGGACGCCTCCATGTTGCGCCGTCCCCGCCCCCAGCCCTCGCCCTCCCCTCCCCGTCGGCGCCCCCCTCCCGCTCTCGCCAAGCTGCAGAGCCGACCGCGCCGCCGCCGCGCGCTGTGTGCTTCGGTGGGAGCCGAGCCGGGCCGGGCTCGGGCCGGGCCGGGCCGCTCGCGCCGGCTGTCGGGGGAGCCGTCCGCGGGCCGTCCGGGCCGTCCGGGCCGTCCGGGGCCGAGGACGGACGGGGGCATGGCCGGGGGCCGCGGCGCGCCGGCCAGGCCAGCATGATCGGTGTCAACAGCATCCACAGCAGCGCCGGGCGGCTGCGCTCGCGCTCGCTGTGCTCCGTGCGCTACGGTCGCACCCACCGCGGCGCGGAGACCCTGTGCTACGGCTGGCCGCAGCGTTCGCGCAGTCTCAAGCCCGTGCTCTACACCGACCTGGTGGTCAGCCGCCTGCAGAGCCGCAAGAAGAAAAAGGCGGTGAGGGCTGTGGGGCCGCAGCTCACGCCAGGCTGGGGGGCGACCGAGGGGGTTGCTGAGGGCGGCGCGCCACTGAGGGGGCGGCTTGAGGGAGGCGTCGAAGGCGGCACGAGCCGATGAGGGCCTCGCTGGGGGGGGGAGCCCGACAGGGACAGAGCCCATGGGTAGCCAGGGGTGGGCATGGATGGAGAGGGTAGGGCAGAGGCCCTGAGATCAAGTTGGGGATCTCAGACCAAAGGGTCCTTCTAGGTGAGAGCACGATATGGGGCTCACGCGTGGAGTTTAGGACTTTTGGAAGGAAGACGTGGTTGTGGACCAATGGAAGTGCCGAGAGGGGGTAGGGGATGAACTGGGAGGCTGGATACAGGATTTCAGGCCGGATCTCAGCGACCACTTCAGCGTCCTGGCCAGAGAGTTGAAGAGTGAGGGCTTGGGCTCTGAGCTGTGCTGAGTGCGGGGTGGGCTTGTACTGGGAGGGCTGTGTGTGCACCTGTCTGGGTTGTGCTGTGGGGTGGAGGTTGTGGTGCTGTGGGGTGGATGTGGTGGGGTGTACCTACCCTAGACAGGGTGTGCACAGGTGAGATGCTTGGCATTTGGGGCTGGGCATAGCGGGTGGACAGTGAAAGAGTCAGAGACCATGTTGCGTGGGGAGCGGTGTGTGGGGGGCTGTGTCCCATCTTGGAGAAGGTGCCGACGTCACCACTGCACCCAGCTTCTTGCAGGCAGGCAGCAGCACACGCCACCACACGCCACACACTTAGCCGCACATGCTGGGGACACACCCACTCACAGGCTGGTGGAGGCACCCCCACAGTGGGAGGCACTGGTGTGAGCCCATGCTGCTGGCCGCTCCCAAGAAGAGGGGTCCCCTGTGCCACTCCTGAACTCATCCTCTCTTCCCACCACCCTAAGGCCCCTGCAGGTCCCCCAGGCCAACTCCACAGAGAGAAGGGACTGGTTCAGGAGTTCACAGGGAGTTTGTGGTATACAGGGTTTGGAAGCTAAAACTATTGCCCTTTAGGCTGATGTCCATTCTCCAGTAACATGAAGTATGGGCATGGGCAGGGGGTTGGCACACCCTGGCATTCGGCTTGGTGGGGCTGTCTGGGTTGGGGGAAGTGCTCAGCTTGCTCTGGGGTTGGGAGCCATGAGAGCGTGTTCTCTATTAGCCAAGGAGGGAGGTGACAGGGAAAGTCCTGTTCCTGGGCCTCAGTTTCTCCATATGCTCTGTGTGGGTTTATTCCATGGAAATAGGCCAAAGATGTGGTTGGGGAAAGGAGAGCTTCTTAGGCTGCTCTTTCTGTTCCCTCTGGAGCCGCGTTCCCCCCACCCAGAATCTGAACAGGATGACCCTTAACAATATCAACAGTAAAGATGCACGTTAAGTCGTTTCAGTCGTGTCCAACTCTTCGAGCCCGTAGACTATGGCCAGGCTCCTCTGTCCAGGGGATTCTCCAGCAACAATACTGGAGTGGGTTGCCATGCCCTCCTCTAGGGGAGCTTCCTGACCCATGGATCGAACCCACATTTATCTCCTGCATTGGCAGATGGGTTCTTTACCACTAGTGCCATCCGGGAAGCCCAAAGATGATAGTAGCAGTTACTGTACATCAACCATGTGCTGTGATGTCTGTGTTAATTGCTTGCCCTGTGTTAAACACGTGGTACTGGGGCTTGCCTGGTGGTCCAGTGGTTAAGACTCCAAGTTCCTAATACGATATGGGGGCTGTGGGTTTGATCCTTTATCAACGAACTAAGATCCTGCATGCCTCACGGCTCAGCCCCACCAAAAAATAACACATGGTAATAGTTTGTTCTTCCCATAGACACTTGGCCTGCAGCTCAAGTGGGAGATCTGGGCCTGGGTCCTGTCCTTCGCTCTACAGCCTGGGTCGTTGGTCATTACACCCATGCCCATCCTTACCCGAAGTTCTGTCTCCTCCCCCTGACTGGGAGGGAGGGCTCTGAGCTCTGGCATTGGTGCACCTCCCCCTGGATCGACCCCCACCCCCCTGATTTGTTCCTTCCTCCCCAGGCCTTGTACAGCTCCATCAAGAATGAAAAGTTGCAGTGGGCCATGTGAGTCCTGGGGATGTCTGGAGAGGGGGTGGGGGGGATGAGATGTCAGGAAGGGGCTGCCTGGAGGGGTTGAGAGCACTGAGGTGGGCTGAGTGAACCCTGGGGCTGTGAGACAGGGGAGGTGGCTGAGACTATGAGAGGCTATGAGGCTGCCTCACTTCCTTTTTTGGAGATCCTGCCTGGATGTAGGGCCTGTGTCTTGTCTGTAGCTGGTTGTTTTGACAAGCTGGGTTGGGTAGGTGGCCAGTATCAACTGGCCTGGGAGGAGGGGTACTGAAACAAAACAGGGAGGTCTTTTTGGCAATCTAAGTGGGAAAGTCTCTGGTCAGAATTCTCTGACCGATAGAGGGAGAGCCCCCTCTTGGGTCCTAGGGAGTCCAGAGTTGTCTACTCTTGGCAGCCCCAGTGAAACAGAAAGACTTAAGAGTTGTCTTGGAAAAGTCTAGTCTGTGGGAGGAGGTCTAGTGTTGAATCCCCAGGTCTAAGAGTACAGCCCTCATCTAAACAGTCGGTGGGTCACTCATACTTGCTGGTATCTGCTGAGAGTCCAGTCACTGCCCAGTTTAGTTGGGTGCTCCCTCTGCTCCTCAGAGGAGGCCAAGCTCAGGACTGGGATACGGCGAGGGTGGGATCAGGGAAAGCTTCTGTGAGGACTGGTCTTGGGGCAAGCCTTGAAGGAGAGGAAAAATTGGGGAGAGAAAGAGGGAAGTTGATATTTGGGAGGCAAATGCATGGTGGCTGAAAGGAGTATGGGGTGGGGAGACCAAGAGGAGGCAGGCCTGACTGGCCTGGAGAGTGGGAGAGACAGTGCTGGTGGGATGTGGCGTAGGCTCCATGTGGGGGCAGTAGGGAGCTACTGCAGGTTTCTGAGGAGGGAGTAACAAGATGGAATCAGATCCTTTAGAGGATATCTGACAGAGCCTGCAGACCAGGATGTACAAGGGAACTACTAGGAAGCTCCTCTTGCCACCATTTAGCCAACAAGCTCTGAGTAAAGCCTGGTGCTGGGTGTGGTTGAGAAGCTGAGTCAGACGTTTATGCCCTAGCACAGAAGGGAGTGAGGGGTGTGTGTGCAGAAATGGAGAGGATGGGACTGGGTCCATGTGAAGAGAGGAAGGGACAGACATGGCCCTACCCGTGGGAGCTTTAGTATGGGGGCAGAGACATGCTGGCTCAAGGAGCCCTGATCTGAGTGGCGAGGTACAGCAGCACCCTGGGCCACCCAGTCTGAGGCCGAAGATGTGGCTCCAGGAGCCTCAGGCTGAGGAGAGCCACACCCTCTGTGGCTCCTTCTGTGGAGAAGAGGGGCAGCCCCCACACCCACTTCTCCACAGACACTGGAGAGCTTTCCTGGGTGCCAGAGGTCAGGACTGGATGTGGGGGCAGGGTTGTGGCTCCACAACCAGCCCCCTCTGAGGTAATCACACCTGCAGAGACGAGGAGGAGCTGAGACGGTCTCTGTCTGAGCTGGCCGACCCCAACCCCAAGGTCATCAAGAGGGTCAGTGGGGGCAGTGGCAGTGGCTCCAGCCCTTTCCTGGACCTGACTCCCGAGCCCGGGGCTGCAGTCTACAAGCACGGCGCCCTGGTGCGAAAGGTGCACGCGGACCCTGACTGCAGGAAGAGTATGTGGCCAGGTGGGAAGGCCTGGGAGGGGGATGGGAGTGGGCCTGTCTCAGGCCCCCCTGCTCGTCTTCCTCACTCCCCACCTCTGCCCACCCGCCAGCACCTCGGGGCAAGCGCGGCTGGAAGAACTTCCACGGGATCCTCAAGGGCATGATCCTCTATCTGCAGAAGGTGCGAGGCCAGCCCAAAGGGGTGGGGCTGGGGTGGCTCAGAGGATTCGGGGGGCTGGGCTGGGACAGGACTGTGGCCAGGACAAGACGGGCACCCCACAGGAGGAGTACCAGCCTGGGAAAGCGCTGTCAGAGGCAGAGCTTAAGAACGCCATCAGCATCCACCACGCGCTGGCCACGCGGGCCAGTGACTACAGCAAGAGGCCGCATGTCTTCTACCTGCGCACTGCTGACTGGCGGGTCTTCCTCTTCCAGGCCCCGTGAGTGCCCTCCTCCGGCCCATCCCAGACCCCTTCCCCCCACCCCCAGCATGCTTCCCTTGCTTGTCCCCGGACTGCCTCCTTCCTTATCAGGCCACACCCTGAGCCAGCACTGCCATCGCGGGACGGATCCCTGGCCCAGTCCCAGGTGGCCGTGCTGTCTCCCCAGGAGCCTGGAGCAGATGCAGTCCTGGATCACTCGCATCAATGTGGTGGCTGCCATGTTCTCCGCACCCCCATTCCCAGCTGCCGTCAGCTCCCAGAAGAAGTTCAGCCGCCCTCTGCTACCCAGCGCTGCCACCCGCCTCTCCCAGGTACCCTCCCCCACCTCCTGTCCACCTGGTGCCTCGGGGCAAGTGGGGCGCTGGAGTGGGGCCAGCCTAGGCCGGCCACACTCGAGGCTGCTGCCTATGATGTGGCTGTCCACCTCACCAGGATGCGGGGGGCCGTGGAGGCTGAAATCCAGTCAGTTAACCCAGACACTGGGTGCTTTGTTCATCCAGAGGAAGGGGCACCTTTTCAGAAACCTTGCACAAAGGCACTGTCTCTGCCAGAATAACCCTGATCGTGCTCCCCTGGCCCCTAGGAGGAGCAAGTGCGGACCCACGAGGCCAAGCTGAAGGCCATGGCAAGTGAGTTGCGGGAGCACCGGGCCACGCAACTGACCAAGAAGGCCCGGGGCAAGGAGGCTGAAGAGCAGCGGCAGAAGGAGGCGTATCTGGAGTTTGAGGTAAGCTCCCAGCCCAGGCACCTCTTGCTCCCTCAGGGCCTCTGTGTCCCATGCACAGGCTCAGACAGGTGGTTAAGGGCATGGCTCAGAGTGGGACTATCTGGGTGACCCTGCGTGGGCAGCTTTCTTGCCATGAGCCTCAGTTTCCTCTCAAGTGGGACAGGGAGGACAGTAGTCTGTCCCCATAGGGTGATGAAGGGAGCCGATTTCTGCCAAGGGCTCCATTTTGCTGACTCTGGTAAAGGCTCCAGGAACACGAGGTGTTACAGCTGGCAGTCTACAGAGTCCAGAGAACGGCACCAGAACACCCAGGGGTGTGAGTGGTCACAGTCAGTCCTTGGAGACTTTGGGGGCCCCAGAGGTTGGCGAGAACCTGGCATCTCCTAGCCTTCTTTGCCTCCCTGCTCCAGATGGGGTGGGCTGGGCAGAGGGGGATGAGCAGGCTCACCGCTGCCCTTCTGCCTCAGAAATCCCGCTACGGCACGTACGCAGCGCTGCTTCGGGTCAAGCTGAAGGCAGGCAGTGAGGAGCTGGATGCGGTGGAGGCAGCAGTGGCCCAGGCCGGCGGCACGGAGGATGGACTCCCCCCTCCTCACTCCAGTCCCTCCCTGCCGGCCAACACCTCCAGCCAGCCCCGGGCTCAGTGTTCCGACTCAGAGGCTCGGGCAGGGGCAGGCAGTGGGCGGTGGAAGCCGTGAGCTGGGGGTGGGAGTGGGGGGGCGGTGCCCACCGGGCACCTGCATGACACGGCCCTGCCTAAGCCCGGGCCGGCCTCGGGCCACCTGTGAGGGCCTCTTGGTCCAGGGCCTGACCGCGCCGGACGCGGTGTCCGGGGCAGGGCAGGGCTAGGGCGTGGGCCTCAGGAGCCTTAGGCTAAGGGCCCCTCTGAGACCCCTTTTTTGTGATAATGTTTTGCACTTTTTCGTACAGGGGATGGGGGTGGGAGGGGCCAGGGCCCCTGGACTCTTGATGCTCCTTTTTTTTTTTTGTGGGGGAGACCTGACGTTTCTGCTTTCTGCTGAGACCACCCCCACCCCTGACACCAGCAGTCCCCCTCCATCCTGGGGCCCGGCTCAGACACAAGCCAGGAGTTGGGGTTGAGCTGGTTTCCCTCCCTCTGCCCTGAGGGCTCACCCTCTCCCTTGCCAGAGGTGGAGGATGGATGTCCAAGCTGAGGCCCCATGCACAGGCCAGGCAGTGCGGCCTTGCTTCCCTCCTTCAGTGGGCCCTGCCCTTTGTATCGCCTCCACCTCCATTAAAACTGCTCTCGACTTGCTGGCTGGGCCTCCTCCTCTCTCTGGTGCCTGGCCTGAGGCCAGGGTAGGCATTTGCTTCCCGGGGACAAGCATCACACACATCAGGGGCTGCTGTAAGTTGGGGAGGAGGCCAGGCCCCCTCCCTTTCTCATGAGAATCTTTTATTTGCCCCAACTGAAGGGTGGGCACGGGGTGTTAAATAAGAACTGGAACAGGCAGGGGCACTGTACAGAGGGATCCTGGAAGGGGCTGGTGGGTGGGGAGTGGTTCAGTGCACCTGAGGCTGGGGCCGCCCGTGGCAGAGCCCTCCTGGTGGCTCAGGGGGTGGGCCCAGCTTCTCTGTTTCCTGTTCCACCGACTGGCTCCCATAGGCACTGTCCTCCTTCACCTCTGCTGGGGGAGTGGACACGGGAAAGGGAGCAGGAAAGAGTCAGGCCTTAGGCCTCCCACCCTCCAAGCCCAGATCCACCTCTCAGTTACGGTCCCTTTACCTGTGCTGGGCAGCTTTTCCTGGGTCTCTGGACCCTTCAGCAGCCTCACCCCCTCCTCCAGGCCCATGTCAGACAGAGCATTCAGCAGGCCCGTCCAGTCGCCACCAGCCAGCTGAGGAGAAGGAGGAAGCATGAACCAGGAGTTGTGGTTAGGGTGTGGGATCCCGGAGGAAGCACCAGAGATCTGAGACTGGGGCATGGAGCATGGGCAGGGGCCTGACCGACCTGGTAACTGCGCAGGAGGCTGCCACTGGGCGAGGCTGTCCTTCGATACGTGTCCACCAGACTGCGCAACCCCAGCCGTTCTGCCAGCTCCACCCAGCTGCCCTGGGCTCCTGGCCCATCAAGCAGATGCTCCAGGTTCTGTAGGACTGTATCTTCAAGGGGTATCTCTGGCCCTGAAGGGGACACACACATAAACATGTTAGTTACCCTCAGAGATGGCAAAGACACCCAAATGTCACCTTTATCTCAAGGCAACCTGATTGATAGTGCAGGCGGGGCCACTGGGGCAATGGATGGAGGACGGGGATGGAGAAAGGGAGACCTCCTTCAGTGGTCCCGAAGGACAAGAGACCGCTGTGAGCAGGGGTCAGGGGTCTGGCAGTGGGTGGGGAGAGCTCCTCACCTGCAGGGCTGGGCGGGGTCAGCGGCGGCGCCATGGTGTCCTGAGCAGCATTTAGCAGCAAGGTCTTCACCTGGGGAGACAGCCTCAGCCTTGACTACCTCCCATCACAGTCCTTGACCCCCAGTACCAGCTACTCAGGACCCCATCTACAAGCCCAGATGCCCCATCCCCTGGTACTGCTAGTCCGGGGCTGGCCTCACCTTGCTGCTGCGAGTGAGGTCAAGAGGTGTGTGGCCCCGGAAGCTGCCTCGGGTGTCCCTCTCAGGGCTCTCGGAATCTGAGTCACTACCAGAGGTGGGAGGCGAAGGCAGTGGGCACAGGGGCTCCTCGTTCTCTGCGTGGACGTCAGCACCTGGGGCAAGGAGATAGTCACAGGGAGGCTCCCTTGGAGCCCACATTAAGGACTGCAAAGTGGGGGATTGGGGGATTGGGAGGCGCCCCCTTTCCCCCCTCAGCCCTGTTCATAAGCCCCTGAGGGTGGGACTGACCAGCCTTCAGAAGGAGGCGGGTGAGGGTTGGGGATCCCAGTCCAGCTGCCAAGTGTAGGGGTGTGTTTCCCGCAAAGGTGCGGGCATTCACGTTGGCCCGGAGCTGTGGGGTGTGAGGGAGTGGTTGGTCACAGCACTGACTGATCCGCTGGGCCTCCCCCGACACCTTCACCATCCCCAGCCCTTGGCTCCACATCTTCCACAGTCCTCAGTCCCACCTTGGTGACGAGATGGGTGACCAACCCCAGCTCCTCCATCTCTGTGGCTAGATGCAGGGCTGTCCGGCCCCCCTGCCGCTCTGCAGCCTCCACTTCAGCCCCACTCTCCACCAGCAGATCGAGGCATTCGGGGCTTCGGGCACGGACTGCCAGGTGGACTGGGTATAGCCCTAGTGACACAGGGTATTCAGCCTGCAGCTGTGCCCCTAATGTGAGCCCTTGACCAGCTGACCTCCACACCTCACGTCCACTGTAGGCACTCCCCAGATCCTCTCCCTGGTGCCCACTCTTGCCCGCTGGTTCAGATGAGGTGATGAACTCACCTTCGAAGTCGGGTACATGCAGCAGTTGGGGCATGGCAGGAACCCCACTCCGCAGCAGGGCGCACAGCATGTCGGGGGCGCTGGCACCTGCCCGGAGTGCCAGGTGCACTGCTGAGTCTCCATGCCGATCCAGCAGTGCTGGGTCTGCGCCCACCTGCAGCAGGAAGCTCACCACCTTCGTCTGCCCCGTGATCACTGCCAGGTGCAGGGGCGTCTGGGGGAGGCAGGCAGGGTGAGCCAGGCCCGCTCCTTGCCTCACCCACCTGACTTCCAACCCCTCCCCCTCACCAATAGAGGCCCCTCACCTGGTGCAAGTGATTGGTGATATTAACCACGCCGAGGTGTGGGGCGTGGTAGATGACGTGGGCTATCTGCTCAATGACGGTGGTCTGCCCGTGGATGATGGCCAAGTGCAGTGGCCTAGGGATTGAGGGGGGTGAGACTCTGGCTTAGGAAGCTCAGCAACTCGTTATGCTTTACTCTCAAAACACCACCACCTCCATAATCTCTCCAGCCCACGAAAGTAAATCCTTCCGCGCACCTTTTGCGGTAAGTGCGTACTATTACTGTGCCCCTTAAGCAATCGACAAAACTAAAGTCTACAGAGATTTAAGTATCTTGAACAGAGCTAGAGCGTAGCGAGGCCGAACTTGAAACTGGGTCTGCCTAACTCCGGAACCCTGGCTCTATAGGTTCCTTTCCTGCCCCACAGCCCACGACCTTCCACCGGCGCGCGGAGCCCTGGTCCCCGCCCGCTCTCCCGCCCACCTACGTGTCTCCGTTCTCATCCTGTGCAGTCAGCAGGTGGCGCTGTCCCGCCAGCAGCGAGCGTGCGTCCGCCGTGACGCCGTAGTCCAGCAAGGCTCGAGCGCTGCGCTGCGCCAGGCCGAACAGGCGTGCGTTGTACTCCCGGGCTGGAGGTGACAGGGGGCGTGGGTGTGGACTAGGTCCCCACCCACAGCGTCCCGACCGCTGGGATTCCCGAGGTCATACCTCGATGCAGCAGCTCCGGGGTTTGCTGTTCGCGCTGGGGCGTCCCGGGGGGCGCGCTCGGCTCTGCTGCTTCCTCCCCAGCATCCACACTAGGCGTCTCGGCGGCCATCTGCGCCCCACCCCCGCCTCCCGGGTAGCAGCCCATTGGGGCCGCGCCCGACTGGTAGGGGCTGTAGGCCAAGGAGGAGGGGAAAAAGCCGAGGCTGCCACCTGTGGATACAGGCAGGACTGTGGGGAGAGGGCACCAGGAGGACTCTCCCAGATTTCTTCCCCACAACTTTTCTCCCCTTTATCCCATCCTCCTCCATTGCCCTTCCTGCCACCAGCACCACCTCACCTCCTCCTCCAGCTCCTCCATAACCCCCAGCCGAGCCCCCAGAGCCTCCACCCATGTGGGAGCCACCCCCAAAGGGCTGGGAGAAGGTGGGCAAGGCTTTCCTCCGCTTCCGCTGCACCTCCTCCTTGTCTAGGGGTAGAGGGAAATGAGATGTTAAAACCCCAACTCGCACCAGCCTCAAGAGCCCTGTCCCACTCTGGTAATGGCCTTTCCCCCAAAAACCCTCAGGCTGGCTCCTAGGGCCACCTCTTTCTGGGACATTCCCTACTCCTGATTTCACTCATGGGTCCCCTGATCTAGTTCTTGGGACCCTCCAGTCAAGCCCCCGTCTCCAGCCCCCCTGGGATCTTCAGCCCAGCTCCACCTTCTACCAGAGGATAATAGGTGAACTGTTTGGAGTCAGAGACGTCCCCCCCACGCTTGCGTTTCAGTTGCAGGAACACGGTTACAGGACGCTCAATCTTCATCTTGTGATAGGGAGGTGTCCGGAACACAATGGCATACTAGGGGGAAGGAGGACATAGGTGTCATTAAGGTCTTGACTTAATTTGAGCCCAGCCCCAGCCCTGGCCCTAGGGTACCTGTTTGTGAACATCTGTGGGAGAGAAGTCCCCAAAGGCCTGCCATCCATTCTCATCATCCTCGTAGAACCGAACCTCAATGTCATCTACAGGGAAAATTGAATCTATAGGGCCATTTGTCCTGAAGCTGTGTTGTTCCCCAAGCTTGATACCCATCGCTAGCTCCCAGCCTGGGCTCCAGCCTCACCTTTCTGCACCTTGTCACAGAGCAGATAAACCTCATCTCCACCCCGCACAGAGCCAGCTGTCTTGTCCATTCGAGAAATCTTCAGGTTTGAGGCTCCAGGAGACTCTATGGAGATGGCATATCAGTTACTTGAGATGATACAATAGCCATGGCCCCAACTAGGGAGCCAGGTGCTTTGTATTTTAACAACCCCAAGAGACACAGGAACTGCCAGTATCTTCATTTACTCAGAGAGGGGACGTGACTTCCTCAAGATCACTCAGCTCATACATGGTGGGGCCAAGTTCAAATCCACAGTTCGAGGCTGCCCTCCACACTACCTGTGGCACCCAGACCCAGCACCCCAGGTGGTCAGGATACTCACTGCTGTCATGTATGGGCTGGGAGATAACTGGCTTCAGGGGCAGAGAGAAGGAGCCATCACTGGCTCGAAGGAAGGCAGAAAAGCGCAGTCGCACAATGCTCAGATCCATCACCTTCTTCAGTTCCTTGGCCTCCTGCTCCAGCTCTCGACGCTCAGCCTCTGGACAGTGGGCATACATGTGACCCCTGGACTCCTCCTCTATTCCTTCCATGACCACCTCCCATGACTCCCTCCATATCCCCCATACCCGTAAGGCCCTGGGGCCTGGAGCGAAGACGCTGCCTCTGAAGTTTTTGTATCATAATCTCCATCATGTTCTTTTTGGTCACATGGAGGACACCCAGGTTGTTAAATCTGTGTGGGGGCAGGGAGAAGTCAGGGGCCTTGCAGGCAGTTCTTTCCTCCTGAGGCACCCTCCCCACTGCCAAGGCTTGGCCCTGCTCTACTTCCTCTAGGAAGCTTTTCTAGTTTTTACTTGGGGCCCTGGGTTCTGGGGCCAACCAGAGTCTTTCCCCTTGGTCAGATGCTAAGCTCACAAAGGTGGGCTGGGACCTAGGACTGGCAAGCGATGAAGGGGCACACCAGTGGGGACCAGGGTAGGGGGCACCGGACACCTACTGGGCAGTCATGTCCTTGGGCCCCACAGACACTGCGCAGACCCCCAGCTCCGAGCACTGTTTGCCCACCAGACTGTGGGCATGGGCACGAGGCGGGTCACTGTGTGTTACCAGGTCCACCTCAATCTTGGCAGGTCCCTCGTAGTTACAGATCTGTGAGGGGTGAGGGCTGTCAGTAATGCCCATGGACACACTGTCCACTAGCCCACCCTCCAGCACCACTCTGGCTCACCTTGACAGTGGGATAAGTCTTCCGTCCCTTCTCGCTAGAGGCTCCTGGCAGTCCTCCATGGGAAGGGCCTTCACAGCCATATCGAAATCGGAAGCCTCGCTGAAGGTGCCAGGGCAGAGTGACATTGTGACCAGGAGAAACATCCCCCCTCACCAGCCATATCCCCAGCCAGCAGTGACCATAATGACTAGACGTGTGTATCCTGAATCACCATAATGCCACTGTGATCAGCAGCTGCTAACGATCCCAACCTGAAGTGGCTCTGTGATAGTTACCCTCCCTGTGGCCAGCCAGCTACAACTGTCCCACTTGCCCCCAAAGCTGAAGCCATCCCACACCATCCCTTCTACTTGCTCACCTGCTTAGGCTGTTCCACGATCACCAGGTAGGGACCATCAGCTGGGGACAGAGGAGCCTTGCTGAGCCAGGACCTTTGAGCCCATTCCCAAGACAGAGGGCACACACCACATGCTCCTCCCTCCTCCTCCCTCCCCCTCCCTCCAAGACAAGGGCAGGTCAGGGGACTTATTAACCTGTCTCTGGGGCTGGCTCCTTGGGCTCCACAATGGACGGGTTGAATTTGAAATCATCATATTCAATGATGCCATCCAGACCCTGGTATGGAGACAGACTGGGATGGCAGCTGATTCTGAGCCACCCCCAGAACCCCCCACCTCTCAGCTCTCTAAAGCATTAGCAATCACCCCCTCTCCTAGGCAGGCCCATAAAAAAGCTCCTACTGAAAGCAGTTTGCAGAGAGTGACTGACAGGCAGGGTGAAATAATCTGAGGACATTAGAGGTGTAAGGGAGTAGAAGGGACTAGGACAGGCAGGCAAACAAGCAGACAGGCACAGGGGGTGGCCGGCAGGCTTTGGAGCCAGGCGGCGTGACTCACTGGGTCGTAGCAACTGTCCATGACTCTGGGCTAGGCCCGGCTCTGTCCGGTGGCTTCGGCCGGGTTCTGTTTCCCAGAGTTTCAGGCGCCCGCCTTAGGTGGGGAGGAGTGGCGGGTGTAGGGAGAGACAGATCAGGACGGGAGTTGGGGGGAGAGGGGGGCCCAAATTTAGGGGAGGGTCCGATCTCCTCCAGCTACCCGTCCGGGTGTGGCGGGCAGGATCCGGTGGAGGGCGAGATCCGGAGCTGGGCTGGGCCAGGCCGGGGAAGGGGCAGGAAAGTTAGAACAGCTTAGGAAAGTCCCGAAAATACCAGGGGGAGGAGGGGCCAGGGGGGCGGGCCTGGAAATGACGCCACTGGCCACGCCCCCTGGCGGGAGGGGCGTGAGGTCCTCTCGCTGGCCAGAGGGCGCCGGCAGCGTCTCTGCAAGCAGAGGGGCAATCAGACCCAGGGAAGGCCCCGCGGGGTTGGGGGCCCCCCCCCTCCTCTCTCCAGGGCCGGCGCCGGGGACTGGGGGTCTTTCAAGGCCGGAGGAAGCTCCTAGTCCGGGGCCCGGCCCCTCCTCTCCCCCTTCCCCTCCCCCGTCCTGGAGCAACCTTGGGATTTTCTACCCTCAGGGAGGCCACGGCTGATTCACCCCGGGGGGTTTTGGGGGGACATTCCTGCTGTAGGAAGGCCTCCTCCCCGAAGGCCTGTAGGTGGGGGCTCTTCCGAGTAGAGGGCCCCGGGGTTCTGTCCCGAGAAGCAGTCTCTGAGGCCAAGGGGCCAGAGGGGGTGTTGGGATGGGCACCTCCATTCTCTCTTCCCGAAAATCTCAACAGTCGTTGATTCCCACACCGCACCTGCTTTGGGTGCACCTCCCCCGCCCCTGTCCCATGGCCGTATGTAACATAGGTACATCACAGGTGTCTATGTTTCAGCCCATGTGCTTGCGCATTGTGTGCATGACGTGAACATGCGTGTACAGGTGAGAGTCCTTAAACTTATTAGTGTGGACACATGTCAGCATGTATCTGAGGGCACAGGTGAACCTGTCGTTGAGTTTCTGCGTGGAGGGTGTGTGTCCAGGCACTTGTGCACGGGTGAGTGTGCTTTGCGTATGCATGTGTGTGCGAGTCTGAGTGCATGGACGATCCTGTGCATCTGCGGGCATACGTGTAGATGGACGTACGCCCCGTGTCTTTGTACAAGGATATCGATGTGTATCCGCGTGTCATGTTCGTATACGCGCTCTCTGAATGCGCAGATGCCGCTCTTCAGCTCTAGGGCTCGGTCAGCTAAGGACCCTCCTCCCACCCTTGCCGGTGTCCCACCACCCAGGGGTCTGAACCCGGCCACTCACCGCGGCGGCGGCTCCGGTTCAGGATTCTCTCCCGGCCGGACCCACCTCGGACGGGTCGCGACACCTCTCCCACCACCAGGACTGCAGCCGGGAAAGCCCCTTTACCGCCCCCGGGAGGGGGGAATTCCCGTGACGTTTCCGTGCGTCACTCGCCATGCCCTTTTTCATTGGCTGAAAGTTTAACTCCTGGACTTACACAACCAATCGGGAGTGACTCTGGGGCGCCCCTTGGAGGAGAAACATTTGTGTAGCTCTGGAAGCCAGAGTGAGAATGACCCTCAGACAGGCACTAGCTCTGCCAACCCGCTGCGGGATCCGCTGACCGAGCGCCATTCCCCAGCCGAGGGACCTGGCTCCGGTCTCCTCACACCCAGGCCTGTCCAAGCCGGCTGGAAGCCCCTGCTGCTACTCGGTTCTATGCTCCGCCTAATGCTCGGCCACCTCTGAAGTCGGGGAACCCCAGGGGGAAGCTGATATGCCTCAGCCCTCTGGTCCCGCCCGGAGCGGGCCCGGCTGCCGGGAAGACTTAGAGGAAGAGGAAGGAAGTTGATCTTGCAGTAGGTTCTAGAGTGCCATCTGGTGGCCCCTCTGGAGCCTCATGGAGACTCCGTAATACTCTCAATCTTCCCGGGAAGAAAGTGTCTGGACCTGAAGCTTGTTCTGTAAATGACAGAACATTTAACAGCTGGCCAGACTTTCAGACCTGAGCTCAGGAAGTCTTCCGAGGATAAGGGAAAGGAGGTATTTATCTGGGAAACTCAGGTCTTGCTCATCGATCACGGAAGTTTGGAATATTAGAGTTGAAAAGTCATCCAAAATTATTAGTTCAAATGCCTTTGATGTAAGAAATTACCTTTTTATATAGTTTCCAATGTCCGCTTACTTTAAAGATATAGATATATAATTTGGCTGCACTGGGTCTTAGTTGAGATCTTTGTTGAGATCTTCTGTCTTCATTGTGTCTAGTTCCCTGACCAGGGATGGAATCTGGGCCCCCTGCATTGGGAGTGCGAAGTCTTAGCCACTGGACCACAGGGAAGTCCCTGCTTAGACACTTCTAGCGGCAGCAAGGTCAGCACAGATTCACAAAGTACTGACCTCTGGGGCTGGACATTTCTGGTTGGTAGAATTTCTTTTCAGGAGGTGCCATGAGTAATCTCCATTTTGGGAGATGTCCTCCCTTAGGCTCACCATGGTAGAACACAGGCTGTTGTTTCAAACCTTGCCTGCAGCTTGCCCCTGACCTTAATAACAGAATTACAGGCCTGCAGTAGCTCTGCATGCTGCTGCTACTGCTGCTAAGTCGCTTCAGTCGTGTTCCGACTCTGTGCAACCCCATAGACAGCAGCCCATCAGGCTCTCCCGTCCCTGGGATTCTCCAGGCAAGAACACTGGAGTGGGTTGCCATTTCCTTCTCCAATGCATGCAAGTGAAAAGTGAAAGTGAAGTTGCTCAGTCGTGCCCGACTCTTAGTGACCCCATGGACTGCAGCCCACCAGGCTCCTCCATGCATGGGATTTTCCAGGCAAGAGTATTGGAGTGGGGTGCCATCGCCTTCTCGGAGCTCTGCATAAAGGGAGACTATTGTGGCCCTTGATTTGGGTAATTTCCTGTCACTTCCCCCTCTTCATCTTGCCTGCAAATTGAATGTGCCAGATACTATGTGAAGATGTATGTGTATTCAGTTGCACAGCCGTCTCTGACTCTTTGCGACCCCATGGACTGTATGTAGCCTTCCAGGACTGTGCCTCTGTCCATGAAATTTTCCAGGCAAGAATACTGGAGTGGATCGCCATTTCCTTCTCCAGAGGATCCCTGGGTTGAGACCCAAGGATTGAAACAGAGTCTCTTGCATCTCCTGCATTGGCAGATGGATTCTTTACCACTGAGCCACCAGGGAAGCCCAAACTGATAAAGTTAAGACTCAGAGAGGAGAAGTAACATAACCAAATACATGGCTTGAAAGGGACAGAGTGAGAATCAAACCCAGTCTCTTAACTCTAGCACAAAGCTCTTCACCTTAAATTTGTATAAAGCAAAGCAGGTCTTCCCACCCCATTGCGAGACTTTAGACTTGGGTGGGAGTGGGTAAAACTGGGAGAAATGGTTATATTCTAGGTAGATTTGAAAGTCAGGGGCAATAAAACTTGCTGAGGAATTGGGTGTGGGATGTTGGGAAGGGGTGTTGATATAAGAACCTAGAGGAGATGAGGGGTAATTGTACATTAAGTCAGTGTAATGGATGGTATTTGAAGTTTTGACAGTGTTCACCATTACCCCACGATTGAATGTAGAGAAAAGGAGTTGACAAGCACTACACCCTGGGACATTCTGATGTTGAGAAGCTGTGGACATGAGGAGGAACCAAAAGAGGAAATTGAAAAGACATGGTCAGTGAGCCAGAGGAGAACCAAGAAAAACCTGTGTCTCAGCCAGGTGAGAGCATTTCATGGAGGGGGTGGTAAACTATTTAGTTGAATTAAAGCTCCTTCTCAGCTGAAGCCCAGGGTTCTTGTTTTCTCACAACCACAGTTTCCCAGTGAGCCCTGAACGCAGGTGAATACCCAAGGGCTTGAAAAGCCACATACTTTACTGTTCCTAGCATTTATTGGGAGGGGCGGGGTGATGGGGAAGTGTGCGCCCATTATTACTAACTCTGTAATTCGTCCTCCCTGATATCTTTATTTTTTTGGCTGCTCCATGGGGCTTGTGGGATCTTAGTTCCCCCAGCAGAGATGGAACCCCTACCCCCTACAGTGGAAGTGTGGAGTCCTAACCATTGGATCTCCAGGGAAGTTCTGATATCATTCTTATGTGCTCAGAAAATTCGCATTTATTCTTGGTTATGTTTGTTTTTTTCCTGTTTTTATTTTATTAATTATAGTTAAAAAAAAATGATTTGGCTATGCTGGGCCTTAGTTATGGCATGCAAATTCCTAACTGCAGCAGATGGGATCTAGTTCCCTGACCAGGGATCGATCAAACTGGGGTCCCTTGCATTGGGAGTGCAGAGTCTCAGCCACTGGACCACCAGGGAGTTCCCCTTTTATTGATGTATAGTTGATTTACAATGTTGTGTTAGTTTCAAGTATATAGCAAAGTGATTCACACACACATACACGCACACACGGAGAAATAAACAGCAACCCACTCCAGTATCCTTGCCTGGGAAATCCCATGGACAGAGAAGCCTGGTGGGCTGCAGTCCCTGGGGTCACAAAGAGTCAGACACAACTGAGTGACTGAATAACAACATACACACACATACATATATATTTTTTCAGATTATTTTCCATTATAGTTTATAACAAGATATTGAATATAGTTGATCTATTTTATATGTAGTAGTGTGTATCTGTTATGGGCTTCCCAGGTGGCTCAGTGGTAAAGAATCTGCCTGCCAATGCAGGAGATGCAAGAGACACCAGTTCGATCCCTGTGTTGGGAAAATCCCGAGGAAGAAATGGCAACCCACTCCAATATTCTTGCCCAAAAAATCCCATGCACAAAGGAGCCTGGTGGGCTATACAGTCCACAGGGTGGCAAAGAGTTGGACACAACCGAGCACACATGCACACACATAGTGTGTGTCTATTAATCCAAACTCATTTATCCCTGCCCCTCTTTCCCAGTTTTCTAGTGAAGTCTTAGCTCACCATGTAATTATTACTTCAGGTACTCGACCTTTTATTTCCACATGAGAAACTACAGAAAAATGTACTCATTTTTGAGAGTTTCCACACCACCATCACTACTTTTGAGCTGGGGAAGTGTCATAGGAAAGACCATGCAGTTTAGAGTGAAACACAACTGGGTTGGAATCTCAGCTCCCTAACTTCCCAGGAACACAGCCTCTCTGAACCTGCTGCTTCATCTAGGAGAAGAGTTAATATTTCTACAAGGTTGGGTAAGCAGTGCATTTAATATTGACATACACTCGTGTTCCAACAATGTCACTCCTCGTTAGGATCTCAGGCCTCCGGGCTTTTTGAAACCTGCTATCCTAGAGTTCTTATAGGAGACACTGTTAAGACCAGCATTTCCTTCCAGATTATACTATTTTCCCAGAGGTTTTGTCACTTCCACGTCATTAGCCAGTCTTTCTTGGTCAGAATTAAGGCCTGCGTATTAGATCTTCTTGTAGTTTCCTTCACCTGACAACACTGTTCAACACAAGTCAGGTTATATGTCAGCTGATTTTTCTATACCAGAATAAGACTTTCGACGAATGTTTTCCTTTGCTTGCCAGTGGGGTGGGGTTCAGTTTGCAATCACCCCAGCTTCTTCCCTAATATTTCAGACCAAGGGCTACAGACTTTTCGTATTATTTTGTTCACAGGATAGACTTTGGATTTCTATATGTTAGTCTATGTTGTCTCCCTCACCTCATGTTTCCCTTCCTTCAGAAGCTTCTGAAGGCAGAGCTGTGGGGCTCAGAAGGGAGAACAGAGATGTTAGAGTCAAAGCCAATGGTCCAAGTGTCTACCTGATTGTAGATCCAGGCTCTTCTGCACCCATAAGGAAAAGAGCAGGTGAGGCATTCAGTCTTACTCATAATTTTCCCAGGGGCAAGGTTTTAGGTTAGTGTGGCAAGCAGGCACGGTTTGGATTATTTGCAGAAGGAAGGGAAGCGGAAGAGACTAGTGCAGGAGCTGCTGGACTCCTGTTAGTATTGTTCCACATCCAGCTGTTTCCGTTTCCACAGCAGTACACCCAAGGGAGGCACTGACAGACATCCAGACCCATCCACGTGGTTGTGCTGAGCAAAGGGAAGACTGAGAGGCTGAATGATCACAGACACAGCTGGGTCCAATGAAGAGGTGAGCGCCCCCAAGTCTCCAAAAGGGAGGCCCACTGGTACTACTCTCCACCCTTTGGTGGAAGAGACTATGGTAGAGGAGGAAGTCAAGATGATGGGAGATGCTTCACTTGGGAAGGCTTAATAGCATTCTGCAACCCACCCACAGTAGCTCAGCCCTGCAGAAGCCATGCTGCCTGCCCCATGCACACTCCTTGTCTTATCCTGATGCAAAGGGAAAGAAGAGAAGGGTTTCTCCAATCACACTTCAGTGGCTGGGCTGTTTGGAGGCTACGGGATAGGAAAAACATTTCCATGCTCAGTTACGGGCCAGAATGAATGCCCTGTGTCCAGAAACACAAGCTCACAGCTATGGGCAAGGTAGCCTCCCACCCGCTAAGGCCCATGGGCTCCCTGTGCTGCTGGACTATGAAGCACACCTGAGGGAAGCCTTCTGAGTAATGACAGCTCAGCCCTGGCTCACCTTCCCTTTGACCCCAGCCTGGGCTGTCACAGTTATCTCCATTGGAGCAGTTAGGGAAGAGAACTGTCAACCCCCAGCACATCCCTGGTGACAAGGGAGCACTGCTACGATGGTGGTGGTGGTGGTGGTCGGGGGGTGGGGAGGTGGGTAGCAGCAGTGGTGAAGGAATCCTGACCATGGTTGGTAGGCTCGGCCTCTGTTCATGTGAGGGCCTACGTATCCCAGAACATGGTACCCACAAGCTCAAGAAGGAAACCAGAAGAAAAGGCCATGATGTTGGTACTAAGACATTTATTACATCATAAAAAGTCCATTGTTTTCCTGTTTTTCCATATGTACATGCTCCTGTGGGCATTCCTTTTCTCCAGTCCCACCTGCCCACACTCTATGGCGCAAATCAACTCTCCAAACTGACCAATTAATAAAAGGAAAAACTAGAGGTGGTGGTCCAGGGCTAGTGAGAGTGGGGCTGGGAAAGGGAAACAAAGTGCAGAGTGGTTGACTTGGCTCTCGATGCCTGACATGGGCAGGAGGGGCCCAAGGGTGGGCACTGCAGGGCTGGCACAGTGATGCCTCCCTCCCCGGAGCTGCCAGCCTGCAGGTGATACCTGAGTGTGCTCTCAGGTTGGACTCCCAGGAATGGAGAGCAGAGGAGGAAGGTCCCACAGACTAACTGTGGGTCCTAGGAGGGGCCATAAAAGTTCCATTTCCCATCCCCATCCAAAAAGCAGTGACAGCCGCTTGGGCTGGGACTGAAGAGTCTGTGGCCCCTGGGACAGCTGAGAGCGGGGCCAGGACAGCCTGCTACGAAGTACTGGTCCTGATAGCTGAGGGGCCTGCCTTAGTTGACCTCAGAGGTGGGCATGGGGTCTGTGGGACGAGGTGTGGCCAAGAGGGGCACAGGTGAGGTGGCCTCAATGAGAGCGGGGTTGAGGATGATGGGCAGAGTCATGGGGGGCACGCCCACCTGCAGCGGGGAGGCCAAGGGCTGCAGGATCAATGGGGACTGAGCCAGCGGAGGAGGCCCATCTGGGGTAGGGCTCAGCCTGCTGGGGCTGGACGCCACTGGTGATCCAGAAGAACTGCTGTTAGCAGGTCGGGGGCCCTCGGGCTTCTCAAAGTCTAGAGGAAAGCAAGGTGGCTGCAGTCAAACTCCCTTACAGTCTGCAGCTGGTTTACCACACTCTGCTCCTCCCCATTCCTGTGAGCAAAATGACCTCTCCCAGTCTACATAGTTGAGATTCTCTGCTTGAAACGTATTCCAGTGTCCAGTTACCTCATACCTACTCACTCCCCCCACTGTTGTACCTCCAGTCAGATTAATTTTGGTCTGCTTTTTACTAGCATCCCTGAAGGGCACCTCTGCCTCTTCATCCCAAGTTCCCAATCCAGCCTTCTTTTCTGAAGCCTGGAAATCCCAGGCAGCGAGCTCATCAGACCTGGCCCTGCAATCTCCCACAGGAAGAGCAGGTGAGCAGGATCCTATGGCTCCTTCCTTCTTCCCCTGGCTCACTGCCGGTGCTCAGCAGCAGTCATAAAGTACTCTGGGCCTCCTCTTAGGCCTTGACATCCAGCAAGCTCACTCAGAGGGACTCACCACGGGTCCCCAGCTCAGAGGGCATTTCTGGGGGAGGTGGATGGCCAGGGCTCCTAGTGTCACCAGCAGCAGGAGTCAGGTGTGCTGAGGCCAGCGGTTTGGGGGCATGAGGCTCCATGGGCACAGGGTCTGGGGATGGCAGAGAATCCAGATGGCAGCTCTCAGTGCTTTCTCTCGAGTAGAGTCTTGGCTGCCTACTAGACTTCCCACCTACCCAGGGCACAGAGAACTAATTATTAGCTCCAGACTCTCTCTGATGAAGTTGGTCGGAGCCCCCTACCCTGGATGACAGTCTGCTTGAAGAGCTCATCTCGCAGGTGGGGCAGGAAACAGTCAATGCGTTCCCAGGTGATCTCCCAGAGGGCTGAGGGGCTGCCTCCTCGGGCATCTGCACTGTGGAAAATCTCTGCTGTGTCCATCACCAGGAGCATGTTCTTCAGAGACTCTGGAATGGCCTCTGACTGCAGATGGCAGTGGGACCATGAGAATGGGAAAAGGGATATGGGGGAATATGGTAAGAAGGAGAAAGCCACCAAGGGGGAAACAGCAGGTCTTCCCAGAAGGTAGGAGAGGATGCAGGCAGCAGTGTTGGGCTGAGACAGAACGTACCAGTAAGTCACTGGAGCCTGCATGCATGTACTTGTCCATGAAGTCCAGGATGGTCAGCCAGAGGGCCGCAAAGGTGGAGAGCGACAGCAGTGGAGACAGGTGCTGCAGGAAGACCTATGGCCCCCAGCCCCTTTCAGCCGAGAGGAAGGTAGGAGCCTTCTGCACCCCTCTCCATGGGTAGGAGGCAAGCCTTCTCTATCTTTCATGGGACTCCTGGATCAGAGACTCCTCTGAATTCCAAAATCCTCCTGGTTCCTGCTGAGTCTCTCTCTACAGCTGGGGGTCATAAGCGCCTACACTACATCTCTGGGTCCTCTCAGGCTTCTGAAATGGCAGGTGTGGAGAGAGTGGGTGAGTGCAGGGTGGTGACAGTACCTTAGAGAGCAGGGTGGAAGCCCTCATCCGGGTCTCCTCCATCCCACCCACATCTGCAGGGCTGATGTTCTCCAAGAGCTTGGTCAGTAGAGGAAACAGCACCTGGTGGGTAGAGTCAACATCTCTCCAGAAGGGTCAGGTGGAAGCCTTGCCCACCTGACCCTGGGTTGAGGAGGGTGGGTACAGAGCAGGAGGGAAGGTATAATCAGCTGAGGATTGACATTAGCAGCTCTTCAGGCTGCCAGGGGATCCCTGTCTTTAGGATTTGCGCTTTACCTTAAGACCAGAGGGAGGGCCTACCTTGTTAAAACAGGACTCCCATTCCAGAGCATCTAACTTCTGCAGATCATGTACCAGCAGTGCTCGCTGCAGATAGGTCAGTGCCTGCATCCTCACCTGCCGCCGGGCATCACAGCACAGGCAGGCAATGCCTGAGAACAAGAACAGGCTCAGATCCTTCAGGCATCCTGATCTCGGTACCTCCTAAGCACCAGCTCCACCTCTGCCCCTGAGGTTTACCCTGCAGTAAAGGGCACCAGCAGTGAGCCCAGAGGGTGCGTGAATCAGCTTCAATCTTCCGGCCACCTGTCTCCAGGTGGCGCTGCTCCTCCGCCCATGAGCTGTAGATGGAGGCTGCCCTTGTGTGCAGGGTGTGCATCAGATCTAGCAACTGGAATCACAGGAGGGGCAGGACACAAATGGGGTTAGGTCTGCTGGACCCCCTCCCCAACAGCCCGCTCCCACTGTCCCTGACTGAGTCCTCAAGGGAGCCCCTAGTACTGATCGCACCACACTCCTCTCATCACTCTCTCCAACTTTGTGAGCTGGGTGTCCTAGTCCTGACCAGTGTTTTCCAAAGACAGGTATTACTCCCAGTAGCAGGGACTTGAGGTGTGTGCACTAAGAATTTAATAACACAATTACACAGTGAGAAAGGCACTTTCTTTTCACTTCTCTTTCACCCTGATGACAGATAAAGCCTCATGTTCATTAATCTCATTTTAAAAATGGCAAATCTCAGGCTCAGAGGCTTTGACAGGCAGTAGTGTATGGACAGATGTAGTAATTTTTGTTTTCATTATTTTTCTAAAGTTATTCTATTTAAAGCAATTAGTTCTCCATTTATTTAGTGATATAAAGTCTGCTCATAAAATAAACTTTGTACATTCTGAACAGACAACAGAATAACGAGAAAGAAACAAAAACTGGCGGCAGTGGTTCCCTCTGGTAAGGAGAACTTAGCAGCTAGGGACAGGAATGGAATGGGACTTTTATCTGTTTACCCTTTGTACCTTTTGAACTTTGTACTATGTGCATTAGAATTATTTATTTAAAAAATAAACTATAATTTTAAAATTAAGCAAATGAAGACTTACAAGTAGTCTTGGATAGGGAAACACTGGGGGTGCTAGCCGAGGACTTGGGCTGGAAAACAGGCCCTTCCTCTTAGCCCTGGCTGTCCCTGGCCCCACCAAGACTCCCGATGTCAGGTACTGGGAGAGGAGAGGAAATAAAGGGTGCCATACTTACGTCCTGACTGACCTGTAAAGACACCGTATGGTAGCTGGCTGGCACACCTTCATCCTCATCGTCGTCACTATGCCCGCCCCTAGCGGCATGTTGGCTGGAGGTTTGAGGCCGCCGAAGCACTGAGCCTTCCTTGGATTTTTTCTTGAAGCGGTTCCCTTTGTTGTCATATTTGTGACTCTTGCCACGTTTTTCCTGGGACTTGTACCCTAAGCAGGGCCAGACCCAGGACACATTTCACATCTATGGGCATAGATGGCCTGCCTTTCCCCCTCTTTGCCCCATAATTCACATGGCTACTCCCCAACTGCCCCTTCATCAGGATACCCACCGCCATTTAGACTGGCCTCCACAAAGATGCGGAGAGTCTTGACACAGAGCTCGAAGTTGTCAGGTGTGATGTGGGCAGCATCACGCACGATGAAGGACAGTGACTCCACACACTTGAGCAGGGACTTGGTATCATGTGGCCCGAGGTCCAGCCCCACCGTTAGGCTGTACTGATTGACCAGGGGTGAAGGACCTGGCCGGCTGGGCCCAGGCCCTGGCTTAGAGTTATCGATGTCATCTTTCCCCACCTGTTGAGTACAGAAGAGCTGAGAATCCAGGCTTGACCCTGATCATCCCCTAGATGCCCTCTCAAGGACCAGGAATCTTTTCCACAGGCCAAGGAGGGAAGACTCACCCGCTGCCCATATGCTCACTCACCACTAACCAACCGCTGTTGACCACATCAGCATCCGTGGCCGATCGATGAATCTTGCCAGGTCTGCCATGGTCAGTGTAGACCTCTGAGTCAGAAGTGTACCCCCGGTCCAGGCTCACATCATTTTGATGGTAGGATGGGAGTTCACTATCTGACTGGGCCCCTGAGACAGCAGGGAAAGGGGCAGAGTCAGGGTGGCAATGGGGATGTTGGGATGAGGGATAATTTCAGTTATCAGAAGAAAGGTGCTGAAGCCTGGCCTCTCTTTTCTCTGGGTCTAGATTAGTTTCAGCTCTGTCACCAGAGGGCTGAAGGACGGCCTGCAGAGCTGCTCTCTTGACCAAATGGGGCAGCAGGCTAATTTGGGCTCTGGATGGCATCTAGTAGCAGCTGTTGGGGAGGGAGATGGCAGTGAGGACAGTCTCTGAGGAAACAGCCCTCAGGACAGTAGGAAGCCTGGCTCATAGCCTTTTCCATGCTTGCCTTTATGCTGTTAGTCTGTGAGTACTGGTGAGAGGCCAGTGGGCACAGGAAGCCCTGGAAGCAGATGGCAGAGCCAAGGGTATTTAATCTGATGAACACAACAACCTGTGTTTTGTTTTCCTGTCTCAGCCACTGGGGCCGTGATTGTTTATCTGCCACTGCAGATGTCCCTGGAAAAGGGCTTACCAGCATCAGGTGCGTCGGCCCTGGCTGTGGCCTGCAGGGCAGCTGGAGGCTTTACACCTGAGCCAATGCACTCCAGCAGTGTGAAGAGAGTGGCCCAGTCATCGCCTGAGTGGATATTGGCTGCGTTGGTCTTAAGGAGTTCATGGAGCCCATAGGCTACCTGGTGACTGACTCGGGACAACACGCTGGGCTTCATTAGTAACAAAATGCGCAGGGAGAGCAGTACCTGGGGCAAGAGTAGGGAGCAGGAAGTAGAAAGTGGGCACACAGTATCCTGTCTAGCCTCTTTCCCCAGCAGTCTCCTTAGGCCAATGAGGATGGTTCAGCTAAGACCCAACTTAGGGTACTCTGTGGACAGATGGCCAGGGGCGAGGGATGGGGGCAAGAAAGGGGCAAGTTATAAAAGGGCAACACAAGGAGTCCTGTGGTGGTGGAACTATTCAGCATCTTCGCTAGTGGTGGAAACACAAATCTACACAAGTGATTAAACTGTGTAGAACTTAGTACACATATGAGTACAACCAAAACTGGGGAAATCTGGTAAGATTAGTAAACTATATCAATGTCAGTATCCTGGTTAGGATACTATACTATCGTTTTGCATAGTGCTACCATTGGGGAAAAATGGGGAATGTATACAGACAGCCCCCAACTTATGGTGATCTGATATAGATTTTTTGGGACTTTACAGTGGTACAAAAGCAATACACATTCAGTAGAAACCATACTTAAGAGTTTTAATTTTTTCCAGGGCTACTGATGTGCATGCAGTACAATACTCTCTTGCGATGCTGGGCAGTGTCAGGGTGCCACAGCTCCCAGTCAGACATGCCATCATAAAGGTGAACACCTGATGCACTTACAACCATTTTGTTTGCCATTTTCAGTACAGCATCTAATAAATTACCTGATATCCAATACTTTATTATAAAAGACTGCATATGAATCTATAGTTATCAATATAACTATATTGATATATAGTTATATAGATATATATAACTTTTAACTCAATATTAAAAGTTTAAGTTTTAAAAAACTGAAAAAAAGAAAAGATCAGTAACATTATGCAAAACTATAGTATTCCTTGATGGAATTCTCTAATCTTATTCAGATTTCCCCAGTTTTACTTATATGTATATTAAGTTCTACACAATTTAATTAAATTTAACTTGTGGAGGTTTGCGTTTCCACCACTAGCCAAGATGCTGAATAGTTTCAATACCACAGGATCCCTCGTGTTGTTCTTTTATAACCACACTTTCCTCTTTCTTGGGCTTCCCTGATAGCTCAGTTGGTAAAGAATCCGCCTGCAAATCCAGGAGACCCCAGTTCAATTCCTGGGTTGGGAAGATCCCCTGGAGAAGGGCTAGGTTACCCACTCCAGTATTATTGGGCTTCCCTTGTGACTCAGCTGGTAAAGAATCCATTTGCAATGCGGGAGACCTGGGTTCGATCCCTGGGTTGGGAAGATCCCCTGGAGAAGGGAAAGGCTACCCACTTTGGTATTCTGGCCTGGAGAATTCCATGAACTCTTTCTTGCCCCGATCCTTACCCCCTGGGCATTTGTCCACAACTTCTAAAACTCTGTCAATCAAAAATGTCATATAAATGGAATTATACAGTATATAACCTTTTGGGATTGGCTTTTTTCATTTAGCATAATTCCTTGGAGAACCATCCAAGAAATTGTGTATCAATAGTCTGTTGCTTTTAGTTGCCGAATAGTATCCCATGGTATACATACACTATACTTTTATGCTGAAAACCATCTGGGCTGATTCTAGTTTTGGCTACTACAAATAAAGCTTCTGTGAACATTCATGCACAGGTTTTTATAAAAGTTAGCTTTCATTGCTCTAGGATAAGCACCCAAGAGCACAATTGCTGGACTGGGTTAAAACTGCATGTTTAGTTTGATAAGAAATGACTCTATTGTTTTACATTCCCACCAGCAATTTATGAGTGACCCACATCCTTGTCTGCATTTGGTATTATCCCTATTTTTCACTTTAGTCATTCTGAGAGGTGTGCAGTGGTATTTCACTGTGGTTTTGTGTTTCCCTGCTGGCTAATGATTTGAACATCACTTAATCTTTTTCATGTGCTTATCTGCCATCTGTGTATCTTTTTCATATATTTCACTCATTTTCTAATTTTTTTTTTTACTGTTATGTTTTGTGTTCTTTTACATTTTAGATATTAGTCTTTTCTCAGGTATTTGATTTGAAAACAAACACTCCTTGTCTTTATATCCTTTCCACATTGGGCTCTGATAGAGTAGAATTTTTCATATTGATGAGTCTAATTTATCAGTTTTTCCTTTTATGGATTGTATTTTTGGTGTCAAGTCTAAGAACTCTTGGCTCAGCTCCCAAAGATATCCTCATGTATTTCTATCTAAAGGTTTCCGAGTTTTACATTTTACATTTAAATCTATAATTCATTTTGAGTTAACTTTTCTATAAAGTATGAGGCTTAGGTCTAGGTTCACCGCCCACCGTGGATTTCAATTGCTCCAGCAATTAAAAAGGTTATCCTTTCTATACTGAATTATTTTTGCACCTTTGTCAAAAAATTAGTTAGGTTTCTTTGTGTGGGTCTGTTTTTGGCTTGTTACATTGATTCATGTGTCTGTCCCTCCAAAAATACCACAGTGTTGATTACTGTAGCTGTATAGTAAGCCTTAATATCAGATGGAGTGACCCTTCCCACCTTTTTTCTCAAAATGTTTTTTGGCTATTCTAGGGCCTGTGCTTTTCCATGTAAATCTTAGAATAAGCTTGTTTGTCTACAAAAAAACCTTGCTGGGATCTTCATAGGAGTTGCATTAAACAGATCAATTAACAGAGAAATGGTGTCCTCACTACACTGAATCTTTCAATCTATGCATATACTATGTCTCATTTATATGGGTCTTCTTTAATATCTTTCATCAGCATTTTGTAATTTTTAGCATACAGAGTATATACATGTTTTGTTAGGTCTATAGCTAAGTATTTGATTTCATTTGGAACACTTGAAATGGTTTCATTTTCTATATGATCATTGTTAGTATTAAAAAATGTGATTAATTTTTGTGTATTGATCTTATATCCCCTGATCTTGCAGAACTCACTTATTATTTCTATGCTGGTTGTCTTTTTATAAATTGGGCAAAGGTCCTAAGCATGAGAACTAGGAAATCAGGTACAGGGCTGGGACTGCCACAGGGCAGTAGCTGTCCAACCCTACCGAGCACAGACACTGAGTATCAGGCTTCATGCCTGAGGCCATTCCAGACTCACTTCCAATGCCACCTGTTAAGACTCCCCCAGCCCTGTGTAGATCACTGGGCTCATGCTGCTGCTGCTGCTGCTAAGTCGCTTCAGTCGTGTCCGACCCTAGTGACCCCATGGACTGCAGCCCACCAGGCCCTTCCCGTCCATGGGATTTTCCAGGCAAGAGTACTGGAGTGGGTTGCCATTGGGCTCATGCTATAGGGTATTAAATGAGCTCTCTGTTTCAGGCCATATCCATAACTAATACTGTGGTTCTACCCCTTATATAACTTCCTGCCCTCCCAGCTGCACTCTGCTTACCTGGCCACTGATCTCTTCTCTCCGGAGTAACCGAATGGCTAGGCGCAGCAGCCCCACCACTGCCCGCTCCACAAGGAAGCAGAAGTCCTGGGCCTGGACACATAGGTGGTATAGATGGTCTCGAACAGTCTGCCACACACAGCCAACACGGTCCCTGAGAAACATAAGGGATGAAGACAGTCTCAGATGAAGAGGCCGGTAGGCAATAAGCCTTCTTTTCTGACTGAAGCTAGGCCCTGCAAGGCAGGTCTAATGAGCAAGCTTCTCCTCCACTGCCTGCAGCTTCCTGTGCTTCTTGTCCCTAGAGTCCACCCTGCAAGATGACTCCAGGCTTCCATCCCTTTGGCACAAGTCCAGTATGAGGCCTGCCTAAAGACTGCCTGCTACCTGTTCTCTAGCACAATCCTCAGCAGCATTTCCAGGCAGAAAGCAGCATCCTCTTCATCATAGGTCTCTTCATCTGGTGTCACTGAGACCAGAGCCTGGAGGAGAATAATTGCAGGAAAGAAGGCATGGAGAAGAAGCCAGCCATTGGCCCAGCCCTGACAGTGACTGAGGCATATGTCCCTGTCTCCCCTCCCAGACCCAGCCCAGCCCTTTCATCCCTCTTTCCTCTTCACTCTGTACCTTCATGAGCTCCTGCAGTGACTCCAGCTGGAGGAATTTGCTTTCTGTGATCATCTTTTCTGGGTCACATTGCTAGAGGGGCACAAGGGTTAATGATAAGGACTAGAGGGAAGAGAATGTTCCCAAGAAGCTAGGAAGAGAGGGCAGAAGGAGTCAGCTCTGGTCACAAACGCTAGTGATCCTAGTCTTCAGTTCATACAGCGGTGTCTTATCTTGTACAGAAGGGTCTAGGCTTGTTCACCAGGGGTGAGCAGGGTCAGTTACCTTGATACAGTCCAAAGCCATTCTCTTGGCCTCTTGGTTTTCAGTGGATGGGCCCCGCACACTCGACTGCTCAGTACCACTTAGTGTCAGCCAGCTCACAAAGCTCAGCACTGTTGACTCTCCTCTGGAGAAAGAGGGTACAAGCTCTAGTGAGCTCTACAGTTCTAATACTCCCTCCCCAAAGTCTCTAGCCTCTGATTTGCCCTCACCGGTTTGATGGTGTCTCTTCCCGCTGTAGACAGATCTTGCCATTGGGATCCACAAAGTCTTCTACCTGGAAAATCAGGTCAAGAATAATTTCTTCTCACATGCCTTTTGCATTTCCTATTCCTCTGAGTAAAGTTTTCTGGCTTTTTTCCTGTTGCCCTCTGCCCTCCACAACAGACAGGGTCCCCTCCAATTGGTGACTGGTAATGACTTCTACCAGTCTTCCTTCACAGCTATCCCCTGGCTGAAGATCTGTGGTCTTACATTTGAGGCGTTCCTGGTAAGCATGCATCAGGCCCAGTGCTATTCTCAACCATTTCTAAAAACAAACAGTACATAATCTTGGACCTCTTGCCTTGTTATTATCGATTAGTCTCCTACCAAGAATTACCTCTGCCATAGCCTTGGGTAGCAGTTGGGCTCGGAAGAGTTGCAGCATGGCCTCCATGATATTCTTCCAGCCCTCTCGCAGGATGTCACCATGACGGTGGGCCAAATGGAACACCGTCTTGGCTGCAATGTGGGCTTTAGGGTTGCTTCCAAACACAGTGGGTAGGTTCTCAATAGACTGGAAAAGAAGATGAGAAGAGGCTGAGAGCCTGGCAAATGAATTGAAAGGAGATTCTCTTTGGCCTGTACCTATGGTTCCTAAGGGTCCTTCTGCTATTTCTGCTTCAATCCCCTGTAATGTTGGTGAGAAGGGCTAACCTGGCTAAGGCCTTCTCCACTATTGTGTCTCCTCTCTCATCCCCATTATATGAGGTAATGCTATTCTCATCACAGGGATGTCAGACAGAAATGGCCTAAGCTCTTGTGTAGTCTGGCTGAGTGAGAGAATATGCTGAAGGGAATCAGCTCCACAGATAAGGGTAGATCTATGGCCAAGGGAGAGGTCTTCCTTTGGAATGCCAAGAACACAGTTCCTATCGCTGCTCACCTCACTGCTGAGAGCTGTGAATTTGCATAGAGAGATGATGAGATTGTCAAACACATCACTGAGGCCATAGTGGGCGGAGATCATGGCGCACTTCCTGTAATGTCACATACCAGATACAGTCACTGAGAGGCCAGGCAGCCTTTCCAAGTCCTCAAGGAGGCTTGCTTGGGATTCTTCCCTAATCAGTCTCAGGAAGAAACCTTTTACTCTTGAGTCTGTTTAATACTGAGCTTTCCCAAGCTTCAGTCTCCCTCCAAAAACTCAGGAGGAACCCCATTCTAAGGACAATAAGAGTAGGAGTCAGAGAGGCATGGAGGCAATCATGTTAACTCAGAGAGGTGGAAGAAGATTAAGACCAAAGTCAAATCCTGGCTACCTGAAGCCTGAGATGGCTTTTTGGATGATTGTCTCCTCAAGGCTTTTGTCAAAGACATAAGAGAGAGCAGCAATAGTGGGGCCCCAGGTCATGGTGAAGAGGTCAAGATCATAGCTGCCAGCAGGCACACGTAGGAATATGCCCTCTGGGGTGGCACCACGATGAAGCAGCACATTCCACACATAATTCTCCCGGACCAAGCCTGTCTGCTCCTCAGGCATCACAATTTCCTCATTCCTGTCAGGAGGTAACAAAAAGAGTAGGTGCACTGCTCTGAACTGACTGGTCACAACCTAGGAAAAGGGGCTTTGCCCAGAACTGGCACTTCCACCAATGAGAGGTCATCAAAACTGCAGCTTAGTGGTCTGCTTTCCTGCCCACCAGTGGCACCAGGGAGAAAGAAAGGAAGCATCCCATAATCTCCAAGCCCTGTCTCTAAGTGGCCCTTTAGTTCTATAGTAAGATCTCATATTCTTTCTGAGTATGAGAGAATAAACAATTCTTTTTCTGGTTTATAGTAAAAATCTAAGTGTCCCAAACTTCACCCTCTAGCACTCATTTTGGGTTCTCTACTACCCCCATCCTAACGCATTTTGTGAGCTAGACAGGAAAATCTAGCTGCTGTGGATTCAGAAAACAGGGCAATGATGCCCCCTCCACTCAGCAGAGGCAGTTTGAATCCTGGCTCAGGGTTCTTCAGTTATAGTACTGTTCAGCTTCTTTAAGAAATAAATGAGTTGGAGGAGATGGGGCTGCCCAGCTAAAGTACGAAGCTAAATCCAGGGCATGTGAGTCACTGCAGACTGATATGATGCCAACATTTGGAAAAGGAAGCAGTGTGCTTCTCCTTAGCAGAGATGTTACAGCATTCTCTACACATACTCACTTGATGGCATGGTACATGTCCTCCAGGATGTCTTGTTCAAAGTCCTTGCCTCCATTCACACCTTTTAGATTTTTGCGAAACTCCTAGAGACAGGGCAGTAAGATTCACCCTACCATGTGTCAATGCTGAAGCCCCACTCAAGGAACTCCTGGGTCTATGGTAAATAGGACTTAGGAAACAGTAAGTAAAAGAATCCACTTCCCTACCCCAGTTCCTCTTCTGTACTGCCCAGCCCTCCCTGACTCCCTTGGACAGAACCATGTCCACTGTGCCCAATGGAAATCCCACATCCTTCCTGCTACCTCCAAAGCTGTGCTGGAACTGCTCTGCCACGGCTGGGATTCAGTCTTACCTCTAGGGTCATGGGCGCATTCTGTTTGCGAACATTGTGGTTGTGCTGGTCAGTATTAAGCATGATGACAGCATAGGCCAGGGCAAAGCAGGCATCGCTATTGGCAAATGGGGAGCCATTACAATTCTGAAAAAGCAAAGACCCCGCCTATGTCAATGCTCTTCTCTGGCCAATCAAACCCTCACTGCCAACCTACTGGTCAATGCTGAGACAGAGGGAAGGTACCAGTCAGAAAATGACCCATCTCTTGCCAACTCCTTGATGGAAGTTGGCATCCCCTCTATGGGAAAAAGCTCATTGATGTTCTTCTCAGCCTTCTTAGGAGACAGAAACTGGGTCTTTCAGTTGAAGCCACAGAAACCCTTAGTCAAATTAATTTGGGATGCTGGACTCAGCCCCTGCCACTCAAACTCACCCTCCAATGTTCTGTGAATGCCTCTAGCAACCTCTGGATGACCGGTGCTTCCCCGGGCAAGCGGAAGGCTTCCAGGTAGAGCCGGAGAGCTTCATCTAATCGCAGACCCTGAAAGCTGAAAGTGCTACAGGGAAAGAAAGAAGGATGAAAGACTTAAGATATAATAAGTTGCAAATGTTGGGTTATCTATAGCTATAGTTCCCCTAAGCTTCTCCTATTGGAACAGAAGCTGAAGGCTTTGGCAAAGGGGAGGTATATTCTGGACATCTCTAACACTGAGTCGGTTAGTACTTTTCACATCAGTGTGCTCCTGCCTAGAAATTTCATTCTGGAACCCAGAACCTGCTCTGTGCTCAGGAACCCTGCTCTACCCCTTTGCAATGTTCTCTGTATAGAATGGATTGTCCCCTTCAGCTTTCTTGCTGGAGACTCTTTTAAACTCAACAGATATAAATCTTGGGAAGAGGAAAAGCGTGTGACCTGGGTTACCAGCAGGAACTGACTGGTACTGTTTTGAACTGTCTGTCCCCCAACTACATCCCACGTTTCTTACAGTTTCCTCACCTCACAAAGCTCTCCAGCAGGTCAATGTTTTTGCGGTCACTCACAAACTCTCCAATCATTTTCTTGTCCAGTCGAGGGTTCTCTCGCAGCCACTGGGCTACCTCTGTGTTATCCATTGGGATGGTAAGGAGACCTTTCTCCTGCAAAAACTGGATCCCCTTCTTTGGTTTCTGGTTGAACTGCTCTGTGCCAGTGATCAGCAGCTGCAGGAGAAAGATAGGAGGTGTCAAAAGCTGCTCTGCCCCTAAAGCAGACAAGACCAGGCCTCCATCAGGGTCCACAGCTGGTCACCTAATGGGTTCCTAGGACACAGCTCACTCCAGAACTAAGGCTGAATCATATTGACCCTTAGATTTCCCCAATCCCCATTGTTTATGTAGAACTGGCTGAGGAATTCCTTCTCACTCCTTTTCTGAGTACTAAAAATGCATAGCACTCTCCTCCAACCTGAGAATCAGGGGGAAAAAGTAGAAGAAAGAGACTAGAGAAGGTTTTCTTTTCAGTTTTACAGCCATCCCTAGTATTTGTTTACAGACTAGCTGATTCTAGTCTTTCTTTACAGATTCCCCTTCTTTCTTTGGTTTCCTAGCTCTTAAGGCCCTGGAGTTTGAAAGACAAGGCGAACTAACTGTGACGATACCTTTTTGACTGTCTATCCACAGTTCTGCAATCAAGGGCACATGTAAACCAAAGTCATATAGGCTGGCCTTAAGATGAAGAAGGGTTAAATAGGTTTTCTTTGTATTAAGAAAACCACAAAGCACAGTTATTTGAACTTTACTAAAAGCACCAGAATAAATGTCAATACCCTTTTATTGCCAATGATCACCCCAGAGCTCCAGATGACCAATAACCTTCAGTGACCCACAGGATACCAGTTCCCAGGACTCCTGTCACCACAAGTAACACTTGACTCTCAGTGAGGGAAGCATTTGCCCAGGAGCACACAAAAGGTGGTCCTGATTACATGGCTTAGGAGTAATGAAGGGCTTCAAAGGAGACTGGGGGACTGCTGAAGTCCCAACAAGCACAAAAATTAGCCATAGCAAACTGTTCAGTGAGCTGAAACTCTCCCTTGTTCTCTGAGACGGAACCCCACAGAGAACACCCAGTCAGAGCGGGTAGAGGTTGAGCTCTGGGGATATCTATATGTACCTTCTTTTTGTTTTTAATTTCAATCAACTCCCGTGGATCTGGCAGGATACAGGAAAATCGCGGTGGCTTCCGGGTAAACTTTTTGTCAGCTAGGAATGAGAGGGAAAGAGTGAAACACCAGTAAGACCTCTTTTACCAGGATAATGACTTTTAGAAGGATCCTGATATACCCTCTAGTGAAAACAAGGATGCCTCAGAAAGTTTCTTGTGCTCATCAGTCTTTCACATCCCTAGAAGTTCTATTTGCTAGGGCTCCCAATGTTCTCCTTCCTCTCTCTGGGTCTGAAGCCAAGGTTAGCGGCCAAGTTCATTTGGGTACTGCCCTCAGGGGTTTCTGCAACCATCCCCTCTGTTCTCCAACAGGTCTTCAAGCTGAGGGGGCTGAGGAAGATGGACATCCAGTACATACCCCCAGAGTCACCAGCTTCCTCCAGATCACTGCATCCTGGTTTCCCATGTTCTGCTGGCAGCCGCCCTCCACCTGGCAGATTCAGGCCTGCGATGTCTGGGGCCATGCCTGTAGCCTTCCCATCACTGGCTGCTCTCTCAGCTGGTTAAGAGAGAAGAAGCTAAGTGAAGACTGTACTGTAGGTACTGTAGTAAGTCAAGCAGTGCTTCAGGACAATCGAGTCTCAGGCAAAAGAGATCTGCAAGTTCCCACATAGGTCACCAACCCTGACAGGATAAACTCAAGCCCAAATAAGTATTCACTATCCCACATTAGTCAAGCATTAGATTCTATAGTTTAATAAATAGATTACTGAGTCACTTTCCTTGATCTTCTGCACCTCAATCTCAAGGAAAAGTTAGAGAAGATTAATTAGATTTGAGGCAGTTACTGGGAGTAGGAAAAGGAAAGTAGGAAAAGGTCCTATATATCATTTAATCTAAATTCTCTTTTCTCCCCATAAAGAAATAACAATTTGGTAAAAAAGACAAAGTACGGAAGAAGAGAAAGGGAGAAGTCCATGAGTCTGTTAATGTGCCAGTCTGGTCTATGATTCACATCACCAAATCTTAGAAACACAGAATTAGGAGTACTTCAGAGGAAGAAATGAAAATGTAGGAGAAAGGATTCAGTGAGTAGAGAAGGGATAAACATAGACTCCTGGGATTCTCAAAGAAAAGAAATTCCTCTCACTACTGTTGGCTTCTCGAGTGCCATCTACTGCCTCATAGCCAGGTCTGGCTGCCTCTTTCCTTTCTTGCTGGATAAGGTTGTTGAGGACTTTGGCCTGGCAGTGGGCCTCAGTGCTGTCAATCACTGTCAATAGGGCATCGAGAGACAGCAGATGTGTTGTATAGAGCTGACCAGACACAGGGAAGGCATTCTGGAAAGTAAACAGATCCAGTAGACTTGAGGTTAGAATACTTCTCAAAAAATCCTAAAACTGCCCGTAACTTTTACATTGCTTTGAGAAAATGCCCTTCCTTTTGTTCCCCAACTTTCAAGTGTTTCATTCCCTATATGTACTATCCTCACTACCACCAGAGAGATTTCCTTAATTTTCTTTCTAGAGACCAGTAACAATGCTCAGCACCTTGGACAGCAGCTTGGTGAGATCTTCAAAGAGGTTGGAGCAGTAGTAGTCACAATCATAGTTGATATAGAGCTCGGTGACAAAGCTGGGGATGTGCCAGAGCTGCACAATAGCCTCCAGTGCCATCTCCTTCATCTCATAAGGCATCTTCGGGTTCTCCACAGTGATGATCTCCATGAGCTTTTTGATGTACATCTGACAATAATCCAGTAATTGCCATTTGGATGGGGAAAGGGTTCAAGATAAGAAGAGGCAAATTAGACAGGAAGCAAATGCTAGCCAGGAAGCATGCATTAAGAGACAACGGTATTCCATACCTAAAGACATTCCTCTCTTTGCCCTTCATGATGGAGCGGGCTGGTTCTTTACCTTGTGCCTGATCCAAAACAAGTTGCCTATTGCCCTTTTTGTGCTCTGTGAGCCTGATCTGCTCCTATTCAGGGTTCCTTTTTGCAATTTTCTGGTGAATTCAGCTTGACCTGCCTGCTTGTGTTGCAAAAGAACTATAGGCAAAAGAGTTGTACCCACTCACAGGGAGGTTACTTGCCCGTTCTACGTTTGGGTTCTCCTATTTTAAAGCCAGGCAGATTTCTCTGGGCTCCTTTTAATTTGACCATGAGGGAGGTTAGCCAGTGAACCAAACTATGGAGGCTAAAAGCACTCTCCTCAGATGCCACTAAATCCCACCCCTGCAGCATGACAAAGCTGATCCAAATGAAGGTGTCATACATCTTCCTATTTTTTTTTCCTTCTTTTTTCCAAGTTCAAGAAACTCACCTCTAATTGGAACTTGAGATGCTCCCTCATGCTCTCAAAGAGTAGGAAGCATACCCGAAGGGAAGCAGCATAAAGGTTCAGTCGCTCTACGCTGAGTAGCTGGAGATCACAGTAGGACAGGCCATTAGGTTTCTGAACCTGACTTTGGCTCAACCAAGAGAAGAGCAGGAGAGCAAACTGTGGGAAGTTGCCACCAACTTCTGTGCTCTGTGCTCTGAGGGAACTCTGTATCCAGCCATTCCTATGTTTCCCCTTGGTTGCCAGCATCCCCGGGGAATTAACGGAGGCCTCTTGACTATCATTAGTGGTCAGTCGGAGAAGGCAATGGCATCCCACTCCAATACTCTTGCCTGGAAAATCCCATGGATGGAGGAGCCTGATAGGCTGCAGTCCATGGGGTTGCTAAGAGTCGGACACAACTGAGCGACTTCCCTTCCACTTTTCACTTTCATGCATTGGAGAAGGAAATGGCAACCCACTCCAGCGTTCTTGCCTGGAGAATCCCAGGGACGGGGGAGCCTGGTGGGCTGCCGTCTATGGGGTCGCACAGAGTCGGACACGACTGAAGCGACTTAGCAGCAGCAGCAGCAGCGGTCAGTAGGGGAGGTAGGTTCTTTCCTGGGTCCTATACTCTTCACACGAATCAGCCAAACCTCCCTGTGTCCCTGGCCCTTAAGAGACCCTGAAAAAAAGCCAGGGGCTTGGCGCCCCTCTAGAAATCCAGTCTTACCTGGAATAAGTGGCGGCACATCTCATCCTTGATGAGGCCCAAGAGGGTTTGGCACTGGGCTATGGGGGCAGACTCAAGAGCCACTGTGAGCAGATGCAGTCCCATGTGGATCATAACCTCGGAGTTGTGGCGGTCGTGTGGGTTGGTGAGGGAGATGAGAAAGCGGAAGAGCTCACGGATGCAGGGAAGACCATACGGGACCAAAGCTGTGCCTGGGAAAGGCCAGGAGGGAAGTGGGATTGCTAAGAAACTGGCTCAATCACAGGACTAACCTGCCCTGTATTATACAGAATATTTCAGATAAGTGATTCTCTTCTGGAAAAAAAAAAATTTTTTTTTTTTCTAGGGCAGTAGGGAGACTAGTCTCACTTATTGAAGGGAATCAGAATTGATGATCCCACCTTTCTGTTAGAAGTCTCAAGCTTCTATTCTTCCCTTTCACTTCCTATTGTTAACCAAACTCCCTCTCTGTGTAAGCTAGGGAAGGGCTCCATCCAACAGTCCTCTGGCTTGATTCCATTTCCTCACTAGAAAATAGCCTAGGAGATTGCTAGAAGACCCCCTGGATCTAGGATGGTTTAGGGTCAGACAGCTTAGTGAGTTGGATAGGGGAAAAGCCTGTCTGAGAGTACTCACCTTCTTTCTGAGAGGACTGTGTAAAGCGCACGCCCCGGGGATTGACGTAATCCATGTCGTGGACAGAGGCGGAGTCAGAGTGGTCAGCAGGGGATGAACACTCCTCTAACACTTCAGGGATGGATTCCACAGATGTTGATTGGGCCTTTTCCACATGGGCCCCTTCCTGCTATGACCAGTTATGGGGAGGATATAGGAAAAAGGATGAGGCAAGAGCAACTTGGAACTTATTTCCCTTAAGTCTCTGTCCTCCAAGTGTCTCTAATGGACTGTGGGTTCAGCGCCAGCTCAGTGGGCTATGAATCACTGCAAGATGGTTTAGGGAAGGAGTATGACGGACTCAGAAAACATCACCTGAGGCAACACTGACCTATGGTGACTAGAACCCCATACCAACAGAGGACCTCAGGGGCTTGGGATTTAGATCATTAACATCCAGAAAAAGCCATGGCCAGCATCCTCACCTTTGCCAAGTACTGCCTGTATGCGTAACTTGAAAATCCCGGGAGCTACCCACCACAGTGAGTCATGCTATGTATTCTTCCTAGGCAGCACAGCTAATTCTAGGAAACAGGGAAGAACCCCCACTGCCCCAACCTTCTTGTGAACCAAGGCCTGGATAAAGGAGCCAAGGGATCAAGCCAATTCCCACAGCAGAAGACTGCACAGGGATCTTTAGAATCAAAGCCATACCTGTGGCTCAGGTTGCTCGGGAACCCCCAGCTCACTGCTGCCAGACTCTGCAACTGTGCTGTACCCTGGAGAGCCAGGCTGCTCCAGGTCAGTGAGGTCCTCTTTGGAGGTGGTCTGGGAAGAGAACTCCAGACCACTGTCAGTAGAGGGGCTGACCACTGCTGAGGCAGTTTCTGAACTTGCAGAGGAGATGGGAGTGGGTACATCAATGAAGGGCATCCCACCTGCCAAATAAAGTAAGTAAAGCTTAAAGAAAAGAGACTCTGGGAAACACCTACCCTCCATGGTACCGTTTGTTTGCTTGTTTTTGCCTAGACTGCATATGCTGGTCTCTAAAGTAGTCATAGTCCCACTGGAAGGAGAACAACCTTAAGTCACTGCAGAATTGCTAAATGGTCACAGTGTGACCTGACCTGGAATTTTTCCTTTTTGCTCTCTGCAGAAGGACCAAAGTGCCTCAGTTAGTTGGTCTTCACTGACACAATTCCTGAGAGAGGTAGGAGCTTTTCTTCCACCTATTCCAATCAGAAGAAGCAGCTCAAGGTACTCACCACTGAGGTTAGAGGATAAGGTGGTTCCACTGGAGGTGGGCTGCTCTGAACCTGGTATGACTTTGGTCATATGGCGTGGGGCCCGGGGAGATCTCTTCTGTTTCTTCCACTTAGATGAATCACTCATGCCTCCTGCTCTCATTTTCAGCTGGAAATATCATACCTCATTAGCCCTGATATTCAAATTAGGATTCTATCCCTAGAAATCTCCCTTCTTTAGTTCTACTGGTCCCTAGAAAATAGCCTATACACCACATCTGTACCCAAGTAACAATTGAGACCATCAGAGCACAGTCCTAGTCCTCTAGCTGGCCTTCTACATTTGCCACTTTAAAGGTCAGCCTGGGAGCCTCCAAGTGCAAGGTGACATTCTGTTTTTAGGCTGGTCATTGCTAAGGTCAATCCTCACACATCACTCTGCTTCCTTGAATCCCAGGTGGCCATCCTGAGCCCTGTAGATGGTGCCCGACCCTTGTGCAGAAAGGGTAAGGGCAGGGGTCCTTTGCCAGAAGCTTCAGATCTACAGGCCCTGGATCCCTGGGCTTTCCTCCTCAACTACCTGCATAGAAGCCTTTGACTCCTAGTTCTTACCCAGCTATGAGAGCCTACTTCTTCCCAGCCAAATGCTTAGCTTTCCTATTACTTCATGAACTGGGTCTAGATCCTAACCACATCCCTCATGCTTGATTGTCTACATCAAACAGGTCAAAGGTTCATTCCTTGGAATTATGGAAGGAGTGGTATCCCAGCTGACTTGTGGAGTTAAGGATGAAAGGTCATGTCAGGCTGCTGCTCTGGTACTCCCAATTTCAGTATATAAATGAGCCCTCCTGTCCTTTTCACTGTTGGGTCTTTCTAGAAGCAACTTTATGCTTTCAGATGCTAAGACTACTGGTTTCTTAGACTCTTGCTCTATTCCATTTCCCTCTCTCTTGCTATATTTCTATCCCTCCTATAGCTTCTTTTTAGTCACAAAGGAAAACTTTTATCACCTGTTGACTACTTTAGGGTATAAATTTTCATGCATTTTTTTCTACCCTAAGTTCACAGCTACTTTGTTTAGGCTCATTTCATTTTCTTAATCCTGATGCCTTCTCAGTTATGGTTTGAATCCAATCCCACTTCAGTTCTATCAAACTATTCCTAGACTGATGGACCATTCCTGGGATGGGCAATAAAAATTCTCTTCTAGGAACCATTAGCATGACTCTAAAAGAGAGTAGAAACAATTTTTCTCCCTGCCTCTTTCTAAAGGCTGAATATACCCATGTTATCCTTGGCCTATTCAATTCCTTCTGCTATCTGAGGGATAGGCCCCCCTACTTCCCCCAAGCCCTCCAGAATTTGGCTAACCTTTGATGTTTTGCTTAGAAAGCACGTTATTTTTTCCCTCCCTACCCATATCTCCACCCATAAAGGAGAGAGGCCCAACAGCTGAGCCCCACTTCCAGCTCTTAGTAACATAGCAACAGCCTAGCATTGGATTTACACTTTTTGTGCCTGCATCTCCTAAATGCCAGCAGTCATATGCCTAGAATAGAGCTTCAAGTGCTCTGAGTACTGCGGTTCCTGTGGTAAGCAGGAACCAGGATGCTCCCTCCGGGAACCACTGAAGCTCATCTGGGTCAAGTCCATGGCAAAAGAAAGTTCTGGAGGTAAGAATCAGTCAAACATACAGATAGGCCAGAAGTCCAAGAGATCAATGAGGGAAAACAGGAAGCTCCTGGCTTAAACTGGAAACTGTCACTGAGCTCCAAAAAACACTCACATCTGGGCTGACTTGTGTGAGATATCTTTTCTCTCCAGGTGGCTCCCCAATTTCAGGAATTCCAGGTAGTCCCACTTTCACTGAGAAGCTAGTCACTGAAATTCCTTCCCACACTAGGATCATATCACTGTCTCCTTCTCCATCCTCTGCAGAGGCAGCTTTAACCTGATCATTTCAATGAGTGTTCTCTGCCTCTTGGCTGGAGTAAGAATTGAGAGGCTGCCAGTTCTTACAAGTGTCTCAGTCCTTTAAAAGTATAGCTGTGCTCCCTGTTCTAAGATCCTAAAGTGGGGGCTGGGGTGAACAGTTCATGAAACTCTTCATCACCTTTTCCATATAATTTTACTTCCAACAGACTACAAGCTTTATTTAAAAACAGGGGGCAGGTTCCAGCTTAATAAGCATGGCAAAACACAGGGTAGCCACTGAAGAGAGCTGCAACTTGAGACTAGGCAAGCACACAAATGAAACTTTGAGACGAAGCATGCAGCGAGAACACAGGCCTGCGGACTGCCAAGTGCACACACAGTCCATCTTCAGTGACCTCAATGTCCACAGCTACACCTCTAGCATGCACACTCTTGGGATAGCTTAGATAGCCCATACTGCCTTCTTTCCTTCTCCTTCCTAAAGCAGGGATACGGGGATTACAGTAATCTTTAGCTTGCACCTCTTCTAAGTTCCCCTACTTCTCAAGGACAGAGGGTCCCCTGGCAGATTACAAAGTATTTCCAGTGTCCTGGGCTAACCTGGGACCTGGCTCCTTTTCATCCATCTAGAGTCCTAAATTTTAGAATGACTCCTTTAATGGTAACCAAGAAGAAAAAGACCTCAACCAGACAGACTACCCTTTCCCTCAAAACCAAGTTCAATTATCCAGCTAGAATCAAGGACTATGCTTAAGCTTTTTAATACCAGCTCTGAGACAGAGAGAGGGTAGAAAAGTGAAGGGTCTTATTTGACGGTCCCTCATAGTTCCCCTAGAAATGGTAGATATTAGGCCTCCTCACAAGATGGCAGCAGGACCCAGGCTCTCTATCTAGGTTCACTACACAATGTGTTACCAGTTCAAGGCTTCCTTCTGCCTCCAGGCAGCCAGATGCCCCATGAAAATTCCCAACATTGCAAAGTTACAAACCCATGCAGCTCTTCCAAAGCTGTGAGGTATTACTAGGGAGGGGTAAATTGCGCTCTACACAGAGGACATGGGACCCAGATGTTACATATAAAAAATAAACATTTAAATAAATAAATTAATTAAAAGGGAGTAAGGAGAGGGAGAGGGAGAGAGACCTTGAGGTTCTTAAAGAGTAGTACCCTCTCTAACTGGTTCAGGGCTTTGGTCTGCTCCCCACTACTTAGCTCCAGTTTGTTGAGGAGACATGGAGAAATCTGTGAAAGACAGGCAAACGAACGATTTAAACAGAGTGAAATAAACTCAGACACAAGCCAACAGGGCACAGGGCAGGAATGGGGATGGATGGCAGGGGAAATGGGAAGGTCAGGTTCATGCACCAAATAGCCCAGGGTCAGCTTCAAGGGCAGAAGCTCGTAGGGCTGCAAGCAGAATCCTCATGAGAGGCCTGTGAAGTCCAGGGCTTCAGTTTAAGATAGAAAGAGGCCATTCTTCTGAACACCATTCTTCTCCTAGCAGTTTGAGAACCTTCTGGTCTGGAGTCAGACTTGATTTATCTTGTCAGAGGCTAGCCCAAGCATGAGCCCAGTCTAATCCAGTATCAGGGGATTTTAGGTATAGCCTCTCTAGGCCTCCTACCTGCTGACAAGACTGGGCCCTGAGGGGATGGCAGGACTTTCACCTTTATCAGCATACATTTTTTGCCCAGCCTGATGGGCCTCACCCAGTTTCCATGAAGGACTGGCTCACTAGCTTACATGGTGGGTCAACAAAGATAGGCTAGAAAGGAAAGGCTGGGGAAGGAGAGGTACTTGGGAAAGAGGTACCTGGAAAATTTCTTGGTAAATGAGTGATAACTATTTCTAGATTCCAAGCAAACCTGTCTAGGCAAAAGCATACTTTTGCTAAGCAAGGGTATCCAGGAAAATCCCAATAGCACAGAAGCTGGGAGATTGAAGTCTGGGTGAGGGATAGCAGATCATACCTTTTTCATGTTGGTCCCCATGTAGTTCTTGGGTTCTTCTTTAAACTGAGGTAACCTGTAAGATAAGAAAATCCCATGGACTGTAATTAGGGATAACAACAAATATTCCCCTTCATTTCAGTCACAGCCCAAAGACGCTCTAGGTCAGAGTCTCTTAGGAAAAGCTAGAAAAAGAAACAGGCTCATTTCACCCTTTTCAGAGCTTCATCGAAGGGCCACAGAAATTGAGGAACACGGAACACAGACACGTTCTAAAAAAGAAGGTAGATGTCATGAGGGAAAGGTGACTAAGTATCCCTGGAGTGCAAAGGCTCTTTTCATCTTTAAACTGATACTCTCCTGCTTGTATTCACCTGGCAGATATTGCTGAAAGGCATGATATGGGGAGAGGGCAGTCTATTAAAACCCCAGGAGACTGGGCATAGGGTCAGAAGTGAAAGGCAGATGAAGTTTTGAAACCAGTAAATTTGAACCTGAGAAGTAGGAAACAATTAGCAGTAGGGTCCAGAGGCAAATCTAGTCTGTGGGTAATAAGGATTATTATTTATAGATTTGAGAACAAAAATAAATCCCAGGGGGAAATATGTGTGTGTGTGTGTGTGTGTGTGTTTTAATAGACTATTTAAAAAAGCAATCTTAGTTTCACAGTACACTGATTTCCTATAAAACCCTTGCTCCCCTACATGCATAACCTCCTCCATCATCGATATCCCTTAGGGGAAGCTGTAAAGCGCTCGCCTCAGGGCTAAGATGAGGGCCTTGATGAGGATAACCAATGGTTTTGGATTGCAAGGATACAGGACTTTCAGTGTTCAAATGAGGACAGACAGTTCAGGCAAACCAGGATTGTTGGTTACCCTAGCCTTGGTCCTTCCTCACAGAAACTGGACTGAGCTCTGGGAGCTCAGCAACCTGCTCCAGGCTCCCTTGAGTTTGGCTTCCTCTCTGGGTTTCCTTTCCCAGCTGCTACTTGCACAGAAACTGACACAAGTCTGGGAGGCAGAAGTTCTGTCAGCCTAGATCAAATAACCCTCTGCTTCCCTCTGAGGCCAAGCCAGCTCCCTCCTCCTTCTCCCTTGCATGGTAACCCTGGGCCCAGGGAACTATTCCCATCCACAATCTCAGTAGCCTCTGATGTGGCTGTGGGGTTGGCCAGGTCCCTGAAGTGGCTGTGTGGAAGCAGGCAGGCTCAAGAGGCCTGGGCAGCCGGGCTGAAGCAAACAGCAGCAGGTTTACCTTGTGAAGAGCAGCTGCACCATGTCTACGAGAGTGTGCTCTGCGGATTTTCTCAATAACTCTGCACAGGCAAAAACAAATAACACAGGTGTCATTACTTGCCGTGCTATTATCAGGAGGCTTCTCAGAGCAGACTCCCCTCCAAACCTTGTTTACTAAGGATTATACCAAACTTATTAAAACCAGCTCCAGCTCAGCCTGGCAGCCTTAACTTCACTGACCCACTAGATGGCACTACTGAGTCAGGAAAAAAAGGCACAAGGATATGTTCTCAGGGGTTGTAGGCTGGTGTCAATCCCAGAAACCTCAAGGGAAGATCTGGTTCTGGGCTAAGTCAGTCTGCGATCTAGCCCAATTCCTGTCCTGGCACAAAGAGTTAAAGTCTCTTCTAGCCACAAAACAAATTGTCAAGTACAGATACTTCAAGATCCCTATGGCTCCACAAGATAGATGATGGAGAAGTCATGAGTTTTCTGTCTCTCTGGGGTTCAGAGACAGCATCTATATTTATACTCACAGATACTGCCCTTAGGAATGATGAAGGGCCCAGTATTCAAGCACCTACCACTGAGCCTCATTTCAAAGCAGATCCGGAAGCAAGACTGCATAATCTCACACACAGATTCATTGGTTAGGTGGGCACCTACTGGGGTCAGCAACAGAGTCCGCAGTACCTACCAGGAAGAAAAAGGAGACACTATGATAAACAAGGCAGGCTGGGTGAAGAAGGGTGTATATGAGGGGAGAGAAAGTGCCTCCTGTTTCTCTAGTCTCCTATGGAAGCGCTCAGGGGTGAGAAAGAGGTTAGCAAGAATGCTGACCTTGCTTCGGCTTGGTGCTGGTGGTCCAGTCTCTCAGAAGCTTATCTTAGGAGCTGTGTCTTTACATTATATGACCTCGACATAGCTCAGCACTCATTTCTGCCCTAGCCCACAAACCCAATGGATGGATGGCACAGATACAGTCTGCCAGAGGTACAAGTGTATTAAGGGTTCTGGTTATTTGATATCAATATCAAATTTAAAGCTTTTAATTATTTTCCTTAGAAAAAGCTTTTACTTTGGGTACGGAGCAGCTTGTTTGGAAACACAGTAGCTCTCCAAGCCTCAGTGGAGTCAAAACACAGCTTCACATTGCTGGCAGGCTCCGGTAAGTAGGGCCGGAGGCACCAGCTCCTGGCCATTAGCCTAATTGCTGTTCCCCTCCGTTTACCTGAAGGATTTTCATCAGGACAACCTCATCGCTGGCAGGATCTGTGCCCACAAAACGGGCATGGGTGACAGCATCTGCCATGTTCTCCATGCCCTCTGCTGTGCCCTCATGGCTGGGATCTGCTCCAGCAAAGAAAAAAAAGAAAGGATATGAAGAGGAGAGACAAAAAGTCAAGACGTCCTGTGTAGGGTCTATTTTGAGAGACTTTAGTTTTCTCCTTTTTAATTCTCTAACCCATGGCTCCCTGAATTACCTGAGAGTTTTTGCCCGTAACTGGCTGATATATGTTGTGCCCATCCCAGCACAAACGCTACCGTGTAAAAGTGGTTCTCAATCATATATCATAATCATCTGGAGAGCTTGTAAAAAATAAAAATTGCTGGCCCACACCCCAAATTTTTGATTTAGTAGGTCTAGAATGGGGCCTGAGAATCTGCATTTCTAACCAGATTCCAGGTGAAGTTAGTGCTGCTGGTCAGGGGACCACACTTGGGAATCACTGGTGTAAAGGTACTCACTTGATAGAGGAAGGACCTGGAAATTTGAGGTTTTGGCCCAGAGCAAGTGCCTGGGAGGGCCAGAGCTTTGAATGCCAAGGTTGTAGCCTTTCTCTTTTCATGTGTTCTCTTTCAACACATCTATCTGATTGCTTTTGGAATGCAGTATTCTGGTGCAACTGAGGTAGGGGAGTAGAGGTAAAAAATGGACAGTCACTGCTGCCAATATGCAGATCTGGGTGCCCATTACAGCAAATCAGAGAGCACTTCCTGCTTTGGTTTCATGCTTATTAAAAACAGTATGTCATGGACAAGAATCCCTAACTAAAGATTAAGGAGTGACAGGGGACAAACTGAAGAGGACTGGAGGCTAGCTAACTGGGAAGCAAGAGAGAAGAAGACCTTAAACTGTGAATAAGAGGAGAGATGCCAGCTCTGACAACTAGCACAGGGGTAGAAGCTAACACAAATGTTGCCAAGGAGGAAGCTGGTCCCATTCATAATTTAAATACCCATAAGGAGTAGACAAAGAGGTGACTTCCATCAAGGCTTACAAAGGTCCTCCAGGCAAGCCTGGATTGTTCTTGGGGGGCACAAATAGGAAAAAAAAGATGGGACTATGACAAAAACTTTGTGAGTAACAGAGAAAACTGCTCCAGAGGTGACATGGTGTAAGGTAAGAGAACCTCCTAGTTTGAAAGTGTAGGAATTAGAAGAAATTCTCCATTCTCTTTCCTTGTACCTGACAATAATGGAGTTCCTGAATTTGAAGCTCAGGGGATGGCTGAGAAACCAGAACATTTCTCTTCCAACAATGAGCCAGAACACTTTCATCAATGTGATTGGTTTTCATTTTTCTCTTCCGTCCTGGTTAGTCTCCGATACCTGGTCAAAGACTCTCACTGTCCTATTTACTTCATGCCTCTACTCAGCATCATGAATGGCTACTTTAGAGGTCATGCAGAAGGAAGCCAATTTCACGATGATCTATAGTAGAGGAAGTGACCCAGCTCCTTCTATTACCCAACTCTCCATATTTCTCCCAATCAATACAGAAGATCCTATACTCTCAAGGCAGTTGCCTGAATCCTCTCTCACAGGCCTGCTGGACAGAGTCCACAAAAGGACCTTTCCTTGCTCAGAAAATCCAGGACCTTCTTGGTGCTGTGTGGGTGTTTCAGAGCTCCTAGTGAATGGCAGCCTTGCTCTCACTGCACAAACTTCTGGGGGTTTATTTCTTCCCTTCTTTCAGTAACCTCCCTAGTTAAAGTGGTTTAAGCTCTACTGATCTTTTTGTGGCCCTTAGCCTCTGAGCTTGAATGAAGTAGCAAACTTAATTTTCTAAAAAGGCAAGTGCAAGTGACAGGTCCTTAGAACCACACAGGCAGGGCCTCACAAGCCAGGCAATCAGAAACACAAATCCTGATCTGGCAGCTGTGTGGGGCCAAATAAAAGGCTGGTCTTTGGAGTAGGATCTAAAATAATCCTAGAAACCTTCATGACAGGATTGAGAGATGGAGGGCAGTTCCTTCAAGAAGGGCAGCCTAAACAAAAAATTGGTCCACTTAACAGACCTTATCTTCTCCAGAACCTCTTCTTTAGAATCTCCTCCTTTCCCGGCCACCCTGGAGAAGACTGCAGGGAAATTTGCCAATCTCATCTCCTTTGCCTTCTGGCTTTCATACATTCCTTCCTGTTCCTTTTCTCATGCCCACTGCAATCACCACCTCCAGCATTCTCTTTTCCCACCACAGGAAACTCCAGTGACCAGCTGGCCTGAGGTCTCCAATGACCAGCCTGCCTGCCAAGCCAAGAAAGGCAAGACAGTAACACTGACAAAAGAGCAGAGGGAAAAGGCACAGAGGGCAGCTACTGGAGGCCATGAAGAGAGATGACCTGCAGGTGGTGCTCAGGGCAAGGCTCTAAGCAGCTGGGCCTGATTTTTGCTTAGGACAAGTATGAAGCTAGGACCACGGTGCCTGGAGAAGCTGATGCCCCTATTCAGAACCTAGCTGCACCAGCATATTTGCTCCCAATCCTGAATGCTTCAACTAAACAATCCAATTTTCTAGAAAAGATAAAGGGTTTTCTTGCCTTGAACTGAAGGTCATTTTCCTTTCTTGCTAAGCTTCTACTTTTCCTGTCCCCCTAGTTAGAAATAAGGACAGCTGCCTGTGTTCTATGTTCCTCACGACTGCACATGGGCAGACAACATGAGAAAAAGAATTCAGGATTTTGAGTGACAAAATCAACTAAAAATAAATTTTAAAAATACACCATAAACAAATTCAGAGACAAACAATAGACTAGATAAAACATTTGGGCTAGATTGAGAGAAATCTGTAACACTATGATAGATAATGGGTTAATATTCTCACTATACAAAGAACTTCTACAAACTGATAAGAAAAACAAAGACAACTCAATAAAAGAGAAGACATTCAAATTTCAAGTACAGGAATCTGTCATACAAAAGGAAATTTTATAATAAAGCTATGTGAACAAGGAAGCTTATTTCAGTATTATTGATAATGGCTCAAAATAAGAAACAATTTGAGCTTCCCTGGTAGGCTAGTGGTTAAGAATCGCCTGTCAATGCAGGAGAAATGAATTTGATCCCTGGTCTGGGAAGATTCCACATGTCCCTGAGCAACTAAGCCCATGCCACAACGACTGAGCCAGCGTGCCCATGTGTCTAGGGCCTCTGCTTCCCAACAAGGGAAGCCATCACAATGAGAAGCCGGTGCACCACAACGGAGAGTAGCCTGGGCTCACCACAACTGGCGAAAGCCCACGTGCAGCAAGGAAGACCCAGCACAGCCAAAAAGAAATAAATCTTTTCTAAAAAAAAGACAGAAACAACCTAAATATTAAATATTCTCCAGTAAGAGAATGATTGAGTGAACTGTGTTATATCTATACTATAGAAATTATACAGCTACCAAAAAGAAAAAAATCTTACCAGGGACTGAGGGGTAGGGGAAATGGTGTATTATTACTTAATGGTTAGAATTTCTTGTCTGGTATGATGAAAAAGTTTGAGAAACAGATGGTGGGGATGGCTGTACAACACTGTGAATGTAGTTAATGCCACTGAATTATATACTTTAATATGGCAAATTTTATATTATGTATATTTTATTACAATAAAAAAAGAACATACAAACTTCCAGTTATACAATTAGTAAGTTCTGGGGATGTAGTGTACAGCATGATGACTATAGTTAACAATGCTATGTTGTATGTTTGAAAGCTGCTGAGACAACAGATCTTAAAAGTTCTCATCACACAAAAAATTTGTTACTATGTGAGGTGATGGACTTAAGTAAGTATGGTAATCATTTTGCAACATATGCATGTATCAAATCATTATACCGTACAACTTAAACTAATACAATGTTATATGACAATTATAGTCAATAAAATTAGAAGGAAAATAATAAATCAGATAATTATATTACGTACACTGTTTTAATACTATTAAATGAAAAAAAGTTTAGCACACAATTCTATTTTTTCTTTTTTTTTTCACATTCTATTTTTATTTCTTTTTAAAAAGAAGTAGAACTTTATATATATTTATATACATGTATGGAAAGGTATAGATAGATTCAAAGCTTCCTGTTGACATCATTTAACCTAAAGAAGGATGAGGAACATTGAGAGAGACCATTAACTTTTCTTGTAGTCACCTCTTTATTATTTATCTTCTTAAAATAATCATACATTATACTGGAAAAATAAAGATAAACTAAAACCAAACCTCCAAGGGTATCATATCCTTTATGCCTCCAAAGCACAAAGAAATCAGTAGTCCCAAGGAAACCTCCTCTCACTTCCCACTCTGTACAACCTCAATCAATTAGTGTGATGAGTAACCAAAACAATCCTATTTCTTTTCTACAAGGAAACAGATAGCTGGGGAAAACTTTCCAACATCACCAGCTCATTGCCTAAAGCCTGACCACTCTGGGAAAGGCAAAGAAATGAAAGGGTGTGGTCACTCAAAAAAGCCCGAGTGCTTACCTATGAGCGCATAGGACAGGAACTTGTTGACAGAGGTGAGTGCAAGTCCAGTTATAGGGCCAGTGGTATCTTCAGAGCGAATTACTTCCAGAAATGGACGAAGGAACACATTGGGCTCAATTTCTGAGAGTTCTGTAAGAAAAGAAACGAGCATGAGGAGGTGCCATCTTACAAGAAACTAAACATAGAAAAAGGCCATTTTGTCTATGCCGTGAGGCAAAGTTCTTAGTTGCTGGGACCATCATCCTCCTTCTGGATTATCTGGAATCAAACTCCAGACACTATGTTGTTTTGTCTGTAAAATTTTTAGTTTGTAGCTCTAAAAGATTAAAAAGCTTAAAAAAAAATAACCCACAGTATCATTACCATGTTTAAAAATTAACAATAAAATGGTTAAGACGGTAAATTTTATGTTTTTAATATACATATACACACACACACACATATTTTAAACCACAGTTTAAAAATTAACAGTAATCCTTTAATATCATCAATACAGCTGGGTCAGTTTTTCATGTCCATTTCACCACCCTCCCCAGGGATACACAGGTAAACCTCATCTTGAGGACAGCCAACATGGCCAAAGAGACCTCAGGATGAGCTGCTGTCTTCAGGTCTTTTGTAGTTATAATCAAGCTCACTTCTCAATGCAGCACATCCCAGGAAGTTGAGGGGGAAACTTGTGGTTTATAGTCCCTTGCTGAAAAATAACTTTAAAAAGAACAAAAGGCTGTGTTGGAGGCAGTTTATAATCTATGGCCAACCTAGACAGCATATTAAAAAGCAGGACATTACTTTGCCGACAGAGGTCTGTCTAGACAAAGCTATGGTTTTTCCAGTGGTCATGTGTAGATGTGAAAGTTGGACTGTGAAGAAAGCTGAGCGCCGAAGAATTGATGCTTTTGAACTGTGGTGTTGGAGAAGACTCTTGAGAGTCCCTTAGAATGCAAGGAGATCAAACCAGTCAATCTTAAAGGAAATCAGTCTTGAATATTCATTGGAAGGAGTGATGCTGAGGCTGAAACTCCAATATTTTGGCCACCTGATGCAAAGAATTGACTCATTGGAAAAGACCCTGATGCTGGGAAAGATTGAAGGCAGGAGGAGAAGGAGAAGGGGACAACAGAGGATGAGATGGTTGGATGGCATCACCAATTTGATGGATATGAGTTTGAGCAAGCTCCGGGAGTTGGTAATGGACAAGGAAGCCTGGCGTGCTTACCCCATGGCGTGACCATGGGGTCACAAAGAGTCAGACACCACTGAGCTACTGAACTGGACCAAAAGGTCCTAATCACTCTCCAGCCTTCTTTCAATCTACAGTAAGCAGAGGGCTAACTACCTTGAGATGATGAGGCAATTCATGATCTTTATTTTATAGATGAAAAAAATAAGGCTCAGACAAGACATGACTGACCCCAAATCACACAGCTAGTAAGAAGCAGAGCTGGAATTTGAACCCAAACATATGGTTCTAAACCCTGCAAAAACACTACATCTATTCTACTTAATTATCAGCACAAACTCCTGAATTTAGGTTTCATCCCAGGTCTAAGAAGCTACTCTATACTGGACTTGCTCACTACCCTACTATGCCTGGGGTTTAATTTTTGTTTTTCTACGGTGCTATCATACATCAGACACTAGCTTCCTAAAAGGATTCCTAAATAGGCTAGAAAGACTTAGGGACTGGATAAGGGCTGCCCCACCTTTAGAGACAAAAGGAAGCTGGGTTTCCTAAGCACCTCCATTTTCATGCAAATACAGGGAGCTTCCGACTCAATTCCTACCACACCCCTCTCAGGGTAAATATTCCCTGGCCCGGCTGCTCCGCAGATTAATGCTTTAATTAATTGGCAGATTGGGTAGCATTTTCCAAGCTTGTCTGTATAGTGATCACATCAGCTGTATAAAACCTGCTTCTCATCCCCCGTTACCCCCACCAAGAGATATACAATCTGCAGAAAAAGCCTAGAGAAAAACCTTTGTGTGTGTGTGTAAGATGGTAAAGGGTTGAGACGTAAGGAATAGAAATATTTGGAAAAAGTGAAACATATAAAATACCTTTAAAAAGCAGACTGAGAAAATTAAAGTCATCTAGTTCTGCTGCTTTAGGAACACAACTCTATTACATACAATTTGGTTTGTCATTAAAAAAAATAGTCAGGTTGGGAATATTTGAGATATGAAACTGTTAAAGGGAAAAAAATCTTTTGAGATGTAGGATAGGGAACAGGTTTTTCTGAGCATTCACCCAGTTGCTATACCTGTATTTGCTTTGTAGTCAAAGACGTGGGCAATTTTACAACCAGCATTTGACACTTTCAGGGCCAAGTACATTCTGCTTCTTTTTGTTTGTTTTTAAATTTTTTTAATTCGTTAAAACTGACTCTTTGAGTCCTATAAATTTTAACACACACATACGGTGTGGGCTTGCAAAGCCAAATGACTTAATGTACCAAAGAGTAGTTTCTCTACTGTTCTCAGTAGGCTTGAAATTGATGGAAGTGTGATCTGTCTCTGTAGGGCTGCTTCAGCTGAAGGTTTCTAAAGAACAAGCTCCAGTAACAAATTTTTTCTAATATTGGTTAGAAAAGCCCAGGGAGAGAAGAAATAGGCTCCCCATGCCAGTCTAGCCTTTCCACAGAGGAAAGGGCTTTTCTGAATTCAGGTCCGTGTTCATAGGTGGCCATTCCCTTAAACCTAATCTCAGTGTCTTCAGACCTCAGTCTTAGAAGGCAGGGTCTGATATTCGGCTGCATCATGTGGATGCTGTTCTTGGTGTGAACTAGGCTGAGATTTGCATGTTAAGATTGTTTCGGTACTTAAAAAAATTTTTTTTAATTTTAATTATCTTATAGTAAAATTGACTTTTTTAGTACACATACCTATGAGTTTTTACATACACATAGATCCCTGTAAGCACTGCATCAGTTGGAATACAGAACAGTCTCATCACCCCAGAAAACGCCCTCTGTTATTCCTGTGTGATCACACCCTCTCTCCTACCCCAACTCCTGTGAACCACTGATCTAGTCTCTCACCACAGTTTTACCAAAGAGGTCATATAAATGGAATCCTACAGTACATAACCTTTTCAGGCTGATTTGTATAAACTGCTACCTAAATCAATAGTCTGTTCCCTTTTTACTGCCAAGTAGTATTCCATTGCATGTTTCTACCACAATTTGCTTATCCATTCACTAGCTGAATGACACAGGGCTTTTCCATTTTGGGACAATTACGCATCAGTTTAGTTCAGTTCAGTCGCTCAGTCGTGTCTGACTCTTTGCAATCCCATGAACTGCAGCACTCCAGGCCTCCCTGTCCATCACCAACTCCCGGAGTTCACCCAAACTCATGTCCACAGAGCCGCTATAAACATTTGGGTACAGGTTTTTGTGTGAAGAACTTTGGTTTTCATCTCTCTGGGATAAATATCCAGGAGTAGGATTTCTGGGTAAAAGAATAAGTGTATGTTTGGTTTTATAAGAAACTGCCAAACTGTTTTTCCAGAGTCCTATACCATTTTGCATTCCCACTAGCAATGAGGATTCTGATTTCTCGACAGCCTCTCTAGTGCTTGGTATTTTCAGTACTTTTATTAAGTCATCCTAGTAAGTAAGCAGTGGTATCTCAATGTGGGTTAAATTTGCCTTTCCCTAATAGCCAGTGACATCAAACACCATGTGGTGATTTGTCTGTCCAAATCATCTGCCCATTTTTTGATGGAGTTGTTTTCTTACTGTTGAGTTTAGAGACTTAAACAAGTGCCTACTCTGGATTCAAATTCAGACTTAAATTGAAGAAAGTAGGGGAAACCACTAGACCATTCAGGTATGACCTAAAGTCAAATCCCTTATGATTATACAGTGGAAGTGAAAAATAGATTTAAGGGACTAGACCTGATAGACAGAGTGCCTGATGAACTATGGATGGAGGTTCATAACATTGTACAGGAGACAGGGAACAAGATCATCCCTAAGAAAAAGAAATTCAAAAAAGCAAAATGGCTGTCTGAGGAGGCCTTACAAATAGCTGTGAAAAGAAGAGAAGCAAAAAGCAAAAGAGAAAAGGAAAGATATACCCATTTGAATGCAGAGTTCCAAACAATAGCAAGGAGAGATAAGAAAGCCTTCCTCAGTGATCAGTGCAAAGAAACAGAGGAAAACAATTGAATGGGAAAAACTAGAGATCTCTTCAAGAAAATTAGAGATACCAAGGGAACATTTCATGCAAAGATGGGCTCAATAAAGGACAGAAATGGTATGGACCTAACAGAAGCAAGTGGCCTTAGAAAGCATCACTACAAACAAAGCTAGTGGAGGTGATGGAATTCCAGTGGAGCTATTTCAAATCCTGAAAGATGATGCTGGGAAAGTGCTGAACTCAATATGCCAGCAAATTTGGAAAACTCAGCAGTGGCCATGGGACTGGAAAAGGTCACTTTTCATTCCAATCCCAAAGAAAGGCAATCTCAAAGAATGCTCAAACGACCCCACAATTGCACTCATCTCACACACTAGTAAAGCAATGCTCAAAATTCTCCAAGCCAGGCTTCAACAATACATGAACCACGAACTTTCAGATGTTCAAGCTGGTTTTAGAAAAGGCAGAGGAACCAGAGATCAAATTGCCAACATCCGCTGGATCATCGAAAAAGCAAGAGAGTTCCAGAAAAACATCTATTTCTGCTTTATTGACTATGCCAAAGCCGCTGACTATGTGGATCACAATAAACTGGAAAATTCTTCAAAAGATGGGACTACCAGACCACCTGACCTGCCTCTTGAGAAACCTATATGCAGGTCAGGAAGCAACAGTTAGAACTGGACACGGAACAACAGACTGGTTCCAAATAGGAAAAGGAGTACGTCAAGGCTGTATATTGTCACCCTGCTTATTTAACTTCTATGCAGAGTACATCATGAGAAATGCTGGGCTGGAGGAAGCACAAGCTAGAATCAAGATTGCCAGGAGAAATATCAATAACCTCAGATATGCAGATGACACCACCTTTATGGCAGACAGTGAAGAAGAACTAAAGTGCCTCTTGATGAAAGTGAAAGAGGAGAGTGAAAAAGTTGGCTTAAAGCTCATGAATTCAGAAAACAAAGATCACAGCATCCGGTCCCATCACTTCATGGCAAACAGATGGGGAAACAGTGGCTGATTTTATTTTGGGGGGCTCCAAAATCACTGCAGATGGTGATTGCAGCCATGAAATTAAAAGACACTTACTTCTAGGAAGGAAAGTTATGACTAACCTAGACAGCATATTAAAAAGCAGAGACATTACTTTGTCAACAAAGGTCCATCTAGTCAAGGCTATGGTTCTTCCAGTGGTCATGTATGGATGTGAGAGTTGGACTGTGAAGAAAGCTGAGCGCCGAAGAATTGATGCTTTTGAACTGTGGTGTTGGAGAAGACTCTTGAGAGTCCCTTGGACTGCAAAGAGATCCAACCAGTCCATTCTAAAGGAGATCAGTCCTGGGTGTGCATTGGAAGGACTGATGCTGCAGCTGAAATTCCAATACTTTGGCCACCTGATGCGAAGAGCTGACTCATTTGAAAAGACCCTGATGCTGGGAAAGATTGAAAGTGGGAGGAGAAGGTGACGACAGAGGATGAGATGGTTGGATGGCATCACCGACTCAATGGACATGGGTTTGGGCAAACTCCGGGAGTTGGTGATGGACAGGGAGGCCTGGCGTGCTTCGGTTCACGGGGTGGCAAAGTGTCAGACGTGACTGAGTGACTAAACTGACTGACTGATGAGCTTCATATGAAAGTGGTTCTTTTTTTTGTGCATATGATGTTCTGTTGTCCCAACAGCATTTGTTGAAAAAAAAAAAAAATCCTTTCTTCATTGAGTTGTCTTTGCACCTTTGTCAAAATTCAACTGGCCTTATCAATCAATAGGTTAAATGTAATACCTATCAAAATACCCATGATATTTTTCACAGAACTAAAATTTATATGGAATTATAAAAGATCCAGAATTGTGAAAGTAGTCCTGGGGGAAAAGAACAAAGCAGGAGACATAACCCTCTCAGACTTCACAGAATACTACAAAGCTGCTGCTGCTGCTAAGTCGCTTCAGTCGTGTATGACTCTGTGCGACCCCATAGATGGCAGCTCACCAGGCTCTCCCGTCCCTGGGATTCTCCAGGCAAGAATACTGGAGTGGGTTGCCATCTCCTTCTCCAATGCATGAAAGTGAAAAGTGAAAGTGAAAAGTGAAAATGAAGTCGCTCAGTAGTGTCCGACTCTTTGCGACCCCATGGACTGCAGCCTATCAGGCTCCTCCGTCCATGGGATTTCCAGGCAAGAGTACTGGAGTGGGGTGCCATTGCCTTCTCCGACTACAAAGCTAAGAGTACTCAAGATAGCTTGGTATTGGCAGAAATACAGATATATGAATCAATGTAAGAGCATAAAAAACCCAGAAATATACTCATACACTTATGGACAATAAATCTTTGAAAAGGAAAAAGAATATACAATGGGTAGACAGTTTCTTCAGCAAACAGTTGGAGAAGTTGGACAGCCACATGTAAATCAATGAAGCTAGAACACAGCCTCACACCATACACAAAAATAAACTAAAAAATAGCTCAAAGACTTAAAACACCATAAAACATCTAGAAGATAACACAGGCAAAACATTCTCTGACAAAAATCATACCAATGTTTTCCTAGATCCATCTCCCAAGGCAATAGAAACAAAAGAAAAAATAAACAAATGGGTCCTAATTAAACGTACAAGCTTTCACACAGCAAAGGAAACCATAAATGGAAGGAAAAGACAATCTACGGACTGGGAGGAAATATTTACAAATGGTGCACCTGACAAGGACTTAATTTCCAAATTATACAAACAAGTCCTATAATTAAATAACAAAAAACCAAACAACCCCATCGAAAAATGGGCAGGAGACCTAAACAGATACTTTCAAAGAAGACATACAGATGGCCAATAGGCACAGGAAAAGATGTTCATCACTGCTAGTTACAGAAATGCAAATCAAAAATACAATGAGGTACCACCTCATACCAGTGAAAATGGCCACCTTTAAAAAGTCTACAAATAATAAACACTAGAGAGGTTGTGAAGAAAAGGGAACCCTCCTACACTGTTTGTGGGAATGTAAATTGGTGCAGCCATTACGGAGAATAGTATGGAAGTCCCTCAAAAAACTAAAATTAGAGTAGACTATGATCCAGCAATCCCATTCCTCATATACCCTGATAAAACTATAACTTAAAAAGATACACACACCCCTATGTTCACAGCAGCACTATTTACAACAGCCAAGACAAGACACAACCTATATGTCCATCCACAGAGGAATGGATAAAGAAGATACGGTAAATATATGCATTGGAATATCACTCAGCCATTAAAAAGAATGAAATAATGCCATTTGCAGCAACATGGATAAACCTAGAGATTGTCATACTGAGTGAAGCAAGTCAGACAGAGAAGAAAAAATATTGTATAACATCCCTTACATGTGGACTCTAAAATGACATGACACAAATGAACTTACTTACAAAACAGAAAGAAACTCAAGAGACTTAGAGAATGAACTTATGGTTGCCAGGGAGAAAGGAGGGGGAAGAGATAGGGAGTCTGGGATAGACATGTACACACTGTTACATTTTACATGGATAACTAACACGGACCTACTGTATAGCATATCAAACTCTGCTCAATGTTATGCGGCAGCTTGGATGGGAGCAGAGTTTGGGAGAGAATGGATACGTGTATATGTATGGCTGAGTCTCTTTGCTGTCCACCTGAAACTATCACAACATTGTTAATCATCTATCAGTTCAGTCAGTCACTCAGTCGTGTCTGACTCTTTGCAACCCCATGGACTGCAGCATGCCAGGCCTCCCTGTCCATCACCAACTCCTAGAGTTTACTCAAACCCATGTCCATTGAGTTGGTGATGCCATCCAACCTTCTCATCCCCTGTGGTCCCCTTCTCCTCCCGCCTTCAATCTTTCCGAGCATCAGGGTCTTTTCAAATGAGTCAGTTCTTTGCATCAGGTGGCCAAAAGATTGGAGTTTCAGCTTCAGCATCAGTCCTTTCCAATGAATATTCAGGACTGATCTCCTTTAGGATTGACTGGCTGGATCTCCTTGCAGTCCAAGGGACTCTCAAGAGTCTTCTCCAACACCACAGTTCAAAAGCATCAATTCTTCACTGCCCAGCTTTCTTTACAGTCCAACTCTCACATCCCTATATGACTACTGGAAAAACCATAGTTTTGACTAGACAGACCTTTGTTGGCAAAGTAATGTCTCTGCTTTTTAACATGCTGTCTAGCATATTAATCATCTATACTCCAATACAAAATAAATAGTTAAAAATAAAAAGAAGTTGTGGTGTAAATATATAAGGCATTATGGATGGATGGATCTAGAAATTATCATAAGAAATAAGTCAAAAAGAGAAAGACAAATACCATAATATATCACTTATATATGGAATCTAAATACTACACAAATGAACAGATCTAAGAAACAAAATTGGACTTACAGATACACGGAGAACAGACTTGTGGTTAACAAGAGGGAGTGGGTGGGGGAGGTAGGGACTGAGAGTTTGGGATTAGCAGATGCAAACTATTATATACAGGATGAATAAACAACAAGCTCCTACTGTATAGCATAGGGAACTACATTCAATATCCTGTGATAAGCCATAATGGAAAAGAGTATGAAGAGAATATATATATATATATATATATGTATGTATAACTGAATCACTTAGTTGTATAGCAGAAATTAACACATTATAAATTGACTATACTTCAATACAATTTTTAAAAAATCAGGTGGCCTTACTTGTTTGTCTATTCTGAGTTCTCTGTTCTGTTCTACTCATCTGTGTGTCAATCTCTGTGACAATATCATACTCTCTTGATTACTACAGCTATATTCTAAATCTTAAAATCAGGTGGTGTGATTCTTCCAATTTACTTCTTTTTTTTAGTACTGTTTCCAGTATTTCCAGTATTCTAGCTCTTCTTTCTTTCCATTTTAACATGGTAAACTTGTCTGTTTTTGCAAAAAGAATCTTGGAAGTTTTACAGGAACTGCACTGAGTCTATAGTCCCACTTGGAGATGAAATGACCCCTTTATTATGTTGTGCCTACTGATCCATGCACACGGTGTGTCTGCGTAGTCACTACTTCTTGATATTTTTCATCAGTGTACTGCAATTTTCAGCATACAGGTTCTATACATGTTTTTTTAGATTTATACATAAGTATTTAATTTTATTTGGCATATTTGTAAGTAGTATGTGTTTTAATTTTCAGTTTCCAGATGTTCATTGTTAGAATATAGAAATGTGATTGATCCCTGTCTGTTGACCTTGTATCCTGTGACCTTACTAAATTCGGTTATTCATTCTAGGATTTTTTTGTGGGGAGGGGTAGCTTCCTTGGGGTTTTCTACATAGACAATTATGTTTTCTGCAAATAGTGACCGTTTTCTTTCTTTTTAAAAATATTTATTTATTTGGCTGTGCCGGGTCTTAGTTGTGGCATGTGGGACCTAGCTCTCTGAGCAGGGATCAAACCCAGGCCCCCTGCATTAAAAGCATGGGCCACCAGGGAGGTCCCCGTTTCTTTCCTTTCAATTTACATGCCTTTTATTTCCTCTTCTTGTCTCACTATTAGTTAGGATTTCTAGTACTATAAAAGTAGCTATCTTGTTTTATTCCCAATTTTAGGATAAATGCATTCAGTGTTTCATTGTGAAGTATGTTATTAGCCATAAGTTTTTGTAGATGTTCATGATCAAAAATGGATGTTTTATTGTCAGATGCCTTTTCTTCAACAACTGATATGATCAGGTGATTCTTTTTCTTTAGATAGTTAATATGGTAGATTAATTGATTTTCAGATATTGAATCAGCCTGTTATTCCCAGGATTAACCTCATCAGACTTAGTATATTAATTATTTTTATATACTGTTAGATCTGACTTGCTAACCTTGTGCTTCTTAAGAGGAAAGAGCTCAATGTGGCATTGAGAGACTTTGAGGGGGCAGGAGTGACACCATACAGAGGCTTGGACAACGTCCCACGAAAAACTCTCTGGATGTGACCCTCACAAAATATACAATCCAGTCAACGGACAAGGAATCATTAGTCTCACTCCTACTAATAACCAGGCATATGATACCTAAGCTCATATGTCAGATTATAGTTGGAATCTGATTGCTACAATACATCCATTCCAGCATTTCCATTCTGTGAGTCATGCTTTATGGAAATTTAGTGATGGAAAACTAAAAGGGCTGGACTTTTTAAAGAACCCACCAGGAACCTTCACTATCACCTTCATTCCCCTACTCTTCCAAAAAAAGAGAATGATGGTACATTGAAATCACTTTCCCAAGAAAATCTGGTCTAGGCAGAACTGGAGTTTTGACCTCTAGTTTGAACTGCTGATTCAACTCTACTGCTTCCTATGAATCCAGAAAAGAAAAATATCTGGTGTTCTATCTTCTGGTTCATTCTGCCCAGGAATTGAGATTCAATTGTCTAGATCTTCTTTGGAAGAGTACGAAGACTGCCTGAGTCCTTCAGGGAAAAGGTGCCATGATGCTGCTCATAGTAAGCAGGCTGAGTAATTTCACAACCAAGGAGACATCTGACACCCCTGGCCAAGTAGCCAAAATTCCCACCCTGGAAGGCTGTCAACCTCAAGGCACAAACAGTTCAGTAAACAGAGTGCAGATCAGGTAGAGGGGTGCTCTGAAGGTGACTAATTCATGTTCTAAGATGGGAAGATAAAAAAGGAATGGGTACAAGGAAGAGGTGACTGCAGCCATGAAATTAAAAGATGCTTGCTCCTTGGAAGAAAAGCTAAGACCAACCTAGACAGCATATTAAAAAGCAGAGACATTACTTTACCAACAAAGGTCTGTTGAGTCAAAGCTATGGTTTTTCCAGTAGTCATATAGGGATGTGAGAGTTGGGACTATAAAGAAAGCTGAGCGCCAAAGAATTGATGCTTTTGAACTGTGGTGTTGGAGAAGACTCTTGAGAGTCCCTTGGACTGCAAGGACATCAGCCAGTCAATCCTAAAGGAAATCAGTCCTCAATAGGACTGATGCTGAAGCTCAAAAACCAATACTCTGACCACCTGATGCGAAGAACTGACTCATTTGAAAAGACCCTGATACTGGCAAAGATCGAAGGTGGGAGGAGAAGGGGACAACAGAGGATGAGATGGTTGGATGGCATCTCCAACTCAATGGGCATGAGTTTGAGTAAACTCTGGGAGTTGGTGATGGACAGCAAGGCCTGGTGTGCTGCAGTCCATGGGGTCACAAAGAGCCAGACATGACTGAGTGACTGAACTGAACTGAACAAGGAAGAGGGGGAATTCAACTCCCATTGGAGAAAGAACACTTGGGATCCTTTGAGGACTAGGCCACCTGCTTCTCAAATCAAGTCCAGGTCCAACTTCTAGTCAGTCAGTGCCCAGTAAGAATAATCAAACAAGACTTATTAAACTATTTCTGGAGAAGCTGTAGGCCACTTGAACACAAAGCAAACTGAATCTCCAGAGGTTTCTTGATGGTGTTCTGCTCTTACTCTGCTCAACATCAGTGAACAGGGCTCTCACCTCCCTATATTATAGCATTAACAGGTAAGTCTCAGTTTGGCCTAAAGTCAAGTCGAGAATCTGTAGATGACTCCTAAGTCTTTTGTCTTCTCAGATAATGCAGGGGCCTGTCCAAAAGGAGATGAATAGTGACACTGTTTTATCTTCCCACATCAGAGCTGATACCTTTTCTGATAATCTATGTCAAAGGCCTCAACATGTGGTGCTATGCACTGCCCTTAGACAAAAGGGAACAATCTCTTCTCAGCATACAAGGGAGCAGTCACCATCCTCCCAGGAGGCGTATGTTCTCCAGCCTGCAGCAGCCTTTTCTCATTTGGCCAGCATTGGGCTGGCACATTCCTGAGCCAAAATGCACACATAAGCTGCTTTCCCTGGTAGTGAAGCTCTTTACTCCTGAGTGACTCTTATCAGGGACGGTTGGGCATTCTCAATTGGATTACGCTGACAAGGAAAAACTCCCGCGGTATATTATTTCAACACCATTTGACTTCAGAAATGCTTGTCTCGACCCCTTTTGCTCTCAGAGCCTACTTCTCCCTTCTTGCTTTCTAGAAGGTCACCAGCCTGCTCCCATCCTAACTCTTCATCCTGCAAATATTGGCTCATGTTCCTGGAGACAGAATATCATCATTCACAAGGTAGATCATGTATAACAGACTAATGAATCAGAGCATGATAAAAACAGAAGTCTAGTTCATTTACCCCACTTGACATTTCTGTATCCAGAGACATAGGACAGAATTATTTGAGCATAAAAAGCTCTCTGGTTCTGGGCTTTTATGTCTATGCCTGCACATTCCATTTTAGGGGAAAGTGTTAGATCCTCCTATTTTTTTTTTTTTTTTTTTTTGGTGTGCCATGCAGGATTTTAGTTTCCCCACCAGAGATTAAACTGATGTCCCCTGCAGTGGAAGCAGAGTCTTAATCGCTGGACCACCAGGGAAGTCCAGGTCCTCATATTCTACTTCTCTAAGCTATACCTAGGAATATTTCTTGTAAAAGTCAAAGTAAGATTGAGAATGAGCTACAAATGGAATTTTTGAGAAACTGTAAGTTCATAGGAAAGAGCTGTACTCTTTGGTAACTAGGGGACATCAGGAGTAGTGTGGTCCAAAGGATAAGCCAAACTAAACTTTGGTGGAGCCAGAAGCCTCTGAAATATCTGCCACACCTTTATTTCCAGCCTTGAAAGGTTAGGTGGGGATTTAGGCTTGATTTCAAGATCTGATTTGAGAGAAGGCTGCCAAAGAGCAGCTCTCAGAAAATTACCTAGTCTGGGCTTAAGGGTTAAACCCTGATAACCATTTGCAACCCTGTCCCATACAACAAGAGAAACAAACAAACAAACCGAAAGTGCTATGCCCAGTCTTGGTCTGTCACTATATGTGACCTTGGGCAAACACTTCACTTCTTTGGGCCATAGTTTTCTCATCCACAGGGTTTTCCCGGGAAAGATGGTGGTAGGAGTACACAGTTTAATGAAATTCTTTAAGGCTCCCTTTAGACCCTCCAAGCTTATTCTAAAGACAAAGTACAGTTTGGGAATAAATAAACATGAATGTAGACAGTCTGCTACAAAGGTAGCCTGGGGGAAAAGCAAGCCTGGTTTGTTTGTCTAAGCTCCTGAGAGTGGATCCTCTTTTTCTAGATATCATCCAGTAGTTTCCCAGATCTGTTTCCTATTTTCAAACAAATGCTTAGTTTCTCAAAGTGCCTTCAGACTGCATCGGGGGTGGGAGGCAGATTATCTCTGATATTATGACCCTTTAAGAAACAAAGTATGAAGGCTCCCTGGCGGCTTAGTGCTAAAGTATCCACCTGCCAACCCAGGAGACCACAGGTTTCATCCCTGATCTGGAAGGATCCCATATGCCATGGAGCAACTAAGCGTGTGCACAACTTCTGAGCCTGTGCTCTACAACAAGAGAAGCCATCCTGGTGAGGAGCCCAAGTACAACTAGAGAGCAGCCCCTGCCTCCAAAACCAGCAACGAAGACCCGGCACAGCCAAAAAGAAATTTAAAGGTTTTTTGTTGTTAAAGTACAGTGATAGCGTAATCACTACCACATCCAGGTACAAGGTGAGTCTATGGGTCTACCTAGAGCCTACATGGTACAAACCACCTTACACTAAGAAAGGCAAATTATGTTTAACACTTCGCCCTTTAAAAACCCCTTGAGAAGTATTCATTTTTCAGGCTAGCAGAGATGACATAAAAACTACTCTCCTTCTTCCGTAGACATCTGGCCTCCAAATGTTCAAAATGATCAAAAAGAAAAGAGTTTTTGGTATTTACATATGTTCTCTGGCTCAAACACCTTGTCAGGACCTGGGTCACCTCTGTCTCTACAGCAGGTCCATCTCTCCTTAGGGAGAGGATAGAAAAGAAGATTATTTTTTTCAGATTGAAATCTCTTGACAGCATATAGAGCCAAAGCAGGCTATTTCCCAAATATCTCTGCTCCGGAAATCCTCACTTTTATAAGCTCCTCCTTGTTGAGTAGGACCACCGTGGTCTGCCTGATGTCAAATTTAGCCTTCACTTTCAGAAGGTAAGATAGAAACTTAAAAGGCAGTGCACACATGGGAAAATACTTTTAATTTACTGGATGACTTTCTTCAATATGATACATAATACTGATTGAAAGAAGAATGAGCTTCCCACCTTGGACATTAATAACCAGTTAAATATTATTTACAGTTAAACAGTTATTTAAACTGTTAAATAACCAGTTTAGCTTGCTGCTAGGAGCTGCTATCTATACGACACACAAGAAGAATCCAATTCCATTGCTCAGGACAACAACCTTAAGCAGCCTCAGACATCAGCAACAGCTACATACTAAACTAATTATCTTATGTAGATAATTTTTATCTTTCCATTTTGAACTGTGGTGTTGGAGAAGACTCTTGAGAGTCCCTTGGACTGCAAGGAGATCAAACCAGTCAATCCTAAAGGAAATCAACCCTGAATATTTGTTGGAGGGACTGATGCTGAAGCTGAAGCTCCAATACTTTGGCCAGCGATGTGAAGAACTGACTCATTAGAAAAGACCCTGATGCTGGGAAAGATTGAAGGCAGGAGGAGAAGAGGATGACAGAGGATGAGATGGTTGGATGGCATCACCAACTCAATGGACATGAGTTTGAGCAAGCTCTGGGAATTGGTGATGGACAGGGAAGCCTGGCATGCTCCAGTCCACGGGGTCACAGAGTCGGACACGACTGAGCAACTGAACTGATCTGAACTGAATAGCCCTGAGGAATAATATTACTGTTCCCATTTTACAGATAAGAAAACCAAGCCTCTATGAGGTTAAATGACTTGCCCAAAGTCACACAATAAGTGGAACAGGTAGAATTCAAATCCAGGTCTGTTCTGGACTATGTTCTTAAACATTATACTATGCTATTGCTATGGGTTTACTATTAGATATATTAACTGCATAACACAGATGGCAGATAAAAATGTAAAACTTAACTATCCTAGAATTGAAGTTTCTCCTGTACCTTTCTTCTTCCTAACCAGTGACTAACACTGATTTTATGACTGCCATACAAATGAAGCTTCAGGTTTGCCCACATTCATTCCTAATCCAAGAGGGAAGAGTGAGGCTCCTTTAACAAGGCTGGCAGGGCTAAACAAGGCCCACAGGGAGCAGCCTCAAACATAGCGCAGAGGCCGGAGGACACACTGATCCATCTGTCTTACTGAGAGCCCAAGTTTAATGCGTATCAACTCTAACCACTAGTTCTCTTCCTTCTAGAGGAAATTGGCCCATATTGAAAGGAAAGCAATTAGGTTGTAACATACAGGCAAACCAGAGCTGCTGTGGTCCTTTACTCTGCCTTGCCGTTTTCTGCATTCATTGTATAAGACCAAGACCAAACTTAAGCAGGCAATTTGAAAGCCCAGGAGAAATTAAAAATTTCTGTTGCTATACTTTAAAACAGGACATTCACCCCAGCTTTATGCAGTCATTACACTTGGAGCAACTTTTTCAATCCAAATTCCCCTCACAGTCTAGTAAAATATTTCATTGTTCAATGGCAGCAAGAAGAGAAAACAATTACAGGTTTATCAGAGATTACCACTCTGTCAGGTCTCCTCCAGGGGCCCTGAAGGGAAGTAAAAGGAAATACTAAAGAACTAAATTCTGAATTGACATTAGCATAGTGTATAGATGATAGAAAAGACTGAAGGGTCAATAGCCAAAGCTTTTGGAGAAGAGTAAGAGAATCCCTAAAGAGGATCAGTCACAGGACTGGTAAGCAACTCTCCCTGTTCTCTACATGTACAGAATCCTACTTTTTCACCTTTCCCCAGCAGCTGGAAATTTTTTTTTTTTTTTTTAATAGCAGCATATCACAAATTCTTAGTGACAATAAGTCTGAGGAATCTTATTCTGCCTCAGCCACCTTTTGTGTTAATGGGCTCAAGAACTTTATGACAAGGGACATTTCCATTTTACTGATGGGAAAAACAAAGACATTGAAAATATAATCAACAAGGGCCAGGACAAGTACTCTAACCACCTGCCATTGCTGCCTCTAAAGACATGACTATGAGCTGGAGAATGAACAAATAAAAGTTTATGGGAGCACCAGTACTCTGAGAAGTCACATGTTACTTGTTCTGAAAGGTACCCAGAGAACTTTCAAGACAGCTGAATCTAGAGGAACAATCCTGAAAGGGTTGGGAAACAACCTTTTAGAAAACATGGGACAGAACCCAGGTTCAGCCAACACCTGTTTCCCCAACAATATCTGTCTCTCTCATTTTATTCCAAATTCACACAATACAAAAGCTGCATTATTCTGGTAAAGTTGCATTCCAGGCCAGAGTGCACAGTTAATGTTTTTTACAGCCCACATGCCTCTTTGTGATGGATGGCCACTTTATAATGAAAACCTTTATGCTCAATCAATTTATAAATAATGAGTCTTCCATTACATGGCATTAAAAACAAACCTCAAATCAGAAAGACTCAGAAATAAACAAGGAATAGGAACAAAAGTGATTGCTGGAAAGACAAGAAGAACTCAATAGAATGCTCTTAATTCCTTCATTCCTAAAGAATACACAGTGCTAAGGAGAATTTGGTATCAAAAAAGGTATTAATTTCAACAAATACTGTTGAAACAACTGAACACTCATATGCAAAAAAAAAAAAAAAAAAATTTTTTTCACCTAAACCTCATGTTACACAAAAATTAACTCAAAATAGATCATAGGGGTAAATGAAAAGCATAAATCTGCATAGTTTTTAGAAAGAGTACTTCAATAGGACACAAAAAACAAAATGCATGAAAGAAAAAACTGGACTTCAATAAAAACAAAATATCTATTCTATGAGAGATACTGTTAAGAGAATGAGAAAACAAGCTACAGATTGGGAGAAAATATTTATAAATAACTGTATAAATTATAGTTAAAACTGCAATAAAGGACTTGAATCCAGAATAGACTTAAGTCTTTAAACTCAACAATAGGAAAACAATTCCCATCAAAAAATGGGCAATAGACTTGGACAGACAGATCACCAAATGGTGTTTGATGTCACTGGCCACTGACTGACTGAAGTGACTGAAGTTGCTCAGTCGTGTCCGACTCTGCGGCCCCATGGACTGTAGCCACCAGGCTCCTCCATCCATGGAATTTTCCAGGCAAGAGTACTGGAGTGGGTTGCCATTTCCTTCTCCAGGGGATCTTCACTGGCCATTAGGGAAAGGCAAATTTAACCCACATTGAGATACCACTGCTTACTTACTAGGATGACTTAATAAAAGTACTGAAAATACCAAGCACTAGAGAGGCTGTCGAGAAATCAGAATCCTCATTGCTAGTGGGAATGCAAAATGATATAGGACTCTGGAAAAACAGTTTGGCAGTTTCTTATAAAACCAAACACACACTTATTCTTTCACCCAGAAATCCTACTCCTGGATATTAATCCCAGAGAGATGAAAACCAATGTTCTTTACACAAAAACCTGTACCCAAATGTTTATAGCGGCTCTATGCGTAATTGTCCAAAAATGGAAAAGTCCAGTGTCGTTCAGCTAGTGAATGGATAAGCAAATTGTGGTAGAAACATGCAATGGAATACTACTTGGCAGTAAAAAGGGAACAGACTATTGATTTAGGTAGCAGTTTATACAAATCAGCCTGAAAAGGTTATGTACTGTAGGATTCCATTTATATGACCTCTTTGGTAAAACTGTGGTGAGAGACTAGATCAGTGGTTCACGGGAGTTGGGGTAGGAGAGAGGGTGTGATCACACAGGAATAACAGAGGGCGTTTTCTGGGGTGATGAGACTGTTCTGTATTCCAACTGATGCAGTGCTTACAGGGATCTATGTGTATGTAAAAACTCATAGGTATGTGTACTAAAAAAGTCAATTTTACTATAAGATAATTAAAATTAAAAAAAATTTTTTTAAGTACCGAAACAATCTTAACATGCAAATCTCAGCCTAGTTCACACCAAGAATGGCATCCACATGATGCAGCCGAATATCAGGCCCTGCCTTCTAAGATTGAGGTCTGAAGACACTGAGATTAGGTTTAAGGGAATGGCCACCTATGAACACGGACCTGAATTCAGAAAAGCCCTTTCCTCTGTGGAAAGGCTAGACTGGCATGGGGAGCCTATTTCTTCTCTCCCTGGGCTCTTCTAACCAATATTAGAAAAAAAATTGTTACTGGAGCTTGTTCTTTAGAAACCTTCAGCTGAAGCAGCCCTGCAGAGACAGATCACACTTCCATCAATTTCAAGCCTACTGAGAACAGTAGAGAAACTACTCTTTGGTATATTAAGTGGGCTTTGGAAGCTCACACCCTAACCTTTTGTTTCTTGCTTTAACCTTTGGCTTCCAAGAATTTGTTCCCTAAGACCTAGGTAAGATAGAGGCATTAAAAATACAGAGAAAGAATTTTACCAGGGCATACTTTATTTTCCATAATATTTGATACATAGGATGCCAAATCCTAACTGGCTAAAGGCCCTTGGCAATATTAACATTACAAAGGGAAATGATTTCTACTGCATTCAGCTTCAAGGAGAAAAGGTAGGGGTAAAAAGCAAGAGTGGGAAGGGGCTTTCATCTGCCACACAGACTAACTACCCCCTGATCAAGAAGCATTAGGGCCACCAAAGGCCCCTCTCCTACATGATGATGCTTGTTTACCTGCGTCAAATGTATCAAGTCACAGCACATACATTATTACCTAGCCATGTCCTGAAAATTTCTAATCCAGCATCCATTAGATTAGATCTGAATTCTGCTGGCCAAGCCCCAGCCTCTCAGGGGGCTGGCATAAAATAGGGAGGCTGGAGTAGGGTTTCAAACACCTGTTTCAGCTTTTTAAGTGTCCGATTCAGGCCACTGTGCTCTGGCAGCAGGGACCCTGATGATACGGGTTCTCTTCTCCTGCCAAATCCTCAATTTAAAGAGCCTAGCCCCCCAGGGGAGGAAAAGATAGACTGGGGGTTATAGCCACCTTGAAGAAATGTTTCTTTCAAACACATATCTCCCCTATGATCCAGCAATTTCATCCTTAAGTATTTGTCTAAGAGAAACTAGAATATATGTTCATAAATAGACTTGTATAAGAACGTTCATAGCAACCTATTCATGAAGGACAAACACTAGAAACACTCCAAATATCCTTCAATAAGAAAATAAGTAAATTCTCTTATGGTTTACCCATACAACTGCATACTACTCAGTAAAACAGAATGAATCAAAACTAAAAAAAAAAACTAGTGATATATGCAACAACATGGATGAATTCCAAAAACATGCTAAGTGAAAAGAAGCTAGATACAAAAGAGAATATCTTATGTGATTCCATTTACAGGAAATTCAAAATCAAAACTAAGGTATGCTGCTGCTGCTAAGTTGCTTCAGTCGTGTCCGACTCTGTGCGACCCCAGAGATGGCAGCCCACCAGGCTCCCCTGTCCCTGGGATTCTCCAGGCAAGAACACTGGAGTGGGTTGCCATTTCCTTCTCCAATGCATGAAAGTGAAAAGTGAAAGTGAAGTTGCTCAGTCGTGTCTGACTCTTAGCGACCCCAAGGACTGCAGCCTACCCGGGATCCCAGCCTCCGTCCATGGGATTTTCCAGGCAAGAGTACTGGAGTGGGGTGCCATTGCCTTGGTAATAGAATATAGAAAGTGGTTTTGTGTATGCGCGTGTGGGTTAACTTAAAGGCGGCAGAGGAAACTGGTGTGATGAAAATGTTATATATCTTTTTTTTAAGATGGTTAATGAATGTCTACAATTCTCAAAAAATTATCAACTGAACACCTAAGGTCAGTGTACTTCACTGTATGCTAATTGTATTTCAACTAAAAAAGAAAAAAGAAGAGAGAACTAGGGGTGCTTGGGATCAGCCTCTCCTATTGGGATTATTTAGGAGAATGAAGACATAGAAGAGAAGAAGCAGATTTGCTTCTCATCACCATTCTGGGAGCAGAGGCTCAACAGCGAGCTGAACTGCCACCTCAGTGCCCCTTGGGCAACCTTTGGGGAAAGAAAAGATTTTCAAGTTGTAACTGATATACCCTTAGTGAGGCCTATGGTTCCCCAAAGGAGTGTCACTGAAATGTCTTCCAGTGTTTACTTGTCTTCCAGTGTTTACTTCTCCATTGATAAAAGTATAATCAGGGTTCAATTTAGAAGTTCACAAAGAAAAAGTTAGGCCCTCACTACTTAAAATTCAGGGACTTGGTGGTCTAGTGGTTAAGAGTCTGCACTTCCACTGCAGAGGGCACAGGTTTAATTCCTGGTTGAGGAACTGATATTCCACAGGCTGAGTGGTGTGGCCAAAAAAAACCACACAGTCTTAAAAAATATATTATAACCATAGTAATAGACAAGCAAGTCAGAGCTCTAGTTCTAGAGCCGTCACCACTCTGTCATGAGACCTTATATAAAACATGACCTCTAAGCCACAGTTCCTTCTCAATAAAATGGGCCTGAATGACATTTTTGCTTCACCTTAGCTCTACCACTGTATTATTTTAATACTCTTATTAGTTCATATGACCTCCAGGATCAGATGGGGAAGGCAAGCCTTGTAATCCTTCTCAGCATTGTTATAGATTCATCCTTTAGTTTAATGAGAGCCACCCCCCTCCCCAACCAGAAAGAGTCTGCATTTCGTGTGAAATGATTTCACTCCTCTAACACAGAGTTAGATTCAAAGAAAATAGCTTACAGCTTAGGAATATAAGAAGCTGCTTACATGGCAAACCCAAGGTGGTGCAGCATAAGAGAAGAGTGCTGTGCTGAGTCTCTCAGTCGGGTCCAACTCTTTGCGACCCCATGGGCTGTAGCCCGCCAGGCTTCTGTCCATGGGGATTCTCCAGGCAAGAATACTGGAGTGGGTGGCCATGCCCTCCTCAGGAATCTTCCCAACCCAGGTCTCCCACCTTTCAGGCGGATTCTTTACTGTCTGAGCCACCAGGGAAGTCTATAAAAGAAGAGTAGGTATCCTCAAAATCCAGTGGGAAGACTGGAGAAGAAAACAAACATGTATTGAGTGCCTATTATGTGCTAGGTATGCATTGTACTAGACTCCTTGCATGTATCATTTTGTTTAATCCTTAGGAGAACCCTGGTAAAACAAGTTTTTAATCCCCATTTTACAGATGAAAAATGGAGGTTCAAATAGGTCAAGTAACTGTCAAGACCCTGATGCTGGCAAAGACTGAAGGCAGGAGGAGAAGGGAATGACAGAGGACGAGATGGTTGGATGGCATCACTGACTCAATGGACATGAGTTTGAGCAAGCTCTGGAAGATGGTGAAGGACAGGGAAGCCTGGCGTGCTGCAGTTCATGGGATCACAAAGAGTTGGACATGACTGAGTTACTGAACAACAACAACAAACTTCCAAGACAACCCAATGGTAGAGACTGGATTTGAACCCAGGTCTGTTCAGCTCTAAAAGTTACACTTTTCTCCACAACCATTTGGCAGGAAATAAGTTGGAGATCCTATATCTCCAAAGGGCCCTAGCATTTTTGCCTTCTTGTAAATAACTTATTTCACACATGTCATGTAGCTCTTGGCACTATACAGAAGAAAGGGTTAAACCTACTGTTAGGAAGAGGAAATTCCCTGGAAAATTGAAACACATGCTGTGGCTCTGACTAAATTTCACACCCGTTCTGTTGAGCAACATCCATACTGTGTGAGAAAAGATTCCTTCCCCATCACCCCAGCCCCATTCTTTATTCATTCTATCACCTGCTGCCTTCCTTCAGACTAAGCTGAGAGGGAGGAAGGGAGGAAGACTATACATCTTTGCTTAGTGCATATTTAAGCTAGAGGTTAGTACACCCAGGGTAGGAAGAATTACGTGTGAAAAGAGAAAAGGAATGACACTTTCTCATTTCTGCTTGGACCAGCATAGGAGGGAGCTCTTATGATAAGCTACAATGAAGAAAGTGGTTAGACTTCTGCTGGGGAGGAAAAGAGGGGAGGCTGTTCTTTCTGGAGAGTAGGCAGAATTCAGAAGAACAAGGCCAGTGTACACCTGTCCCCTTGTCTGGAATTTCATGCTCAAGTGAACGCTGAATTTCTGTCCATGAGACTTATGCCTCACCCAGGAGAGCAAGTGGGAAGGTGGAAAAAATTTTTTCCTCTCTGCTACCCTCTTCAAACAGATTCTAATTTCCAGTCCCAAATAACAATGAGTCTAGTTATTTGGTACTGGAAGCTGACTGGATGAAAGAAGCTTGTGGGAATTTAAGAGCCTAGGGTAGCTAGTAGCTACTTGGTATAAAAGAAAGGTAAGGACAGGTAATGCCATTATGATAATCTCCAAAGACAGTCCCATACAATGCCACCCCTTACATGGCTTCCTCCCATCAAGAGGTTCCCCTTGAATCTGGTCTGTGACTGTGTTGACAGATATAATGCAGGGGAAGGGACAATCTGGGACTTCAGTGCCCAGGCACTAAAAAGGCTTTGAAGCTTCTATTTCTTTCATTTTGGCAATCTGAACTGCCATGTACAAATTCTAAGCTACTCTATGAGAGGTCATGAGGGAAAGCCCTGGAGACTGAAGCATCACATCAAAAGAAGCCACATGGCACCAGACATCTAAGCCACAGTCATAGCTGACTGCAACTTCAAGAAAGATCCTAAATGAGAGCATTAGAAGAACTGCCCAGCTGAGCCCTAGTCAACCCATGGAATTGTGAGATATAATAAAATGGTTGTGCTTTAAGCCATGAACTTTTCGAGTGGTTTGTTAGGTAGCAACAGATAACTGAAACAGCTAGCTTTTGTTAAAAATGAAGCTAGTATTCTTTTGTCCTGGGCATATAACATAAACTCTATTGCATAAACAAGGAAAATCGACCCAATTTTAGTTAAAAAGAATTTATATTGGGGGGGAATCTCATTCCATTAGCAATTGAAGATTAAAAAAAAAATCTTAGAATAAACTTAAGAAATTTATGGTACATAAATGGGGGAAAGAAGAACCTACAAATTTTACTAGAGTTACAAACGAAGTCTTGAATAAATGCAGAAGCAAAAACATGTTTCAGGACAGGGAGGCAAACATATATATTATAAAGATGTAAAGTCTCCTCATATTAATTGACATTTTAAAATCAAAATCCCAATTGGAATTTTTAAAAGAACTTGAGTAAGTGACCCTGTACTTCATGTGAAAGAATAACCAGATAATGATAGCCAGAATATTTTTTTAAAAAACTGATGCTGGGAGGGATTGGAGGCAGGAGGAAAAGGGGATGACAGAGGATGAGATAGTTGGATGGCATCACCGACTCGACGGACATGAGTCTGAGTGAACTCCGGGAGTTGGTGATGGACAGGGAGGCCTGGCGTGCTGCGATTCATGGGGTTGCAAAGAGTCGGACACAACTGAGCGACTGAACTGAACTGAATGAAAGTTTGTAGTAGTATCATTTTAAAATGAGTTACAAAACTATAACAAATAAGCACGTATAATACTAGCAGAAGAACAAGTAGAATAATATGTAATATATGATAAAAGAAAATTCAATAAATGGTGCTGTAACACATGGTTAATTATTAGGGAGTAAAAGTTATATTCCCGCTTCATTTCACTTGACAAAATAAATTCTATGTGATTAAAAGAAGATAATAATTACCTTCTTTGTTTGTGAATAATAATTCACTCAACAAATATTTATGAGCACCAACTGTGTAGCAGTTACTGGGATGGATAATAGAAATATAGTGGTGAACAATGCAATGCAATCCTTTCCTATGTAGTAGAAGAGAAAGACATTAGGGCTCACATAAGTGCTAAAAGTGTTCAAGAGTTAAATGTAAAAACTGAAACATATTAACAGGTGAAATAAAGTGACCTGAGATGAAGGAAAAGTAGTTATAAGATTCATCAACATATGCTTAGCAGAAGAAAAGGAAACGGAAGTAGAGCTGAAAAGGCTGAATACCAGGGTCCTTCAGAGGGAAGCACCAGTGAGAAACAAGTTCTGAAATGGAAGCATCAGGGGGAGGGTGAGAAAAAAGAAGAAAATAAAATGGATGAGGAGGAAATCATTGAAGAACTAACATAAGATCATCTCCCAATCAAATAATAATGATTTTCCTAGATCAGAAGGACCCTCACTAAGAACGTAGCACAATGACTAGAAAGGGGCATCAAGTGTTTACATCACGTGTTTTAGAATACTGAAACAAAGAGATTGCAAAAAACTTCCAGTTCAAACACAAAGGACTGAGAATCCGTGGTATCAGACTACTCAAGAGCAACACTGGAAATGAAGAGACAAAGAAGCAAAGCCACCACATTCTGAAAGAAAATAATTTCCAAACTAGGATTCTATATCCTGTCAAATCTTCACTCAAGAGCAGTGCAGAATACAAATAGTTTCAGATATACAGTCTAAAATAACTTATATAGCAGGTGTCTTTTCCTAGGAGCCTTTGGAGGATTTTCAACCCAAATTGAGAGAGTAAAACAAAAAGGAAATGGACATGGAATCCAGGAAAAAGGAGTCCCGAGAAAAGTGAAGGGAAGTTTCAGGATGACAGCTGTACCTCATGCCTAGACAGCAACCGATGCAGAATGGAAGAAGAGGCTAGCAGGCACTGATAAAGATTCTCCAAGAAGAGAGAAAAATGGAGTACAAGATAAAAATGGAAGAGACAAGAATGGAGTTTGATCATGTGGGAAAACAATATTCAGAGTTAAAAACTGTATTGTAGAGCTTGAGAAGAAATAGTAACACTAACATAGAAAATTAAGTATATTTTTCAAAAGGGAGTAATATCTGACTTATAGTAAATAGTACTTAAGATCTTAATAAGGTAAAGACTGAATATTGATTTAGCCAACTGGAAAGAGAACTATCATATATTGGGAGGATGGAGGGAAGGAAAATAGGTATCAAGTAGCACTGCAGAAGTGCTATATTTCTACATCTAGGAGTAGGAAGTCAACAGATAGTGGTTCAAATGTTTAAAATCTATTTTTAAAAAAAAGTTGTGTTGTTCAGTCATGTCTGACTCTTTGTGACCCCAGGGACTACAGCACGCCAGGCTTCCCTGTCCTTCACTATCTCCCTATCTTTGAGTTTGCTCAAATTCATCTCCATCGAGTTGGTGATGCTACCTTAACCATCTTACCCTCTGCTGCCCTCTTTTCCTTTCCCCTTCAATCTTTCTCAGCATCAGGACCCTTCCAATGACTCAGCTCTTTGCATCAGGTGGCCAAAGTACTGAAGCTTCAGCATCAGACCCTCCAATGAATATTCAGGGCTGACTAAATTCATTTAGTATTTACTGGTTTGATCTCCTTGCAGTCCATGGGACTCTCAAGAATCTTCTCTAGCACCAAAGTCTGAAAGCATAAATTCTTCGGTGCTTAACCTTCTTTATGGTCCAATTCTCACATCCATACAAGAATACTGGAAAAACCACAGCTTTGACTATATGGACCTTTGATGGCAAAATGATGTCTCTGCTTTTTAATATGTTGTCTAGGATAGCCCAGTTGGTAAAGAATCTGCCTGCAATGCAGAAGACCCCAGTTCAATTCCTGGGTCTGGAAGATCTGCTGGTGAAGGGACAGGCTACCCATTCCAGGGTCACAAAGAGTCGGACACAACTGAACAACTTTCACTTTCATGCTGTCTAGGTTTGTCAATAGCTTTCCTTCCAAGGAGCAACTGTCTTAATTTTACAGCTGCAGTCACCATCCACAGTGGTTCTGGAGCCCAAGAAAAGAAAATTTGTCACTGCTTCCATTTTTTTCCCCTTCTATTTCCCATGAAGTGATGGGACCAGATGCCATGATCTTAGTTTTTGAATGCTGAGTTGTAAGCCAGCTTTCTCACTCTTCTCTTTCAACCTCATCAAGGGGCTCTTTAGTTCCGCTTCACTTTCTGCCATTAGAGTGGTATCATCTGCATATCTGAAGTTGCTGATAATTCTCCCAGCAATTTTGATTCCAGCTTGTGATTCATTCAGCCCAGCATTTCGCATGATGTGCTCTGTATATAATTTAAATAAACAGGGTGACAATATACAGCCTTGTCATACTCCTTTCCCAATTTTGAACCAGTTGTTGTTCCATGTAAGGTTCTAACTGTTATTTCTAGATCCACGTACAGGTTTCTCAGACAGATAAGGTGGTCAGGTATTCCCACCGCTTTAAGAGTTTTCCACAGTTTGTTATGATCCACACAGTCAAAGGCTTTAGGATAATCAATGAAGGAGAATTAGATGTTTTCTGGAATTCCCTTGTTTTCTCTTTTTCTGGATTCTCTTGCTTTCTCTAAGCAGGTCATGTCCTAACTTAAACTATAGTCAAAGAACAAAGAGCCTCTCAAGAGTATGATCTAAACACAGAGGTAACTGACAAGAGACTATTGTCCTCATTTGGATATGAATTAGTATGTCACACTGAAATCAAGTGGATAAAAAGAATAGCAAAGAAAACTGAATACAAGCAATAAAGAGAATTACCACTGCTCACCTTGCAATAAAAGTAGGAAGCACCATTACTACCATGATGTATTAAGATGCCTATTCTGGGTCAGTTCTTATCCATTGGTTCAGGGTACACAGATCTGAGGGCTTCTCACATGACTGAGTGACTAACACACAGATACACACACACACAGAGGTCTCCACTTTGATGGCAGTAACAAAACCAAGATCTTCCCAAGAGTTCAGGCCTGGCTCTATCATTACTCACTTTCTCGATTTCAGCAAAAATAACTACCTTTAATTTCTTGCTCCCAGAATTAATCTATCCCTTCTTGGTACTTCTAGAATGCTGTTGCTTTAGTATATAGAGCATATTCTGGCTTGTGGGGGAAAAAAAAGGAAAGGTGAAACATGTTAGTAGCTTCAGTTGTGTCTGACTCTTTGCGACGCTAGGGACCACAGCCTGCCAGGCTCCTCTGTCTGTGGAATTCTCCAGGCAAGAATACTGGAGTGGGTAGCCATTCCCTTTTCCAGCGGACCTTGGACTTGACTCAGAGAACAAATCCAGGTCTCCTGCATTGCAGGCAGATTCTTTACCATGTGAAGTACCATTATGGAATAGCTAATTGTAGTCTGTAAGCTCCTGGAAGGCAGAGAGGGTTCATGAAGATAGTAGTGCTCAATCAATGCTTTTCAGTTTAAAAAGGTCACAGGGACATACTAACGAAATCCATATCCCAATTTTCCTATAAAAGATTTCTTGTCATTTCCAGGAAAAATTGGTGAAAAGTAAGGTTTATAAGGAATAGGGCAGCACCTGAACAGAAGGTCCCTCCATATGTGACCAGTGGCTGTTGGCCAAGAGTGAGAGTTCAGAGAAGTAACATTTCTGAGAACAGCCTGCCAATGGAGATGGAAAGCAGTTAAACTCTGAGGTGGCTGTATTGGGAAGGGAGATGGGAGAGAGGCCATTTTGTGCTCTTTGGGGAAAATGTTAATGAGAGGTTTCACAAATGTCAGACTTGCCTGATTAAACGAAGCCAGCAAGGTAGATGTTTTTCATATTAATGCCATCTTTGCTAAAAGAGCAAAAGGGGAAAGAAAAGGAGGTTTGAGAATGGAAAATGATAAACTTAAAATTATTTACAGAAGAAATTATGCTTCTAAGTTGGGCAAGGGTATAAAAGAAGAACTGTTATCTGGCAGGTATTGCTGCTCCACATCCTTGCCCCTTTCAAAAAGAAAAATGTAAGCCCTGAGGCCAGGAGAGAAGATAGATCACTGTGCCCTATGCCCTGCCCAGGGTGTCTAATAATGAAGAACTCAAAGAATCTAAGCAAGTTAAGGCACAGTTAAGTTTTATCTGAATAATTACTCTTAAAACTTAAAGGAGAAAAAGTACAGGAAGAAAGTCAATAAAATAATTGATATGTTTAAGGGACTTTTTCCTCCTTAGTTTGGGCCTGCATCTAGAGTTTGCAGAATTTCTGTCACTTAAATTAAAGGCTAGGGACGGGCAAGTGCTGTTGATTAGAGAGCTCAGCCTTCTTTTACTCCCATTCCTCCCCAGCCCAGCCTGCAATTGTGTCCCAATCAACCAGCATTAATACAGATACACAGAGGTATTTATTTGCTGCTGATTCTGCCTGGCTGTATTCAGGCTAGATCTCCATGTGTATTTAATAAATCACAGTAGTTAGGTGGACAGGATTAGTTCCAAGTCACCTAATGACTATATCATGAACTGCAGCATTAAAGGGATTAATATTAATCTGAGTCATTGCAATTCAGTGGGAAGGCCAGTCTGTCGTCCAACAGGAGCTCCGGCCGGCAAGAAATCCCCAACAAGACCAGGAAGATTAATGAGGGCTTCTACATTCTGCCTGCAAATCTTCACCTACCAGGGTGTGGGGTAGTGAATCCCAGCCCAGACGAGCTCATAAATAACCCACAATATCACAAGTATTTGGGGCAGCTGTGCCCCAGCAAAGCAGGGCCAGCTAGCCCTCTCCATCTTCTCCTCCTGTAACCTACACCATCGAGATGGCACAAGAATTTTACAGGCCCACACAGCAGCCGGTTTTGTTTTCTTTCATGTAAGGGCCCACACCTCGTAAATCACATTCTTATTTCAGGAAAGGAATAGTACTAACTGCAGTCTGGTCTTGGGTATACGCAGAAGAACATGTAGTGTCACCTCCCTGAAGTTGGGAACATAACCTGGCCCCCACAATACAAGGAGCCTGCTTTCAAGTCATGAAATGTTCCATCTGCCTAGCAGCACAATTATTCTTTATTAGCATTCACAGTATTGCTACCCTTGCACGGGACTCTGGAGTGCATATTCAGAACTATTTTTCCTTGTCCTGTCAAAGTGAACACTCACTGTCCACAAGACACTACAGGAACCAGCATTTCCTTGTGCCTTGGCCCTAATTTCACCACCAGGAGACCACAAAGATGAGCCTAGCCAAGTCTCAGATCTCTATAGGACAGGCAAATCCTTGCTTTCAGTGGCTTAGAAAGCAAACTAATGGCGCCAATGTGAGATGCAGACAGAGAAAGCAACAGGGCAAAATTAAACTCAATTCACTGGAAACCAATTTCTTCTTCAGTGACTGACTCTACAGGCACTTGAGGAAAACACCTGGAGCCAAATTTCATGAGCAGAATTCTTTCTGTAGGAGAAACCAAACTGAAACAGCTGTTTCCACCTTGTAGCATCACAGTTTCACAGTTTGGGAACACCCAAAGTATGGGTTTACTGCAACCAAAGACCCTTGAAACTGCACAGACAACAGTGGATCAGCTGCCAAGATTCCCCTGCAATGGATGAGATTGCTAACTATAATAGTTAGGCACCAACAAAGGTTACTGAACTAAAAGCGAAACTTCAAAAGCATTAAAATAAAAGAGAACTGAAGGCCTGGTGCCAGGTTATCCAAAGTTTATAAATGTTTGCTAAGCAACATAAGCATAGAGCTGATATGGCTGCAACTGGGAAGGGAAGAGACCCATTAAGTGCATTATGCCTCAAACCCACAGCAGAATGGGGACAGTGAGAGATTTAATTATTTTCTAAGTTTGTTAACATTCCACCATTCTTATAGGAGATATGTCTAAAATGGGGCCCACTCAAGCTTCATTCAGTAAAGGAGGAGCTTAGAGAACTGTTAAGGTAGGTCTCTGTTTTCTAGTTAAGGTGGAAAGGAAGAAAACTCTTTATTTGTTGGGAAAATGCTCTGATAAGCTAGGGAACCTATAAATTCTCCGTTTCACTGGAGTTCAACTTTGAGGAAATACACAGGGTGCAGGAATGACTGGTTCTACAGCCAACAAAGGCAGTTCACCTGAGTGGGAACCAAATAAAATTATGCCCATATCCACAGTTCATGTTTTCCTGACAGCTTCATTAGCATGAAGTTCTGAAGGGATTGATCAAGTTAAGTGACAGGGACTTTCTCATCATTCTTACTAAACCAAAACTCAAAAGCTTTCATCAGACATTAAAGCTTTGTTCTCCACAAGAGAGATACAAAGGAAGGGAAGCATGAGATAATCTTGGAGAAAAAGATGGGTACAGCAACTTTTCTCGATAGTTGCAAAAGGCTCAATTCTCTCTCCACCTATATTCCCTGTACCATTTCTTCACCTTCCAATCTCTTGACTAAAGCCCCTCTCCTGGTTCTAAAAAAAATTAACTACCCAACACATGGAGTCCGAAACCTTTTCTTCATAGCCAAGTCAGCTCAAATTAAGGCTCAAGTCAGTGGCCTCAGGACAACTAGGGACACTAATCAAAAGTAGGACCATGCTAAGATGGGGTGTATATACCACAACAATCTGCTTAGAGCTTCAGCCCCAATACAGAATGATTAGGAGTATTTATAGGACTTAAGAGCTGCTCTGTCTCTTGCCAGACATTCCTGTCCTTCTAATAAATAAGTCCTCAAATTATCAGAGGAAAGATGCTCCCAAGACATAAGGAATCTGTGTTACCTAAGTCTATGGGAAAGGGACTTCTGTAAGCACCAGGAAGCTTTCTTTCCTCAAAACACTCTCTAAAGGAGAATGCCCTGCACAATGCTGAGTCCCCAGGCCATCATGTACACAGGAACAGGGCCATCCAGCGGGATGCATCAGGCTCCAGGAATGCTGAAGTCTACATATTTGCCATTCAGCACCAAAATGGCTTTTCAAGTTCAATCAGCTATAAATGTTGCTTTGTTTTAATTTTCCACTGAACTTCCTGGAACCTATTATCCAACTGTCAGGGATGTATATTTAGCAAGAGCAACATGGCCTCTTTGCCACTGCCCCACTGCTCTTGTCACCTCTAATAAACAGAAAATCAATCCCTTCCTCAACCCCACACAAACCTCTGTGGCTTGGGGCTGCTAAAGAATAGTCTTGGTGTAGAAGCCACAGGCTGACCAAGCACTCATACTTACCTGAAAATCTGAAAATCCCAAAATCTCTTCTAGGTTAATACCACTGCAATATTTTCTAACAGTCCCAGAAAAAAAAAAAACTCTAGTGCTTATAATCATAAAAGTACAAACATGCAGGCATGCCTCTATTCTAGGGAATACCAAAAGTAAAAATGAGGTACCTAACAGAGACCAGAAATCTAATACTGATTAATAGAAATATCAACCAATACAGGCACAGCAGATTCAATGCTAATATAACATATATCATATTTAATAGAAAAGATTTGAAAACCAAATCAAGGCTAAGAAGAATAAGCAGGGCAGATACACGATTTCGATTTCATCTCAGGGTGCAAGTTTGAAAATATAACTTCCTCTTGGTCAATAGAATATCAGTATAACTTTTTCAACTCTGTCAAGATGCTTCTGCCTTTCTGAGCTACTGACACTTTTTACTCTGACAACAAATAGTAAGAACAGACCAGACCTGAGTGAGAAACACATGTACCCTACCACTTTTCCAATTCATCACTTCTACCAACTACTAATCCACTTAAATCCCACACCTATCCACACAACCTACTTCCAGTTTCACGATATCCAACACAGCTCTTTAAGCCCAATAGAAAAGATGAAGCTACATATATTTAAAATACAGGTGGCCATATTCTCTTAAATTATGCAATGTAAACCAAGAATCATAAAATGAGATTTTTTGAAAACACAGAAACTCAGAATAAATTGAAACTAGAATTGAAGGCAATTTCTAGGACTAATTGAGCATCACTATATTAGCTTCTGACTAAAGCCTGATGACAGCAGATCTAGAATAGGGAGAAAATTCAGGAGAACAAAATATACCTTGCCTTTCATTCCACAATTAATAATGAATAGAGTTCCAGATACACACACACACACAAAATCATAACTAGAAGACCAAAAATCCTCAAAAAAAAAAAAAAAAAGGCAGCCTAATCTGAACAAATACAGTGGACAAGATATCTTACCAGTCTTGGAAGATAAATAAGCAAGTATCATATTTACAAACAAAGATATTGAGGCAAAAGTAAGAAAAGTCATAAACTGAGCTGCCCAGAGAGAAAAAGCAAGCTTCACACTAAACAACTTCTGGAGCCTGATGCTGACAGAGGGAAAAAATTAGTATTATAAGGGTCAACAGAACACAATGTATTCTGTGTTCCATATAATTGTTCTTGTTGTTCAGTTGCTCAGTTGTGTCTGACTTTTTGCGAGCCCATGACTGTAGCACGGTAGGCTTTCCTATTCTTCACCATCTGCCGGAGATTGCTCCAACTCATGTCCATTGAGTTGGCGATGCCATCCAACCATCTCATCCTCTGTCGTCCCCTTCTCCTCCTGCCTTCAATCTTTCCCAGCATCAGGGTCTTTTCTAATGAGTCAGTTCTTCACATCACTGGCCAAAGTATTGGAGCTTCAGCTTCAGCATCAGTCCCTCCAACGAATATTCAGGGTTGATTTCCTTTAGGATTGACTGGTTTGATCTCCTTGCAGTCCAAGGGACTCCCAAGACTCTTCTCCAATACTGCAGTTTGGGTATTCAGCACTCAGTCTTTTTTATGGTTCAACTCTCACATCCATATACGACTACTGGAAAAACCATAGCTTTGATTATACAGATCTTTGTTGGCAAAGTAATGTCCCTGCTTTTTAATACACTGTCTCGGTTTGTCACAGCTTTTCTTCCAAGGAGTGTTCCATATAATACTGACCAAAAATCAGTATTATAAGAGTAGACCTCTTCTTGCCATTTCATTTTAGTCATATTTCCCCAAAGACCTTCTTATTAGTATTGATGACCAAAATAGCATCCATAAATTTAATACTTACTATCTCAACTATTTAAAAATGGCTCTAAAGATCCAAGATTCATCATAATTAATAACTTTTCTGAGACAAAAGTTTGAATTCTGCTTTAAGTAATTTGTAACAGTTAATTATTTAGCTAGTAAGTGAGACTGGCTAACAGCTCAGCATCTACAAACTTAAGCCCTCCCTCCCCCTTTAAGAAAACTTTTCAATTAAAGTACATAACATCATTAAGTACACAGCTCAATGAATTTTCACAAACTTAATTACCTAAGTAACCAGCACCCAGATGAACATAATCAGGACCCAGAAGCCACTATCATCACTTCTTCCATTCACAATGATTCCAAAGGTAGCCATTATCTTGACTTCTAATACCACTGACTGCTCTGCAACCAAACAAAATCTGGTTTGCTCTGCAAACCAAAGTAAAAGCTTTTAATATATAAATGGTATTGTGTAGTATGAACTCCTTTGTGTTTGGCTTCTTTTGCTCAATATTACATTGGAAAAATTCATCTGTGTTGCTATATGTTGTAGTTCACTAATTCTCCTTGCTGTATAATATTTCTTTGTAAGACTATACCACACATATATCACTCATCCATTTTGTTTATTATGGACATCTGGGTAGCTTTCCCCTCTTTTTTGTCTTCTATGAATAGTGCTGCTATAAGTATTCTTGTACACATCTTTTGGTGAACATATGTATGAATTTCTATTGGGTATAGCTCTAGAAGGCAGGAGGAGAAGAGGACAACAGAGGATGAGATGGCTGAATGGCATCACTGACTCAATGGACATGAGTTTGAGCAAGCTCTGGGAGTTGGTGATGGACAGGGAAGCCTGGTGTGCTGCAGCCCATGGAGTAGCAAAGAGTCAGACACAATTAAGCAATTGAACTGAACTGAAACCTCTAGAAATGGGGCTTCCCAGGTGGCACTAATGGTAAAGAATCTCTCTGCCAATGCAGGAGATGTAAGAGACATGGGTTCAATCCCTGGGTTGGGAAGATCCCCTGAAGGAGGAAATAGCAACCCACTCCAGTTTTCTTGCCTGGAGATTCCCACGGACAGAGGAGCCTGGTAGACTACAGTCCATGGGGTTGCAAAGAGTCTGACATGACAGAAACGACTTAGCACAGCACAGCATATACTTCTAGAAATAAAACTGTTGGCTCAACAGAGTATGGGTATATCAACTCATTTCAGTTGTTCTGCTCTATGTGTAGTAGTAGTCCACAGTGCCTCTGAATTTCTCTAATGACTAATGAAGTTGAATATCTATTCTTATGTTTACTGACTATTCAGATATACTCTTTTGTGAAGTGTCTGTTCAAGTCTTTAGCCCATTTTTCTGTTGCAAAATCTGCCTTCTTCTTATTGATTTATACAAGTTCTTATAGAGACTTTTTTATTTGCTAGTTTTGGTGATTTGTAAATATCGCTAGAAATATTCCTTTCAAAAATCAATTTACTGTATTTCATACATGTCTCTCATTCTCTGGAGAAAACTCAACTGCAACGAAACTCATATTCCAATTTTTAGCGAGCGGTTCCAACCTCTGATTTTATCATCCTGAGGCCCCTGGAATCTAAGAATAGCAGGAAGCACTAAAGTGCCAGGTCCCAATAAGAGCTGCAAATCATCTTCCAATATAACAGGGACAAAGTGTGGGGAAAGAGGAACCAGAAAGCAATATTTTTCCTGGGATGGAAGCCCCTACAGCACACAGACCTGATTAGTAAACGGAAATTCTAGATAGCCTCTGAATAGAATCCTTTTCCACCTTTCAAATAATTTACAGCTTAATGTCAGCTAAACTTAGTAACTTCTCCCATTTGTCCATGGCAAGGAGATCATTGGCTGGCTTTCCATGGTCATTACAGGCCTTCTCATAGATCCCTGAAATATGATGTGCCCATCAAAATGTCAGCACTTACCTGCTGCCCACCCTCAGGACACATGATCCAACTCTCAGGTCAGTGACTGATAACATGAGGAAATAAGACTAGCTTTAGACCTGATTCAAAAAAAGACACCTGGTAGTTTCTATGTTCTTGATAATATAACTTAATAATGACAATGATGGCCAACTCCTTGACTACATCAAGAATTATCTAAAGTGACAGTCCCACTAGAGCAATCACGTTAGGGTGAAGAGGCAGCATTAATAAATAGGAGTATCCAAGCAACAGAACAGCAGTAATTCTGCTGATGAAAAAACTCCTGTACTCAGAAACCTTCGATAATTTCCCACTTCTAACTGAATTAAGAAGAAGCATAGGATTTTAGAGCTGTAAGGAAATAAGCACTCAACCAGCCCATTTTCTATCCCATTATGTGTGTGTATACATGTGTAATGAAAGTGAAGTCAACAGAGATTAACTCACCCAAGATCACACACAAAATTATGACAAAGCCCAGTCTATATCTCAAGTATTCAGACTGCCAGTTAAGTTCTTTTCACCACCTAATGGCCTTCCTCAGTTGGCAGTTAAGGCCCTCCATAACATGAATCCAACCTACCAATCCAATTTTCTCTCCCAATGGATTCCTTGCTTTTCTCCAAACCTTGGATTGTCCTACCTCCATCTTTCTGGCAGGAAAGGTCTATTACTCTTTACTTGGGCTTCCCTGATGGCTCAAGAGGGAAAGAATCTGCTTGCAATGCAGGAAACCTGGGTTTGATCCCTAGGTCAGGAAGATCCTCTGGAGAAGGGAACGGCTCTCACTCTAGTATTCTTGCCTGGAGAATTCCATGGAGAGAGGAGCCTGGTGGGCTACAGTCCATGAGGTCACAAAGAGTTGGACACAAGTAACACTTTCATTGTCAAGGACAGTACGTGATACTCATAAAACTTGGTTATTTTTGTATCGCACAAAGCACCCTAAAGTGTCTGGTATACAGAAGACATTCAATAAAAATATATTGAAATGACTCTTCAGGAGAGAAACACAGTTGAAAGGACATCAACTTCTACAGCTAAGAGAAAAATATTGTCCAGAATTAGAAGTGGTACCTCTTAATACTATTTCACCAAGGTGACACTTCCTCAGGCACGTGGAACCAAGAATGCAAACTTATAGAGAAAAGGAAGTTTTAACACCAGAGTCAGTGTTAAGGGATCAGAGGAGCATTCCATCATTTTACAGGTGAAAGAAAATGAAGCACAAAAAGTTAAAGTTATAATGCCCAAGTTTATGGAGGTTTGTGGGTGTTCACTGGAAGGACTGATGCTGAGGCTGAAACTCCAATACTTTGGCCACCTCATGCGAAGAGCTGACTCACTGGAAAAGACCCTGATGCTGGGAGGGATTGGGGGCAGGAGGAGAAGGGGACGACAGAGGATGAGATGGCTGGATGGCATCACCAACTCGATACACATGAGTTTGGGTGAACTCCGGGAGTTGGTGATGGACAGGGAGGCCTGGCGTGCTGTGATTCATGGGGTCGCAAAGAGCTGGACATGACTGAGCAACTGAACTGAACTGAACTCCCTTTGAGATTCCAATGAGATATGAATCTTCTCCCCAGAAATGTGTGTGTGTGCGTGTCATGCACGTGTGTGCATATATACAAGTCTGCATATATTTTCAGGAGTTCTATTAATGTCCTAAATTCCATTCCAAGACCCCAGATCAGAATGTCTGATCTCAATCCTTCTTGAATAAACTTCTTATATAAAACTTACAAATTTACTAACAGCCACACAAGGTAGAACTTTTTCTTATACTTAATTCTAATTTGAAGATTATGTTCCTGAATTCTAATATTCCGAAACTTAGAAGTCCCTTCTTCATTTTACTTTCTCTAAATTTTTTTCATATATATATGAAAATGGAACCACAAATGGTATTTAAGGTATTGACATGCTATATTTTTGTCTTTAAAATCCTGCAGGATGAGACCCACCATTGTAAGGACCTTTTTGGCTATAGAGCAAATAAGAAGCCAGTGTATTCAGAGAGCAGTCTACATTCCCCTTCTGGGTCAGAAGATAGACTACAAAAGGTCAATGAATCTTAAATATAGTTTAGATTTCCCCATAAGTATATACTGGCTTAAACTTAAGTCTCATGTACCATTTTTCTGTTTGAATACATTTTTATAGTTATTATTCCTATTAGAACTCAATTTTACATGAAGATGGAGACCTCATTACATTTAAAGATAGTAGCTTTGGAATAAAAAGGACCAAGAATCAAGTTTCAATTCTGGTGTAACCATAGCAAACTTCTCTAAGCCTCAGTTTCCATAACCGTAAAATGGAGACTTGAAAAACCACATTGGCTCAGCTTGAGAATTAAATGAAATAATATATATAAATATCAATAACCTCAGCTATGCTGATGACACCACCCTTATGGCAGAAAGCAAAAAGGAACTAAAGAGCCTCTTGATGAAAGCGAAAGAGGAGAGTGAAAAAGCTGGCTTAAACTCAACATTCAGAAAACTAAGATCATGGCATCCAGTTGCATCATTTCATGACAAATAGATGGGGAAACAACAGAAACAGTGACAGACTTTATTTTCTTGGGCTCCAAAATCACTGCAGATGGTAACTGCAGCCATCAAATTAAAAAACGCTTGCTCCTTGGAAGCTCCTTAGAAAAGCTATGACCAACCTAGACAGCATATTAAAAAGCAGAGACGTTACTTTGCTGGCAAAGGTCCATCTATGGACCATCTATGGTCCATATGACAAAGGTCCATCTATGTCAGCAGGTCCATAGATGGACCTTTTCCAGTGGTCATGTATGAATGTGAGAGTTGGACCATAAAGAAGGCTGAGTGCTGAAGAATTGATGCTTTTGAATTGTGATATTGGAGAAGACTCTTGAGAATCCCTTGGACTGCAAGGAAATCAAACCAGTCAATCCTAAAGGAAATCAGTCCTGAATATTCATTGGAGGGACTGATGCTGAAGCTGAAGCTCCAATACTTTGGCCACCTGATGCAAAGACTGACTTATTAGAAAAGACCCTGATGCTCAGAAAGACTGAAGGCAGGAGAAGGGGATGACAGAGGATGAGACAGTTGGATGGCATCACTGACTCAATGAACATGAGTTTGAGTAAGCTCCGGGAGATGGTGAAGGACAGGGAAGCCTGGTGTGCTGCAGTCCATGGAGTCGCAGAGTCAGACACAACTGAGCAACTGAATACATACAAAAATACAAAAACAAAAAATGTATATAAAGTACTCAGATAAGAATAGCTAAGATAATTTTGGAAAAAGTTAGGTCCTGAAAGGGTATTCACCCTGCATATTAAGAAGTATCATAAACAATAACAACATATTACTGACAGAATTCAGAGAGCTTAGTAGAGTGTTGGACTAAATGATCATTAGGGTCCTCTACAATTTTAATGCCACAGCTTAGCCTGGGGAAAACCCTGAGGCTGCATAATATAAGCTGCCTTAATATATGACAGGAGGAGGCTTAGAGACACCATAACAATGGTGTTTGTCCCCACTCAGGTATAGTAGTGTCCATACTGAAACACCCTAAGTTATTCTGAAGCAATATAGTCATCAAGATTACCTAAGATCTCAGGGAAGCTATGTAAGCCTTTTCTAGGAGAAATCTGTACAGATATCATTCATTTTTACTAGGGTTGTTTATTGTCAATTGATTTTTTTAAAGTTAGACTTTATTTTGGGGGGGCAGTTTTAGGTTTGCAGCAAAACTGAGAAAGAAGTTGAGAGTTTCTATATATCCTCTGCCCCACTTATTCACAGCCTACCCAACAATCAACATCCCCCACCAGAGTGGTACATTTGTTACAATGAAACTGCAATGACACATCATTATCACCCAAAGTCCATATTTTACATTAGGGTTCACTTTTTTTTTTCCTGTACTAGAAGGCATTTTTTTAATTTTATTTTTTTAAATTGCTTATTGTGAACTGGGGTATCGCCGATTAACAATGTTGTGCTAGTTCCAGGTGAACAGTGAAGGAACTTGGTCATACATATACATGTATATATTCTCATTAGGGTTCACACTTGGTGTTGTACCTTCAGTGGGTTATGAAAAATGTATAATGACATGTATCCACCATTATAGTATTATACAGAGCAGTTTTCACTGCCCTAAAAATGGTCTGTGTTCCACCTGTTTCACCTGTGTTCCCTCCTCCCTAACTCTTGGCAACCCCTGATCTTTTCACTATCTCCACAGATTTGTATGGTCTGTTGATTTTGACAAGGATGCCAACACAATTCAGTGGGTAAAGACTAGTCTTTTTAATAAATGACGCTGGGACAACTAGATATCCATATATAAAAAAATGAAGTTGGACCCCTACCTCACACCATATACAAAGAATGGATCAAAGACCTAAATGTAAAAACTAAAACTATAAAACTCTAAGAAAACACAGGTGTGTAATCTCTACACCAGGGTTTCTCAACCTCAATACTAACAGTTTAGGCTAGATGATTCTCTGTTGTAGAAGGCTGTTCTGCTCATGGTAGGATGTCTGGAGCATCTACCCACCAGATACTAGTAGAACTCCTCCCTCTTTAGCACTGACAACACAAAATGCCTCAAGATATTGCCCGATTTCCCCTGGAAGGCAAAACTGCCTGGTTGAGAATCACTATTTTAGAATAAATGATGCTCCCTAAACTTTTCCTTTCCAAAATTACCAATGTTTATGTCATGACTATCTGAATGGTTATTTGCTTAGTAGATGAATTCTAAGAACTCTCTGGAAAAGTCATTTAATATTCCATAATCCATCATTTTGAAAGGATCTCAGGACCATCCCTTAGTGCCAAGAGCTCCATTTTGAAAAGTTCTTAGTCAAACTCTTTCCATTAAAAGGTCACATATCATGATTTTTTTTGATATGGCATTTTTTAGGTAAAAGCTTTATTGAGATATAATTCATGTCATATAAATTCATCCCTTTAATGTGTAAAAGTCAATGTTTTTTAATATATTCTGAGTTGTGTAATAAAATATGATTTTTGAAAAAGATGATCCTTTTGTATTTTATATACCTTTGTCCCAACCACCTACTCAGCATATCTACCAGAGAACTAAAAACCAAAACCAAACAAAAGGCTATTCACCTTGACATTGTCTCCTCACAGGATAGAAGAGACATCACTCTGCCAACAAAGGTCCATATAATCAAAGCTATGGTTTTTCCAGTAGTCATGAACAGATGTTAGAGTTGGACCATAAAGAAGGCTGAGCACCAAAGAATTAATGCTTTCGAACTGCGGTATTGGAGAAGACTCTTGAGAGTTCTTTGGACTTCAAGGAGATCAAACCAGTCAATCCTAAAGGAAATAAATCAACCCTGAATATTCATTGGAAGGACTGATAAAGCTGAAGCTCCAATACTATGGCCACCTGATGTGAAAAAGTGACTCACTGGAAAAGATCCTGATACTGAGAAGATCCTGACAGCAGGAGAAGTGGGTGACAGGATAAGAAGGCTGGATGACATCGTCGACACAATGGACATGAGTTTGAACAAACTCTGAGAGATAGTAAAGGACAAGGAAGCCTGGAATACATGCTGTATTCCATGGTGTCACAAAGAGTTGGACACAGACAACAAGTGACTGAACAACAATAACAACATACAGTAAAATAAGCTATGAAAGAAGCAAACTGAATGACAGAGCTTTGCTTGAAATTTGTCATCGCTATAAAGAAATTAGGAAAAAACAAACCACTCCTAACCCAAAGCCCTGTACCAACAACCCCAAACATTCCTTTTTTCCCCCTGCTTCCTAAATTCCAGTATTAGCTAAGAGAAATATAATTCACAGACCAGTAAGAGCTATTAAGACTGTAAAGTAACTATTAATAGTACAGCAGGTATTTTTAAGATTGGATTCCTTTTCACTATCACTTCAAGTTGTTTTGATTCAGGTTTTGAACTCTTGTACAAGACAATTAACCTACAGGACAGAAAGGTCAAGGTTTCACTTTAGACCCCGTTTCACTGCTTAGTACAACCACAATGCCACTTTGACCTTAACTTTTTTTAGCTCTTGAATAATGTTTGCCCTGCTGCTGTCACTGTCTAATCAGAGACTGGCTGGCAGGAGTAAATGGCTCTGGAAGCCACAGCTGTTATACAGACCAGTTACTATCTTCCAAGTGTGAGAATCACTTTCAGCTTCTTCTTTGATCCAGTTTGCTCAAATCAAAATTTCAGATCTAATCTGAGGAGTTAAAGGAGCTGTGGCCTCTGAGACCAAAGCCATCTTGTTGAAGAGTAAGATCAAGGGAACTGTTCAGGCAGCCAGAAAAGAAGCCTAACCTTCCCCTACCTTCCAGAAGATCTCAAATCACGTGAAAACACATAATCCATCTGACTCACATTTGACTCACATAATCCCTCTTGCTAATTTTTCTCATTGTTTACTGACTGACTGTACCCATGCAGATGATGTGAAAGCTTATTCCATTTTCCTTTCAATGAATGTCACTATATTTAATATTATATTTTAATGATAAAACAACAACCATTTATTCATTGTGTACTACATACCACATACAGTGATAAACATGTTATCTTATTTTTAATTTTCACAATAACTGTATGAGAAAAGTTTCATTACTATCCCGTTTTTACATTTATTTTTTAAAATTAACACTCAGTAAATACTTTTTTTTGGTGTACTGTCCTATGTGTCTTAATATTTACAGAGTCATATAATCAACATGACAATGAGGACACAGAACACTTTCACCACCTCAAATACTCCCTCTACCATCCTTCCTTATATTAATAGTCGCACCATCTCCCTACTTCTAAACTTGACAATCATAACCTGTTCCCTGTCTCTGTAGTTTTGCCTTTTCTAGAATATCATATGACTGGAATCATTTACTCAGCATAATGGCTTTGAGATCCACCGAAGTTCTTGTGTGTATCAATAGTTAATTCCTTCTAATTGCTGAGTACCATTCCATGCTGTCTCATTTTTATAGGTAAGGCAGCTGGGGCTCAAGGAAGTTAAGTAACCTGCTGAAGGTCACCAATGTGAAGCCAATATTCAAACCCAGGTCTGTGTGGCTCTAGAACTCATACTGTTAACCACTATGCTATACTGCCCCCTATTAGCTTAGACTCTCAGAGGAGCATGCCATAATCCTGAGTTAAACATGAAGGGCTCTTCTGGTACCAAAGAATAAATGAGTTTCATACTTAAAACAGAAGCAGAGAACAGTTTGTCAAGATTTCTAGCAATGATTCCAAAGCTTTTAAGCAACATGATACATAATAAAGAGCAGGAGCTATCATTAAGGAAATAGGCCTAGGATTAAAATTCAAGTTCTGCCACTTACTAAGTATGTGAACTTCTACAAGTTCTTCACTTTTTAGAACCTAAGTTTCCTCTTCCATAAAATGAGGATAATATTATGTTGAAATATTCCTGGAAAGATTAAATGAGATGATGTATGACACACACTAATATTATTGCCACTTGTACTGAATACAGCCAATAAAGCCCTGCCAAACTAAATACCTACTAAATACACAAGGTAGTATTTATTAACCTTTGAAAGATGTAGAAGGCACAGCCCCTGTCTACAAGGTACACATGTTCTTGCTAAAGAGAGAAACATTTTCTTAAAAATATAATAGATGCAAACTAGTACAGCCACTATGGAGAACAGTGTGGAGATTCCTTAAAAAACTGGAAATAGAACTGCCTTATGATCCAGCAACCCCACTGCTGGGCATACACACTGAGGAAACCAGAAGGGAAAGAGACACGTGTACCCCAATGTTCATCGCAGCACTGTTTATAATAGCCAAGACATGGAAGCAACCTAGATGTCCATCAGCAGATGAATGGATAAGAAAGCTGTGGTACATATACACAATGGAGTATTACTCAGCCATTAAAAAGAATACATTTGAATCAGTTCTAATTAGGTGGATGAAACTGGAGCCTATTATACAGAGTGAAGTAAGCCAGAAGGAAAAACATAAATACAGTATACTAACGCATATATATGGAATTTAGAAAGATGGTAACAATAACCCGGTGTACGAGACAGCAAAAGAGACACTGATGTATAGAACAGTCTTATGGACTCTGTGGGAGAGGGAGAGGGTGGGAAGATTTGGGAGAATGGCAATGAAACATGTAAAATATCATGTAGGAAACGAGTTGCCAGTCCAGGTTCGATGCATGATGCTGGATGCTTGGGGCTGGTGCACTGGGACAGCCCAGAGGGATGGTATGGGGAGGGAGGAGGGAGGAGGGTTCGGGATGGGGAGCACATGTATACCTGTGGCGGATTCATTTTGATATTTGGCAAAACTAATACAATTATGTAAAGTTTAAAAATAAAATAAAATTAGAGAAAAAAAAAAAAGAAAGTAAAAAAATATATATATATAATAGATGCTATTATATAATATGATGCTAAATTGTGTGGCTGGATCTATAAATAAAATACAGAGATAAATTCAATTTAATTTTGGTCAATAGCTTTAATTTTCTATTAAAAAAAAAAAAAAGAACAGAATCAATACTCAGGTATGGAATCTATCTGCCTTCCAGTCTAGAATATTCCCTTGGCATTGGTAAGGGCAAAGTCTTTACTGGTCAAGATATAGTATGGATTCTAAAAACTACAGGTTCCAACTCTCTCATTCCAGGTATCTGCATCAATTTCAAAATGATAAAATATTTGTCCTAATAACTTTTGACACCTGAGAGGAGGAAAAATACATAAAGGCATGAGTTCTATGACACTTGGTAAGAGACTACTTAATAAAATTTGCGGGTTCTTAGGAGAACAGGGTTTACTTCAAAAGAGTTATTTAACTAAAGTCTGAAAAAATTTCAAATTCTCTGCCCAAAAGAATTTTGCAATTCATTTCCTTCCATCTTGCTTCTGTTTGGTCTTGGTGGGAAAATATATAAACAAACAGGGATAGGGAAGGATGGTCAAAAAGAGGTGAATAAGCTATACTGGTGGAAAAGACTTATTAGAATCTATCTAGAAGAGTCATTCTACTTTCTTCTGGTGCTTTCTATAAATCTTCCCTCAACTAATATTTACAATGTGATTCTTTGCCAGTATAGCAATAACTCTTTGAAAGTCAGCTCAGGTTTATTAGGCTTTTAAATTAAGCATGAAAATAAAACATATATAAAAGACGACTTCCCATATCCTTATTTCCCAATTTGTTCTGGGAGCAAAAGCCTAGTATCAGCTCTATAGGACTGTGTCTTACCAAGGCTCTGTCACAGCTACTTAGCAACATATTCCCCACAGCTGGCAGGTCTGTACATCTATTCTGCTGGCTTAGTGCTTTGGACTTGGAAAAAATAGTTAAGATAGTTAAAAAACTTTTTTCAAGCAAACAGAGTAGTAGTTTTGTAGTGGGAGTGAAATTTCACTTAAGGATCAAATAGAACCAAGGGGCTCATTTTTCCAGTCCTGCCTCAGTTAAAGTTTTATGCTTATAATTTGCCTAAGCTTGGCAATTTCTTATCCTAAGAAACAGAACCATCTCTAGGCCTGGATTTCCACCAGACTTTAAGACTGAATCTCTTCTCTTATTCTTCAGTTCAGTTCAGTTGCTCAGTCATGTCCGACTCTTTGCCACCCCATGAATTGCACCACGCCCGGCCTCCCTGTCCATCACCAACTCCCAGAGTTCACTCAAACTCATGTCCATCAAGTCAGTGATACCATCCAGCCATCTCATCCTCTGTCGTCCCCTTCTCCTCCTGCCCCCAATCCCTCCCAGCATCAGAGTCTTTTCCAATGAGACAACTCTTCGCATGAGGTGGCCAAAGTACTGGAGTTTCAGCTTGAGCATCATTCCTTCCAAAGAAATCCCAGGGCTGATCTCCTTCAGAATGGACTGGTTGGATCTCCTTGCAGTCCAAGGGACTCTCAAGAGTCTTCTCCAACACCACAGTTCAAAAGCATCAATTCTTCGGTGCTCAGCTTTCCTCACAGTCCAACTTTCACATCCACATATGACCACTGGAAAAACCATAGCCTTGACTAGACGGACCTTTGTTGGCAAAGTAATGTCTCTGCTTTTGAATATGCAGTCTAGGTTGGTCATAACTTTTCTTCCAAGGAGTAAGCGTCTTTTAATTTCATGGCTGCAGTCACCATCTGCAGTGATTTTGGAGCCCAAAATAATAAAGTCTGACACTGTTTCCACTGTTTCCCCTCTATTTGCCATGAAGTGATGGGACCAGATGCCATGATCTTAGTTTTCTGAATGCTGAGCTTTAAGCCAACTTTTTCACTCTCCTCTTTCACTTTCATCAAGAGGCTTTGTAGTTCCTCTTCACTTTCTGCCATAAGGGTGGTGTCATCTGCATATCTGAGGTTATTGATATTTCTCCCGGCAATCTTGATTCCAGCTTGTGCTTCTTCCAGTCCAGCGTTTCTCATGATGTACTCTGCATAGAAGTTAAATAAGCAGGGTGACAATATACAGCCTTGACATACTCCTTTTCCTATTTGGAACCAGTCTGTTGTTCCACGTCCGGTTCTAACTGTTGCTTCCTGACCTGCATATAGGTTTCTCAAGAGGCAGGTCAGGTGGTCTGGTATTCCCATCTCTTGAAGAATTTTCCATAGTTTACTGTGATCCGTACAGTCAAAGGCTTTGGCATAGTCAATAAAGCAGAAATAGATGTTTTTCTGGAACTCTCTTGCTTTTTCGATGATCCAGCAGATGTTGGCAATTTGATCTCTGGTTCCTCTGCCTTTTCTAAAACCAGCTTGAACATCTGGAAGTTCATGGTTCACGTATTGCGGAAGCCTGGCTTGGAGAATTTTGAGCATTACATTACTAGCATGTGAGGTGAGTGCAATTGTGCGGTAGTTTGAGCATTCTTTGGCATTGCCTTTCTTTGGGATTGGAATGAAAACTGACCTTTCTAGTCCCGTGGCCACTGCTGAGTTTTCCAAATTTGCTGGCATATTGAGTGCAGCACTTTCACAGCATTATCTTCCAGGATTTGAAATAGCTCAATTGGAATTCCATCACCTCCAATAGCTTTGTTCATAAGTGGTCCACTGGAGAAGGGAATGGCAAACCACTTCAGTATTCTTGCCTTGAGAACCCCTTGAACAGTATGAAAAGGCAAAATGATAGGATACTAAAAGAGGAACTCCCTAGGTCAGTAGGTACCCAATATGCTACTGGAGATCAGTGGAGAAATAACTCCAGAAAGAATGAAGGGATGGAGCCAAAGCAAAAACAATACCCAGCTATGGATGTGACTGGTGATAGAAGCAAGATCCGATGCTGTAAAGAGCAATACTGTATAGGGACCTGGAATGTCAGGTGCATGAATCAAAGCAAACTAGAAGTAGTCAAACAGGAGATGGGAAGAGTGAATGTTGACATTCTAGGAATCAGTGAACTAAAATGGACTGGAATGGGTGAATTTAACTCAGATGACCATTATATCTATTACTGTGGGCAGGAATCCCTTAGAAGAAATGGAGTAGCCATCATGGCCAACAAAAGAGACCAAAATGCAGTACTTGGATGCAATCTCACAAACAACAGAATGATCTCTGTTTGTTTCCAAGGCAAACCATTCAATATCACAGTAATCCAAGCCTATGCCTCAACCAGTAACACTGAAGAAGCTGAAGTTGAATGGTTCTATGAAGACCTACAAGACCTTTTAGAACTAATACCCAAAAAAGATGTCCTTTTCATTATAGGGGACTGGAATGCAAAAGTAGGAAGTCAAGAAACACCTGGGGTAACAGGCAAATTTGGCCTTGGAATACGGAATGAAGCAGGGCAAAGGCTAATAGAGTTTTGCCAAGAGAAACTTTTTTGTTTGTCATAGCAAACACCCTCTTCCAACAACACAAGAGAAGACTCTACACATGGACATCACCAGATGGTCAACACCAAAATCAGATTGATTATATTCTTTGCAGCCAAAGATGGAGAAGCTCTATAACAGTCAGCAAAAACAAGACCAGGAGCTGACTGTGGCTCAGATCTCTTATTCTTATCACCTTACAAAAAAAGAGAAGCCAAATCTCTAGTCAATGTTTTAAAGACAAATAGTTAAGGTTTAAAAAAAGAAAACTGCCAGGCAAAACCATAACCCCCTTTTCTTATATAAGTTAATGGGGCAATTTTCTCGTAAGAAACAATGACAATAGTATCAGACCTGAGTTCTAGCTTTCTACACTAATAAGCTGTGTGACCTTGGTCAAATGACAACCACTCTGTGCTTTAGTTTCTTCTGGAACAAACTGAGGAATCACAAACTTAAGCCCATTTAAAAAAATCAGGGCTAGGCCCCAGATATATTTTGTCTGGTGTAAGCTGCAAGTTTTTTGTTTAGAGCAATGAATGAATTTAGTAAGAATAACTGAAACCACATTTTGAAATGACATGTTATCATCTACTACTAAGGAAAAAAATAAAAATTTAAAAGAACAAACTAGACAAATGAACATTTGTAATAACAAATTATTATTTGACTGAATATACTGTTAAGGGTCTGGTGACAGTATAGGTAAAAGAACTACCTTTGTTCTAGTCTATTCTAGATTCTTTTCCTCCTTATTCTAGTACTCCTCTGTGAGGACCTGATTCTGAACTATGTAATTTTAACATTACGAAAAATTTCAAAATTATGTAAAAGTAAACAGACTAGTGTAGTGAACTCCCATGTATTCCAAATCCACCCTTAATAATTAGCAACTCAGGGCTAATCTTTTTTTATTATCCCCTCCCAAAATGGCAACCCACTTCAGTATTCTTGCCTGGAGAATCCTATGGACAGAGGAGCAGGCTACAGTCCATGGGGTCATAAGAGTCGGACACAACTTAGCGACTAAACCACCACCATTCCCCTATTATTTTGAAGCAAATCCTTTATATCATATATTTTCATTCATCTTGATAACATCATTAGCATCACATCTGAAACAGCAATATTGCCCTAGTATCAAAGGGTTAGTGTTCAATTTGCAATTATTCAACTTCTATAATCCTCATAAATTTTTGTAACACTTTTTTGTATAAATCGGGACCCAAATAAGACCCATATACTGAAACTGTTTGTTATGTGCAGTTAAAAACAGAATTGAATTTCTTTAGCTGGGGTAGCCTTTCAATTTGTTGTAGTTCCCAATGATCCCTATCCTCATACCCATTTATAAGTTACCTACTAGGCCCTTAAAAGTTTTGAGCATGGGTCTCTGGAAGATCTGAAGTCTCATTCTAAGGTAACTTGATTCTTATAAACGTTAGCAGAGAAATAAAACAAATGAGGGAACTTCATGCCTAAAACTGAAAAAAACAAGAAGGAGCAATATAAGCTTGTTAGAAATGCTTAAGTAAATTCTGAAAGAATCTGCTAAAAAAAAAAAAATGAAAGGAGTTGCCTCCTGGGAGTGGCACATGATGAAAAGCAGGTATTGGGGATTACTATTCCATATCCTCATGCCTACCTCACAGGATTGTTTTGAGTCTTAACTGAGACATATTTATATATCTTCATATATGTTAATATATAAATGTATTTAATGAGTAAAAGTTCTAAATCAAAAATAGAACACTCATGTAATATTAATTCATTTCCACAAACTATTGAAAATTTTAAGAGATAACAAACATCTAAGAATCACTTACTTGGAACTAAAAGGCCCTTGTGAAATTATATAACAAGTTTGAAGCACAGTTCACCTGAAAAGTGACCCAAGTAGACAACAGAAAGACAAAGGGAAACTGTAAAGTGAGACTACCTCAAAACACACGGAGGCAAAGATTATGTGCATTTTCTCCTTAAAATTACATTCTGTACTATTCCAACATCAAAAGCTTCATTACAAATAAAGGGTAATGACACTCATGTAGAATAGGCTCTCTCTGAAAGTATTTCCAAACTTGTGCGAGAGGAGAGTAGACTCAAAGAAGCTAAGGACTTTGACTTCAGAGATCATTTGGTCCACTTTTCTCAGGTTAGAGAAGAAAATTGAGGGCCCAGAGAAAAAGTTCTAAGAGTCTGGGCCTTTAACTCTCTGCAGAGAGCAGTGAGAATGATTAGGCACATCAGTCTACAAGGTAAAAAAGGACCTTGCTCAATGGGGAGAAGACTGACACATGCTGGGTTACCAGCTTCCCTTTCACATGGTCAATCTGTCCTAGGCACAGTGCCATGGCAAAGAGATACAGGGCCTTTCACTATTTAGAATTCCACTTTCTTAGGAAGCTGGATATCATGTCTAGTTAAATCCCCAAACCCACACTTTTCAATCATCTCACTATAAAAGAAAAAAGAAAACAAGACAGAGCTGACCAATACCAGCACTTCTCATTTTTCTAAGAGTAGAAGACAGTAACATTTTCTTTAAAAAAAAATCCTAATGCCTCCTCTTCATGGCCAACCAGTAAATGACTTGGGGAAGACAATAAAAGTGACCTAATTCCTATTTCAAAGCACAAAGCTAAACCTTAGGTTATTTATAGGTCTGGTATCAGTCAGCCTTGTCCTCATCTCCCCTCCTTACACCTTGGATTGCCTGATCTCCACACAGGGAGGCTCCCATGCACACTCTGAGTTAAAGGCTCTCACAGAAACTCTCATTTCTATACTTCAAATGCAGATACACTAGTTAATGCTGAAGAACCTCACTGTAAGGATCAAAAATACCACTAACCTAACCAGGTTTCAAATATCCCATAATAATAGGGGAAAAAGACATGAGGAATAAATATGAAAAGATAAAAAAGCATTATCCAGATATAAAAGGTGCTGATACAAATCGGAATGGACACTATCCAATCTCTGCCAAATAAGTGGCCAAGACTTAAACACAGATAATTCACATGAGAAAAACTTCTAACAGTAAAACACTTGAGAAAATGCTAGTAATTAAAGAACTGTAAAACGAATTATAAAGGTATCATCTTGTCCACTAAATTAGCAAAATAAAAAGAAGGTAAAAAATAATAAAGGATAGCACAACCATAAAACTCAGTTGAGTCTACTAATGGGCCTATTATTTCACGAAGATAATTAGGAAAAAAACCCAATTTTATCAGTATAAAGATGATTAAAGTTGCACTATATACAACAAATTAAAATTTTTAAAAGAATAGTTAACCTATGACATTCTAATTCAATGTATTTTTATAATGACAATAAAAACGCTAAATAAAATTCTGTATTAAGTTATGCTAAATGAATAAAAGGAACAAAAATAATATGGCAAACTGAGTAAACTATTTAAATTATGTGTATATAATGCTAAGGATTAGAGAAGGTCAGAGTTAGGTAAAGAGTGATTTTATGATGAAAGGTTTTTTGTTCTTGTTTGCCTGCTTTGTTACTTTTATCCATGGACTTCTATAGAGGTAAACACAATTTTGGATCCTCTCTGGTTCTATACGACTTCCCTGGTGGCTCAGGTGGTAAAAGCATCTGCCTACAATGTGGGAGAACTGGATTCAATCCCCGGGTCAGGAAGATCCCCTGGAGAAGGAAATGGCAACCCACTCTTGCCTAGAAAATCCCATGGATGGAGGAGCCTGGTAGGCTACAGTCCATGGGGTCGCAAAGAGTTGGACACGACTGAGGGGGTTCACTCACTGGTTCTATACTGGGCTACGCTGCGCGTGTATGCTCAGTCATGTCCGACTCTTTGCAACCCCATGGACTGTGGTCCGTCAGGCTCCTCTGTCCATGGAATTTTCCAGGTTCTGTATATCCTGAGTCAAAAAAAAGTATCATGTACATTTTTCCAGGTATGAATTTTCTAGTAGGCCAGTTAACAGCAACAGGAATATGAGGCCAGATTCAATCACAGCTTCAGGCTGTTCCTAGGAAGCCAAAGATGCTCTGGGATTTTTGAGAAAGTAAGCTAATTCTCCTTTTTAACACCCACAAGAGCTGAACAAGTTCAATTTCACAACACAGGCTATCAGGTATAGAGTTTGGTGGAAGAAACTCTACCAAGGTGGCAAAAGATGTCAATGTAATAGCATAGCTTGCATGGTTACCGAACAGGCAGGACAGTGTCTCTGGTTAGTTTCAAGATCAACCTGTACATTCTTCATTACTGTGACTATAGGCCTGCTTGTTCTAGAAAGGTAAAGAAAAGCAAATCACTCTTTAGGCTCTTTTCTGATTAGTATACAAAGGGCCAGATGAACCCATCAAGTAACAGATAATTTAGTTTTTTAATATCTCCCCTGTGCAAGGACTTTATCTCCATCTCAGAGCTCCTGGATAGAATCTAAGAAGAGTTCACATCATTACATATCTCAATCTGGAAGATCCACAGTGGTCCTATGACTCTGATCACTCCAGTCTATTTGCACCAAATTTTATAGGATCAGTGGTAAATGGATTGAGAAAGCACAAAGGATTATTTGAATTCAACTGAAGGGCTCTCATGAGGAGAGAGCTCTTGGGACCAACTGCCACAGGTGTTTCTTAGAAGAAAAGAGAGAGAACACAGGGAAGACAAGAAGGAAGCAGCAGATGGATTGATCATGCTTACTGATTTGCTTGAGAAAAAGAGAAGGGTTTTACTAATGCTTAGAGATGACAATGGGTGAGAAAGATTCACATGTTGAAGAATATATATTTCACATATATATTTGCCATATACACCCTGGATAATTTAGAGACAGAAGAGTATGAGAAAAGACAGAAAGAAAAAAAAGAGAAAGAGAAAAGACAGAAAGAGGGCTAGTAAGGAGAACACAATTTTTAGGGGGAAAAAAAATCAGTATTTAAACCCAAGTAAACTTTTGAAATTTTTCGATTAACTTCTTATGTAGCCAGCCACCAAGATGACCCCCAATGACAATGATTACGTATGTTTGTGCAGTTCTTTCCCAGATCATGTCAGGATTGGTCTGCTGATCAATGTTATATGGCAGAAGTTCTGAGACTAGGTAAGAAAAATTAGTGCAGCTTCTGCTCTCTCTCGGATCACCCACTTAGGGGTAAGCCAGCTGTAAAGCTGTTAGCTATCCTATGCAAAGGTCTGCATTGTGAGAACTGAGGCCTCTGGACAACAGCCTGCAAGAAACTGGGGCACCTTAACAAAAGCCATATGAGTAAGCTTGGATATGGGTCCTCCAGCCCAGCCAAGCTTCCAAATGACTGCAGCTCTGGCTTATCATCTTGAGGGACCCTAAGCCGAAACCCCTAAGTGGCTCCCAGAGTCCTGACCCTTAGAAACTGTTCCATAATAAAAAGTTTAAGCTTCTAAGTTTTAGGGTAATTTGCTACCTAGCAATAGATAACATGATAACATCAAACTAAACAAGTTTGATGGGGAACTGTACCATATGGTAATAATACCATGATTCGATCTACTTAGTGAGAAAAAGAATCATATTCAAATTAAAAGTGGTACGCTGCCCAAGCAAGATACCACATAAAAAAGGGGCTCCATTAGAGAGAATGAATTGTCCTTTATTTTCAGCACTAATCTAAGGATTGTCACAAAGAGGCCCCATTAGAAGAGTCCAATACAGTTTCCTCCCACTAGTCATATTATCTATTTTACAAACCATAGACATGGAGTTAATGAAGGGTAAGTTTCCTGTACAAGTCACTGTGAGGGTCTCATCCCATATCAGAGCAGTCAGGGTTAAAGTTGAGGCAGCAAACTTATCCCCAGAGATATATGCCTGGTACTAAGTTGAGATTCATAAGACTCTCTCTGAGTTTTCCTTACCTCTAAATGCTGGGATAACTGATGCTCACTGAATGCCGATATTTGTATGAATAAAAATGAAGGGATTTAGAAAATCTTGTTCCTGCACACAGTTGTCAAAAAAAATCTGACCTTTACAACAGGAAAAAGAGGGGGGATTTAAAGATTTAAAGAAGAGGCAGTGACTGTCTGATGTATAACAAACCTTTGAAAAATTATGAAGCAGTGAAAATCCCCTACAGGTCCCAACAAAATGTGTCCAATTTGCATTCCAGCAAAGCTTTCCATACATACCATTTGACTCCTGTGTGTACTTCCAGGCAAGTAAATCCTGAGGAATAATCCCACTGGGACCTAAGTCTGATCTCTGATATATTACTGTTCCACAACTCCAGACCAGGCTCCACAAATGCCTTTTTGGTTCCAAATAACTAAATCAAAGTCATCCTGATAAGCTTTGAAAACAGGGAATGTGAGGAGTGGTTTAATGAATGTTACAACTCAACCTATTATAGAACACAGCACATTATTAGAAGAGGGAGGGAAAAAAACCCATCCCCAAATCTCTCAAGACCAAATCCAGACATACCTGTCATTCAACTACACCTGACTATAAAGCCTTATTCAAAGACTGACTTTGATCAAATGGTTAGGATGCATTTATAAACCCAACCTGGAGCAGGGGAGAGGGAGAGGGGGAGAGAGGTAGAGTAGAGACTACAATTTTCTGTTTGCTTTGAAAACTGGTACAGACTCATTAAAAAAAAAATTTTTTTAAGCAACCAATGGAAGCAATAAACATTGAAATGTATTCTGATTTATTCTGATTTAAAACACAGCAAACACATTACAGGAGCAAAAAATTATTTTTCTGAAAGTTAGAAAAATCTACCACCCAACTCATAAACTGGAGAAAGCAGTGCTACCAAAAACAAAGGAAAGCTAGACTTATAGAGAAGTGAGAGAGAACTACAAGGTCAAGTTTCCTAGATCCCAGCAACAATTTCTTCCTTCCACAAGAAGAAAGTAATTTCTACAAAATAAAAATTTAGATAAGACACACTAAAACATTAACCACAGTGACTACTATTATACAAATCACAAAATATATAGACATAAGAAGTAGAAATTGATGGCCTAAAAAAGAGAAGGTATGAAAAAGGCATTTAGGAATTCAATAATGTGATGTAGAAGACATCAAGATAAGAAACCATCTTGCCAAACAGCAAAGAAATGGGATTGTTAGAGTATTAAGGTCCATATAAGTAGTAAAGGGATTCCCTGGTGGCTCAGACAGTAAAGAATCTGCCTGCCAGTACAGGAGACCTGGGTTTGATCCCTGGGTCAGGAAGATCCCCTGGAAAAGGAAATGGCAACCCATTCCAGTATTCTTGCCTGGAGAATCCCATAGATAGAAGAGACTGGTGGGCTACAGCACATGGGGTTGCAAAGAGTTGGACCTGACTGAGCAACTAACCAACTAACAAGTAGTAAAAGAATAAAAACAGAAATCAATTTATGTAGTACCTTAAAAAGAACCAGTAACTTATCAGGAATTAGCACTAACTCCCTCTCCAGAAGGCAATTCAGCAAGCAGGAAAGTAAACTGGCAATCTGCAAGCAAACTGAACTTCCTGAATAGTCAGCAAGACCCAGTCTATTGCCTGGTGCAGGATTCTGATGGCATATGATACCAGAAATACTACCATCTCTGTCGAGACCCAAAGTGTAACTGACACTCTTTTTGGCAAGTCAGATTTCAACAACCCTATCTAAACAAACCATATCAGCTGTGACCACTATGTCCTACAGATTTTAGAAGAAAGTAATTATTTAGCACAAAAGGTAGAACCTCAGTACTTTATTTGACCCAGAAGAGCCTTCCTGTGATTTCAGGGAAGTATGCCAAGAGATCCATAAAGACTTGAAGGAGTTTTATCTGGTGCCGGTAAGGATGTGGAGAAACTGGAACCCTCATACAGTGCTACTAGGACTGTAAAATGATTCAGCTGCTGTGAAAAACAGTTTGACATTTCCTCAAAAAGTCAGTTACCATATGAGCCAGTAATGCCACTCCTGGGTATGTAATTCAAAAGAATGAAAACAGGTACTCAAATACATGTACACACATATGCCTAACAGGACTACTCGTAATAGCCAAAAAGTAGAAATTGTCCAAATGTTCATTAGTGGGTGAATGGATAAATAAACTGTGGTATATAGACACAATGGAATATTATTCAGCCATAAAAGGAATAAAGTATTGACTTCTGCTATAACATGGATAAACCTCAAAAACACTATGCTAGGATGTCCCTGGTGGTCCAGTGGATAAGAATCCACCTGCCAAGGCAGGGGACATGGGTTCAATCCCTGGTCTGGGAAGATTACACATGTTGCGGAGTACTTCACCTGTGTGCCACACTACTGAGCCTTCTAGAGCCTGCAAGCTGCAACTACTGAAGCCTGTGCACGTAGAGCCCATGCTCTGCAACAAGAGAAGCCACTGCAATGAGAAGCCCGTGCACTGCAACCAAGAGTAGCCCCCTCCTGCTGCAACTAGAGGAAAGCCGGCACAGCAGCAAAGACCCAGTGCAACCAAAAATAATAAATATGCAAATAAACAAACAAAACACTATACTAAGTGAAAGAAACCAGATAGGTCAAATATCACATGGTTTTCCTGGTAGCTCAGTGGTAAAGAATCCACCTGCCAATGCAGGAGATGTAAGTTCAATCCCTAGGTCAGGAAGATCTCCTGGAAAAAGATATGGCAACCCACTCCAGTATTCTTGCCTGGGAAATCCCACGGACAGAGGAGCCTGGCAGGCTACAGTCCCTGGGGTCACAGAAGAGTTGGATGTGACTTAGTAACTAAAACAACAACAACAATCCAGGATGGAGACAGAATGCAGACTGGTGTTTGCCAGGGATTGAGGAGAAGGGAGAAGTAGTTAACTGTTTAGTAAGTATTGAAAAGCAGAGACATTACTTTGCCAACAAAGATCCATTTAGTCAAGGCTATGGTTTTTCCAGTAGTCATGTATGGATGCGAGAGTTGGACTGTGAAGAAAGCTGAGCACCGAAGAATTGATGCTTTTGAACTGTGGTGTTGGAGAAGACTCTTGAGAGTCCCTTGGACTGCAAGGAGATCCAACCAGTCCATTCTGAAGGATATCAGCCCTGGGTGTTCTTTGGAAGGAATGATGCTGAAGCTGAAACTCCAGTACTTTGGCCACCTCATGCGAAGAGTTGACTCCTTGGAAAAGACTCTGATGCTGGGAGGGATTGGGGGCAGGAGGAGAAGGGGATGACAGAGGATGAGGATGAGATGGCTGGATGGCATCACTGACTCGATGGACATGAGTTTAAGTGAACTCCGGGAGTTGGTGATGGACAAGGAGGCCTGGCGTGCTGCGATTCATGGGGTCACAGAGTTGGACACGACTGAGCAACTGAACTGAACTGAACTGAACAAGGTTTCCGTTAGGGGTACTGAAAATACTTTGGAACTAGACAGAGGTGGTGGCTGCAACACTATAAATGTTTGGCATCACCAAATCAATGGACATGAATTTGAGCAAACTCCGGGAGATAGTGAAGGACAGGGAAGCCTGGTGTGCTCTAATTTATGGGATCAGATACAACTTAGTGACTGAACAACATGTGCCAATGAATTAACTGTTCACTTCAAAATGGTCAATTTTATGTTAGATGAAATTTACCTCAATTTTTTTTTACAAGGCTCTTGAAAATGAAAGTAAAGATTCTCTTATCACTGCTGCTGCTGCTAAGTCGCTTCAGTCGTGTCTGACTCTGTGCAACCCCACAGACAGCAGCCCACCAGGCTCCCCTGTCCCTAGGATTCTCCAGGCAAGAACACTGGAGTGGGTTGCCATTTCCTTCTCCAATGCATGAAAGTGAAAGGTGAAAGTGAAGTCACTCAGTCGTGTCCAACTCTTAGCGACCCCATGGACTGCAGCCCACCAGGCCCCTCCCGTCCATGGGATTTTCCAGGCAAGAGGACTGGAGTGGGGTGCCATTGCCTTCTCCTGTTTTCACTAGTTCTACTTAATTTTTCTACAGTGCTTTAACAGGATATGAGCTTTCCTTCTGGGAAATTTTAAGTTCCTGTAGTGTTTTCTTTGTTGCTTTTGTAGAGACGAGCAGTCACCTCAGGCCATAGTTCACAGGAACTGTTCTGGATTCTTGCAAAAGTGAAGTACACCTGGTAGCTTTCCACTCACCAAAACTGATTGCTCTGAAGCAGAGATGTCAGTGAGCCATTTCTGTCTTGCACTCCACACTGGAGGCTCAGTGAATCTGAGCCTCTTTCAGTTCAGTTCAGTTCGGTAGCTCAGTTGTGTCCGACTTTTTGCGAGCCCATGAATCACAGCACGCCAGGCCTCCCTGTCCATCACCAACTCCCGGAGTTCACCCAGACTCACGTCCATCGAGTCAGTGATGCCATCCAGCCATCTCATCCTCTGACGTCCCCTTCTCCTCCTGAGCCTCTTTAGCCAGCCACAAATCCTTAGAGACTCTACATCTGCTGAGACCTCAAGAAGATTTCACACTGTGCAAGACCACAGTAAGGAATCTCCCTTTCCTCCACCACAGTTCAAATACTGAGTTCTTTGGAGACACAGATACTTCACTGTTTCTTGTCTTACATTCTGAACAAGACTTTCCTCCGATCTAATGACAGTTTAAAATTTCACCACTGGACAGGATTTTCTGGTTTGAATAGTCATTTTTCATATTGTCACTTTGTCTTTTATATTTTCTCTTTCAAATTGGTAAAGCGAAAGCATTTTCAGAGTATTAGGTCCATCCTGGAATGTTTAATGGCTTCCCTGATAGCTCAGTTGGTAAAGAATCTGCCTGCAATACAGGAGACCCCGGTTCGACTCCTGGGTCGGGAAGATACCCTGGAAAAGGGATAGGCTACCCACTCCAGTATTCTTGGGCTTCCCTTGTGGCTCACCTGGTAAAGAATCTGCCCACAATGCAGGAGACCTGGGTTCCATCCCTGGGTTGGGAAGATCCCCTGGAAAAGGGAAAGGCTACCCACTCCACTATTCAGGCCTGGAGAATTCCAAGGACTATAGTTCATGTATGTAGTTCATGGAATGTTTAATAACTGCTGTCATCTTTGCTCCCATCGATAATCTCCCACTCTCCTGGCACAAGGCCTTAGTCATCCATGCCCATTAAGACTCCTAAACTGATAGTTTATAACGTCTACATCATCCCCACCCTACTACATGATGCCATGAAGACAAACAATATACACAAACTTCCTCAAGTTTTCCCTCATTTTTTTATTCATTGTTATTTCCATAGCTGCCTTTTGGAGACAAAAAATCAGAGCTAATAACCAGAGAGAGCAACAGTCACTACAAAAAGGTGCTAAACCAGCCTCTAGGCTCACAGCTATATATCATAAAAGCATAAATTGAGAAGTATCCCATTTCCCATTAATTAAAATAAAAACTGTGATAATAAAAGTGGTTGTTAATGCCATCAATAAACTCTTACCCTATCAGCTTAATTTGGAGAACTTTAAAAGTTGGTCTTTAAGACACAGGTACAATTCCACAGATACTTCTCTAGGCAAGAGATGCTATTCCCTCAAGATCTGACAATTTGTACCCCTATAGTTTCCATCACCCTGAAATTATCTTTTAACAGTTATCTACAATGACACTCCACTCCAGTACTCTTGCCTGGAAAATCCCATGGACAGAGGAGCCTATAGGAGGTAGGCTATAGTCCATGGGGTCGCACAGAGTTGGACATGACTGAAGCGACACAGTAGCAGCAGCAGCAGAATCAGTAACATACTACACTTTACCTCCTCTCCCCTCCTCCACCTTACCCCACTGAATAAAACATTCAGAGCCTGTAACTGCCATGTCCTGGTGGATTTTTCATTTTTCTACCACCTCTCAGCACTACAATCCTGTGAATCTCCTAACCTCAAGCCAGAACTTCAGCTTGCTCAATTAGACTCTAGAACTTTATAAAAAATTCATGTGCTTTAGTCCCAGTCACTTCCACATAATGCCAGAAACAGTCTGGTTGTGTTAGTGCACATGCTAGGCTTTCAGTGGACCTTCCTACTGAACTTGGATGTCTAACAACAAGCACCAGGGAGCAGCAAGCCTGCTGCTAGAGAACAAGGTCAACTTATCAGGCAGTCCAGAATTCTCTGGAATCAGCTCCTTTGATAGACAGCAGAATTACAAAGAGAATGGGCATTTCCCATGGGACTGTTACTAAAATAATAATGTTAATTTATATCCAGGTAAGACAGAAAGGTCCAAAACAAGTAATATTTACTCAAATCAGTCTCTTATTCCTCTTCTACAAATGGCCCACTGGAAAGTTGGCTACAGTTCTGCCCTCATCCACATTAAAAGCAAATAGCTACTTCATTGTCTTTTTCCAAGCCATAATCACATTTTAATAGAAATTTTTACTAACTATATAACCTTGAACATGTTACTTAGCCTTTCCAGAGCCTGAATTTTATCTGTAAGAGGAGGATACTAATAAAGGCTCAGTCTATTTTGTGGGTTGTTATGAAACATTAAAGAAAAAAAATATGCAAACTATCACAGTGAAGAGGAGCCTGAGGAAACATGATAACTAAATGTAATATGGCATCCTGGATGGGATCCTGGAACCATTAGGTGAAAATCAAGGAAATCTGAATGGACTTCAGTTAATATAATGTATCAGATGGGTTCGTTAATTGTGACAAATGTACCATACTAATGAGAGATGTTAATAATAGGAGAAGCTTGGTGTAGGGTATATGGAAACTTCTTTACAGTTTCTCCATATATCTAAATCTATTCTAAAATTAAAACACTTTTTAAAAAGTTTTTAAATTATGCAAAAGCACACTTTATAAATTGCAAAGTTCTAGTCATTTGTAAAAGGTCACATAATTTAGTAGATTTACTCTTTTTGCTGATAGGTAGGCAGCCACCTTAAGTAGTTCAGATAACAGAGATAGCTTGAAGAGTTAAGTTCTGGTGTGAAGAGTCTAGCCCCCAGAAACATCCCAGCTGTTTCCTGCCAGCTGGTGCCTCATGTCTGACTTTCAATAGAGTTGATTTTCTTTGTATAATTATATTTGTCTTTCAACTTGTCTGTTTTACTAAAAAAAAAAAGTTACTTTTAAAAAAGAAACTCTATACAGGTATGTGCTATAATTTTAAGACTGCAAAAAGTGAACTATAAGGCAAAAGGGTATGGCTATTTATTGCTAACTGCCAAAACAGATCTGATTTCTACTCCCATCTTCAAATGTAGGAATAGACAGACACCCAGAGATAGAATACACCAAGTGTACCCAACTCCTGCCAACTCCTGTTCTGCCCTGGAAAAAAAAAGAAGAAAGCAAGAGTCCCAGAAGTGCAGGAAATTGTTTCTCAGACGAAAGACAACACTTCCTTTCCCAGAACAATCCATCTCCCACACTGACATCCTGCTCCTGCTATATTTACCCAACCCAAATCTGCCGATGATATACTTCCAGCTGCACTCCTGCCACATGGTCCTGTCACTCAGCCACACACTCAGGGGAATCTGTCCAGAGGGCAGAGCCTAGAAATCACTACACACTAATCCATGCTTCCTCTATCGGTAGCCTTCAGAGTAAAGTGAGACAAAATACGGACAGTATTACTCCCTGTTTATTTTGGAAGTGACTGGGGAGACAAGAGGTACTTCATTTTGTATAGCTGCTAATTTTGACTGCTTCTCATAGCAGCCAGTGGAGGAGTCTAAAGAATGAAGGGATTGAAATGGGAGTTTCATTAACAGTTAAAAATAACTGTTAATGCTAGCTGCCCAAAAGGCATCTCTTAATAGACTCTTTCACCATAACCTACTAGGATCAGGCTATCAAGTCACCATATCACAGGGTAAACCTTTCAGTTCTGAATGGACGGATCCAAGGAATCAAAGCTGGGACCATTTTATTCATCCCGACCTCATCCTACGTTGCAGCACACTCTACTGAAAGGGGAAAGCCGAAACAGTAGACTGGGTAAGGGTAAATGTTAGAGTTGATTCCCACTTTCCTATTTAGCAGCTCTGTAACCTTGGTCCTTCCCTCCAAGTCCTTTTCTTCTGCTCCTTTCTGATCTTTCCTCCTTATTTTCTGTCTCTCTAGTTCCATTTATTTTCTTTCCCTATTTTTTTCTCTCTCTCTTAATTTTTCATAGGCAAGGTTTCCTCCACAAAACATAACTGATAACTAGTAAGGTTTTCATTAGTAATGTCATATCATCAGCCTACTCTTCACCATAGTAACAGCAAAGAATAAGACTCAAGAGTAATACCTTTTTCTCTACCTTTTCTTTTCTTAGGGAGGCTCACTCATGCATATTGACCAGATCCTTCAAAGGAATAAAAAGAAAGTAGAAACAAAAGGAAAAATGTAGAGAAAAAAGAGTGACGGAGAGAAAAGGGTGATAGTAAATAAGAATGAGGAGTGATTTTCTAAAACCAATTTTTTCTCTTAAAGTTCCTGAATGATGGGCATTTCAAAACTTTACATATTTTAAAAAGCTGAAGTTCTTAATGAGCTCAACCAGGCTTCTAAAATATATCTGAGAAATGTTGATATATGATACATTCATATTGGTATCCCACTTATTAAAAGGAGAAAAGAAAAAAAAGAAGGGCATCAGCTTCACAAGGCTGTTTCCAATCTGGCTTAGGGGAAAAGCATTTATGCTGCTGGTTGAGCAGAGAACAAATTCATCCTACTGATGATGTTGCCATATTCTAGGAAATCACCAAACCCTTGGTCAAGCTTCACTGAGATAAACCTTTTCGCAATTTTCAAAACTAAAAAGTGTTTTGGCTGTGTTGGTGGTTCAGTGATAAGAATTCACCTGCCAATGCAGGAGATATGAGTTGGATCCCTGATCCAGGAAAATTCTATGTGCCATGGAGCAACTAAGCCTGTGCACCACGACTACTGAGCCTGTGCTCTAGAGCCCACGAGCCGGAACTACTGAAGCCCACTCACCCTAGAGTCCATGCTGCGCAACAGGAGAAGCTACCAAAATGAGAAGCCTGTGCACTGCAATGAAGAGCAGGCCTCGCTCGCCACAGCTAGAGAAAAGCTTGTGCAGCAACAAAGACCCAGCACAACCAAAATTAAATAAAATTATTAATGACAACAACTAAAAGAGTTTTTAAGTTACTGGCTTTTTAAAATTCCTTCGGCCATGCCATGTGACTTATGGGATTTTAGTTACCCAACCAGGGATCAAACCCTGGCCCTTGGCAGTAAGAGCTCCAAGTCCTAACTACTGAACTCCCAAGGAATTCCCCAAGTTACTGTATATTTTTATTTATTTATTTATTTTAACTTTATTTATTTTAATTGGAGGCTAAATTACTTTACAATATTGTATTGGTTTTGCCATACATCAACATGAATCTGCCACGGGTGTACACGCGTTCCCGATCCTGAACTCCCCTCCCACATCCCTCCCCGTACCATCCCTCTGGGTCATCCCAGTGCACCAGCCCCAAGCATTCTGTATCCTGCATTGAACCTGGACTGGCGATTTGTTTCTTATATGATATTATATATGTTTCAATGATATTCTCCCAAATCATCCCACCCTCTCCCTCTCCCACAGAGTCCAAAAGACTGTTCTATACATCTGTGTCTCTTTCGCTGTCTCGCATACAGGGTTATCATTACCATCTTTCTAAATTCCATATATATGCATTAGTATATTTTTAAAAAACAGCATCACAAGCTTCCCTGGTGGCTCAGTGGTAAAGAATCCGCTTGCCAATGCAGGAGACACGGGTTGGATCCCCAATCCACGAAGATCCCACATGCCGCAGAGAACTAAGCCTGTGTCTCACAACTACTGAACCTGTGCCTTCATCATGGGGGCCACAACTACTGAAGCCCGAGTGTCCTAAAATCTGTGCTCTACAACAAGAGAAATCATCACAAGAAGAAGCCCATGCACCATAATTAGAATGCAGCCCCCGCTCTCCACAACTAGAGAAAAGCTAGCACAGCAACAAAAACCTAGCACAGCCAAAAATTAAAAAACATAAATTAAACACACACACACACACACAACAAGAACAGCAGCATCACCAAAGCCATAAAGAAATACAGACCTTCAGAGCATGTGATTGTACTTCTTAGAAAGAAACAAACATAAGCAAGCTAGGAAGAAAATTCACATTTTCTTCTCATACCTAAGAACAAGTCCTTTAAGAACAGATGTTTTAGGCAACCATTCAAATTTTCCATCACTGCAACCTGAAAATGTTTCAGGCAAGAATCATCAACATATGATAAATCATGGGGAGAAAAGTTTGTCATTGTTGTTATTTAGTCACTCAGTTATGTCCTATTCTTTTGCAACCCTATGGACTGTAGCCATCCAGGGTCCTGTCCATGAGATTTCACAGGGAAGAATATTGGAGTGGGTTGCCATTTCCTTCTCCAAGGGAATCTTCCCAACCTAGGGATCAAACCCATGTGTCTTGCATTGGCAGGCTGGTTCTTTATCACTGAGCCACCAAAAGTTTAATGAGGAGCAAAACAAGGTCTTAATATGTCACCCCACAAACTGCTTGTGAGTTCCAAGGAGATCACAGTATCTACTCAGTGGAGAAACAAAGTTAACACTTTGATGAAGTGATCAAAATTAATATCACCAATGAGGGTTGAGGGGTGTCCTAAGAAGGACACTTATCAGTAGTGGTGGGTATGTGCTAAGTTGCTTCAGTTGTGTCCAACTCCTTGTGACCCCATGGACTGTAGCCCACCATGCTCCTCTGTCCATAGAATTCTCCAAGCAACAATACTGGAGTGGGTTGTCATTTCCTTCTCTAGGAGATCTTCCCGGAACAGGGATCGAACCCGGGTCTCCCACAATGCAGGTGGATTCTTTATGGTCTGAGCCCCCAGGAAAGCCCAGTGATGTGTAGATTCATGCCAAATACATATTACCTGAATCATCATGAGGAAATACTAGTCTAACCCAAATGAAGAACATTCTTGAAAGGAAGAAAAAAAGAAAAAAATGGATGATATTCATTTAAAAAATTCAATGTCATGAAAGACCAAGTAAGGCTATAGAACTGTTTCAGATTAAAGGAGACTAAAGAAATATGACAGGTAAATGCAATAGGTGATCTTTGACTGAAAAGGAAAAAATTTTTTAAATTTATTATTGGGACAACTGACAGAATTGGAATATGAATAGTACTGTATCAATGCTAAATTTCTTGAACTTGATACTGTATTAAATATTATGTAAAAGGTTATCCTTGTTCTTAGCAAATATACATTGAAGTATTAAGTGATAAGACTGTAATATATATATAATCTACTCTCAAATGATTTAGAAAAAAATGTATATACATACGTATGTGTGTATATAGAAAGAAAAGAATAATAAAAACAAAAGTATATAGGAGACCTCTGTATTATTCTTGCAACATTTCTTTAAGTTTGAAATTATTTCAAAATGAAAATTCAGAAGAATCCACTATCAGTTGATGATTAAATATCCTGACACCAGTAAATTAAAGAAGAAGTAGAGATTGACTTACATTCTAGATAACACTAAAACACTAAATGGTAGGGAAGCAAGCCAATTCTTTCCCTTCTGAGCTTTTAGAGGAACACTATCAGCAACACAAATATTTCCAGCTCTCTGCCTTCAGTTAATGGATACACACAACCCAGTTTTGCTGATTCTTAAGGCTGCAGCCTACCTAGGACCACTTAGGACCCTAGCAACAGCTCCCATTCTCTAAATACCAAGGAGCTCTATCAACTGCAGCCACTGCTCATTTCCTTCCTTATAAAGAACCTAGAGAACAGAGTAAGTCTTTAAAACCTCTAAAATGAGACTGATTAAGATGGTAATCTTGGGCTCACTTGGGAGGATTAATGAGCCATATTTGGATTCTGGATTTCAACAGAAATCGACTTTCCCTTGATTATTTATCCCACAATGCTTCTTTCCAGGTGGGCTAAACCAAAAGAGAACTCCTCTTCCTGGGCTAGAGGGAACAGGATCCTCTGCCAGAGTCACTGGGCTCTGGTCACCAAAAGTATTGGGCTATAACAGGTATTAGGGATGTACTCTGGATGTACACTCATCCCAGAAAAAAGGCCAACAAGATAAAACTGCACTTTAAACGCAATAAGCTATCAAGCAAATGATGAGGTCTTTTTGTGGACATTTGTTTCAGTAACATTTTTACTCCAACATCCACTTCAACTTCCTCTTTTAGAAAGATCTTGCTGCTGCTAAGTCATGTCAGTAGTGTCCGACTCTGTGCAACCCCATAGACGGCAGCCCACCAGGCTCCCCCGTCCCTGGGATTCTCCAGGCAAGAACACTGGAGTGGGTTGCCATTTCCTTCTCCAATGCATGAAAGTGAAAAGCGAAAGTGAAGTCGCTCAGCCGCGTCTGACTCTTCGCGATCCCATGGACTGCAGCCTACCAGGCTCCTCCATCCATGGAGTTTCCAGGCAAGAGTACTGGAGTGGGTAACCACTGTTTAATTGCTTCACTGCCTTACTACCTCTCTCCACTCTTGAAAATCCTAGGAATAGTCCTTTTTCCTAAGGAAAAAGGACATTTCTTAAATGGCATTCTTTCTAAGAACTCAAGTTTCTCAAGAGTTACTTCTAAATAAGGGAGCTTTCTCTGGGATTCAAAAGATAAACATATAATGGGATGTTCTGCTAATCTGAAGTCAAATCCTATTCAAAGTCACTGTGAGTTCTGATACTTTTTTCCTCAGGTGAGGCTGCTGGGCTAAAGACAACGGGCTGCTCATGTTACTTTTGAACTGGGATTATTAAATTTGAGCTATAGAAAAGGACTTTCCTCACTCTTTTATTTTTTATACTGTTGGCCTGATTAAGTTGTGAATTTTTATTTTATTTTTTTGGTCACAGCTCATGACTTGCGGGATCTCAGCTCCCCAACCAGGGATCAAACCCGGCCCCTCAGCAGTGGAAGCTCAGAGTTCTAACCACTGGATCACCATAGAATTCCCCTCATTCTTTTAGTACCTTAACTAAGTAGCTATTAAAATTTTTGTTTTGTGCCCCTAGACTGCAGAATCCTAACAACTACGTTAGAAGTCCAAGCCTGAAAGCAAAATTTTATTAGAGGTTGACTTTTATTAGAAAAGACAATCAGTCATTGATATCCTATCCTTATAGTACAATTTTAGTTAGTTCAGCTCTGAAATGCACAGACTGATTAATCAAAGATGAATATAAATGGATTAATTGAGCCCTAAGACATTCAAAGCCCTAAAGCAGCTAATGAAGCTGCCATGCACACAGTTACTCCCAGGAAGCCAGGGCGAGGGCAGAGAATGGGAGAGAGAAAGCTGACAAACACCAAGGCTGTTCTTCCGAAGACCCTAGAACCTCTTTCAGTACACCAGGGCACACAACAATTTCCTAAGGTCATATGTGGAAGCTGGGAAGACTTCAAACCACCATCCAGCTGTCCACTCAAATTCCAGAGTCTCTCATATCACCCACCCACTAGACCATAAACTTTATGAGGACAGGAACTGGGTTAGCCTCCTTGAAAACTAGGTCCTTAATACATAATTCAGTGTCTGGCACACATTGAAGTGCTTAAGAAATACCTGTTGACTTAATATATAAATGAATTTCTGCCCAGATCAAAGTTCCTATAAAAGATGCTGTTTCAAATCTTTCTAGCACAACTTACTCCCTGCTTGCCATGTCTAACATGATGTGCTATCCACTCTTTCCTGAACAATCAGTTTAACATCATGTAAAACAGATAATACAGAAGGTACAAAGTGACTAGTTAATCATGATTACATCCACAATCTTTATTTCCTTGGGGAAGAATACTTATTCCAACATTCTCCAGGACTGTTATGATTCAAATAGTCTCAAATTAATTTCTGCCTTCCAAAAGCTGATTCACCCAGAGAGAAACGAGCATATAAATAGAACTGCTTTAGCCATAAACAAAAAAGAAAGGAAATCTTCCATTTGTAACAATATAGATGAACCTTGGGGACATTATGCTAATTGAATAAGTCAGATATTCTCTTTATTATGTGTGATGCACTGATGTTTTCTATTCTATTCTTTTTAAGGCCCACAGCTTGTACACAGAAAACAAGGAAGTGCTCAAAGGGGTCAATATCAAAGGAACAAAGGAATTAGTTTGAAGGGGCTCTCATTGACCAAATTTGGAATTACTTATGCACCAAAAACGATCATAAATATAATTAACTGTAAACACTTAATAAATAAAAATTCATAAGCCCCTCCAAAATGGAAAACTCCTCACTTGCCCCCATTAGTGCTCATTACTACACAAACTCCTTATCTGAAAGTTAGTAATTTAAGGGAAAGAATTAGGCATTTTCCTTGCCTTTTCAGGAGAAACTGTGTTTCATCCTCCAGTTTACAGAGGAGAACTATTCTAGAGAACACCGCCAATAATGCAGAAAGAAAGACAGAATTAGAAAATCATCATTCTGCAAATCCCCTCCCCTAGTAAAATAAGTGATTCTGGCAAAAATTCATCAGTGGATGATTATTAGGTAAAAGGATATTAGAAACAGGATATTTGCAAGAGGCCAAATTATTACTTCACAGATTATCTACTAATCACAAAGAGAAAAATAAATTTATTTTACAATGAAGAGATATGGCAGTCACCACCAGAAGCAATAACCAAATTTAGCACCATCAACAGCAGGACAACTTGACAGTATGTGCCTCCTGTGGTGATATAATATGAAGCACACAGTATCATCTATGCCCAAAATGTTTATCCTGAATTGAGTCAAGCTTTTAACTCTAACTTCTAGAATGGAAATATTTGAAGTACAGTAACAAGTTAAATGACACCATAAGGACACAGACAAACCCAGAATGTAAAACATTCTAAAGATAAAAGGCCTAGTCTCTTCAAAAAGTCAATGCCAAGAAAAAAATAATAAATAGGGTGGAGAAAACTATATTAGATTTTTAAAGTCTAAAGAGATAGAACTACATAATGAAATGAGAATTCTACATGGATTTTGGTTGGTAAAACCAGCTATAGATATAAAAGGTAGTTTGGGAACAAATAGGAAATTTTAATAAATGGACTGGATATTCACTAATATTGGTAAATTACTGTTCAGTTTCTTAGGTATGATAACGGTACTATGATTATGTAGGAGAATTTCCTTATTTAGGATCCAGCCTGAAATGTCAACACATCTGCAACTTATTTTCAAATGATGTATGAGAAAAAAATACACATATACATGGATAAAGTAAATATGGCTAAATGTTAATAATTTTGACTCAAGTATGGGATGCAGGTGCTCACTATATTTCAATTTTGGTATGTCTGAAATTTTTCATACTAAAAACTTGAGGAAAAACTGCTGTGTAACCCTTTAAAATGATATCACAATCCATTAACAGAATGCAACTACAGTCTGAAGATACCAATCAAGCCCACAGTAGGGTAGTCATAATATTATCTTAGCTCTCCCTTTATTACCAATACTAAGGCAGTTTTCTTAAACCTGTTGTTGCCCAAAGAAAAGAATGAACCTTCATGAAAAGCTCACATGAAATGAAGTTTTCTTATTCAAGTTTTATATTTTTCTGCCAATTAATAACTCACTTTACTTGAAAAGGAAAAATAATCAGTTGAAAAATTACTACCAGTGTCAGAAAAATTTCATTTGTCCCTATACTTATAGAGGATTTTTTCCAGTTAAGGGCCCATCACAGATAACATTGAAGTCCTTTTGATCCTCTTGCTCACCAATTAATGTCCCCAACTACCCTTAGCCTCCAGTTCCCAAGCTGCTTTCCAGGACACCTGAAGCAAGCTACATGGTTGACTGCAGAAAAACCCTTGCTCCCACACGACATCTGGCCCTGCCTTTCCACCAAATCAAAAGCCAGTTTATTCCCCTCTGATGTACAGTGTATCAATCCACTTCCTGGATGGCCCCACTTCACAATGGGCCAGAAACCCAAAGCAATAATGTGAGTTCTACAAATGGGCAAATAATTGCTCAACAAGCGTGGAACAAGGAAAGGTCAGTTGTGATATGTGCACATGTGGCAGCCCTTCACAACTCAACATACAGTGGTAACAGAAGGCTGGTGTTACTGAAGAGGCATGCAAAGAGAAGCCAGCCAACAGGCAGCCAGGAGTGCTTGTCCATCTAAGTCCTTCAGACTTCCAAAGACCAAAGTAAAGAAACAAAGGTCTCAAAACTGGAAAGGAGCATCTTATCTCCTCATTTCCAGAAGCAAAACTGATAGCTTAAGGTAGTCACTGCTCTCCATCTACAACTCTTATTTAAGATGATCTCTGAGATAAAATAACTTGATCTTCATTTTGCTCTATATCCCACTCTATCTTCTAATGGGTGCAGAAAAGACAAATGTACTCACTCTTTCCATAAACATACCCAATATCATTTTAGAAATTGAGGTGACCAACTGAATGTCTGTGAGCACAGAGAGGTGGTTAAAGAAGGTAAGGCTAGGACAAAACTCTTCACTATCTTTCCTAACAAAAACTGCACAGTGAATTTCAAACACCTGGCTCCTTCTGAAACCCTCTTGGCACTTGCCCTAGGTTTGAATGGGTAGAAGAGAAGAAAGGGACTCTGCCTGCCTCCCTGTTAAAAACAAGGCTGTATCTGGCTTTCCCTCCTTTTACTCATCTGACTGCTGTTATGGCAAACTGGAACACATAATCCAGAGAGAAATTTCAGGCCTCAAGAGGTGGCTGTTTAAAAAGGACAATGTCAATGAGAGCAATACTAGCAACAGTGACACCCACCACAGGCCACACTGTCACCTTGTCTGCTAAACTCTGCTAGAAAGAAATTAGGTTTCTTTGCTTCTGCTCTTGAGAGCCAATATATTAAGGATGCCCTTTATGGGAATTCCCTGGTGGTCCAGCGGTTAGGACTCTACACTTTCACTGCCCAGAGTGCAGGTTCAATCCCTAGATGGAGAATTAAGGTCCTATAAGGCATGCAGCACAGCCAAAAAAAGGCCTTTTCTTCACAGCTTCCTTTCAGATATGAGTAGTGGAAAATGTACCAGGACAGTGGTTCTGATGGTGTGTTTGAGCACTAGAAGAGAAAAGGGAGAGTCTGATTAACAAAAAGACTACGTAGTACTGCTTCTTCTCAAGAAAGTCTTCATTTTCTAATCCTGAGGACAAACAAAGGTTTAGAAGAACTTGTTGGTTTAGAATTTTCAAATGAAGGTTCAGATCATGGGGCTTCCCTGGTGGCTCAACTGGTAAAGAATCTGCATGCAATTTGGGAGTCTCAGGTTCGATCCCTGGGTCAGGAAGATACCCTGGAGAAGGGAATGGCAACCTACTCCAGTATTTTTGCCTAGAGAATTCTATGAACAGAGGAGCCTGGAGGGCTGCAGCCCATGGAGCTGCAGAGTCAGACACAACTGAGCGAGTAACACATCAGTAAAAAGAAATGACAACGTAAAGTCATCAAAATATAGGCCTCTGGGAGCCATCTTATTGATATAAATAATCTCAAGGGGAAAAAAAAAAAAACACAGTACCTTTATTTCCCCTAACTGTGCTCAAACGCCCATAAATCTGAGGCCACTCAAGCTACCAAGATGCCAAAGCCAGCCTGACTCAAATTCAAGTCACACTCTAATGTGTTGCTCAACAATCTCCAAACTAATATAGTCATATATTTTATTACAGAACAAGAAAGAAAAAAAGAGCACAGGAGGAAGTTCCCTGGTGGGCCAGTGGTTAAGACTCCACATTTCTACTAAAGGGAACACAGGTTTGATCCCTAGTCAAGGAACTAAGATCCTGCATGCCATGTGGCACAACCAGAAGAAAAAAAAAGGCACAGGAAAGAGATACTTACATAAGTGTGCCCAATCTTGCCTGTTCCAATACTTAGCACATTACATAAATCTGTCAGCCAAATTCTATCATTTTATCATTTTTTCCTTTTAGTCTCTAGTTAGGCCTTGAGCAATTTACTTGAGCTCATTTCCAAGTGGATCAAAGTTAAACTGAAATTCCCTCAGACCAGGGACTCTGAGCTTCCACTGCTGGGTGCCCTGGGTTCAACCTCTGGTCAGGAACTAAGAGACCACAAGACCACAGGAAGCCAGGCTTCCCTGTCCTTCACCATCTCAAGAAGCTTAACCAAATTCATGTTCATTGAGTCAGTGATGCCACCCAACCATCTCATCCTCTGTCATCCCCTTCTCCTCCCGCCTTCAATCTTTCCCAGAATCAGGGTCTTTTCTAATGAGTTAGCTCTTCACATCAAGTGGCCAAAGTATTGGAGCTTCAGCTTCCTCATGAGTCCTTCCAATGAATATCTAAGACTAATTTCCTTTAGGATTGACAGGTTTAATCTCCTTGCAGTCCAAGGGACTCTCAAAGAGTCTTCTCCAACACCACAGTTCAAAAGCATCAATTCTTCAGTGCTCAGCTTTCTTTATGGTCCAACTCTCACATCAATACATGACTACTGGAAAAACCATACCTTTGACTAGATGGACCTTTGGCAGCAAAGAAATGTCTCTGCTTTTTAATATGCTGTCTAGGTTTCTCATAGCTTTTCTTCCAAGGAGCAAGCGGCTTTTAATTTCATGGCTGCAGTCACCATCTGCAGTGATTTTGAAGCCCAAGAAAATAAAGTCTGTCACTGTTTCCATTGTTTCCCCATCTATTTACTGTGAAGCGATGGGACCAGATGCCATGATCTTAGTTTTTTGATGTTGAGCGTTAAGCCAGCTTTTTCACTCTCCTCTTTCACCTTCATCAAGAGGTTCTTTAGTTCCTCTTCACTTTCTGCCATAAAGGTGGTGTCATCTGCATATCTGAGGTTATTGATATTTCTCTTTCAAATATGCACCCTTACTCAGTCTTTTTCCTGACAGCGACTACTAAATGTCTTTCCTATATGTCCCTATGTTTCAATTGGAACAGATTAAACTTGAGGTCTGAGGCATCCTGGAAAAGTTTTGCTTCAACTTAGAAGGCTATTTCTAAGAGGCCTAAGTCAGACAGGTGTTAAGTTATAGTTCCTCCCAGGTTGGCTTTCAGACTCTGTTTAAATGTTCTCTGTAAAGCTCTGGAGGTTACATGGATTCAAACTTCCTAGCTCAAACTCTGAATTCACAAAGCTTGAGACAGTACCCTACAGGTGTGTTTGTCTAGGATAAACTATATTTAAATAAACTCCTGATATATCCACTCTCTCCAGACACCTGTTTCTTCCTCTTAAACTCAGGCACATCATAGCTTGCTGTACAGGTAAGCACAGTGAAGAAATATCTTATCCCTCAAGAGTTACAATATGCAAACCCATCAATATGTTTGGGAATACCTAAACTCTGCCCAGAACAGCTTTACATGAGAAGACCAAATAAGCAAATATATGAGCTAAATTTTTCTTCATTTCTATGGTTTATGTGAACAAGGGGAAAAGGAGGAATAAGAAAAGATGGCAACAGACTGCTCTGATTCACTATCATCTATTCCATATCTGATAGGGAACCATATAGCCTAAAGTATAGTATATAAGTACATAAGTTAGTCTCAGAATGGTCAGCCAGAGTTACTAGTCTTAAAAACCAGTGGCTATGAGGGCAGGAAGTTTGTTTACCATTGTAGATCCAATGGCTAAGTGCCTAAGCAAAATGCCTAGCACACAGCAGGTATTCAATAAATATTGGTCAGAAGCAACTCAATAAGCTAGACTTAGAAGAAATCCAAATCTTAGTGAATCTCAGAAAGAAAAGGTCCAAGCAGCGACAACAGTTCCATAGTTAATACAGGTGCTTATACTGAGCTTCAAGACCACCTCAGTCTTATGCTCAACACCCCGAGCCTCATAGGTCCTCAAAATTAAAAAGACCAGCAAGAAGTTTTATCTCCATAGGCAAACTTACTACCCTCCCCACCACCACCCCTGACACACACACATATCACTAAGAGGTCTTTCTCAAGCCCTTAAAGTCATTAAGAGGTGATTCCTTAGATTCTGGTGGGATACTTTTAGACTGTTCTTCCCTCTGTGCTTTAAACCAAAATTTCTGGTTTAAAAATTTTGAATTCTGGAAAAGAATCTCTTTGTAATGATCTAAGTTTAAACACCAAGGACAAAGGCAGCCTAAAATCTGGAGGTAAATAACCATAGCCAAACACCACAAATCACAATTGATTGGAGCACTGTATGGGAAGCTATATTGAATGAAGGGTACTAAGGCTTCCAAGCACTTATCTAATCGGGAAACAAAAAGATCAAAGACCAGAGACCATGCTGGCTAGAAGGATTACTCTAAGCTGTCTACACTTGGGGAACTTCCCTGGCAGTCCAATGGTAAAGACTTTGTGCTTTAACTGCAGTGGGCACAAGTCTGATCCCTGGTCAGAGAAGTAAGATCCAACATGCGGCATAGTACAGCTAAAAAAAGTAAACCGTCTACTCTCTACAGCTTGGACTGCAAGGAGATCCTAAAGGAAACCAGTCGATCCTAAAGGAAATCAATCCTGAATATTCACTGGAAGGACTGATGCTGAAGCTCCAAAACTGTGGCCACCTGATGCGAAGACATGACTCATTAGGAAAAAAAACCCTGATGCTGGGAAAGATTGAAGGCAGAAGGAGAAGGGGATGACAGAGGATGAGATGGATGGACAGCATCACTGACTCAACGGACATGAGTTTGAGCAAGCTCCGGGAGATGGTGAAGGACAAGGAAGTCTGGCGTGCTGCAGTCCATGGGGTCAAAAAGAGTCGGACACGACTGAGTGACTGAACAACTCTCTACACACCTAAAACCAAGAGCGGTATCAAGTATTTTAATATTTCACTTTCCCTTCCATCCCCCTGTCTCATGAACACAAATCTTACCGCCCAGTCTGTGAGATTATAGATAACTCCAGTACGCAAGAGCCCCAACAAGATCTCTAAAAGGATAAAAAGAAATGTGTCTTTGGAATCTAAGCCCACCGTATGGCTTGAGCAGATGCAAGGAAGAGGCATTGGTCCTTCTGCCCCTAAGGCCAGGAAGCCCCAGCCCTGCAGGCAGCACAGAGTTAACTACCCACCCGCTTTGAGAAGCACAAAGGTACATCACTGCAACATGCCTAACATTTACATTGCCTCTCTCTGCTCATTAAACAGGTTTTGGTTAAATAATGAACAAACTGTATTACAGACTCCGATGAGAATTCCAAAATTATAAATCAACTGGGAAAGCCCAAAGGGGCAGACAGACAGGGAGGGGGGAGAAGGATAATATTGACTAATATAAAGGGCGCAGCTTGACAGTGGATGTTCCTGCCACACCTGATCAAACACACTCCGTTGGGGGAGGGGAAACAGAGAAAGAAAGGGGAGATGGGGCAAGACAGCCTGAAATTTGCATCCGGAAAAGATTAAAATGGATTCTTTGGGGATAGAGAAAATACATAATATATATTACTATAAATGCAAAACTGTACTAAAAGCTAACTCAAATGTCAAAGATTACAGCTTGAATAAATTTAAATATAAAAGCCATGTGCTTCTTGAGTTAATGAGAGAGACATAAAAGGACAAACTGGGCCAGGAGGCTGAACAGAGCCTTACGCTGCCTTTGCTGGGCAATGGGTTCAAAGCACAGCAGCAAGTATAGTCAGAGGCAGTCCTTCATGGCTCTGAGTGCTGAGAAAGAGCTGGTGAATCCCATTGCTTTTCCAGTCTACACTTGCTATTTTGAAAAATTAAGATAGATTTCATATGCCATAAAATTCATCCTTCTAAAGTATACACTTCTACAGTTTTTAGTATATTCACAAAGTTGTACAACCATCATCATGATCTAATTCCAGAACATTTTCATCACCCCTAAAAGAAACCCTATTACCATTAGCAGTTACTTCCCATGCCCACTTCCTGCTCCTAGCAACCACACATCTGTTTTAACTCCTTTAGAATAACCTCTTAAAGGATTCTTTAAGAGAACTGAAAGACTAAATGAGGGGCAGCAGTCAAGTCTCACTGGTGGTGAGCTATGGCTTTATCCAAAGTACCAATATGCACACTTTGCTCTCAGGCACTTCATACTTTCCAAGTGCAACCCTCTCTTTAGATGTGGTATTAGAACATTCTATTACTCTAGATATTACAGAGCATTCAGTTATCATGCATTTTGGGCAAATATGGACTGCAAATGTGGTCCAGAGACACACCTATGAGAATAACGACATGGACTTACCCAACCCTTACTAGAGACAGTAGACTTACATCCTTTACAATGCTCAGACAATGTTCCTGGAGGAGTAGGTAGCACTTATGCCCTTAAAAGGTCTTCTGACTGTTTACAAGAGGAAAAATTGCTTTGGTTGACTGACAATGTCCAATGAATCACCTATGTCCATTAATAATATTCTTAACCAACCCAGCCAGCAGATAGTCTAGAAAAGTGCAAATAAAAAGCCTTTGTAAAAAGAGACCAAGCCCAAATCAGTTTCATGAGTTTAACTGAATGGAGTCTTGGAATTCCTACCATAGTTCTTCCAACCTAAGTGGTACACCATTCCCAGTCACATAGCATGGGCAGTCCCTTCAGTTTCTCTCTCCAAGTTCAAAACCCTTTCCCAGCCTCCGACCATTAACAGGCTTCCAAGAAAGCAATCCTCCTGACACTGCCAATCAAAAAAAAAATCTGTTTGTTTCAGTAAAAGAAACAAGAAATTGGTCATGGATTACAAAGTCCAGGACCACAGGAGCAGCTGACCCATAAACCTGCTCCTGGAAGCCAGCACTATGTGGGGGGTCAGAACCAATCAGAAGACCATGAAATGCTCTATTTCAGATCCACTCTGTTATTTTATCAGGTGGGTGATATGTTAAAACCCAAGAACAATGGGGCAACTTAGACAGGCACTGTTTCAATACCTGCCACAGCTACTGGCCCCTGGAGAATATCATCACCTTCTTCTTCACTCTGAGGGAAAGCTTGGCCAACACCCAGCTATGTTCCTAGTACCACTAACAGAACTGGTTCCTCAGCACATTCTGGTTTTAATAGTTTCAAGCAGAAGATAATCTGGATTCCTAACCCAAAGATGTAAGAAATTAAGGCAGCAGACTCAAGTTTGGTAACTCTCAGATGAACTAGAAACCAAATCCTGGACTGCACTACTCACCACAGATACCATCTCTGAACTGAAGTCTTGGGATATGTCAGAATGGAGAAAACAAGTGTGGGATATGGATTGCATGGCAAGCAGGAAACGTGGCTTTATCAGGAGAGCAGCACCACCTCAGCTCCTGAGGGTCTGCAAAGTGCCCAAAAGGCCTACAAGGCAACTCCAGTCTCACCTCAGCCATTTTAGGATGTACCCAGCCACTTACGGGACTTCCCTGGTGGCTCAGATGGTAAATCATCGGCCTACAATGCGGGAGACCCAGGTTTGATCCTCTGGAGAAGGCAGTGGCACCCCACTTCAGTACTCTTGCCTGGAAAATCCCATGGACGGAGGAGCGTTGTAGGCTACAGTCCATGGGGTTGCAAAGAGTCGGACACGACTGAGAAACTTCACTTTCTTTCACTTTCAGCCACTATGACAACAATTCTTAGCTGTATATAAAATGCTTGCCAAACATTTGCCAAATGTATTCTCTGAGAAAGATAATACTCCAAACTCTGACCCACGAAAAAGAATTGTAAATATCTATTGACTATTTTTCTTTGTAATTGGGATATGTAAGCTTTACATGAAAAGTTAAAAAAAAAATCTGGCAGCAATATGGATGCAACTAGAGATTATCATACTAAGTGAAGTAAGTCAGAAAGACAAATACCATACAATATCACTTGTACACAGAATGTAAAACATGACACAAATGAACCTACCTATGAAGCAGAAACACTCAGAGAGAGAACAGACTTGTGCTACGGGGGAGGGGAGGATGGACTGGGAGTTTGGGCTTAGTGCGTGCTGCGTGCGTGCTAAGTTAACTTCAGTTGTGTCCGACTCTTTGCAACTCTATGGACTGTAGCCCACCAGGCTCCTCTGCCCATGGGATTCTCCAGGCAAGAACACTAGAGTGGGTTGCCACTCCCTCCACCAAGGGATCTTTCCCACCCAAGGATTGAACCCTCATCTCTTGCATCTGCTACATTGCCAGGTGGGTTCTTTACCACTAGTGCCACCTGGGAAGATGCAAACTACTACGTATAGAATGGACGGACAACAAGGTCCTATTATATAGCACAGGAAACTATATTCAGTATCCCAGGATAAACCATCATGGAAGAGAATGTATATATGTAAAAAAAAAAAAAAAAAAAGAATGTATATATGTATAACTAAATCACTTTGCTGTACAGAAGAAATTAACACAACACTGTAAATCAACTATATTTCAATTGAAAAAAAAAATCTGCACAAGCCACCAACTTTCTAAAGCAGCCAAATCACTTTCAGTACAGGCCATAAAATGAGAACATGCCTAGTTGCAGCATTAGCCCTGCAAACTAGCTATCAGACACCTCTTCCTCTATATTTGATCATTGGCTAACATTGCCAACACTTTTTCCCATTGAGTCAAATTTGCTCCTTTAAACAAACATGTAGAAAATCCTTAGATTCCCTAGGATTAGGGTTAGGAAAGTAAAAGGAATTTTTCTCCAGATATTCTCCTACATTTCTCATAAAAGGAGAACATTTACTTATTTTTCATTTATTTAATCTGCAGAAGCCTAAAAGCTATTTCAATCGTGGTGTTAGATGTTACTAGCTAAAAACATTCCAGGGATATACACTGCAAAAGCCCTTTATAGTCAACAGAGGAGCACAGCCCTGAGGCTTTCCCTTTATGTCTATATCTTCCCCCCACCAGCTTGAAAAATATGAAGTGTTGAGCCTTTAACTCTTCCCTCGACATGTTTTTAAACATAATATAAAGCATTTCCTGTGTACATTCTCCTCTAATTGTATGAACAGAAACCACACAGAACAGGGCACTGAATCTGGTGTTAGGGGCCTGAACTCTAGTTTTGAGTTCTGACTCCACTTCTTAGGATCAGTGTGATCTCAGCTAAATCACTTAAAATATCTCTGGGCTTCAACTTCATTCATAAAAGGGGGACAAATCTGCCATGCCTCCCTCATAGGTTGTGTAAAAGTTTCAAAAAGGTATAGTAACTAGGCTTATCATGGCGAACATTTTGAAATGTACAGAAACATCAAATCACAATGTTGTATAGCAAGAACATAGTATTACAGGTCAATTCTATTTCAAAAGCAAACAAATAAACTCACAAACAAAAAGATCAGATTTGTGGTTTCCAGAGGCAGGGGGTGGGGGAAAGAGGAACTAGATGAAAGCAGCCAAAAGACACAATCTTCTAGTTATAAGATAAATAAGTATTAGGGCTGTAATGTACAACACAATGGGCTTCACAGGTGACCCAGTGGTAAAGAATCCACCTGCTGACGCAGGAGACATGGGTCTAATCCCTAGGTCAGGAAGATCCCACTGAGGAGGAAATGGCAACCAGTATTCTTCATTCCAATATTCTTGCTTGAAAAATCCCATGGACAGAGGAGCCTGGCAAGCCATAGTCTATGGGGTCAGAAAGAGTCAGACGTACTGAGTGACTGAGCATGCATGTACGCACATACAACATGATAAATGTAATTAACACTGCTGTATGTTACACATGAAAGTTGTTAAGAGACTAAATCCTAAGAGTTCTCACCAGAAAAAAAATTTTTTTTTTCTATTTCTTTAATTTTGTATCTGTGAGATGACAGATGTTCACTAAACTTATTGGGAAATCATTTCATAATGTATGTAATTCAAAGCACTATGTACATCTTAAAGTTATATAGTGCTATATATCAATTACATCTCAATTAAACTAAAAGAAGAAAGAATGAAGTTTCTGATCTGAAATATAAATAAAACAAAAGTGAAAAAAATTCAATAAGGTAATAAATGTGAAAGTGGCTTTGAAAATTTTAAACATATAAATATTACATAAGATAATTATGATTAGGAAAACAAAGGCGGAGTGTGTGACACAAAAGATTCTGGGAACAAGTGAAGACTAAAAGAGCTGCATTACAGAAAGCTCAGGTCCTAAAACCAGTAAGGATTTTCTGTAAGAGAAAGGTTATACTGCAAGTATTAAATACTTCACTTGTGTCATCAACTTCCTATCTGACGGCATACGTGAGTTAGAGAAAGAAAAATAGCTAAAACAAAACAGAACATTAGCCAAAAATAACACTTATAACTCAAGCAAAGAAGGAAGCTTATAATTGTATGAACGCCGATACCCCACTAAAGTGGGACACTAAGAGCTCCAGGAAGGATCAGCAGTAAAATAAACCAGAGCAAACTACACCTGTGGGCCAAAACTGGCTTGCAGCCTGTTTTTTTTTTAAAGAAAATTGTATTTATTATTCATTTAAGTATTATCTGAGTCTGCATTTGAGTTACAATGACAGAGTTGAGTAGTTGCAGTTGCTACAGCCTGCAAAGCCTAAAATATCATATAGTCTTATACTATAAAGAAAAAGTTTGCCCATCCTTGCAATAAATCAAACACACTTACCTGTTACATTGTTTAAAACCTCCTTTAGATGACTGAAACTATGCAGCAGAGGATCCCTTTCTTCATCCTATAACACACAGATTAAAAAAAAAAAAAAAGAATCCATTATCAGACCAAGAGTAAAAAGGAAATAAAAGATAGATCAAGAGCTCTTTCTCTGAATCCAACCAGAAAATTCAGTCAGTTTTCCTTCTGACGAAAAGGAAGTTAGCCATGGTTCATTTTTCCAGTTCCCTAATCTCTTATTCTCATAGAAGTATCCTGGGCTTACCTAAAATAGTACATCCTGAAGTGCTAATGTTAATCTACACCAAGACCATGGCATTCAAGTTACCATAGACTGCTAGGTCTTCTATATGTGCTATGGTCTGAATGATCATGACCCCTCAAAACTTCTGTGCTGGGACTTCCCTGGTGGTCCAGTGGTTAAAACTCCATGCTTCCACTGCAGGGGGCACAGGTTTGATCCCTCCTCGGAGAACTAAGATCCCACATGCCAAGAGTGTTCCCTTGCCCCTTCTACCATGTAAGGATACAATGAGAAATCTGAGACCCAGAAGTACCTCACCCAAGCATGCTAACATTCTGATATTGAACTTTCAGCCCCTGGAAATAAATACATTGTTTAAAAAAAAAAATCTGTTTATAGGCTACCCAGTCCATGGTATTGGGTTAGAACATCCCAAACAGACTGAAACATACAGACTGAGACATGTATTACCCTATCTCTTCTCTTTCTTCATAGCTATCATAGTCATATACATTCATCCGTAACTCCCCTCTTACTTATAAAACAGTTCATTTTTATTAATGAAAGTGAGAAATTTCTAAACAAACATATACATATTCACCAAGCTAGAAATGTCTAAACTTTAATTTTACAATTGTACTCAAAACTGTTTTATACAACTGTAACAAAAACATCACTGAACATACATATGCAACAAAGAGAGCTTTACAACAGTTAAGCTTACTCATCTTATTAGCAAGATTTGGTCTCTATATTTGAAAGCTTGCTGAATTTCCAAGGAGTACCATTACAAAGCCATATTCCATGTGCCAATAACTGCACTCATTGAAATGAATTTGATAGCTAATTATAGTTCTCAGGAATCAGAAGGTAAGGAATCTATATCGCAATTTTTTTCTAATATTTGAATATTAGAATAAATTCTTAGAAGTAAAATTTCTGGTTCAAAAAGTAAACAAACAAAAAAGAAGATAAGAAATCTTTCTGACATGTTTAGACATATCAAAGAGGTTCCAAGTACTAGCTTAAGCTGCTTATAAAAACAGCTAGAAGAAAAATGGTATCACCTTTTGGGTTCTAGAGAAAAAAAGGCAGCTTATAAATTTGACTCTTATTAAAATAAAACAGAAGGGTCCTTGATACCCTTCTGAAAAACTCTGAATTGCTCCTTTTATCATTATTACCAGGAAACTGACCATGTATCAGATCCCCTACAACAACTCAGTAACCAAGTGTTCTGCCCATCCCCCACTTACCAGTGGTGTATGGGTGCTCCATCGGGCATTTCGTTTGATGGCCCCAACCACAATGTTAATTTCCCCTTGAATGATGTAAATATTTTTATCCACCATCCTGGCAAACCTACTGAAACAGTTAAGAGAAAAGTTAGTTAATATTTGGTTACCCAAGAGCATCCCCATGCTTGAATCAGTACCTGATAAAGTTAGAACTATTAATTTAGCTTTTTAGTACCAAGATTCCCCACCTATAATACTAAAATGTGATAAGGTCCTTCTTATGTTATGAATCCAATTACCTGGCTCTTCTAGAGGTCTCTAAAAGTTCAAGATACAACTCCAAAAACATCACACCAGAAAATTTCTCTAAGGCACCTCAGCAATCTCTAAAAAGCATTCAAATTCCTCAAAGTCAATGTCCCTCAAATCTACCCTACAAAGCATGAAGACAAGCAGATACCTCTGTGTGCCTAGCTTGTTAAAGAAATATTTCAGACCTTCCTATTGTTCTTTTACTTTATCAACCCAATCAGTAATGAAGGTCTAAGTTAAAAAAAAAAAAAGAATGAAGGCTGTTAGAAAAATAGCCTTAGTATGGAACCACAGTTACAATATCAATTTTTAGACTGCATTTATTCTGCCAAGTCAGCTCCAGAAAATTGGACAGTGGCAGTGATGCAAGCTTTGAAAAGTTCTAAAAAGTCAAGTTCACTTGCTTATAGCAGGAAATCTCTAATAAGCAAACTGAAAGGTAGACTCTTCTTGGCATAGAGAAAACCTTAATAGGAGCTTATAAAACCAACCTAATCACTTCCCATTATTTAGAATCCTCCTCAAAATAGACAAAATTTTAAAAAGCAAAAGGGATAAAGAGAAGGGAAGGGGAGACACACAGTTATATAGACATTTAGATCAGGCTCAAGGAAAATTAAAACACTAAGGCTACACATGTACCCCAGTGCAGCACTATTCACTGCAGCACTTTTTACAATAGCTAGGACACAGAAGCAACCTGTATGTCCCTCAACAGACGAATGGATAAAGAAGTTGTGGTACATATATACAATGGAATATTACTCAGCAATAAAAAAGGGATGCATTTGAGTCGATTCTAATGAGGTGGATAAACCCAGAGTCTATTATACAGAGTGAAGTCAGAAAAAGGAAGACAAATATTGTATACTAGCAATATATATGGAATCTAGAAAGATGGTACTGATGATCCTACTCACAGTGCAGCAAAGAAGATGCAGACATAAGATCATTGTTGGGGAGGGAGAGGGTGGGATGATTTGAGAGAGTAGTATTGAAACATATACATTACCATATGTAAAATAGATAGCCAGTGGGAATTTGCTGCATGACACAAGAAATCCAAAGCTGGTGCTCTGTGACAACCTAGAGGCATGGGATAGGGAGGGAGGTTTTTAGAGGGAGGGGACATGTGTATGCCTGTGGCTGATTCACGTTGATGTATGGCAGAAACCATCACAATACTGTAAAGTAATTATCCTCCAATTAAAAATAAAATAAAAAACAGTGAGGTTAACAGAGTAAGTGAAGCGATTTCAGAAATACTTAATGAGCAGCTACTATGCATAAGGCATCTTTCAGAGTGCTAAGGAACAGAGCAAAAGACATGGAAAGAGCCTCAGACATACTGTGAAATGAAAAAACAAAAAAACTGTAGTATGATTATATGTCACCAGTTATGTAAAAACCAACTAACCAATCCTACATAAAATACTAGAGTTTCGTTTTTAAAAATATGTAATATTTAACATAAAGTAAGATATAAAGCCCTTGGACTGCAAGGAGATCAAACCAGTCAATCCTAAAGGAAATCAACCCTGACTATTCACTGGAAGGACTGATACTGAAGCTGAAGCTCCAATATTTTGGCCACCTAATGCGACGAGCTTACTCATTAGAAAAGACCCTGAAAAGACTCCTTTTCAGGACTCTTAGAAAAGACTCCTGCTGGGAAAGACTGAAGGCAGGAGAAGGGGATGACAGAGGATGAGATGGTTGGATGGTACCACAAATTCAATGGATATGAGTTTGAGCAAGCTCTGGGAGATGGTGAAGGACTGGAAAGCCTGGCATGCTGCAGTCCATCGGGTCGCAAAGAGTCGGGCATGATTGAGCAACTGAACAACAGCAACAAAGATATAAACGGGCTTCCCTGGTGGCTTAGTTGGTAAAGAATCTGCCTTCATTTCAGGAGACCTGAGTTAGATCCCTGGGATGGGAAGATCCCCCTGGAGAAGGGAATGGCAACCCATTCTAGTAATCTTGCCTGGAGAATTCCATGGGCATAGGAGTCTGACAGGCCACAGTTAACAGGGTCGCAAACAGCTGGACATGACTGAGTGACTAACACTTTCTTTCACTTTCAAGATATAAAGAGTGATATAACAAGCCAGTATCCAGATTATGAACAGTACAACTGAAGTCCTTCCTAATTACATCCTTCTCTCTTTCATCCATAGTCCCCACTATTCTAAATCTGATGTTTATTAAAATTTTAATGTTGCTTTATACTTTTACTTCATTGATATGTATCTTTAGACAGTATGTATCATTCTGCCTATTTTTATATTTTGTATAATATCAGATTGTATGTATTCTTCTGCAATTTGTCTTTTTCCCTTGAAATACTGTGTGTGTGAGTCATCTAATGTCGTTACAGGTATATAGAGAGATATAGGTATATACAGAGATATGTAAACAATGAATAAAAGGTTTGAGCAGATGTACCAAAACTCAATAACCACAGTTATCTCTAGAGAAGGTATTATGAAATTAGGTTGCAATCAAAGGATACTTATAAAGGCACCCCACTCCAGCACTCTTGCCTGGAAAATCCCATGGATGGAGGAGCCTGGTGGGCTGCAGTCCATGGGGTCTTGAAGAGTCGGACACGACTGAGCGACTTCCCTCTCACTTTTCACTTTCCTGCATTGGAGAAGGAAATGACAACCCACTCCAGTGTTCTTGCCTGGAGAATCTCAGGGACAGTGGAGCCTGGTGGGCTGCCATCTATGGGGTTGCACAGAGTCGGACACGACTGAAGCGACTTAGCAGCAGCAGCAGCATAGCCTTATCTATGTTCTAATTTTTTACAAGAATGTATTACTATACTATCAATATAATTTAAAATTAATAATTATGAAAGAAATGAGATATAATTTCTGCCCTTGAGGCATTTATAGAGTTCAGCAGGATCTAAAAGAAAACTGAACCAGAGACACAGGGTGGGGGGTGGGGGGGAAGCACGCTGCAAGTAGCTCTATTTGCATATTTTGCATAAAGAAAGTGAGAAGCATGTAAACTACTATGACAAAGGAAAAAAGTACAAATTTTGTAAAGGCCCATAACACCTCTCTCAATCCACAGGGAATTCCAACAAAAGATAGTATCTATTGTTTAAAGATTTTGTTTTTTCGGCCTCACCATGTAGTATGTGGGATCTTCCCCAACCAGGGATCGAAATGATGCCCCCTGCATTGGGAACACAGAATTTTAACCACTGGACCATCAGGGAAGTCCCAACATTTATTTTAATAACAATTTAAAGAAACAACTAGGTTAGTCTCAGAAGACTAAATGCTCTAGGCACACAATAATATTCTCTTCAATGAATGGAGAAGATTCAATGATGAGAACACATAATGATGAAGAGGAAGAGAATCAAGAAGTAGAAGAAAAATAAATTTAAAAATAACTTAAAGTATCAGAAAATCTCTAGTACCTCTTCTTCCTTAAATTATTTAGGCAAGATGAATATGTTCTAGATCTCTGGAAAGATTTTTAAGACACTCTTAGCATAGTGGTGAGTATCCCCACCTGTCATTTGGGAGACCAGGGTTCGATTCCCCAGTGTGGAGGAGTGTTAAACATTGGGTTTCCCACGCAGCACTAGAAGTAAAGAACCCACCTGCCAAAGCAGGAGACGTAAGAGACACAGGTTCAATTCCTGGATTGGGAAGATCCCCTGGAAGAGGGCATGGCAACCCACTCTAGTAATCTTGCCTGGAGAATCTCGTGAACAGAGGAGCCTGGCGGGCTATAGTTCAAAAGATTGCAGAGAATCAAACATGACTGAGGCGAGTTGACATAGCACACAACAGAGGCTGCCACTGGAGAACGGAACTTCTAGTTCCTTCCTCTCACAGTGGAGGGGGGAAGCCTTACTTTTCTTTGTATATTCTTTTATACTTTTTGAATTTTGTGTCACATACATATATTACCTATTTTTAAACTTTAAAATTTAAAGTTTTTTAAATTTTAGATTTTTAAAAATGAGTAGCTCTTTAGAAAAATAGTTGTATTATTTCATGTGTAAATGATTAAGAACAGCAATCAAAGTTAATTAACTAATAAACATTCACCTCAGTCAACCAGATATTACTTAGCACATGCTAAGCAAAATGCTAGACACAGTCATACCGAATTATCCCTATCCACCCACAAGGAATTTATAATCTAATAGATTAAACACATACATCTATACACAACCCGTACATATCCCAATACATGAGTGGTACGCAGTGTCACAGGGGTGAAGTAGAGAAAATATTCCTGTTAGAGAACACTGGAAAAGCAAATGTAAAACAGGATTCAAACAGCCAAAAATACAAGAGAATGGCAAGAGCAAAAGCTTACTGGTGGGAAAATTCAGTATGTAAAGGATCAGGATTATTCCAGACTTGTTGGAACATTATTCCTAGGAGAATAATAGCAGGTAAAGCTACAAAAGCAAGTGGGGGGCCTGGAGGGCTTTCAATATATGTAGTATATATACTGACTACAATCATTGTAAAAAATATTTGGGGGGGCCTGGAGAGGACCACTATAAAATAAGAATATTTAATTTCTCTTTTTTTTGGTTGTGCTCCAGGGCATGTGGGATCTTAGTTCCCCGATCCAGGATCGAACACAGGTCCCCTGCCCGTGATTCCCTCCATAGCAGAAGCTCGGGGTCTTAACCACTGGACTGCCAGGGAAGTACCTTTAATTTCTCTTTTGAAGAACTAAGAGGAATTCCCTAATGGTTCAGTGGTGGGAATCAGTTGCCAATGCAGGAGACATGGGTTGGATCCCTGATCCAGGAAGATCCCACGTGCCACGGAACAACTAAGCCCCTGGGCCACAACTATTGAGCCTGTGCTCTAGAGTCCAGGAACCGCACCTACTGAAGTCCAGCCGCCCTAGAATCCGTGCTCGGCAACAAGAGAAGCCACAGCAAAGAGAAGCCCATGTACCACAACTAGAGAAAAGCCTGTGAAGCAGCGAAGACCCAGTACAACCAAAAGTAAATAAAAAAAATTTTTTAAATAAAGAACTAAGAGCAAGAGAGAAAACACCCATACTGAGAACAATACAGAAACAAGAAACAACACTATACTACAAATTGCAAACAAAAGTGTCAAGACTTATCTGAGATCTACATGCTATTTGGAAGGCTTTCAGAAGAAATAAATTTTTAATTGGGATCGGATCAGATCAGATCAGATCAGTCGCTCAGTCGTGTCTGACTCTTTGTGACCCCATGAATCGAAGCACGCCAGGCCTCCCTGTCCATCACCAACTCCCAGAGTTCACTCAGACTCATGTCCATCGAGTCAGTGATGCCATCCAGCCATCTCATCCTCTGTCATCCCCTTCTCCTCTTGCCCCCAATCCCTCTCAGCATCAGAGTCTTTTCCAATGAGTCAACTCTTTGCATGAGGTGGCCAAAGTGCTGGAGTTTCAGCTTTAGCATCACTCCTTCCAAAGAAATCCCAGGGCTGATCTCCTTCAGAACGGACTGGTTGGATCTCCTTGCAATCCAAGGGACTCTCAAGAGTCTTCTCCAACACCACAGTTCAAAAGCATCAATTCTTCGGTGCTCAGCCTTCTTCACAGTACAACTCTCACGTCCATACATGACCACAGGAAAAACCATAGCCTTGACTAGACGAACCTTTGTTGGCAGAGTAATGTCTCTGCTTTTGAATATGCTATCTAGGTTGGTCATAACCTTCCTTCCAAGGAGTAAGCGTCTTTTAATTTCATGGCTGCAGTCACCATCTGCAGTGATTTTGGAGCCCAGAAAAATAAAGTCTGACACTGTTTCCCCATCTATTTCCCATGACGTGATGGGACCGGATGCCATGATCTTCGTTTTCCGAATGTTGAGCTTTAAGCCAACTTTTTCACTTTCCACTTTCACCTTCATCAAGAGGCTTTTTAGTTCCTCTTCACTTTCTGCCATAAGGGTGGTGTCATCTGCATATCTGAGGTTATTAATTGGGATACCACCTGAAGTAATCGACCTACACTAAATCAAAATTCATTAGGCATCAAAAGTTAACACATTTCTAAGATAGCAAAGGTCTAACAAAAAAATCATTGTCATAAGTTTCTTAGTTAAAAAAAAAAAAGAAACATGTAGGGAATAAAGAGGAATTATTCTCAAGGACTATGTAGAGTTGCCTAATCTCCCTCCAAGCCTTGAAACACGTCTCCTTACCCAAGAATCTCCCAAGGGAAATTTGTCCTTTGGGTTCAAAAGGGAAGCTCTGATGAACCACTTGCTGCCTGGTAGCCAACGACCTAGAACCCCCTTGTCACAAGGTCACAAAGGCCAGCAGACACCTCATGAGTATGGTAGAAAAGAACTTAAGGTTTACCTTTTATCAGAAATAATATCAGAACAAACAACTAAATACACAATACAACAACTAACATCCTCCAGGGAAATAAGCCACTGTCTTATCTGCTCAGAGATTCCGAGCAACATATATTATTTGAAACCACTATCTGTTTAAACCTGGGTCTAACAGGATTCCTCTAGTATTTTGCAGCATCCCAGTTACACACCCCAAGAGGATCCAAAGAGCAGTTGTCACTGTATGCAGTTGAACATCAAAAGTTCTTTCTTGTTCAAGTCACGATCTTTGCTGTCTGCCTTTGTGCATGCTGTTCCTTTTCCGTTTTGAACATTTTTTCCCATTCTTATTCACCTGGTAAATCCTTACTCATTACATCCAAAAGTCAATGAGAGACTTAGAATACCACAGTGGTATTCTTGACTATTATTACCTATATGATCTTAATTAAACAAGTTTCTTAGGCTCTCTGAGCCCCAGTTTACAGTTCTCATTGCAAAACTGAGCTAGTACCTCCTCATCCACTTGTTGTTAAGGCCGAGCATGCTATTAGGAATATTAAAACCCCTCAAAGATTGGCTGTTATTATGGTAATACCTAAGGTGTAAGTCCTCCCTAGCTAACCCACTTTCCAAGAGTGGTTTGGTTTTTTTTTTTTCTGTCACCCCATAGCACTGCACCTACCTCTGTTTAAGCATATCTTATGCTAATTTATAATTATTTATTTAGTCTGTCTCTCCCACGAGTCTATGAGCATTTCAGGAAGAGACCATAATTTAGCATCTTTTACACAGAAAAATGATAAAGAAAAATGATACATACATAGTAAGAAAATTGATAAATACTGAATGAATAAATGAAAGAATACCAAGACTGACTCTTCAATATTGATGCAGTTCACATCCACCTCTTGTGAGAACAATTGCTTCACAGAAGACAAGGACTCTAAGCCGGGCAGGCAAAACTTTCTGTAACCCACGTTTGTTCCTCTACTATTAAAAGAAGTTACAAACCTTCCATATTAGCCACTCTACGGACAAAAAGAACCCACATTTATCCACCAAAGAATAATGCTTCTGATTTACATCTATCTTCCTGAAGTCTCCTCATATGCTATGTGCATGTTCACATTTCTTCTATGAAACATTGTAAATAATTACAATTCTTTATGTAATTGTCAATTCTTCATATTCATGTATATGTGTCTTATTTTCTTTGGTACTAGATTAGTTGGGGCTTCCTTGGTAACTCAGACAGTAAGGAATATGCCTGCAATACAGGAGACCAGGGTTTGATCCCTTGGTTCAGAAGATTCCCTGGAGAAGGGCATGGCAACCCACTCAGGTATTCTTGCCTAGAGAATTCCATGGACAGAGGAGCCGGCGGGCTATAGTCTAAGGGATCTCAAAGAGTCGGACACGACTAAGCGACTGAACACACACATACAGATTATTAGTAGACCATTATTTTTTTTCTTCATTGCTTAAAAGTTGTTCTTATCCAACTAGAAATTAGATTCTCCAAAGGCAAAAACTCAGGGTTTTTTCTTTTTCATGGTGTTCTGATGTCTAGTACAGAGCTATGTAAACCAAGAAAACTCTGATGGGCATACTGAGAAGGTAGAAGGTACCAGGGAGCTGAACAACTATCAACTGGCCCTTCCAAGGTTTATCTTCACTCATCTCTCTAACATCCCAGAGAATCACCAAAGATGCAGAGCTTTTAAGGTTTCTATAGCTAGCCAAAGAACATGCCATAATTCTGTGCTTTGTTGAAAGTGAACAAAAATTACTGAAGTAGTAAATAACTTACTGGGCTCAAGAAATTTACTTCAAGTATGGAGGTAAGAGAAAATCAAACCAAGAAATAAGCTGATTCCCTGAGAGGATACAACTGGAAAATCCTCCCAACCCCATAAGCAGGTGACTGGTGTACCCCAGCTCTGCCATTCCACTTCCTCCCTCTATAGAGATTCTGAGGTTATCCCAAGAACTATATGCAGTGAGTTACTGAGATAAGCCCAAAGTTGTCCAAAGATGTCCTTTCTGTCACCTTGGAGATGAAAAACGAAACAAGGCTTCTTTCTCTCACTCATCTTTTAACCACTCAGAGCATCCAACATGACAACTCAGCATAAAAGTTGGCAGAGTAGGACAAATATTAAAAAGTGAGTCTGTATGATTATACATAGAGAACTGCAGTGATTAAGTCTCATGAGGTCTGCTCATCTTGAGTATCAGGAGTCATCCTCCACTGTCATGGCACAGAATCCAGTCCACAGACGTATTTTCCACCTGTAAAAGGCTTTTAAATAATTTAACTAGTTGCCAACAGTTTAAAACATAATGATCTGAATTCCCAGTTTCTCCTGAAAAATAGGAAGCATGGTCATACTGTGCTCACATTTCAGTACACTACAGTCACTGCTGCTGCTGCTGCTAAGTCACTTCAGTCGTGTCCGACTCTGTATGACCCCATAGACGGCAGCCCACCAGGCTCCCCCTTCCCTGGGATTCTCCAGGCAAGAACACTGGAGTGGGTTGCCATTTCCTTCTCCAATGCATGAAAGTGAAAAGTGAAAATGAAGTTGCTCAGTCGTGTCTGACTCTTAGCAACCCCATGGACTGCAGCCCACCAGGGCCCTCCGTCCATGGGATTTTCCAGCCAAGAGTACTGGAGTGGGCTGCCATTGCCTTCTCCAACTATAGTCACTACTATATCCTAACACATTCCCTCCTGGCTCACTTCACTCAATTACATTACCTGCCTGATACTCAGGCATTTGAGCTTGCAATCCCTAGTTTATTTACTTTTTTTTTTTTCCTAGTTTATTTATATGATGGCAATAAATCATTATTTCATGATCACATCCACTACAAGTGGGCTCCAAATCACCACAAAGTCCAGTACATTTTCATTTAAATAAACAACTGCCATTGAACATAATGAAATACAGAAAAAGAGGAAGAATAAAAGCTAAAGAGCTAACAATTACACAGCTCTTCTAGCCAGAGGTAAAATTAACCTCCCTGACTCCCTTCAACTCAGTTCCACAATTACCCCACAACAGAATCATTCTAATTAGTCACCTTGAATCACAAGGACAGACTGATCAATCAATAGAAGTGCTGTGCAAAGACAAGGCTGATCCTTCCAGTGAGTACTGTATAAAGACAATGGGTCTCCTCAAAAGCAGGAGCTGTGTCTTTTTCCTCTCTAATTGCTAGCCAGTTTAAGTACCCAAACAATAAAGTTATTATCTAAAAGTGGCAGTCATCCTGCCTTCTGGAACACAGAGAAGGAAGTAGTAGTGTAACTACTGAGAACTTGAGTTCAACTGGGATTGGTGCCCAGCTACTCATGAGATGTGTCTACAACCTGAGTTCCCACTGTGCCAATGAGCATCACTGTCAAGATTAGAATGTACTGTTTACAGGCACTTATAAAAAGAAGCTCAAATACAAATCTTGAAGGAAGAACAAATTTTCTGATTTGGGATGGGGGCTGGAAGTAAAGAATTATTTCTATCCAGAAAATGACTTTTTAAATAAGAAAAGGTAAAATCTTTGATGCCTAACTTACCTCCAAGCCCAACTGAAAAGATGCTGAACTGGTTATACTATATCCAAAGACTAGACTGCCTATTATGCAAAGCATTATCAACTCAACAGGGATCAACAGGGCCTGTCAACCCAGATGAGAAAAGCAGACCCTGGATACTTCAGGTTAGATAAGTTCAAATAAGTTCAAAATGCAAATAGTGTCCTATAATTTCCACCCCATTTATTTTAAATCAACAAATACATACACACACAATTTCAGGAGGGCACAGTTTAGTCACTCTAGAACCTAGATTGTTTTCCCTTCTAACATAATGAGGTTTAGATTCTCCTTGTTACTACCTCACCATGCAAAAGGCCTGACTGCCAGGGTTAGAACCAGGCCACAGGATCACACACTAACTCTAATCCTAGGTATGGATAACACTTACTGAGTGTACATTACAGGCTAAAAGGCACTTAGGTTGACATGCACAGTATAGGCCAGTACACATATATTGCTACTGCTTTTTAGAGCACATAAACTGAGCACAGCAAAGCAACCTCCAATCAGACCTTTCCATTTGTATCCTCCACAGGGTCCAGAGGTGTGCCTTGTATACCTGATTTAAAAGCATGCCAAGTTCTATGTCGTGCATTAAAAGACACTATACCTATTCCTTATTTTTAAAGGCATTCTTTACCACTGAGGGACTCTTATAGCTTTACAATACAGCAGTTTGTCAAAGTCATCACAGCACCACAAACTACGCTCTTTGGGGTTATGTTCCATCATTCATTCTGCTGTCCTGACCCTACCACTTTTAAACTGATTGAATATCTCTCATGACTCTTCCTACCACTAAAAATAATAGGCCAACAGTACCAACTTCACAGGTTTTCAAATTCCTCTCTGCTCTCCTCCAAATATGTTGTAATAGAATGGCTTCCTTGAAATTAAACTTCATCTCCTTAGGACAAGTGAAGAGAAGACCTGGGGAAGAGATGGCAACCAAAAATATACACCTGAAGAAAATATTTGTAAAAGATGAAAGAGGCGCAGAAGATTAAGCCCAGTGTTTACACACAGACCCAGACTGGCAGGTGAGCAGCCCCATAAAAGGAAAGCCTTCTCTTAAACAGGTCCTCGGGAGGCTGGCCTCAGTCCTTCCACAAGCTTTCTCACTACCTGGTCTAGTAGTAGTGATGATTAGTTCACCATCATTAATGAAGCAGTTCAGCTGTGTTAAAGAGGCAGTCACACAGAAGTGGGCGCTGCACAAAATCCAGTGAGACTCTCATCCAAGCTCTAAAAATCAACCCTGAAATGTAGATATGATACTCTGCAAGTTTGCTTTCAGCTTCTGAAAACTGGAAGGAAGACGCGGGAAGCTCCAAAAGACAGGAAATAGGCTAAGCCTGGAAACACAGGGAGAAGGATTCGGGTACTTGCAAGAGATCAAAAGGCAGAGTTGAAGTCGCCCCTCCGGCGGCAGAGGCCTGACCTTTGCCCCCTGCACCTCTCCCAGTGCCCTCCCACAACAATCTCTCTCTCATCTCGTTCTTGCCCCTGCGTCCCTAACCCAACCCGCCCGGCTCATTCGGTTTAAGGGCTCTCCTCTCCTTATTCCCTCTCGTGATGTCAGGGCGGCCTTCACGACACTGGAACTCTAATAAGAGACTTCGCTGACCTGTCAGCGGATCCAAAATGGCGGGGCCTAGTCCCAGGACCGGCGGCGGCTGTTCATGTCCAGCCCGGGCCTCGAAGGCGTCTCTGAGCGGCTCTCCCGGCTCTGGCGGCAGATAGGAGCAGGAAAGGAGCCCTTTCCGGGAGTTGAGGCCGAAATCAAAGCCCACCCAATTAGCCAGGAAGAGTCGGCCAGAACGGGCGGTGGAGCCGGCTACCTTCCCTGTCAGCTCACTGACGTGGTAACTAGCCTCAGTCTAGCCCGCTGCCTGGTATCTGCACGAGCCCTGCCGCTCATAGCCAATCATAGCTTCGCATCGTGAAAAATGGCATTTCGGTTACCCAATCGAAGGAAGGAAATTGGCGTCGGGAGGCGGGTAGTGCCTAAAGAGGCGAGATTACAAGGGAAAGAAAAAGATAGGCAGGGGACAACCAACGGATACGAGGACTCTCTGAGTGACAGTTCCTAGAACCAGTAAAAAAGCAGAAATTATGCTGGCAGTTGGAGAGGTGGAGTTAGGTAGAGTTAGGTTGCAGTGCACAGTTTGGCAGTGGCTGCTGGGCATTATGGGGAAGAAAGCTATGATTTGCTGGAAAGGGGGCGGAGTCCGTTTTGAGAGCCTTGAGTGGCCGACACTATTCTCTCTAGGCCGAAACCGGCCGCTTCTCCCTATTAAAGTCACCTGGGCCAATACTATAAACTTGAGGAATCGTTTCCTTTCAAGGCAGCTCAAGGGAGCAATCTATTCCAACCTCCCATCCCCCACCGTGCCTTCTGCTTGCTTGACTTCTCATAATGAATCTGTCCCATCTCAACTTTGTTTCTGTGTCTTGTGCCTTATGCCTGTCATCCTGAAATAGACAATGGGAGGTGACAACAGGCTTGGATATTTAATTCAAGTCCTTTCATTTTATGGATCAGGAAACTGAGTCCCAGAATGGAAAGATAGCCCCCATGTTTGTATATCTAGTTAATGACAGAGCAGAGACAAACCTAAGTGTCCTCACCTCTAGTCCAGTTCTTTTTTTCACTGCCCCTCGATACCTCTTACACTTTAGTTTATTAGACTGTGACTCAGCTCTGACCCTCATCCTAAGCCTTGATTTCTTTTGCTCAGTCTCTAGGTCATATCGACTCTTTGTGACCCCATGGATTGCAGCCCGTCAGGCTCCCCTATCCGTGGGATTTCACAGGCAAGAATACTGGGTTCCCATTTCCTTCCCCAGGGGATCTTCCCATCCCAGGGATCGAGCCTGCCTCTCCTGCATCCCCTGCATTGGCAGGCAGATTCTTTCCATTACACCACCTGGGAAGTCCCTGGATATTCTTTACCTATCCGGAAAAAAGCTAATCACACGGGTTAGTCCATATCACCAGTGACAGGAAACTGAAGGCTTTCCTGAAGCCTTAGAAATGATAAAACATCTGAGAGCAAGATGCCCCTAGTTGCCTCTCCCCTGGCAAGAGATGATAGAAGTTGCTAGGATATTTAGAGTGACCTAGTAGTTTGTGTAGAAAGGGGACAGAAGGATGAGTTTTCTCCTTGCAGATTGAATGTTGGAGTTCCTAGCCTATCTGCTTGAATAAAGCCTAGGTGTCCCTACAGACCTGAAGAGACTGCTAGAAAGATGAAAAAAAGATCCAGCTCTCTCCCCCATTTCCTCTCACTTATGGATGACTCAAATCTAAGGACGGAGAAGGCAATGGCACCCCACTCCAGTACTCTTGCCTGGAAAATCCCATGGACAGAGGACCCTGGTAGGCTGCAGTCCATGGGGTCAATAAGAGTCAGACAAGACTGAGCGACTTCCCTCTCACTTTTCACTTTCATGCATTGGAGAAGGAAATGGCAACCCACTCCAGTGTTCTTGCCTGGAGAATCCCAGGGACGGGGGAGCCTGGTGGGCTGCCATCTATGGGGTTGCACAGAGTCAGACACGACTGAAGCAACTTAGCAGCAGCAGCAAGTCTAAGGAAGTTACATTCCTAACCCCATAGGAATGTGGTCTCAAAACCAGACATCCAAAGCCTTGTGCTAGAATCCTCTAATATGGAGAAACCCATCAGACCCGAAGAACTCCTCAGTAGGTCTGTGTACCTACAAATGGGGCTCCTGATCTCTGGGTCCAGCTGAATATCTTGCCTCTTTCACCCAAAGAGAGTCAGAGGCTGATGATACAACCACTGTAGCATCTCTTCCAGCTTACCTCTGAGCCATTTTCCACCTTCATTTGAAAACTTGGATTTGGTCTTCTGACCCTATCACAGATTGAGAGGTCCTAGATAATAAACTGAAAAATCCTCTAAGTAGGCCAAAACTCCCTGCTATCCTATCTCCACTCCAGAAATTAATCAACCTAAAAGCATGAATGGAATTGTGTGTTAGAGATGAGGCAAAGAGAAATGATAATGCCCCAGCACCTTCTAACCTCCATTTTTCCAAGGAAAACATCTCTCTCTTAGATATTAGTACTGAGTGTCTATATAATGCCTAAGAATAGAAAGATGAGGAAGATATGGTCCTCGCACCCCTAAATCTTAGCATTATAGGGAACAACACATAAACTGATCTCTTCAATATGATGGGTAAGGTAATAGATCTACACACAGGAGGGTTGTGGGAGCAAGAGGCTGGACTTCTGGATAACCTGGGAATTCAGGAAAGGCTTCCCGGAGAGAATGAGGCCTCAGTGGAGCTTAGCAGGGTGAGTAGGAGTTGGCAAAATGAAGAATGTTTGGAAACACATTACTGTTGGAGATATACAGGAAACCACAAGGAGATTGAATATTAAGACAGAATCAGGTCCTCAAACTCTTCTATGCCATGCAAGGGAGCTTAGCCTTTATCCTGATAGCAAACAAGAGCCACTGAAGGGTTTTAGGCAAAGACATGACTAGTCAGATTCACCTTAGGAGTATATTATGTAATAGGGCTTAGGGCCCTCAGGGACACCCTAGCAACTCAGCCTGACTCCACATATTCCTTAGGAAATCTGTCCTATCCTTTGCAACTCCCTAACCTGCAAGCACCAGGCCACACCTTACCCACAGAACTGAACTTGGTATCACCAAGAAGAAGGTAGCCTTGATAAGTCTGGGAGAACATAGCCTATGTAAGGTAAGAGAGCAGACTGACAGGGAACTTGCCCAGGTCTCTGAAGAGTGCCCAGGCCAAACCCTGAGATTCAGCTAGAATCTCCTTTAATTTTACAGGGTGGGTGAGGAATAAGGGAATCATAGTTAAGTTACATGTGCAAGGTCACTTGGCAATGTTGCAACTGATGGCAGGGTTAGAATGCTGTTTTAATTTATCTCACTCCAAATTCTCCACGAAGCTACTTTCTTGGAAGAGAGGGAAAGGGGGCTTGGGGGAGGAGTGGCAGCCGAGAAGAGGAAGAGAGAAAGATGCAAGGGAAAAAAGAAAAAGAGGGTCAGAAACAGAAATTAGTCTTTCGAAGTGGCAGGGGACGGAGGAGTGAGACAAACAGAAAAAGCAAAGTGGTGGCGAAGGAAAAAAAAAAAGGCGAGAAGTGGGAGGATTGGAGCTGAGACAAAAGGGCAGAGAGACAGACAGCGACAAGTGGAGAAAATCACCGAAATTTGAGCGGCAACGAAGTCTGAGTGCTGAAACCCCGCGGTCTCTCCCGGGCCGTGCGTCCCCCCACCCCCACCTGGCTCTATCCCCCAGCACCGGTTCCACTTCGCTCAGGGTGGTTGCCTGGCCCCATCTCGCAGCCTACCCGCCCGAGCTCGGTGGGGATACCCAGTTCACGCAGTTCTCCGCGAGCGCTGTTTCAGCCACGTGGGGAGGGGCGTGGCCCAGTTGCTGAGGAGGGCCTCCGATTGGCCGGAGGGCGGGGCTGTTGGCTCCGCGCCGGCCAGACCCCTCCCCTGAGGGCGGGGCCAGAAAATTCACAGCTGGAAAGGGTGGAGCCCCGGCAGTGCAGCTGGAAGGGGGCGGGGCCCGATGCGCGAGGCTAGCCGCTGCTGGCTGGGGGCGCCCTGGGCTGCCATAAAGTGAATGGGCGCTGGCGGGGGGTGGCAGTCCGCGGCGAGGCTTACTCTCTCCCAGCGAGTCCGGGAGCGCCGGAGCGGAGCGGCGGCCCCGGGCTCAGGGGGGCGGCCCCCACCCCGGCCGGGTGCCCGGCCTCTGGCCCCTGCTTGCCCTCCAGACTGCGGCCGCCGCCGCCGCTGCCGGGAGTCTGCCTGCTGCGGGACTCACTGTGAGTGCTTGACCATGCGGGGACAGGGGCTCACCGGGCAGAGGGGCCATGGCCGGACTTCGGGATCCCTAAAACGGGACCTAGGGCGGCTGAACTGTAGAACGGTGCCTGGGGAACAGGTCGAGACTGGGAGAACGGACTGTAGACCTGGGGCCAGGACTTAGAAAAGGGGAAACTTAGAGCCAGGACTCGGGGGACTTAGAAGGGGAAGATTCGAGGGATCCGAAGAGAAGTCGGAGTCATGAGGTCAGGACAGGAGCTCTGCGAAGCGGCGCAGCGTTGGGAAACCAATTATCAGGAAGCTCCCTGGGAACCTGGGGCGCGGGGCCGACAGCCCGGGTGCTAAAAGGGTTGTGGCCAGCGGGGGGAGCTGGCGGCGGCCGCCCAGCAAGGGGGCAGTTGGCAATGCCAGACGCCCCCGGGCTGGGTCTCAGACTCCAGGGCCTGGGAGCAGGGGTGTGTTAGTCGCACACGCTTTTCTTCGTAGCTGCTTTGCAGTTGGGATAGGAGCCGTGTTGTGAGAACCCGACAGCGACCGTGTCAGATGGCCGCTGTTCGGGCTGCAGGGCCGAGGTTAGGTAGTCCAAGTGACCAGACGACGGGTCTGGCGGGTCCCAGGGCCCTGATGGGTTCCGACCTGGGAAAGCCAGGGAATCGGACGGAATGTCCGCCGCGCGCGGTTCTCAAAGCGGACAGAATGTCCGGGGAAGCTAGGTTGGTCTCTCTAGAGCAGACGCTGTGTCGGGCAGCGGTGGACAGAATGTCCCTGGCCGAGTGGCATGTTCATTACCCCGCAGCGCCTGGCCAGGGGCTGCGTGTACGGTGGGGTTCGCTGTGGTGGGTTGCCTAGAATCCCAGTTCACACTTTGCAAACTTGTCTTTCTGCTAGGGGCTGCGGGGCAGGGAGCAGGGACCGAGAGTGAAAGCTGATACGTGGCCTTGGGTTGGAGTGGCACCCGGAGACATTCCCTCTCCAACCTAGATTAGACATGTTCCGAGCATCACCCCGGACTTCCAGAATCCAGATTTGTGGAGACGGAGCAATGGTGGGACTGCTAGTGGGAATCAAAAGTAGGAAAGGAAGGAATGACTCACAAAGGGCAAGGAGGGGGGCAAGGAGGAGCCTAGCACAAGCCCCTGACAGCTTCAGTTCCCTCACAAACTCAGTCACCCCTAATTCCAGTACAGCTGACCAGACACCCCACCCCAGACTCTGCCTGGATTTCACCAGGCTAGAGTCTCCTTTCCCACAGTAGGCAGGAGCCCAGGCCCAAAGAGAAAACTGCAGCCCTTTAGCAAAGCAAACTCTGGGGTCTTGTTTCCCTTTTTGCTTCCTCAGTCCCACCAATCTCCCCACCACCCTGGTGGCTGAGTTGGAGACACATGGGATCCAGACACTGGGATCCAACACAGGACCCAGATTGCCCTCCATCTCTGGTTGGGAAGGATGTCTCAGCCCTACCCAACTACCCTATTTGCTTTTCCTACAGCTGGGAGAGGGCCCTGATTTCTTTGGATCCATACAATGACCGCCCACTCTGACTCCAACTCTTTACCCAGAACCCAGTTAAGCTGAAGGGAACAAAGTAGAGGGAACTCTTCTGATCTATGTAAGTAAGCAAACAGCCCGTTTTGCGACTGAGTTTCATGGGGACAAGTGCAGGGTAATATATTCAGCAATGAGTAATCTAAACAAGTGGGTTCCAACCTTTCTCACCCTCACCACACTCCCCATACGTCTTCCCCACACTCCCACCTCCACTCCTTAATTTTAAAGTTCACTTATCACTGGCTAGGACATTGTTTTCCAAACTCTTTTGTCCCTCATCCCTTTTTGATAAATATAGAGTCACATCCCAGTCACTCCCCATCACATTTTGATACCCTTTTCAAGGGGCTTGTGCTCCTATTGTCTTTGGAAAACACTGAAATTATGGGTGAAATGAAGGGATCTGAGTCAGGAACGGAATAGGGAAGGCGTTACAAATGGTGCTCTGAAGACCATACCCCTAGATTCTGCTTTTGCCAAAAAGGCAATGGCATTATAATAAAGATGGCTGGAAACAAAAGACAGAACCTTCTCTTGTCCCTGCATAAAGTTGTTTAGCTGATTGAATGCCTGGTCACTGGCTCTTAGGAAGAATGTCATGGACCTAGCGAAGGGTCAGAGAATGGTGGCAAAAGGAGGAGCTAGGGGCTGCTGGAGAGAGCAAACTTGAAAGTTTAGGCCTCTGGAAAGTGAGATAGGATGGAAATCCACAAAATAAGGAAAGACCTAGATAAGCAGATTTGTTTGCTCCCCAGATCCTGAAACCAGAGATGAGGGGGCCTCTTAGAACTGGAATGATGCAAGCACAGGATGAATGGGAAAATGTTCCTTGGCACACAGTGGGCAGCAAACTTCCCGAGCTCATTTCCAGGGAGGTGGTAAAGGCAGGAAGTAGAAATGGAATCCCTTAAGGGCTTGGAAGGATCAATGCATGTCAGAGCCACAAATGGTAGCTGGGGTGGAGGGGGCGAGGAGTGGCAAGAGCTCAGTCCCTGGTCTTAGGAGAACTGGATTAGAACCTCTTCAATCTCTATGCTGCTGCTACTGCTGCTAAGTCACTTCAGTCGTGTCCAACTCTGTGCGACGCCATAGACGGCAGCCCATCATGCTCCACCATCCCTGGGATTCTCCAGGCAAGAACACCGGAGTGGGTTACCATTTCCTTCTCCAATGCATGAAAGTGAAAAGTGAAAGTGAAGTCGCTCAGTCGTGTCTGACTCTTAGCGACCCTATGGACTGCAGCCCACCAGGCTCCTCCGTCCATGGGATTCTCCAGGCAAGAGTACTGGAGTGGGGTGCCATTGCCTTCTCCACTTCAATCTCTATAACCATGGACAAATTTATCTTTTAGAGGTGAAATGGAATGGTCATTCCGGGCATATAAGGTGGTTGTAAGAGTTCAATGAAATCATGTATTTGGAAGCCCCTTTGCAAATGGAGAAGAAACACAGTAATAAGAAACATTACTGATATTATTATGCTCAAACTGTAGGTCCACTGTAAGCACAGAATCTTCGTTTGGAAGGGTGCCTCTCAAACCTTAGATCAGCCTGCTAGCATCTGTGGTCCAGCCACAGGAAGATTCTCAGTGACAGATGGGACACCCTATCCTAGACTTCAGATGCCACCCACTATCCCCATCCCTCCTTGAGAAGAGTTCTAGGGAACTCCCCAAATGCCTACTCTCTCAGACCAAATATCCTGATCTGATCCCTCCCTGCCTCCAGCTCAAGGATGTGAATATGGGCCCAGAACCCAGGTCCAGGAATAGAGGGCAAGGGAGGCATGCTGGAGCTAAGTTGGGGGTGAGCATAAGAGAAACACACTACTCAAATCTTTTCTTCTCCATTCAATCTAAGTGATGCTTCCTAGCATGTAGGGGAGGCAACTAACCTGAAGATGGCACCCAGGTCCTGAGCTTTGGGAATATCTAGAGTGTCTAGTCTCTGGTCACTGACAGGGACCCATGATGAGTGATAGGGAAACAGAAGAGAAGATGTGGGGTGAGAAAGCCACTCTTAGAACTCTCCCTACTGCTTTTCCTCCCCTGAGGCCTTCTTTACTTTTCATCTGTCAGTTAATAGTTTCCCCTTTCCTATTTCTCCCCTGCCCAATCCATTCTGCTCATCATTGCCCAAAAAAGATCCCAAAGATATTGCTTTTAAGTCACTCTCTCTGCTTGGAGCGCTGCTTCTCAGTAGCGGGTTGCAGGGGGCAGTATAGGAGTGGGAGTGGCATGACACCGCAGGCTACACTGGGTCCATCTTCCTGGTGTGGTGATGTCACTTGAAGATGTCTCTTGGAGATTTGAAGAGAAAATATTATTTTTGTATTAAATTATACAGAGTGAAGTAAGTCAGAAAGAAAAATACCAATGCAGTATATTAACACATATATATGGAATTTAGAAAGATGGTAACGATGACCCTATATGCAAGACAGCAAAAGAGACACAGATGTAAAGAACAGACTTTTGGGCTCTGTGGGAGAAGGCGAGGGTGGGATGATTTGAGAGAATAGCGTTGAAACATGTATATTATCATATGTGAAATAGATCGCCAGTCCAGGTTCAATGCATGAGACAAGGTGCTCAGGGCTGGTGCACTGGGATGGACCCTGAGGGATGGGATGAGGAAGGAGGTGGGAAGGGGGTTCAGGATGGGGGACACATGTACACCCATAGCTGATTCATGTCAACGTATGGCAAAAATCACTAAAATATTGTAATTAGCCTCCAATTAAAATAAATAGATTGATTTTTTTAAAACAAACATGAATGTGGGATAGAATGCAAAATTTGCTTCCAATTTTAACATAAGGCTGAAGATCTCAAAGAAATTTCATACTGGCGGCAGCTCTTTCAGGTTGTACCCCTAGTTTCCCATACTATATTCTCTCTTACTAGTCTTAGGGGAGTTTTTCATAGAAAAGCTGAGAATTCTCTAGCTGAACCCCAACCCTTTGCCCCTCATTGGATGCCTCCACAGCCTGACCACGTTTTTCTGATGATCTCCCATTGCCCCCATCGAGACCCTGGCTCTTTTATTTAGAAGCTTCCGCTGCCTTCTCTGCCTCTCTAATTTCCAGAGCAGCTACATTCTCTGAGCCCCAAAACTTGATGCCACCTTACACGGGCTTCTGTGTCTCTGAGCTTCCACCATCTGAGAGTCAGGCCCATGCAGTCCATCATTTTATCCTATGCTCTGTTTGCCTCCCCAAACTGTAAGCTCTTAGAAGTTAGGGTCTTGTGCCCTTACTGTTCTTGGGTATCTTCTCTGACCGTGGGATTTCCCAGGCAAGAATACTGGGGTGGGTTGCCATTTCCTTCTGCAGGGGATCTTCCTGACCCAGGGATCAAACCTGCATCTCCTGCTTGGTAGGCAGATTCTTTACCACTGAGCCACCTGGGAAGCCCAATCTCTGATTTACCTCTTGATAAAGTAAGTGCATCAAATCATTGATGCCTCCACCTGAGTCTTAGGGTTTCCTCTTGGGGCTGTTGAACCTTGTCCATGGCTGTCTTCCTTTGCTTTCATTTGCTCACAGCAACTCAGGAGACCAGACAGTGTGGATGCTCAGCATCCCTAATGTACATGAGGCTGTGTCCACTTAAGGGCCTCACTTTTAGTTTCAGGTTCCATCCTGTTTAGGGCTCTCAGATCAGATCAGTCGCTCAGTCGTGTCTGACTCTTTGCGACCCCATGAATCGCAGCACGCCGGGCCTCCCTGTCCATCACCAACTCCCGGAGTTCACTCAGACTCACGTCCATCGAGTCAGTGATGCCATCCAGCCATCTCATCCTCTGTTGTCCCCTTCTCCTCCTGCCCCCAATCCCTCCCAGCATCAGAGTCTTTTCCAATGAGTCAACTCTTCACCTATTCACTAACTTACTGCTGGCTGAGCTGAGCTACAGCATTACAATTCCATCCCCTCTTATCTTCCTTTTCATTCAGTCTCTGCAAGAAAAAGGTTTTCTCCCATTTCAGTTCCAGGGTGTACCTTGTGCTTTGGGCATTGCACTTACAACTACTTGGGGGCTCTCTGGCTATGGCCCTCGTCTACCCTTTGTCTTCAGGACAAAAGTGGGTGCACATGGAAGTAACCTTCTTGCCGTAAGTTGTGTCCCTTAGAAATCATGGCCTCCCCACTATAGCCTCTCTGCTCTGGGGCAGTCTCTGTTCTCCCACTTTAATTATCTTGGATATTTTGTCCTTACTGTGGTCCATGACAGCTTCCTGTAATTTCATGCTGTATTTCAGAGTCAAAGGTCACCTGCAAGCCCTCTATTCTCCCTAGGGCTGGGATTGTCACCTTGAAACCAGTGGTACTGGGCTATGTATCTATCCCCTGCAGGGCCTGTCAGAAAGGCTTGGGTGGGGCAGGAGGCCCCCCACCCCAAGAGCTGAACTCAGCACCACTGTTATCTCTTGACTCTTTCTGGTCTTTCCTGGTATGTCTGACCAGCATCAACCAAACCTGTGGCTTCTAGACCTATTGCTTATCCCTGTCCACTGAGTGAGGCGAAGTCCCTGGCTGCAGTCCCAACTCCCCAGCTTCCCGACCTCCAGCAGTTTGGGGGAGCTTAATCCTCAGCCAGCCTGTCTCCAGCTCAGACAACAGCTTGGCGCCCCCAGCCTCTGCCTGACCAGCCCACTGGACACAATCTGCTAGAGGCCTCTGCCCCCACCCTCTCTCTCTCTGTTGCCTTCTTGGCATTAGTGTTCCTACCTTTTCAGCTTCATAGGCAGGGCCCTTCTCAACCGCCTTTCCTCTTGCTGCTATTACTAACGCAGTCAAGAGTCTGAAGCCTTCATTCTTTCCTCTCCTACCCATCCCGGGTCCCCAGATTAGCTCCCAGTTTGGGCTACTCCACCCATGTGGCTGTTTCCTTATTGACTGGGCCCACTTTTAGGTTTCGAACAGAGCGCTCACAACACACACATGCATCCCTCTCTAAAATCCAGCATACTCACCTTTATTCACAGAGCAATTTTTCACTGGGAGACAGAAGCTAGGGAGGTGAACCAGTCAAGCAAAGGCAGAGACAAAAATGATCCCTTATTTCTGACTCTATCCTGAGCACCTTACTCAATGCCTAGCTCATAGAAGGTGCCCAACCTTCTCATTTCAATAAATGAGAAAAAAACTTGGATAGAGTTTGACCCCTACTCATTTTTAAATGTTATGTTTTATTTTAACCTCTTCACAATACTGAAGAGAGGTAGAGAAGGAATTATAATCTTACTTTTACAGATGAAAAGAACATGCCCAGAGAGGTAATTTGCCAAGGACACACAGCTAGTAAATTGAGGATCCAGGACATGAACTCAGATCTTTTGAATCTAAACCTAGTTTCTTTGCGGTATACCAGATTACTTTCCTGGGTCAGGGCGGGATTGGGGGGGTGCTCATCACTTTCTGCCCCCACCACGACCCCATCCTATTCTTCCAGCATTCTCATACCTTCCCCCACTCAGCCAAACAGGCTATCCCCAGCAGCCACTGAGCATAGACCACTTCGCTGGCTCCTCGGGCTTCCTCCTCCCCCACAGAGTCCTTAGTTCCTGGGACTGAGAGCTGAGGTTCAAAGGGGCCAGGAAGGGGGAGGGGGGATAATGGCTAGCTCCAAAACAGCCGAGGCAGCTGTCCCTGTCACAGAGAGAGGAGACTGTGTGACGGTGTGTGTCTGTCTGCCTGAATGTGGGGGCACATGTGTGGGAGAGAGTGTGTGTTTGTATGCCTCTAGCTCCAAGTCCAAGTGCTTATTTTGTCTGAGAGGGGGCCTGTATTTGTCTGCATATGTGTCTGTCTGTCTTTGGGAACACACAGCCTGAACTCTGCTTTCTCAGTCTCGTCTTTTATTCTGGCCCTTATCTTTCCTCACTCTGCCTCCCTCTGCTGAAATAAAGGGTGAAACCAAGACACAGGTATGGAATGCTTGGGGAAGGGGGAGTTTGGAAAATGGGAAGTCTGGAGCCAAAGCAGACTGGAAGGATGAATGGCAATCGTGGAATTCAGCTTTTCCTACAGGCAAACCCAACTGTCCTTCTTTTCCCAGCTCTGCATTGCTCCTGTGGGCCTCTGGAGAAGTCAGGGGTGTGGTTTGCAATTTTGAGGGCATCTTAGGGTATGAAGAGATTTCAGAGCACCCCTTTTTCCACCTGTTAGTTCTAAGCCTCCACAGCTACTTGGGAAGAGCTACTAGTCCAGGCTGCTCCAGGTCCCTCCCAAGGGCCTCTCCCTTCTATGGGAGCATCATCAGCCCAGTCCTAAGCCTCTGACTCTGTCCTCAGACCTGGAAGGCGAGGGAAGCTGAGCCCTCCCATCCCTGGCCTGACTTCTCTCCTTCCTTTGGGGTTCCCTTCAGCCCTGCTTCTCCAACCCTAGGAAGGGGTCTAAGGTCTAGTCCTCTCTGCCTGTGGAAAGAATAAGGACTGTTTCTCAGCCTCCTGCCTTGACCTCTGTCCCACTCAAACTAGCTTGGTGCGGGGGGTGGGGGGGGCAGCTGTCATGTCTGAGCTGGTTGAAGGGGGCATTACCATGTGCAAATACAGGCCACTGCCCATCTGCGCCTCTCTTAGAAAGGCTCCTAATCAATTCAGAGCAGCCAAGTGACACACGTCTCTATCTGGGCTAATCCGCCACATTAATGCCACCTTGCACAGCCTGCATTAAGTCCCTCTTAATGGGGAGGCAGATGGACCCCGCCCCCCTACATAGCTCTTCACCCCTGCTCCTTGATCCTTAGCCTCCATTGGTTCTCCTCTGACCAAGAGGCATCTGGAGTCTTGAGTCCCACTAGTGCCCCTTTCCCTTCCTCCCACCAGAGGGGGCCTGGGAGAGCTAGCAGAAAGGGGGACCCTGCAGGGGGAGACCTGGAGGAGGACCCAGGCAGGCTCCTGGGCAATGTCAGGAGAGATTTGGCATGGGGAGTAATGGTCAGAAGTGGCTTTTAAGAAACCTACACCCACAGCCTGAGGTGGGACTTCAGGAGGGCGTGGGAGAGAGTGGTGACTCATGGGGTGCAATGTACAGAAGCAGACAAGATTCTTAAACTTGTTTTTGATCCTAGAACCCTTTCTTCAAATGAAGTCTCTCAAGAAAGCATAAATAAAACCGACAAAAGCAGGGCTGCCCTAGTTGAAGCTGACCTGAGTAAGATCAGGCTAGATTTCTATCCCTGAGGTTAGCTCTGAGTTCCAGTCCCTGAGGGAGTTTGCGGGGCAGGGAGGACCCCAAAGAACACAGTTTGAAAAAGCAAACAAAAGCATATCTTAGGAATCTCACAGACCTGATTCAGATCATAACTCTACTACTTACAAACTTTGTGATCTTCATCATTACTTCATGTCTCAGTTTCCACGCCTAAAAAAGGGTGATCATACCTAACATTGATCCATTCTTGTGAGGAGAGATAATGAGGTGAAGGCACATAGTTAGTACTCATAAATGATAGCAGTGATTCTCCTTACAGGGAAAGTATCAGGTCTGGTTCAAAAGCAAATCCGTCCCATGGGAGAGTGAATAACACAGGTTCAGACTGGCTGAGAGGCACGTTTGAGTTTATGGGGATATTGGGCATTCGTGTGAGAGGGAATTTGATTTTTTAAGGATGTGGTGTGTGGTATGCAATGTGCTATAGTGAGGTTTTCACTAATTCAATGATTATTGAACACCAACTGCCAACTGTTCTAGATGCCCAGCATGGAACAAATCAAAATCTAGTGTGTATAACTGTGTATGAAACCTCTGAGTAGGCACCTTTCCCCACTTAGGCTGCTGTTTCCCCATTCTAACCTAGGGCACCTCAGATTAGAAGGGTAGCTTTATGTTGGTGGTTGAGAAAGGGGAAGATGGGGAAACACTTCTGTACTGGGAACGAGATAACCTGGAGATTTTATTCCCATTAACCTGGTCTGTGTCTTCTCTTACCTTCAGAGTTCTCGAGCCCCCAATGGAGTTCGGCCTGCTGAGCGAGGCAGAGGCCCGGAGCCCGGCCCTCTCGCTGTCAGATGCGGGCACCCCCCACCCCCCACTCCCCGAACACGGCTGCAAGGGCCAAGAGCACAGCGGTGAGCGCGCCCCCTTCTGGGGGTGGGGGAAATAAAAGCTCCATCCCTAACCGGGTGGGACCCTGGAGTGGGAGCCCGGGTGCGAGGTGGGGGGCGGCCCACGGAGGAAGTCCCCGAGCCAGGGAATCCGCGCAGGCAAGGATGTGCTGTGACAGACCCCACCCCGGCTCCCAGATTCGGAGAAGGCCTCGGTTTCGCTGCCCGGCGGCTCCCCGGAAGACGGCTCGCTGAAGAAAAAGCAGCGGCGGCAGCGCACGCACTTCACCAGCCAGCAGCTGCAGGAGCTGGAAGCGACCTTTCAGAGGAACCGCTACCCCGATATGAGTACGCGCGAAGAGATCGCCGTGTGGACCAACCTCACCGAGGCCCGCGTGCGGGTACGGACCCTCGGCGGTCTCCCTCCACCACCACCCTCCCTTCCACCTCGGGCCTCCCTCTCGCGGGCCGCTCAGCAAGCAGCTTCGGAAACGGCAGCCTGTAGTTCTGCCCTGCCTGCCCCTTCCTCCGACCCAAAATCCGACGTCCCTCGCCCAGGGCCCGCTGCCCCCACGGCCTTTTTTCCACCAACCTCCAATCTCTTCTCTTCCTCCACCCTCTCACCCTAGACGGAGCGCTTCTTCTCCCTTGGCACTATCTCTGGTTCTTCTCTTCACCTCTCCTAGACCCCTCCTGCTGCCCTCGCCACCCCCCAATACTGTCACCCCCGACTCCGTCCCGCATGCGCTCCTCCCCAACCCCGTGCCGTTGCTCCACCACCCCATTCTCCTCCAGCCACCTTATCTTCTTTATACTCCGCCCGGACCCGGACCCCGCTTGAATCCCCCACCTGGGCGACCGGTCCACCAGCCGCCCTGGGGGTCCAGGTCCTGACTACCTTCCTCCCACGCCCGCAGGTGTGGTTCAAGAACCGGCGCGCCAAGTGGAGAAAGCGCGAGCGCAGCCAGCAGGCGGAGTTGTGCAAGGGCGGCTTCGCGGCGCCGCTCGGGGGGCTAGTGCCGCCCTACGAGGAGGTGTACCCCGGCTACTCGTACGGCAACTGGCCACCCAAGGCCCTCGGCCCGCCGCTCGCCGCCAAGACCTTCCCGTTCGCCTTCAACTCGGTCAACGTGGGGCCTCTGGCTTCGCAGCCCGTCTTCTCGCCACCCAGTTCCATTTCCGCGTCCATGGTGCCCTCGGGCGCGACCGCCCCAGGCACCGTGCCTGGGCACGGGGCCTTGCAGGGCCTAGGCGGGGGGCCCCCCGGGCTGGCTCCAGCCGCGGTGTCCTCCGGGGCCGTGTCCTGCCCTTACGCCTCGGCCGCAGCCGCAGCCGCCGCCGCCGCCTCTTCCCCCTACGTATATCGGGACCCGTGTAACTCGAGTTTGGCCAGCCTGCGGCTCAAGGCCAAACAGCACGCCTCTTTCAGCTATCCCACCGTGCCGGGGCCGCCGCCGGCCGCCAACCTCAGTCCGTGCCAGTATGCTGTGGAACGGCCCGTCTGAAGGGCGCTGCCCGTCGATCATCCCTGAGGGTGGGGCGGTAATTCACAGCCTCGACGGACTGGGGTTGTTTTGACTGGCTTGCCCCCGCCCTCGGGGTCTGAGAGGAGAGCCGGGCAGTCGGGGTTGGGGAGGCGGCCGGCTCAGGAGAGAGCCTTCCCCCACTCCCAGGCCTGAGGGGCGGACTGGACCCTTAGTCCGAGACCCTGGGACTAAGGCCAGGAACAGGGACCAGTTCCCCGGGGGGCCAATTCACCTTTGGCCCACCTCGCCTTCTCCAGACTCCCTCTCCCTGGTTTTCAAAGATAAATGAAATAAACGTGCGCGGACTGTCAGAGGCCTGGTGATTCAGAGTTGCGGTTGAGCTCCCTCCCCTCATCCTTCCCCATTTTTAAAGGAGAACTGGGTTTACAGGAAAGATGTGCGGGTCGAGGCTTCTAGAGCTTCAGTCCTCAACCCCTCAACCCCAGGATGGAGAGGCCTGGGGATTCCCGGAGCCAAGCGGCGCCCGAAGCGTGCGTGTCTGTGTAGGTGTGTATGGCTTGGACAAAGCTGGTACTGCAGCGCCGCCTCGTGGTCTCATGGAGGATAACTGGAAGGTCAGCTTTGAAGTGTCAGTTCTGGAACTTAGGAAGCCTACGACTTTAGAAATTTACTCCACCTTTGCGCATCTGTTTCTCACTGTTCCTATGAGGGGCTTTTGCCTCTAACAGCAATAAAATTCTGGTCTGTAACAGACATTTATTAAGTGCCTAACAGGCCTAGGATTCTTATTGAATGTCTCTGTGTGTGACTCTCAGCCTTCCACACACTGTTGTAAGCTTCTCACCCACTCATCATCCCACTGCCAGCGGCCCTCCTCCAACACAGCAGTCGCCTCCTTCCTGTAAATCCCCAAACCCTGAAAACCTTGTTGGAATCTTTAATTAAAAAACAGAGCAAGAAGGAGAAAGATTTCTGGAAACATAAATAACTCAGTTTGGGGGAGCCTCCTTAGTCCCACCCCCATCCCAGGGCCTGCTTGGCCTTCACATTAACAACAGAAACATCAAAGTACTAGATCATATCCCCACTCCAGGGGTGATACTTCTTGACTGTCATCATCTCCTGCCACCTTGGAGTATACATCCCATGGGGAAACCATACAGGAAAGGCTTCCTAATCATTCCCTCAAACCTAAGCTCAGCCCCTCAGTCCCCTGGGGAGGAGAGAGGGCTTGGGGCTTCTTCTCTTTCTCCAACTGTTTACTGGCTCTTGGTCTTGGCTTTGATCCTGGGAATTATGTAGTTTTGGTGGAAGAACTTGGCAAAAAGAACGAAATAGGTTGCATACAAGATGAAGGACCAGAAGAAGTGTTCCTCTGTGGTGTGGCATCCCTTTTCCTGTCTCCAGATGTAAGCCAGGATACAGACAGTGGCTCCTATAAACATCTGCAGGATCTGCAGGCTGGTGACGAGCATGGGAAACCAGCTGGGGGACTTCACTTTGGCAGCCTTCAGAGTGTAGTAGGTGTACATGACGGCATGTACACCAAAGTTCATGGTCATGAACCAGCCGCCTGCAGCCACCTTGTTCTTGTATCCAAAGCTCGAGTACACCAGCACTGTGCTGTGGTGGTACCAGTGCACAAAGATGAGTGGCCGCTTACGCAGGATGATGAAGGCCGTGTCTCCTGGGAGATGAGGAGTCATAGCTAACATATCACCTAGTGTTGGGACCACCCTCTGAACTTGATGTGGGGGCACATGGGAAATTTTCAGGACAGGGAGAGGGGTCTTTATGGCAGAGAATCTGAAGAGGGGCTTGGGTGAGAGGTGTTTTTAGGACCCAGGGGTGGGGAAGGAAGTCTCCATGTGATGGGTAAAGGGGAGGGCCTGTGGAGGGATGCAATTGACTGGACACCAGAGAGACAAACCCTTGCCACTCACCAAGTTCAACGACCTTGCTGAGAACAAACAGGAAGGACCAGAATTGGATTATGGGACTGTCGACGAAGGAGGTGAAGCAAACAGTTTGCTTTGGGCTCCCCCTAAGTAGCACGGCCCCCATGTAGCCCCACACCCTCAGTGTCCCGAAGATACTGAAATGGAACAGAGGAAAAGGGTGAAAGGGTCATTCCCAGGCACCTTAACCCTTGGCCTGGTCAAGTCACTGATCCAAGTTCCACCACCTCCCCACCCTTCCAAAGGGGTCACAGCTTCTGAGATCCCAATGCCAACCTGGTAAAGCCAACCAGTAATCTAGAAAATAGAAGACATGGAGGCTGGGGAGGGACCAGGGAGTGCTAGAGGCTGAGATTGAAAACTGAGCTAGGGAATAGGGTTCATAGGATGGGTAGGAGCCTGGAAGGAGACAGGTGGCAGGATGGGGGTGAGGAGGGAATATGGAAAGAAGGGGCTGGGGAAGTTATTGGAAGGTCTTGGGAGAGAGTGTTAGATGCAGAGAGTATTAGAGGCTGGGGAAATTGTTGGAATTATCCAGACTCAATGAGCACAAGAGGTCTCATGAGAGAGAGCAGAGACTACTAGTCTAGGAACTGGAGAAGAAGGAAGACAGGAGAGTGGAACCCGGGGAGAGGAGTCAGAGCTGAAAGAACAGAATAAGGAGAGAGTTAGGAGGCAACTTGGGCAGTTGATGCAACTGAGGTTTTTAGAAAGCTCTTAGGGATAGAATGAGGGTCTAGGGTCTATAAGATAGGTTGGAGTGGGGAAGGTCTTACCTGAAGACTGCAAGGCAAAAGGACCAAATGATGAGAGGTCCCTGCAGGTTGAAGCCCTTCCGTGCCTTCATGTAGTTTTGCCCCACGAAGATGAGCAGCAGGTAGATCAGAGCTATGGCGAATGAGGTTGTCCTGGCAGGCAGAAGGCAGAGTGGATGGGCTTATGGGTGGGAGCTGGTTAGAGGAATGTCCACTCATCTCCAGGTCAGTGCTCTGGATTGAAATTCTACTTCTGCCACTTACTAGCTGTGTGACACTGGAAAACCTACTTCCTTCTCTGAGCATCAGTTTCCTTATTTTTATGGGGGGAATAACACTCCTCTCCTGACAGTGTTAATATATGTAAAGTACTTTACACAGGGCAGCAGCTATAACCAAGGTTCCCGGGGTTGGGAGTGGGTGACAGCTGCTGGTCCATTTCTAGAAGCAAACCAAGGCTGTGATGTACAAAGAATGTGGCAACAGCTTCTGCCTGGTTGGTCATAGCAAATTGGCTGGAGCTCTGAGGGGCTCTAGGGCAAAGTCTGGGGAAATTTTGGAAGAGTATCCAGATTTTGCCTCCTTCTCCACAGCATGGATGATGGAACATTTGAGGAACAAGATGATAACTGTGAAGAGCAGTCTTCAGGCATCAGCCCATGCACGCATGCGCACACATGCAGCCACAAAGGATGGAGAGTCGTCTATAAGGTGGGTGGGAGTAGGAGTTCAGATCAACCCCAGTCTTCAGAGTTCTCACTACACTTTTCCCCGCTTGGTTTCTGTCTCCTCCTAAATTCTTCATCCCATCCTCTTATTCCTGCCTTTCTTTCTCACCTCTTTGAGGTGCCACACTACCTGTATGTACCTTGGACAACAGGGACATGAAGTCAGTACTGGGGAATCCGATACCTTTGCTCCTTAGCAAAATCTCTGTGGGTATTCTGTCTCGCCCTCCCCCATTCCACCAATCCCCCCAAATAGCGGTCATCAGAGTTAGGCCCCTAACATGGCCCTTCCCCTTCTACAGGTCTCACCAGTACTCCTCCAAAAAGGGCCTCATGTTCCGGAACAGCTCGAAGTTGTAGGGCTGGAACATCTGCTCTATTTCATCTGAAGTATTCACGGTTGTGACCATTTTGTTTTGCAGACGCTGAGGTCGGGAGCTGGACGAGAGCTAGGAGACAGAGGATGGAGAGAACCTTGGGGGCAGAACTGACTAGACCCGCGGCAAGGAACTCCGCGGCAAGCCAGAGCCTCAGATGCAGGCACGTGGGCTGCAGTCCAGCCGGCTTCCACAGCCGCGGCCACTGCAGTATATAATGAGAAATTGCAAAGCAGCGGTCCTAGGCGCGCCGCGGCCCCCCCGCTCCCGGCCTTCATCCAATCGCGACAAAGATGCTCCCCGGTCCCGCCCCTCGGCTGCAAGCTACTCTCTGATTGGTCATTCTTAAGGGCAGCGCCCCAGAAGCCTCCCACTACCTTAGGCCTTCGCCACGCCCACCTCCTCATCTTTTTCTCGCCCACCTCAACTCTGACCTGCTTAGTTTAGCCGCTGTGGCTTTGGGATTACTGGGATGTGACAGGCTTCTCCTGGCACTGCCAACTATAACCTTTGCCTCAGTTGGTTTTAGTTCTGACCTATCTGGCAATGAGGAGAGAATGAAGGTGTCCTCCGTTTCTCTAGTGCCCCCATTCGGAGACAGGGTGTCAGTTTCCCGCCTCCCCAAGACCCTGGGAAAACCAGGCTCATCCCCATGAGGATGGGTCAGGCAGGGGAAGGGGCAGCAAAGAGCCCTTCCCGTAGGCCCCTCTGCTTCCTTCTGGTCTGCAGTTGTAAGTGGGAGGGAGATGAATTGTAACGAGTTTTATTGTCGAGGTAGTTGGTGTTGATGTTTGGAGAGTTGGTTGTTGAGGCTGTGGTTTCTTTACAGTTTCTTGAATTCCTGCCGGCTCCAGCCTGATACTCAGTAATAACCCTGGGAAGGAAGTGGGGTCACCCTCTGGGCTTCTGGGATTATTGTCTTCAGGCTTCCTGGAGACTGCCAGGGGTTTATAGAAGAGGAGGTGCTGCTCATCTCCCAGTATCCTGCGGTTCTTCCCTAGTCTGTGTTTATCAAATCTACTTTTTCCTTGCCTGTGAACCCAGCCCCAAATAAATAAACATTAAAAAAATTTTAAGGCCTTACTCATCTGTCCCTTGTTTCTGTCCTAGACTTTATGAAAATGAGGGGGAAATACAAGGCTTGAAGGCAGTTTGAGACACGATAGAGATATGCAAAACAAATGCTAAGAGAAATAAATACAAAATATTTAAAATCATGAAGTGGCTATAAATGGTTATGTGCAGTAAGCCCACAGGCTCTGTAGCCAGAGGACCTAGGTAGGAATTCCAGTTTCACTTCTCAGCTACTGTATGAGCTAAGGGTGAGTGGGAAGTCCTGCCATGCTAGCTCAATGACCCCCAGGTACATCCCTTTGTCTCTGTTTTGTGTCATCTCTCACCTGGTTGCTACAGCCAGCACCTCTTCATAATTAGTTGACACTTTCTTCTCTGATACAGCACTTTCTATTGCATTAGGGGAAAAAAACAGTACCCAAACCTGGCATATCACCAACCCCAGAGCCACTGACCCAGTGCCTGAATGTATGCTAAGTCACTTCAGTCGTGTCTGACTCTGTGCAACCCCATGGACTGTAGCCTGCCAGGCTCCTCTGTCCATGGGATTCTCCAGGCAAGAATACTGGAGTAGGTTTCCATGCCCTCCTCCAGGGGATCTTCACAACCCAGGGATCAAACCTGAATCTTTTAGATCTCCTGCATTGGTAGGTGAGTTATTTACCACTAGTGCCATCTGGAAGACCCGTCTGACCCAGTGTGGCCTCAAACCATACTTTGAAAACCACTTCTTTCTGTCCTCTCATCCAAAAGAAGGTTCTAAAACCTAAATTGGATCATGCTACTTTCCTGCTTAAAACCTTTTGTGGTTCTGGATTGCTTCACACATAGCCTGACACTCAGAAGGTGATCAGTGCATATTAGATGGATTAATGAACAAACAAAAGAATGAGCATTGCAAGGATAATTCCACCTAGGGACTTCCCTGACAATCCAGTGGTTAATACTCTGCTCTCCCAATGCAGGGAGAGCAGGCTGGTTAGGAACTAAGATTCCACACACCACACATGCAGCCAAAAAAATTAAAAAAAATAAATAAAAAGAACATAGGTGTGACCACTTGTTGAGACCTTTACTAATTAAAAAAAATTTTCTTAAAAAAGAAAAGAATTCCACATAGGTATTACAAGACCTGGATTCAAATGCCTGTACATATTAACTAGTCCTGTGATTCTAGGCAAGTTACCTAACCTGAAACTCACATTCTTCATCAATAAAATGTTGAGAGTCACACTTGCCTGCCTGCCTCACAAGGTTGGGGTCAGTATACAAGTCAGATAACGTCAATGGAAGGATACTGTGGGGACTTCCCTCATAGTCCAGTGGTTAAGAATCTGCCTTCCAACACAGGGGATGAGGTTTGATCCCTAGTCAGAGAACTAAGATCTCACATACCTTATGGCAACAAAGCCCAAGTGCTGCAATGAGAAAGTTAGTGCACCACAATGAAGACTCAGTGCAGCCAAAATAAAATAAACGAGTAAATAAATAAAATGAAATTTAACATTTTTTACAAAGAAGGGATACTGGGGACCAGATACAAGGGAATGTCAGGGTGAATCATTTGGGGAGGTTTACAAATGCATGTAGAATATGTATATTCAATTCTGGGTTTCTTTCAAATATTTTACATTGCTTTTATCTGTGAAGTTTGATGGTAAGACTTAAGTGAGAGGTGTGTGTAAGAGCAGAAGAAGAAACACCTCCAGAAATTATTTCCTAGGGGAAACCCTCCCTGACCTTTGGAGTTGGTCTGCTACCCCTGTTACATATAAATTGCTCTCAAAGCATGACATTTTTTCTTTCAATTGAAGTCACTCAGTCATGTCCGACTCTTTGAGACCCCATGGACTATAGCCTACTGAGCTCCTCTGTCCATTGGATCTTCCAGGCAAGGGTACTGGGGTGGGTTGCCAATTCCTTCTCCAGCAGATCTTCCCAACCTAGGGATTGAACCCAGGTTTCCTGCATAGTAGGCAGACACTTTACCATCTGAGCCACCAGGAAAGCAAAGAAGAGAGTGGCCCATACGGGGACTCATTTCATTCAATGAGAGCTTATAATTATGATTTCTTGTTTAACACTTGTTTCCCCCACTAGTCCTTGAGCTCCATAAAGGCAAGGAACATGTCTACCTCTTATTAACTACCAAAAGTGCTGTTTAGTTGCAAATTCATGTCCAACTCTTTGTGACCCCATGGATTATACCCCGCTGGACTCTGTCCATGGGATTTCCCAGGCAAAAATACTGGAGTGGGTTTCCATTTCCTTCTCCAGGGAATCTTTCTGACCCAGGGATCGAATCCGCATCTCCTACATTGGCAGGCAGATTCTTTAGCTACCAGAAACATCTTTCTAAAACATACATTAGCTCCTGTCATTCCTCTTTAAGAACAAAATATTTGAGACTTTCCTGGTGGTCCGGTGGTTAAGAATCCACCTTCCAATGTGGGGGGACAGGAGTTCCATCCCTGGTTTAGGAACTAAGATCCCACATTCTGTGAAGCAACTAAGCTCCTGTGCCACAACAAAGACTGCATGTATCACAACCAAGACCCAATGCAGCCAAATAAATAAATACTTTTTTTAAAAAAAGAACAAAAATTCTTCAGGACCAAGGTCAGATTCCCAAGGTTAGTCCTGACTCTTCCTTTCCAGCCAATGTCCCATCATTCCTCAGCTCCAGCATCCTGTGTCTTAGCTATAATGGAAGAGTCACAGCCCCATTACACAAGCACCATATTATCAGACTTTTCAACCTGTTGACCTCTTTTCATATTGTCCCCTCTCCCCATACATTATTTTCTCACCTGGATAAATCTTATTCAGCCCTAGCTCTAAAGTCACCTACCCTGCAAAAGCCTAATCTTTTTCAGGCAGAGTCAACCCTTCCCTTCTTTGTCTTCCACCCACAGGCCTTTCCCCAAGCAGTTTGCCAGGACTGTGCTTCTACTGAGAGAGTATAGCTACTCTTATGTTTCCTATACTATCCTGGTTCCCCCACCCTATTCCAAAGGATCATTTTTATTAGGTCACTGCCCCTTTAAGGGATGTACACAGCTCCTAGCACAGAGTGGGCACTCAGAATGTCTGTTGCTTTGAATCGAGTAGGCATCTAACAGGATAAACAAGTAATAAACAACATATTTATTTTTAAAAAGACTCAACTTCCTTAGTAATTAGGGAAATACAAATTAAAGACTGTAAGTATAGTATGGTTCCAATTAACAACCATTAAACCAAGTAAAAATTAGATACCCAACGCTGGGTATCAGCGTTGGGAAACAGATATATTCACACCTGTCTAGGGCCAGGTAATAATCCTTCTAGAGGCATACTTAGGTAACACTTGGCAAGAGCCAACTGGCTTTCTTTTGACCCAATCTCTCATCTAGGAATTTAAAACCCAGTGAAATAGAATAAAAGAAAAAAAATCTATATGTACTAAAACACTTACATCACTGGGACTCAAAAAAGCTGCAAACAACCCTATAATGAAAGCTTAAATTATTAAATACTAATATTATAAAACAGCTTGCTGCTGCCAGAACATGGAGAAACACAAAACCATGTTTACAAAGTAATGTGAAAGAAAAACAATATTTAAAACTATATAGCCCAACAACTATTAAGCCTGTGCTCTAGAGCCCAGGAGCTGCAACTGCTGAGCACATGTGCCACAACTACTGAAGTCCATGCACCCTTGAGCCTGTGCTTCAAAACAAGAGAAGTTTCTGCAGTGAGAAGCCTGTGCACTGCATCTAGAAAGTAGCCCCCACTCACCACAACTAGAGAAAAGCCCATGAAACAATGAAGACCCAGCACAGCCAATACATAAATTGTGTATATATATATATATATATATATATATATATATATATATACATACACACACACACACACACACACACACACACACACACACACATACATATACCTGTATGGCCCAGCAGCATGGTGATCCTGCTACTATAGCAAATAATGATAGCTCGTCTCAGATGATGCCTGATGTTAGCATGCAACAAAGCACCATGTTCCCCCGCCCTCATGTGCAGGCCATGCAGGGAAACAGTGCCCCCAGAAACTACTTCTCCGGCCATCGGATGCCTTTCAACGCACCTTCCATTGGTGCACCCAATGGAAATCAGATGTTCTGTGGTCAGAATCTAGGCTTCCCAGTCAATAAGGATGTCACACGAACAAACCCATTGTTGGTCAACTTATTGCAGAGTGATATCTCTACAGGCAATTTTGGGGTACACAATAAGCAAAATAACATCAATGCAAATAAACAGAAGAAGAAACCTCCTTGGTAGAAGAAAAATAGCGAATCCAAGCACTCCAGATACTCACCCAGCTGGTCTGGAGGAGGCTGATAAGCAGCCATTACCTGGAAAACAAGGAATTAGCTTGGAAAACTCAGGCTCTAAACAGCCAGAATTTTCAAGCTGACCATCAGGCCCTTCACAGAGTTTGGTCCCAAAGGAAACTCCAGCCACAACACTACAGGGGTCTGTTCCCAGGTTAGAACTCAAGGCAAATGCTGCCATAGTCTCTGGACAAAACAGAGAGCCCAAAGAGGTAATTGAAAAGTCCAAAACTCCAAGCCAAATAAACGCTCAAAGTGAAGAGCTGGCTTGTGGCTTCTGACAATATGGAAAATGGACATCGTGAACCATCCTCTCTGCTTCAGCCCCTAGCTCTGCTAAAGACATAACCAATGTCGTGCAGTCCAAGCAAAGAAAATCCAAGTAAACAAGCTGGATGACAATGTGGTATTTGTAAATGTGTGTGAAATTCACAAAAAGTAATTTTGAGGTGTGACTTTTTAAATCCATTTCTGTACAGTTAGTTATCTTGACAATGTGATTCTTCTCCTAGTCCCTGCAACTTATTTCGTAAAGTACAATGGGGAAAGCTGTTGTTGAACTCTTTAGATGTTGCAAGATGAAGTTCAAGGTTTCTAAAATGTTGCCACATATTGAGGAGGGCTAATGTGATTACATTATTAGTTTTCACATTTCTTAACCAGTTGAGAGTACAAGGTAATCTTATCATGTATGGATGTGAGAGTTGGACTGTGAAGAAGGCTGAGCGCCAAAGAATTGATGCTTTTGAACTGTGGTGTTGGAGAAGACTCTTGAGAGTCCCTTGGACTGCAAGGAGATTCAACCAGTCCATCCTAAAGGAGATCAGCCCTGGGGTTTCTTTGGAAGGACTGATACTGAAGCTGAAACTCCAGTACTTTGGCCACCTCATGCGAAGAGTTGACTCATTGGAAAAGACTCTGATGCTGGGACGGATTGGGGGCAGGAGGAGAAGGGGACAACAGAGGATGAGATGGCTGGATGGCATCACTGACTCGATGGACGTGAGTCTGAGTGAACTCTGGGAGTTGGTGATGGACAGGGAGGCCTGGCGTGCTACGATTCATGGGGTCGCAAAGAGTTGGACACAACTGACGACTGAACTGAACTGAACTGAATCTTCTCATGATGTGCTGTGGAAGTACTGTGTGTGAATAGCAGTAGCAGGGCAGAAAGAATCTTCTCATTTGGAAATGTTGTAAATAATTTTATCGTGTAGTGTTTTGGATATATTTGTTGTAGAAATGGACCAATGAATAAAGAAAATCTAAGGTTTTTTAAAAACAAACAAAACAAAAAAAAACAAAAACTGTATCTAGCTCATCCTCTTGTTGCCTCTGCTCTTGATGAGGGGCCCAGGCTGGCTGGTGGGAGGCAAAGAGGCCTGGGCGTGGTGTTCCTCACAGGCTCGGGCAGTTTGGGCATTCCCCAGTGCCCCGGGGTCTGTAGCAGATGGGGGTTGCACACCTATACTCACAAGACGCCCGGAGATCGGCTGTTTCTACCCACCAAAATGGCCCCATCCCTGCCAGAGTATTTACAATGGGCACTGATGATCCTCAGATAAAGTAGGATGGAGAAGCATCTGTGAAGAGAGTTGCTATTGATGCTTTTTACAAGGACGCCTGTGAGGTCAGTAAGGCTAAATTTGAGAAGCTGTAAACTCAACCAGCTATTTGACAGAGCATGACAAGTTTGCTGACTCCTTTGGCTTTGAAGAGATGTTGAGTGAGCACAGGAAGTCTGATAGCCAACAGGCAGTTACAGATGCTCCCTGGTGGTTACCTGTTAAAGGCACTACCTGGAGACACCCGGAAGGGCCCGACTCTACTGTTTGACCCAGGCCAGATCACCCAGGCTCCTGAAACCACACCGTTGCCTACTGCACCTGGGCAGGGAAGTGGTTACCCATGAAAGTTGAGTGGGAATATTGCTGTCGAGGAGGTCTGCAAACTAGACATTTCCCCCGGGGCAAGAAACTGTAGCCAAAAGGCCAACATTATACCAACCTTTGACAGGGCGAGTTTCCCATGACCAACACCAGAGACCACAGAGACAGTGTCTGCTAACACCTTTCCTCATAATGGTTATGGTTTATATCAATATAGTAGGGACGCCTAGGAGTGGACTTCAGACTGGTGTGGACCATTCACCATTTTGTCGAAGGAATGATTAATCCAAAAGGCCCTCCTTTGGGGAAAGACTGGATGAAGAAAGGTTATCCTGCATGCACCATACAGATATCGCTGTGCTGCTTGAAGCCAGGACGCACCTCACAGTGCTGCTTGGAAACTGGAATTCTGCTGTGCAGCTGACAGCCTGCCCACCACAGGCTAAGAGCCATGAAAAATCTTCCTGAATCCACGAAGAAGCCGTGTTTAGCCTGTATGAGTCTTCCCTCAGAATGCTGAACAATCTCGTATGAAAAATTCCCACTCCAAGGTGGGTTACATAACTGACTGATGGCTAAAGGAATCACATTGCAAGACCAAATTGCTAATCTGCACCACCTTGTGTGGGGTTTCTCAGGAGGCAGTTAATGGTAAAGAACCCACCTGCCAATGCAGGAGATGTAAGAGATATAGGTTCAACTCCTGGGTGGGGAAGATCCCCCGGAGGAGGGCATGGCAACCCATTTGAGTATCCTTGCCTGGAAAATCCCACTGATAGAGGAGTCTGACAGGTTACAGTCCGTGGGGTCACAAAGAGTTGGATACGACTGAAGCTCTTGCCCACATTAGCATGTGCACTTTATCATTTGGTGAATTTTATGTTTACTTTCGGAGAAGGCGATGGCACCCCACTCCAGTATTCTTGCCTGGGAAATCCCATGGACGGAGGAGCCTGGTAGGCTGCAGTCCATGGGGTCGCTAGGAGTCAGACATGATTGAGCGACTTCACTTTCACTTTTAACTTTTGTGCATTGGAGAACGAACTGGCATACCACTCCAGTGTTCTTGCCTGGGGAATCCCAGGGACGGGGGAGCCTGGTGGGCTGCCGTCTCTGGGGTCACACAGAGTCGGACACAACTGAAGCGACTTAGCAGCAGCAGCATGTTTACTTTTGATAAAGACGAAGGAGTAGAGGGCACCCTGAGTTAGGCTTCAGGAGGCCTGCATTCTACCCAGGCGCTGTCCCTGGGGTTAGACCCCAAGGTCCCACACTAGACCTTCTTGGGCCTCAGTGACCTACCTCATCTCTGCAGTGAGGGGATGAGTAATATAATCTCTGAGGCTCTCTCCCAACTTGCAAATACTCAGAATATATCAGATTCTATTGTTATTTCATAGTGAGAATTTATGATGTTATGTCTTAGCTATTTCTTCCATGTGTGAACCTTGGGTGAAACTAATTACGTAAAATATTAATGATTTTTTCTTATAAATTATTTTTAGAAAAGGATGGGGGGTGGCAGTGATGAGTCTTTCTATTCACATTGTATTTTGTTTTTTCTTTTTTTTTTTTTCAATTTATTTATTTGGCTGTGCCAGGCATTAGTTGTTACAAACATGATCTTCAATCTTTGATGAGCAGGCAGAGTCTTTAGTTGTGCCATGTGGGATCTAGTTCCCTGACCAGGAATCGAACCCAGACCCCCTGCATTAGGAGTACAGAGTCTTAGCCATTGGACCACCAGGGAAGTCCCTTGTTTTTTCAAGGATGGTTCACTCAAATTCAGCAATCTGAACACACAGGAACATCACTGGGGTGACTCTATTGTGCTTTATCTTTTTAAAAAATATTTATTATTTATTTGGCTGCACTGGGTCTTAGTTGTGGCATGCAGGTTCTTTAGTTGTGGCATGTGGGATCTAGTTCCCCAACCAGGGATTGAACACCAGCTCCCGTGTTGGAAACTCAGAGTCTTAACCACTGCACCACCAGGGAAGTTCCTACTGCTGCCTTACTTTGTGCTTAATTTTTTTCTAGTGCACTATTTTGATTCTCTTCTCATTTCTTTTTCTGATTTTGTTTTTAGTTATTTTCTTAGTGGCCGGGTGTTAGAGGTAACAGCTTCGGTTAATAATAATCTAGTTTGAATTAAACCAACTTAGCCTCAAGAGTATACAAAACTCTGCTCTTACATAGCTTCATCCTCCCTTCCTTATGTTGTTATTGTCACAGATTACATATGTATGCATTGTGTGCCCATTGACATAGATAATTGTTGTTTTTGCATTTGTCTTTTAATCATATAGGGAAAAAAGAGAAGCTACAAACCAAAAATACAACAGTACTGGATTTTACACCTAACTATGTAGGTATAATTACTGGTGTTCTTTACTTCTTTGTACAGTTTTTAGTTACTCTACTTTCGTTTCAGTTGGAACAACTGTTTAGCATTTCTTGTAGGGCGTGTCTGCTATTATAGCAATAAGTTCTTTAGGTTTTTTTAAAATCTGGGAAAACCTTAACTTATCCTTCTCTGTCATTAATAGTTCTTTTTCTGTTATTATAAAGTTCTATATATTTGTACTTTAAAATGTTAAGAACTGTCTTGTGGGTTTTTTTCCAATTTTTTAAATTGTGGTAAAATACACGTAAAATTTACCAGCTCAACCATTTTTAAGTGCACAGTTCAATGGTATGAACTTCATTTATATTGTTGCACAGCCATCAACATCATCCATCTCCAGAATTCTTTTCATTTCACAAAACTGAAACTCAATACCCATTAAGCGATAACTCCTCATTCCCTCCGCCAGCTCCAGACTCTAACAAACACCATTTTACTTTCTGTCTCTATAATTTTGACTACTGGCAAATCACACTGGGAACATGGGCCACTATTCCCACAGCTGACACCAAGTTTTACAATTCTTCTTTCCATGTCCTGAAAGTGTTCTGAAATCAATCAGAATAGAGGACACAATGGCATTTTTTCCATTACAAATACACACACACAAAGTTAAAGTAAGTCGTAAAAAAGTGAAAAAGAATAAAAAGTAAACTGAGAAAATCAACTCTCTCCCATTCCTATCCTTAATTCTTTTTCCCAGTGCATTCTCAGTCACACAGTCGTATCTGCTGCTGTTACTAAGTCGCTTCAGTTGTGTCCGACTCTGTGTGACCCCATAGACGGTAGCCCACTAGGCTCCTCTGTCCCTGGGATTCTCCAGGCAAGAATACTGGAGTGGGTTGCCATTTCCTTCTCCAATGCATGAAAGTGAAAAGTGAAATTGAAGTCGCTCAGTCGTGCCCGACTCTTAGCGACCCCATGGACTGCAGCCTACCAGGCTCCTCCGTCCATGAGGCAACCACAATTACTAGTTTCTTGTGGATCCTTTCATATATCATCTATGTATAAAAATGTATGTTTGTGTAAACGAAAGTGGGGTTCAGCTGCTTACTGTTCAAAAGCCAATGAAGAGGCAAGACTGGTGAAAAGGAAAATTTGCTTTATTTTGGATGCCAACTATGGAGGGGGGCGGGTAGGGAGAGGGTAGACTCCTGTCCCAAGGCCAACTCCTATCCCACTGACATCAGAGGGCAAGAGATTTCACAGATGGAGGGAGGCGACTATATGCAAAAATAGCAGTCGGCTCCGACAGTCATCTTAAAATTGGCCATGCAGTGGTCTGATCAGCATCACCTTAATTGTTTTAAGTAAAGTTAATCTTCAGTTCTAGGCTTCCCCGGTGGCTCAGTGGTAAAGAATCTGCCTACAGTACAGTAAGCCTAGCTTCTATCCCTGGGTTGGGAAAATCCCCTAGACTAGGAAATGGCAACCTACTCCAGTATTCTTGCCTGGAGAATCCTATGGACAGAGGAGCCTCGTGGGCTACAGTCCGTGGGGTCACAAAGAGTCGGACACTTACTGAAGCGAAGTAAGCAGCCAAGGAGCAAGCATACTATTTCCCTACATGAATGTACCATGTTTCTACTACTCAACAAAAGCAAAAAACATGTTTGTGGGTTTACCATTACACTTTGACATATTTCCTTCTAGATTTCTATGTAATTATTCTTAAAACAAAAAATTTTCAGGGCAAGCTACTGCCTCTGAAACTGGATAGACAGGCAATTACAGACAATCACAGTTTATAGGGAATGGAAGCCACTGGAGCAAGCAACTGGTAAGAACATGTTAACAGTAATTGACAAATTTCTGGAGGTTGTGTGGACTAGCTTGAGAATCAAAAACTCCTGAGGGCCTAATCATAAGAGGCCCACAAACTTTCATAAATATTTATTTCAGAATCTCTACCAGGTTCTTTTATTATTATTGTTGTTGTTGCTTATTTTTATTTTATTTATTTACTTGTGGCTGTGCTCGGTCTTCATTACTGCAAAATTATGTTTAAAAGTGAAGAAAAAATAAAGAATGTTCCAGACAAAAACCAAGGGAATGTGTTGCCAGTGGACCTGTCTTGCAAGAAACATTAAAAGATATTCTTTAGAGAGAAGAAAAATGGTATAGGTCAGAAACTTGCATCTATATAACAAAAAAAGAGCATTAGAGAAGGAACAAATGAACATAAAATCTTTCATTTTATTGATCTAATATACAGCTATTCAAATAATAGCAACAGGACTTCACTAGTGGTACAGTGGTAAGAATCTGCCTTCCAATATAGGAACACAAGTTTGATCCCTGGTTGGGGAAGATTCCACATGCCGCAGAGCAACTAAACCCACACACCACAACTATTGAGCCGGTGCTCTAGAGTCCATGAGTTGCGACTACGGAAGCCCAAGCACCTAAAGTCTGTGCTCAATGTCAAGAGAAGCCATCGCAACGAGAAGCCCACGCACCACGATGAAAAGTAGCCCCTCCTGCGGCAGCTAGAGAAAGCCTGTAAACAGCAAGGAAGACCCAGCGCAATCACAAATAAATAAATAAATAATAAAAATAGCAACAATGTGTTGGGAGATTACAGCTTATAGATAAGTGAAATGAATGACAACATTATAAGGGACAGGAAGGAGGGATTTATAATTCTTTTATAAGATACCTGCACTATTCATGAACTGGTATAGTGTATTTGGAATTGGACTTAGATTAGTTGTAAATGTATATTTCAAACTTTAGGGAAATCACTAAAGCTTTTTTAAAGTATAATTAACATGCTAAGAGAGGAGAGAAAATGAAATCATATAAAATGCTGTATTAAAACTAGAGAAGAAAAAAAACTAGAGAAGAAAAAAGGAGAATATTCAAATAAAGAAACAAAGAATTGCAAAGAATAGAATAGAAAATAGTCACAAATATGGTAGATATTAATCCAACTTTATCAAAAAACATTTAAAATGTGAGTAGTCTTTTAATACACCAATTAAAAGACAGACTGGATAAAACAGACAAGACCCAATTGTTGCCTATATGAAATCTGCTTTAAATATATAATGAGGGATAAATATAAAAAAATGGACAATCCAGTTTTAAATAAATAAATAACCCGAATAGACATTTCTCCAAAGAAAATATACAAATGGCCAATAAGCTGATGAAAAGATGCTCAACATCATTAGTCATTGTGTGCTAAGTTGCTTCAGTCATGTCCAACTCTTTGCGACTCTATGGACTGTAGCCTGCTAGGCTCCTCTGTCCGTGGGATTCTCCAGGCAAGAATACTGGAGTGGGTTGCCATGCCCTCCTCCAGGGGATCTTTCTGACCCAGGGATAGAACTCACAGTCCCTTAAGTCTCCTGCATTCGCAGGCAGGTTCTTTACTGCTAGCGCCACCCGGGAAACCCAAATCAGTCATTAAGTGAAGTTCAGTCTTGTCTGACTCTTTGTGACCCCATGGACTGCAACCTACCAGGCTCCTCCATCCATGGGATTTTCCAGGCAAGAGTCCTGGAGTGGGTTGCCATTTCCTTCTCCAGGGCATCTTGCCAACCCAGGGATCAAACCCGGATCTCTTGCATTGCAGGCAGACACTTTATTGTCTGAGCCACCAGAGAAGCCCAGGGGAAATGCAAATCAAAACCTCAGTGAGATGCCATTTCACATCTATTAGTATTGTTGGTGTGAAATGGCATCTCACTGAGGTTTTGATTTGCATTTGTCTTGGGCTTTCACACCTACTAGGTTATTGTTGCAGAGAAGGCAATGGCACCCCACTCCAATGTTCTTGCCAGAATCCCAGGGACGGAGGAGCCTGGTGGGCTGCTGTCTCTGGGGTCACACAGAGTCGGACACTACTGAAGTGACTTAGCAGCAGCAGGTATTGTTGAGAATGTGGAAAATTTGACACATACATTGCTGTTAGGAAAATAAATAAAATAAATGGTGCAATCACTACAGAAAATAATTTGGGAGTTCCTCAAAGAGCTGAACATTTAATTACCTTATGATCCAGCAATTCTACTCCTAAGCTCAAAAGAGTTGAAAGCAGAGTCTCAAGAGATATTTGGACATGCATTTTCATAGCAGCTTTGTTCACAATAGTCAAAATATGGAAACAAGTGTCCATCAAGAGATAAATGGATAAGCAAAATGTGACATATGCATGGAGATTCCTATAAAAGCTAGGAATAAAACTACCACATAACTCAGCAATCCCTCTACTGGGCATATGCTCTGAGAAAACCATAATCCTAAAAGGCACGTGTACCCCAATGTTCATCACAGCACTATTTACAATAATTAGGACGTGGAAGCAACCTAGATGTCCATCAACAGACAAATGGATAAAGAAGTTGTTGTACATACACATGATCAAATATTACTCAGCCATTAAAAGGAATACATTTGACTCAGTTCTAAAGAGATGGATGAACCTAGAGCCTATTATCGGAGAAGGTAGTGGCACCCCACTCCAGTACTTTGCCTGGAAAATCCCATGGATGGAGGAGCCTGGTAGGCTGCAGTCCATGGGGTTGCTAAGAGTCGGACACGACTGAGCGACTTCACTTTGACTTTTCACTTTCATGCATTGGAGAAGGAAATGGCAACCCACTCCAGTGTTCTTGCCTGGAGAATCCCAGGGACAGGGGAGCCTGGTGGCTGCCGTCTATGGGGTCACACAGAATCGGATACGGCTGAAGTGACTTAGCAGCAGCAGTAGCAGCAACAGAGCCTATTATACAGAGTGAAGTAAGTCAGAATATGTGTGTTAGTCACTCAGTTGTGTGCGACTCTTTGTGATCCCATGGACTGTAGCCCACCAGGCTCCTCTGTCCATGGAATTCTCCAGGCAAGAATACTGGAGTGGGTAGCCGTTCCCTTCTCCAGGGGATCTTCCTGATCCAGGGATTAAACCCAGGTTACCTGCATTGCAGGCAGATTCTTTACAGTCTGAGTGACCAAGGAGGTCCGAAGTAAGTCAAAAAGAGAAAGGCAAATATCACAAATTAACACATATATACAGAATCTAGAAAGATGGTACTGATGAATCCATCTGCAGGGCACAATGGAGACAAAGACATAGAGAACAAACTTGTGTACACAGCAGGATAAAGAGAGGGTGGAATGAATTGAGAGAGTAGCATTGAGACATATACATGACCGTATGTAAAATTAGATAACCAGTGGAAATTTGTTATGTGATTCAGGGAGCTCAAATCTGGTGCTCTTTGACAACCTAGAGGGCAGGATGGAGTGGGAGCTGGGAGGAAGGTTCAAGACTGAGGGGACATACATATAACTACGACTGATTCATGCTGATATAGGGCAGAAACTAACACAATATTGTAAAGCAATTATCCTCCAATTAAAAATAAATAAAAATTTTACAAAGTGACATGTCCACAACAATGGAACATTATTCAACTATGAAAAGGAGTGAAATTCTGACACATGCTACAACATGGATGAATCTTGAAAACATGCTTAGCAAAAGAAGGTAGACACAAAGGACAATGTTGTTTGAGTCCACTTACATGAAATATCCAGGCTAAGCAAATTCAAACAGACAGAAAGTAGACTAGAGGTCACAAGGGGCTGGGGAGGGTTCTAGGTACTTTCATTGCAAGCATCTTTGCTACAGACATCTTAAGTTGCAAGCATGTTTGCTACATAGCTAATCGTCTATAATGCAATTTTGCCATAAAAGATAAATTAGTTTGTTGACAGTCTAGTTTCATTTCCCCTTGATGCAGAACTCCCATTTTTATAATACATAAATCTTGGGTCTCATTATGGTCTACACAGTGAAGAGTCTTAAAATAGTGGATGATAACAACAATGTATATCAACTTGATACAAAATAGGTTGATAAAACTTACAAGAAGTGTGAAAGAAGAGTGTTTAAAGCCAGATTGCACACTGTACTGAAAAATGGTTACATGTCAGTTTGCAAATCCTTCAGTGATTTGAAGGCATAGGACCCATAGAACTTTTGAACATCTGTTGATGGACAAGATGCCAGGAACAACAGTGGAGAGGTTTTCACAACACAATACAAAGCTCGGTTACAAAATATCCATCTTAGTATCTGGAAACTTATACTTCTCTTAACAAAGGAAATTTTAATATAAAAGAAAAAGTACAATGCTGAACAAGGAGATAAATCATCACTGACAACAAAAATATATGTAATATATATTTATAATATGTATTATATTACAAAAATCTAAGACAAAAATATGTATTATATTATATATATTATATAACTGTGAATAAAAGACTTGCATGTAAGACAAGTGCTTACATGTAGCCCACAGTTATTTGCACAGTATTGCAGTGAACCCACACACATTTTAGTTTATTTAAGGATTTTGTATTTTGCAATAAAGTCTTTCTACTTTCGTTGTTCATATGTTTCATTATGTCCTTTTAATGTCCCTTTTTGGTTTTTTGTTATTTTATCTTTTACAGCAGAATGGTCTTATGGTCAATCAGTTCAGTTCAGTCGCTCAGTCGTGTCCAACTCTTCTCGACCCCATGAATCGCAGCACGCCCGGCCTCCCTGTCCATCACCAACTCCCGGAGTCCACCCAGACTCACGTCCATCGAGTCGGCGATGCCATCCAGCCATCTCATCCTCTGTCGTCCCCTTCTCCTCCTGCCCCCAATCCCTCCCAGCATCAGAGGCTTTTCCAATGAGTCAACTCTTCGCATGAGGTGGCCAAAGTACTGGAGTTTCAGCTTCAGTATCAGTCCTTCCAAAGAAATCCCAGGGCTCATCTCCTTCAGAATGGACTGGTTGGATCTCCTTGCAGTCCAAGGGACTCTCAAGAGTCTTCTCCAACACCACAGTTCAAAAGCATCAATTCTTTGGCGCTCAGCCTTCTTCACAGTCCAACTCTCACATCCATACATGACCACAGGAAAAACCATAGCCTTGACTAGATGGACCTTTGTTGGCAAAGTAATGTCTCTGCTTTTGAATATGCTGTCTAGCTTCGTCATAACTTTTCTTCCAAGGAGTAAGCGTCTTTTAATTTCATGGCTGCAGTCACCATCTGCAGTGATTTTGGAGCCCCCAAAAATACAGTCTGACACTGTTTTCACTGTTTCCCCTTCTATTTCCCATGAAGTGATGGGACCGGATGCCATGATCTTTGTTTTCTGAATGTTGAGCTTTAAGCCAACTTTTTCACTCTCCTCTTTCACTTTCATCAAGAGGCTTTTTAGTTCCTCTTCACTTTCTGCCATAAGGGTGGTGTCATCTGCGTATCTGAGGTTATTGATATTTCTCCCGGCAATCTTGATTCCAGCTTGTGTTTCTTCCAGTCCAGCGTTTCTCATGATGTACTCTGCATAGAAGTTAAATAAGCAGGGTGATAATATACAGCCTTGACATACTCCTTTTCCTATTTGGAACCAGTCTGTTTTTCCATGTCCAGTTCTAACTGTTGCTTCCTGACCTGCATATAGGTTTCTCAAGAGGCAGGTCAGGTGGTCTGGTATTCCCATCTCTTTCAGAATTTTCCACAGTTTATTGTGATCCACACAGTCAAAGGCTTTGGCACAGTCAATAAAGCAGAAATAGATGTTTTTCTGGAATTCTTTTGCTTTTTCCATGATCCAGTGGATGTTGGCAATTTGATCTCTGGTTCCTCTGCCTTTTCTAAAACCAGCTTGAACATCAGGAAGTTCACGGTTCATGTATTGCTGAACCCTGGCTTGGAGAATTTTGAGCATTACTTTACTAGGATGTGAGATGAGTGCAATTGTGTGGTAGTTTGAGCATTCTTTGGCATTGCCTTTCTTACGGTCAATCAGTTATGAGCAAAAATATTTGTGCAATAAACATCTGCAGCAGTGATGTCTATGGCAAAGATGCTTATAGTCGTGGACGTGTTGGGCAGAGTGGATAATGGAGAATTCCTAATTAATGGGTATAGAATTTCTGTTTGGTGTGATAAAAACATTTTTTAAATAGTGATGACAGTTGCACAACATTATGAATGTAGCTAATGCCACTGAATTGCACACTTAAAAATTATTAAAATGGCAATTTTATGTAGTATATTTTGCCACAATTTTTAACAGTTAATAATGTATTATACCAAAGTCCATCAAATTGTACACAAGAGCCAAGAGATGTGGGGAGGGGACTGACTGTACAAAGAATTATGAGAGAAATTTGGGGGGTGATGAAAATATTCTATATAATGATTGTGGTGATGGTTGTACATCTCCGTGTCTTTTTCAGACTCATCTCATGCTATACTTAAAACTGGTGAGCTTTATTATATTTGAATATCTCATAAAGTCTGACAAAACATAAAAATGTAAAAATAACCCCCCTAAATAGAAAGTAAAATGGAATTAAATGTTCTCAATAAAACTGGGGAGAAAATAAATAAAATAAATACTCTAACTATGTATTGAGTCTTGGGTAGTGTAAGTATACAAAGAACTATCTCAGATGACTGAGATACATTAATTTGACTGTACAGCCATAGTAAAAAGTACTCTAAGGACAAAAAGCAACTTTAAAAAAAAAACCTCATTGTTTTTGGTAATTATATTGTTGGTGGTTATTGGCAACATTGTTTTTTGTTTGTTTGTTTTCATTTTTTTTAATTGGAAGCTAATTACTTTACAATATTGTAGTGGGTTTTGCCATACATTCACATGAATCAGCCGTGGGTGTTCACGTGCTCCCCATCCAGACCCTCCCTCCCACCTCCCTCCCCATCCCATCCCTCAGGTTCATCCCAGTGCACCAGCCCTGAGCACCCTGCCTCATGCATGAACCTGGACTGGTGATCTATTTCACATATGATAATATACATGTTTCAATGCTATTCTCTCAAATCATCCCACCCTCGCCTTCTCCCACAGAGTCCAACAGTGTGTTCTTTACATCTGTGTCTCTTTTGCTGTCTCACATATAGGGTCATCATTACCATCTTTCTAAATTCCATATATATGCATTAATATACTATATTGGTGTTTTTCTTTCTGACTTACTTCACTCTGTATAATAGGCTCCAGTTTCATCCACCTCATTAGAACTGATTCAAATGCATTCTTTTTAATAGCTGAGTAATACTCCATTGTGACTATGTACCACAACTTTCTTATCCATTCATCTGCTGATGGGCATCTAGGTTGCTTCCATGTTCTGGCTATTGTAAACAGTGCTGCAATGAACATTGGGGTACACGTGTCTCTTTCAATTTAGCGTCATTGTTGCTCTGAAACTGTGTATTGTGGGAGAAATAGAATAAAAATAATAAAAAATAAAATAATGTTGCTGTTATTGACAACTGAAATTTTTTATACTGTTAAGAAGAGATAATGAAGTAAGACTGATGATGTTAAGTAAAAACTCCATAGCTGATTTTGAATTGGAAGTGTCAACATGAACTCATGATATATTTAATCTTTTTTTTTTAATTGTATTTTCTAGCTCTGTTAACTGAAAAGACCTAGGGTCCATGACCAACCCAGTACCAATGGGCATTCCCGGCACTCAGTTTGTTGTTTTTAAATGTCATTTTGTTAAAAGTAACCTGGACTCCTTAAGATGGCTGATTCCAGGACTGGGATGGATCTGTATACAGAAGATGGGCCTAAAATAACCTGTCATTATCAGGAAGCAAAGAAATTAATAAAGACAAATGATGTGTCAAAGGCCTCTGGAGATAACCTAAGTAAATTCACACCAGCCAAAACTACCATTTGAGCATTACAAAGAGTTACAGCCTCAATGAATTATAGCTTCAAATAGGATTAAATCTATTTATTCATAATGATACTACAAAAGCCCACTTTATTGGTCACTTTTGAGGGATGGTAGGGAATCAACTTATTATTTTGACAATTGGTAGAGAAAAAAGAATCAACATTTGTTATGCTTTTCCTACAAGTTGAATATCTCAGGGTAACTGAATAGGTGATAAGGGGAAGTTTCTCCTTATAGAAGTATTCTAATAAACTCAGTAGAAAAGAGAATTAAAATATCACTAGTTGCCAAACCCTAATGAATGAATGGATCTAGGGAAAGACAATCAATAGTAGATAACATTGATAAAAAGAGGCAAGAAAAAAAAACTGTTTTGGCCATGCCATGCTCATGTGGAATGTTGGTTCCCCAACCTGAGGCCCCCGCGTGGAAGCACAGATTCTTAACCACTGGACCACCAAGGAAGTCCTGAAATTAGTCTTACTTTGAAAAAGAAATCTAATCTGATCAAGCCTTTACATGTAACTATCAATTTAAACCAAATTCAAGAGGGAAAGAAACATGATGCTATGGGGATGCAATCAGCAAACTATACCATGAGGGGCTTCCCTGTAGGTTCAAAGGTAAACAATACACCTGCCAATGCAGGAGACACAGGTTGATGGAGGATCCCACATGCTACAGACCAACTAAGCCCATGGGCCACAGCTCTTGAGCCTGTGCTCTCGAGCCAGAGAGCCACAACTACTGAACCCACGTGCAACAGTTTCTGAGGGCCAGGCGCCCTAGAGCCTGTGCTCTGCAACAAGAGAAGTCACCACAATGAGAAGCCCTCGCACTGCAGCTAGAGAGCAGCCCCTGCTTGCTGCAACTAGAGAAAAGGCCGTGCAGCAATGAAGCACATCCAGAAAGAATAAAATAAAAAATTTATACTGTGAGAAACCTGACACGTGACTGAGCACACATGAACAAAAACATGCACAGATATACTGTTTATGTTATTTTTAATCCAGTAGAATTTTTAAATCTCTATGCAGCAAAATATATCAGCACTTTACTGCTTTTGGATTTCACTTCTTGCTTAAGAATCTCGTGCCTATTTCAAATTTACAAAAATCATGTATAGTTCTTCTAATAGACTTACTTATACTTCTATTATTTCCTGAATTCATATTTAAGGAATTCATATATAAGGTGTATGTAAAGGGAATGGAATAGGGATCTAACATTTTTATAAATTAGTAGTTAAGTCCCATAATCATATATTAACCCATTCTGATTTTAAAATGCCATCTTCATTGCATATTAAAAATCCATAGCCACATGAGCTTTTTTCTAGACTCTCTATGATTATCCAGGAGGTTTTTGTATGTGACAATAAAAATGTTTAAATTATCATAGCTTTAGAGTTTGTTTAGATATCTAGTTGGAACCATTCCCCTTCATTGTTCTTTTTGAAAATTTACTCTCTCCTTACAAATACCCTGCCAGATAAACTTCAGAATTAGTCCAATACCATATAACATGCAATCTAGTACCCCCTCCACTTTTTTATTTTGAAAAAACTTTAAAGAAAAAAGGAAAGAATAGTAAAATGAACACCTGTGTACTCTTATATCCAGATTCACCAATTTAACATTTGCTGCATTTGCTTTATTGCTCTTTTTGACCAGCAGCTGCATGCCAGCTGCTAAAAAGAATTAAGGCAAATTATATCATAGGTGAGATTACAAAATGGTAGATACACTTGGGAAACAGTTTGGTAGTGACTTATAAAGTTAAACATACCTTATGACCTAGAAATTCTACTCTTAGGGATTTACCCAAGAGCAAATGTGAACATATTTCCACACAAAAGTGTTATGCAAATTTTCATAGCAGCATTATTCATATGAAGCCCAAACTGGAACAAACCAAATATCTATCAACCGATAATTGAGTAAATAACTCCTTTATTATGTAATACTCTGTGCTAAAAAGAAATGAGATGGTGATATGTACAACAAGGCCATGGAATCTCAAAAAAAAAAAAAAAATTGAAGTGTACAAAGTCAAACACCAAACACTGTATATTGTACAATGCCATATAAATGAAACTCTAGAAATGAAAACTATTTTGTAGTGAAAAGCAGGTCAATGGTTTCACAGAGTTAGATTTTAGGTGAGGGGATTGATTACAATGGAGAATGAGGGGACGTTTTAGAATGATGGAAACATTTTGTGTCTTAATTGTTGAGATGGTACACGACAGTATACAATTGCCAAGACTTATTAAACTGTATAGTTAAAATGGATGAATCTTATTTTATGAAAATTATACCATATTTCTAAATTGGGTGGAATCTAATGCCCTAAATTCCCTAATCTAAAAATTGGAGGAAAATCTTTAAAAGGAAAAAAAGGGATAATTAGGCAACTCAGTAAGAGCTGATTTGAAAAGTTCTCCAAGATACATTATTATGGCTAGTATTAATATTTATATAAGAGATATATAAGAGAAAAATGGTCAAGTTTATGAATGTAATTGCATAGAATATCCTTGAAGTTGTTTAAGGAAGGAATTGGTAAGAGGGTGGTTGGTAGGGAGGTGAAGTGGGTGGTTGGGAGAAGTGGTGGGCCTTTTTACTGTTTTGGAATTTTTTCTGGGTGCACAAAATATCTAGGTAAGAAATAAATAGGGCTTCCCTGGTGGCTCAGATGGGAAAGAATCCGCCTCAGTGTGGGAAACCTGGGTTTGATCCCTGGGTTGGGAAGATCCCCTGGAGAAGGGCATGACAACCCACTCCAGTATTCTTGCCTGGAGAATTCCCATGGACAGAGGAGCCTGGCGGGCTACAGTCCATGGGGTCGCAAAGAGTCGGACAGGACTGAGCTACTAAGCACAAGAAATAAACAATTAAAGTAAAATAAAACAGTTATAAAAACAAACTGAATTTAGACTCAGATTTTTAAAAAGAGAGAAATGTGAACATTTTTGACAGTCAAATTTGGTAAGTGGGTTATACCAGTTGTAAGAACATATTGCTATGTTAATAACAACATAATAATAATAACAACAACTAACACAAACTGAGTGTTGTCACACACTAGGACTTGGTTAAGAATTTTAAAACAGCTTGAGACATACAGAAGTTACATAATGTCTCTGAGTTCATACAGCTAGCTAGAAGCTGTAAATATCTAAAGGATGCCTGGATCCTGACAGCATGGAAGGGAATAAAGTGGAGTAGATAAGTGCTTCTTTGGAGAGTAAAGTAAATGTGACAAAAAAGAAAGCTTATAGTACCAGCTACTCAGGAGGGCCTGGTTTGAAAGCAAGCCCCAGAGGACATGTTCAGGAGCCAAGACCTAAGGATCATGTTATAGAAGTTACACCCCAATCAGAGTTCTCTTTATCGAATCAAAGGGAAATAAGCCAGGCACAAGTTTCCAGTCTGACTCAGGAGAACCCAAAGTGTAGGGATAACGCCTTGGTCTCAGATACTCTGCCATCTAGCAGTGATGTAGATTTTATGTGTGCCTTTCAGCAGCTGGAAGGGCCAGGATAGGAGATCAGCATTCAGGGAAAAGAGAGAAAGTAGGGGGGAAATTAGAGGGTATAAATGATGTAGGGTCTGTGATGGAGTAATCATCCCCATTTTCCCCCGAGTATGGCTACAGGATGGAATAGGCACATGAGGCCAACAACTGGGTGTAACAGGATTTTTCGTCATTAACTCTGATATTTCCCTGACTGTCTCCACAATCTGTTGTCCCTCTTTTATCTCCAGACCATTTGGTTGGGAACCTGAGCTATTGCAAGCTGGTGTCCGGATTTTGCCCCAATTGACTAAACACTTTCCTGAGATCGTTTTCAAGAACTTCTATTTCTGCTGCTTTCTTGGGAGACCCCTAGTTTTCTGATTCCTCTGTAGAAACCAACCAGTCCCCACCAATTTCTCTCCTGCGTATCAGAGAACTTGGAGAAGAGTCAGTTCTGTCCCCAAGGCAAGGAGACAGATGGATTAGTGCATTGAGTAGTTGGTTTCAGCCACTTTGGAACTTGAGTCTATAGCTGGACTATTAGTTAGTGTGAGTCTGTTTGTGTTTTGTTTTTTTCCCTAGACTCTATGTCCTGTGTCCTCTAATTTATGAGAACTTTTTAAAGAGCCAGGATCCATGTCTATCACACCATCCAATCCATCAAAACCACAAGGCTCTACCTCCAAGTATTAATATATCCATTGCTCTCTCTACTACACCCACTCTGATCAAGAAGTCAGGAAACTGATGGCAACTCAAATTGCTAAAATTAACCTTTTTTTAAAGGTTAATCTGCTCAAACTTCCCTGAACTCTTTACAGTAATCCCATTTCTTTTTCTTTCTTTCCCCCCCGCTTTTTTTTTTTTCTTTTGGCCACATCGTGCAACTTGTGGGATCTTAGTTCCCTAACCGGGGAATCAAACCCAGGGCCCCTTGCAGTGGAAGCACCACGTCCTAACTACTGGACCACCAGGTAATTCTTTTTTTTTTAACTTTACAATATTGTATTAGTTTTGCCAAATATCAAAATGAATCCGCCACAGGTATCCACCAGGTAATTCTAAGAAAGTTTAATAAATGAACTATAAAGCAGAGACATTACTTTGTCCACAAAGGTCCATCTAGTCAAGGCTATGGTTTTTCCAGTAGTCATGTATGGATGTGAGAGTTGGACTATAAAGACAGCTGAGCACCAAAGAATTGATGCTTTTGAACTGTGGTGTTGGAGAAGACTTGAAAGTCCCTTGGACTGCAAGGAGATCCAACCAGTCCATCCTAAAGGAAATCAGCCCTGGGTGTTCATCAGAAGGACTGATGTTGAAGCTGAAATGAGAATATTTTGGCCACCTGATACAAAGAGCTGACTCATTTGCAAAGACCCTGATGTTAGGAAAGATTGAAGGCGGGAAGAGAAGGGGACGACAGAGGATGAGATGGTTAGATGGCATCACCAACTCAATGGACATGAGTTTGGGTAAACTCTGGGAGTTGGTGATGGACAGGGAGGCCTGGCGTGCTGTGGTTCATGCGGTCGCAAAGAGTCGGACACGACTGAGCAAGTGAACTGATAACTAATATATTGGGAAATACAAGTGCACTAGGGGTGGCCACTATATCCCTAGTAGAAATGACGGAGGGGATGAATGAATGAATGAATTCTATTCATTACTAGAATACAAGGACAGAGAAAGCTTTGTGGAGAGGACTGTGTGGTAGGAATTGACACCTTTCATCAGGGGATAGATGCCCACAGCATCCTGCAGGATGGGAGCCAGGAGAATACCCTGATCTCATTTTCCCCTCACCCTCTGATCTCTTCATCAGTCCTCCATGTTGGCAATGCTCCACACTGACCAAATTTAACCAGAAGTTAGAGGGTCTACCAGCTGGTTAATTGGTCACCACAGATCAGCTTCCTGGAGCACAGAACAGGGAAGAGAATGATAGAGTGGCTCTGGAAAGAAAAGCAGATCATCTTTAACCTGGATTCCTGCTGTAATCTTAAACTTCAATCTGATTTCTTCACAGCTGCCAAAGCCACCTTTAAAAAAACAATTGTGATGAAATACATATACATCACAAAATTTACCATTTCAGCCATTTTTAAGTACATAATTCAGTGGCATTAGTTACATTTACAATATTCTGCAACCATTACCACTATCTATTTCTAAAACTTTCATAAACCTAAACAGAAACTTTGTATCCATTAAGCAAGAATTTTCTATTACTTGCATTTCAAGCTCCTGATAACCTGTAATCTACTTTCCAACTCAATGAATTTGCCTATCCTACATATTGAATACAAACGGGTTATCCTCTAGTTCCAGTGTACAGGCTTGTCATTGTGGTGGCTTCTCTTGTTGTGGAGCGCAGGTTCTAGGGCATGCAGACTTCAGTAGTTGCGGCTCCTGGGCTCTAGAGCACAGACTCAATAGTTGTGGTGGACAGGCTTAGTTACTCAGTTGCATTTGGGATCTTCCAGGATCAGGAATCAACCTGTGTCTCCTGCACTGGCAGGTGGATTCTTTACCACTGAGCCACCAGAGAGGCCCCTAACATTATCTTTATAAGGTTCATCCATGTGGTAGTAGCATGTATCAGAACTTCATTCCTTTGTTTGGCCGATTAATATTTCATTGTACACACATTTTGTTTGTCCATTCATCTGCTGATGCACACTTTGGTTGTTTCTACCTTTTGGCTATTGTGAATAATGCTGCAATGAACATTGACATACAATATACAAAAACTCTTTCACCACTCAACAGTAAAAAGACAACAAAGTAAAAAAAATGTGCAAAGAATGTGAATAGACAGTTCTCCAAAGAAGGCATACAAGTAGCCAATAAGCATGTGAAGAGAGGGTCAGCATAATTAGCCATCAGGGAAATACAAATCAAAACCACAATAAGATACAAGTTCACTAGTTCTGGAATGGCTATGTTTAAAACAATAATAACAAATGTTGGTTAGAATGTGTAGAAATCATATCTGTTTTTCTCTTGATTTAACTTCAGTTCAGTTCAGTCGCTCAGTCGTGTCCGACTCTTTGCAACTCCATGAATTGCAGCACGCCAGGCCTCCCTGCCCATCACCAACTCCCGGAGTTCAAACTCATGTCCATTGAGGCGGTGATGCCACCCAGCCATCTCATCCTCTGTCGTCCCCTTCTCTTCCTGCCCCCAATCCCTCCCAGCACCAGAGACTTTTCCAATGAGTCAACTCTTCGCATGAGGAGTTTCAAAGTATTGGAGTTTCAGCTTTAGCATCAGTCTTTCCAAAGAACATCCAGGACTGATCTCCTTTAGAACGGACTGGTTGGATCTCCTTGCAGTCCAAGGGACTCTCAAGAGTCTTCTCCAACACCATAGTTCAAAAGCATCATTTCTTCAGCACTCAGCTTTCTTCACAGTCCAACTTTCACATCCATACATGACCACTGGAAAAACCATAGCCTTGACTAGACGGACCTTTGTTGGCACAGTAATGTCTCTGCTTTTGAATATGCTATCTAGATTGGTCATAACTTTCCTTCCAAGGAGTAAGTGTCTTTTAATTTCATGGCTGCAATCACCATCTGCTGTGATTTTGGATTTAACTTAAAGTTATGTAATTGTTTCCTCTTCTATTAAATTATAAGTTCCTGGGACAGATCTTAAAAGTATATCTCATTTTGTTGGGCTTCCCTTTATTGCACTTCACAGATCTTGTGTTTTCTACAAATTGAAGACTCATGCGAACTCTACATTTTCAGATGGTGGTTAGCGTGTTTTTGTCAGGTGAGTATATGCTCCTCGGTTCTGTCTCGTCACAACAAAGATTTGGAGTGACGGACATTAAAGCCCTAGGCGTGTCACAGCTCTCAGGTCTTGGACAGACTGTGTTATAGCTCTCAGGTCTCGAATGGACCGTGTTATAGCTTTTAGACAAATCAGTGTTATAGCTCTGTGTTTCAGCTCTATTTTATTTAGATAATAACAGGAAAATCCGTCTTCGAGGTGTGAGGGCATGTTGACTCAAAGATGCGAAGACAAGAGCGCCCCAGAGTGCAGGAGAGAGAAGGAGCCCCAGCCCTTTGGCTCCTCTTTTTATGTTTTTCTCTCCCTGGGCCTGTCCTATGTAAATTGGGCCAGCCAGGAGTGTTGTTTGTTTTACCTGAGGTCCTCACTCCGGTCCTCAGACCTTCCTTTGTTCTATTTTCTCGGGCTTTTCTCTTCCTTATCTTTTAGCCACCGCCATTCTGGACTCCTTTTCCCTATTCTAACTACCTAACATTTTAATTAAGGTATATTATTGGGCTCCAAAATCACTGTGGATGGTGACTGCAGCCATGAAATTAAAAGAGGCTTGCTTCTTGGAAGAAAAGCTATGACAAACCTAGACAGAGTATTAAAAAGCAGAGACATCACTTTGCAGCAAAGGTCCGCTTTGCTGCAACTATTGAAGCCCTCACGCCCTAGAGCCTGTGCTCTGCAACGAGAACCCACTGCAGTGAGAAACCTGCTCACTGCAACTAGAGAAAGCTCGTGCACAGCAATGAAGACCCAGTGCAGCCAAAATAAATAAATAAATAAATAATTTTTAAAATGGTTTAAGTATGGGGTAAATATAACTTTTATATGCACCAGAAAACCAAAAATTCATATGACTCACTTTATTGCAATATTTGCTTTATTGCAGTAATCTGGAACTGAGCTCACAACCTTTGAGGTACACTCTGTATAAAATTTTTAATCTCTAATGATTAACAGATTAAAAACTAACATTGCCATTGTTACAATGTGTAAAAAGATTGGGGAGGGGAGGCGAGGGGAGGCAGCTGCTGAACGTTCTGTGACCAAGGAATTTTCATATAATCACACAGGTGTACATTTTGCAACTGATTTGTCTTGGAAGAGTCACAACAAACCTATATTATTCAAGCTAGACATCTGGACATAGGAGTCTTCTCATTACCTGATAGTGTGAGTAGAGATGTATATAATATTCCAGAAGACATTATAACAATACAGTGAGCAGCTACTTTTCTTACTATTGTAGAACACAGAATTTCAGAAATGGTTCACCAATATCTTTTACACCGTGGTTTTCATATCTCCATTTCCAGGTAGGCTGGAAGAAAATGAATAGACAGTTCTCCAAAGAAGGCATACAAGTGGCCAATAAGCACATGAAGAGATGGTCAGTATCATTAGCCATCAGGGAAATACAATTCAAAACAACGGCACCTAAGTCACCAGTGTGAGCTACATCATGTGCGAGGCAGCATTACTACCCCAAAGAAGCTTCAAAACTAATCTGGGGCAATTTGCCAGCAAGCACAAGTAGGACACCCAAAGGAGTCTCAAGTTCCAGATGCAGCTCCAGGACATGTGTGCCACCATTGGGATGGATCCCCTGATTTACGGAAAATGATTTTGGTCTGAGATGCTGGGCATACAGATTATCAAAGTGTGCCTAGCCTTGAAGCACCAGAATGGAAGTTTGAGAACTTTGGAGGAACTGCTACATCAACAGGTTTTATAGGGAAGGGAAAAATTCAATCCAGATGTCAGCCAAGACAACTTGATAAGGGTCATCAAGCAAATAAAGGCCCATGGCACTGGCTTCAGCATTACCCCTGTGGGTGGCACTACCATATTCACTCTGTTCCAGCTGAGCTCAATATGAATTACAAACAATGAGGTGCTAGAGCTGGCAGGGAAGAATGGCTACAGGACCACCAGTGAGACAAAAGCCAGTCTTGAATGGGAGACAGAGTGATTACTACAAGTGCTGGAACACATGCTGATGGCAGGGCTGGCCTGCCTAGCCAGCCTCTACAGCAAACTACTGTCTTCCAGCTCTCTTCACTGACCTCCCCTCTCAGATTACAGCTCAGAAGGCCAGAGAATTCCTCTCCTGAATCTAGGAATGTGGAAGGCAGCACAGCAGGATGCAGGAAGGAGAGAGCGAGCAGCTATTGACTGGTGAATAAAACCTGAACCAGGAATTACCTGACTGTCCAGTGGTTAGAACCCAGTGCTTTCACTGCTGAGGTCCAGGTTCTACCCCTTGTCATCCAAGAACTAAGATCCCACAAGCCATATAGCACAAACGGAGAAAAAAAAAAATTCTGAACAATTTTGCTTAAAAAAAAATAGAATAAATAAAACAGATTCAGAAATTTTAATGGTGATGGAACAAACAAGAACATAAAAGCTGCTACTATAAATATGCTTTATATCTTCAAAAAGATAGAGGAAAACCTGACCAAGATAATTAAAGAAGTGGAAGATAAAGGAAAGATCCAAATGAAACCTCTAGATATGAAAAACATAGTATCTGAAATGGAAAATACACTGGATGGAATAAAAGCAGATGCTGAAGATTGGTGATTAGAAGAAACAGAAATAGAAACTAAGCAAGGTGAAGTACAGAGACAGAAAAAAATGAACAGAATACCATTTGTGTATGGACTAATATTAAGCAGACTGACATATATGTAATATCTCAAGAGGATCCCATTAAGAGAGAAGATGCATGAAAAAAGGCTTAGAAAAAAATATTTAAAGACAAAATGACCATAAATTTTCCAAATTTGCTGAAAGCTATAAAATTCATGGATCCAAGAAGCTTAATGAATCCCAAGCAGAATAAACCTGGGGAAAACCACATCATATTATGTCACAATAAAATTTCTGAAACCACTGACAAAGAGAAAACATTAAAAGCAGCCAGAGAAAAAAGACATATTTCTTACAAAAGAATCAATATACGAATGACATAGAATTCTTATCAGAAATTATACAAACCAGATCTTACACAAAAACCCAAATGAATTTTTTGGCCAACCCAATATATTTTACCCCAATAAGAAAATTAAAGGAAAAAGAACTATTTTTTTAAGACAAAGATGAGAAAATTCATCACTGGGATTTTGATGAATGACAAAATTACTGGTCTAAAAGAAATACGAAAGGAAGTTCTCACTGCTTCCAAATGATACCATGTGGAAATGTGGATCTACACAACATAATGAAAAGTGTCAGAAATAGTAAATATGAGTAAACATAAAATACACTTAATATTTAATCTCTTCAAAAGATAATTGGTTCTTTAAAGCAAAAATTACAACAGGATTTATAGTACATGTAAAAGAAAAATGTATGATCACAGTAGCACAAAAGAGGAAAAAAATTACTGCTGTACTGTTTTATAGTATACATGAAGTGATACATTATTTGAAGGTAGACTGATATTCAAAGATTGTATTTTATAGGGAATTCCCTGGTGACCAGGTGGTTAGGACTGTGCACTTTCACTGTCCTGGCCAAGCTTCAATCCCTGGTCAGGAAACTAAGATCAAAGTTCCCCTCTAAGCCATACAAGATGACCAAAAAAAAAAAAAAAAATCTATTTTATAAACTATAGAGCAACAACTAAAGAAATAAAGATACAACTAATAAGCCAATAATGAAGACAAAATAGAATCACAAAAAAATTCAATCTGAAAGAAATCAGGGAGACAATAAAAAAGGAACAAAGAGAAGATTGGGCAAATAGGAAGTAACTGAAAGATGGTAGTTTCAAACTCAATCATGTTGATAATTACATTAACTTTAAATGTAGTAAACACCCCAATCAAAAGGCAAGGAAGGTCAGATTGGATTCAAAAACCAAAACCAAAACTATAGAGTTTCTTGTCTATAAGAAACTCACTTAAATATAAAGAAACATATGGTTAAAAGTAAAAAGATGAGAGAATATATATTATACAAATAAGAACCAAATGAAAGTCAGAACGGCTATATTAAAAATAAGAAATAGACAAATCTGCAATTATAGTTGGAGATTTTAGCACTTTTCCCTAAGTAACTGATAGTAAAGCTAGACAGAAAATCAGTAATAATATAAATTTGAAGAACACTGTCAACCAATTTGATTTTTTAAATTCTTATTTATTTCTCTTTAGCTGTGCTGTCTTCACTGCTGTACAGGCTTTTTTCTAGTTGTGGCAAGCAGGGGCTACTCTCCAGTTGCAGTGCGTGGGCTTCCCTTATTGCAGAGCACAGGCTCTAGGGTGCACAGGCTTCAGGAGTTTCCACTCCTGGGCTCTAGAGCACAGTCTCAATAGTTGTGGCACAAGGGCTTATTGTAGAACATACTGTTCTGCAGTATGTGGGATCTTTCCAGATCAGGGATGGAACCTGTGTCTTCTGCACTGGCAGGCAGATTTTTTACTACTGAGCCAGCAGGGAAGCCCCATCAATTTGATTTTAGTGACATTTATGGAACATCACCAACTCCAAACACATTATTCTCAAGTGCGCATGAATCATTTACCATGAAAGACTATGTGCATATTTGTGGTAAATTGCTTTAGTTGTAACTGACTCTTTGTGACCTCATGGACCGAAGCCAGCCAGGCTCTTCTGTCCACGGGATTCTCCAGGCAAGAATACTGGAGTGGGTTGCCATGCCCTCCTCGAGGGGAATCTTCCCAATCCAGGGATAGAACACACATTGGTTAAGTCTCTTGCATTGGCAGGCAGGTTCTTTACTACTAGCACCAGCTGGGAAGCCCCAGGTAGACTATAATCTAGGTCATAAGACAAATCTGAATAAATACATTTTGGCAATGTGTTATAAAACTAAACTTTCTCTTAATCATACAATTTGGCACTCATGCTCCTTGGTATTTATCCAAATGAGTTGAAAACTTATGTCTACACAAAAACCTGCACATAAATGTTTACACACTTGAATTTAGCCAAAAGGCCAAGAAGCAACTGCACGTAAGTATTTATAGCAGCTTTATTCATAATTACCCAAACTTTGAAATAACCAAGATATCCTTCAACACATAAATAGGAAAAAAAAAACCAGTGGCACATCCATATAATGACTATTATTCAGCAATAAAAGGAATGAGCTATCAAACCGTGACAAGATATGGAATAAACTTGAATGTATTTTACTAAGTGAAAGAAGCCAGCTCAAAAGTCTACATACTGTATGAGTCAAACTATTTGACAATTCAGAAAAGGTAAAACCACAGATACAGTACAAAAATCAGTGTTGCCAGGGGTAGGTAGGAAAGAGGGAAGAATGGAAAGAACACAGAGAATTTTTAGGGCAATTAAGCTACTCTGTATGAATAACTTAAGGTGGCATCTCTTGTCACAGAGCACAGGCTCTAGGCGCTCAGGCTTCAGTAGTTGCGACTTGTGGACTCAGTAACCGTGGTGCATGGCCTTCAGTTACTCTGTGACATGTGGAGTCTTTCTAGACCAGAAATCAAACCCATGTCTCCTGCAATGGCTGGTGGATTCTTATCAACTGTACCCCCAGGAAAGTCCTGACATTTTTTTAATTGGCGTTCTTGGACTTGAATTGTTTTTTAAATTGGAGTATAGTTGCTGTAGCCCACAAATTGCATGGTGTGGCAAAAACAATTTTTTTGGAAAGAAATAGAGGTATATATTTTGAAAGCTGCAGGAGATTTTAAGAGTAATTAAGATAAAATATGCATTTAAAAAATATATTTTGAAAACAGAGGGAGTCATAGTAAATGAGGTAAAGTATGCATCCAAAGAATAGCAAGGAGAAATAAGAAAGCCTTCCTTAGTGATCAATGCAAAGAAATAGAGGAAAACAATAGAATGGGAAAGACTAAAGATCTCTTCAAGAAAATTAGAGATACCAAGGGAACATTTCATGCAAAGATGGCACAAAAAAGGACAAAAACAGTATAGATCTAACAGAAGGAAAAGATATTTAGAAGAGGTGGAAAGAATACACAGAACTATACAAAAAAGATCTTCAGGACCCAGATAACCATGATGGTGTGATCACTCACCTAGAGCAAGACATCCTGGAATACGAAGTCAAGTGGGCGTTAGGAAGCATCACTATGAACAAAGCTAGTGGAGGTGATGGAATTCCAGTTGAGCTATTTCAAATCCTAAAACATGATGCTGTGAATGTGCTGCATTCAATATGCCAACAAATTTGGAAAACTCAGCAATGGCCACAGGACTGGAAAAGGTCAGTTTTCATTCCAATCCCAAAGAAAGGCAATGCCAAGGGAAGTTCAAACTACCACACAATTGTACTCATCCCACATGCTAGCAAAGTAATACTGAAAATTCTCCAAGTGAGGCTTCAACAGTACATGAACTGAGAACTCAAGATGGTCAAACTGGATTTAGAAAAGGCAGAGGAACCAGAGATCAAATTGCCAGCATCTGTTGGGATGAAGAAAAAGCAAGAGAATTCCAGAAAAACATCTACTTCAGCTTTATTGACTATGCCAAAGCCTTTGACTATGTGGATCACAACAAACTGTGAAAAATTCTTAAAGAGATGGGAATACAAGACAGACCACCTTACCTGCCTCTTGAGAAGTCTATATGCAGGTCAAGAAGCAACAGTTAGAATCTGACATTGAACATCGGATTGGTTCCAAATTGGGAAAGGAGTACATCAAGGCTGTATATTGTCACCCTGCTTATTTACCTTATAATGCAGAGTACATCATGTGAAATGCTGGGCTGGATGAAGCACAAGCTGGAATCAAGATTGCCAGGAGAAATATCAATAACCTCGGATACCCAAATGACAACACCCTTGTGGCAGAAAGTGAAGAGGAACTAGAAAGCCTCTTGATGAAAGCGAAAGAGGAGAGTGAAAAAGCTTGCTTAAAACTCAACATTAAAAAAAATGAAGATCATGGCATCTGGTCCCATCACTTCATGGCAAATAGATGGGGAAACAATGGAAACAGTGACAGACTTTATTTTCTTGGGCTCTAAAACCATTGCAGATGGTGACTGCAGCCATGAAATTAAAAAAAACTCTTGTTTCTTGGAAGAAAAGCTATGCCCAACCTAGACAGCGTATTAAAAGCAGAGACAAAGGGCCATCTAGTCAAAGCTATGGTTTTTCCAATAGTCATGTATGGCTGTGAGAGTTGGACCATAAAGAAGGCTGAGCACTGAAGAATTGATGCTTTTGAACTGTGATGTTGGAGAAGACGCTTGAGAGTCCCTTGGACTGCAAGGAGATCCAGCCAGTCAATCCTAAAGGAAATCAGTCCTGAATATTCATTGGAAGAACTGATGCTAAAACTGAAGCTCCTGTACTTTGGCCACCTGATTTGAAGAACTAACTCATTGGAAAAGCCCCTGATGCTGGGAAAGATTGAAGGCAGGAGAAGGGGACAACAGAGGAAGAGATGGTTGGATGGCATCACCGACTTGATGAACATGAGTTTGAGTGAGCTCCGGGAGTTGGTGATGGACAGAGAAGTCTGGCGTGCTACAGTCCATGGGGTTGCAAACAACTGGACATGACTGAGCAACTGAACTGAACTGATGCATCTGAAAGGAATACTTTTCGTGAATATTTCTTTGAAAAGAAAGGAAGTCCAGAGACTTCCCTGGTGGTCCAGTGGTTAAGACTTTACATTCGCAATGAAGGGGGCACAGGTTTGATCCCTGGCCAGAAATTAAGATCCAGAATGTTGCCCAGTGCAGCACAACTCCCCACCCCCTGCCAAAAAAAAAAAAACAAACAAGAAAGAAAGGAAGTCCTAGCGTTATATTCTAAGTGTTCAGCATAATGAAATATGACCTAGGAGTTTCTTCAATTAGGGGATTGGCAGATTCCCCTCATCAGACTATTTTCATAGACTTCACTCTTCCTGTAATAGGTCACATTTATAGTCACACCCAGATCTCTAAACTGAGATAGGAGTGGAGTTATTATTTGAAGTCAGAACAGCTGTCAACAGCTCTGCACACCATCAGCTTTTGTTTCAACTGCTATCGCTGGCCTGCTGGCTATTGCTTGGCTGGCTGCTGTCACCCTGTTGCCCACAGGCCAATGCCCACATTGCGGCCAATTAATCATCATGGGGCTCAGCTCCTGCTGACCTCGTCTTTTCTTCAGTTTCATGGCTGCCTGACTGGCCACTACCTCAGCAGCTGCAGTTGCTGCCAATCTCCTCTGACCTGCCAATCTTTAGTTCTCAAAACTCTCTGGACAAAGAGGTAATTTTTCTATTACAACCAGATGGGATTCCCAAAGCAAGGATTTGAGATCCTAAAGACTCAGGATATCAACTATATCTCAATTAAAAAAAAAAAAAAGACCCAGGATGCTCCTTGACACTACAGATCCCTCTTCACTGAACATACAGATTCTCTGAGAGGCCATCAGAAAGTGTCAGGCTTCCTGACCACTACAGAGCCATATAGTCCATGCAGTCTAGAAACACCAGCAAAGAGACATTATATAATCAGGAATTCTTCCATAGGAAGATAATAAATACTATCATCTCTGTTTTCAGACTTTGTGGACATCCTATATACAGACTGGACCACTGCCCTGAATGAAATCCAGTTCTGTTCTCCCATCCAGTCCACTCCAGCAGATTCCAGAAAACAATGTATCTTTCAAGGTTTCCAGTCACTCTCTTTTTTCAGAAATCCTCAGGCCATCTGGCAGCTCATATTTGAATTCTAAATATGGGTCAGGTTCCAGTTCTCACCTTCCAGGACTCCTCAGTTCAGTTCAGTCAGACTCCTCAGTTCAGTTGCTCAGTTGTGTCTGACTGTTTGTGACCCTATGGACTGTAGCACACCAGGCTTCTCTGTCACCAACTCCCGAAGTTCACTCAAACTCATGTTCATCAAGTCGGTGATGCCATCCAACCATCTCTTCCTCTGTTGTCCCCTTCTCCTGCCTTCAATCTTTCCCAGCATCAGGGGCTTTTCCAATGAGTTAGTTCTTTAAATCAGGTGGCCAAAGTACGGAAGCTTCAGTTTCAGCATCAGTTCATCCAATGAATATTTAGGACTGATTTCCTTTAGGATTGACTGGCTGGATCTCCTTGCAGTCCAAGGGACTCTCAAGCGTCTTCTCCAACATCACAGTTCAAAAGCATCAATTCTTCAGTGCTCAGCCTTCTTTATGGTCCAACTCTCACAGCCATACATGACTATTGGAAAAACCATAGCTTTGACTAGATGGACCTTTGTCCCTGTTTTTTAATATGCTGTCTAGGTTGATCATAGGTCCTTTAATTTTATGGCTGCAGGACTCCTAGGCCTCTGCATATCTCATGTTTCAGTACCAACATCCCAGGACCCTTTAAAAAGCCCAGTAGTAATGAGTTGATTGGCTGTAATCTATAGAATTGTGGTGTTGGAGAAGACTCTTGAGAGTCCCTTGGAATACAAGGAGATCAAACCAGTCAATCCTAAAATAAATCAGTCTTGACTACTCATCAGAAGGAACTGATGCTGAAACTGAAGCTCCAATAATATTTTGGCCACCTGATGTGAAGAACTAACTGACTGGTAAAACCCTGATGCTAGGAAAGACTGAAGGCAGGAGAAGGGCATGACAGATGAGATGGTTGGATGGCATCACTGACTCAATGGACATGAGTTTGAACAAGCTCTGGGAGATGGTGAAGGACAGAGAAGCCTGGCGTGCTGCATGCAGTCCATGGGGTCAGAGTTGGACACGACTGAGCGACTGAACTGAACTGAAGCTTCAACTAGAGTCCAGATTCCTATAGAGTGCAAGCACCCCACCTACTGGCCTCTTCAGTAACTGCAGACAGCGTAAGCCAGCTCTGCATGGTGCTGCTGCTGCTGCTAAGTCACTTCAGTCATGTCCGACTCTGTGCGACCCCATAGACGGCAACCCACCAGGCTTCCCCGTCCCTGGGATTCTCCAGACAAGAACACTGGAGTGGGTTGCCATTTCCTTCTCCAATGCATGAAAGTGAAAAGTCAAAGTGAAGTCGCTCAGTTGTGTCCAACTCTAGCAACCCCATGGACTGCAGCCTACCAGACTCCTCCATCCATGGGATTTTCTAGTCATAAGTACTGGAGTGGGGTGCCATTGCCTTCTCCGCTGCATGGTGCAGGGGGTGGGAACTGTTGTTGGCAGGGATTTTGCTTTCACTGCAGCTGTGTTGGGCTTCCCAGGTGATGCTAGTGGTAAACAATCTGACTGTCAAGTAGGAGACAAAGCTCAATCCTTGAGTTGGTCAGATCACCTAGAGTAGGAAATGGCAACCCACTCCAGTATTCTTGCCTGGAAAATTCTACAGACAGAGGAGCCTGGCAGGCCACAGTCCATGGGGTTGCCGAGTCGGAAATGACTGAAGTGACTTAGCACACAGCTGTGTGAGTGCCTGGTGCACTGAATTGGACTGGCAAGGCCCTAACAAAATCATGTGAACAAAGTAAAGTACTAATCCCTGACTTGGGTATAAAAGGTCATTGCTACTGAATCCTCAGTAAGGTTATCTTGCCGTCCTTACCATACACCCTCCAACTGATCCATCTTCAAGGCTCTCTTCTCCCACTGGAAACACTTCCTCTTCCTTGCATGATATGTGTTCTTCACACCTGGCTGCTGCTACTCTCCTCAGAATTCTGGACCAAGGCTGGTCAAGTCTTTTCTTACTTGTCCCCCTGGGGGTACTGTGCTGGCCCTTGGTGAAAGGACTCAGCATGATGTACCGAACTGTTTCCATCCCTGGCTTCCCTTATTAGACACAGCTCTCAGGGAGTTCTATGGCTGTACATAATAGGTACTCAGTGTTGGATACAGATAAACTTTTAGAGAGACCTGAGCTCTTGTCTCACATGTGCCACTAAGCTGCAAGTTTTTATCAACCCTAAGCAAATAATAAATCCCAGCAGTTCTCAAAATTTTGCCTCGAGAGGTATCTGGCAATATCTGGAGCCATTTTTGGTTGTCCAAACTAAGGGATGCTACTGGTATCTAGAGGGCAGAGGCCAGGGATGCTGGTACACATGCTTCAACACACAGTACAGCTCTCCATAAAGAATTACCTGGCCTCAAATAATACGGTTGAGACACCATGATCTAGTTAATATTCACTTAACAGGGTTTGGGGCTTACTTGATAGCTCAGTTGGTAAAGAATCCACCTGCAACGCAGGAGACCCCAGTTTGATTCCCGGGTCGGTAAGAACCTCTGGAGAAGGGATAGGCACTCCAGTATTCTTGGGCTTCCCTTGTGGCTCAGCTGGTAAAGAATCTGCCTGCAATGTGGAAGACCTGGGTTCGATCCCTGGGTTGGGAAGATCCCCTGGAGAAGAGAAAGGCTACCCACTTCAGTATTCTGGCCTAGAGAATTCCATGGACTATGTAGTCCATGGGGTCACAAAGAGTTGGCAATGACTGAGTGACTTTCACTAACAGGGTTGAGTGACAGTGAGGATATAACCTGTGAAACATAAAGGCACGGAAAGATGTTGGAAAGTCTTCCACCTTGTGTCCATGTGAAGGACACTGCAGAGGAGCATGAGCTATCATGTGTGCGACTCACTGAACATGTGGATTTCAGCCACACTGCCAGAACCCATCAGCAACAGGTGGGAATTCAGGTCCCTGAAACTAAACAATGAAATGGATAAATTATATCATACGTGGTACATACGATGGAGTGCAGCCTTGGAAAAGATCCTGCTACATGCTACAACATGAGTAAACCTGATAACATCACGCTAAGTGCAAAAGGACATATAAACTCTGCTATCACTCGTACGAACTATCTAGTCAAGATCAGTCATCTGTTGCACTACAATGTCAATATACTGCCACATGCCACAACATGAGCCAACCCGAAGACATCATGCTAAGTGGAAAAGGACAAATAAAGTCTGCTTGTACTCATATGAACTATCTGGTCAAAATCATAGCAATCTGTTGTACTACATGTTAATATACTTAACACTACTGAACCATACACTTAAAACTGATTAAGATGGCAATTTAAATGTTTTTTACCACAATTTAAAAAAACTGAGCATGGTCATTTATCCAAGTGGCAAAAGTCAATTTGGTTAAGTGTTGGCAAGAGGGTAAGCTAAAAGGTACTTTAAGTGTTGTTGGAACTACAAGTTGTTACAGTGGTTTTGGAGGATAGTGATGAATAAACTAAAAGTACATAACCTTTGACCCAACACTCTTAGGAATACTTCCTATAAAAATACCCACACAAATACTCACATACAATTGTCTCATGTATAAAATATCCACTGCAGCACTATTTAGAATAACAAAATACAAAAACAACCCAAACAGCTACCAATAAGATACTAGCTAAAATAATCTGAGCTATTTCCATACAATGGGGTACCATGCAGCCATTAAAAATGAGCTCTAAAGTTATGAGACACCGCATATAGCGAGCTTCTCCATGTGTGAGGAGAAACGGGAGAGGATATGCATAGAGAAATTCTGGAAAGAGAAAAGAAACAAGTCCTAGAAAACATGGATAAAATGGAAATTTAAATTTTTACCTTATACTACTAGATCTAGTAAGTACATTTGAAAATAAAAGCATAAAAGGAAGAAAAATTACCCACTCGTTTCTTTTCAAATAGTCTTTAGATCAGTGGTTTTCAGGTCTCTTCAGCATCACCTGCCTGGGAGCTTAAAAAAAATCCAAACTCCCAGAATCCACCAGAGAGCACTAGGATCTGACTCAATTGGTCAGCAGATGGGTCCCAGGGCATCGGTGTTTTCAAAAGATCCCCAGATAGTCCTAACTTTCAGCCAGTGTTGTGAAATTACTGATTTAGCCAGGGCTTAAGCAAACTGTAAAACATGACAGGAAACATTATATCCTTTGTGATCACATAGTCTGTCACTTGTTTTTTTGAGCCCTTTAAAAAATGTAAAAGCCATTCTTAGCTCCTGGTCAACTGGATCCAGTCCATGGCCCATTTTGCCAACCACCAGTTTTAGACCACCCAAAGGCTGGACTTACAGCCTGAACAAGATACCATGACACAAGGTACAGTCAGGAAGGTAGAGTCCACAGTGAGCCTCCAGAGGTCTGAACCCTAGCCCTCGAACTGGCACCCAAGTTGTTCTGAGTAGGAGGTAGGAGGGCTTTGGATTCACACTAGTAAAACTCCCAAAACACATATAAACCATTCAGTTTATTATTTTGTAGTTAAGATGTAGAACTTTCACCATGCAGACTTTATACGTATGTCAGCATACTTTCTTCCTAGCGGCAGTTACACAGAAAACCAGGTTATCAGGTTACTTGTAACCCAAACAAGGGGAGGCTAACCTTAACTTAGGGCTTCCCTGGTGGCTCAGACAGTAAAGCGTTTGTCTGAAATGTAGGAGACCCGGGTTCGATCCCTGGGTTGGGAAGATCCCCTGGAGAAGGAAATGGCAACCCACTCCAGTATTCTTGCCTGGAAAATCCCATGGACAGTAATTTACACCTCATCTATAAAGTTAGGGCACGCATTCCCAACACAGGGACAGCCCAGCACCAGAGAACTTGGGAGAGACTGGAGAACTCAACTTTCCTCCTCACTTGCTCTGTGAGCACTGCCAACGTTAATCTCCTACAGTTCTACAATCAGCCTGCATGCCCCAAGAGCCATATCTCTGCTCACAGGCTTTTTATTGTTTACTGACAGTAAGGTTCTAAAGGGAGCATATGAGTTTCTCCCATGTACCAACTACAAGACACAATAACCCTGTTAGAATGCTCTCCCAACCCCACTCTAACTCAAGTAATACCAGATAAAATGCTTTGTAAAGGTTCTTCTATTAGTGTATACGTAGGTTACCTATAAATTCACCTGACTAATGTAACCTAATTCCTACTGAGGTTTTTCATTATAGATTTCTTCCTTCACTTTCTTGATCAGTGACTCCCAAACATGTAACAAGTTAATCAAACTATTTTGTGTCACCACACTACCAAGACAGAAATACCAAGTGATATGTGCTTTTCAGATTAAATTTTGCGCTTTAAAATGTAAAAAAACTGAGAAGATATAGTCCTCAGAAGCCAATCAAAAATTATCTTTGAACAATAAAAAAGTTTATGCTTTTAAATTAATAAACATATATTGCAAACATTATGTGATAATAAAAATACAAAAAATATGCAGACTGACCCCAGGGCATTCACACATTAGAATTTTGTCTGAATAAAACAATGACTTTTATCCTCCAAAGTAGGTAAGTCCATGCTGGCTGAAGATTTCAGTCCTAGACCCCATAAATGAGGTACACAGTTCATGCTTAACAGATATATACATTAACAATGGTTAATGTTAACTGCCCCTCATCAGGGCTCTGATGGGTAGGAAGGATGAAAAGTGGACACCAGCACTCACATAGGCAGAGTTCTCCAATTATAAAAATTCTTACATGTGACCTTTACCAAGTCTTGGGAGATAGCTAAGATTTTAATCTGTGGGAACCCACCTCTGAAAACCACAACAAAAATCAATAAGAAATGATTTAATAGGAAATATACAAATTTCTCAGTATGAAGACTTTCACAGAACATGGAGGGAATGACAACTAAAATTGTTCTTAAAAATGAACACTCTTTGTCCTTGCTACCCAACACTCAAAAAACAAATCTGTACAAAACCACGAACACAAAAAAGGACCTTAGAGGGTGTTACAGTGCAGTCTTCAGACCTATTCTAAACTGCTCTCTTCACCAAGACCCTCCCCTGATAGAGCCTAGGATTCCCAGGTCCACTGAGGACGTTGAGTGGGCACACCCTTGCTGTGCCATAGACGGCCCATGGTCACTCGCTGTCAAACTTAACAGAGTTGACTTGGACAGAGATGGAGCCTCCCCGGTAGCTGCCCCGCTTCTTCTTGGTTTTCTCATGCCGGAAGGATTTGCCTTTGGTGAACTTCAGAACCTGATTGGCTCGCTCCCCCCAGTCTCCAGCTGCACCCCGCTGGTAAGCAGAAAGAGGTGGTTAGCGCACAGAAGGGCAACCCCAGGGCCCTGTCATTTCTTGCTCCAGGCAACTCAAACTCAGAGAACCTATCAACCAGGACCAAATGCTGTACTCTCTCCCACCCCACCCCACCCCCTCAAGGATGGTGAAGACCCCTCGTTTTCCTCACCTTGGCATCAAAGGAATTGTCTGCCACTCGAGCATCCACCTCGATCTCCTCTTCCCTGATCCTTCGGAATGGGGAGGATGCCCTTCGTTCTCCCTGGGGAAGAATGGAGTAGGAAATTCAGGATGGAGCAGTCATGGAACAAAAAGGCCCTCCTGAGCTACACACTAGAGTGTGTGTGCCACGCCAGGCAAAGAGCTGTCCAGATGATCTGCAGTTTTTGTCTACTCTAAAAGCTGGCTCCTGAGAGGAAAACAAGACAACCTACCTTCTTCCTTTTAGGAAATGTGTTGGGGGTCTGAGGCTTTATCTTCTTTGCTGGAGGCGTCTCTGCCTCCTTAGCAGCCTCATTCTTCTTCTTCTTCTTTTCTGAACCTACAGAGCAGAAAGCCAGGCTCAGGAAACCAGTTTCCTATCCCCTCCTCCCAGGCTCCCACACTTGAGGGCCTCCAACCAACTGGAAGCTGGTCAGGGGCTTTGGCTTCCTAATCCACTCCTCTAGAGTACAGCCCATTCTGGTTTAGGGGACAAACCCAGGAGGCAGGTTTTTTGGATACAGACCTGGCTTAGCAACCGCCACTGCTGCCTTTTTCTTCTCCTCCTCCTCCTCGTTGCTGCCCCTGTCTGCTTTTCCATTCTGGGCAGTCAGTGCAGAGGTGCCATTGGCCTTGGTGGCCTGCGGTCTTGGAGTGCCCTTGCCCTTGGGCTCCTCCTCCTCCTCACTGGAGTCATCAGAGGAACAACTGCTGCTGCTCTCGGCCTTTGCTTTCTTCCCAGAGGCTGGTTTGGAAGGGGCTATGGCTCCTACCTCCTTCCGTGGCTTTTTAGCTGGGGGTTTAGGCGTCTTCTCTTCTTCCTCTTCCTCGCTGCTGGAGCTGTCTGAATCCGAGCTGCTGCCCCCAGCACCCTGAGAGCTCTGCTTGGCGGGCAAAGACAGGGCTGCTTTGACTGTCGCCTTGGACTTAGGGGTGGCTACAGTCTTCTTCGTCTCCTCCTCGTCACTAGAACTGCTCTCCTCCTCACTGGAGCTGCTGTCAGCCTTTCTGGTTAGAGGCTTCTGGACACTGCCCGCAGCCTGCTTGGGAGTGGCAGCTAACTTAGCTGCAGGCTGCTTGGGAGTGGCGGCTGGTTTACTTGAGGGATTCTTGGTGGTACCAGCTGGCTTGGCAGGAGCTTCATCCTCAGAACTGTCGGAGTCTAGACAGGGAGGTTAGAGTGAATAGGTCCCCGAATCAGGCTAAAGGGGGCCCTTGGAGCTACCATCGCCCTGAGGGCCTCCTACGCTACACCGTCCTTACCCGAGCTGTCTGAAGAGCTCTCTGCTGCCTTCTTTGCTGGAGCTGCTTTAGTAGCTGCCTTGGCGATGACTGCCTTAGCTGGAGGTTTCTTTTCTTCCTCAGAACTTGAATCTTGAGAGAAGCAATGGCATTAGGCTGGGTCCAGAGTCCCACCAGAGGCAAGTAAAAGAAGCGTAGGGAGTTCCCTGGTGGCCTAGTGATTAGGACTCTGGGCTTTCACTTCCATGGCCCGGGTTCGATCTCTGGTCAGGGAACTGAGACCTCCGCAAGACATGTGACACAGCCAAAAACAACAAGGATGCAAAGACCCACACAGAGCATCAGCCCTGTGGTGCTTCAGAGAAAAGCAGAAGGGAACAGAAGCATCTCCTTCCCTACTCCTCACACACTTCCAGACCCACCACGGGAGATGACTCACCAGACTCATCGCTGCTCTCCTCGCTGCTCTCCACAGTCTGCTGCTTCTCTGCAGCTTTCTTGGGGGACTGAGTTCCCAGGGACTTCTTGGGTGGGGGAACAGAAGGCGGGGGGACTGAGCTATAGGGACCTGTTTAAAAGGGACAGTGTGATAAAATATGTACACAAATCTTTTGATACCACTTCCTTCTAGAAATGGAGCTTAATTCCCTTTCCCTTGAGGGTGGGCTAGGATTAGTGACTCTTTCCTAACAGACTAGGGCAAGGACGATGGCATGCCATTTCTGAGTCACAAAAGGCAACTTTTGGCTTTCTCCTTTCTCTGGGACAGGCCAGCTGTCAGGCCAAGGTCCACGTGGTGACTGCAGAGGACCTCCTGCCTTTGGGCCCTCATCAGTGGTAGCTTGACTCCCCGTGTCCAGTCACCTGGTTTTTTCTTCATGGGCTTTTTCTTCTGCTCCTCTTCCTCTTCCTCACTGGAGGAGTCCTCACTGCTGGAACTCTTTTGGGCAGGTGCGGCAGCCATTTTCACTGGAGCCTTAGCCACAACTTGCTTTTTAGGTATGGTCTGCATCACACAGAGAAAATCAATTACCACAGGAAAATGTTGACCCAACCACTCCTGCCAGGAAATGGAGGACTTCCACCCCCTTGTCCCCTCTTCCCTGGTAGAAATTAAGGCCTATACCTTCTTAGAGATGGCTACTGCCTTTTCCTCCTCTGAGTCATCATCACTGCTGCTGCTGCTGCTGCTACTAGCTGCTTTGCCGTTGGCGACTTTAGGTGCTGGCCGAGCTGATGTACCTAAGAAAACAGAAATAACGTGAGTGTAAAGACAGTTTTCAGACCCGCCACCTTCAGTGGCACTGCTGCCAAGATGCAGATTTTCATGAAGATCCTGAGGAGAATGACCATCACTCTTGAGGTCAAACCCTCAGCTACTACAGAAAATGAAGGGCCAAAATCCAGGATAAAAAATAATTCTTCCTGACTAGTAAAGATTGATCTCTGCTGGCAAGCAACTAGAACATGGATGTACTTTTGACTATAAAATTCAAAAGGAGTCTACATTTCACCTTACTGGTGGGACTTCATGATGGTGCTAAGAAAGGAAGAATTCTTACGTAAGTCCCAAGAACAAGCGTTAAGAGAATGAAGACGAAGCTAGGTGGCTGTCTGAAATACCATAAGGTGGATGCGAATACCCTTCAGATGATAGCTGGGCTCGAGTTTTTACAGCCAATCACTCTGACATACATTATTGTGGCAAATGTTGTCTGATCTATTGTTTCAACAAACTGTAAGACAGGTAATTGTATACTCATTAAAAACAGACATGAGCTGGACTTCCCTGGTGGTCCAGTGGTTAAGAATATACCTGCCAGCCTTCCTTCATGGCTCTGTGGTAAAAAAAACCACAACAAAAAAAAACCCACCTACCAATGCAGAAGACACAGGTTCAATCCCTGGTCTGGGAAGATCCCATATCCCTTGGGACAACTAATCCTGGGTGCCACAACTATTGAGCCCACACAACTGAAGCCCCAACACTCTACAGCCTATGCTCTGCAATAGGAGAAGCCACCACAGTAAAAAGCCTGTACATCACAACAAGGGAGCAGCCTCCATTCACCTCAACTACAGAAAGCCCATACACACAGCAAAGATCTAGTACACCCAAAAATAAATAAAGAAAAATATTTTTTAAACAGACATGAACTGGGACTTCCCTGGTGGTCCAGTGGCTAAGATTCCATGCTCTCAATGTAGGGAGCTGGGGGTTCGATCCCTGGTCAGGGAACTAGATCCCACATGTGCCAACTAAGATCTGGTGCAGCCAAATAAATAAAATAAATATTAAAAAAAAAAAAAAAAAAAAGAACATGAATTAATGAACATCAAAAGAAAGGAGTATCAAGATATTAAAGGGCTATAAAAGTCTCCTCCTATTAGCTTGGAACTTAGGAGTCTGTCAATTCTCTTGCCTTCGGAGCAAGCATAAAGGAGAAGGCTGTGGTTTACTGTATTACCAAAGGATAAATTTCCTGCCCAAGTTCAGAAATAAACCTGTCTTCCAAAAAATTTTATGATGCAAATCATTTGAATATGCCCTCTGAAGTCTTTTAAACATGTTTCCCCTCATTGCCCACTATTTCTATAGTTGAAAAAAATGAAAGTGTTAGTTGCTACTCAGACATGTCTGACTCTTTGCAACCCCATGGACTGTAGCCTGCCAGGCTCCTCTATCTATGGGGATTCTTCAGGCAAGCCTACTGGAGTGGGTAACTATTCCCTTCTCCAGTGGATCTTCATGACCCAGGTATCAAACCTGGGTCTCCTGCATTGCAGGCAGATTCTTTACTGTCTGAGCCACCAGGGAAGCCATTTCTGTAGTTACCAGTCCCTAATTTAAAAAAATGACACCAATCCATACCTCTAGTTCAACAACCAGTGCCATTTCATCACTGTGGTGAATGAGGAATTTTCACACCAGTCCCCAGAGCAACCTGGTCCCCAGCCCAGCCTCTTGGGAACAAAAACAATACCTGGTTTGGCTTGGGCTTTAGCCTGAGTTTTCACTGCCACAGGTGTTGTCTTTGGCTTCTGATTCTTTGGTGGCTCGTCCTCTGAGCTTGAGTCAGAATCGGAATCAGAGCTCTCGGCCTTCTTAGGAGGAGCTTTGACTGTCTTGGCCTGTGGCTTAACTCCCTTCTGTAAGAAAAGCCAGGAGAATCAGCAAGAGTTTTAGGGCACCCCAAGGACATCTTAAGATACAAAAGCAAACTCCCTAGGTGCTCCCTTTTTTAGGCATTGTTCCTGATATTCCCTGTTTAGAGCTCCCTGCACCTGTCCACAAAACATCTTTTGCTCTTGGAGTCCCTGACAGTGTCCCAGAGAAACCCAATACTGTCAGGGATGCAGAATGGACTGAATTTCCTCTAGATTCAGGGTTCAACTTTTACCTTACAAAATCCTTTCCAAACCTCGTATTTCTACAACCTCTCTGAAAGACCTTGTAATAATCTGCTGTTGTATAACCAGCACCACCAGGCTAAAAGCCAAGATTTTAGGTTTCTTCTTTCCAATCCCTTAAGCAATTCCTTTCCTCCCCAAAGCTGCAAACCTCAACAGGCTTTTTCTTTTTGTCTCTTTCCTCCTCCTCATCACTGGATTCTTCACTGCTGCTGCTGCTGCTGCTCTCGGATGCTTTGACTGCAGCCTTTCCAGGATGCTGAAGCAGACTGGCCTGCTTGGCAGGTACAGCTGAACAAAAATACAGGTCCCAGTAAGAATCAGCCGTTTAGTACTGGGAGACTACAAATCCTCTTCCTGGAACCACAACTCCCTGCTGGGTCTTACCAGCTTTCTTAGCTGGAGGCCCCTGGTTTTCCTCCTCACTGCTGTCGTCACTGCTGTCACTGGATGAAGTCTTCTTAGCCACTGGTCCATTTGCCTGTAACTTCCGCTTTGGAGCCTTGGTGGACCTGCTGAGGCAGATTAGGCTAACTTCTGGGGAACAGGACCTTCTCAAACCAAATACAACCCAGCCTACTCACGAGAAGAAAACAGCCACACTGGCAAAGAAAAGACTTACTTGAGCCAGAAACTATAGATATCCAAGAGGGAAGTGGCGTTGGCATCCTGCTGGGTCTAGAAGAGAAAAGAGAGAGAAAGCAGGGTAAGAAAGTTTTATCCTGGTTATTCTGTGGGAGTTCAAATTTTGTGTTACTCTCTCATTAAAAGTCACTTATTTTGTCTGCTCTATCTGGTATTTACATCTCTGAAGGTTTCTCCTACTTGCATAAATTAGGAGAAAAATCTGTTTACGTATTTCCAAATTTTTGATAGCAAAAAAGGGTTATTCCTGTAGTTTCTGGCACCATCTATTCCCCTGCCTGTCAATCCTATTTATCAAAGCCTTTAAAAACATGCAGTCCATTAAAAACACTGCTTTATTCTAGCAGTGTACTATCCAGGAATTTATCCTTACCCATGAAACAAACACCTACACAGGAAGATGTTTGCTGCAACCCGGTTTATAATTCCAAACCACTGGAAATCAACCATCAAGAGAAGATTAGTAAAAATCTATGCTAATTATTCTGGAGAAGGCAATGCACCCCACTCCAGTACTCTTGCCTGGAAAGTCCCATGGACGGAGGAGCCTGGTGGGCTGCAGTCCATGGGGTCACGAAGAGTAGGACACGACTGAGTGACTTCACTTTCACTTTTCACTTTCATGCACTGGAGAAAGAAATGGCAACCCACTCCAGTGTTCTTGCCTGGAGAATCCCAGGGACGAGGGAGCCTGGTGGGCTGACATCTACGGGGTCGTGCAGAGTTGGACACGACTGAAGCGACTTAGCAGCAGCAACATGCTAATTATTCAGTGCAGAACATTCAGCTGTTAATTACACTGCTTATGAATTATGAGTTGGTGTCCAAAAAAAAGGCAAGGCGTTACAGTATATACAAGAGTACAGGCTCAAAGTTAGATGAGGTGTGAAACTTACTTCTGCCGGTTAGTAATGCGTGACCCTGAGTAAATCACTTGCTCTCTCTAATACTGTTTTTCTTCCCTGTAAGATAGATAATACTATACAGCACTAAGTTGGTGAGAGAATGAGATAACGCATATAAGGGGCTTAGCATCTGGCCCTTAGTATGCCCTCCACAAAGATTAGCTTTTGTCACATAAAAAAGATTTCTGATTCTGAAAGGCCCAATTCCATCCAGCAGGATGTGGAAACACTCTCTGCAGTCTCTAACAGTCAATTCAAAACAGTTCCAGTATGAAAGCAGCTCTATCAGATCACATGTGGCAGGCTGTCTCAGCTTAAGGAAGCCCTTTGACGCTGATCTGACTTATAACTTGTGTAACCTGATTCTACCACAAAGAACAAGCCTATCTTCTTAGTCAAAGACTAAGACCACTAAGGACTACCATATGAGGTTCCCTGGTGGCTCAGATTGTGAAGAATATGCCTGCAATGCAGGAGACTCAGGTTTGATCCCTGGGTCGGAAAGATCCCCTGGAGAAGGGAATGGCAACCCACTCCAGTATTCTTGCCTGGAGAATCCCACAGACAGAGAAGCCTGGCAGCCTAGAGTCCATGGACTAACAAAGAGTCATATACCACTAACACTTTCACTTTTAAGGACTACCACATCACTCCACTCTATCTTCAAGGTGTTTTCTTGTGCAGTCTTGTCTGCTCTCCTTGAGATGGAGATTCCAAACCTTTCACATTCCTGGTCATCTTCCTTTTACTTGTTTTTAGAACATCCTAAGATACCATAACCAAGATAACAATTTCCACTCATTGATGCTTTCTGAGCAACAGGCACTGATATTGCCACTTTGCACAGATCATGTTATTAAAACTCACAAAAATCCTATAAAGTGAATGATGACATGCTCATAGAAGTAGAAACAGATTCAAAGAGATTAAGCAAGCTGCCAGGATCATACACTTTTAAAGTGGCAGAGATTGTTCCCAAACCTAGACTTGTCTGATGCTCGAAGTCAAAGATTCCAAACTGCTTGGTAATTATGATGCTCAACCCTGCTTCTACTCCCGTTCATTTTTTTCTTTAGTAACAAAAATCCCAGCTTTCATTAACGGCTTCCCCGTGGCTCAGACGGTAAAGAATCTGCCCGCATGCGGGAGACCCGATTAGAGCTCTGGGTCTGGAAGATCCTTCGGAGTAGGGAAAGGCTACCCACTCCAGTATTCTTTCCTGGAGAATTCCATGGACAGAGGACCCTGGCGGGCTTCTCCATGGGACTGCAGAGTCGGACACGACTCAGCGACTAACACTTTCACTGTTTTTCAGCTTTCATTATTTCTAAAGCAATATCTGTTTGAGTCCTGGGTAAATTCGTTTCAGAGTTAAACTCAAGTCACGCTTGGCACTCCCAACATAAAAGCCCAATTAAGGTACCAGGAGCCTCTAATGCCTCCGGTGGGACAAGGCGCTCCCGCCCGGTCGGATTCTGCTAGCTACGTGACCTAGGCCACGAGGGTCCCACGCTGCCACCGCCTCACCTCTCACCAGAAAAAAGCAAGACTCAGCGCTAAGTAGTCAGACCTCGTGGAAGTGATGCCAAGACTCCAAGCTTTCCGCCAACCGCCGAGAGCTCGACACAAAGACCTGGCAGTCATTAGTCTGGCGGACCCCGCAGACCTCCCTACCTGCAGACCTAAGCATGTCAGGGCCCGCAGCCCTGTGGTGATCCCACCCCAGCCCATGATCCAAGCCCCGCACTCACAGCGCCTGTTGCCTTGACGAATTTATTGGCCACGCTCGAGAGCTGGTTATCTCGCAGAAAGCCGAGCACGAGGGGATACAGGTCGCTGGGAACCACGCGGCGTAAGCCGGCGTCCGCCATCCTCCAGGTAATACGCGTCACTACCGTCGCGGACGCACACGACTCAAGAAACCGGAAGAGGCGGGCTAGGGGAGGATCCCGGCAACGTCCTCGCGCCGCGCGGGGCACGCCGGAAGGGGCGGGCGCACTCTCGGAGACAGGGTAAAGGCGAAATCCATGAACGCTTTCCGGTCCCACGAGTGTCGCCATCTTGGAAGGGCGGAGCCCGCCGTTCTGCTTTGTGAAGGCGGAGCCCTGACGTCAGAGGTCACGCCCTTGGTGGCGGCGGGAAAGCTTCAGACTTCCCGCGCCTTGCCTGCCTTCTGGAGCCACCTTTCTCAGTGCAGCAGTTACCCGCGCCGCTAGCATTCAGGTATCAGAGTCAGGCGTGGGTCGGCGGGCCTGAGCTGACCTTGAATTTTCTAAACTTGGTCACATATCCCACCGTCTCCTATTCGCTCTGCCAGTGGATTCCCACTCTTCTCCATCTTCACTTCAACACCCTGGAAGGCCCTTTCTCAAAATACCACCCCAATCTCTGCACTCCCAATTCCATTACCGAGGGCCCTTCAGATTATCTGTGGTAGTGGTGAGCTGCTGATCTTCAAAACTGTCCACCTCAATCTTGACTTGCCCATGAGACAAGTCTACCCTCCCTTATTTACACAGCTTCAGGTCAGCTTCATGAAGGGAAAAAGGGGATGTGCAATAAACCCGAGCAACAGCAGCAATCTCTTCAAACGGATAATCCTGAAAATAACCCTTCTACCTCCTGGGTCACAGTCCACACTATGAATCCTCCCTGTGGAAGAACTAGAAAACCCCTCAACTGCCTCTCTCTTTGTCATGAGTACTCAGATTTATCAATCAATGCCCAGGCCAATCAAGTTAATTCAAGTTCTCCATATTTCAGTTCACAGTAGCAGATAGCACCCTGTCTACTACCCCTGGACTATTTCTCTTTCATGCCCCTCCCGGAGGTAAGGGTTCACTTTCTCAAAGGACACACTTATTTGCCAGTCTCAAAATAGGCATTCCCCTGTCCTTGGTATAATTCCTCCTTGTCCCTCTTTCCCAAAGGTCTATTCACCTGCATGCATTCTTTAAATATCTGAGCACCTGCTGAATGCCAAGCATTGTGCTCAAGCTATGGTACACACAAGCCTCAGTTTCAAAAACCTGTATTTACAACAGGTGTGAACTTCCTCTGGGTCCCTGATACTCAAATTCTTTGCCGGACCAATGGCACCACGCTCGTTGGAAATGCAGAACCTCAAGGCCCACCCCATAACTCAGAATCTGCATTTTTAAAAGATCTACAGATTTAGCTACCCTTTCAAAGTCTGAGAAGCACTGCCCTAGATGACTGATTTCACCTACTAGACTCCTGAAGAGCAGTTTCAAGTCCAGTAGGATTCAGCACCTAACTGAAGAGGGGTCCTAGGAATCATATGGAAGTAGGAATGTCCCTGTTGGGTTCAGAGAGGAAAAGTGATTTCTCTGGCACCATGACCATAGAAAAAAGCACAACAGCACTTGGCAGTTCTCTCTAGTTCATGTTTATTAGTCTGCACTGGGGGAACCCCTCAACCCCATCCATCTTACACAGGAATGCAAGTTAATGTGTTTCAAAGCCTATTATAAAAAACAAATACCACTTAAAATCTGATGTATTACATTTTTATTTCACTTTTTTCCATTTCTTTAGAAAACAGTCATCTCCTCGCTAGCAGCTCTCTCCCCTAGACTGGGGGAGGGGAATGGAGGAGGTTGGGCACCTCCAAAGAAAAGGGGATGGGGGAGAAGGGCCCAGGGTTACCTCCTGAGGTTCTTCTGGGCCTGTTTCAACAATGTGTCAAAGTCAAGAGAATCAAATTTGCTCTTTACAGGAGCAGGGTCAAAGTCTTCCCGGTTGGAGTCTACAAAGGTAGAGAGAGACAAACATCAAGGTCTCTTTGAGTACACCTCCCAACCACAGGGTCCTCAAATGGCCAGCTACCTCTCTTATCTATAATGGATGGAGCTAAAATCTCCTGAATTTTAAGTCAAAAGATAGGAAAGCCCCCATTTCTCCTCTCATCCTACCCTTTAAGCCCTTCATGTGTCACAGGAAGACAAGTCTGTCTTACTAAACCCCCTTCTCAAAAGGCTGGGGACTCTTCCAGGGAGGAGATGGAGTATACCAAAGGCTCAGGGCCTCCCTCCACTCACCAAGATCAGAATAGCTTCTCTTGCAGAACTGCCTGCGGCCCCCAAAGCAGAGATCAAAGGGCTGTTCATCAGCCTGCCTCAGCTTGTGGCCACTCTCGATGGCTGCAAATGCCTCCTCGGCATAGCGGTAAGTGACGAAGCCATAGTTGTCACTGGAAGGGAGGGTGAGACAGAGGCTGAGATGGCTATTTGGGCACATGCCATGGAGAAGAGATAGCTCCCCAGGGTACAGGGACTGGAGAGGTTCTTCTCATTCCCCAAATGGCCAACCCTCTAACTGTAGAGATGAAGGTGTCCTACACTGCCCAGCACACCAGAGCAATCAGGAAAGACAAAGCACTGAGACAGATAATGGGACAGGAAGGACATCCTGACCTTAGGGCCCAACCTCACCCTTGGACACGGAAGTGGATGGTGCACTCCTCAATCTCCCCAAAAACAGAGAATCTCTGTTTCAGCTCTGACCGAGTCATGCGGCCAGGTATCTTCCCAATGAAGACCACTCTTCTTTCTTCCTATGTTGGGTCAAGGAAAATTAACACACCATGAGCCAAAGCCATAGCTGCAGATGGCTCTGTGAGCTCATGTCATGGCTCAGGGACAAGCCCTCTCCTCCTAGGACCTGTTCCTCTACTCACTATTGCACGCTCCTTCTGCAGAACTCTCTGCCTTTGGTAATGGTCGTGTGAACGATAAGAACTGTACCTGCCAAGAGAAAAAGGTGCTGTCAGCCCCCTAGATATTAGACAGCTCAAGTCTCAACTCTTAGGCTCTTGCACCCCAAATGTACCAACTCCCTGAAAACATACTCACCGCCGCCTCCTGTCACTTCTCCGGCGAGGAGATGGAGAGCGGGACCGGCTTCGGGAACTAGATGATGAGGAGGAGGAAGATGAGGAGGAAGATGAGGAGGAGGAAGAGGAAGAGCATCTCCGGGAACGTCCAGAGGAACTGCAACTGGACCTAGAGAACAAAAGATCACACAGAAATGATGGGAGGAGTACAGGTATCATCCACTTACCTCACCTTGGCCCCAGCCCCGCCTCCCTGTCAGGAAGCTCAGGACCAAAGGCAGAGAAAAGCAGAGGAGGTGCAGAAGAAAAGCAAACTGAGAACCTTGTGAACTTTACATGTTCTAGAGTATCTGGGCATTGATCTTATTTATTGTCAATTATGCAATTAAAAAGAATATCTAACAAGTCAGAAAGAATAAAAACAATAGAGACTCAGAGATAAAGGGCTGGGCCCTAGGTATTACAATGAGCCGGGGGATCGGGGGTGTAAGGGAGAAGTGGGAGGGCGGGCAGGCCCATGTCTCTGGAATCCTGCTCGCCTCATGTCTCACAGGAGTACTATGATTATGGCATAAGGGGAGGTGACTGTGCTAGATCTGTAGTAGATGACATACCTGAAGATAAGCTTCACCATCAAAAACCAAGAATTCTTCACTGATGAAGTGCAAAAATTTGGGTCTATTATAGAGAAAAAGGTACTCCCAAAAATATGAGGCCACAATGACACCCAAAGGACACCAGACTCTTTCCTCAACAGATGATTAAAGGAAGGATTATTTGCCATTAACAACCCACTAGCCCACCATCCCACATCTACCGGAAAAATACAAGAAATAAGGACTGATACAGTGCAAAGGAATCAACATGGTCAAGACCAAACCCTAACGGTTTCTCCCAAGGCAGGTCTCTAGGAAGCAGGAGATCTCAGAGATATCCCAATCTCTAACAGGGGACAGAAGCTATCTTTTCACAGCTTGCCTCCTTCAAATCCAGGAAAAGGGAAGAAGACAAAAGCCAAAGACAGAAATAGAAAAGCCTTAGTGCCTGAAAGTTCATCAAACTCAATGTGCAAAAGCTTTCAGAGTAAGCCAGAGGAGAGAACTTCCAAAGTGGAGAGAACCTAACAGGCCATCAGAGCTCACCTTCGCCACCTCTTGTGTGGGGGGGAGAGGGACCGGGACCGGGATCGGGATGAGGAAGACGACGATGAGGATGAGGAGGAAGATGCTTCGCTGGTCCGGGTGGACCCAGAGCTCACAGAACGGCTGCTGCGGCCACGGCGGCCTTGCCAGCCCCGGCTTGGGGGGCTGGCTGACCTGCAGGCTTTTCGATAACAGCGCACTGACTGCTGCTTGGCTGAGGGATCAGGGAGAGTCCTAGTGTTCGTGTCATTCCGGCAGGGTGAGGCCTCAGGGGATAGCAAGGCAGACGGGGCAAGGCAAGGAGTTTGGGGATCTGCCTGCTCTTTGCTAGTCCTGTGATCAAGTGGCTTCTGGGAGGCAGCTGTGCCTGGAGGCACAGAGGTGACTGAGCCCAGGGACAAGACAGGCTTGATGGTGATATCCTGATGGCGTTTGACGTTCCATCGGGAGCCCACCTCTGGAATGACTAGGGCAGGCGTCTTTTTTGGGGGGGTCCTGCTCCGAACACAATAGTCATGGTCCCCAGAGCCCACATGGACTGGACTAGGGCCACGGACCCCTTCGTGGAGGCGGGCTGCAGCTGGATGTTTGGCCTCTGTAACTCCTTCAGGCTTCAGGGTTCCCTCCTGGGCGGTGGACTTAGGAGATTTGGCTTTGGCCAGCAGAGAGACAGCAGCCAGGGGCTTCCATAACTGATGGGGAGGGGTAGCTGGAGGGGTGAGCCCTGTGAGGGGAGGGAGGATGGAGATAGCAGGATGAGATCCGATTCTACACTTCTGAACACTGTGTATACAGGCTCCAGAGACTCCCACTTCATTTCACAAAGTGTACTAACACTGATCAGCAGCCCAACTTCTCCCACTGTTACAACTGCTCCGTCCCATGAGCTCCCCATCTTGGAGACCAGCAACAGAAACCCAACTAGCTAGAGTCCTCCTGAACCTCTCATTGCCCAAACCCAGCTGGTGGCCAGGTCCTGTCTGTTCTACCTCTTCCTTCTTAGACTCACCCCCTGACCATGGCACTGACTGACTTCCTGGCTGCATTTTCCCTGAACTCATGTAATCATCTAATAATCTCCTACCTCGAGCAACACACCTGTCCACCTGTCTTCTACATTCCCGCTGGAGGAAGCACTCTAAAACCAAACTGGTAAGGCTTTTTCAATTGCTTCTTCAACGTACAATATCAAGTCCAACCAGCTTAACATGGCCAAGTTCCCATAACTTGGCCTCCTACTTAACACCCCAGCTTTCTCTCTTCTGAGCTCTGCCCACCACCCTGATCAGCCACTACACTCCAGCCAAAACGAACCACTCACCATTTCCCAAAACATACCAATACCAGGCTGGCTCTGTTTCTTCAGTTCACTCAAGCTGTTCCAACAACCTCAAATGCCCCTGGTGTCAGGGATTTTCTCAAGCCTCCAATTTGAGGATTACCTTCTGTATAACCCTGTTCTGACAGTCCCTCTTCAGACCCCACTGTAAACCAAATGGGTTTCTTTGACACACAACCTCTGATACTCGACGTGCTCATCTGTTTACACATCTGCCCCCTGGACTGTGAGAACCTCGAGGACGACGATCAGATTTCCATATCCCCAACATCTACACACACTTACTGCAGAGCGGGCTCTACAAACATTTGCTGCTTAAACTAATCAAAGGCAGAGTTCCCCACCCTGAACCCACCTGCCACGTTGGCCAGTTCTGGGGCTTGTAACCGGTCTAGGGGCCTCTTCTCCTGGGGAGTGTCAACGCTGCTGGCGGGGGGAAAAGGGAAAGCCTGGTTCATTGCCTCCTCAACATCTGCTTTCCTCATGAAGCAACAGGAAAGGGGGACGTGCAGAGAGGAATGGGGGCACAAACTGTCCCAATCATTCTCCTCCAGCACAAAAAGGGTCTTAGTGACTGAACTTTATGTAAGTTGGGTCTCAGCTCTGTCCAATTTCTGGAGGCAGGCTGACTATGACCTTGATACCCCCCACCTCCTCCAAGCCAGGAGCCTCTTGTGCCCAGCTCAAACCAACCCAAAATCAATGTGGAGGAAAATATGCTTGGCAGAAGAGGACGGGGTATCATGAACATGGGGGGGAAAAAAAAAAAAGGCCTCTTGGTACTGGAAGATTGGGGAACAAGGAGGTCCAGGACACCTGTGTCCTCCAAGGAGTCAGGGAGCCCTAGCCATGAACATCCTCCCCCATTTTTTCTTATAACATCAGCAGTGTTTTGAGCAACCTTAAAGCCTGTTAAATAAAGGAAAGAAACCCCCAAAAACACAACTCGCCAGAACATAAAAGGCATCACCATTTGAAACCCCAGACTGGAATCAGCCAGAGGATGGTTCATATATATCCTCCTACGTATCACCCAAGACAATGCTCAGTAGTGATGGGCTGAGCTGAGGGTGTGAAACAGGGAAAGACTTTAGAGCTGACTAAATGTCCCTTAACAGAGGCATCCAGTTGACAGTCCTGGAGCGCCGGCCGGCTGCTGACCAACAGCTGTAGGGTAACTCACTCATGTCCCCATACTTACCCTGAGTTTCCTACAGCCAGGCTGTCAGCAGGAGCCGGGGGAGGGCACTCCTTTTTGGCTGCAAAGAAACCATACTAGTTAAAAGCCCAACCAGATGTTCCATACTGAGGAGGCACAGAAACGCTGGCTTTAAGACGCCAAGGAGAAAAATCCATTTTGCCTACATACTCCATTGGGGTCTCCCCAAAGAAATCCATTCTCCTCCAGTGGGTATCCAAAAACTATTTTTAATTATGTCTCTTCTGCTTAAAAACAAGCACACACTCCACCGAATCTGAGACGGAGTCCCAACTCCTAAGTCTAGCATTCCAGATTCTATATAATCCACCTTATTAACTTGCTAGTCTTATAAGCTACTCTTGATCTACACTTGTACTTTGCCTTGTTCTACAGATACCTATTGTCAATTCAGGAGTCATTTCTGCAGATTCCTCTCCCCAGTCAGATCATAAGCTCCTTGAGAACACGACATAGCATCATCCTCTGCAGCACCTAGATCCACACTTGTACTGAGAAGCTGAACTAGCCACTGCCTTTCAAATACACCATATGTGACCTTTCCTGCACCTCTGCCTTTATTCACCACATGCAGGCTCTCTGAATTCCAGTCTTCCAAGGCTCAGCTGGAGAACTAATTCCCTCTAGAAAAATGTCCCCAATTTACTTGGATCTCCCCATCCATCCACTCTTTATAGTTCTTGTCATGCTGTACCCTCTCCCTGGCTTGGACTGCCATCAATGGGATTGTCTTCCCATTCCAATTAGGGGGCCACTCTAGTGGCAGAGACTCCCCTTCTCCCTCCTCCCAGTTTAAGCAACTACAGGGCTGGGCCCAAAAGAAACATCAACAAAAAGGGTTTCCTCACCTTCTGATTTCTCAAATTGCTCCAGCAGACTGGACAGGTCCGACGCCTCAATTCCTGTGGAAGCACACAACACAGGATTGGAAACCTACCCCTATCCACTGAGAACACAGGTCCCAAAACTTCCGAAACACCTCGCTTCTCTCCTTATGCACCCCCTGCCCACTGTTTTAAATAAACCAGGGGAGCCACACTCCCAGAGAAAGAGAATCAAACCAACCAGACTTTTCTCTCTCAAGAATTCTAACAAAGGCCAGCCCCATCGAGGCTTATCCTGTTTTATGGAAGACACTCCTCACACAATTCCCACGCCATTCTTCACACCAACTGAACTGTGTGGCACTCACCAATCTCACTGATGAAAGCCTGCACCACGGCCTCAGGACCCTGGGTACGTGGGGTAGGTAGAAAGGACAGTTTCCTTAGACGGGCTGGGTGGACAACAGGCAGTTTGGTGGTAGTGCTCTGCCTTGGTGCCGGTGTGGGAACAGCCTTGGCAACAGGAGAGGGTGGTTTCTCCTTGGGCCTAGTCTCCTGCAGCTCAGGCTTTAGCCTCTCTGATGCAGGCTCCTCAACAGCCACATTCTCAGCAGACACACACGGTGGAGCCTTGATCCGCGGGCTGTGCACCGGGGAGGATGCCCTGTGCTTCAGATGGGGAGATGCAGGCACTGGCTTGACCTCCACCTTGGTGGGCTCTGTCTGTGGAGCTCCCTGGCCAGCTGCCCCAAGACTGAGGGGAGGAGCCATCGGCACAGCTGGCACACTTTCAGGAGAGCCAGCTGGGATGCCACCAGGCTCCACCTTGGGTGGGGGGACAGCTCTTCCAACTGAGGTTAGAGGCAATGGAGGTGGAGGAACAGCAGGCCAGAATGGAGGGTGTTGCAGCCCTGGGCCCCATCCCAAGGGCCCATAGGTACAGTTGGAATTATAAGGTGGGACTGGGGCAGGAGGAGGTACCCAAGGCACATTGCAAGTGGGGGGCACAGCAAAGGCACCTGGAGTACCAGACACTAGGGGCACCGTTGGTGGGGGGGGCAGGCAAGGATAGCCAGAAGGGGACACGGGAGGATAACAAGGCCAGGGTGGCACAGAGGCATAGTGAGTATAGGGATCAGGTGGCACTGGCCCCAGAGACATTGGAACACTAGGAGGCTGCAGGGGTGGTGGGGGCAGATTGGGCACAGCTTGCCCATTTGTGGGAAGGGGCAGCGCAGGAGTCATGCCCAGCCCACCCGTGGGAAAAGGCAGAGCAGTGGGCATTGTGGGGGGCATGGGCTGCACAGCAGGAGGTAGCGGTCGTGCTGGCAGCAGTTTCTCTTGGGATGGCACCTGCTCAGTAGGAGCTGAGGCCATAGGTTTGGTCGCAGGTGGCTCAGGACTAGGGGAGGCAGGGCTGGGGCCCACAGACCCAAAGCAAGCCTCAGGAGCCGCCTCAGGACTTCTCTGTGGAGCTGTCTTCTTGGCTGGGGCTAGAGGGATGACAAGACAAGGGATGTCTGCCAGCCCTGTGGGAGTTTCTGGGAGGCTGGGCCACTTCCCAGCTGGAGGCTGAGGGGTCCTCTCTTCGGCCTCTGGCTGGCGCTGCTGCCTTCGTCGCCGGTACTCAGACAGGCTAAGAGGCCGAGGCCTGACTTCCTGGGTTGTGGTACTGGTACCAGTTTCTCCCTTCAGAGGACCTACAACCTCCCTGACTTCAGGACTGTTGGCCTTTGGGGGCTCTGAAGACTCTGATTCCAGGAGGAGCTGGGCACCTGGATTCCTCTGGGCTGATGATACTGCACCACGTCTGGGATCAGTTGGCCTAGACTTAACTAGTACAGGGTCAACTGGAGACAGGTCATTGGGAACAGAGTCAACCTGTACTGACTTGACCAGGACAGGGTCAACTGGAGACAAGTTGTCTGAGATGGGAACAACCACTGTAGGGTCAGCTGCTGCTGTGTCAGCCAGGACTGGATCAGCTGGGAGGGGTTCAACCAGCTCTGAGTTCGCTGAAGCAATGTTAGTCAGCACAGGGTCAACAGGTTCAGTGTCAGTCGCAGTGGGACCAGGGTCAACTACAGTGGAATCAGCTTCAAGAGAGTCAAGTGGCATGGGGTCAGCTTGAGCAGAGTCAACCAGTGAGAGATGCGTTGAAACAGGGTTGGCTTGGATAGGGTCAACCAGGCTGGGGCAGAGGTCTACAGGATCTTCTTTAGCAGGACTAGCTTGCTTAGTACTGCTCTCCAAGTTCGCAGAGCTGGGTTTCTCCAAGGCAGCTGCCCAGGCCCGAGCCCAAGCCCGGGGCTTCCCTCTACCATGAGGAGGCCCAACCTCTCTTTGAAGGTCCTCTTGAGGCAGGCTGCCTCCCTGAGAGGTCACCTCTGGAACAGCTGTAGACTGCCCACGAGAGGCCGACCTCAGCCTCCTGGTGTAGCCCTCTGCACAGGCAGCTGGCTGCGCCTTGCTCTTCTTCCTCCTGCCCTTTCGAGCCCTCTGGGAACTTAGCATGGCGTTGGCTGGTGGGTTCTGAGGCCCCTTGGGCGCCACTGGCTCCATGACCTCCCTGGGCTCCAACATGGAGGCTGCCTCCAACTTTTCCTTTGAGTCCAGTGACAAGCCCTCATCCTCAGGGCAGAGGGTTTCCTTGGGAACAGCAACCTCTGTCTCCACCTCTAGTGATGGCATGAGCAGCTGCAAGGCTGGACTGACCTCTAGTGTGTCATCCAGGAGCACAGGCTGGGGGCCAGCAGGGATCTGTCGCACCACAACTGGGATCTCCAGGTCATTGCCAGCTGTGGCCGCCTGACCCACAATCTCCAGCACCACACAATCCTCAGGCAGTGTCAAGTCATCTGGCTGCTCCTGAAGCTCATCCTCGAGCGCCGTCAGGTGGGTGAGGTTGGGTAGGCAGTACGGGTGCATGGCCCGCACCAGCTCACTCAAGGAGGAGATGCTCTCGTCTCCAGCTGCCTGTACTGCCATCTCTGCTGCTGCTGCTGTTTTCTCTTCCTCCTCAGGACAGGCTAGGTGCATGGGGAAGTCTGGGATGCTGCTCACAGAGTTGTTAAGCTCCCCAGCAAGCATCTCACTGCTGAAGCCAGCCAGTTCCTCCTCTTCCTCCCCATCACTACGCTGCTGGGGAGGAGGGGACTGGCCCCAGCGGGTTCTTGACCTTGGGGGTCTCCAACTAGGAAGCTTAGGGGAGGAGGTCTCCAAGAAGGAAGGTGGAGAGAAGTCCCAAGGGGGATCTGCGAGCGCCATCTCAACCTACAGGATAGAAAACAAGACATAGACGTTTTCTCCAGGAATATATTTTTCAGGCCTGTCCCCACATATTCCTCCCCCCCGGGAGTCTATGAGGCTCCCTAGGGCAGGCTTGCCCCACTTACTCTACTACTGCCTGTGCTGGGCCCCAGTGGGTCAGTTGGGGTGATGAGGTCACGTTCTGGGGGTGTCCGAGAGAGGCTGAGCAACCTGTGCAGCTAAAAGGGAGAAAAAGACCTGAGATGAGTCTGTGTTTCAGAACTTGATGAGTAGGCCCACGGACGCGGTTCTAACCTTTGCACCAACCACACACCTCTTCCCCGTGTCCCACACTTACAGAGGAGCCCTCCCGAGGTGACACGAGCAGTTCCGAGTCAGGAATGCTGTCAAATGGAGATAGGTTCTCAGAATCTGCATTGTCCAAGATCTCCGTCAGAGCTGTGAGCAGTGACACTTCATTCTGGTCCTCCAGAGATAATCTGCTCTGTTCAGGAAAGACAATAGGAAGGTACCACCACCATCCTAACCAAGCCACTGAGAAAGACTAGATGCCAGAAGAATCCCTCTCCTGGGCTCAATTCAGCTAAATTTGCCAGAAAGAGACACGAGCACCAGGGAGCATGGGTTCCAATCTCATTTACTACCATCCACCACTTCTCTAGTATCAAGAGACCTGTCAAAATTGAGTCTTGAGTTTGTTTCATACTCTCTCCACCCTCAGTTAAGATGTGGGATGTTCAGTAGACAGCCCTTGACTAAGCTGGAACTGGACTCAAGACAAAGATTAGAACCCTCTGGACATGTAAGTCAGGGGCCCAGGCAGGGAGAAAGGCTGTGGACTATATTAAGTCTTCCATGGCATACTTTTACCTGGGACACAGCCCATGTCTCACCTAGAAATAAAAACACACTTCAAGGACTCAGGTTGAGTATCCAGGAATCAAGATTCTGGAAGTCATAGCCCCAGCTCACCTCTCCAAGGCTACCAAAATCTTCAATGAGGGAGATGAGAGAGGCATCCATATAGCTGTGCATGGTCCCCAGCAGCGCCCCATCCTGCAGTATCAGCTCCTCCATCTCCAGGTCCTTGTCCCTCAAACAGGGGCCCAGCCGAGACAGACTGACAAAGCCAGAATCATCGCCCTCCTCCTGCAGCAGTGCCTGGGGCAAAAAAGGATAAGGTTAGAAAGGCCCCCTGGGCAGCTATTGACACACTCTGTAAACCAGGTGCCCAGCCCTCCGCCAGTGGCCTCGGACTCAGCAGGAGCCCCACTACAGCCACGCCTCTGGACTTGCTGGGCAAAAAAAAGTTAGACTCCATCTAGAAATACTTGGAGCCTGCGAAATTGATAAATCGGGGAGTAAAAACCTCAAAAGTACCAAGATTGTTCCGAAGAGTCATCTGCTGGCAATGATGAAGACAGATATTCTGAGGAACACACCGAAGGACAGGAGGTCAGCAGGCCAGCGATTCCAGCGACAACCAGCTTACCTCCCTCAAATCCCACTTACGCCTCTGTTCTCTGCTTAGCTCAAATCCTAATCTCAACCACCATGAGTGACAGTCACATTTATTTCCAATTTCTGTGCTGAAGGCACTATAGTGTGTCACCCAACCTCTCAAAGGTAGTTGCAAGGGAAAAGTCTCTTCCCTGCCCAGTCAGAGCAAAAGAAGAGAAAGCTTGATTCTGTGGACAGGCAAGCCCCACCCCATCTCTTCCCTGAGAAGGAGCAACATCTTCAGCCTCGTCAGGCAGGGAGCCGCCAGCCCAGGCCTGTCAAAGAGTGTGGGTGTGGGCAGGGCTAGAAGTGCCTGGAAGGGCTGGGGAGGCCAGGGGTAGAGTTATCTCCCCTAGAAGAAACTATAGATGATGCAAAGGCCGGAGAAGAGGAACAAAAGTGGACGAGCCAGTCTCCCCTCTCCTCTGGCAGCAAAGGGAAACTCGGTACCTCTTCCAAAAGAAAAAAAGCAACAGGTGTGATGCACCCTCCCTACCTTCCCAATCAAGCCAGAGTTACAATTCCCAATGAGAGGAGAGGATACCTAGGGACACTTAGGAGGCCAGGCCTCCCAAAGATGAAGAGAAAGGTGGCAGGTTTTAGGCACTCACTCCTCCCAGGCCTTCACAATCCTATAATTACAAATAGCACCTGAACAGCACCTGCCTCAGCAAACACTTCTAGGTGAGCAAAAAGGCTGCACCTCAACTTGCCTTGCCACCTACCTGACCCAGCCATTAAGCTGGAATCCCAAGATGATGCCCCAGCTTTATGAACCACTCGTCACCACTTCCATCTGACAGGTACTGGAAACCCAGTCAGAGAACACCCTCTTCAACTGACCTCACCCATCCCTCCCCCCAACCCCCAAACAGCACAGCTCCCAGGGTACCAAGGATCATGGAGGGGCTAAGCCCAGGCTAAGAGTGTTAGCCACCAGCATCTCTTAACTTTAATAACCACCCCCAACTGGTTTTCCCACAGCCAGACTGTCCCTGCAGGGTTCAAAATCAGCTACAAACTTGAAAATACACATTTGATCCTTGAGACCCTCCCTAGTCCCGTCCAAGGGTATTTTCCTGCTCTCAGCATTAGGTTTAAGTCCTTCAGTGGATTACAGTGGTCCTGGTATCACCCACCAGACTCCTCCAGGGTGTCTTCTCTCACCACTCTCTCTGGCCACACCAGACATACAGGTTTCTCCAATAAGCCATGTTCTCTCCCACCTCAAGGCCTTCACCCACTATTCCCTGGGAGGAAAGCTCCTCCTTCCCCCTCCCCCATAGTCTCACTTTAAAATGTCTCTTCCCAGACCCTGCAAGGTAAATTACTACTGCTGATTACATAATATAATGCACTTTCCTTTAGTCTCCCTCATCATCATTTATTGTCTAACATGATGAAGACATAGGATCCTGGAAGACAGGGGCCATGTGTGATTTACCACAATATCCCATGTTTGAACATAATGGAATCTCAATACCTGGCTAACTGGACTAGCTTCCACACATTCATCTTTGTGTGTATTTGTGGTGAACAATCTCTCCATGAGACCTTCTCCAATTCCAAATAACCACCTAACTTGGATTACAGTTGGATCATAGATCCTTCCTGCCTCTCCCCCAAAGGGTTGGGGTGGGCAGCACCAGCCCCACAGCATGTGGCCTCTGAGAAAATAAGAGAAGAGGGGGTGGGCAGCTTCCAAGTTAGCCCCAGAAGCCATCTTCCCCCTCCAAGGCCTGAATTGCTCTGCTAGAACTGATATTACCCGGCAGCCTGCAGCCCAACTCCCACCTAGAAACCGAAAAAAAAAAAAAAAAAAGGCTTTCAAGGACTCAGCTTAATTGCTTGAGAGAGATAACAGTTCAAACTAAGTCTTGCCCACCTCCACTCTGGGTGGGAACTTTTAAGAAGCCCTGTTGAAGAGTAGGATGATAAAGAACTGAAGACCAAGAAAAAAAGATTATGACAGAATTCCCCCCCCACTCAATAAACGTTCAACTAGTGTTGAATAGTTCTCAAATCGCCTCCAACTTTTGTCATCCCCAGAAAAAATTCCAGAAAAGCTTAAACACAAACCATCTCAATTTATATATCAATTCACAGAACAGGCCTTAGCTGCCTTCTCCAGAGATGTTGGAGAAAAACCAAGGAAGTGAGGATTCCCTTTCTTTACCTAAGCCTGCCACATGTAAATGTTGATACCTCCCATACCCCTTGAATTAGGAGGCAGGACTACAAGCAAACAAAACGCCAGCGCCTGTGACTCACAAGCCACCCTAAGCCGGTCGGACAGAAGCCGCCACTAGCTCACTCCACAGCCCTTCAACCTCAGCCCTCTTCCCTTCCCAACACACTCCGCCATCAGCAGGACTACACGCACATCTGGAAAGTCCTTCACCATCCGTCGTAGAGAGGCGAAGCGGGCCAAAGCAAAAGGAAAAAACTCCTTCAAGGTTCTGAGCAAAGTTGATTCCAGCAGTCCCAACCTTCCTTCCCAGTCAGGGGCCCCCAGCGCCGATCGGAGATGGCGGGACCGGCTGAGACACACCCAGTTCCCGGCAGTGCGGCTCCAGCGCCGAAACCAGGTGCCGGGTAGCCTGGAGCGGGAGCCACGTGGACATCCCCTCCCCGCCCCCACGTGGACCCGCGGCCCCCCCGCCCCCGGCCCAACCCACGTGGGTGTCGGGGCCGCCTAGAGGGGGAGGGGAAGCAGACAAGTTCTCCCGGGAAAATCACTCCCCCCACCCCACGTGGCTCCGAAAAGGCACTGCGGCGCGGTGCTAGAGGCACCCGCGACTCAGCATCCTTAGAGGAAGGTCTTACTCTATTACTCTTAAGTCTGAATGGTTGATCACCCCCATACACATGCGCCAGGTTTCCGACACCCGGCTCTGCCCCTCCAGCGTTCCGGAGCAATGGCCATAAGGATCCTGCTTCTGCCAGCACATCCCCCAGCAAACGACCGAGACCCACTCGGTCCAACCAGTCTCGCGCAGCCACCCGGCATCGACTCCCGAACGCTTCTTCCCTTTCCTGTGGCGTCCACGTGTCACCGCCCGGCACACGCCGCTTTGCAGCCAGCCGCGGGCCGCCCGCTAGTCTCTCACCTGCTCCCCGCCACTCACACCGCCCACGGTGCCATATGGTGCTTGGCTCCGACTCCCCCAGCCGCTGCTGCGCACTCCACCACCAGGGTCGGGGCCGGGGCCCCCACTCGCAGGCGGCGCGACTCCGTCTCTCCGTCCCCGGCGCGCCGCCATCTTGGCCCCTGAACACCCAGCGCAGCTCTAATCGCCGGCGCCGCCTCGCCCAGCCGATTGTGGGAAGGGAACTACAACTCCCGAGAGACCATGCAAGACTACGGATCCCAGAAGACTGAGCGGTGATATCGATTTGCACCCGGGAAGACGGCACTGGCCTCGCGAGGGAGCCTGGGAGTAGTAGTCGCATTCAGCAGAGCCTGAGGGGCACGTGGTACAGGCATTCGGTAATGCACGATTTTGTGTTGCGCTTGAGGACCTAATTTCGGAGCGCGAAGGAGATATTTACCTTTTGCTCATCTTTTTATTTTCTTAATCTGCCCAACTGTCGGAGCGCCCTCTTTGTCTGACGTTTTACCTGCTGCTCGTTCCTTTTGCCTTAGTCCAAGTAGGCCTGTGTTTTGAAACAGCACCCCCTCGTGGGCACGCGCACTTCAAGAGCTAAATCTCACCTGCTACACTGCAGCAGGGTAATTTGTTTAATTTTGTTCAGTTGCCCAGACTTGTCCGACTCTTTGCGACCCCATGGACTGCAGCACGCCAGGCACAAATTTAATCTTAAAACACCACATTATCGGCGTCGGCTCTGAGCTACTCTCAGAGCCCCACGCTGGCACCTCATTGCCAAATTTAGTGCCTGCTATTGCAGATCATCTTGTTATCCTCCAAAGACAACAAGCATTCTCCTGCTTTTGTTTTTCTCTGTGGAAAACTTGAGCGTCAAAACATCTTTGATGCTCTGTTTTATCTTGGAAAGCCTTTTTGGTCACCCCAGCCAAACTCGAGCCCTCCCTGAATTTCTACAGTCCAAAACTATCTCTATTATTTACTCATTTGGCATTTAGAATCTCCTTCATATTGTTTTCCTATTTTTAAGTTTTGTATTACAGAAGTTTAAAATTCATTTCAAAGAGTACAAAACTGTTTAAGTAAGATACTTGGCCTCCAAATTACAACCCCCAGATTTAAACCTTGTCACCTTTGGGATATATTCAGCCACACTTTCTGTGATTATAAAAATGTATAGGTCCTAGTGAAGAAGCATTCAAGCATTACTTTCTGTCCTAGTCCCAGAGTTTGTAAAGGTGAGCCCACTGGGGCCGGCTGGAGACGAGAAAAGTTTGTTCCAGAAGGAACTGAGGAATCATAAGGACTTCTAAACATGGGAAAGGGGGCAATTATTTGTTAAAAATCAGTTGTATGTTATTTTTCAGGCCTGAAGAAAAAGCCTGTATAATGAAATCTAACTCTTGGAGAACACCAAAAAGGAATTTTCAAGTTCTTTTTTATACAACCTAGCTGTTCTAATTAGCATATAATCATTTCAGCCTCTCTAAATAAAAGAGGTTTGTTCTAGTTTGGTTTGGTTTTGGCCATGCTAAGTGGCTTGGGGGATATTAGTTCTCCAACCAGGGACTGAACCTGGGCCCTCCCACAGTGAGAACTTAGAGTCCTAATCACTGGAATCACCTGACCACCAGGAAACTCCCCTAAGGGTTTTCCCTAAAAATAAGTGTTAGGGATAATATATTAGTCCATAGTTTGTTCCAGAAGGAACTGAGGGAACATAAGGACTTCTAAACATGGGAAACAGAGGAATAAATTATTTTCAAAAATCAGTTGTATTTTTTTCCAATTTTTAATCAATTCATTAACCAATATTTACTGAGATCTGAGTACCAGCTCCATTAAATGAATATATCATTATTTAAATGAATATTTGGGCTTCCCTTGTGGCTCAGCTGGTAAAGAATCCACCTGCAAATGAATATATAATATAATATAATTATCATTATTTAAATTTTATTTGTGATTCCTAGTTTTTCACTATTACAAATTAAGTTACAGTGAATATTCTTATACATATATCTTTCCTTGTTTTTTGCCATGGTATCTTAGTTCCCTGACCAGGGATGGAACCCAGCCTAGCAGTAAAGCTGCAAGTCCTAACCACTGGACTGCTGGGGAATTCTTCCCTCACCTTTTTTATTTTTTGCATATTTGTACACTCTTTCTATGAAATAGTTTCCTTTAAAGAAGTTTGCTAAGTTAAAGGCTATATATGTGAAAGTTTTAGTCGCTTCGTGGTGTCTGACTCTTTGTGATCCCATAGACTATAGCCTGCCAGGCTCCTCTGTCCATGGAATTCTTCAGGCAAGAAAACTGGAGTGGGTAGCCATTCCCTTCTACAGGGGATCTTCCCAACCCAGGGATGGAACCCAGGTCTCCTGCATTGGAGGCAGATTCTTTACCGTCTGCGCCATCAGGGAAGCCCCATATATATGTATATACATTTAAAATGTCAGTTCAGTTCAGTTCAGTCACTCAATCATGTCCGACTCTTTTCGACCCCATGAATTGCAGCACGCCAGGCCTCCCTGTCTATCACCAACTCCCAGAGTTCACTCAAACTCACGTCCATCAAGTTGGTGATGCCATCCAGCCATCTCATCCTCTGCCGTCCCCTTCTCCTCCCACCCCAAATCCCTCCCAGCATCAGGGTCTTTTCCAATGAGTCAACTCTTCTCATGAGGTGGCCAAAGTATTGGAGTTTCAGCTTCAGCATCATTCCTTCCAAAGAAATCCCAGGGCTGATCTCCTTGCAGTCCAAGGGACTCTCAAGAGTCTTCTCCAACACCATAGTTCAAAAGCATCAATTCTTTGGCGCTCAGCTTTCTTCACAGTCCAACTCTCACATCCATACATGACCACTGGAAAAACCATAGCCTTGACTAGACGGACCTTTGTTGGCAAAGTAATATCTCTGCTTTTCAATATACTATCTGCTGCTGCTACTAAGTCGCTTCAGTCGTGTCCGACTCTGTGCAACCCCATAGACGGCAGCCCACCAGGCTCCACCGTCCCTGGTATTCTCCAGGCAAGAACACTGGAGTGGGTTGCCATTTCCTTCTCCAATGCAGGAAAGTGAAAAGTGAAAGTGAAGTCGCTCAGTCGTGTCCGACTCAAAGCGACCCCATGGACTGCAGCCTACCAGGCTCCTCCATCCATGGGATTTTCCAGGCAAGAGTACTGGAGTGGGGTGCCATTGCCTTGGTCATAACTTTGCTTCCAAGGAGTAAGCGTTTTTTAATTTCATGGCTGCAATCACCATCTGCAGTGATTTTGGAGCCCCCCAAAATAAAGTCTGACACAGTTTCCCCATCTATTTCCCATGAAGTGATGGGACCAGATGCCATGATCTTCGTTTTCTGAATGTTGAGCTTTAAGCCAACTTTTTCACTCTCTTCTTTCACTTTCATCAAGAGGCTTTTTAGTTCCTCTTCACTTTCTGCCATAAGGGTGGTGTCATCTGCATATCTGAGGTTACTGATATTTCTCCCAGCAATCTTGATTCCAGCTTGTGTTTCTTCCAGCCCAGCATTTCTCATGATGTACTCTGCATATAAATTAAATAAGCAGGGTGACAATATACAGCCTTGACAAACTCCTTTTCCTATTTGGAACCAGTCTGTTGTTCCATGTCCAGTTCCAAGTGTTGCTTCCTGACCTGCATATAGGTTTCTCAAGAGGCAGGTCAGGTAGTCTGGTATTCCCATCTCTTTCAGAATTTTCCACAGTTTGTTGTGATCCACACAGTCAGTGGCTTTGGCATAGTCAATAAAGCAGAAATAGATGTTTTTCTGGAACTCTCTTGCTTTTTCGATGATCCAGCAGATGTTGGCAATTTGATCTCTGGTTCCTCTGCCTTTTCTAAAACCAGCTTGAACGTCTGGAAGTTCACGGTTCACGTATCGCTGAAGCCTGGCTTGGAGAATTTGAGCATTACTTTACTAGCGTGTGAGATGAGTGCAATTATGCGGTAGTTTGAGCATTCTTTGGCATTGCCTTTCTTTGGGATTGGAATGAAAACTGACCTTTTCCAGTCCTGTGGCCATTGCTGAGTTTTCCAAATTTGCTGGCATATTGAGTGTAGCACTTTCACAGCATCATCTTCCACGATTTGAAATAGCTCAACTGGAATTCCATCACCTCCATTAGCTTTGTTCATAGTGATGCTTGCTAAGGCCCACTTGACTTCGAATTCCAGGATGTCTGGCTCTCGGTGAGTGATCACACCATCATGATTATCTGGGTTGTGAAGATCTTTTTTGTACAGTTCTTCTGTGTATTCTTGCCACCTCTTAATATATTCTGCTTCTGTTAGGTCCATGCCATTTCTGTCCTTTATCGAGCCCATCTTTGCATGAAATAGTCCCTTGGTATCTCTAATTTTCTTGAAGAGATCGCTAGTCTTTCCCATTCTGTTGTTTTCCTCTATTTCTTTGCATTGATCGCTGAGGAAGGCTTTCTTATCTCTCCTTGCTATTCTTTGGAACTCTGCATTCAGATGCTTATATCTTTTTCTCCTTTGCTTTTCACTTCTCTTCTTTTCACAGCTATTTGTAAGGCCTCCTCAGACAGCCATTTTGCTTTTTGCATTTCTTTTTCTTGGGGATGGTCTTGATCCCTGTCTCCTGTACAATGTCACAAACCTCCATCCATAGTTCATCAGGCGCTCTATCAGATCTAGTCCCTCAAATCTATTTCTCACTTCTACTGTATAATCATAAGGGATTTGATTTAGGTCATACCTGAATGGTCTAGTGGTTTTCCCTACTTTCTTCAATTTCAGTCTGAATTTAGCAATAAGAAGTTCATGATCTGAGCCACAGTCAGCTCCCGGTCTTGTTTTTGCTGACTGTATAGAGCTTCCCCATCTTTGGCTGCAAAAAATATAATCAATCTGATTTTGTTGTTGACCATCTGGTGATGTCCATGTGTAGAGTCTTCTCTTGTGTTGTTGGAAGAGGGTGTTTGCTACGACCAGTGTGTTCTCTTGGCAAAACTCTATTAGCCTTTGCCCTGCTTCATTCTGTACTCCAAGGCCAAATTTGCCTGTTACTCCAGGTGTTTCTTGACTTCCTACGTTTGCATTCCAGTCCCCTATAATGAAAAGGACATCTTTTTTGGGTGTTAGTTCTAAAAGGTCTTGTAGGTCTTCATAAAATTGTTCAACTTCAGCTTCTTCAGCGTTACTGGTTGGGGCACAGGCTTGGATTACTGTGATATTGAATGGTTTGCCTTGGAAACGAAGAGAGATCATTCTGTCATTTTTGAGATTGCATCCAAGTACTGCATTTTCGACTCTTTTGTTGGCCATGATGGCTACTCCATTTCTTCTAAGGGATTCCTGCCCACAGTCATAGATATAATGGTCATCTGAGTTAAATTCACCCATTCCGGTCCATTTTAGTTCACTGATTCCTAGAATGTCGACGTTCACTCTTGCCATCTCCTGTTTGACCATTTCCAATTTGCCTTGATTCATGGACCTAACATTCCACATTCCTATGCAATATTGCTCTTTACAGTATTGGACCTTGCTTCTATCACCAGTCACATCCACAACTGGGTATTGTTTGGACATTGTCAAATTGCCCTTTAGGAAGGCTGTATTAATACACATTCCCAGCTAGTTCCCTGGCAAGTCCAGTGGTTGGACTCCACACTTCCACCGCTGGGAACACCGGTTCTATCCCTGGTTGGTTGGGAAACTAAGATCCCACATGCCACATGGTTCAGCCCAAATATTTTAAAACTAAAAAATAACACATATTCCCACAAAAAAAAGTCATGAAAGGAGAGGCTCTCTCATTATGGACTGAATTATATTCATTGTTCCCTCCACCACCACGGGCAAAAGTTATGTTGAAGGGCTTCACACCCAATATGTTTGGAGACAGAGCCTTTAAGAAGGTAATTAAGGGTAAATGACATCATAAAAGTGGGGGTCTAATCCACTAGGTCCAGTGTCAGAAGAGAAAGAGACACCTGAAAGCCAGGGAAAGAGGTCTCACTAAAAACCAGCCTTGCCAGCTGACTGATCTTGAACTTCCAACTTCTAGAGCTGTAAGAAAATAAATTTCTATTCTTTAAGCCACTTAGTCTGTGGTGTCCTGTTATGGAAGCCTGGAAAGACTCATACAACTTCCTTTCAGTTAGTTTCTTATTACTCTTTTGGGTGAAGTGAATCTGTTCTGGCAACAATAAAGTTTATTTCCAATAAACTTGGAAATAATTTGCCAATAAGAAATCAGTAAGAACCAATACAGGGTGCACAATTCTTCCTCTTTAGAAGAAACATCCTCTAATAGATGCGCTGCAAATGCTGGTGATTTGGGCACTAATTATGGTCAATATTATGATGATAAGGCTTTGGGAAGATTAATGTTTTTTTAAAAAGTAGAAAGTTGTGCCCTTTTTGCTTTATTTAGCATCTGATACAACAATATTTACCTACATAGGGTGTACGCATGGAATATACTAAAAGAGATAAGAATGTATCTCTCCAGTACCACCTAGACAGGGGTGTTGTGGCTACTAGTCTCCTTGGCAGGCTACTAGTCTCCTGGCCTAAGGGCCAGGAAGGAAGACCTCAGAGACACTGGCCGCCAAACATTGGGTGCCCAATTCCATCTTTGCCTGACTCCATGTTCAATAGAGACTCATCTGAGTATAATAATTGACTTCCTGTATCATTCTCTATGGGGATAAAGTGTGTTGATCAAGTGAGACAAAATGCCCCATTCACATAACATCTATTTCTCAATGTGAATTAACAAGTCAGCATTCTGGTTTTATTGAATGCCTACTATGTGCCAGGCACTGTTTTAGGCACTGGAGATACAGGAATGACAAAATAGACCAACACACATGAAAAACAGCCTCCCTAACAAAGCTCACATTCTAGTGGGGAGACAATCTCCAAGTAAATGAAGAGTCAAAATAATTTCAGAGCGCCAGAAGTGCTGTCAGAAAATAAATGGGATGGGACTTCCCTGGTGGTCCAGTGATTTAGACTCCATGCTCCCAGTGCAGGGGGCACAGGTTCGATCCCTGATTGTGAACTAAGATCCTGTAGGTTGAGCATGGAGCCAAAAAGAGAGAAAGAGAATTAAATAAATGGGATGGAGAGTGTGAAAGATAAGAAGGGGTAATTTTTTTTTTTTTACATGGTGTGCTCATGTAAGGAAGAGAACATATTTGAAGTAAGACATGAACCACAAAAAAGACCTAGCCATTCAAAGAGCATTCTGTGATAAGAAGAAAAGTCAGTGCGTGGGCTCTCAAGTGAGAACACATTTTTTTGTGTTCAAAAGGAAAACTAGTTTAACTAAGGAGTTCTAGAAAAGAGACAGAGTAACACCAAGATAATGCTTCATGTGTATTTAATTTGTGTGAGTCAGTCTCCTGAACCTGATGAATTCTGATTCACTTCCTAAATTGAACCTCCAGACCTATAAACACTGAGCACCAGACCTGGTCTCATTGAAAACCCCCAGGATGGCTTCCAATAATCTTGTCTCCTGTCATTCACACTTTTTTTTTTTTTTTTTTAATTTATTTGGCTGCACTGGATCTTTCTTGTGGCATGCCGGATTTTTTTGGATTTTTTTTTTTAATTGCTGCATGAGGGATCTAGACCCCTGACTGGTGATTGAACCCAGGCATTCTGCACTGGGAGCACCGAGTCTTAGCCACTGAACCAGAGGGTGAAATCCCTATTCATACTTTTATGTAGTTCTCTGCCGTAACTGTATCAGAATTGGTCTGTGTGACCAATAATATAAGGAAGAAGTGATGATATATTACTTTCAGTAGAAGTGTCAGTCGCGTCCAACTCTTTGCAAACCCATGGACTGTAGCCCACCAGGCTCCTCTGTCCATGGAATTCTCCAGGCAAGAATACTAGAGAGTGGGTACCCATTTCCTTCTCCAGAGGATCCTCCCAACCCAGGGATTGAATCCAGGTCTCCCACATTGCAGGTGGATTCTTTATCAGCTGAGCCACAGGGAAGCCCAAGAATACTGAAGTGGTAGACAACAAATTTCGTTATTCTAAGATGCTAAAGTTGAGGGTATCTTGTTGCATAGTAGTAGATAATTAATATGCCTGGTTTATAGTTACTCTTTCAGGGAGATGCAAACTTTCAGGCAATATCCCTTTTAGTGCTTTATTTTTAGACCCAAACAACCCACCTGTGAGGAATGGTTTACAGTCCTCAGCTTGCTGTCTCCTTGCAATATCCCTAGGAGGATTTTTTTAAAGTAGGGATATTATTGTCCCCATTCTGCTGCGGAAGAACTTGAGGCTAAGAGAGGGTTAAATAGTATGCCCAGGGGCACAGTGAGTAGTTGTACATTATGTTTTCTTTGGTTCCTCTGTTCCTAACAACCTATCCTCCACTGTACTAAGCAGTTGCTTATGGAAAGAGAGATGAATGAATAGGTTTCAACCCATTTGGTGAGAATGCTCTGAAAGGGTAGGGACCCTTTCTGAAGGAAGTATTCCCAAATATTGGCATGCATAAGAACCACCTGAGGCACTTTTTAAAAATTCAGATTCTCGTAGATCCCCTTTCTCCAGAGGTAAGATTTCCTGCTAAGGAGGATGGGGCCTTCTACATATTTAACAGATTTCCTAAGAGTTTCATATACTTTAAGTAACTGTTTTAGCAGAGAAAGAGATGGTAGTGGTAAATGGTCACAGTGATGGTAAATGGACAAGAAGGGAAGGAGTCATGTGTTGGAGCTGGGAAAGACAAATCCTATCAGAATTCTTATAATCATTTGATAAATATTATATGACATATCAGGCTATAGGCACCTTGTTAGGTGCTGGGGACAGAGACATCAATAAGACATATCATTACCATTTTGATGGAAAAGCAGATTCACCCTTGAAAGAAAGAGGAATGTTGGGGCTTCCCTGGTGTCTCAGTGGTAAAGAATCTGTCTGTCAATGCAGGAGACACAGGGTTCAATCCCTGATCTGGGAAGATTCCACATGCTGCAGAGCAACTAAGCCCATGCGCCACAACCATCAAGCCTCTGCTCTACAGCCTGGGAACCACAACTACTGAAGCCTGGGTACCCTAAGGCCCATGCTCTGCAACAAGAGAAGCCAACCCAGTGAGAAGTCCACATATCGCAACTAGAGAGTAGACCTGGCTCACAGCAATTAGAAAAAAGCCCGCACAGCAACGAAGACCCAGCACAACCCCAAAAAAGAGCAATACCAATGAGTATTTGAGGGAGTTTCAGGGGTAAAAGAAATGTGGGAGAAAACAGACAAGGCTAAGATAAGGTCAGGAAAAGGAGTTGGATGGGACAGGTTCTACGAACTGCAAGAAGCCAGGAACTCACCTGTCCTAAGGCCAGTCTAGCCCACTGCTTCTGCTGTTTGCCTGTCTGTGGGGCTCATCCCTTCATTTCTTAGCACCCCACCTCTTCTGAGCACCTCCCACTTTGCTTCATCCCCATGTCCAGAGTCCATCTTGCACTAATGACTGGTATTAAAAAATACTGGTGAGCTTCCCTGGTGGCACAATGGTAAAGAATCCTCCTGCCAATGCAGGAAACAAGGGTTTGATCCTTGATCCAGGAGGATCCCACATGCCCCAGAGCAACTAAGCCATGTGCACAACTATTGAGCCTGTGCTCTAGAGCCCGGAAGTCGCAACTACCCATTTGGTGTCCTAGAGCTCCTGCTCTGCAACAAGAGAAGTTACCACAAGACTGTGCACCTCAACTAGAGAGTAGCCCCACTTGCTACATCTAGAGAAAAGCCCTTACAGCAACAAATGCCCAGCACAACCAATAAATAGAATTTTTTTTAAATATAAAGATTAAAAAATAAAAATACTGGCATGCCACTGAATTATTATTTTTTTTTTTGCCAAGCCACATGTGGAATCTCAGTTCCTGGACCAAAAATGGAACTTGTGCCCCTGCAGTGGAAGCACAGAATCTTAACCACGGGACTACCAGGGAAGTCCCTGAATAATTCACTTTAAAATAGTTAATTTATGTCATGTGATTTCACCTCAAAAAAAGAAAATACTGGGTGCTCAAATCCATCCATCCAAATCAGCTAAGCCTGCCACCCTCAAGGACCTTGTCATTAAGGACCTTCCACATAGACTCACTGCCTTCCTACCAGGGTTATCTGCCAGGCATCTGTGGGTTCTCCTTCCATCTTTGCAACACAATTTCCAGAGATGCTCCAGTGATGTTTCCCTCTTCTTCCCCAGGTCTGGTCCAAACTAGAAGAAAAGCAGAAAAGAGCACTGGGTCAAGTACTTGTTAGGTTTGTGACCTGAGGCAAGGTACAGTTACTTAACCTCCCTTAGCATGGTTCCTCAAGGAGATGAAACTACTTAATCACCCATTGAACAGTATTGAGATATTTTCATAAAAGAAACAGGATCAATAGATCAGCTGGAATGGGACTGAGAGTGGTACCTTCCCAGAGGAGGTGAAAGTATAACTGAGTTTCAAAGGAGACATTAACTAGTTAGTAGGCAAAGAAGAGGGAGAAGAATGTTTTACAGAAAGTTTGAATTTATTAACCTTTCTGAATCTGTTTTCTTGCTTGTTTAATGGAACACCACTTTCTTCCAAAGGTCATCATGAAAAGTAAATGAGATTTCAGGTGTGAAACACCTAGCACAGTACGGGGCACACACTGTATACTCCACAAATGCTGTTTTTCTTCTTCTCTGCCTTCTGCCTTCCACCTATGCAGTCTAGAAGGGAACTTTAGGTTCAGAGGAGGCAAAGTCCCCTATAGGGCAGGTTATAAGCCCCTTTGTCCACTCAGGTGATTGGTGATAACCATGGAATCTGGCCAAGCTAGTTGTTTGGAATGAGTGGCCTTAGGGGTAAGTGGTTACAGGATTGTGCGAATCCATCCCTGGTGGCTCAGAGGATAAAGAATCTGCAAAGCGGGAGATTTAGGTTCAATCCCTCGGTCAGGAAGATCCCCTGGAGAAGGGAATGGCTACCCACTCCAGTATTCTTGCCTGGAAAATCCCATGGACAGAGGAGCCTGGTATGCTACAGTCCATTGGGTTGCAAAGACTTGGACACAACTGAGTGACTAACACACAGGGAGTGAAAGGGGTCAACACAATCCAGCCCACTTCTGAAACTTTTCAAATAACAGATAACCTCAAAGAAAGCAGAAAGGAGCTAATGTATATCGAGTACTGACTACATGGCTGGTATTGGGCTAGATGACTGGGCATACACGGTCTCATTTAATTCCCACCAAGCCACGGAAACCAAGTAATTTTCTAATGAGGGGTAAAGCTGGAATTCCAAATGAGGTATCCAAAATTCCAGGCTAAGGTTATATTACTTTAGGTTCCCTTTACTCCCTATAGTGCTGACCTCTGCCCTAGGGAATGTGGGGAGGAGGTGGACACAGGCAAGGGATGCTGCCAAAGAAATAATTGAGGATAGCTCCAGTCACATCCCTTTGCAGGGTTCTATCTGCAACCTCCCCGCCCCCGCCCCTACACACACACACTTTGCCCTCCCGAGGGTGGATATAGGGAAAGCTAGGGGTCGGGGAATCCAATGTGGATGGAATGCTGAAGTTAGAGAGGCTTCACTTACAGCTCCCTTCCCCCACCCTCTCCTAAGCACAGGGCAGGGGATACCCATCTCCTGGTTGGTTCTCTTTTCATCCCTAAGACTCTGCATCTGCCCTTAGCTTCACTTCCTGCTCCCTCAGCAAAAGCTAAGGGGTCTCATAAACACTTAAGCCTCCACATCTGTAACCCTCCCCCAGCCAGTCAAACCAGCTGTGCAGACTCTGGGCAGGGGTGAGGGAACCTTCACTATCAATCCCCACCCAAGTAACAAAATGAAGGAGGACCCACCGCCCAGTCCGAGCCAGAAGCCTAGGAAGGGGACACCGCCCAGGTCCCCAGCATCTACTGCTGGAACCCACTATGAAGCTTAAGGAAAAAGAATCTAGCAGCTGGGGACCCCCTCCCAGAAGGGAGGGGGCCAACTCTCTCTTCCAGACGGCTCCCCTCTCCTCCCTCCTCCCAGCTAATAGGTATTTCCTGTTTATGAGGCAGCTAAGGCTGGGCTTTTGGGAAGGGGTGGAGATGGAGGCCCCCCCACCCCCACTCCAGGCTGTGTTGGGGAATCCTTGAGGATTGAAGGTTGGGAGGCTCCTCCCTGAAGAAGGAGTGTTCCTCACGATGACCATCCACATCACCCCACCCCCTCCAACAGAGGCCCCGGCTCCTGCGGGCAAGGGGCAATGGAGGGGTCTGCTTCCTGTCCTCCCCAGTCTCCGAGGCCCTCAAAAGGAAAGCGGCTTCCAGGAGAAGTTGGGGTGGGAGGGAAGCTGAGACTGGATGGAGAAAGGGGGGAAGGGAGGAGAGCATCTTGACTGATGAGTCAGAGTCTGCAAGGGTAGAGGACGGCCTGCAGACTCCCCCTCCCCAGTCCAACCTGGCGGTCATTCCGCTGCTCCCCTCTTCCCAGCAAAACACAGATCCCAGGCAATTAGGCGAGGGAGGGGGCCGGGACCTCACCTAATTAACCCTTTAGCTCCAGTCCCAACTGGTTTAGCAGGCAAGGTAGGGGTAGTTAATATGGGGGGGGGGGGTAAGAGAGAAATTCAGGGGTTGCTACTCGAATTAGGATAATACTGCTTCCCCACCCGCATTGTAATGGGGGCGCATAACCAGGGCCGTCCAGATTAAGAGTGGGGTTTCTGCAGAGAGCCTGGACTGGGGGATTGGCAGTCCAGTTTCCCTCCCTGAGCTCGGCCGGGGGTGGAGAGAGCTACACCTCACAGCCCACCCTGGCTCCGCCTCCCCCAGTCCTGGCTCCCGCTCCGGCTCCGGCTCCTCTACTCTCCCAATTCGGCGGCGCCCGGAGGACGAACGCCCTGCGTGAGGCTTCGCCTCCTCTCCCTCCCCCTCGCCTGCCCTCTCCGGGGTCTCTGCCTCGGTCTCCTTTTTTAAAAGCTGCGTCACATGCACGCCGAGCCCGGTGCGCCACTGGCCCCTCGCCGCCAGCCCGCCGCGCGGCGCACGCACGTCGCAGCTCGCTGCGCCCTCGCCCGGGTCACTTTGACACGACTCTCCCCTCCCACTAGCAGGCAATTAGCATATTAATAAAGCCCGGCCCAGCCCGGTTAGGACTGGAGAGCGGGCGCCTACGAGAGGGAGAGCGAGAGCGAGGGCGAGAAGGAGCGCGAGAGCGAGAGGGGGCGAGCGGCGGCGGCGGCGGCGGCGGCGTTGGCGGCAGGGAGGGCGGCGGGAGCGCACAGACACGCACACGCACACGCGCACACACGGACACACACTCCGGGGACGCACACCCGTGCGCACACACGCAGAAGCAGCTCGCCTTCCTGCTTGGCTTCCTTCCTGTCTGCTCCGCGCCTGACAGGCTCCTCGCTGCAGCCAGGGGCCGCCTGCACCGGGCCGAAGCCGGGCCGGGCCGGCGGCGAGGGCAGCGGGGGCCGCGGGCGGCGGCGGCGGCTCATGCCCGGCCTGTCCCCGCGCGGGGCGGGCACCGTGACTCGGCTGGGCCCCCAGCGGCGGGCGATGTGAAGATGTCAGTGGGCTGTGCCTGTCCTGGTGAGTGGGGCGCGCGGCCTCCCGGCCCCTCCCTCCCGAACCCTCCCTGCAGATCCCTCAATCCTTGTTTGGTGAGAACTTGTGTGGGGGGCGTCGAAGGCATGGCTGTGGTCGGGGGCTGTGAGGGGTGTGTGAGGCCTCAGTTGGGGGAGGGTTTTCACCAACTGTGTAAATGCGCAGCAGCCCAGAGGCACGAGTAAGGGGTGCTGGGGGTAGGTTGTGTGTGTGTGTGTGTGTTTTTTTGAGGGGAGGTTAATTAGGGAGGGGTTGGGGGGGCTGAAATTCCCAGAATTCCAGGGTGTCAGCCAATCAGAAGTGAGTCTGGACTTTTGACCCCCCCCTCGGGTCATCATAGAGTTGTGATTGGCTGGTTTGGGTTGCCCCCCCACCTTTCCTGCTGCCTATTCCCTCTAACATTTTGTGACACCTCCCTCCAGACTGTTTCTGAGGCCTCTTGTTTGCGGGGATGGATTGAGTGGGGACCATTTTGCCCCTCTCCAAATTATCCTGCCTGTTGCCAGGGACGGTTGGCCCTCCTGAGGGACCCGAGGTCCGGGGGGGGGGGGGGGCGGCGCAGATAATTGGGCTCTTGGGCCTGGCATCTCTGCCCTAGTGGGAGGGGGAATGTGGCAGCCCCAGGCAAGCTAGGAAATAGAGTGACTTGTGAGAGTTGAGTTGACGGAAGCGATGCTTGACCCCAATGAGAGGACTTAGGTTCAGATTCCTGCCTCCCCCCAAACACATCAACTCTTGCCAGTGACAGCTGGGGTCTGAGTTCTTTCCTGGGGAAGAGGAAGACTTATCTACTGCCAGGAGGAAGGAGAGGGGCCATGTGAATGGAGAGGGAGTCTTCAGAGGGCCTCAGAACATGGTTTCTACCCGTCTCCAGGACTCTGCGTTCTTGAATTTATCTGCAGAACCCCATCTTGTCCCAGGCAGGAATTAGCTTTCTTTTGAAAGTCAGATATTCTTGAATCTAGCCTGGTTTGGATCCTTTGCCCATTCACATGCCCTGTTCTCTGGGAGGCCTATACCCTACAACTGGAAGCCCCCCTCCCCCTCCAACACAATCCCCAAGGGAAGCTGCCTGTGCGGAAGCTTCCTTGAAAATCATGTGACCCAGGCCAAAGCTGGGCTGGGCTGGGCTGGGCACACACTTAAAGTGCCTGCTGAGGCTGACGCTGAAGGGGCATGGGGCCCAGAGGGAGGGCTAGTAGAGCCTGAGGATCCTGGAATATCCGGGTGTGGGAACCCCTGGCTCCTGCTGCAGAGGGTGGGGGAGAGGAGAGGTGGGGGAAGAGCCTGCCAAGCTGGAATCCTGTCTGGCCCCATCATTGCTCCTCCCATCAGCTCCTATCAGCTCCTCCTATCACACATGTTCCTGTGTGTATTTTCTTTATAATAGTCCCATCCTGAGTACCCTGTTCAGACCCATCCATTCTCTTGAGTCCATCCCATGGCCTTGATCATCCATCATCATCCTAAAGGGATGCACAGCTAAAGGGCTGAGTCTTAAATGTTGATTGTTAGTTTCTACAAATAGTGGGCAGAAGGCGAGTCTAGAAGGGTTGTCAGACTAGAGGTAGATGGGAGGTTGGTCTTGAAGTTGGGTGTGTGGTCCAGTAGGAGAAGGGAGAAAGTTTCCCTCTCAGCCTCTCTGGGAGCAGCATGGGGACAGATGAGGACCTGTGTGTGTGAGGGGGGACAACTTCAGTCAGTGCCCTAAATGGTATGTTCGTTTTGTGTGTCTAGTGATCGGTTGGGGGAGAGGGGGCCTAAGATGGCCAAGAGTGGGGAATCTTTTTCTTGAATGTAAGGAAGTCTTATGATTGATGCCATAAACCATGGTTGGAGGTTAGTCTTCAAGGAGAACCACTTGGGGAGGGGCATGAGTGTCCTGGGGGTGAGAAATGGTAGGAGTTGGGGTAAGGGAGGGCACCAGACTTGCATGGGTGAATGTGAGCACATGGTTGAACACAGGGACATTGTGGCAGCATGTACAGTCCAGGCCCAAAGACCACCGCCCCCAACCTGAGCAGCTCTGGGGTGGGGGCCCAGGCGCACTGGCAGGCCGCCTGCCTGCTGCCTGCCTGCTCGTCTGAGTCTCTCCTTTGTGCTCTGCTGTCTCCCGGCTCCTCCTCCCCCAGCCCGGCAGAGACAGCACATGCCCCACACATGTGACTGAGGGAAGCCAGAGCACACGCAGACCCACACACATGCACACGCGGAAGGAAACACTACAAGATACATACACAGACACACATCTAGCTCCCATAGTGCTCCTGGGGTGCGGAGTAGCTTCTGGGGTTTTGGTCAGGAGCAGGGAAAACCTCTGCTAAGTGGCATCACCCTGGGCAGGGTAGGTTGCTGAGGGGGCCAGGGCCTGTCTGGGGCAGCATGTGGCTCAGAAGGGTTAAGGCTGGGAGGAGTTGGGGGAGGGGAGGAGGCAGCAGTGGTGGCGGCTGGGAGCCAGGAGAGGAGGATGGCAGAGCGCCAGGCCAACGGGAGGCCGGGCACAGACAAAGGAAGGGGGGCAGGCACACTAGAGGCCTGGGTCAGGGAGCCCCAGGGGCCCGGGCAGGGGGCAGTGCTGGTACCTTATCCTGTGGGCTGGGGTGGGCTGCTGCCCTTCAGAATTCCCCCCTCTAGAAGGGGTGCTCTGGCCCTTCCCTCCCTCCTCACCTTTGTCAGTCTTTGCTGCTCCCAGCTTTCTCCCCACCCCACCCCCCACCAATTTTAGAGGCTTCTAACTCTGAGTTACTCTCTTCAGTTGGACCTCTTCTGCCCCTGTGCAAATGGGAGAATTAAGTCAGAACCGAGAGAGGAACAGACTTGCTAGAGAAGGGGAACTAGGAGAAGGTCTGTTTTGAATGATATGCCAGAGTCTAGGGGCCCTTGTCCCTGAAATTTGAAGAGGCAGACTGGGTGGGGATTCAGACTCTGAACTGGAGGCAGAAGCCAGAGCACACAGCATGTCCTGTCCCTGAGGAGATAGACATTTGGGGCCTGGAGTGACCATTCCTTGGAGGGGGCAGGCAGTAGGAATGGCTGCAGTGCCCCAGGGCTGGGCTTGTGTGAGTGGGATTAGAACCAGAGTTCCAGCCTTAGGCCCTCCTGTCTCACTGTAATCTGTTTAAGTTAGGATAATATTTGACCCTGGATGCTATTAGACTCTCTTAAGGTACTGCCTTGTGAATGCACTTTGGAAAATTTAAAGGCATAAAACAAATGACAAGAATTGTCCTGTCAGAGGGGGAGGAATGTAGTTATCTTAGAGTTGGGCTGTAAATTTGGGAATCAGGGCAACTATCTCAAGTCCTGGTGGTAGGCACTATGATGGTAGGCATTCTGGCTGAATTGTATCATTTTCAGTATGTTTATGAAAGCCAGAGTGTATTATATGGCCAGGTCATGAGGGAGCATGGTGTGCGGATTTCAAAGAGGGTGGGGTTAGTCCCTAGGTAGCAAATGGTCAGGGTGTTCAGTCTGTCAAAGGTTCAGGAGGTATGATGCAATTTTGGGGTGTGTCTTGGGGATGGGGGGCATATGTGTCACAAGTCCCAGTGTGTATGGAAGTCAGGGTCTGACATAGACTGTGTGTGTGTGTCTCTTAGGTTTGGGTTTATTTGGAGTTTGAGGTATATCATGGGTTGAAGTGTGTATCAGGTACTGATTTATGTGAAAGAGAGATGGGTTGTTTATGTATGGAGGATGTTCACAGAGCCAGGTGCAATAATGTTACTGCACAGTCAACTGGTGTGTACACCATGAGAAATCCTGTTGTGGGACTGTGTGTTAATATGCTTGGGGGTTAGGGAATAGAAAGCTGAGAATCAAATTGCAAAGTAGTAAGAGGTCCTTGGGACGGGGGAGCCTGGTGGGCTGCCATCTATGGAGTCGCACAGAGTTGGACACGACTGAAGCGACCTAGCAGCAGCAGCAAGAGGTCCTTACTACCCGCCCCCCCCATACTGGGTGGGTTGTGTGTTTGTGTCTTTGTGTCTGTCTGTCTGTCTCTTGGGATTCCCCCCTTGCTTTGGAGAACAGCTCCTACCCTGGCAACCATATACTTTTTTTGTCCCTGGGGTGTAGGGAGAGGATTCAGCAGCAGATTGGACCCCTTCTGGGGACCCTTAGATGGGCAAGTTTACCCTCCTTGGCTCTAACAGAGCCCCTTTCCCCTGCACCCACGTGTCTCTGGTATGGTGGTGGTGGTGATGTTGGGTGGGGGAAAGGGGCCTCCCTCTGTCAAGGCAGATCTATTTGGAACTTAGCTGGGTTGAGGGGCAGGGAACCTGGAGTGTCCCCCTTTCTCCAATCAGTGTTTACAGGCTGAAGTCTGAGTGTGTCTCTGTCAAAAATAACCCCCTGCAGCCTCCCCCCAGCTGCTGTGGGATTTCACCAGCCAAGAGTGGCTGCCCAGGCCAGCCTCCAACCCGAAAGATCACTGAGGAGAGGAAGAGAGATTTGGGGGATGTTTTGGAGGAGGCTGTTAGAAGATACTGGGAATTTCCAGAGAGGAGAGTGCCCACCTCCATCCTTGCCTGTGGCTTTGGCTCCCCAGCTCACCCCTGAGCACCCCTGCTTGGGGCTTGAGGGTGGCATTCCTGTTCCCGGTCCCCACAGGCCTCCCCTCCATCCAGGTCTCTCCGGACCCAGTCTGTTCCGTCTCCATCTCTCCGTCCCGTCCCCTGTCTCTCCCAGTCTGTCTCTCTTTTGTTTTTCTCAGCAGTCCTCCCTGCCTGCCTGGCTCCCTCCCTCTTCCTCCTGCCTCGCAGGGAGGGGGGCGGGGCCGGTGGGGGCAGCTCCACCCTCCGCCCGCCCTGGGGCCTCATTCTGAGAGCAGCTCGGGGAGAGCGAGCGGGGAGGGAGGGAGAGAAAGGGAGAGAAGGAAGGGAGCCGGCGGCCGCTGCGTGTGTCTGTGCGTGTGCGTGTGCGAGTGTGAGTGAGTGTGAGTGCCGGGCCCTGCTTCTGCTGGTGCCCCGGCGGAGGGGCCTGCTGGCCTGGGGAGGGCGGGCGGGCTGCTTGGAGGCAGAGGCATAGGCGGGGAGAGCCGAGGAGGAGGAGGAGGAGGAAAGAGCGGAGCAGCCATTGTTGAGGGAAACCTTGCAAACAAAGAAGGCTCCGGACTCCCCGCGGCCCCCCGCCCCCCAGGCCGGCCCCCTGGCCCCCGGTCCCTGGCCCAGTGGCCATTGTAACTTTCCCCCGGGGCTGTGGCCGCCGCGGGGCGGGCTGAGGCTGTGCGTGAGAGTCTTTGTGCAGACCGCGGAGTGGAGCTCCCAGCCAGGCCTGCCCGTCCCACTCGGGACATGAGTGGCTGAAGTTGGCCCCCCCTCAGGCCTCACCCCAGCCAGGGCCCCTCTGGGCTCCCAGCTGCCCCCCCGCACCTCTCCTGGTCCCCTCAGTTCTCCCAGGTAAGTCTGGGCACCCTGCAAGCCTTTTGGGGGTGGGTGGAAGTCCTGGGTCTGGTCCGGGCCTGGGGGAGAGGTGCCCCAGCTCACAGAGGCCAGAGCCCTCGAGCCTGCTGACCTATGGTCAGCCCCCAAAGGGAGGAGGCCTGTCCTCGGCTCAGTTCGGTTACCATGGAAATGCCCAGCTGGAGATGCCCCCCTAAGGCCACAGGATGCCGCTTCCATTCAGAGAAAACTTTACTAGTTCTGGGCTCTTTCTCCTCCCCCTTCCTAAAGGCTCCCAGGTTGCCAGAGATGGGAGCCAGGGTTCTGCCTGACTCCAAGGCTGGGTGACACATCCAACCCCTCACCCCCACCCCCACGTTGCTACCTCTACCCCTGCTCCTGGGGACAGGCAGCAACTGGGACAGATGGTCTGGGTGATGTTCCCTCCCCTCCTCTTCTCATTCCCAAGCCCTTGTGCTGGGGTTACTGGGAGTTGCTGTGGCTCTGGAGAGATGCTGAGTTTTATTTGTGTCCATTTACTGGACGTGTAAATAGAGGCCCCTGAGCTTTGGGGTTTAGCTCTGCAGAACTGTTATCCAGCCCCAGGCAATGTGCTTGTCATTTCTGTAGTGAGAAACTGAAGCTCTGAAACTTTTTCCAGAGTTAGAGAGGAACCCTGGTGTCTTGCCTCTCATCTCTCTAGGATCTTGAGCTGACACTCAGAGTGGGCCTGAAACCAAGGAGCAGGGCAGTAATGGTTTTGGGAAAAGGGGGCCTAGGTAGAGGATGAGGGCCAGGTCTCCTAATTTAGACTGTTGGGTATATTGCCCAGGCATGGTTTCTGGTGGGCAGTGTGAGCTTTGACTTCTTACATGGCCTTATCTGTCTGTGGAGTGGCGGGGACTTGGGACTGGGTGGGACTGTCTCTTTCCCGAGGACATATGCTACTCACTTAGTTCTGACTGGCTTGTGAAGGCTGTGTGTTGTGCTGGGAGCCTGTGAATGTGACATCTGAGAGCTCATGTGTGGGGCGAGGGCCTGTTGCAGGCACCCTGATCCTGCCTGGGGCTGCTGGGTTCCAGCCCTTGGTAGGCATGTTGGGGCGAGCTGAGGGTGGAAGCCTGCTAGGCAGGATGAGACACACGCGTGTGCAGGTACACACAGGCTCTGAGTTTTGGCACCTTCAGGGACCATGTAGGGTAGGCCCCTCTGGGACCCTCCTTTGGCCCATATTGTGAGGAGGGGACCCAGGGGAGAGAATTACATGCACATGTTGGCACAGGGTCTTCCTTTGTTTTTCCCCCCACCAAGAAACAGAATAGATTTTGTATCAGAATTAGAGAGGGGGTTCAGATACAGCCAATTCAGCCACCCTTCCAAATGCAATCAAGTTTGTGGGACATGAGGAAGCAGCAGTGGCTAGGACTTCGCTTCACTTTCTCCTCCTGTCTGGTGGGGAGGGGGAAAATGGCATTTCAGGGGGCCCTGGCTGGCACCCAACTATGAATATAGCACTTCTTCCAGTCAGGTAATAGTAGAGCAGGAAACTCTGTGCTGCTGGGTGAGGTGGAGAGGGACACCTGTGCACAGGCATAGCTACACACCAGCAGAGACCCTGTCTAGTTACCACTTGCCTCCCAACTGAGCCCCTGAAACCTAGGCTCCTTCCCAGGGGCTTCTTATTTTCCGTTTGTAGGGAGAGTGGGATCCATTGGAGGCCCATCTGCCTCCACTGCAAGTCTAAGGAAAGAAAAGGGGTTGAGGCTTTAGGTTTCTGGTTTGTAGACAATACTGGACCACGGTAGGTGTGGGGGAGGGGCTGGGCTGATAAGGGAGTGGCCGTTGGTGGGAGAGGCAGAAGGCCCAACTGGTTATCTAGTGGGCGGCACCCAGCAGGCACCCCCTCCACCGGCCCCCCCCCCACCTTATCGTTTTATCCCCTGCCCTCCTGAGACCCTGGGGGTGGAGAAGGAGCAGAGAGTTGGCAAAATCCCCCTTCACCCTCTCCCAGCTTGGTCTCCCGAGTCCCATAGTGGGGTAGATCTACCATAGGATATGGGACTCAGAAGAATAGGCTCACGTCCTGGTTCTGCCAGTTACCAACTTGTTACCAACTCGGCAAGTCCCTTTGAGCTTTTATTAGCCTCATTTGTAAAATGGGAATGTTAGAGTCACTTCTGCTGCCGCACAAGGTTGTGGTAATGATTACATAAAATAATGTAGGTGAAAAGGGAGTTTATCAAAATTTTAGATTCTAATGTTTGTATATTTATCCTATGGTTATTGACGTTTCTTCCCGTTTTCAATTCTGTCATCCAGGGCTCAGCCACATGAAGAAATGGGCTCTTGAGTATTAGGACTGAGAACTTCTAGTTTGTAAAACAAAATTGGAGCCAGATTTAGAAGGTGGGATAGGTGTTCCCTGAGGTAATCTCCCTTTCACAGTGTACTCGGGTGTTCCAGAAGACCAGTTCTGTGCATACAGTCTTAACAGCCTTCCAGGAGCACTCCCAAGAGGGATTCGGGGGACCCCATCTTTGTTTCCCTTCTAGGTTGTTCCTCAAAGTCATTCAAGCTGTACTCACCGAAGGAGCCCCCGAACGGCAACGCCTTCCCCCCTTTCCATCCCGGCACCATGCTAGATCGGGATGTGGGGTGAGTTTCTTTTCTACTTCCTGTCCCTTTCCCATATGGCATCCTGCCTGAAAACGGGATGGAGTGACACCCCCAAATAACTCCTGTCTTCTACCCATTCTCATAGCCTTTTTGCTTTCACAGCCCAACTCCCATGTACCCGCCTACATACTTGGAGCCTGGGATCGGGTAAGTGGAGTCCAGTGGGGAGGTTGGTTCTCTCTATTACAGAGGTGAAGGCAGAGGGCGGGGGTGGGAGGGTCTGCTCCTACTAACCTCCCTTCTTCACTTCCCCCAGGAGGCACACACCATATGGCAACCAAACTGACTACAGAATATTCGAGCTTAACAAACGGCTTCAAAACTGGACAGAGGTATAGCCGGGGAAAGGAGCTGGGAGGGAGAAGGCCATCTGGGCATCCCTGTGCCATGTCTACTGATACACGCACCCCTCCCTATGCTCCTTAGGAGTGTGACAATCTCTGGTGGGATGCTTTCACAACTGAGTTCTTTGAGGATGATGCCATGTTAACCATCACTTTCTGCCTGGAGGATGGACCAAAGAGATACAGTGAGTGGCCTCTGGGGGTCCTGCCAGTTCTGCTGTGGGGCTGGGTGTTTGTCCCAGGGGATCTGTTCTGACAGGGATGTTATCTGCCTGACCACCTCTGAGAGCCTTCTGTTCTGAAGAGTTTGTCCCATCTCTGCAGCCATTGGCCGGACCCTGATCCCACGCTACTTCCGCAGCATCTTTGAGGGGGGTGCTACAGAGCTCTACTATGTGCTTAAGCATCCCAAGGAGGCATTCCACAGCAACTTCGTTTCCCTTGACTGCGACCAGGGCAGCATGGTGACCCAACACGGCAAACCCATGTTCACCCAGGTCAGCTCCCAGTTAGATGTGAAACACTGAAGGACCTAAGTTTGATTCCTCTACTGGCTTCCCAAGATGTACTTGGCTGTTCCCCAGGGAAGTGGCAAGATACGCAGGGCAAGCAGGCATGCTGCAGTTTTCAGCAGACATGTATTGAGTTCGTAGGTGACAGTTTTGGGTCACAGGGGGACACAAGTGAACACAAGCCTGTCCTCATGTAGCTTATAGTAGACGAGTGTTTTACTGGCTACATGAGGAGAGGACAAGGATCTATTAAGTGTTTCTGCTGTGCATGTGTGTGTGTGTATGGACTGGATTGGTGGGTGTGTGAGGAGATGGTCTGTGTCAGTAGTGCACACCCAAATTTATGTTCAGGTGGCAGGAGTGTGTGCAATGGGAGAGTCATGAGGAAATGGGAACAGGATACTTTTGGGTGTGTGGGGAGGTGGGCAGACTTGTGACAAGCTTGTTTCCAGGTATGTGTGGAGGGCCGGTTGTACCTGGAGTTCATGTTTGACGACATGATGCGGATAAAGACGTGGCACTTCAGCATCCGGCAGCACCGAGAGCTCATCCCCCGAAGCATCCTTGCCATGCATGTGAGTTACAGGCAGGACCTAAGACACCAGGGGGCGGGTGGGCAGCAGAAAGGGTGGAACCCGGTCTGCTGTGTTTCCCGCCGTGGCCCTAGACAAGGTTGAAATTTATCCATCTGAGAAGTGAATTTTTATATAGTAGCTCCTCCTCTGTCCAGGGTGTCACGAGGCTCAGGTGACTGGGCAGGTAAGCAGGTGCTAGTATTCTTACCTTTCTTTTCCCAGGCCCAGGACCCCCAGATGTTAGATCAGCTCTCCAAAAACATCACCCGGTGTGGGCTGTCCAATTCCACTCTCAACTACCTCCGAGTGAGTCTCTGATCACCTGGTTTCTACCCCACCCCATTCGGTCTCCGCTCCACACCTGTCCCCTGACAAGCCACCAACTGGTCTCCCCCCAGCTCTGTGTGATACTCGAGCCCATGCAGGAGCTTATGTCCCGCCACAAGACCTACAGCCTCAGCCCCCGTGACTGCCTCAAGACCTGCCTCTTCCAGAAGTGGCAGCGCATGGTAGCGCCCCCCGGTGAGTGCCTTGCACCTGCACCTGCTCTTTCCAGGATGTGATGCTGCTCCCCAAGGCTGCTCTTAGCTCCTCACGAAGCCCTTTCCTTGCTCCTGGGTCTGCAAGATTGGGATCAGGGTAGGCTCAGGCTCCTTAGGAGCCCTACCCTGCCTGAGTCTCCTTTCCCTGGCACAGCGGAGCCTGCACGGCAGCAGCCCAGCAAACGGCGGAAACGGAAGATGTCCGGGGGCAGCACCATGAGCTCGGGGGGCGGCAACACCAACAACAGCAACAGCAAGAAGAAAAGCCCAGCCAGCACCTTCGCCCTCTCCAGCCAGGTACCTGTAAGCATCTCGGCTTTCTTCTCTCTTCTGGGCTGCCCCACTGCTGACCCCTGACTCTTGACGCTGTCCCACCCTGAGCTCACTAGCACACGTAGAAGCAAAGACAAGACAGTTTTTCCCAATGGGGACTAACTCCTGTCTGAGAGTCCTCGTCTGTCGTACGCATGGCTGTGATCACATAGACTCAGACATAGCAACATAGGACACAAAGGAACGGACACAGCCGTGGGGACGTCCGGACATAAAGGATAAACAGCTTAGGGGCACACAGACCACCAGAGAGACACATGCTGACAGAAGGACACACAGACTTAAACGTGTGTGAATCTAGAATACACACACGTGCACGTACACACAGTCCCCCCCACTGGTGTTTTTGATCTGCTCCCTCTCTTACGTGTGGACAGAAGTTTAGGAGCCCCCTAAAATTTTGGAGAGATGGATTAGGGAGCCGGTGGAGTAGATCGACTTCTCCCAGAATCCAGTGGATGTGGGTTAAAAGCTGTGATGCTTTGCAGTCTTTCATTGGGAAGTATTGGAAGTATTCCAGGGGCTGAGGGTGTCAGAGGAGATGGGGTTGTAAGCTGGGATATGAGCGGGTGGCTGGGGGTTGAGTTTCCTGGGTGGGTACTGGGGCTCTGGGGGAATCTGCTGCCCTGGGCTGGGCGAGCCCCTGCCCCGATTATGTTTGGGGACCTCCGCCACTCTCAGGATGTGATGGTGGTGGGGGAGCCCACCCTGATGGGCGGGGAGTTCGGGGACGAGGACGAGAGGCTCATCACCCGGCTGGAGAACACCCAGTTTGACGCGGCCAACGGCATTGACGACGAGGACAGCTTTAACAACTCCCCTGCCCTGGGCGCCAACAGCCCCTGGAACAGCAAGCCTCCATCCAGCCAAGAGAGCAAATCGGAGAACCCCACGTCACAGGCCTCCCAGTAAAGGCCCCACCACAGCCACCCAGCGCTCTGCCTGCCTGCCCCACCCCTCGCAGCCCCAGGGAGCAGAAGACAGAATGAAAAGACTGAGCATCTGAAATGGGCAGCCTCATCCACCCACTTCAGGGAGGAACTGGACTCACTTGGGGGCAGGTGCCAAGATTTGTCCCCCAGTGGCCCTGGGCTGGGGCTGGCCTTTGCAGAGCCTTTTGGGGGAAGGGGGGCCTCATGTGGATGCCTCCATGGACCCTGGGCCTCTGAGAAATGTCCTGACCACCCCCCCACCCCCCGCCCAGGGCATTTGCCTCCATCCTCACCCCAGGTTCTGGGTACCCCCATCCTCCTGACTCCACCCCCTTCAAGCCCAGGGTTGTCTACACCCACAGCCCTTAGGGACTTAAAGTCATGGGGCTTGGTTGAATGCCCCTTCCCCAAACCTTCCCTTTAGGTGGCTGGTAGTAGAGGGGTAAAGCTCTGGACTCCTCCCTTCTGCCACCTATCCCAGCTCCAAGTTTTTTAAAAAATAATATTATTAAAAATGTAAGTTTAAAAAAAAAAATCACTCCTGTCCCCCCTCTTCCCCTTTTTAAAGGTCCAGCTACCTCCCTTCGCCTGGCATATGGGGAGCTTAGAGCCCATGTGGAGGAAGGGGGCTATGCATTACCATTTGATAACAGTTTGAGAACTTCAGACCAAGGAGACACTTTGCCATCTCTCTTCCCTTCTCCTCTGGGGTGATTGGAGTGGGGAAGGCACGCCATGGGGCAGGGGGCCATTGATGGCCTCGCCTGTGTGACAAGCCCCTGCTGTTGTCTCTGTCTCCCTCCTCTAGGACTCTGGCCTGCCCTCCTAGTGCTTGTGACTCCCTCTCTCCCAGCCCCCACCCCCTCCCTCCACGGTGTGTATATTCTTCACAAGCCCTCCACTAGAGCAGCTGTCTGCATGGTGGGAGGGGGAGGCTCCCTCCCTCAGGGAGTGTGGAGGGAAGGGAACAGCCTTGTTTGTTACTGTGTTTTTTGTTTTGTCTCAGTTGGGCAGGCATTGGGGTAGAGGAGGGGGTTCATGTACTCTCCAGTACTCTCCTTTCCCACCTTCTCAAACTGCATATCTAGTCCTCCCCTGCCCTTCAGAGGGGTAGGAGCCACTGAGGGTGTCCCCAGCTCTAAGCCCACCAGGGAGCAATAGGCTTTTGTCCTCCAGCTGAAGTAAAGGCTCTTCATCTCCCAATATCTCCTCCCTCCCCTTCTTCACAGAAGGACAGGGGAGGCAGCCAGGATCCTCAGCTCTGTCTCACAATTGGATGGATGTGTGGAGGCTCCAGGCCCAGGGTGAGGCCAAGAGCAGGGTCCCATGCATCTGGGCTCAGCTTTGTGGCTTCGCTGCCTTCTCCTGTGGCCAGTTCCAGAAGTGTTAGCACCACCTCTCCCCACTCTTCCTTCTGGATTTGGGGCCCTGCACATCCTGTTTCCTCCACTCCAGCTGCCACTATTGGAAGGATATTGTGTCAGGAGCTGAGGGAAGGGGTAGGGAAGATGGATGTCCCACCCCAACTGTAATGCCCTTTTTTTTTTTTTTTTTTTTTTTGGGCCATTTGAGTCATGTATGGTATCGATCAATAAAGAGACTTTTTGGTTTGAGAGTGTCTTGGTTGGTCATTGATGCCTATGACTCAATCCAAGGCAGCCTTTTCTCCTTCCCACAGCCGCTACAAACCACCACTGGGGAGGAGGTGTAAATGGACTTGTGAATTCCCTCTCCCATCTCCCTTTTCCCTTACTCTTGCGGTGTTGCTCTTCCTGTTTCCCAGGCTTTCCCTTCCCGGATTGCTGTTCTGCGCCCCTAACTCTTCTGGTCCTTCAGAGGCAGGGTTCCTGGAATAGACAGCCTTGAGTTAGGGAGCTAGGGGTGGGGTGAGGGAAGGGGTCCTCACCTGGTAGGCAGCTTGGATTGGAAGAACTTTGGACTGTTAGATTCGGTCTAATGCTCAGGAGACTCAGGCCTGTTTTTGTAAGCTTCCTACCCCTACCTGGCCTCTAGCTTACCAGCCCAGCTGAGCTCTGCACTAGTCTCCCCAGGAGTGAGGACCCTGGGTGGGAAAGGAGGAGAGAGTAGAAGGATTGTCTCCTTGCTGACTTTGGGTGGAGGCTCAGAGGGAGGAGGATGCTTCAGTGCTATTGCTCGGAATGGCCTGAAGCTCCACAGAGAGGAAGGAGGAGGAAGTCTCAGACTCATTTCCAGGTGGTGATGATTGTCCCTTATTCACTTCCTCCCCAACTGTTCCAGAAGATTGGCAAGATAGGGAGACCCTGCAGTGGGTTCGGGATGGGCTATTAGCACCTGCAAAGTCTCCTACCCAGTCTCCCTCATTTTTAGGGGATGGGGGGCTGTGCCACTTAGCATTCAAAATCAGCTTTTGGGATCTTAAGTTTCCTGACCCGGGATTGAACCCAGGCCATGACTGTGAAAGTGCCAGGGAATTACCAGTTTTCCTCCTTTTCATCCCAGACAGGGGAATCTGAGGCCTCACTGTTCCCCTCTTGTCTCTGGATCTGAAGTAAGGCCTCTAGACCTGCACTTCTGCCCCCATCTCCAAGCTGGCAGGAAGAAACCAGAGCAAAGGACAGTCTGGCCCAGCCCCACCCTCCAGTCTGTGCAGTTACCTTGGCCCTGCCCTGCACCAGCCCAGCTCCTTGTTGCCCGAACACCTCAGAACTCCAAGGCATGCATTTGTATACACACACACACACACACCCCACCCCTCTGCGGGCCTGATCTGGCTGAAGGACATTTACCAGCCATCTGTGACCACCAACTCACCCTGGAAGTCCTAGGTGACGCCTGTCTGCAGTGTATTTGTGTCAGGCAGTAGGTAACATCTGGGGTTTTTGTGAGGTAGTGTATGTAGTAACTTCTGAAAGAGGGCTTGGATATGTGTATGTAAGGGAGTCTGTGAATAGGTGTGTGGGCTTGTATATGTGTTTATTTATGATGTGTGTCTTAGTGGATTCATTGATTCAGCTAATACGCATTGAGCCCTCTCCAGGTGCCAGCCTCAACTTCAGGTGCTAGGAATGTGGTGCTGAACAAGGCAGAGAGGGCATGACCATTAGGTGTGATTGGCAGCTTCAAGTACATAAATGAGGACGTACTGTTGAATGCATGGCTTGGCAGTATGATCATGTTGGGTTATGGGCCTGCCAGGGTGGGCCTTTGACTGGGTTTCAGCACGTGCAGTTTCCCATTCTGTGTGTGTGTGTTTCTAAAAGGGAGGTGGGGGTCATGGGGAGAAGTAAATGGCTAGGCCTAGACTCTGCCCTGCTTGGGGGAAGGGAGTGGCCCAGAAAGACAGGAGAACCCACTTTTTGAACTCAGGAAACAGTGACCAGCAACTTCCTCTGGAGCCCCAGGTCTGGCTCCTCCCTGTTTGCCCCAGCGGCCCTTCTGGGGAAGGCCCTTGTTCAGGAGGCGTTGCTGGGGAGTGGGGAAGTAAGAAGCCCTTCAAAGCCATCATGTCCTCTGTTTTCAGTTGCAGTTGAGGGCCCAGTCCCAGGCCCAGCATGAAGCTGGAAAATTTGTTTCAGCCCAGCTGGGTATCCAGCCTGGCCCTACTGTGGAAGCCCAGGCCCTTACCCCCAGACCCCAGCTCAGCCTGAACCCAGCTCCTTCCCCATGTTTCCTAACCCAGTCCCATCCAGCCTGATCTCCAGCCCTGATCTCAGGACTGCTAGTTTAGTCCAGTACAATTTCCAGCCCCTTTTGTACCTTTTGCCCAGTCGAGCCTGACCTTTGACCCCTTTCCTAAAGGTAATACTCAGGCCCAGTTCATTCTGACCTCCAGCTCCTTCCCCTAAGGTGAAAAGTTTGAAGCTGCCCTCCCAGGGTCTCCCTCGCATCCCTTTTTTCACAAAGTAGGGCCTCATTTGGGGGCTTGGTAAAAGTAGAGGTGAGAGAACAAGATTAGGAGATACAGCTGGGATGAAAAAAGGGCAGGTCAGGGAAGACGGGGTTGAAGGGCAGGGGGTACCAAGGATGGCGCAGGCTGAAAAGAATGTAAAATGTGAGTCAGCAGCCCTGGAATTCCAAACTGAATTTTGAAGATGGTGGTTTTGGCCTCCACTGGACCCAGCTCCCCAGTATCCAGAATGCTACAACTCTCTACCATATGGCCAAAGTTGCAATCTCTCAGGACCACCTCTGAAGCTCCTTCTCACCCCATCCTGAGGTCTTCAGTGAAGCAAAACAGGAAATGAGTGGCAGACCACACACCCTGCAATTCCTATCCTAGAGAATGGGGGCAACGGAAGCTGACCCAGGTTCCTACTCCACCAATTCCAGGACCCTTTTTCTGAAGTAGCTAAAACCTGGATTACTCCCATCCCTGCTTCCCCACCTCTGTGCCACCAGCTCACCTCTCCAGGAGAAGAACCTAGAGACAGTCCCTTGAGAAAAGCCCCAGAGAGGCCTGGAAAGGAAGAATCTTTCCCCCACAACCCCCAAACCAGTGAGGCTGCCTGGGGGAAATAGGTGTAATTTCTTGTTTGCCTTTAATGACGTCAGGTGCACAGAATTAGATTAATCATACCCTTGTTTCATGATACACTCTTTTCATTGCCCTATGCACAGAACACATTTATTTAATTACAGTACTGTCATTAAGAACTTATCATATGAAAGCTAAGATCTTGGTGATAACTCCATCCTTCTCCCAAAGTATCCGCCATTCTTTTTTCCTTTTTATTTTTTCCAAACTTTAACCTTTCAGGTGAACAGCGAAGGGACTCAGCCATACATATACATGTATCCATTCTCCAAACCCCTCTCCCATCCAGGCTGGCACATAACATGGAGCAAAGTCCCATGTGCTATACAGTAGGTCCTTTTTGGTTATCTAAAATAAAGCAGTGTGTACATGACCTTCCCAAAGTCCCCAACTATCCCTTCCCCTTGGCAATCGTAAGTTTGTTTTCTGTGAGCCTCTTTCTGTGTTGTAAGTTCATTTGTATCATTTCTTTTTAGATTTCACATATAAGGAATGTCATTCAATATTTCTCCTTCTTTGTCTGACTTTACTCAGTATGACACACTCTAGGTCCATCCATGTTGGTGCAAATGGCATTATTTCATTTTATTTAATGGCCAAGTAAGACTCAGTTGTTTATATGTACCACATCTTTATTATCCATTCCTCTGTCAATGGACATCTAGGTTGCTTCCATGGCTTGGCTATTGTAAACAGTGCTGCAATGAACATTGGGGTGCATGTATCCTTTCGGATCATGTTTTTCTCTGGATACATGCCCAGGAGTGGGATTGCAGAGTCATATGGTAGCTCTGTTTTTAGTTTTTTAAGCAATCTCCACACTGTCCTTCATAGTGGCTGTACCAATTTACATTCCCACCAACAGTGTAGCAGGGTTCCCTTCTCTCCACACTCTCTCCAGGATTTGTTGTTTGTGGATTTTTTGGATGATAGCCATTCTGACCAGTGTGAGGTGATATCTCTTTGTAGTTTTGATTTGCATTTCTCTAATAACTAGCAATGTTGAACATCTTTTCATGTGCCTGTTGGCCAACTGTGTGTCCTTTTTGAAAAAATGTCTATTCAGACCTTCTTCCCACGTTCTTTGAATAGGTGGTTTGTTTTGATGCTCTTCAGCATCTTAAGCTGTTTGTAATATTCGGAGACTAATCCATTATAAGTCACATCATTTGCAAATTTTTCTCCCAATCTGTGGGTTGTCTTTTCATTTTGTTTATTGTTTTCTTTGCTGTGAAAAAGCTTTTGAGTTTATGTAGGTCCCATTCTTTTTTCCTTTTTATTAGTTTATCTCAGATTTATGTATTCCCAACTTTTTTTAGGCTTTTTTTTTTTTTTTAAACTTTATTATAGAGTAATATTGAGTATGTAGTTTTTGGCTTCTTATTATTTTTACTTAATATACTAAGAATCATATTGTTACACATTCCTGAGTTCATGCATTTTGATAGCTGTGTAGTATTCCATGTGTGACTATACCACAATCTTTCATTCTCCTGTCTGTGGACATTCTTATCATGATTTCTGCTATCATGAAGAGCCCTCCTAGGAAAATTTTTATTCCTTTTTCCTGTTGTACATGTTCAGAGGTTTTTTTTTTTTTGGTTATATATTTAGGTGTGATTTCTGCAAATTCATGTTCCCACCTCTGAAGCTCAAATCTGAGTGCTTTCACTATGACAGAGGATCTGGGGTTAACTTGAAATAAAGTTCAGACATTTATTGAGCACCTGCTATATAAGTTATTCTCACTATATTCATTCATTCAGTCAGTCATGCTACATTTAGTTAGCATAGTCCTTAGCATATGCTAAGGACTGGAGATAGAACAGTAGACAAGAAAACAAGACATAGAGTTGGGTGGGAAAATAGATATTACACAAATGGTTGCATACATATGCAATTACAATTTATATATAACTGAATTGTGCAGGTTAGATGTATAATAGAGACCTAATTCATTATTTTTAATAAATGTTAAAATGTTTGTTTTTGGCTGCGCTGGGTCTTCATTGCTACACAAAGGGCCTTCTCTAGTTGTGGAGAGTGGGGGCTTCTTATTGTAGTGTGCAGACTTATTGCAGTGGCTTCTCTTGTGAAGTACGTGCCCTAGAGCACACAAGCTTCAGTACTTGGAGCTGGAAGGCTGAGTTGTGGCTCGTAGGCTCTACAGCGCTGACTCAGTAGTTGTGGCGCATGTCAGTCAGCCCAAGGCATGTGGAATCTTCTGGAATCAGGAATCAAACCCACGTTCCCTTCATTGCCAGACAGATTCTTAACCACTGGACCGTCGTGGTAGTCCCTAGAGACACCTAGTTTAAACGTGTGTGTTAAAGAAGGCCTCTCTAAGGAAGTGGTCTATCACTATCAGCTAAGACTTGAAGAACTGGGAGGACTTGGCCAGGTGAAGAGGATTTCAGGTGGAGGAAACAGGCCCTGATGCTGGGAAGTGTTTAGTGGTTTGGGAGAATAGAACACAAGTGGGTTCTGAGCCTGGTGAGCGAGGAGATATGGTGGCAGGAGAGAGAGGCTGTGGCCAGATGGGACAATGCCATGGTGTCAATGACGATGATGATGATAGCAGTTAACACTTATTCTGCACAGGTATTGTGAGAAATCCTTTGAAAGCTGAAAGAAAGAAATCTCTTTGAAAGCTGACCACTACTTGTGTTGTAGGGACTGTTGTTATCTCCCATTAACAGGAGGAAACTAAGGGCCAGAGAAGCCAAGCAATTTGCCTAAGCTGACAAAGATAGCAAGGATTTTGAATTTCATCCAGATGTAATAGATTGTCACTGCAGGGTCTAAGGCAGGTTACAGTTAAGACCTGGTCCCTGCCCTCCTGAAACTCCCTGAACAGGGGAAAATCAGACCTGACCGCAATCTGAGTAAAAGCACACCTCAGGGAGCAGGATTAGAAACCTGTGACATCCTTTAGACTAATAGGGAGAGAAATCTCTTTGTGTTGACCAGAGAGATCTGGGAAGACGTCTTGCTGAAGGTGAAATTGGTTGTAATTGTGAGAGGGAAGGTGACAGGTGATTTTGTCAAGAATCGACAGACATTCTAAGGGATGGCTTTAGGGAAGGTACTGAAATAGGATGGTGAGTACTTTGCTGGATAGAAGAGAAGGAATCAGCAAAACTGCTCTTCATGGTCTTTCTAAATTGTACAGTTTCCAATGACAAGTTGAGAAATTTATTTTTTCTCATTGTATTTTCTTTTGGGGGGCAGTGTCCTAACTGCTAGGCCGTCAGGGAATCCCCAACTTGAAAAGTTTAGACTTAATATTATAGGGAGTGGGAAGCCACCAACAGGTCTGAACAGAGAAGTGACTTAGATATTTTTTTTTAAGTAAGATTGGTTTGGCCTGATATATAGAACTAGAAAAGGGGGACCAAGTAGGGGGCCATGAAGTCCATACTCTAGCAACTTAAAAAACCCAAACAAAAAGATCCTAACTTATCATAAAATAAATTTTACAAGATTAAAGAATTAAATGGAAGCAAATAAAATTAGAAGGTAATAAAACGAAATAGTATTCACCAACTTTCTAGAAGTATGTGTGCAAAGTATAAACTTGTAAGATTTTAAATACCATAGAAGAAATCAGAAAGGAAAAGAATGAATTAAAAAAAGGAAAAGTGATCATTTTGACTGCAAATTTATAACTTTGGTATATGTGTGTGTAAATAAAAAAATAGATCCTCGCTCCCTACCCCCCCTATCACAGCCGAAAAAACAAATGGGTATGCTGGGAAATATATTTGCAGCAAATATGATGATTTACAATCTTTTTGCACAACTATTAATGCAAAATAGTTTTTTAAAAGAGGCTCTTCAATAGATAAAAGGGTAAAGGACAATTTCAGAGGAGGAAGTATCAATACTAAGTCTAAAACACATAGAACTATAGTGATTTAATTCTATTTAAATAGTATGGCCCTTTTTGTCTATTAAAGTAACAAATAACAGCTTTATTGAGATACAATTTGCGCACCATACAGTTCACCCAGTTAAAGTGTACACAATTCAATGGCTTTTAGTATATTCTTTTTTTTTTTAGTATATTCTTAAGTGTTGTGCAAACATCACCAAAACCTATTTTAAAACATTTTCATCATTCCCAAAAGAAAACCTATACCCAATAACAATCACTCAGTATTTTCCCCCACTATCCCAGCCCCAGGAAACTATTCATTCACTCTGTGTCTTTTTAAGTTTACCTATTCTAGACATGTCATATAAATGGATTCATACAATATATGGTCTTTTGTGCCTAGCTTCTACCACTTACCAGAATATTTTCAAGTTTCATCCATGTTGTCTCATGTATCACTGTTTGATTTCTTTTTATTGCCAAATATAATTTTTCATTGTATGAATATACTACATCTTATTTATCCATTCATCAGTTGAGGGACATTTGGATATTTTTCTTCTTTTTGTCTGCTATGAGTAATGCTGCTATGAACATTTGCATACACATATTTGATTAGATACATATTTTGATTTCTCTAGGATATATGCCTAGGAGTGGAATTGCTGGGTCAAATGGCAACTCTATGTTTAATCTTTTGAGCAACTGCCAGACTTTTTTCTAAAGTGACTGTACCACTTTACAGTTCCATTAGAAAGATTCTGATTTCTTTATATCCTCCCCAACACTTGTTATCATCTTTTTTTTTTTTAACCATAACCATCCTGAAGTGTGCAAAGTAGCATCTCATGATGGTTTTGATTTATATTTCCCTGATAACTAATGACACTGAGCATCTTTTATTAGCCATTTGTAAAGTATTTTCTTTGGAAAAATGTCTATTCAGATCTTTTGCCCTTTTAAAATTCCTTGAGATTTTTTTTTTGAGTTATAGTTAATGTACAATGTTGTATTAATTTCAACTGTACAGCCAAGTGTTTCAATTATATATATTCTTTTTCAGATTATTTTATTGAGTTGTAAGAATTATTTATATGTTATAGACATAAGTCTTTTATCAGATATATTATTTGCAAATGTTGTCTCCCATTCTGTGGGGTGTCTTTTTGCTTTTTTGAGGGTGTTTTTAAAAAAATATTTATTTACTTGGCTGCACCAGGTCTTAGTTGCAGCATGCAGGATCTTCGATCTTTATTTGGCATGCAGGATTTTTAGTTGCACCAGGTGAGATCTATTTCCCTGACCAGGGATCAAACCTGGGACCCCACATTGGGAAGTTCCTGACAGTGTCTTTTGAAGCAGAAAAGTTTTAAACTTTGATGAAGTCCAAATTATTTATTTTTTCTTTTGTTGCTTGTGCTTTTGGTGTACTTGGTAAACTTTGCATTGAAGTATAACATACAGAAAAGTACACCTATCATAAAAATACAACTTTACAAATTTTCTCCAACTGAACACACAAACTGGACCAGCACTGAGATCAAGAAGTAGAACATTACTAGCAACCTAAAGTCTTCCTCATGACCCTTCCCCATCATTTTCCCTCTCCAAGCATAACCACTGTCTTATTTTTTAATGCCATGATTGGTTTTATCTGTTTTTTGAAGTATATAAATGGAATCATACTAAAGAGGCAAAGATTTTCAATGATCCTACCCAATACTGGGCAGGATGTGAAGAGACTTAGAATCTCATATACTTTGAGTAAACTAATCTCTCAGAAAAGCAACCTGTATCATTGTGCACAACCTTTGACCCACTAATTTCGTTTCTGGGATTCACAGCATTAGCTATAAAAAGTCTGCAAACTCCAGAAAGTGATGGATAGGAGAATGGCTTGGTTAACTGTGGGATATCCTAACAAAGGAATGCTATATAGCCATCAAAATGATGCTTACCAAGAGGTTAAAAGAATGAAAAATACATTTATGATCAGTGCTAACTGAAAAAGTAGGATGATAAATTATCATTCTATAAATGATAATACAAAATGGCTGCAATTCTATAAAAGGTCTGTGCCTGGGGAAAAAAAATACAATGGGAAGAAGGTATAATGGTGACAATTAGATGATTGCATTCTATGTGGATTTTTCTTCTCTTTGCCATTTTCAGACTTTCTTTAACCTACTCATGCTACCTTTATAACAACAAATACTAACCATAAAAGAGATGGAATCCTGGTGGGAAGTAGCAAAGACCTGAATTAAGGAGTATGTGTGGGACCGGGAGAGAAGCAAGAGAACAGATACAATCTGGCTGCCTACTGAATATGGGGAGGGAGTAGAGGGGAAGGATGGAAGGCAACATTAAGGTTTGGAGGAACACATGTCATGAACAAAAATAGGGATCCCTGAAGTAATCACAGCACAGTGGTTCAGAGCACAGGCTCCTGCCAGAGACACCTTCTTTTTTGAATCCTGGGCCAACCACTGATGAGTGGATAATCCTGAACAAGTTATTTAATCTCTTTGAGATGTTTCCTCATCTCTAAAATGGGGATAATATTAGTACCTGTCTTAAAGTATTGTTAGGAGTAAATGATACAGAGAATTTGGAAAATGCCTGGCACAGAGTAAACGTTCAGTAAAGATTACCTCTTGTGATATGCCCAGAGGCCCTGGGAGATGGGTGGGGGTAGGTGGAGTAGGGCTAAGACTTCTCAGTCCCCAGCCACCAGTCAGACCAGAAATGGTACCTCCATCTCCCCTCTTTTAGCCTGCTCAGTGCCTGGAGGTCACCCTAGGAGATTCTCCAAAGCCCACAGGAGTGAGAATGGCTGGGATCCTGAAGTGGGAGGTGTGGAAGGATTGGTTTGGAGGAATGGGAGCATTAAGAGCTCAGGTCAGTTCAGTCACCCAGTTGTGTCTGACTCTTTGCTTCCCCAGGGATGCAGCACGCCAGGCTTCCCTGTCCATCACCAACTCCCAGAGCTTGCTCAAACTCATGTCCATTGAGTCAGTGATGTCATCCAACCATCTCATCGTCTGTCGTCCCCTTCTCCTCCTGCCCTCAATCTTTCCCAGCATCAGGGTCTTTTCTAATGAGTCAGTTCTTCACATCAGTGGCCAAAGTATTGGAGCTTCAGCTTCAGCATCAGTTCTTCCAATGCATATTCAGGACTGATTTCCTTTAGGGTTGACTGGTTTGCTTTAGGGTTGACTGGTTTGATCTCCTTGCTGTCCAAGGGACTCTCAAGAGTCTTCTCCAGCACCACAGTTCAAAATCATCAAATCTTTGGCACTCAGCTTTCTTCATGGTCCAACTCTGATGTCCGTACATGACTACTGGAAAAAAACACAGCTTTGACTATCTGGACCTTTGTTGGCAAAGTATTGTCTCTGCTTTTTAATATGCTGTCTAGGTTTGTCATAGCTTTTCTTCCAAGGAAGAAAGCTTTTAATTTTATGGCTGCAGTCACCTAAGAAACTGTAAATTGAGTAGGCCAGCCTAGCTGCAAAGCAGAGAGGCTCTGAAGCACCCCATCAGAGCCCTCCTGTCCCACCTTGGTACATCAGGATGCTTTCTGGATGATCTAAGGAGGGCACGGGCTTCCCTTGTGGCTCAGCTGGTAAAGAATTTGCCTGCAATGCAGGAGACCTGGATTCTATCCCTGGGTTGAGAAGATCCCCTGGAGAAGGGAAAGGCTACCCACTCCAGTATTCTGGCCTTTAGAATTCTATGGATTGTATAGTCCATTGGGTTGCAAAGAGTCGGACACGACTGAGAGACTTTCACTTCACAAGGAGGGCACAGCGGAGTTTCTCTCCCATTGTCCAGGAGGTTCTCGCTAATTGGGTCCATTCTGTCTCACCACTCTGCCTCCTCTACCACTTAGACCCAGATTTGTGAGAGCTTAAAAAACAAGGACAGCCAGTGGGACATGACAGGAAGATAAGGGGAGCACCATTTGCAAGTTTGGCCTCCAGAGGCCGCCCTGCCACTACCCCTCCCCTCCCCCCACAGGGAGTAGGATATGTGTCTACAGTATGGAGAGCTACTTGGATATCTGGCTGAAGCCAAAGACCACATTTGTTCCGGTCCCCCTCCCAGGTTTTGAGATGTGAGGCTGGCTACATAACTGTACCTGGTGCTTGCCTTCATCTTCGATCTTGTAACCTTCCTGTCCTGAGTTCACCAGCTGCTTAGGTGAGTTCTGCAGGTGCTGTTTGTTCCAAAGGCCAGTTCCCAGCACCGCATATCTGCCTGCTTCCTGCTGGGCGAGAGCACGCTCCTCTTGTTTGTTACCCTTTCCCTACCCAGTACCCACTCCTCTTGTCTGAAAGCTAGTCCCTCAGGTCAGGAGCCACCTTTGGTCTCCTCAGGAAGTTCCCATCATAGCCTGTAACCCCTCCTTGCCTTGTGCAACTTGCTCCCCACTTTTGTTGCAGGAAGGGGGACCCCTTCCAGGGCCCGAAACTGGGCTCTTGTCTAAACTCGGAAATGAATTGTCCTAGGAGACACATGTGCTGACAAAGCAAGAGATTTTATTGGTAAAGGGCACCTGGGCGGAGAGCTATATAGGGTAAGGGAACCCAGGAAGAACTGCTCTGCCATGTGGCTTGCAGTCTCGAGTTTTACAGAGATGGGATTAGTTTCCTGATTGTCTTTGCCCAATCATTCTGACTCAGAGTCCTTCCTGGTGGCGCACACATTGCTCAGCCAAGACGAATGCTAGTGAGAGGGATCCTGCGAGGTGGACGGACACGTGGTGCCTCCTTTTGACCTTTCCCGAACTCTTCCGGTTGGTGGAGGCTTATTAGTTCCATGTTCCTCACCTGGACCTCCTGTCGTAAAACAACTCATGCAAATGGTTACTAGGGAGCCTGGCCAGGATGGGTGGTTTCAGTCAGCGTGCTTCCCGGAACACTTTCACCTTCTGGGCCCCATCTCTCCAAGAAACATCCCCTTTCATTACATAGAACTCCCTGAACCCAGCCCCTGCCTGTACCCTAGTTCCTCTCATCTGCCTCTGACCCGTTTTCCATTTTTCTCTTTTATCCCGGACCCCTCACCTCCAGCCATCTTCTCCTAACTTCCACACCCCCAACTATCCTCCACTGACCTCAACCTTTCGGCACTTTCTGACCTGCATTTGAGTTCTTGTCCCCTCTCCCTCCTGCCTGGTCTCCCCAGGGGCTGGAACATCTGCAGCTTATAAACAGTACGCAGCCGCAGGAGGCCATTTGCTACAGCAGCAGTGCCCTCGGAAATAACATGTACAGACTCCTCTCCTTCCTCAAGTCCATTCTTCAGGCCCAGAGGGGACTTAACCTCCCTCCACCCCTGGGAATTTCTGAGTCCTGGACTCTGATCCCACCCCCACTCCAGAATCCCAGCCTCCCAGAGAGCCTGAGTCACACATGGGAGTGTCAGATTCCAGGCATCACAGTCACAGATGTGAGATATCAGCCCACTCAATCTCATCTCTCTGTCCCTTCTCTTGAGATTTCTGGACAGGAAACCCTCTTCCCCCCAAATTTTCCCTTACTCCCGGTATCCTGACCCTGCCCCATCTAACTCCCAGGACACAGATATGAACACTATCTCCTGGAAAGGAGACCATCAGAAAAATCCAATCCAACCTGCTGGGCAAGATGGAAGCAGCCTGCATGGAACTAGGAGGGGCTGGGGAACTAGGAGGGGCTGGGGAACTGGTGGCCAATTATCATCCTGTCTTCCCCGGATTTCAGGCCCTCGCTAGGGATCAGCATGTGGATCATCCTCCATGGGTATCTCCATTATGTTTTTTTAACATCACAAAGCAATTCTTCCAGACCAGCGGGGTGTCCTACACTTCTACCTGGAGATGGCATCCAATCCCGCAAGTTAAGAGCTCAGTCCCACTTTGGATGCCAATCATAAGTCCAGGTTGTGACCTGTGCTTCTGACTGACTGGTTATTGATTGGATATTCCCATACCCCCCTCCTTGGTTTGATTAATTTGCTAGAGTGGCTCAGAGAACTTAGGGAATCAGTTTACTTACTAGATTACCAGTTTATTACATAGGATATTAAAGGATATGAATAAACAAAAGGTGAAGAGATATATATAAAGTTCTAGGAGGGTCCTGAATGCAAGAGCTTCTCTCCCAGTGGAGTTTGGAGTATACCAGCTTTCTCTCCTGTGGATTCATTCTGGTTCACCAAGCTGGGAGGTCTCTGAATCCAGTCCCTTGGGGGTTTTTTGGAAACCTTATTACATGGACTTCAGTGGCTCAGATGGTAAAGAATCCGCCTGCATTGCAGGAGACCTGGGTTCGATCCTTAGGTTGGGGAGATCACCTGGAGGAAAGTATGGCAACCCACTGCAGTATTCTTGCCTGGAGAATCCCTGTGGACAGAGGTACCTGGCATGCTACACAGTCCATGGGGTCACAAAGAGTCAGGCTGAGCAACTAAATTTTTTTTTTTATTATATAGACATGACTGATTAAATCATTGGCTATTGGCAATGGATTCAACCTCCAGTCCTTCTCCCTTCCCTGGAGGTCAGGGGTAGAACTGGAAGTTCCATTCCTCTAATCACTAGGTTGGTTCCCCTGGCAACCAGCCCCAACCTTAAGGTACTTTCTGAAAGTCACTTCATTAACATAAACTCTGGAGTAGTTGAAAGAGGGTTTGTTATGAATATCAAAACACATTTCTTAGACAGATTTATCAATTAAGAAGCTCCAAGGATTTTAGGAGTTCTGTGCCAGAAATGGAGATGAAGACCAACTAAACATTTCTTATTATAAATCACAATATCTCAGCATCAAAAGCCCATGCTGGAATCCTTTTCTGAACAGATTGAGAGTAAGAAAGATAGGTTTTGGGGGGTGACCGTGGGCAGGCAGCCCAATCCAGGCTCAGCAAGAAGCAAGCCCACAGTGATAGCAGCCAGGCTCCCCTAGCTGGATGAACAAATGCTTGGGAGGACGGTGCAACCATGAGGCTTGCATCTTGCTTCCACCTCTATGGAGCTGGATCGTAGACATATTTTAACTGAGGACCAGTATAGACATCTACACTCAGCAAAGAACAATTCCATTTCGAACAACTGGCAGGTTGAGAAGAGAGAGGGCACCTCAGTTATACTAAGTGTGCATTCAATGATTCAAGCATTTTTCACACAACATGGATTTTATAAGCAAGGCAACTTCCAAATCTGGTGCTCAACCATTGAAACAGCAATCGGTTCCAAACTGGCTGAGTGGGACTTACTGAGAGGCCAGCTCTGCCTTATTTTACAGATGATTGAAAGAATTTTCATGTTTTGACTACATGATCTAATTTTTGACCTATATGTTTATTTTTTTTTAAATAATTTTATTTATTTATTTTTGGCTGCACTGGGTCTTCATTGTTTTGTGTGGGCTTTCTTGAGTTGTGGTGAGCAGGGGCTACTCTTCATTACAGTGTGTGGACTTATTGCAGTGGGTTCTCTAGTTGTGGAGCACAGACTCTGGGTGTGAGGGCTTCAGTGGTTGCAGCATCTGGGCTTGGTTGTTGTGATGTGCGGGCCCTGGAGCTCAGGCTCAGTAGTTGTGGCCAATGGGCTTAACTCCTCCTCAGCATGTAGAATCTTCCTGGACCAGTACTCCAGCTGGTGTCCCCTGTATTGACAGGTGAATTCTTATCCATTGTGCCGCCAGGGAAGTCTGCTATGTGTTCACTTTAAAATCGCATCTCCTGGTATAGTATAATTCTGTCCTAGTTACTTTGTGACCCTTTTTCCATCATTTATCCTCTGAGCCTCCATTTTCTCCAGTGTAAAACAGTTAGAGGAACTGACCTTAGAGATTCCTAAGGTTCCTAACTATTAGTGCCCTCCAAATGATATGTATAGAATTTACATCTTACAAGTTCTTCCATATTCATTCTCTCTTTTAATTCTCAAAACTGTTCTATAATATAGATACTATTTCTTTTCCTCTTTTATGACTGAGTACATTGAGGCTCAGAGAGCTTGAGAAAATTATTCAAGGTTGCACAGACAATAGGTGGTAAAGGCAGAATTAAATCCTTGTGAGTTCATTTCCAGTGTGTCTCCAGGTAACCTTCTAACAATTGGAAGGAATGCCCCAACTGTTAGCAGGGCAGGCCAGCTCTCTTGAAGGGTTGGGGCTAGTTAAAATGGAAGGATGTTATATTTTCATATGTACCTCCTTTGCTTTGTAAGTTTCAGTGCTCTTCGGCTTTTGTTCACATGCCTGTGTTTCCTAAGTACAAAGCTAAACTCTTGCTGCTAAGGCAGTCCACTCATGGCTGGGGGACCTATCCTGGAGCTGAGAGGGGTTTCCCAGGTCCACATGGGAGGGGAAAAGGTGCTAACCTACGGCCTGTAGGCCTGTCTGTTTTCTAGTTCCAGGTCTTTCACATGCTAGCCAAGGATCTAGCTTTCCTGTTTGCTGCTTAGTTTTCTCTGTAATATGGGCATCATAACTGCTGCTGTGTGGGCTTCAGACAGAAAGGTGACAGGGAGGTACTTTGAGGTGTGAAATGCTCTTTCGGTGTGTGTGTGTGTCTGTGTGTATTGAGGAGAGGTAGAAGTTATCCACAGAGTCTCCAGGACTGTAGCCCCAGCTAGGCCTGGCAGAGCTGTTCCTCTCCAGGCTGAGGTCAAAGCCAGGTCCTCTTCCCACTATCAACACCAGAGCCTGGGTCCTGTTTATTGTTCTCAGCTCCTCTCCTAGCAACCAAAGTGTTGAAGGTTTTGCAAGCAATGGGGACCTTGCCTCTCAGCTCACTAGGAAGAGGGGCCAGCGCTTCAGTGCGCGGAGCTCTGCCAGCAAGTGCAAGTTAATTGCCTGAGTCTTGACCTCAGCCTTAGCCTGGTAAGAGAGCCTCCCATAACCTTTAGCCTTTTACTGCTACCCTGAGTTTGACCCAGAAAAGATAGCCTCCACCCAAGATATACATCCTGTCCTTAGGGAGACCTGATGAGGAAGACCCAACCTCATTCTTTCCCTGTGTATTAGCGTTCCAGGGCTGCAGTAACAAATTACCACAAGCTTGTCTGTAAATAACAGAAATGTGTTCTCTCACAGTTCTGGAGGTCAGAAGTTCAAAACCAGGATGTTCACAAGACTGGTTTGTTCCAGAGAGCTCTGAGGAGAATCCATCCCATGCCTCTTTACTAGCTTCTGGGCGCAGGCAGCTACACTTGGCGCTCCTCCTGCTTCTGTCTTCGCACGACATTCTCCTCCTGTGTCTTTGTGTTGTCTCCTTTTCTGTCTTATGAGAATATTCATTCTTGGATTTAGGACCCACTTTAGTCTAGGACGATCTCCTTTTGAAATCCTTACCTTAATTAAATCTGCAAGGACCCTTCTTACAAATAAGGTCACATTCTGAGGTTCTGGGTATCTTTTGCATCTGGTATCCTGGGTTCTGGTATTCTGTACTCTGGTATTCTGGGTTCTGATGTATCTTTTGGGGGCCATGATTCAACCCACTACGTGTGCCTCCTTTGATGAGGGAAATCTAAGCCCATTCTTGGAGAGTCATTGACTCTGAAAGGACAAATCTCTTCCTACTTAAAGAAGCCCCTCTTTTCTTTTTTCCTTTTGGCTGCACCCTGCACAGAGGGATCTTAGTTCCCTGAACAGAGACTGAACCCACAGCTTCAGCAGTGATGGAATCCTAACCACTGAACCACCAGGGGATTCCTAAAGAAGCCCATTTGTGATGGGGAATTTGATTCAAGCCTGATCACTGAGAGCCTTTAAACTGAGAAAAGCACACAGACGCTGGTGGCAGGAAAGGGTCAGCCAGGTTATTGTTCTTTATAGAATGAGGTGACGGTGTTGTGTCCATCTGTGTCCATGTGTGCAAGGATTTGGAGAAGGAGTGAGGGGGAGTTTCTGCCTTCACGAAGCACGTAAGGCAAGGCAGGCCCAAGGTCTTAGTCTTCGCCCACCTGGTTTTTCTTCCTCTCGCTCCCATATGTTAATTAACTGATGTCAGTGTTAAATACTTTTTTGAAAATGAACTCCTATATGATCATTAACAAAGTAGGACTGTTCCTGACAATGGTAGGTGTCTTAATATACTGAGGGAGCCATCAGGGTTAAAAAGATCCAGAAGGGTTTATTTTATCAAACCAGGCTAGCTCCCTGAGCCCTGTTTCTTCCTTACTTCCTTACTTCCAAGGGCCTAGCCATTCAGCTGGGTCTGTTTCTTTCCCACTCTGGGGATTTGCTTCCTGAACTGGGAGCCTTATAGTTGGTACTACCATGCCTTCTTTCTTCTTTTCCACAAATAGCAAGAGCCTCAGGTTGCTTGCTACCCATTTAATCTCTGGGGATCCTCACATCTCCAGACTGGATGCTGAAGGGGGCCACCAGCTCTCCTCACATCTCTTTGCCTCCCCTTAGTTATGATCTCCCTAAAGAAAATTGCATGCTACCTTTTCCTTTCACAGTTTTTACAGTTGATCACTGTGTGGAAAGAGGGCCAAAGCCTGAGGAAGGTTTGAAAATTTCAGAAAGCTGGGGGACTTCTGCCAACTCTGGTCCATGGAATGAAAGGGCTGATAGCCTCTCCTCTTGGGTCTGGCCTGAAGACACCAACTAGGGCAATCATTCATCTTCCCTTTAACTCCATGGCTGGCTGTATTTTGAGCATTTCCCAATTAGTTTTTCTCACCTCTGTATTTCCTCAGCTGCATGCAGGAAAAGCCCCTTTAGGGAGTGATTTTTTAGAAGAGTCGTCAAAGAGGTCCCAGTAGGGTCAATTCCTAATCCCCCCCTTTCCTAGAATTAGTTGCATGGATTTTGAGTTAGTGAAACTTGGAACACCAGTAAGGGACCCACAGTCTCTTCATGGCATCCCAGAAAGAGGGGATAAGAAGGCGCAGACATTGCGGCACAGGTAGGGTGGGCACCCCCCAGCCCAGATCCTTCTTTTGTACTACTACTCCATTTCCACCACCCCACCCAGATGTGAACACCCAGGTGGAGAATATTGGGATGTCAACAGAGTTTATAATACAGAAGATTTGTTGAATTCAACTTTTAAGAATTTCAGTGTACTGATAGACTCAGTGGATTTGATCATCAATATGCATAAGCTCAGAATCCATTACTTTGAGAGATGGGGTGTGAGAGATGTGAAGAATGAAAACAGATGCCCAGGGCTTGACAGGATGGTGATTGGGAACTGAAGCTGGGCACAGAGATGGGAGAGGCAGGGCAGACTTGGGACAGACTGACAATTGTTACGTTTTTTTTGTGGGTTTTTTTTGCCAAGTTTTAGGGTTTTATTAATATAAACAAAATGTGTGCACGAGGTGTCTACTCATTTTCTTGGCTATGCAGCCTGGCATTAGGCTTGGGGACTCTGATGGCCAGCTGGGCTGTTCTTTCCTCAATGGTTCTCCGGTTCTTGGAGGAAATATTGTGAGCAGTTTTGGCACAGGAAGATTTGTTGAACATTAGCAACACCTCAAGTTGCTTGAGGTTGTAGGCCAGAAACTTCTGGAAGCCACTGAGCAGCATGTGCTTTGTTTTCTTGTTGGCCCGTAACCAATGTTAGGCATCAAGATGTGGCCCCTGAATCTCCTGTGCAGCCTAGTATCGATGCCCCTGGATTTCCCCTAGTTTGCTTAATTTTGACATATCCATCTGACTGATGCCAGATGAACTTCTTGGTTCTCTTTTTGATGATCTTGGGCTTCTTGAGGGGTCTGAGGGTGGCCAGGATGCCAAGTAGGAGATGGCTGCCACCTTCATAGGCAGCACCCAGGAAGAAGAGCTCCCTCTTGCTTTCCTGATGGCTCCTCAGCTGTTCCCAAAATGTGAAAATGAAGGCGAATCTTCCCAAATATAAAACTTTTTGAGAAGCACAACTTCAAAGCTGGGGCTCTAGGCTGCTCCTAGTGCCAGCCTCGTGTGATTAAGGGTGGGACAATGCCCACTTTTCCTGGGTACAAAACAAAAGTAATACAGACTGTGAAAAGACTGTGTGCCGCCTTGGAATCTGAGTGGTTGCCAAAGCCCGAGGACCTGAAACCTCTGAAAGACCTGGACAGTCTGCTTCCCCAGAACCTTTAGCTCAGCGAGGCCCAGATGAGGTGGACTGACCTCATTCTTGGTGAAGGCCACCCCCTGTTCACTCTTCCTCAGCTCTTCACAATTCCTTCCCTTTTCCTCTATTTCCCAGATAATGGAAACCTCTGGGAGACCAAATCTAGACTAGCTGTCCCACTGGCTCTGGCTATGATTCTGGTGAGAGGCCCCAAGGGACCCCTCTCTGCTCTGTCTTCCATCCTGCAGCAGTCAATCTTGAGAGCATCTAGCATCTTCTGCCTGCCAGAGTGAGAGCCTTTCCTTGCCTCCGCCAGGTCCGTCTCCCCCTTCCTGTCTGCGTCTCCTCTCTCTCTTCTCCTGGTCCAACCTCACCCTCTTACTCATCTCTCTGCCTCTGTCTTTCTTCACCTTTGTTCTTGCTCCTGTGTAGCAACCTTTGGAGCAGGCCCAGGCTCTGCCTCTGGGAACTAGAGGAGAAAACACCCCAAGGCTTCTACCCACAACTGGTGAGGGACCCTGGTCACTCAGCCCTCACCTCACAGCCTGATTCAGCTTCCCTCTCCACCTGAATTTTTGTTTACCAGCAGAAATGGGGATCCACGCAGTAACAGTATGGCAGTTTACAGTTCACACACATGGTCCATTAGCTTTGAAATTGTGATTCTCAAAAAGTTTTATATTTGTGAAGATTTACCTTCATTTCACATTTTGAGCATAAAGTGGACTTTATTGATTTTGAATAAAATCCGGCATCTTTTTCCTGTATTTCAAATTCATATAAAATACAACCACCCTATGCCTTCTGAGAAAACTCTGCTGTGCCCTCAACTTCCTCTTTGGTTGGATGAAATTATCCAGGTCAATCTGGTAGCTGGGGCAGTTTCCACCCTGGACAAGAAGCATCCTGGCAGCTCAGGTTCCTCCCTCTTCTGGAATAGTATCTACTAGGACAGTGTCATAGTACAAGATCAGCATCCCTTCCCCTCTCCCCCATGATTTTGCTCCCTGAATTCTATCCTGATTCTCCTCTTTTTCCCTTGCCCTCAAAAAAAACTTAATTTACCACCTTCAGAGGCTTCCTCAGTCGTTATTCCAGAAATGGGCAAGTGTGTGCATATTTGAGGCTTCCCAGGAGAAGGCAATGACACCCCACTCCAGTACTCTTGCCTGGAAAATCCCATGGATGGAGGAGCCTGGTAGGCTGCAGTCCATGGAGTCGCTAAGAGTCGGACACAACTGAGTGACTTCACTTTCACTTTTTCACTTTATGCATTGGAGAAGGAAATGGCAACCCACTCCAGTGTTCTTGCCTGGAGAATCCCATGGGCAGGAGAGCCTGGTGGGCTGATGTCTATGGGGTCACACAGAGTTGGACATGACTGAAGTGAGTTAGCAGCAGCAGCAGCAGGTGGCAAAGGAAATGAGTGGAGCTGGCAATGATGAGAATAACCACCAGGGGGAGCCTGTGCCTAAGAAGAGACTGAGTGGGGCCCTGGGGAGCCACGTGAGGATTTGTCTTCCCCTTTTTCCAGGGTAGTGCGGGTGCCAGGCATTCCAGCCTCAGGTGGCTCCCTATGGAGCTGGGGGTCTACAGCTGCCTCCTCCCCAGGTCTGACTCCTTCTCTTTCCCTGACCATGCAGGGAAAGTGTGGCTGGGTCAGGGAATGGGAGGAAAATTGAGTGGTTTGGATACTGCCTACTCTGGCCACCATTTTCTTACAGGCCACATGCAGAGAAAGGGGTGGGATTTGATCTTTGAACTTGGCAGGTTGGAGAAGACTTGGGTTGCTGTAGTCCTGTGTTCCAGTCACGGGGTGGTCCAGAAGCTGTGGTCTGTATCTAAACAGTAAACCCCCTGGTGAGGCAATGGAAAAGTGGGTAGGCACTAGGGAGATGAAAAAGGGAGGACTGGGCTCCATGGGAGTATGTGCAGATAGAGGAGCCTCAGGATTTGCTTCCTCTCCTTTGCCCAGACTGCATTCTGGTCTTGCCTAACTTAGTTTCACCTTCAAGTTTTCCAGAGACTACAGCCAAGTGACCTTGAGGGAGCTCCAGAGATGAGGCACACCTGTGGAAACATGACTACTCACTGGCCTAGGAGCCTCCTCTTCACCTCCCCAGGGGCCTCAGGCCTTCCTGCCACCTCCTGTCCAGGGACCTTGTTGTTGTTGTGTTTAATCACTAAGTCAAGTCTGACTCTACTCTTTTGTGACCCCATGGATTTAGCCTGCCAGGCTCCTCTGTCCATGGGATTCTCCAGGCAAGAATACTGGAGTGGGTTGCCATTTCCTTCTCTAGGGCATCTTCTCGACCCAGGGATTGAACCTGGATGTCTCTTGCTTGACAGGGGGATTCTTAACTACTAAGCCACCTGTAAAACCTTCAGCCCCAGAATTTCCCCCTTTACCCAGGCACCCAAGATGAAGGACCTCAGCTCCTAAATCCCCCATGTCCCAGTATCCCTATCTAAGGACTCTTTCTGCTGCTGCTAAGTCACTTCAGTTGTGTCCGACTCTGTGCGACCCCATAGACGGCAGCCCACCAGGCTCCGCCGTCCCTGGGATTCTCCAGGCAAGAACATTGGAGTGGGTTGCCATTTCCTTCTCCAATACATGAAAATGAAAAGTGAAAGTGAAGTCGCTCAGTCATGTCCGACTCTTAGTGACCCCATGGACTGCAGCCTACCAGGCTCCTCCGCCCATGGAATTTTCCAGGCAAGAGTACTGGAGTGGGGTGCCATTGCCTTCTCCGAAGGACTCTACTTTTTTTAAATTTTGACTGCGCTGGGTCTTAGTGTTGTGGCATGTGAAGTGTTACAGCTTGTGAGATCCAGTTCCCTGATCAGGGATTGAATCCAGGCCCCCTGTATTGGGAGTGTGGAGTCCCAGTCAGTGGTCCACCAGGGAACTCCCCTCTCTCCACCCACCTACCTGTAGCCCTCTGCCTCAGGGGCCAACTTTCTGATGGTCCTCTTGCACACTCCACCAGAACCCAGTCACACAATATTTGCATCCCTGAACTGTTCTCCAAAGTCCTGAGACAAGGTTGGGGGTTGCTTCACCCCACTCATTGGAGCTGGGGCATGAGCAAGGACAAGAGCAGTCAAGCAGCAAGTCTTTAAGAGCAGGTGGAAGTTCCCATCTAAGTCCAACTGCTCCCCTTAGAGCTGCCAGGCTGGGTGGCTCCCCTACTTGTGTGTGTACTAAATGCTAATTCGCCTCAGTCGTGTCTGACTCTTTACGCTCCTATGGGCTGTAGCCTGCCAGGTTCCTCTGTCTGTGGGGCTTCTCCTGGCAAGAATACTGGAGTGGGTTGCCATGCCCTTCTCTAGAGGATCTTCCTGACCCAGGGATTGAACTTGCACCTTCCACATTGGCAGGCGGATTCTTTAACATTGAGCTACTGCAGGTACTAGCTGAGCGCAAAGCCAAGTGGCAGTCCTTACCTTGGGCCCAAGCCATGGACAAGGGATGCTTGGGGAGTCTGGGATGATGCTGAGTTGCAGCACCCAGAGTCCTACCCTAAGCCCAGAACCCAGCTGAGGAGTCCCTTGGGTAGCAGCGGGTAGAGGGCCAAGGCCTCTTCAAAGGGGGTCCTGCTGACTAAATCCAGAGGCTCAGAAATCTGTGCTGGAGATGCTCTTGTTTCTTGGTTTAGGCAGTCAGCCTCCAAGCAACCCTGCTCCAGTGACTTTTGTTACTAAGCCAGAGGTCTCTGCAGCCAGCTCTCCTGTTTGTGGTCAACCTTCCCCTTAACCAGTGGCTGCTCCAGGAATCCTAGGGAGGACAAGCATGGCCCCAGGGCCTACCACAATTCCTACTTAGGAACAGAAGGGTCTTGGGGAAAGGAAGCATGAACCTTGGCAAATCCCCCTCCTCACAACAGGCTAGAGGAAGAATGAGCCAGGAATGAGAAGTACATTCAAGCCCAAGCCAGCATCAGCTGTAGGGCTATACAGTGAGTACATGAGTGAGTGAGTGAGTGAATTCGCTCAGTCATGTCCGACTCTTTGTGTCCGACTGTAGGGCTATACAGTAAGGTGGTTCAAATCTTAGAGCTCCTATTTTCCAGTTGACTGACCCTGGTCAAGTAGTCTTTCTAAATCTCTGTTTCCTCATCTGTAAAATGGGGATTAGTACTTTCTTGATGGGGTTATTAGAAACATAAAAGACGGACTATTTAAAGACTAGCAGAGTACTCATAAATGTTAATTATTAATATTTTCATTATTGGAAGTGGCCACTTTAGCCAACAGTTCAGATTCAACCACTCCCTCTATGACCAACTCTATGAGGCCCTTAGCTGTTCAAAACCACACCAACTGTGTTTTCCAACACCAACCATCAGTTCTCTGTGGACATCAACTGGGTGTCCTGCAAGTCAATTCGGCTCTGATACTAACTACATGGAGTTAGCATAGGCCCCACAGGTTAAGGGCTCAATTCCACAAGACCACCTTCACTTCCAGTGCCAGTCACAAGCCACTGATACTTCTGACTGGCTGGCTATAAATTGGGAGTTCCCATACTATAAATCGGGCTTCCCTGGTGGCTCAGCTGGTAAAGAATCCACCTGCAATGTGGGAGACCTGGGTTTGATCCCTGGGTTGGGAAGATCCCCTGGAGAAGGGAATGGCTACCTACTCCAGTATTCTGACCTGAATTCCATGACTACTCCATGGGGTTGCAGAGTCGGACACGACTGAGCAACTTTTACTTTCACTTTCATGCTATAAATTGGTTTGACCATTTGCTAGAATGGCTAAGAAAACCCAGGAAAATACTTAACGTTTACAGGTTTATTAAAGGATACAACTGCCAGATGGAAGAGATGCACAGGGCAAAGAACTGTGTGGGGGATGTGCATTGGGCTTCCATGCTCTCTCTGGGTGCATCATTGTTCCAGCACCTTAATGTGTTCACCAAGCCAGTTCATCAAATTTCCCTGTTCAGGAGTTTTTATAGAGCTTAATCTCTAGTCCCATTCCCCTCCCAGGAGGCTGAGGATGGGCTAAAGCTTTCAACCCTTTCACCACTTGGTATTTCTACTGACCAGCCCTTATCCTGATGCTAGGGGTCCCCACTTTTAGTAGCAGTATAAGTTTACCTTATTAGTATAAATGCAGGTTTGATATAAAGGGGTTTGTTATAACAGAGACACTTCCTTCACGCATATCACTCAGGAAATTCTATGAGTTTTAGAACCTTTGTGCCAAGACGGAAAACTAAGGACAAAAACCAAACAAGTTTATTGTACCATTTTATATATATATATATATATATATAAAAACTGCTAGGAAGAGGAAGTGGGAAGAGGTCCCACTCTGGCTCCTCTAACTCCTAGGCACCTTTCCCTGATCACTGTGTCCCAGAGACAATTTTCAGCCTGTGTCAGTCACATAGAGACCCTGTCCAGATGGTGCCCAGGCCTCAAGGCCTGGGTGGTCTGATGCCTGGAGGGCTGACACCCGAGGTGGGGTGGGGGGTGGAGTGTCTGGGTCCCATAGAATGTCCTCATATAAGCTTAGAACTGGGCCAGAGGCTCGTCCTTGAGTCCCAGTCTGCTTCAGCAGGGCTCTGAGCAAGCCCACAGTGAGAGGGGGCTCTGCCCCAGGCTCAGGGAATGGGGCAGGGGGCTCCAACTCATCTGGGAGGTATGTCCGCAGTAGAAGCAGGAGTTCAGCTGGAGCTAGGTCTGGTGGGCACAGGCGGCAAAGGAGGGGGAGGTGAGCATCAAGCCGGCGATGCCGGGCAAATTCGGCCAACAGCAGTTTGAAGATCTCACTTCGAAGCAGGGGGCTAGAGGGGCTGAGAGCCAGGCCAGCCTCTAAAGCCCGTTCCCATTGTTCCTTTTGCACCAGCTGCCCCACAGCTTGAAGCACAGCTTTGGGCCGCCCACTGCCCAAGAGTAGATCTAGCTCCAGTGCTTCAGGCCTAGTCCCCTCCTCACCTAGTACTGCCAGGGCTCGGCGATAGAGGGGCAGCCCTGGGCCTCCTGCCCCCCAGCCAGGCCCCCCCTGTTGCTGGGCCAGCTCCACAAAGGGTGGCAGCCATTGTGGCTCCAGCCGGCAGAGGCACTGGCACAGGAGTTCAAAGGGGGGCAGTATGCCATTGGGTGGTTCTTTTCCAGCTGCTGTAACCCCCAGTACCTTCTTCCACACATCCGGGGGAGCTTGGGACCTTAGATGGCCATTGCCATCTGGCTGGAGCTGCAGGACCCTGAGGATGGCACCCCAGGCTGCTGTAGGGAGGGCTTGGAAAATGGTGTTGAGCTGGGCCAGCTGGTCTCCCATCAAGTCAGTCCTCAGCAGCCGTGCCACTTCGTGCTCTGCCAGCTCAGTCCAGCCAGCCTCCTCCTCGTCCCCAGCCACTAGCTGGGCTTTGAGCTGTTCTAAGCCCCGGTAATCCCGAAGCTCGGCCCTCAGTGTGGTCAACAGTGCTGATGGGGACACATGGCCCTGGAGGATGGATGCCAGGGCCTGAGGTGCTCGGAATATGCTGTTGTGTCGCAGTTCCTCTGGGGTGAGCTGGGCACCCCGCAGGCTCCGTCGCTGGTAGTATTTGCAGGCCTCCTCAAACACCATATCTTCAGCTGAAGGCAGCTCAAGGCTTTGTGGGGTTTTCCAGCCTACTTGAAACAGACCCACAGCTGAAAGTAAACGAAGACCCCCTCGAGTCTCCAGCTCTTCCTGATCTTCCATGCCAGGGGCGGGGGGTTCCAACAGATGTACTCGGTCTGTACTCAGGATCTTCCTCTCCAGCAGCTGCCCACTGCCCATGTCCAGCAGTTCCAATGTGGAGCCCAGCACACAGGCCAGAGTGCCATGAAATGTGCCCAGTGCTGCAGACCCTGCGAGGCTGGCAGGTGCCTCCTGCAGGGTGCCAACAGTCCGGGAGCCACCGTGGGGCTGTACCAGGCTCACAGTGCCCCTGAAGTCAAGCCACATCAGGCCCTGGGGAGTTGGGGCCCAGGTATGTACAGTCAATGGCTGCCTGGGGGACAGCAGTCCAGGAAGGCCTCGGAGCAGGGTCCTGAAGTCCCATGTGTCCCCTCTTCCAGGATTCAGGCTTTTACTGTGGGAGAGGCCAAGACATGGGGCAGCCACCACTACCTTGCCCTTGCTTGGGCTCCAGATGAGCACAATATGACCCAAGCCAGGCCAGGTGGTGGCAGTGGGCACCAGGAAGAGGTCCTTGCAGGAGGTCAGCAGCCCGAAAGCGGGGCAGTGGTGCAGCAGTATGTGCGTGCTGCCCAGGTTGGTGCCAGCCTCCCCGCTGGGCTCAAGGGTCCTGACGCACACACAATGGCTAAAAGCCACTGCAGGAGGCCCTAATTGGCCCTCAGTGCCGGCGGGCCGCTCCTCGCACCACACCAGGCGGCCTCGGGGCGCCGCCGCGGCTACCACACGGGCTCCACCTCCAGGACACAGCTCGGTGCTCTGCAGCAGCCGCCAGCCGGGCCCCACCCCCGAGCCCCACACCTCGAGTAGGCCACTCTCCCACACTAGGACTAGCGCCGATCGCGCCCGCCACGGCAGGAGGAAGGCGTCTAGCGGTGAGGGCTGGCCAGGCGGCCAGGCACTTTCCAGTTCCTCACCGGGTCCACGCACCGCGACCAGCAGTTGCGGGGCTGGTGACCCCGGAGGTCGCAGCAACAGTAGGTGGCGGCCGTCTGGGCTGCAGCGAACTCGGACGGCTGGGTCCCCGGCTAGCAACTCCCGGAGCCGGGCCGCGCCGCTGAAGGTGCTCAGATCTGAGAGCAGGCGCAGAGTCCCCGCACGCTTCATAGTGTCCCCCGCGCCGGAGCACGCCTAGGCCCGCCGCACCGTAGGGTAAAGCCCGTCTCTCAGTCCCGGGTTCCCGCGGGAAGTCGAGGATGGGGTTGAGACTTCCGTCCCGGGTCGACTAGGCGAGCCAAGGCCGGGCTAAGACTCAGCCCCGCCCAGCCCCGCCCCTCACGGCTAGCTTGAGACCTGCGCCTGTTTTACGCCCTGCCGGCATAACACCGCCCATCAAGGGGCGGGGGGGCTACCGGGGCATAGCTGTGGGAGGAGCCGCGAGAGCACCCAATGGTCTCAGAGCCTCCGACCTCGCCAACCACGGGTACGCTTCGGAGGCCGGCTGCCTCAGGCCCCAAGAAGCCGGGGAGTGGCCCAGAGTCTGACTAAAGAATCCAGATTCCAGCCCTTTCAGCATCCAACTCCCAACGCTTCCCTTCCCTCCAAGCCACGCTCTCTCATTCCAATTTATTCATGAAATTTTTTATTGAGCACCTACAAAGTGCCTGGCCCTGGGGAGACAACCCTAAACAAAAGAGAAAACCTCAGCTTCATGGAATGACAGTCTAGTGGAAAAAACAATAGCTAGTACTTTATTAGAACGTACTGTGACCCCCACCCCCTTTTAAAGATGAGGGAAATGAACCACAGAGAGATAAAGTACATTGACCAAGATCACACAGCTATTAAGCAGTAGAGATAGAGGTAGGATTTCAACCACACACAATCTGGGTCTAGGGTCATTGCACCAAACCATTTTATCAACAACCCATCCAAAGTAATATTTTGCTAGAAAACAAAATTAAAACATACTTTAATGGTACTGATTCTGTGTGTAATCTCCTCAGCACCTACAAATTGACATGCAAGAGTTCTCTCCACCCCAGATTGCCTTCTCAGGTGCTGTAGTATTCTTCTGTCCTCCAAGTCCAGTCCCTCTTTCATGAGCCTTTCCCCTCCCTCCTTTTCCACACAACTTCCCTGAGAATTGCATCCATATCTGTTCCATCAGCCTCATTTTGTCCTCTTGCTCTCAGCATGGAGAAGGAAATGGCAACCCACTCCAGTATTCTTCCTGTGGATAGAGGAGCCTGGTGGGTCGCACAGAGTCAGAAACGACTGAAGCAACTTAGCAGCAGCAGCAGCTCTCAGCATAGAAACACTCCCCAGTTTGTCCTGTTTTGGAAGCCACTCTTTCATTCTTATCTCCCGAAACTGTCACCTCGATTACTCCCTCTCCCTTCACAGTCAAGTTTCTTGCAGATTTAGCATTTGTTGTCTCTACTTTCTCTTCTTCCATTCATTTCTCAAACCACTACTCATGAGAAGCAGATTTTCCTGAGGTCTCCAAGGTATTTTAATTTCTTTTTCTCTTTGAAACATTTGACAACTGCCTTACTGAAAGTCTCTCCTGTAGTTTCCACAGCATTTTTTCCCACTCTAATTTCCCTCCTTTTCAGATAGTACTATCTTTAGAACTTTGTCATTGGTTCCTCTTTCTCCACCATCCTTTAAATGCTGGTTTTAAGTTCTGTTTGGGGTCCTTTTCTCTCTGCCCCCCCCCATTATTACTTTTTTTTTTAACCCTCTTCCTAGACCATTTCTTTCCTTCTTGTGGCTTGAACCATTACCACTAGGACAATGGCTCCAAAATATTTATCTACAGCCAAGATATCTCTGCAGAGTTCCAACAGAAGGTATCCAAATGTCTACTAAATACTTTTGCCTGGATGTTTAATAGACATCCTTGGAAGGAAAGTTATGACCAACCTAGATGGCATATTCAAAAGCAGAGACATTACTTTGCCAACAAAGGTACGTCTAGTCAAGGCTATGGTTTTTCCTGTGGTCATGTATGGATGTGAGAGTTGGACTGTGAAGAAGGCTGAGCGCCAAAGAATTGATGCTTTTGAACTGTGGTGTTGGAGAAGACTCTTGAGAGTCCCTTGGACTGCAAGGAGATCCAACCAGTCCATTCTGAAGGAGATCAGCCCTCGGATTTCTTTGGAAGGACTGATGCTAAAGCTGAAACTCCAGTACTTTGGCCACCTCATGAGAAGAGTTGACTCAGTGGAAAAGACTCTGATGCTGGGAGGGATTGGGGGCAGGAGGAGAAGGGGACGACAGAGGATGAGATGGCTGGATGGCATCACTGACTCGATGGACGTGAGTCTGAGTGAACTCTGGGAGTTGGTGATGGATAGGGAGGCTTGGCATGCTGCGATTCATGGGGTCGCAAAGAGTCGGACACGACTGAGCGACTGAACTGAACTGAACTGAAACATCATCTTCCTCCCCAAATTTGCCGATTTCAGAATTTGCCATATTTAAAGAAACTGGTAATTCAACTTGTATCCAGTAGACTCCTGATACAGGTTCCTTTTGCTAATTTCTTTCTCGCGGTGCATTTCGGGAAACGGAGTCTTTGTGATGCTTGCTGGGAATTGTGGTCCAAGCCAGCCTCAGGCAGCGGGCGCCGGCGAACCTATCAGCAGCAGGCTTTAGGACCCAGCGGGACACGACGGGCTGGGGGGAAGGGTCGGGGGAGGTCGGGAGCGCGTCCGTGAGCCCGGAGCAGCGGCGGAGTCGGTGGTGTCGGGAGCGAGCGGACCCGGGAGCGGCGCGGGTGGTGGAGGAGGAGTCAGGGGCCCGGTAAGCGTTGCCGGCCCGGGCAGGTTTCCGAACCTGGCCAACCTCTGCGGGTCCTGCCATACTAGGCCTTGGCCCTGAGGCGGCCCTGGGGGCGGGGCCTGCGCTCGCCAGGGGGACGACGCGGGGAGAGGGAGGGAGGCAGGGCAGCTGCTGAGGCGGGCGGAGGCTGCGTGCGGCGGGGAGGGTGGGCCCCGAACGGCGGAGCGGAGCGAGAAGCTGAGCGCTCATCCAGCAGCCGGTCCCTCTACTCTACAGTTCCGCTTCGGGTCCCTGGTGGGCTCTCTTGGCAGCCGAGGCGCTGACCTTTGACCTCGGCACGAGGCTGACCCGGACTCCTCAGGCTACCTTGAGAGCTTTTCTCCCGGGTTGTTCCCACCCGAGTGGCGTTCAGCCTATCCTGGCCCTGAGGTGAGGGCGCGGAGTAAGACCCCGGAGAAGGGCTAGAGGAAGCCCTGTGTGCCGGTGTGTTCAGGTGTCCCGGAAGGGCTCCATCCTGTCCTTTGCAGTCTCTGACCGTCGAGCTCCAGCCCACCCTTCACACAAAGCTACCATGTTTTCTCTCTAGTTGTGAACCAGGGAAACGAACCTGTTCCCAGTAAGGTGTAGGGAAGAAACAGGAAATAAAAGCTGGTTCCTTGGGGAAGGAGAACTATGGGAGGCTGAGGAGTGCTGCCTCTCGACGTGGAGAAGTAGAGGCTTGGGCAGGGCCGAGTAAATGTGGATCATCTGACCTGCCCCAGTTCCTCCTCTCCAGGAAAAGTTTTGCGTGTAGTGAGAGCTGTTTGTTTGCTAGTACTCTCACTGACTTTGTAAAGGAGGGCAAATAGGGTTTGTGTCTGCTGTTAATTTAGCTCAAGTTAATTGGAATTGTTTTCGGTGTGCCTTCCGTTGGTCTTGTGTGTACAATACCTCCTGTGTGAGGGCTTTTCCAGATATAGGATCAGTCTAGAAGAAAGGATGATTATTCTTGTTAGGATTGTGAACGAGTACTCTCATTCTTTCCTTAGCGAACAGGGGAGCCTTTAAGGTATTTTCATAGGATGTTTAGGCATATATACTCGTTAGACATTTGAATAGTAATAATAAAACCTCATGAAAACTCAAAGCAGTGTTAGGAAAGTTAGACTTTTATATAGAGCCAAGTTCCGAAATCCATAGAATTTGGGGAAACTAACCAAATACCAAATTGATCCAGGATATATGAGGGTGAACTCTATTCAACACACATTCATGGAGCACGTATGTAACTGGCTCTGGGGTTAGATATATGAGTATCAGGCCTCTTGCCTTCGGAGATGGCCCACACTGTCTGTGGAGTGTGTTTCTCAAGATAAATCCACTTCTTACTTAAAAAAAAAAAGATGTCTATCTTTCCTCAAGAACATCAGAGAGACATATTCACATGAAAGTTGTAGTGCTGCGTGTTACATATCCATTTAAAGGAATTTGTTTGGTGTGAAGGAAATATTACCATTGCCTGGAGAGTCAGGGGAATCTGCAGGGAGGAAGTATTTGAGTTGGGTGTTGGAAAATGAGTAGGAACTTGTGCAAGTAAGGAAAGACATCCCAGTTGGAGACAACAGCATGAGCAAAGACATGGTAACAGTCAGGAAAGAAAATAGCATGACGTTTAAGTGTCAGAAATTTGTCTGAAACAGAACGTGTGGTGGGGAAATTGTCTGGAGGCGAGACTGAAAAGAGCCGGGAGCCATTGAAACTTTTTAATGTTAAGGAGTGACAGAAGTGCAGATTAAAGTAATGGAGAAATGAGGCAGTGAGACAAGTGTGGCAGTGGGAATGAAGAGGAGGGGGAATGGATTTTAGAAGTATTTCTGAGATAGCTGCAATAGGACCTAGTGACTGTTTTAGGGAGAGACAGTGGGCTAAGCTTTCTAATTTGAGAAATTGAGTAAATGGGAATTTCATTGACCAGGATATGGATTAGAAAAAGTAGAGCAGATTTTTTAAAGGGTTGGGTGGCTTTGGAAAAGGTATAGTGGAGATAGTCTGGTATGCTGAGATCAAATTGATTGTGGAATATACCCATGGACATGTTAGTAGGCAGCTGGAAATAAGGAGGCCTGGTGAGCTTGATATTTTGGCGGTAGCTTGGAGGAAGGACATACATGAAAAAACTCCTGGGAAAATAATGTCTGTTTCTTTATAAGGAATTATTTGAATAGGCACTTCTTTCACTTAATAGTGAGCATCTCAAGGCAGGGACCATACTTCTAATTTTGTGTCCTTTTCCCCTTAGACCATGTTCATGTTATTATAACGTCTTGGTAAGTGTTAGTTGTTGAGCTAACAGGAAATCAATTTACTTTGCTAGGTTGCTGTTACCTTTTGTGCCTTCCTTTAAGAAGATTATGGGAGCCTGTCTTATAATTTTCATTTTATGCTTGGGTGGTATTCATGAGGCTTGTATTTTTCAACAGGAAAGGAGATGAAAAAGGTGTGAGTGACGTTGTGCTGCTTGAGGAAGTTCAGGGCTTGAGCAGGAGATAGACAATATTAATTTACAAGAGCTCCTGCTCTTGAGAAGAGGATTGTACAATGAATTCTCATCCTGGGAGCTGTCAGAAAAAGGTGATTTTCAATCACAGTTTCCTGAAATCCTGTCAGTTTGAAGTTGGTTCCTCCTTCTGAAGGTACAAGTGCATTCCTTCTTATGTAAAATCATTTAAAAGGGAACCTGAGATAGTCATGTTTGTTTAAACCTCTTCATCTCTATTACTAATTTGTGAAAGTAGGCAGACTTAGTAGATTCTGATGGGACCAGATTGAATTCTCTTCTATGGAGCTAGTTCATTTCTAGTAGGTATGACTACGACCGATAACCCAGAGTAGAGATTGGGGAAATCGTGGTTTCGCCACTTGCTGCTTAGTCTTGGGCAAGTCCCTGAGTTAATTCCACTTTCAAGTGTCAGCTAGACACCCATTCTGAGGTAAACACTGTACAGAGCATAGCAACACACACAAGATACAGATGCTGCCCCATAGTGGCTCGTGTGCTTATCACTGAATCAGGCCGGTTCTGTCCTAGCATCTAGAAAATAGGGGTGATGCTTGTCAGATGTAAAGTGGGAATGAATGTGATATGAATATCAGTTTGGAGTTTCCACAGAATTTTAACTGAATCTAGATTTTTAAATGTTCTACTAGTAAGCACTTTTTTTTTTTTTTTTTTTGCACTAACACGATATTCTCATAGAGCTACCAGAAAGATTTAGTGGCTTTACTACTTATTACTTGGGTAAAGTAAAATCCTCACCCTAAAATTATGGTATTAGTATCTACTTCATTTGCTTGTTGTAAGGATTAATACAGTATATTTAAATCACTTAGAACAGTGTCAAGTATATAGTGAGTACTCAGTAGTAGTATTTATCATCATATACCACCTTGAGTTGGAGGCTGTGCTCTGAAAGATATGGAGGAATGAATGATGAATTCCAACCCCAGTAATTAAAATAAAACAAATGATAGAACAGAAGGGTTGTGGCCTGTCGTGGAGTTCTCTATGAAGAGAATTTAGGGGGACTTCCCTGGAGATCCAATGGTTAAGACTTTGCGCTCCCACTTCAGGGTGGAAGGGTTGGATCCCTGGTTGGGGAACTAAGATCCCACATGCTATGTGGTGTGGCCAAAAAAAAAAAGACCACGTGAAGGGGATTTAGAGAGGCAGCTTCAATAATGCAGGTCTCACTCTATTTTCATTTTGGGGGTGTAAAAGACTTGGAGTGACTAGCAGTAAAAGTCCATTAAAACAGAAAGGAGTTACATGCTGGTTTCAGACCCAGTCTGGGGGTAGAATTAGGGGAACCCATGTCCCATGCTGCTGAGATAAGGTATAACAGGGAGTCATGTGAAACATGAATATGTGAATCCAATTAGTGAGCTAAATCTTTGGGGCCTTCAGAAAGGAAGAGGCGATACAGGAGCTAGTATGAGAAATTAAGGGTTGGGATTTGAAGGTAAAAACACCTTGCATTATAGTTTTAGTGTTTACCTTGGGAGGGTGGGATGCCTTACAAAAGGACATAGTGAGCAGATAACTTTTGCCTGAAAATTAAAAACACAAACCCTCACATCTAGAGGAACTAGGGAAATTTTTTAGGAGAGTCAGAAGACTATTTCTGACTTGGTAAACCTAATGTGTATTGGGTGAATGGCTCATGATCAGAGTGGAGTGGTGTTATCTGACTCAGCCACAACTTCTGGGCAGACAGGATTTTCATCTCCTTCAGGAGGCACTGTGGACTACTATAGTCAGTGTGTTCCATAGTGATCTTTCACAGATGGGCAAACAGAGGCTAAGATCCTGAGAAAAGGGGATGGTGTTGGTGAGTAATATGGGGAGAATGAGGTGGAAATAGGTGAGGATTGCTCCAGTGCCTTTCCTGGAGATGGCAGAAGTTTTATTCATCCTCTCAAAAATCTGTTCAGATGCTACTTTCTTTTGAAGGCTTGTTTTAAGGCTTAGATGAGTACTTCTCAAACTTTAGTGAACATCAGAGTTATTTGGGGCAGGGTCTTTTAATCTCGGCATTATTGACTTATTGGCCCAGATAATTCTTTGTGTGGTAACTGTCCTGTACACTTTAGGGTGTTTAGCATCATCCCTGGCCTCTACCCAGTAGATGCCAGTGGTACCTCCTGTCCCAGTTATGACAACCCAAAATACTTCCAGGCATCGACAGATGTCCCTTGGGAGCCAGAATTACCCCAATTCGGAACCACTGACTGGGGTCATTATTAGAATGTAGACCTCTAATCCTTATCTTTAAAAGTCTGTTTCAAGTTGGGAGAGGGGTTTAGAAGTCTACAGTTCCAGGAGGCATGCTAGGAGATTCTGAAACATGTGATCACAGCTCTGCAGGGTTAAACCGTTTTCATCTTTCTGTCTTGTTTTATAGTATCTTTACATTCATAATCAAGTTTTGGTGGAGAATTACCCTCAGAGCACTGACTTTGCTCAGTTAAGTTGTGTTAGTCACTCAGTTGTGTCCAACTCCTTGCAACCCCATGGACTGTAGCCTGCCAGGCTCCTCTGTCCATGGGATTCTCCAGGCAAGAATAGTGGAATGGGTTGCCATTCCTTTCTCCAGGATCAAACCACCCCAGGGATCGAACCTGGGTCTCCTGCATTGTAGGCAGATTCTTTACCATCTGAGCCACCAGGGAAGCCCTAGGTCAATTAAAATATAGTATCAATTAGATCCTATAGTGGATAGCAATGTATTTCAGCCTTTTTTTTCCCATTTATTATACTGAATACGTCTATCAACTTGAGTAGACACTCAGAGTCTTCAATTTTTCCTTCTAAGTTTTCTACTATTTCATTGATTTGTCTATCTCTTTTTCACTTCACCATTATCTGTATTTATATACATATGCATGTGGCAGATCAGAGAAAGCAATGGCACCCCACTCCAGTACTCTTGTCTGGAAAATCCCATGGATGGAGGAGCCTGGTAGGCTGTAGTCCATGGGGTCGCTAAGAGTCGGACATGACTGAGCAACTTCCCTTTCACTTTTCGCTTTCATGCATTGGAGAAGGAAATGGCAACCCACTCCAGTGTTCTTGCCTGGAGAATCCCAAGGATGGGGGAGCCTGGTGGGCTTCCGTCTGTGGGGTTACACAGAGTCAGACACGACTGAGGCAACTTAGCAGCAGCAGCAGCGTGTGGCAGATAGTTCTCTTTTACTTCTTAGGATGGCACATCTACCTACAGGCAAACAAGTGATGAAACTCAAGATATCTGGATACCCTACAGTTTGTTCATTAAGGTCAGCAAGCATGTACTCTTCCTTCTCACTCACCTGGAACCTCTTCAGTTTCTCTGCAGATGCAGCTTTGTTTATGTGTGGGTTACTCTACTTCTGTTCAGTATACTCTATCTCTGCTCAGTATAGTATAGTGGTTAAGGGCTGAACTCAAACATCAAGCTCTCTGGGTTTGAGTCTCTACTTTGACTTATCCTGGCAAGTTTTTTTATTTTTGTTTTTTAACCACTTCATTCTTTAGTTTCCTTATTGTCAAGTTTCCTGGATCATAGGTTGTGAGGATAAAACTGTGTATAAAGTGCTTAGGACAGTGCTTGGTCTATAATAAGTGCTAAATAAGTGTCAACTCTTCAGTGGTTATTTTAGATCAGTGTCCTGTGTGTGCAAGTTGGAGTCCCTACTAGGCTTTGTTCTAATGTTCTGCATGGGTAGTGTTAAATTTTCACATATATATACATATATCTGTGTATATATGTGAACACATACATTATTTTGGATCGAGGAACAGTATACATAATGTGAAGTGTATGACTTGATAATTCTTTTACACATGTACATATTTATATGGCTTCCACTCAGGTCAAGATAGAGCACATTTCTGGTACCTCTGAAGGCTTCCTTATACTTCATCCCATTCATCTCCCTGCCCAGGGTAACAACTATTCTAATCTCTGTCCCCACAGATTAATTTTACCTTTTTGAGTTTCATATAAATGAAATCATTTAGTTTGTACTCATTTCTTTCAGACATTTTTTATTCAGTATCTATTAGTTTATCAATATTATTTCAATAGTTCTTTAAAATTTCTGTATAGTATTCTACTGTATATATTACACATGTATATACTATAATTTTCCCATTCTACTGCTAATGGACATTTGAATTCTCTTCATATATTTAAAAAAACTCACACTCAATAAACTTTACAAAAACCTTTCAAAAAAGGAATATTTATACTCTAGGCACTCTGGCATTGCTTTCTTTTATGGCCGTGATGTGTGGCATCAGGTTCTTAGTTCCCCAACCAGGGATTGAACCTGGGCCCCCTGCAATGGAAGCATGCAGCACTAACCACTGGACTGCCAAGGAATTCCCTGGCATTTCTGTTTCTTGAATGTGCCAAGTGTGTTCAAGTCTTGGGGCCTTTGAATTTGCTGTTGCCTCTATCTGGAACACTTTTCTCAAGATTTCTACGTGGCTGTTTTCTTCCTGTTAGTCTGATCTCAGTCCTCCTATCACTTTTCTTAGAGTCCTTCTTTAATTTGCTATCTGTAGTCCCCCTAGACAATTTGTCTTCAAGATACTTATCATTGTCTCAAGTTGTTTGTTGCCCTTCTTCCTCTACTAGAATGAAAGCTCTGAAAGCAGGGATCTTGTTTGTCTTGTTCACTGCTGTACCCTTAATGCTTAGCACCTGAAAGGTGATCAGTATTAGTATTGTTGAATGAATGAATGTATGCCTGATCTGTGCATATTTTTTTCTTCCTGGATGGTGGGCACATTTATTTTTATTAATTTTCCTTCTTTCCCTTTGTTCTTTTCTTTTACTTCTTTTTGTTTTCTTCCACACTGGTTGAAATGTTTTGAGATGTATTTCTGAGCATCTACCTACACTAGTGTTTTGGAGCCTCATCAAGCTGTGAAGTGAGGGTGGTACTTGCTACCAGTCCATTACAAGTATGAACCTAAAACTCCAGATCATTACCCTGAAAGCCTATAGAGAGCCATTCCATACCCTCTTCCTATTTTTTTGAGATATGATTTTTCAGCTCAGATGGTAAAGAATCTGCTTACAGGGCAGGAAACCTGTGTTCAATTCCCAGGTTGGGAAGATCCCTTGGCAAAGGGAATGGCAACCCACTCCAATATTCTTGCCTTGAGGATCCCATGGACAGAGGAGCCTGGCAGACTACAGTGCAAGGGGTCCTACAGAGTCACACATGACTGAGTGACTAACACACACACACACACACACACACACACACACACAATTTATATTTAACACTGTATAACTTTAAGGTATACAATATGATTGTGAAATCATTACCAATGATAAAGTTAGTTAACACATCCATTACCTCACATGGTCACTTTTTTTTCTTTTTGGTGGTGAGAACATTTAAGATTTAATGTAGCAACTTTTAGATATATAATACAGTATTGTTAACTATAGTCACCAGGTTTTATGTTAGATTCCCAGAACTTATTTGTCTTATAACTAGAAGTTTGTACCCTTTGACCAGCATATCTTCATTTGCCCCATTCCCCATCCCTTGTGCAACCACCATCTAATCTACTCAATTTCTGTTTGTTTTGCTTTTTTAGATTCCACATGCAACAAACAATATTTGTCTTTATCTGACATTTTATTTAGCATACTGCCCTCAAGATTCATCTGTGTGGTTGCAAATGGCAAGATTGCCTTCTTTTTTATGGCTGAATAATATTCCACTGTATGTATATACCACCTTTTCTTTTTCCATTTGTCCAGTGATGGACACTTAGGTTATTTCCATGTTTTTTTTTTTTTTTTTTTAATTGTGAATAATGCTGCAGTGAACATGAGAGTGGATCTCTTCAAGATAGTGACTTTATTTTCTTCAGATATATATGGAAGTGGGAGTGCAGGGTCATATGGTAGTTTTATTTTTAGTACTTGAGGAACATCCATACTATTTTCTGTAGTGGCTGTACCAATTTACATCCCCACCAGCAGTGCACAGGGGTTCCCTTTTCTGTACATTCTTGCCATGGCTTCTTGCCATGGCTTTTGCTGTTGTTTGTTGTTCAGTCACTAAGTCATGTCCAACTCTTTGCGACCACATGGACTGTAGCATGCCAGTCTTCCCTGTCTTTCACTGTCTCCCAGAGTTTGCTCAAATTCATGTCCATTGAGCCAGTGATGCTGGGCTTCCCAGATGGTGCTAGTGGTAAAGAACCCGCCTGCCGATGCAGGTAGACGTAAGAAATGCAGGTTCTATCCCTAAGTCTAGAAGATCCCCTAGAGAAGGGCATGGCAACCCACTCCAGTATTCTTGCCTGGAGAATTCCATGGATAGAGGAGCCTGGTATGCTGTAGTCCAGAGGGTTGCGCAGAGTCGGACACAACTGAAGTGACTGAGCATGCGGGCACACACGAATCAGTGATGCTATCTAATCATCTCCTCTGCCACCTTCTTCTCCTCCTTCCTTCAGTCTTTCCCAGCATCAGGGTCTTTTCCAGTGAGTTGGCTCTTTGCATCAGGTAGCCAAAATAGTAGAGCTTCAGCTTCAGCATTAGTCCTTCCAATGAATATTCAAGGTTGATTAACTTTAAGATTGACTGGTTTGATCTCCTTGTAGTCCAAAATACTTTTTAAGAGTCTTCTCCAGCACCACAACTCGAAGGCATCAATTCTTTGGCTCTCAGCCTTCTTGCAGTCCAACGCATATTGGCAAATTGAAGCCAGGAAGAGAAAGGAAACTTATAGAATGAGTGTATAATAGTCGGGACCAAGACCAAAGACTTTTTTAGATATTTTTCCCAGTTTTATTGAGAAATAATTGACATACATCACTGTGTAAGTTTAAGGTGTACAACGTGATGGTTTGATTTATGTATATTGTGAAATGATTACCTCACCTTCATCATCTCATATAGATACAATACCAAGACTTTAATAGATTAACTGATCACTTTGGAAATCAGAGTGAATTTCTATTAAGTTAATTTTCTGATACTGGAGTTGGCATATATTGTGCTTAAGAAGACAATAAAATAAATGAGTAACTTGTTAAGTGTAACTAACATTCCTTGCCTGTGAAACACTGGAAGTATTTGACTTTAGGTTTTAAAATCTTGATATTTAATTGTTTTATACTGTAGGGGTGTGAAGTGACATGCATTTAAGAAGTCTGTAGCTGGATTGCTTTAAGATATAGTTCTTATTGTATGACTTGGGTCTTTCAGAGAGAAGTTGTATGCAGGTCATGGGACCAGCAGTTCCTGAGGTTTAGGAATGAAAGACTTCATTGATTTACCATTGAGTTTGGGGGATTTGAAGCCATTCCTAAGTTTGGTGGTAGGTGAAATTAGCATTGAAAAGTTGCCTGATTATTTTTTATTACTTTGTCTACTATATCTTGTTTCTCAGAAACTGTGTTCACGCCTAAGATGACATTTCTCACAGAAAAGGATTGCTGTGGCTTTGCTGTATTTGCTTCTTCACTAGAAGGATTTAAAAGCCCAGACCAACAGAGATCATAGTGTAGTCATAGAATGCTTCTTTCTGTTCCTTGTAGTCCACAGCATTTGCTTTGTACTTTAACTCTATTTATTTCTCACAGTTTACCTTGTGCTTTGGGTTCTGGTGGCTCAGATGGTAAAGAATCTGCCTGCAGTGTGAGACTTGGGTTGGGTGCTGGGTCAGGAAGATCCCCTGGAGAAGAGCATGGCAACCCACTCTGGTATTCGTGTCTGAAAATTCCATGGGCAGAGAAGCCTGGTGGGCCACAGTCCATGGGTCACAAAGAGTGGGATGGGACTGAGCGACTTAACACTTCATGGGTTGTTCTGTGCCTGTCTCTGCTAATAGATTTGAGCTCCTAGAGGATCCAGTTCGGAGTTTCCCTTTTGTAACTCCTTAGTGCCTCAGTTAGAGCTTTACAGTATTTAGGTGTTCCTTTTGTGCTTGTGGTATTTCAGGGATGCTGAGAGAATCATTAGATAATATGTCTAGTCCAGTCCTCTAGTTTTACTTGTAAGGAAACTGAGAAGCACAATGATTTACTCAGTGTCATCTAGTTGGTTGGGAGAGCTGTGTTCTAGTCTCAGTTCTGCTGGTTGTTTGTTCCGTTATGTCTGGCTGCTGCTCAGCTGCTACTGGTTCTCTCTACAATAGGGGAAGATTGTGAAAGAGGAAAGAGACACTGGGAGGATATAAACAGATTACACTTACATTACTGATGTACTGCAATTTACTGTTCTACCAGTCAGATATTTTACTTTCAAATTTGAGAGCACAGGCTTCGTTTTCTGAGACCCCAGAAAGACTTTTTTTAAGAGTTCTACACTTCTTCTAGTTTGCATTCTAGATACCCTTCTTTGTTGTGCTCATTGGGTAGAGGTGCTGGCAAAAGGAGCAGACTTTTATGTTGTCAGTTTCCAGTCACACTTCAGACAGCTTGGGTGGTAAATTCCAGGTGCCTGTGATGATGACAGAGAATAATGAGTTGAGGCCCTTCGTTGAATTTCCCCCTGCTCCAGATGAAAGGAGAGTGATGAAAAGAATTTAATTTCTTAGGAAATTTGGTACTTTCGGTTGAAATTGTTTTTCCTTCCTCTCCTATTCCCTTTTGCTTATTAGAAAGTATTGATTCTGAAATAGAGAAAGTGAGTTTATTAGATTTGGGTTGGACATTGATTAGCTGTAACCTAATTATAAATCCTCAGAAGGAGATGTTTGTAAACATGTGCTTTTCACATCCAGGCACTTTGGTTCCCACTATTCCTGTTAATCAACTGGTTGAAGCTGAGCACATGAAAGATCTATATCCACTAAGCTTAGAATTGCATTGCTTTTGATTTATTTTAATAGGATCCTCTTGATTTCCAATTTATTTTCCCCCATAAGGACATCTTCCTCTTGACAACCTATTTAAAAGACACAGGAATGTTTTGAATGGAGCCTCTATTTCATGCTTTAAGGCAAAGCCATGATCAATATAGTGTAAATTGCCTGAAAGAATCTTCTCTTTTTTTGTTGTTGTTATTTTTTTCTTCAGTTTTCTCTGGATCATAAAGGAATAAGAGGTCTTAGTGAGCGTTTGATAGAGATAGGTCTAATTAAAATTTTAGGTTAGACGTAGGATTTCTCAGTGACAAGCATATACTGAGCATTTACTGCTAACCAAGTGCTTATGAATAAGGTATAAGATACAGTCCCTGTGCTAAGGATGCATAACATCTAGTGAGGAAATTTTCTGTGCTTTTAGAGCTCAAAAATGCATCTCCTTTGGGGCTGTATGTATTAGAGAAAGATGATATCTGAGACAGAGTCTTTTATGCTGTTAGATTCATCTCTTCCTTAAAGTTTTGATTTTGATTTGAAACATAGTGTATATTTTCCAAATGTCATTGAACAAGATTAATTTTCTGCTGCTTTGGATTTGTCTGAAAGTGAAATCAGTCTCCTCACTACCATCCATACTTGCCATTGGATAAAATTAAGTTTCACAACTAAAGCCTAAGATTTAAGGGAAAGAGAGGAATTTTGTCAACAGAAGAAAAAATTTGGGAAGTGAGAGAATGTGTGTAAATCCATGTGGAGACCTGTGGCATTTCAAGTTCTCACTTGGAAAAAATTGAGGATTCCTTGAGGCAAGATGGGAAAATTTGGGCATGATTTGTGGAACTGCTTTTATAGAGAGTTAAAAAATACACTGAAGTTATATATATGTATATATAGAATTAAATTTGAAGGGAGTTATATTTGGTTATTTTGAAATTAATTTAATTTTTGGTCTTTTAACTACTGTTTTCTGCCTTGGGTTTCTTTGCAGAGGAATTTCTGAAGACAGTCAAGTCCAGTGTGATTTATGTGGCAGTGAAGGCCAAGTACTTTGCAGTGAGGAGGACCTACTTACTTTGGGGAAATCAATGGAGCACATCAGTCTGCAGCACACTTCCTGCCTTAATGGTCTTAAGCTCGATCAATATTTGAAATTTAACTTCACCATTAGTCTGTGGGCAGTGTGTGCTTTGCAGCCTTTCCTCCATCAACCTCAAATATATGACAAGACCTATTACAGATGGAGCTAGTTACACTTTCCTGCTTGGTTTTGGATCTTCTTTAAGTCTTGTCCACTGGCATGTTTTAAGGATGTAAAATGTGTTTTGCTGTAGACCAAGTTATGATTTAAACCTTGAAATTACCTGGTCAGAGGAGGGGATGTTGGACAAATGCACAAAATCTATAGCATGGTTATTTATCATTTCTTCTTCCTAAAAAATTTCCCATCAAGAGGTAGTTCAATAGCCTCTCCAACATCTTAGCATTTCTGGCACTAACTGTGGCTTTCTTTTGACAGATTCTCTCACCATGGCACAGGTAGAGAAACGAGGGGGTTTGCTCCGGAAATCTTCAGCCTCCAAAAAACCATTGAAGGAAAAAGTGGTGCTGATGTATGATGAGATCTTCATGGTAAGGCCTGGAGCTCTGACATTTTTCACAGATTGACTCCTTAGTTTCTTGTTCCAAAATGAGAATTAATCTCACCTCTGCCTGCTACTGTCTAGTTCTTCAGAGGGAAAAAGAGAACAACGGTGAGAGTAAGCTTTCTCGTAGAAATTATGATCATGTGTTAATTAATATAGATTGTTATTATGTTGTTCTTATAGATTGTTGCCTCTAGCTGGATAAAACAATTGAAAGAGGATGGCTGTTTCTGAATATATTTAAGAGTTGTCGTCCTTATGATTTGACTTAAGGACCTTTCTATCCTAGATGTCCCTTGAAGTTCCCTTTGGCCCTAGAATTCTATGGTCCAGATATTTTAAAAAGATGCACTGTTACATTCTGTCTCAAGTTGTTAGTGGATAGAACAATTGCTTAGTTAGATTGTCTCATCCTCCAACTCTATGAGATGACTAAGGAATTATTAGCAATTAGATTGGGGATTTTTTTGGGTCTTCAGAACTGTATTGACCATGGTCTAGGCCGGTGTTGTAAAATATAACCTATCATGGAAGTTTAGAGTAATTAGATACCCTGCATATGTACTTAATTTCTGAAATCTTGGTCATAAGTAGTACATGTAAACATGTAAAACATGTTATTCTTGTAAAAGGAGTTGCATATCTTGTGTAATTCTGTGGACTTTCTTTCCTAAAAGGAGAACAGTGATAATATTTACCCTACCTGGCTCACCGGGCTGTTGTATTTCATGTATGTGAATGGGCTTGAAAACTGAGCACCCATAAAAGTACAGTGGGGATGTATCAGAATATAACTGGTTCTTCACTTCTCGTTAAGAAGAGGAAGATTTGAGGGAGATTCTTTGAGTTATTTAACTTCTGGTACAGGGAATATGTATCCATGTACAATGTCTTCCATTTGGGGAACCCCCCAAAAATTGTTCCCCGTTACAGCTGTTTGGAGTGACCAAGCATTTTCAGAGTTAATTGTGAGAGGTAAGATTGACCCTGTGAAAGACATGTAGTGACTCTTTCAAATGTGTTCTTAATGCTTTGGTGTTAGCTGGGTATACTGAATCTACTTATCTTCTGGTTTCAGACAGAGGACCCTAGTAAGTGCAGTCCTCGGTTTTGGGAGGAGCTCTTCCTCATGAAGGTAAGACTTGGTGGCCTCTGTGGATTTTCCTGGTAACTGAGATTGCCTTCACATATGTTCTAGGCGCTACACTAAAAATGTACTCAGGCCCTTATTGTTTCCATGTTAGGTGAATTTAGAATACCTGGAAGGCAAGTTGGAATCTCTTGATGGTGAGGAGTTAATGAAAATCAAGGACAATATTAATTGCTTATTTCAACACTGCATCCAGGCTCTGGGAGAGGAACATCCAATTCGAGTGGTTAATGCATTGCAGGTACATGGCTGGGAGACTGGGGAAGTCTTGTTTATAAACTGTAATACATCTATTGGAACTTGAGGAACCTAAAATTACCCTTAGGCTTGAGGCTTTTTTCCCTTTATTTCTTTAACCAAACATCTATGCTATATTTGATTTAGCTATCTTCCTGGTTAAGCAAATGGACACCTATAGGAGTAATCTTGTCCATTTGTATAATTTGATCTAATGCCAAGGTGGATTGTTTGACAGAATTTTTATTATTACTTGAAGGAAAGTAAAAGAGAGAAGAAACTCCAGAAAGGATGCTTAGTCTACAGCAAAAATCATAAGACTTTCTTAATTAAATAAATATTGTTTTTTTATATAAACAGTATTTTCTCACTAGACCAAGAGTTCTTATTCTGAGGTTTCAGAAGGTCCTTGACTCCCTGTAGTTTTATGTAATATTTTATGTGTATATGTACATTATGTGTATATGTAACATTTTTTTGGAGAGAGGGCTTTCATCAGATTCTCAAAAGGGTCGGTAACTCTTGTTTTTAGAATCATTGTTCTTAATGCTAAGTGGCATTATCATGCGGAAGATTCATGAATAATTATTTCTTGAATTACTGTTATGCCTAACACTGAGGTGGTGGGATACATTATAGTCTTCTTGAGGGTAAAGATGGTTTTATTCAATACTTCGTTCCTGGTGTGTACATCAGTGCCTGGCAGGTAGCATTCTAGAAGTAAATTTTTTTTGAAAGAATAAGGGGCAAAATTTCTAAAGTTTATAGTTTAGTAGCTCCAGTGTAGCCTAGATTGAGCTGAGTACCTGGGGTAGTGATTGACAAGCTTAGAATATGAAGAAGTCATGACAGTGTAAAGAATTTTATTGGAACTTTTGATAGATCGGGTTTAAGTTTCTAACTTACAAGTTGGGCAGATCAGTTTGTGACCTCCAATTTTCTCATTTGTAGAATGTAGAAATTATCTTTTGAGCTGATGCCCCAGAAAGAAGGACCATGTTTATCCTGTATCTTTCTTAACTTTTGGACAGTAAATTCTATATTTGGAGCATCATAGTTGTCAGGACCTCTTCACTGCAAATTGAAAGTTGGAAATTGTACTTCCTGTAATTACAGTGACTTACTGTGGGGGCATGAATTGTAAACTTTTTAGTTCAGTGGAAATATATTGACATTAAGTCACTTGGTGAACCATAGAATTATAGTATGTATTGTAATAATTGATATTTATTGAGCTTTAACAAAGTTAAGTTCCAGGCTATTCCAGGAATTTTAACACAGTTCCAAGGACTATTCTAAGTGCTTTACAGTACTAATTCACATAGTCTTCACATCATCCTTATGAGATTAATGCTATTATTATCCCATTGTATAGATGAGAAAAATGAAGCACTGAAAAGTTAACTGATTTGTCCAGGCTCACACAGTTAGTAAGTAGTGGATGGGGATTGTAATGAATTTTTAAGATTTAAATTGATCAGTTGTTATCATACAGGGTCTTCTATAGTTATTAAAAATAATTACTAAAGGTGATAAGCTATTATGTAAATTCTAAAATTAATTTTAAATAAGGGAAAGCTCTATCAACCCTATGATTCAAGCTCAAAAATGGTTTCTTATTTTTGAAAATCACCTTCCAATCTTTGTCTGCAGTGTTATTTTTAAAAAGTGGATGGCCAGAAAAGAATAAAAAAGATGACAGTTTCAGATGCTATTTGTCTTTTAATTTCTAGATTTTGCACATATTAAGACCCTGACTGCATTCTGGAGCTCAGAGCATAGAGCAGTTGATTGTCAGCTATATGAAGAGAAGGTTCTGAGGTTGTAGTGTGAGGCTACTGATCCAATGCCCTTTGCATTTTGAGACTTTCTTTCTAGAAAGAATTCTTTCTCTCATCTCTGCAGACCTTGTGTGCACTCATTCGAGGAGTCCATCAAAAGAATAAGTCTACCTCTGGGTTTGACATTATCAACATGCTGATGGGCTTTGACAAGGCGGAGCTGTGCATGAAGGTGAGGCATAAGCTGCAGATGTGCCTGTGGGTGTCTGCTTCTGACAGCTGTTGAGGAATACCATCTGCAGACAGTTAAATGTTTTAGACATTTAACTCAGATAGACATAGATGATTGAATTGGCCTTGAATTTGGATATTTTTACAGATTTGGTTTATCCTTTAATAAAGGAAAATTTGAAGTTCAGATTTGTATTGAGGCTTCCTTTCCATGTAGGATAAAGACTGAGCAGCTTGTGATTTACATCATGATCATACATTCTTAAAAGCATGTAAGAATTTAAATAGAAGGTAACAAATTAATACACAAGGATACTTTAGTTCTAAACTTTTAAGTTTTCTTATTTAACACAGTGACTTTATCAGAATTTTTGTTTCTACTGTTTGATGCCTTTTGAGAAATAGTGTTATCAGTATGTAATTCACACGTCATACAGTTCATCCTTTTATGGTGTATAACCAGTAGTTTTTAGTATATTCATGGAGTTGCACAACCATCACCACTGTTAATTCAGAACATTTTCATCACCCCAAAAAGAAAACATGTGCCCATTATCAGTCATTCCCTATTTTTTCTTCTCTGCAGCCTCTGGCAACCATTAATATGTTTTATATCTCGATAGGTTCACCTCGACTGTACTTTTCATATAAATGGAATCATATGTAGTCTTTTGTGTCTGGCTTCTTTCACTTAGCATAATGTTTTCAAGGTTCATCCATGTTGTAGCATGTACTTCATTCCTTTTTTTTGCTGCTTAGTATTCTACTGTATGAAAGTATCATATTATTTTACTTATCCATTCGTCAGTTGATAGACATTTGAGATGTTTCAGCATTTTGGCTGCTATGAATAATGCTGCTATGAAGTGCATGTAAATGTGGACATATGTTTTTAATCCTCTTAGGTATATACCTAGGAGAATTGCTGGATCATACGGTAATTCTATGCTTAACATTTTGAGGAGATTCCAAACTATTTATCGAAGTGGCGATACCATTTTACATTTTCCCCAGCAGTGTGTATGTGTTTTTGTGTGTGTGTGTGAAATATCTATTCAAATTCTTTGCCCATTTGTAGGTTGAATTATTTGTCTTTTTATTGTTGGTAAGAGTTCTTTACATATTTTGGGTACACATCCCTTATCAGATATCTGATTTGTAATACTGTCACTATCTTGAATGAATGTTGTTCACATGAACTTTGAAGAACTCGTATTCTCTCATTCACTAAATTTAAAATAAATCTCTATGTGAAAGAATGGGGTTCCCTAGTGGCTCAGATGGTAAAGAATCCACCTGCAACCTGGAAGACCTGGGTTTGATCCCTGGGTTGGGAAGATCCCCTGGAGGAGGGCTTGGCAACCCACTCCAGTGTTTTTGCCTGGAGAATCCCCATGGACGGAGGAGCCTGGCGGACTACAAAGAGTAGTCTTTGTGACCCTGGGGTCACAAAGAGTCAGACACAACTGAGTGACTAAGCACAGCACAACACATGCAAAAGAATCCTTATAGTGAATAGATGATTTTTAAAAAGTTATGAATATGCAATTAGTGTACAAAGATTTAGTACCTGGAGTCTTTTTTTTTTTTTGGCCATACTGCGTGGCATATGGGATCTTAGTGCCTTGTCTAGGGATTGAACCTTTGTCTCCTGCATTGGAAGTGTGGAGTCTTAACCACTGAACTGCCTTCATTCTTTTGACAAACATTTATTAGGCTCCTGTGTGCCAGGCACTGGGGATGCAAGGCAAATCCGACATGGCAACCATCCTCAGAAAACTGTTAGATTAGTTTTCATTTTTCTCCCTTCCTCCAGACCTAACATCTTTAAATCTGTCATCCACACTGACAACAGAGTGATGTATCTTAACACTCAAATCTTGGTTAAAACCCTGTATTAGTTTCCTATCACTGAAAGGGTAAAGACCAAACTTCCTTATTAGCCTTATATAACTTTTATGATCTTCTTTCTATTTATTTCTCAAATTGCATCTCTCATCACTATGCCTCACCCTTCCATAATAACAAACTGCTTGTATTCCAGCTGCACACCCAGGACCGTTTTCATTCCTTGTGTGTTTGATCATGCTGATGTCTGTCTAGAATTCCTTTCCTCCTGAAGTTTTAATTAATTCCTACTGATTTTTCAAAGTACAACCTGTCCCTTAAGAGTCCTGAAATAGGTAACATCACAGCTAATTCCTTTCCTCCATATGTATATCTGTCATAGTAATCATTAAGTTAAAACTGTTTACTTATTTTTCTGTCCTATTAGACTAAAAATGCCTTGAGAGCAAAGGTCATTGTCTTATTTTTTAATTTTCTTTGAAAACACAAAATTTGGCACATAGAATCTACATATTTGTTGAATTGAAGTGGCTTATTTTGAATATTCACTCAACCTTCCAGCATGCTAAATCTGTAGTCTCCATTCATTTTCCTATGTAAAAAATTTCTTTTTTTCTTCTTTCTGTTGTAGTATCTAAGGGTTTCATCTTTTGACTATATTTGGTATGACAGCTGGTTGTTAGTACAAGTGATAAGCTCTAATCACTTCGTTAGTAGACTTGACCAGGATTAATATGGGCCAGCTTTGTTGGATAGTGCACATGGCCAGTGAATAGCTACTAGTGATATTATCTTTGTTATTTGTTCAGTGTGCCTGCATCAAGTGATATGCTTTCTTTATCAAATAATGAAACATACTTATTTAACTATTTTTATTAACCTTTAACTTAACCATTTGTTTTTAAAAATTTATTTAATAGAATTTCATTTTATTTAGGTTATTATTTTTAATTTGTAAATATATTATTTAATCATTATTAATCTTTGAAAAATTTACTTCATTCTTAAAGGTTTGTATGAGGGTGATAGTCTGCAAACATTCATTTGGTAGAATAGTGGATTCTTTATTATTATGTGCAGTTGTACTAAAGCATTTTCCTCAAAATAGCTAGACTTAGAAGTCTTCCTTTTCTTCATCTAATCGTGCAAGGCCTAGGCCTCAGGCAATGATATGGTTGCTTCATTTAACGTTACTCACTTTACCCTGTGTAACATAACCCAGAATATGGCAAAGACACAGTGGAAATGTTATTTGTTATGGTTTAATACTTAATGGGTCTCTTTGTCAGAATCTCATGGAGAGTTTGGATTCATTGCTTTGTGCAGAAGGTTCTGAAAGTCTGAAGAGCTTATGTCTGAAACTTCTCCTCTGCTTAGTGACAGTAAGTGACCCATCTATATGTTTCTTTGTCAAGGGTGAGAATCAACAGCAGGGGCAAATTTGAACTCTTGAGCCCAAAGTTAGAAAGAAAAAGAGAAATATCTTTACTGGGCTTTTACATCACTCGGCTATGTTTGTGTAGAAGGAAGTTAGTTGTATGGACTTCTGCTTCCTAAAAGTTGCTCGTTGGAGAAACTGATGACATTTTTAACCTGTACCAGTCCTGGAGAAGTACTCTCTTCTGTATTGCCCTTCTCATCAGGTCTCATTTGGAAATAATTTTTGTGATTCTGAATATTTTTATTTGTTCTGACCTTGATTTTATACCTGGAAGCTGGACTGTACCTTCTAGGATGTTATTCATTAATTTCAGGTGGTTTCCTTTCCCTTCACTCTCTTGAAGACTTGTGGATCATAAAGTACTTTCTGTGCATTTGGGAAATGAAACCCAAGAAAATTAGGCAAATGCTTGTGTGAGGGTATAAGAGAAACAATGAGAAGGTCAAAAATTTAGAAAGTGTTAATTTGCTAACTTGTTACCCTTCTAGTGTCTTGTCTCTTCAGGCTCTGGTGGCTTTGGGGATGCTTATGAAAGATCTACTAAATATTTAGTAGAATGTTTTAACATTTCTGTTTGTCTTAGATACTAGGTGAGGAGATACACCTGAGATATCAGTGTCTTAGTATAGACTTTAAATAGCCTTTTATTGTATTCAGGTGACAGATAACATCAGCCAGAACACTATCTTGGAATATGTAATGATCAACAGCATATTTGAAGCAATTTTACAGGTAGGTCAGTTCCCTTGTTCCCTTTTTCTTTTTTGGATATATTGCTTCCCCAAGCACTCTCACTGTTGGTGGTTCTGGTTACAGATACTCTCCCACCCGCCAAGTCGTAGGGAACATGGGTATGATGCTGTCGTCCTCTTGGCTTTGCTAGTGAACTATAGAAAATACGAGGTGAGTCTCTTAATGGACAGCTGCTGTTTTTCTATAATCTTCCTAAATGTGACAACTCCTAGTAATTTTGTTTAATGTAGAAGACATTTTCTTGGTAAATGGTATATAGATTAATTTTGATAAATTAAATTCTAAAAGTCCTATGTTAGACTCCTGAGGTAGAGGTTATAGCTGTTTAAAGGAATCCTGTGGTGTAACTTCCAATAAAGTGAGTAAATCTTTCTTAATGTAGTGGTTCCCAAACCCAGCTTGTCATTAGAATTACCAGGAATTTTTTTTAAAAAGATGTTTCTGGGTCATACTCTTTATTTATTTATTTGTTTAGCCATACAGTATGGCATGCAGGATCTTAGTTCCCCGACCAGGGATCAAACCCATGCCCCCACCCAGTGGAAGTGCAGAGTCTTAACCACTGGTCCACCAGGGGAGTTCTGGGGCCTTACTCTTTGCACACCAAATCAGAATCTCTTAGGGGATGGGACCTGGGTATCTTTTTTTAAAGATCTCCTATTGAATGTGATGCTCAGGGGATTGTGAACCACTGACCTAATGCATCTATTTTGAAATATTCAACTTATATATTAGTTTTCCATAATGCACTCAGGCCACTTGTATAAATATCACTGTTGGTCTGGGGACTCTTTGATTTTGATGGAAGTTGAAGACAGAGCCTTATCCATATTAATTTTGGAGTTCTTTTTGCCATTGAATTAGGGACAGATTTATAGGTTTTGAGATGAAGAGCTGAACTCAAAGATTTGCACTTGGGTTGGTCATTTACTTGATTCCCCTCAAAAGGCAGAATACACTGAAAAGAAAGGGGACCATTTAGGGAAGGCCAGAGCCTCATTGGGGGTTGCTTTGCAGGAGCAGGGAGTACTTGGTACTGGGTCCTGGACACTAGGACTACTTTACTGAGGCCAGAAATCAGAAGCTGCATTGAGGCAACTTGACTTTCTTTATTTAATAAGTAGCAATACTATGCGGAGAAGGCAATGGCACCCCACTCCAGTACTCTTGCCTGGAAAAGCCTGTGGACGGAGGAGCCTGGTAGGCTACAGTCCATGAGGTCGCTAAGAGTCGGACACGACTGAGCGATTTCACTTTCACTTTTCACTTTCATGCATTGGAGAAGGAAATAGCAACCCACTCCAGTGTTCTTGCCTGGAGAATCCCAGGGACTGTGGAGCCTGATGGGCTGCCGTCTATGGGGTCGCACAGAGTCAGACACGACTGAAGTGACTTAGCAGCAGCAGCAGCAGCAATGCTATGACATTCTCATTCCCTGGTGGCTCAGAGGGTAAAGTGTCTGCCTTCAATGTGGAAGACCTGGGTTCAATCCCTGGGTGGGGAAGATCCCCTGGAGAGGGAAATGGCAACCCCTTCCAGTATTCTTGCCTGGAAAACCCCATGGGTGGAGAAGCCTGGTGGGCTACAGTCCATGGAGTCACAAAGAGTCAGACACGACTGAGCGACTTCACTTTCACCTTCTTTCAATACTATGACAAATGGGCCAACTGGAGGGAATATTTTCATTTTTGAGCTTCTGGATCTTCACTTAGCGATTTTTGATATGATTACTTGCCATGTTAAAAGTGATGGGTAACATAAAATATGGAGCTTATTCTTACAAAGAGGGATTTGAAAGAAGGGATTCTGTGAGAAAGGAATACTTAAAGAGGGACTGGAATATGGAGCAATGTTAATGTTTTATAAACTCCAGGAGCTGATTGTTTTCTTTGTCTCAGAGGAACTGATGAATGGTGTACGGAGCTACTAATAAATAAGTAATTTATCACCTACACCTGTTTTGCTGGTGATCTGGAAGGGCCAGCATGGTAGCCATTTTGATCTCTGTCATGTGTAATTGCCTCTGGGGCCTTATTACAACAGCAAGAAAAATAGCTGAGGAAAAATGCTGAAGGTAGTTAAAGAGAGTTGAGTTATGTGTGATATTAAAGCACCATCATCAGTAATGAATATTTTCAGAACATTCTGCTGGATGCAGGCCACTCTGAGACCAGTGGCTTGGCTTCTCTGAATGTGAACAGAACCCTGGTTCAGCCCAGTAAGACTTTCTGAAATGTCAGCTTGAAAAATTGGACATGGCCATGGAGCTGGAGAAAATCATATTTCTAGAGTGAGGTATGCATCTCTGGTCTGTCAGAAACCCCAGAAGAATTAATATAGTAGGTGAGGGCAAGCTGGTAGGCATAATTTATCTGGGCTTTGCGGCTTTTGGTATAAGTCACTCACCAGAAACCATTAAGGAAACCTGGTGACCATGGAGCAGGAACGTTTTTGACAGGAGTGTGAGGAATTTCCAGATGAACACAGCAAAACCAAAAGCTGGAGAAGTTTTATGCAAAATACAAGAGGGTGTGCTTGGGAGAACAACATTTTAGTTACCAGCACATTTGGTCCCATGACCAATGGGGTAAGTTGTAACCTTTCCAGAAAGGTGCAGAGGGTGCCAGAGAGGCTCCGTGTCCAGCTAAATACAGAGAAGACAAATTAGGTGTTGAACTTAAGGAATGAGAGTAGTTCTTCCTCACTTCATTTTAGTCACTTAATCTTAAGAGATTAGAAGATCAGGTTGGGAGGGGAAAGATGTAGGGAAGAGCAATGAAATTTTTTAAGTATGGTTTCAGTTCAGTTCAGTAACTCAGTCTTGTGCCACTCTTTGTGACCCCATGAATCACAGCACGCCAGGCCTCCCTGTCCATCACCAACTCCCAGAGTTCACTCAGACTCACGTCCATCGAGTCAGTGATGCCATCCAGCCCTCTCATCCTCTGTTGTCTCCGTCTCCTCCCGCCCCCAATCCCTCCCAGCATCAGAGTCTTTTCCAATGAGTTCTTAGAATCAACTCTAAGTATGGTTTAGATCAAATAAATGCTGGACTCTATTAGAGTGATTCTGTGAAGTTTGTAATTCTGACTTGCTGATGAAAAGTAGATTGTCTTGAGTTTTAAAACATGACCAGCACAATAGGTATATAGTGTTAAGGAAAATCAGTGTCTGCTGGGATAGAAATTTTCACAGCTTTAAGATCTTGGCCTTCTGGGTTGGCTAAGTCTTCTGAAATGAAGTGACTCAGCCCCCAACTGCTGCCCTGAACATGATGTTTCCTAGATACTACGAAATTGTTTATTATGTCTGGCTTTAAGTTGTTCTTTCTCTTTTTTCCTTACAGAGCTTGTTTTGAATGTGATAAAAATGTCAGGAGAAAAAATATAGCTACCAATAATTGAGTCCTTATTATATGCCAGATACTGTGCTGAGGATTTAACTTGATTTAAATTTCGTAGCAGCCCCAAGGAAGGAAATATTATTCCCCATTTTACAGATGAAAAAAATTGAGCTTAGGTTTATTAACATGCCTACCTCATCACAATTAATAACTGAAGGAGCTGGAAGTTAAACCCTTGATTTTTGCCACCTTTCCTCTTTTCCTCAACAGTTGCTAATACAATGGTTGTTTGGTAATGTCTTGGTAATCTTGTCTTGGTAATCAATGTCTTGGTAATCAGGTAGTCCTTATTAGTACCTGAGACAGTCTACTTTTGGGAAGGTGAGTAAGTAGGAGTTTCAAAAATTGTGCCAAGAGACAGTGGCCTGCTTCTTCTACTCTTGATCTCATCCTGATGGTATCTCCAGGTCAGCCTGCTGCTGATTTTCATTTCCAAGGATCTGCTTGCTTTGGATCTTATCTGAAGTCTGTCGCATCAGCATTGTTGTTAGAGGAAGAAGCATTGAGAGCCTTTATCTGTTAGATCAAGTAATGAATGGAGTGGGTTTTACCTCCTTGAATTGGGTTGTAGAAAACCTTATAAACATTTGGCTGTTAAAAAAGGCAAAGCTTCTCTTTCTCTATTCCCAACTGACATTAGAAAGATGACCTCAGGAACTTGATTAATAAAGTCTGAGGAGATGGGGGTTAGCCTTTTAGTCGGATTTCCAAGTTTCTCAGTAATGTCTTTTCTTGGTTGCTGTAAAAGCTGTTAATCTAAGAACTATTGTTCTAGCTTTTCTTGGGTTAGAGTTTGTTCCTGAGCTGTAGAGGGTCTTTCCTCACATACCATGTGGGGGATGTTTTCAAGGTGAGCAGGTCATTGGTTCTCATCCCACCGGTAGGAGATGGCCCAGTTGCTTAATGAGTTTAAATATATGTCCATTTCCATATGCTACCCAGCTGAGATTGAATCTGGAAAAACTCAAGAAATCTTCCAGTGCTTTAAATGATGGGACAATCATTAAATCCCAGTGTCCTGACCAGATTGTAGTTTGGGTAATTACATCTTTCTTTTCAGTTCCCCTGCAGTGTTATTTGGGTATTGGATCCATAAATGGCCTCTCTGGCTGTTAAGCAGCTGCCACTTTCCACCCCCAAGGTGGCTTTGTTTTACGGGTGGGTGAATCAGTCCTTGGATATTGTCTGTGGAATGGTTAGGGAGCCTTTGGAATGAGAGTATAAGTTAGCAACTTATAAATTTGTGCCTTATGTCAGGGGAGCTTTTATGCCCCCCAAATGACAGCTGTCCCTATGGACTCAGTAAATTATTGTCAGGATAGGACAAAGTGAGTGTTGTGGAGTGTTCACTTACTTCTAGAAAGAAGAGGGAAAAATGAGAGAAGAGGCAGACATAGGCCTGAGCTGATTGAGCCTAGAGGAAAATGCAGGTAGAGTAGAATTGTGTGTGTGTGTGTGTGCATGTAAACATACACATGCTTGGGGTATGTGTGTGTGTGTCTGTCTGTCTCTCTCTGTGTGCTTGGCAAATGGCCATGCACACTGACAGATTTACTGGAAATGGAGGAAGTGAGCTGGCAAGATAGTTGGGCATAGGTATTAGGAACATCACTCTAGAGAGAGCATCTTGTTAAAACTTTGTTAAATAACTAATGGATTCTTAACTAGGTCACACTCACCTGGAGTCTCTCCTTTTGTTTACAGTCTGTGAATCCTTATATTGTGAAGCTGTCTATTGTGGATGATGAAGCCACTCTAAATGTGAGTATCTGGATTCTTGTGTTTTAATTACTTGCCTTTGTTGGCCTTACTTTAAGTGGATATTTAGAACCGAGAGTAGAAAACTATTGTGTTAATTTAATCTGGCTGTAAAGAGGGAATAGGTATTTCTTTTTAGAACATTGTGCTGCTATCTGCGGTTTTCTATTTTCTCATCATAGAAGGAAGGTTTGAGGGGATATTTGCTTGCTAATTATGATGAAATGGTCAGTTATACTTCATGTTCTAGTATGCTGAGTTTGATTATCCTACAGAGTCAAGTGACATTTCTAAGAGTAAGATTTAGATGGTATGTCAAATCACTTTAAATATCTTACAGTTATACCTCAATAAAACTAAAAATTAAAAAAAAAAGGCTTAGATGACTAAATGTTGGGAGATTTCTTGTAGAACTAGTCAGATTATATTTACAGCCTGACTTGGTGAAGCTGAACTGTGGAGGATGATATAATATGTGGTACATATATCCTTGAAGGTTTGGAAAATAAAACTTGATCTCTCAATATAGGGAGGAAGAAGATGACCAGGTATCTGGTTTTATTCTCTTTCCGTCTGCCCTCTTCGTTCTTCTAATTTCTCTTATGAAGAAAGAAAAAGCACACATGATTCATTCTTGTGGCTTTAATTGATCTTTGTGATATGCTTAGCAGGTTCTAGGGGGAAGGTTGATAAGTTACTTTAATATTTATTGGATGCTTCTTTCTGTTACACTACTGTTTTCCTGTGGTCTGAAAGAGAGTGGCTTGTTTGTATGTACCTTCATTTAAGGTGGGACTCATTGTTACTTTTATTGTGGGTTGTTTTTAGAGACATCTGAGAGCTTTTTGTTTAAAGATTCTAACTTAGTCTTCTCTTTTGAGGTGAAAAAGACCCCAGTGAAATTGTCAGTGGTCTGGGCTGGTCTGTTTCATCTCTTGCTCTTTTAATTATATCTAGAAACATTAAATAATGTAATTAGATCAGAAAAGTCTTCCAGAGAAGTTCCTTTTCATCCTTTGACAGGTCTCTCAGAGTTTCTGTCCTTGTTGCCTACTTTCAGGTAGAACTTGCTGGGTTTGGACTGTCATTAGTGTTTTATGTGGTCTAGTCATAGCATTATCATCAGGCCCTTATTTCACCTATGCTGTCTTTTTTCTCTCTAGGGAATGGGGCTTGTGATTGCTCAAGCTTTATCTGAGTACAACAGGTAAGTCCATCTGCATTCAGAAACTGAATTTGAACTGGTTGAGTCAGGAACAGGTTTGTTAAGAGTTCTTGGGTGAACATCCCTTACCTATCCTAGAAGAGTATTCAGAGGTATATCTGCTGGCAGATGCATTTGCTCTAGCTTGACTTGATGGCTTTAGCAGGGGTGGGTTCTAACACTAGGAGAAAAGTAGCCACCACATTAGTGTTCATCTTTAGTTTAAGCAGCTCTTAACATTAAACGTTCTTTTGCAACCTTTGACATTTTGTTGCAGAGCATTTTAACAAATTTTCCAGCCAGAGGCAGGCTATTCCATTTAGCTCAATGTATCATTTAAAAAAAAAAGGTTGTGAAGTGCTGCTTTTTTTGTATGCTTATAAAAAGGAAGAAAAGAGATAGCGCTGAATTCTCGTTTGACAGATATTTCTTTTTTATCAGTAATCAACTGCAGTTTCCTAGAGTCCTGTCTATTCTGGGGGCTCTTTTCTTCGATGCTTGCTTTCCCCCCACCCTTGCTGCGGATGGGGAGGATTTGGTATTCATTGAATGGAAATCAGAATTGTATCTAATCCTGGCAAGGGCCAGGCAGGATCTTTCTTACTCCTTTCCAGACTTTCCTCACATACAATTGAGTGTTGGAATTTCAAATCTGTCCCCATCTCCACAAATAGTTGAGCTCACAGATTCCCCTCCTTTTCCTTCAAAAACAAACAAGATTTTCACTGTTACACAAGCCTTAATTTTACTGTCACACTTTTCAAGTAATAGTCTGTTTGGGAAATAACTGGATCAACCATATGTTAGAGCATTTCACACTTTTGCAGCTTGCTTTCTAAGTCTCTCCTGAAGTAGCTGGGCATTTTGGTGTACGCTACCTCAAGAGCAGATGGGTGCCTCTTAGCTTGCAAGGCAAACTGCAGAGGCTCGGTTGTTAGAACGTTTTTGTTTTCTGGAGTCAGTGAATTCTGCCAGTGAGCTGCCCTGATTACCTAGTATGCTAAGGACAAAAACATATGTGATAAATAACACTAAAGTTGAATTTAGTTATTTTTGTTCAGGCAGTATAAAGACAAGGAAGAAGAACACCAGAGCGGTTTTTTCTCTGCTTTAACAAATATGGTAAGTCCTACTTGTCTTTTTTTTTTCCCCACTCCCCTGCTCAAAAATATATGAGATCTATAGGGGTAGACAAGTCTGGACTCAGAAGTTTAGATATTTGAGATAATGGCATCATGAGGGGAGAGAGGCTGCTCATAGCAGATTTTTTGGAGAGCTGTATCTCTTCTAGTGATTTCCAAACCTAAGTTAGGCAGGGCAAAGAAGAGCTCTGATTTCTCTGGGGCTGGTTTTTTTTTTTTTCCTCAAATTAATTCAATTTTTTTAAGGCTACAAAAAGAAAAAGAAAGGTTCATATTAAGCCAGACTTCTGCTTCCTGAAGAATTGTCTCTGAAAAAAAAGAACTAGAAAAAAAAAAAAAAGAGACAGTTGGCTCTGTTTGAGGACAGGTATGGAACCGAGCATAGAGGCTTTAGATCTGAGTCCAACCATAAGCGATCCTTGGCTGTTTGCTGTGACCCCATCATCATTTGTCCTGGAGTTGAGGGATTGGTGCAGTGATCCAAGCCACTCATCTAAAGGTTTAGGATCTGGGCTGAGGGGTCCATGGTTTGGGAAAATTACTGATTCAGTTTGCAAGACTCTTGAGCAAGGTATCTCAACCTTAGCATGGTAGGCGTTTTAGGCCAGATAATCTGGGACTAATTTTTAAGAGGTAAATCTAAGGTCTCAGAATTTAGACAGATTCAGAAAGTCTGGTTCTTGGGTATTAGTATTCAAGTAATCAGCCCTAGGGCAAAACAGATTTTGAGTTCATTGTAAGGAACAACAGGCCCTGCCCCATTCCCACCCCTCAAAAGGCAACTTTTCCCCTCTGCCTTTTTCATTCTCAGAACCTACTTTCAAGGAAAGGACACGATAAGCTTTTTAATTCTGAAGCACAAATGGGTAGTCCCTCAGATGTTGAAACAGTGTGAGGGCTGTATCAGTATTTGATTAGATGCATTAGATATAATCCTATTGCTTCCAGGGACCTTTGCCTTTTAGCCAAGAAGAAAAAGTTTTGTACCAAATAAATGGAGCTCCGGCTGCATGGATTTGGGCATCAATAAATAGGTGGAAAAGGCAGTGTTAGAAGGATGGGCATCTATCTCTGCCTCTGATATCCCATATATCAGGGCAGCCTATTCCATTTGTTCATTCAACTGCCCTGACTAGGACACAAACAAAAGATTTCATGATGTGAAAGATATATGCTGCTGCTAAGTCGTTTCAGTCGTGTCCAACTCTGTGCGACCCCATAGACGGCAGCCCACCAGGCTCTGCTGTCCCTGGGATTCTCCAGGCAAGAACACTGCAGTGGGTTGCCATTGCTTTCTCCATTGTGTGAAAGTGAAAAGTGAAAGTGAAGTCATTCAGTCTTGTCCGACTCGTAGCTACCCCATGGACAGCAGCCTACCAGGCTCCTCCATCCATGGGATTTTCTAGGCAAGAGTACTGGAGTGGTTTGCCATTGCCTTCTCTGGAAAGATGTATAGTAGGTTTCTTTTAGACCAGGCATCCCCAGCTTCTGGGATCTAATGCCTAATGATCTGAGGTGGAGCTGATACAATAATAATAGAAATGTGCACAATAAATGTAATGCACTTGAATCATCCTGAAATCATCCCCCCATCCCCTGGTCTACAGAAAAATTGTCTCCCACGAAACTAGTCCCTGATGCTAAAAAGGTTGCTGACCACTGATTTAATAGTTCTGGTCTGAAACCCAAATATTCCCCCAAGACAACTCTGTGCTGGATAAACAGCCTGCTTTCTGTAATGCTCTTTGTGAGTTAGTTTGTTTCAGATAAGCAGCTTCCAGGACAGAGGCAAAGTGATGAGGATGTTTAAGTTATCATTTACTTGCTGTCAGTGGTTACTGCACTAACACATAGACCTGGACAAAAGTACTGGGATTTTTTTTTTAAGTCCCTTTAAGCAAAGAAAGTTTAGGAGAGTTTCATTACTTATGATTCTTTTAAGATCTTCAAAGTGAGCTGGTTTTGTTGTGTGTGACTGGTGGGCCAGGATTCCCTCATGCTGCAGCTTGTTTTTTTCACTGATTAAGCTTTGTAGGGCCCAGAGCTCCTCTCACATTTCCCTGCTATAACTCTGCAATTCCCCTTTTCTTCCACAGGTGGGCAGCATGTTCATAGCAGATGCCCATGAGAAAATCTCAGTACAGTAAGTGCCTGATGAACTCGTGCGGTGACTTGAACTTCAAGTGTGGACTCTCTTACTGGATATGAAAGTGTGAAACTTTATCTCTGCAGATTCAAACTTTTTTGATGATTGTCAAATGTTTCTTGAGTTTTAAATAATAATGGGACTTGGCATGTATTGAGCTCTAAGAAGTTGTAAAACTGTTCCCAGCTATCTCTGAAAGGAAATAAAGAGGACTTGGTGTCTGAGGCAGTTAAGGACTTAACTGGATTGGGGTGAAAAAGTGAAAAGGGGAAATAGTGAAGTAGGTAAGAACAGATCTAAGGAATTAAAGTGCTGACTGTATTTCCTTTATATAAGCCCAAAAAGGAAATAATGAAGCATTAGAAACTCAAAGGGATTTATAATGAGGAGTTGGGGTGAAATCTTATCTTGATGATTATACTCTTTTACCTTCTTCATTATATAAGAGACTCTCCAATTTGCTCTCTTTTTCTTTAGAACCAACGAGGCCATCCTTCTGGCACTTTATGAAGCTGTTCATTTAAATCGCAACTTTATCACAGTATTAGCCCAGGTTGGTTATATTAAAAACTTCAGTTCTTTTTCTCCCTGACTTTCATACAGATTCACTCCATTGAAAAGCCTATCTGGGTGTGCTCATGTAAACCCTACTTTGCATTGGTGAGCCGTAGTTAGTAACTAAATAGTTGCATCAGTTGCCTTTGCTTCATGCTCTCCTCAAATATCTATGTCTCCATCTGGTGCTAAAATGGAACTGGTAACATGCCAAGTTAATGGTCTTGACCAGTTGACTGATTCTGCTAACCCAAATGAGTTGAGATTATTTCATTTTGCTCGCTGGAAATCCCTTAGTAATATCTGCCCATATGGATTTTTTTAACAGGCTTTCTGCTTCCTAAACCTCTCTGGAATTACGACCAGAGAAAAAATAGGCCACGTCACTTATGTTATTATCTCATCCATTTCCAGAGAAGAAAAGTACAAAATATCCTGTGCAGCATAAGGTTCGCTGTTAACCAAAAAAAGAAAAAAAAAAAAAGGTCAACAAATATTGAAAGCAGGAAGTCATAGAATCCTGAGTACTGGGTCACTTGCCTAAGGGATGTCCTAAGTTGTTGGTACAGAAGGAACTAAAATAGGCTGAGAACTCAAGTGCTGCCCATGAAAGCTGTCTTTAAAAATTGATGAAGTGTTTTTAAAGTCAGACTGTTTAAATTATGTATGAAGTTTTTTTTAAGGGAAAGTGTGCTTATGCTTTTTTCTCAAAGGGTCGTTATGTATGGGAGCCACTGAGTTTCAGCAACAAAAAAAAATAAGGTCAAAAAGCTGTGCTGGTTTTGGGGTCTGGTTTGCTGGTTTAGCAATTCTCATTTTTCACTATTGATCACATGAGGCTTTATCCATGATTCTCATGATGTTCCTTGTTAGCTCTCCAAATTCTGTAATTGATTTTAAAGGAAAAAGTGAGGAGGGTAAAATCTGATAAAACTATTGGGGAAGAGAAGGGAGTAGCCACCACTAAGCCTGATTCTCAAGAGCTGATGTGGCAAGGATGGCTAAGGAAGGTAAGGGAAAGAGGAGTCATCTCTTTTGGTTCCTAGTGGATGTCTCCGCCCATGTCTCTGCCTCCCCACCCCACACACTCTTGTTTTTGGTGGAACAAGGAGGGCTGCCCTCTGCATAGCCCTTCTTATAGTGTCTGTTATCCCATTGGCTCACCTGCACTTACTAGTTGACTTATGTGGTCATCAGAATAGTCTGTAGATATGTTTTGGGTTGATCAGATAATAGTCCCTTCTCAGATTCAGATAGGACTACAAGTGCCCTTTTTTGTGTGTGGAATATTTCTGTGTATTTGTTTACCCCAGTTTTTTATTCATATGGTTCTGTAGGTAAACTTACATAATGGGAACTTAGTTACTTAAAGAAAACTAGCCTGCAGAGCTTATTAGAGTTTAGCAAGCATCAACAGTAATCAGGTACTAAATAGGAACTAAATGTAGAAGCAGTCTCTCCTCAGTGAGCTTTCTGTTTATGAGGCCAGGAATACCAGAAACGTTAAGCAGAGGATACCCACAGTCTTCTCTTTTCTTATCCTTATCTGTGTTCTCTTTCAGAGTCATCCAGAAATGGGCTTGGTGACAACCCCTGTCAGTCCTGCTCCAACAACCCCAGCCACACCACTTGGGACCACGCCACCCTCCTCTGATGGTAAGTCCATCACCTCCTTTGTTTTCTTGATTAATACAATCTTGAATCTTTAGGGGTGAGTGTAGTTGTTGTTGTTTTTCTTTCCCTGACAAAAAGCATAATTGTTAGTTCTTTTGCTTAAGAAATTATCTTTAGGATTTGTGAAACTCTAAATAAAAGATAGTCAAATGCTTTCCTCCGTGTAAGAAGCTGCGAAACTCCAGCTTGTCCTCCATAGGGAATGGTTGTAGAATCATGGAAATGGTAGATTTTAAAAGGTTTCGCAGAGATCAGTGATGCCTGTCTTGCCAAACTGAGGGTACTTGTGAAGCTCAGATGAGATATTTTATGAATATTTCACTGACATAAATGTAAAATGGTAAAATCATCTCATGTTATCATTTGACAAATGAGGGAATTGAGGCCAGGGGAGTATGAGGTTTGCCTAAGATTAGTAAGAGTTGACACTAAGAACCTTGCATGGATCAGGGTTGGGACCATGCCTGTTTTGTGCACCATTAAATGTCCAGCATAGTGCCTGACATGGTTACTGCTTAGTAAATATTTGTTGACTAAATGAATGAGAAAGTGAACTTGGAATTTGTTCACTGTTATGTGTCTGCCAGGCACACCCAGTTAGAAAATGACAAGTGTGTAATAATTGGGAATTTGCTGGGTATTTAAGATTTCTCTCCTTTAAAAGATAACAACAACAACAACATTCTACTGTATAGATCTTATCACTGGAAGTTATGAAAAGGGTAATAGAAAAGAAATTAAGAATTTTGCCCAATAAACTTTGTATCAACCTGAATTGGTTCTAATGTCAGCTCAGTGTGCTTGAGGGAATAACTTAACCTAAAAACAGTCTTCATTAATACTTGATGTTTTGCCTCAAATGTTGAACTCATTTTGGGTAAAAAAATTGTGCCCCTCTACTGTCTATATTTGATATGACCATCTTTGCTCTGCTGTTTCTCCTTTAAACTTTGATATAACACCTGTGGTATTAGCATTTCAAGGTAATACAAGCAGTATTAGTACAAAAGTATTACTGGGAAGTGCCACTGATTTTCAAGTCTGTGGTAGCAAATTGGATCTGTTTTCAATTGATAGTCAAATTCCAAAATACAGATTTCCCCTGTTCTCTGAAAGCAGAGCTTTCCTACACGACCTTCTGTGAGCTGAAATTGCATAAAGCAAAGAAGCAAATATCTTAGGTTGCATCTTGCTAATGGATGCAGAGTAAATTTAGATAAAGCACAGATGCTCACAGACGCAGTTCAGAACTGGGTGGCTTGATTCTTACATGCTGCGTGTAGTTTGTGGGAAGGAATTGAGTGGTATCACTCTCACTGCTGGGGATGCCGATGCTTCTGTTACAACTTTTGCTGCAAAACAAACGCTGAACGCGGTTTTCATTTTTTGCCTTTGTCTTTCGTCTCACCCCGTCACTCTTGTTTCTTGTTACTTTCATTTCTAATTGTTGATAGGTGGTAGGATTTTTTTTTTTTCTACTTTTATTTGCCTGAATTTGAGAAAATAAAGTTGAATGTGTATACTTAAAAAATTTTTTTTTAGCTTTATTGAGGTGAGTTGATATGCATATACATTGTGAGAAAATTCCCCCTATCTATTAACACATCCGTTACCTCATGTGTTTTTCTTTTTCTTTTTTGTAGGGGATGAGAACTTTTAAGTTCCACTCTCTTAGCAAATTTAGCTATACAACATAGTATTATCAACATGGTTACCATTTTAATATTTTACATTAGATCTTCAGATTTTGCCAATCTGAAAGTTTGTGTCCTTTTACCAACCTCTCCCTATTTCCTCCATCCCCTAACCCCTGACAACCACTTTTCTACTCTCTTTTTCTATGAGCTTGACTTGTTTTTTTAAGATTCCACATGTAAGTGATGCCATATAGTGTTTGTAGTATCTTGGCTACGGTGAATAATGCTGTAATGAACATGGGAGTGAAAATATCTCTTTGATATCCTATTTTCACTTCTTTGTATATATACCTACAAGTAGGATTGCTGGATCATATGGTAGTTCTGTTTTTAATTTTTTGAGGAACCTTTATACAGTTTTCCTTAGTGGTTACACTGATTTACAGTCCCATTAGCAGTACATAAGAGTTCCCTTTTCTTCACATCCTTACTAATTCTTGTTATCACTTGTCTTTTTTATTGGCCACATGGCTTGTGAGATCTTAGTTCCAAATCAGGGATTGCACCTGGGCCCTCTGCTATGAAAGCCCAGAGTCCTAACCACTGGACCTTCAGGGAATTCCCTCACTTGTCTTTTTTAAAAAATTTAATTAATTAAAAACTGGTGGTATAGTTGATTTACAATATGTTTCAGGTATACAGCATAGTGGTTCACAAATTTTAAAGATTATACTCCATTTATATTGGAGAAGAAAATGGCAACCCACTCCAGTAATCTTGCCTAGAGAATCCCACGGGCAGAGGAGCCTGGATAGGCAACAGTCCATGGGGTCACAAAGAGTCAGACACTATTGAGTAACTAAACAACAAATAGTTACTATAAAATATATAAAATATAGGCTATATTCTCTGTGATATGTGATATATCTTTGTAGTTTATTTAGTGTATATAATGGTATGTACCTGTTAATTCACTATACCTATTCTGCCCCTCTCCATTTTGCCTTTTTTTCTTTTTTTTTAAAACATTTATTTATTTTGGCTGCACCAGGTCTTTGTTGCAGCATTTGAACTCTTATTTGGTGCATATGGGATCTAGTTCCCTGACCAGTAATTGAACCTGGGCCCTCTGCATTGAGAGCACAGTCTTACCCCCTGGACCACCAGGGAACTCCCTCCTTTTTTCTGAAAAGTGAAAACCGTCTTTAGAGTTTGCATTAGTGAAAACAAGTACTGAGGTAGTTTTTTTTTGAGGAGGCAAAGTGGCTTTTGTAAAATGAGCTGAAAAGCAGGGCACACCTGTATCTTAATGAGAAGGAACATGTAGTAGGATTGCCTGCTTGTTCTCTGCTTATTCTGGTCACCAAATAATATTCCAGCAGAAAATCTGTTTTTTTTCTTTAACGATGAATCCTTCATGGTTACCATGGATATCAAAAGGCGTGTGTGTGTGTGCGCGTGCATGTGCACACGTTTGGGTTCGCATAGGTATATCTACACACACACATATATATCTTTGTCTATATCTGTATATATGATTTCATGTGATGTTGGGGTTTGGCTGCTTCAGAGAACCGCCTTTCAAACTGTTCATTGTGAACACTTCCACCCACACACTTGATTATGCAACTTGATTTGTGCTTACTTAGTTACAACCAGTGAGGTTTTACTTTTTCTAGTGGGAAGATTGGAGTCAGCCCACTTTCAAATGACTATCTCCCTTGACAAAGGCTGCTGGGAAGAATTACGAAGCCAGCGATCAAGGAATACCTCTTAGGAAGCAGATTTTAATTTGTGAGGGATTTTATTCTATTGATATTGCTTCTATTTTGTCTTTTTTTCTTCTCTCCTAACTTATTTCCTTTTTGTAGGGGTCCTAAGTCTTATATCTCTATCCTCAAGTTTTGGTTTTTTAATTGGTTTTTAATATAACTGGTGCTCAGTGGCCTAGTTATATTTAAGGGTATGTCACTGTTGCCATTATTTTTAAAAAGTCAGCAGTTTAGCTATAACGTTTGTTCTCAGTTCAGGCTTGACGTTTGACAACTCAGCCTTGGCATGGGAGGATTTTCTTGTAAACTAAAAATACATATACTTCTATATTTCTAAGTATTATGTAAGACAGTTTTCTAGTTATCTCTGTGTTTGAGTTGGGGGCAAAAAGCCCCACTTAACCAGATCAATGCCTCTTTGTATTGGACAAAGGAAGGATTATGGGCTCTGAGCTTCAGAATAGGCTGTAGTTTGAAATGACAGTGTCAAGTCATTAATCCATAACATGAATTTTAAGATATATTAGTATTTCAACATCAAAATATATTTGTCTTCTGTTAGTTCTCGGGGGCTGAACTGTGGGAAAACAGCCAAGGGTTGGGCATGCTAATTTCTTCTCATAAGGCTTTTTGCTGTGCTTGCTATGTATCATGGATCCATAATATGCAAATGTTTCGCATTGTTAATAAATGTTCTCAGCATACATAGTAATAACTTCAAAGGGATTCATTATGGTTAAGAATACATATTATGAATAGTATCCCAGACTCAGCTGAGTTTTCATAGGTGAAAATATAACAGAAAACTATAGATCCTCTAGTTTTTCTAGGCAATCATGAGTTTCCTTTTTTTTGTATATTATGTTTTAGACAGTGTAAAAGTACTTAACAAGATGTCTAAATCTCATGTAAAATATCAGGAACTTGGGGATCTGTATTAAGGCTATCCTGTGTGGGTCAGCCCTAGTCTGGTCCCTTGTTGTTCAGCAGGGACAGTTTCTCCAGCAAGCAACTAGGTATATAAAACTCTATTCTCAGTAATGTCCACCTGTTTTCAGTCTGGTATTCCTTCAGGTTCCCTTTTGTGGGAAAGGGATTAAGAAGTAGAATTTGAATGTATTTCTGTCTTTTTTCCCTTTCATCTTGCGTATTTCCAGCCTAAAGGCTTATTCTCTGAGCAAGATTTTTCCATATTAGGAATGAATTGTCATTTATTTTAAGCAGTAGACTCATCAAAGCAAGGCACATTTATATTCAATACAGCTCTTTCACTTAGGTACAAATTAAAGTGCTTTTTAGAAGGGCCTTGAACCCTTTTGGTTTGCTTGGAACTAGAAAGTGGAATCAAAATACCCTTCTTAGAACATTGGGAGAAAAGCACTCTTCCTTTAGACAGGCATTCTTAGATAGGAGAGAAAGACTTTGGGCTTAATCTTGGGGGTAGGAAGAGCTCTAGAGGCCTAGGAAGACTAGATAACAGTGTTATGATAAGCACTCAGTCTTTCCTCTGTTTTGGAGAAAGATTCTTTTGTGATTTCCTTGCCTGCTGGCAAGTTGTCTGTATAGGTAGAAGTGTTAAATGGAATATGTTACAGGCTGAATGCATTTTATCTGTTCTATTCCAGTTATAAGTTCTGTGGAACTCCCACTGGATGCAGATGTACAGACCAGTAATCTACTGATAACCTTCTTAAAGTATAGCTCGATTGTCATGCAAGACACCAAAGGTAAGGCATTCTCTTTTGAGAGCTCAGGAAGCAGGAGGTGGTAGGTAGCTGCTTAGCTTGATCAAGGAGCAGCATTAATACTTATAAGCTTTGACGAGATGACCCATTGGGACCTCCTTGCAAAGTGATGGTCCTGATTACTGGAAAATTTCTCACTGCCAGATGGCAATTAGATGGTGTTGGAAAAACCTGGAGCTGGAGCGGGAGTGCTCCAAAATAGAACAGAGAAAATAAATTGATCTCTACAAAAACTAGCAAGTCTTCTTAATAGATTTTGGTAAGTAGATGCAAACTCTTATGTGTAGGAAGTGAGGGGATTAGCATGTTCAGGGAATTCCCTTTTGAGGACAAGAACTGAAAACATCAGCTCATAGTGAGAATTAGGACTGTTGTGCAGAGTACAGTAGGAAGAGGTGAGATTCAGAGGGACTGTGTTTTTTAACACTTAAAATATAAGTGTTAGTCCTCATCCGTGAAATGCAGAATGGGAGTGGGAGACAAATAGGTATTAGAAAAGCTTGATGTTATTCTGTCTAGTTTTCCTCTTCTTCCTCTGTTGATGATTTTTCTATGATCTTTTAACTGGTGGTAGGGTAGTGAAACGGAGAAGGCAGTGGCACCCCACTCCAGTACTCTTGCCCGGAAAATCCATGGATGGAGGAGCCTGGTAGGCTGCAGTCCATGGGGTCGCTAAGAGTTCGACACAACTGAGCGACTTCACTTTCACTTTTCACTTTCATGCATTGGAGAAGGAAATGGCAACCCACTCCAGTATTCTTGCCTGGAGAATCCCAGGGACAGGGAATCCTGGTGGGCTGCCGTCTATGGGGTTGCACAGAGCCGGACACAGCAGTAGCAGCAGGGTCGTGGAATAGTTGGGCTAGAAGAAGAAATTGGGAAGAAACCCAGCAAATTCTGTTCAGTATATATCTCAAGGTTTTTATTTTTTTAAGCCTAGTTTTTTTTTTTTTTTAAACTGGATCTGTATGAGTGTTTACAATTTTATTTATTTCTAGTATATATGTCTATTGTAAAATACACATAATGTAAAATTTACCATTTTAACTATTTTTAAGTGGCACTAAGTACAATCCCATTGTTATACATGCATCAGTGTTTCCTGAGGCCATTGCTTCTCCTTTTTGGAAATCTGTAACCTCTCCCTTTTTCTGGAAATACTGCAGCAACCACAGAAAGCCAAAAACCGCATAGATGTGACCCTGAAAATAGATTTCTAGCTTTGCTTGATATAACACAGTGAATTGAGGCCCTTGAAACTCACTTTTAGCTTTAATGGTTATATAATCCTCATTGTACTGGTTACTGTGCCATCCATAACATAAATAGAAGGCAAAATTGAGGGTAGATTAATTGCAGCATGAGTGGTCTCAGGCTGTTTCTGTAAATTCTGGCTGGGTTAGATTTTTGCTAAAAGGAAGCCTTGATATGGTAGGATATGGCAGCCTAAATATGGTTAAGTATGATGAAGAGTTAATTTCAAAATGATACCTGTGTGTCTTCATTGGCCCAGCTCCCTTCCTGTTGATTAAGACCCTGACCTGGCTAACAGGATCTCATTATGTTTTTAGTGGCAATAGAAGCAACTTTTTCTTGGCTCTGCTCCTCCTTCCCCTCCCTCCAGTACTATTTTGTCTTCTTTATTATATATCATTTGCTGCCTATAAAAATACTTTAAATATTTATTACTATTAGATTATAAAATTTATAATAAGCATAATAAATAGCATAGGATAAAAAGTATAATAATAAAATGAACCTATCAAGTCAACTTAAGAAACTATTAATGCTGTTGAAGCTACCTGTGTGTCCCTTCCCCAGCTATTCCTCTCCATGATTCAGAGTTTTGTGTTTATTATCGCCTTGATTTCGGCTGTGCTTTCAAAGTCTATTTTTTTCCCCTGAAGTTATTCTGTCTTGGGTATTGTCACCCTGAGGGAATATCTGCTCAATCTTTAAGATAGGCAAGAGATAAAAATACTAAAAATATATATCTTTGCATACATAGCCTAAAGTTGATTGACCAACGTTTATGATGTTTGGTATGATTAAACTTATTTTTTATTGTTCTTGTTTTTTGGGGCTTTTATGAATTTTAAAAATGAATAATAATGAAATATGCCTTATATTTGTAATCAGGAACAGTTTTTTTAAAGTGGAGAGATAGCTGTAGGCTTTTCTGCAAGAGTTGCTTATCAGGTTTTTGGGGAAAGGGAAGGATAGTGCCAGAGAACTCTGTGACCAGCAGTAGGTAGAAGAGTCTTACAAATCTGGGGAAAGGGAAGGATAGTACCAGAGAAGCTCTGTGGCCAGGGGTAGGTAGAAAAGTCTCACAAATCTGGTTTTGTGTCAGCAAGGCATTTCTTTTCTGGCTGCTTAGGCGCTCTGCTGTAAGCTACCGGAATGTCAGATAGGATCATCGTCATTACTCTTTTGCACCGCCTATCGCTAAGGAGAGGTAAATGTATTTCTTTGACCACGACCCTCCTTATGCCTTCTAACTGTCAGGTTTTGGTTTATAGATTTCATCTTTGAGGAAGTAACAGGTTAATGTCAGGATGAGTACTGTTAGCTAACTTTCATAGCACGGTAATCTGTTAATAGATCTCTCCAGAATGGACTTTAGTCTGGGTCCTGTCAAAGCTGATTTGAAACAACATAAGCCATTTTTCTGTTTTGGATATGCTGGTATAACCCTCTTTTTACTTCCACTTCACCACCTCACCCACAAACATCCTGAAAAGCAAAAAAGTTATAATGGTTCTGGTAATTGGCAGTGATGGGTTAGCTCTTTCTGGGTCCTTTGTGTGGGCTTAGAGCCCTGTTACTGAGGTTGCTTTCTTTTTTAATAACTGGAATGTGAGTTCTGGGAGGCCACAGACCTTTTCTTTAGTCCAGTACTATATGTCTACTGCCTAGCATAGTGCCTGCCACATGTGTGTATGCTCAGTCATGTCCGACTCTTTGTTACCCTCATGGACTATAGCCCTCCAAGCTCCTCTGTCCATGAAATTTTCCAGGCAAGAATACTGGAGTGGGTTGCCATTTCCTCCTCCAGGGAATCTTCCCCAGCCAGGGATGGAACCCACGTCCCCTGCATTGACAGGCGGATTCTTTACCACTGAGCCACCAGGGAAGCCCTACCTACCACATAGTCGGTAATAAATATTTGTAGAGTGAGTAGCTTTGGCAGGAAGAAAAATGATCAAGAGTTCCTAGCTTTCCTGGTTGTAAGTAATGTTCACATTGTAAGGAGAGCGTGAGCTGGACCCTAGTTTCCAGTTAATTTTTTTCTGGTTCTGCTGCCAGTTTGCTATGAACAGTTATAAAAATGTTCTAGATTTTGTGGTAGATAAGTAAAGATGGTGGTGCTTTAACTAGTGGATGAGGTGGACTTGGAAAAGGAATGGATCTGATTGTCCAGAAGCAAAAGGCTGATATGGAAACAAAGGGCATGGCCCTGATTTGGGCCACAGTTTTAAGGACTGTTAAAATAATTGAATGGTTCCCAGGAAGATGTTTAGCTGTCTGTCATACTACCAGAACACTTAAGAAAAAAATCTTATGGGGGAATTCTTTTGTCTAGAAGAAAAGCAAGAATTACTTTAGTAAAACCTTGATTTTCATTTATGAATTTTGTGGGAAAAGAAGGTGTGAATGTTCTTTTTGATGATATACATTTTTATTCTCTATAGAAACATGGTCTGGATGATTTAGAGAGAATGATTTATTTTTTCTTTTCAGATGAGCACCGGCTTCACAGTGGCAAACTCTGTCTGATTATCCTTACATGTATTGCAGAGGTAGGTCTCACCAGCCTTCTGATATGAGCTGTTCCCTTACAGAATGCTCTCTTTTCTACCCTTCTCTCCAGTTCCTGTCTCTTGACTTTTAGGTACCTAAAGTTTGGGAGAGAAAATCTTCCTCCTTTATATTATCTCCTCCACTGGAATGTAAGCACCAGTAGGTCCTTTGTCTTCTTCGCCAGTGTTTTCTCAGTGTCTGGCACGTAGTAGAGGGTCAATTAGTATTTACTGCATGACTTCATAATGAATTCATATGAGAACTGCTATAATTGAGAACTGGAAGATTCTAGTTCTTAAGAGTTTGGAACTCTAAAGAGACTTACACCTCTTCAGAAAAAAACAGTCCTGCCCCTTTAGAACTATTTATGTTGAATCTTTTGCATTTAGCAAAATGAAAAAAGGAACTCAGGTTTCTGTGGGGAGAGGTGGAGAGAAAAGCTGAGGGATGAGCATTGGAAATTGAGTAAAGTTGGATTGATTGTAGTTCGATGAAGGACAAGAACCAGAGGGTAAATAAAGAAGAGAAGATGCAACCTGGGCTTTGGAAAGAGTCACTTTTGGTTGAATTAATTAGGCCTGAACTCACCTTATATCTTGTTGGCAACAGAGGTCTGGCAGAAATTGAGTCAATTTAGAGCTGAATTTGTAGTTTCAATCTCCTCCTTCACTTATTCCTTACTGGGATCTTTTCTCTCCCAAGAAAAATAGTTAAGGTGTGGTCCACATGGAGCAGACATCTCCCTCAGTCTTTCCATTTTTATGTTTGCTGTGGAAAGTTGACCTACTTTTCACCAGGTTAGGAGTAGCTGTAGAAGAGCTGCTTATTAGCAGTGGGCCTGGTGTAATTGCTTTTCAAAAATCTTACTAAGAAAATAATTAAAGGAGTTGTTTTTCACAAATTGTAGCAGATCCTAGGAATTGGAATTTGTAGGCATGTCAGATCTTCAGAAAAGTTGTTGGGAAAGAGCCAAGGGATGTTTATTACTGATGCATGGTGAGAGTCTTTTGATTTTCCATCGGTCTTCAGCAAAGCCAGGGATATACGGGGTCTTACCTATTGCCGCTGCCTGAGTAAGCAGTTTTCTCTTGCTGTGCCAAGCCTGTTCCCGGCGGAGCGCAGACCTTTCTTCTTAATCGCAGATCCTCATGTGTAGCCTGCACATGTGACCTGCAGTCCCTGTGCTCCTTGGGCAGATGGGAAGGAAGAGAGAATAGGAAGACAGATTCCTCTCAGCTTTTGTCTTAAGTGCCTGTGCCTTAATTTTTATTGTTTGTAATTTGCTTTGAGATTTTTGGCCAGTTAGAGACCTACTGGGAAATTACACTTAAGTGAAACCTCATGGCTTAAGTAGGGCTTGACATAAAGGCTGTAGTCTTCTCCCCTTAGCTCTGTAACTGGTCCTTGAAAGGAGTTCTTTTAAGACCTGTAAATCCTTGGACTTTAATAAGAGTATAGATTATAGATAGCTCTCATTCCCTTCTTATCTGTGTTTTTATTTTTATTAGGATCAATATGCCAATGCATTTTTGCATGATGACAACATGAATTTTCGAGTAAACTTACATAGAATGGTAGGTATGATTTTTACTTCTTGTTTTTTCTTAGAGGAATTTTTTTATGTTTGCAGGATTGGAGACGATGACATTGATCCTACTAGAACAGATGTGGGTGGAAATTTATCCTAAAGGGCTCTTGCTTAACTGTTGTTCAGAAGACACATGCCCGTTGTTGGAATTTTTTGTGTGTGTCTTGGAGGTGTTACTTACTCAATAGAGGGTGGAAAGATCCACAGTCACATGCCCATGGCAGTAATATTATTGTAGAATGTATCAGGGGACTTCTCTGGTGGTCCATTTGTTAAGATTCTGTACTTCCACTGCAGGAGGCATAGGTTTGATTCCTGGTCAGGGAACTAAGATCCCACATGCCACCCAGCACGGCCACAAACAAACTAAAAAGAAGCAAACAAACAAACAAAAAAACCCAAAAAGGTATATCTTGACGTTGAATGTATCAGTAATGTAGATTTCAACAAGGAGACGGGCCTAAGCCTTTTGTTTTCAGAATATACTGTGATCTTTGATTGGGTGATGCTAGATCCTGCTTATTAGATTTATTCATCTGAGAGGTGGAAATAGAGTATGAAGGATCAAGGAGTTTCCTAAAACTTGGAGTTATATTCAGAAATATCACCTTGAGGTTTATATTTAAAACTTCCTTTAAAAAAAGCTTTTCCTTTTTTTTGAACTGCTAACTGTTGCTGCCTCTACACAGCCACATTCTCCCTTTTTCTTACTTATTATTTTAGCAAAGAAAAATATTAGTGTATCTCTTTTGTTGTCAGTAATGTCACTTGTATAGGTAAAATCAAAGCAAAAACAATAGCTTTCCCCTTGTAGTATGCATCAGTGCCCTGTGGGGCTGTGGTCTTGCTGTCAACTGTGTTTTTGTCCCAGGCCTGCATCAATAACTGAGAAGCACTTATATGTCCTCCCTGCCTCACCCAACACCCACCACTTGAAAGAGAAAGGAAAGGTAGCTTCTCTGTAGTGGTTTTATTTTATTATTGATGTTTCTTCTTTTGGCCAGGCCACGGATTTTATGGGATGCTAGTTCTCTGACCAGGGATTGAACCTGGGCCCCCAGCATTGGAAGCACAGAATCCTAATCACTGGATCACCAGGGAATTCCCAGTAGTAGTGATGTTATTTGCATGAAAAAAAAAAATGATGGTGAACCATTGGATGTTAGTTCAGATGTCTTATAATCTCATTTCGTATTTGTGTAAAGCCTATGAGACACAGGAAGAAGGCAGCAGACAAGAACCTTCCCTGCCGTCCGTTAGTATGTGCAGTACTGGGTGAGTATCATCAAAATGGGCATGTTTCTGAGCCAGTGATAGGTTTTCATGTTTAAGATAAGGGATAGATCCTGTTTAATGTGCTTCCTCCTCAGAGAAGAAGTTACTAGTTATATTTCTTTCCTGGCCTAAGGAACCATGTTTCTTGTTGAGTTTGATAAAGCAATCCCAATGAATTTAATGTTCAATTAAAGGGTGCCCCTGTTCAAAGAAAAAGTTCTTTCTAGGGATACAAATATCTAAGCTTGATACATAAATTTGTAAACTTTCTTATACCTGATAAAGATCTCAAATTCTTCCCTCCATTTCTTGGTCCAAATTGATGTGTCAGTGGGCCAGGAGACGAAAGTTCAAGGTTTAGACATACAAAACTTCCTCTGAGTAAATTAAGCTGAGAGGAGGCTGACAGAGCTGACAGATAGGGGGCTGTATTGCAAGTAATTTTGTCTGCCCAGAATTCTGCATTTTCCTCAGGCGAATGATCTGAACTCTTAATCCCATTTCACTATAATATTAAGCCCTACTTCCTAAATCTACTTGATTTTAAAAACAGTAATTAAGACTATATAGTAAGCCTTTATTGACCTAAACCTCCCCAGACCATTTTGGTCAATATCTGTCAAGCTGAGTGTGATAGGAAGACAAGAAAGACTGACATAGCTTTAGAGTTTGAGTCTCTGGTTACACAGATGTGATCCATAATTTTTTCTCTGCTTGCCTCATCACTTGGTTCTCAGAATATGATTTCCCTCTGGCATTTTGCATTAGTGCCATGGTATGAAATATCTGTACAGTGAAATCTCCCTTGTATGTGAGTTTATTGGCAGGTCAAAGTATCCTTCTGAAGTGGGAGAGTAAACTAATTTTCTTGTTACCTTACAAGTGGCAGGTGGTGAAAGTGTTGCAAAAAGTACCTTATATAAAATAGATTTAAATGCATGTTAATAAAGATGTGGTTAGTTGATGCCATTCAGCATGGGTGTAAGGTGTACTGATAAAGTTTTTCTCCCAACTCCAAAGGCAAGCAATGAATTTCATTCTGATTGATCTGATTTTTCTCTTTTTCCCATTCAGACCTGATGGTGGAGTTTATTGTAACACACATGATGAAGGAGTTTCCTATGGATCTCTATGTGTAAGTACCATGGTTCATTTAATGTGTGCAAATCTATATAGAATTGAGTGTAAGAAGTTTAATAGTCACAAAATTTTTATGTATACTTCACTTCAGGAAAAGCACGTATATATGCAGAGAAGTGTCAAGGAGTGTTTCATGGCCTGGGTTTATACATTTTTCCAGAAAGAGGGTAAAGCACAAACCACGTATCTTCATTATCACTTTTAGGCACACTGCATGAAGAATAGGGCTGATATGTTGAAGCAGAGATCATGGGTGACTCTTGTATCCAAAGATATGGAATACCAGCAACCCACTTAGTCATCCCTAGACCTTGGCATCAAAGGAGTCAGCAGCATTTAGATGGTAGGGAAAGGCCAGAGAGAGAGAGATCTTTTGGTTCATTCTTAGCCTACATTGTACAAGCAACCTAGTCAGAATTCCACTAGCTAGTTAGATTGTGTATATATAGTGGCCTGGCTGGGAGTCTCCTGCCTCCCGAGAAGATCTGATTGTCTGTCACAATTCTTTACAACCAGTATAACTAGAAACAACTGAAAGTCTTCATATTTTAATAAAGTTTAAGCCTTTAGGCTTTCTTGCTTCTTAGCTATTTTAGCATTCTTCTTTTCATTAATGCCTAGGAACAGCTGTGCCATATTAGTGTGATCTCAAGTATATGTATTTTCTTTATTCCTTAAAACACATCTGGATTCAGTCTGACAACAGAATTAGTACCTCCACTTTTTCAAGTAAGAGAGAAGTTTGGTGCACAGCAAGCTTAATGTACCTCATTCCAATGCTGAGCCTGGGATCTGGGGAGATACGAAGGATTTTACTCTGAACAGAATAGCTCTAGTTTTTAGACTTATTTGTAGGCTGCTGCTGCTGCTGCTGCTGCTAAGTCGCTTCAGTCGTGTCCAACTCTGTATGACCCCATAGACGGCAGCCCACCAGGCTCCTCTGTCCCTGGGATTCTCCAGGCAAGAACACTGGAGTGGGTTGCCATTTCCTTCTCCAATGCATGAAAGTGAAAAGTGAAAGTGAAGTCGCTCAGTCGTTCCCAGCTCTTAGCGACCCCATGGACTGCAGCCTACCAGGCTCCTCCGTCCATGGGATTTTCCAGGCAAGAGTACTGCTGCTGCTGCTGCTGCTGCTGTTGCTGCTAAGTCGATCTAGTTGTGTCCGACTCTGTGCGACCCCATAGACGGAAGCCCACCAGGCTCCCCCGTCGCTGGGATTCTCCAGGCAAAAACAGTGGAGTGGGTTGCCATTTCCTTCTCCAATGCATGAAAGTGAAAAGTGAAAGAGAAGTTGCTCAGTCGTGTCCAACTCTTAGCAACCCTATGGACTACAGCCTACCAGGCTCCTCCATCCGTGGGATTTTCCAGGCAAGAGTACTGGAGTGGGGTGCCATTGCCATCTCCGAGAGTACTGCTACGTATTCTTAATTTCCTAGGTATGAAATAAGATACAAATTTTACTTTTAGATAAGTAGTTTCTGGTTTGCATTTTTCTGTATCTTTTGGTTGTTTAAAATTAGTTTGATCCTTTATTTCATGCATTGCGGGCAGATGCGTTACCAACTGAGCTATCAGGGAAGCCCCTTATTGCAATTTAAAGACCATGAAAAGCTGCTTTTTTTAATAACACTTATCAGATGAATTTTCTGCTTATTTTAGATGGGATTGCTTAACGTCAGTACCTCAAGGATTATATTTGTTTTGCTACAGGCTTTATTTTTACTTATTTATCTTATATTCTAGTTCTAGTATATAGTTGTTTTTTTTTCTTTGTAATATATTATTATAGTCTTAGTTTACTCATTTTCCAAGGAAGGAAACTGAGGCTCTGAAGGTTAGATTATTCTGTTAGTAAGCACCAGTGTCTGGAGTTGAACCCAGGTTTTCTTACAGTAAATCCTAAGTTGTTCCCACCCCTTGGCAGGTGTATTACCTATTGCTGTGTAACAAACTACTCCAAAACATAGGTGTTTAAAGCAGGCATTTATTACTTCACAGTTTCTGTGGCTCAGTGATCCAGTAGCAGCTTTCAGTATAGGGTTTGATATAGGCCTCAGTCAATATGTTAGCTTTACTGGGGCTCTACTGGGGCTGGAGAATTGCTTCAAAGCTCACTTACATGGTTGTTGGTAAATCTCAGTTCCTAGCCATGTGGGTTGTTTGACATGACAGCTGACTTTCTCCAAAGCAAGTAATCCAAGAGAGAAAGGAAAGGAGAGTGAGAGCCCAAGATGGAAGCCATAGGGCCTTTTATAACCTAATCTCAAACAACATACCACTTCTGTTGGTCTCACAGACCAAGCCTAAAGCAGTGTTGGAAGGGACTCTGTAAGGATGTGAATCCCAGGAGGTGGGGTCCATTGGGGGCCATCTTGTGGGCTGGCTACCACAGTTGCATATGTACATTGCATCACCAAGATTCAAGCTTGTCTGTCGAAAGAGACTGTGCTCTTTCTTAACTACTAGTATGATAAATGACAAAAGATTTGTACAGGGTGACTAATACTCATTGGGGCATCAGAAAAGGCTGTGCTTGACCTGAGTCGTGAAGAAATAGTAGGCAAGTTTTGTATGCAGAGGAGAGGGGAGCAACACCCCAAGCAGGGGACCAGCATGTTCAAAAGCTTGGGGACTTGATAGTGTGGCCTACTTTGGAGAATAGAAAGAAATTCAAGAGGATTAGAGTGTAGGGTGCATGGAGGAAGGACAAGAGAGTAGAAAAAGTGTTACCTGAAATAAGTGGATGATGGGTAACAGTAGAAGGTGGGGATGACATAAGACTAAACCCTCACATCCCAGCCAGTGAACCTGATCTTCCCTCTTCCCCCTGGTTCCTGCCTTTTTTTTTTTTTTTTTGCTTTGCTTTGCTTTCTCAGTTCCTTTTCCACCTGCTTCCTAATTGAATGTCCTGAGGTTAGGGAAGATGGAGAAGATAATGAGGCATCAAGCTGACAGAGGCTGGGCAAAAGGTCCCACTCTCAGGCTGAATTCACTTTCTCCATTACTACCCCTGGGCATATTTCCATATCTGCCTCCCCCACTTCCAGCCATCTTTCCAGTTTCTGGCATTTGGAGCATCAAGTCCTTTTTAGGTGAACTTATCTGCTCCCAGCTGGGCATCAGGCCAAGTTGCTGCTCTCACTTCTCATTATATACTGCTTTTCAGCAGCATACAGCACAATGAGAAATTGAAAGTAAAATGAATTTCTACCATTTCAGATAAGTTTGTAATCCTCCTGGTGAAATATGAAGCAATACAGAATATGGAAAGACTTAATACTCAAGCCAGAATCTGGGTCAGAAACAAAATAGTTTCATATCTGTGTGTGAATGCTGTAGGTAAAGTAATAATAGAGAAAGGTGCTTATACAGAAAAAAAAAAAAAGTTTTGCTTGGAGCAGTAAGAGGTAGGAAAACCCAACCAATTAATTTCCTTTTCTGGCTGCTACTCTTTGATTCTTGCTGCCAACCTCTACTGCTGGCACAGGATTGGGAGTTAGGGGAAATGGTCTCTGAGGAGAGAAAACTCTCCTTTAAATTACTCCTACGTGGAAAACTTGGACACTTTCTAAATCAGGAATTCTCAGACCTGTGGGTAGAGACTTCAGTAGACCCCACAAGAAGAGTTTCAAGTTAAAGTCGAACTGTCTTGTGTTGAAATAGGAAACTGTTACATGCATAAAAGAAATGCCCTAAGCTGTCGGCTTGGAGTCATTCAGCCAGCATATCTTTAAGATCATAGCAGTTTTTAAAATTTGCATTCTGTTTGGTAAGTAATATAAGTTACTGAGACCACAAGGCAAATAATGTCCCTTGTTGGGTGGCTGCAGGAAAAAGAACGGAGCTTGGAGTGGATATAAAAAGCCTTTGAACCAGAGGGGGCTGGCACCAGAGTGTGGTAACATAGGTGGTGTCTCACTGCTGCTCCACAGTGGCTCAGTGCTGGGAGGATGTTGTCAACAGAGACAGGGTGCAGCTGTCCAGATCTAGGACGTGTGAGAAGTGCTGGTGTCCAGGAATGTTCTGTGTGTGGATGGTCATGCATGGGCAGTGGCCAGCCACCCTTGCTGGCTGCAGCACCGTTTTCAGCCCCAGGGAGGGACCTAATGACTGTCAGTTTAATGGCAAATTGGTAGAGTAGTTTGTATTTTCCTGAGTTAAATCATGGCTCAAACGAGGGCATCCTGTAGCTACTGACAGCTGCATCATGTGGAAGATCACACCACAATTTCTAAAAATCAGCAAATGGTTTGGAAAGTATTAGGAAGATTTACACTACAATTTATATTACTTTGTAAGTGGTTTTGATACAGTTTATTTAGAGAATGTGTTAATCGCTCAGTCATGTCCGACTCTTTGTGACCCCATGGACTGTAGCCCATTGGGCTCCTCTATCCATGAAATTCTCCAGGCAAGAATACTGGTGGGGGTTGCCATTCATTTCCTTCTCTGGGGAATCTTCCCAACCCAGGGATCGAACCTGGGTCTCCTGCATTGTAGGCAGATTCTTTTCCGTCTGAGCCACCATTCTGTATTCTGTATACTCTGTTTAGAGAATAAAAGGGAATTATTTAAAAGTTTTGTCATATGTATTTATATTTATCTGGTTTGTAAAATATTTTTAATATATACTGAAGTCTTTTAAGAGAGATCTCTGTCACATAGTCCTCTTATAAAATTCGGTCTGAAAATCTCCTGTAAGACCACTTAGAACTCTGAGGAATGGAAAGAACAGAGAGATGTGAATAATGAGGCAAGTAGAATAGGCTAGTGAGGTAGCAGTGCAGGCCCATTCCATTATTGGAATTATTTTGAAAACTTGCAGGACTTTAACTTACAAATTTATTTCTCTTCATTTGTGTCTTTGATATGTTGTCAGGCACTTTAATATCCTTGTGTCTCACTCCATAAAGGGAAGTTTGTTGTGTTTTTGTTGTTGCTGTTGTTGTCAGTGGTGGGGTTGTTTTTTTTTTAACCCCTTTTTCTTTTGCCCTCTGCTAAGAGGCCCCGAAAATTAGCTGTCGCCATTTTTGCTTGATTTCATGAGCTGTCAGATTGATATCCTACATATTGATATGATGTCTGCTGAAGTTAGTGGGATCTCAGGATACTCTGTCTCATATTAAAACCCCAGAACCTGAGAGAGTCTTACTCTCACCTCTAGAAGTATTGTCATTCAGCTGAATTTCAACTGCGGCATGTTAGGTATGGAGAAGCCACTTTTTGCTGCACCCTTTTACCTGGCTTATTTCTGTTTCTTTTGCTTAATTCTTTGGTGTCAGGAGAGTTTTGGGAGAAAGAGCCTCTTTATTTGCCTGAAACTAGCAGACTATCTAGATCTGATTTCCAGGAACTTGAGAGTTTAGTTTTGACTTAAGTACTAGATCTTCATTTGGTTTACAGTCAGTATTTATGGAATGAATGAAGTTAGGTCTGACAGTTTCCTGTGAATCTTTTGGTTTGTGTGATGAGCTTGGGGCTTCAGAGCAATATGTTCCAAGACTTGGGCCTCTTTCTTCCCACCCCCAGTCTACTTTCTGTCTCTGCTGCTAAGTCACTTCAGTCGTGTCCGACTCTGTGCGACCCTGTAGACGGCAGCCCACCAGGCTCCACCATCCCTGGGACTCTCCACTGGAGTGGGTTGCCATTTCCTTCTCCAATGCAGGAAAGTGAAAAGTGAAAGTGAAGTCACTCAGTCGTGTCCGACTCTTAGTGACTCCGTGGACTGCAGCCTACAGGGCTCCTCCATACATCTGCCTATTTTGGACATTTTATGTAAATGAAATTATGTATTATATGATCTTTCATGACTGACCTTTTACTTAGCATATTTCCAGGATTTTATTCATGTTACAGTGTTCCTTTTTATGGCCGAGTAATATTCCGTTGTTTGGGTGTACAACATCATTTCATTTATCCATTAATTAGTTGATAGATATTTGGGTTGTTCATACCTTTAGCTGTTAGCATTAAAATCTATATTAATTTGGTTTGCAAAAACAGAATCTTGTTGGGGAGTTCCCTGCCAGTCAGTGGTTAAGATTCCACACTTCCACTGCAGGGGCACAGGCTCTAGCCCTGGTTGGGGAACTAACAGCCTGCAGCCACACAGGTGCCCCCCCCCCCCAAAAAAAAAAGAACACAGAATTTTGTTTTAATGTACCTTTTTAAGGTGAAATTGAACATTATAGGAAAATGTTAACTTTCCATATTTTTCCTCTTTTTTGGGGATGGAGGGATTTGTTGTCCATTGCCTTTGCCCAAGTTTCTTATTAGGTGTGTTGTTATTTTTTCTTATCAATTTATATAAACTCATATGTATTAAGCATAATAACCATTTCATGTCACTTGTTGCAAATGTAATTTCCCATATTTGGCTTTTAATTTTAATCATTACAGCTTCTTTATTCAAATGAGATTTTTATTTTTTCAAATTTATTTTAAAGGCTTTAAAAAATGTTTATTTTGGCTGCAGTTGGGTCTTAGTTGCGGTACGTGAGATCTTTGTTGCATCATGCAAAACATTTCTGCAGGACCTTTTGTTGTGTTCCTCTCTAGTTGTGGTGTGTGGGCTCAGTAGTTGTGGCCCGTGGGCTTAGTTGTGCCACAGGATGTGGGATCTTAGTTCCCCAGCCAGAGATCGAACCTACCTCCCCTGCATTGGCAGGTGGATTCTTAACCACTGGACCACCAGGGAAGTCCCAAGATTTTTATTTTTAGGAAGTAAATTTTATCAATATATTCCTTTATACATTCACTCATAGCTTTTTAAGCTTTCAGAATTCTTCCCCAGAGATGAAAAAACATTTTTTTTGTTAGGGTTACAATGTTTAAAAATGTCTTTCATTTTTCAGTTTATTTGGAAATATTCTCAAAAGCATTTTTGTTGTTGGGATGTGAATAATGTTTAATAGTCCAGTGATCTAGAATAGCACTGCCAGTATAATTTTTGTGATTATAAAAATGTTCTGTTTTTCTGTGTTGTCCAATATGGTAGCCACTAGGCACACGTGACTTCTGAGTACTTGTGGTTAGTGCAACTGAAGAACTGAATTGTTAATCTAACCTTTAATGTAAATCAAAATTTAAATATTATTTAAAATTTTATTTACATTAAAAACATATTTAAATAGATCTAAAGTCTTAAGTTCTTTACTTTTACATCTTTGCATCCCATGTTTGCAGTCTCGAATGTAGTCTCATTTTGGTTCATGGTGCATTCTTCCTCTGAGGAAAGATACTCAAGGGAATGGTAAAAGTAGTGCCTAATTGAATGCTGACTTAGATGTGGTTATAACTCCCTTCTTCTAGAGATAGGGGAATTAGCACAAGTAACGTTGTGTGTGTTTGGGGGTGGGGCTTTTATCCAAGAGAAAGTTGCAGAAGTTCCTTTCTTTCCCATGTGTACAGCTTCATATCCAGTGTTTTTTGTGGTCTTAGCAAAAGTTGCCTTGTTAAAGAAAGGGTATCTGTGGTGAGTTGCACCGTAACTTTAGACTTATTCCAGTTTTTCTCTTTTTCTGTTCCAGGCGCTGCATTCAGGTAGTACATAAACTACTTTGCTATCAGAAGAAGTGTAGAGTACGCCTGCATTATACCTGGCGGGAGCTCTGGTCAGGTAACTTTCTCTTTTGAATTCATCATCTTTTCCTATATCTTTTATGAGCACCTGTGCCTGGGCATAGATGAATTTAAAACAAACAATCAAACAAACTTTTTAGTTTGTTTAGGATGCTTGTATTTTCAACTCTTCTTTTTGTCATTTCAGCCTTGTTATAATCCAAACATGGGCATGTCACATATATATCTATTTTATACTTTCTCTCTTATTCCTTCTCCCTGTATTTTTTTGTCAGCTGGCAGAAACAATTAAATATTTCTTGAGTTCCATTGATTCTTCCATTGAGGAGTCAGTACAAACTTGGATTCTCTCTTGGTTCCATTTGGTAACAGCATATGGACTATAGGGAGGCTTCTGTGTGTTTCCTGGGGATGAGTAATCCCAGGAGGAATGTCTTAGGGAGAGGGGGTGGGGAGGGGGTGGAGAGATGGGGGAAACCCTGTTCTTTGTGTTACATCTGGCATTATTACTGTTTACAGACAGTGTCAGTTTTACCACTCCCCCTGTGCCAGAGACAAAAACAGCAAATTACAGTGTTTACTTTTGTCTTTGCATCCATTTGGTAGCCCAGTAAAGTTACTGCCACCCCTGTGGGGGGAAAGAGTGGCTCTTCTCTAAGGGTACAATTAATACTGGCTTGCCACCCCTTTCTTTTGTTGCATCTAAATTGGAGGTTTCAGAAAAGCAGAGGAGACATGTTTCCTGAGGCATTTGCTTGCTGATAGGTCCTGTGGCTTTTGTGACCTGATAGGACAATAAAATCTTCTCCAGATGATTATAGTGGTAAATTGTTTGCCCCACCCTTGGGAGAGCTTCTCTGTATTCTGAGCAGAGAAGTGTATGTGAGTGTCAGAGGCTTTGTGAGAAACAGGCCAGTAACCCCACCCCCTCCCATGGAATTCATCTCACTTGTTGTGACACATGGTTTCCTCCCAACCCAATTTGGCTTTCTAAATTTAGTCCTTCATAATGGGAAGTAGAGATCTTTAATTAATGGATTAGCAAATTTGCAGTTACTGCCTATAGTGGTGAAGGGGGAGTAGGATAACAACACCAAGTGGCAGTAGTGGCATTTTGATATTTTAGGAGAAGAGTATGATTATGTGAGAGTTCAAAATTGAGAGAATGTCAGAAAAGCTAAAGAGAGATCAAAAGATTGAAATGACTAAAGTTTGAATTTCTTAGGTTGGAACAATTCTTTTTAATATAAAGGACTCTTTGGTTGCCTATGCATTAGTTGTATGATTAATTTAAAAATTTAGAATTAAAGAGAAAACACAAAAATGATGCAGATCTCTGGACATTAGTGTAACAAGTACAAATGGTTTATGCCTATAACTGGGATGAAGTTACACATTGTAGTACTAGAGTGGATGGCAGTAGTAATTTTGCCTGCCTTTGATTCTCTTCTGGTGTTGTTTTCTCTTTTATTCTATCACCTTTACTTTCTCTCCTAGCTATCCTTTCTCTTGCCCCTGGGAGCTCTCTGGCTTTTCTCCTATCCTTTCATCAGTTGTCCTCTTCCTCATTTTCTCCTCTTCTCTTGTCTTTTTCATTGCCTTCTCCTGTTCACGCTCGTCTGTCTCCCTCGGTCCTAGGGTTCTGTTTATTGTCTTACTCTCTTGCATTCTGTCCTTTGTGCTGTTGTTGTCATATGTTTAACTTTTATGTATTTTATAAACCCCAAAATACATTTCCATCATTTTTATTTAAAGAGGCAATTATCTTTTAAAGAAATTTTAAAAGTCTTTTATATTTATCTTTTCTGGATCTGCTTTCCCTATTCTGGTGAGAAACTGAAGCAAGAGACCATTCTTTATCCTGTATTGACTTTCTTTCTTTGAGTACTTCATGTCATGTTTAGCTCTGTGTATAATTATTTGCTATCTCAGGACTGATTGGCATGCTAAGGCCCTTGATAGGTTGAGAGGAGGTGTATATGAGTGTCATTAATGAGGCTTGGATGGCTGCTTGTTCCAGGCATAGGCATTTGTACTGGAGTTCTCTGCCAGGTGAGGTTAGCTCCTTTTCTGTGTAGACTGGGTGAGCCCCCCTGGGATTTGACTCCCTGTGTTCATACATGGAATATATATAGTGAGATGCAGAGCAGCAGGTATTAAGGAAAGCTGCAAAATACTAGACTACATCGGATGCATCAGAGCCCATAATAATGTATAATATTGTAATCAGTGAATATAAATGTGTCTATGGTGGATCCACCCACTCCTTGGCTGGTAATACCCCTCATATGTCGGTTTGCCTATGTTTTCATTCTTTCTTTGCCTTCTAGACGTATAGATTTGAGGGAGGTATGTGAAACTCATCATGGCAAATATGCTTATGTATACAGAAGCTTGCCCATACATGTGCTGCAAACTTTAGTTGAATTTTACTTACAAATAAAACTGGTAAGGCATGTGTTGTTAGGTCAGACACATGAGAGACCTCATGTGCCCGGGAAGCATGGATGGCAAGTGCCTTTTATTATTTGGAATGAGAGTGTTTAGTCTCACTGCTCTTTGGTTATTTTTATTCTTATACTGTTTGACTACCTCTTTCTTTTTGGGGAAGTAGCCAGGGATCCCCCTCCAAATTCCTATATGGAGTTTTCTGGTTTGGTTTTATGATAAGGAGGAGGCAGCTATATTGGTTGGGGCTTTAATCCTGCCTGATATGTTGGTTTTACAGATGTAATCCCTGACCTACTCCCTGCTGCCATGGTCTGTTTATATGATGCCTGTCACCATGGCATCTGAGTATATGCAGAAATATATTTAGGCTAATCTCAACTTGAATATAGAAAGGAAAAAGTCTTGTCTTTCTCATTACCCTATTTTCAGCAGTCACTGTTTTCCACCAAGTTATGGGAAGTTCAAAAGCTCTTCTCTGACCTCTAGGCTACACAGACTTCCTATTTTGAGTAAAAGATTAGGTCTTAAAATGCTCCTCTGATAAAGATAGAAAACCGAGTTTTAGGGTGAGATCCTAGTGAAATAGTTCTTTGCTTTTGAGAATGTAATGAAAGATATCTTTGCATCCAGAAAAATGTCCATTTGCGCATATATATTTTGCATATAATTTCAGAGAGTTCATGGACCTTCTTCTGAAGCCCATCCATGATCCAATGTTAAGCATCTCAGTCTTTCTGTGACAGATTCATGTTGATATATGGCAGAAACCAGCACAACATTGTAAAAGAAATTATCCTCCAATTAAAAATAAATTAAAAAAATTTTTTTTAAATAATAAAATACAAGCCAAAAAAAAGTCTCAAGTTGGAATCCAAAGCGGGTGGGAGGAAGAATCTCTGTCTTAATTTTAGCGACTGGCCTCCCAATTCTGTCTTCACAAACATCTTTATATTTGGTTAGTTTTTCTTTATTTACTGACTGTATTGCATTCCTCCTGGGAACTTTCGTTTTATCTCTGAACTTGAGACTAAAGACAATGTTGGTCACTATGATTGGTTTCCTGTTATTCTCACAGAACTCTGGGCTTCTGTTTTAGCATATCACATTGTTATGCTGTGTTTGCACATGTCTGTACAATGATTTGCTTAAATTATTTGTTTTTCCTTTTAAAAAAAATTCGTGGAGGGCAGGGCCTGAGTTTTAATCATTGATTTATTCTCAGCGCACTACTTGGCTTGTAACAGGGGGTCAGAAAATATTTGAGTGAATAAATAAATGGATGAATAGGTATGTAGAATTTCCATTGATGATGAGTCAGCATTCTCTTAAGGCAGCACAGTGTTGTGTTTGTACTTCAAAAAAAATAGTATTAGAATATTTGTTTTCACTTGTCTTTTGAGCTGACTTCATCACCTTTTTATTTGAATTGTTGGTATGAACAGGAGTGGTGGATGATTTATCTTTCCTTTGTCACTTTCTTCCTTACCTCCAGACACATGGATTGCTTTTAACCAAGTGAAAATGGAAACTTAGTTTCTAAGCCATTAACCAAGGAATGGGCGGAATGTTTAGAGAGAAGCATATAGTTGTTAGAGGGAAATACTTGAACAGAGAACTTCATGGAGTCAGCTTATTTTACTTCCATTGCAGGCAGAAGGGGCATTGGGGAGCCAGCCTGCGTTTAAATAGTGTAGCTTTCCACAGTCTGAAAACAGGTTGATTTAAAGACAGGTTTAAGTTGGCATTTTATATTTGGCATATATCTGTGGATCACAGTCCTTCTTACCCTTTCACTCTGCCACATATCTGGGTGATAAGTCATTATTTTTATCACCATTTGTTGGGGAATGTATAGAAGGATAAGTGACTTGCTAAGGATTATGGAAACCAGACACTAAATAGTCATGATCAGGACTTAGAGTTCCTGACTCCTATGCTCAGAAGCAGATCACTAGGCAACATTTGCCTCTCTGCAGGAAGAGAGGCCCCCAAAGCCCCCAAAACAATCTGTTCAGCTTCACTGTGCTAAATAGCATCCAAAGCATTCACAGCTTTGTGAAAAAGAGAAAAATTGTACTTGGCCTGACCTTTCAGATACCTACTGGGAAAAATAGAAAACTCAGAGAGTGTCACAGCTTTCTGGATCCAGCTGGCACACTCATCACTGACAGAAGTCTGTGGCTTCATGGTTAGGTACACCTTGAGACTGGGAATTGAGAGCTTTCATTGCATGCTTGTTATATTGTAGGTGTTATACAGGACTGGAAATTTTCAGGAGAAAGACTGACCTGAGCCATAGATATAGTTGGCAGTTCTTGTATGGGTATAGCTTTGACAGTTTGCCAGCCCCTCCTGATTTGGGGAAACTATCCTTTGAGTTTTTAATTGTCTGCTTCATTTAGTTTGGTTACTTTTTTAAACTTTGTATTTTGATATAATTATAGACTCACAGGAAGTTGCAAAAATAGTACAGAGAGTTCTTGTACCCTTCACCCAGATTCCTCCAATGGTGACATCTTACGTAACTACGATATTGCTGCTTTAAGTTTTGAAGAGAGTATGCAGGTGGGGAAGAAACATAGCAGTAAACAGCTAGAGTATATGGCAAGAGGAATTTTGGCAGCTGCTATTGCTATTTTGTTCTTAAAATTGCTTTTTAAATTGTTCTTTTTTTCCCCAAATTTTCTCTGATTTAGGGGAATCTGTTACAAGATGTATTCTAGGCTTGATGTGCCTAATTAAGACTGCTCTAACTTCCATGTGCAAAAATATGGAGGCTTCTTTCTTCTGTGGATAATCAATTCTTCTTAAAGTTAGAATGTTCTAATGTGGGAGCATTCGAAGGTGTTTCTCTCTTTTCATAATTTTGTTATGGAAGATCCTGTATAGCAGTGTACAAAGCCCCAGGGCAGAAAAAGAATGCCAGGAAACCTTTTTTCCCTTCAAGTTACCACATTTGGCTAAATCTAAACTTTATACTATTTTGAATCTTTCTCTTAGAATCTTGGCAGAAGCAAAAGATAAGAATTCTTAACAAGTTTAGCCTGTTAGAAGGAGAAAAAGATTCCCACCTAAAAGAGTGAGAAATCTCTGTTCTTTTCTCTGCACAAAAAGGCACTTCCCATCCAGAGAAATGTCAACTCTGGTAGGCCCATTAGCATCTTGTCAACTAAAAAAGGCAGAGGAAAGAGTAGTTGTGCTTTTGTTGTGCTGCCTGTACTGGTTGTGTAGGAAAGTGTCATTTGATTTCATAAGGTATCATCATTCCCTGGATCTTGAGTGAGCAGGACAAGTTTCTTAGTGGTTTTTCCCTCATTTGAGCAGAAAGTAAAGTTCTTGGTTCTACATCAGATGGCTCCACTGAGTCATGGTCTCATTAACTGAGATTTCTTCAAGGGTGATTTTGACTCTTTTTCATTTGGTCAGTGTTTGAAAAAAGCAGTAGGTATCTAGGGCCCTAGAAAAAGATGGTGGCCTCTAAGCATGCTTAGTTAGAAGCAGCTGCACAGAATGTGGAGAAGGCAATGGCACCCCACTCCAGCACTCTTGCCTGGAAAATCCCGTGGACGGAGGAGCCGGATGGGCTGCAGTCCATGGGGTTGCGAAGAGTCAGACACGACTGAGCGACTTCACTTTCACTTTTCACTTTCATGCATTGGAGAAGGAAATGGCAACCCACTCCAGTGTTCTTGCCTGAAGAATCCCAGGGACGGCGGAGCCTGGTGGGCTGCCGTCTATGGGGTCGCACGGAGTCAGACATGACTGAAGCGACTTAGCAGCAGCAGCAGCAGCACAGAATGTGTATGGGATCTTGCATTGCTCCATATGGGAGCAATGGGAACTTTCATATAATAACTTACTTTCATGGTAAGGAGGGTGGGTGGTAACTGTGAGGACTGCAGTGTCCCCAAGTAAATGGGGAATTGGAGATAGTTGAGAATTTTATTTTCTTTTTTAGCAGATACACTTCATTTGCAAGGAAAATGGTAAGACAGAATCTAACTTCCATTTAAAGAAAGGATTTGTTCTTTTCTCCAGTTCATCTAGGACATAGAGCCTTTAGACAGCACAGGTTGTTGACGTACTGACTTTTTATTGTGCTAAAATACACATAACATAAAATTTACTATCTTAACCATTTTTAAGTGTATGTTCAGTGGTACTAAATACATTCACACTGTAATGCAGGCATCACCACTATTGTTCCCCATAACTCTTCATCTTCTAAAACTGAACCTCTTCCCCTTTCCCCTCAGCCCCTGGCAACCACCAGTCTATCTTCTCTCTTTATGATTTTGACTACTCTTAAGTACTGCATGTAAGTGGAATGATTCAGTATTTGTCTCTTTGTGACTTGACTTATTTTACTTCCAGTATCCTGAAGGTTCAAGAAATAAGATTCCCCCCTTCTTGCAGAGTTATCTATTTTTTGTTATTATTTTTGTTTATTTTTATTTATATATTTATTCTGGCTGCATTGCATGGCTTGTGGGATCTCAGTTCCCTAACCAAGGTTTGAGCTAGGACCTTCGACAGTGAAAGCCCAGAGTGCTAACCACTGGACCACCGGGGAATTCACTGTTACTTTTGTTTTTGACTGTAGGCTCTGTCTGTACTGAGGATCAGCCTGAGGTGTAAACTTAATCTTTTCTTAGATCTTTTATGAGCTTTTTTCTTGGGCATGTGCAGTCACTCTCTAATTTTCCTTGAATATACAGTTGTTTCTGAATGTCCTAGTTTTTGTTTGTTTGTTTGTTTCTGAATGCTCTTCTTGATTAATGTTTTTATTGTCCTAGTATTTACCTTTTCTCTTTAAATGGAAGCATAGTTGATTTACAGTGTTGTGTTAGATTCTGCTATACAGCAAAGTGACTAAATTATACATATGTATTTATTGTTTTCCATTATGGTTTATCTCGGTATATTGAATATAGTTTCCTGTGCTGTACATTAGGATCTTCTTGTTTATCCCTTCTGTATGTTATAGTTGGCACATGCTAACCCCAAACTCCAATCTATCCCTCCCTCTCTCACCCTCCTTAGCAACCACAAGTCTGTTCTCTCGGTCTGTGAGTCTGTTTCTTAGATAATGTTCATTTGTGTTGAATGTCCTAGTTTTTACTGTCTGGCTCCTGAAAGAGGAAAAGCAAAAAATGAAGGTGGGGAAAAAAAGGGGCACTGGCCCCTTAGGCCTAGATGTCACTTATCTGTGGGGGGGACAGGCTTGTAACAATAAGGGGAAGTGCAACAAAAATGGCTGCCCACCTATTTGTCTGCATCTCTGTGATCAGAAGCAGCAATCAGTGATCATAGCACAGATTCCCCAGTATTTGGAAGATACGGCCCTTATTGCCGTATCTGGGAGCTGGTCCACCCTAGCTCCTGCAAGTTGTGTGCAAGCTGCTCTAGAAACAGGTGCACAGTTGCTTACCACAGGCCTGGGATTGGGGATAGGTAGCTGCATGTACTAAGAGTTGAAATTGACCAAAGTGAACCAAATTTACCATCCAGATTTTTCTGTAGAAATTTCAAACCTTCATCAGAGTCCAGAGTTCTACATAGTTACGTCAGACAGATTCTGCCAGGGCAATTATTGTCCTGGCAGAGGATTCTGGGAGAGAGATTGCTGATGTTTCATGTTCTGCCATCTTCCCAGAATCCTCCCACTGGGTATACCGACTTTTGTGCTCTGTTCACCTGGAGAGGCTCGTAGCATATAACCAAAGCCGTTTCATTTTCTTGTCGGATTCATTGGTCTCTGTTTCAGTAAGGTGCTTGGGTTTAACAGCCAGCCAGATGCCTGTATTCTGAGAACGCACCTAGTCCATTTTTAAATTATTCTGTTGGTCATTGTTGGTTTCTAAGTCCTTCCTGTGCCACTTTGCTGACTGACAGTGAGCCTACTGATTGCTGGCAATGCCCCTGAGTAATTGGTGATTTTGTGCAGAGATGTTCGAATTGCTAGAGTTTATAGTGCCTCTGGGGTTTCAGAGGCATTGCCTTGTTCAGTTCAGTCGCTCAGTCTTGTCTGACTCTTTGCGACCCCATGGACTTCAGCATGCCAGGCTTCCTTGTCCATCACCAACTCCCAGAGCCTACTCAAACTCAACGTCCGTTGTGTTGGTGATGCCATCCAACCATCTCATCCTCTGTCATCCCCTTTTCCTCACGCCTTCAATCTTTCCCAGCATCAGGGTCTTTTCCAGTCAGTCAGTTCTTCACATCAGGTGGCCAAAGTATTGTTTGAGCTTCAGCTTCAGCATCAGTCCTTCCAGTGAATATTCAGAACTGATTTCCTTTAGGATGGACTTGTTGGATCTCCTTGCATCCAAGGGACTCTCAAGAGTCTTCTCCAACACCACAGTTCAAAAGCATCAATTCTTCAGCGCTCACCTTTCTTTATAGTCCAACTCTCACATCCATACATGACTACTGGAAAAACCATACCTTTGACTAGACAGACCTTTGTTGGTAAAGTAATGTCTCTGCTTTTTAATATGCTGTCTAGGTTGGTCATAACTTTCCTTCCAAGGAGCAAGCATCTTTTAATTTCATGGCTGCAGTCACCATCTGCAGTGATTCTGGAGCCCCCCCAAATAAAGTCTGTTACTGTTTCCATTGTTTCCCCATCTGTTTGCCATGAAGTGATGGGATTGGATGCCATGATCTTCGTTTTCTGAATGTTGAGTTTTAAGCCAACTTTTTGACTTTCCTCTTTCACTTTTATCAAGAGGCTCTTTAGTTCTTCTTCATACTAGTGCTATTTGTAGCCTGTCCTTTGAGTTCTTCTATGTCTGTCCTAAGCTAGTGAGGTTCTAAGTATTTCTCTTCTATTGGTCACTGTGAAGTTACCCATTTTCCCTAATGATCAGGTTTTGCCTTGGGATCTGTGGCCTCTCATCCTAACTCCATGCCAGGCCACAAAATAGGGCCTGGCTTAGTCTTGTCTTTGCTTTCTATGTCTTTGTCTTCATAGCAGGTAAAAGCTGTTCACAGAGACTGCTCTCTCTGACCTGATTCTTCAGAGACATTTATTTGTGCTCTGCTCTCTGCCTCCTTCCTGTTTTTAATCTTATTTAAATGTCATTCACTTGGTTTTGTAATTAAACCTCCCCTCTGCTTCTCTGAGGCAGGCGCTGAGCTACCACTTAATTGTGTCTTCCCGTGGTTGGCTTGTTCCTCTCTGCACCTGGTTTACCTCAATGTGGGGAGAGGTTTTAGTTCTGGAGAAGTTCCCATATCCATTATTCACTCCACGCTTCTACACGACAACATGGTTTGCTGCTTGCTACCTTCTTTTCCTCCACTTAAATTCAAAGTAGAATAGAAAAAGTCTGGGAAAGTCTTCATTGTGTCGGGTATATTAATGCTAGGAACAGCTCTGTGAACAAGGTTCCTTGTGCAGTGAGGTGGCCTTGTGTCGGACAGCAGGATTCTCAGGTGGGTGGTATTGAAATCTTCACATTTAAAAAACAGATTGGCTGCTTTTGCCTCTGTGAATTCACTTGGGACGCAGGGAACTGTCAGGGTACCCATTCCTGGCTCAACTTTCCAGAACCTGTGCACTATCCTTTGTTCTACTTGTGTTTGCATACAGAAAAGTCAGAACTTCTGCATCCTGCTGCCATATTTGATGCACAGTACTCTCCAAGGAAAGAAACCTGGAGAGCTAAGTAGGAGACTGACACTTGCCTCTAGTACAGAGTCAAAGAGGCAACATCCAGGCCAGAATAATAGAGTGTGTAGCCTTTCCCTTCTCCAGAGGAATCTTCCCAACTCAGGGATCGAACCCAGGTCTCCCACATTGCAGGCGGATTCTTTACCAGCTAAGCTACAAGGGAAGCTCAGGGATACTGGAGTGGGTAGCCTATCCCTTCTCCAGCAGATCTTCTTGGCCTAGGAGTCAAACTGGGTTCTCCTGCATTGGAGGCAGATTCTTTACCAGCTGAGCCATCAGGGAAGTAAAGAGGCAGCAGTTGCAGCTAGTTTATAGTTCCTGAAAGCGAATCCAGACACTTAAGTTTTCAAAGTGCTTGGTGGACTTTCCAGTGAAGAAACAAATGTGTATGGAGCACCCACTTCCTTACAACTTAAACTTGTTGAATGTGTAGTGGAATACCTCAGATGTTTCACTGACATAACTTCTCTATTTTTCACTCAGTGCAGTTTAAGAGTATTTGAAGCCAGGGATCTGGATCCTCCTTTAGTAGGAATAAAAAAGATTTAGGAGTCAAACCCAGTATCCCCAAGGATTTCCTAGAATATTGTTAGAATAGTTGACCCTTAAAGAAGTTGAGGTTTTGAGGTGCTTATACCCAGCCCCCCACTCCAACCTTGTCAAAAATTTACCTATAACTTTACAGTCTGCACTTCCTACCAGCAGTCTCACATCTGTGGATTTGACCAACCACAGATCATATAGTAACATAGTATACATTTATTTTTAAAAATCTAAGTATAAGTGGACCCACACAGTTCAAACCCAAGTTGTTCAAGGATCAACTGTACTTCAGTGTGTTGTTAGCTTTGACTATCAGCTTTGATGATTATTCTGAAAACTGCCGTGGTATTGTCTTGAAGGCTGTGCAGTGCTCATTTTGAATTTGTATTCTTGCTCAAGTGTTCATGACTCTCTGTTGATTGAGTATATTGGGTACCTTTTATTTTCCCATCAAAACACTTTTGTATGTTTGGCTCTGTACTCAGTACTGTGTACCATGATGTAAATTTCAGCCCATCAGTTATGCTGAGGTTACAGAAAGTTGGGATGGAGTATTTGCAGGGCTCATGCTAATGTCTGTGGAAAGAAAAATATTGGCCTCTTGTTTTTCAATTGGTAAAACATACATAAAATTTTATCATTTTAAGTGTAAGCTCAGTGGCATTAAGTACATTCATATTGTTGGGCAACCATCTCTTCCTTCCGTCTCCAGAATTTTAAAAGTTTTCTTAGACTGAAATTGTATCTATTAAACAGTAAGCCTGTATTCCTCCCTGTCTACACCTCTAGCAACCACCAATCTGCTTCCTGTCTCTATGAATTTGATTTCTCTACGTCCTGCATGTAAATTGAGTCATGTGGTATTTGTCCTTCTGTGACTGACTTTTTTCACTTAGCATAGTGTCTTCATGTTTCACCTATGTTTTAGCATGTGGCAGAATTTCCTTTTTCAGGCTGAGTAATATTCCACTGTATACCACATTTTTTAAAATCTATTTTTTATTTATTTATTTTTTTTTAATTTTTAAAAATTTTATTTTATTTTTGAACTTTACAGTATTGTATTGGTTCTGCCATATATCAAAATAAATCCACCACAGGCATACACGTGTTCCCCATCCTGAACCCTCCTCCCTCCTCCCTCCCCATACCATCCCTCTGGGTCGTCCCAGTGCACCAGCCCCAAGCATCCAGTATCGTGCATTGAACCTGGACTGGTGACTCGTTTCATATATGATATTATACATATTTCAATGCCATTCTCCCAAATCATCTCACCCTCTCCCTCTCCCACAGAGTCCAAAAGACTGTTCTATACATCAGTGTCTCTTTTGCTGTCTTGTATACAGGGTTATTGTTACCATCTTTCTAAATTCCATATATATGCGTTAGTATACTGTATTGGTATTTTTTCTTTCTGGCTTACTTCACTCTGTATAATAGGCTCCAGTTTCATCCACCTCATTAGAACTGATTCAAATGTATTCTTTTTAATGGCTGAGTAATACTCCATTGTGTATGTATACCATAGCTTTCTTATCCATTCATCTGCTGATGGACATCTAGGTTGCTTCCATGTCCTGGCTATTATATACAGTGCTGCGATGAACATTGGGGTACATGTATCTCTTTCAATTCTGGTTTCCTCAGTGTGTATGCCCAGCAGTGGGATTGCTGGATCATAAGGCAGTTCTATTTCCAGTTTTTTAAGGAATCTCCACACTGTTCTCCATAGTGGCTGTACTAGTTTGCATTCCACATTTAAAAAAAAAAAATTATTTTTTAATTGGAAAGTAATTGGTTTATAATGTTGTATTGGTTTCTGCCATACATCAACATGAATCAGCCATAGGTATACAATATATCTCCACCCTCTTGAACTCCCTCCCTCCTCTCAGCCCATCCTGCCCCTCTAGGTTGTCACAGAGAACCAGGTTGAGCTTCCTGTGTCATATAGCAAATTCCCACTGGTGTCTGTTTTACATGTGGTATCAGTGCTGCTCTCTCAGTTCATCCCAGCCTCTCCTTACTCACCTGTGTCTACAATTCTTTCTCTATGTCTGCATCTCTGTTATTGCTCTACAAATAGGTTCATTAGTATATTTTTCTAGATTCCATATATGTGTGCTTGGTTGCTTAGTCATGTTCGACTCTTTCTGACCCCATGGACCGTAGCCCATCAGGCTTCTCTGTCCATGGGGATTCTCCAGGCCAGAATACTGGAGTGGGTTGTCATGTCCTCCTCCAGGGGATCTTCCCAACCCAGGGATCGAACTCAGGTCTCCTGCATTGCAGGCGAATTCTTTACCATCTGAGCCATCAGGGAAGCCCAAGAATACTGGCGTGGGTAGCCTATCCCTTCTCCAGGGTAACTTCCCAACCCAGGAACCGAACCAGGGTCTCCTGCATTGCAGGTGGATTCTTTACCAGCTGAGCTACCTGGGGAGCCCTAGATTCCATATATATGCATTAATATATGATATTTGTTTTCCTCTTTCTGACTTACTTCACTCTGTATAACAGGCTCTAGGTTCATCCACCTCACTAGAACTGACTCAAATTCGTTCCTTTTTATGGTTGAGTAATATTCCATTGTATATATGTACTACAACTTCTTTATCCATTCGTCTGTTAATAGACATCTAGGTTGCATCCATGTCCTGGTTATTGTAAGTAGTGCTGCAGTGAACACTGGGGTACATGTATCTTCTAGAATTGTGGTTTTCTCAGGGAATATGCCTGGTAGTGGGATTGCTGGGTCATATGGCCTTTTTCCCACATCCTCTCCAACATTTATTGTTTGTAGATTTTTTGATGATTGCCAGTCTGACTGGTTTGAGGTGATACCTCATTGTAGTTTTGATTGCATTTCTCTAATAATAAGCAATGTTGAGCACTTTTTTATGTGTTTATTACCCATCTGTATGTCTTTTTGGAGAAATGTCTATTTAGGTCTATTTAGGCCTATTTTTTGGGTTGTTTGTTTTCTGATATTGAGCTGCCTGAGCTGCTTATATATTTTGGAGATTACTCCTTTGTCAGCTGCTTCATTTGAAATTATTTTCTCTTATTCTAAGGGTTGTCTTTTCATCTTGTTTATGGTTTCCTTTGCTGTGCAAAAGCTTTTAAGTTTAATTAGATCCCATTTATTTTTGTTTTTATTTCTGTTCTGCTATTAGGTGGGTCATAGAGGATCTTGCTGTGGTTTATGTCAAAGAGTATTCTGCCTATGTTCTCCTCTAAGAATTTTAGTTTCTGGTCTTACATTTAGGTCTTTAACCCATTTTGAGTTTATATTTGTGTATGGTGTTAGAAAGTGTTCAAATTTCATTCTTTTACATGAAACTGTCTAGTTTTCCGGCACCACTTATTGAAGAGACTGTGTTTTATCCATTGTATATTCTTGCCTCCTTTGTCAAAGATAAGGTGCCCATAGGTGCATGGATTTATCTCTGGGCTTTCTATCCTGTTCCATTGGTCTATATTCTGTTTTTGTGCCAGTACCATACTGTCTTGATGACTGTAGCTTTGTAGTATATAGTCTGAAGTCAAGAGGTTGATTCCTCCAGTTCCATTCTTCTTTCTCAAGAATGCTTTGGCTATTCAGGGTCTTTTGTATTTCCATGTGAATTGTGAAATTTTTGTTCTAGTTCTGTGAAAAATGCCATTGGTAATTTGATAGGGATTGCATTGAATCTGTAGTTTGCTCTGGGTAGTATAGTCATTTTCACAATATTAATTCTTCCAATCTAGGAGCTTGGTATATCTCTCCATCTGTTTATGTCATCTTTGATTTCTTTCATCAGTGTCTTATAGTTTTCTGTATACAGCTCTTCTGTCTCCTTAGGTAGATTTATTCCTAGGTATTTTAATTTTTTTATTGCAATGGTGAATGGAATTGATTCCTTAATTTCTCTTTCTGATTTGTCACTGTTAGTGCAAGGGATTTCTGTATATTGATTTGGTATCCTGTAATTTTACTAAATTCACTGATTAGCTCAAGTAATTTTCTGATTGTGTCTTTCATGTTTTGTTTATGTGTCAATGGATTCTTGTATTGCTTCCACCTTTTGGCTATTGTAAATAATGCTGTTATAAACATGGGTGCAAAAATACTCGAGTCCTTGCTTTTCACTTCTTGTTTTTGAGACTGTGCAGGTTAAAGTGTCTTTAGGTCAGTGGAGTAAAATTCTGAGATGCTTAAAAGAGAGATGAACTTACAAGATTTTTCTTTTGATCACTTGGATGTGTGAGGTGCTGGTTAGTGGAACTCTGATTAAAGTTACAGTTTTGGGTGGCATAAAGTTATAGTTTTGGATGGCAAATACAAGTATTGGTCCTAGATAGCTTGTTCCTCAACCTTCAACAAATGTTTTTTTAAGTGAAGTTTAGGAGGAACCAGTACAGTTTCATAAATCTCAGCAAGGGGAGTTCATGGACCATCCTGGTATGTTGCTGTTAATGTAATTTATCTTCAATTAGCTATGTGACTTTGGATAACTTATTAAATCTTTCTGAATTTTAATTTGGTCATCTGTTAATTGGGACCGTTATTAGCTCCTTCATGGGATACTTACTAGGTTTCAGTGAGAGTGATGTACTTTAAGTGCTTTACATAATGCCTACCATCTAGCATATACCTAATAGATGTTACTTCCCTTGCCATTTATGACTTTTGTGTTTCTCCCGTTGAAAAGAGATGAATGCAGTTTGGGGGAGATGATTTCTGTAGTTAGGTATCTCTTTTTAAGCTCTCAAGTGGAGTGCAGTAGAAAAGAGGAAGATTTGAGATACAGTTTTCCCTCTATATCCATGGGTTCTGCATCCACGGGTTCAGCCAACCACAGATCAAAAATATTTGGAAAAAAAAATTCCAGAAATTTCCAAAGAGCAGAACATGAATTTGCTGTATGCCAGCAACTATTTACATGGCTTTTACATTGTATTAGGTATTACACTGTATTAGGTATTGCATTGTAAGCAACCTAGAGTTGGTTTAAACTATATAGGAAGATGTGTGTAGGTAACTATACCATTTTATTTAAAGGACTTGAGACTCTATGGAATTGGGTATTTGGGGGGAAAGTCCTGGAGCCAATCCTACCCACCCCCCACCCCCACTGTGGATACTGAGGAACAACTGTACTTGATGTGAACTTCTGGCATAGTTAGTGACTTGTAGTAGGTGTCATTCAGCAGAAAGATATGATCCATTTCTCTCTACGATATATCTATCTGGCATTGGTGTTTGGGGACAGCCTGTTCCTGGGGCTGTGAAGGATTGGGGCCAGTGAGAATTGTCTGTTAAGGCCCGGAGGGTCTCAGCCACCAAGCTTGTCCTCATCTGAAAAGATACTCTGCAATAAACTGTGCGATTCTGTTTTGTGGAATGGGTAGCCATTGCTTGCCTAATGGGCAGAACTGTTTACACAGTATTGAGTTTCTATAACATAGGCCCTTTTTCTTTGGAAATCCCTCAGACTAAGGATCATATTTTTGTTGAGGAAGATTTTGTGTTAGTCTCTTCTCCCCTGCTTCCTTTTAAAACTGTTACCTAAAAATTAGAAACATGGTAACCAAAGTGTTAAATTACAAAGAAAAAAGTATATCCTGCTCCACCGCTTATCTTCACAATGACTACAACACGTGTCATGCTTGATACCAAACTCTTAACAGAGATATGACTAATTAATAATCTTATGTTTATACAACCAATACCTTGTCTTTTTTAGTTATCCTAACTCTTCCCTCTATGTACTGTTACCTCTGTGACTGTCCTTGGAACAGTTTGGCTGGTCATGTGCCCACATGGCACCAAGTGAACAAGTGGATCGAGGGCGGTTTTCTAAAAATGTGTGTTTGGAGAGTGGTGAGGCAGGAATCGGCCAGCATGAGCTCTGTGCTACTTGTGTGTTGGCACCGAGATCCTGAGTACCATTTCTCTTCTGTCCTTAACCTGCCCCTGGCCCACGGCTATTCTCTGCCCTGCAGTTAAACCCTGTCCATAGCACTGCATCATAATAGCTTATGAATAAACCTGGCTATGAATTGCTTATACTCAGGTTTTTTTTGTTTGTTTCAGTTCTGATTTTGCATAAAGAAAGGGGATCTTAGCTTCATTTGAGGAGAAGGAAATGGCAACCCACTCCAGTACTCTTGCCTAGAGAATCCCAGGGACAGGGGAGCCTGGTGGGCTGCCATCTATGGGGTTGCACAGAGTCGGACACGACTGAAGCGACTTAGCAGCAGCAGTAGCAGCTCCATTTGAAGTTCAGATCTGATCATGGTCTATGTTCAGTACATAATTTTGAAGGACACACCCAGAGTGAGGGGAATAGGAACAGTTTTAGTTGACATTTATTATTAGTAGTATTATTTTTTAAAAATCCTAGAGAGGAAACAGAGAAAGGGAGATAGAGGTGTAGGAAAGATGAGATTTAAAGAAGAGAGATGAGGGACTTCTGTGGCGGTCCAGTGGCTAAGACTCTGAGCTCCCAACGCAGGGGGCCCAGGTTCCATCCCTCGTCAGGGAGCTAGATCCCACATACCGGAACTAAGAGTTTGCAGGCCACAACTAAGAAATCCCGCATGCTGCAACTAAGAACTGGCATAGGCAAATAAATGTGTTTTTTTTTAAAAACAATTAAAAATAAAAATAAAGAGGAGAGATGAAAGCTGATATAGAGGGCCCGCTGAGGTGTTTTTTGCTGAGAAAAGCTACTAGAAGTTTTTTAGTGTTGAGAATGAATAGAAGAAAGGTAATAATGAGGTGTTAAGCAGTTGTGCTATAATAAGTAGCTGAGGACCAAGAAAAGAAGAGCACCAAGTAGATGGAAATAACCTTGGAGCAGCCAATAGGTGGAGAAAGTTATAAACCAGAGTCTTCTAGGAAAGTATTGATGGTAGTATACTTAGCAAATCTTAAGCACACCATTTATACATGAGCTTCCTTCTGTTTTAATATTTGACTGCATCTAGCTCAGATGGTAAAGAGTCTGCCTGCAGTGTGGGAGACCCGGGTTTGATTCCTGGGTCGGGAAGATCCTCTGGAGAAGGAACTGGCAAACCACTCCAGTATTCTTGCCTGGAAAATCCCACGGATGGAGGAGCCTGGCAGTCTGTAGCCCATGGGGTACCAAAGGGTCGGACACGACTGAGTGACTTCACTTTCACTCTCAGCACCTTTGTTTGTCTGTTGTTGTTGTTCGGTTGCTAAGCAGTGACATCATGGACTCTTACAACCCCATGGACTGCAGGCTTTTATCTTAATGGAATGGAAGAAGGAACACTGAACAGGAGACCAGGTTCTAGTCCCTGCTTGGTCACTAACTAGTTGGGGTGGTGGTCAGGGGTTGTTTTTGAATCCAAAAATGAGGGAGTAGGATTAAATAACCTCTAAGGTCCTTTCTAGCTCTAAAAATTTAAAATCAACTATGTTGAAGCCTCACAAATTTTTAACTCCCATCACATCGGGTTAGAGGATAGAAGACCATGTATGTGTATATAGGACACTGAACAGTTGATAGAATGCTAAGTCAGAAAGATGTTGAAGGAAAAAAGTGTTATATTATGGGATATTTGGGACATTCCTTCTCGAAGAAGAATCATGGTTCCTGATGTCAGAGGCTCATGGGAGCCAATTTTAAGGGTACTTGGTTCATTTTAGCTGCCTTTTAAATTCCCTCTGGAGAATGATGACTTCCAGGTAAGAAAACCCTGGCTTTTTCAGAAGGAGGGGGTCTGACCTGAATTGTCAGGGATAGAATGCAGGTTTCCCTGACACAGACTCTCGGAGTATTGCAGTGCTGGACTCTCCTTCTCAACACTATTTGACTCTGCTGACATCAGTGACAATTGAAACGCAGGCCACCTCTTGGCCTGTGCTAGAATTGCTCTCTTCCTCCCTTCATATTTATCATTTTGTCATCCCTGGCTCTGAATCCCAGAGATCAAGGCTAGCTGTAGTCCAGCAGAGGAGCAATAAATCATTGTGCTCACTTCCTTTTCTCCAGGTTTTCTACCCCTTAATTACCACATAACCACTGCTGAGGCTGCATCTTTGTGCTGCATGTACCTGGGACAAAAGCCTTCCTTGATTGGATATGTGCAAAAGCAACTTTGTCTCTAGCTAGCCATTATGTTTTGTAGAATGCCACATGTGTTACCCATCCTTTTTCTTGTCTCCTGTGAATTTAGGGAGTCCTACTGTCAGAAGATTTATCTATTAACAGGGCTTGTCTAAGCTCTGGGGTTAGTGGGGGTGGTGTGGGCAGCCCCTACGCATTGAGAGATCTGGGCTGGGTTAGTCTTTTTCTTGGCCGTGCTGCAGCTTGCAGGATCTTAGTTACCCAATCAGAGATTGAACCTGGGCCATGTCAGTGAAAGTGCCGAATTCTAACCACTGGACTGCCAGGGAATCCCCATGGGTTAGTCATTTTTATGTGGATTTTAGCTAGTCCCCTTCATTCTCTGAGCTCCTGGCCTACTAGGAGCTTAGAAGATTGTATGATCCAGAGTGGCCTCCCGTGGAGCTTTTTTAGGTCCAGTCCAGTAGATCAGTTGTTAACAGACAACATCAAAAAAGCCAGCTGCCTATCATTTGCCTTTCCATTAGGAAACCTCAGAGAACTTGAGTCAGGGTGAAGAGTTCATAAATGAGGATGCCTGCCTCCTTCAACCCTAGCAAGGCTTTTTTTCCCCCCCCCCTGTTTGAAGGGAAGAATCAGGCTTTAGAAACAGAATGTAGACAAGCTCTTGTACTTTTCCTTGCCTGCTGTTTCTTTACTGTACCTGTGCTTTTAGAGGGTTGAGAGTGAGGGGTGTTGTATGGCAGGCAGCAAGTGTCTGGAGAGACTTACTCCTACTCACCATTCCCTGCTGTTTTAAATCTAAGCTCACATCTCTTTTCTAAGAGTAGTAAACTTCACACAAAGCTCAGACGAGAGAAGGGACTTCTCTGCTGACAAAAAAGCAGGTATGGTTTTAGGAAAGGAGCGGTCGAGCCTTTTTTGTGTGTGTATATGTAGAAGTAGGACAGGTTGATGGGGAGAAGACAAAAGGAACATCAAATACTTGTAGCCGCTGAACCCCTCCTTTATATTCCCCATCACACAGGGGAGATAGGTACAGTGGCAGTGGCTATGGTGGGCACAGAAGCAGGACTGAGTTTATAGCCTTGGGTGAAAGAGTATAAGGCAGCGGTTAAATTATTTTATGCTTGATATTTATTGGCAAAAATGTCTTTAAAGCTGTACTGTTTAACTAGGACTTAGCAGTCAATCTCATGATTGAGATTGCTTGGGTTTTGGCACTCTCTCCCCTCATTAAAGATTACAAGGCAAAAAGGGGACCTTTTCAGTAAATGTTGTCACAGTTAAGAGAGGACAGAGCATGTTGCACTCTTATTTGAATATTTAGAACAGTTAAGGGCTTTTTTTCCCTTCATGAGCTCTTTTTTTATCCAGAACTAAAGCAGTAAGTTCTATAGTATGTCTGTTGATCATTTAGATTCGAAAGATGTCCTTCTTAGCTGTAATGTTTGAAACAGATATGCAGCTAAAACTTGGTGACTTGAAACGCTAGCAGCCTGGGGTGAGAAGGGACGCTCAATAAACTGAGGAAATTTGATGGGGAAATCAGCATACAGGTGTAAATTTGGAACACTGAAATGTCCATTTTATAGTCAGATTTCTGAGCTTAATTGCTATTTAAGAAGTAAAAAGTAGATTTTTTATAACCTTCTATAGACAGATAAGCAAACATGTACTTGAGAAGGTCAGTGTTTTCTTCAACTACACCTGCTCTGCCTGCTTTTAAAAATTTCCTAGTAGCTGTGATATACTCATTCTAGCCCTGTTTGGATTTCTTTAGATCTAGTCTACTTTCATTTAACTTTATTGATTATGCTTTGATTATCTTATCAATGCCTTTTTTTTTCTTTTTTTTAAAGCCTTGATAAATTTGTTGAAGTTCCTTATGTCAAATGAGACTGTACTTTTGGCAAAGCACAACATTTTTACATTAGCTCTTATGGTGAGTAGCAAAAAAACACGTTTATTTTTCTGAAGCTATACTCTAGGGCAAAAATGGGCTGGTTTGAGACAGGAGCTGGTGTTCTAAGGATTAAACTATAGGAGGATACCAGGCCTTTATTTTCCCTTTGGATCAGAATCTCCCTACTAGTGCTTCCACTTTCACCTGTGTCTTTGGAGAACCTGGGCTCTTTCATGAAATAATGGTAACACACGCTCTTATATAATATTCCCACCACACAGATACAAGAGGTGTAAATTAATTTCAAGGGGATTGATAATATGGAAAGGTAGAAAATAATTAGAAAGTGATGAGTTTTCAGTAATTATTACTTTAATGTAATTTATTGAATGGTAAGTTTTATAGAAAAGTTAATTTTTAATAATGATTTTGTTTAGTAACCAGCTAACAAAATTGCTGAAAATTTAACTGCTCTTGAAAGACAGTAAGAGCTGGCTGTATAGCACACTACTGATAATACCCTTCTGAGTCTTCATAGTATGATGTCTATATATGGGCTTTTGCTTCTTTTTTAGATTGTGAACCTATTTAATATGTTTATCACATATGGAGATACATTCCTGCCCACCCCCAGCAGTTATGATGAACTCTACTATGAGATTATCCGCATGCACCAGAGCTTTGACAACCTCTACTCTATGGGTAAGCTGTCTTCTTTTTATTTTTTGTCTCCCGATCAGCTGTGATTTTTGGTCTATGAAAGGAAAAGACTCCAAAAGATTCTCCCCTAGTTGCTTGGTGCCCTTACTTGGCACAGAACTATAGTAGTCTCCTTTTCTCAGGCAATAAGAAAGTATATGTGGACTTCCTCGCCTTCAGGAACTCAAAATTCATCTCAGTAGAAGGCTGGTTAGCATCCCTGTAGCCCTTTCTTGATGTTTGTGAAAGAGAGAAAATAGGGAGGCTTGTAGATTTAGTGAATGCCAGTGAGATGGGTGTGAGAGTGGGTGGGAGTTGACAGCAGCAAATAGAAGAGCTTGGATCCCAAAGGAACATTGTGTGATTTGAAAAGGTACAAGGTTTTAAGGATTTTTAATGTACCTATGTATTTTTAGCATAACTTAGAAGAGGAAGTGGGCATTAGATAAAAATCTTTTTTGCAAAAACCTTTTGGTGATTGGCTTGCCTAAAATTTACTCTGCAGCCACATGAGTATTCCTTACTTCTATAAGAGGTCATGTATCCCTGTAAGTTTGAGTGAAGAGTCTAATCAAACCTACCTAAGTTTAAAGGTCAAGAAAGATTTCTTTAGATTTCCCAGAAATAGTAAGCCACTCAATAAAGTTGTCTATTAAAAAGCTCCAACTTATTAGGGATGTGATCAGTATATAATAAACTGCATTCTTTTTTTTTTTTGGCCATGCTGAGGCATATGGGATCTTAGTTCCCTGACCAGGGATGGAACCCACACCCCCTGCAGTGGAAGCATGGAGTCTTAACCACTGGACCCCCAGGGAAGTCCCAAACTGCACTTTTTTAAAGGATACAATTTTTGATAAGTTTTGGCATGTGTATATGTACATGAAGGTGTCATTAAATCAAGATAATGTACATATCCTCCCCCTCTCCCCAAATTTCCTTGTGTCCCTCTATGTCACTTTTACCACCTCTGTCCCTTATCCCTAGGCAACCCCTGATCTGCTTTCTGTCACTATTGATTAGTTTATTGATCCCTATTGTTGGGACTATTTATGAAAAGTTCATCTTCTGCTTGGGACTCCTGTATGTATCATGAGTAAAGTAGAGGGGATTTGGAATACATGGAGAAAGAGTAGAAGCAAACAGTGGAAAGGATTGCCTAGGAGGAATTTTTTTTTTTATTTCCCTGCTCTCTCATCGTCAGTGTAATAGCTTTAGCATCAGGTCAGCTCCCCTCAGAATAAGAGGTTCCCATTGTCATATCAAGTCACACGTCTTTTTTTTTTTTTTTTTGAGCTAGGAAGTCTTCCATGAGAACCCTCTAGCAAACTTCCCATTGGCAGAATGTTCTCAGTGTACCCTGGTGTGGTTTGCATCTACCCGGCTTTTACCAGTATCCTTGTTTTCAAGAATATAGAATTTTCCAAGGGTGAAGAGCTGCCCCAGAGGCTTTAACACCCATTAATGGATGAATAAAGAGGTCTTTCAGTGAGGAAAGGAAGGAGAGTTGGAGTGGGGGAGGTGTTTTATAGATGTCTGGCTTACCTGCACATTTGAGCCATGTACACAGTCAAATGAGATCAACGTTTACAGCTATAGCAACAAGAGAAGAAAGGATATCTGGGAATGCTCAGATGTACTAAGAAAGTACAAAGAGGAAAGTGAATTTTACTAAATGAAACACAACAAATAGCAGGAGGTGGCATGTTTCAGTACTCTCCATTTTGTGTAAAGTATAATGAAACTTCAGGTGGAAAAAAATGTATTTTTTAGTCAGGTTTTTTGAAGTATAATTTACATATATGATATAATGCACCATTTTTAATGTACTGTTCTCAATTTCAGCAAATGCATATAGAAGTATAATTATCACAGAAAATCAAGATTTAGAAGAGTTTTACCATCTCAAAAACTTCCCTCTTCTCTGTACTCCTGTAAGATCAACTCCTCCACCTATTGCTTTGAGATCAGCTCCTAGTCACTTTCTAGCAACCACTGATCTATTCCTTGTCCCCATGATTTTGCCTTTTCTAAAAAAGTATATAGATGACATCATACCGTTTTTTGAGTCTGGCTTCTTTTTTTTTTTTATTTTATTTATTTATTTATTTTTTTTTTTAAATTTTATTGTATTTTTAAACTTTACATAATTGTATTAGTTTTGCCAAATATCAAAATGAATCCGCCACAGGTATACATGTGTTCCCCATCCTGAACCCTCCTCCCTCCTCCCTCCCCATACCATCCCATACTGGATGCTTGGGGCTAGTGCACTGGGAGTCTGGCTTCTTATACATAGTAATTTGTTTGAAGTTATCCATGTTGATGCAGGTATCAGTAGTTTGTTCCTTTTTATTATGGGGTAATATTCCATTGTGGGAATATGCTAGTTTAACTTATCCATTTATCAGTGGAAGGACATTTAGAAAGTTTCCAGTTTTTAGGGATTGTAAATAAAACCTCTGTAAACATTTTTGTACACAGATTTATGTGAACACAAGTTTTGTTTTCACTTGCTACCTTCCCGAGCATATGGAGCATTATTACAATAGCTGTTTTAATGTCCTTTCCCACTAACTGCATCATCTCTCTTCATGTCTAGGTCTGTTTTATTGACTGATTTTTCTCCTGCTTTTGGGTTATGTTTTTCTGGCTTCTTTGGGTTTTTAAAATTAATTAATTAGGCTGCATTGGGTCTTAGTTGTGGCATACAGGATCTTCGTTGCATCATGTGGGGTCTTTGGTTGCAGCACATGGGCTCTCTAGTGGGATCTGAGTTCTCTGACCTGGGATTGAACCTGTGTCCCCTGCACTGCAAGGTGGATTCTTTTTGAAAAATTTTTATTGAAACAGTTGATTTACAATGTTGTATCAGTTTCAGATATAGAGCAAAGTGATTTGTGTGTGTGTGTGTGTGTGTGTGTGTGTGTGTATACATATGTGTATTCTTTTTTAGATTCTTTTCCACTATAGGTTATTACAAAATATTGAGTATAGTTCTGCAAGGTGTTTTCTTAACCACTGGACCACCAGGGAAGTCCCTTTCCTACTTCTTGAATGCTGGTAATTTTTAAATTGGATTTTGAACATTGTGATGTTAATGTTGTAAGGTTTGATTTTATTATGTTCCTTTATATAATGTTAGACTTTATTCTGGAATGCAGTTATGTTGTGTGGAATCTGTTTCATCCTTTTAGGATTTGCTTTTAAGGGTTATTAAATTGGGTTAAGAGCAACTTTTATTATAGGCTAATTTGGCCAGATTACTAATGCAGTACCCATCTGAAGATTCTTCCTGATAATTCATATATCGATAGGTTTTTCTACTCTTACTGGTGGAAATTCAAATTATTTTGCTTGTAGAGCCTTCCATGAGCTCCACAATTTCTTCTCTTTTCCAGTGGTTCTTTACCCCCAGGCTTGAGTAGTTTTCTCTTTTTTATGTGTAGATCAGTGCTCAGCAAAAGATGTAAGAGGACCCCTCTACAAACTTATAGAATACCCTGTTAAACTCCCTCCTCTACAGTGCTCTATGCCACAAATTCTAGGTGCCTTGTCTTGTCCAGTTGCTAATCTCTGTGTCTTTGATTTAGCAAGCTTCTGGATTCTGTTTAAGTTCCTCCTGTCTGCCCTGTAGGTTGGAAACTTTTTCACACAGTAAGCTGGGATAATTCTAGGGCTCACCTTGTTTGTTTTCCATCTTAAAGGATCACAGTTCTGTATACCCATTGTCCAATGTCTGAAAGCTATTGTTTCTTATATTTTGTTCAGTTTTTTATTGCTTAAGGTAGAAGGGTTAATTATGTCTTGTTACTTCATCATGGCTAGAAGAAGGAGACTCTTGATAAAGACACATTTAATATTCCTACAGCAGTGATATCCACTGATGAGGAAGGACCTTGACATAAGCTACCCTGAACCGTAAATGATACCATATTTTGAACTGTTTTTTTCCTTTTAGAAAAAGATAATTACCAGTACTAAAGAAAAAACAAGGTACAAATTTTTTTATTTAATACAATCTCTCCTTTCTAGTATGAGCACTATTTTCATATGGGCGTCCCAGGTGGCGCTAGTGGTAAAGAACCCACCTGTTAATGCAGGAGATGTAAGGGATGTGGGTTCGATCCCTGGGTTGAAAAAATCCTCTGAAAAAGGGCACGGCAACCTATTCAAGTATTCTTGCCTGGAGAATCCCATGGACAGAGGAGCTTGGTGGGCTACTGTCCATAGGGGTCGCAAAGAGTCAGACACCACTGAAGCGACTTAGCATGCATGCACATATTAGTCTACTTTATGCATAGTTTTACATAATTGTGATCATGTTATCCTATTTTTTTTTTAAGCTATTATAGAACATTTTTTTTTTTTTTTTGGTAGTTTTCTTAAGTTTCTCTCTCCACCCTCTCTTTTTTTGCATAGTATGGATACTGTTTATTTAACCATTCTTTCCTTTCATGAAAATTATGGTTGTTTCCAGTTTTTGCTATTACTTAAGTCTCTTTTTTAAATGGCTGCATGGTATGCTGTTTTGGTGTATCATACTTTGTACTACCTAAATGATAAACTTAGCTTGAGGCGTTTGGGTGTTTTGAGATAATTTTGTGTTTAAATTTGGGAACTTAGAAAAGAATGTAAAAGCCAATGGCTTGGAAAGCTTGTTTCCCTTGGAAATGTAGTGATGAGGTCATCTGGGTGCCTGTTCACTAAGGAACAGATGTGACAGGATGTTAACAGAGAAATAATCCGTGAACAGAGTTGAATACCTCTCTGAGGAAAGGGGAGTAAAATTCAGCTCAATTCCACAAATACTAGATCTTCACCATCAGAGAATTTATGATTTAGTGGAGGGTCTAGTGGAAAACGGATATATCTAAACAGTTTCTGCAACTGAGTTGAAAAAAATATGTCTGACCTGCTTGAAACAGTTTTGTTCATTCATGAATAAATTTGTGCATACACTTAATGAATCCCTGAGTTGAGACTGAAAAGCTCTAACTTGAAACTGAGTTCCCCTGCACTTAATCTTGTAAATTAGGAAAGCAGCACTCTGATAATGTTTTATTAAGGCTTCCATCTTCTCTTTTGTAAAATTGCATGAATTTATAAAAATGAAATATTGCTGAAATAGATGCAGAGTAGCCAGATGAGTTTTCTTTCCCTATTACAGTTATATGCCCTCCCTCTAGTACAGCTGCTGCTGCTACTACTCTTGCTAGAGGAATACTGGTCAGGAGTTGGTAGTGATGGTACCTATGCAGATTGGTTATACGTTTTTTAATGTTAGGCTCTGATTAACTAACTGACTTTCTCCTCCGAGAAGGTCTTAAGTATATTCTTGCATTTGTTTGGAAGACAGTCTATTTAATGAATAATAGCTAATATTAATACTTATGTAACAATTACTATGTGCCAGGTACTGATCTAAGGCTTTATATATATAACTTACTTGATTTTCATAATAATCCTTTCATGTAAGTATTGCTGTTTTTCTCTAGTAAGTGGCAAAGGCTAGACTTGGACACCAACAGTTGGTTTCAGAGTTCACACTCTTAACCACTCAGTGTATCAAGTACAGGCTGTAGGACCATTCCCTCCAGGTTTAAATTCTAGCCCCCTTACTTACAGTTCTGTGAATAAACTTGATTGATTAATTGTTTGTCTCCTCTGAGTCTTATATGTATGCTGTATTGTATATATTCTTTGTCCAGTTTCTGGCACATAGTAGACTCTCTACATGTTTAGTTCATATTCGTTATTCACTCATTAAAAACATATGCTTTGAGCGCCCACTGTATCCTTGTTCTTTCCAGAAACACTTGTGCTGGTTTGTCTCTTTTCTGAAAGAGTATAGGTACTATAATGTGTGGCCCTGAAGCTCATAGCTGACAGAGAATATGCATGTGTGTGTGCTAAATTGCTTCAGTTGTGTCTGACTCTGTGACCCTGTGGGCCATAGCTCGCCTGGCTCCTCTGTTCATGGGATTCTCCAGGCAAGAATATTGTAGTGGGTTCTAGAGTATCTTCCTGACCCAGGGATCAAACCCAAGTCTCCTGCATTGGCAGGCGGGTTCTATACAACTAGCACCACCTGGGAACTATATTTCCATCATCCCTTCTGTGAGTAAGGGTGTGAGAGACTTTGGTCAGAGAAGGGAAGACTATTCCAGTTGATTCATGTTGCAGGTTACACAGTTAAGGCAAGGGAGCTAAAGCAGGTTACTCTTTGATTGAAACATGACCATCCTCTGTCTGACAAGATTATTTATCCTATTTGACCCAGTTCAGACCTTTAGGAGAAAGATATACTGTATGTGGAACAGGAAGGGACACTTACTCAGCTGGCCAATTCCACTAAATCGGCCCCAGCTATTAGGGAAATGATTAATGTGGCAATCAGGTTACCCTCACATCAGCACCCCAGTGTAGATTTTAACTGAATGCAAAAACTAAGTATGGAAACATTTTAGCGGAGAGTGGAGAGAGGGAAACCCAAGGCAGAGGAGTAGAATATTTTGATAGAAAGTGAAAGAAAGAGGAAAAAAATTGCGGGAAAGATAGTTGAGAATAAGCCCTAATTTTTTTCCTCTAGATTAGGATGTCTTAAATAGAAGATTGGCACAGACTGCGTTTGGTTTTTCCAATAGTGATATTCTTCATTGTGTCTTCGCTCATATTTCTTTAATACCAGTGGTCTGACACATCTTTGTTCTTTCCTTTTTTACAGTCCTGAGGCTTTCTACCAATGCAGGCCAGTGGAAAGAAGCAGCTAGCAAGGTGACTCACGCGTTGGTTAATATCAGGTAAGAAGTGAGGATTTATCTCTTTCAGAGTTCTGTGGTTAATCCTGAGGTTTATTGTACCTTTCTAAGTGAAATATGTTGAACATCAGTACTATTTTAAGCCCCGATGTCTGTAGGAGTGGAAGAAGTTTTCATATTTGATCAAGAAAAGCAGGAATGCATGTGACTTTCATTTTGTCGTATTGAAATAGCTCACAGAATTTGCTCGTTTATGAATTTTCTTACCAGGAGATAGTTGCAAACCCTTTTCAGGCCTCTTTGTTGCCAAAGTGGTTTCTGTGTATAAGCCATCTGAAAGCTTTTCTCTGGAAATTTTTTTCTGCCTTTCTCCATGAGTTGAATGAATGACTCATGGGATCTGGAACTTTTGACGTTTTGCTTTACATGGCTATTTCTATTTGTGGTAAACAGAGCCAAATGGAGCTCATGGGGCTAAGTCATTTTAGGTTCCTTATGAAACAGCATGGCAATTACAGAGTGCTGTATGTATTGGATAAAATTGAGTCAGACATGGAGTTGGTTTAGGGTCTTGAGAAAATAGCACACACTCACAGGAGAGAGCTGTTTGTAAATGGAGAGAATGTGCTTTCAGTGTCATGAAACCTAAAGCTGACTTGTGTTATTCTGGCTCCCTTTGTGCCTATCATTTTTTATTTTCTCAGCAGTTATTATATTGCTCTTGCAAACAATTAAAAAATTAACATTGAGTAGAAGAGGCAAACCCAACAGATGGGGAAACTTGATTTAGTTCCAGATATAAGTTTTGCCAGATATTCCCAGTAATAGTAATGCACATTTACAACTTGGTATAGATTCTGATTTGTGACAGAGCTGAGATTCAATATTTATTTCTATATCTTTCTTTTCTTGCCACCCCTTTCTTTTAAGGTAAAATGTCCTGTCCCTGCAGTGACTTACTAGTATTTGACAAGTCTGGGAACAAAAGAAAAAGTGTGAAATGTGTGTTTTGGGAGGGCAGGGGTGAGGGAGCAGGCGGGTGAGATGTGCTAACAAGATTGCATTGAGGGTATTGAAGGTTGATCTGCCTTACCTAACCCCCAGAGACATTTTGCAGCAAACATAGTTTTATAAATCTCACAACTTCATGTATATTTGCATCTAGCAAATAAGCCAGATACTGTAGTAAATCCTTATGATAAATGTGACTTTCTATAGGAATCAGGAATTACAAACTGCCTTCTCCTAAAGAGCCCTTTGTGACCGAAGGACAGTATGACAAATGTGGGTGTTTGAAAGAAACACCAGATTCTGGACTATAGAATGAAGTGCATATGGGTATAATTTATGTTGTGTTTATTTATTCATGTATTTACTTAGGGTTTTCAGGCAGTGTCTTTTCATCTGGGGCTTGTTTCCTTGATCACAGTCTTTTATGCTTGCTTTAATCTCCTGCATTGTTGCTTTTTCTTTCGGTGGCTTTTGGTTTGGCTGCTGTCCTTATTCTTCCTAGGGGCCATCAAACAGCTGATTTAAACTACTGACCTGTCCTTTTTCTGAATACCCCAGAAAGGACTGGCTTGGGCTTAGAGCAGATGCCTATAACCATGACACGGTTCTCTTTGTAAGTTAGGCCTATACCTTCATTTTCATTCCTCAAACTTCTTGATGAACTTGCTGCAGACAGTAATTATATCATCTTCACTGTTGCTAATGAATTAGACTTGGAATATATGTAGAAAACATCAAAAGATCCAGTCAGTTTTTTCAAGAGATTACTGGAAGGATGTTTTAGAATATCACTTACCACACTACCACCAGATCAGGGGAATATATTGGTGATGCTAAGCCTGCAGAAGTTTACTTTTTTATTTTTTAAAATTTATTTTCATTTAGTAAGGGCTAAACTAGGTACTGCTCTTTCAAAAATTGCTGTCTTTTTCAGTCGTCAAACCCTATAGAGTATACTTTTTAACTAGTGAGGAAACTAAATCTTGAAGATATTTGAATTGCAAAATGTCCCACAATTCTTGTGTGTCAAATCCGAGAATTAATCATAGTTTTCTAATTCCAAATCCAGGGCTCTTTCTTTTATATTGTAATGCCTCCTTTTTTAGTGTTACTATGGAGGTAAACAGAAAATTCGGTATGATGTATTGAAAGGAGCTTGAGCATGGAAATTTGAGTTAGAGAAACCAGGTTTTTAATTTTTGTCTCTACCACTTAATGTGTGACCTTGAGCAACTTACTTAGCTTCTCTGGACCTCTTTCTACTAGCTATAAAATGGAGGTCATGAGGATATCAGTTGTTTTATAGAGAAGCGGTTGTGAGAATTATGTATGTTATAGTACTTAGAAAACTATAAAATACTGGTTATTTCATTTAGCATAATATCTTTACAGTTCATCGCCGATGTAGCACTTGTCAGAATTTCCTTCCTTTTTAGACTGAGTAATATTCCAAGTATATAGGTGCCACATTTTGTTTATCCATCATCCACTGATGAGATCCCAAGTGAATTGCTTCCACCTTTTGGTTGTTGTGTTTTTGGCTATCTGTACATGGGTGTACAAATATCTCTTCAGTTCCTGCTTTTGCTTCTTTTGCAAATATACTCAGAAGTAGAATTGGTGGGTTGCGTGGTAAGCCTATGTTTAATGGATAGATGCAAAGAGTTGACTCCCTGGAAAAGACCCTGATGCTGGGAAAGATTGAGGGCAGGAGGAGAAGGGGGCAACAGAGGATGAGATGGTTGAATGGCATCATCAACTCAATGGACATGAGTTTGAGCAAACTCTGGGAGTTGATGATAGACAAAGAGGGCTGGCATGCTGCAGTCCACGGGGGTCGCAAAGAGTTGGAAACGACTGAGCATCTATCTGAACAATAACCATATTTAATGGGGCTTCCCAGGTGGTGCTAGTGGTAAAGAATCCAAATGCCAATGCAGGAGACACAAGAAATGCTGGTTGAATCCTTGGGTCTGGAAGATCCTCTAGGGTAGGAAGTGGCAAGCACTACAGTATTCTTGCCTGGAAAATTCCATGGACAGAACAGTCTGGTGGGCTAGAGTCCATGTGGCACCCAGAATCAGATATGATTGAGCAACTGAACACACCTCAGTTCAGTCGCTCAGTCATGTCTGACTCTTTGTGACCCCATGGACTGCAGCATGCCAGGGTTTCCTGTCCATCACCAACTCCTGGAGCTTATTCAAACTCATGTCCATCGAGTCAGTGATGGCATCCAACCATCTCATCCTCTGTTGTCCCCTTCTCCTGCCTTCAGTCTTTCTCAGAATCAGGGTCTTTTCCAATCAGTCAGTTCTTTGCATCAGGTGGACAAAGTATTGGAGCTTCAGCTTCAGCATCAGTCTTTCCAGTGAATATTGAGGACTGATTTCCTTTAGGATTGACTGGTTTGATCTCATTGCAGTCCAAGGGACTCTGAGGAGTCTTCTCCAACACCACAGTGCAAAAGCATTAATTCTTCAGCACTCAGCTTTCTTTATGGTCCAACTTTCACATCCATACGTGACTGCTGGAGAAACCATAGCTTTGACTCAGCGGACTTATGTTGGCAAAGTAATGTCTCTGCTTTTTAATATGCTGTCTAGGTTGGTCATAGCTTTTTTTCCAAGGAGCAAGCATCTTTTAATTTCATGGCTGCAATCACCATCTGGAGTGATTTTAGAGCCCCAGAAAATAAAGTCTGTCACTGTTTCCATTGTTTCCCCATCTATTTGCTATGAAATGATGGGACTGGATGCCATGATCTCAGTTTTTTGAAAATTGAGTTTTAAGCCAGCTCCTTCTCTCTCCTCTTTCACTTTCATGAAGAGGCTCTTCAGTTACTCTTCGCTTTCTGCCATGAGGGTGGTGTTATCTGTGTATCTGAGGTTATTGGTATTGCTCCCGACAATCTTGATTCCAGCTTGTGCTTCATCCAGCCCAGCATTTTGCTTGATATACTCTGCATATAAGTTTAATAAGCAGGGGGACAATATACATCCTGTCATACTCCTTTCCCAGTTTGGAACCAGTCCATTGTTCCATGTGCAGTTCTGACTGTTTCTTCATGACATGCATACAGATTTCTCAGGAGGCAGGTAAAGTGAAAGTGAAAGTCATAGCCGACTCTTTGCCACCCCATGAACTATACAGTCCAGGATTCAAATTCTCCAGGCCATATACTGGAGTGGGTAGCCTTTCCCTTCTCCAGGGGATCTTCCCAACCCAGGGATCAAATCCAGGTCTCCCACATTGCAGGCGGATTCTTTACCAGCTGAGCCACAAGGGAAGCCCAAGAACACTGGAGTGGGTAGCGTGTCCCTTCTCCAGTGGATCTTCCCAACCCAGGAATCGAACCAGGGTCACTTGCATTGTGGGCAGATTCTTTACCAACTGAGCTATCAGGGAAGTCCTAGGTAAAGTGGACTGATATTCCCATCTCTTTAAGAATTTTTCACAGTTTGTTGTGATCCATGTAGTCCAAGGCTTTGGCATAGTCAATAAAGCAGAAATAGATGTTTATCTGGAACTCTGTTGCTTTTCTTATGATCCGACGGATGTTGGCAGTTTGATCTCTGGTTCCTCTGCCTTTTCTAAATCCAGCTTGAACATCTCAAAGTTCTCAGTTCACGTACTGTTGAAGCCTCGCTTGGAAACTTTTCAACACTACTTTGCTAGCATGTGAGATGAGTGCCATTGTGCAGTAGTTTGAACATTATTTGGCATTGCCTTTCTTTGGGATTGGAATGAAAAGTGACCTTTTCCAGTCCTGTGGCCACTGCTGAGTTTTCCAAATTTGCTAGCATATTGAATGTAGTACTTTCACAGCATCATCTTTTAGGATTTGAAATAGCTCAACTGGAATTCCATCACCTCCATTAGCCTTATTTGTAGTGATGCTCCTTAAAGCTCATTTGACTTCACACTCCAGGATGTCTGGTTCTAGGTGAGTGATCACACCATGGTGGTTATCTGAGTCATGAAGATCTTTTTTGTATAATTCTTCTGTGTTTTCTTGCCACGTCTTCATAATATCTTTTGCTTCTGTTATGTCCATACGCCCCATGTTGTTCTTTCACTCACCTTCTGGCTGAATCCCCATCTGGAACGCGGAGGCTCGTCAAGCCTACTAATTATGCCTGGGCTTCTAAGATCTAACCAGGAGGCCTTAGTGTCTCCTCTCCTTCGGGAGAATAGGAGGACACCTGCGGCCTACATAGGTGACGTAAATTCCTTATTTTGGAATTGTATTAGCTTTCCACATAAACCAAGTTATTCAGCCTCTTTTCTCCACTGAATTTCCTACTGAGCTATCCTTATTCTATTACTCTTTATATCTCTAATTAATATTTAATTGAAGCTATTGTATCCAGTTCGCCGAAGCCGTCTCTCCTTCGAATTTCCCTGGATCCACTGGGGCTGGACCCCGGCATCCATACCATTTCTGTCCTTTATTGTGCCCATCTTTGCATGAAATTTTCCCTTGGTATCTCTAATTTTCTTGAAGAGATCTCTAGTCTTTCCCATTCTGTTGTTTTCCTGTATTTCTTTGCATTGATCGCTGAGGAAGGCTTTCTTATCTCTCCTTGCTATTCTTTGGAACTCTGCATTCAAATGGGTATATCTTTCCTTTTCTCCTTTGCCTTTAGCTTCTCTTCTTTTCTCAGCTATTTGTAAGGCCTCATCAGAAAACCATTTTGCCTTTTTGCATTTCTTTTTTTTGAGGATGTTCTTTATCTTCAGGATGGTCTTGCAGGTCATCATATAACCGTTCAACTTCTTCAGCGCTACTGGTTGGGGCATAAACTTAGATTACTGTGATACTGAATGAAAACAAACAGAGATCATTCTGTCATTTTTGAGAGTGCGCCCAAGTATTGCATTTCAGACTCTTTTGTTGACTATGATGGCTACTCCATTTCTTCTAAGAGATTCTTGCCCACAGTAGTAGGTATAATGGTCATCTGAATTTAATTTGCCCATTCCAGTCCATTTTAGTTCACTGATGCCTAAAATGTCGGTGTTCACTCTTGCCGTCTCCTGTTTGACCACTTCCAATGTACCTTGATTCATGGACCTAACATTCCAGGTTCCTATGCAATATTGTTTTTTACAGCATCGGACTTTACTTCCATCATCAGTCACATTCACAACCGGGGACTGTTTTGCTTTGGCCCAGCCTCTTCATTCTTTCTGGAGTTATTTCTCCACTCTTCTTCAGTAGCATATTGGACACCTACCGACCTGGGAAGTTCATCTTTCAGTATCATACCTTTTTGCCTTTTCATACTGTTCATGGGGTTCTCAAGGCAAGAATATTGAAGTGGTTTGCCATTCCCTTCTCTAGTAAACCATGTTTTGTCAGAACTCTCCACTATGACCTGTCCTTGGGTGGCCTTACCCAGCATGGTTCATAGTTTCATTGAGTTAGACAAGGCTGTGGTCCATGTGGTCGGTTTGGTTAGTTTTCTGTGATTGTGGTTTTCATTTTGTCGGCCTTCTGATGGATAAGGATAAGAGGATTATGGAAGCTTCCAGATGAGAACAACTGACTGTTGGGGAAACTGGGTCTTGTTCTGATGGGCAGGACCATGCTCTGAAAATCTTTCATCCAATTTTCTGTTGATTGGTGGGGCTGTGTTCCCTTTCAGTTGTTTGGCCTGAGGCCAAACTATGGTAGGGGTAATGAAGGTAATGGCCCCTCCTTCAGAAGAACTTGTGCACACACTGTTGTATTCAGTGCCCCTGACTCTGCAGCAGGCCACTGTCGACCCATGCCTCTGCCAGAGACTCTTGGACACTGACAGTCACCTATGGCTCAGTCTCTTGTGAGGACACTGTTCCTTTCTCCTGGCTCCTTGTATGCACAGGTTTTGTGTGTACCCTCCAAGAGTCTGTTTACCCAGTCCTGTGAAAGTTTTGTAATCAAATCCCACTGACCTCCAAAGTCAAATTCCCTGGGGGTTCTCAATCTCTTTGCTAGATCCCCAGGTTGGGAAATCTGTTGGAAATCTGTTCTTAACAGTGCGAGAATTTCTTTGGTGTAATTGTTCTGCAGTCTGCTTGGCAGGTCTTTGGTGGAACTAATGGCAACCTCCTCCAAGAGGGTTTATGCCGCACTCTGCGTGACGCAGGTCTGCTGCAGCCAGAGCCCCTGTCCCCGAGGCAGGCCACTACTGACCCATGCCTTTGCAGGAGACACTCAAACACTCAAAGGCAGGTCTGGCTCAGTCTCTGTGGGGCCTCTGGGTCCTGGCGCGCAGAAGGTTTTGTTTGAGCCCTCTGAGCGTCTCTGGTGGGCGTGGAGCACACCTATGTTTAGTGTTTTGTGGAATTGCCATGCTGTTTTTCAGGGTTAGTATTTTGAGCATTGAGAATGTTTCCTATATGTGTCTTCATTTATCTCTTTTCTATATGTTAATATGTTACCCTTAAAAGATGTTTTGCTTCTCTTTGTGGGTAGGCTTTGATGCTTTGAATAACAGTGGTCCAAGGAAGTATTCTTTTCTCTGAGGGCAAAAATGTGGTATGCCTAAGAAGTCTGCATTCCCACTGTTGTCGTGTTCAGTCGCTCAGTCCTGTCTGGCTCTTTGTGATCCCATGGGCTGCAGCATGCTAGGTTTCCCTGTCCTTCACTGTCTCCCAGAATTTGTTCAGATTTATGTCCATTGAGTCAGTGATGCTATCCAACCATTTCATCCTCTGTCGTCCCCTTCTCCTCCTGCCCTCAATCTTTTCCAGTATCAGGGTCTTTTATACTGAGTCAGCTTTTCACATCAGGTGCCCAAAGTATTGGAATTTCAGTTTTAGCATCAGTCCTTTCCTGTACAATATTGTTCTTTACAGCATCAGACTTTACTTTCATCACCAGACACAGTCACATCTGTGCATCGTTTTTGCTTTGGGTCAGCCTCTTAATTATTTATGGAGCTATTTCTCCACTCTTCCCCAGTAGCATACTGGACATCTGACCTGGGGAGCTCCTCTTCCGGTGTATCTTTTGCCTTTTTATACTGTTCATGGGGTTCTTGAGGCAGGAATACTGGAGTGGTTCGTCATTCCCTCCTCCAGTAGACATTTTGTTAGAACTCTCTGTTATGACCTGTCCATCTTGGGATGCCCTGCACAGCATGGCTCACAGCTTCATTGAAGAAGGGGGAGATTATACAGCACAGAGAGGCCAGAAACACAGGATATATGACACTATTAGGCAATGGCACCCCACTCCAGTACTCTTGCCTGAAAAATCCCATGGACGGAGGAGCCTCGTGGGCTGCAGTCCATGGGGTCGCTAAGAGTCGGACACGACTGAGCTACTTCACTTTCACTTTTCACTTTCATGCATTGGAGAAGGAAATGGCAACCCACTCCAGTGTTCTTGCCTGGAGAATCCCAGGGACGGGAGAGCCTGGTGGGCTGCCGTCTGTGGGGTCACACAGAGTCGGACATGACTGAAGTGACTTAGCAGCAGCAGCAACACCTGGAAAGGATATTTTTTAAATCTGGCTGCACCTCAAGGCATACAGAACCTCCCCAACCAGTGATTGAAGCCACGGAGTCTTAACTACTAGACCACTGGGGAAGCCCCTGAAAAGAATTCTAAGACAGAGTGAACAAACTTAGCCACCTCTTCTCTAGTATGTTCTTTGATAATCATGGGAAGGGATTAGGTTGCATGTGAAATTTTCAGACACCTAACAGCTGGAAGAGCCTCTGAGACTGGTTTGCCAGTTGATGACAGATACAAGTTATGTCTTTGGGATCTTCTGGAATGTACTGCATATAATGGCAACCCTAACAGTATCTCACCAGCAAATGAGAAGCTGCAGGAAGACTGCAGACCTTTTTTTTTTTTGAGTTTAGATTGTGACTGAAAATTAAAAATCCTTCCACTTTCTTGGAGGCCTAAATTTGCTCAAGTGTCAGTCTGTTTGCTTTTCACTTGTCTTTCGTGGCTTAGTCATGCTAGTTCTTTAATTATCAAAGTTATTTGTGTTTAAACAATTTGTCTCTCTCTTCCTGTTTGATCCTTCAGAGATTCTTAAAATGCAGGTGCTTAGAAACTGCTATTTTTATTGAAACACCTGATGCATTAATATACAGGGCCTTATGTTTGTTCCTTCCCCTCTAGGGATGTTGCATTGCTTTGCCACAAGGAAAATAAAATAGTATGTCTCCACCTTTAAAATTCCATTTGGTATAATTGTTACTTTAAGCTGCCTTCACACATCTGCTGATCCACAAAGGAAAAATATGGGACTATGTGCAAGGCTAGAAGGAAAGCATTTGATACTTTTGCTTGGACACTTCTATGCTAAGTATTTCCTGCCACCACTGAGCAGGCTACCTCAGTGAGGCCTTGTACTTTAGGGAAGATGTCTGCTGACTTTCAACCTAATTAGTCAAAGGAGAAAAAGAAAAATGTTAGACTGAAATCTGACCTTCATCTAACCAAACAACTTTCAAGGTAAGTAATTTGAAGCCCTTAATGAATCTCTTCATGTTAACATCTTAATGTTTTTCACTTAATGAGCATTTTATTAGCACCAAGTTCACATCCTATTCTCTGGTTGCTCACAGAAATAGAGACTGAATCACTGCAGATGGGCTTTTCTCCTGATGTATGATTTTCTTAAGGTGATAAAGTTTGAACTCTGTGATTAATATATTAATTTTTCCCTTTATCTGAAATACATTAAGCCAAAGTTTAGTTGGTCTTTGAGAATGACTTTTTAGATATTGCTGGGGTTAGTGACAAGCTTGTGGTTTGGAATGAGAATTAAGTGCATTTCTTTGTAAGTCTCTTTTAACTGTTCTCCTGGTGAGTTTGCCTGCAGTCCTCTGTTTGCTCCAGTGGTCTTTTTGTTCCGATGCTGAGGTATACTCTCCCCTCCTGCTTAGTGCTTATGTAGCTGTATTCTTTCATCCTAAAAAATTCTCCCTCAAAAAAAAAAAAAAAATAGAATGCTTTAAATGTACACTCTGCTGGGGACTCTAAGGAAAAGAAATTCAGCAGCCTCTGTCTAAGGGGGTTCATTGAGAATAATACCCTTTGGAGTGGGCTATGTACAGAATTCTGAATGTCATAGAGAGGGAGGTGTGGAACACCCTCAGGCAGTAATCAGGGAGGGTACATTCACTATTGATGGCCACAGAGTTAGGATTGGAAAGGGAATGGAAGGTCTCAGCCAGGCAAAATTCCCCCGAATCCCTTTGCTCATGCACCTGTTTGGGCTGTAAAATTTGCCTCTTCGTCACAGCTCTCTTATCAGAATGGATACTGATGAGTTGAGAGGAAGAGCAGTTTGACACCAAGCACTTCAGCTGAAAGATGCAACCTAGTCTCAGTTCAGTTCAGTCGCTCAGTCCTGTCCGACTCTTTGCGACCCCATGAATTGCAGCATGCCAGGCCTCCCTGTCCATCACCAACTGCCGGAGTTCACTCAAACTCATGTCCATCTAGTTGGTGATGCCATCCAGCCATCTCATCCTCTGTCATCCCCTTTTCCTCCTGCCCCCAATCCCTCCCAGCATCATTCTAAAGGAGATCAGTCCTGGGTGTTCTCTGGAAGGAATGATGCTAAAGCAACCTAGTCTGCTGCTGCTAAGTCGCTTCAGTCGTGTCCAACTCTGTGCGACCCCATAGACGGCAGCCCACCAGGCTCCCCCGTCCCTGGGATTCTCCAGGCAAGAACCTTGGAGTGGGTTGCCATTTCCTTCTCCAGTGCATGAAAGTGAAAAGTGAAAGTGAAGTCGCTCAGTCACGTCCGACTTGTAGCAACCCCATGGACTGCAGCCTACCAGGCTCCTCCATCCATGGGATTTTCTAGGCAAGAGTACTGGAGTGGGTTGCCATTGCCTTCTCCGGCAACCAAGGAGCAGAAATATTGGGCAGATGACTCCTGAGTAGCAAGGAGTACATCCAGTTGTCTACTCCAAAGTGACAGGCAGGCTCAAATTATTCCTGGGATCAGAACTTAACAGTAATGACCTTTCTTCTGTTAATCAGACCCTGCAGGTCTCATATTACAGAGGATGAAAAGTATTATGCAGATTAAAACAAAGCACCATAATGAGGCTGCTGCAATACTGTTTCCCCAGTCGCTGGGAACATTACATATTATTCTAATAGTTGCTGTTCCCCAATCTCTTAAGACTGTAGCAGCTAGAAATGAAAAACCAAACACTGAATCCCATGTGGTTTATCGTCTCTTTTGCCCTAACTTGGTTTATGCCGCAGAGAGGTTTTTGCATTAGGTCATATCTGAGCTTGGTCAACTGCAGTGCAGTAAAGAAGTCTTGGTTTAGGAGATGCAGATATATATAATGAAATATTAAGATTTTTAAAAATTGGGGCTGCTGTGATTTTAAAGTGTTACTTTAGCATATAAAACCCTTCCTTACTGCAACCTGACTTCTACTTTGCCTTTTTAAAAAAAATTGTGAGCAAATATTTGTAACATAACATTTACCATTTTTAACCCTTAAGTCTGCAGTTCTGTGGCATTAAGTACATTCACTCTGTTGTGCAACCATCACCTCCACCAACCATCTCCAGAGCATTTTCATCTTCCCCTACTGAAACTGTACTCATTAAGCAATAATTTCTCATTCCCTCCTCTTCCCAAGTCCTGGCAATCACCATTCTACTTTCTGTCTACTCTAGAAACTTCATATAAGAGGAATTATACACTATTTGTTCTTTTGTGACTGGCTTTTTTACTTAGCATAATATCCAAAGGTTCTCCCATGTCATAGCATATATCAGAATGTCTTTCCTTGTTTTAAAGATAAAATTCAGTATTCCATCGTGTGTGTGTGTGTGTGTGTGTGTTTATTTATTTCATTTTCTTTATGCATTTATCCATTGATAAATGGTTGCATCCTCCACCTTTTGGCTGTTGTAAATAGTGCTGCTGTGAACATGGGTGTACAAATATTTGAGGATATGCTTTCACCTTTAGGGTATATACTGAGAAGTCGGATTGTTGGACCATATGGTAATTCTATTTTTAATACTTTGAGGAACCATCATAACCTTTTTCCACAGCAGCCATACCATTTTACATTTCCATCAGTGATAACACAAAGTTTCCAATTTCTCCACAGTCTTGCCAGCACTTGTTATTTTCTGTTTTTTAGAATCACAACCATCCCTGTAAGTGTGAAGTGTATCTCACTGTGATTTTTGATTTGCAATTCCCTGATAACTAGTAGTGTTGAATATCTTTTCATGTGCTTATTGGCCCAAATTTGTGTATCTTCCTTGGAGAAATGTCTAATCAAGTCCTTTGCAGGTTTTTAAATTGTGTTTTGTTGTTGTTGTTGAGTTTTAGAAATGCTTTATGTATTCTGGATACCAATATCCTGCCTTACGGTTTGCAAATACTTTCGCCCTTTCCATCTATTTTTTCTTTTGTTGTCAGTGCTTTTGGTGTTATATCCAAGAAATTGTTGCCAGTGCGAGTCATGAAGCTTTTTCCCTATGTTTCTTGAAGAGTATTATAGTTTCAGCTTTTACATTTAGCTATTTGATCCACTTTGAGTGACGTTTTTAACATAGTGTAAGGATAGAGTCCAACTTCGTGTTTTTTTGGAGTTGGAGATCCAGTTTGCCCAGTACCTACTTTGTTCTTTTTGAGATAACCACAACTCTAATTTCTAAATTTGAATCAGGCTGAGTTTGGAACTTAACTGATAAGGTGTAAAAATGGAGACTTCACATTTTTTCTGCATGTCTTCGTTCCTTTTGGTTTTTAAGTTTGCTATTCCTCTGCTTGATTAAGAACAGGGACTCTGGAGTTAGATTGTCTGACTTTAAGTCTGAGCTGTACTGCTTGCTTACTTTGAAGAAGTTATTTAACCACTTTTTGCTTGAGTTTCCACATCTGTAAAGTGAGGATAGTAATGGAACCTGTGTCATTGTTGAGATGATTAAATGACAGTATTGAAAAGCACTTAGAATAGTACCTGGTATATAGTCACTGCTATGTAATTGTTCATTATTATTATTATCTTTTTTAAAAATTACTGTCCTGAATGTTCACATCTGGGGTCTTACCAGCCTTGGTTCTGATGATCTGCACAAGACTTCATTCTAATCAACCGAATACCTTCCATATGGAACTTTGTTCAGTTCCATTCACTCCCCTTCATGTGGACTTAGAAGGGACCAGAGATACAAAATGATATTATTTCAAACTTCCTTGGTGGTCCAGTGGCTAAGATTCTGGGCTCCTGATGCAGGGGGCATTGGTTCAATCACTGGTCAGGTAACTAAGATCTATCTGTCATGCCTCAAGTAGGGGCCAAAAAGAAAAAGAGAATATGAAAGGAAACTAACCAATGTGTTCATATCTCTGGTTGGAGAGATTATAGGTATTTAAAATTTTTGTCTTTCTAATATTTTATTAAAAACAGCTGTGGATTTATTTATTTATTTTTTTTGATACATGCCCTTTCTTAGGCTAAGGAAGTTCCTTTCTATTTCTGTTAATAGTTTCTGGTTTTGTTTTGTGTGTGTGTGTTTGTGTGTGTGCTTGTTTTGTTTTACCTTGAGAGGGTGTTGGTTCTGTTTTTTTTTAACTTTATAAACTTTTTGTTTTGATTGGGATACAGCTGATTAACAGTGTTGTGGTAGTTTCAGGTGAATAGCGAAGGGACTCCCGCTATATATATACACGTATCCATTCTCCCTCAAACCCCCTCCCGTCTAGACTGGCACATAACATTGAGTAGAGTTCCGTGTGCTGTATAGTAGGTCTTTGTTGGTTATCCATTTTGAATATAGCAGTATATACATAACCTTCCCAAACTCCCTAAATTCCCTTTCCCCTGGCAAACATAAGTTCATTTTCTAAGTCTGTCTCTGTTTTGTAAGTTCATTTGTATCATTTCTTTTTAGATTTCACATGTAAGGGATGTCATACCATATTTCTCCTTATCTGTCTGACTTAACTTCACTCAGTGTGACACTCTCCAGACCCATCTGTGTTGCTACAAATGGCATTATTTCATTCTTTTTAATGGCTGAGTAATATTCTATTGTATATATATGTGTTACATCTTCTTTATCCATTCCTCTGTCAATGGACATTTAGGTTGCTTCCATGTCTTGGCTTTTGTAAACAGTGCTGCAATGAACATTGGGGTGTATGTATCCTTTCAGGTCATGTGTTTCTCCAGAACGTATGCCCAGGAGTGGGATTGCAGGGTCATATGACAGTTCTATTTTTAGTTTTTTAAGGAACCTCCATGCTGTTCTTCATAGTGGCTGTACCAATTTACATTCCCACCAATAGTGTAGGAGTGTTCCCTTTTCACCTCAAGAGGGTGTTGGGTTTTGTCACTCTTTGTGCATCTGTTGAGATGGTCATGTGGTTTTTGCTTCTTATGCTATTGATATAGTTTAATTGATTTTCAGATATCAAACCAATCTTGTATTCCTAGGATAAATCTCACTTATGGCTCATGATTCTTTCTATATGTTGCTGGGTTCAGATTGCTTATATTTTTCTGAAGAATTTTTGTGTCCATATTCATAAGAGAAGCTGCTCTGTAGTGTTCTTTTCTTGTGATGCCTTTGGGCTTTGGGGGAAGTTATTTGTTTTTGTTTTAAATATTATCATATTTTTATTCATCTTACTTAGGGATGTCGCTTCATTGTGGTGGCAGTGAGGAGCAGGGGGAAAGAAACTTCAGTCATGCCTGCACAAAGGTTATGATATTGACTGAAGATGATGGTGAAAAGGTGTTTGCACTGGCTAAGGCCAGCCTGAGGTAAACTTTGGAAGCTAATTCTGGTGCTCAGAACTGTCCCCACATGTGTTCATGAGGAATCTGTCCTCTCTTGGCAGTTTTACCTCATCCAGGGATGTTTGGGGAAAAAATGTTGCCGGGTCCTGTCTGTGGTCCATGGCCTGGAGCAGAGAAATGCACACCAGGAGGACTGGGTCAGGTAGCAAGGCCTTGCTGCCCAGTGATCCCTATGCATCTGCTTACTCGACTGCTGGTTGTCCGGTGATGTCTTTGATTTTGATATCAGGGTAATGCTGGCCTCACAGAATGAGTTGGGGAAGTGATCCCGTCTCGTTTTTTTAAGACTTTGTGAAAAGTTAGTATAAATTCTTCTTTAAATCTTTGGTTCAGTTAATCAGTGAAGCCACCAGGGCCTGGGCTCTTTTTCACAGGTGGTTTTTCTGAAGTTGTAATTCATTGTCTTTGTTCGTTATCAGATCAGATCAGTCGCTCAGTCGTGTCCGACTCTTTGCGACCCCATGAATAGTAGCACGCCTGGCCTCCCTGTCCATCACCCAACTCCCGGAGTTCACTCAGACTCACGTCCATCGAGTCAGTGATGCCATCCAGCCATCTCATCCTCTGTCGTCCCCTTCTCCTCCTTCCCCCAATCCCTCCCAGCATCAGAGTCTTTTCCAATGAGTCAACTCTTCGCATAACGTGGCCAGAGTACTGGAGTTTCAGCTTTAGCATCATTCCTTCCAAAGAAATCCCAGGGCTGATCTCCTTCAGAATGGACTGGTTGGATCTCCTTGCAGTCCAAGGGACTCTCAGGAGTCTTCTCCAACACCAAAGTTCAAAAGCATCAATTCTTCGGCACTCAGCCTTCTTCACAGTCCAACTCTCACATCCATCCAACGAACCTTTGTTCGTTGTTTGTTCGTTTGTTTGTTGGCAAAGTAATGTCTCTGCTTTTCAATATGCTATCTAGGTTGGTCATAACTTTCCTTCCAAGGAGTAAGCATCTTTTAATTTCATGGCTGCAGTCACCATCTGCAGTGATTTTGGATTCCAGAAAAATAGTCTGACACTGTTTCCACTGTTTCCCCATCTGTTTCCCATGAAGTGATGGGACCGGATGCCATGATCTTCGTTTTCTGAATGTTGAGCTTTAAGCCAACTTTTTCACTCTCCACTTTCACCTTCAAGAGGCTTTTTAGTTCCTCTTCACTTAGGTCTATTCAAATTGTCTATTTCTTGAGTCAGTTTTGGCAGTTTTTGTCTTCCTAGGAATCTGTTCATTTTGTCTAAGTGGTCTAATTTATTGACATAGAGTTGTTCATAGTGTTTCTTTATAATCTTTTTTTAATCTGTAAGGTAAGTAGTAATGTGCTGTCCTTTATATCTGATTCTACTAATTTGAATTTCCTCTTTTTTCTTTGTTAGTCTAGCTAAAATTTGTCAGTTTTGTTGATCTTTCAAAGGATCAGCTTTTGGTTTTATTGATTTTTTTTCTCTTTTGTTTTTCTATTCTGTATTTCATTCACTTCCATTCTTGGTGTTTTAAATTTTCTTCCTTCTTGCATTAAGCTTAGTTTTCTCTTCCATAAGACAAATCTCAATAAGTTTTAAATGGTAGAAATAATATGAAGTATATTCTCTGACCAAATCAAAATTGATGGGGAAATTTTGAAAGAGAATTTCAAAATGGGAACTTTAATAACTGAATAAATAATACTAATTAAACACTATGAATAGATTACATAGTAGATTAGGTAGAGATGAAGAATCTTGGTGAACTGGAATATAGGTTTAATTAATTACCAGTATTGCAATAAAAAAAAAAAGAAAGAAAGAAACTTGGTCGGAGAACATACTTTGTATGATTTCTGTCATTTTAAATTTATTGAGGTTTGTTTTATGGCCTAGTGTATGATGTATCCTGATGAATGTTTCATATGCACTTGAAGAAAACATAGTTTGTTATGGTTGTGGGTACTGTTCTATGTTAGATCTAATTGATTTATAATATTGTTCAAGTCTCCTATTTTGTATTAATCTTCTGCCTAGTTGTTCTCTTCATTATTAAAGAATGGGTATTGCAGTCTCCAATTTTTATTATTGAATTTTCTCTGCTTTCATTTCTTTCATGACATATCTTTTTTGCTCATTTTTTTTTTAACTTTCAATCTGTTTATACCTTTAAATTTAAAATATGTCTCTAGTAGATGACATTTGTTGGATCTTATCTACTTTATCCAGTCTGATAATCTCCACCTTTTGATTGGATTGTTTATTACTTTCATATTTAATGCTGTTATTGATATAATTGGACTTATGTCTGCCATTTTATTTCTAGTTTTCTCTGTGTCCCAGGTCTTTTTTTTTTCTTCTGTACCTTAACTGCATTCTTTTGCATGAAGTAGACATTTTCTAATATAGCACTTTAATTTCTGTAATGATTTTTTCACTGTTCTTTAGTGGTTGCTCTAGGGCTTACCATATATATCCTATCAGAATTAGAAGTTGTTCAAGTTTATATATAAATTTGTGTGATATATGAATATTACTTAGGTAGCCCTTAAATAATGTATACATGCAATACTCCAGTACACTCTATTTGCCAAAATAACACACTAAAGGGAAGAATTTCACGTATTTCCTAAGAAAGGAGGAATTAGAAACAGGACCCTAATTTTGTCCACTTCTTCATATCTGGAGTTAGGACTAGGTGATAGTGGGGGAAAGTCTGTATTTAAACTTTATATGCGTACATTTCCTTTGTGAGAGATTTTTTTTCACATGTAAGTGGTAAATACAGCATTCTAGAACCTGCTCTATTCTTTGGTGAGCTAATAGCCCAGAGCTATTTCTTTTTCTATACTCAAAATGTGAGTACTCAGAGCTTACTGGCTCTTAATGCCTGCATGTTGAGCCTTATAACTAGAAGTAAAGGTACAAAAGTAAGAGGACTAATTGGTGAAAACTTGTTTTGGAGGTATATGATTTCTGAGAGAAGGACACAGTACTTTGAGTGTATGAAAGAGTTCTTAGGTGTGTTCTTTTACATCAGGAGTCAGTGTTGGTTTGTGGAAAGTATTCTTGGCCTGTGCCCTGTCTTTTGCATCTCATTTTCTCCCAGCAGGGTAGGAACTGCTGATTGTGGCCTGTTTTTATTGGCTCAGATAATGAACAATCTGTGGAGTATGACTCCTAGGGAAAAGGAGTCAACTTTGAGCCCAACTCTCTGTCCTGAATCTGGAATGTGAAATAGAAGGATCTCTTTGGTGGGTGCATACTCTGGGAGTGTCAGTTAAGGCCTCCTAGGTATGGGGTCTCATTCTTTGTAAAGGCTACTATTTTATAGGAATGCGACAGCCAACTTGAGGAACCTCATAATTTTGAGTTAGTTGAGAAAGATCTTATCTATATCAGATAACCTTATTTTGAATGTTGTTTTGGAAAACGCTTAGACAATCTTTTTTCTTGTTAATTACGTTGATATTTTTCTCTGTCTTAATGAATTATGCCAAGTACTTACTTGAGCCTTTTGGAGATGGCTTGGAGGGACTGCCTTTGTGACTGAGCCTGTGATAATGGAGTAGCTGCTTTCTGGGGACTAAGGTAATTAAGAGTGCAGGTTCTTGAGGTGAGTTGGAAGGGCTTTCTTCTCAGCAGACAGTTGCAGATGAAATTGCTAAGAACACTGGAGGAGAAATGTATTTTTGGCAGTTTGCTCTAGAATGTTCTAGCCGTTGGTCCCAGTTGTTTGAGTGAATGGCCCCTATGTGGCAGGAGAGCAAATCATTTCACAACATTCTTTGTTTCTGTAAATATGTATTTACAAAGCAAAGGCCTTTGTTTTGTCCCTGTCCCCACTGGTTATTAGTTAGATCTTCTATGTATAATTTTATGGTATGGTAAGAGACGTGAACCATGAAATTCCAGATGTTCAAGCTGGTTTTAGAAAAGGCAGAGTAACCAGAGATCAAATTGCCAACATCCACTGGATCATAAAAAAAGCAAGAGAGTTCCAGAAAAACATCTATTTCTGCTTTATTGACTATGCCAAAGCCTTTGACTGTGTGGATCACAATAAACTCTGGAAAATTCTGAAAGAGATGGGGATACCAGACCACCTGATCTGCCTCTTGAGAAACCTGTAGGCAGGTCAGGAAGCAACAGTTAGAACTGGACACGGAACAACAGACTGGTTCCAAATAGGAAAAGGAGTACGTCAAGGCTATATATCGTCACCCTGCTTATTTAACTTCTATACAGAGTACATCATGAGAAACGCTGGGCTGGAAGAAGCACAAGCTAGAATCAGGGTTGCCAGGAGAAATATCAACAACCTCAGATATGCAGATGACACCACCCTTATGGCAGAAAGTGAAAAAGAACTAAAGAGCCTCTTGATGAAAGTGAAAGAGGAGAGTGAAAAAATTGACTTAAAGCTCAACATTCAGAAAACTAACATCACAGCATCCAGTCCCATCACTTCATGGCAAATAGATGGGGAAACAGTGGAAACAGTGGCTGACTTTATTTTTGGGGGCTCCAAAAGCACTGCAGATGGTGACTGCAGCCATGAAATTAAAAGACGCTTACTCCTTGAAAGGAAAGTTATGACCAACCTAGATAGCATATTCAAAAGCAGAGACATTACTTTGTCAACAAAGGTCCGTCTAGTCAAGGCTGTGGTTTTTCCAGTAGTCATGTATGGATGTGAGAGTTGGACTATAAAGGAAGCTGAGCACCAAAGAATTGATGCTTTTGCACTGTGGTGTTGGAGAATACTCCTGAGAGTCCCTTGGACTGCAAGGAGAGCCAACCAGTCCATCCTAAAGGAAATCAGTTCTGGGTGTTCATTGGAAGGACTGATGTTGAAACTGAAACGCCAATACTTTGGTCACCTGATGCAAAGAGCTGACTCATTTGAAAACACCCTCATGTTGGGAAAGATTGAAGGCAGGAGGAGAAGGGGATGACAGAGGCTGAGATGGTTGGATGGCATCACCAATTCAATGGACATGAGTTTGGGTAAACTCTGGGAGTTGGTGATGGACAGGGAGGCCTGGCATGCTGCAGTTCATGGGGTCGCAAAGAGTCGGACACAGCTAAACAACTAAACTGAACTGAACTGAAGAGGAGCCTGGCAGGCTACAGTCCATGGGCTCACAAAGAGTTGGGACATGACTTGGCAACTAAACAACAATAAAGTTAACTTTAGATTTTAAACCTAACGTTAACTTTTTTACGGGTGTCTGAGATGAGCCATTATTGATAGATGTTCCTCATTCTGCTAGTATTTGAATCAACAGGATCAACCATATGGCATTTTTAGTGTCTGTAGATAGGCATCAAAAACATGAGAGGAGAGACACTGAGAGATAGAGAATGAATGAGAGGAAATATGATATGTTTGTGTGAGATAGATTTGGGCTTCTTTCTTTAAGTGTGGTTTTAGGAACGTTTCTTTATTCTTGTCTTTCTGTCACTGCTTCCTTATCTTTATAGCTCTTTCTAAGTACTAGGAGTTGAAAACCAGAGGGGCAGTCAAGGTGACCTAGAATTGCTGCTCCATTTTAGCAGATCAGGAAGAAAGGTGTTTTCAATTGACTCATTACAAAATGGGGTGGGAAGGGGCTAGAGTGTACAGCAGTCCAATTCCTCAGTTGTACCAGCAAAAGCAGATGTAACTTGTGCCCTTTCCCAGCCAGTTTGCCTCATTCTCTGGCTCTCTGGAGACAGCCTGCTTTTGCTGGTGCAGCTGACTCTGGTCCTGTAGGGATGGGTTGCTCCCTAATTATTATTGATTCAAGTGGGGGTGGGAAATTTTTGTTTTTATCCGAGAAAAGTCATTGTTTTCCAAAAGGATCTCTTTTTTTTTTTTTTACTGTATTGGGTCTTCGTTGCTGTACAGGCTTTTCTCTAGTTGTGGCAAGTGGGGGCTACTCTCTAGTTGCAGGCTTCTCGTTGGAATGGCTTCTCTTGTTTCAGAGCGCAGGCTGTAGGGCACGCGCATTCCGTAGTTGCGGCTCACGGGCTCAATAGGCACATGGGCCTGCCTAATTGCTCCATGGCGTGTGGGATCTTCCCAGATCAGGTATTGAACCGTCTCTCCTGCATTGGCCGGTGGATTCTTTACCACTGAGCCACCAGGGAAGCCCCAGAAGGAATTCTTGCTAGGAAATGTAGACATTTAATCATGCCTTAGTTCACAAAAGGCTGGCTTCTAACTGTAATTGATACAAAGCCTAGCTGCAAATAGGCATAGTTTTAAGTCCCTAATTCCTTTCCCTTTTCCATTCTATATCTAAGATACTTTAAAAAGTAGTCTTAAAATTGTGGGAAGTTCTTCATCTTTTCCTTTATTTTTCCCTTTCTATTTATGTTTTCCAAAAGTCAGAGTGGAACTCTGTTCATATTAGGTATTTTATTTTATTTTTTCTCAACTTTTTATTTTGTGTTTTTTTTTAATTAATTAATTTATTTTACTTTACAATATTGTATTGGTTTTGCCATACATTGACTTGAATCCACCATGAGTGTACATGTGTTCCCCATCCTGAACCCCCCTCACACCTCCCTCCCCATCCCATCCCCCTGGATCTTCCCAGTGCACCAGCCCCTAGCACCCTGTATCATGCATCGAACCTGGACTGGCGATTCATTTCACATATGATATTTTACATGTTTCAGTGCCATTCTCCCATATCATCCTGCCCTTGCCCTCTCCCACAGAGTCCAAAAGACTGTTGAATACATCTGTGTCTCTTTTGCTGTCTCACATACAGGGTTATCGTTACCTTCTTTCTAAATTGCACATATATGCGTTAGTATACTGTATTGGTATTTTTCTTTCTGGCTTACTTCACTCTGTATAATAGGCTCCAGTTTGATCCACTTCATTAGAACTGATTCAAATGTATTCTTTTTAATGGCTGAGTAATACTCCATTGGGTATATGTACCACAGCTTTCTTATCCATTCATCTGCTGATGGACATCTAGGTTGCTTCCATGTCCTGGCTACTATAAACAGTGCTGCAGTGAACATTGGGGTACATGTGTCTCTTTCAATTCTGGTTTCCTCAGTGTGTATGCCCAGCAGTGGGATTGCTGGGTCATATGGCAGTTCTGTTTCCAGTTTTTTAAGGAATCTCCACACTGTTCTCCATAGTGGCTATGCTAGTTTGCATTCCCACCAACAGTGTAAGAGGGTTCCCTTTTCTCCACACCCTCTCCAGCATTTATTGCTTGTAGACTTTTGGATCACAGCCATTCTGACTGGCGTGAAATGGTACCTCATTGTGGTTTTGATTTGCATTTCTCTGATAATGAATGATGTTGAGCATGTTTTCATGTGTTTGTTAGCCATCTGTATGTCTTCTTTGGAGAAATGTCTATTTAGTTCTTTGGCCCACTTTTTGATTGGATCTTTTATTTTTCTGGAATTGAGCTGTAGGAGTTGCTTGTATATTTTTGAGATTAATTCTTTATCTGTTGCTTAGTTTGCTATTGTTTTCTCCCATTCTGAAGGCTGTCTTTTCACCTTGCTTATAGTTTCCTTTGTTGTGCTCAGGTATTTTAAAATCTGCTGATGGGATGAAGAAGCAATTACTATCGGGTCACAATATGTTTTCCTATCAGCAAACCCAAACAGGCATTTCTTCTGCAAATGAAACTTTAGGTTTCTTTGGATTACTGTGAACAAAAAGAGAAGTGTTCTTGGCCATAGGAGCTTAATCATTTTAAATTCTCGATTATACCAGAATGGCCAAGGTCCCATGTCTCCCAATTTCTATTTAACTTTTATCTTGCAGGTTAGCAGTGCTGGGTCACTTAACCTTAAAAGCTGAGAGAATTTAAGAGGCCATCTACCCTAGTCTCCTTGCCAAAGCATAAATCTCATTTGTTGAGGTAATATCAACCTCTGCTTGAAGACCAAGTGAAACAGTGCTTAACACTTCAGGCTGTATACACTATTCACTTTTTAAAATGATGAGACTCTCTGTGTCAACTCATCCTTTTTATAATCTGAACCTGTTGATTGTTTTTCTACCTTCAGATGCAACACCAAAATGTTTACTATGACTTCTGTGTTGAATTCTTCAAAGGGCTAGCATGTATATTACTGCCATTCTGTAGGCAAAACATCCTTTCCTCCCTCAGTTGTTCTTCATATAACATGGTTTCAAAATCTCTGGCATGCTGTGACTGTCCTTTCAGTATATTCTGTCTTCTCAGTTTCCCTCCTAAAGTGTGGTGTTAGCATATGCCTTGTACCAAATGAGCATTCAGTTAATGTTTTAGATTGAGTGACACTTAGAACTGGATCCAGATATGATCTTAGTAGTTTAGATTGTAGGAATACTATTAGCATCCAAGGTAGAAACCTATTGCATTTGCAGCCTCCCGTAGCATTAACTTTTCAGCAGATGAATTTCATTGTTGATTCATAACAAGCTTAGGTCCCACTAAAACTTTCAAATCTGCTTAAAGTGACCTGCTGTCAAACTAACTCTTCCCAATCCTGTAGTTGTTCAGTTCGTTGTGCTGTTTTGCTTTGTGGTGCTGGTTAGTTTTTTTTTTTTTTTTTGATGCTGTTTGCTTATTGTAGAAAATTTTAAAGCAGTGCAGAAACTTGCAAAGAGCAATGTAAAGTCACATCAAATCTCACAGAGATAGCTACTGTTACTTTTGGTGAATCTCCTCAACATCTCTAGTTCATTTTTTCTTTTAAACTAACCTAAAGGAAACTCTTCGTCCATATTAAATGTATCTTAGACATTGCAACTCATCAGTCTAATTTATCAGGATGTGTTTTGAGTCCTAGTTATGTCATTCTGTGTGTTGGTTTTCCTCTGTAGCTTTGTATCATTGGGATATTTGATAAATATGCTTTCTAAATTTTTGTCCAGGTGCTTTGGTATAATCCTGGCTGCTACTGATTTGCTGGGTGATTTGGAAATAATCTCCCCTTTCTGGATTTTGACTTGTTACTGTTATGTAAAATGGCCTTAAACACTGAAAATTTTTCTTAAGAATCAACCACAAAGCTCTTGATAAAGAATAAATATGTGAAGAAAAAACTGTGGGTGGGGAATCATCAGCCAGGGCCAGACTAGAAAAATAAAATCCTGTTATAGAAAAATCAGGGACCACAACCTTCATAGAATGGTTCAGACCTTCCTCTATCCTCCTACTCTCTTAGCAGAGGGATTTACTAATTGAAATTTAAAAAGAAAAAGGGGAGAAAGGAAGAAAGAAGGAGAGAAAGGGAGAAGAGGAAGGGAGCGAGGACAAAGATTATAGTAAACATTACTTCTTGTATTGAGAAATTAGAGAGGACATACAGGTAAAGAAGATTAAAAAGGCAGTTTGGAGTGAGAGTAGGTGAGAGCTGTTCAGAGAAGGAAGATGCTCTTTACTGTTTTCTCTTTTAATAAGTAGTAAGCTTGGTGGTCACAATAAAGGCTCTTCTGAGCTGAGGTCTTACGGGAGAGAAGTGTGAAACTCACTGCTGCCTGCTCTGTCTCCCCTAAACAAGCTTTGTCTGTGTGTTGCATTTCCCCTGGGCTCTTCACGAAGGTGTGTGATAATCTAAAACTGAAACAGAGGCACCATTTTAAGCAGGCAATTAATGACGTGGTAAGAATTTTTTAGCTCCGGTAGATTAATTGTTAAATGAATTGTGTCTGAATTTTACTGTGATATCAGCCTAATTATAAATATAGTGTTATATAATGGAAGACAGTAATAGCCAGAATTATGTACTCAGTGATCAGACTTTAGGAGTTTCTAACACTGAGGAAAGATTTTCTTCTTAAACCATCTCTTGCTGTTCTTTTTATGTAGGTTTTGATTAATTTTACCTTGATTACACGTTACCCTGGAGCCTAGATATTGTGCATGCTCTAGCAAAGAAGACCCCTGTTTTAAGAGATTTAATGAGATTTTTTTTGTTCTAATTGATTTCTGTATAATTTCTTGTAAAGCCAGTAACATGTGAGGTATCAAACACAGAATATGTTAATACATTTTCTAATACACCAAAGAACATTAATTTTTTTCTCACTTGACACTCCTATCGTATGATGAAAGTCCTCAATCTCAAGAAAGCTATAGAGACAGTTGATTCTCACTGGTCTCTCCTCTCCTACATTCATCTTGGTGATACCTCTCAAAAGGCAGCAGAAGTAGCCATCTGTAGTTGGAGCTCATTCTGAGTAGAAGGGGGTGGAAGATTTCTGACCAGGGTTTGACTATATTTCATGTTTCTTATGGGATAATTTATTAGATGGAATGCGGATAGCGATGGATTAAAATCTGTTCCTTTTGCTCATTTAATCAGAACTAGTTTCCTATTTTAAAAATGTGAGCTATTTGATAAATTGTAAAGAGTACTCTATTAATGTATATTTGTAATAAAGCTTGATCGTAAAATGAACATTCACCTTAAATAGCATGTTACCAACTCACTGAAACCCTTTTGTTTCCTTTTAATTGAGGTATGTGGTAAAATGTACAGAATCATAGGTGTGTAATAGAACTTTTTTACATGTGTGTATACCCATCTAATCAACACACAGATCAAGATGTAGAGCATTTCTGTCAGCCCAGAAAATTCCTCATAACCCTCCTGTTCCCCAGAACTATGCAGTTTTCTGACTTCTTTCACAAGTTAAGTTTTGCCTTTTCTTGAATTTCATATGAACAAACTCATACAGTACATCCTCTTGTGTTTGGCTTCTTGTCCTCAATATATTGTTTTTTAAATTCATCCACTTTGTGGTGTACATTAGTTTATTCCTTAAAAAAATAATGTAGACCTTAAAAAATAGTGGTGAAAAACATAAAATTTACCATCTTTACTATTTTTAGATATACAGTTCAGTAGTGTTACATATATTCACATTGTTCTACAACAGATCTCCAGAACTTTTTCATCTAGCAGAACTGAAACTCTGTACTTATTAAACAGCAGCTTCCCCCCATTTCCTCCTCCTCCCCAGCCTCTGGCAACCACCATTCTACTTTCTGCTCTATGAATTTGACTACTTTAGATACTTTATATAAGGCGATATGCAGCATTTGTCTTTTTCTGTGGCTGTTTTTTTTCACTTAGCATAATGTCCACAAGGTTCACTTATGTTGGAGTATGTGACAGGATGCCCTTCCTTTTTAAGGCTAAATAATATTCCATTGTATATATAAACTATATTTTGTTTACATATTCATCTGTTGATAAGACATTTCAGTTGTTTCCACCTTTTGGCTATTATGAATAATGCTGCTATGAATGGGGATGTGCAAATATCTGATAGTTCTTTCCTTTTATTGCTGAAGTGAAGTGAAGCAAAGTCACTCAGTCGTGTCCGACTCTGCGACCCCATGGACTGTGTGGCCTACCAGGCTCCGCTGTCCATGCGATTTTCCAGGCAAAAGTATGGGAGTGGGTTGCCATTGCCTTCTCCATTTATTGCTGAGTAGTACTTTATTATTGTTTAAAATATACCACAATTAGTTTATTCATTCTCTGCATTTCTTTTTTAGTTGCGTTCTCTAAGCCTCTAACTATACATGTCATCTTCACTGCCTCTTTCTTTTTCTCCTCCCTGTGCGTATCCCATCACTGGCTCCCTCAACCCCTAAAGAAAATAAATATTTAAGCTCTGTGTGTGTGTGTATATATATATATATATATATATATATATATACACACTCTGTCACTCAGTCATATCTGACTTTGCCATCCCATGGACTGTAGTGCACCAGGCTCCTCTGTCCATGGGATTTTCCAGGGAAGAATACTGGAGTGAGTTGCTGTTTCCTTCTCCAGGGCATCTTCCTCGCCCAGGGATTGAACCTGGGTCTCCTGCGTTGAAGGCAGATTCTTTAACAACTGAGCCACCAGAGAGGTTGCTAAGCTCTGTAGCATGGGTACAATTCTGTTCTTAATATGCTTCCTGGAATCTGTCCTCATTGCAGCTGTGCTAGATCACCTAGAGTTCTCTGGACAAACTGTTAACTGACCATATATATATATATATATATATGTTAACAGTTTGTGTATATATATATATTATTCTTCCTTGTTACACCTGTTTTTCCTCTGTTTGTCAGTTTGCCTCCTGAAATAGTACATTTTCAGCATTACTTCTTCATTAAATACTACAGTAGTAACTATTTGCTTGTCTGTTTGTCTTCTTTACTAGGCTGTGAACTCATAAAGGCAGTCCACATCCATGTCTTACTCATCTTAGTAACATTGTGCTAAGCAACATTCAATGAATGTTTGTTGGACATAAATCAGCGTAGAGTTTTGCTCTCTTAGGCAGGGATGCAGGGTCCTGGCTGGGCTTGATCTGAAATAAGGTGGAAGTGATAGTACTTCAGTTATCATTGGCTGATGAAGGGAGCTCATAAAAACAGTTCAGAAAGCATCTCAGAGAATCATTTAACAAAAGATGCCAGGCAGACTCTCCAAAAGAGAAGTGAATTGAAGGAAGACTAAAAGAGTTCAGACACAAGTCATTGGTACAAACGGAAATGATAAGAACAGAAGGTTTGAAGGAGAGAAGTATCAGTCAGTATCAATTCAGTTGCTCAGTCGTGTCCGACTCTCCGACCCCATGGACTGCAACATGCCTGGCTTCCTTATCCGTCACCAACACCTGGAACTTGCTCAAACTCATGTCTGTTGAGTCAGTGATCCCATCCAATGATCTCATCCTCAGTCGTCCCCTTCTCCTGCCTTCAGTCTTTCTCAACATCAGGGTCTTTTCTAATCAGTCAGTTCTTTGCATCAGGTGGACAAAGTACTGGAGCTTCAGCTCCAGCATCAGTCCTTCCAGTAAATATTCAGGAATGATTTCCTTTAGGATGAACTGGTTGGATCTCCTTGCAGTCCAAGGGACTCTCAAGAGTCTTCTCCAACACCACAGTGCAAAAGCATCAATTCTTCAGCACTCAGCTTTCTTTATGGTCCAGCTTTCACATCCATACGTGACTGCTGGACAAACCATAGCTTTGACTAGACAGACCTTTGTTGGCAAAGTAATGTCTCTGCTTTTTAATATGCTATCTAGGTTGGTCGTAGCTTTCCTTCCAAGGAGCAAGCATCTTTTAATTTCATGGCTGCACTCACCATCTGGAGTGATTTTAGAGCCCCCAAAAATAAAGTCTGTCACTGTTTCCATTGTTTTCCCATCTATTTGCCATGAAGTGATGGGACCGGATGCCATGATCTTAGTTTTCTGAATGTTGAGTTTTAAGCCAGCTTTTTCACTCTCCTCTTCCACTTTCATGAAGAGGCTCTTCAGTTCCTCTTCGCTTTCTGCCATAAGGGTGGTGTCATCTGCGTATCTGAGGTTATTGGTATTTCTCCTGGCAGTCTTGATTCCAGCTTTTGCTTCGTCCAACCTGGCATTTCACATGATGTACTCTGCATATAAGTTAAATAAGTAGGGTGACAATATACATCCTTGATGTACTCCTTTCCCAATTTGGAATTAGTCGGTCATTCCATGTCTAGTTCTTTTGCTTCTTGACTTGTATATAGATTTCTCAGGAAGCTGGTAAGGTGGTCTAGTATTCGCATCTCTTTCAGAATTTTCCAGTTTATTGTGATCCACACAGTCCAAGGCTTTGGCATAGTCAGTAAAGCAGAAATAGATGTTTTTCTGAAACTCCCTTGCCTTTTCAATGATCCAGTGGATGTTGGCAATTTGATCTCTGGTTCTTCTGCCTTTTCTAAATCCAGTTTGAACATCTGGAAGTTCTCTGTTCACATACTTGGAGCTTCACTTGGAGAATTTTGAGCATTACTTTACTAGCGTGTGAGATGAGTGCAGTTGTGCCATAGTTTCAACATTCTTTGGCATTGCCTTTCTTTGGGACTGGAGTGAAAACTGACCTTTTCCAGTCCTATGGCTACTGCTGAGTTTTCCAAATTTGCTGGTGTATTGAGTGCATTACTTTGACAGCATCATCTTATAGGATTTGAGATAGCTCAACTGGAATTCCATCACCTCCATTAGCCTTGTTTGTAGTGATGCTTCCTAAGGCCCATTTGACATCACATTCCAGGATGTCTGGTTCTAGGTGAGTGAGCACACCATCGTGATCATGAAGATCTTTTCTGTATAGTTGTTCTGTGTATTCTTGCCACCTCTTCTTAATATCTTCTGCTTTTGTTAGGTCCATACCATTTCTGTGCTTGATTATGTCCATCTTTGTATGACATTTTCCTTTGGTAGCTCTAATTTTCTTAAAGAGTTAAGTCTTCCCCATTCTGTTGTTTTCCTGTATATCTTTACATTGATCACTGAGGAAGGCTTTCTTTTCTCTCCTTGGTATTCTCTGCATTCAAATGTTTATATCTTTCCTTTTCTCCTTTGCCTTTAGCTTCTCTTCTTTTCTCAGCTATTTGTAAGGCCTCCTCAGACAACCATTTTGCCTTTTTGCATTTCTTTTTCTTGGGGATGGTCTTGATCACCACCTCCTGTACAGTGTCATAAACCTCCCTCCATATTTCTTCAGGCACTCTATCAGATCTAATCCCTTGAATATTTTTGTCACTTCCATTGTATAATTGTAAGAGATTTGATTTAGGTCATACCTGAATGGTCTAGTGGTTTTCCCTACTTTCTTCGATTTAAGTCTGAATTTGGCAATAAGGAAGGAGTTCATGATCTGAGCCACAGTCAGCACCCAGTCTTGTGTTTGCTGACTGTATAGAACTTTTCCATCTTTGGCTGCAAAGAATATAATCAATCTGATTTCAGTATTGACCATCTGGTGATGTCTATGTGTAGAGTCATCTTTTATGTTGTTGGAAGAGGGTGTTTGCTATGACCAGTGTGTTCTCTTGGCAAAACTCTGTTAGCCTTTTCCCTGCCTCGCTTTGTACTCCAAAGCCAAACTTGCCTGTTACTCCAGGTATCTCTTGACTTCCTGCTTTTTCATTCCAGTCCCCTATAATGAAAAGGACATATTTTTTTGGTGGTAGTTCTAGAAGGTCTTGTAGGTCATCATAACTGTTCAACTTCAGCTTTTTCAGCATTATGGTTGGGGCATAGACTTGGATTACGGTGATATCGAATGGAATAAGAACGAACAGAGATCATTCTTTCATTTTTGAGACTGCACCCAAGTATTGCATTTCGGACTCTTTTGTTGATTATGATGGCTACTCCATTTCTTCTAAGGGATTCTTGCCCACAGTACTAGGTATAATGGTCATCCTAATTAAATTTGCTCATTCCAGTCCATTTTAGTTCACTGATGCCTAAAATGTCGGTGTTCACTCTTGCCATCTCCTGTTTGACCACTTCCAATGTACCTTGATTCATGGACCTAACATTCCAGGTTCCTGTGCAATATTGTTCTTTACAGCATCGGACTTTACTTCCATCACCAGTCACATCCAAAACTGGGCTTTGTTTTCACTTTGGCTCCGTCTCTTTATTCTTTCTGGAGTTATTTCTCCACTCTTCTCCAGTAGTATACTGGGCACGTACTGACCTGCGGAGTTCATCTTTCAGTGTCACATCTTTTTGCCTTTTCATACTGTTTATGTTCTCAAGGCAAGAATACTGAAGTGATTTGCCATTCCCTTCTCCAGTGGATCACATTTTGTCAGAACTCTCCTCCATGAGAGGAGGGTAAGGGTTAAAACCTAGAGGTAAATGCCTTAGGCTGAATAGGACACCTGCAACAGCTATTCTCAAATTGTGAACACAGGGTGAAAGTGTGAAAAGCATGACTTCCTCTGTACCATTAAGTATTGAATGTTTTGTGGGACCCAGCATTGAAGGTCAAGCTAAAAAGAAGACCACTTTGGTTGAGGCCAGCAGATGTCTGGGACTCTGCCGGGTGCTTTTATCTATAGGAGTTTGCTTTAAAAAGAGAGAGAGGCATAGACCTTTAAGACCAGTATATAGAGAAAAAGAGTTAGCAAGAAATGGGAATATTCAAAGAAAGGATAGTGCCATGAGCTTCCTTGGCAAGAAAAAAAAAAAAAGGACAATTCATGTAGTCTCAAATACAGCCAAGCAGGGAAGGTAGGTAGCTGGGAAGATGGATGTATGAAGAGAGCCTCTTGAACCTTCTTAGCTAATGTGTGTCACTGTGTCCTTGAAACTTGAGGCCATTCAAAAAAACCAGCCTGTTGGTATTCTTCAAACTGGTGAAGTTGTCAGGGCTCAGAGAAAATGTGTCATTGTTTAAAGAAGAAACGAAGAGGAGAAGAAAAGAAGAGGAGAGGAGGAATAAAAGATTTCTTTGACTTAAATTTCACTGCATTAATACGGGCCCCTCACCCTTGTCCTGAAGATCAAAAGCACTGTTTCCTTCTGTTGTCAGATATTGAAGGTCCTTCCTTTGGGGTTTTGGTTATATCTGTGACCTATAATTGTTGCTCATAATGCTAAGTGTTTTCTTACATGAGTCATTTAGCAATTATCTCCGGTTTTGACTAAAATGACCTTGATTTAAAACTGTTGAGGTTAGGCCTTCCATGCCTATTGCCATGGACCTCTGCCCCATAACCCTTAGCTCTTGGATGCTCAGGGGCTATAACTGGATTTGAAAAGCTCAATGTTCTTTTTTTTTTTTTTTTTTACAAAAAAAATCAGTGTTCTAAGAAGCTGGCAATTCATTGTCTACTGGACAATTTTGAGTTGGGATAACAGAGTTTGGGATACATTACCGATGATAAATGTGACTTCCTTAAAGGGAAATCCATTTGTTTTGCTTAGTGTTTCTGTGATTAATTACTTGCCAAATTAAATTGCTCCATAAAAATGCGTAGTATTTTGTTCGGTTGCTCTTCATGGTGATTAATTAGGCCATACTGTTGCTTCGTATGTTAATTATGCTGACATTTTTTTTTCTCTTCTATTTTAATTAATACAGCATTTATTTGAAAGACTGTTTTTAGGACAAGACACTGTTTTAGGAGGAACAAAGCCCAGTGTTTCTTTTAGGCTGGTGTTAGGGAGTAGCACCTCAAATTTTCTAAGTGTGCTCTGTGGGTCCTTGTCTGTCTGTGATTTGCAGAAAGTACACTGACTTGGAATAAGTTGGGGAAAGCTCCTTTTGGTTTTCTTGTAGCTATTAATGGTGATATATAAAGATTATTTGCTTGATTGAAAATTAAGAATATAGAGGAGAAACTATTGATACAACATGTGTTGTTAAACAAGTGTAAAATTTAAAGAGTGTGTGTGTGTGTGTGTGTGAGAGAGAAGAGACTTGAGACGGAGTGTTTCCTAGCATTCTGCAGGGTGCTGATGAGGAAGTGAGGAATATTTAGCATTTTTATTAATGATCTAGGCCTGAAAATAAATAGAATGTTAATGAAGTTTGTAAGTGATACTGATTTGGAGATGTTTCCTATACCCAGGAGGGTGGAGAAGTGATGTAGATGGAGTAGGAAGAAAAGCATCATGGAACTCGCATCATAGCTATTCCATTGCAAAAATGCATGTCTGCTGTATAGAATCAGGCAGGTATTTTCAAAAGTAGATCTTTAGCAGTCCACTCCTAGCAATTTACCCAAGTGAAATGGAAACTTGGCTTGAAAAAATGTTGTTGTTTAGTCACTAAGTTGTGTCTGACTCTTTTGTGACCCCATGGACTGCAGCCCACCGAGCTCCTTCATCCATGGGATTCTCCAGGCAAGAATACTGGAGTGTGTTGTCAGTTCCTTGTCCAGGGGATCTTCCCAACCCAGGGATCGAACCCGTGTCTCTTGCATTGGCAGGCGGATTCTTTACCGTTGAGCCACGAGGGAAGCCCTGAATAAATGTTTATAGTGGCTTTACTCATGGCAACCCACTCCAGTATTCTTGACTGGGATTAGAGGAGCCTGGGGGGCTACAGTCCATGGGGTTGCAAAGAGTCAGACACAACTAAGCAACTGTCTATACTCATGCATTCTCTCAAAACTGCTGCTACTGCTAAGTCGCTTCAGTCGTGTCCGACTCTGTGTGACCCCATAGACGGCAGCTCACAAGGCTCCCCCGTTCCTGGGATTCTCCAGGCAAGAACACTGGAGTGGGTTGCCATTTCCTTCTCCAGTGCATGAAAGTGAAAAGTGAAAGTGAAGTCGCTGAGTTGTGTCCGAATCCTAGCAACCCCATGGACTGCAGCCTACCAGGCTCCTCCGTCCATGGGACTTTCCAGGCAAGAGTACTGGAGTGGGGTGCCACTGCCTTCTCCTCTCAAAACTGGAAATAACCCAAATGATCATCAGCTGATGAGTGAATAAACAAATTGTGGTACACCTGTATAGTGAAATACTACTCACCAAAAGAAAGGAATGAATTCCTGATAACATGCCACAACATGGATGAATTCAATTATGTTATGCAGTATGAAGGAGGAGGCAGGAGGAGAAGGGGACAACAGGGGACAAGATGGTTGGATGGCATCACTGACGCAACGGACATGAGTTTGAGCAAGCTCTGGGAGATGGTGAAGGACAGGGAAGCCTGGCGTGCTGCAGTCCATGGAGTTGCAGAGTTGGGCAGGACTCAGCGAGTGAACAACAAAAATGCAGTATGAAAGAATCTGTGCTCAACAGGCTATAGTCTAGGGTTTCATGTATATGATACTTGAAATGGAAAAATTACTGGCACAGAATTGAGATCAGCCAGGAGCTGGGTTTAGGAGGAGAGGCATGGGGGAATTTTTTGGGTGACATAACTGTTCTGTATCTTGATTGTGCTATTGATTAAATGACTATGCATTTTTCAAGACTTAGACTTGACTTCAGGTCTTCAAGACTTCAAGACAAGACTAAAAAGGGTAAATTTTACTATATGCAAATTATATCTTAATTTAAAAATTAGATCTTCACAGGTAAGGATAACACATTCAACTTTTGCTATACACTTTATATGTAGCAACTTTTTGAAACTGATTTGAGTAACAGGAACTAGAATTTGGATTTTCTTCATGTTGCTTCCAAATTCAAGGATTTTGTTTGTTTGTTTGTGTTTGAGTGGAAGCAGAGATGGAAGGGAGGGTGAGTTGCAGTGGTTTTCCTTAGGTGTCCTTATATAAACCTCTATACTGATGAAAGGGTTATTTTAAGAAGAAAATCACTGTTTAGGAGCTTTTGGGCCTTGTTGATAGCCATCAGAAAAAGACAAGTGGATTATTTCCCCAATTTATGAATTGAATCCAATTATTTGAAGTTCTGTGGATTTAGTTTTTTATTTAAATCTATGTTTATTTGTTCTTTCTGGGCCCTTGCATGACTGAAGTGTTCTAAGACCCAGAATAGTGCCCAGGGTATTTCTGTCTCAGAAGCAACCTCAGAATCAACTTATTTACCTCTGTACTATATTTGGACTGTAACAAAAAGCTTCATTACCCTCTGGGTTTGTGAGGCAGGTTTGCAATATGTCCGGGACCCAGGGACAGGTGAACCACAAATGCTGAATTGTTGCTGAAAGCTGCCATGCCTTTTTCCTCCCACTCCCCCATGTCTCCAATGATCTGAACTGTATGTATAGTGCTTACTTTTCATGTCCAACTTGAAGCACCTCCCTGAATGCCAGACTTTTCAATATCTATTCAGTGTCTCTAAAAATAGCCCAGTGGGGGAAAATTATATGGTTGTAGTATTATTACACTACTTGCAGCAATAATATTTAATATGGCTCTATGGCTGCAGCTTAGTGTGCTAACTGCTGACTACCCCGAGCAGATGTGTGGCCCTCATTCTGCCCCAGACAGGCAGATTACATTTAGCAAGATGATGCTGATTCCATGAGTGACTTGCCAAGCAAATATCTCTGGGTCTTTCAGTGTTTATAGCTGAGTGATTTTCTGCACTGGACTTGAAGGGGCTGCTGTGCCCCCAACCAAGACCCCATCTGTTAAAATCTCATATTGATTTGTATCCCTAGTAATAAAAATCTGTCCTTTCTCCTCCTAGTGTGATAAATAATGCAAATATGCTAGATGAAGTCTGCTATTGGAGCAGAACTCTAATCGTTTTGCTCCGTGTTGAACTAAAACTAATTTAATCAGAAACGGAATTGTCTCAAATATACATATCAAGTAGCCCATTGTTTTCTTATTCTGCTTTAGCATGCTCACCTATACTTGCAGGGTTTAGCAAGTAGTGATTTAAAAGATGTAATTAACATTGTAAAAAAGAATGACAAGTTTTAGCAGGAAAAGAAATTATGAGATGACATTTAAAATTTTTGACTGGATAAATAGGTGATAATGAAACGCTGTGAGATAAAGGCTTATGTCAGCCACGGCATCCTGTCTTAATCCTGTATTTTTATGCCCCTTCCATCCAAAAGTGATCTAAAGTGCAATTTACTGACTATACATAGCATAGCACTTCATCCAACTGGGAAATGCATATCCATCTTGGCTAAGTCTTAATTAGTCCATAATTACTTATTTTGTATTTCCTGTGTACCAACTCTGTGCCCTTAGCTCCTGACCTGCATCAGTAGTACCACATGACAAGACTTCATAGGATAGAATATCACTGCAGTTAAGACTTTGGAAGGACATCTGAAGGCCAGGGTACAATCATGTTGTACCCAAGATAGAATGTGACCAAGATAGCTATAGCTTCTTTGAAAAGCTTCCGGAGATGACAGACTACTGCTTACCCCTGATTGCTTGCTTCTGGAGAGTTTCTGAAGCATTCCTTCTCTCCTGTGCTGTCATATACGTCACTCCAGAATAGAGGAAGCAACTTGAAGCACTAAACTAGACAGGTCTGTTGAAGACATTTGCCCACCAGAGTCTGACTGCCTTTGACTTTCATATCTGTTGATTTAAAAATCTCAGCATAGTACAAATATAAGAACTTCCTCTGCTTGATAGAGGGCATCTATAAAAACCTTTAGCTATCATACTTTATGGTAAAAGATTGAACACTTTTCCTCTAAGATCAGGAATGAAGTAGGGATTCTGCCCACCTCTGCTCAACATTGTGCTAGAGATTCTAGACAATGCAGTCAGGCAAGAAAAAGAAATGAATGGTGTCTAGATTGAAAAAAAAGACCAGCTATCTATTTGAGGACAACATGATTGTCTAAGTAGAAAACCTGATGGGGTCTGCAAAAGGTTACTAGAATAAAGTCTACAAAAAGTTACTAGAATAAGTGAGTATAACAAGGTTGTTTTCCCTTAGTTGTAAATTCTGGAGGTGAAGTACAATTCACTTTCAATTCTTCCTGCTAGTGTCAGCAGCAGTTAGTCAAATACACCAGACTAGATACTTTGAACACCGCTTCACGTTTTTAACTTACTAGGGCCCCATTTGTACTGATTTCTTATGTTGTACAGACCATGGGAAGGGAAGGTGGACCAGTAAAAGAGGAAACATTTGCAACAAGGTCTAGACAGCATGGTTCAGTATTGTCAGCACATATAACTTTATTTTCAAACAAGTGAGATTAATTTTAATAATACATTATTTACCCAAATGTACCCCAGATACTATCATTCTAACATGTAATCAGTATATAAATTATTGAGATATTAATAATTTTTAAAATATTTTATTAAATCTTGAAGTCAGGTGGCTATTTTATACTTACTGCACATGTCAGTTCACATGGTATATTTTCATTGGAAATATTTTATCTTTATTTAGATTTTTTTAATGGAAAATTAGAGTTATATACCCAGATTATTCCAAACATACTTAAAATTTTTCCAATAACTGAATTGTGTACCTCACTGTCACTCCCCATTGACATTTGCTTCCACATTGATAAAAGTGGTTCATCTTTTTTAGAATTCGTTTGACATCAAAGCACATCTGTCCAGGTTAAGGGAATTCACTAACTCTTGTTTTAACACCAGTTTCAAAGAGGTGTGGCATAAATTGTTAAGGTAATTCAAAATTTATCAATATCAAAAAAATGTTTTCAAAAATATCTTGTAGCTTTTGTAGCTATCTAGTGCTGTCAGTTACAAATAAAACCTTTTATATATTGACTCCCACTAGAAAAAAAATATGTTATTATTGATGTTATGAAAAGTATCAATTTAAACATAAATACTTGGCTAGATAGGTCACAAAATAAGCTTTTCCTTTCCTTGGAGCTTCAAATTTAACTCATTAATTTAAAAATATGTTTTATGATTGAATATTCCATAGGTATTCCTTTTGTTTCAAGAGCATCTTGGGTTGAAATTAACAGTATAGTAAATTTTTTGTAAACCTCACCACAACTCAACCAGTGAGCATTAGCAGAAAACTCAGGATCATTAAATTCATCGTCTTCTAATTCTGTAACTGCTGCATAAACCTGCAATGTTCATAGCTTTTGCAGTGTTCATACGTACTAAATGATTTTAACAACTATATCCATGACACAAGAATCTGCTTCAGAAAACTAAATATTTTTAACGTATACTATGCAGTAGGATGATACAGAAAGGGAGGACTTTAGTTTTGTTTTAAAATGCCAGTAAGAAATTCCTTAGAGGTCGAGTAGTTAGGACTCCTTGATTTCACTGCCAAGGGCTGGGGTTCAGTCCCTCCTCAGGGAACTAAGATTCCCACAAGCTGTGTGACAGGACCAAAAAAATTACAAGATAAATTGCCAATATATCTGAACTTTTGACCTAACATATCTGGAGCCCCGCTTGTGTGCCAGAATTTTTAAAATGTTCTAGTCAAATTCCTTATTGACAGATATAGAAGATTAAGATATTTATGCCACAAGTTCAGAGATTTGGGCTGCGAATTGTGGAAGTGATTGGAGACAAAATGTACCCAAAGTATTTATTCACTGGGTAGTGTCATCTAAAATCTAGAGAAAAGTAAAACATTTCAAATCAAGTGATTTTTTTTTTTTTAATATATATCATTTGTTCAGTTGCTTAGTCGTGTCCAGCTCTTTGTGACTGCAGCACAACAGGCTTTCCAGTCCTTCACTATCTCCTGGAGTTTGCTCAAACTTATGTCCATTGTGTCAGTGATGCCATGCAACCATCTCATCCTCTGAAACCCTCTTCTCCTGCCCTTAATCTTTCCCAGCATCAGAGTCTTTTCCAATGAGTCGACTCTTTGCATCAGGTGACCAAAGTATTGGAGCTTCAGCATCAATCCTTCCGATGAATATTCAGAGTTAGTTTCTTTTAGGATTGGCTGGTTTGATCTCCTTGCGGTCCAAGGGACTCTCAAGAGTCTTCTCCAGCACCACAGTCTGAAAGTATTAATTCTTTGGCGCTCAGCCTTCTTTATTGTCCAACTCTCACATCCATACCTGACTACTGGATCTGTACATGACTACTGGAAAAATCATTGCTTTGACTATACGGACCTTTGTTGGCAAAGTGATGTCTCTGCGTTTTAATATGCTGCCTAGGTTTCTCATAGCTTTCCTTCCAAATAGGAAGGGTCTTTTAATTTCATGGCTGCAGTCACCGTCCACAGTGATTTTGGAGCCCATGAAAAGTAAATATGTCATTGTTTCCACTTTTTCCCCATCTATTTGCCATGAAGTGATGGGACTGGATGCCATGATCTTAGTTTTTGAGTCCTGAGTTGTTTGTTTTTTTTTTAATTTTATTTTATTTTTAAACTTTACAATATTGTATTGGTTTTGCCATATATAGAAATGAATATCGAAATGAATCCGCCACAGGTATACATGTGTTCCCAATCCTGAACTCTCCTCCCTCCTCCCTCCCCATACCATCCCTCTGGGTCATCCCAGTGCACCAGCCCCAAGCATCCAGTATCGTGCATCGAACCTGGACTGGCGACTCGTTTCATATATGATATTATACATGTTTCAATGCCATTCTCCCAAATCATCCCACCCTCTCCCTCTCCCACAGAGTCCAAAAGACTGTTGAATACATCTGTGTCTCTTTTGCTGTCTCGTATACAGGGTTATTGTTACCATCTTTCTAAATTCCATATATATGCATTAGTATACTGTATTGGTGTTTTTCTTTCTGGCTTACTTCACTCTGTATAATAGGCTCCAGTTTCATCCACCTCATTAGAACTGATTCAAATGTATTCTTTTTAATGGCTGAGTAATACTCCATTGTGTATGTGTATCATAGCTTTCTTATCCATTCATCTGCTGATGGACATCTAGGTTGCTTCCATGTCCTGGCTACTATAAACAGTGCTGCGATGAACATTGGGGTACACGTGTCTCTTTCAATTCTGGTTTCCTCAGTGTGTATGCCCAGCAGTGGGATTGCTGGATCATAAGGCAGTTCTATTTCCAGTTTTTTAGGGAATCTCCACACTGTTCTCCATAGTGGCTGTACTAGTTTGCATTCCCACCAACAGTGTAAGAGGGTTCCCTTTTCTCCACATCCTCTCCAGCATTTATTGCTTGTAGACTTCTGGATCGCAGCCATTCTGACTGGCGTGAAATGATACCTCATTGCGGTTTTGATTTGCATTTCTCTGATAATGAGTGATGTTGAGCATCTTTTCATGTGTTTGTTAGCCATCTGTATGTCTTCTTTGGAGAAATGTCTATTTAGTTCTTTGGCCCATTTTTTGATTGGGTCATTTGTTTTTCTGGAATTGAGCTGTAGGAATTGCTTGTATATTTTTGAATGAGTTTTAAGTCAGCTTTCTCACTCTCCTCTTTCACCCTCATGAAGAAGCTCTTCAGTTTCTCTTCATTCTCTGCCATTAGAGAGGTTGTTGATATTTCTCTGGGAAGTGTGGATTCCAGCTTGTGATTCATCCAGCCTGGAATTTCATATGATGTACTCTGCATATAAGTTAAATAAGCAGGGTGGCTATATTCAGCCTTGACATACTCCTTTCCCAGTTTTGAACTAGTCCATTGTCCATGTCTTGTTCTAACCATTGCTTATTGACCTGCATACAGGTTTCTCAGGAGATGGTCTGGTATTCCCATCTCTTTAAGAATTTTCCACAGTTTGTTGTGATCCACACAGTCAAAGGCTTTAGTGTAGTCAATGAAGCAGATGTTTTTCTGGAATTCCCTTGTCGCACAATTGCACTCATCTTGCACACTAGTAAAGTAATGCTCAAAATTCTCCAAGCCAGGCTTCAGTAGTATGTGAGCCATGAACTTCCAGATGTTCAAGCTGGTTTTAGAAAAGGCAGAGGAACCAGAGATCAAATTGCCAACATCTGCTGAATCATGGAAAAAGCAAGAGAGTTCCAGAAAAACATCTATTTCTGCTTTATTGACTATGCCAAAGCCTTGGACTGTGTGAATCACAATAGACTCTGGAAGATTCTGACACAGATGGGAATACCAGACCACCTGACCCACCTGTTGAGAAACCTGTAGGCAGGCCAGGAAGCAACAGTTAGAACTGGACATGGAACAACAGACTGCTTCCAAATAGGAAAAGGAGTACATCAAGGATGTATATTATCACCCTGCTTATTTAACATCTATGCAGAGTACATCATGAGAAACACTGGGCTGGATGAAGCACAAGCTGGAATCAAGACTGCTGGGAAAAATACCAATAACCTCAGATATGCAGATGACAGCATCCTTATAGCAGAAAGTGAAGAAGAACTAAAGAGCCTCTTGATGAAAGTGAAAGAGGAGAGTGAAAAAGTTGACTTAAAGCTCAACATTCAGAAAACTAACATCACAGCATCCAGTCCCATCACTTCATGGCAAATAGATGGGGAAACAGTGGAAACAGTGACTGACTTTATTTTTCTGGGCTCCAAAATCACTACAGATGGTGACTGCAGCCATGAAATTAAAAGATGCTTACTCTTTGGAAGGAAAGTTATGACCAAGCTAGACAGCATATTCAAAAGCAGAGACATTACTTTGTCAACAAAGGTCCGTCTAGTCAAGGCTATGGTTTTTCCAGTAGTCATGTATGGATGTGAGAGTTGGACTATAAAGAAAGCTAAGCGCCGAAGAATTGATACTTTTGAACTGTGGTGTTGGAGAAGACTCCTGAGAGTCCCTTGGACTGCAAGGAGATCCAACCAGTCCATCCTAAAGGAGATCAGTCCTGGGTGTTCATTGGAAGGACTGATGTTGAAGCTGAAACTCCAATATTTTGGCCACCTGATGCAAAGAGCTGACTCATTTGAAAAGACCGTGATGTTGAGAGGGATTGGGGGCAGGAGGAGAAGGGGACGACAGAGGATGAGATGGTTGGATGGTATCACCGACTCAATGGACATGAGTTTGGATAAACTCCGGGAGTTGGTGATGGACAGGGAGGCCTGGCGTGCTGTGGTTCATGGGGTTGCAAAGAGTTGGACACAACTGAGCGACTGAACTGAACTTGCTTTCTCTGTAATCTGGTGGATGTTGGCAGTTTGATCTCTGCTTCCTCTGCCTTTTCTAAATCCACCTTGTACATCTGGAAGTTCTCAGTTGATATCATTAGAAATGTCATATTCTGTAGGGCAGTTATTGAACATCTTTTACTTTTTATAAGATTAAGTGTTTTCCTCATAATTGTCTGATAAACTGTCCATAGCTGAAATAATAATTTATTTTACCATATCTCCATCAAAAAATGATATAGTAACCAGAGATTACAGATTCTGATCCTGTTAAAAATCATTAAAAAATTTTTATTGGACTTTTTTTCTTCATTAGAAGAGTTTATTCAGATGTTCTGCCTTGGGGAGATTTTTACAGGCTTTTTTAAATTAATTATTTTTTTAATTGAAGAATAATTGCTTTACAGAATTTTGTTGTTTTTTGTCAAACATCAACATGAATCGGCCATAGATATATAGATATAGATATAGATATGTGTCCCCTTTGTTGGACATTTAATTCTGATTTCAGACAGTGTATTCTGTTGATTCATTTTTAATGTTAAGAATAAACTTCTTTATATTTGCTGACATTTTTTAGTGGTATTATTATCCTGAAAAATTGTTTTCACAACAAAAAGCCTTTTTTTTTGTCTTGCTGAGGCAAATTGCAGTTGCCGTTCATTATGAGGCTGACAACATACCTTCTTCCAGTCTCTTTTTCTTTGGTGTTCTGAAGTAGTACTGTTATTTGCATCTCTACTCAATAATACGTCAGTAATATGCCTTCATTTTGAACTTAAAAATCTTTTCATATTTACCTTATAAAACTAGAAACATAATTTAACTATAATTAAAAGCTAACAGGTACTTTAATTACCAATTCTGAGTTGTGTAGGTATCACTGTAACTCAGTAGTTCTCAATTAATGTAGTTTTGCCCCCCAGGGGACATTTGGTATGTCTGGTCATCACAGCTTGTGGAGGTGGGGGAGTGCTGCGACATATAGTAAATAGAGACCAGTTGGTGCTGCTGCTGCTAAGTCATGTCAGTCGTGTCCAACTCTGTGCGACCCCATAGATGGCAGCCCACCAGGCTCCCCCGTCCCTGGGATTCTCCAGGCAAGAACACTGGAGTGGGTTGCCATTTCCTTCTCCAGTGCATGAAAGTGAAAAGTGAAAGTGAAGTCGCTCAGTCGTGTCCGACTCTTAGTGACCTCATGGACTGCAGCCTACCAGGCTTCTCCGTCCCTGGGATTTTCCAGGCAGGAGTACTGGAGTGGGGTGCCATTGCCTTCTCCCAATAGAGACCAGGGATGCTGCTAAACCCAAGACAGCCCCCATAACACATTGCCTACCCCAAATGTCAGTAGTGCTGAGATTAGGGAGCCCTGCTGGGACTCCTGCTGTCTGCATAAAATATTTTTTAAATATATTACATTATTAAATCCATATGTAGAAAGTCATTTGACCTGAATCAATCCATTGGTATCAAGTAAGTCGGTGATAGGTTTATGGGTAGTACTAGAAATGACACACATGCCCAGTGTACGATACAGTGATTAAAGTGTAATGAAGTCATTCCAAAATGAAGTTGTATCTAATGGAATAATTCACACTGCTTTAGTGTTTTCAGTTTAAATTAACTAAAATAAAATTCGGTTCCTCAGTTGCACTAGCCACATTTCAAGTGGTCAATATTCACATATGGCTAGTGGCCACAGAAGAAGTCTAGAAAATTAGACATGACAGATTGATTAACACCCATCCACACACTATGGGGCAGAAGATGGGGACAGTCAACTCCTTACTCACCTTAGGGTTTGAAATGTGGTGTTTTAGCCTAGTTTTTGTAGGTACTAGATAGCTCTACTTTCTTCCTAAAAACAAAGAGACCAACACAATTTTTTATTAGAATATTACTCCAAGTTCTTACCTGCATTTTTTCTAAGGTCAGTTACTACTGAAAAGCAGGTCTGACATAGGTGGTACATTAGAGTCTCAGCTGTTCCTGTATCCCCGTGAAACTGTTTGATCACAACTATTACTCCATTTCCTGAGCTTCTATTCACATATTGTTGAAACTAGTCAGAGAATGAAGAAGTATTCATCATAATTCTCAATATATACTTCCTTCTCACTTAAAAAGCACCTTTTCATATATCTGAAAACACAGCAAATTATAGAAATGCTTAAGGGTCCTTAAGTAAGACACACTCAGAAGTGCTAAGGCTTGTTTCTGTTGTCAAACAGGATGTCAGTTTGTCTCCCCTTCAGTAATAATGTTTAAAGCACAGCTTAGTAGCTCTTTGAGGTCTAGTGTAATAAAGCTGTCATCTTTCATCCCTGCTTGTTCTACCTTCAGCTGAAGGTTTTAGTCTGCTGCTGCTGCTGCTAAGTCACTTCAGTCGTGTCCGACTCTGTGTGACCCCATAGACGTCAGCCCACCAGGCTCCCCCGCCCCTGGGATTCTCCAGGCAAGAACACTGGAGTGGGTTGCCATTTCCTTCTCCAATGCAGGAAAGTGAAAAGTTAAAATGAAGTCGCTCAGTCGTGTCTCTTAGCGACCCCATGGACTGCAGCCCACCAGGCTCCACCATCCATGGGATTCTCCAGGCAAGAGCACTGGAGTGGGATGCCATTGCCTTCTCCCGGTTTTAGTCTAAATAGGTGGAAATCCAGATGTAGTTTTCTTTTTTGGGGGGGTACCTACGTTGTATCGTTACATCATGGGGCATATAACTGACTTTTTCTTTCTAAAATTAGAAACTCATGTTAACTAGTAGAAAGTGCTGTTCTATTTATTTATTTCTTAACTTTTTTTACCCTGTGTATCTGATTCTTTGTAGCTCCCTAGGTGAACAAGTTTCACAGTTTTCACTACCAACATGGTCTTGCCTCTTGAACTTCATACCCTACTACAGACAGGTCCCACAAGTAATTCAAACTTGACATTCCAAAAAATATGCCTTACTGAATGTACCAATTGAAGAACCATATCAGTTTGTGTTTACTATCTCAATTAATGGTATCATTGTTCAATTGCCTAAAGCAGAAATCTCAAGGTTGATTTAGAGCCTTCTCTGTCCTTTACTCAGTCAGTCAGTAGGTTCTTTCAGCTTTACCTCTTCAATTTTTCTCAGGTTAATTCTCTATTTCTACAACTACCATTTTAGTTCAAGGTCTCATAATGTCTCACATTTATTCAGTCACTAGAGCTGAATTTCAGAAGTGCAGGCCATCAACACTGATGATGAGAGTATGTTGGAACCACGTTTGAGGGCAGTTTGGCAATATCTAATAAAGTCCAAGTTGCCCAAACCTTACAGTACAGTAATTTCATTCCTAAGTATATATCTTTGACAAACTTTCCCAAATGATTCCAAGAATATATAAATAAGAACACATGTTGAGACTTCTCTGGTGGTCCAGTGATTTGGACCGTGCTTCCAGTGCAGGGGATACAGGTTCGATTCCTAGTTGGGGAACTAAGATCCTGCATGCGGTGGGTGTAGCCAAAAAAAAAACCAAACACCCTGTGTTAAGTATTGTTTTAAATACCAAGAGAGCTGAAAACCACCTACATTTTCAGCAACAGAATATATTGTGTATTTACCCACTGGAATATTTTATAACACTGAAAATGGATTAGAACCATACAAATCGATAGAAATCTCACAAATATTGAATAAAAATTGCAGAATATAAGGTAATATGCCCATATTAAAAACAAAACTTAATAAATCTATGTTATTTAGAGACATATTTAGTAAAAGAATAAAGCTGTTGCATATAGGGATGATAAATACCAAAATCAGGAGAGTGTTTACTTCTAGGAAGAGAGAGACAGGTACGCAATCCAGAAGAGGTACCTGGAGTGTTTGAAAGGTATTTGTAGTACTTTCTTAAGTTGGATATTGAGTAAACAAACATTCATTATATTCTCTTCTGCATTCTTTTCTGTGTCTAAGCTATTTCATTAGAAAAATCATTAGATTTTAAACCTTGTGTGATTCCCTATCATTGATAGGCATAGGATAATGTCCAAATCTCTTCATCTGACATCTTTCTAACCTTACTACAGCTCTCCTATCTGTCCTAAGATCTGGCTGAATCAGACTTGGCCACCGAGTACTAAATTTAATACCTTTGTGCCTTGTGCATGCTTTTTATCCAGAATGTCTTCCGATTCCTCTTTTCACCTAGCAAAATCTTATTTAATGCTTCAAAATCTAATGTCACCTTCCTACAAAGTTTACTGGATTCTTTGAGGCAGAATGGTTCACACCTGCATTGCTATAGGACTCTGTATTGTACATTTCTGTCTTAGAACACTTATCACTTTGAAGTATAGTTGTTTACATGTCTGTCCATCACTAGATAGTGAACATCTAAGGACAGAGACTGTGTTTGTTTACTTCTGGAATCTCTGCCCCTCATACAGTGCAGTATGGTACAATAAATGTTTGTTGGATGCATGAATAGATGACTGGAATGGATGTTCTAAGGCTTTATACTACTACTGTTGTCTTCTAGAATCATCAGCTGACCTGAGGTCCTAAAAAGCTAGGAAAGTGGATATTGAGTTGCCTAAGAAGTTCTTGTAGGGCTCCCCACTTTAATAGTACTTCCCAGATATGTCTCTGGATCCCCATTATAAAAGTCTGCTTCACATCTTAATAGACAACAGTCTTGGCAGCTCCTGGGCTAACCTGGTATAGCCAGGAAGTAATGCTTTGGAATTGTTACCAGTGTCTCCCTTATTTATGAGCTGAGTTATTTATCCCAACACAGTAGAGCTTACTAACTTCTGATTTCCTCCAGGATAACAAGAGCACAGCCAAAAGATTTTAATTATCTGAAACGGGGCTTTGAGACAGCTAAAGCCACTTTGAAATGAATTATTGATAGCATTATGCATTGTTTTTCTTCCCTTTTTTAAAGTAACAAGGCAATTAATGATATTTTTATCTTGCAGATTCACTGAATTTTAAGGATGATTTTAAGGATTCCTTAAAAAAAACCCTCATTGGCTGAGTGATGGGTTGCTGTCATTTATCTAAGCTAGAGGCTCTGCTGAAGGAATCTGTGATTCTGATGCTGTTTATACACTCATGATATAGCTGTTTTGATGCCTTACTCCTCTTGGCAGTAAGGTGTTTTTTCAGGCTCTTCATGAGGTTAAAGGTTCTCTGTGTGCTTCTGAGGACCTTCCCAAATGTATATTGTCTTATAAGCCAAAGGGCAACCAAGGAAGCTGTTAGAATTAATAGGCAGCTGCAGAGCAGAGCCATTTAGTCTCTTCACTGTGGTTTGGTGGAGATCAGAGTCTAGAGGCTTGTCTAGCTTTAAGTGAAGCAGCTGCATTACCAGCTGGAGACTGACACACTGCAGAGGGCGGGCGCAGCACAGCTGAGATCCATCCACTCCCATATGAGACTGAAAGGGCTGCCTTCAGCTTTGATAGTTGCTTTGTATCTACACTTAGTTTAGGGGAGGGGAGGCTCAGAACTTGCCATGAGCATCTTTATGTTAGCACTGAGCAAAAAGCTGCAAACAGGACCCAGCGGGCAAAGGTTTCATGGCTTTCACTAAGATATCCTGATTCCCGTTAGCTGGAAAAGATGTAAAACAAGACTCTGGGAAAGGAAGCTATAACTTTTCTCTTTGCTCAGTTGCTCAGTCGTGTCCAGCTCTTTTGCGACCCCCTGGACTGTAGCTCGCCAGGCACCTCTGTCCACAGGATTCTTCAGTCAAGAATACTGGATTGGGTTGCCATTTCCTCCAGGGGATCTTCCCTACTTTCTGATCAAACCCACATATCCTGCACCTCCTGCATTGGCAGGTGGGTTCTTTACCACTGAGCCACCTGAGAATCCCAACTTTTCTCTTTGGTTTACTGGAAAACTTGGATGGCTGTGTTTTTTGTTGTTTTTTAGTTGCAATAACCTCAATTTAACTAATCTAGTAAGGTTTCTTTAGTCTGATTTAGTAAAAGTTGGGTAATAGTCTCCATCCCTATAAGAAAATGTGTCAAAACATTCTTCTCTTCCCTTCCCTGATTAACTCATATTTCCATACTCTGCTCAAGCACCATCTCCCTTCAGGGTGCCTTTCCTAAGTCCCCAGCTTGGTCTAATATCCCTCCTCTGCACACTCATGATATCTCTCGTTGACTCTGTCTGTCTCGCTCTTACAACATTATAATGAGATTGTCTGTCTGTGGCATGTCTATTCCACTAATCTATAAGTTCCTTGTTACCTGGGATCAGATTTCATTCACCTCCCCTATTGCCTTGCATAGTACCTACACATGGTAGGTATTCACATGTTTGTCAGACAAACTAAACTGTCACATCGTGGTCTGTGCTATCAAACCCTTAGCTTCAGACACTATAGGATTTTCTAGGACTTTGTAGGGACAGTGTTCTTTCACTAGGCGAAAAAGCAGTCAATTTGCAGAGTAGGGGAGGTAAAGAAGATAGAAGATTTCTTTCTTTCTTAAATGGTGCATACAGGATAAACAAAGTTCTAGAATCACTTAACACTAAATCTGTCCTTTTGGTAACATCACTTTTTCAGGAGAGGAAAAGCTTACCACTATTTCTGGTATATTGGAGAGAAAGCAGATAATAACTTCTTTGTGAGCATAAAACAATTATACCCAGCCTCCTGTAGAGACAGTTTGCCAGAGCCAACTGCCTCGCCCTCCACATGGGCTTCATTTTCTTACTCCGGATTTCATAGACTCTCCCCCAAAGACCTTCATCTTGTTGCACTATTATGATGAATGTGTGGAGCTGGCTCTCACCCCCTGCTTTACTAGCTATTACTGGAGGTGCTGTCAAAGAATCAGGTCCCAAATTTATCCTCCCATTAAGTCCTCTCCTGGGCAGCTCTGCTTGGTTCTGAGTAGTAGTCATCTAGTCTCCTCTCCTTTTCCCACCTCCCACTGCCTTTGAATGTAAGGAAACTGCAGGCTCTGTTGCAAACAAAGAGCTACCGTAGAAAGTAAGCCTGTAAATCATTTTTACCACAGCTCTTTGTTTACACTTGTTCTAGGTCTAGAGAGAAGTTCAAATATGTGAGTGCCTATGTGTGCATGTGCTATAAGACCTCCAGTTTGGGTCACAAACCCATTCCATCTCATTTTCTCAGTAGCTGGTCATGTCTTCTCCCAGCAATGTCTTTGGGAATCTCCTCTTGATAATGAGTTAAAGATTTATAGATCTGTAAACTCAGAGGCCTTATCTACTTGTCTGTATACTGTTAACTACTCCTCCAAGTGACAGACACATGGCCTTTGATGAGTTTTTTAAAATGTGTTATATGATTTTGTAATTTGTCCCCACAAGGACTCTGACAGCCATCCTCTTGTGAGAGTTTCTGTTGAATAAAAGCTCTCTGGGTCTCTAACTTAGTAGACTACCATTTAGTCAGTTTGAGACTTTTTTTTTTTTTTTTTACTCTTCTTTGCTGAAAAAAATAGGACCAAATGTATATCAGGTACCATTTGTAAATCTAGAATGATTGATAAAACACCAGTTTCCTTTAACAAACAGTGAATTTTGTTTAACAATAGATAGTGATTAGGTTGTTGAGAAAAATCTGACCCTTTAAATTTGGAGCTAACTCATTAATAAAGCAGATATTAGCAGAGGCTAATAGTAGCAGAGGCTACTATTAACACTGAAAAAGCAATATTCCTCAGTAGTATTTCTTTTCCTGTGGAGAAAGTGTATTGCATTATTGTTGTTGTTCAGTTGCTTAGTCGTGTCCCACTCTTTGCAACCCCATGGACTGCAACACGCCAGGCTTCCATGTTCTTCACCATCTCCCAGAATTTACTCAAACTAATGTTCATTGAGTTGATGATGCCATCCAGCCATCTCATCCTTTGTCACCCCCTTCTCCTCTTGCCCTCAGTCTTTGCAGTGAAATTTTAACTTTTCCCCTTTTCAGTGAGAAGAGATACCATCAACTTCACCTAAACGGAATGGTTCAAAACTTTGAGCAGCTTATTTATTCTTCTTGATTTACCTGATTACTTCTTAATTTACTCAACTATCCTATTCTCCTTACTTTACTATCCAGCTCCCCTGCTTTTTCTCCAACACCCATACTTTCTACCTCTCAGGGCTCCTTTCTCTAGCCAACCCCAACACCTGCCTCTACTAGTTATACTCAGGTTTCTTAGCATTAAACCACTTGTACTAGGACTTTCTGAAGGCAACAGAACACAGCCAGAGCAGGTGAGAGAAGCCTGCTTCTTCAGAGCTGCAAAGAAAGGCAAAGCGCTCCACCACAGTGGGTGGGCCAGCAGTCAGGGCGCGTAGCAAGGCATTTCGGTGGTTAGCACCTGCAGGTTCAGAGCTGACAGTGCGCTGTAATAAGATTCATCTCTGTTCACTTAACTGATGTGGGCTTTATGGTAAATGTTCTCTTGCTTAATTACTTTGGCAGAGTCGCTGATTGCCTTTCCTGAGGAGTTCTAAAAGATACCCCTGGGATGGAGCATAAACCCCTTTTCATGTCTTTTAATTTCATTCTTTACTTGGGGTAGTTGAAAACCAGTATGTGATCCATATGCCCACCTTCATCTCTCTGATGACATGAACATTGGGCCCACTCCTTGCTAGTATGGTGTCCATATGGCCCACACTGGACTAACCCAGGAATCTGGTCAGCCGTCTTCCGTTTTTATCCACATGAGATCCCCATTCTTCCCTCTCCACCACTGAAGTATATGCACAGCTCTTCCCACTTAGTTTGGAATCCATGTGCCTGTTTTTCTCTAACTATAGTATGGAATCCACAGAATATTCCCTGCTCTCCCCAGTCTAGCATGTGATTCACTAAATTAATTCCCTGTTTTTGAAGTGATAGGAAAAGAAGCCTAAGTTAGTCAGTTACTAATTATTATTATTTTTTTTTTGCCATCCTGTCCCCCATACTCAAAATTATAAGTGTCTTATAAGTTGATTAATTGTGCTGATGGGAATGAGGTATAATTAAAATGTTTCAGGGTTTTGGCACATGTCAGTTTTTTTTTTTTTTTTTAAAGTTCTCAGGTCACATTCAAGGGATTGGAATGTTTACTGTTAATTAAAAATAGATCACTTCTTGGGGTTTTGAGCTGATCTCCACTGCCTCAGAAGTCCTTGCAGGTATGTATTAGGATTTTCTTGTATCCTGAAATAAGGTAGAAAGTCTGTTAGACATTTTCACATGGCCATTTTGTTCCTTTATAGTCACTAATTTCTGAGAGTGTAGAGGGGCCTTGCTTCTGGAGACAAGAAATCCAGGGCTAAACTACTAATTGCAAAGGGTATTAAAGGTTTGCATCCTGCAGCCCTAGGAACTCTGCCAGCAGCTCCTGGCCTGCTACTAGAACAAAGTAAGGGAATCTGTAGCACAGAATAATGGGATCTGAGCAGGGGGAGGCTTATCTTGTAGGTGTTTTGTCCTAGGAAAGCTTTGGAGCCTCTGTTCATTTATTGAGAGAAAGCTTTGATAAAAAGCAATCATTTCTAAGGGGCATAGATTAAGTGATATCTTCTATGGAAATGTACATGGTCCGTTTGACTTTTGTGGTTCCTTCGTCTCCTGTGGTTCATTTTTCTTCATTTAGTTTCATTATGATTGTGGAAAGAGTGAAACAAAGTCAGGCTGATATCTAAAAAGCAAGAAGGAATTCTGTTTCCCTCTCTTGTCAGTGGTAGAAGAGATAATTTAGCCAAAATGTAAAGCGCATGGTATCTCACTTGGCTTAAATCTATGGTTTGGGGCCACAGTAACTAGAAATTAGCTCATTTTTCAAGCAAAGTAGCTATAACCAATTGCTTAATTTCCAGCAGGTGATGAGGCAGAAACCTACATTGGGTAAAATCATGCATCAAGGTAGAAATCTCAAACTGCCAAAATGCGTAGCCATGCACAGCTTCAGAAAATGAGGCAACTGTCCCTCAGGCCATGTACATTTCATACACATTAACTCTTTCTTGTTTCCCTCCAGTTAATGAATTGTGAACTTTCATTTGTCTAATGCAGAGACTAGAAGAATGTCGAGTAGGTGAATAACTTGCCGAGTGTGACACATGTGCTTCTCACCTAGAAATCGAGAGAGATACTGACTTAAATCATTCCCCAAGTTAAAACCTGAGGGTTACCATGGTGTAGTTTGGGACTACACCATTCACAGTTCCATTTCCTTCAGTCAGGAAGTTTATGGTGGTTTAGTTGCTAAGTCGTGTCTGATTCTTGCAACCCCAATGAGTTTAAGTATACTAATAAATCAAATTCTCTTGGCCAATTTACAGATTTTGGATCATTGAATAAAGCACGCGACTAGATGCATTGGCCAATAGCTCATCCTTCCTGATGGTTGCCAAAATGTCTTCTATAGTAAGGGTCCATTTTTGCATCACTGGTCTTGAATGGCCACAGAAACAGCAGTATAAAGAAGGGGATATTTGGCATGAAAGGGTTAAGACCTAGACCATTAAAGGTAAGTTAGAGGAAACAGGTCACTCGCTGAAGTTTTGACTAGTTTCAAAGTGAAAAGGTTAAAAGGTATTCCTATTTGAGGTTTTATTTTGTTTAATGTTAATCAGCAGAATCTCTGAGGCTTGTAATACACTGCTGTTAACAGGCATCAAGGGAAATTGCTTTTTTTTGTTGTTGTTGTTGAATTGGATGGGCTGAAGATTCATTGACTTCATGGAGAGGGAAGCTTGTTACTGCATGAAATGGGAGTATATGAGGCAATTCTGAAGGTGAAAAGATATGTTAATTTAAAATTAAATAACCCAGCCTCAGAGGAACCATTTTAATCACTGCCACATACCACTCAATCATACCTTCACCCTTTCTCAGAAGCCAGTCTTGTAACCTGTATGTTTGAAGGTTTCCCAGGTTGAAGCAGGTATGAATATGATGGTTTTCTTGTCCCCTTTCTTTTCTTACTTGTCTTTTTTTTTTTGGCCATGCCATGTGGCCTGTGGGATCTTAGTTCCCCGACCAGGGATCAAAGTCATGTCCCCTGCAGTCCTGCAGTGAAATTGAGGACTCCTAACCCCTGGACCATCAGGGAATTATCTTTAATTCCAGATATCTGGAAATATACTCTGTAGTACAGATCACTGGACTGCTCTTTTGGGTCTAGGAAAACGGAAACTGCTTGAGGGGATAAGTTTTCTTTAGGGCAAGTTATAGTTATATAGGAAGACACAAAGAAAAGCTTTAGAAAGGAAACCCAACTAGATGAAGAATACTTCTCTGGTACTCAGAGAGGTTGGTGTCTTGCCCAAGGCCTTGCAGCCCAGAAGTAGAGAAATCAGAGTTTTAACTCAGGTCTAATGCCTCTAAAGCTTTGTTTTTTACATTATGTGAATTATGTTGTGCAGGGAAATGATGGCGTTATAACTGGGCCTTCCAAAAGGAAAACTAAGACTTTGGCTTTTTGGTGATGAAGAAAAATAGTATTCCATGTCCAGGATATGGTGGAGGACAGGGAAGCCTGGCATACTGCAGTCCGTGGGTCGCAAAAAGTCAGACACAACTTAGCAACTGAACAACAGTAGTGTGAAGAAAACCATGTAAACAAAGCATGACATACAGGTGTACATGTTTAGCAAGTATTTGAGAATACAGGACCATAGCTTGATAAGACTAGGCTTGAAATCCAGATGTATCAGGCTTTAGGTATTCACCCATAATCAGACCCTTTAATGTAAATCTGTGGCCTTATAAGAATAGTGTTAGGGTGAAACTTTTAGGAATTTTCCTCATATGTACCTTGTTGCGTATACCAGTTATGTTCCCTCCTTCCTTGGAATCAGAGCTACAGAATCTGCCTGTAAACAACCTTTGCCTGTTTTTCTCCTTTGTGCCTGAAGAATTTACATAGCAGCTTTTAGAGACAGTCTGCTTTCTCACATGTCTTAGTAAGGAAACAGGCACCATGTTCCGAGCTTCTGGATGAAACTATTATTTATTTATTGTTTCATAAAAGACCCTTAGAGACTTCTGTCTGTGAAAGGTAGCTGGGATTGTGAGAAATTGCACGTTAGGAGGATTTACTTTAGATTTGCATTGGATATAAAGAAGAACCCACATTTTCTCCTAAGCTACATTGCTACATTTTTAAGGTAACATTTCCATGCATTTCCTGGATAAGTTGGGCATTAACTATGTGTCTCAGCCATCATCCATCCAGCACTGGGAAAAAGAAAGCCACTTTGCAGAGTCATGAGTCAGAGAGAGTAAGTTAAAATGGACCAAGAAATCCCCAGCCGGTTTGTAGCTCAGCCTTGTTGTTCCATCTGTCCACTTCATTTTGCTTCAGTTTATATAAGTGACCCCTGTCTTCAGCAGTAAGAAGTTGACAGTTGCATTGGAGGGTGGCCCAGATTCTTGCCCTTAAAGGTGCTTTGGGTGCAAATCCATGCCTTACTGTGACTGACTTCAGCAATTTACCTTTCTATGACATTGTCTGTTTCTTCTTCCTTTCCCTTTTTGGAACTTTCCAAGTCAGTAGCATTTAGGAGACCCAGTACCAGAGTATAACACACTCCCCAACACCTCTCCCACTCCCTACCCCTAAACAAACAAACAAAAATTCAGGCTTAATTTTAGAAGATACTAGGTTATTTTTATAAGAAATGCCAGAAAGCTTTTCCCTGGCCTCCTCATATGACTTGAAAGGAAGAGAAGGCTTTACTGTCTTCAGTGACAACTTTTCTTCCTTCTTTTGGGGACAGCTGTTCATGTCTGAGTCACCTTTCTTTCCAGGTTGGGGATAAAGCATTTTTATTGTTATTTTCATGCTTTTGGAGAGTAGCTGGTGATCATGAACCTCCTTACTTGTGGTGAGATTGGACAAAAACCTTCATAGACTTTAATTTATTCAGTTTTGCTAAAGGCTTGGGAATATATTGGTGAACAAAATAAATTTGGTCCCTGCTTTCATGGTGCATTCAGTTCCAGTGTGAGGAGAACTGATGGTTTGGAAGGAATTTATATTCTCTTTCCCCACTAAGTTCTACCTCCAGACTCCTTCCCCTTTCCTTAGGCCTTATTTCTTTAATCCTCTTCCTAGTCTTGGATGGATGGCTTTCTCTGAGTAATGTAGGCAGCTCCAGTCATTTCTCAAAAACAAAAAAGTGGTCAAGAGTGTTGAGACTAGGAGAACCTTCTTTCTCCCCGCTTTAGTCTACCCATAACATTTTATTCCAAGGAGTTCTGTGTTCAACAGCCAGAAGTTGACGTACTTTGACAAATGCAGACCTTTTCATCTGAAGATATCATGCATGTTGCTGGGAATTGAACTTTTCTTATCTCCGGGCAGAGTTGTTCCTCCCTGCACATGTGGCTTGCAGTGTCAGTGCCCGTATCTCTGCTCCTTCTTATGGCACTGACCACAGAGGCTTCTCTAGAAGCTCCTTAGACTCTATCTGGTCTAATTTATGACAGAGTAGCCCAGTGAGCTCCTTTTCCTCTTGCCACCAGCATCATGGGCATACACAAGCTCTAGGAAAGTTATCTTGGTGAGTGAAACACTCTGGGATCTGTGAATTCTATGTGGAATTGTTTACTAAGGAAAGAAGTTTGCTCAAGAACTGCTGGAGTTGAGGATGCCTTAAGCCAAGACTGGCGTGCTGCAGTCCACGGGGTCGCAAAGATTCAGACACAACTGGGTGACTGAACAACAATTCATATGTTATAACTCAGACATTTAACATGTGTAACTTGTTGTTTAATATACTCACAAGGTAATACAACTATCACCACAATCTACTTTTTAGAATGTTGTCCCCCCAGAAAGGTACTCCATATCCTTTAGCAGTCCATCCCCATTTCTCTTCTAATCCTTCCCTTAGCCCCAGGCAACCACTAATTTATTTTTTGTCTTTATAAATTTATTCTGTCTGTATAAATCTGTCTGTATAAATTTGTCTGTATAAACCTTTCCTGTAAATGGAATAGTATATTATGTGGCCTTTTGTGTCTGGTTTCTTTCACATAACAACTTTTTCAAGATTCATTCATATTTTAGCATTTATCAGTACTTCATTCCTTTTTGTGGGTGAATAATATTTAACTATAGCTATACCACATTTTATCCATTTGGGTTGTTTCTACTTTTTAGATATTATGAATGATGCCACTGTGAACAATTATGTACAAGTTTTTGTGTGAACATAATGTTTTCATTCTTTTGGGCATGTAAGAATAGAATTTCTGGGTCATAGGGTAACTCTATATGTACTAACATTTGAGGAACTTCCAAACCACTTTCCAAAGCATCTGTACCATTTTACTATCCCACCAGCAGTGTATAAGAGTTGTAATTTCTTCATGTCCTTGCCAACACTTGTTAACTTTTTTTTTGGTTATTATGATCCTAGTGGGTGTGAAGTGGTATCTCATGGGGGTTTTTCATCAGATACATGATTTGCAAGTATTTTCTCCCATTCTGTGGGTTGTCTTTTCACTTTCTTGGTGGTCATCATTTGCAGCACAGAAGTTTTTAAACTTGACCTACTTTTTTTTTTTGTCACTTGTGCTTTTGTTACCATAAGGAATCATTGCCTCACCCAAGTTCATGAAGATGTACTCTCATGTGTTCTTCTGAAAGTTTTATGGTTTTTAGATCGTATATTAAATCTGTGTTCCATTTTGAGTTAATTTTTGGGTATAGTATGGGTATAGTATGTGGTTCAGCTTCATCCCGTTGCATGTAGATATTCAGTTGTTCCAGCATCATTTCTTGCAAAGATTCTTCTTTTCCAACTTGATTGTTTTGCTACCTTTGTCAAAGAGAAACCTTAGTCAGTGCATAATGGCTGTTTTCTCATTCATTGTCCACTTACACCTTCCTCTTCTTCCCTGTTCCTCCTCTCCTTTCAAGTCTCCTTTTCAAAAATACTTTGTAGCATGAGAGTTTTCCATTGGCAAAGGCTAGGTTTGGTTTGAATACCTGAAAGGCTGATATTAGATGAAAGCCATCCTCAGTGTACAAAAGGAATTCCTTGGCAGTCTAGTGGTTAGGACTCTGCTTTCACTGCTGAAGGGCCTTTTTGGATGAAATAAGTCATGAAGGAATTAAAATCATACTTTGATCACTCATCTTCTGATAGAAAAAAACTGCCATTTCTTGTCTGGAAACCTAAAATTTTAGACTTCAGCACGTGACAGTTGCTACCTGTTTTGACAGGTTTTGATCAATGAAAATGAGAGAGCTACAATTAGAATGACTTAGTAGTCTCCTCCTCTCCTCCCAGATGTTCAGAAGAAATGATGGTAGATCTTTTTAGAGGTGGTATCAGTGAGAAGGAAAGCCTGAAGAAAAGAGAGAGATTCCTCCTTCATCCATAAATCTCGTATCTCATTTTTCTCCCACTGAGAGCTGGTCAGGCATGAGTTTAATTAATTACTGGGGGCTATCCCAGGTGGGGAAGCATGAAATCACAACCCAGGTGAGCCCTGGTAGCCTCCAGACTTCCTGGGGAAGGAGAAGCTAAGTATTTCAGTCACTGCAAAAGTATGTGTCACTCAGTGTGGGCTGACTTAGCCTGATTTTGGTGTTTTGTCATCTCTTTGCTGCCTCAGAACATACTTCCATTTCAACAGTATGAAGTCCTGAGCACTTGAATAGGAAGCTTCCAAACCCTGTCTGAAATGCCTTGCTAAAGAGCATGGAGGGAGAACAGCCAGCGTCAGACTGTTTTTCTTACCTCTTAGACCTAGCACCCTGCAACTGGTATCTCCAGAAAATCAGATTAGTACTCAGATTTTACAGATAACAGTCCCAAATAAACAGCAGGAAGAGTAAAGCAGAGGCATATACTGTGTCCTGTGTGGGTCCTGAGTTAGAGATTATTAACTGGATTTACACTGTTTCACCTGTCTCAGGTTTCTAAACAGTCCCTTAAGTTGCCTGGTAGGAGACCTTCATCACTTGCAGAGATCTGAAGCTCTGGGGAGAGAATGTCACAGGTTAGGTTGGAGGATGATTTTATGTTCGTTCCAAAATATAAATTCTCAGACTGACAAATCTATCATACTCTTAGGATAAGTTTGCCTAAACAGCATCAGCATATATGCCCTGCAGTATCAAGCATAGGGCATCCATAGACCCAGCTGATACTTGGCAGATGTAACAGAAGGGAAGGAAATAAGTGTACTTTCTGAAGATAGTACCTTCCAATTTTTTTTTCTTTCTTTCCCCCATCTCCTCTATCCTTTGTTTCTTACTCTGAGCTCCTTCCCTGTCTTTCTTTCTTCCCTCTTTTTCTTTCTCCTTTCTCTCTCATTTCTTTCTTGCTTCCTTGCTTTCTTTCTTGGCAAGAAAATTCCTCTGATAGGAAGGGAATAGAATTACAACATCCCTATCTGTTCCATTCCCAGGGATTATTTCATTGTCCTAACCTCACCAGCTTCTCTGGATTGCCAGCTGGGCCAGTGGCTGGTATCATCCCACCCAGACAGACATTAGGGTTTTTTGGAGTTCTCTGTTCTCCAAACCTAGGCACATCAAAACAAAAATGCAATTCTAGTTCAGCTGAGTCAGGATTTTTTTCAAACACTTTTCAAAAAAATTTTTTACTAAGAAATTTAAAGAAAACCTTTAAAAAAAAAACCTATGAAAGCATGAAATAGATGTATTTATAGAATGCAATTTCCATTTTCCAAAACAACTGAGGTCTGATAGTAAATTGATTTGTCTATTGTATTTCCTTTACTCACTGCCATCACTCTTGGGAGCTGAGTCCTGTGACTCAGACTCTATCCTGGGTTAACTGTAAGTTAGTGCTGCTGCTAGGATTGGTGGGATTCTCAGTTCCCTATAGCTGACCCTGTCTTCTCATTGGGTTTAGCCTCCCGGTTTTCTTTTCTGTTCCTGGACTGTTGTCATCCCTGCCAGTATCCTCAAATTTTGCTTTCTGAATGATAAAAATATCTGACACCCCCCCAACTTGATTACAGTGGATATTTTGGATTTAGACCAAGCCCCACAACCTTATCTTGCAGATAATAACATCTCTACCTTTCTTGACAGTCTCTTGGAAAATAAGTTACCAAAACTTGCCTCTTGTGCCTGACCCATTTCTGTCCTATTTGATTTAGTCATTCATTGAATATTTATTGAGTACCAGCTGTGTGCCAGGCATTGTGCTAGATATTTAACATTGCTTTACTATATAAATATTGCATGAATCCTCTTAAGATTTAGTTCCCTCTTTCAACAAACATTTATTGTATGCCTGCAATGTACTATTCCTAGTTACTGTGCTAAAACAGATATTATTATTCCTGTTTTATCCCTCTGGCAAAATATACGCTTCCAAAAATCATTCAGAAAAACATTGGTCAAACTGGGATTCCACACCATGATTTCCTTTTTTTTTTTTTTCATGATTTTCTTTTTAAATTTCTGGCTTGTACTTCTGATATTTGGGTTAGATTAAATTCTTTACTATCAGTAAGTTATATTAAAAGAATATATTGATTTCTATTATGCTGTCATACACACATTTTAATGAACTTTCAGTTCAGCTCAGTTGCTCAGTCATGTCGAACTCTTTACAACCCCATGAATCACAGCACTCCAGGCCTCCCTGTCCATCACCAACTCCTGGAGTTCACCCAAACCCATGTCCATCGAGTTGGTGATGCCATCCACCCATCTCATCCTCTGTCGTCCCCTTCTCCTCCTGCCCCCAATCCCTCCCAGCATCAGGGTCTTTTCCAATGAGTCAACTCTTCGCATGAGGTGGCCAAAGTATTGGAGTTTCAGCTTCAGCATCAGTCCTTCCAATGAACACCCAGGACTGATCTCCTTTAGGATGGACTGGTTGGATCTCCTTGCAGTCCAAGGGACTCTCAAGAGTCTTCTCCAACACCACAGTTCAAAAGCATCAATTTTGGAATAATTTTTAAATTATAGGAAAAAATGCAAAGATAAAGCATAGAGTTTCTATATGCCTCTCAACCTAATTTCTCCCCTCTTACATTACCATGGTATGTTTATCAATACTAAGAAACAGGCACTGATATGTTACTATTAACTAAACTCCATATTTTGTTTGGGTTTCAACAGTTTATCTTTAATGTCCTCTTTCTGTTCCCGAATCCAATTCAGAGCATCAGGTCGCATTTAGTCATATCTCACCAATGGGCTCCAGTCTATGACTCTTCCTCAAGTTTTGTTTTTCATGACCTTGATAATCTTGAGGAGTAACTGGCAAGGTATTCTCTAGAATGTACCCCAGTGTGGGTTTGTCTGATGTTTTTCTTGTTCTTAGATTGAGATCATGAATTTCTGAAAGTACACGACAGAGATGAAGTGCCCTTCTTACCAGACCATACCAGGGGTTACATGACATCACTGGTGATACTCACCTTCATTACTTGGTTGAAGTAGATTTTCCAGGATTCTTTACTGTCAAGTTACTATTTTTCCGTTTTGCTACTCTATGGAGATAAGTCTAGCTTACTCTCAGTGATAATGGGAACTAAACACCTCATAAAGAGGAGAGTATCTGCACATATTATTTGAAATTGTTCTGTTAGATTTTTCTCTTCTCCCCATTAACCTCTATAACCTGTGTTTTTTATACTCTTCTTGTTGTTCAGTTGCTAAGTCATGTCCATCTCTTTGCAATCCTGTGAACTGTAACACACCAGGCTTCTCTGTCCGTGCTTCTCTGTCCATCACTATCTCCTGGAGTTTGCTCAAACTCATATCCATTGAGTCAGTGATACCATCCAACCATCTCATCCTCTGTCACCCCGTTCTCCTCTTGCCCTCAGTTTTTCCCAGCTTCAGGGTCTTTTCCAGTAAGTCAGCTCGTCACATCAAGTGGCCAAAGTATTGGAGCTTTAGCTTCAGCATCAGTCCTTCCAATGAATATTCAGGGTTGATTTCCTTTAGGATTGGCTGATTTGATCTCTTTGCTGTCCAAGGGACTCTGAAGAGTCCTCTCAAGCACCACAGTTTGAAAGTGTAAATTCTTTGGTGCTCAGCCTTCTTTATGTTCCAACTCTCAAACCCATACATGACTATTGGTTTTCTACTCTACCAGACAAGAAATCACAAAGATCTATACTAAAGCGTTGGTTTCAGGGAAATTTATTTCAGATTTCAGAGGTTTTAAGAGATAGATTTGATATGACTTGGTGACCCTGAAGAGAGAATGTTTGAAAACAACATTCAGATTTTGGTTTGAATGGCTGGAAATAAAATTTTGGTTCAAAATATTAACTAACAAATACGACGGTTGTAGGCTTTGGGAAATCTTAGGTTCTTCAGAGACTGTATTCAACCCACATGTTGGTCCAGCTTCACTGAATGCCCTGTTCTCCTGAGTAAGAGCAGAGCAAAGTGTTTTTTTTTCTGACTGAAACACGAGGGCCGCCTGGTGGACAGCCCCCTGAGCCCTGTTTCTCATCTGAAGGATGCTAGGTTTTGACTTTTGTTTGGTTGTGAGATTTTCCCCTAGTTCATTTACAGAGCAGGCATACTTGATTCTGTTCTCTGTCTAATAAATAATTAAACCTTTCCCATTTTAGAGTAATCACTTCACCCCATGTGACCTCATGTTCATAAGAGGACAGCTAGCTTCTGAGAGTCACACCCATGGTCTCATACTCTAAATCAGAGGGTAGCTGATACTTGTTTTTAACTCATTATCTTTTTTTGTTTGTTTGTTTTATTTTATTTTTTATTTTTTATTTTTTCTCTAATTTTATTTTATTTTTAAACTTTACATAATTGTATTAGTTTTGCCAAATATCAAAATGAATCCGCCACAGGTATACATGTGCTCCCCATCCCGAACCCTCCTCCCTCCTCCCTCCCCATACCATCCCTCTGGGCCGTCCCAGTGCACCAGCCCCAAGCATCCAGCATCATGCATCGAACCTGGACTGGCAACTCGTTTCCTACATGATATTTTACATGTTTCATTGCCATTCTCCCAAATCTTCCCACCCTCTCCCTCTCCCACAGAGTCCATAAGACTGTTCTATACATCAGTGTCTCTTTTGCTGTCTCGTACACCGGGTTATTGTTACCATCTTTCTAAATTCCATATATATGCGTTAGTATACTGTATTTATGTTTTTCCTTCTGGCTTACTTCACTCTGTATAATAGGCTCCAGTTTCATCCACCTAATTAGAACTGATTCAAATGTATTCTTTTTAATGGCTGAGTAATACTCCATTGTGTATATGTACCACAGCTTTCTTATCCATTCATCTGCTGATGGACATCTAGGTTGCTTCCATGTCTTGGCTATTATAAACAGTGCTGCGATGAACATTGGGGTACACGTGTCTCTTTCCCTTCTGGTTTCCTCAGTGTGTATGCCCAGCAGTGGGGTTGCTGGATCATAAGGCAGTTCTATTTCCAGTTTTTTAAGGAATCTCCACACTGTTCTCCATAGTGGCTGTACTAGTTTGCATTCCCACCAACAGTGTAAAAGGGTTCCCTTTTCTCCACACCCTCTCCAGCATTTATTATTTGTAGACTTTTGGATCGCAGCCATTCTGACTGGTGTGAAATGGTACCTCATAGTGGTTTTGATTTGCATTTCTCTGTAACTCATTATCTTCTTATTCCATCTGGTACTGTATTAATGTTAATTCTCTGTTTCAGAGCCATCATCAACCACTTTAACCCCAAAATTGAATCCTACGCTGCTGTGAATCACATATCCCAACTGTCGGAGGAGCAGGTAAGCCACTACTTTCCTCAGAGTGGCCCTAGTTGGTGGCCAGCATCAAGTCCTCTCAGATGGCAGAGGGATTCGGTGACTGAGCTTCTAGTGGGAGTGGCAAGAGCCAGGCTGCTTAAGAGGAATTAGTAAGGGATTTGTTGATAGTACTTTAATTAGAATGATGGCTTCTGCTTTTGTGCCATGTGAAGGGTTCATTTAATTATGTAAAAGATAATGTAGGTGAAATTTTGGTGAATTGTTATTTTAGTGTGGGTGATAAGCATTTCTTTTTTTTTTTTTCATTTTAGGCAGAGAGTCATTTTGACTTTTGAAAATAAGAAATGAAAACTTAGAAATGGTTGAAACTGCCAGTTAGAAAAACCCTGAGTTCAGCTTACTTTGATGTTGTTTGGCTCCTTAAAATATGAACCCTCCTTGGGGCAGATTTGCATTAGAATTGAGTTCTGTGTGCCTTGAACAATTATTTCTGAGCAGGTTTTTCTGTGGTATGAACTGTGACACGTGCAGATAGTGTTGTGTGTTTGTTTTCCTTTAGTCTGGCCTGATTTCCTCTTTTCCCAAAGAAAAGAGCCCTCAGCTCTGCATTATATAAAAGTGAGACGGGGCTTTAGTGTAACATGGTATCAAACTTGATGTTTCAGAACAAGACTTTGAGTCTTGTTTTCAAAAGCACAAAATGAGACATACATTCATATGGTCTCCCTTCCTTCTCACCCTACTCCCAAGTTGAAGGGCCTGGGTATTCATGAGGTGAGAGTTCAGATATAGTCTCCAAGCCAGTTAAAAAAACAACATCGCCTATGCTCTGCTTTCCCTTTTTTGGCATTTGCATCAGTGTAGCCCTTCTGTGAGCCTCTTGCTGGCAGGGCCAGCTAGCCAGCTGTGGTGTGATTGTGTGTTCAGTGTTCCTAAAAGCTATTCCATTGGCCAAATGAGGCACCAGAGCAAGCCTTTGCCTAACAGACAGCTTCTCAGTATTCCACCAGTGGCTCTTTCCTCAGCCAGATGGATAGGACTCAATTAGTCTATCAGTTTTCCCTTTGACATATTTATTCTCCTTTGTGAGGCCAGCTGTGGGAATCCATCCTTTTACTTAAACCACTTTGATAAATGGCTTTCATTTTCTTTTTTCCTCTTCTGCCTGTGGAGCAGCCCTAAGTCCTGTTTAGGACTTTGATGCCACTGCTCTCTGTGAGGTGCTTCAACATCCTACCTTTTTCCTGTTGAACCGGTTCAGATCAGTTTTGTTATATCGTTTTTATGCAAAAGAATTCAACATCTTGAGCTTTGTATAGTGAAAGAAAGGGTGACTTTCCTATCACAGTGAG